>NC_133540.1:81097500-83597500 GCF_048773025.1 Camelus bactrianus
TCCTTGGCTACTTATTATATCAGTGTCATTTCTGGATCTGTTTCTTTTGACTAATTTTCCTCCTCATTATGGATCATATTTTTGTGCTTCTTGCATGACTGATAATCTTATATTTGATATTACACACTATGAATTTTGCCTTGAGAAAATTTTATATTCTTTCTTTTCATTCTTCAGCCTCATTCTAAGATTCATTTACATTTCTCAGAAATAATTTGAGCCTTTTGAGGCTTTTAAGGTTTGTCAGATAGGTTCAGCGTAGTCTTTAATAAGTAAAGTAAATACTGAGCATTTTAAAAAAACTTGATGAATGATACATTAACAACTACTTACTTTTCTACTTTAATGCTCAGTATTATACCAGGAAATAGAAGTACATGAAGAAGCAAATAGACAGTTGTTGTGGGCAAGGATTTTACAATATATTTGGGAAAATAAAATATGCATGCAACTAAATAATGAATTAAACACACACAAACATATACGACATGATTTGTTATCTAAATCATAAATGATATAAAGATTCAGAATCATAGCATTAAAAAAATCATAGAATAAATTACACCTACATTGTTAGAGATTTAGAGAAAATTTTAAACTTACATATTGCTTTATTACTTTGATGATATAGAATTTTTTACTGATATTACTGTTTGTTGGAACCCTGTTATTGACTACCTTCAATTTCCCAGTATCGCCTCCACTCAATAAAAAGTCCTATTACTCAGTAATTTAAAAACAAATTATTAACAGTGAATACTAATCAGTGTTGTCCATTCAAACATCTGCTAGAATCCAAACCATAGAACAAAAAAAAAAATGTCAAAGGGTGTTAGTTCATCTATCTGTTTTTATCATGCCTCTGATACAAAAAGATACTTGATAATATAAATTTAGGAAATTAAAGCCAAAGTGCCCTTACTTTTGGATTTGATTTAGGGGCAAAATAAACTGAATTAAAAATAATGTTTCAAACTTGCCCTTCCATTAAAGAGTCCCAAAAGGCAAAATTGGTAAAGCATATAACAATTCCCCTGTTAAATACCTATTCTGATTTACTTGGCATAGATTAGAAACCTGATCTCCACACAGATGTGTCAGAACCATGCAGTCATCAAATAAACGTGATCATGTAATTTGTAACATCAATTGAGAGGTAAATGGTTAGCTTTCACCTAGCAGACTGCCTTCTGGCTTTCCTCTGCTTCTTTTGTCTTCCAGAGTTTAGTTCATATGTATCACCTCTAGTCTAGATTTTTTATTAATAATTTAAGTGGTTCTCTAAGCCACCTCACAAGTTCTTTGACTGAATCCACCCAGAGCTATTAACTTGTCACTTTACTTTCTTTTTATTTATACACAGTTGATGTGACACTATTGGAATTCTTTTACAATCAAGTATAATACAAACACCAGGCACTTTCTACAAAATGAAGGACCATTTCAGAAATGTTCACCTAGAACCAATTTAGAAATTCCAACCTAATCCATTACACTGAAATCTGGATGAAGAGATACTATCATTAAAATCCCACATTTTCCAGGTGCCTCAGAGACACAATGAAACTAAGGACTGAGATTTAAATAGCTTACTGCTTGACCTTCACAGATGTTTGACTTAAGTAGGGCTCAGCAAGTTGTGAAGTCTGCATTCGTGTTCTGTAGAATTAGAAAAACCATGAGGGGTCTACTTTGATCCAAATAATTTTGTTTTTTAAGTACAAAGGGTGTGAGCAGCTTGCCTGTAAAAAGTGCCATTAAAGAATAAAGGGAAAAAATTCTACTCCCTAAGAAAAATTGATTTCTGTTGTTTTCTTTTGAATTCCTCTAGTAAATACAGAATGGTAGAACCTTTCCTTATAAATGCCATCACACGGAAATCTTAGTAACAACAGAAACTGAGTCACAAAGGAAGGATAGTAGAAAAAATGCTATAATTCTTTTAAAATTTACCAGGTATTTCCTATAACTAGAAATAACTAAAATTTCTTAACTAAAAAATTACTAAAAATCAAATTAGTAAACCTCAACAATTTTTAATAGAATTTTATATAAATATTTTCTAGAGGAAGTTCTTTCTTTACAAGATACCAATAGTTCATTGGACCTGACTCAAGTGGATCAGTTTTCCCTAAATATTTTAATTTTTCCTGTTGATCTTTTAAAATTGGGTTAAAGAGGACTTCTGTGATAGCAATTCAAATTTTCTCTTCCACCCATACTTTTGTTTATATAAATATGTGTTAGAATGTGGTAGAAGAGATTTAAAATAAGAGGGTAATAAACATACTGAATTTGTTTTCAATTACTGCAACCCACTTAAAAGGGTAATTATTGAAAGTGAGACCACATGAATTTTTTAAAAAGCATCCACTTCATTTTACATAAAGCTTTAAGTTTCACTAGAAACTGAAAGCCATACGATCCATAAGATTAAAAGCCATTAGTAAGTGTTTCTATGTCACTATAAATGATTTTCTCAAGGGGGGAGAAAGAACAACAACGAAGATAAAAACATTACCAGGCAATAAGCTTGAATAATGGGCCTTTAGAAAAGGGAAAATCAGATTCTAGTTAAAACTATAAATTGAGATGCTGCATTATTCACTTTCTATGCAACTCCAACTATATTTGAACTAGTATTTGTTAGTGGATGATTCCACAGTGAGATTGTATAATGTGCAAAGATATTTAAGCAATTTATAAGTCATATTAAGAAGTATTATTTAATGTGTTGCAGAATATTATAACTTGCATATGGTAACATTCTCATAAATTGGATTTAGAATAATAATCTGGGTACTAATGGGGCAATTACTTTCTAAGAAAAGAAGAATACTTTAAAAAAACTCCATGGTCTTAAAACCATGCTGAATCTCAGCATCCAGAAAAGATTTAACCTCCACTGCTTTTAAAGTTATGTGTATCATCTTGAAGCAATAGTAAGCAAACAGGAAAGAAAAGCAACAAATGCGAAACAAAGTTTGAAATCTATAATATAAAAAAACAAATAGATCTCATTTGTCAAAATCTAGATGTGTGGAGTTTTCAACATATTTCACAATGCTGAGCCCAGCAAACAGGAGAGCCAATCACATTTAATCTCTTTCCTTTTGAAAAGATGGTCGAACCTACATGTCTTATGATTCATTTATCCCCCACCCTAATGCACTTAAAATCTTTCTCATCTAAACAATGTTTAAGGAATTTATATCAGTGATTATTTTCACAGGGATACCTTCGCCAGTGAGTTGCTAACAGAAAGTCGTGAAAGGTGTGCCTAGAAGGTGTCAAGTACCACAGCACAACACGCCATTAAAGGAGCAGACACTTGGAGGAGATTTTATGCAGCTACTCTGTTCATACTGTATTTTTTCTCCCACTTAATTCACATTTGTATGAAAAGTTAGCCCGACTAGAAGGGCAGTGTTTATTTTACTTGTTCTTTAAGAAAGATGCAATTACAGGCTATTTAGTAGCACTGTTCTCTTTTAGGCTCTTCCTTAAAAAATCTCCCAAAGCATATATAGTAAAACATCTACACATGACTAGAATATCCACCACATCTATCTGTCTAGCATCTAGCATTTATCTGTCTATTGAGAGACATAAGTGGAGGTTCAGAGAGCATAGCTGCTGAGGAAATCATGGGATCTGAGTGAAATCAGTTTAATAAAAGCTGAATACAGATATTGGAAAATCTTCATTTTAATATTCATGGTTGTAAATTGTTCAGGTAAAACTCTAACTCCTTAGACACTGAAACTATTGGGAACAAGAATTCAGTAGGATAATGCTCTAAATGCCATACTTCGGTGAGCCATTTAAATGCATAAAGCTAATGCTATCATTCTTTAATGCTAACAAGAAAATGATATTTGATCAAATTATGACTAAGGTAGAATTTAAGATCAATTTTCTCAGGGAATCTGCTAGTTACAAGGAATAGTTGGATTAGTGAGTCTGTTTTTTATTTTGATGATCAGCCCTGAGTAGACCATGTTTGGAAGGCAAGTACCAGGAAACAAAGCCCACCTTAATAGCCTCAGCAGTAAAATCTGGCCCATCTAATTCAGGAGGTTTTACTCCCTGCAATTCACATTACAAACTGAATGAGATAAATGTTGTTGGAGTGAATCTCCTTTCTCCTGACTGTACATCTTAGCTTGGAGGAACATCAATTAGTATAACTCTCTAGTCATTTCTCCAGCCCATAATTTAGTCCTTCCAAAGGAATAAATACATTGTCGCTCTGGCAAATTTGAGAATAGACTCCAGGAGTGCCAAGCTTAACCTGACTCCTCCTTTTATCTCTTGAGTATCTGCCTGCCTGTGGAGAGTATTTTCCCTGATGTGCCCCAAGCTACAGGAAATATTCAGTGGACAAGGCTTTGCTCCTGCCTGGGCGGTCTGGAAGCTATTCAGCACTGCCTTGGATCAGTCTGTCTATTTACATGGTTCAGCACTACGAAGTACATTTTGGTCTCACATAAACCAGTTCTTCAACATTTCTAAAGCAATAAAACTACCCCCTTACCCCCCACCTATCTGTCTTTTATTCATCTATCAATTTGTTAAGAACTTATGTGAAGAATAAAGGAATATTTTTGTACTGATCTCAAACTCCAATAAATATGCTACCTTAAAACTAATTTAAACAGTGCAATAGATATAGCCCAAAAAAGAAGAAACTTTGAGTTCTTAAAATCCTATTCTGGGTAACATTTAAATAAGACACATTTTTTGAAGAAATCACAGAATTTTTTTAAAAATAAGAGCTATTTATGAAGGAGAGGCAATAATTCAAGCTGGAATGATCTACAAGAGTTTGATGTCTCTAATTTTGCTGGCTTGCTCACTAGACCTTTGAGAATTTTTTACTCAAAAAGAAATTTCCCTCTTCTCATAGGGTGCCTGCATACAATTGATGTGTTTAGACACTGAATGGACACGTAAGCAATGAAAGCAGATGACAGAGAAACTCTGACTGGGAAACCTGATTGTTATAGTCTTATTTCTAATGTTAAGTTCTCATGGGCTACCATTAACCCTATTACCAGGATTAGATTCAGGTTGGAGCTAGACTTATCACAGTAAATCAGATTTGGAACCAAAATTTCAGGTCTGTTTATTTATTTTTTTTTTTATTTGTTCAATTTTAACAAGATGTGTCTTCAAAATAAAGGGGCATGTGGATCAATTGCAGATTTGCTCAAATGGAAGAGCAAATTCAGCAGTTATTCAATAGACATGACCCTACATTTTAGCAATACTGAGGAAATTGAAACAAAGGAATATGAAAAGAGGTATTAGTTGAGAAAATATGCCTTGAAATTTTCTTGCAATTCTGAAATATACTGTTTACTATTTTCAAAATGTTCGAAGCACACTGATGTCTCAAGGAAAGGTTTGACACAACATAAACAATCATAGTAAGACTAAAAATGGCAATAATGGGACAACAGTTTGAGCATCCAAGAAAGACAAAATTACCAGATAAACTTTGTATTTTGATAAGATTATAGTCTGTTTTTATTTATATGTTATTAAACAAAAATCTGGCTTTGGTTCTAGACTCAGCCCTATACATTTGTTAAATAACCAAATGCTCTGAAAAAGATTTCAATGAATTATTTTATGTTGGACATTTAGGTCATACATCAATGATTTAAAATATTAATAACATATTTTACTATTTATAAAATATTAATCTTATAAGTATTTATAAAATATTAGTCTGAAATAAACAGCCTACATAGTGACTGGTGACTCTGGGTTTCTATGGAAAAATAATATAAACATATTTATTCTATATATATAATGTGAGGAAGATTACTGAATACAGGGGAAGACCTGAATAATTATGACAAGGGAAGGAAAAAGTTGACAGGAAATTAAATATAAACTAAATCCCAAAAGATAAGTTAACTTATCCTTGTTGAGCAATTTAGGTGGTAAAATGTCCTTGAATGGTGGTGAAAAAGTGAGAGATGAGTCACCCCAGATAAAATTTCATGGTCAAAGTTATGGATACATGAAACTTCAGAGTTTCTTAGGAAAGGAGAGAACAGTATTGAGAAGTAAGGGGACTGGGAGATCATGAAATGAGACTGCATGAATAGGATGGTGCCAGAAGGTTTGGAGTTTGACCTGGAAGAAGTGGAATCTCATCAAAGTTTTCTCATATTATCAGGGACATGACCAAATCTATAATGTAGATATGTAACAATAATAGTATGATAGGAATTATAAGAAATAGTGAGTACAATCTTGACTGCATGATTTAAAAGTCTAGTTATATGCCTAAATTTAGTAGATAAAGAGATAGAGTCAGAGAGATAAGAAGCTCTTGCAATTATCCATGCAAAAGATAATAAAAGCCAAGTGGTGGTGGGAATGGTGGAGAAGGGAAGATGTTAAGGAGACATTTTAAGGAAGAATAAACACAATATTGATTGGATTATTATGTAGAGGGTATAAAGATCAAAGGTAACATATGATTATAAATTACCTGATTGAGGGTACAAATAATAGGTACTGTAATTTCCATGGAGTTAAATACACCAGTGGTTTTAAATGGTCTTTGAAAGATGTATTCACTGTTTTCAGGTGACTTTCTTAATGCCTATATTTCATCGTCCATGACCATTTAAAACAGATTTACATGTTGTGACTTTTCCAACATCTCTATCATTACACAGAAGAAAGAGTTTATATTTTCTAAAGAAGACAAAGCAAATGTTTGCATTTATAATCTTTGACAACCCATGAAAAATTAATAATTATAACTATTATAATAGCTATTACTTATATGACATTTAAGTGGAAGGCATTTTCTACAAACTTTGTATATATTAATACATTTACTTCTCAAAGTAACTCTATAAACCCCATTTACACATAGATGAAGAAACTGAGGCATAGAATATGGTTAAGTAACTAAAAACTTTCCCAAGGCCTGAGAACTAGTATGTGGCAGAGTGAAGATCTGGGAACACCAGTGATTTGGCTCCAGTGTTCACATTCGTAACCACTACAGCATGCTAGGCTTTAGCATTTTACCTGGAAAACCTTCAAAAGTGTCCCATTCAGCACAATTCTAAATATCCTAAAATATATAAGTTAATACCATCCCTAGTCTCAAAAAATTAACTGATAGAAAATGTAGTAGGAAAAAAAAAAGTACTACAGTAATAAAATTGAAAGACATATAAGAAGCCTAATAAGAAACACACAAAAATGTAGAAAATTATAAAATGTTAATAAAAATGTAAAAGATGATTTGAATAAGTAGATATATACTATGTTTATAGACAGACTGTAATAAAGTATTTAAGAATACCAATTTTCCCACAGTAAATCTAAAGGTTCCATTCAATGTCAATAAAAGTCCTAGAAGAAATTTTTTACAGAATTTGAAAGACTGATACTAAAATGCATATAGGTAAATCATGACACAAATAATTATCAACACAATTCTGAAAACTAAAAATAAAGTGGGAAAAATTTTCCTAAGAGATATTATGGTTTATTATGAAACTGTGAAATTAAAAGAGTGCTTTATTGACACAGAGACAAATAGATTAATAAGAAAAAAATGGATCAAATATAGATTAATGATACCTGAATATACTACAGACAAAAATAAATTCCTAAGAGAGTTAAGACTTGAAAGCAAAACTATTAAAATATAAGATAGATTTATATGATCTTGAGTTCAGGTGGAATTTCTCAGAAACAATACAAATAGCATAAAAAGTATAACCTAAGAGTAAATTATTAATTTGACAAACTCAGTTGTGTTTAATTTTCATAAATATATTGAGCAAATGAAGGAACTCTAAATAAAATTGGAATATTTGAACAGACTTTTAGAAAAAATTAACCATGTAAACAACAAAGAATTAGTATCCAGAAATTAAAAAAAAAAACATAGAAATCAAAATTTACAGAACTCCATAGAAAATTATTACCTGGAATTAAGACTAGTCAGTTCACACACACACACACACACACACACACACACAGAGCAATAAAAAATAACAGAAAAATCTCTGTCAGTAAATCCAGAACCCAACAACTTCTCTCACACCCTTTACTATCGCTCTAGAACAAGCCATCATTGTTCTTGGCCAGGTTTATGGCAGTAGCCTCTTAAACCATCTACTAGTCTTTTTTTCTTTCAGTCTCCTCTCAACACAACAATTAGGAAGATCGCATTAAATTAGAGATTGGTTATAACAATTCTAAAAATAACCAGCATTTTCTTCATCTCAACTTGAGTTAAAGCCTTAAAGTGTAGAGTGATTATAAATCCCACTTTGCTCAAGGGAGTTCTGTTTTATGTTTGTTGTTCCAACCCAGTTATTAATAATGCTCCCTCTCACTCTCAAAGTGTTCTGTTGGGTAATAAATATACAGTTATTTGGCAAGATCCAACCTCTATGAAATCTCCTTTCTTATCTTGTCCCCTTCTCCCCAATTATTCAGAATTAACATCACTCTCTGCATGTTCTTGCTTCAGGGATTTTTATTTACATCTTAAATTTCATCTGCCTGAAACCCAAACATCCCTTGTCTACATCCACCTCAAGATTTTTGATAAAATTTTAACTCATCAGTAAAGGACCATTTTATTTGTAATAGCAAAACCACCATCGTACTTCCACTTGATATACTCTACTCCCTAACTCTGCTTTATTTTTCATCACAATTTTTTTATCACCTTTTGACATAGTAGATGTTCATTTGTTTATTTTTTCTCTTCCTCCATCCGTCTAGAATATAAAGGCATGGAAAGCAGGAATTTGTACTTGTTCATTCATGTCCAATGGTGCCTGTTACAAGTTACAGAATATGTATTCAACAAACATTTGTTTAATGAAAAAAAAAACTAACTGTATTGCAGAATATTCTGCACAATACTGATACTATTTATGTAAAAATGCAAAATGTTAAGACATATAAAGAAATAATACTATGTACTATACTAATCCACATATACCAAAATTTTTATCATAGTTATGTTGGGGGAAGAAGAAACAAAAAATATGACTGGGAATGGTGTTATTGGTCATTTCAACCTTATCTGAAATACTTTTATACATTTATTAACAAAAGGGGAGGTAAATATGAAAAACTTAATGGTTTTAAATTCATAATGGTGGAAATACTGGTATTTTCATATTATTCTTTGTATTTTTTCTTGACTATATTGAATGTATTACTTTTCTGTCACTATAAATTGAATAGCAGTGAACCATGATTTTTCTCATTCACTAGTTAATCATTGGTAAGGTCTTCCATAAAATGCAAATTGTTTTGAAGAAACACATTTATTAAACCAATATGCCCCATTTAGTGGAAAATATTGAAGGTAAAATCATAAACTAGGAACAAACAAATGATGTTCTGGGGTGTTATTTCCTCTACAACATAACTGAAAGAGTACCATTCATTTCAACCCTCTTTAACAATCTTTCCTATGGTAATCATAGAGTTGTCTTCCCAGCATAGCCTCTCATTAGGTCTTCAGTTTTGCCCCATGTCTCTTACTCAGTAAGTTCCCTCTTTCATTTTCCTAAACATAAAAGGAAAATAATATTTACTGAAGTCACTTAACTTCCTAGTCTTTTGTTCATTCATGCAAAAATGTAACACTCTCAACCAATCTCACAGAACCAACTAACATCTTGTTTGTGAAAAGCTTTTTACGAACTCTAAATCATTTTATGATCATGAGGACTTATTACCATTCTGTGGAAAAAAACAATTCCCCCAAAATTTACCGATGATTTTTATAGGGGAAAATATGTGAAAGAAAATTAAAGATAAATGCAGGTGTTAAAAGAGAGAGATTTTCCCATTAACCATAGATTAGTAATGAGAATAATAACAGGGAATTCTCAGCTGACAAAAACTTCTCTGTTCTTCATTTCTTGGCCAGTAATGTATAGGAAATTGTTCCATGTGACTCAGAAAGGATAACATATTTTAAATGATTGTTTTCCATAACAATAATAGCATAGCAAAAGGTTGTATTGATGAGAACTTTATTTTGGGAACAGTGAACACAGAGCCACAATTGGATACCATGACATTGCTGATAAAAATAATTTCAGCAAACCCAAAAAAGGCAAGCAATTGGGATTTTATCTTTCTGATACTTAAGAATCTATAAAAATCAACTGAGCAACTCAAAAGAAATGAAAACTTTAAAGAAATTGTTTTATGAGTAAACTCACAGAAATAATGACAGATACCAAAATTACATAGAAACATGTACATTGTAATCAGAAACATTTCAATTGGGGGCTACATTTTCAACAAATTACATTCTATGAAGAAAGGCTAAAGTTATCTCTAGACATGATGACAATATCATTTTATCCAAAAGATAAAGTGGGATCTACTGTGTGGGTGACTATCTTTTCTTTTCTTTTCTTTTCTTTCCTTTTTCCTTTTTTTTAAATTGATTTAGGTTATTTCCAGAACTAAAAATAGTTTATATAGAATGAAGCAGTTGTATGAAACAGAATAGATAACACACTAACAGAGAAATGATTTCATATGCATGAAAAAAGTAGTCTATATTATTTTCATATTTGTTTACAATCAGTTCAAACCAGAAATATACAAAGAAAGCCTATCATGTACAAGACACACCATCAAGAATAAAAGGTTTCCTTTCCTTAGATTTCGATGTATTTTTTAACCAAAACTTTCCAAAATTAGAATCTATATTGTCAATAAACAACAATTAGCTATGAGTTAATCAAAAATTATTTCTATGAATTTGTCCAGCTGAAGCTTTAAACATGTCTATTTGATCTTCGTTGCCACCTAGTTTTATGTCTTTGGTGTATGGAATGATTTATTTTCTGTTACTATCAGCAAAGAATATTTATTCTATCTGGTTTCTATCACCACATGGATATAAGGCATCTGTTCTAAGAGTCTGAGAACACAGAGATTTGTCAGGACATCATTCAATCCAAGGAGACCACTACAGTGCCAGGTAGCAAAAAGATATCAAAAGATATACTGAGTGGATGAATGAATGAACAAAGTAAATTCCAATCTTTTATTGAAGTATTTAAAATACTTGATAAATGGAAGGAGCATACCTTCCAAATTATGTAGAGGTTTAATCTAATTCTAGTCAACTTTCCAATGGGGATTTTTTTAATAACTTGGCAAAATGACTCTGAATGTTACAGGAAGAGAAAAAAGTAAAAAGAGTATAGATATTTTTGAAAAAGATTACTGGGATGTTTTCTGGTATATTAAAACACAAGATAAATTTGGAATTATCATAAAACTCAAGCTAGATATTGGATTAATATCATAGACTAGCTGGTCTAATATATTATTAATTTTATATTATAAAAGTAGCATTACTAATAAGAGTAAAAAAATTGATTTTTAACATACTGTATTGGAACAATTGGATAATCATCAGGAAAAAAATTAATTTTTTCTTCAAACTTATCCCAAGATAAATTCCAAGTGGACGAAACAAATGCAATAAATATAAACATTAAAACTTGTAGGTGAGTACTTGTTGAACACTCAGAAAAGGGCAAGGACTTCTTGATATAACAATGGATTAAATCATAGAGGAAAAAGTCAATTGATTTGACTACATACAATTTTAATGCATCTGCTTCCCTTAACAGTTAATATGACTATATTCTCAGCACTCATCTCGGGCTGTGGGCCAACACCTGTATTTAAAACTAATACAATTAAAATCAAATGACAAAAATGAGGGAGATAACTGTAACAAATATGAAAATTAATAGATTAATATCCTTAATAAACACTGAGTATAAAATTTAATTAAAGAAATATTTTCTCCACATCCAGTGAATCAACAATAATCATGATCAAAGCACTTTCAAATGAAATGTAAGATAAGAATAAAACTATGGCAAATACCCAATATCACTAATGAAGATACACAAAATTAAATAACCATATATCATTTTTCCACCTATCAAGTTTTACAAACTTTTTTGTACAATGATAATATTCCACTATTATATGAAATCAGTACTACAGGCATTCTTAAATCAGGCTGGTGAAAAAGATACATTAACCTAACCTTTGCAGAAAGCAATTCTGACAGGAATTAAGACAGTGATCTCTTCTTGCAGATGTGTAAAGTTAATGAAACCATGACGCTCATATTCTAGCTTAAAATAATGTCACAGTCAAAAAAAGCACCAAGTCTGTAACCAAGATATAATTTTTAAAAAATTCTTCTGTTTTTATAACACTCTTATGGAATTATTTATCTTAGACCAAATTAACAGTTCTTAAAAATTCCCTTATTTTCTACCTACTTCCATAATCTGTGAAGCTGTCCTCTTTCAACATGCTGTAAAAAAAACAAAAACAAAAACAAAACTTCCACTAGACTAGCCCAACTGCCTCATGTCCCTCTACATTTTCTCCATGGGTCCTCAATTCTGCACCAAAAAAGGAAAAAAAAAAAAAAAGACAGAATGAACGTGGCAAACCGGAAAGCTGAGGGAGAGTGAAGCAGGTCAAGAGACACAGAGAAATAAATCAGGGGAATAGAGCCAGAATTTTCTTTCATGAGTACAGTTGATGTAAGACTTAAGGTCACTCCTAAATTAATATTCTGTTCTGATATTCAAGAAAATAATCAATATACTGTTAAAGATCGTTTTCAAAGAAAGATTCATTTGCAGCATTTAAATAATAGCAAAACATTGGACTCAATTACCATGTCCATTTATAGGTTAGAGATTAAGTCAATTATCAATCATTCATATAGGAAACATGTAGTGATTTAAAATCATGTATTAGAATAACGATACAAGAAAATTCTAAGTGGAAAAAAACAGGGCAAAAATATTTTCAAGATGACAGTACTCTTACATGGAGGAAACAAAAGGAAGTGCACAAATAATGTTGCTATTGCTATTCTAGGCTTTTTCTTCAGGTTCCTTGTATTACATTATGTGTTTTCTAAAGTTCTGGCAGTAAACATGTTTCAATGATTTTTTAAAGGTAAAAAGAAAAGGTAAGAAAATGATTCTTTAGAATATTTAGTTTCATTTTAATCTTTGTAGTCACACTGATAGGAACAAGGTGACTAACTGCCAGTCAATCCCAGTTACTAAGAAAGTAAAGCAGTAAATTTTCTTCTATTAGATATAGCTAAAGCTAAGCATTAAGATTCTTGTTGTCTTTCTCTGGGCTATTATTACAGAAACCAGAGGAAATGGCATAATCATGAATCTAAACTCAGGATGGTGGCTGACAGTGTGTTGGTAAAAGAAACTCACTTTAACTAGCACAAGTCTAAGAGACCACAGAACTAATTTATCTTCTGATACAGTCCCAATTCTAAATGAGAGGAGAAATGGCAATGCATTAGTCTATGTCTCCAATGTCACAGTTCTAATTTAACACATTACTGAGAAGATAAATCTTTGACTATGTTCTGCATAAATAACATATTGTTATGACACTGTTAATAAAGCATGAACAATTAGCCTAGGGATTTCTAGCACCTTTTTTTTTCATTTTATTCTTATTAAATATTGAGTCTATACAAATATTTGTAGAGTATATTTAAGGTATAAAATAATAATACACGAAAATCAACCTCTCAGTTTAAAAAGGAATATTATCTTGACTTTTAAGTCTCTGGGTAAACTTCTCTACTGAGCTGTAACTACTCTTCTGAATTTTTTATTTACTACTTTCTTATTTTTCTTTCTTACATTCACCAGAGGTTTGTATCTCGAAAATTATACTGTTGAGTTCTGCATGTTTTCAAACTTTATATAATGAAATTGTACTTTATCTCTCCTTCCATAACTGCTTTTTGACTCAACATTAGTTTCAGAGAGCAATCTTTGTTTATTTATAAAATCAATGAAATTGTTCTTTGTATCAGCTATTTTATTTGATTATAAGATTATAGCCCATGTAAGGTATCTTTTCAAATATTGTTGGATTTTTTTTGTGAATTTGGGTGATTCACTTTTTTCTTCTTTTTTTTTTTCGCTATCACAAACAATGTTGCTCTACCTTACATCTTTTGCACATTTCATGGCACCTGTGTACAATGAGTTTTAACATGCATATTTAGGAATGGAATTGTTGGGTCATAGGATAATCGGATTCAAAATTACTATATAATCCCGAATTGTTTCTATATAAAATGTCTCCTATAGAGATACTTCATTCATTTTATACATTGCTAGATTTTGTATGCTAACAATGCTGTTTTAAATGCTTCATGTTCATGTCTGAGATTAGCTTACATTTTATTTGCTTACAATGTTTTTGTTAGGTTTTATTATCAAGGTTATGTTAATATTACAAACATGACCTGGGAATATTCGCTTTTCTTATTTTCTCTGAAAGAAGCATTTAAGATAATAATTATTTGCTCTTGAACATCTGGCAGATGTTTCTAATGAAACAATGTAGGCCTAGAGAGATTTTAGGTTTAAATGTTTTAATTAATGGTTACTATGTTACAGGGATTATATACAACTCAGGTATGATATTTAATTTTTATAAGATTATGATTTATTGTTATATAAATATTATAGGTCTTATTTCTAAAATACTTTGCTTTAAAATTATTATATTTAATCTTTGAATATCTTAAATATTTTGATAAACTATTATATCTCTGGTAACTTTTACATTTTTATTCCAAATGTCTTTGTATCTTCTGTTTTTCCTCTGATCATACTTTCCAGAGTATCGTATCTTTTAAAAACTAATGCTTTTACTGGTATCCTCTATGATTCTATTATATTTCTGCTTTATTTTTTACTTTCTTTCCCCAATTTTTCAGTTTACACCTTCATTATTTTCTTACTTTCTTAATTGATTCCTATCTATTTTCAACTCATTACATTTGTTCCATTTCAACTTACATTTGTTTCACCTTAGATTAAGATTCAATCCTTTAAACTTCCTCTAACATGCTGTTCAGATGAATTAATCAAGTTTTGATACTATATATTTTGTTGTTATTTTACAATTCAAATTATTTTGTTTAACTTTCACTTCAGGGTTTTTTTCTTTGACCCACTAGCTATCTATTTCCTGACTTTTGACATTTTTCCAATATCTCTCTGTTATAGATCTCTAATTGAAACACAGTATGGTAGAAGACTGTTCTTCATAATAAATCCTGTGAAATTTTTCTGAGATTTGCTTTATTTTCCAGATTGCAGTCAGCCTTCATAAATATGCTGTATGTCCTTGAAAAGAATACGTATTCTGAAGTTAGTGGTTCTGTGTTACATATACATCTATTAAATCAAATTTATTCATTTGTATTGAATAAATTTTCCATATCCTTAAAAATTTTTATTTGCTCCATCTATTGGTTATTAATAGAAGTGTAAATAAAAATCATCAAAAATAAGTCTGGTTTTGCAAACTCATCTTCACAGTTTTATCAATGTTTACTTTAAATATTTTTGAAATGATATGATTAGTTAGGTAAGCTTATTATTTTTTCTAGTGAATTAAATATTTTGTCATTATCTGGAGACCTCTTGATGATTTTTAATGCTTAATGTGCTTTGCTTTGAAACTACTTTGTCTGATACATATTTCCACCAGCTTTTCTTTATTTAGTATTTGCTTTGTATGTCTTTTACTATCCTTCTTCTTTCAGTATTTCTATAGTCTTGAGGTTTAAATATACATTGTACTTTTAGCATACTCTGACAGTTTGTCTTTTTTAATAAAGAATTTACTCACTTTACACTTAATATAATAACCAATATTCCTGGAATATTTTCCACTATCTTATTTTATGACTCAATTTCTTCCATCTCTCCTATATAATTTTACTTCTTTTTCCTTTCATGTGGATAGATTATTTTTCTTCTTCCATTTATATTTATCTACCTTATTTAACACTATGAAATCTGTTTTAAATTTTTAATGGTTAACTTAAATACGTTAATACAAAGTCCAAAGCTTCAAGTGCAGAAAATGAGAACAACAAAAGAGTAAACTCATGGATACATCTAAATAAACAATAATAATAATTTATGTCAAGTTTTAAAACATACATATGGAACTAAAATACAGAAAAACAACAGCAAACAAATTGGGAAGAGGGACTATAGGGAGTTAGGTGTTCTAATCATAACTCCTATATTATGAATTATGTATTATTTTAATATAACATAACAATGTAATTTACAAGTCAAGACATCCCTAGGTAACCATTTACCTGAAGTTAGCCAAACTCAAGATTAAGAACATAATCCTCCAAAAGACTACCTTTACTTCAAACACCAGCCACAAGCTCAAGGTTCCCCAGGGCCATAGTCACTTCTGACTAGCTGGCTATACATTTGGAGCTTCTAAAATAACCCTCAAGTTCAATAATCCACTAGAAAAACTCACAGAACTCAAGGAAAGCACCATACTTACAATTACAATTTTACAATAGCAAAAGGAAACAAATTAGAACTAGCCAAAGAAGAGAAACATAAAGAGAAGTCTGTGAGGGGTTCAAATGTCCCCAGGCACATGTTACCCTCCGAGCACTGAAATACGACAATACTCAAAGAATTCTGTCAACCAGGGAAGCTCACCCAGGCTTTGGTGTCCAGAGTATTTATTGGGGTTTTATTACCTAAGCATTATTGCCATATGACTCAACATCCAGCCTTCTATCCTACCTGAAGATTGGACTGATACGACGTGGTCCAACCCTATAATCCATGATTAGTCTTTCTGCCTTGGCCAGCTCTCATTCTGAGTCATCCTCTTTGCATAAGCTATCTAGGGGCTCACCATGAATCACCTCATTTGCATAAACTATCAGCTGGGGTCCCAGGGACCCATCATGAATAACAAAGACACTCCCATCACATGAGAAATTCCAAGGGTTTAGATTTTACCTATCAGGAATTGGGGATAAAAACCAGCCAATTTCCTTATTATATACCACTAAAAGAATTCATAAGAATGCATACACTAAATAATGAAAATTATAAGTAAAAAATAAAAGGACACAAAATAAGAACATAGGAATGGTAAGACAAATAAAAGGCAAACTGATTATATTAGATTTAAATCCATATGCACTAAATACACACATTGAAAGAAAAAAATACAACTGGATTTAAAAGAAAATTTATATGCTGCTTATGAGAGATACATCTAACATGTAAGAACAGAGTTAGAATGAAAAGAAAAAGAATAAAAGAATATACTATGCAAACACTAACAAGGTTGGTGTGGCTATATTAATATCAGGCAAGTCATTGTTATGACAAAAAAGTATTATTAGAAGTAAGTAGGTACATTTCATAATAATGTAAGTTTAATTTATCAGAAATGTGTAACACGTATAAACTGTCATTGAACTAACATAATTGTCTCAAAGTTATGAAGCAAAAAAAAAAAATGACAGAATAGAAGAAATAACCAAATCTATAATCATGCTAGGCAATTTAAAAACATCTATTCCTGTAACAAATAATTTTTTTTTAATGAAATAACACTTTGCATGGTTCTTAAAGTATGGTCTGTGTATGGACTCATGGAGATAATATTTCAAAAGTCCTTGTGCTCAAAACCATTTCTACAATAATTCTAAGATGTTATTTGCCTTTTCACGTACAAACTTACTGTGTTGACATATGTACTGGTGAAATAAAAGCAATGTTGGGTAAACAACTGGTGCTATTGACTAAAAAATACGTATAACCTAGAAGTTGAGAATTACATTTTATTTGGCAGCCTTACTGACAAATATAGCCCAGGATAGCAGCCTCTTAAGATAGCTCTGAGAGACTGTTCTGAAGAGGTAAGGGAGGACCCAGTATGTAGAGGAGTTTTTGTGAAACAAATAAACAAAAAACAAACAAAGAAACCAAAAATCAAAAAAGAAAAACATGTAGTTGAACATCAAAAGATTACTACTAGTCACAAAAAACAGATATCTCAAGTTGATGATTTTAGTGCTTATCTATATATGGAAAGATGCAAGAGTCTGTGCTCATTGAAATTATTCATGCATCTTAACTACCCACTGCCAGCATCCTGTTTTTCTCTATCTTGAATTCCCCTCATATTGCACCATCAAGACAGCTGCAATGGCTGATAACTTTATGCCATAACATCCCTGGTTTACTGAAATGGTAAGTGATGTTTTTTGTCCACAGCACATCAGCACAAGTCAAAGTAGTAGCACCAAACTGTACTAAGAGTCATTGTATTTTTTTACTACCATTCACTCACAGCTAAAAATAAGCAAATACACAGGCAAACCGAAAATGTGTTTCAATGACCTCTAATATGATATTGTTATAAAGAATTTGATTAGTGACAACTCAGGTACTAATTCAGTTATTCCCAGCGCATGATTTGATGACCCATGGGATCCCTAAAACCCTTCAGTGGCAACAAGCCATACTAAAAGTCATGTATTTTTTACTGCCATGCACTTAAAGAAAAAAATAGTCATTTTTACTTAAAAACATCCTTGATGAACAATAATTACTATTAATTTTATTAAATCTTATCTATTGCACACACATTTTAAAATATGCTGTTACAAAGTATGAATTATGCATAATGAATTTCTGTGTCATACAAAAGTATGATGGCTGTCCAAAAGAAAAATACTTGTACAATCATTTAAATTATGACTTAAACTAACCATGGAGAATCATTTTCTTGAAAAAAGTATTGACAAGGTATTGTTATTTAGATTTGAGTATATAACATTTTTTTCAAAAACAAATGAGTTTATCATTTCAAGGAAAACAACTATAAATATTTTTTGTCAACGAGAAACTTATATATGCCACCATGAGCATGAAAGCTTCCCAATACGTAAAGATTCTTATGATAAGATTGTGGTGATACTAACAAATGTGATTTTTGGATATTATATAATGGAATGTGTCAATATTTAGAAGATCTGCATATAACCAATATCTTCAGAAGACCAATGCATTATGTTATAAAATCATGCATAGGTAAAGATCTATTCAAAGTGCAAACCAGACCGGGGATTTTAATGTAACTAACTGATATAGTTCCAAATTCTACACTGTAACTAATTCAGTTTGTGGTATGGTACAAAAAATGATTATTCATTGTTATCTGAAAATGCTATTAAAGTATCTCTTTTTTTGTTAAACTACATGTCCACATGAGTTTGGATTTTTTTCCCTCTACTTCATCCAAAACAATAGAGATTTGGAAAAAATGTAAAACAATGCTATATTCTCTCTGTTATCTTTTGGAAAATATAGTTATTTTTCCTAAAAGATGTTATTTATATTAACATGTAATAGTATAGTACTGTTATTTTAAATTATGTGGTACATATTTTTGAGTTTTCATTTTTAGTAAGGCAGATATCTATAGATATAACTCATATATACAATTTTTTTTATGTTTTCAATAATTTTTAGGAGTTTAAAGAGGCCCAAAATGTTTTAGAATCTTTGCAGTAAAACAATCTAACAAACAATCAGTAAGGCTGGCCAAACTGAATATAGTTTGAATCATGTACCTAAAAGATAAAAATTATATATTCTTCAAAAGTTCATACATTTACAAAATTAATGACATGCTGGGCATAAAGGAATTCTCAACAAATTTCAAGGTACTAAGAACATACAGAGTGCTCTCTAATCACAGAGGAATTAAGGTAAAAATCCATTAAACAATGATCACCTTATGTTTAGAAATCAACAAATATATTTTTAAATAATCTGCTACAGGAAAAACCACAATGTTGATTAGAAAATATTTAGAAACTTGTTATGCTGTATATCAGAAATTGACACATTATAACTGACTATATTTCATTTAAAGGAAAAAAGAAAATATTGAGAACCTAATGACAATGAAAATAGGGCATGTGAAATCTTACAAGATGCAGCTAAAGCCATAGTAAGAGGGTAAATTATAACTTCAATGTATATATTAGAAGAGATGAAAGGCTAATAATCAGTGTGTTAAGTATCTATCTAAGTAAGATGAAAAAAAATTAGGACAAACCAAATACTCTAAATTTTTAGAATGTAAGAATTAATAATTAAAAACTAGTAGAAATTAAAGAAAAACAAAATAAACATAGCCTGATCATGAAAGTCAAAAGTAGTTTCTTATGAGTTGAGTTGAAGCATAATTTATATACAGTAACAGTCACCCTTTTCCAAAAGTAAATTCTGACAAGTGTATATCTATATAACTACCACCTCATTTCTTTCACCAAAAAAGTCCCCTATGCCCCTTTGTGGTCAGTTACCCCTTTTGCCCCAGGCCTTAGCAATCATTCATTTGTTTTCTGTCCCCACAACATTTCCTTTCCCAGAATGACATATAAAAGGAACCCTACAATACGCAGGATATTATTATCTGGCTTCTTCTACAGCATGAATTTTAGCTTTACTCATTCTACTGCATTTATCAATAGTGCATTTATTTTTATTGCTGAGTATCATTTCATTATACAAGAGGTACTGTGGATTGCTCATACATTAATCAATAGATAGACATTTGAGTAGTCTCCATATTTTGTTGTTTTATGAATAAAAACAGGACTGACCTTTATGGTCATGCAACCTGTGCAGTGGCAGAGTACCCACAATCACAAGGGCCCTATACCTGGCTTAGTGCTCTGCTGTCAGTGTCTTGAGATTCTTAATAATTTTATCTATGAACTTGTATTTCGTAAATGAAATCTGATGGAACAATGGAGCATGGACTTGAGTGGAGGAGGTACACACAATATGAGTATCTGCCATTCCTTGCTACCCCATTCACATATGGTGTTTTCAATGCCCCAAGAGTACAGAATTCCAGGGGGCCATGATGCATGGTAAGACTCAGAGCAAGTACAAGGCAAATGTCATTTGCCTAGTACTGAGGATAAGCAGAGGCACTGACATCCCTGCCAAATTTGACACAGGAAGAAATAGAAAACCTGAACAATTCACTACTGAAGAAGTTAAGTAAGTAAGTAGAATCTTTCTCAACAGAAATGTCAAATGTATTTATTGCGGAATTACTCTAAACATTTAAAACAGAAATAATCATAATATTACCCAGACCCTTCCAGAAAACAGAAAAAGTGGGAACATTCCCAACTTTCTTTGATTAAATCATCATAACCTTGATACCCAAACTTGACAATGATTTTCCAAAGGAGGGAAACATTGCAAGCTAATCTCAGTTATGTACATAGATTCAACAAACTTAATAAGATTTACAAACTAATTCCAGTAATCTATAAAAGGAACTTCCCCATGATCTGATTGACTTTATTTCAGTAACTCATGGCCCTGTGTCAATTTAAAAAGTAATCAATGCAATTCACTACACTAACAATAAAAGGAAATTATATGATCATCTTATTGATGCAAAAAAGTATTCAATAAAATTCAAAATCCATAGCATAAAAATCAGCAAATTAGCGATTTAAGAAAACTTTCTTAATATAAAAAGATATCCACAAGAAAAATATTAGCACATATCATACCTAATTGTATAATGTTGACAGAATTTCTTCTGACATTGAACATTAGGATTAATCACAATCATCCTTTATAGTCAACATTGTACTGGAGACTAGGTCTTGGTTAAAATATTGGAATTTAGAAACACTACAAGGATTGAAATGTATGAAATAACTTGTCATTATTTGTAAATAATGTAATTCAGTAAGTGAAAAATCCAAAAGACTGTACAGATAAATTATTAGAATAAATGAGTATAACATGGCTCCTAGATATTAGTCAATAAAATATTTTAAAAAGAATATGAAATTAATGTGATAAATACATTTACTGAGAATACTATAAATTCAGTTTTGAGATAAATAAGACCTCAAATAAGTAGATTATAACATTCAATGATCAGCAGGCTCAGTATTATACTATCAATTCTCTACAGTATGTTTATTAGGTTTCTATTGCTGAGTAACATATTCTGACAAATTTAATAGGTTAAAACAACACTAATTACCTCACAATCTTCTATAGGAAAGAAGTTTGGGCAGGGCTCAACAGGGTTCTCTGCTAAAGGTATTTAAAGGCTTAAATTGTCAGCCAAGTCTGCAGTTTCAGCCGAAGCTCAAGTGAGCTTCATGTTGACCGATTTCACATCCTTGAGGTTTCAGAGCTGAAGTCTCTGTTTTACTGCTGGCTGTTGGCCAGCATTGCTCTCAGTTCCTATAGACAACCCTCGGGTTCCAATAATGTAGTCATCTCACAACATGCTGGCTTACTTATTTAAATCCAGCAGGTGATTCTCACTCTGTTCTGCCACAGTGGATTCTTACATAATGTAATGCAATCACAAGTGTGGACTATCTTATTATATTGCTTATAAAACAAAACCTCATCAAGCGACTAATGTGGCATAATATTAACACATTCTACCCACACTCAGGAGGAAGAAATTATACAAGGCATGAACCCCAGGAAGTGGTTATCTCAGGGGCCATAAGAGAATCAGGGGGCCAAGACTTCTACCTAGTATGCAATACCAATCTAAATCCTAAGAGTTTTTGAATGAAAATTGAAAACTAGAGTCCAAAATTATTATGAAAATAAATAGGTCAAGAATAGGAAAGTAAGTAGTAAAAAGGAGACAAATATGATAGGACTAATTTTATTGGCTATCAAGACATATTTTAAAGCTTAACATATTCCATGGAAGGGCATTCGTTTACTAAAGCAATAGGAAAAAGCTGGTAAGAGGGACACCAGTATCATCAAGAATCTCAGTAGTGGCTGCCTGCTATACAGGCTAGGCTGAAGGAAGGAGATAGTATTAAAGAATTAGGTTTCCAAATAGCAAGGCGAGGGGGTGGGGGAGAGAATCCTTAAATAACAAAATCAGCATAGTGTATTTAATTATCAGATGCAAGGCAAGTACAATTATTTTAATGAGTATTAAGAATGGATTAGTAGTCAGGAGGACTTAATTTACAGACAACTATGGAAATGGTCAGTAGAACATGGCTTTCACAATGGCAAGAGAGACGGTGGCCAACAATGGCTTAATTTATACAACCAAAAGAAATAGAGATAAATGATCAAGAATTGGAGGTAGTCTTTCCAATGAAGAATTAAAAATTCCTTGCCCAGTTTTCATACCTGATCGAGTTCTTAACTCAGAACTCACTGACTGAGACTGAAACGTATTAAAAAGAAGGACCCCAAAATATCTTGTATATGATGATAATTTTCCTAGACCTTCCCAAAGGGACCTACAGTCTTTCCCTTATGTAACCCTGCCCAGAGGAAAATGGAATACTCAAATATTTGACAATGATCAGTTCAAATTTTCACTAACAACTGGAAACAAAATAGCTCCCTTGTTATAATGGGAGCATAGGGAGACATGTAATAAATAGAACCATGGCCCATGTCTAGCTCATTGTAGGTCCACTGGGTCTACAGACATACCTGTTGGTCAATTCCCTGGTTTTCAAATAAATGCAACCGGTAGTCGACAAAAACTCCACATTATTTACTTGGCCTGTTGTATAAGAGTTATTACAGGGGAGGGTCAAAGTGAAGCCTCAGAATTGCCAGTTTCACCCAAGGCAACAATTATGAAATAATATTGTATTCTAAGAGGAGGTAGCGAACTAGTGCCACCCTTAAAGACCGAAAGGATTATGATTTGCTCATGCCATCTTATCTCTGTTTAATCCGCCAGTCTAGCCCTCACAAAAACAGATGGTTCCTCAAGGAAAACCACACATTCTACTAAAAGGTGGCCCTACTTGCAGCCACTGTACCAATACCATAGCAGATCAAAGCTTGGGTGTGGAATATGGTTACTGATCTAGTGAATGCATTATTCTCCATCACCCTAAGGAAGCTGGATCAGAAGCACTTCACAGTCACAAAGGACAGACAAATATATGTAGTTATGGTGTTGCCCCAGGCTTCTTTATCTCCTCAACCTCTGTTTAACATACTGCTAACAGACTTAGATCATTGGTCATTTCACAGAACACCACCTTGGTCCACTAAGTTGATCCATCATGATGATCAGTATAGATGAAGAACAAGATATGGAAAGTGTATTAGAGGTCATAATAAGACAAATGTTCTCCAGAAGGTAAGACAAAGCCAAAGGAGATTTAGGGTCCTACCATACCAGTGAAGGTGTTCAGGAGCCCAGTAGCAAGAAGCATGCTGCTACATACATGACAAAGTAAAGACAAGTCATTGCATCTTGTACCTTCCTCTGTTAAAAAGGAAAACAGCCTGGTCAGATTTTGGGGGTTTTGAATATTCCACACATGAGAATACTGCTGTGTCCGATGTACCTAGAGGCATGGAAAGCAGCAGGTTTGAATGGAACTACAGTAGGAAAAGACTTTGTAGCAAGTCTAGACTATGGTGAAAACCACTCTTCTACTTAAGGCCAAACAACATAGCAGGTGCTAAGATACAAGAAGTATCTGAAATTGCGAGAGATACCCAGTGGAGTTTACGGCAAGGCTTGACAAAAAAATTGTGATGTAGATCCCAGGTTCTAGAGCAAGGCCATGCCTTCTGCAGTAGAGAACTACACAGCATGTGAATAACAGCTCCTGTATGCTACTGGCCCCTCATAGAGATAAAATGTCTGGTCAAGTGACTCTGTGTCCAGAGCTATTATCCATCATGCAGTGGGTTCTGTCAGATTCACCATCAAATCATAAAGCTGGGTGGACTCAGCAGCAATCCACTATGGAAGAGATATGTTAAGGATCAAGAAGAAGCAGAGAACATAAGTAAGCTTTGTTCTGAGGGGGACCAGTACCCCATATCATCCATCTCTGTACTACCAGTACTTCTCCTCAACTCAACTTGTAGCCATGTGAGTAGTCCCTAAAGAGTTTCTCTTTTGCTTAAACTTGGCTTCTAGGTAGACATTACATTCCTGTCAATTCACTAATGCATTTTGTATTTTATCATTTTATTGGGATAGTAGGGAATCTTCTCTGCCACACCTACTAAAATTGGAATGCTAGGATCTGAAATTTATTTGGTCATTGAAAGTTATTGTTTATATATGTTCTATAATGCTAAACATATACACATGACAGGATATCATGATAATTTTGTTAGACAAATGTAACATGCCCATGGCTAGTAAAATAGCAATTTTTACCACTTCACTAATTTTCTTCTCAGTTTAGCCCTTTGTTCTGCAGTACTGGCAATCCTGAAAACTTAATTAAAAGACTTGGAAAAAAGTAATAGTATGTAAGGCAAAAGAGAGGGAGAATACCTTAAAAAGATTAGTCTAGTCTCATTTCAGAGTTCAACAACCCAAAAAACCAATCAGCTTTGGGAGGACAAAATATTTCAAATTAATTTTTGTACTTAGTTGAAATGTGCTATTAAACATGTCAGATCTTTTGCTTTTTTCCCACATGAAATATGGCAAAATAACAGCAAATTTTTTAAAATGGAAAGGTCATTCTACATTTTAAGCTCCTATCTGGAAATAATAACAGATTATTTGATACAAAATACATGTATATATATACATATTTTCCATATTACTATACACCTATATACAGAAATTTGAGAATCCACCTCTTATTTGAAATTCCCAAGAAAGTGTGACAGGAAATCTAAAACAAAGCTTAAGACATCTTTTTCCTGATTTCAATAACATTTAAAATATCTATATTTTATGGTATGAAAGAAAACTATCGTATGAAGCAATAACTTACACTTAATGCATTTCTAAGTGCTTCGCAATTATTTTTATTCTGGTAATTTATATAAATAATGGGATAACTTAATAAGAATTATCAAATACCATACTGCAAATTAATGAGAGGGTAAAGAAATAACTAAAATTCTGATTCACTAAATGTGCTTTGTGTATAATTCTGGATGCTAGATTTAACAAATGAACATCTTTTTAAAAGTGTAATTAAGAAAAGAGCTGAAATCAAGTCTCTGGAAGCAGGAGCGATGCAATCAGATAGATTCTTCATGCTTCATAAAACAATTGTGAACATTCATTATAAAAGGCCATATAGAATTGAACCAAATGAAATTGTGTCTGCATGAAAATGTCCAGTTCACAGTACAGATAATTTAAATAAACCAAATTTGCATATACATAGTGGATCCTCATTATTTGTGGATACTGATTTTGTGAATTTGCCAACTTACTAAAATTTGTTAGGAAACGCCAAATCAATACTCAGCATTTTCAGTTATACCTGAACATGTTCAGAACCAAACAATTTGAGGTGCCTGATATACATATTCCCAGCTGAGATGCAACAAGGATGACTCTGCCTTGTTTCTCTCTAGGACAGAGATGACCAGAGGATCTAGACAGTAGGGGCAGCGAGTGGAGTGCAAGAGTCTCTGGCTCTGGGGCCAGCTGGATGGGTCTGAATCCCAACTCTAGTACCAGCTAGCGGGGCAGTCTCGGGTAATATGGCCACTTACTTCTGAACCTCATTTTCTCTTTTGTAAAATAAAAAAAAATGGAATCTACCAGAATAAGTTATTTTAGTATTTAAGATCATAATCTATGTGAGATGTCACACACACTTTCCCTAGGGGCAACAGTTTAGCATTTGCTAATTCAGTGTTTGTAGCAACTTTACAGAATGTGACTACCACAAATAATAAGATTTGACTGATTTCATATACATACATACACACAAATATATACTTTTATAGAATTTAACTCTGAATTATACATAGAGACATGGTCTGAAATAGTCTTAAATTGTATTTTCATCTGCAATAGTCATAAAGACATACTCTCATGTGAGCAGAGCTAGGAATGATTATACTATGTAGTGTTCAGAGAGAATGAAAATCATGCACTGATGATAAATCACTGACTTATGGTTAATAACATCCTGCTGAAATAAAAATGTAAAACAAACAACAAAATTAAGTACCTCTAAAATGTGGAAAGAATATTAAAGAAATATATTGCCCATCACAATTTACTAATAATGGCTTTAAACAAGTTGCTGAGTAATTACCTTTTTAAAAACTAAAATTTTATGAGGCAAAAGAAAAAGATTAATCTTCAATTAACTTAGTTTCTAATTTAACAAAAATTATAGTTTTCTATTTATATTTCCACATAATCAGAGGGATGGTATCTTTTATCTTATATTTATAAGCAGTTAAGTTTTTTATTTCATTGCTTATAGCAGATATTATTGATAATAGAAAGGATGGAACTAGGTTATAGAAATATGATATAAGTCAATCTATGTTTTATGCTCTACTTCCATTGACAGTATACATCACCTATGGTCTACTGATGATTTCAAAAAAGAAAAGAAAGAATCATCTCAGTTTCTTTCAGAGTATACTGATTAAAATCCACTGTTTTGGTTAAGAATGGGTGATAAGATTTCTCAAAATAGTTTAAAAAAATACAACTATCATTTAAAACTGCAACCAATGTTTGCTTCCTAAGATGCTTCAGTACTGAAATTGCCTTTGCAATGGACTCCTTTGTGCTCTGAGGGAAAAAAAGCACATATAGTAGTATATCATATGATTATGCAAATATAGACCAAATACCTATTGATTCTTGGAGAGCATCTAAATGCAGTTGTTTAACATGAAAAGTTGAGTAGTGGTTTTTATTCTACTGTTCAAGACTTGGAAATGAGTAAGAGAGTTTAGTGGGTTAAGAGTGCTGTCATTTTTCAGTGGACCCTCTCTGGGTCTTATGTGACTTTAAATGATGTACAACTTTAACTGAATTTCTATTGACTAGACTATTTTTCTGTCCACAGTAATGCAAATGATTTTTGTTTCCAGCAACACAAATAAATTTACTCTGGTAGAGAATATAAATATCCATATTAAAATTCAAATTTGAACAGGTTTTAACATCTTACTAGTTTCCCCATTAATTAAGTTGAATAAAATCTTTGGCATATGCTAATTTTATATTTTATAGGAGTTTTAGGTTTAATAGTTAAAATGTTTACAATGTTCTAATGTGTTAAATATAAGTTTTATGAGTCATGATTTTACATTTTTGAAAAGTATATTTTCAAACTATGAATAGGATTTGTATGAAGACACGCAGCAATAGTCTACTGTCTTTGTTTATTTTTTCTGTATAGAGCTAGCCTGCTCCATGCTTAAAGCAATAGGAACATACAGATATGCTCTTTCTCTTCAAGTAATATGGGAGAAGAATCTGGAGAAAACTGAGAATGACTCTCCCATTGACCTATTAGTAACAACTTTAAGTCTGCCATTAGTTAATGGAGGCAGGGAATGATTATAAGATAGTAAAAAGTAAAACAAAGCAACTAAAGCAGAGTTAGTACATTTTTTAAAAAGAGATTAGGTTGAAAAATAGATGAAAAGGATTTGTTGGTGGCCTCCTATCATGGACTAAATTTGACTAATCTGTATATAACACAAAGCCATTAGGCATTAAAAGTATCAGAGTGAAAGATGCAGAATGGGTATCAAACCAAAAACCTAAGTTCAAATCTCAATTCCGTTCTTTATCTGCTGTGTCATCTTGAGGAAGTTAAGTAACATCTCTGAGCCATGAAGGTTCTTTATTTCTGCCTTCTGGAATTACTGTAAAGATTAAATGAGATAGAATTTAGAAGGACACTGTGAATTAAATCTTTAGCATTATGCAAATGTTAATTATGTGTGTTCATAAAAACCACGAGAATAGCTTTTTCAAATAAAAAAAACTACTGTTCCTTTGGATGGGAGATTTTAGATATATTCTCATGGTCCCTTTACACATAGACTAAAACTTACATAATGTATTTATGTAGTTATACTCTTTCCATATATTTCTTTGAACTTATTCCAATATTATTATTACATTTTGTCTGTTTCCTTTGAGAACAGCAAATTCCAAGCGTGCTTTCTTTCCTACCACATACAACCCAGCTAATAATTTCAGCTCTATATAACCTAACCTATGGCTACACTCTACCTTTTAACTTGACTGATATTTCTCCTAGTTTACTAAATCATCCTGATTTTTGTCATAAAATAGAAGCAGACTTTTATATTTTCACATATTGATTTTTATATTCAGAAGAAAAACATTTGAACATGAAAGACATTGATGTATATATACAGCCAACTCATTTTTTTCTTGAGTGGGCTGAAATAACTAATGCCTACTTTGAAAATGTTAGATCTACACACAAAAGCGTGTTGGGAAACTTGACAGCTGTCTGTTCCTTGGCCACAACTCCAGTTCTCTCCCCTCCTCAAAAGAAGGCTTTCTCTGCAACTACAGCAACTGGCAACTGTTGGGGTTAAGTTCTTTGAAGGGCTGCAAGTGGTTGGATGTGATTCTCTTCCTTTGTTTTTAATGAATTACAATCCCTAGGCATTTTCAAGAAGTTGTTTTCTCTGAATACCCACCTTATCATTACATTTCCTCAGGAAAGTGTTAAACTGAGTATATTATTTCTTCCAGAAAAGCATTGCAATTGTGTAGCTTATTTCTTTATCCACAGCTAGGCTGTGGGTTCCATCACATGATGGTCATCTGGTATACTCTTTCTGTTCTCCTTCCTTAAAACACATTTTCTAAGTGCAAAACAACAAAACACTTTAAGAACCAATTTAATCTTCCTTGACTTTCTTTGATAGTGATTTTATTATTGCCTCTTAATACATTAACTATTCATTTAAAAAGAAAAAGTAAGTCATTATCAAATTTAACATCTCATATCTGGTTTTCTCCTGAATCTCTAACTTCCTTTTAACTCTCATAGTCATTGGTGATTAAAGCATTATTATATTCTTGTTCAAAAATACTACTCTGATAGTAACTGCTGAATTCATTTATTGCAAAGTAGTATTTCCCAGATAATGTCTCTGTTCCATCTCCTGAGAAGTGCTTTCTATGGAGAGCAGATAACAAAGAGATAGCCAGTTGTATTCTCACAAGAACATCTACATTAAGAAAGCCATCCAAAAAACAAAAGCCATTCCAAGCTGTAGAGATTCAACTATTGGTGCTATGGTTTTCAGATGTGGAAAATCTATTGAAAAGTCTGATAAAGTTGCACCAATCAATATTTAGTTCAGATAATTAATATTTTTAGAGCCTTGACCGTATGACTTCTTTATAATCAACTCTTTGTGCCTGAAAATTCTGAATTTGAATTCCAGCCCCAATATAGTTGTAATTTTGAGTAAGTTACATAAATTCTAAATGTAGAAAATGAGGATTATAATAAATGCTGCATGGGGAGTTGTTGGGTTGAATCAATGAGATGATGCATATCAGAGCTCTATAAACAGTCTAGCATCACAAGAAAATGTATTCTTTCCTCTATGTCTTTGCGAGTCCTAACACTCTAATACTCAGGTTTGGGTGGCACAGCATCAAAGGGATAAAGACTGACAAAGGGAATTATATTTCCTAATAGGTGTTCCCTAGATTAATAAAATAAAATATGAGGAAAAATATTTTATAAATACAATATGCTAGGCAAATATACATTTTATGTGATGTTACAAAAAGTAAATAAAAATTTTCTTGACATTTTCCAGTTCATACACATCTAAATGGTTACTTTTATATGAGTATTATCTTACAGTATTATAGCAATCTTTTAGAAGTTAAAAGAACACTAGATCAACAGCAACATGTGACTTTTTCATTAAATAAGGCTTTGGTTTGTTTTTGTTGGCATTGGCTAGTCCCCTATCCCATTTACTCTATTTGTCCTGCTTTTAAGGTTTATGATGAAAGTCAGAATTCTTATCCTTGTTCCTCTGTAGATAAGGTGTTTTATTTGGTTTCCTTCCAGATTTTCTTTGTCTTTGGTTTTATGTAGCTTGAATATGACATGCCTAGGAGTATGTGTGGAGGTGTGTGTTTTTATCTATTACTTTTGTTTTCTTGTTATTTTATCTCTTTTTTTGGGGGGGGGGGTTGTCCAAACATCTTGACTCTCTCATTTGGTGTCTGTCATTACTTCTAGAAAGTTCTGTTTCTTCAAATATTTCTTTTGTCCCCTTCTCTCTTCTCCTGTGGTATTCCAATTATAAATATGCTACACATTTTGGTATCTCCTCACAGGGGTTTTTTTTTTCTCTCTCTTCACATTTGAGTTTGGGAAATTACTATTGACCTAGTTTCAAGTTCACTGATTCTTTCATTGGTTCTGTTGAGTCATCTAATGAGCCCACTAAAGGCATGCTTTATTTTTGTTACTGTGGTTTTCATTTCTAACTTTTCCTCTTGATTGTATTTGCATAGTTTCCATGTTTCTGACGATCTTGCCTTTTGGCATTGCATATTTTCTATTTTTTGCATGAGAACCCTTATCAGACTAATCCAAGTTATTTTAATTTTCTTATCTGGTCATTTCAACAGCTGTGTCATACCTGAGTCGGGTTCTTATGCGTGCTTTGTCTCTTCAGACTGTATTTTTTTTCTTGCTTTTGGCATCCGTTCTATCATTTTGGTGAAAGTAGTGGTAGAGCAGGCAGATAGCTAGATATGAGCAGAGAAAGGGGGCACAGACCAAATGGCAGAAACTGGGTAGAAAGGAGGGGCACAGGCCAAATGCAGGAAACCATTCATCATGTAAGCACCAGGAGTTGCTGGGCAGAGAAAGAAAAAGCAGGAACCTCTAGGCTGATAAGTGGTCACACCTTTGGGGGTTAAAATCAGTCCAGAGGCAAACAAAGAAAGGTGGGAAAAGGGAGGAATCTCCAGTGTTCCAATGTAACCTTTTGCTCATTATGCCCTTATTACAATACGGTTAGCCTTGCAGCTTAGAAGTACCCATCATGCATGGACACCGTGACACTTCCAATCCAGACTAACTAAGGACAAAAATCCCTCCCTTTGGAAAGGTGGAGTTGGGATGAAAATCAGGGAACACAACCCCAGACCCTTTCCTCCCTAATGAGTACCACCCTATGTAACCAACTTGCTAAAGAAACTCAGGGCAGTCGCTCACCTGAGCCTGCCCGCTCTCCCCTTAAGAGTTTACTATCCATCCCTTAATAAATCCTCACTTTACTTTTTTAACCTCCGTGTCTTGTCTCTGAATTCTCTCTGGGATGGGACAAGAACCTGGAAGACCGGTTACATCCACCGCCAACAGCAGTACCTGCTGTAGACGGTTAACTATACTGAGGTAAATATGCCTATAGTGAGAGGATCTGGAGTGGGGCTGTGTTTAGTGATTGCTGCAGTTGCAGGTACCAGAGGTTTCAAATTCCTCTATGTCCTTTTTGTCTCCTCTTTTGGCTTGGGGAGGACCTTTTGGACTGTTGCTCAGAGAATCTGTATCTTGAAGCTCTTTAGGCTAAGACCCACTGATATAAGGCCTAAGGCTTCCTGGTGTGGTGGTAGGGTGTAGTGGAGGAAAGGTACTCATAAACTTGCCAGTAAGTTTCAGTCTTTTAATAGGCCTGTGTCTTGGGGGTGTTTCACACTGTTAGCAGATAGAGGGGCCCCTAGGCTAGGAGGCCCAACAAAGTGTGGGTCCTTGCTGCCAGCTATTAACAAATTCATGCAGCAGGGGCAGAGGGACAAGGTGAACAGCTGCTTTACTACTCAGAAGAGGAAAAGGAAAGAAAGTGCTCGAGTGAGGATAAAGTGCTCAAGCAGGGAACTGTCACCAAGATGGCCAGTGGAGACAGCTCTAGCTGCGGCTCGGGCCATGTGGACGTTTATGGGAGGCTTCTGCCATCGTGTCCTCACTCTGGGTGTGCTGAAGCCAATTGCCTTTCTTTTCTGTTTTTGTACATGGGCTTTTCCAGTTGCTGTTATGGCAATTGTCAAAGGTCACGGCACTGGTGAATGTGTCACTTAGCATGCTAATCCACTATAATGACTGTATAATGAGGCTCAAGTTCCACTGGATGTCAAATCCTCCACTGTCTTGAGCTTCACAGGTTCTAACCAGGTCTTGTTTCTTTTCTTTGCCTCCTGAGACTTAGATAAGAGTAACTGGTTTCTATTCGAGGGAAGGGCAAGGGTATAACCCTGGGGGCAACAGCCTTGGTAACCTGGATGCTGCCTCAAGGCAGCACTATTGTTTCTTGATTGTTCTTCCCTTGTTTCTGCATTCCCTCCCTGCCCTGATTAGCAACTGTTTGAATCTGCTCTTTGGAACTCAGGGAAGGTCAAGGAGACTTAAGGAAACCTATTTCCTTCATGCAAGAAATGGGGCACACCTGGATGCTGCCTCAAGGCAGCACTATTGTTTCTTGATTGTTCCTCCCTTGTTTCTGCATTCCCTCCCTTACCTCATTAGCAACTGTTTGAATCTGCTCTTTGAAACTCAGGGAAGGTCAATGAATGAAACCTATTTCCTAAATGCAAGAAGTGGGGCACATGGAAAGATTTGTACTAGGGAGGACCCCACAGGGTCCTGCTTGGTATCAACACTTCACAAGCGTTTCCGTCCCTCATCCAGGAGTGTATATCTATTTTTTCCTTTCTAATTATTTACTCCCTTCCCTGGATAGTGGTCCCAGTCTATGACATTGAATCCCTGCCTCCTGGCAACTAGGTTTTTGTCCCCTCACCCCTCCCCATCCCTTAGGTATGACAAGAAGACTGGAGGAGCCCAGAGAGGAAAATGTTCCAACATTGCCAGTGGGAAGCCTTTCTCTCTGGAGAGTAAGTCTTTGTTGTGGAGAAAAATCTGGGAGAATCTTGGCTACTCTTCCTCCCGCCTCACTCCACCCTCTGCCAAGTCTTTGAGGGCATTTTTCTTGGATCTTCATTCTGAGAACCTCATGGAGTTCCCAAAGAGAAAGTCCATGAAAACATGGAGACCCTTGTGATTTCAACCCCCAGGAGTTTCTCACTCTTACTGGTTCCTGCTCAGCCTCCAGCAGCAATCCATTCAAATTACTAGTGAAGTAGTCCTACTATGGCTTCCAGTGGCTTCTGCTCCATCTAAGCAGATCTCAGGTACTGTATTTCTCTGGACATGCCCACCTCTTTAGATTTTTGTTGTTGCAGTTTTCCTTGTGAACTGAATACTTTAAAAGCACACCTCTCCAAAAAATAATAGATTTTCATTGCGCCTAGTTTTTATTTGTTGCAACCCTATTCTGTTCACAGTACCTAATTCCCCATGTTATATGATTTCACATGTAAAGATAGTACGAAGTAAATTGCCTTTAATGACAGAATTGTCACCTGTAATTCAATTATTTAAGTGACTCTAAAGCTTTACTTTTGGAATATACAAACCACTAACAGATCACTGAACAATGAGCAACTCTTGATTTGTTTTCTTTTTCTGTACTAACTTTCCTTATTCACATCATTCAATATTAAAAGAAAAAAAAAGATGCCAACCAATTCCTGTTACTTCTGTATCTTTCAGTTACTAAAACTGAAGTGATGTATTCTATTGTTTCCTATTGAGATGAGTGATGAATACAAAATTGGTTTTGAAACTGATGTCTGGCCAACACAATCATTGGAAATGCAAAGGCATTAATATGATACATGGCAGTGCTGCAAGCTCATCTAAAATAGCATATTCCAGAAGACAAGGGTTAAAGAAGAAGAAGAACCATTCTATGTGGACTCTGTCATCATAATTCATCATGTTGTCCTGGACAATTAAAGGACATTTCTGTTATCCTTTGCTTCTTGCATTAAGATCCCAGTCAACTAGTCTTTTTCCCTGTAGCACTTTCTGATAAATATTCCCCAACAGTTTCAATTTACTTCTCTCCACTAAGCCAGGCAAGTATATCCAATCCAGAAAACTTGAGAAGTTGAAAAGATGGCAAATGAAACAGTCCTTGGGTGATACTTCTATGTGCAGAACGATTAGGAATTAATTCTACTTTCTGTGTTTTAGTAATGATTGGAGTTGAGGGATGGAGTGAATTAAGAATAATTAGCAGAGAAGTAAATTGGTGATTCACATCATCTCCACCTGAGCAAGAGATTTAAGTTGACTAAAAATACTTAGTGATTCCTGAGTGCCTCTTAGAAATAGTCCCACTATACCACTAAAAAACTTTCAGAATGTCTCTAGCTTTCCAGTTTGATAACTGCCAATCATATCTTCCTTTTGCTTTTTTTTGTTGGGTAAATAGAGCATGTTCATTATGTTTGTATTGCTTTCTGGCTTTTAGTGGTCTTCCCATTTGAGCCAAGGAATTATCTTTTTAGAAAACCAAGAGATAACAGAAACATATCATTTCAGATATACATAAAAATTGTAAAGTAATTGTATATGTGAAGAAAATATTCTTGATTTTGACTCATCCAGTTTGTCCATGAGTATTCGCAGAAAGCCCCCATCTGATAAACCCACCAATATTAAAAGATATGTAGTATCACACTAAGGAAAGTCTAACAATTATCTATGAACTTAAGTTAGGGAAACAGAACATTTAGATAATTCTGATGTTAAATATGGCCATTTTTTAGATTACAAATTAAGGAGCAAGCTTACATATTAGACTTCAATATTAAGATTCTTACATAAAATAAATACTTAGATCAAATTTTACTTTAGGGAACTACACCCTTCATGTCTATTAACCATCTGTAATAATTTCCTCTTAAAATAACTGCCTTCTCTCTGAAACCCAAAAGCACTCCAAACTTTTTCCTTTATAATGATGTCCACAGACTAAGTTTGTGAAAATAAATTTCATTAGTTAATTAGCCTACTATATGCAAGGTGGTTAACATACTTTAGTTCATTTAAGCTTCAGCATCCATTAGCTTACTGATGAAGAAAGTGAGAAACAGAAATATTGCATAGCTTGAAACAGGCCCACATCTAGTGAGCAGCTTATCTGAGATTGGAAATTGAGTTATTAAGCCACATCATGATACCCTTATGCAACCTGCCTCAGCTATTCTGTTTCACGGATGGATACTCAGGATATGGAAAGTCATAAACCAAGAAGGAAATAGATAGATTTTTAATATACAGTTTCTATGTAGTTTCTTACTCCATATAAAGAGTTATAAGAAATTCAGTTTGGAAGTACCACTGGATTTCTTGTGTGGTGAAAGTAGTAAGTTTTGTGTTGGTAGGAAGTTGTGTGTTCATTTCAAAATATACAAACAAACCAAAAGTGTGTTTGGTCTTAATTGAGTGGTGCTGCCATTGAGAAACCCATAATCCTGGCAAAATTTTTCTAGAAGCCTCATGGTAGAAATGACCAAAGCAAATGAATTATTTCTTTCGTTACAGGAATGTACGGTATCAAGGATCCACTTTCACCCTGAGATTTTAAAGTAAGCATATAGATAGCATTAAGATATGAATAAACATGAGTGATAGATTGAGTTGTCTACCAGCCAGCCTCAAGCAGAAAAACCAACTGACTTGAACAAAGGATCTCAGCAGAGGGAGATTTATGTTATTCAGTCGAATTACATTCCTTTATACACTTCTGCAGATGGGTTTCAGGAAAAGGAGTCATCTATCCGATTTAAATAGACTGCGTGCTAGTACTATAGATATACCATTAATTCATTGTCGGGAGTTGCTGTAGGCACAGAACTGGCTTTGTTCTCTGACAAGTCTCCCCCAGTTTAAATAGGACTGCCATTTACCAGAGTGTCAAAATAAGTAAGGCCCATATAACACTATAATCAAATTGCAGTGGCATTACGTATTTTAGCCTCAGTGTTGAAAATGGTCAAGTCAGCGGAGACTTAACAATCTGCAGAACTCCGCTGACCCCTGGGAGCCACATGTAATTTATCAGGTAGCTACTGTCCTCTTTGTGTCAGTAATAATGCCGGTATCTTTAATTTGTGCTGCATATTGTAGTTATGATGCTGATACTCTTCTATAAACTCTCTTCTTTAATTTTTTGTAAGTGTGTGGAACTTCAATTTAGGGATAATAAAATTGCACTGGAGAGGTTGAATGGGTCTCTCAAGTTTATACAACCAGAAAGTGATAAACCTAGAATTCAAATACAGACATCCTGATTCCCATGTCAATATTCTTTCTGTGGCACTGTGTCAGGTATTCCGGAATGGAGTTAGGATAAATGAAGTATATTATGGAGTACGGAGTATATTAAAACCTAAGTAGGAGTAAGGTGTGCATATAAACAACTGTAATAGGAAAAATGACTGTAGGCATTGAGTATTGCTACTTTCTTGAAGCATATCTAGTGTCTCTGTTATTCATCAAATCGTGGAAGACAGGGATAGAGCTGCTTTAAAATAACCCATGGGCAAACTTCCCTCGATAGCTTGGAATAATTAGAAACCAGGCCTTAATTCTGAATACAAATAGAGATGTTGTTTTCAAGCCCATGTTACTAAATATATACTAAGTTGCATACAGTTAGGCCACACAATCTATGTGAAAGCATTCTAGATCTCTTTCACACATACAGGGTCTGAGAGGAGTTGGAACATATTTAGCTAACGTGCTCAGGCATTTATGCTACTAATTTGCAATGCTTCTAATGTTACGACCAAAAACAAACAAATAAAAAATTTAAAAACCTTAAACAGTTCTGTGTTAGACAAGATCCAGAGTTTACGTGAAATGTTTTCAAAGAGTATGAGATTCTGATGTCCATAAAGTGCACATTTCCTAAAATTAGATGAATCAGACGCTTTATTTTTTAAAACCATTAATGATTCAATATCTGCATTTCCAATTCACTTGGCAGCACACAGTCTTCACTCCACTTTCCCATTACAGGGAAACTATCTGTCAACATTTAATGCCACACAGACACCTCTCCACCTGCAATTTCAGTCTCAAATGACTCCACACTAATGAGGAAGTATAACCATTTGAATGCAAAACCACTCGTAGGATGCACGGTGACCAGAATGATGAAACAATTCTTTTGTAGATAATCAGTGGATTGGATAGAAGAAAATACTTGTTCTGCCCAGTTAAGCCATAATCTCAAAAGTAACCAGACGCTTAACAGTGTATTCCAGTACCTAATAAAAACATATAGCCTGGTTAGAATTTCATGGGAATGACTTCATTTCAAAACGAAGCAACTGGAACAAGTTGTAAAATAGGTTCATCAGAGGGCAGACACAATTCAGTTTTTTTTTTCCCCACAGCATACTTCTATGTAGGTCATTGCATAACATCATAAACAACTTAGATATTCTTTTTGGATCAACAAAACATAATTAAGTAAAGTATATTAAATAAAACATTAACATTATTTCAAATAAGTATATCTCTCAAAGAACTGAAAGAGAATTGTAGAATTTTGATTATTAGGAAGAAGCTGGATATGCACACCCCATTCTTTTTTATTTTAACTGACCTCTATCATCCCTTTAATTCTTCTGCTTATGCCTAAAGTCAGATCCAAACAATGTGCCTAGATGTTATATAATTTTGACTTTGACAAGTATGTATCAAACATTTTTATATGTCTAAAACTGTGCCGGGTACTTGAGAAATTTTTTAAATGTAGAATTTTTTCTAGGCCCTCGGATGCTCAAAATATTACCATAGGAAGACGTATGCCCATATCACATAATACAAGGCAAAAATGTGGTCACATTTCAAATTTGTGAGAGAAAGAGAAAGTGCAATGAAAATTACTCAGGAGGACGATGAGATGGCGAACACTGAAATTCAGTTTTATTCCTAAATTGACTTCTCCTTACGATTTTCCTATTTCTTATGCAAACTCTCTTTGCTTTGCTACCCATATTATGCATGTATTCAAGGAAAGGAAATGATTTCAAGTCTTTCTCTAAGGTATAAAAATATAACAGATTGGCTTGTGTACACACCACACACACACATCATCCTACTATCATATGTATGACTGGGTGATCATTTCTATAGCATATTAAATCTAGAAAAATCAATGCCTCTGTTTACCAAAAGTAATCACAAGTTTATTTAGAATTGTGTGTGTGAGAGAGATTATTTTTAATTATAATGAAATATAGACTGAAAATTACTTTATTTCATGGTATCTCTGAATACACACACAAATATACCATTGTGTATATATATATAAGTCTAATTTATATGTAGACATATATATCCACATATATCCATATCCTATATTTCTATGTATATGTGTGGGTATATCACTTTATGCTGAGAGACTAGTTCTTCACTTAACCTGAGAGACCAAAACATTATCTATAAGCCTCAATAAACTTAAACCAAAAAGCATAAAACTAGTAGTAAATTAATGATGGGCAAAAATCATGGGTAATCTTTTATAAATACTAGTTTTTCAATTAACACAACAACTGAAAACTATCCATACCATCCTCCATAACATCTTCACTGAAAAGAACCTCTGAAATAAAAAGAAATCTCTCTTTTTGTTCTGTGGTGTAAGCCACCCTTTGGAAGTGAATTAAGTAAACATGAGCCTTGTGCATTTGATAAATATGTATGTCTTACTTCTCCTTTTCCACTGCTTTTCATCCAGCTGCAGCTGGGAACCAAGCAATAAATACTATTTATTTATTTTAATAGTATGCTTAGTGGAAGTATTACCAATATTTCCTAAGCTTAAAAACATCCCAAATGCATTTTACTGTTAGGCTCAGCATTTTCATAGTAATTTACAACTTAAAAAAGGGTAAGCTCTATTACTCTATGTCAAACCAACAACTGGGTAAGTGCAGAATGTTACCCTATGAAGTATGACCAAATTTATTGCTGTAGTCATTAGTACATATTGATTCTGTTTATAACCACCCAAAGGGAATAGTAAACCTATTATGCTGGTGCTCGGTCTCTTTTTCTGAGGAGCTAGGCTTGGCACTGCCAAGTTTCAAGTAATGTCCAATTAGAGCAATCAATGCAGCTCCTTTTCCTTGGGTTATTTTTAATACGACTAGTCAGTGACATGAACTTCAAGATGGTGTATCTCACAATCAAATCTGAGCAAAGTTACTGCTCTTGTGCAAAGGTAACTTCATTCAATTGCCTTTCGAAGTCAGACTTTCTCTATGTGAAAACATTTGTTTATTTCTTTTGTCTTTGGTAAGAAATGGCATTCAAATTTACTGAACTGCCATGCACTAGGTAGTTTCTTGGAGGCTCTTTTATTTCTACATCCTAGGTTTCAACATTTTACATTCATGTTAATTGGGATGGGTTCCCATTAAACCCTGATAAACATATTTGGTAGTCAATATTCAGAATTCAGGTTTTCTCTTTATAGTAGGAAATCATTGTACACCTGAAATGTATATAATTTTTTTCATTAGTTATACCTTAACAATACCTTAAAAAATCCAAAACAAACAGAAAAGAGAACAAACGGCTGTGATCTCTGCTGTGAGAAAGCAGTTTTCCCCTAATTCAAGGTGTTAGGGGCTGAACTGTATCCTCTCAAAATTCATATGTTGAAGTCACAACTTCTAGTAATTCCTAATGTAGCTGTATTTGGAGATGTGGTCTTTAAAGCAGTAATCAGGTTGAAATGAAGACTTTGGGGTGGGACCATATCCCAATATATCTGGGTTGACAACAGGGGCACTGTGTGTGCACATAGGGATGACCATGTTAAGAGGCAGAAAGAGGTCAGTCACCTGGAAGTCAAGGAAAGAGGCTTCAGAGGAAACCAAGCTTGTTGGCACTTTCATCTATCTTGGACTTCAACCTCCAGAACTGTGAGAAAATAGATTTCTGTAGATTAAGCCCCCATAAAAAGAAATCAAATTGTAGGCCTTTGAAGAAAGGACAGCTATTGCTACCACTTCCATAGCAAGAAAGCCTTTTTCCTACCCATCTTGTTTGTTCTTCCCTAAAGGAGAATAATTTTCTGATTGGTAAGATTAAAGAACACTGATCCACCTTTACGAGTGGGCAAGTTCACAGAGCTAGATTTGCCTGATTGCACCGAAATATGAACTTTACTCTTTGACTTTGATTTATCATGTGGCCAGTGAGAAGATAAAGGATCTTAACATTTGGATTTGAGCTTAAGGGGATGCACAGTCTCTCATTTTTCCTTTGGGCTGTAGCATGTGCATCAAATCCAGCTTCACAGAGCTCTGCTCTGAAGTAATTAAGCACACTCCTGCCTTCTAACTAGTATCATTTCTTGTGTATAATGAGCCAACGAGTCACTTGACACATGAGTGACTAGACCAAGTCAGAATGTCATCATTTTGGAGTCCCTCATCATAAAATTCATTATACATCATATAATTAAAATCTAACCTATACTCCCCAAAATGAAACAAAACCCAAAATCCCCAATTGAGATAACAATTTGAAAGTAAGTAATGTTCTATCTTTAATGCAGAGGCATGACAATGTTTTGAATCACTATCAATTAGGATAACCAGGGCCAGGCAAACTACATCCTGCAGGACAAATCCTGCCGTGTTTTGTAAATAAAGTTTTCTTTGAACACATACATGCTCACCATTTTCTACAATGTATGGCTGCTCTGCATTACAAAGGTGCAGTTGAGCAGTTAAGACAGAGATCATGTATTCTACAAAGCCGAAAAATTTACCATCTGGCCCTGATCAGTAAGTTTACTGACCCCTGACTCTGTCAGACTTTATATAATGGTACATATCAAATTCCTAGGACAGTCCATAATATACAGTAGGTCACTACACATAGGAGCCACTAAAGTTTAGTGGACTAAATTATGAATCTAATATAAATATTTCATGTAAATTTTATAGATGGGAAGAACTCTGCCTTAGAGATGGAGACCTAAATCAATCTTCTCTCTTTCCTCCCTCTCTTCCTTCCTTCTTTTCTTTTTGCTCTTATCCTAGGTATAAAGGGAGAAAATATACTAGCAGTGACTACCCTCCTTGAGACTTGGAGAAATGACCACCACCAAAGGCAGAGACTACCCCCTCAGGCATATCAGAACACAGATCTTACTAGGTACACCTCCGGGAGCTGGTCTAGGCTGAGTCCCCACACATTGTTATGTAATACTGAGTACCTGTTTGTTCTTACAGGTTCTAGGTTTTTGCTATGAGCTTTTTCTTTGTTGTAAACATCTTTGCCCTACGCATTTTTGCCACAGAACTAACTGGCCTTAAAGCAATTTTTCTGTGGAAGATAAAATAACTGGTTGACAATTTTTGGTTTGATAGTTTGCTTGCAATGAGTTTAGCATTTTTTCCAGTTAGAAATTATAAATGGCTTTACTGAGCTGACAGATGACGATGAATTGCCTCAAGAGTTGGTTTCTTATTTTGAAACATACTACATTGGAGGTTAAATAGGCTGAAGGCCTGAAAGGCACAGAGTTGAACCCATATCTCCCATAGAACTTTGGAACATCTATCAATGAACATGTGACCCTGTGCCAAAAACAAACAACAGTGTAGAGGGTTTCACAACACAATACAAAGCTCAGTTACAGATATGCATCCAAGTGTTTGGAAAAATGATACCTCTATTAATGATGAAAGAAATTTTAGTGAAACAGAAAAAAGTGTGATGCCAAATGATGAGAGAAACAAATAAACTGTATATATATATAAATATATATGTATGTATGTGTGTGTGTGTGTGTGTGTGTGTGTGTATATAAATAAAATACTGTTGCCAGTGAATAGGTTCTTGTCTCCGGCAGGAAAGAATTCAAGAGAGAGGCATAGTAAAGTGAAAGTAAGTTTACTTAGGGAGATACACACTCCATAGACAGAGTGTGGGCCATCTCAGAAGGCAAGAGAGGTGGCCCCAAAGTGCAGGGTTGTTGGTTTTTATGGGTTGGGTAATTTCATATGCTAATAAGTGGGAGGATTATTCCAACTGTTTTGGGGAAGGAGCAAGGATTTCCAGAAACTAGGCCACAGTCCAATTTTTGGCTTTTTATGGTCATCCTGAGAACTGTCATGGCACCTGTGGTGGGTCATTTAGCATGCTAATGTATTACAACAAGCCTATAATAAGGCTCAAGGTCTATTGGAAGTTGACTTTTCTGCCATCTTGGGCCAAGTTGGCTCTAACCAGTTTATGTCCAGTCCTCAATTGCTTTGTCATTCTTTTAATGGTTGTGCCCTGCTCCCTTCCCTCCTGTCTCAATATTATGAAGGGAATACTTGGAAGACAAATGCTTAGGTATGACCCACAAAATAAAATCAGCTGTTTGTGCAGTATTGCCATGAATCTGCACACATTTTAAATGCCTTCAAATATTCTGTATTTCATAATAAAAGTCTTTAATTTTGTTATTCCTTTTTCATGTTTCATTATGTTCTTTTTAATGTTCCTTATTTATTTTTCATTATTTTATCTTATATAGCAAAGTTGCCTTATAGCCAATCAGTTACACAGTGAAAATGTTAGGGGCAAAACTGTTTGTGGCAAAGATGCTTACCATGAAAATATCAGACACGACTCTTACATTCCTCCTCTTATCACTCCAGTCACTCTACCATTTCTGCAATAAAATGCCTCAAAAAATGCTTAAGTAGGAGTCACTGTCACTATCATTTTCAAAAACTCATGAGACAGCTAATTTGTGAACTTAAATGCTGCAGAGGTGGTCACAGTGAACTGCAACTTTGGATCATATTTGACTTATCATCCCATGTTACACAGCCTTAGTATTTTTCATAAAAGAAGTACTAAAAGATAAAGAGAGCTATGAGGAAATGAATGGGGTTGGAGGTAGAAAGAATAAGATTAGCAAGAATGCTATAGCTATACTTTTTTTTAATACTGTCTGCAAACATAGAAGAAATAATTGCTTCTTCCCAAGATGCTGCATCAATTTTTCTATTTCTCAAAATAAATTAGGTCATAAACAATTTGTCTTTGGTGCATCATTAGTATGTTTATTTCCTACATGGTTATATTAAGTTATTGAATCATTCAGTTTTGAATAAATCCATTATGTCAGTTTTCATTACAGTAGTGTATATGCATAACAAATTTAACTAAAAATTAAACTAAAGAATCCAAAGAGATACAAACAGACGTGAGGCCAAGTAATAGCCCAACAGAGCTGACTAGAAATTCCACCAGAAGCATTTCCAGAGTGAAAGAGCAGGGAAGTTGTTAATCACAAACTCAATAAATTCACCATCAAATTTTACATATTTAAACAGATTCTTTCCCTCCTTATTTAGTCTTTAATTTTTACAATAAATCAAAAAATTTCAAAGTGTAAACATTGCCTCTAGAATAACCTTATTTATTATAAAGTGCTATAAGTGGTACTAATTGGTTCAACAACTTCTAAACAACAAGGAAAAATACCAATTCTTAAGTTTTCAAAGTCATGGGAGAAGTGTTTAAATGCTACTTTTAACAGCTCTTTGAAAATTGATGCATGAATATTATAATTTAAAGCATTCTCTACTGCTCAATTCAAACAAGCCTCTGTGACCATGTTTATCATTTAAATCACAAAAGGCATGTACCATTTACATTGCTTTGAATTTACTTATAGGCTTCCAAAGGGATGGGGGAGGAAGAGGAGGGCAGGAAGAAAAGGAATTATTTAATTGATTATGAATAGCTTTCATTAATACTGAAAATGTTGAAATTCAGAGTCAACTCATTCCCACTGTGTATTTCAACAGCATGCTGCTTTTGGTAAATATATTTTCAAAAGAAAACAAGTACAGCAAAAATAAGTGAGCATTAAAAAAAAACAACTATATTCCATCTGATTCTTTTCTCAGTTGTTTCTCCATTATACAGGGAAATAAGCAATGTTGTTCACTCTCTGATTCTAGAAAGATTAGGTCATTAGCCACTGCAGTCGCTGACCTACAGTGCACCCTGAAAGGAATTCAGGGCAAAGAGCAGGATGAGGCACACTTTGCTCTGGGAAAACAGGCAAACTAGATCCTTAGATAGGTATAGTTCAGAAGTTTTTTATAAACATGGATTCTTGCAACTTCTCATACTTAGAAAAGCACTATAATCATTAACTGAGATATCTGTTCCTCATGACCAGCAGCAACCTTCTATTGAGGGATATGCTGACTTGCAAGTACTCCTCAACCAAAGTCATGTTATTCTGGCCTTTTGTCCTGTCTCTTTGGAGCAGTTCCTCAGAGTTATCTGAGAGGCTGTCTCTGGGCTATAGTTCTCAGTAAGTCCCCAAATTAAACCAAATTCACAGCTCTGACTTTGTGTGTTTTTTGTGTCAGTTGACAATACATTTGCTATATATTATAAATGGAAAAAGAGAAATAAAATAATATTTATTAGTATTATATTGCTCATGACACTTCTTTTCAAATGAAATACAAATTTTACAAATAAGGTTTGATGTGAAAAGTGTAAAAAGTTCTCAAATGCAGTTTTTTTCAGAAGACACTTCTTTGAGCCTCTTAAACATATCTTATTTATCTGTCAGTTCAATAAAGCATCCTTCAGGACTCTTGCATACCATTTACACCATTTCAATCTATGTTTAAATATGTTGATTTTGCTCCTTAAGAGGACACCACTATACAGTGAAAATCGTACCACATATCAGAAATCCACAGTTCTCCTTTCATCCCATTTCCAGATGCTCCAAATCTCTAGCTCTTACAGCACTATCAAAGTTGACATGCCATACTGAGCCAGAAAAAGCCTGTATCAGGTTAGCCCATTTAAATTCTTCTTCTTTTGGAATCAAATAGATTTCTGTTAATCTTACATATACAAACATATGTATATTCCTCTATTCAGAATACATAAGATCTATATTCTACAAGAGCAAAGCTATCAGTTTCTTCTCAGCTGTCCAATGCCAAAACAGACCCCTTTCTTCCTAATCTGTTCCTGCTCAATTCTACAGCTAATTTTGATGAATAATTACCCTTAAAGTGTTATTCTTTACTGTATTCTCTCTGGGATAACTGATAGGTAGCAGGTATAATGTAAATGGCTACCAGATGTAAATTCTTCAGCTATTATATAATATGATTGAAAGGATACCATTATTAATTTAACATATACTAGAGCACAAAACAGAGTGGGAAGATATGAGGTGTTTATTGATTGACAAAACCTAAAAATCCCTCAGGTAATCTAAGTTGATTGAGGAAAACCAGCAAATGAACAAAGAAAATGAAAAAATGCTAAATATTGCTAATTATCAGAGAAATGCAAATTGAAACTACAATGAAGTATCAACTCACACCAGTCAGAATGGCCATCATTCAAAAGTCCACAAACAATAAATGCTGGAGAGGGTGTGGAGAAAAGGGAACCCTCCTATACTGTTGGTGGGAATGTAGTTTTGTGCAGGCATTATGGAAAACAGTGCAGATTTTCCTCAAAAAACAAAAAATAGTTTTACGACCATATGACCATATGACCCAGCAATCCCACTCTTGGGCATATATCCGGAGAAAATTCTAATTCAAAAAGATGAATGCACCCCAAAGTCCATAGCAGCACTATATACAACAGCCAATACATGGAAACAACCTAAATGTCCATCGACAGGACTGGATAAAGAAGTTGTGGTAAATTTATACAATAGAATACTACTCAGCCATAAAAAGAATAATACAATGCCATTTGCAGCAACATGGATGGACGTGGAGATCATCATTCTAAGCCAGAAAGAGAAAGAAAAATACCATATGATATCATTCATATGTGGAATCTAAAAAAGGGGGGGGGGGGAAGACACTAATGAACTCATCTACAAAACAGAAACAGACTCGCAGAAATAGTAAACAATCTTACGGTTCCCAGAGGGAAAGGGGGTAGAGGAAGGGATAAATTTGGGAGTTTCAGATTTGCAAATATTAACTACTATATCTAAAAACAGATAAAAAACAAATTTCTTCTGTATAGTACAGGAAATTACATTCAATATCTTATAATACCCTTTAAGGAAAAAGAACATGAAAAATAAATAAATAAATAAATAAATAAATAAATAAAGCCCCCAAAGTTCCTGAAATGCATGAGAGGAACCACAGGGGTTTGTTAGACTCTGCCTTCAACTTCCAAACACACTTTTCATGACTCCCAAACCTGTCACTTGGCAGTTTTAACTGACTCCACACCCTAATCTACAGAGAATGCAAAAGGCTACCAAGACCTTGAGTCTATCAGAATCATAGTGAAAACATTTCTTAGTTCTTGGACGTATATAAACGCTTGATGGATGACATATAGTTAATGCTAGAGAAAAGTGAACTTATGCTCACAAGAGGTATAATAGTATAGCCCGAAGGAGGCAATTGAAAGAGAGAAATCTGAGTTCTCATTTTATCTTGAAAGTTCATAAATAATTTTTCTACTTTGTTCTATTTAACAAGTGTTCTCAAATTTGATATATTTTAACCACTGACTATTGAGCAAAATTAATGGTTTGGGAAGTGTTATCAAATACCCCTGACACTTCAAATAAACTCATCTGCACTGCTCTATATACTTAAGAGCTGAAAACTCCCAGTTTCAATAGCACAACTGTATAGCATCCTGATAGGTGAATTATAGAGTAGAGTCTTTCACCAGCTATTACAGACCATCAGTTTGTGTCTCTTAAAATTAATATGTTGACACCAGTGCCCAATGTGAAGGTATTTCAAGGTGGGGCCTTTGCAAGGTGACTAGCTCATCAGGGTGGCACCATCATGAATAGGATTAATTCTTTCATAAGAGACCCTAAAGAGTCCCCCTACCCCTGCTGTCATGTGAGGTTACAGTGAAAGACAGCTGTCTGTGAATCAGGAAGCAGACTCACCAGACACCAAATCTGCAGGCACCTTGATCTTGGACTTCCCAGCTTCTAAAACTGCGAGAAATAAATTTCTGTCCTTTATAAGCCTCTCAGTCTATCAATTGTTTGGGTATTCTATAGCCCAAACAACTAAGATACCTGCTCTTATGGATCCCTACTTTGCATCATTCAAAATATTTATTTTTTCTGCTTGAATTTCTATCCCCCAGAAAATCTATGACCTCAATGACCAAGGAGCTTCAATGAATTACTTTTTTTTTTTCAATTTGGTCTTTTAATCACACAGCAAATGTTTATGAAAAATCTACTTCATTCCAGACAGTGTTGTATACACTGGGAACAGAAATTAATAAAACCAATCAGTCTAGTGAAGGAGAGATGTGTCCATCATCATCATCACCATCATTATTGTCAGTATCGTCATCATTATCATCATCACCACCATCATCGTCATCATCATCATCAACATCATCATCACCATCATCATGAAGAGACTGAAGGATAAAATTAAAATACATGCAAACAACAATGGCAATACCATCAATGAAGAGAGGGATGAAATATGCATGAACTACTTTTTTGTTCTGTTCCTTGTGATGCCAGTTTTTCCAATGTATCTATAGTAAAAGAACCCTGCAGTGGCACTGCTAAGCAGCAAATCTGAGGCCTATCATAACTTATTTTCTTAAATATTCAAACTACTGCATTTTGTAGAAGATAAAATCCCAATAAATATTCACTGTTACTGACATTCATTGAAATGACTTATTTAAACACTGTTGATAAAGAAAGAAATGTATTAGAATAGGAAACATATAATATGTGAAAGAACTGTTCAGGCCTCTTTGCCTTTCTAGACTCACTCACTGCCCTCCTGGCCCATTGAATGCAGCAGACTCTTCCTGCCAGACTACAGACTCCCACTCTTGCCTTCATTTGGCCAGATTTACACTGCTGGTATGTTTCAGTTCCTCTCCAGTTTCCAAGCAAGTTACTGGCATTTTTAAAATCGTAATTTGAAGTTATGTGTCTTGAAATTGAAAGATAAGACTTCTGGAGGATACTTAAGTAAATTCAATTTATACCCTGCCTCTTGAAACTCCAAACAACTCTAAATTAACATCTTATTTGGCAGGACTGTAATTACAGAGGAAAGTCAGCTTTCAAAGGCACAGCTGTTAGAAATATACATGTAGCCACTTAAGTAATGACTTGCCTTGAGAAAGTGCAAAGGGCTGAGCTGTCCTTGAACCACACTGACAATTTCTCTCAGCAGTGACCTGAAGACAACAATGTGCACTCCGAAAGGGGACTGCCACAATTTTTAATCTGCCTGGCTTTCTGATCAGGCAAAATATAAATCATTTAATCAGCCCCAACTGAGCGTCGGGTACAACTAGTATAAATTTTCCTTCATAAAAGTTTCATCAAAGCTGGGGATGGCTGCACTGCCTTATCTTTTGCTAGAGAAATTACAGCCTGCAAAGATTGGCTGGTAGTCATATGTGATTGATAGGCCTGGGGTGGATGGCCTTCATGCAGAGGAGTTCAAGCCTAAATGGCCTTTGCAGTTACTTCCATCTTTCCCTTAAAGTAATGCTTTGCTTCACTTACTGCAAAGGAAAAGACAACTAACAATTGTTTTGTTTTGTTTTGTTTTGTTTTTTCAGACAACACTCCCACATCCAACAGTTTATAGCCAGAAACACAATCATCAATATGGTAATTGTTTTTTATAAGCTAACAGTCCTGTATGAGTAGCTAGAAGAATAAAAGGAATCACAAAGCTCTACATAGCTTCATACTGATATTTACAAAATGAATATTATTAAATTATATGTATTACTATTGGCTATCTTATGTTTCTGATAAAACATCCATAAGACTGTGAGGTGGAAAATACTTCCAACTGAACAGAAAAAATGAGGATTCAAAAACTTTCTTAATAAGATCACTAACTCACTTGCCTCTTTCGCTTTTGTGACATTAAAACTGACACCACTCAGATGGAAAAAATCATCTAAGTATCATAAACACTATTCAGAATTAGAGGGGACAGTGAGAAATTCCTGATGGAATGACAAAATAGTCTTAATTATGAAACATTGGTAAGACAAATGATATTGTATCTCTCAAGTATTGGTCACATCACGAACTAAAACATAAATCAGTGCTAACAAGTAAACAGGTAAATTAATTTTAAGGAATCTAATTTGCAGGAGGCTGACATCACTCGTAACGTATTTCAACTTAAAAGCCCCATCATTTCACACTTTCAAATCAATAAGTATATAAATCAATTTACATTCCAATTCCATGTAGTTTAATTTAATGTGTTTTTTGCTGAATTATAGTAAAACTCAAAATGGGGCAAATCAGTACAAAAATTTGATTCTAAAATTAAAAATTCAGTTGAAAAGACTGGGGATAAGGTAAATGTTAAACAGTGTATGTCCCAGGAAGCAAGATTTGTATGCTCTGAAAACTATCAACACATAATCAATTAAAATTCCTTAACACAAATGAATAAAGTGTCAAGTATCACTGGCCACAGATGAACTGCCTTACAAGAACAATCATTCTAGCTAATAATATGGTGAGCTTTCTACTCAAATGGAAATGCCGAATTCCAGGTTATTACACATGTGACAAAAAGAAAAAAGGAATTTACAATTACAGTGCTAAACAAGTAAAACTTGCCTTAAAGCCCAAAACGAAGCAAATTCTAAGCCAAGAATCATCAGAAAGTCAATCATAATCAACTTTTCAATCACAAAATCCAATCAACTGTACAACAGCTGCTGCGCTCACATCCTCTGCAGCATAATTTGATCCACGAAATGTCATTCATTAAGTCTTAAAGGAAATAGAATTCTGGAAGCTTCCAAAGGGCAACTTCATTTCCAGGTCTCATGTGTGAATTAACCATCTCACTGAGGACTCCATAAAATTCAGATTCCAATATTTCTCAACAGGTCCTGTTACAATTTTCACCAACTTCAGTATACAGAGGAGTTGCCTGGGCGTTAATATAACTGTCTTCCTAGATTTCAGTTTCTTCCCAGAGATGGGACTCAGCTAGCCCGGTACCTGGCTTTCTCCATTGCCAGACAACTTTTCAAGAAAACCTGATGGAGATTTACTGCTGCTGTTGTAAGTCTACATAAACACTACACTGAAAAATATTTTTTTAAGTACTATAAAGGATCCTCAAGTAACATAGTCCATTCTGGATGCTCACTCTTGTCAACTAGGTGAATGAGACAGTAAAAACTGATTTGAAGAAGAAAATTTATAACTTCTGATCCCTGGTGTGCCTGGCCATAGTAAATGAGAAATCAAGGAATCCAGGACTATAAAAACAATGGATGTCAAAACCAGTTTGAGCTTGATTTATGTTTCTGTTTTAGGAGGATAAAACAACAGTTTTCATCGAGAGCAATGTTATTGGGCTGTTGGTCTTATTTAGCCTGAAGTTTACCGTCCATCATCGTCATTCTTCACTGTAGACTTGTAGGCCTGCATGTGACAGCTCCAAGGAACTGTCATTTCTCAGAAGCTCTGGGCCTTTACTAGTCATGCTTCCCTCTTTCCTTCAAGTGAGATATTTCACCATCTAGCCAGCTGTATAGCCCAGAAATCTCTAATTCCTTAGTGCCATCAGTTTCTTAAATTCTTAAATGTTTCTTAAATGCATGAATTAATGAAAGGAATTCTGTTCATAGTCCTGTCATCCTTCCCCATATTTTATCAATTCACAGGTTACATTAATTTTGCCCCTAAATACTTCCCCACTTCTTGAAAATTATTAGACTAGTTCAAACTCCATCATCTCCAACATCAAATCATGAAACAAAAACATAACCCCAAGGTGATCCCTTTCCCCATTTAAACTTTCTTGGTGGCTTCACATTGTTCTTAGTATTAAAATAAAATTCCATAGCCTTTTACAGTTTGGTCCCTACCTCCCTCTTCACCTGAATCTCTTATTCTGATTCCATCTACTCTACTGTCACTGTGTTTGTGCCAGATCGGTCTGCTGAATCTTTCTTGCTCAGTCTGCTTGCACAGAGAATCTGCATACTCTGTTTCCTCTCTTTGTGATGCTCCTTCTACTCAGAACACCACGAATGCTCTTGCAGCCTTCATATTTCAGCTCAAACGTAACTTCCCAGGGAAAGGTTTCCTGTCCATCCTAAGGTCAAATCAAAATATTACATTTGTATCATTTTTTAGATTCCACATATAAGTGATATCATATGATATTTGTCTTTGTCTGATTTACTTCATTAAGTATGATAATCTCTAGATCCATCCATGTTGCTGCAAATGACATTATTTCATTCTTTTGTTATCAACTATACTTCAATAAAATATTTATATAACAGTAAGACATAAACCACATAGCTTTCATTTATAGCTTCCCACAGGTGAATTTTCCATGTTTTAATGATTTCTTGATTAAAAATTACTTCTCATATAACAAAATTAATTGCATTTACTTTAGTATCCCCAGATTTCAGCTCAAGAAAAGGCACATAGTATTTCTTCAATGCATGAATGAATGAGAGGAAGTGTGTTCATATCTAGAAAAATAAAATTATATGACTTGAAAGACACAAAGAGAAGTAAATCCAAACTGATAAGTGAAAATGGTACAGGAAAAAAATTATGGTAACATAATTCTCAAATTTTTAAGCCTTAGACCTTTTCACACTCTTAAATATTATTGAGGGCCCCAAAAGGTTTATGTTTGTATGGGTTATATTTAAGAATATTCATCATATTAGACAGTAAAACTGAGAATAAATATATATATATTTATTTATAAACTCATTCAAAAACAGTATAACTAAAATAAACACAGTACATGTTAACATAATACATTTCCCCAAACAAAACAACTAGTAAGAGAAATGGCTTTGTTTTACATTGATATAATCTGTTTAATATTTGACTTAATAAAAGTCATATTCTCGGATATGCTTCTGCTGCAATAACACACATAATGTAGCCTCTAGAAAACTGCACTTGCAAGAAAATGAGAGTGAAAAAGTAAAAAGAATTTTATAATATATTCTAAAACTAATTTTGATCTTGCTGACCCCAGGAAAGCATGTTAAGTTATCCCCCTCCCAGGGATTCTAAGACTACACTTTGAGAGCCATGGATATAATTTATTCTCCAAACTGGCACACTTTTGAAAACAGAAGAGTGTCCTATAAATATTTATGCTAGAATATCAAGCATAAAAATGGATTATCATTAATGTGTTAATAAACAGTTATAGAAATATGCTAATTAAAATATCATATACAGCTGTCCTTCAGTATCTGCAGAGAATTACTTCTAGGACCCACTGCAGATACCAAAATTCATGGATGCTCAGGTCCCCATGGATGCTCACCCCTGTGTCCACGGGTTCCACATCCGAGGACTCAACCAACCGCAGACCACATATTAAATTGGTAATCTGTGGTTGGTTGACTGCAGATGTGGAACCTGGGACCCACTAACATGGAAAGTCAACTGTATGTTTATTTTTAAAAATCCATATGTAAGTGGGCACACAGTTTAAACCTGTGTTGCTCAAGGATCATCTATAGTTCAAAACAAATACAGAGTATATAACATGAAAATTTTTACTATAGGACTATAAACCTTTTTAATGTTGGGTACATTTCTGTGTACTCCCAAGAATAACCATAGTGCCTTATACAAAATTGGTTTTCCAGAAATACATAATCAACAAATGAATAAGTTATTGTGCAAAGGAAAAACTAAATTGTGTAAAGGAACAACCCTGACTGCATGTTTCCCAGGCCTTATAGTTTGTTTTGAAATGGACAGATGAGAGTAAATTAATACTGTTGTAGTAATTCTACAATAATATTCTCTACTTCCTCCAAGTCACAACTTTTAAGGCAAAATCTGTAAAGGTAGTAGAATCTATGAAGCCGATTACAGCCTCCTCTATGGTATGACTGAAGAGCCACAGAGCCCTTCATCCTGAAAAATCACTCCCAACTCTAGTTATACTTGAAATATATTGACCATAGTTGCTAAGAATGATCATTCTCCCTTCTCTACGCCAATTTTTAAATATAAGTTATGCTTAGGAGAAACACTCCATCCCTCATTTAAGAGGAAAGTAGCCACTCAACCTAACCTTACATTCCAGGACTTAAGATTTTCCTAGAAATTGTCCAAATACACACACACACACACACACACACACACACACACACAGAGCACACACTACTTAACAAAAGGATATTTAATCCTTCATTTAATCAAGATAGTAAACTTCCCAAGCTTAAGATGGCCTTAGGTATTTTCTCTTCCACAGAGATAACCTTAGACATGAAAGCATTCTTGGGTGCCATATAGATTCAGGATAATAAGAAATGTTGAGCACAGAGACAGGCGATTTGTAAGTTGATAAGAACTAACTCTCTAACTATATAGAATCTACTTACTAAGAAAAAAGCTTTATGATTAAGATTTAAGACTAATGATATAATTTTTAAACACTTTATACTTTTTTCATATATCTTTAAAAACTACTACTTCAAAATTTTACAGCAAAAGTCAATGGAAAGAAAAGGTAAATGTCTTTCCTAAGTGTTTTGAATCTATTATTAGCTATTGCATATCAAAGAAATTGATTCGAATCATTTTCAATTTTCCACAAGTCAAACTTAAATAAAAACACTACAAGCTAAAAATTATATAGAAAAAATTTAATTTGTTAACTGATTTATTTACCTTATTTATTTCATACTGGTGAAAATGATTTATGAATCTTCTTTCTAAATAGTAATTAGGCATATTAATACCCCTTTTGCTATAATGGATTCAAATACACAAAAAAGCTAGATTTGAATATAAGTATTAAGAGATATGCACACAAATAACTGAAATATAAGGCAATGGTCCAAAGCTTTGTGGTTTCCAGAGAAAGGGAATATTACTTTTGTTTTTGATCATCTAGGGAAAAGAAATCTAGATTTAAGCCTTTGAGTACATATGAGATAAATTCTCTTGAAAATGAAATGAACCAGGTAAAAGAATTACCCCAGAACAGCACCTGAATACAAAGTGAGTGGAGGGCTAGCTTCTCTACTGGGAAGACAGAGAATCAAAATTAGTTTTCAGTTGTATTGTTAGGAAATAGAGGTAGAAAAATGACCAATAGTCATAAAAAATCACAACAAGGAAAGATCTTAGAGTGGAAGGTGAGAGTGTAAGAAAAGGATTCAGAGAGGCTGGTGGTCAAGATAACTGAGAGACAAGAGGAGCAAGGAAGGTATGAATATAATGTATGGTGGTAACCACATTACGTTAAAGACATAGCCAGAATTTCAGCTTAGAATATAAGATGCAAAAAACAGAGGAGATGTAAAGATGTCTTATTCATGTTTGTATCTCAGGAAAGTACAATGGTTCCAGGAACTTAGCAAGTGCTTCAGAAATGTCTATCGATTGAGGACTGAATGTACAGTGTGTAGTCCTCGGCTCGTGTTGGGTAGATGTGGGGCTAAGCCTGTGCAAGACAATGTGGAGACAGACTACAGGGAAGTTTAGGAAGATTTTTTTTTTTTCAACAGTAGCAAGTGATATTCAGGACATATTGGAGCAAGAGGTTTCAAGCTATAGGTGTCATTTCTATAAGGGAAAACCTCTGATCCGGGGAAGAAACACAAGGTAGGAACTAGAGAAATAAAATCTGATTTGTAAAAAAATTCAGGCACTACATTACACACATTAGGAACATTTGCTGATTTCCTGTCTTTTTCAAAAATGTTTTATCTACTTTTTCATATGAGAAATCTGAGGTTTAGACATGTTAAATAATGAAAGTTACACAGAGAACAAGAAAGAGACAGGATTTATCATTAACTTTACTTTCAAGCACATATCGTTTCTACTGTAACAAGAGTTACATTCTGGGAAGCACCTACTTCAAAGCTGATTAGAAGAATTTGTGGAAGAGCAAGAGTTTAAGCATCAGTGTTGGAGATTAAGAATCTCAAGAATTCTTGGCTACACTTCCCACAGAGATGTGGAATATACTTTTCCCTCCCCCTCTGAATCTTTGCTATGACTCCTTTTGACAAATGGGATGTGACAGAAATGATACTGCATATCCTCCAAGACTAGGTCATAAGCCTTGGAGCTTTTGCCAAGTCTCTTGGAAAGCTCACTCTGGGGGAAGCCAGCCACCATGTAAAAAAAAAATCTGACTCTCCTGTGACCACCATGCTTCAAGAACCTCAAATCACTTGGAGAGAACCTGCAGAACGAGATGCCATGTGAAGAGAAAGCAAAGCCACAAATTAGCAAGGCTCCAGAAATGAGAATGAAGAAGCATTCTTGCAAGTTAGTTTTCCAGCCCCAGCCATCCCAGCTGATGCCATGAGGATCAGGGCCAGACTGTCTTGCTGAATCGTTCTCTAATTCCTGACCCCTCAAATTATAATCCAAATAAAACGGTTGTTTTGAGCTGCTATTTTAGGGGTAAACTGTTGAGTAGTAATACATAGTTGGAAGAGCCAGAGACAACAAAAGTCACAATACTGCTATTGACTATTTTTTAAATGACATATCAAATGATGTTAAAGATGCTTGTCAACATTGGGTCTTACATGAATAATCTAATGATTAATAATATGGCAAATTAGATTATTCCAGTAAAGTAACACCACACCCCACAATCAAGCAAACTTTGGAAAACAAAAAAAAAAAAAAAAGGGAAAAGAAACAGCAGGTGAAATTGAAATGTGAAGAGAGAGGAAAATTCTACTAGTCAGCACTGATCTGTCAAATAGAACTCCTTCTGATACTTGCAGTGCTTTATCTCAAAGGGTCATTTTAAAAACCCTCCTTACCTCTGTGGGAATCCTTTCACCCCAGTGACCCACCTTCCATGCCCTACCCCACAGCTGGGGTAGTTAAAATCAATTCTCAGTTAAAAATCAACCAACAAGGAAAGACTTAAAGGAAAGGAGAGAAAGATTTGACAAGGGTTTTATTGAAACCTCTCTGCACTTTACGCATTTTGGGCCTAGAAGTGTAATAAGCATTTGCTAGTCATCCTGGGAAAAGCTATTTTCTCTCCTCTCAGCTCGACCAAAAGAATGAGGCAAAAATGCTTTGTCTAAAAAGCTCCTTTTTCAAAGAAACTAATATTAGACTGTAAACTCAGAAAGGTGCTGTGCTTTCAGAAAGTATTTCACCAAACTCATTGATTGTTTCCTGCCCATAGATAATCCTGAGTAAGTATGCTCATTGATTTATGTCAGTTCTAAAAGCCTCAATTCTCCTGAATTATTCTATTGCATTGCAAGCCAACCAATTCTAATTCATTTCTTTAATCTATGGACTGCATAAGAAATTTTCAATCATTTCAATAGGATTTTTCAACTGTATAAAAACATATTTTCAAATGTTTATATCTTTGCTAAATATTTCATATTTCAAAATGATCTGTTGATTGGCATCATGGAACTTTAAGTGGAGTTAAATACATGTGTGCTTAGCTCATATACCATGATCTGTCAAAGACCTTTAGTGTCTCTGACAGCAATTAATGATTTGATCTGGGCATTTGTTCCTATGTTGCCTTCAGTGGTGATGTTCAATCAGCATAAGATTCCAGTAGCCATTTGACTTCAGATAATAACAGGTGTAAATCATTATTGCCGCATAGGCTAGGGAAAGTAGTGTTCTTCTTTAAAATGGCACGATTACTCTTATTTTTCTTTCTAAAAGTTTACCATAAATACCAGCAATTGACAAGTCTTGCTTTCCCATAGATTTCCCACAGCAAATATTGAAATATGATGAGCCATAAAACATTTCTGGAGGTGATATGGTACAATAATTCTAGCAGGGCAACTTTTACGAGACTTCACTTCTGCTTCCCTCTGTATGTTACATGTACATGAATTTATCATGTTAAATGATTTCAAATCCACAAGCTCAGCCTGCTTGAAAAAGAAAAAAATTATTTACCAATGCCAAATCAAGGAAATTAGGCAAAGATAAGACAAGATCTCAGGCTGACTTGTTTATCCACATATCCCCTGCACTTCAATAGTATCGGGGAAAAAGAGTGGATGCCCATAAATAATTGTTAAATTAGTTAAAAATTAGGTAGGTATTTTAATGTCCACAATAATATTATATATATGTTATGTAAAGTAAAATAGTATATAATATATTGTATATATGTATATCTGAAATTATAATATATATGCAATAAAGATGTGTATACTTTAAAAAATAAAAATAAACAAACATCCATTTACCCACACCAGCCTAAGTGATCATTGGAAAAAACATTTAAAGTTCCATATATGCCTCTCCTAAATTTCATTGCTTCCTTTCTGTATCCTGGAGGATGTCATATCTAGACTTTTAACAGTTTTACCATATGTATTTGTATCTCTCATCAAAAGACTGCTTTGCCTGCTTTTGACCTTTATATAATTGGAATTGTCAAGTGTATGTTCTTCAGGAACTTTCTGCAATTGCCTATATCCATTGTCTTATTAGATTCACTGTGATCACTCCTTTTCGCTCTGTGGTACTCCATTGTGTATGGACATAACACAATGTATGTATCTTGTCCTTGGCTCATGGCATTTGCTTGTTTCATTTTTTAAAAAATTACAAATAGTTCCTTTACAAATACTCTTTGACATACTTCTGTTTCCTGGCATGCATGTGTGATAGTTTCTCAAGAGTATATATGGCAAGTGCTTTTAAAGGGTATACTGCTAGGAGTAGAAGTATTGGTTATACATTGTGAATATCTTCACCTTTTCCTGAATATGCCATACTGTTTTCTGCAGCAGTCATATAAATACACAATCTTCACATTCATGTGTAAAAGTTCCAGCTTCTCACATTCTCACCAACATTTAATATTCTAGTAATATTTCAAGTAAAGTAATTTTTTAAGCTATTGAGCCAGTTTTGAGGTATTAAAAAAACTAAAACATCAGCTTTTCCTTTCTAGAAAGGCAAAAATAGCCGATTTACAAGAAAAGTGTCTCTACATATTTTTCTTGAATTACTAAACACAATTATTTTTAATATATATATAGTCAAATATCATTTAATAGCTAAGCATGTAGTACATTCACACAGAGGACAAGTTTGTTTGTTTCTTTGTTTTGGGTCCTCATTAGAGAAGATTAATTATTTTATCAGTGCAGACTAATAAAACAAAGAAAACTCTTCTACCATAATATATGGTTACTTCTAAGTTAGAACTAGGCAAGGATTTTATATTCCAGCATTTATCCCATGGAATATGCAAATTTTAATATGTTACACAAGGATAGGATTCTGTGCTCCTTTGAGTCTTGGAATACACTGAGTCTAATTTGGTTCTGATGTACCCGTTTACTGTAGATCATCTTAGTCCTTATTAAATTAATGTACGTTTTGAATCTCCAAAAGGAGTAACCTAATATTTAATGCTTTCCAAACCTTTTAGACCACAAAACCCTTTTGTCTATAGTGTTCCATGAAACACAGTTTTGGAAATGTGGTCACATAATATTAACGTAAAATTCTTAACAAAAGCTACCCAGTGCAAAACTATGCCTTACATTCTACCCTTGCATGAAGTATATATCCCATTCTTTGATAAGATGAAATTTTTAAAACTGTAAATCACACTTTACTGCAGGGAATGTGAATTTACGTTGATTTCCCAGAACGCAAAATGATATTTATAAAAAGCTTTAGATAGTTTTAGTTTGAGATTGTATTTTTAGACTTTTATACTTTCAGACAGTGCTTCTGACATTATATCTTTCAGAACGAGAAATTATTCTTACAAATAAAAGATTCATTCAAATATATGTCCAAAGATGGTAAAAAATTAGAAACAGCTTAAATTTACAACAATAAACCAAAATCAGTTACACTAAATTATATTGATAAGATAGAAAACATGCTAATAATAGCAGGAAATATTCATGAAATGCAAGATTCAGTCAAAATATATAAATATTTTAAAGCATGCATGTGCATATATTAAAATGGAAATAAAGGTAGCAATAAAACACATCAAAATCTTAATAGTTATAATCACTAAATGTTAGAATGATTTATTTTGTTTACAAAATTTTGCATTTTCCCCAGGTGGTTTATACTTAAGCAAAGTATTATTTTATCAGTAAGAAGAGGTAATCAAATATTACTTAATTTTAAAATAGCCTTTGATGTTCATGATTAAAACCAATAAACAATAAAAAGAAATGCTCTCTGCAATTAATAAAAAAGACACTCTTTAGTTTGGTGTAGTATTATTTGTTTATTTTTGCTTTTGTTGCCTTTGGAATCAGTTTCAAAAACATATTGCTAAGACTGATGTCAAAAAATTACTGCCTATGTTTTCTTCCAGGAGTTTTATGGTGTCAGGTCTCACATCCAAGTTTTTAACTCATTTTTAGTTAATTTTTGTTTTGATTACTATAGCTTTGTAGTACAGTTTGAAATAAGGGTGCATGATACCTCCAGCTTTGTTCTGCCCAGCAAAGGGAATCATGAACAAAACAAAAAGACAACCTATCGAATAGGAGAAGATACTTGCAAATCATTTATCTGATAAGGTTAATATCCAAAATATATAAAGAACTCATACAACTCAGTAACAAAAAAAGGACAATTCAATTAAAAATGGGCAGAGAAACTGAACAGATATTTTTCCAGCGAAGACATGAAGATGTCAAATAGACACAAGAAAAATGTCAACATCACTAATCATCAGGGAAATGCAAATCAAAACCACAGTGATGCAAATGCAAATCAAAATCACCTCATACTTGTCAGAATATCTGTTATCAAAAAGATAAGAAATAATAAGTGTTGGCAAGAATGTGGAAGAAAGGGAATCCTTGTGTGCTGTTGGTGGGAATGTAAAATGCAGCCACTATAGAAAACAGAACAGAGAGTCCTCAAAACCTTAAAAATAGAACTACCATATGATCCAGCAATTCAACTTCTGGGTATTTATTTGAAGGGAACAAAATATTAATTTGAAAAAGTATATGCTTCCCTATGTTCACTGCAGCATTATTTATAATAGCCAAGATATAGAAACAACCTACGTACACTGAGAGATAAATGGACAAAGAAGATGTACTGTATATATACACAATAGAATATTGCTCAGCCATAAAAAGGAATGAAACCTTACCATCTGCGACAACATAGGTGGACTTTGAGGGTATTATGCTAAGTAAAATAAGTCAGAGAGAACCAGAATCATGATTTCACTGATAATGCAGAATCTGGAAAACAAAGCAAAACAAAACCAGACTCACAGTTACAGAGAACAGACTGGTGGCTGCCAGATGGGAGGAGTGTTGAGGGATAGATGAAATGAACAAGGAGGATAAACAGATACAAAGTTTCAGTTATAGAGTGAATAGATCATGGGGCTCTAACGTACACTATGGGGACTATAATCAATAATATTGTATAACTTTGTGTGGTGACAAATGGTAACTGAATTTACTGTGGTAATCATTTTGTAATATATAGATATCCAATCACTATTTTTACACCTGAAACTAATATAATATTGTATGTCAATTATACTTCAGCTTTGAAAAAGGACTTTTCTTTAAATTTATTCTTGAAGAAACAATTCAAAATGCAGGGTAGATTCGAAGAGGTAGCTTCAGAAGAGGTAATCCATTTCCAGATTTCCTGAGCTGCTTGATAAAATTGGAAATTCCTGGGCTTCACCTCTAGAGAGTCTTCTAGAAGTCTAGAGATCTCTAATCCCTTAAACAAAATTAGAAGACCTGTTTTTTTCTTCTGAGATCTAACATTTGTTTTAGAGTGTTGATTTATTACTTATGTGTTCTGAGGTCCACTTTCCTTATTCATGGACTGTTTTCCCATGGAGTGAAAACAACTTTAAGCTATCAGGCACAAGAGTTCTGTGCTGTTCCCAGCACAAGATGCAGTGAATCCTGAAAACTATCTTGGACCAGTCACTTAAGTATCACAAGAGTCTCTCAGCATATGCAGCTGCATGTGCATACCAGCAGGCTACTGTAGGTAGGACTGTGTCCCCCAAAAAGATATGCTGAAGATCTAACCCCCAGTACCCATGATTGAGAAATTTGGAAATATGGTCTTTGCAATCAACATAAGATGGGGTCATACTTAGGTTATACTCAGATTCGGCAGGCCCTCATCTAATGACTTTTGTCTTTCTAAGATGAGGGAAATTTGGACACAGATATACAGAGGAAAGAAAACCATTTGAGAATAGAGGCAGAGATGGGAGTGATGTAGCTACAAGCCAAAGAACACCAAGTATTGCCAGCAACCAACAGAAACTAATAAGAGCCATGCAACAAATTATCTCTAAGAGCCTAGACAAGAATCCACCCTGCTGATACCTTGATTTCTTACTTCCAGAGCTCAGAGGTGTGAAACAATAACTTTCTGTTGTTGAAAGCTACCCAGTTTGTGGTACTTGGCTATGCAGCCCTAGAAAACTAAAGCAAGTGGAAACCAATGATCCAAAAACCATTGAAGAGCTGAAGTCAGTTGCAGCCTGGGCCACTGGCTGACTGAGTGTTGCAGGATCTCAGAGGGTCACTGACTGAGGGACATAGGGCTTGGTCATCTCGGGAAGCAGCGACATGGGGGAAACGTCTGCAGTACCTTATGCTCTTAGAATCAGAAGCATAGAAATATACATACCAAGAAGGAAAGTTTTGCAACTACTTTACAGAGGAGCATGTCAAGATTTTCCACTTGGAGTTTTACCAGACATTGGAATCTTTGGTATTTCTTTTATAAGATCCAAGCAGAAATTGTGTATGTACTATACACTATACATTATTCATTATATATATGTACTATGAACTATACATTCTGCACTATGTGCTTTATACAATATATATGTATACATATGTAATACATAGCATATGGATAGTTATTAAAGGCCCCACTAGCATCGTACCTGGGCCCAGCTTTGGAAAGGCCTTGTCTCTATACATGGATAAGCTGATTTCTACACGAATAAGAGAAAGTTTTCAGATTTGCAACTACATATTCTCTGCTTCCTTGCAACTCCCTCCTGTGTACATGTTAATTCACAGTAATTTATTTTGAAAGGAGGAAAAATATAAATTAGGGGAGCTCTTCTACATTGAAAAAGAAAAACACATAGGGAAACAGTGTGGAAGGACAGAAAACTGTATTTATATGTTTGTAAATATTTTTATCTTATATCTACATTTTTTCAGAGGTTACTTTTCAGTTTGTAGTGGTAGAAGGCAGGAGGAAGAATGAGAAGGGCCATGAATATGTATTATATTTGAATTTATGTATATTTGCTCACTCATGAAAAGGAACACTTCCCTTCTGTGATCTTAACTCAAGTTTTCCTTTTTACCTTTGGTCTATCTTTGGGTTAAAATGTTTTATGTATCTGAAGTCAAAAGGGCAGTGAAAAAGTGGGTACAGACTTACAAGATTTTGCAAATTCTCAAAAAGTGGCACAACAATTACAGTTAAGTGTATGATTACTATAATCAGCACTGTACTATCCATAATGCATACATTTCCCCATCTGGATTCAAGTTCAGATAATAAGGCACTGAAAATCATGTAAAAAGACTTAAGGAATACTAACCACTGGGTAAGTAAGTAAGTAAGGAAGGAAGGAAGGGAATCTGTGGCATTTCTCTATGTATATGCATGCCCTTCTCAGCCAACTTTAAATAGACACTTTCATGTATTACTTATAAGAACTAAATGATGTCTTGGTTTCCCACTAGCTTGGCACCAGGAAGCAAAATGTAACTGATAAACTTTTTGTTTTCAGACTCTAAGAAAGCCACTATATCACGATACCTTCTTATAGCAGTAAGAGACAGCACAACATCTTTAAGGAAGAATTTACAGCTGGGTTTGAAATCCTTTCAGGTCCCTCTGAAAGCTAACGTGGTCAAGCAGAAAAAAATTTTTGCCATCCCCAATATATGGCAAGAAAGACAAGTAAAGGAATGGAAAGACAGGTAAACAGAAAAAAGATAGGCAGTTGATAGATAAACAGATGATATATGAACATATTATGTGGGAGATCTGTATGATACATGACATATTTATTTATCATAGTCTTCACATCAGAACTAGAAACTTAAATAATAATTGGAAGGCCAGAGGTCTTTGATGACATGTTAAACACAAATACAGAGCCATTCAGGGTGTTAGAATTTTTTAAAACTATAATTCATAGTACTTTTCAACTCTTTACCAGACTATAAAAGAATAACAAATTTAAAAAATTTTTAAGGTCTGAAATTTTTCTACCACTCATTAAAAGTTATCCATTGAAATAACAAAAACATGATCAAATATAATGATCAAGGGTTGGTTCGATTCATTTATTTTTGAAAAGTGACATAGCCATTAATGGATCAGAACTTCATCACAAGGAAAACAATTTATAGCACCCTGATTACATATAATTTTAGATACTCAGCCTAATGGCCTTTGCAAATAAAAACAAGATAACTTTTATTCAGCTCACCCTCTTGTGTTAATCTGAAAGATAGTACATTTTCTTATTGATATATTTTTAAAAAATCATTCAGTACCACGACCATGGAATAAAATTCATTTGCTGTTAGCCAACTAAAAATCCCCCTTTTAAAAAATATTGATTACCCTAAAATAATCAATTAACTTTTGGCACAGTTTTATTTATAATTATTCAACTCAGCAGTAGTATCATTTAAAAACTGGCCACTAGGCATGTGCTGATAATAAATAGAATCCATGTTTAATTCAAACTCGTAGGTAAAAACATCACATTTAAATACCACTAATATTGTGACAAACCTGACAAAGACCAAGGAATTCAATGTTAAGGCTACCATTCTTTCTTCAGATGTTTATTTAGAAAGAGAAGGAATAAAGCATTTTGAATTATACATAGATTTTAGAACTTGAAAGAAAAGCTTATTGCATTAGATATTTTAAATGGCTTTTTGTTGCACATTTATAGAGTAGGACTAGAGTAGGTCAAATTTTTGCCAAGAAATAAAATATGGCTTCATTTAATCCCATGTTAGTAGCCTCAGACATTTTCCAACAGGAAATGCTCCTTAAATATCTCTGAAATAAGTACTTTTATTTTGAAGATCAATTTTCATTAGAGGTCTTAAATGGTAGTAAATAAGTTAGAAATTCAAATCACAATAGCAAACCAAAATGTTGTGTTTCTCTTTATTCCAAGAACAGTTTCTAAGAGTGACCAACTAAAGAAAGTAACATTACTATGCTAAATATTTGTTTTAAAAAATCCACAATGTGAAACAGAAATGCTTATTGGAGTAAACTAATTAGATGAAAAGAAAAATCAGAAAGACAAAGAAAAAATAGATGCAAGATATCCGGATTCTGGTTCCAACTCTCCCACTGACTAGTTGTGTGATCTTGGACAAGTCACTTCAGGTATTATATTTGCTCCATTAAATGAGGGAATGGGGCTCTAAGGACCTTTCAAGTTTTAAGATGCTATGCAGGTATATTTTGAAAAGCATCAATTAAAAGGCTCAATTTCTTAACTGAGAATTTTCCCTACTCAACAGTGACATAAATATATAGTTAAGAACAATAAAAACAAAGTCACTGTCAAATGTAATTTACCTAAATGTCACTCACAGGAGCATATATGTCTAACTTTTATAGAAGCAGTGATAGTTTTTTGCTTATTTGCTTACCTTTCCTTTTCCCTTCCTTCTGTCAACCTTAGGGAGAAATTCAAGTATAGTAGAACACAGGAAGTTATTTAGCTTACAAGAGCAAATCTCTTTAACTTTGATGTCACTGCTGAACAAGCTTCCCTGGGGCTCTCCTCAGGACAAGGGGGATGCATATCTATGTTCAAGACTGGTTGATTATTTTAAGTGAGAGGTGGATGCATGCATGTGAACAATGGTTAAATGTGTTTGTGAAAAGTCAAGACAGTAAATTTTAAGAACCTCCCTTAATTAGCAATGCTACACAAAGGAGACCGTTTTCCAGTCTTCTGCTTCTAAAACAGACATTTTGAAACTGATGAGAAACAGCTGCCTGAAATTCAATCCAGCTTTCACTACAGTGATATTTTTGTAATGTTATATACTAAAATGTTCTATAGAGAATGTGATATACTGAAGAGTCCCTCCCCTGAGTCTTCTGTATAATTATTATAACTTCAAAACAGCAAAATAGAAAAAATAAAAGATTAACTGATATTAAATGCTACTGAATGAAGGAATTGTCAAAACCTCTATCTTTTTAATCCAGATCAATTTATAACCTCTAGCCTTTCTCTATCAATACTTTCTACAAGTCACCAAAACTCAGGAAGATAATACTGGGAATCATTCTTGATTTCATACTAAGAACACAGCTTTATATTTGAGTATCTCATCAATTTAATAATGTTCTGCCAAATAAAGCATGTAGTGAGCGATATTCACCTGATCAGGAAGGTGCTACACCATACTACTGAACTGCGTTCACTTTATATTGACATCACAGAGACTGAGTTCCAAAACTGTCACTGTACAAGACTTTATCTGCTGCCTTTGAGTCCATTAATTCAAATTATTGTTTCTCTGTTTTGAAATAACAGGAAGCACTAACAAATAAGTGTACAATTCTTCCCTGGGATTAAACAGCAAAGCAGTTAATTGCATCTGTCATGCAGAAGGTAAGAGAAAAAGAAGATCATAGTTCAATACAAATGGTCGCTTCTCATCATAAAACAATGAGACTTGAAATTAGAATTTGATGGAACTGTATGATGCGGCTGCTCCAGAATGGCTCAAACTTTTGCTGCTGAAGTGATTCATAGTATTTTTAAATCTTCCCAAGATTTTTAAGAGACTTTTTCAATATTGCCTTGTGCAAATCTAAAAATCACATGCATTCCAGCAAGAATCAACTTTTTCTACTTGTAGTAAAACGTCTAATTAAATTATAAAACAAATTAATCACTTTTTGTGAATATATCTTTAAGGTATACTGTTTAATAAAATTAGGATGTATACATAATGCCTCAACCACAGTAAGAGTTTATTACTTAACTAAGCAAAGCCTAAAACGTATCCTCCTGTTTGATGGGCAGCTGTCTTCAAAATGCTAATTATGGGACCTGGGTTCATTCCATATTATAAGTTCTTCTATGTTCAACATTTGGTTTGAGTGGTCACCATAATTTTTTTCATGAAGACAATGAAAGGGGAAGGAGCACGTGGAGATGGCATACAAACTTTTAAATCATTTCATCATTTTCCATTAGAGACAACCAGTCATGTGGTCCCACAAAGATGCAAAAAGTACTAGGAAATCCTTGTTATCTCTGATTGGACAGTGCCTTCTCAGCCACGCCTCTATATTATCAAAGAGACCACAATGGCTCTTTAAAAAAAGCAATTGTCAAAAAGATTCTGTTCTCTTGCTAAAAACTGTTATGTTCAACACAGAGAAATAAAAGGCTGCTTTTTTTCCTTATTTCATCAGAAAAGTGTCTTGATATAACATTAGGTATAAAAGTATTCTGTAAAAGCTTGAACATATAAAAAGTATATCTGAAAATTTTCATGAATTATCTCCTTCAATTATTATTTTTAATCTTTTCTATTGAAGTATAGTTGCTTTACAATATTATGTTAGTTTCAGGTATACTGCAAAGTGATTGTTTTATATATATATATATAAATATATATATATATATATTCTTTTTCAGATTATTTTCCATTATACGTTATTACAAGGTATTAAATACAGTTCCCTATGCTACACAGTAGGTCCTTGTTGTTTATCTATTTTATATATAGTAGTGTGTATCTGTTAATCCCAAACTCCTAATTTATCCCTTCCCCACTTCCCCCTCCTTGGCAACCATACATTTGTTTTCTATGTCTATGAGTCTATTTCTGCTTTGCAAATAAGTTCATTTGTATATCTTTTTTTTATATTCCATGTATAGGTGATATCATAGTGATATTTATATAAGGGATATTTGTCTTTTCTAACTTCCATATATAGTGATATTTGTCTTTCTCTGTCTGACTCACTTCACTTAGTATGATAATCTCTAGGTCCATCTATGTTGCTGCAAGTGTCATTACTGCATTCTTTTTATGGCCAAGTAGTATTCCATTGTATATGTATACCACATCTTCTTTATCCATTCATTATTCAGTGGACATTTGAGTTGCTTCCATGGCTTGGCTACTGTAAAGAGTGCTGTTATGAACACTGGGGTACATGTGTCTTTTTGAATTAGAATTTTCATCTTTTCCAGATATATGCCCAGGAGGGGTATTGCTGGATCATATGGTAACTCTATTTTTAGTTTTTCAAGGAACCTTCATACTGTTCTCCATAGTGGCTGCACCAATTTACATTCCCACTAACAGTGTAGGAGGGTTCCTTTTTCTCCACAACCACTCCAGCATTTATTATTTGTAGACTTTTTGATAATGGCCATTCTGACTGGGGTGAGGTGATACCTCACTGTAGTTTTAAGTTGCATTTTTCAAATAATTAATAATATTGAGTATATTTTCATGTGCCTGTTGGCCATCTGTATGTCTTTACTGGAGAAATGTCTGTTTAGGTCTTATACTCATTATTATTTGGGTTATTTTTTGTTGTTGTTTTTTATATTAAGCTGAATGAGCTGTTTGTTTATTTTGGAAATTAATCCCTTGTCAGTCTCATTGCTTGCAAATATTTCTCCCATTCTGTAGGTTGGCTTTTTGTTTTGTTTAGGTTTCCTGTGCTGTGCAAAAGCTTTTAAGTTTAATTAGGTTCCATTTGTTTATTTTTGTTTTTATTTCCATTACTCTAGGAAACAGATCTAAAAAAATATTGTTGCGATTTATGTCAGTGTTCTGCCTATGTTTTCCTCTAAGGGTTTTTCAGTATCCTGTCTTAAATTGGGTCTTTAATCCATTTTGAGTTTATTTCTATATGTGGCACTAGAGAATGTTCTAATTTAATTCTTTTACATGTAGCTACCCAGTTTTCCCAGCACCACTTATCGAAGAGACTTTTTTCTCCATTGTATATTCTTGCCTCCTTTGTCATAGATTAATTGACTTTAAGTGCATGTGTTTATTTCTGGTCTTTTTTCCTGTTCCATTGATCTATATGTCTGTTTTATGGCAGTACCATATTGTTTTGATTACTGTAGCTTTGTAATACAGTCTGTAGTCAAGGAGAATGATTCCATCAGCTCCATTCTTCTTTCTTGATTGCTTTAGCTATTTGGAGTCTTGTGTTTTCATACAAATTTAAAATTTTTTGTTCTAGTTCTGTGAAAAATGCCATTGATAATTTGACAAAGATCACATTGAATCTGTAGACTGCCTTGGGTAGTATGGTAATTTAACAATATTGATTCTTCCAATCCAAGAACACAGAGTATCTTTCCATCTGTTTGTATCACCTTCAATTTCTTTCATCAGGGTCTCATAGTTTTTGGAGAACAGGTCTTTTGCCTCCTTAGGTAGGTTTATTCTTAGGTATTCTTTTTGATGTGATGGTAAATGGGATTGATTCATTAATTTCTCATTCTTGTATTTCATAGTGTTTAGAAATTCAACAGATTTTTATGTATTAATTTTGTGACTTGCAATTTTACCAAACTCATCGATGAGCTCTAGTGGTTTTCCGGTAGCATCTTTAGGATTTTCTATGTATAGTATCATGTCATCTGTAATCAATGACAATTACAATCAACAAGTTTTACTTCTCTTCTAAATGGGATTCCTTTCATTTCTTTTTCTTGTCTGATTGCTGTGATTAGGACTTCCAAAACTTTGTTGAATAAAAGTGGCTAAAGTGGGCATCCGTGTCTTGTTCCTGAACTTAAGAGGGAATGCTTTCAGTTTTTCATCATTGAGTATGATGTCAGCTGTGGGTTTTTCATATATGGCTTTTATTATATTGAGGTATGCTCCCTCTATGCCCATTTTTCAAGAGTTTTTTCATAAATAGATGTTGAATTTTGTCAAAAGCTTGAGATGATATGGTTTTTAGCCTTCAGTTTGTTAATGTGGTGTATCACATGACTGATCTGTGGACATTGAAAAACACTTGCATCCCTGGGATAAATCCCTTTTGATCATGGTGTGTGATACTTTATCCAGACTAATAAAGAAAAAAGGGAGATGACTGAAATCAATAAAATCAGAAATGAAAAGTGAGAAATTATAACCAACACCACAGAAATACAAATGATCATAAGAGACTACCACAAGCAACTATATGCCAGTGAAATGGAAAACATAAAGGAAATGGACAAATACTTAGAAAAGTAAAAACTCCCAAGACTGGACCAGGAAGAAATAGAAAATATGAACAGACAAATTACCAGTACTGTAATTGAGTCAGTAATTTAAGTCCCAGCAAACAAAAGTTCCGGACCAGATGGTTTCACAGGTGAATTCTACTAAACATTAAGAGAAGAGTTAATGTCTATCCTTCTGAAACTATTTCAAAAATTTGCAGAGGAAGAAACACTTCTGAACTCATTCCATGAGGCTACCATCACCCTGATACCGAAGCAAAAGAAAGATATCACAAAAAAGATAATCACAGGCCAATATCATTGATGAGCATAGGTGCAAAAATTCTCAACAAAATACTAGCAAACCAAATCTCCTTAGATTTTTAAGTCATAAAACTCTTCCCTTTTTCACCATTACAGGGAATTTCTAAAATACAGAACAAGCATTCAGATATATGATTTATTTAATTATTAGAAACACACCACACAGCACATAAAGCCAATATTAAAGATCAGACTTGTAAGATAAACTGAATTTTTGGACAAATTCACTCTGGAAAACCTATTTCTACAACTACTGATACATAGTCCTTATCCCAGATGTCCATATGAGATTAGAAGAAATGGAGCTGATTTAGTGTTTGTTCCTTCAAACAACTTTACTCTTTGTGCTGAACATGGTGTATTGATTGGATTGAATAGCTCCCCCCCCAAATCTATGTCTACCTCAATCCTCAGAATGTGATCTTATTTGGAATTAGTCTTTGTAGATATAATTAGTTAATTCAAGATGAGATCACAGTGAATCAGGGTGAACTGTAAATCCAACAACTGGTGTCCTTAGTAAGAAAAAAGGACAAACAGATATACAGAGAAGGTCATATGAAGACAAACAGAGGGAAGAAAGCCATGTGACAATGCAAGGAGAGATTGTAGTAATGCAGCCACAAGGCAAAAAATGCCAAGGACTTCCAGCAACCACCAGAAGCTTGGAGAGACATGGAACAGATTCTTCCTCAGAGCCTCCAGAAAGAACCAACTCTGCTGACACCTTGATTTCAGACTCTAGCCTCCAGAAATACAAGAGAACACATTTTTATTGGTGTAAGTCACCCAGTTTGTGGTAATTTGTTACAGCAGCAGTAGTAAACTAATACAGAGAATATCACAAAATTATATCCCAGAAAAACTTAGTTGAACCATCATTGGCCCTTTTCATGGGCACTGGATTCCCTTGCTATTTGTTGGCGTATAGAACTTTCACTTCTTACCTTCAGTAGGCCATATGCTAGAAGTAGCTATTGTAGCACAAAAATCAAGAAAACTCTCCCCTTTGACACAAAAACATGGAAATAATTTATTTTACCAGCATTTATCATTTCACTCCTTAGCTTCTCTCTCTCACTTCATTTGATTTGGCAAAACAGTCACTTTCTCTCCCCACTGGGTAATATAAATGTCTTTTTTATTCCACTTAGTTGTTCAAACCCTCTTGTTTTTATGTGACACTTTTGATGAGAAGTTCATTGTTGGGGAGTATGTCTTAGAATCCCCCAGCAGGATTTAATAACAATAGTAACAACAATTCCTTCAATGTTTCTTACATTCTGGGCACTGTGTTACTTTTATAACAACTAATCAAAAATTTGATTTATATCAAACACCTGTTGTTCACTTATGGATCAGGCAACCTTTCAGGGAATACACTTCAACTTTCAGTTGTTCTTGATCTTGGTCAATAAACAAATCATTTTCTGATACACTGCAGTAGCTCTTGGGTAATATCTGGAATAGGTAGCTTGGATTTACTTAAAATTATAAAAGTTTTCCTCAGTTTTTAGCATTGCCTTTTCAAAACAATACCACAATAACAGCTTAGGACTCCAAGGTTAAAAGTCATCTTAGAAACAGAATGCATGTGAACCAAAGAATTTCAGAGGTAAATGGGACTTTATAGATTATTTTCACTTAATACCTCTTTCCACCACTAATCTTTTGTTCCTCTCTTGATCAAATTAGTGAGACACTCAACGGTACTCCAAGTGTAAGATAGATACTGAAATTCTCTATTTTAATAGAGGATAGTTGTGACATAAGTCATAGCAACCTACCTTGCTTGTTTTCTGAAAATGTATTTGTGGTTCTACTTGAAGTTCCTTATTCCATACCTCCTTGGCCATAAATAACTGATGGTAAATGAGTTATGAAAAATGTGCTGACCAATTAGGAAAACTTTATTACTACAAAGAACTCTGCCTACAGGTCTGATATTATCACTGCCACTACCCTAAATCCCTGAAACTTTTAGAAAACACCACCTTAAGGAAAATGACCCTAAAAGAGCAAGAGTCACCATTTCACAGTGACTAATCCAGATATCTGTCTTTATCATTTCAATCTTTTAAAGTCTGCCACAACTACTATTTTGAAAAATCTTTAAATTCCCATTGTGAGCACTGCTTTCCTATGACTTGAGCTTTTTGGTGATTGTATCTTTGCAATAATGCATTGAGGAATTTCTTCCCTGTAAAATACTTTTTATTTCTCACCAACTACAGAAGTCAAAAGCTTTATTATATAATCACATGAGCTTGGTTCTTTGAAGTGGCATTTCACATACACACAGTACACTATAAAAAAAACTTATTCAGACTTAAATATCAGTATTTAATACTACATACTACTAGAGAGATAATAACTTACAGGGAAATCTAGATTTTATACCCACAATTAACTTAATCATAATTAATTTTTCAATAACTTAAAAAGAACAGAATTGTTCAAATATACTCTCAGAAGTTAACTGCACTTCAGAATATTAGAAGAGAGTGGTTTATCTCTTGCTCATAATAGAGAAAAAAGGGGTAAAGGTCATTAAAAATACTTTTTTTTTACTTAGAAAAAGATAACTTTGGTTATAAATTTTGTGTATTTCTGTGAACTAAATGACTGTCTAAACTCTAAAAGTCATATTTAGGTAATTTATGAAGATATTTCATAAAGAATATAGTCATGACATTTTGAAATAAATAATGAATCTCCATAATAAAAACCTAACAGAGGGTTGAGGAATATTAGTTGCCATTGAAAAAACACTATATTCTAATTCTTCATTCTGTTTTATTCTTTCTTACTATTTCCTACTGGATATGATTTATATCATAGTCAAGCAATACAAGGAGAAATAGATGGCTTTATGGGTTAAAACCAAGTGAGAATCTTTGAAATGATCAATAGATACTTTGCAGATCAAATAAAAACTACACTGCCACATATTACTTCTAAACTGGATTAAACAGTAAATTACTACATTGTTTTAAATAATAAAACCACATTTAATGAATTCCCATGATTTTATTTATCATAATTTAATCAATACTTTGAGAAGTGTCATTACTTCAAGAAAATCCATATGACTCCATGCATGAAAACTCCTTAAGTGTCATGTTTTTCTAAGACATTTTTGTGGAATTCTGTTAGATTTTGTCTTTTCCCAGTTTTGTATTCTTAAGCAAATCATTTAATTTTCTTATTCTTGGGTTTCCTGTTTATAAAATGAAGTTAGTAATAATATCTATTGCAAAGGAATGGAGGTCAAATGAGATGAATTAAATAAAAAACTCTTTAATATGATGCAACTGCTAGATCTTATGTAATGCTTACTTCACAGGAGTTATTCAACATATTTATTAAAAGAAGGAAGAAGGAAGAAAGAAAGGAAGGAAGGAAGTGGGGGACAGAGGGTGGAAAGGAAGAAAGGGGAAAGGGAGAAAAGGTAATCAGAGAAAGTAAGGTTTCTTAATTATAAGCAACTAGAGAAAAGGTGAACGCTATGTAAAACATAGCAAATTACATTCAAAATAAAGGGATGGAAGAAATCAGAGGAGTTTGTATATATGAGCAGAGACAGAGCCGGTTTTAAAACGGGAGCTTTAGAGAAAAATAAATTGAGGGCAATGAGTGTATAGAAAGATAGAATATACTGAATTTTTTAATTTTTGATCCTAGCTTCTTTATCAATTAACTGAGCATTGCTGTAATAATGTTTATTATCAAATGATGTAGGTAATAATCTAATAAATATAATAATAACTACATGATGAAATGGAAAGGTCTGACAATAGATGCACAGTGAGAAATAACAGGAAAAGAGAAGTAGAAATATGTTGCCAGGCCAAATGGACCACACTTTCTCTGGATTATTCCTGGCTATATCCCCAGCATAATGCCGTAGGTATAGCAAATGTTCAATAAGTATCTGATGGATGCAAAATTAGATGAATAATATAATGAAATCATTGATTCTATGTCTTCGACTGAGAATAATCTGTTACTGAATTCTAAATGGTTTCCTGAACATGCTCAGGGCCCACCAATGTAAGTAAAAAAAAGGAGATAATACTTCTGAACAACTAGTTGTACATTTTATTTGGAATATATGTATCTTTAAATAATCCTCCAACTGCTGGTATACTTTTCATCAGAGATGTATCATAGTGATAAAAACTTGCCAACAGGAAACTGTTCTATTTCAGGCCAGGTGAAATAATACTTGAAACAAACATTACAGGAGAATTTTAAGATGTTAAAAGTAACCACACAAATAGACTATTTAAAAAGGGAATAATCCTACAGCTCTATGTGATAAATAAAGGAAACTGTTACAGCCCTTTAAAAATTGCCCCTTAATACTGAACCTGAATTTATTCAAGGCTATAGAGAACATAATCAGTGCAAAGGTATTGGTAACGTAGGGTCAGACTAGCAAAAAGATTTGTGAACTGAGAACCATTTGAATTCATGTAAGAGGCTCCTATTCACAATAGGAACAACCAAACTAAAATCAGCAGAAAATAAAAATAGTATTTTTGCTGTAGGGTGTGCCAAAATGAATTCTACAGTATGACAAATTTGGTGCCAGGATAAGGAAGAATTTTAAATTAAGACACTGGCTTTATGTAATCCAGTAACATAAAAATACATGATACAGGAATCCTGTAATCATTCTGAAGTTCCTTCTACATTTCTCATGGTGTTCATAGCCCACATGTTTTATTAACATCAATTAGTGTTTATTGAACAGCCACAGGTCACATGACTCTAAACAAGGTGTACTGAGCACAGAAACTTCACAGTGGTGATCTTACCTACGTGATGTTTTACTTGGGAATAGAGAGTAGAAAAGCAAGCATTTGAAGTTGGTCTTTGCCTCTGGTCCCAGGGTGAATTACATAATATCAGCTGACATCTTCCCGCTCCAAGGATTATCCCTGAAATGCTGTGCTTCTGAGCAACACATCTGAGAAAAAAAAAATCTTTCAGAAGGCTTTGATCCATGTGGCCAGGAGGCACTCATGCAAAAGTTTAGATTTCTTTGCTCTTTCTGTGAAATAGGGCAGTTTTTTAAGAAAAAACTATTTAGGAGTCATTACCACTACCTAATAATATATTCTCAATGTGTTACAGAATTGCAGAGTGAAAGAATAGGAAGATTGGTAATCATCTCAGAAATAGCAGAAAATAATACTCACTAAGATATCACAAAGGGTCATGTACACTTCTGTTACAAAATTAATCTCATGAGTTATCATCTAGAAATATACATCTCTTACTTTCTATTGAAATATCTTTAAGACATTCTTTGTACAACTCTCTACTACATGATAAGAAACAAAGCAAACAAAAATAACAGAATTAGAAAATAGTTTATAACTGTAAAATTTGTAGCTTTCTAATTTTGTTTTTAAAATGTAGTATGACTTTTGGCAATTTGTGTAACTTGACAGATAAAAGTTAGCCATAATACTGGAGTTAATTGATTTATGATATTTTTTAGTGACTTTGGTACAGACTAGTATGCCTTGTGGTAGTGTTTAATCAACTGCAGAGAAACTCGAGTGAAATATAAAGGCCCAACCCAGATCACTATTACGTTTTAGCTGAATATCATTTATTAACTCTGACCTCTTGAAAACAAAATATTTCCAAGTCCATTTAATAACTGCCATAATTCAACCTGTGGACAATTTAAGGTCACAAGTTAGCAACTTTCAATATTAATATCTGATCACCGATTAAAATATACTTATTATCATACTTATTTTCTTCTCTGAAATACTCTGGTGTTGTAGTTCACTTTAGAATCATCTATTTCTTTTAAAGAAGTTTGTCTTCAATGTTGCAACAGAAATTTGTTTAAATGGAAGACTTATGAGAACCTTCTTTTAATCAGCAATTTTACTATTTGATACAGATAAACATTGTTAGAAAAAGTTAAATTTAGAGATCAAATTTAAATAAATCTTCTACTCAGAATCTGCCTTATTGCTGACCTTCTTTTATCTGCATTTCTGTAAGCAGAGTAATTGTGAGAGATATTACAAAAGCCCTAGTTGGACAGACATGGATTCAATTCCTGGCTCTACTACATCTTTGCTAGGTACGCATGGAAAAGTTACTAAAAATCTTAGTGTCCATTTCTGCACCTTAACCCTGTTTTCAATGAAGAAGGATTTTCTCTAAGGAAACCTTTGCTCTCTCTCCACACTGTCCTTCTCTCTGGATAACTTGCACCCTCATCTCAGCTTTCCCCTGCTTTCTCTTGAGATCAAAGAGCCTGCAAGGGGCACGACTGGTGCTTCTTCTCCTTACTAGGCATGTGAAGTTTCCCTGGACTGCTTTGTGACTAGGTGATTAATTCTCCATAATTCTAGGGTTCAGTACTAGCAAGCCCATTGTCTAATAGACCTAAAGCCACATACTCCAACCTGAACTCCATTAATTTAAAAAAAGTCATATATTGGCCTCCATCTTTATTTTTTGTTTTATTTCTCCACTCAGGAACACATGGATAAAAGAGGACTGCTATTAGCTGGAGGTCCTCTTGAATATCCACTCTTTCCCATTTTTGCTTGTTTACTGATCACCTACTACTCATCAGTCATTGTCATGGATACATTCCAGAGACTCATTTTATTCTCCCATCTACCCTAGCAGGCAAATGTAATTAAAAACGTAGAAAGGAGACTTATAAAGTTAACTAACTTGCCCAAGATACTAAAGTTAATCATTTGGAGAAATGGATTGAATCTGGGTTTGTTTAACCACAAACCCCACTCTGTCCCTGCTATACTACATTTCATAATAATATAAGAATGGCCCTGTGCAATGTTTGGTATTAAGGGGTAGTCAACAAACTTTAGGGCTCTGTATTAATTTGCTGTGTAACAAACTACCACAAAATTCGTAACTTAAAATAACATGCATTTATTAGCTCAGAAGTCTGCATAGGCTCAGCCAAGTTCTATGCTCAAAATATCATCACAAGGTGTGAGCTGGGATGAGCTCTTATCTAGAGGCTTTGGGGAAGAATCTGCTTTCAAGTTCACAAAGTTGTGCCAGAATTCAGTTCCCTGAAACTCAAGGACTTAAGTCACCAGTTCTTTGCTGGCTGTCAGCTGGGCCACCCTCAGATTCTAGAGACCACTCACATTTCTTCTCACATGGCCCACTCTATTTTCAAACCAACAGGGAGTCGAGTTCTTCTCATGTGTGCAATTTCTCTTCTACCACTGAACAAAAAAAGCTCTCTGCTTTTAAAGACCTAGAATGATTAGATTAGGCTCACCCAGATAATCCAGGATAATCTTCCTGTATTTTAAGGTCAACTGATTAGTAAACTCAATCACCTCTTCAGAGTCCTCTATGTTATGTCCCTTATCATATTCAAGGGCATGATAATTAATCATATTTAGAGCCCCAAGGATTAGGGAAGAAAATCCTTTAGTGGAGGAGGTCATTCTCGAATTTTTCCTACCACAAGTTCTCCATTAAGAAAAATGACATATTATTTTCTATCACTGTCATACAAATTGCTACAAATGTAAGTATCTTAAAACAGTACAAATGTATTATCTTGCAATTCTGTGATCAGAAGTCTGACATGGGTCTCACTGAGCTGACACCAAGGTGAGATAATTCATTTCCTTGCCTTTTCCAGATTCTAAAGACTATCTATTTCTTGGCTCTGTCCTTCTTTCCCCATCTTCAAAGCCAGAAATTATATTTCTCTCAGTCTCCTTTAGTCACATCTCCTTCTCTTTCTGACCACAACTGGGAAGGGTTCTCTATTTTCAAGGATCCATGGGATTATACTGGACCCAACCTGTTAATCCAGGATGCTCTCTTCATTTCAAGGTCTTCAATTTAATCACATTGCAAATTCCACTATGTAATATACATTAACATATTCTCAGATTCTGTGGACTAGTATGTAGATATTGGGGGATGGGGCAAGGTGGGCATTATTCACTTGCTAAAAAATGATGTTGGTACAGATAAATTGCAATTCAAGTCATAAATGAGACTGAATAATGTTTATTAACAAATCATTCAATTTGCTATTACCAACACAAAAATGTCCATATTTAGGAAGATCTTAAACCCTTTGTAAGCGTTAATCACTTTCTGAGTTAATAAGAATAATAAATTAGTTATAACACTCATTCTTCAAGTAGCACTCTTAATTGCCCCACCAAAGATTAATCTTAGAATCTGATAGATAGACTTCCTCCCAAAATTTTACACCAAACTCTTATCCAGTTTAAAAAAAAAAAAAAGGCTCACAACCAGTGAAAAATGAAATAAAGCACTGCACTTGTCATGATTTCCTTCCTTGTCATGATTTCAAGCATGGTTGAAAGTTAAAGTTCAGCTGGTCGTTATCATCCTTCAACTCAAACTTCCTCTAAATTCACTGAGAACACTCTCTCCCCTGAATTCCTCCAAATGCCCTGCCATTTTCATTCATTCGTTCTTTGCTGCCTCACTTTTTGCTACCCTTTACACTGATACGTTCTCTTTTCGATTTCACTGTAGACTTCTCTGCCCCATTGTGGTGTCCCAGCCAGTAATCTACACACTGTTCATTCCTGCATGAGTGTTCAATGGTTTTTTGACTAATTAATGGAAAGCCCATGCATAAAAAAGCATGTACTTACACTGATCATATCATATGATAAATTATATGATTTAAACCATTGAAATTGCTAAATTATAACGATGGCAGTAAGGATTTAATAGACATCATTGAGGAATTCTGAATCAGTTCTTTCCAAGTTTGAGTATACTAGGCATCTTTAGCATATAGATGTTGTTAGTCTTAGCAGAGAGTTATTCAGAGGAAAGCATTTTAACAGCATTTGTAAGTGGTTCTTGTATTAAATAAGGGAGTGATAATCAGGATTAAGAAATAATGACTTGTTTTGCTCATTAGCTGAATGAATGTGGAAAATGACTCATCAGTTCATAAATCTGTCATAATGCTGTCTTTAGTGTCAGCCAGCAGTAAGGCCCGGATTAGCAGAGTCCTAGCAGGAGGCCCAAAAGATTACAGAAAATTGCTGTTAAAAAATGACTTGACAACATTTTAAGTTTGTTATTCTTTGCCAAAACAATGTAGTCAGCCAATTGCTGAATTCTCTGCATGCTATTAGCCTCTCCTTGAATTATATTCAGTTTGTAGAAACATGATGCATTTTGTTCTACATGGACAAGACAGAAGGTTTACCAGCTTGAACTGGTTTTTCTGTGAAAAACTGTCAGGCACCCCACTGATGCTAAATGTGTCATTAACCTTCTACCTGGAGTGTTTATTACCTTAACTTAGACAATATTCACAAATGCCCTTATCAACATAATGAGGTCAAGGCAGCAATCAATGTCTGCTGTGCTATCTCTTGTTTCCTGAAATACAACTGCTTTTTAAATCAAAATCTATCAGCTAGGCTAAAAAGAGACAAAGAGCCAGAGCTTCATTGTACCAAAAGACCAGTACTCATCTCTCTCAAAAAAGGGATACAAAAGTTGGATGACCATATAATTTATTCTCCAAGGACACTTTTCAGAATAAAAGGGAGTCCCGCCAGCAGTTACACTGGAACACCCGTGTGCACACCAGGATATATGGTTACCCTCTGCTAAAGAACATGAAAGACTGTATTCTTTTCTTTACAGTTTGAAAATCATTAGAAGTTTCAGTTAAAACTTTGAGCCTAATGAGCTTCCTGAAACTTATCCCAACAACCTACATTGATACATACTGCTTTCAACAAGTTCAAAGTTTCAATCCAACCACACCCCAAAACAAAGTAAATAACCTGAAAGGATGAACTTAATCTTATGGGGGTTTCCTCTTTCTTTTTCTTCTTTTTTAACTTACCATCAATTTTTATTCTAAGTTTCTTTGGATTTGCAAAAGGGTATCACAAAGACTAGGAATATTTCCACGCCATATCCTCATGGCAACCAACTGGATGAGATCACGTCTTTTACCACTTAGAACGCTCAAGGAGTTTATTTTGGAAGCAAACCAAACTTTAAAAAAATCAAGTTGAAAAGTCATTTTTATTGTTCTATACCTTGATTTGGGCACTGGATGCATGGCAATGATATATTTATAATTTGTCAAACTTTCAAACCCTACAATTAAGATTTGTGCCCTGACCATGTATAATTATGATTATGCCTCATTTTAAAAACTTCTGTTATCCTGTAAACACTTTTACCAGTTAATTGCTAACAAATATTTTGGGATCTATGTGTGTTTTAATCTCTGTGCCAGGCTTTATTCTAGGCCCCGGGGATGCAGTAAAGGACCTGGGAGTCAAAGACCTTTTTTGAAAGAACTTATATTCCGGTATGATGAAAGAGAAAATAAACACAAAGGAAATAAGTAATAAGATAATATCATATAGTAATTAGTCCTAAAAGGAAATCCCTAAAGAAGTGACACTTGAGAGAAGAGCTTAATGAAGAGAAGTAGAGACGAGCACTTCAAACAATAGGAGACTGGGGCTCTTGGATATGGTAATATATGTAGTATTTTCAAGGGACAGAAAGTAGAATGAATGCGACAAAGAGGGTGGAGGAAGATGAGGTTGGTGAAATAAGCAGGGGACAAATCATGTGGGGCTGGGCATGGGTCTACAATGCAGTGAATTATAACCAGAAGTTTATAACTTAGGGAGTTTTAAAATACAGATTTTATACCTACCAACTGTCTTCATATTTATAAACAGATGAAATGTGTTTATTTCATAACATATATATTTATAAGTAAAAATATCCTGTGATTCCTTTAAATATAACATTTTTTTTTACAAAAAAGAAATCTGTATTAACAGAATAACTTGTAATTTTTAAAATATTTTTCCAAAGCAGAGTTCAAGTCAGACAGAGTTAAAAGGGGGACAAATAAATGGTTACTGTGGCTTGGCTGCCTTATTTCCATTTTTATTTATTTATTTTTATTTTGGGGGAGATAGTTAGGTTTGTTTGTTTGTTTTATTTATTTAATGGAGGTACTGGGGATTGAACCCAGGATCTCATGCAACTCTACCACTGAGTGCTCTACCACCCTTGCCCCTTATTTCCATTTTTTTTTTAACCTTGAAGCGTATAGTATTATTTTACGGGCCAGTCCCCTTCACAACCCCCAGGAATCATGGATTCACAAGGTACATATGAACCCACAATGCTTTTACCTTGTAAAACCAGTTTATTGAAACAGGCTTTCTGTGTTAATTAAAAATAGATCCTTGAGAATAAAAAAATACATGCATTCCTAAAAAAAAAGAAAGATGGTAAAACAAATCACTGATGTTTCTTATGTGATTATTTGAGAGAATGGATGCCACATCAAAGTTAAATTTTTCCCAAGATATCTGAATTTTAATAAACGTTAATTTAATTTTCAGTATACTTTAAACAAAAATTAGTAATATAGGAGGTTGCATTTTGGGTTTTTTGGTCTCATTCTGTTTATCAGTGTGTGAGAACCTGACAGTCTAATTTTCAAACGAAGATTTAAGAAAGTGAGTATCTATCAGTCCATTTTAGGAAAATGAAAATACCATATTTTCTTCTTTAAAAATGCCAACATTTCAATGCTTGTGCACATTACAGATGTCCAGATGGAAATGTCAATATGTTATTAACTTGCTAAATGCATCGACATAGATGTAATACGACAATAACTGTTGAATGAGTGAGTGAATGAAGATGGCAGGAGAAAATGTGTGTATCTGGAAGGGCTTGTACTTTGGGCAGGTTTGTTTACCAGTGTGGGTAAAAAAGACGCTCTGCACCTGAAGGTTCAGCAAATTGTTTTGTGGGATTATACTTCTCAACAGTGATAATAAATAATTTTCAATGCAAATGCTCCACAAAGAAGGCTAATGCTATTCTATTTGCTGTTCAGATTTCACCATTTTGGGCTGCCAAAACTATTTAAAGCCTCACAGGATCCTGTTTGTGATAGGCCAATGCAAATTTGATCCATCTAAATATACAGAGATGTCGCTTTAACGGTGCCATGATTATTGGAGCTGTCCTCTATACAGAAATTCTTAGCCACTACTAGTGAATGACAGATGTGTTAATTAAAAGACTGAGGCAAAGCCAAGGTTGATGTTCTAATAAACAGGTCATTAACTTTGGTAATGACCAATTTGAGAAGATGATTGTTATTACAAACTGTATTCTATGAATTATGAGAGCATCAGTGTAACTCTGGAGTATGTCCAATGGTCAGATTATAATAGGAAGTATTCTAAAACAAGAGGTATTTCTAATAAGTCCCCTTGTCTATTTAAAACTTTACACATTTACAAAATGTGGTAGTTTCATATAAAGCAAAACATATTAAGTGCTTAATTGATTAAATTCAGGAAAAAAATTAGCTTTTCCTTTAAAAGTCAAATGAGAAGCCTTGTTAATGGTAAGTTTAAGAATCTGCCTAACATAATTTGCTACTCTGTTAGAACAGCAACTTTTTCCATAGCCCACATTTCCATCAAGCCATGTGTGGATCATGTAGTTATTCACATCCTGCCAATATCTCCTTTCCCACCCTTTTTAATCTTACAGCATCTTTTCCAAATGAAACAATGGTGTTAAATTCTGTCCTACTTCTAACCTATTATGAACCAGCCACTGGGGGCCTTTGTAGGCCCTCAAGTTTTCACACTCAAATAACCACTATAGGCAACATTTGGCACCAGTAGACTCAGAAAGACATTGGACAGGAACAAAGCAAGTCAACCTGGCAGTGCTGGGCATGCCTCTCCAAAGGGCATCCTCATGACAGTCCTACTACCAGTCCAGGTGCCATGAGACAAGATTCTCACAAAGTGGATCTTAACCTAGCTTAAAATCTTCTCCTATAGGACCTTCCTAGAAAAAGAAATGATTATAATATGAGTAGTTTAACTTTTTTAAAAAGTTGCCTGAAGACAATATAATTCTATTTATACTTTTTCACATGAAGAAAATAAGGGATAAAGACATTAAATGACTTTCCCAAGAATGCAAAGTTACTTAAAGGCAGGAGCTAAACTAGGACATGGGCCTCCTAACTCCCAATCGAATGTTCAAAATAACCATTTTTAAAATTTAGTGAATAATTGTGTTAATTCCATTTGGTTGTTTGCCTTTTCCTTCTCCTCCAGAGTGAAATTCAAAAAATATAAACACATTAAAATGACTTCCAAGTTACTAAAAATGTAACTGACACTTTAATATTAGAATTCTAATATTTTAGAGTAGATAAAAAATGATGTCCAGATGTCACTAACTAGTATATTAAAAGTAAAGAGAATGAAACCACATATTTCCTTACAGTCAAATATTGATTTTAAAACAACCTTTTAAACATATTTTATTTTCTATTTATAAAAATATTATAATAGTTTAGCTGTTCAAGTGGCAAAACTCCACACAATGTAGCAATTATTGCAAAATTTATCTTTGATAATATCATGACTCAAAATAAGAAAACTTGTGTGCATTTCTGATTATGAGCAAAGACAAGAGAATAACGACTGATACGAATAAGTATAGTCCAAAAACTGAGGAGTGTAATTATTATGAAATACAGTTATTTTTATTATTGCTCAGTGAATGCTTGCTACGTGCCAAAAATCACTTGAAAAACTTCACATGTGTGAAACTATTTAATCCTTACAAACAGTTAAACATGAGAACCTCATTTTACAGATGAAGAAAGGCTCATAAGAAAATGACTACCTGATCCAATGTTACACAACTAGTAATTCATAGAGAAAAAGTTTAAATAAAATGACATTTTGATTGTAAAAATGAAAAAAAAAATGCATCCCTCAAATTCCCACAACATAAAATGCCACCACCGACTCAGACAAATAAATGCACTTTAACAAAAATCATTTCTAATTAGACAATTTCATTGCTGCCATTAGAGCTGCTTCTGACATGTTTCATATCTATTAGAATGACAGACAATGGTAGATGCTGATGACAAATGGGGTAGCAGAATGTTGGCAACAAAATTAGAATCATGCTTCCAAGATACTTAAAAATGTGGACTTTGGTTTATTTTCAAACAGCATTACACGTAATACAATAAAAGTGGCCTGTTTTCTTGAAGTCACCATTACATGTATAAAGCACCATAGCAGCAAAAAAATCCAAATTTAACAGAATAGAGTCTTTATTTTCCTTATCTTTTCTATCTCTTTAAAGTGTCAAATCAATGTTAAGAGTGAAACCATTCCATCAATTAACTGGTTGCTTTTTGATATGATTCTAAAATACTGGCATATATGACTACTTATCTAAATTGTCCATTTTAATTAAATTGCCTAAATATTTTGTTTTATGGAATTTGTGTGTTTATGTGAAACTTGTCAGTATCACTAGGAAACATTAGTTAATTTGTTCCAAGTATGAAAGATGCTTTATTGGATGATAGGCAAAACATGAAAATCAATTAGAAATTGTCTTTTTCTATGTATATTTCTATTATATATAGGAATGAGAAAAATCTGCATGAATATCCACAGTAATATAGAATACGATAATTTCTAGATGAGTGATGCTAAGTGGCAAAGAAATTCAAAGGAAGTGAAGAATCATTTTGATTGGTATAGGGAATTTGATTTCAATTTTTCATGTGTTAAAGAAATGCACAATCAAAAAAGTTTTGGGATACCTTTGAATAACAGTGAGGACTTTTATAGGAAAAGATAGGGAGACAGCGATGTCAGAAAATGCAGAATGAGGAGAAATGAGGAATCCACAAGAAAGCACAAGTGAGTAAAACAGAATAGTGAAAGATAGAGTTGGTAAAAAAATATTAGTAAAAACAAGAAAGGTTTATTTATGAGAGTGAGATTATTGGAACTATGTCTTTTTCACAGAACTATGCATATTTGTTCATTCTGGCACTTAATAGGTCAGTTGGAAAATGAGATTACTGTTGCCAACAATCCAGGTGGGAAGTGGTCAGGGATGAGTCATAGAGACATCAGAAGAAATGAAAGATTAGAATGGTAGGTATGAGCGTGTGTTTGAGTGGTGAAAAAAGTGCACCTATGAAAGCATCTTACAAAAGGAATAATCAACAGGACTTTTTATTTGTTAGATATTATAAGGGAGGTTATTAGACACAGAGGGAAAGTTAACAGCAATTTTGATAGGACAGCTCTTGGTTTCTTTAGATAATGGTGCTATTAATAACAACAAGCAGGCAACATCATTAATCATCAGAGAAATGCAAATTAAAAACCACAATGATGTATCACCTCACATCTGTCAGAATGGCTATCATAAAAAAGACTACAAATAAACGTTGGTGAGGATGTAGAAAAACGGGAACCATCCTACACTGTTGGTGTGACTGTAAATTGGTGCAGCCACTGTGGAAAACAGTATGGGGGGTTCTCAAAAACTAAAAATAGAACTACTATATGACTCAACAATTCCATTCCTTGGTTTATATTCACAAAAACAATAAAAACACTAATTCAAAAATATACATACACTGCAATGTTCACAGCAGCATTATTTACAATTGCCAAGATATGGAAGGAGCCTAAGTGTCTATTGACAGATGAATGTATAATGAAGATATGGTGTATATATATACAATGGAATACAACTAAGCCATAAAAAAGAATAAAATGTTGCCATTTGTAGCAACATGGATGGACTTGGACAGTATTAAGCTAAGTGAAATAAATCAGAAAAGCCAAGTACTGAATGATATCACATATATGTAGAATATAAGAAATAAATCAAACTAGTGAATATAACAAAAAGAAACAGACTCATAGATACAGAGAACAAACTAGTGGTTACTAGTGAGGAGATGGAAGGGAGAGAAGCAAGACAGGGGTAGGAGATATAGATAGAAACTGTTATGTAGAAAATAAGTAAACTATGAAGATATATTGTAAGTATATAGTCAATATTTTATAATAACTATAAATGGAGTATAACCTTTAAAATTGTTAATCACTGTTGTACACCTGTAACTTAAACAATATTGTACATAAACTATACCTCAAAAAAAAAAGAACAAGGAGCAGGTAGACATTGGGATGAATTCAGGATGAGTGCATGGTTAATTAAAAAAAGGTGAGCCTTATTTTTTACATATCTAGTGTGTCCTTGTAGAGATATCATAGTAGCAATATAAAGTATAAATCTAGATTTTTGGAAGGTGGTTAATTATAAGGACACATAGTTGGAGTTATTCTCATAGAGAAGAAACTTGAGATAGTGTTAGTGGATGAAAATGTGACAACTTCATAATGAGAGGAAAAAAAGAACTTTGCATAACACTTGCATTAGGGGGTGAGGGGGAAGAAGATGTGCTTTTGATGAAGGGGGAAAAGGTTATTTAAAAATGCAAAGAGCATAAAGAAATGTCTGAGGTTATGTTATACACCAGAAATTGACACAACATTGTAAAATGACTATACTTCAATAAAAATAAAAGTTTAAAAAAATAAAGAAAAATCTGAGGAAATAAAAGGAGTAAAATACACCATTCAGTCCCAGCTCCCTAGAGCTAAGCTGTCTCTCGGATCCTACCTAATTTAAGGAGAATTGATTCTAGGGCTAAGCTCTAATCTCTGTGAGAAACCAAAATTAGCTGAGAAATTATGTTATAAAAAGTTCTCAGAAAAGTAAACATCAAATAGAGTGGCAATAAGATATTATCAAATGAAATGTTGAGCAGCAATGAGAGTCCACCCAGAGATAAACACTGGGTTGGTCTACATTTATCACCATCTACCAAGTATTGGACTTGATAAAGCAAATAGTGTTCTCAAATTTGGAGCAAATAAGGTATATCAGAAAGTTAAGAAGGCCAAATGTTTGGGGAACAGGAGGATAAAAGAATCAGAAAAGATCAGAAAGAAGAAAATTAACTGAAAACAATATAACAGCAACACAAAGTAGATTATGATGGAAGGAGCACTTTGAACAGAAATAGGTAGTGGAAGAGACAGAGGAATACAAGTTTGTGATTAAAGAGAAAAGATATAAACTATAATATAAGCAGTGATCCCAAGTGACACTGAGATCCACTTGAGGTGGCCGTTGTTGCAGGTGCCTGATATGGAGAAGAGGTGAAGACCCACATGTTGAGGTTGCTTAAGGATGTCAGGTGGTAGGATTTTAACACGGATAATGAATCACTTAGAATAAGAGCAAGGAATCAGGAGAGAACAGTAATAGTTGACTCTTGGTTTCAGTATTCACTGAGTTGTATATCTTGGAAGTTGAAAATAAAAGCTTTGTTATGATTTATTAATAGACTTGCTTGCACATGGCAGGCAATTTCTCAATTCATGAAAGCTTTGCACTAGCACATACCAGGACACAGTCATACACTCTAACGTGGCACCATCAAGGTATTTTATTCATGTTCAGTTCCTTCTTCCTTACAAGAAAAAATTACAAGTTTGTTTTTCAGATCTGTATTTTGAAACCTTCTGTTAACTTTACCTCCTGTCGTCTTCTCTACTTCACAATTCTCATTCTTTAAATTTTATTAAGAAAAAAAACTGTAGTGGGGAGGGTATAGCTCAGTGGTAGAGTGTGTGGTTAGTATGCATGAGGTCCTGGGTTCAATCCAAAAAAAAAAAAAAAAAGAAGAAGAAGACTGTAGGCCAGATACAATAGAAGGAATAAGTTATTCTAGAGTTAGGGATAACTGTGTTGAGGAAGAGGAAACAAAGTATTTAGGAAAGAAGGTGTTGTTTAGTGATATAGTGAATAAATATATGATCATGAAATAGTAGCAGTAAATTATTTTATCAGATCCCTTACTGGATATATGTGTTGAGAAAATCAGGGGAAAAGAATGGTTCTTTTGGGAGGGGAATAAAGTTTTCTTCCAATGATTTAAGAGAAGTTGAAGTGATAGGAGGATGTGAAGGAGTGATTCACCATAGAATTGAACATTCAAAGAGCAGAGTGAAAGAAATTAACAGATGGGTTAGCATTTGGAGTTGGGTTTGGAGGTAGATAAAACCTGAGCTCAAGGTAGTTGAGAGAATGGGTAAGTTAACATTCAGAATGTCTGACCCTAGAACAGTGATCACATATAATCTGAAAAATAGCAAAGATATCCAGAGATGGACCAGAATAATAGTGGTGAAAGAGATGGGGACCATCAAAGTGTGGCCAGGAAGAGACAGAAAGAGTAAACAGAAAATCTAAGATTATACCCAAAGCCAAATATAACTGCAGGTTATAAATGAAATAAAAATATTAAATTTTTTCAAGACTGGACTAATATTTAGTCACTTCTATTTTATTGATTAACTGGTTTTGCCAAGGTTTTTTAAAATAAATTCTCAGTTCTGTCCTTCTTCTTTTCACTATTTTAGGAAACAATGACATTTATTTTATGACTTAGTTCTCTATTATATTCAAAAATTGAGAAAGCTATCAAAGATAGAATACATTTGCATAGTTGATCCCTTATGCAGCCTTAAATCTATTATTTGAAAAAAAGCAGCTTATGCAAGTACACACACATAAGGCTTGCAAAAGTTAAAATTTAACAACACTAAATATTAGTCAGTATGTGGAGCACTGAGGAATCTCTATACCTTAATAGTGGAAATGTAGATTGTTAACAACCATCTTGTCAAGGTTTGGCATTATTGATTAAAGTCAAAAATGCGCCAACCTTATAACCCAATAGTCCCACTGCTAAATATATATCCCAGAGAAATTCTTGCAAAGGTGCAGTAGACTAACAATAAAAAAGGCAAATAAAAGGTGGTATACGTTTAATAAAATAGAATACACCAACAACAATACAAATGAATCTCAAAACTTAATAGTGAACAAAAGAAGTAAGACACAAAAGAGTATTTCAGGATAATTCTACATACATACATAAAGTGTGAGAACAGATGAAATAAGTATATTGTTGAGGGATTCATATGTAGAGAGTAAAACTACAAAGAAAATCAAGATAATTATCAGAAAAATATAGTCATTATTTCTGGAAAAGGGAAGAGGTTGTGATCAGGGAAAAAGTCATCTGGGCCACTAGCAATGTTCTATTTATTGGCTTGGATTTCACTAGTGATTTGCTTTTAAATCATTCTTCATACCATATATATTATTATAGTTCCCCCCCCCAAAAAAAATAGAAAGAAGAGGAATAGGGAGGAGGAAGAAGAGGAGAGGAGAAAAGGGAAGGCGGTGAAGGAGAGAAAAGAAAAGAGAGCAGTTATCACCCATATCTGGATAAAGCAGATAGTGCCTTCACTGAAGCATCCAGAGTTGTGTGGCCACAGTGGAGAAGCAGAATCACTGTGAACAACAGACAAGACAGTAGGCAAGAAGCCAGGGTTGCGCTCTAATTGAAGAAGCAAAATGAGATCAGAAAGGAGACAGCAAGTAGCCTTGTAGGTTAGTTGGTGCCCACCACCTTGCTAACTAAAAATCTCAATAAATGTAATAAGAAAATAATCACTTTTTAAAAATAAGAATTAATGGAGCATTTGATATCTGTCAGAATTTGTGCTAAATGCTCCATATCCTCTTTCACCAAAGAGTCAAAAAATCTCTGTAAGATAAACACTACCACTAGCCCATTGAATTAGAAGACTCAGAGGAAGAGAGGAAGGCCAAAGAAATTGCAAAGTGTCACAGTGGAAAAAAGGGATGGGACAGGGCTTCATCCCAAGGAAGCTTAAGACCAGCTTCCTTCCCAGTTTACTTGCTTGAATACTAAAACATGCTGTTTCTCTGAAAGAATTTCTAAAAAGGAATCCCTGTGACTTTTTTTTCCTTAGAAAATTCAACAAATTAATACTATGAAAAATATTTGAATATTAACTCAGAACTTTATTTTTCATTTTTCTCAAGTACAGAATAAATCAAGCAAAAATAATTGATACCCATTAAATTACATAAGGAAAAATTTAACTTAGTTAAAAAAAAAAGATTTGACTACTGTTACCATGATACTTACCATCAAAATAAAATTGACATGAACACTATGAAATCTAGGGAATAAACAATATATGATTCATTTTACATAACCCTGTATACAGTACTTAAATGGTAATTTACAATTAATAGTGTTTATAGTTAAGCTACAGAAAGTGATGGTTAAGTTTGTCTAGATAAGCACAATAAGCTGTACCATGGCAGAATAAAAGACCTGATTATTTTTGCTTTCTGAACAGTTAAATCACTTCACAGCATGGCCATTTTGATCAATCACCACACAACAGTTTATTAATGCAATATGAAATTTCCAATCAACTATACAAAAGTCAACTAACATGTCGTCCCTTAGGCAGCTTTAATTTCTCAGTGTTTTGACTAAATATACACACTAAACTGAGACATGAATTCTCATGTATTTATATACCTATTCCCTATTGTTGTTTTATGGAGTTTTTAACTCTAAACATAACGCTTATACTTACAGTCATTACAAATTTTTGCTTCCAAAAAATCCAACCAAAACCACCTAAATACACAAGGTTAATTTTAATTTTGTCAAAATTATTGATCTCTACATCTCCCTGGCCTTACTCTTCCTAAGAGATCATATTTCTGACACTGATGATAATATACATGCTGTCTTGTGTATGCTATTGCTTTACTATAAATTTAATAATGACCATAAACTCTATGTGTGAAAATCAGCTTCAGTAAAATATATTTGATTTCAAGGAAAATAAAGAAAAGAAAAAGTGTTGACGGAAAGAAAAGTTTTTAAACTAAAGGATTTCGGATTTTACTATAAGAACAAAATATGAATCAAAAAGTTCTCCCTGCATTACTTTTTGCAGACATCAAAGTTTCTGAGGAGTTTTTCTCTTGGGTAAACTATCTCAGTTTCATGGGGGGGGGGGATATAGAACGAATCAGCCCACTCGTTTTTCCTTTTCTTACTTTGTACCTGTTATTATTTTAAACAAGATTTCATTTTTTCAGAGCAGTTTTAGCTTCACAGCAAAATCAAGAGAAAGGTAGAGAGGTTTACCGTAAATCCACCACCCCTACATATGCATAGCTCCCCTATTATTAATATCCCTCACCATAGTGGTACATTTGTGTCAACTGATGAACCTACAATGATTTCTCATAATCAGCCAAACTCCATAGTTTGCATTAGATTTCACTTTTATTGTCGTACAGTCTGTGGGTTTGGACAAACAATGACATGTATCCATTATTACATCATACAGTGTTTTCAGTGCCCTAAAAATCCTCCATGCTGCATGTATTCGTTTCTCCACCCCTATCTAACTCTTGGCAGCTACTTACCTTATTACTGTCTCCATAGTTTTGTCCTTTCCAGGATGTAATGTAGTTGGAGTCATACAGTATGTAGCCTTTTCAAATTGGCTTCTTTCACTTAATAATATGCACTTTAGTTTCTTCCAAGTATTTTCCTGGCTTAATAGCTATATCTTAGGTACTTCCAAGGACATCTTAGTAACTTCTAAGTTTTAGCAATTATGAATGAAGCTGCTGTAAATATCCATTCCATTCTTGGAGCAATACCACACTATCTTGATTTCTGTAGCTTTATAGAAAGTCTTCAAGTTAGGTAGTGTCAGTCTTCCAACTTTGTTCTTTTCCTTCAATATTCTGTGGGCTATTATGAATCTTTTGTTTCTCCATATAAACTTTAGATTCAGTTCATCTACATCCACAAAACAGTTGGCTGGGATTTTGATTTGAATGCATTGAATCTACAGATAAAGATGGGAAAAACTAACTTCTTGACAGTATTTAGTCTTCCTATCCATGATCGTGGAATATTTCTCCATTTGTTTAGTTCTTCTTTAGTTTCTTTTGAGTTTTTTTCCTTTTTTCTCAAATATATCTTGTACCTATTTTGTTAGATTGATAACCTAAGTTATTTCATTTTGGGGGGTGCTAATGTCAATGGTAGTGTACTTTTAATTTCAAATTCCACTTGATCATTACTGGTATACAGGAAAGTAACTGGCTTCTGTATATTAATCTTTATCCTGCAGCCTTGCTATAATCACATGTTAGTTTCAGGAGTTTTTGGTTGTTGTTGAGTATTTCTGATTTCTACATGGACAATTATGCCATGTGTGAACAAAAAGAGTTTTATTTCTTCCTTCCCAGTCTGTATATGTTTTATTTCCTTTTCTTTTTCTATGGTATTAAGTAGGAATTTCAGTTTGATATTGAAAAGGAGTGGTCAGAGGGGACATTGCTGTCTTATTCCTGTTATTAGTGAGAAAACTGTAAACTTTTCACCATTGTAGGTTAGATTTTCACCATTAAGTAGGTTGTTCTTGTTACCGTTTTGGTAGGTATTCTGTATCAAGTTGTGAAAGTTTCCCACTATTCCTAGTTTACTAAGTGTTTTATGATGAATGGCTGTTGGATTTTGTCAAATTCTTTTTCCCTATCAATGTGATCATTTTTTTAAGTCTGTTGATGTGATTGGTTATATTAACTGATTTTCAAATGTTGAACAAGCCTTGCATATGTGGGATAAATCTCACTTGGTTGTGGTATATAATTCATCTTATAAAATTGCTAGATTCAATTTGCTAATATTTTGTTACAGATTTTTCATCTCTGTTCATGAGAGTTATAAGTCTGTAGTTTTCTTTTCTTGAAATGTCTTTGCCTGGTTTTGGTGTTAGGGTAATACAGGACTCATAGGATGAGTTTAAAAAGTATTATTTTTGCTTCTTTGAGTTGAAAGAGATTTTAGAGAATTGGTATAATTTCTCCCTTAAATGTTTGGTAGAACTCACCAGTGAACCCATCTGGCCCTACTGTTTTCTGTTTTAGAAGGTTATTAATTATCAATTAAATTGCTTAATAGACATAGGCCTATTTATATTCTCTTATTTCTTCATGTGTTAGTTTTAGCACAATGTGTCTTTCAAAAACTTGGTTCATTTTATCTAGGTTATAAAATCTGTGGGCATTGATTTGTTCATAGTATTCTTTTATCACTCATTTAATGTTCACGGGCTCTGTAGTGATGTCCCTTTTTTATTTCTGATTAGCAATTTGTATTCTATTTCTTTTTTTTTCTTGTTAGCCTGGTTAGAGGCTTATCAATTTTATTGGTCTTTTAAAAGCACCAGCTTTTGATTTCATTATTTTCTTTATTGATTTTCTGTTTTCAATTTTATTGATTTCTGCACTAATTCTTATTTCTTATCTTCTGCTTGTGGATTTAATTAGCCCCTTTTTTTTCTAGTTTCCTAAGGTAGAAAATTAGATTATTGATTTTAGATTTTTTTTAATTTCTAATATATACACTGAATGCTATAAATTTTCCTCTAAGCATTACTTTCACTTCACACAAACTTTGATGTGTTTTCATTTTTATTTAGTTCAAATATTTTAAAATTTCTCTTGATTTTTCTTCTTTAATGCAGATGTTATTTAGAAATGTGTTGTTTAATCTCCATGTGTTTTGAGATTTCCCCATTTTGTTTTTGTTTTATTACTGATTTTCAGTTGAATTCCATTGTGGCCTATGAGAGAAATAGTATGATTTCTGTTCTTTCAAAATTTGTTAAGATGTATTTTATGGTCCAGATGGTGGTCTATCCTGGTGAATAAAATAGGCTTTTTATTTTGCCCCTCTTGTTTATATTTCATCAAAAGTCCTCTAACACAAAAATTTTTTAAGAAATTCATTTTCTACAGATATTTTTCTATAATAATGAATCACTATTAAGATATTCACTAGAGTTTTTCAAACATGATGTCCAGTCATCCTGAATGTTCACACAGGGAATGCCTGAATGACAACTTTCAAAAATTATACTTTCTAATAAGTTAACAGTAGGTACTTGAGCCTAACTATTACTTTCATTGACATATTAGGCTTTCTACACTTATCTTCCACTTTTTCAGGAAGACCTTAGAAACCAAACATTATACCATCTCCCTTGTTCTCGGCTGATTCTTAGCCTCAATTTAAGTTACCAACATAAATCAAATTTTAAAATGTATCTTTATATAGTGCTAATGAGAAAAAGTATAGTATGATAAAGTCACAATGGTTTCAAATACTTATGTTAGTAACCAGCTTTATTACTTTAAGATACGATTTTTACTGAGATAGGTGTATAATTAATAACAGTTAATACTGAGTAATAACTACATAATAGGCATTGTCCTAAGTATTTTACATTAAATATTTTTTAATCTGCAAAGTATATTATGATCCCCTTTTTATAAAATGGAGAGACTGAGGTTCAACCAGGTAAACTTGTTCAATCTATATCACTAGAAATTGGTAAGCCTTATGTCCTAACCCAGGTCGTACAGCTATAGCACTAAAGCTCTAAACACTAAGGCATACTATTTCATATTTAAAATGAAAGAACCAGAAGATTCAGATCAAGACAGGGAGTAGGAGGACATGGAACTCACCTCTCCCAATAAACAAATCAAAAATACATCTACACATGGAACAATTCTCACTGGAAACTGGAGACTGGCAGAAAGACTCTCACACAACCAAGGTTGTAAGAAGGATCCATACAGAATTGGGAGGGAAGGGTAGAGAAGCAATCAGGTTGGGACCTGTGTCCCTGACAGGGGACACAAGTGGAGGGAGATCCTCCCTGGGAAGTGAGACTTGTTAAGTGGTCTAGCATATGATATGTCCTGGAGAATGTTCCATGTTCACTTGAAAAGAATGTGTATGTTTTGAGATGGAATGTCCCGTAGATATCTACTAAGTTCAACTGGTCTGCTGTGTCACTTATGATCACTGTTTTTGTTTTGTTTTTCTATCTGGATAATCTGTCCATTGATGTAAGTAGAGTGTTAAAGCCCCCTATTATTATTTGCATTATCATCAATTTCTCCCTTCATGTCTGATAACATTTGCTTTATACATTTAGGTGCTCCTAATTAGGTGCCTATATGTTAACAAGTGTTATATTCTCTTTTTGTATTGATACATTTATCATTATGTAATGCCCTTCTCTGTATTTTGTTATATACTTTGTTTTATAGTCTACTTCTTTAGATATGAGTCTTGCTACCCCTGCTTTCTTGTCAACCACAGCTAACATCATAGTCAACAGTGAAAAGCCAATGTCTCTTTTCTCTAAAATCAGGAACAAGATAAAGATGCCCGTTATCACCATGTTTATTTAACATCCAATTGGAAGTTCCAGCCACAACAATCAGACAAGATAAAGAAATAAGAGGCATCCAAGTTGGAAGGGAATAAACAAAACTTTCACTACTTGCAGATAACACAATAGTATATATAGAAAACCCTAAAGTGTCCACCAAAAACTGTAATAATAAACTAATAAATGAGTTCAGTAAAGTTGTAGAAGACAAGATTAATATATAGAAGTTTGTTTTTTCTATATAATAATGAACTATCAGAAAGAGAAACAAATTTTTAATTATGTTTAAAATTGCATCAAAAAGAATAAAATACCTTGGAATAAACTTAACCAAAACTGAAAGACCTACTCTCTGAAAACTATAAAATATTAATAAAAGAAATTAAAGATGATACAAAGAAATGGAAAGATATCCTGTGCTCTTAGATTGGAAGAATTAATATTAAAATGTCCAAACTTCCCAAAGCAATCTACAGATTTAATGCAATCCCTATTAAAATACCCATGACATTTTTTCACAGAACTAGGACAAATAATCCTAAAATTTATATGGAATCAAAAAAGACTCCAAATTGCCAACACAATCTTTAGAAAAAAGATCAAAGCTAGAGGTATCATGCTTCCTGACTTTAGACTATACTACAAAGCTATAGTAATAACAACAGCATGGTATTGTCACAAAAATAGACACAGAAATCAACAAAACATAATAGACAATGCAGAAATAAACACTTATGGTTAATTAATCTATGACAAAGGAAGGAAAAATATACAATGGAGAAATGACAGTCTCTTCAATAAGTGGTGCTGGGGATACTGGACAGCTACATATAAGAGAATAAGATTAGACCATTTCCTCACACCACATACAAAAATAAACTCAAAATGAATTAAATGTAAGACTTAAAGCCACAAAACACCTAGAAGAGAACACAGGCAGAACACTCTTTGACATAAACTGTAGTAATATTCCTTTGTATCTGTCTCTTAAGGCAAAAGAAACAAAAGTAAAAACAAATGAATAATAATAAATAAACAAATGAAACCTAATTAAACTTAAAAGTTTTTGCACAGCAAAGGAAGCCACTGACAAAATGAAGACAACCTACTGAATGGGAGAGAAGATTTGAAAATGATATGACTAATAAGGGCTAAATATCTAAAAGATATAAAGAGCTTATACAACTCAATATCAAAAAAAAAAAAAAAAAAAAAAACAGCCCAATTAGAAAATGACCAGAAAACCTGAATAGAAATTTTTCTGAAGAAGATATACAGATGGCCAACAGGCATATAAAAAGATTCTCAATACTGCTAATTATTAGAGAAATGCAAATTACAACCACAATGAGATATCATCTCACCCCTTTCAGAATGGCTCTCAGCAAAAAGAGCAAAAATAACAAATGTTGGCCAAAAATTTGTGAAATGGGAACCATCGTTCACTGTCGGTGAGAATGTAAATTGATGGAATTCCACTGTGGAAAACAGCATGGGTGTTTCTAAAAAAAAGTAAAAATAAAACTACCATGTGATAAAACAAAAACAGTAATTTGAAAAGGTTCATGCACACCAATATTCATAGCAGCATTATTTATAATAGCGATGTAAGTCATCAAAGATATGCAAGCAACTTATGTGTCCATCAATGATGAATGGAGAAAGAAGAAATGGTGTATATATATATACACACTGGAATATATTCAGTCACAAAAAAGAATGAAATTCTGCTTTTGCAACAACATGGATAGACCTAGACGGTATTATGCTTAGTGAAATAAATCAGACAGAAAAACAAATACTCTATGTTATCACTTTTGTGTAGAATTTAAAAAATAAAACAAAATAAATGAATTAATATAACAAAATAGAAACAGATTCACAGATACAGAGAACAAACCAGTGGTTACAATGGGTGGAGGGAAGGGTGCAGGGCAGGAAAGGAGGAGGGGATTAAGAGATAGAAAATACTATGTAAATAAATAAGCAACAAGGATATATTGTAAAGCACAAGGAAATACAGCCATTAGTTTGTAACAACTTTAAATGGAGCATAATCTACAAAAATATTGAATCATAATGTGTATACCTGAAAATCATATAATATTGTAAATCAACTATACTTCAATTAAGGTAAAATTAAGTGAACTGAGGAGTATTTCAAGTATGAAAAACATATATATAATTAATTTTGAATTATTAATGCCAACACTTTACAATAACTCTGACAAGTCAGCTCTAACACCATTTGAAATTAGCATAAAGAACTGCAGAAAAATGTGATAAATTGATGGGAAACTACATAATTTTTTAAAAACGTCTCATCTTTAATCTCTGTCTGATCACTCTTTTCTGACGTTCTCTCCACCTGTCTCAATACAGAGTCTTTGTCTTATCTCGTTATTTTTGTGTCAATTCTCATATATTGTTATTGTACTGAATCACATCTTCATCCATCTTCTTTTCTTTTTCTCTGAATGCATCTCTGAGAGGTTTCACACACACTCATCACTTCAATATTGATAGTTTCCAAATGAATAACTACAATTCTGATTTATCAATTTTCTAAGCTCCTGACTTATAGCATGGTTCCAAATGAATACTAACTGTCCACTGGCCCATAGACCTCTTAACTGTTCCTAAACTGTTATTATCCTTCACTAAGCTACAACCTCAACCTGAAAAAACTGTTACTCCTCCTGTTTTCTCAGCTAATTGCCCTATACCCAGCTTCTGAAGCCAGAAGATAGAATTCTCGACTTCTGCCTCTCACCCCAACATCCAATTAGGTACTAAATTATTTTATTCTTACTTACCTTTAAAGTCAAGTTTTCTCTCTTGATTTTCTCTCTTCTTAAATATCATTCCAGGAGGCCCTCTGATTGATCTTACTTAGGGCTGTAATCACAGTCAGCTGCTCTCTCCACTGTGAGTCTCTCCATTCTCATAACCACCCTGGCCCTTTATTCCCTGTGTTTTTCTCAGAGACATCATTCTAAAACTCAGATCTCCTCTAGCTCTTTCCCTGGTTAAAATCCGTCAGTGATTGTTAAAGATGGAAGTCCAAAAAGCCCCTTTATGATTAGGCTCTTGTCTATCTCAAGCTAGTCTACTATAGCTACCCCATTCCTGGAGTTAACTGGAACAGTCTATAGAATGTCCAAGTATCCTTTAATGCCCAATTAAAATATCACCTCTCTCATAAAGCTTTCTTTGAGGAGAATAGAGTTAAGCCTTACTCCTTTATTCTTCCCATAGTCCTTTTGTACAAAGTCTCTACTGTAGAACATTTTTATTCTTTTTTTCCTATCCTTACCACTATGCTGGAGGCAAATTTATTGATTTTTTTTGTATCACAAAATACACAGGGCACTATCTATAATAGCCCTTCATATTTGCCAAAGGCACTGATGAATGAGTATAGGAGTAGAAAGCAGAGAAAGAAAGCCACCTACCCTTTGTCTCTGGACTGAACTGCATCTCAAGCTGAAGTACAGCTTAGTGGCAAACAATAACCTCTGAAGCCAGATGTATTAGTTATCTATTGCTGCATAACAAATTACCACAATTAGTGGCTTAAAAATACACATTTATTACACACTTACTGGAGGTCAGGAGTTCATACTGACTTAACTGTGTCCTCTGCTTCAGATACTTTCAAACGGCTGCAATTAATGTGTTGGCCAACGTGGGGGCCAAAGCTTTGACTGGGGAAGGACCCATTTCCAAATTTATGTGATTGTTGGCAGATTTAGTTCCATGCAGGACGTTGGACTAAGGATATCAATTCTTTGCTGGTTAAAGACCAGAAGCCACCTGTCAGCCTAGGGAGGCTAAAGAGGGATTCGAGGAGGTAAGCTGCCCAACTGGAAGAAAGCGCGAGGAGCTGATACAATGCACGAGGAGCTGACATGGAGCAAAACAGCACTTTATTGCAGTACAAGCAGATGGCATGTGCCTCAGGTGTACGCACTTGTCCTTTTATAATGCTAGCGGCGCATGCATATTGATCATAATGCTGACTCATGCTAGTGGCACATATGTACATTTACTTCAAGTGATTGTGAACTTTGGCCTGGGCCCCACAGCCTACTCACTTAAGGCTGCCAACATCACCCTAACTTAGTTCCCTGTCACTGTGTCCTCTCAAACATGGCAGCTGGCTTCATCAAAGCCAGCTAAAAATTCTGCTGGCAAGACAGAAATCACAATCATATATCATCATGGAAGTAGCATCTTATTACATTTGCTGTATTGGTTATATGTGAGTGGCTAGGCCAGCTCATCTTTGAAGAGAGGAGATTATACAAGGGGATGTGTAATAGACAGAATTCATAAAATCCTCCCCACAAAATTCTCATCCTTTAGTCATTCAAACACTAATCTAGGCACTGGTGTGAGGGGGCTTTGATGATTAAATTAAAGTTATTAATCAACCAGCGTAATCAGTAAGGAGATTATCCACATGGATTACCCAGGGGGGTCCAATCTAATCACATGAGCACCTAAAAGCCAAGAATTTTCTCTGACTGGTATCAGAGACATGAGGAGAAAGGAAAGCAGAGAAGAGAGGAGGCAGAAGAGAAGGTCAGAAAGACTCAGGATTCTACCTTATCACTGGCTTTGAAGACTGAGAAAGGAAGCCACATGCCAGGGAAGGTGGACAGCTCTAGAAGCTCAAAATGACCCCTGCTTTACAGACAACAAAGAAATAGTACCTCAGTCCTATAGCCATGGGAACTGACTTTGGCTACAAACCTTGAAGAGCCTAGAAACATATTTTCTCCTGGAGCCTCCAGAAGGAACACAGCCCTGATGACATCATGGCTTCAACCTGTGAGACTTGCAGTGTCCAGATTTATAATCCAAAGAAATTATAATACAATAAATGTGTGTAGTTTTAGGCTGCTAAACTTGTGATAATTTGTTAAGGTATCAATAGAAAACTCTATACCTGTATACCAGGAAATGGTGATCATTAGGAGATACCTTAGAACCTGCTTCCAGACGAGACAACCTGGACTTTGAGACTGACTAACTGTGTGACCAGGGCAAGCTACTACTCTGTGCCTCAGTTTTCTCATCTGTAACATGGAGGCAATAATAGTAGTACCTAACTCTCAGGTTTGGTGTGAAGAACAAGTGAGTTTATATATGGAGAGAAGAGTGACAGGCCAGCAGGTTATATGTACTTGTATCTGTTGGTTATCAGTGTTCTTTCTAGAAGATAATTATTTCTATTCTTCTTAAAATCTCAAGGCATAATTATTTTAGAAGTATAAGAGTTAAAGATATTATCATAGTATAATATTCCATTTTCTTTGCCCAAAACAGTGGAGAAGCAACACAAAACCATAATATGGAAAATTTTCCTTATCTAAATAAATCAGGCAATAGACCTGCAGTTCTTGATGGTGATAAGCTAGTGATACTTATTAGGGCAAAACAGTATAAATGCAACCAGATGTTTCATTCACTTCTACTAAAATTGATTTCAGTTTAATCAACAAATTCTCTCAGACGAAAACCTTAGCAGTGAACCAATGGTTTAAACTCTGCATTCATATTTAACTTTCAGATGGTTTTGGTAATTACTGTATGGGAAAAACATAATGTCTTGCCATCTCCAATTGTTCTCTGATTATATTGAGTTCCCTTAACCTTCACTGCTGCATTTGGTCTCTAAGAGCTTTGAAGTACGTTTTAATTTTTTTCATGAATTTATCTAATCAGCTTGTCCTGAATTAATCCTTTTCCTATTTTTCTCTTAGTCTAATTCTTTACTGCACACTATAGTTAATTTTTTAAGTGACTAGAAACAAGAAGAAGCAATTAATCTGTGTGGAATTTAACTGTTATTCTTCTAGATGTTTTTGACAATATAAAACTGATGATTCTCAGGGTTGTAAATTTTTCTGTTGGAGTAAGTTCCATATTTTAATTTGTCTACCTCTTTCCAGTCATTAGATCATTGTTCTAAAGCCTGCAGAATTGCTCTGTTTTTCATAATTAATTCTCAATTATTGACCATCCCTCCTTATCCACTGATTTTCATGATCATAAAAAATTATTTTACATAATTTATAAAAAGAAATTTTCTCTTATATTTCCTTTTGAAATATCCCTGAATATAGTTTTATGAAAATATAACATTTCTCCCTGCTTTCTAAATTTAAAGAATCCTTCTGCCTTATCATGATTATCACTTTTATTATTTAATGCCCCTTCTAGGATATGCAAATAGTCATGGCTAATGATTTGCCTATGTTTCTAATTCTTCCTTAATCCCACTTTATCTTTTCACCTTAACCTTGCCGCAAAGCTGGGACTTCACTAAAAATTAATACAAACAAACAAGCAAACCTTTAAACAATATAAGCAGTTTGAGATAAGAATCTATGAAAAAAATACATACTTATTCTCTCATGTTCCCACTAACACTGCCATTTTGTGTGAGTGAAATTCCTCTCCTTTTGGATCAGGCAAATCTAAGTAAATGCCCCACCTCTGTTGGAAAAGGAAAGGGATAATAATGCCAGCTGGTGACTGAGAAAACAGCAATGGGGTGTGGGTAGTTCACAACTGGAATTTCTTTTTGGTAACAAAAACCCATGAAGGTCCTTTCCGTTTTTCACACTTGTTTCTTAAGTTACTGTGATAGCTAGGCGTCTAAAGAGGCCTCATGAAGCCCTAATATCCTGGGAGCATTATTTTATTACTTATTTAGAAGTCAGTACAATCACCTAAAAGAATATATGTGTTCGGTGATTGCTCAGTGAGTAACTAGTGTACCCAATAGCAATTTCAAGGCAAATTGTCTAAATATCATTAGAGGAGAACTTAAAATTTGGATCAATTATTCTAACAAATAAATGCAATTCACCATAGAGAACATGGACTTCTATAATGGTGGGGCAATCCAACTCTTTAATGTCCTATAGTTTATTATTGATTTCACAAATACAGTATTTTCATCAGAAATATTTATTATTAGTGTCTTGCTTCAAACTTAACTTTGCTATTATATTGAAATGAAGAACAAAATACAATATTAACCTTGAAATTCAAACTGGGTCCCAGAGGGGTGAGACTGTTCATTCTGGTACATTCTCATTTCTACAAATGACTAGAAAAATATAAACATATTAAGGGGAAAAAAATAAGCATAAAGCAAGCAGCCAGAACAATCCAAAAGGGTTCAGAGATGCTTTGTAAACACAGATATATATTAATAAAGTGTAGTTTTGACAGATGTGTAATATGCTATTTGGCCTACAAAGGATGTTTGTGATCATTCCAACACAACAATTAGACAGCATCAGGGAGAATTGCAGCATTTAAAAATGGAATAAATTTCAAAGCAGCTAATCACCTTTACAGACTTTTAGAATGTACCATAAAATGTTTTGTTTAATGTATACACACATAATTTTGTTCCAAGTATCCTTTTTTATTTTTAATTGTAATCATCAGGGGTGACTTTACAGTTAGTAAGTGGCATAGCCAAGGCTTCAGCCAATCAGAACACATCAGAAAAGGGTTCTACAGGGCCTGCTGTGCCGGTGAATCCTTTACTTCTTGGATTTTGTTGATGGTCAGCTGGGTGTGGGGGTGGGGTGATGGCATCTGGGACAGTGAAGGATTCTCAGAGAGTAGAGTTTTAGCAACCAGTGTGGAATTGTTGAAATATTGTAAATGTGCCAACATGCACTAGTAATAATTACAGTAGTTATTGAAAGGCTACTTTGAATATATATGCATTTATTCTAAGACAGTCAAAGTATATGTATATTGAAAATTATCAGCATAGAGAATTGATTTTTTTAAAGTAGTTATTTTTAGCATTTTGTAACTTTAAAAAGGAGCTTAGAGTTAATGTCATCTAAATCCTTACATTTAGAGAGTGGGTTAATAAGAAAAAAATGATGGATGAATTGTGTGTGTGGCCACTTAACATATATATTATATTATATATTATATATAATGTCATATGTTATATATAATGTCATACAGATAACGTCATATTATATATGTCATATGCATATATATGTTATCTATATACATATAGTTGCTCTCTATATAGCATATATATGTGTGTGTGTGTGTGTGTGTGTGTTTGTGTGTGTGTCTATATGTATATGGCCACCTTAAATCTAAATTGTAATCCCCAGATTGGTTTCTGCTAGGACTATGTAACTTTTAGAAAGAAAATACTCTGGTTTTCCACCTCTGATTTCCTATTTTCATTTTCAATAATTTCTCATTTAAAACTAGTCAGAACCTGTTAGGAGGAAAAAAATAAATCAGAATGCATTTATTTGCATGTTTTACAGCAAAGATGTACAGTGATCACTACTTTAAAGTTTCTCAAATATAAAACATGTCAATGGAATTTTATCAGTGATAGAATTTTATCAGTGATAGACTGTGAAAACATAAGAGGAAACATAAGAGGAAGAAAACAGGATTTTGTCTAAGCAAGAAAAGGCAAGATATAGCAAAAATGATACTTGCTTAATAGCATTCTTAGTAATTTGAAAACCAAAACAAGTGAAACATTCATGAGGATAAATGTTTTTCTTAAAAAAATTCTATTTTATATTTTGTAATGCATATTATTATTTTTAAAGAATTACAAATAAATAGGAAAAATTCTGTGTCATATTATACAGGAGTGACATAGATCTTGGGTTACATTATATATTTTGTCCCTGTCTCTCAGAGCCCCAGATATCCTTGTTGATTGCATCAAAATAACTAAAATGGATTAATCTTAATATATTTAAGATTACATTAAGATTTATAGAGAGATATACTTAATACACTTAAAATATACCTCTGTAGAATGCAGTTATATTTTTCCTCTTCTTGTTTTCCTTAGTTTTCAATCAGTGCCTACATTCTGTTCTGGTCTAAGTGTTCTAAACATTGATAGAACTAGTATTTTGACCATACAACATATACAATGTGATCAAATGCAACTGCATTTTTACCTCCTCTTCCTTCTTTAAATTTTATTCAGTGGGGGAATCTTCCCCTGGGCTAATATGGAAACTGGGGTCAATGTCATGAGCTTTATTTCTACTCTTAGATAATGGAAATTTCTAGGCAACTCTAATTGATTAATTCTAATATCAGGTGTAAATCTATGATTCAGTTTTTATTCAGAGGGTAAGTTTTCTATTCAGTCCATCCACTTGGTCCTGTAGATGTCGCCTGCGGTAGGGTAAGAGACATAATGAGTTTCAGCTCTTGCCCCACTAACTTCTTTCCGCATTCACTTTGTGATATTTTAGAGCCCATCAAAGTCAAATCACAGGAAGGAAGTAAAAATGTGGATAGACTGTTTTCTAAGTTAAATGGGTACTTTTGAACTTTCTAGCTCTGGAAGATACTTAAAACAGATTCTATCATAGGGGGACTGTTGTGGGTGGTTAGAAAGTCCCATTACTGAGGACTCATTGGTTAGCTCAAGTCACAGACAAAGTATTGATTTACCAACCTGGCCATCTCTCCTCTGTTGTTCTGCCCCTGGTTCACTGGCTGTATCATCTCCTAGTTAAGACCATGAATTTTGACATTGAATAAACTTGGTCTTAAATCTTGCTTCCATGACTTTCCAACTAGGCAAATCATTTAACTTGCTAAATTTAGGTTTTGTGTGTGTGTGTGTGTGTGTGTGTGTGTGTTGATGGTTTCCATCAAGACTGAACTCTAAATTCTTTCCTCAGTGACTGGAAGCCTAGAAAATACATTTCCCAGATCTATTTGCCGATAGAGGTCAGGTTCACATTCCAATCAATGACAAAACTTGTACAAAAATTAGAAGGTACAAGAGAAGGAGAAACCATTATTCTGTTCTAATGGTAACAGGTATATGCAAGAGCAGAAGGTATTTATGAAGATTTTAGTAGCTTTGGGAGAAGTCCAGAAAAATCATATGCTTTGGTACTGCAGACAATAGAGATGATCAGCATTTTTCTATCATTTTAACAATTCCTAATTTCCTCATATCCAGTAGTGGTCTTCTCTGGAATTTACTCCTATCCTACCAAAGTTTTTTAAGTGTGTATTCTATCAAATCCATTCCTGCTAAAATACCTAACTAATTATTATTCTCTAACTTGACTAATATATTGTGAAAAATGTTTAAATGATATTATATATTTCATAGGATTGTAGTGGGAAATATGAGATAAAGCATTTAGCACTGTGCCTGTGCTATTATTTTCATCACTATTGTTTTACCATTGATTGAATGTTCTTCCTATACCGAACTTCTCTGACTAGACACGTATCACAATCAGCCGCTGTGCTTTAGACAGAAGTTAACCTCTCAGATTCAAAATTTCCAAGAGTAGTTTCATCATCTGCAACTGAAATCACCCTGACCTATCCCCATTTAGAACTTTAAAGTTGAAGCTTCAGAATTATCTCTGGTAAGTTTCTATAACCTATCATAGTCAATTGTGTTGACTCTCTCTAGGAAGCATTTCTCTCATATAACTGTCTCCATTTCTAAGAGCACTACAAAATACAGGGATAATGACATGTAAATGATATAATGTATTCAGTCATCCAGGATACCTAGTAGAGCGCTGGTCCATAGTAGGCTTTCAATTCTAATTACTTTCTCTTTCCCATAGGGCTTTTAATATTATTTTAAGTATCTCAAATTGGTGTCCTTGTAAGAATGTCTATTTGGTAACTCTGCCTCTGGTATCTCCCAATTCTCATCTACATTGCATTTTATTACCAAATTAATCTTCTTAAGCAGCCTTCTGGGCATGACAGTCCAATTGTCAGAAATTTTCAAATGCCCATGGAATAACTCTTTGCCTCTCTCCCCAGAAATTTTAAGTTCTGCATACTCTACATATGTCTACCTGTCTAATGCCACCTCTCACTGCTTCTCTCTTTAAAACCTCATTTTTCTAGTAAAACTAGACTGGTTGATATTCAGTGATAAGCCCCATATTCTATATCTCTGCTTTTACTGTTTGTCTTTCTGCCTGAAATGCCAGTATCCCAAACTTCATCTAGTGTAACTGTACTCGTCCTCCAAAGTGATTCAAGTCCCATGTTGGTAATGAAGCCATGGCCAAAGGGAACCCTCTCTCCTTCTAGCTCTTCTTATGGGTGAACTGACTATATTCTTCCTTATGTCACAGTAATTTTCATATTTTCATGTATTCTAGTTAATTATCTCTGCTTTTCTACCATGAAACAGAGGTAAGAATTACATTTCAATCCTGGTACAGAAGATACAGAATAATGAAAAATAGTTAAGACCATTAGCTAAAAATTCATGCCGGGTTAAACTTTCTCCTCTTCTACTTCCTAGCAGCAGCTTGACTACATAACAGGTTTATCTAAGTCTCTGTTTTTATCTTTAAAAATGAATACAATAGCATTAAACCCTTAAAGTTCCATATGCTAATCAATCAGTAAATGGTTCCTTTTATTTTCCTTGCCTATTAGATTATTTTTAACCCTGATATTAGAAAAAACATATCTGATTTCATTAGGAGTCCATTTTATAATCTACAGGATGCTTTGACACTTTAGACTCTTAGTATCTGTTGCATGAATACATATAAACTGCAGTCACTATAATACATTTATACTGAGTTTCACAGCATTTCAACCACTTAAAGCAAAATGACTTCCTCAGCCTTCTTAAAATCTGAGGTTTTCTCCTGTCTCCAGGCTGGCTGCCTTTATTCATTTATTTATTTTTAACACTGGCCCCTAGTTATTTTCATTTTCTCAGTGAAAATATTTCTTTTAGATCTCGTGGGTCATCATTTCTCCCCTCTTCATGTTCCCTGCATCTCAGATTATCCAGCCATTCACTTTCTTATATGCAAAGCAGTAATCTCATCAGTCTCATTGACCAAATAATCACCTTGGTACATGTTTACCAAACAGAACATTAAACATAGCTCCAAAAAGGAAAGTGTATCATTCCCCTAAAGGGAAGAGATGCATTCAGTCACACATGAGCAATCTGAATTTTGCTTGTTTAGGAATTTTATGTCCAGAGCAACCTGAAAGGGCAAAGTATTTCTCATGCCAAACTTTATAGGACACAACTGACCAATTAAAAAAACAGAGGAGTCAGCATTTGTGTGTCCCTTCAGGAGGCATCATGTCAGCAAGTTATTCTTCATTGCTGAGTTTTAACACACCATTAGGCAGCATCCGTGGCCAAACTGATGTTGCTGTGACTTTTCTTTGCTGCTCCCAGCACCTCTGAACCCTAGATCAGCAAAAGAACACCCAACACCTTTGACATCATAGAAAGCAACAGGTTCATTTGGAAGAGCAGTGGACCTGGGATTAGATTCCTTGTTCAATTTTTCTACATTATTGATCAATTATTGTATGATAGCTCTTGGGGAAATTCCAATTCAGAAATGTGGAACAAATAGTAATAACTCAGAGATAAGGAAGAGACACACATAAAAAAACAAGTAACTACAACTGAAGGCGGAAAGTAAGATATGACAAAATACTACAAATTGCCCAGATGTCAGGGGCATTTATTGGCCTATTCTCTATCTGATGCATTATTGAAGTTTTTCCACTCACTTAACCATTATTACTCTAGAGCTTATCTGCTAAATGTCAACTAGATCAAGTTCCTTCTTTATGTTCGTTCATCTTATCCAACACAAAACTGAAGTCTTTACCATCACCTATGAAGCTCTTTATTATAACACTACTATGATAAATGCTATTACAGTAACTCTTTGGGGACAAATTTTAGCTAACTTGTTATCTGCAGCCATTTTCTAAGCAAGTCTCATATATATGATAATTATTACAAATACATTTTTACTGTAGATTGTAATTGAACCACATTTTATAACCACTTCAATTCAGACTCAAAGAGCAAAGTCTTCTTTAAAAATTCCATGATTGGCCCAAAAAACAAGCCAGTTGTTACTATTCCTAACAAAGATCACTACAAACTAATCACTCCACAAAATACATGATAAAAGAATAGTATCCAAATTGAAGAGGTGGCAAAGACATGAAAAATAAATTTTCAAAATAAGTAATAAGACAGGACAATAAATATATAGTTTAAAATCTCATCAGTGATCAAAAAGAAAAAAAGATAAATCAAATGAAATGCCAGTTTTCACCTGCAATGTTAGCAAACATTATTCAAAGATAATTTCCACTATTGGTGAGCATCTATTTTTGGGGGGGAGTGTTGCTACTTTCCCAGGGAAATTTCATGCACCAAAATTCATTTTTAGAAATTTATCAAAAAGAAAAATTACAGATGCAGAAAATGTTTTCTACAAGAATGTTCTTTTAAATAATATTATTTTAATTATCACAGTGTAATAGTGACAGCTGACATTTATTAGAGGCATCTGGCACTGTCCTATATTCTTATTTAAATTATCTAATTATAATAAAAAACCCTTGAGAACCAAGTGTAAGCAACCAAATGTAAGCATGAAACAGGTCTACTGCATGTAGAAAATTTTAAAACAACTATAAAACCTATTAAAATTTATCTTCTTGTATCACTCTACCATCAATTCTAAATGCTCCTCCACAAAAATCTTTTCTTAGTTTATGTTCTAAACAATTGTTGTGATTACCATTGAGATTTAATAATTTAAATGCCAAGTTAAGGATTTAAAAGCCATTTTGTTCTTTAAGAAACATTTCTTCTACATCAAGTTAATTTCTCAAGCTCCTAGTTATATAGCCGGCCTCCAACACACATGGACTCAGTCATGAGCATTTATTTAGAGACTCACTACCTAGTAATTTCAAATCACTGAGCTCAATTCAGGCATATGTTATGTCTCCAACCCTTGTGATGTGACCTATTCCTATATTTACACACTAGTTTTAAACAAACAATGATAGCACAGTGATTGTAAAGAGGAAATGCAGAATTAGAATTAGTTCAACTCTGTCAATTTATATGTCCATTGGAAGGTGCTGTTAAGGTGGGTTCATTCTGAGGTCTCCTCTTGACTTGTGGACAGCTGCCATCTCACTGTCTGCTCATATGACCTCTAAACTCACCACGGGTGCTCCACCTTCATGATCTCATCTAATCCTAATTATCTCCCAAAGGCCCTGTCTCCAAGTACCATTACATTCAGGTTTAGGGCTTCAACATATAAACTGGGGGTGGAGGGCACAAACATTCACTCTATAACACAAAACAATTTAGGAGAAATGCATTTGTAATTTACTTGTACTGTATATTTTCAGCTTCAGTGAAGTAAATTAATATGTAATCTACTGTTATTTGCATAGACCATTGCTGATTAAAAAGAATATGCATATTTTTTCTTAGTCTAACAGTTTTCTGTATTTATAATGTCTGTACGATAGTGCTTTTTTTGCCCTGTTGTCTGATGATATTGATTATACATGTCACACTTAGTCACTATAATGAAGTTAAATAAAAACTATGTTTAGAAATGATACCACACATTACACATTCTCTTACATGAGGTCAAGTATATTTGAGAATTTGTTCTTCACAGGTAATGCCCAAGGGCTTTGACAAAAGGGAATTGAATCATTGATGTTTTCCTCATTGTGTGTTGAACTGCAATTCAAGATGGTGAAGAAAACCACATTAGTCATGAAGTGTTTCCCAGGGCAGCCTCTATCAAAAGAGTATGTGACATATGTATATATTACTGAAGTATTTAGAGTACCTATCACAGCATCAAGTTTAAAATACAGGAATCAGAGCTTTTAGCAAAAGGGATACTCTGTGACATCACTTTTGTGTGACTAATTTTGACAGTTTAGAACTTTCTGAAACCAAACACAGATGATCATGGAAAAAGCCCAAAGGCTTTTGAATCAAATGAAATTAAGCTTCAACGCTGCTGGGAAGTAGATGCATCTTAATCTTTTAGATTAGAAAAGAGTAAAATGGAGGCTGAAACATGTTAAATGAATTGCTCAAGGCCACTCATTAAAAGCATCACTGGCCTTTCTGAAGTATTTTATCAGATGAAAGCCAGACTAATTCCATGATTTTATTATACCCATTGTGCTTAGCTGGTTAGGAGATACTTTCTTTTATCTGGAAAAATTATAGATTTATTACTCTTTTGTTTGCAGTCTTGAGGAGAAGGAAACTGATAAAGGGGCACAAGCTTCTGCCTTACAGTATTTTTAAGGTCTAGAAACTACAGATCTTGTCTGGCATTTTCTGATACCAATAACGTTTCCCAAATTAATGTACTTATGTTTACCAAAATAAAATTCTACTACATTCACCAGAAAATTTATTTAGTATGTTCTGTAACTTTGTTGTTTTTCCCCCTCTATACTTCGAAGAGAAGTTTGCCCCTTTCCTGTAAGTCAGGGAATCTTTTCATTACTTTAATATATTAAAAGGGAATCAGGCCTGGGTAAATTTCCACGTTTCTGTTTAATGGTACGTTTAAGTATGCCTGTAGACAGCGTTAATGTAATTCCTGTGGGGTGTATTTTATGGCTTAACAGAGATGAAGTACTGAGGTATATTCATTATGGTTTACTGTAAAAGGAACTTGAGTGGCACACCCTACAGAGGCATCCCAGGATAAACTGGAACTTACAAGATTAGACCAAATACCATGGAATACATTAGGAAACAATTTTTCATAAGTTTTGACATCTTTCTTAGATTTAACTGATTGTAAAAATAATCATCAGAGTTCTTCAAAATTAGTCTTTTTTAAGACTTTGAAAGAGTTCCAAATACAGTATTCCTAAAAATTTTAATTGTTATATTTTAATATTTATAGCATCTAAGTATATTTTTCAAAGTTTTCCCAATCCAAACTTAATCATCACTGCCTTGCTATAAGTAGTAATGTCTTCCTGAACTATATCTCAAAGGGATTTTAGAAAAAATTCCAGTGAAACACCAAATATTTGAACTGATATACTGAATTCACTGTAACATTATTATGAAAGGGACAGAAAGGTATCTTTTTGCAGCAGTGCAGTGGCAGTAAATTTCAATTCCCACAAAACCTACCTTACCATTTCCAGCCTGAGTCTCAGAGTAGAGATACACTAATCGTATCTTTTATAGAGCAGCATTTCTCTTATAAAGCTCAAAGGTATTGAGGGAAATCCCAATCAGAAATTTTATTACGATTTGCCAGAATCAATATAAGCTAGTGATATATGATATTTTTTAATATCTCTGTCTCTGTGATGTACTGTTGGTAGGCCACATGTCCGTCAAGCACACCCACATATAACCAAATTCCAGCTTGTTAAGGGTCACACAATACCATTGGTAACCCCAAATTACCCCTACAGCATTTTAGTAGCATAATGCATGCAAAATGTAATATTCTAGCACTTTTTACTCATAACAAATCAGATTTAACACTTCATTAGATTCCATCTTCAGTTTGTATTATTGCAGATATTACTTTAAGAAATAAGCTACATTTAAAAATTTTAAATTCACACCAACTATCAACTCCATTTAGCAAATATCTGTTAACATCAAAGAATATAGAAAGCCTTCTTCAAATAGCCCTTACTGGGAAAATCATAGTTTTTTGGAAGTACAACAAATAGTTTTAATTAATAAAACTGTCTGAACTTAAAAATATTTGTTAGTTGTATTTTCTATATTTTAATCACGTGCTGTTACTGAACAAAATAATGTGTAATATTAATAAACTTGCTTTATGTACAAAATGTGAAGCACTGTGAACTGCTTCACAGAACTATCTTCAAGTATTCATTTTAAAACTTGCAGACCAACTGATAGGTAAGCCATGTTTTAACTGTAGCAATTTGCCAAAGCATTTTATAGATTAAACATAAATAATCTCATCCATTGTCAGCATCCCATGACCTATATTTTGGTTATACAATAGATTATTATAATTTGTTGTAGTAATATTTAATAATGTCTCCACAAACACTCAATTAGCAAACATTGGAATCATTACCCACAAAGGAAATATAGAGTCAGGATTCTGTGACCCTCTGGTCGCAACATTTCGTCAACCAAACAATACATAACCTTGCTTTCTAAGTATTGCTGTGTAATGACACCTTATTTAATATATATTGTTGATTCACTAATTTTGAGCTCATGGCCAGCAGCACTATAACTCATGCCTGAAAAAAACTTATCTATGTATTTTCTCTGCAAGACACATCACAGCTTTCTTATGCTTAGGGACACTAAACAACACTTCAGTACTATTTGAAACAGCAAAATCACCAACAAAAACACAAAATGTAAAAAGGTGGTACTAAGTAGACCACAAAAGGACGGTTGTTTGCAGTGTGAGAGCTGAAATCAGGAGGCAGAGCACCCCCTTGTTTGACTTCAGCTGGAATGCATGCCATTAGGCGAATGGAGTTTTTTGCTACTGTATGCGTGCAAATATCTACAAATAATCAGGGAAAGCCCTACCTTTACAAGTACTGATTCTAGGGTTACAGACAGGAGGAGAATTCTAAACACAGAATCTGTGAATAATGACAGTCAATTGTACATACACTGGAACTTATACAAATGATTTTAGTGACTTTTGTGATTTTTTAACAGTCATGAATACGATAACTGAAAATCTCTTTACATCCTATAATTATATCTTCAAAGCATTCATGAAGCATTCTTGCTAATGCTACAGTTAGTGTGAAAAATGTACCCCAAAATCAATAATACTGTACTACATGTTGAATATGATAAAACACAGGCAGGGGAAAAAAAAGAAACTTTGCTGTTCACTTAGGAGAAAGAACTTTATAAAATATTAGAGATAATGATCAGAACATTTAAAAAGTTTTTAAGACTTAAAAGCTTTTTGCACAGCAAAGGAAACTATAAGCAAAACAAAAAGAAAACCTATGGAATGGGAGAAAATATTTACAAATGATGCAACTGACAAGGGCTTAACTTCCAGAATATACAAACAGCTCATACAACTCAGTATCAAAACAACCAATAAATCCAATCAAAAAATGGGTAGAAGACCTAATTTCTCCAATGAAGATCTACAGATAGTCAACAGGCACATGAAAGGATGCTCAGTATTGCTAATTATCAGAGAAATACAAGTCAGAACTACAATGAGGTATCACCTTACACCAGCCAGGAGGGCCATTATTAAAAAGTCCATGAATGATAAATGCTGGAGATGGTGCGGAGAAAAGGGAACCTTCCTACACTGCTGATGGAATGTAGTTTGGTGCAGCCATTATGGAAAACAGTACAAAGATTCCTCAAAAGACTAAAAACAGACTTACTATATGATGCAACAATCCCACTCCTGGCCATATATCGGAGGGAACTCTAATTCGAAAAGATACGTGCACCCCAATGTTCATAGCAACACTATATATAATAGCTAAGACATGGAAACAACCTAAATGTCCATCAGCAGATGTGGTGTGGGTGTGCACGCACACACATGCACAATTGAATACTATCAGCCATAAAAAGGAATAAAATAATGCTATTTGCAGCAACATGCCAGAAAGAGAAAGAAAAATACCTTATGATATCATTTATATGTGGAATCTTAAAAAAAAAAAAAAAAGGACACAAATGAACTTACAAAACAGAAACAGACTCACAGACATAGAAAACACACTTATGGTTACCAGAGGGGAAATGGGGTGGGGAGGAATAAATTGGAAGTTTGGGATTAGCAGATACAAAGTACTATATATAAAATACATAAACAACAAGGTTCTTACTCTATAGCACAAGGAACATATTCAATTAGCTTGTAATAATGTATAATGAAAAAAGAATATGAAAAAGAATATGTATATAAAAATGTAACTGAATCACTATGTTGTACACCAGAAACTAACACAACATTGTAAATCAACTATTTTTTTAATTTAAAAAAGGTATTTAAGTAAACTTGCTACCATAGCTGTATATTTATGTACTCTGAGACTACATCAACCCAAGTTCGTATTAATTTTTATTTGAAAATTAAGTTTTGAATAATTTATGTTTTCAACTATGGAAGGTCTCCAAAGTACATGCCTAATATAAAATTAACAATCTTGTATATGTGTAAATATATAATTTCTACATTCTATGGTATATAGTGTAAAATGTCACCATTTTTCCATTTATTCATTCAATAAACTTTGAGGATACAATGACAAATAAGAAAATAATAATACCTGTTTTTATGAAGCACACAATCTATTAATAAGGCCAAGTAAGTAAGCAAAGAAGTACAATTTAATAAAAATGTATTACTGACTTACATAAACAAGGATCCATAAGAGAGAGATCTATTTCAGACTCAGAGGGATAGGGTGTGCAGAGCAGAGGCAGAGGTCATGAAAATGCTTCCTGAAAAACAGATATCTGAGCTGAGCTCTGAGGAGTGAGTATGAGTTAAAGAGGCAATGACGGGCCAGCTCAGTGTAAAGGAACGATAACTGTACTAAGTCAAGCACCAGATACAGATAAGAATGAAAAAAGAGTATAAGTACAAAACATGAGGCTGAAGAGGTAAACTGTTTAAAGATCATGAAGAAATATGCTTGTCTGATTGGTCAAAATAAATACTTACACAAAATAAGAAGGGGAGACATTGCTGAAAGTTAAGCAGAGGAGTGACACGTTGAGTGTAATATTTTAAAATTTGGCCCCCAATTCTTTCACATTATCCCCACTGAGTCAAGGTTCTACTACTGCTTGACCACTAGCATGCAGCAGAAGTGAGGCTCTGCCAATTTCCAGGAATTTGCCTTTCCCGGTAATGTCTACATCCTGTCTCTGGGGAGAGATATTCTTAGAAATCAGCCCCCCATCTTGAAGGAACTCCAAGCAGCCCAGAAAGGCTCACATGGAAAATAAAGTCCTTGACCCTCAACCGAGCTTCCAACTGTAACCAAATTGCCAGCCATGCAAATGAGCCATCATGGAAGTTATTATCCAGTCTATCCACTGTATGAAGCAGAGATGGGCCCTTCCCTCCAATCTGATCAAATTGCAGATCGATGAACTAAGTAAATTATTATTGATTTTAACTCCTTGAATTTTGAGGTGGTTCACAGTAGCAATGGATGACTAGAATAGTAAGACTTAGTTTTACAAAGATGACTTTGATATATTTGCAGTATGGAAGTCAGATTGGGAAAGACAAAATTAAAGATAGGAAAGTCACTTGAAAGACCACTCAAAGATTGAGTTAAGAACTGATAATGGTCAAAACCTAAGTACAGGAGCGTGGACCACTTATAATAGTGAACTTTATTTTGACCATGAGTCAATTTTATGTAGGTAAATTATATATCAATAAAACTTTTAAAAAAGAATAAAGAACAATGTTCAGTTTTATGATTTAGGCACTTATGTGGGTAATATTGTGTTCATATGAAAATTATATAAAGAAATCTCATTCTTCCTTGCACTTTTGTGTATATTAATGCCACTGTGAATGGTGAATGGTGTGAATGCCTTGATTTTCCATTTTAGGTATTATTTCCCTGATTTTTATTTACTTTTCTTCATGTAATTGTGTTTATGTTAGAATTTTGTTTTTTTGTTATCAGACACCATATCTTGCTGGCACCAATAGAAAAGGAAAATGTAGAATAAAATCTCAGGTATGTGTGGAACCAGAGATTTAAATTTGTCAGGCTTTCTTTTTGTCTTATTCCTGCTCCCCTCTATGTTTTTGCTTCATTTTGCCTGCATGTGAAAAATAGAACATGCCTACCTCAGAGACATAACACCTACATGTGGAAGATAGATATGCCTACCTCAGAGACATAACACTTGAATGCTACATATCTTATCCCATGAAAACTGTATCCGTTTGTGTATTCTCTCTCTCTCTTCCCTCTTAACACTCACTGAATCGCTTTTACTCTCTCTACCAATTATTACATTTTTAACAAAGTGACTCCAATTGGACCAGCTTCACTAAAATGTCCACCTCTGTTGGGCACATATGTGGAAGCCAGAAGGTTGTGGGTCACCTTACACAAATTATTATCCAGAAAGCCCCCGTGGGAAGATGGGTATCTGTGAGTCAGACAGACATTGTAGATCATGTCTATCACAGCACTCAAGTAAGTTTCTTAAAATCCTCAGTGGAAAAAGGCTTATAATGCTCATAGTAAATCACTGGTCCTCACAGAACCTAGAAGACCTGACTTTTATTGTTTCCATTTTATGAATGAGGAAACTGAGACACAGGGCATTTAAGTGACTTAAACAAATGCCACAGAACTAAGTAGCAGACTTTAGATTTTTGACTGAGACAACCTGACTCCATAGTTTGGGCTTTTAGCCTCCATATGACACTGTCTCTCTGGGTGGAGAGAAGAAGAGTGAGGAATTTACAGGACCCTGTCCTCATTGTAATACATTATCTAGAGGAGGTAACAGTCATATTCAGAGAGTTAAAGAGCTGACACAAGGCTTTTATGCAGACATTGTTCCAAAATTATACTAATTTTTCAGTGCTGTAACACTTTCACTGGCCCAAGAAAATGGATTTAGTAGATGAAATTATTTTGAGAACTATGGCCACAGTACTCTGAAATTTCATTCATATCTTTTGAAAATGCAGTCAGAATTAACATTGTTCAGCCCCTCATCCACAAAATCAAAAGAATGTTTTCTAAAAGTAATCTAATGCCTAAAGTGTATTTGTATAGTCTTTGGGGACAGACTGTTAATAACTGAAAATAAAAGAAACATTCAAAATTGTAGCCTTTAATTTAAATAGAACATTTGATATGGCTGGCACTTCATGACACAGGTCTACATAACAAATTAGAAAGAATCTTGAAAAAATGCTCAATATCCCTAATTATCAGAGAAATGCAAATCATAACTACAGCAAGGTATCACCTCACACTAGTCAGAATGGCTATCATTAAAAAGTCCACAAATGAAAAATGCTGGAGCAGGTGTGCAGAAATGTTTGTTTACCCTTCCTATGCTGCTGGTGGGAATGCAATTTGGTGCAGCCAATATGGAAAACAGTATGGAGATTCCTTATAAAACTAAAAACAGACTTACCATATGATCCAGTAATCCCACTCCTGGGCATATATCCAGAGGGAACCATAATTCAAAAAGATACATGCACCCCAATGTTCACAGCAGCACTATTTACAATAGCCAAGACATGGAAACAATCTAAATGTTCATCGACAGATGAGTGGATAAAGAAGTTGTGCTATATTTACACAATGGAATACTATTCAGCCATAAAAAATAATAAAATAATGCCATTTGCAGCAACATGAATGGAACTGGAGATTGTCATTCTGAGTGAAGTAAGCCAGAAGGAGAAAGAAAAATACATTTTATTATAATTCCTTTCTAAAAGAAACTAAGTTTAAAGAAATAATTCAGAAATCACTCATTTGTCAGAACTTCTATGAAAGGCCCAGTATGTGCCAGATACTAAGATAACAGCAGAATTATTACATGTGTTACACATTTTGAAATAAGAAATAATCTATCAAAGTAAAGTATATATATGAATATCCTATTTTTAGATAATAAAAACATGCATAAAATTTGAGATTTAAGGTTCTTTCTGAAATTCACACCCTAGAAGCTGGGTTTCCTTCATCTTAATAAGCATTCCCTCCCATGGTACTCCATGAAGGTCTAAAAATTTCTTTAAATTTTTCTTGGTAATTAGTGCTTGATCAAAATTGTTGTTAATATAATCTGTCACCCTTTCAAAAGAATGATACATGTACAAAGGCTGACCAACCATTCACTACTTCACTTAGGACAGGCTGGGTCAAAACTATAATGACTGAGAGCTATAGGGTGAGGCTGCAGACCTAATGGAAATGTTCAACACAAAGCAACTTCTGTCAGCATAAATGATTGGCTCTTTAAACGGCAGAACAGTTTACGAATGACATCCTGAATCAATCCTTAACTAATTGGAAAATTAATTACTGCCTGTCATTTAAACCCTGAGTATTTTTAAGCTTGAGTTTGATTACAGTTAGCTAGCTGCCTGCTTGAAGCCAGTCTGTAAATTCAATGAAACTGCTGCCTGAATTTTTTACAAGATAAGATATCATACTTCATGGTCTTGGTATATATTAATACTTAAAAATCCATCAACCCACTAATGCCCATCCATGATTGGCAAATTAGTAAACTGTGTCTTGCTTAATATATCTCTTTCATTGTATGCCTTATAAATTTAGCTATTGCTACTGTCTTCTTTTCATTGTATGCCTTATAAATTTAGCTATTGCTACTGTCTATTGAAGACATTAAAAATGACGCTGGCTAATCCTAGAAAAGTAATAAAACATGTTCATTTACTCTTTTCCCTAAGGCTACATGTTGAGTATTTTAACACTTTGAACATATTAAAGGACCCAAAAGCCATTAACACAAGTGAATAAGCATAAAAATTAATAACAAATTGCTTAGCAGACACAGTTAAGTCATCTGTTGGTTATTATTATAGTTCCTTTAGTAGTCATGAAAATAAAGTCCAGGAATAATTTCATCAGAGAAAAGGAGTCAACACTTACTGAGCATCCGCTAGTTGCTGTGCTGCACGTTTTATATATTATGTGCTTTGAAAGTTATTTCAATACATCCTTCTAAAGTGGGTATTATTTTCAACCTGCAGATAAGAAATGGAGAATCAAAGAAGCTAAGTTATTTGTTAGAGGCCACATAGTCAATGGGGTATTAAATTACATTTAAGCTTTCTAAGCCTGTGTAACTTCCATAGCACTATACTCTATCCCATTTATGGATGAAGTAGAAGAGTAGACCATTGATAAATATGGAAATATGACTAGTAATTTAACATAGGGAGGAATGTCCACTCATAGGAATAAAAGAAACTGGAAATCTAAATAATCATAATATATCATATTTATCTGTGAAAGAAGTGTTAACTTAAAATGGTAATACCTAAAGCTACTAAAAATATGGAAAACGTGTCCACTCTGACTTTGCTTGAGGAACAGTAAAGTGTTACTGTATTTTTGAAAAGTGTTGGGAATTATAAATCACAAGTCAAAACACATTCATTTCATCTAATTCAATGATCTATTTCTGAGAATCTAGCCAAAGAAAATAATATAAAATAGGGAATTTGTTTTTATATAAAGATCTGCATCATGACATACAGAAGTGGTCATGTAAATTACCATAAATCCATAAGATAGAATTATGCAGACCTTATAATTGTTACAAAAAGTATCTTATTATTATGAAAAAAATATAAAGTTAAGTTAATGAGATATAATATAAGCATTGTTATCACCACAATACAAAAAGTAAAAAGGACAAAGACTGCATGAAAGTACACAAAAGTTCTAATGGATTGATGCTTCCATGAGTTGTGTTTCCTGTGTCTACTGGATACTTTATAAAAACAAAGTGAAAACATAAAACACCACAAGTCAATAACTCTGTCTGCGAAGTGAGGTGTAGAATGCTGATTAGATACAATCAATTCCTCAAAATCAATAATAAGATAATATTGATTATTTTGAAGAAAGTGTATGTTTGACAACATGGGCAACACTTTCCTTTTCTTCTTATGATGAAGTTTGGCACGAGCAACCTAGAAGAAATGCTTTCACCAATGAGTAGGTCATTAGGTAGCTATTAACTCAGAGCATGAATAGCAAAGTGATAAGCTTTGGTATGGTAAAGAGCATGATACCATTCCTATTATGAAGAGAAGAGTATATGAAATATATATACCTTTTGATCTCTAAAGTGAGATTTAATTTTATTTTTTAACATTTTTTCAATGAGTTATAGTCATTTTACAATGTTGTGTCAAATCCCAGTGTAGAGCACAATTTTTCAGTTATACATGAACATATATATATACTCATTGTCGCATTTTTTTTCCGCTGTGAGCTAACCACAAGATCTTGTATATATTTCCCTGTGCTATACAGTATAATCTTGTTTATCTATTCCACATTTTGAAATCCCAGTCTGTCCCTTCCCACCCCCCACTCCCTTGGCAACCACTATTTGTATTCTATGTCTATGAGTCTGTTTCTGTTTTGTGTTTGTTTGTTTTGTATTTTTTTAGATTCCATATATGAGCGATCTCATATAGTATTTTTCTTTCTCCTTCCGGCTTTCTTCACTTAGAATGATATTCTCCAGGAACATCCATGTTGCTGCAAATGGCATTATGTTGTCTGTTCTTATGGCTGAATAGTATTCCATTGTATAAACACACCATTTCTTCTTTATCCAGTCATCTGTTGATGGACATTTAGGCTGTTTCCATGACTTGGCCATTGTAAATAGTGCTACTATGAACATTGGGTTGCAGGTGACTTTTTGAAGTAGGGTTCCTTCTGGATATATATGCTCAGGAGTGCGATTCCTGGGTCATATGGTAAGTCTATTCCTAGTCTTTTGAGGAATCTCCATTCTGTTTTCCACAGTGGCGGCACCAAACTGCACTCCCACCAGCAGTATAGGAGGGTTCTCCTTTCTCCACAGCCTCTCCAGCATTTGTCATTTGTGGACTTTTGAATGATGGCCATTCCGACTGGTGTGAGGTGATACCTCATTGTAGTTTTGATTTGCGTTTCTCTGATTAGTGATACTGAGCATTTTTTCATGTGCCCATTGATCATTTTTACTCCTTCCTTGGAGAATTGCTTCTTTAGGTCTTTTGCCCATTTTTGGATTGGGTTGTTTGTTTTTTTCTTATTAAGTCATATGAGCTGCTTATATATTCTGGAGATCAAGCCTTTGTCGGTTTCATTTGCAAAAATTTTCTCCCATTCTGCAGGTTGTCTTCTTGTTTTACTTATGGTTTCCTTTGCTGTGCAGAAGCCTGTAAGTTTCATTAGGTCCCATTTGTTTATTCTTGCTTTTATTTCTATTGCTTGGGTAGACTGCCCTAGGAGAACATTTTTGAGATGTATGTCAGATAATGGTTTGCCTATATTTTCTTCTAGGAAGTTTATTGCATCTTGTCTTATGTTTAAGTCTTTGATCCATTTTGAGTTTATTTTTGTGAATAGTGTAAGGGAGTGTTCTAGCTTCACTGATTCACATGCTGCTGTAAAGTTTTCCCAGTACCATTTGCTGAAGAGACTGTCTTTATTCCATTGTATATTCTTGCCTCCTTTGTCAAAGATTAGTTGACCAAAAGTTTGTGGGTTCATTTCTGGGCTGTCTATTCTGTTCCACTGGTCTATGTCTGTTTTTGTACCATTACCATGCTGTCTTGATGACTGCAGCTCTATAGTATTGTCTGAAGTCTGGGAGAGTTATTCCTCCAGCCTCTTTCTTTCTCTTCAGTAATGCTTTGGCAATCCTAGGTCTTTGATGGTGCCATATAATTTTTATTATGATTTGTTCTAGTTCTGTGAAATATGTCCTGGGTAATTTGATAGGGATTGCATTAAATCTGTAGATTGCCTTGGGCAGTGTGACCATTTTAACAATATTGATTCTTCCAATCCAGGAGCATGGGATATCTTTCCATTTTTTTAAGTCTTCTTTAATTTCCTTCATCAATGGTTTATAGTTTTCTGTGTATAATCCTTTCACCTCCTTGGTTAGATTTATTCCTAAGTATTTTATTACTTTGGGTGCTATTTTAAAGGGGATTGATTCTTTACTTTCTTTTTTTGTTGATTCATCATTAGTGTAAAGAAATGCAACTGATTTTTGAATGTTAATCTTGTAACCTGCTACCTTGCTTAATTCTTCAATCAGCTCTAGTAGTTTTTGTGTGGACTTTACAGGGTTTTCTATATATAGTAACATGTTATTGGTATATAGTGACACTTCTACCTCTTCTTTTCCAGTTTGGATCCCTTTTATTTCTCTCTCTTGCCTGATTGCTGTGGCTAGGACTTCCAAGACTATGTTGAATACAAGTGGTGATAGTGGGCAGCCTTGTCTTGTCCGAGATTTTAGTGGGAAGCTTTTGAGTTTTTCACTGTTGAGTACTATGCTGGCTGTAGTTTTGTCATATATAGCTTTTATTATGTTGAGATATGTTCCCTCTATACCCACTTTGGTGAGAGTTTTTATCATAAATGGGTGTTGAATTTTATTAAAAGCTTTTTCCACATCTATTGAGATGATCATGAAGTTTTTGTCCTTTCTCTTGTTGATGTGATGTATTACATTGATTGAATTGTGTATGTTGAACCAACCTTGTGTCCCAGGGATGAACCCCACTTGGTCATGATATATAATCTTTTTTACGTGCTGTTGGATTATATTTGCTAATATTTTGGTAAGGATTTTTGCATCTATGTTCATCAGTGATATTGGTCTGTAATTCTGTTTTTTGGTCATGTCTTTTCGCCTGGTTTTGGTATCAGGGTGATGGTGGCTTCATAGAATGAGTTTGGGAGTATTCCCTCCTTTTCAATCTTCTGGAAGAGTTTGAGTAGGACTGGTATGAGTTCTTCTTTGTATGTTTAGTAGAATTCCCTGTTGAAGTCTTCAGGTCCTGGACTTTTATTTGTAGGGAAGTTTTTTTATTGCTAATTTGATTTCATTTCTAGTGATTAGTTTGTCCAAGTGGTCAGTTTCTTCTTGATTCAGTCTTGGTGAACTGTATGTTTCCAGAAACTTGTCCATCTCCGCTAGGCTATCCATTTTGGTTCCATATAGTTTTTCATAATATTCTCATATGATATTCTGTATTTCTACGTTATCTGTTGTAATGTCTCCATTTTCCTTTCTTATTTTGCTTATTTGTGCTCTCTCTTTTTTCTTCTTTGTGAGTTTGGCCAGAGGTTTGTCAATTTTATTTACTCTTTCAAAAAACCAGCTTTTGGTTTGATTGGTTTTTTTCTATTTTTTTTTTTTAATCTCTATTTTGTTTATTTCCTCCCTGATCTTTGTTATTTCCTTCTTTCTTCTGCCTTTTGGGGTTTTTTGCTCTTCTTTTTCTAATTCTTTTAGCTGGTGGGTTAGACTGTTTATTTGAAATTGTTCTTCTTTTTTGAGGAAGGCCTGTATTGCTATAAACTTCCCTCTTAGCACTGCCTTTGCTGCATCCCATAAAATTTGTGTGGTTGTGTTTTCATTTTCACTTGTCTCAAGGTACTTTTTAATTTCAACTTTGATTTTCTCACTGACCCATTGGTTTTTTAATTCCATGTTCTTTAATCTCCATGCTTTACTTTTGTTCTCCTTTGTTTCTCTGTAGTTGATTTCTAGTTTCATGGCATTGTGGTCACTAAAGATGCTTGAGATAATTTCTATCTTCTTAAAATTGTTAAGGTTTCTTTTGTGCCCAAGTACATGATTAATCCTAGAAAATGTTCCATGTGCATTTGAAAAGAATGTATATCCTATTTTGGGGGGGTGTAATGCTCTGAAAATATCCACCAACTCTAATTTTTCTATTGTATTATTTAATTTCTCTGTTGCCTTATTTATTTTCTATCTGGAAGATCTGTCTAGTGATGTTAATGCTGTGTTAAAATCTCGGACAATGATTGTATTCCTCCCATCAATATCCCCCTTTATCTCTGTTAGTAATTGTTTTGTGTACTTAGGTGCTCCTATATTGGGGGCATATATATTAATGAGTGTGATATTCTCATCTTGTATTACTCCTTTAATCATTACAAAATGTCCTTCTGTATCTTTCTTTATGGCCTTTGTTTTAAAGTCTATTTTGTCTGAAATCAGTACTGCTACACCCACTTTTTTTGGCTTTTTCATTTGCATGGAATATCTTTTCTATCCTTTCACTCTCAATCTGTATGTATCCTTCTCCCTAAAGTGTGTCTCTTGTATGTAGCATATTGAAGGTTTTTGCTTTATTATCCAGTCTACCACTCTATGTGTTTTGATTGGAACATTTAGTCCATTAACATTTACAGTAATTAATGATAGATGTGTGTTTATTGCCATTTTAAACTTATATTCACAGTTGATTTGGTATTTCCTCTTTGTTCCTTTATTCTTTCTTTTGTGGTTTGGTAATTTTCCTTTGTATTTTATTCCTTTGGATTTTATTTAGTTTTTGTGACTCTAAAGTGAGATTAATTTAGATATTCTTTCCTTTATAGAATTAATTTCAGGATCCATATCTACTCAAGCTTATGTTCAGGGCTCCTTTCTTTAGTTTTCTGGGTTTTGTTTTGTTGGTCTTTTTAGTTACCCTCAGTGAACACACGCCCTTAATGTTTATATCAAATCCATTCTCCTCCATTATATATCCTGCTAGAGATAATCAAACCAAGGAACATAGAAATACACATTTGTGAAGCTTCCAGTATTACAGAATAGTAAGAATAGGTAAGACACTGTACAAGATTAGATAGTGGAACAGTAAATATGAATAATATTTGAAAAATTAATCACTAATGATAATTATAGGGTGTTCATATAGAAATAAGTTCAAACTGCAGTGAGATCTATACTTTAAATATGATGTTAAATCAAATTAAAATTTTCAATTACTGTACAACATGTTTCCCATTATCACTATTGTTTACTGATGAATACCTCTACATTGTTCTAGAATGGATATAAGTCAAATATTATTTATCCTTAAACATAAAAATCAGTGTTTCAATATTTCTGTTGAGATTCAGGAAGCTGACAAATTTTAATGAACAGAGGGCAAAAGATAGAATAGCACATTACTTCAATATAATAGAAAATGAGGAGCAGAGATGTGGCCCATAGCATTTATTGCGCATCCTACAGTGACCTCAGCTTTTCTTGCTTGCTTTTCAATTGTATTTATTCAAACCTTTCAGATGAGTTAATTTTCTCCTTCACATCCACAGCCCACCTCTAATATTTCCAGACATCCCACCATCTTTTCTCACCTTAGCTGCCTTTGTATAGAGAGATAAGGAGGCTTCTTGGAGACACATTTTGTATGTAAAACAGGATTAAATGAGATTGTAGGGAAACTGGGAAAAGGTGGTTTTATTTGCCATATGTTGGTTTTGAAGTAATTTCAAGGTGGAAAGCTGAAAGAAATCTATTTATGTAGGTACATGTAACTCTTCGTGTAATTTGGAGTTTTCCTATTTTGCACACTTTACGATTTTAAATTTGTACATGATTATCTTTTCATGGCTCCTGTTGCCACCCAAAGTAGCATTCATTGTTAACTCAGTACATAATACCCTTGATAATTCTTTAGAGATGCACTGGCTCAGTAGGAATCAGTTACCATCGGACACTAATAAGCACGTAGCAGTCTGAAGTAGGGGAACATTACCACAGCAGCTTAGGAAATGTAAGGCAGTCATGACTCATAATATATGTGATTCAAGCTACTGACACATAATGGGCATGAAAATGAAATCTGTGCCCTTGACTATTAAGTATAGACCCTGGCAAAACTGCTTCCAAACAGCCATATATATGGAACAAAAACATGCTGCTGCCTTTTTTGTACACATATATACAAGAGTGGGAAGATGTTTAAGAGGCTAGAAGACAGCAGTACCTAGAAAGTATGTATGTGACTGCATGTCCTCATGTTAGTCTACTCGTGAAAGGTAAAAGAGGTGTTTTAGATGAACAAAGCCCACATTTGGATAAACTAAGCAATGATCTTGGAAGATCACTGCCTCTTTTTCCATCATGTTTCTACTCTGCTAATGCATGTCAAACATTTAGATCAGTTCTTGGCACATAGCAAGCATTTAATAAATTACTACTACTGCTGTCATGGCCACTTACCACTACTGCTACTACTGCTATTGCTTCACCACTGCTACAGGAGATGAACTTCATAAACTTTTTGGAGAAGAATGTAGAATTTTCTCCAACAGGGCAGAGCAACAAAATAATCCACCTTTGAAATCAGGAGATCTAGACTTCTGCCTTTATCATTTCCTAGTTGTATTACCTTGGAAAAGTCACATAATGTCTGCAATTTTCCTTTCTTTGTCCTTAAAGTAAGGTATTCACAATGATAGTTCACAGAATATAAGGTCATCACAAAATTAAATGTGACCTATAAATACTATCAGTTATTAACACTCTGCCTATGATGTTGCAGATTTATAATTAAAATGGCTCTTCCTATCTCTTACTGAGGCTCATTTTGATGTAACGGTTTCTGAGTGATTAGGACAATGAGTATAAGTCACAGGGTACAACAGAGTCTGTCTAGCATCATGCTACATTTACTTGACACAATGTTGGCAAAGAAATTCCATGTCTGTTCTCCTCCCCAAAATGTACTAACTGCAGTTTCCATGTGTGCTAATTACTAGTTGGTTACCAGAACAAGGATGTGTTGCTAACATCAGATTTCGTTAAAATCTCTCCCTTCTCAGAGAATGTACTAGTGAATCTGCCTGGAAGTAGAACTGATACAGAAACAAAGTTTTGCAACAATGACCTTTCTTCTTTCTTTTCCTCACAGATTCTGTTTGGGGGTCTTTGTCTTGGATTTAGTAATTCATTCAGCCAATCCCTTCAGCAATATCCATTTGCTGCACACCTACTATATGTTCAAACATTGTTTTAGAAACTGCATGAATATGAAAGTTAAATGTCCCTGCTTTTGAAGGGTCTTACAGTTCCATTAATAAAGCAAAATACACATTCACAAAAACAACCTCAAAACCTGGAACGAATTTTATTAACTGCATGGAGCACAGGATGCTGAGGTTGTTTAAAGCAAAGCCAATGATATGGATTGATGGAGCACAGATGAAGGAGAATAAACCAGAAGTGTTTTGAGTGCAAGGTTCTGAAAATATTCAAAGCTCTATGTCTAAATATAAAGCTTGAAGCAATTTTGAAAAGTTCATCTTCTTTTCCTCCTGTCCTTTTGTTCTCTCTGAAGGGCATCACCACTAGGCAACTGCTTGAATTGGATAAATAAATGCAGATGTATGGAAAATGTAATATCAAAGTGCTTTTCCCTACTTCTTGGATAAAACAGTTTATGTGAGTATCATTCAGTAAGATCTGATATTTGGTTTCCAGGTGAAATTCCCTCAAAGTCTGGACTCCGAAAATGAACAGAAATACTCTCGTTCCAGAAAGTACACAGATAAATATATTCACTGAAGTATAGATGATTCTATGTAAATAGACTCTTTTTTAATTTGAAATATAGTCAGTTTATAATGTTGTGTCAGTTTCTGGTATAAAGCATAGTAGTTTAGTTATACATAAACATTCATATATTTATTTTCATATTCTTTTTCATTATATGTTACTACAAGATATCAAATATAGTTTCCTGTGCCATACAGTATAAACTTGTAGCTAGAGAATATCTTGGTATTAATAGTTGCCCTTTTTTGTAATTTCTCCTCTTTGCATTCTTTCTTTTTTGGCATCCCATAAGACTCCCTTGGGATGCTGCCAGTAAATAATGACATTCAAATACTTTGAGTATGCAATAGATTATTCACTGGAGATTGTTTACTCTCTGGTGGCCAAGCATCCCAGGGATAGAATGCAAAGGAGACTTTTTTTCTTTACTGCTCTTTCTATACCACTGTGATTTTTCACTTCTCCCAGGAAGCGTTATCTTCTGAGGTGCATGCCATCTTAGCTTACCCTTCCCACAATTCTTCATGCTGTCTACCAACCTTTAGATCACACTTCTACATTCAGCGAAGTTTTTGTCAGTTAGTCCATACCCTTTTTTTTACTACAACCCCTAGCTAATTTCAAAATCTAAATAGATGATGCATCCAGCAGCCGAGCCTAGTAAATACTGGTCTTCTTTCACCTAAACAACCTCCACTCCTCTCAACAACATTCCTCTACTGCCCTACACTGGATTGCTATCACCCCTACCTCATTAACTGACTTTGGAAATTCTCAAAATGAAAAAACATTTAATTTCATGTCACCTTTATAACAACTCTCTCATAAACTTTCCTATTTTAACTTTCCAGAACACCCATTAGCAATAAATCTCTTTTTTGACTAGTGACGACCTCCAGTGCTTTGATCTAGTCCTTCCTAAGACCCCCTGGGATTCAAGCAATGCCAACTTAAACTAGCTCAAGCATAAAAGGAAAAATTAATATAAGATGCAGGCATATCTGATGGAATCAAATGAACAGGAGGAACAGAGCCAAGCATCACAAGGTATTAGAATCAAAAACTGCAAAGGCATCAGGGTCTCAAGCAGTATTTTGTGTATGTGTTCATCCCTGTTCTCTCTGTGCTTCTCTTTTCTTATTCAACTCAAGTTTTCTCTGTTTTGCCATGTAGTAGTAGCAGAATCCTACTATAAAGCTCCTGTATTTGCATTACCTCAATGCCAGCCTAACCCAGATTTAATGATTATTTCTGAATTCCAGTTCACGGAGGAAAAAACTTATTTCTCAGCAATCTGGTGTTGATTCACAGGTCAGTGAAAACCACAAAGGGTTGACTCTTTGGCCAATTAACTATGGCTGGAGATCACATATACAGTCAGATAAATATGGCTATTAAGTACCAAAGAAAGAAGGTTTGTGAGTAAGATAGACACTATATAAAAATAAGCCATCTTCTATTTCCAGTCTAGTAGCATCCTCATAGATTCATTCTTCTCATTTTACACTCAACTTCCTGGTCTCTCTTCACCGCTATTCTAATTGCTCTATCTTATCCATGTCCTCTGTTCTCTGATAATGTGTAACACTGGATCATTCAAAGTAACTGCTTTATCTACTTGTACTTATTGGCTATTGAGTATTGTGTAAGGAGCCATAATCCTACAAGTCTGCATTATTTAAAGGTAAGTTTTTAATGACAGTCTGATACTGAACATACTCCAACAGTTCTTTCACAGACTACTAGTAATTTTTTTTCTAATTTCTTGCTTTGACTATTCCAAATTTATACCAACCTCAAACTATTCTAGCCCACCATTAGCACCCATCACACCCTCTCCTTTTACACACATACAGAGTTTCAGTATCTGACAACATCTCCAAGGTTTCAGTAAAAACAGGGGCCACGATGTAGCAACTGATGAATTTCAGTTTTCAAATTCACCTATAACTTGCTCTCTGCACTAGTTAGGCTAGATTTTAATGATCACTGATAGGCTAACTGCCCCTAACTCCATATTCTAGCCTCCTTCTTTCTCCTGAATGTGAGAGTAATTCTTCCTCCTGGATCCAACCATTCCAATTGAGTCTGGGATCTAAACAATTGTCACACCTGCTTCTTGTGTCTGATTTTCTTATCTATGCTTCTCCCTCACCTACAGCATGTAAATACGATCAATTATCTCCCACATCCTCAATGAAAAGCTTTTCCTTAATCTCTTTCCATCATGTGCTGCTTCCTCCTGTCCTCTTTTCTAAAACTTCTTTAAGAAAGTATTTTCTTCATCTATTTCCTCACCACTCATTTACTACTTATTTAGCACATTTGGCACCTAACAGTAAACTCCCCTGAAATTTCTGAAATAAGAGTCAACAGTGACCTCCTATTTATCAACTCCACCACTGTCATCTGATTTTCTCCCTATTTCTACATCTTCTTCAATGTTGCCTCCATTTCCCCTCAACTCTCAAATACTAATTTTACTTAAAAGGAGTCAAACACCAGTGGTGGCTAATTCAACAGCCATTTTCTATCCCTCTCCCTCAATGGAAAATTCCACTGCTTGTAGAAAGGCTGAAAATGAATATTATTCCCTTTCCCAAACTCCCTTGAAAACACTGATGTCTGTATGGTCAGTTGTCTCCAATAAGACAGAAGAAAATTCTTCTAAGGGTCTTCACAGAAAGACTTCCCTCACAAAGAGAGAGAGATGAAAGAGTAAAACTCTCATCCTTTCCCTTATTCCCTGCTACACGTGGACCAGTTGTGTAAGCAGGTGATGGTTACAGCTTTGGGAGCAATTTTTGGCCAATAAAGGAATAAGTTAAAGATGAGAGGTGGGAAGATCGTTGGTCTTTGATGACACTGTGAGCTCCTCTAAATCAATCCTGGGATTGCCGATCTGCTGTTGTTGTGTGGGAATAAACATTCTTTTTCTTAAGTTACCTTCAGTTTTCTATTACTGGTCATTTTTAATTCTCACCCATTTAACCCTCAAGCCTCTTTAATCCTTTAGCACCAACTCTAATATACTACAAGGCACCTAAAACAGCACATGGTATCCTGGCAGGTAGAAGAAGCAAATCAATATTTATTAAAATTTGAGAAAATTATTTTGATTGTATCTATCTCCTGGAATACCTTCCTATTCTCTTCTGGGTAAAATTCTAAATCTTTGGCATCACAGAAAGACTGTTTTTCAAGCTGACCCTGCATTCATTGAAACTTTGTGTATCTTTGCCTATGCTAATACCTTTAAATTGTGTTTCCTGTCCATTCTTTTCTAGCTTTGTGAAATCTTGTTATAAGTCATGTACCAGCTACTCTGATAACTCTTGCTTTCTGCTGGAGGCACTTAAATCTTCCCTCTACTGTGTTCGTGGCATCTGTTCATACCTTTATTATAGCATTTATCAACTTATATGGCAATGATTTGTTTACCTGTCTCTGCCTACACTGTGAGTGCCATGAGAAAAAGAACTGTTTTTTATCAAAGGGAGTCCAGATCCCAGCTCACTGTCTGGCACAGGGTGGAAACCCAATTAATTATTCCATTATGAGTAATGACTCTTGCTCATTAGTTTCTCAGGAGCAAAAGTCAGATAATAGTCTGATTTTTATTTCCTTTGTAAATTCTAAAAAGATGACAGTCCTAAAAAGCATATGTTATGAGATTAAATAACAACAACAAGAACACTGGCTGAAACTGTGCCACATATGTATTAGAAAACACAAAACTTTGCCAATGTTTCGATATAGCATCTTAATTAATTACAATCCCCACATTTTTACAACACCAGGAAGGGACATTGCTCATGCTTTACTATCTCACTGCAAATATATAAGCAAGACAAACACCTATTAAAGGATCATTTCAATTCTATCACTAACTTTCTATGCTAATATAGTTTTTCCTCTAGGAATTCACATTTTAGGCAGAACCCCTAGCTTCTCTCTGACTAAGCCAGAGAGCATCCCCTTCCTCATGATATTACTTTGCTTTGGGTCCCCTGCAATATGTCACCGGCAGGAAGTGGTGGTTGTCATTTCTCTCTTCCCTGGCCAGTAATAAGATACATCCATCATATGTGCACACCCCACTTTCCCCTTCAGATGCCTCCTCTGATTTAGAGGGGAAAAGAGAGCAGTACGGAAGGAAGGATGCTCACTTAGCTCTAGTATCATGTTTTGTGAGCAAAGCAAGGGGTAGAGGCCAGCTGTAGGGTTCATGTGAGAGAAGCTTCTCATGCTTATCCTTCTGATCCCTAGCAAAGCTTCGCAGTTTCCTTATGCTTCTGCCACCTAACCCCCTTTTCTTTTTATTGAAGTATAATCAGTTTGCAATATGGTGTCAATTTCTGGTGTACAGCATAATGTTTCAGTCATACATATATTCATTTTCATATTATTTTTCATTATAGGTTACTGTAAGATATAGAATATAGTTCTCTGTGCTATACAGAAGAAAACTGTTGTTTTATCTATGTTATAGATACAGTAGTTGGTATCTGCAAATCTCGAACTCCCAATTTATCCCTTCCCACACTCTTTCCCCATCTCTACCCCTGGTTTTGAGGTTAGTTTCTGAACATACCCAAAGAAGTCAGGTTGTTTCTAATAAAGCCAAAGAGTTATCTTTCTCACCTTTGTTATCTAATGTAAAAAAGATATTGATTCTCATAATAATTGTCACTTCTCAGCATCCTTCATTTGGGAAATGTGAGATGCTTTCCAAGCTGTGGTTAACCTGTATCTGTTCTAATCATATTTCCAGATACAGCAGCTAGAAAAAGCAAGGATTTTTTTTCCCCTTTTCTATAGGAGATAAAAACGGATTAAATGTCTGGTGATAGATCATACTGCAATTTCACTATAGAATATGGACCTAGAACCAGGTACCATAACTATCAGCTCAGATAGTCACAAAACAAAAACAGAAACAAAACCACTTTAGGTAAAAATAAATATCTCCACAAACAAAATTTGAATAATGTTGCATCAAACCTGAAACATACATGATCAATAAGAACTTACTGAATGGGTGAGTAAGGGAATGCATCACATTTGTTTTATCCTTTGGTAAAATCTTGGTTAAATCTATAAAGTAAAGGGTCTCATCGCAAACCTGCTCAATCTTAAGTTTTGATTTGAATATTCAAAAAACATGCATCCAGGATGATACTGTCTAACAATCTGCATATCAGGTTAAACAATGGAAACTATTATTTCCAGAAGTCTATTTCTCGTTAATAATATTAGCCTAAGAAATGTCCAGATGCACCACATGAATTATTCCTCATATAAAATTCTCAGTTACTCATGCTTGAGAGCAATTACATGATGAAAATTTCTCCCCAACCTCCAACTATCTGCATGGAATTTCAAAGAAAAATGAATGAGCAAGCCTTTCCTTATTTCTTGCATCCACATCCACATAGGCATCTCAAAGAGTAATCAATCAATCAAACAAACAATCAATCAATAGTATTTAAAGTCTGTTTTTCTCACCTCAAAGGAATCCAAATTCAGTTAAAGGAAAAATGGATTAACACTAGAGAATACTTGGGCTGACAATAGTTAGTGGCACACGGGACCATTTCTCTGTTCATTACAATTGTGCTAACAAATAAAGACATTTAGCAGAATGAGACAAGATTAATGTAAACATTTATAATACAATGGATGAAGAATATTTTTTCTATTGCTTATTACTTTCAAAGGAGAAAACCTTTGAAAACATTAGAAATTGTCCACACAATGCAAATATTAGCCACGGAAGAGGGGAGACATTCTGTGAAAGGGGTACAAATTCACTTATATATTTATACACACACACACAATTTATCAAGAAAGGGCCAATAAAAGATATTTCAATTTCATGAACACTTAGAGTTTTTTTTTTTTTCCAATCTTCTCACCATAGCAACTTGACAAAAAAACCTGCCCTGTTTTCAATCATGATTCCTTGTTCTGTGAAAGCAAGGTAAGAGGGCTTTAGCAAATCATGTGGAGACAGCTTTTTATCTGCAGGGATGGGGATGAAAGACCACCATAACAGCTCATTTTTATGAGCATACACGGTCTTCAAAGCAGCACACGTTTTCATTTCTTCGCCTTCCAATTTGGATCATTTCACAGCACTCAGAGTTACTGTGTGAGCCTTTCCTTGTCTAGAAATGGCTACCACTAATGTCATGAATAGGCCAATAGTCTCCTGTAGCCTACAACAAACACCCTGCTTCTAAGGAAAAGAATTGCCTCCAAGTAAGAGCAATGCTTTCCTTTTTATTCTTTTTTAATATTTCCATCATCTGAGTAAAACTAGCCTTTAAAACACTTCAAACTTTATTGTTTGAAGGGACACCTAAGCAATCAAATCAGTCTAGATGGAGGTGTTTTTTTTTGCCCCAACAAAATTATTTCCTACCAGGGAGAAATAAGACTCTGAAAGCTCTATCACCATAAAAAGAAAAGAATTTGCTGCTTACTCTGAGGAAAAATTCATATTAAATTATTTCAAAATGGACTTGGGTCTCTCAGAACAGTACTACCTATAAAAGACCACTACAGTTTCAGGTTAAGTAACTGGTAATTTTTAGCTGTGTGTGTGTGTGTGTGTGTACACACACATACATACATACATAGACATCATGTGACCCATTCAATGTTAAAAAGTATTTATTGGAGGTAGTCAATAGCTACCTTGCAATTAACATCACCTGTTGAAAATCTACACAGGAGAGAAATTCTGGAAAGATGGCTGTGGCAGCTGTACAATTTTTTAATCTCACTGAAACCCCACATTAAAAACAGAGCATTTAGATAACAAAACCAATAAACCAGGGGCAGCATTTAAAACAAAACTAGATGAACAGTGATCACCACGAGCCCCAAATGCATGGGGTATAGGCAAATCACCAACAGCCTCCAAACTGCATGATATCTGCACCTTCCCCACAGGAGGAAGAGGAAGAAAGTGACAGGGCAGTGTCCTAGGAGCTTGAGAAAAGAACAATAAAATCGCCAACAGTCATTCCCTGGAAAGTAGGGACCAAGACGGGAACAGCCGCTGAAACTGTGAGGAGTTTGTTAGTGTAACCTCTCCCCCAAAACAGGACTGAAAAACCTGGGGCAGAGACCACCTGTTAATTCTCAGAACTGACCCACTGGGCTCTCTTCCACCTTCCGTGACAGTAACCCACACTGAGGAGACATTGCTGGAAGGAAAATCAAAATTGAACAAGATAGAAATAACAAAAAGAAAGAAAGGAAAAAAAGCCCAGATCAAATTCCAGAAAGCACATTACCACATTTTTAAACAACAGAAGAAGGAACTCTGTAAAGTTATATGAACTTCCCTAAAACCTGTCTGAGGAAAATTCATTTCACATAAACATGAGCAATATAAAAGTATCAAGGTCATATCCCATAGGGAGTTAGTATAATAAAAAAGAGGGAAAAAAAGCAGAACAACGTATTGCGGACAATAAAGGTATGTCCAAAAATACGTCTACAAAACTGTAACCTACTATTTCAAAACTAAGAAACATTAAGAAAATGCTACAAGACATAAAAGAAACAATATAGATCAGAACTAGAGAAGTTTAGAAACGATGCTCCATACTCTGGAAATAATTTAGAAATGAAAGAAAAAAGAAGTCCAAAAGGCAGGGGTTAAAAAACAAGAACTAGCAATAGGGAATAAACACAAAAGATGATAGGTTAAGTAAAATAAAAAGTGAAAGAGAAAAAATTTTAAAACCAAAAAGAGATAAAAGAAAAGAAAAGATTCAAGAGAAAGGTAAAAATATTGATGACAGGCAAAACTTTAAGCATAAGGATAGTAGGAGAAGACAGGAAATAAAAATCCAAAGTAAAGAAGCAGAACAAATACTAAATCTCATAATTGCAGAAAATTTTCCTAAAATAAAAGATGAAACACTGCATACCGAAAGTACACAGAGCATCAGAGAAATTGATCTATAAAAACATCAGTAAAATTACATTGAGAAGGAATAAGGAAAGCAGGAAAGAAGGAAGACAGGGAGGGAGGGAGGGGAGGAGAGAAAAGGAAGGAGGGAGAGAGGGGGGGAAGTAGGAAGGAAGAAGAGAAGAAAGAAAGATGTCCTTTAGATACCTAGAAGATAAAAAGCAAAGAGTACATGACATAAAGGAAAGAAAATTATATTATCATCAAACTTTTCAACAGCAACACTTTATGCCAAAAGAACATGCAGTAACATATTAAAGATATTCAAGAAAAAGAAAAATGTGAGCCAAGAATTATTTTTAGCCAACAAAACAGATTTTCAAGTTCAAAGGCCATATGCAAACTTTTATCAACATGTAATAATTCCAGAATATTGTTTCCTTGAGCCTCTAATAAGGAATCTACTGGAGAACAATCTTCAGACAAATAAAATGACTAGAGGGCCACTGATGTGAGGTCTAGTGGTGCAAAAATAGTCACCTGTAGCAGGTAGATTAAATGAGGGACAAGGGGGAGAGGACATGGTATGAAATGACTATATCCCCAGACAATATAGTTATAGAACAACCATAAGCAGGAAATAATGGGGAGAACCAAAGGAAAACAACACAAATGGTTTCAGTAGTCATATTGGTGGTAGTGCTGCATGGACAGAATTAGACAGTAAAAAATAAGCAGTTAGGAGATTCTTCTGTTGTTCTCCACGCCCTTGAGAACCACCATTCTTAGTGATGAAGAAAAAAATACAGATGCAAGGATGAAGCGACTAAGCAAAAGTCCTGCACTGTACTCTTGAATTTGAGTTGGAAGTATCAATCTGAATTTTGGTTAGGGGGTCATCAGTGCAAAGGAGAAAAATAAAATAGAATCATAGCAGAAGATGAAGGGGGGTTACTATTTCAAATAGGAGGGTGGAGGAAGATGACTCTTGATAAAAGACTAATGTGAGGGTGTGAACATGTGGTATTTGGGGACAAACTATGCTCAGGCAGGGAGCAGAGGTAAAACCATCTGGAGCACCATGTTGGGCTTATTTGCCTTTGACTATAATTCCCATTTCCCTTTGCCTACTATTGTTTCAAATTTTTAAAATAACTGGGCTGTATCAGTACATTAAGACCTCAAATCCCAAAACATGAAAGTTTAGAAATAGACATCTTTATATGGAAGATTCATTTTATTAACAGGTGGTTTGCCACATACACAAAAAAACCCTCCCCAAAAGCCATGAAAAATGTCTCCTCCCCAATCTTTCCCTTGCGCCTTTCTAACAAGGATCCCAGTCTCTTCCCCTGGTGGAGAGTTGATATTAAGGGAGATAACGTGAAGCGAACAGAATGGTGGCCTCTGAAACTCGGATGTATACTGGGCCACTATCATTTTTATGACCTTGGGCAGGAGGCCCAAACTCATTATCCCTCAATTTCCTCATCCCTGTACTACTGACAATAATAATGTGCACCTTCTAGAGTTCTCATGAGGACTACAGGAAATCCCACAGCAGAGAACTGAGGATGCCTTCTGTGAGACCACAATAAACATTACCTATTATTACTATAGTTGGTAGATTATCACCAGATAGAGAACCCTTTATCCCAGTGTGATGTGAGTTGGGAGATGTCAGATCATATCCCACTTCCAAAACGGACCGGTTTTGTCCCTCAGTTGAGGTCCTTAACTTCGCTGAAAGTCCTTCCTTCACTCATAAAATAGGGATAACAACTAAGTCCTGAAACTAATATGAAGATTCAGTAAATTTTAGTTGAATCTGGATATTTATTTATCTATATATTATCTTAAATGCTTCCAAAACAAATATTAAATACATACGCAATATGTATCATAATAAAAAATAGTAAGGTATCCTTCCCTCTATATCCTGAAAAATAACAGATGGTAATTTTTTGCCAATAATTAAAATTCCAAGAGTGCTTGCCTGGGCAGCACATATTGGAATGAAAATTGGTACAACTCAGTGAAGATGAACGTGAACTTGCACAAAAATGACATGCAAATTCATGCAAGTGACCCCGTCTTTAAAATTCATTGAATTGTCACTTACAATGGGTACATTTTATATTGCAAAAATTGTATTTCAACAAAGCTGCTTTTTGAAAAATGTTTTTAAGTAACTAGAAACTGAGAAAAACTCTCCTTTGTGTTGATTTGCCAGACTCAGGATTTCCCCCTAGGCCTGTTACCTACCACCTGCCCAGATCACCACAGTTTCTCAAGGATGCTGTGCATGTAATTGTGAGAATATTTTCTTCTTTAAGCCTCCACTCCAGGCAGGCTAATGCAGTGAAGATCTGCGTCTGATCCAATGTGCCAGCCTTCTGTTATCCATACAAGAGCACAGCAGAGACAGTCTTCAGAGGCGGCTTGACCAACCACGTGCAGGGGGACGTGGAAATCTTTCTTTTCTATCCCCTTCCTGAGTTACTCATAAAGAGGGAAGCCAGATGCCACCTACCAGCTTTCTTATTTGTGTAAGGAGGTTAAAATAATAATTCATATTTCAAAGTTCACCAAATTAAAATTCTTTCATTTTTAAACTTACCTACAATCATTAAAAAAAAAAAATGAGCAGCCAAGAGCATTTTCAGGAAAGATAGACATATTTGTTGAACTTAGTAAAAGCAGTTCTTGTTTTGCACAGGACTTCAGTTCTTTTGGTTTAATTAAATAACACCAACCTCCCCCGCCCTACACTGTTTCAATATCAGTTACCGGTGGATATTAACTGTGATTGACTGTATAAAGAATAGTCTGCTACAATCTCTTCAATCTACAAATCACTACATAAATAACAGGTGCACATCATGATCAGTACAAATCACATTATCTCTTTCCAAGTCTGTCAGTGATTGGACACTGTACGTCTCTTACTCACACAAGACAACACAACATGTAGTTGTAGCGCTTCCTTATCTCCCAGTGGTAAAGAGATATTATAGGCAGAAAGTTCTAACTTTTAAAGCACCATTTCTGGTGGATAATTCTCCAGATCACTCAAATTTCATTGCGTACTTGAATGAAAATACGCTTTTTACCACCAAACACAACACCATCAACCCAGCCACTGGACCAAGGAAGTAGCTCAATTTTTAAAGCCTATTATTATCTCATATTGACTTTTGGACAGGCTATTGATGCTACAACTGGAGATCATGCCATTCCTTTAGCGGGTTTGGGAAGAAATATGACCTAAAGCATGCAACTGAGAACATTCAAGCATCATGGCAGAAGTAAAATGTGTGCTGTATGGTAGAAATTTTTACTTCTCTATGCAAATGACTTTGCAAGGTTTGAATTGTACATAGATGGAGTTCAAGATGAAATAGGTTAGCATGGAAATGTTCACACTGCCACCATCAGACTACAGATACAGCCAGAGGACCTTAGCAAAGGTGAACTTCCTGGCATAACTGAGGAAAGAACTTACAATGAAAAGGATAAAGATGTCCCAGAGGAAGTGAGACTGGCAAAAAAAAAAAAAAAAAAAAAAAAAAAAAAAAAAAAAATCACATTAAAGAAACTCTGGAATCTATTTCACAACATTGAAAATGCAAAGAATATTTTTAGAAGTTGATCCAAACATAGAAATTTACCAAGTTGTAGAAAACAAATGCTCACTCTAAATCACAAGTTATACAACAAAAAGAAGGGAAGCACTGTTCAAACTATTCTGGGTAAAAACAACTTAAACACTTTAATTTTATATTTTTCTAAGTTTTAAATAACAGTGCACTAAATAAACAGTAGTTTTAATATTTTGTTAATTTCACTACACATTTGTAACAAAATAAGAGAGTTTTTATTATTTTTACAAAAATCAAAGGTATGGAAAATCGTAATTTTTCCTTTGATTATTAGGATCACTTGCACAGTTTCAGCTTGTAGGATAACTTTGTACGGTTCTGCGATGTGGTGAAGACTGCCTGTTTATCCTTCAAGTACAGTCTTCAGAAACAGATACTGTATTTAGGATTAATATCATCTGCACAAAGGTAACTCAAGTTGGGAAGGGTATAGCTGGGTGGTAGAGCACGTGCTTAGTATGCACAAGGTCCTGGGTTCAATCCCCAGTACTTCTGTTAAAATAAACAAATTAACCTAATTACCGCCCCCAAAACAAAAAATAAGCAAGCCAAAAAAAAACTTTTTTAAAGATAAATGATGTGTCATCAGGATATCGGAGCATCTTACTTAGTTTTGGAAGTCTAGGAAAACAACTAATAGAAAGTTATTAACTAACATGGAAATATATTCCTCTGCTGAAGGAACCTAACTCAGTCTTTGTTCTCAGTTTTACCAAAGGGGCTTAACTAAATAAGCTTTCCCAGGGGGCTTTGATGAGGACTTTGATTTCCCTGCTACAAGGAAATTTAATAGGGCCTTGCATTTTTTTTCTCCTCTACCCAGGGGTTCTAATTTAGCTACCATCACATATTAGTGTGAATTAATACTGTTTCTAAAGACTTACCTGTCAGATTTATTCCTATCCAGTTTTTAGAGAACTCTCTCCAGCAATATTTCACATTTTCTTTTATGTTTAAATTCTAAACTGTCCTGATAAAAATGATGAGTAGATAGGTTCCTACTACACAGGAACCAAAAAGTTGAGAGTACCGTATTTTAAACCAAGTCAGGACTTTTTTTAAATAGATTCAAGGAAGAATTGAAAACAGTAGTATTTTAAACATTAGAGAAATTTATGAAAGAGATATCTCTGAAAATGTTTACAGAAACATTTCCCCAAATAATTTTTTTTTACTTAACTTTGCTTTTCTTTTTTTTTAATTGAAGTATAGTCAGTTACAATGTGTCAATTTCTGGTATACACCACATGTCTCAGCCATACACATACACACACATAATTGTGTTCACATTCTTTTTCATTCTAAGTTACTACAAGACATTGAATATAGTTCCCTATGCTATACAGAAGAAACTTGTCTTTTATCTATTTTACGTGTAGTTGCTAGTATTTGCAAATCTCAAACTCCCAATTTATCCCAAAATATTTTTATTTGTTCATCAATGAGCTTATACGGACCAACTCAGCACCTGAAAATCATGTTTAGAACCTTCTTCTGATATTAAGTGCTATTAAAAGACAAACTGAGAAAGATTAAAATTTTCAGGAGTTCATTTGAGCGTAAGTCAGTTCCAGCTAGGCAGCACCAAAGTGAAAGAGGTTAGGGCACACCAGCCACAGGAGTTAGGGGAGAGGATTTCACTGGGAAGACAGGGAAGCAAAGTGAGAAGATTCTTCAGCTATAGCTTAAGCATTTGCCTAACTTCGGTGAACCCAGGCTATGACCAGCTGTTCCTAAGTTTCATTTCCTCGGATCCCAGTGCACGGACTGCGGCCCAGGTTTTGGTTTGCTTACGCAGGCTACTCAGGAGCTAGAGCCAGCACAGTCTAACGGCCTCCTTGTTTCATTACTTTAACAGCTCTCACTCCTGAAAAACTAATAAATCAATAACTCAAATGCAATGAATTTAAGGTAGAACCAGCAATAAGATTTTAAATTATAATTGCCTTTTGCAAGTCAAGCATTCTGGTTTTATTTCCTGGTGTTAACTATAAACAGTTTGATCTCCAAAGCTAAATGCGGAGACCACTAGAATTAACAAGAATATGTTCCTGTTTCCTCAAATAGAGAGTGGAATCACTTATTTCACCTCTTTAAGTCACTTAAAACTGTGTGTCAAGGGACCACTGTCTTTCACGCTTGGCAAAGTGGGGCTTGACTGTTCAGAAACTGTAGGTGGACAACTGTGACTAGCACAAACTAAGTCAGAATAATAATCAAAGTGAAAAATATTTATTACTCTTACAGTAATATGTGTATATGTGCATATGTGATTGTGTTTGGGGAGTATGGTTTTAAACAATTGATTACATAACTGAGTTAGTGTTTGTGTTACTAGGCTGATCCTTGTTGCTGTCCTATTTTATAGGGAAGTATCATAGAAAATTGTGTTTTGTTTTGATTTTTGGTGAAGTAGATGAAAAGTAAAAAATCCAGACATATATGGATATCCACACATTTGCTCTATACCAAGAAATGAAAATGATGCATACATTCTTAAACAACTTATATACATGAGCAGACTTGCTTAAATTTATTGGTTATTTTATTTCCAACTCAGTGCTTGCATAAATATTCCTGTCTTGGAATGCAAACTCATGATGTAAGAAAACTATTTTTATCATGTATCTATTTATACTCTGTAAACATCCAAAAGGAAGTGAGACTACTGTTTTTTAATTGATTTTTGTATTAAGATATCAATACAATTTGAATCAAGGTCCAAATGAACCTACTTGAACCAGCTTGAACCAAGTTCACATAAGTACCTGCCATTAATGAGGTAGTGAGAAATAGCACAATGTCTTTTCATTTGCATTATCAATTAAATTAACTCTTTATTCTGAGATCGTGTACACATCAGAATACTAGTGACAGAGCAGATATACTGAATGAGAATCTCTAGAAATAAGATCTCGCCATACGTTTTTTTAAAAAACTCCAAAGAGTTGATTCTGAAAGACATGATGCTGGGTAAAAATGAAGTAAGTGACATAGACTCAACATCAAGAAGTTTAAAATTTTGCTGAAGAAAGACATTTTAAAGCATTTTTTTAATTAAACAGGACTATATAAATGTGAACTATTCACTCAATAGGAGATAAATTTTAAAACTATTCAAAAAAATATGATGAAAAAAATTTCTTCATAATCATTTGTTTTGATAACTTTTCTCTGATTATAAAAAAGTCATTACTGAAATGTATAAATAGATTAAAATAAATCAATAAATAGCACAGAAAATAAGAAATGCTAATGCACTGTCTTTCAGTTCAGTATTTCTATAAATACATATGTGGAGAACTGGTTTGTTTGAATTTTTTATCTCCCTTAACATCATATTATCGTATCAAGAACATTTCCTTTGGCATTAATTATATTTCAAAAATACTGTAAATTCTGCATTTGTCCATTACGTGGAGGAACTAATAGAAGAGTTTCTGTATTGAAACTCATTTATATTTCTAAGTTTGGATATTTTAAATAACACAATAACTCTATTTTATGAATATTTGTACATATCTGATTATTTTCTTGTAATACATTTTTTACTGAGTTATAATCATTTTATAATGTTGTGCCAAATTCCAGTGTAGAGCACAATTTTTCAGTTATACATGAACATATATATATTCATTGTCACATTTTTTTCTCTGTGAGCTACCACAAGATCTTGTATATATTTCCCTGTGCTATACAGTATAATCTTGTTTATCTATTCTACATTTTGAAATCCCAGTCTGTCCATTCCCACCCCCCACCCCCTTGGCAACCACAAGTTTGTATTCTATGTCTATGAGTCTGTTTCTGATTTGTATTTATGTTTTGTTTAGATTTCACATATGAGTGATCTCATGTGGTATTTTTCTTTCTCTTTCTGGCTTACTTCACTTAGAATGACATTCTCCAGGAGCATCCATGTTGCTGCAAATGGCATTATGTTGTTGGTTTTTATGGCTGAGTAGTATTCCATTGTATAAATACACCACTTCTTCTTTATCCAGTCATCTGTTGATGGACATTTAGGCTCTTTCCATGTCTTGGCTATTGTAAATAGTGCTGCTATGAACATTGGGGTGCAGGTGTCTTTTTGAAGTAGGGTTCCTTCTGGATATATGCCCGGGAGCAGGACTCCTGGGTCATATGGTAAGTCTATTCCTAGTCTTTTGAGGAATCTCCATACTGTTTTCCACAGTGGTGGCACCAAACTGCACTCCCACTAGCAGTGAAGGAGGGTTCCCTTTTCTCCACAGCCTCTCCAGCATTTGTCATCTGTGGACTTTTGAATGATGGCCATTCTGACTGTTGTCCTTGTAATACTTTTTGAATGGAATTGAATCAAAGAAATGAAAATATCAAAGCACTCATTATATGCTGCCAAATTGTCTTTTAAATATTTTCCCAATCTGCACTCAGATTGGCAGTGTTTGAGAATAACACTGATTATTAACTTTTATATCAGTGACAATCAAAAGGAAGGAATGGTATTTGATTGATATTTTAGCTTGTATTCCTCTTCTCACTGATGAGGATTAATATTTTTCTCATAGATGCTTTAGCTAAAAATATTCTTTATTCATTAGCAAGAATAAAGTTAAAGGAAAATATTAAGGAAAATTTATCAGTGTTTCAGTTTGGCAAACTTTAGAACATAGCTGATATGCATAGATTTGTTTTTCTGAATCAAAACTAAGTAGAACATAAAATTTTTGGTCATTGGTTTGGTATTTGGCAGGTTAAAAGAAATGTATACATTAATTCTCACGAAACATTGAAAGTCTCTTCAACTGGCTGAAGAGACATCTCAGAGTTTTAAAATTTATGTGGAACCTGTAACAGAACATTTTAATTAGTCAAGCCTAAGTGACACAGAAACATATGGAACTGGCAGTAATCTGGTTGCGGAATGATTGAGCAGTTGTGGGTGAAACAAGTTAAAGAGGATAATCAACATTAATGTTAATTTTTTTTTTTTAACATTAATGGCTCCTTAGTTCAAAGCTTCAGAGCTTCCAGGTGTCCATCCAGATGCCACACATTAAAATGGCCCTTTGGTGCACACGGAGTCACTCATGCAGGGCACAGAATAGCAAGTGGCATGGAAAATTATCCTTAAAGTAAAGGCATGGAAGGGATTGCTTCAGTTTGCATATCTTTGACAATCATAAGGATTGGCCCCTTCCAACTTCAAAATTTCTTTAAATTTCAAAAGCCATTAAGTGTGATCAATTTTTAAGGAAAAAAAAAACACTTCATTTGTATTCCACAATCTTCAAATCGACAGACTGATCCTATAAACACTGCAACAATAAGGTAGTGCGTTATTACACACAGACACACACACACACATTCATAAAGCAAATCACACTTTCTCACCACTGAAAACTATAAACATAAAACACCTAATACTAAGCTGACTGGGTTTTAATTCTGTCCTCAGTAGACCAGAATTGAAAACAGGGATTCAAATGCAGGTCAGAATGGAAGGATTTGACTTGATTGGCCTGAACAGCCTCACTGTACAACATTAGCCCTTCCATTACCATCTAACAGAATGACTATCCCAATGCACATTTAACACCTTATGAAATAACTAATCATACGAAGGCGTTTTCAAAATCAGCAGCCACATTACACAGAATTGATCTCATGCTTTTGGGCTTGAGGATGTCAACTAATAGAGTATACTTTTGTCTAAATATTTTAGAAATGGCCTCTTTCTGGCCAATTTCTAAAGTGAATGATGAGTACAAATGGGAATTACAGGTGGAAAACTTGAAAAAAAAAACATACAGAAGAAACTCAGACTAAAAATTTATGTGTATTAAGACTACCTTCAACAACCCATAATGCCACTGTCATATTGTGGGGCTTATTTACAGCCAGTTCTGACAGGATTGTTTATTAAATGTTTGAGAAACACTGGGTGGTATTATTTCCATTTACATTACTTAACTTTCTGCACCTGAAATTTGTGTTGGCCTCTGATATAACTGGCTCAGCTCTGTTCCCTGTTTCTTACAATTAAAAAACTTTAGTCCTCTGACCTTGCTCTGTTCAGTTTATCAGAATGGGTTACATGCCCTTCTGTAACCCTTTCTTCCCTTAAAGTAAAATCCAAGTGTCCATAGCTCTAACTCCACTCATGGGCTAACAGCTTCCCTGTTGACCAGGCTCAGACATGCTGGTCTTCTTTCTGCTCATCAAATATGGTCCTGCCCTGTATCTTCTCTGCTTTCTGACTAGAACACTCTTTCCTTAGACCTTCACATGGCTGACTATGAATTTCATTCAGGTCTCAGCCCTTTAGAAAAGACATCATTGATCACTGTCTTTAAAAAGGCCTCTTTCCCCATTTCATCCCACTACTCTCTTGTCCCACTGCTATCTTACATCTTCCTATAGTATTTATAATTCTCTGAAATTATCCCCATTATTTGTGTCCCTGGTTAGTCCATACTGGATTTTGCTGTTATTCCCACTTAGAACAAGAACAGTGATTTTTGTGAGATTTTTAACCTCTGTGGATAATCTGTGTGAACACACTGAATCTGTGCTACTTCTCAGGTGATAATAAAACCTCTTTTATGACCCCATAGAATACATGCCAGATGGAACTTAAGGAGAATTGTGTTCATGTAGTAGAAAAGATTTTACAAAGTACACTATGTACCTTGGACTATATAAAGCTAGGGAAATATGCCTGTTATCAATAATTTGTATCTTCTGAATCCTTATTTGAAGAAGAAAAAGAAAAAAAAGTATTATCAATGGAACATGACCTCCTGGAAACAAGGCTGGAAAAGGGATTCACAGCACAGGTAGAAGGCCTGATTTTGGAAACTAACAAAGATACACTTCTTTAGGACAAGGAGAGAAAGAAGGGGCAAAAATTCTTCAGGACAAGGAAACAACCAGAGGCAGCGATGGGCATGTAGCTACCGAGATGACAGGGTAGCAGAAGATGGAGGATAGTGGAAATTAAGGGAGGCCTGAGGGATGGAAACTGAAGGTTAAAAAAAGAGATGCTAAAACACAGTCGCCTTATGATTGTTGCAAATAAAAGATCACACCCAACACTTAGTAACTACTGTGACTATTTAAGAGCAAAGTGTCCATGTTTAAGGATTGGTTTATTAAGTATATTAAAAGATAAGTGTGTGCTCTTTATTTCAAAGACAGCAGCTATCCACACCTGGAGTAAGTCTCTTCAGGGATACTTACATTAGTCCTACTTGCAGCCACAAAAACTACAAATAGAGTCACAAAAGGAAATAGCCAGCATCCAATAAGCTCCTTTGTAAATTCACCTTACTTAAAGGGGTGGCCAAAGGCTCATCTATTATCACATTTGTCCTCCCAGTAATACACAGCACTGCTGTCCTTATAAAACCTCAAGGGACACTGAGATGTAGAGAGTTAAATGGCCCTCCTCGGGTTACACAGTTATTGGCGTGACTAGTGACCAATCAGCCAGCAGCTGGCATCCTGCCTCTCAGACTGGTGATTTGGACCTGCCTATATTTTGTGGATATATTATCAGCATGCTTTATTTACTGTTACAAACACACTATTTTTGTTAAAATTCAATTTCATTGTAAGGAAAAAAACACACTTAAAGGAAAATTTTATAAGATCCTTTTGCTTACAACAGACTTTTATTATGAGAAAAATGTGCTTCTTAAAACCAAAATGTTAAAAAACTTTCAAGTTGAGAATGTCACTAGTTACACTGTATATAACCCTAAATGATTTTTCATCTTTTATATCTGACCATCAAAGCAAAAAAAAAATGCTTTAAATCCAAGCATTAATTATTTCTTTCTTAACAGCATATGATAGATATAATATACAGTAAGCTATATATTTAAAGTTTACAGCTTAATCAGATTTGAATATGTATAAACCTGTGAATTCATCACCATTATCAAGGAAATTAATTTATCCATCACCCTCAAAAGTTTCCTCTGCCCTTTTGTAATCCCCCCTCCTGCCTTTCCTGGTCACATCCCCATTTCCAGCCAATGGTTGCATTGATACACTGTATGCCACTACAGACTAGTTTGCATTTTATAGAATTTTATATAAATGAAATAATAGCATATACTCATTTGTGTGGCTTCTAAAATTCTGCATAATTAATGTAAGACTTATACATATATTTGCATGTATCAATTTATCCTTTTTATTGGTGTGTAGTATTACATTGAATGGAAATATCACAACTTATTTAACCATTCATTTGCTGATAGATGTTTGGGGTGCTTCCAGATTTTTAGCTATTACAAGTTAAGTTTCTGAATGCTTGAGTACGTGTATTTGGATGGACATGTGTCTTCATTTATCTTGAATAAATATCAAGGATTGAATAACTGTATCATATGATAGGTGTATGTCTAACTTTCAGAAAGTGCCAAACTATTTTTCAGAGTGTCTGTACCATTTTAATCTCCATCAGCAGAGTATGAGAATTACTATTCCTTCACATCCTTTTCAAATTATGTGGTATCTAAGAACTCTTTTACTAAAAAGAGATCACAAAGATCTTTGTCCTAGGTTTTCTCCTAGAACTTTTTAGTTTTACGTTCTACATTAAAATGTATAATCCAATTTCAGTCAATTTTTGTATATTGTGTGAGGTATGAAGTGTGTTTTTCTTTTGCATATATATGTGTTTCAGCATCATTTGTTGAAAACACTAACACTTACCTGCTGAATTTTTAAAAAATTTTTGTCAGTAATCAGTTGTTCATACATGTGTGTGTATCTGGAATCTCTTCTCTATTCTATTGACCTGTTTGCCTGTCTTTATGCCAGTCTCACACTGTCTTGATTAATGTAGCTTTATAATGAGTCCTGAAATCAGGGAGTGCTCTTCCTCCAGCTTTGAGATCTGTTTTCAAAGTTGTTTTGTCACTTTCCTTCCTCTGCATTCTCATATATTTTAGAATCAACTTATCAATTTTTAACCCCTGGAAAAGTGACTTCTAGGATTTTGGGGGGGATTGTGTTTTTGGTTAATAACGGATTAATAGATAATTAAAGATTAATTTAACCCATGAACAGGGTATGTCTCTCCTTTCATTTAGGTCTTCATTGACTTTTCTCAGCAATGCCTTACAGTTTTCAATGTACATGTATTTTATACCTTTTGTCAGATTTATCCGTAAGTTTTTTTTTTTGATGCTGTGGTAAATGGTATTACTTTATAATTCCAACTTCTAATTGTTCATTGCTGGTATACAGAAATACAGTTGATTTTTGTATATTGATCTCATATCTTATAACCTTGCTAAAATCAATAATTAATAATTATAAATTTGTAAATTCCATTAGCTTTTTTATATACACAATCATTTCATCTGCAGATAAAGATAGCTTTTATTTCTTTCTTTCCAGGTGAATTTTAGTCTTTTACTTGAATGACTGAACTGACTTGAGCTTCCAGTACAATGTTGAATAGAAGTGGTGAAATCATGTCTTTCTTAATCTTGGGGAAAAGCACTGTCTTTTACCATTAAGTGTGATTTTAGCTGTAGGTTTTTCATTGCTGCCTTTTATCAGGTAGAGATTTCCTTCTATTCCTAGTTTACCACGTGCTTTTGTCAGGAAGGGATATTAAAATTTATTAAATATTGTTCTGTATCAATTGGGGTAACAATATGATTCTTCTCTTTTACTGACTTAAGTTATACTGATTGGCTATTTTAAATATTAAACTGATCTTGTATTCCAGAGATAAATTCCACTTGGTCATCAGTTAATATTCTTTCATATATTATTGGATTTGATTTCCTAATACTTTGTTTAGAATATTTACATCTGTGTCCTGAGGTATACTGGTCCATAGTTAACTTCCTTGTAGTATCTTTTTTATGGTTTTGGTATCAGAATTTCAAGAATACCATGGTAGCTCAGAAAAGCATCAGTGGGACATGAATTCACATATTTTATAGCAGCCCCATATTATGTGTAAGCCATTATAAAAATGCAAACTTTTACTCTAAGAAAGATGAGAATTCATTTTGGGGTTTTGAAAAGAAAAGTATATGATCTGCCTTATGTTTTAAAACATTGATTCTATACTCACAGGAGGATATATAGAGAGTAAAATGATATATATGGACAGGTAAGTGGAGAGGTTATTATAACACTCTAGATGAGAGATGATGGGACTTGGACTTGGGTAGTAACAATGGATGAGTGAGACATAATCAGATTCTGATTGCATGTTCAAAGCAGAGTTGACAATATTTATGGATAGACAGTATAACAAAACACAGGGGTCAAGGTGGGGTCATTATTTGTAAACTGAGTGGTTTAAATAAAGTAGCCGCCATTAAGGACTTAGATCTAGTCCAAACTACCCACACGAATTTAGCCTGTAGATGGTATTTAAAACAATAAAACTGTATGAGATCAGCTCAGTTTGTGAGCAGAGATAAAGAGGAATTCTAAGGATCTGTCCCTGATGACCCTGATCTGTCCCCAAGAGTCCAGACACATTGTGAGAGTTTTTTATATGTTATTTTGTGGCCATTAATAGTGTTTTAAACTGTAGCTTTGAGACTGCATTAACCATACATCAACATTGACTCAGGAGATACCAAAGAAACAAGTCAACATAACATTTTCAACATCTATTCTTTTGTCAGGAATTATTCTTACTTGCAGCTGCAGTGTGTGTGTCATGCGCTACATTTAGATTTTGAACACTTTGCAGTGTTGCTAGCTGAATATCAAGAGTGAAGTTTTTGTTGACTTATGACTCATTAGATATTTCTGGTTACATGTGATCTTTGAAAAAGGTGGTCTTCCTTTCTGCCAGTCATGACAGTAACTGTGATATTCAGGTTCTAATTACCAATCACATGATAGGTCACTGAACAGGGTAAACAAATCTGGCAGCTAAAATGAAAATCAAAGTATTATTCAAGTTAAATAAATAGTCTCTAAATTATATACAAGTACAATAATAATACCTACTATGGTGAGCAACTCTCTTTATATCGGAGTGAAATATAGAGAACAGATATTTCAAGTTTCAGGCAGTATTCTGTTGCTCAGTCACTTTAAAAGACAAAGCTAACAAACTCTATCAATGTCGTTTGTCTCAAACACACCCAACTGAGAAAAGACCTCCTTTTTTTAATTTACTTGCCCTGAATTCTAAAATTCATAAAAATAGTGCATTTGAGAAGAGCAACATTCACACTATTGTCTAAGTAAATCAAGACACTGGGAGACTTATTTTTAAGTAGAAAACATTTTAAAGTATTTGGGTACTAATTTTTCAAATTGAAAGTGATGGTATTTATTAGTCAGAGATGACCACAGGGAAATGTAGTGACGGCCATAAAACTCTACTTCATTACATTTGCATGATTTTTCTAGTTAGTATTTCTCAAAGTATTGTCTCTTGACTTGACCTGGCAATTCTTTAGAAATAGACAGTGTTAGGTCCACTCCAGTTACTGAATCAGTAACTCAGGGGACAGAATGCTGCAACCTGTGTTTTAACAAGCCCTTTAAGTGATTTTGATTTACGTTAAAGTTGGAGAACCACTGATATAGATCAAACATGGAAGAAGAAGGAGAAGAAAAAAGAGGAGGAGGAGACAGAAAAGAAGATCATCCGGTATTAATGAAAACCTTATGTGAACTAGGTACTGTACTAGGTACTTCACACGTGTTTTGGATTTTACAATAATTTTGCAAGGTAGCTATTGTTATCCCAATTTAACAACAAGGGAATTCTGTCTCATACAGGTTGAAATAAAAAATTTTTAAATTGTTTCACTCTTCCAAAAATGGTCATGTTTTTCTTATTGTAAAGATTGTTAATTTTGAGGGGGAAAAATTGATTAGATGAGTTTCAAATCTCTAAAACCTAGGAAAGCAGAAGCATTTTCTGATGCAAATAAATTATCAGAAGAATTTTTCTGGGCTGTTAAATTTTTATAATCAAGTGTCAACTTAATTCAGTGATATGTTGTGTAAAATACTGAAATTAAGATATCAACCTTATGCAGTCAACAAAAATCAGAAGCCAGTAGCAATAATATTTGCATGACATGATCATCTTTATTTTCAGTGAAAGGACAAAAATTTAAAAAGTGAGAATATATAACAAATCTGTTGGTGAAAGAAGAAACTCAAAGACTTTTTAAGTGCATCTTTTTTTAAAAATATTTTCAGACAAACATAGTGGGTATAGATTAACTTCTCCTTAGAAGAAGTATATAAAGAAAAAAATATAAGACTGCACTTCTGAAAGAACACTCACTTGGAATAGTAACAGAGAAAATGGGGCCACAGAATGTCCATGGCATCTAAAAATGCCACAAACATTCAATAACCAGTTTTGCTCCAGTCTATCAATGTCACTTATGACTTGACTCTCAGTAAAAATAAGGACATAATCCCTTTCAAAAAAGGCAATTCCTTTACAAATTTTCTGCCTATGATGTATTTCCTGGTATTCCACAGCTAATTCACCCCTAGATGAAGTAGATCTCCAAGTGTGCTAATGTAACTACAATGCTGGAAAGCTCTTTTGAAAAAATAATTCATTTGAGTAACATCTGGCTTCAATATATATTTTTCCTTTCTGAATCATTTTTAATAATAATAATAATAGAAATAACTGTTAGAGGTTTCCCTGCTCACCAACTGTTACTAAACAAATCACAGAAAGCCTGTATACATGAATACAGGTCACGGCTTGGAGTAGAATGCAGAAATAATATTCAAGTGAACTGATGCAGAGGATGTACATCTAAGAAAGGAAACATTTTGGCAGAAAAGCCATAATCGATTGTGCCAGAAATATTTGGAAACATTCTCCACAGTTTTCTGACTTCATGTGTTGGCTTAGAGAAATAACTTGAATCAAATATTATCAAATACATTAAAATGCACCAAGGAAACCAACACTTCATTACAGGTTAAACATATGTTTTCTCTTAAATCTTCATTTTTGTAGTCTTAGCTGGGAACAAACCTCAAGACCCTAAAACAAATCTATAGAACAGGAATAAGTAACTGAATTCCTGTGAGCCTCTTTTCATCACTTTCTGTCTTTTGAAAAGTAATTTAAGGGGGCAGGGAGGGATGAATAGGCAGAACACAGAGGATTTTTAGGCAATGTAACTATCCCATGTAACCCTGCAATGGTAGACGCATGCCATCATATATCTGCCCAAACTCAGAGAATGTGCAACCCCACAGAGTGAACTCTAATGTAAACTGTGAAATTTGAGCAATAATAATGCCAATTCACGTACATCGACTGTAGCAAATGTACCACAATGGTACAGGATGTCCCTTAGGAGAGTCTATATATGTGTGGGGACAGGGGATATATGGGAACTCTCTGTATGTTTCACTAAAACTGCTCTAAAAAACAAACCTTATTAACTTAAAGGAAAAAAGTACAAGTATTTAAAGACAAAAGTATGAAGTTAAGACAGTTTATACAAAATATGTTTTGATAATATCTATACTTTCTAAACAATATTTTCTAACTTTATTTAAAATGTATATGTATGTAAATTCAGTAATTTAAAAAACCCATTTAAAAGAAAAAATACTTGGCACCTGTTCTATGCCAAGTACCATCCAGGGTACTAAAGAGTCACTGATGAGTTAGATGGGGCCATAGCTACTATGAAGCAAATATATTTCTGGGTGGATTAATCAAAGAAATATAAACAGTGGGTAAATGGTGACTCCATTAACTTTTGATTTGCTTGTCTTGTTTTACTTTAAAATATTCAAGACATATCTCATATATATAAATCACATAAAGATAATAGACATTATTTTTCACAGATTTCTCCTTCTCTATGTTGTCCTTTAAATTTCGGTGTTCTACAGGTTCCCATGCTAGGCCATCTTCTCTGAATGATCTCCTTATACCATTTAGCTTTAATTATCTATTAAATGCTGATGGCTTTCAGAACCACCTCTCCAGGTAAGACCTACCTCCCATTAAGGAAAACCTGTTGGTGCCTCCAACACCTGTATATCCTTGGCGTATCTTCTTACTGCCAGAATCTGTGCCTCTGCCTGAGGGCGGATTTTGCTGGCAGGAGCAGGAGAGAGTCCTGCATGCAGGTTAGGCCACAAGTATGATGAGCTAGTTCCCAGGACACAGCCTCAACCAAGCACAGACCTTTCAATTCTAACTTTTCAGTATCTCCCATATCTGCTCATTTCTATGTTACCAAGACCTATAACTTAGTTTAGGCTCTAATCATTATTGATAAACTGCAGCAATTGGTTTCCCTATAGAAGATCATTTATCAGTATCATACCTCCTTCAATCTTACACAAGCACCAATATATACATCCTAGCATGACACTGATCATAGGGAAGAAAGAATGGAAGGAAGTAAGGAAGGGAGGGAGAAAGAGAGAGGGAGGAAGGAAGACAGGCAGGAAGGAAGGCAAAAAAAAAAAGTTTATCAGTAATCTGCTTAAAACCAAACAATAATTGTACACTGCCTGCTTTTAGGATAAAATTCAAGTTCCATGAGCATGGCATGCAAACTGTTTGCACTCTTTCATCAACAAATATTTCAAGCCTCATCCATCCACTTGACACCATAATCATACTGAATGCTATGCAATTCACAGAATACTCCATGCTGTCCTTTACCTCAATGCTTTCAAAGACTTTGTCCTAAGTACCTAAAATAAAAGAGAGTGGGGGCCGCACCCTCTTTTTTTGAGCTAACTCATCAATTAAGACTCAATTATAATGTGACCTACTTAAGGACAACTTTTCTGATTCACTTCAAATCCAAAGGCCAGCTTAGGTGTGCTTTATGGGTTTTCCCGTATTGTGCCACATGCAGGACACTGAGCTAGATGTTGGGGAAGATAATAAGAGTAAAATACAGTTCCTGCTTTCACAGAGAGCTCACAGTCTAACACTCTAGAATACAAACATAAGAAATTTATTTGAAGTAAGGAGAGAAAATAATTAACAGGAAAGTACATAACACCATGATTTCTCAAACAGAAATCCAGAAATTTCAAAGCTGATTGTTTTTTAAAAAATGATTGTTTTTTAAAACTTGACACTTCAGTACTCTCAGTAATTATTCATGTAAAATATAAGCCATTCATTTAAAACATCCTGTCTAGAAATAAAGAAAAAGAGGGGCATATAGAAAAATAAATCATTTTCAACTGAAGAATAATATTAATAATTCTAAATTATTGAACATGGAGGAGTGCTAACAATGTAGATAAGAAATGGAAGTGTATGAATTACTTTAGGGAGAGAAATTCACTTCCCGTTTTATATTTATTGAACATTCTACAAGAGAGGAAATAATAGAACAGTAAACAAATATAGCACTGCATTAAAAAAAATTAAGGAATGCCAAAAAAAAAAAAAGAAAAAAAAATCTCTTTGAACTCTAGTCAGAGGAATGGTTAGTAAAGGAAAATTGGTGTGTGTAAGGTACTCTAGAGAAATCAATTGACAGAATTGGAATCATAACTTCTCATGTTTCCAATCATCGAACAGGAGCTGACCTTGGTGCCCTCAATAGTCTCAGTCTGAATCTTTTCATTTGAGTTAATAAAGGTCTGTATAAATTTGCCAACACAAACTGCAGACCAAAGCCCTGGTGTAATTAGTTGATGTATTAATTTGCCAGCTAGACAAGAATTGAACATTACTATCATGGATTACCATGCCAAACCCTAGCAGTAAAAGCCCTAAAGGAGATAAAGAATATAGGTCATATTCCATCTTGAACTACTCACTGAAATTTTAACAGTCAACAAGCAATTTTCTGTGAGGAGAGTTAAGCCTATATTCTCAGCAGAAGAGCAGGCATCTAGCAGCATAAACAAATATGCTTGAAGAATCAGAAGTCAGCAACGCCATGACTATCACAGAAACAGAAGAAAAATGCTAATAATAAAACTATCCCACAATAATTTAACTCAAATATTTAGTATGTTACTAACTGATGTATTATTAAAATTCCATTTAGCTAAATGTTAAATCTACAAAGGGAGAATATGTGAACTGCTGCATTTGATTTGTTTTTTCTTAATTTTTGTATCCTCCTGTAATGAAAGTATTATTTTATGTAGATCAGAAAAAATAAATAAAGCCATTAATATTAAAAACCGTAATTTAGTTAGATAAATGCAAGTCATCAATAACCTCACTGTAAATAAAAAATTGAATTAATCACAAACACAATTTGGATAATACCTTTAGGAGTCAACTTCATGGGAAAATGGATGAGAAATTCATTTATCTATTCCTTTTTTGTCCTCCTTTACTGCCATGTCTTCAGCACTTCATTTTAATTTTATATTTTGATATGTACATGAATATGACATGCATGACCATGGCAATATGTCACCGAGAATTGTGCCTCAGACACAATAGGGACTTAAGTATTTGCTGAAAGAATAGATGAATAAGTACAGAGCTCTAGCATTGTCCAAAAGAAACTAATGAAATGATACAATTATATAATGAATACAGATAGGTGATCCCATGAACGGGTTGTTTAGACTCATTACCAAGAAAAGAATTATTGTTTTACTCTAAGCCACAGAATTAATATACACATTTGGGAAGCACAATGTAAAACTGGCAAGGCTGGAATGACAAACCTCCATGGAAAAACATTTCTCTCACCTCACCCCAACCCACCAAGACCAAAATGAGAGAACAAACTCACTAGGGGGAAAAAGAAGAAAACTAAACATTTTTCTAGTCAAAGTTTAACCAATGGTTTGAGAATCTGCTAATATAAACACACAAAATAGCTATAATAATGTGCTTCAACAAGACTCGATTTTTTTTTTTTTAATTTTGGGTTACATTGTTTCCCATTGAGAATATGGCCTTGGAACCCTATTTCATTTCCTAAATCCCAATGAATTATTCTCTCTTTATTTTAAAATAAACATACTAATGGGATTTGTAAATGCTGACTCAAATTAAAGGGATATGGTATTCTGAAATGCCACAACATTAAATAACCTGCAATCACGTTAGGTAAATGAAATTCTAACCTGCAATTTGTTAACAGGTAAGAATCCAGAACCCAAATCATGATTCTGGTTTGTTCCCTGTACCTAAATTCCTTATGGTTCCATCTCTTTCAATATCTGCATCTACATATTGTGTTTACCTACTGCTAACCCAGGCGACACAGCTCAGTGCTGTCATAGTTATAGAGAAATGATCCCCTAACACCAAAAATTTCTGAAGTTTCATATTTTAGCAATGATTTGAGGGGATACAGCAAAAGACGAGATAGGACACTGCATAGTCGTTCACTATTATATTAGTTCTATTCCCCTTTCTCTTTCTCTCCATTTCCCTACTATCACTAAGTGCATCAAATAAATTCTCTACCTTATACTGATTTTCTGTATTTTTTTTTTACTGATTTCCTTTTATTCTTTTCCCCAAACCACAAGAAGACAAAAAGCATAGTAGATTTTTGCTGATTTTTTTTTCCACCTACCAAGAAATGGGAGTAAAATAACCCAGTATTCTGGTTATTCTCAATTTGCCATCCCCTGATCCCAAATCCTTTTACAAATATTTCTTCTGATCTTTTTCTTCTCCTGATATTCCAATATACAAATGTTACGCCTTTTGTAGTTGCCCCATAGGTCCTAGGTAGTCTGTTCTTTTTTTTTTTTTTTTTTTTTCAGTCCTTTTACTCTTTGATTTTCAGTTTTGGTAGTTTCTATTGACATATCCTCAAACTCAGAGATTCTTTCCTCAGCTATGTCCAATCTATTAATTAGGAATCCTTCATTTCTATCAAAGATTTTTTTTTTATCTCTAGCATTTCTTTTTGATTCTTCTCAGAATTTCCATCTCTCTATTTACATTACCCATTTGTTCTTGCATGTTGCCTACTTTTTCCATTAGAGCTCTTAGCATATAAATCATAGTTGTTAATTCCTAGTCTAATCATTCTAACATTCCTTCCATATCTGGTCCTGATGCTTGCTTCATCTCTTCAAAGTATGTTTTTTGCCTTTTATTATGCCTCATTACTGAAACTGGACATGATGTAGTGAGTAAAATGAACTTCAGTAAATAGGCCTTTACTATTTGTAATGTGGTGGTAAGCTGTAGGGAGCATGGTGTTAGTAATAATCTCAAATATTTTAGCAAACAAGTTGGGAAAAGGTCTATAAAAATCTCATAAGTCATTTCCATCCGACTTGCAGCAATCAAATTGGCTACATTTAAATAAATTGAAGTCTATTTTTCTTTCACAAAAACTGGCTCCCCATAGTATTCCCATGTGTACACCTGAAGTTACTATTTACTATTATTTTTAGTAAGGAGTCAACTAGAGCTGATTTGGTAGAATGACAAAGACACCAAAACAGCTCTTGTCAAAGTCACTTTCATGTTGCTGAATTCTCTTCATCTCACTTGCTCGGTCTGAAGCCTTCATCAGAGATGACAACTAGTTCCTTCTTGAAATAACCTCTTCTCTTGGCACCACTCTCTCCAAGAGTTCCTTCCTCTGCACTGACTATCATAGTTCAGCCTCATTTGCTATGTCCTGTTCCTTATCTTGGACTTTCTTCCCTTCTCGTCTCTTGTTAACAGTCTTCCTTAGGTGACTGCATTCCATCATCTGACTTTAAAACAAACCCATTTACTGAGATCCAGATTTGTTTATTTGTCTCCCAAGGATCAAGCCTAATCCTTGACTTTCTATTCAGATGTCTCATATATCTCAAACATACCATGCTCCAAATTGAATGCTTTCTTCTTCCCTTCTTAAAACCTGCTCCTCAACATTTTCCCAATTTAGTAATTCATGTCAAACTTCAATTTGATGAGTCTGAAGCTTAACTCACCCTTAGTTTCTCTTCTTTGACTTCACTCCCTTTCTATTAGACCCAACACCTCAACAATTCCTATTTTTGATTCTGATTCTGAAACATATCTCAATTTCATCCTCTTCTCTTTATCTCCAATGACACCTCCCTAGTTCAGACTACCAATATCTCTGGCCAAGCTTCAGCAAATGACTCTAAATTAAATCCATACTTTCATTCTTATTCCCCTCAAATTAATTTTCCAAAGAGTAGAAAGGATGTTTTAAAACTCAAATTGGATAATCTTACTTCCCTTCAAAGCCTTTGTACCGCACTTAGAATAAAAGCCAAAGTTCTTCTACAGCCTGTAGGACGTATCTGTTCTAACCATTAACCCATCTTCAGTCTTCAACCTCCTAGACTGCTACATTTCTCTTCCCACTACTGCTACATGCTTCTTCTTTCCATTACTTAAACATACCAAGCTCTCTCCAGGCTCAAAGTCTTTGAACATGATGCTCCTTCTGCTGAAAACACTTCTCTTTGCCTAATTAGTTCCGTTTCATGACTCAATCTTTCTTGAAATGTCACTGTCAAAGTTATATCTTCTTTATCCTTGTTTAAAGTGAGGGTCAGGTTTTAAGAACAGAAGAATAAAAAACTTCTCTCCAGTATCATCTTTCTCAGCATCAGGTTTTTTCTCAATTGCACTTGATTACAATTTGCAGTTCATTGTTTTTGTTTCCTTATCTTGTTGTCTGTTTCCCCCACTAGAATGTAACACAAAAGGGCCAGAGAGCATGTCTATTTTGTTTACTTTTTGAGCCAGAGCAGAATGACTAGTCCTAGATGGTCATAACGAAATATTTTTAAATGAATTTTCAATATTTAGAAACCTATTCTCTCCCTTTGTTTGAATGTGTTTATGGATTAATGTCATCTTCGATTCTCATTGCTAAATAATTGCTTTTATCTTCTCCCTCAGAAATATCCACTCAGTGTTGTCACTAACAGAACAATTTTCTACCCTTTTTACTCATCAATATTAATGATGAATGACGCACTTAGTGAAAAAGTTCAGGGCAATTGGCTTTGAGGAGGTTTAAATAGCTCCTTTTAACCATTTATTCTTCCTCTAATAAATTTAGTTCATTGAAGCTATAAAATATGCACAAGCTACACTCAAATACAAAGTTTGGTTCCAATCTAATATCTGATCAGTCATTTTCTTATATTGTGCTTTTCAAATAACCCACTTAAAATACCTTAAGAATCTAATAAGCAGGACTATGTATGTTCTTTAGTGCATTCTCTATAGAAGAAAACAATGAAATTATTTTGCTTTCTCCAATAAAATAAGATCTGTATCAGCGCATTTATTCTAAAAAGCTACAAACCTGATGGAATTCTATCATAATCATATACTCATTTTATCTAGCTGATTGGCAAGAAAGAAAAGAGGAGGGAAATCACAGGTTTGCAGAGTATCTCAAACTAAGAATGGTACCAACAATGACTTTTTGCCAGGAATTAGTTACCCATTAAAGGACCCTGTATGCTGCATCAGAGGGGTGAAAGGGAAGCATAGCAATGCAGAATTAATCCAAGCAGACTTACTTGATCATTTTTAGCAAAATAAAAAAAAAATTAAAAAAAAAAAACAAAAAGAAATAGGAACCAATATTTCCAAGGAAAAGATGAATTGTTATTTTTTGTAATAGGTATTTCCTCTAGGCAGCTTCCAATGTCATACTGTGACATCTCCAACAATTTAAGTTATCTCAAGAATGCATAACCCATACAGACCATAACAGAAGCATCTACGCTTCATCTTCTCCCACTTCAGTTCCTTCTCATAACCCCAATACTAAACAGTTAAATAGTTCAGCAGCTTCAGGTCCTGCTCTAAAAGACCATTAAGACTACAGGGAAAATATAAGATCATCCATTCTTTTTGAATTGAATTATTTGAAAGCAAGTTTAGAGTGTTAGTTGGTTTTTTATTCACCACTTAATAGCTATTTTACATTATATTGCAACTTCCTAGGCACCTAAAAGCTCTTAGAAAAATACTGAACATACTTGATGCTAAAAATATTTATTAATTTCAGAATTTATGGAGTCCCTAATTACTTTAAGAAGTAATTGAACTTTGGATATACTACATCATGTATATGCATTTTTAAAAATCTCAATCCAAACTTTTTTATAACTTAAGTAAGTAACCATTATCAGGGTACTAGTTATATCCTTCTATATGATGGGTAGTACTGCGCTACCATAACAAAGTACCTCATCACTGTAGTATCAGGTGATACAAACTAGAATAGTTTCACCCCAAGTAAAGTTCACCCAAAATTTGTGAATTAATGATATTAACACATAATTAAAATCATAATGACCAAAACATTCCTCTTCCAAGGAATATCTTTATGTTGAATGGAATCTGACAAAAATCAACTGATTATTATCTATATTTGAATTATTGGCAAACACTGACATTAGGATAACTATGCACATATGAGCAAGCATCCTTTGTTTAATGGTTCATTATTTATCTAAAAGAGTTATTCTAAAGAAAGGTAATAGAAATGATGTTATTTCTAGGACAGAATTAACTTTACCTAGTTCACATACAAAGTTCATATTGTACTTTGCATTCATCATTCTGAGAAGAACATTTCAGTGTTTTGACACATGTCTTATCCTATAAAAATATTTTTTATTATTTTATATTTTGTAAAACTTTCTAATAAAATGAAATTTTAGTCCCTGCAGTGTCTACCCTTTAATGTCTAAGAGAAAAAAATTATTAGAAAATCACTGTTTGCAATATTAATAAGTTCCACCAGATGAAGGAAAAAATCAGATCTTTAAAGGCTGGCAGAACTAGAATCAGAGACAATTATTGGCATTTTCTAAGATATCCAATTGCTTTGATTATGAATTGCTTTAGTTAAGTCAAGATTTCATTTGGTTAGAATCAGTGCCTTACAAAAATGAAAGAAACACTCCCTGTAAGTGGGATCTGGAAGAAACTCATAAGAATTTTCAACAGCTCTTTCTGTTTTAAGTTTCTCCTCCAATTTTAGTTGTACCTGCTGACTCCAATTCCTGAGCATTTCAAAGTGTTTTCGGAAAAAATGACTCACCCCATAGCATTGTTAAGCCTCCACTGCAGGCAGGCAGATTTCCCCTTTTTCTGACCTGTCAGATCAGTTACCATTTGTTCTTTGCTTTCTCTCTTACGTAATTTTGTTGAACCTCTTTCTGCTGTCATCTTTCCTCTCATTTACTTTTGCCCGTATGGATTTATTTTATCTTCTGTTATTCTCAAGGACCATAGTTAAATACATCCATTTAACCAAAGATCTATAACTATTTTTAAAAGTATGGAAATACAGATATCACTTTCAATCTATCCATCCATATGAAAAACCTTTTATTAAGTTCTTAAATATATTTTTTAAATATATAGAGGGAAAAAAGAGCATATGGGAATATACCAAATGTTTACAAAGGTTGTACTGGCATAGTTGTTCATATTCTTTTTTCAGTTTTATATCTTTTTAAGTTTTTGAGAATGTATATGTTTACCTTTTTATATTGAAATATAAATTAAACTTTCTTCTGTTAAAGCACAATTAGATTAGAATATTTTATACTTACACAATTCATTCTAAAAGTAGACACTCCCCTATGGGCAATGGGAAACAAATGCCAAAAAGAAGAGAAAAAAAGCAAAGGTTAAGGAGATTTGGCATTTTTGGCTTAGTTGGTTTTCACTGTTTTGGGTGGCTTGATTGTACGTGGTTTTCTTCCCTGTGCATTCGTTCCCCTGTGCTACCATAAAAAAGTACCACAAACTGGGTGGTTTAAACACCAAAAATTTTTTGTCTCATAGTTCTGGATGCTAAAAGTCCAAGATCAAGGTGACAGCAGACCATGCTCCTTTGGTGGGTACTAGAGCAGCATGTGTTCCAAGCCCCTCTCCTGGCTTCTGCTAGTGCCTTGGATTCTAGCAGCATTACTCCAACCATCCCATGGTCTTCTACCTGTGTGCATGTCTGTTTCTGTGTCCTAATTTACCTCTGTGAAGACACCAGTCATACTTGATTAGGGCCCACACTGATGACCTCATCTTAACTTGATCACCCATAAAGATCCTATTTCTAAATAAGGTCATATTCACAGATATTAGGAATTCAATATCTTTCTGAGTAACCCAATTCAACCCATAGCACTTTGTTAATGTCAAAAGTCTCTTGGGAATCCCAAAATTCTATTCACTGCATCCAGCTGGATTTCATGTTGATGCACTAAACCATGGCCCTTCTGAAAAACATCTGCCCTAGAGCAGTGACTCCCACGTGTAGCAGATTATCGAAATGACTGAGAAGTGTTTACAAAATGCATGTACAGTACCTTGCAATCTCAGTTAGAGATTCTAATTGAAGAAGTACAGGGAGAGGGTGAGGCCATATAAATTTTTTAAATTTCTCTAGGCTCTTTTAATGATCAATCAGATGTAGGAATTACTCATTCCCAAAGTATGCACCTCTGGGTATGCAGAATATAATCTACTGGAGTGCAAGGAAAAATATCAGAACTTCCATTTCTAGTCATTCCACTGCAGGCTTTTAAATGTCAGCATATATATTTTTTTCATAACGTGCTTTATGGTACAGGAGTAATCATATATTAGTACATACTTTATACTTATAAAGGTATATACTTCAAAAGTTTAAACATATATAATCTAATATATAAAATATATATTCAAAACCTCTAACTGATGGGAAACTGCAAGCCAAGGCTTTTGGAGACCACTGCCCTAAAGGGTCCAAGATAGATGATTATTTGATCTTCTTTACCATGCAGGTACTCACAGAAGATAAACACAATGATGAAGATGACAATGATAAGCAGGACTCCCACTGGATTTGTAATAAAAATATGTTTATGGGACATTATAATGGGTAACTTTGTACTTACTATGGGGCCTTTAATTTGTACCACTAAAACATTCTGTACGCCAGCCTCATTATATAATGTAGACATTTATTGCTAAACAATGAACAAACTGTATGCATAAATCTGCTTATGCATAAATCAGCGTTTCACTGGTACATTTTAAAGCAAGAGAAATACACTGGGATGAGACATTTAAAAATTTGTTTACCTTGAAAAATAAGTTAAAAGACCCCAAGAGTAAAGAACAATAAAAGTTAGAAATTCAGTTACATGATAGGTCTTTATATAGCTTGAAGGAAGAGAGAGAGAAAAGAGAAGAACATAGGAAAGAAACAAAGGGAGATTTTTTAAAAAATGGAAGTAATGTAGAAAGATTTCAGATATTAAATTAGAGGGAAATACCTTCCCTATAAACAACAGAGTTCTGCCAATTGTGCTGAGAGAGAATGAGGTGGAATTGATTGTGCCAGCATTAGATAAAGCACTAGCTAAACAAAGAGCTTCTGGCATTCTGAGGAAAGAGCCAGAAAGTACAAAAAAAGATCAGCTCAGTGGCAGTCAGCCATTAGATACCGATGAAGCTAATCCACACCACAAACTTGTGAACAAAGTAGATTTTCCTCCTTGTCTGTTCTCACAAATAATCATTAATTTTAAGTGCAGCTTGGGCAGGTGCACAGAGAGCTCCTACTGTTTTGACATGGTGTTGGACAGTTTCCAAGCAGCAAGCTGGTATAGTCCTTGAGTCCCTTCCACTTCACTGCTTCTCAAATTCACTTACATCTACAGACAGCCTGTCTCCTACCTGCAACACGCAGGGGCAGACCAGCTTTTCTAGCATCCAGAGAGGTTCATTTTCCAAAATTTGGAACCAAAACATCCATAAACTTATTCAGCGAGTGGCAGCAAGATTGTCCAGTCATTGATATGAACTGTCTAAGATGAGTCTACTCAGCTAATATGCTTATTGATAATCTGCCTATTAGATCAGCTACTGTGGACTGAATTGTGACATCTTTATGCTTAAGGAGATGGGCGATGCACTTACTGTGCTTAAGACCAATGCAATAAATATCTGAATTTATACTGGACTCAATATAGAGAAGGTATTGAAATGAAAAGGGCTTTAACTTCTTACAGATCTAAACCTTCACCATATTAGCTCCTATTCTATATTCTGCAGTTCTCAAGACTGGATGTCTGCTTATTTTGTTCACTCACTTTGACTTTACCTCTTGTAGGAAGATAGATAAGGAATGAGAGACAAGAAGGATAGAAGCTGTTTTGTCTAACTCTTTTCTCCCCTTCTTAAAGCCCCAAAGAAACAAATTATTCCCATAAAGAGCATTAATGAGTGTATCAATGGTTGCAGCCCATTAAATAAGGGCAGATGTCACAAAGGCACTGCAAAACCTACGGAAATGTGTCCCCACTGTGCACAAAGCACTCCCCCAACCCTGGAGGTTTCTAGACACTGCCACCTGTCTTGGTGACAGATCCACTGTGTCCACTGCAAGCTTTCCAGGTGCAGAACAGAGAGGGGAGCCACCTGAGGAACCATCTGTAACATAAAGACATCTGCCAACTCCCTCTTCAAGATTTGGTAAGGATCAATGGCATATGTATAGATCAATTCAAGTTCCTTAGAAGGAAAAATCTGAAATAAGAGCACATTAATTTTCCCTAGGAGTTAGCAGGTGGTTGATAATCCTATCCACAACATGTGGATATAGCTATTGACATGCAGATAGAGTGGATGGATTGCCCACTAACACAAAAGAATAAATGACAAGGTTTGAAGAAAAAAATGCAGAACAGTATTGTCTCCTAATACAAGTAATCGATGCTCTGCTCACTGGACAAAATATTTATATGGATGCTACCTAGGCACAGAAAACTTGATTTCCTTCTCTAAATTTCACATAGCAGTAAATAATTGTTATAAAATACACTAGATAAGGATCATCTGGTAAGTGGATATTTTTTAAAAGAAAGGGAATTTGATAAACTAGAAGTCAATGAAGAGTGCAATAACAACTCACTTTCAATACATCCAAGAAAAACTAAAATAATATGCTCAAAATTGATAAACGAAAATCACTCCAATTTTGGCTTGAACTCAGATCACATTCTTCTATAAACTTTAAGACTATCACATTTAACAATAAAGTTACATTCATCGAAATGGAAACTTGAGGAATTGTGAATGCAATTGGACCTCTGAGATAAAGATATTCATATCTTGAATTTTAATGCCACTTGTATAGCTTGTAAGCTAATGCCAGAATGGACTTGTTTTCCTCTCTATTTAGAAAAGGGAGGAGGCAAGGGAAAACTACACATGGCATCATTGGAAACAAGCCAAGTGGCAGAGTGCTGCGGAAGGAATTGGCAGCCACACTATCTGAGAAATCAAACTGGAGACAACTTTCCATGCATTTCAAAAATAAGATGTATTATAGTGTGACATGTATAAACTTTTTAACAAAAGCGCTGAAAACCGCTTCACTCTCTCCCTTTTTTTTTTTTTTGCAATTATCATTCTAGCTTTCTAAATGTTCCCACTTGATTTCAGCTACATTGCTATTTTGGGATAAATGTCAAGAAAAACTTAAAGACTATATTTTTCTCATCTTGAAAGAGGCCTCAATTTTTTGGGAGAAAACAAACTTCTCACAAACAAAGGAAATTGGAAGTAACTTCTGCCTGATTAAAAATGGAAAAAATCAGAAAGAATCATCGCTAAAGAAAAACAAACCAGCTATTAAAATTGTTAGCATTCTCCAAGACCTATTATCTAGTTCATGATACCTGAATATAATGGCCCTATTATGTGAGGCTCTTGGAACATCTCCAAGGCAGTCACCGTCTTTAATCTCCAAACCACTGCTGCAAGATGGTGAAGTGCTGTCCATCAAAGTCCCATTTTCCACACAGTAAATTCTCAAGTGCAAGAAATTTCAGTCTTACTTAATGATCCAGGAAAAAAGCAGGAAGAGTGGGGCTTGCGAGGTCTAAAGTGTGTCAGTCCAGATTGATAGGTGTGGCTTTATCCCCTTACATCTCACAATCTCATAGAGGGAGGAAACTTACATTGCCCTTCTCAGGAGGGAGTAGTACTGGAGGAAATATAGCTCCCCACCACCATCCTCTCATTCAGCCTTTCTCTAGAGAAGATGCATGGTTCATCTGAGAGATGAGACTGAGAGAAAGGCTCTGGGAAGGTGTAGCTCAAACCTCTCTGGGTGCCCTCTCCAGAACTGACTACAAACTCTCTCCTCTGCTTCAACTGATAATTCTATCAGGGGAGGCTCTGCTTAGAAAGGATAAAAACCTGGAGTTTAAGGTGGGGAGATTTGAGTCCATTGGGGAAAGAGAAGGAATCCTGATTTTGGTTGCAGATTTAAGCAGGCTTTATTAGTTATGAAGCTAATGTTGTGGTCATTTTCTCTGATCATCCTTGAATTGGTTCAGAATATAGAAAGAGAGGTAGGAGTGACACTTCAAACACCTCCACTGCAGTCTCCTATCAAGTGGTTTAAATGAATAAGCTACCTAGTTTCCAAGATTTAGCCTAGTGATAATAATGCTAGTAATGACAATGATGATACTAATGAGAATAACAAATGTTTTGACACAGTGTCAGACACTGTGCTTCCTATAACTGATTTACATGTATTAACTCACCAAATTCTCATATAAGTCCATGAAGCGGAGACTGCAGTTATAGCATCACATGGAAAATTGAGGCAATCCAGGCTTAACAGCCTTCCTAAAGTCAAAGAGCGGAGTCTTCCCTCTTCAGCACCATTCTTGTTGTCACTATTAACTTCAGGTATTGTCTAACTCTCATCTTATCAGTCATTTTATAATGAAGAGTATTTTTTAAATCTGTTCACTTTGGCTAGCTGGCATGATATATTTATATATCTTTCATTGTTTTCTGGTGAGTTTTTAAAAGGTAAGAATAATAACCATAGGGATAATACCCAACATGTACGTGTCAGGAACTGTATTAAGCACTTATCTGATACAATCTTCAAAACAGTTGAATGAGGTGATGTTATCATCATTCCCATTTTACAGTTGAGATTCGGAAACTTGGGAGTGTCTTTGCCAAGGTTGCTATTAGAGTACTGGAGACAGTTAACAATGCATGTGTGTCATATTCTGATACCTACCATCTCAACTCTATGTCATATAGATGAAATATGAGATGAATAAATGATACCAAACATTTTAATAACTGATCAATCTGTAGTTCCCTAGAAAGCTAACTCACGCAAAATTTTGAGACAATGTCCTCATAGTAGATCATTTAAATATAATTAATGTTTGTTTTTATCTTTATATTTCAAATCATAATCACAATGTGCTTTTTGCATATTAATCCTAAGCCTCATCATAACTCTCCAGTTTTAATATAATTTTGAGAAATTTGAAATGTGAGGGGACTGAAGTATTTCATTTATGTTTCTCAATGCAAAAATCCCAAAACCAAGCTTACAGCACCTAACCAAAAGCCCTGAACTCATCTTGAAAAGCTTCCTGGATGTTTCTGTCTAAGAAAATTATAGTTCTCTTCTTTATCTTAAACGGTTTTGGTAATTCTGATCCTCATTAAAAAAAAATACTTTCCTGCTTTTTTTTCCAGAAAAAAATCTTATATTTAATTATTTTCCATTATTTTGATATGTCTCTTCTAGATGAAACATTTGCTTTTGAACAGTTGATTAGCAACATCTAAAAGTTCTACTTATCATTAAATGGCAAGTCAGAATTACCAACAAGGAGACCCTGGAATGCAGCCAGTCAACCTGCATTGAAACAATAAATATAGCCACCTCTCTGCATCTTGCACATAACTGGAGCTCAATAAATATGGATGGCTTTGTTGATCTACTGAGTTGGACCGGTGGGAGAAAGGATGTGCACAGGATATTCAAGCAGCTTTTGGATGAGGAGCAAAGTAGGGTAACTACAAACAGGGAGATTAAAAGCAAAATGTTTTTAAAGATACCCTGAAGCATAACTTCAAACACTGTCATAGCCGTAGACCACTGGGAAACCCATGCAGCAGACAGCTCAAGCTAATGCCCAACTAAAATGAAATGGCTACTTGTACAAAGATACCAGCCATCCTCCAATGGGAGGAGATGGAGTTTCAAATGTAGGACAGCCTGTATGTGTGTATGGTAAAGAAAGGGCTGCCACATACAGAAGAAACATTTTCAGCAGATTCCCTAAATATCGCCCCACTTCCTCCTACCCTCTCTCCCACTCCCTTTCTCTCTCCCCCTCCCTTTTTTCCTTCTCTCTCTCTTGAATTAACTGCATTCCCTTATTTATATGAGTGTCTTATCACTCAAGTCAGCAATAATACCACAGAACACAAACACATTACAGCATAATAATTTAAATGACATTAGAAGGAAAGAAGTTCAAAAGTGTATTATTCCAGAATTCTTTTTAAATAAATAGGCTCCTGACTCTTTTCAACCTACTTAGATTTTAAAGAAGAAAAAGTAATAACAAATATAGTTATCTGCTTCCATTGGCTGTATTAAGTATGCACATCTTTATACTACACCATTTTTTCCACAATTGTTGACTGTCTGTTATTCACAGTAATTGATACCTAAAGTGAAACATATTCACATTTCCCTTATCACCCTACCTCTTAATTTTTCCTATGAAGTTCCCTTCTATATGGATCTCAAATAACAATAATTAAACATCATAAAAATTGGCCTTGAAGCAAAATTATTAAGTGGGAGCTCTCAGCAGACTCTCTCTCATCTTTCAGTTTCCCTTTTTTTCTGTCAATGTCTTTTTCATGTCAGAAATTCATCTCCAGTGGCTTCATGTTCTCTCTTTCCTCTGATTACCAAAGATTTTTTTAGTTGTTAAATAAACTGGATGGGAGGATTCCTCCCACCTCCCATCCTCCCACGGGTGGCACCACAAGAGTCAGGAGAACCACATGCAGCGAGACAGAAGGAGATCCATGGAGCAAGAGCAGTGGTTTTAGAACCAGGCAGAGAAGGGTACCCTGTTCCTGGTGAGGATGTGCATCTGGGTGGCATCAGGAACCACACAGGAAAGAAACTAATAAAGTAATTGATACCACTGCATTACTGAGTTATGGTAACTGCATGTTTTACCCCTGCAAGGGTTATACAGAGTTCAAAGGGGAGAAACTATTTGGGTGGAAGTTGGGGAGTTTATTTGACTTTTCAGTTTTCCATGAGAAAGGATTTTATCTAAATACTCCTGACTTCTTGTCCCCAGCTGTTCCCAGCTCCTCTCCATGCGGTAGACTGTGACACCTGGGGGACTGGTCATAGGTATCATCCCACATTTTTCAACTTGGCTGAGCTAATCTATCACAAGCCCTAAGCACAAGGGATTTCAGGCACCTCTGCCCTCCTCTCCCCAGGCAAGTAGAAGAGCGATGTGTCCCTATTCCCTAGGCCCAGAGTTTTCCTCTAAGGCCTGGAACAAGATGAGGAGTAGTACCAGGTCCACCTACCTCATTCTGGGCCACAATTCCATCAGTAAGACCTACCCTGATCTCCACGTCTCTAACTAATGCATCTGTTTCTCAAATGGTTCTAAAGACGGGATAGAGATGTTATTCATGAGACCCGATAATAATTTTTAATCTCTAATTGGAACCTGACTTCTCCATGATGGGAAGACAAGAATGATTCTGACAGTCTTCAAATCATACTCCCTAGGAAGCAACTGACTTTAAATGTCCATAAATCAAGTCTACACTTTATTATATATTTCAGACTTAATACATCACTCATTTGTCTGAATTGTGACATTTTCTATAGAAATTAGAGATGTCTTTATGTTATTCATATTTATTTTTAGTGCAATTTTGTGCCACCTATTATTAACCAGTCCACCACTTAAGCTCCAGTCAAGGTCCCATCACTTTATTACATAAACTCCCAATTATTTGTCCATTTTATTTTCCCAATTGACTTACTATGTGTGCCATACAATTCTTCCTTTTTCCTGTTGTGTAATCTAGATATCAGCTGTGGTTTTCTTCCCAATTTAAGATCTAGATAAAATTTGTACCTTCTGTGAGCTGCAGAGAGCACATTGCTGTCCATAAACTTTCTATAATTTGTCAGGTTCATGAATTCCTGGTCAGTTCTGGTTCCCTTTTTTGTCTCTGACTTACATTTTGTGCTGAACTTGTATTCTCTGCTCGTTCACGCTCTTTTATCTCTATCCCAGCATTGACCCAAACTTGGAACACTATTCTTTTATTGTGTTTCCATAAGAACAATTCAAAGAAAACTTTCAAGTGCCTAGCACATGTACAAAGGTATTGCAGATTAAAAGGTATTTGTATGGAAGAAATGCAAAATATGAATTGAAATTTAATATTAAATCATGTTGATCTTAAATGTCTACTTCATCATTATTCTATAAAGACTGACCATCCCCCTTTCTTATTTTCTCTTCCCATTTCTCTTTCTTCTATCTTCTGCTCTGCTAGGAAAGGAAAAAAATAAAAATAAAGGGAAGTAAATATTTCTTACGGCGCCTTTCCTCAAACTCAGGTCAAGCCTCTGCATACTCGAGAACTCAGCAGAAGCTTTGAAAGTACCACCTATGAGAAGAGTGGAAAGAATTCAGGGTCTCATATAATGATGGTTTCATTCTTCTGGTCACATTTCCAATACTTATTTTATTAAAATTTCACAATAACAAATCTTCACTCTCCAACTCATTGAATGAGCCTCCTAGTCAAGGCTGATGTTTGTATTTTACTTTATTTTTCTGCAGTTAGGGATTATTTATTCATTAAATGTTTATTTAGGACATGCCATACACTGAGCACTTTGCAAGGTACTGACCATGAGTCATCTTTGTGACAAAATAATAATAATAATAATAATAATAATAATAATAATAATAATAATAATAATAATAATAGAAGTTGTCAATTTTTTGTGAGGCATAGTATTTCATATTTCTGCTTCACTAACAAGGAAAGGCAAATTTTTTCAACAACAACTTATATTAAGACTAATATCAAAATTTAGGAAGGACTGTTATTTATTTTTAAGCATCTGATAAAAGAAGTTTTTCTCCAATTTATGGACTACCACAGTTTCCTAAGTGAAAAAGATCACCTGAGAGTAGGAGAGTAAGAAAATATTCTTCATTTGTCCCAGCAACTTTCTACTCACCATGAAACCCAAGCCCTGAACTGACCAAAAATTGGGCATTTAATTCTCTATTTAAACACAGCATTTAAAAGACCTAGAAGAAAGACTTATCTTTGAAAAAGCTACTACATACTAGAAGAAAATTTCTATAACTACTTTCTGATTTTGCAAGATGTAACTACTATACATCAGAGAGAAAATCATGAGAAAAGAACTTACTATATTGAAAAGGCAATAAGATGAAGAGAAAATGGAAATGGATAAAATATAAAAAGATGATAAGGAGGTTAAAAATGTAATAAAGGAATATAAACCACCTATAATGGGAAAAATAATAAGCAGAACTGGTGCTGAAGAAAATTAAATCCCTAACAAGAACTCATATTAGAGAGTATACTCTGACCACAAAGTGATATTAATATCAGATAAATAATTTTTCTGAAAGGCCAGGCAGTCAAAAAATTTTATATACTTTGGTAAAGAGACAATAAGGACAAAATTACAGGCTATTGAAAAATTAATAACAGAATGATTATACATCAAACTCTAAAATTATAGCCAAAGCTAGTGCTGCATGCTCTATACTTAAAGAAAAAAAAAGAATAAGAACAATTGAACTAAGCATTAAATTCAGTATGTTAGAAGATGCAACAATGCAACAATCATAGGAAAAGTAAGGAAAGATTATTTATTAAAGACTAGAAATTAACAAATTGAGAAATACATCTCCAGAACTAATTATCTGAACACATCAATAAAACAGATTGATGTTGTTCATAGCAAGAGAGAGAGACAGACAGACAGACAGACAGACAGACAGACAGACACCTGGAGAGACAGAGGGAGAGGGGGAGAGAGAGGAAGAGACAGTAGGAGGGAGGAGAGGATGAGAGGGAGAGAGAAGAGTGTGAGTTTTTTTGGAATGAGAAAATTGGAAAATGTATTATATCATTCATCCTGAAATGAAGATGCTTGATAATAGTTAATATAAACCTTTGAAAGTAAAAATAACATAAGAAGTCTTGTGATATAGTAAAACTTAATAAATAGGTAGATGAAACAAACAAATGTATAAAATAATTCCTTATGTCAGTGAGGAAAGGTGAGTTTAAAATAATAAATGTTCTTGAGAACATCAAAAAATATAATGGTAGATTCCCATATCACTCTATTCCAAATAAACAGAAAATGTATTAAACATTTCAATAATAAAATGAAATCATAAATGTATGAGAATAAAAAAATGCCTTTTAATTAGTTATTTCAAAGAATAAAACACAAAGTTTGATAGTTTTGAATACATAAAAATTTAAACTATGTATAAAGCAAAAATACCATTAATAAAATGACTAATTGGTAATTTGTATTAATTAGTAAGTAATTAATAAAGGCAAAAACCAAACTTTGAAAGAAAACACACAGCCTACATGGCAATCAAATGTTTAATATCTTCAATATAAATGGAATGTCAACAAATCAGTAATCAAGATATAAATAACCCATTAGAAAAATAAGCAAACTCCAGGCAGATTCTATTTACATAAGAAATACAAGGGAACTATATTCAATATCTTGTAATAACCTTTAATGAAAAAGAATATGAAAGCAAATATATGTATGTATATGCATGACTGAGACATTATGCTGTATACCATAAATTGACACACTGTAACTGACTATACTTCAATTAAAAAAAAGAAATTGAAAAAAAAGAAATACAAGTGATCAATAAAAACTTTTTTATGCTTAAACCTAACCTAACTATAAAGAAATTATGCTTGAAACAGCAATAAAAGAAGTTCTAGACCTTTCTGATGAGCGAAACTCATATAAATGATAATATTCACTGCTGTTCAGCAATGTTCATGAGGACTATTAGGTGTACAGGAAGATTATTTATATGCATATAAATGTTAAATCAGCTTTTTTTGATATCTGAAGAACTGAAGTCTGGGACAAAAAATTGAGAGCAGTAAGTATCCAGTACAAAACGGTTGGTGGGCTAGACATTTCTTCTAGTACTTATTAAGAAGTAAGCAGGTATAGTCTTTTATATAAGCCTCACTCTTCCTGGTTGCTGACTACAGTGACCATGGAAACTACAGCAACCAGGAAAGGGTGTCGGGAGTGTTCAGTCAGTGTAGAGAGCTGTCTTGTTCCTCCCCTACAGCCAAATAACAGAGCTCTGAGAAAATCAATTAAAGAGACTGGCACTTCATTCATTAGTTGAGGACCTTCCTATGCAGCAGATTGAATGATCTGCACACAGGAGTATTTGAGCAGGAGAGGAACTGAGAAGTTCAGAGAGAAAGTAGGATAGAAAAAGGGGCAGAATGGAGCAACCTGTACACTGACCATTTTCGTCTTGGAGAAAGTGGACATTACAATAAGTAACAAAACTTGAAACATCGTGCTTGACAGATTTATCTATGGAGCAGACCTCCTATGCCAAGGAAACTGGGCATTGAGATCACCTACTAGGATCACACAAGCACCCCAAGAGAGCCAGCATGTGAATGCCTACCACAGGAGAAGCAACAGTCAGCAGATGCAAGAAACTTACTGGAAAGACTTTTCTCTCTTTTTATCATACCTTCCCATTCTACCAGCTGGAAAAGAAGAGAGACATAAGAGGGAAAGTAGAGGGGGAATAACTATATTAGGAGCAGACTTCGTTCCATCTCTACTCCAAGTCCCCCAACCCTGTTGACACATGAAAGACGAGACGTGCAGTAAACTGGATATACAATTTGACTGTTAAACTGGACTTGAATAAAGTGGACTTATTTATAAATAGCTGAATTTAACAAGAAAGCTCAGGGAACTGTCCAAGCTCCTAAGGAATGGAAAAAGGAAAACTGAGAGAGCATAGAAAAAGGGAATTTGACCCTACCAAGTTCAAATTTTTCAATAGACTAAATCATATGTCCCACAATTCCTAAAAAGTACATTCCCCTTCACACCAAAATTCCACTTCTGGAATTTTTCTGTGGTGACACAAAGGATTGTAGTGTCAAATCAACCCACGTAAATCATAGATTTCACCCAATATCAAACTTCATCAATGATTTAAATGATACATGTAAAGAATTTTTCCCCTGGAAGAATCTGAGAACTTCTGATACAGCTTTCAATAAAAAAAAAAAAAAAGGACTTTCTTCTCCTACAATAGGATATTGTTTGCCTCCAGGTTAACAGATGAAATATTTGAGCAAGGTATGCAGACATCTCACTCAGACAGAGGAAGCTATTTGGGCTACCTTACATTTATTAATTACACAGCTGATGTGACCTTCCCCAGCTAGCCATCTCCCATAAATCTATAAACTGCAAGTGTACTTACAATAAGCTATTTCAATAGCACAGGTTTTTCCTGCCGAAGATTCTTTCATAGGTAAGAAATTATCATTATCCTTCTGCTAGTAAATAGCATTAGTGGGTTATCAGGTCATTTGCATGTTTACCAGAAGGTCATTAGCATACTTGCCAAGAGGCCATTACCATGTTTGCCAAGAAATACAATTATTCTTTCTCCCTGAACATCTCTAGCAGAGAGTGGATTGGTCACAGGACTGCTGTAAACTCTTTTCTTCCCAAGCTCTAGTGAAATAACTTGGTAAAGCGTACTTTTTAGATACAAAGAGGTTTCATTCAAATAATTGTAAACAACCATGTATGATAAATGAAGTTTCTTTAAGTTTTTATATATTCACATTATGGAATAGTCTACAGTCATTATGAATGATAATAGGCAGATATCTAAGTTTTGTTATGAAATTGCTTTTGAGAGATGGCTTAATGAACAGATTATATAACAATTCATATCACATGATATAGTATGATATGAATTTTATAACATATATACATATATATACATAGAAAAAAGACTGAAATGTTTCAGAAAATATACTAAGAGCTATGTACATCATCTTCCCTATCAAATAGATTTGATTCTAACCTTGAGTTCTTTAGTAGCTTATCCAGATTCATGAAGACACATGACACCAAAAACAGTCTAATGCATGCTTTACCAAAAGAACTCCCTTGCTCAGTCATCATTAGATATAGCTCCTTTCTTCTCCAATATTTCTCTGTTTACACAAATACAGTAACATGTCACATGTGTGTTCACTCGTTAGTTTGCCTCTCCTACTAACCTGTGGAACTCCCTTAGGAAGGGGCACCTTTATCATCTGTGTATCTCTATTATAATACCTAGCAGGCAGAATCTATTATCAGTAGGTTCCTTTTCTAATCTGGACAGGAAGGACGAAGAGAAAGAGAGAAAATACTTTAGGGCATTGTAGTATGTGTTATAGGGAATTTAAAAAACAAAGAGATAGTGATTATTTTCATTCTTAAATATTTAGTTTGGAAAAATTAGATACAATCAAAACTTTGTTCTCAAACTGTAGGCCAGAGTTTCTACAGAGGCAAAGTAACTTTTACCAGCCTCTTCTCCCCCTACCCCACCTTCCTTCCTTGCTCCATTCACTCTAGAGAAGGAATAGTGCATCCTTCAGGTGTATGTTCTCCAAGTAACAGAAAATCCAACAGAGTAAATTAAAGCAATAGAGACTCATTATTCCTATATGACTAGAAGCCTGGAGTTTAACAGTGCCTGGCATTGACTCCAAGGGTAGGAAGGAATAATCAATTGTATTAAGGGACTATCATGATGATAAATATAAGCAGTGCAATGAAATCTGGATAAGAAGAGATGGAGATTTGTGAGGATATCCTGGTAGATTAAAAAGGTGGCATGTCAGAAGTCCTTACAGGGTAAAATAATTGTAGGAGGCACAATGAAATAAGTGATCAGAAGTTTTTGCCTGAAAGGGAGTAGAATCCCTAAAATCAAGATTTTGTGGAAATTGCAGTTCTTTGTAATGACAAGTTCAGAATATGGCCAAGGGATGGTGGCTGAGGATAAGCAGAAGACACAATCATTGGAGGTAAAGTAGCCAAGGAACTGAGGGTCCAGGGTGTTAGAGTGTTCATCTTGATATTTAAGATATTAAGAAAAATAACAGGGAAATCAACTACTAAAATCTCTAGAGAATGAGAAGGTGTAACTGGGAGTTTTGCAATGAGTGTTCAAAAAGCATAGAGGATGTGACAGTCATAGACTTCAAACTGGGAGTTTGAACCAAAAAAGGGGACAGACAGGGTTCTAAAAGAGATGATGATAAATGAGAACATCCAATCCAACTCTGGTCCCCATCTTGGAAGAAAAAGATGTCACCATCCAGAGAGTTGTTTTCTAAGACGTTATCTGGGCTTCATTTAGAGCAAAAAGATGATGCAATGTTAAGGGCAAAAGCTATAGGGAATTCTTCAAAGAGAAAAGTGGAAGAGAGTGGGCAAATAGGGAAGGGAGGGAGACTGATTTAGATTAGGGAACACACAGAGCCATGTGGAGCTAAAATCATGATGGATGCCCCAGGAGGCTTTGACTTGAGTTTGTGCCCAAGGTAGGCCATGATGAAATTAATCCTGATTGTTTCTTAGGGAAAGTGAAGAATCAATTTGTTGTTCCTTGGGATTGGTCTCTTCAATACTGTGTAATGCTAAGAAAAGTGGTGTGGGAGCTGATGGGGTTAGAGAGTGACAGTCTTACTAAAGGCTTCTGAAGCTCTGGGGCTTCCTAAAATCTTGCTCTGGCGAATGCCAAAGCTATAGAATCATAGTCTTAACCAGAAGCACAAGGAATTCTTTGGGGCTGCCTTATCCTACTGCAAGTGCTACTGTGATAGTATGAGGGACAATCTTACCACACCAGTGGACCTTTGGGGCCTAAGGAGTTTAGAGACGACAGAGTCAAGACAATAGGTGGAGAATAGTACCCTTGAAGAGGAAAGTTATTTCTTTTCCTAAAGCAGGAAGAAATAAGTAAATAGTATAAAACATGTAGAAATGTTGATGTTAAGAACTGAGAATTCTGAGAATCAGAAAATCACAGAAAAGTAGTGACAAATAATGCCTACTACAGTGTGGGAATGGAATATAAATTTGAAAGATTAAATAATCGTTTACAAATTGCTGTGGGGTATGCAAAAGAAAGATGAACAGGTCTTCAGAGAGTTAGATATTTTCAGGACAAATTTTTTTATGAACCTGGATTATTGCATCTTCCCATACTTAGAAAAGAACTAAACCATTAACTAAGGTATCTGTTCCTTGTGACTAGCAGCAACCTTCTACCAAGATGTGTGCTTGGTTGCACGCACCCCCTTCACCAAAATCACAATATATTGACCTTCCCCCATACCTCGTCAGAACGGTTTTTCAGAGCTATCAGAGAGGCTGTCTCCCAGGCTATAGTCCTCAGTAAGACACTGTGTAAACAACTCACAGCTTTTATGTTGTGTGTGTGTGTGTGTGTGTTTTATGTTGTGTGTGTGTGTTTAAGTCAACAGCTAATAAACATGCACAAATTCTGAACAGAAATACTATACATATATATTTGAGACACCTAAGAGAATAATGTACATTTATGAGTTAATAAAGATAAACTAAGACAAGCTTCTCTGTTTTTATGTTGTGAAGATTCTAGTACTTTTCTACCTGCTACACATGTATATTATATATTCTATAATATGTATTAGGAAAAAAAATCTCATCTAACTGCCAACATAAGACCAGTGCTGGTAATTTTTGCTTGCATGTTCATCCACCATAAATGGCAAAAACTAATGTGAAGGGAAAATGGTATTGCTGGTGATCTTTAAAAATAAAAACCTATTATATCGCAAGATTTTAATGCCCAGGTGTTACCTAATGTGCTGTAAATATGTACAACAGACAATGTCAGAACAAGCTGCTTCATTTCCATGGTAACATCAGGGCCACAATGGAGGGTGCTGGTTAAAAAAGGATTCTTTTCATTAGGACCACACAACAGGAGGGGACAATTAATAGACTGAATAGAAGGCCTAATGAATTTAGTAAAAATATAATACACCCATCCCTCTAATTTTACTGTAAACACTTAGAAAGCAAGATGACAAATAAAATGCTATGTTTGATACTTCCATCCTGTTTTAAGAGACAGGTCTACAACTCTGAGATTTTAAATGTTGCATTAAATATTTCATGATGTCCTGACTAGACTAAATAGGAAAAAGAGGAACGGACAAAACTAAGTTTTGTTTTGATTGCTGAGATCACTCAAATTCCACTTGGTAAACAGCACTGCAAACTTTAATCACCATTCAGTAGAAGAAAACTAGAAAATCCAAGAGGACCAATTAAAATAAGGCTAATAAGTCAAACCATAACATATAAATTGTCCCCGCTCAACTGGGGCTGCTATGCGTCAAGATTAAAAGAATTCTTTTTCAAGTCATGCATTTATTTGCCTGATACTCTGTCACTGTTGGGCACCAAAGACTGTAATTCAAAGTGAAAACTGTATCAGTCACTCAGAGAAACACAAGGCTAAACATCTGCATATTTGGATGAATGGCTGGCTTTTAAATTCACCAGCTGAGAGAAGATGCACCATCAGTTGTTATCCTAAGCATGGAGAACATTAACTCAGTATGTGTATCGAACATTAGTGCCCTTCTTATTTGGGGTATATCTTATCATCTAAGATTAGGTTGATTTTATTTAGATTATACCTACAAATAAATAATTAAATGCTATGTGACAGGAAGAGATCTACTGTTAGAGAAATCTGCTAAGATGAAATTAACCCCACTCCCTAGATGACCTTCAGTGATCAGAACAAGAGGCCTGTATCAAACTTCTCTAACTGAAGAGTGATGTCATTTCTGTCAAGTTATTTAAAGGATCTGTGCTTCAGATTCCTTAAGTATAATATAGGCTTGCAAATTCTTGATTTACATATCTCTAGATACAGTGATAAAGTTAGTAATTAGTGATGGATTCGTGGTTAAGAGTTCAAGCTCTACAGACTTGGTCTGAATCCTAATTATCACTAACTTGTTATAAATGTAAGCAAACTTAAGTTTCCTCACCTGCAAATTGTTGACAATCACTGCCTCTGAGCAATAAGTGAGAAGATGAATCCTGAATGCTTGGCACAGTGCCTGGAACACTGTAAGCAACCAATAAACGTGCATTTGGGAGAATCAAAGAGAAAACATGTTCAAAGCAGCTTGGAAGATGAGGAGGGCCAGAGACTCCACCATCCTTCAAATGTGAGATGCCAGAACATGTACACTACACTCCATTTTCTAAACTCCCAGAGGTTAAAATGAACAAACTTTCATTAACACTGGCATAAATCACATATAAAACTCAATTAAACAAAAAGTATATGTATGTTCCTTCCTGCCTGCATTTATCTTTATATTTCCTTCTTAAATTTTTGAACACCTGTCCAGAGATAGCCCGAGACCCCAGAAATCAACCCACTCTTCTATACCAAAGGAATCAAACCAGAGGTCAGACCCGACCTAGTGCTTCCTGTAGCCACACAGGGCATAAGAGTAGCCAAAAACTGAAAATTTGAAGTTTTCAAATCAAATCAAGATTCCTGGTTTAATCAGAAAAGTTAGTAGCCCTCATACACATACCCATCTGCTGAAATATACAAGCAGATGCCCTCCATTGAAAGGCGTGGACCTTCCAGTTCTCATGGTCCTCGCCTATTCCTATTTCTCTTGATACTGAGACCCAGTACCAATCACCATATACCCTCATAATGTACCAAGTTATTTTTCTTATAGCAAAAAAACTGCTCTCTGCACTCATACCTTCATCAAAAGCTAGCATAATAAAGTTAGACCTTTAGACTACAAATTTCAAAAAATAATAAATAAAAAATATTTTTGTGGATTTGAAGGCTTGTTGGGATATTTTTAAACTTATTGAAGCAAAACATATATACAGAAAAGGACACAAATCATAAGTATACAGCTCAACGACTATTTATAAATTGAATTCATCTATACAACCAGCATTATCAGCACCCCAGAAACCCCTTGTGCCTCTTTCCACTCACTATTCCCACAAGGAAACTACTAACTTAACTTCTAATGTCATAGAATTGCTTTGTCTTTTTTAACTTTATGAAAATAGAATCATTCAGACTATATTCCTGTATTTCTGCCTTCTTGCTATCAACATCTTATTTGTGAGATTCATTCATATGGTTACATGAAGTTATAATTCTGTTGCTGCATTTTTAAGATGTAAACAAAGCTTGTCCATACCCCACTTAACTTATATTACTTGTCTGGCCCCTACTGGCAACTGAGTTTGACACCCTAATCCAAACATAAATCTTTAGGAATTCTTTCCCCTCACAATTCTCTTAAAGCCACAAAATCCATTGGCTTTTCCACAACCATTTAACTCCCGGCCTAGTGATTAAATTTTCAAACAGTTCTTCTTGCCTACACAGATACAGTTACAACAATCTCTCACAATTTGATTCTCTTGCTTGTTACGAAACTCGCTCCCCTGAAACATCTTGAATTGCCAAAGTGCGATCTTTCACCTGCCTGCTGTAATGCTGCTTTGTATGTTCTCGACGAAGAGGAAATGGTGTTCAGAGATCACAGTTTCTTTGTAAAACAGCCTAGAATAAGCACTCAGTGAGAAAAAATAATAGATGCATTAAAATAATACTTTTGGTCAATTCTAAATGATAAAAATTTTTTATCTAATATGTAGCCGTCTTCAGTTACTGATATTACATTACTGATTGCACAAGACTTTTCAGAAGGAGAATAAAACCAGTGATTCCTAACCACAAATTTACAATCTGTCTAGACATTTAATAGCTAACAAAATATCCGATGCTTAAGATACCCACACATGGTATATGTGTACTTTTAAGAGCTCTTTTGGAAAAATTAATGTGTTATGATTCAAAATATTATTTGGGCAGCAAAGAGAAAAAGATTGCATCTGCTAACAACCAAGAACAGTTTCACCAGGGGTCCTCAGCTTCATATTTTCTCTTGAGGTTTTTCAATAGGATTTTAAAGCAGATGCTGAGCTGGAAACTAATCCAGGAAATAAAGAAAGCCAAGGGGAAAAAATAATAATAACGAACAATTGTACTTGATTGTTTCCATGGTCAGGGCATCCTCCTGAGTGACAGATAATTCATCTTTTGTCAGTTTCCATTGCCTAGAGATCATTCTGAGCATTGTTATCAGCAAAAACCTCCACAAAGTGAAGGATTTTCAAACGGGAAAGCAGATGTGATGGGGTCAGGCCCTGCATGGGATGGGGATATTTGGGTTAATGATGATTGACGCCATATCACATTTCATAAAGTACACACTTGCCAAATCAGGTCTTTCTGCCATCACGTAGGAGCAGTTGCTGAATGCCTTTACAGCAAAGCATCAAGGTCAAAGAGAAAGGAATAAACGCAAAAGAGCCCACTGCCCTTAGAAAGGTGATATAATGAATTTAGGATAACCATGTTGCATACTGCATAGGATTTGCATGACTTGCCTTTCTAAATGTCTGGCATTTATGTGGGAAATCAAAAACATTCTAAATTTCCCATACCTGTAACATGCACTTTGCTGTTTGGTTTGTGGGATATATTTTTTACTTTGTTTCTCATAATATTAAGTAAACTCTTAATGTTATTACTTTAAAAGAATTAGTCAAGTGGTGAAGTTTTAATTGTTTTCATAACACATTTGGTGATTTGGGACAAAAAAGTCACATAAAATACAAATATATATCCAACGGTACCCTCTCTTATTTGATGGTATATAGAAAGACAGTGATTTTCTTACCACTTCCAGCTTTAGTAAGAGATAGGTTTTTTTATTATTTGTATGATATTTCAATATGGGCACATATTTACAAGCTATAAAGGAACAATTTTCAAACATGCTCAAGGGGAGAAGAGCCTTTACCATTTTAAACTTAGAAATAAATCTTTGTAAAACCATTATCCTGTTGTTTTAGAGTTTGATGTTTTCAAGGAAGGATAATGAATGGTGCAACTATCCTAAAATAGTCCTGGAAAAGCCTAATAGTTATTATTAAATTGACATATTTACAAGGCTCTTAAAGCATTTTTGATTTTCTACAGCTATTGGTATAATATTAACTTTTCCAAAACAGGTATAATATTTTAAAGAAGCTTATAGTCAGTGTTGGTGTAGAAGCCAGCATGGTTGATTCTACAATTTCTTTTCTATAATGGATATTTAGCTGAAGAGATTTCTATGCAAAGTGTTCATGGAAAGGCTTGGTTTCTCCTGTCTACCTATAGTAAAATTTAAGAAGAGAGAATAAGGAATTGTTAAACAAAAGGAACCAGAATGAGAAAATGTGTTCAGAAGAGAACACCAAAGGTGTGGTTGGCTGATTATTCCATAGAGAGATTAGTTGTGGGTGTGAACCATGGATTTAAACAGCCACCTCAACAGAAGTCAGGAATTGGGATAAGATTGTATCAACAGAAACACTGCCTGCTGGGATTAAAGGTAACAGAGAAAATAGGATAGAATGAAGGAAGGCTGAAAACATGTGTTATTCTTCAAGAAAAGAAGGACTCCAAAGGTGATTCAGAGATCATCAGGGCTATTCCCACCATAGACCCAGGGGACAAGGTTGCCTCCACTTTGGTTTCAAAGCATAGACCTGCTGCCCGGCACAGCCATCTAGGCAGGATCCTTGCAAAGATCCACACAGGCAGGGCTACCCCAGGCTAAGGAGACGGGGTGCCCCATTGAGCCACAGGGTTGAGGCCACCATCCCAGTGGGTTCAATAGGTGGGGCTACTGTGCAAGGGGTCTGGATAGTAGAGCATCAAACCAAAGAGGGTTATTCTCAAAGTTTACTGTCTAATGGTATTTGCCTTGCTAGGTTTTAAACTTGCCTGGGACCCATCACCTCTTTCTTCCTTCTTATTTCTCCTTTTTGGAATGAGGACATCTGCCCTACGCCTATCCAATCATTGATTTTGAAAGCACATGACTTGGCTTTTTTCACAGGTTCACAGGTGGGGAGAAGCTTTGCTTCAGGATGAATCCTAGCTCTAGTCTCACCTACATCTGATTTAGGTGATATTTAGATGAGACTTTGGGCTTCAGGCTTTATAGAGTTGATGCTGGAACCAGTTTAGACTTGGTGGCTGCTGGGATGGGATTAGCATATTTTACATCTGAGAAGAAATGAATTTGGGGGGTCAGGAGCAGAACGCTACAGATTAAATGCTTGTGTTCCCCAAATGTAATGGTATTTGGGGTGGGGCCTTTAGGAAATAATTAGGTTTAGATGAGGCCATGAGGGTGGGGTCCCCAAAATATAATTAGTGTCCTTATAAGATGAGCGCTCCCATGTGCTCTCACTCTCACTCTCTCCCTCTCTCTTCTATTTGAGGACACAGCAAGAAGACAGAAGTCCATGAATCAGGAAGCAGGTTCTTACCAGACATCTAATCTGCTGGTCCTTGATCTTGGACTTCCCTGCCTCCAGAACTGTGAGAAATAAAATTTCTGTTATTTATAAGCCTATGCTATTTTGTTACAGCAGCTTGAATGGACTAACATAGCTCAAGCTAAGACAAAAGGAAAATCCCACACAGAACCTTAATAACAGGTAGGGGTTATGAACCATCTCCCCAGGTGATTAGAATACATAAAGAGAACTGAAATCACAGGAGACTCATGAGATCACAAAGATTAAATATAAAAGTTGTCAGAGCTCTTTGAGACATCAGCCTGGGGTCCTTTCTTATACCCTTAAAAGGATAATCTTTAAATATTTAATGTATTTGAATCCTTCAAGCTAAGGATTCCAGGTAAACCCAAAGAGGAATCACAGTGAGGGCAAGTGAAACAGATGAGAATGCAGAAGAGTATTGTTCACATTTCCTTGTGAGGACTCCATTGAAGTCTCTGTGAATTTTTCTCTTAGAGACCTTATTTTGGGGGTATATTGAATAATAAAAGCATACATACCTAAGATCAGGGAAGTGCCTGACCAACTAAACCGCTTAATAAAATACAAACAGAACTCATTCCCTCTTTAGGGCAGTGCCAGTCAAATTATATCCTAATCATATACTGCACAAAGATACCTTGGTGACATTTTTAAGGGAATATCTGCATATCAAAGTACCAGGCTAAAAGTACAGAAAATGAAGCCTTTCAAATCCGCTCTCACAAATCTCAGCTAGACAGAAATCCAAACAACAAAAGCAGTGAAGAAGAGGGTTCATAGCTTTCTGCTGGAGGCAGTAGAGGGGAGGGAATGAGATTTTTACTTTCTCATCGCTCAGGGTAAAATTGCTCCAACCTGAAGGCAACATGAAAAATGGAGAGAGGGGTTAACATAGAACAGTAACCCTGAGAATCATTCCCTCTTGAAGCCTTCTCTTTTTCACAATGACATCTTGGCTAGAATAAAACTGGCAAGCCTGATGGACACCACCACCGCCACATTTGCAGGAGATGTCTTTTTTTTTTTTTTCCTTCCTTCAGATGTATTATAAGACATTAGGCATTCTGAACAGAGAAGAGCTCTGCATAACTGTGTGCAAAACCTAATAGTCAGGTATTTATAGTCTAAATCTATATATATTGCACCGCTACATTCATTTAGCATTTCCCAGGAAGAGCACATGATACGCTGTGTGCAAGGCAATCTTTCTGTGTTTTCAATAATAAATCCATCCTAACATAAAAGGAGGCTACAGATGATGAGCTTCACAACTCAGAGGAATGAGGAATAAGAACAGGAAGGTATTCTATTTGTATATCTTTTGTGCCATTCACACAAGCATATCAAAACCTCCCAACAGAATTCCAGAGAAAGGACAACTATATATAGGAAACAAAAAAGAGAAAAACCAAAAAGCTTGTATGTGTTACGCAAAAACACAGGTTATACTTAATAATTTCACACTGAGATGTCTAAAAGCAACTCGTACTCAAAGCAGTCCCTTAAAAGATCATAATGCTTTGAACTTTGGTTTTTATTTTTAAAACTAAGATTCTTTTCTATTAAATTATAGCATACACACAAATAAAAAGCAAAATATGCTAAAGGACTTTGGTTAAAATTAATTGATTTTCTCCTTCCCTTCCCCATCCTAAGCTTAATTTTATTGGTCATAATACACTACTTTTAACAATGTTTATTGTTATTGGCTTTTGTTTTTCATGTGATCCATATTTATGAATAACACACTCATGTAACTGTTTTGGGGTTTTTTTTTTTTAATTTATCAAATTTAGACCTTATTCACTGTCTTCCTCCTGATAACTCATACATAACTCATTTATACCCTTGCTCATTACCTCTTACCTATCACTTCCCAATATGGTAATATTATTAGTTCTACTATTTGGTTAATTTTACAATTTCAATTTCTTGTAATAACAGATTACAGAAGAGAATCTGAAAAGAAAATACATGTATGTATGTATGTATATGTATAACTGAATCACTTTGCTGTACCTGAAACTAACATTGTAAATCAACACTTTCAACAAAAAAAATTTTTTTAAATCTGCTTATAACCTTATTTCTTATTACAAAAAATAGAGACAAAACACTGTGTGTGTCTGTATTCTCTCCTTAACTTACCCTTCTCTTCTATTTTGATCATCTTCCAGCTTGTAATTTTTATTACCTCTACTTTTCTATTTCTCAAGTTTATAATATTCATAGTTGGTTCTCTAATTATAAAGTTTTTCATTTTCATATCTAGAAATTGATTCTAAACGCTGAAAATAAAGAACCCCCCAAAAATCTGGAGTTTTTGTTCACTGTCTTGGGCTGTATCTTTTTCTTGTATTGCTTTTTTTGTGATTCTACTTTTCCCTAGAATTATCAGTTGCCTTTCTATTCGTGTATGTATTATCTTTATCACCTTATTAAATTGTTTCAGAATTTCAAGAAAAATATCAAATCCCATTTTATCACCATCTACTGCCCAACAGATTATCACTTAAAGTAACATTCTGATAAAAAGTGAAGGGGAGGTTTACTTTCTGAGTCTTCGAATGCTAAAAGTAAAATTTTTGCTGATATAAAATTCTAGGTTTAAAATCATTTTTCTTTAGATCTTTGAATCATTTCCTGTTACCAGAATAATTCCTGTTTCCATTTAATCTATCTTTTCTTTATCTACAGAAGCTCTTAAGATCATCTTTTTACCCTTAGTATTTGAAAATATCGATGTCTTGTGATTCTTTTTAATCATCTGACTCTACATCTAGCAAGACTTCAGCTCTAGCTACGTTTTATAGTATCCTATTCTTCTTTCACAGACTATAATATTTTCTCAAAACTATATACCTAAAAATATCTTTCAATTTGTCTTTTGTTCCCTAATTTATCTTTTTCCTCTCATTATTTTTCTTCTTTAAAAAAATTTTATATTGGTGTCTTGGATAGCCAAGAATCTTAGTTGTTTTATTTGTTTTGTTTCGCTTATGCAAGGAACAGAGGGTACCCCTTGAATTTTCAAATTATTTGAAAAAAATATTGATTTTTTCCAGTTGCCTAACATGTCTCATAACACTAACTATTATCAGTACGCAAATAATGACCCTCCAATGTATATCTCCAGTCAGGACTCCTCTTCTTAACTCCAGAATCAAAATAAAATTGCTTAGTCAAAAATTACTTGATTTCTAATTGAATCTCATTCTTAATTTGTCCAAAAATGAAGTCCTGATCCCACATTCCTCTAGCACTAAATTTTCTTCTCCCACATTGTTCTCATCCTGCAGGGCTTAGTACAAAAACTTCAGAATTTTTCTTAATACTTTCACAACCACCAGTCAACCCATCAGAAAATGATCTCAGCTCAACTTCCTAAACATTGCCAGAATCAAACTATTTCTCAGTATCTCCACTGCTGCCCATCTGACTCAGGTTCCTATCATATCAATCCTGGATTATAGTTGTACCCTCTTATCTGATCCACCAATATTTCCCTAGGGCCCATGCTCTGCAGAGTACTCAAAGTGACAGTTTTAACATATAAATCAGATCATGTCATGCTTTTGCTAAAAATTCCACAAATACATAAAAGTTCAAAAAGTCCTCCCATATCTGATGGTCTGAATTCATATACACAGATTTTCCTCTCTCTTTGAACCTCCAGCTCCATCTCTGTCTCACTCCCTCCCCCTCTGTTTTAGTTGCACTGGCCTCCTTGCTGTTACACAAACATCTCATGACCTCTGTGACGTCAGAGCACTTCTACTCACTGTTCTCTCTGCCTGATACTCTTTTTCCAGATATCCTCATAGATCACTCTGTTAACTTTCTTCAAGTATATGCTCAAACACAACCTTAACAGAGAAACTTAACCATTCCACCCTATAAAATAGAAACTTCCTCTGATTCCTTCAGCCAGACTCACTATTCTCCATAGCACTTAACAACACCAGACACATGTCATATTTATTTCATTTTTTTCTCCTTACTACCCGACAACTAGAATGTAAGAGCCTCAAGAGCAGATTTTTTTTTCCTTTGGTTAACTGCAAATATCTCTAGCACTCACAAAATTGCCTGGACATAGCAGGAGCTTATTTAATATATGTTGAATAAATGAATGAAAGGATAATGAATAAATGATGAGACAATATTAAATATGGTCATAAATGATTTCAATAGTGAGACAGAGAAAGCTTGACATTTGGACCCAAAAGAAGTCCAGAGAGGCCAGCCCAGTGAACAAGGAGAAAGAGCCTTTGGGATGACAATGATGACTCAAGGGCAGGCTGGTCACTCTGGGACTTGTACAGCAGGCTGAAGAATTTTTTATTTTATTTTAAGGGAAATGTTAAGTCATTAAAAGATTTAAACAAAGGAATAATATGTTCTCATTTTTCTCCCAAATTTTAATTGTTCAACTGAGTGAAATATAAAATAAAATAGAGCCAAGAGAAGAAGAGAGACTATCAAAAAGGTCATTGCCAGAGTTTGGATGAGACAGGATGCCTGTTGGAAAAAGTGGTGGCAGTGGGAGATAAGAGCAAAGATAAATTTAGAGTATATGTTGTAAGTAGGAACAATAGGAATTACCAATCATTTGCAACATAGTGAAGCAGAGGAATTTTGGCTTGAATAATTATGGATGAAGTGCTAAAGATCAAAATGGGAAAAACTAAAGGAAGAAAGGTTTTGTGGGCAGAAATCAAGCATTTGGTTTGAATGTATTAAGTCTGAGACACTTGTGATGGTTTAAGACTCTCTCCATTAATGGGACCTTGCTTCACCACTCTCCTCAGTAACAGTAACCACTGCCCCAGGAAACTTCCTGGGCACCAGACTCTCTGCCAAGCACTTGGCAAGAAGTGAAGCCCAATATCTAAGTTTTAGGATATTCCAGGCTACCTTTATTTGGAGATTCTAGAACCCAATACAACAGGAAGTCAATACAGTCTTACATAGATTTTGTAACTGAACTCAAATGTGAAGCCACTCTATGTGACTTAGCCCCTATTTCTCCTTTGACAGGAGGTGATGTCCTAGCAGGAAATCTGGCCTGAATGCAGAAGTTTATTAAAAAATTCATATTTGATTCTCTCTTCTATGGCAGAGAACCCTAAATGGCCACAAAGAAACTGCATCCCCCTTCTCACGTCAAGGGGAAATGACGAAAGTGCATAGGACAGCCACAATTAGGCAGATGAGGGTCTGTTCAGTAGTCACAAAATGGACTACTCTCAACCTCCAGTCTTTTCTCTATAACCCTCAAACTGCCAGCTGCAAACTGCCTAGGGTTTAAAAAAGTGGTTTGGGCATGAGAAATAAATTTAGAAATTATGAGCTCAAAGGAAGCAATTAAAGCCATGGGAAGAATTAAGTAATCTAGGAAGGATGTATATAAAGGAAACAGGCACACAGAGAGCTCTAGACTTCATAATGCCTAAGGTTTGGGTAGAAAAAGAAGGCTCTAAGAAAGACTATGAAGGAAAAGTTGAAGAAAAAGGATGAAAAGCAGAAGAGGGTGATGAGAACTAAGAGGAACTAGTGTTCTCAATAAAGAGGAAATGAGCTTTTATCCCAGTTTTGCTGAGAGGTTAGATAAAGTAGAAACTGAATGTAGCAATACTGGAAATCATGGGAAGAGAGTTAGTGTCACAATGCAGGAGGAAAAAATCATGATGGCTTAATGAGCAATTAGACAATGAGACAGTGAAGATACCTTAGATAGAATATAACACCAAAAAAAAAAAAAAAAAAGATGTTAAAATGAGCAAAGAAATGCCTCAGTAGCTGGAAGGATGTGGGAGTCAAAGAAGTAATTTTTAAACAAGTGTACCAAAAGGTAGGCAGAGAAGGAACAGCAGCGAGCTGAACAGACCCTTTCAGATGGTGCTGGCCAAGCAAATACAAGCACACCGTGGAGCCCAGGCCAGTAAGATCAATCCATTGGCAGAGAACAGCTTTGGGGCCTTTAGGGTTCTGGGTTTGGAAAATGTCCTCTAATAACCTGAGGTACCTTTGAACCACATTCTTTGAGGGCAGTCAAGTATTGTGTGAAATATTATGGGATTTTGAGAGACCAGAGAACTATGTGTAAGACCTTTAGTTACTATAGTATTTTCCCTGATATTTACTAATGTTGTTATTATTACTATTACTATTATAATCATTAAACTTCTTTATCTAATACTATTTGTATAGTCTCACCAGCTGCCTAGCACTGTCCTAAGAACTGCACAAATATTAACTCATTTAATCCTCATTACAGCCATATAAGGTGCACAGAATTATTATCTTTATTTTACAAACTGAGGCACAGAGAATTCCATAAGGAAAGCAGTCTGTTTTCAGAGGTCTTGACTTCAAGCTCTGCATAAAGTTGTTGCTGTTTCATATAAGTGCTTGTTTGCAAATGAGGGTTGTTAATATTGTCAGGTGGAAAACACTTCACTCAACTTCTGGATGAGTGATTCAAGTCAAGTGAAGAACAACTCTTCCGTTAATTAATGGGGACGCTCTTTGGGACTTTGGGTATTGTTCACATAAAGGGTCTACAAGCAAGCTGCACTGGCAATGTGTTTTCCATTATTCATTTTCTTTAAACCTCATGAGATGTAAGAGTCAACAAGCTTAATTTTTAATCATGAATAGGAATGGCTAGTGAAGAAATGATTACTATTATGGCTTTGTTTCATTTTAGGGAACAGGATTCCTACCTGGTACCCTGACTCCTTTGCAGAGTTCTCCTCTAAGAAGTCTGTAAAAGAGCATCTGAAAATTGTTGACCTCTATAATCAGAAACTCAACATCTCCTGTCTGACAAGCTGATTCTTTCTCTCACTAAAAATAAATATGTTCTTTAACCTCAAAATATCCTGATTCCCTTGACCCTTCTTTTTTGCCCTACCCATCACTTATTTCTAGCCTTACCTCCTTACCTGCCCATCCTAAATCCACTGGTATCAATTAACTGATCTTTTTTACCAGTACCCTCAATTTCTTTACTTTTACATGTTTCTGGTTCAACATCCTAAAAATGATGACTTAAGTAAATCCAAACATCTGAATTCTCCCCTCCAGCCACTTCTGAAGATGCAACCATGAACTAGGACAATTGTATGGACTGATGATGCTACAAGCAACAATCTTTTTCAATGACTCAGGCCAGTTCCCTTTCTCCTTCTCTCTTCTCATTACTACATGGGCTGGACGCTGCCTGATTCAATTTCAGCCTCATATGACAGAGAGGAATGAAGTACTTAATCTGCCTCCTCACCACGACTATCACCTTCATCCCCATGTCAGAAGAGGAAACATGGCTTCTCTTTTCCAAGGAATTCCTTTCATTAATACTTTATCTGCCATCCTCCCATTTCCTCCAGGATCTTGCTCCCACCACCATCCAATTTTCTTGTACGGGCAACGTTTCACATTCCATTGGTTCCTTCCTATACATACAAGCCAAAATATAGCCAAGTACTGAGATATAAATAAAAATAAATGAATAGAACACTTCCTCTATAACCTACATACCATCTGGTATTCAAAACTACACATCACATCCACCCTTCCCAAAATATTAATGCTTGCTGAAGATTTTTGGAGCACTCATTGTATGTCAGGCTCAGTTCTAAGAACTTTACTGTTAAGTCATGCAACAACCCTGTGAGGTAGCATTTTTATTATCCTCATTTTACAGAAGAAAATTTTAGTCACAGCAAGTTTAAGTACACCGCCCAGAGGCACACAGAGACACTTCCCATTGTGGTTTTGACTTAATATATTTTACAATAATCATCATGGGCAATCATTTGCTAACTTTCACCATTTGCAGGTTTAAAAGAATTAAACAGACCACCTCATCTCTTTGAGGAATCTTTTAAAATTTCTTCTTCATTTTTGCTTTTTAAACTTTTCTGAGCACTACTTTCATATTTTCTGTATCTATCACAACCTCAATTTGTACTCATTCTCAATTACTTAACATTGTTAAAAAAATAAACTGTAATTAAATTCAAAGTACATAAAATCTGAATACATTTTTACCTGTTGAATATAAAAAATTATTATTTTTCATGTGTTAGCCCCCAAAATATTTTTAATATTCAAAATTAAGCATTAAAAAGTAATAAGGAATATCAATTTTAAATAAAAATATTTAAATAAATCAGAATTTTTTAATTCTTAAAAATTTAATTAACTCTTATGAAGTATTTTATAAAAATACAACTCATCAGAATTTTGCATTTCATATCTGTCTAGATGCCAAAGTAAAGCATCAGCATCATGCTTTATGAGAGTTATGTCTAAACTCAGGTAAATACAAATTGTAAAAAAAAAGAGGAATCATTTAATGTTATAAAATATTTTAAGCTCTGCAACATATTGTGAATACCTGCTATTTGTGAGTATCTTTGGAAACACAAATTGGAACATGAAAAGTAACAACAGATGCTCAGCAGTACTGAGAAATGATGCTATATGTTTCAAAAATCTACTTTGTTTATCCTACTTGAGAAGAAGTATTTGACAGATCAATTAATCCATCTTTTTTCTTATCTATGCCCTTTCCCTGCTCTGATCCTCTCCTTACTCGGAAGCAATGCACACCTCCAATGTCATCAGTGGCACAGCCCACAACTTCCACAGCATTTGTACACAGTTGCCTTTGTAAGAGATGGTGGAAATACTACTCTGGGAAAGGAGCGATATTAGTCAGGAGATGCTTGGGATTACAGGCATGCAAGCACTGAGTGCTAAATTTCACTTGACAGAAAAATCTATGTATTCTTTAAAATAGGTGGGTACATGTATTTAAGAAATTTAAGGTCTTGTAGAACACAGGGCTCTGGGCAAGAGCCACTCTGGCCTGGATCCCAGGGAGTCTTGCTTAAAACAGAAACCAAGTTCAGGGGTAGAAAAATGAAGAGAGAGATGTTTCTTGTAATTCTAAATTCATGGCTTGAAAATACGTCCAGTACAACTGCTGTAAATTTCACATACTTTACAAAACTTTATTGACAAATCTGCTTTCTTACTAAGCTGGAAGCTTACTAAAAACTGGAATTAAGTCTCAACTGATTACTGTGGTCCTAAAAATGAGCCTATCTTCTAGCACATACTAGGCAATGCTGCTGTAAATGGTTCCTTGTTTCTAAGAAGGTTAAAATGAGATCAAGCACATATATGCAACAGAGATGCTGAGGGCAGAAATACCCCCAAAGGGGTTTAAATGAGAGTATTTCAAAAGATAATTAGATACAAATAGCAAATCCAAAGATTATTACTAATGTAACATGTACATTTTTCTCTTCTTTCCTCACTTTTTCTTCTCTGAATGAACAATTCCCAATAATAAATATAGAAAGCCAAGAGCTCTTTAACCATTAAATTTTCTGATAGCTTTTCCTTGTATACAGTTGATATATAAGGAAAAATGTTGCTATTAAACTAAATTTTAAGTAAAAGCACATTATAGTAGAAAAAAGACCCTCCAGAGAATAATTTTATGAGACCATTATTGCACGGTAGCTTGGGCAGTTGAACTCGCATGAAACAAATGGCTCCATAAAACAAGTCCCAAAGTGGCCTATTGCTTAATTAAATTCATATACAAAGCATTCCTCTGCCTTGACATGTGTACATACATATATTAGATATATTTTAAAATTCAGTCTGAAAAATATGACCTCATAAAGATGCAAAGGTTTAGACACCACTTCAAAGCCAAAGAACTTCTTGAAGCAATATTTTATATGGAACTGTGACTTTTAAAATAATTGCTTTTTTTTCCTTAACATAGTAAGAACAGAACAGTCAGTTTGATGTATACAATATATTTAAGCTTTCTGCCTATAAAGCTATGCCATAGTCTATATGAAATGCTTGCATTCAATGCAAGTACTGCTAATTCTTTCATCTCCTATTTCATCAAAGTGGAAGCATTTATAGAGCATTCTGGGTGTGCATAGGAAGAAACACACTGACAAGATCCATAGTCTAATCCTTCAACTGAAATGTGTCTACTTAGAATGCTAATGTAATGAATGCAAATAAATTAAGGCATGTTTTTTTCTCTTGAATATAAAATTGTTTTACCACAATGTATTACTCTATTCTTCTGTTTCATGAACCACCTACATGTGGGTAACAGCCCTCCAGGAACAGAATGTGGTCCAGTCTGTTCGATAGCCTAAAAACATCTTAAAGCCATCTGGTATTAAATGTGTTCAGGAAAGATGGAAGCAAGGGAGTAAAATGAAGAGACATTATTCAAAACATGTTACTAGCTGATTATAAGATTTTGTGTCCAAAAATGTTCTATCAGTTTCAAATTTTACACAAAATAATCTGGAATGAATCATTTAAGACTCTCAATTTTCACCTATTCTTTTGGGAAACTCCTTAATAATGCCTATTTAAGTAGCACCCCAAATAAAAATGGAAAATGATGTATAAAATCTAGAGATGCACAGGTGATTCTCAAATATAGAATGTAAATGAGATAGGTTTTAAATGCGTAGGAAAGATGTTGTAAATTTGGGTGAAATTCCTTGGACTTACAAACAGAAAAATGTGGAGAGCTTTATACTGGTTTAAATAATTTTTACACTGGAAACTGAAAATATCAGGCTAAGAATAACAGTAATCATAATAGTAACTATTATTGATTAAGTACTCACTGGGTTCCAGGCACTATGTGAAGCATTTTACACTAAACTATCTCATTTTAATCCTCATGACACCTCTACAAAGGTATTCTTAAAGGTAAAGAAACTAAGGCAGTGAAATATTAAGAACCTTAAAAATTACAGTAAGTTAATAAATGGCGGAGTTAAAATTCCCTTTTCTGCTGATATGAAGGCCCATCTTTTTATCCCTAGGCCCCTTGCTGCCAACTTTAACCAGCAAGGCATGATGTAGCCATGGGAGAACCTCGGCCATGCACCTTAGAACCTCACAGAGATAACTCTAAATCTAGGCCACTAACTAGCAGAACAAAAGGTCAGAGATGCATCTTGAACGTTTGGCTCACTAAAGGTAACTGCACAATTTGGCCAGTGTCCAGCTCTATAGTTGAAAACAAATACTTAAGTAATAAAAGAGGTTTATGTTGAGAAACAGTAGGTGTCTACCTGAGTCATTTATATTCACAAAGGGGATGAGTACACAACCTTTCCTCTAAGCCAGTCCTCTATATGTGTGTGATAACTAAGGGGAGGTCACAGAACAGCCACCTCTTGTGCTATCCAGGGAACAAGTGTGCCCTCCAACAGCAGAAAGGCTCAGTGAGCTCCCTGCCTGCATGAAGAGCATATGTAGGCTGTCCTGGCCCTATTTATTATCACTTCCACTTCAGTCACCCTCTTCCTGAATGCCATAGCTGAAGAGAAAGGGGCAGACCCTGAGTGTAAGAGTAGATACTGCTATTGCCTTGCAAAAGAAATGCACCCCAAATTCAAAAGAATAACAGAGAGAGTACTGGATAACATTTACCAGGCATTTAAAGAACTTTACAGGCCCTTTACAAGTGGAATGTAATGTTTACTTTGGATACATAATCATAATGAAAACCAAAGGGTCTTTTTGGTTTGCCCACCCCTGAACATCACTTGCCACCAAACACAGAGCATGTTATTCTGGTTTTGATGAGTCGCCCTGATGAGATTTTTTAAAATCTTTATGCACATTTCTCAAAAAAAGTCTGTAGCCCTCCTAACAACCCTTCTATGGAGAAGTCAGGGGTACAGGGACCTGTCTGTCTCTCTTTGTAATTGGAAAATGTTACTTAAAATACTTACAACAAGGATATCTAAGAGAGGATACCTGAATTCCTGCTCCTTTAGGTCATCACTGTTATGCCTCCATTATTATTTTGTCACTTTAGCAGGAAAAGAAACCACGTGACATAGTAAGATTATACACTTTTAAAAAGTTAAGTTACTCTCTCAGTAAGGTTTGAATCTCTTAAGACCTCAATTGTAAGGATGTGGCATTGATGTTTTAAAAAGCTTTGTTCTGCCACTGCTACATAATATTGAGATTTTGAGGATGTTTTAAATAAAAATCTCTTCTGATGTGTAGTATTCTTGAATTTTTACCCCTTGATATTTTTTTTCAAAGGAACTCATTTTAAGATCCATATATTCAACAAACATTTATCAAATGCCCATAAAATACAAGGCATTTATCTGTGGCATCTCAGAAGACATACATACATATATAGGATGCACTTATTTTTGAACTCAAAGAGAGCTTCCTATCAAGTAACAAAAGTAAAACAAATAACCAAAGCAATAATGCTAAACAGCCCAAGGGAAGTGCTATTTGAATGACAGAAACCAAATGCCTAAGAGAATTCCAGTTTCAGTTTGGCTCCAGAACTTCTGAGTGACCTTATAAACCCCCCACTGTGGCCAAGTGCAAGGCACTTGAGATAAAGAAGGCTCTTTGTTTTAAAGGTCCTGGAATGTAAATTTCTTGATATTCCAGGGCTACCAGGATCCTCCCTGGCTCAATCCACAAGACAATGAAAGAAACCAGCCAGCATAGTGTTTACTATTAAATAACTTTGACTCAGTTATATTACAGTGTTATCACTGTCCTTTGCCAAAACATCAAATATTCACTCAACCTTAAAAGAATTTCTCTCTTAATATGTTTGAATATTTTTGTGAATTAAGTGGTATAAAGAATATTTAAACTGCAAGAAAATTTAGAAAGAAAGAAAGTTAACCCCATAGATGAGATGCTGGAACCCAGATAAGTGGAGTGAGTCATGGGCAGAGGAGGGATTAGAATTTGGGCTTCCTGACTTCTTAAGCCAGTGTTAGTTCTGCCACAGTATTTTGATTATTTATGAAGTTGCTCAACTTCATTCAGTCACTGAGAATGCTATCCATAGATATTTTTGCTTTGATCCTTTCAGATTTTTTATTAACATTGTTTTACAAGTTATGTGTCTATGTCTGGGATAGGAATACTTGCATACAGAATTCTAAAAGTTAGTAAAAGGGTAAAGCAACTTGACATCAAACAAAAACTGCTTTTGAATCACATTTTGTGAAGCATACAAATCTATCTTTAATATGAGAGCTGATGTCTTAGTCAGTTTTAGGTTTTGAAAGATGAACCCCACAGAATGATGGGGACTAAATCTGACTTTATTGTTGATGCTGATTTGGAGATCCTCAAATCTTGCCCATGAAACACATCTGAAGTTGACATTTCATCTGCATATCAAAATCATCTGTCAAGTTCACTAAACCAGGTTTAAGTGTTCCTCAGTCTGCTCTCACCCTATCAGCCAGCCTATGCTAATCTCTCTTTTGGCATTCTGTGACATGTTATTCTTTTCATTTATGACACTTTCGTCATGGTGACATCATGATTTGAAATTTTATATCTATATAAATATATTTATGTATTCATTAGTTTAATACCTGTCATCTGACACACTGTAAGCTCTGTGGAGAAAGGAATTAGTCAACTGTGCACCAATTTCATCCCAGCCTCAGGGGTTATTCAGTAGTTTTTGAATGAACAAAGGATAAATGATTGGGTACCTTTCTGAATTTGGAAATTGATGATATTCTTAAAGTTCACTAGGTACAATTACTAATGAAGAGGGGTACTGTGTTACACACCACAGATATTTTTTAAGTCTATTACTGCCTGTATTAGGCAGAACCCTTTTAAATCCAAGTGATAAAACCCAACCTAAAACCATTTAAACAAACTTGAGAATTTATCAACACAAAACTGGAAAGCCCAAGGTTGCTATTAGCTTGAGGGAAGATATGATCTTGTATTCAACACACAGCACTAGAAGGAATATTCAACAAAACTGGGGATATTTTGTCTGTTTTGTTCAACAGTGTAGGCCAAGTTCCTATATCAGTGCTTGTCATATAGTAAATGCTCAATAAATACTTATTGAATAAATGAATGATCAATCTCTGTCTCTTGGACAAACTTTCCTACCCAATAGTGTGGCAGGCAGAACAATCATTCACAAAGATATTCATACCGTAGTCCTTAGGACCTGTGACTATATTACCTGACATGGCAGAAAGGACTTCACAGATAAACTTTAAGTTAGGACCTTAGATGGGAGATTATCCAGGTGGGCCCAATTTAATCACATACATTCTTAAAATCAGAAAACCTTTCCCAATTACATTCAGAGATAAATATAGCAATGTAAAAGGAGGCAGAGAGATGTGACATGAGGACACAATCTGCAATTGTTGGTTCTGAAGATTCATGCTTGGGGTCACGTGATTGAAAGGCCATCAACTGGAGCAGGAATGGTTTGCAAAGGAAGCAGTAGGTTATGTCACCAGGTAAAAACAAAGGGACACCTTCAAGTTTCTTGACATCTTATAGGGAAGACAAACTTTACACATGAAATAAGACAAAATACAATTAAAGGCCAAAATACTTGTTACACATAAACACATTCAACCATACAATCTTAAGAAGGAAAGAAATACTATTGGCCCAAAACATTACTGAAGCATGTAGATTTTGAAGATTATGGGGGAATAGAATGGAACAAAAATATGGAAAGGAACTATCAGAAATCTCAGTAAAACAAGGCTATCATAGACAACATGAAGAGACAAAGCTACTTTGAATGGAATGGGGAAGAAATCTTTAAAATGTTAAGAAGGATGAATGAGAAACATAAAGAAGACATTAAGGTATTGAAGTTTCAAAAAATTGTCTACAAATTTGTCAGAGAAAATTATTTTTATGACTATATTATAAAGAAAAAATATTCTTAACTCTATAACTTCACTTCATACCAAAGTTAGAAAATATTTACGACTCCTGATTTTTGTTCATCTTTTAAAATTTTTACCAAAACACTACTCTCCCGATAATGTGCATGTTCCAAACCACAGCAATACGAGCTGCTTTGTGTGGCTCCAATAAGACGATCATAGATATTCAAAGAAGCAACCTTTGCTATTGAGGCAGGATTAGAAAAACCATTGTAGAAAGGTCTGAAGGACTTAAGGGAATCAGGGTAATTAAAGAGAAATGTTGATATTAAGCTTATAAAACATATGAATCATCCTTTTGCTTCCTTGGGTGATTCTTCAAGTCATCTGATATTTAATCTTCGTTTTTTTTTTCTTCTCCAGGGAGAAAAATGTAGCTGGAGGTTCAGCTTCCTATTTGCCACCAACAAAATTATCAGCATTTTCCATCAACCATGCGCTATTGATCCCTCTCTCTCTCTCCTACTCATTTCCCCCAAGCATTTTAAGGTATTCAGCTCACTGACTTTATTTCTAAAATAAAACTAAGTTAAATCTTCTCTAAGCCTCCCCCTACCTACTGTCTAGTGTTTCTCTATCCTTCTCAGGCAAGTGTCTTTAAAAACTAATGCTCACTTCCCATTTAGTCCTGAATTGCCAACACTGTGACTTTGCTTCCAACCTCCCAGAAAAACTATTCTTGGCAAAGGTGCAATGATCTCAGGCCCTCCCATTAGTTCTCTTTTATTTCACCTCATTCAGGCCTCTGTTTGAAATAACCTCCTCAAAGAGGCTTTCTTCGTGCCACTCAATCTGTTCCCTTATCCTGTTTTAACGTTCCTCAAAGTACCATCCATCCCCCCCAATTATGATTGGGTTACTTGGTTGAGTCTGGCTCCCCACACAATGTTAACACCCAGGAGAGCAGAGACTTTGCTTGTTCCTGTCTGTATCCCAAGGTGCAGAGCTATACCTGAATCCAACAGATGCTCACCAAATATTTGTTGAATTATTTTCAGTATTCCATTAAAACTCTTCAGTTTTAACCTACTTTGCTACAAATTAAAAACTTCCTACTTTTTATATGTGCTTCTCCCATAATTTTGGTGATATGATTCTTCAGTGCTTCTTCTCCTTCGTCTTTGTGCCATCCTTCCCATCCTAATGCAGAGACCTTTCTTAACAGGTCCCGGAAGTCTTCTGACTGCTTCACTTTCTTGCCCTTTTCCTGTGTAGTTTTGCCTCCATGACTTCAGTTACTACATGTTCCAAAACAACTTTAAAATGTATGTCTCCAACTCCGACATCTCTCTTGTGTTCCAAACAGATGTCTCAGAGGGTCACTGATGCTTCCCCATGAAGGCACTGGAAACTAAACAATGCACCTTCTCTCCTCTCCCAGGTCTGCCTGTGCCTTTAGTTTGTATGTACTAATTTCTAATTTGTGCTCCCACCCTCTCCTTTAGTCCTGCTTGACCTACAGGCATCCTGTGTTTCCAGTTATACCTCCACAATAGCTCCTAACTGAGGTCATTTGTCTGTATCCCTGTTGAAGTGGCTACAGTCAGGCTCTCACTATTTCTCACCTGGATTCTTACCACAGACTTCTAATTGGTCTCCTTGCCTGTCGTATGCCCAAAGTCCTAATCAAGCCATTCTGGTTATTAGAGTGACAACTGAAAATTTCAAGATAGCATAATATAAAAAGCCCATTATTGACTCTTTCTTATGTTCCACCTACACTGCTGTTGAGCACATACCCACTGCTTCTGTAACCAAGCAATACCCTATGGGGCCTTCCTGGGACAGACCTCTCCCCCATATCCTCTGTTGTAGCTCATCTCTGATAATAGTATCTCATGAATATGTCCTGAGCTTTTCAGATGCTAAAAATCACCACCAAATGGAAGAAATTAACTACTCAGTGAGCATGAGCATGTAGCTCCTAGACCTTCTGGTGCCTAGGATTGATCATGGTAACTTCCCTGTTACCTCAACATCAACCAGAGAACTGTGCATGAGCTAATCACATATCCTGGGACACACCTCCTTCACCCTCCCTTTAAAAATATTAGGCTGAAACCCTTTGGGGAGTTTGGGCATTTTGGGGGCATGAGCCGCATGTCCTCCATGCTTGACCCTGCAATAATAAACCTTTCTCGGCTCCAAACTCCTATGTTTTGGTTTGTTTGGCCTCACTGTGTGTCCAGCACAGGAACTTGTGTTTGGTAACACTTTCTTTTATCTCTGTACCTTTACACTGTTGCTTCCACTCTCTTTAATGTTTTCTCCCATCATTTCCTCTTGACCTGGCTAAGTCTTATTTGTCTTTTGCACCCTGATTAAAATCTTGCTTCCTGCAAGTTTCCTCTTCTGATTGCTACCTGTCCACAATACCCAAAACTATATTACATGGCACTCCAATGTGTTTCCACAGCCTCCTCCTTCTCCTTCCTCTCATAGGTCTTTCGTACTCAGATCAACACAATATTAAAATTATGATTTATTTGTCCGCCCTTTGGTATCAGGAAGGTAATGCTAGTTGCTGAGACAAACCAACCCCAAATTTTAACTCTCTCATAGAGAGTTTAATTTATCTCTCACTCATAGAAGTTCTATCTAAGACAAAACAAAGTCTGGGACAAAATTAACAGTGGCTGTTTATTCATAAACTTGACAAGGGAACCCATCTGCTGTCACTTTCATTTCATCAGAGGACCAAAGGTGTCAGAAAGGAAAGAAAGTTTGAGTATAAAGGATACTGAGAGCATTACTGATTGGCAAGGATTCTATTAAAATGGTATCTTCCGAAGTGGGGAAGAATCTTTAATTGGTCTCTAGATACATGTGGTACCCTTTGGTTGGCAAGAGGGAGAAAGTGCATAGTTTGTGAGCATTACGAAAGAAAAATTATTGTTTAGTGTTAAACCTGAAGGGTTCTCATGTCTCGCAATTTCTTTAACAAGTGGAGGTTGGGGGGGAGCTTTTTTGTGGCAGTACTGTCATCATGGTCCTCAGTGGGGTGGCTGCCGTGACAGGATGGTTCCCAGTCCAAGTATAGTTTTTCTGGTAGTTGGTGGCTTTCTTCCCTGTGGTGATCTGAGGATCTAGGTTCCTTTCTTTTATGGCCCTGCCATCCTACGGATCAGTGAGCAGATGAGGAAAACGGGACTACACTTCTCACATATCCCAACCAGAAACGAATAAACATCACCTCTGTTCATGTTCCACTGGGCAAAACCTAGGCCTCCCAGAGACTCCTTCACGCTACAGAGTGAAAACACAAATTTTGAATGAACAGGTCCTAGCTACCATCCCCACTAGATTTTGAGTTGTAAAAGGAGACACTATGCATTTCCATTGCGTTCCAAAGTGTTAGTGCCACATATCAGCTGCTCAAAAAAAAAAAAAAAAAAAAAAAAGCCAAGTGATTAAATCAATATATGTTTGATTGGGTCTATCTGAAAACTCAGAATCATTACAATTGCTTCTTTCTAGTCCTGAAGATTTACTCAAGCAAGTTATGGTTAAAAATGAAATAAAAACATATAACCTATGGATATAAGACATCATTCTGAAAGCTAATATTGAATATCCTTCTATCTGCAAAACATGAAAATGAATCTAAGAAGGACTATAAATAGTAAATATCAAATAAACTAACAGCAATATTTTAAACAGTACAATTAATATTATAAAATAATTTAGAAGAGAAAGTGCTTGCCAAAGGAAAATTTCCCTAATATTTTGAAAAGGAAATTCAAAAAGGTCATAGATTTTATCTTAATAATCAACTAAAAGATTTTTATTTAGAATTTAGAGCTAATTTTTGAGGCAGTAAAATAATTCTTAACAACCTTTTAATTTGTCACTTGAAGATATTCTAAAATAAAATTGTCAAAAATAAAGCATGAAATAAATATCAGCACATCACCCAGTGAAAAATATAATAAACAACTTTCCAATTAGTATTAGAGGTACTAAGGAATGAATTATCCTCTGCTTTCAGATTTTCATGAATAATTCAAATTCTGCTGTCAGTAGACCTAATTAGTAATTATCTAAACTATTTCTAAATTATCTGGTTTTAAGCTACCTGTGTTGCAACTAGATTTATTTCTGATGTAATTATTAACCCCATCTGTGTTGGCCTTAGCTTTTTTCTGTTACTAGTAATGGAACAGGTATCTCCAGATAGCAGAGAAGCCGACAGATTCAGTGTATTATTATGCCATTACCAATTAGCCCCTCTAGTGCTAAGAAATTGACAGCATATCCCACACAAGCAGGTATTTTTGAGGCCCTTAGAAATGCTTATCCTACATTCTATTGACTTAACCATATAAGCACAGAAGAAAAAGCTGACCTTAAGAGGAAAAGAATAAAATCTAGAGTAAACGTGATGGACTTCCTTAGGGATGGTGTGAAACATATCCAAGTGGTTGTAGAGGGCTCACATGCAGGGAAGTCTTCCCTGTGTGAACCATGAAAGCAAATGAACACATTCAGAAGTAACACAGTACGAAAAGGGAAATACATTAAACTCAAATTTAATGCTAGATCATAATGCTAGAGATATCTTCTTTTTATTTAATTTTCAGTACATCTGATGGTGTATATATATTACTCAACCACACTATTTGAACTTACAAACTTCATCTCTACACACACACAAAGTTTACAAAATTAATTTTGACATCCTTACCCCCCAAATATCCTGAATCTGAAGAATTCCTAAAAATCCTTGGGATGCAACAAAACATAAAATTATAACTGTGTTGCAAAACATACTTAACTGATGGCTCCAAGTGCATCATAAATTCTGGGAAGAAAATTTTAATTGATCATGCACATATTCCCTGATTTCATTCTGACTGTTCCTAGAGAGGGGATTTAGGTAAAACTGTATTACCTTTTCCTCTTTTTTAAATATTTTACTGGAAGCTTTTAAAGATTATAATACTCTATCCAATTCTTTCAAAATGTTCAGAAGCATTCAGTTTTAACCTGCAGGAGTACATCATAAAATTTTATTTTACCATAGCTATTTTTCCCCAACAATAGCTTTGTCTATTATTGTCATTAATAGCTTCCTCAATTTTCATAGACATTCAAAAAAAAAACTCTATTTCCTTTTTCATTCTTGTTTTTAATCCAGATTTTACTGACAGCTGAGAAGAATAAAAGACGTGATAGGCTTATGGTCATTTCTGGAGTCTTTGCTGCTCATTATTACAGTGTTTTTTCCTCTGTTTTGTTCTTTCTCTTGGATGTATTTATAGAAACTTTTCTTATTTCCTTTGAGTCCCCCAGCTACATTATTTCATTTTGCTTTCTTGCCTCTCTTATTGTGTGCCTGCATTCCTTGAAGACTAGCTTATATCTATTCCTTTCAATCTCCCTTTTTTTCCATTTCCTATACAATTCTATTTTGTATTTCAGTGCTTAGAGAAACCCACCCTCACCTACAGATATTTTTTAATCTTCTCTGTTTTTCCAACCTATCCTGGGATAGCTTTTGAGCTTTCCATGTTGAGCTCATCTTAAAACTCATTTCTCCCCGCTTTTACCCTGCCCCTAGCAGTCTGCCACTGACTTCATTTAAACTTATTATCTGTCTCAGTACCCTACTAACAAATGCTTCAAGTTTAGCCCTATTCACTATATTAGAGACACTGACTGGATATTTAACACTTTTAAGGGACTTACTGGTCTAAAAACAAAATGGGAAATTTACATACATCTCTAGAGTGTTAAGCAAATAAGTGAATGGGTGGTACAGTATCACTGTATATTGTCCTTCTAAGTCATTAAGACAGGACTGATCTCCCTAAGCTGGACAAGAGAAAGTCTAGATGACCTCTTTGTAGACAACTAGCCTTGGTCAACTTATGGATCTACTGAACAAAACTGTGACAGTAGACACTACTGCCAAGGCCAATCTCAGGTTCACTTATTCTGGAACTCATCTGTATCCAATTCTTCCCAGGACTCAGTAAATTTATTAAAGTAATGTTGGCAACAAAGTATAATTCTGAACCCTCAAGTTGTACATTGTATTTGTAAATACAGCCATGGAACTCCAGAAGATGAGGTCATAAAAACAGCTCAGACTAAGAATTGAAGTTTCAAGTTAAAGACCTTTTAGTTAAACCTACAAGTGTACATTTACAGACCCAGAAGCCTGGAAAGTTTTGTTAACCAAAATCTACCTCCAGACATTGGACTTGCTCTAGCCCAGATTTAATTATTTAAATCTCCTTTTATGATGTCATTCCAGTAATCCATCACATGCTCTTAAATGAAAGAGCTAAAGCCAAGGAAATTAAACTAGAACTCTGCCTCCCAAAACCAAAGGAAATATAGAAAAGTTATAAAAGACACTGAAGCTACAGACTGCCTGTGAACCATCAGGGTGACATGCTTATGGGCAAGGACAAATATTATTCAAATTGCCTCATTTCATTTGACTGGCACCAGTTGAAAAGAAACAAATTAAATATTAATATCAGTCTGGCTATTTAGATACCTTATATCTGTTTTTGAGTCTTTCATTTAACAATATCAACATTTCTAAGTCTGATCATTTCAAAAATAGGTTACTATTCATTAGTAACTGATGGTTTCTCCCTAGTACTTTGAATGATAGTCTTCAATATAAGAATATTACCACATTTTAGACATTGTAGAACCTATAAAATAAAGATTAAAATGAGCTTCTACCCTTCTCTCAAGATACTTTCAAATTAATCATAATCTGGGTAAAAATCCATGTTTTTTTTTTTACAAGCCTTCACATCCTTCCCAATTATATATATTCATAGTTTATTATTTATAGATGTTTATAGAGAACATGAATATAAATTATATGAGTATATTATATAATATGTATCATATAAACTCTTTATATGTATAGAGAGGGCCACAAACATCTGGAAAGCTGTAAAAGCAAATGATCAAGCATAAAATCAAGTAGTCTCTCACAGGAGGTAGAGGAAGAAAAATCAACTTTCCAAACCAGGAAACAAGATTGCTTAAAGGATCACCCTCCCTGCTTCCCCCAAGTAGAAAGCAGGGCTCTCTCCGTACACATCTGTAAATAAATGACATATAAACTTGGTCATGAATAAAAGAAGAAGGACAACTTTTTGTACCATAAAGAAAGGGTGAAAGTAAAATACCATCGATATTAAGTGGATTTTTTTTCCTTTTTATAGATTTTACATTTAAAACACATATGTCATGACATTTTAATGTAGCAGTTCTGAAATGGAGAAACAGCACATTGATTTTGTGCCCCAGAGAAAAATAAACAATAGCACTTTCAAAAAAGGCTTTGGCCTGAGATTCCCTTGAACCGTATAAAGGACATTTATTCCCAAATTGAATGACATTAGTAATGATTGCACTTCCTTGACTACTCTTTTCATCTAAATATTCTGATTTGATAATCCATGAGGTGACCATGATGCCCAGGCTGTAATATAATACGCTGGTGAATAATTGCTATGAATTCAGATTGACAATAACGAATACCACCAACTTCAGAATAAACTGCATCAGCACAGGATCAATAAAGATTGACTGATAGCCTTCATGTACTTAGCTATAAAATCAGAGAAAATTTTACTGAGAGGCAGAAAAAAAAAGTATATGCAAGTGGCATATTTTTTAAATATTTGTCCTACTTGAAATTCTTTTCTTTTCTATTTTTAGTTTGTTAAGAGACAGACTCTGTGTGATGATTCTTAGTAGTCCTAAAGTGAAATGGAAGAAAATGCTTTTGTAAGGATCAAACTAAATGTTGAAGAGCTCTTAAAATGTATATATTCTATTTTCAATGCAAGTAAAACCTACTAACGGTGATATAAGTTACATCTGACCACAGAGGAATCATTTAAGTTCTCTTAGTTTTAAATACTGCCATCTGAAGATCCTTGTTGTTGACATATGTATTATCTGAGGTCTCCCGGGCACAAAGAAAGTAAAATGATATTTGCACACCTTTTTATAACATGAAAAATATTACTAAGTCCACTAAATGATACTCACTGGATTCTCGTTAAAATGCTCTAATTAGGATGTCTGATGTAAGTCTAATCTTCCGATGAAATTATATTATGCTAGTATTCTTCTAATAATACTTACAAATTTTCTTCAATCTGACATTCATTGCAGGAAGCCAAATTTGCAGAATGAAGTATAATATTAGTCAATAGCATGTAAAAACAAGTTGGTTTACTTAGAAAAATTATAAACCCAAATGCCACTTCAACAATAGGAAACTCTCACTTACCATTTTTTTAAAAATTACAAATAAATGAAGTCTTCAATCACTTTTACGTTTCCTCTCTGATCACAGTAGAGACCCCAAGTGAAGAGCCTTAAAGAAGCAGAGCCCAGGATCATGCATGCTCTTCACCTCCTGGAAAACACCAGGAAGCCTCCATGGACAGTTTCCACCTGACATAGGAAGAGAAAGGCCAAATAAAGGGAAACGAACACTTTCCAAAGACATAAAGAAGATACCTTCATCCCTCTGCATCCAATAGTACTTGTGTACAATGCTTTAAAAGATGGAAGCAAAGTTTGATGGGCCTGCCTACAATTACCAGTGCCATCACCAGCTCTGGATTCTACCCATTTTTACTGAGTGTATATTCTACACAGACAGTCATTTCTAATGGGGCACTATGTCATATCTGATGCCACAGAGGTCTCCAAAGACACTGTGTATTTTAATTTCCATTTTCATAAGATTACTTGGGCAAGCTCAAGTGGTATTGCAAAATTCCTTATTATAGGATGCTTCAGAGTTTCAGATTTAAGACAATGACAGCTTAATTCAGTTGGCATTAGAGCTATCCAAATTTCTTTTTAATCCATAGACTTCTTTGCAAACAAACTAGTTGGCTCAAATTTGTTATCGTCTCATACCCTTAGAAGGCTCATTTTATAGTTCACATTCAAGAATCTGAACATCTCAGAAATGTCAGTACAAGTCACACATTCAGCCTAGTCAAATTCATTTTCAGTATAGTCAAGTCTTCTCCCAAAGACCAATTAATTTCGTATAAATACTCTGTCTTTCAAATTGGAGATGAACTAAACTTTGGCATTTTTCAGTAAAATATTTGTTTACATTAATAAAATAGCTTGACACTTTTTTTTTCTTTTATGATTCAGACAGTCAAAAAAGTAAGAACAAGCCCTAAATTAATTATATTTAGCAACTTTTTTGTTATTAGCACAACATGTTCTATTGGAACTGAATTTGTGAAGGTTTCCAGATAATACTGGAATACTAGACTAACTGCATACATCACTTCCTCCTCTCTCTGTAAGGCCACTAAATGATAGGGAGGAGAAAAGGAAGAAGAAGAAACAAAGAACACCAGGAGGACTCAGGAACAGAAACAGGTTTATATACAACAGCCCCAAAATGTCAACAAGTGTTGGAAAGATGAAAACCAGGTAGATGAGAGGTAAATAATTATTAAAACAAAAATTTAAAACCTAAGAAAATAGAAAGCTTCTTAAGCCTATGCAGGAGAGAATTAGCCAATTATGCGTTAGAAACCCAGAAAGACTTAGGAATAATTGGGGACATCAACACCTCGGAATGTGGGGATCACGGTAAGACTAAAAATAAAAGGAGTATTTGAAAGTCAGTTTCAAGGAGCAGTTAGACCTCCTAATTTCCTTCCCAACCCTAACCATTCACAAGACTACTCCTCTGAACTTTGGTATAATATTTGGAGAACTTGAAAATATTAGGCTCTGGACCAAAGGATGAATACCTCAGTAACATTTGAGAACAGGACCACAATTTAATACTGCAAAACAGAAGACTCCTTAGAAGTTTACGATTTCTCCTATACAGTCCAAGACTTTGGCAGCCAGATTATACTCCCCAGGACTGTAACTGAAGAATGTTTCTTGGACAAACAATCCAGCCCAAAAGAAAATATATACTGACAGTGAAATTTGGACATCCCCAATTAACTGGTGATTCTGCCAGATCACTCCACAGTGAAGTCTAACAGAAAACTAATTCTGCCCAGACACTAGAGTGTGCAGCTTTTAGGGCTTCAATCTTAAATATGAACAGATAGTCAAAGATCATGAAACAATTGATGAAAGCCTTCAACATCAATGTTAGAAAATTAAAAAACAAAATAGAGATGAACACTAATTAATATCCTTGAAGATACTGCTCCATGAATAAAGAACAGGATGCTATTTTTAAAAAGGACAATTAGAAAAAAAGAGAAACCTTTTGGATATAGAACTATGACAGTTAAACTTTCCAGCTGAAATTTTGGAAGACAAAGTTGAGAAATATCTCAAAAACCAGTATGAAAGAAAAAATTAAAGAAAACAATTAGACGATCTGGGAAGTTCAACTGCTGACCAATGAAAGTTCTAGAGGTAAAAGGGTAAAAATGAAATGCAGGAGAAATGTGTTTAAAAAAAATAAAATAACATTTCTCTAAACTCAAAGACACTTACTAGTTATCATCATAACTAAAGAAAAATGACTCATCAAAGCATATCAACATAAGTTTCTGAGATCTAGAGATAAAGACATCCTAAAGGTTTCCAAGGAAAATAAGGAGGAGGAAGAGGAAAAGGAGAAGTAGGAGAAAGAGGGAGAAGAAAATAAATGAAGTTACAAGCAAAGATACAGGATTAAAGTTGGTGTTGATTTTCTCACAAGTTCTCCATCCTGAAATTCCCTCCAAATAATTAGTCAAGCTGTAAGGTAGAATAAAGACAGTTTTAGACAAATGCTCAAAAATTTTACCCCTCTTGTACTATTCCTAAAATAGCTATTCCAAAAATGGTGGCTGGAGGCATATGAAAAAAGGGCACGGGAAGCGGAAAATAATGGTTCTATATTACTGGAGAGTGAATGGAATTCCCAGGATGGGAGAGGAAAATGACATGTTGATGACTGTACAACAGACAAGACAGCAGTCTCCACTGGACCAGGAGCATAAAGGGCACCAGTATGTCTCCAAATGAAAGGGGAAAAAAAGCTACTGGTAGATTATCTAATACGTTTGGCCTTAGTGAGACGCTTTCTTTATTTTTTAATTAACTTAATATTTAGGAACAATTTTAGAGTTATAAAAAAGTTTGCAAAGGTAATCCAAAGGTTCCCTGTATATCCCTCAATTAGTTTCTCCACAGTTAACATCTTGAATTACCACAGTGCATTTGCCAAAAATAAGAAACTGACATTAGTATTTTACAAAAAATTAAGTCCAGACTTCTATTAGATTTTACCAGTTTTTCCACTTGTGTCTTCTGTCTCCTTCAGAATCCAATCCAGGCTAAGTTGTTACGTCTTCCCAGTCTCCTCCTATCTTTGACAGTTTCTCAGACTCTAAGTTTTTCATGTGACAGTCTTGAGAAGTGTTAGCCCAGTATCTGGATTTCTCTGATGTTTTTCTCATGATTAGACTGGGATTAAACTCCATATCCTAAAGGGGGTAATTATCTGCCTATATCATTTGAATTTTTCTATAAAGAAGATGTGTTTCCATGTATCTTTTCAACTAGAGTTCCCTTCAGATATACGCCCATGAGTGGGACTGCTGGATCATATGGCAAGTCTATTTTTAGTTTTTTGAGCAATCTCCATACTGTTTTCCGTAACGGCTGGACCAAACTATATTCCCACCAATAGCGTAGGAGGGTTCCCTTTTCTCCACACCCTCTCCAGCATTTATTGTGTGTAGACTTTTGAATGATGGCCATTCTGACTGTTGTGAGGTGATACCTCATTGTAGTTTTGATTTGCATTTCTCTGGATAATTAGTAGTATTGAGCATTTTTTCATGTGCCTATTGGCCATTTGTATGTCTTCATCAGAGAACTGCTTGTTTAGGTCTTCTGCCCATTTTTGGATTGGTTTGTTTGTTTTTTTGGTATTAAGTTGTGTGAGCTGTTTATATATTTGGGAAATTAAGTCCTTGTGAGCCACATCATTTGCAAATAATTTCTCCCATTCCATAGGTTGTCATTTTGTTTTGCTTATGGTTTCCTTTGCTGTGCAAAAGCTTCTAAGTTTAATTAGGTCCCATTTGTTCTCCTGTGTCTCTTTGAAATGACTCTATCCTTCCCCTTTTAAAGCACGTCACTTCCTTCTGGTACTACAAGATGCTCGTGGCTAAACTAATATTTGCCCTGCCCCAGCCTGAGAGTCAGTCATATCTCCAAGGAACACTGATTCCTTTTATTGGAAAACAGTATTTAGAAAACAGGATCTGTGTGTGCTGAGTGTGCTCATTGCTAGTAGCATATCATTGCTTCAAGGCAAGGAAGGGCATTTCATAACTTGTCAAGAGTGTTGATGGAGTGTAAGTAATGGATACGTACAGAAGAAAACAAACCAAAAGAGGCAATGTTTAATTCTAGGTTTAAAAAACATTTCAAAAGAAAGCAAATATATTTATAATATGGTACTTTGGTATTTTGTTTGGAAATAACAATATTACATATCCATAATGATGTAAATACTTAATATTATTTCATTAAACCAAGAAATATGACATGATCATGTGGTAAGGATAGGCATTACAGAAGTGTTTGTGAGTTTATTGAAAGTGAGTGGCCTCTGAACACAAATATTCATCTAGCACAGCAGAAAAATCATTAGATAATGTCAAAACTTAAGTGAAGAAACAGCAGTATATGTAGCTTATTTAGAAATATGGGTGTAAATGCTAGAAGATTTAGTTAAAGTGTTGACCATTCTTACCTCTGTGGAGGGATGTCTTGGGTGAAGCATATGACTACCTTTAATTATTAAACTATTATATTTTAAACTAAGTACACATAGTCCATGATAGAAAGGAAAAAAAATTTTTAAATCAGTTAGCCAGGGACACCTGCACATAGATTAGAAATGCCCTTCCTGCTTCTTTACTGTAATTTCCCAACTTTCCAAAATACATATGAAATATCATCAATGACTAAAAAAAAACTTCACAATTAAAAAAGGTAATAAGCATACATACATAGCAGCAGTTAATATTTTGTTAAAAGTAACAGAGTTAGATCAAACTGAAATTTTAAAAAATATGATTAGCAATACTAGAAACAGAAATCTGTCTTGGGGAAAAAAATCCTTTGTTACAGAATATCAATGGAAGGAGGAGGCAAGGGAAGACTGAAAATCATGTTCTAGGTGTGAATTTAGAGAGAAGCCTTTATGCCATATAAAGAGATATAGTTAACATGAGGGAAAATAAAAGACAAAATATTCACGTCTGTATCTGTGTGTGTGAATTAATTTGGCTACTTCTACATATTTTAATTGGAAAATACCCATGGATGCCAAATCTTCTTCCACAAACTTGAAAGAACGTTATCTTCTTTTATCCCATTTCATAGATGGGGTAAATTCTCAACTAGGAAGAAACTGAATAGTTCATGAAGCTCACATTATACTCACTCTCAAATGCCTCGCACTCCCATGAAGTTCTGCTCCTACATACTAGAAAGGACTTTTGACAATATACAAAGCAAAGTGAGGAAGAAGTTAGAGTAACAATGTAGGATTATCTGAATGAATATCCAGATAGAACCATATTACCTAGAGATGGTACTAGCATATGCCTGGGATATGTACCTTAGATCTCTAAAACCTCCCATTTCCTCAGCAATAAAATGTGCATAATAATGGCACCTAAATCATAAAGATCCAGTGAATATTAAGCAGGATATTAAGTCTAAAGTGCTCAAAATATGCTTAGAAAATAATTAGAGATCCATAAATTGCAGCTAATACTTGTATTTATATACATATTGGTATCATTTAACCCAATGATATCACTGCTCTTTAAATCAAGGGAATTCGCTTAAATGTTAGATGCAGAGAAGCAAAGCCACAGTGGGTCCCTAGGCTATGTATTATTTGGATCACAGAAAGAGGAAGGGCCAGATAGGCCCAGTTCCTCCAATTCTTTCATTAATCCCTCCTCTAATCTCTACATCAGGTCACCTGTCCAAATGCAGCAGATTCAGAAACACAAGTATGTATCGTGATGAAACTTAAATGACAGTTTCTTAAATATTGATGAGATCAGAAGTTAATATGGAACTAGACTCCTTAAAAGATTTTTTTTTAAGAATAAGACTAATTTGTCATAATTTAGCTTAACTAAGTCCAAAGACTTTCTGTTTCCTGTGGTCTAGGAATGCTCTGGTTTGACTGAAGCCTGATTATTTATTATTTAACTTTAACTACGAGGAAGTGTCCCCTTAGAAACACTCTTCAGGAAATGATTAGTTTTTGGTATTTGACTTGAGACTTTCTACATATAGGAAACAGGTAATTGTACAATCTGTAATTTCCCTTCAGAGAGCTGATGTTGGTTAAATGCATCAGCTAAATCATAAGCATTAACATCAATATCTCCAACTGGTTAGATATCAACTTTGTGTTCTAGGAAATTATGATAAATGTCCAATTTCTGTTGAGAATTAAAAGTTTCGTCTCATGAAATGGGTATGTGCATTGTATTCCTGACATAGAAGCAGTATAGACAGTGCAAAAGACTTCACTTTTGAGTTGGGCTCTATGTCTGATCTGGAGAAATTGTGTAACCCTACAAGCTTTAGTCATATGTTGTGTAGATACATTAAGATAATGCTTTTTAAAGTACTTAATATAGGGCCAGCTCAATAGATTACTAACAGACTATTAATTGCATCACTATCATCATTTTAAAGGTAAAGTATCAAGGCTATTTTGCTCAAAGTCCCATAGTTAATAATAAATCAATAAATTTTTACTTTATTTTTCACATTTCCTTTTCCAAGCCCCAAAATATTGTTTTTCCCATTGGCCACAATTTTAATGGCAGAACTGAAGTTTGATCCCAGCAATTCCAACTCATTCTGCAAAACCTTAGTTTCATCTCTCACAGTCATAAATTGCTGAAGGATTATTTGCTAAGACATAGACTTCTCCCTCCTTTCCTCCCTCCCTCCTCATCTTCCTTCCATCCTTCTCTTTGTCTTGATTGTCAGTGAAAAGTGCTCCTAGCTAGAGGAAAGAAAAGAAAAATCTTCACTGAGTTCCAACAATGAATGGTTCAAATGGTTCAAACATCCAGCACATGCCCACATTAAAAGTCTCTTTTTTTTCAGTCACTAATGAGAAAAACACAATAAGAACCTATGACTTGCTCTAGGACAACAATATTTTACAGCCTGTCAATTGACTGAAGCCCCAAGGTGGCCTCAAATTTGAATAGTGAAAACAAAAAAGAGAGATTTTATTAGAGGTCAAGGGAAAAGTGTTCATGCAGTAGCCTGAAGCTAGGCCAAGGGCACATCGCACATCCCTCAACAGAGTAAGAAATTATTCTAACAATCTCACAAATGTTGGAATTTAATATGGCTTGGGCTACTTTATACTATACTCAAGTACATGTTTCAAAAAGCATTTAATCTTTTTATGAGAATCCACACAAGTGTTTCTTAACAGATCAATCTTTAGTATAAAATAGAGCCAACAAGCTTATTAAATTATCGTCCATAAAAGATTTATAGGCTTTCAGAACTAGAAGATACTCAGACTTTCCTAGCTTGATTGGTTCAGAGAATTATTTCTGGGGTACATTTCTCCCAAAGAAGAAATTCTATAACTAATCAAATAAGTCTGAGAATCATTTGGGTAAATAAAGCTCAGCAACATTTTTCTTTTTTTCTTTTCTTCTCTGTGTTTTTTAAACTCCAGAACTTGAAACCTTTAATATTCTAGAATATGTTGTGAATTTCAAAGAAGAAAATACAGACTGCTTTATTTCCCAAGCTTTTGTGACTGGAGATTATTTTTTTCTAACAGTACACCTATCAAGTGGTTCCGTTAAGTAATGTTTAGAAAAAAAGGGCTAATGTAATCTAAAATATTATACACAGGACAAAACAAAGGCCAAAGAATGAATTGTTTTTCTTAAGAGCAACCAACTAACTAATAATATACTAGAGGTGGACCTTGGACTCCTGATTCCTAGTCATGAATACTTTCCACTCCACCATTCTAAATGTTAAGGACCTCTCCTGAGACAGAAATGTAGTTTACAGCTAGGGAAATGATGTTTCTATATTATGCTAAATCAAGTTATGTGTCAAAAATCTAATACTTGATGATAGGAATGGAAATGTCCTGGATGAAAAGCTGGGGAGTCTTAATAACAGTCTTAACACTTAACTCAAGTGCCTTCATCTCACCCTCAGGAAAAGGAAGACCATCTTTCATTAGCCACAACATAAGAGTATTAAGAAGATAAAATAAAATAGTGGGCTTATAAGTGGAATCATAAAATAATATACAAAGAAAGTGCACTGTTATTGGTAATAAATATCACTATTGTTTTCTTAGTTTTCAGAATTTATTTTGGGTAAGTACTCTAATGTATTTCCTCTTCTAATATGTTGTCTCAGGATGTCTAGTGAAGGGAGGTTACTAGTCTTCAAAAAGAAAAAAATTATCAGTCACCTAATATTATTTACTTCCATAACAAGAAAAAAAATCCCTTGAAAATAAATAAGATAAATAATGCATAAAGGAATTATTAGAATGTCAGGCATTTAGATAAAAATCATCATTTGCAAACACTGCAATATTCTAGTAGAACGTATGACACAGTACATGCTTAAGAATTTACTGGGGAGATTCACCAGTAGAATAACACAAGTTTCAGTCTGAGCTCAGGTTTTGATATACTTAGCATATGAATGTGAAAGAAAGGAAACATTTTTAGAAATAAGTAACTAGAAAAATCTCCACAGAGAATTCATTCTGTTATTTCATGGAAGGACAGTCTTTCCATCTATTCATTCATTCATTCATTCAACAAGTATCTATTGGCTATTCAGAATATGCCAAGAATTATTTTACCCTCAGGGGGTATGGCAAATAAGCAAGAAAGATTATTGTTCTCGTTAAGTTTACATTTATATAAGTAAAATGAATAATAAAGCAAAATAATAAGCAAAAAAAAATCATTCCAACAAAGCACTTTGAAGACAATAAAAAGAGGCTAATGAGATAGAGAAGGCAGATAAGGGAGAGGGAATCCTTGGATGAGGAGAAAAACACTTGGACAGGAGAGGTAAAGAAGGCCTGTCCGAGGAAGTGATGTGTGAGCTGACAGCCAAGTGATGAGAACACACTTAATAACCTGTTTGAAAATCTGGAGGCAAGGGGTATTGTTGAGCAGGAGTTATGTTGTCCCATGGGAGTTATAAAACCATGATTTAAAATTCCACAGGGGAAAATAAAGAAGGATTATGCAAAAACAGAAAAATGAGGAAGAAATGGAGAAGTATGATGATCAAAGAGACTGCAATATTAACACTGTAGCTAGAATAGTTAGGAAGACTTCAAGAGTGAAAATCTGTCCTCCCACAGACATAGGGAACTCTCTGAAAATCAAAAGGAGCCTTGAGATCTTCCTTTAAGGTGCATTTGATAGAAGATGCCTCTAGATTAGAAAGGAGGTAAAAAAGAACAGCACATGCACACAAATGGAATACCAGTTAGTTCAGCCTGGCAGTGAATGTTACAGGAAAACAAAGCCCAAGCAGAATGAATATAATCTTTCAAATGTGAAGAACAGCAGTTATAAATGGATAAAAATACCTCCTGTTCAGAAATAGTAAAAGATGGAAATGATGAATGAAAGAAGATATTAAAGCAGTACAGGGAAATTTTCTAAATTCATAGGAAAAGTTTCTAAATTCAATTTAGGAATATGATGAAAGAGCCTGAGGCATCTCAAGGATTAGCATGCTTCTTAAGAGGTTCAATCCAAATGTCTCCTTAGAGAATAAAAATTGAGACTCCAAAGAGATAACAATCCAAAAAACAGGGTCCTAAGACAGAAATTTTGCCTCTAACTTCTAAGTGGCTGAAGAGTTCAACTTACTCCTCCTTTAGGAAGGAGTAGTAAATGAGACTCACATTCAATATACACATTATATTATGCATCTTTTATTCATTCGTGCTCCATCCCTGCCCTTCAGCTGATGTTTAGCACAGTAACCCATGTGTGACATATGATAGATACCAAATAAATATTGGCCTATTTTTAGTGTAAAGTGCAAGGACTTTGGAAATGGACCTGGTACCTCAATTTCTTGGGCTTATAATAATGTGATACTGGCCTCTCTCAGAAAAGAAATTTGAAATAAAATATCTTTTCCCCTTTCCAGTCACTCACCCCTTTACTCTTCTTCAAGCATATATCAAAATCCAGGTAGTATTTTATTTCACCATCAAGGATATGTTGCTGTCAATTTATTCAAGTTTGAGGACAATGTTCAGGCCAAATTTATTAGGAGGTAGCAATTTATAAGAGGATATATTAGTCTGCTGAGGCTGCCATAACAAAATATCTCAGACTGGGTGGCTTAAACAACAGAAATTTACTTTCTCACAGTTTTGGAGACTAGAAGTCTAAGATCAAGGTTTTGTTCGGGTTGGTTTCTGGTGAGACATCTCCTCCTGGATTATACACGACTTTCTTCTTGCTGTGTCCTCATATGGTCTGTTATACATGGAGGGGGGAGCGGTGGACGTGTGCGTGGGAAGAGAGAAATAACTTTCTTATAGGGACAGTAGGATTAGGATCCCATCCTTATGATCTCATTTGATATAATTATCTCTCTCTCTCAATACAGTCACATTGGAAGTTAGCACTTCAACACAGAAATTTTACAGGGACACAATCCATAACACAGGGTTTACAGTCCATAATACGGGGTTTAAAAAAAAAGAATGTGCTAAACAAATAGTTTCTGTATCTCTTATACCGCTTTGGCTTCTTAATAGCATACATATCCATTAGCTACTGCCACAAAATTGTTATGTTGCTAACTTCCTCTAAATTTGACTTAAAACAACAATCCTTTATTCTCACAGATCTGTGAGTAGACTGATGCTGATGCAGGGTGGGCTCAGAAGCCCTTCTGATTTTACCTGGATTATATTCCATACCTGAGGGGAATCCTGGATGGGGCTCTGACTTGGGCTGTGATGGACCAGCTCTGCTCCATGTAACCCTTCCCCTGGGACCAGCAGGTGGGCCCTGTCTTTTTCATCTCATAGCAAAGGCAAAAGCTCAAGAGAGCACATCTAATCAGTCAGGGGCCTCGCCTGTGTCAAATCTGCCAACGCCTTATTGGTCAAACAAGTTATTTGGCTACACCCAGAACCAAGGTAGAGAAATTACACTATACGCATGGAAGTGGGCAAAGACAGTGAACAATTTTTTTAATTTATGCGATTAAGCATTGTATATACAACTTTTAACTACATTCAAATGTTGAGATGCAAGACTGTAGTATAAAATTTGGAGTAGAAACAGACTAAACAAAACATTAGGTATACCAGTAATCTGGTTCTAGAGCTTAGAAATGAAGTCTCAATAAACTAAAGCTTAATTAATTAAAATTCTACATTGAGATGTGGGGTCCCCAGTAAAGTGATAACTTGTCTAGATTAATTAATTATGCAGGCATACCCTTCAAACCACCCCCCAATATATACTAACCTTTTTGTAAAATGGTATGAAGAATCCAGTGAGGTAATAGTGACAGCATTAAGCACAATGGCTGACATAAAGTAGGTGCTCACAAAAGTTTTCATCTACAGTTTCTGACTGCCTGTTATACAAATGTAATCCAGTTGACTCACACACAGCATTGTTTCTTCTCCTTAATGCCTTAGCTTCCAACACTTCAAGCTACACACTCCTTTAAGACTTTAAAAGTGAAATATCTGGATACAGTTGAATTGAACTGACAATTTGATCTCCATTTTAGTGTCTAGAAAGGACAATAATCCTGAGTCTGTCACCCAACAATTTCTGAGAATCTTATTTTAAAACCGGATCATCCCCAATAGGCGGAGGCCAAGCTACAGTTGGTTTAATCTAACATATGCTGTAGACATGTAACATTCACAAGGGATATGTCAAAAGACCTTTGCAAATTCCCACATGCATAAATGTTACCACAGCATATAATTTTTCATAAATCTGTTGAACATAATGATGCATTTAAATAACCCCTTCAGACCTCTAATGAGGGCTTCTGCATACCTGATGACAAGCTGAAAACAATAGAGCCCTGCAGATACTGAGACCGAGTGGCTGATGAGGCTCACTCACAGCCTCATGTTGTTTTTTTCCCCTCAGACTGGCCTCAAGGACATACAGTTTAATCATGAACCTCACAGCCTTACAAGTACTGCAAGTCACGAACTTTCCAGGTTCCCTATAACTCATCAAAACCACAAATGTTAAATCTATGAACCGGTTCACTCAACCATAAGAGGAATTTGAGGGAATATTGAGAAGTGAAAAATACTTGTTAGAATAGGAAACGAAATAAAGCACGCAAACCCCCAGCAGTGGCAAAAATGAGAGATTGCATATACTCCACTCAGCCTTTACATGAGGTGAGACGTGCAGAAACAGAGTACAAACAGGAACCAATAACCTGAGTAACAAGCTCTGCCATAAGAAATGAATATCTCCATGCCCCCATTACGCAGTGAACATCCATTAGCATATAACCTTCCCCTTACAAGTACACATGGGAATCCTGCCAATAGGACACTACATGCTGATGATTAGATCAGCAGTACAGAGAGAAGAGCACAAAAAAGAGATTTTCTAAACAATTTAATTACAACTGCCACATTTACTGGAAGACAGAGTTTGAAATCTCTTATCATCAGCTATTTGTAAGATGAAATTTCAGGCCAGTAGGAGAAAAACAATATCAGATGCTCTTTATTACCAATCCTTTGCCCTGTTACAAATGCCCTTCCACTTTAATGTTGGGTTGCTCCCATAAACACTAAATTCTATTAAGTGGCAGTGATGATGATGTTGACAGTGGTGGTGACGGTTGGCATTTTTGAATGCCTTCTACCTACCACGCTCTGTTTTATGTGCTAACCATGAATTATGACATTTAATAATGCAACAATTCTATAAGGTAAATTATACTGTTTTCCCTCTAAGAAAGAAAAAATACGCACAGAACTAGTAAGCATTAAATAAAGACAGAACTCAAAATGAGATGGTTTGGCTCCAGAAATTGAGCTCTTTACTACAGTATTTTACAGACTGCAGTGCTGAAGTGATTAATGGTATCAACCGGAATTCAAATCTTACCTCTTTGGCTTACTTGCTATGCGACTTTGGACAACTTACATAAAAACTCCAAACATTAATTTTTCATCTGTAAAATGACTATGAATAAACAAATCCAATGTCTATCAGGCTCCTGTAAGGCTTAAATGAGATTAAACATATCAGTCATACAACACAATTTGTAGAACAAAGACTTCTTTGCCCTTATTAAGAGCTCTATTAGCTCTTACTCTGGTAAAAGGAGCTTTGATTTGTCATATGCCACTCTAATTCCTAAGCAATGATTCATTGATTTTAATATTTATCTTCATTCAAATACATCACAAACTGTATACTCCTATGATAATATAAAATGGTTCTTATTAAAAAGTATAACTTCATGCATCTAAACATGAAAATTTAGAAATATAGAAGGTGATGTTATATTTAAGACAATGGCTATTGAAGGTAAATATCCTTTCACTACCTTTCAATGCCTCAACCTAACACATTTTTTACATTTCATTTTTCTCATTCCATTTAAAAGGCTGAAAATCTAGGTGAGTTCACCTCACATAATGACAGAGAATTTGAAGAAAAATTGTTAAATAACTTTAAGGATTATCTTCAAGAAAACTCTGAAAAATAATAGCTTGAAATTGTGAAATTATTGTATCAACCAGCTACTGATATAAAACAAACAAGCCCACAATCTCAGTGACATGCCACAGCATGCACTGATCCTCACTGCTCCACAGTTCTGTCAGCCTTTGTATTTTGATGATGGTTTTCTATGTTGTGCAAACAAACTTTTACACAAGGCTTTCAAGTTTAATTAGGTCCCATTTGTTTATTTTTGCCCCTATTTCTCTTTCTTTAGGAGACAGATTCCAAAAAATATATTGCTATGAGTTATGTCAAAGAGTGTTCTGCTTGTGTTCTCTTCTTGAAGTTTTACAGTTTCAGGTCCTACATTTAGGTCTTTAATCCATTCTGAATTTATTTTTGCTTATGGTGTGAGGAAGTGTTTCAGTCTCATTCTTTTACATGTAGGTATCTAAATTTTCCCAGCACCACTTATCAAAGAGATTATCATTTCTCCACGGTGTATTCTTGCCTCCTTTGTCATAGATTAATTGACAGTAGGTGAGGGGGTTTATCTCTGGGCTGTCTAGTCTGTTCCATTGATGTATGTGTCTGTTTTGTGCCAGTACCATGCTGTTTTGATTACTGAAACTCTGTAGTATAGTCTGATGTCCAGGAGCATGATATCTCCAGCTTTGTTCTTTTTTCTCATGGTTGTTTTGACAATTTGGGGTGTTTTGTTGTTTCATATGCATTTTAGGAATATTTGTTCTAGTTCTGTGAAAAATGTCATGGGTATTTTGACAGGGGTTATATTAAATTTGTAGATTACTTTGGGTAGTATGGGCAGTTTAACGATATTAATTCTTTGAATCTAAGAACATAAAATATCTTTCTATTTCTTTGTATCACTTTCAAACTCCAGCATCAAGGAATATTTTTTACTTCCTTGGTTAAGTTTATTCCTAGGTGTTTTATTCTTTCAGAAGTAGTTATAAACAGGACTGTTTCCTTAATTTCTCTTTCTTATAGTTCATTATCACTGTATAGAAAAGCAACAGATTTCTATATATTCATCTCGTATTCTGCAACTTGACTGAATTAATTTATTGGCTCTAATAGTTTTTTGGTAGTGACTTCAGGGTTTTATACACATAATATCATGTTATCTGCAAATAGTGACAGCTTTACTTTTTCCCTTCAATTTAGATGCCTTTTATTTCTTTTTCTTGTCTGGTTGCTATGGCTAGGACTGCCAATACTATGTTAAACAGAAAAAGTGACAGTGGGCAACTTGTTCCAGATTTTAGAGGAAAATCTTTCAGCTTTTCATCACTGAGTATAATGTTAGCTGCAGATTTTCATAAACGGCCTTTATTATGTTAAGATGTATTCTCTCTACACCAATTTTGATGAGCAATTTTATTCCGAATGGATGTTGAATTTTGTCAAATGCTTCTCCTGCATCTATTGAAATGATGATATGATTTTTATCTTTTCTTCTGTTAATGTGGTGTATCACATTGATTAATTTGCAAATATTGAACCATCTTTGCATCTCTGTAATAAGTCTCACTTGATAATGGCTTATGATCCTTTTTTATATATTGTCAAATTTGATTTACTAATATTTTATTGAGGATTTCTACATCTATATTCTTCAGAGTTACTGGCTTGTAATTTTGTTTTTGTTCAGTATCTTTGTCCAGTTTTGCTATCAGGGTAACGTTGGCCTTGCTTGCATATGTGTTTTAAAGAAGGGAAAACTATTACTGAAGAATTCTTGTAGCTTTTCAATTTGTGATGGCCCCAAATGTTTATGGTAAATAATGTTCCCCAATGATATCTGTGTTTTAATCTCCGGAACTATGTGAATATATTACTTTCCATCACAGAAAGGACTTTGCAGATGTGGTTAAGGAACCTGAAATAGGAAGTTTATCCTGGATTCTTTGGGTGGGTCCAGGTGCTAAACTACAGGCTTTGAAGACAGAGGAAGAGTCCAGCTCTAAGGATTGTAGGAGGGCCTCTAGAAGCCGGAAAAGGCAAGAAAACAGATTCTCTCTGCCTTCAGAAGAAACACAGCCCTACCCACACTTGATTTTATGACTTCTGAGTGCAGAACTGTAAGAAAATTAATTTGTATGTTTTCATCACTAAGTTGGAGGCAACTGTTATAGCAGCAACAGGAAATTAATATAAAGTCTATATGGTCTTAAATATTCACCAAACTAGTTCAGATACAGAGATTTTATCACAGTGTCTCATGATATAATATACTGAAGTATGATCTCTGGGAAATGTTGCTTTACCATGACCCATACGCAGCAGAGCTGGTAGTTAAGAGCCTAGACTCTGCAGCCAGCCTAACTGGGTCTAAATCCTGGTTATTCTACGTCCTGATGCACTTAACCTCTAGGGATGCTTCAGATTCCTTGTTTGTAAAATGAGGATGATGATAGCACCTACTTCAAAGAGCTGTTATGGAAACAGAAAGAGCTAGTATGTATTAAGAGCTTAGAACAGTGCGAACCATAAGGTAAAAGACCATTCATTTGCTTACAAAAATTCTGACACCAGAAGAAGTTACTGAGGGATTAGGTGAAAAATAAGTATACAAATTACAGACTATGTTTTTGAGAGAATAATGGACACATATGGTAATAGGGCTTTAGGGATAATTAAACAGTTCCATACTAATTAGACATAACAAAAAAAGAATGATTTGTAAGATCTTAATCTGAAAAATATTATTACTGACTCCATCAGTTCATATTCTCCACAGACCCACAAAAGCAAACTCTCATTTTAAGAAACAGTTCTATCTATGCATACTTCCATTGTCAGTTAAATATAAACCTCATATAACTTCCCTCTTATCACTTCAATTAATTAGAAATTGCTTTCTGACAATTAATATTATCACTTCATCTGTTCTGTGTTCCCATAATAGATCATTTTAATATAAAGCCACCTTATTCACTCAAATTCAGTAAATATTTAAATTTTTAATGGATGTAAGACATATTAGTACACATTTGAGACAAAAAAATGAATACACTTGGCCCTTGGTCTCTTTTAGATTTTAAACTAGATAGCAAAGACTTTAGTGAAAGAAAAATTACCAAACATTTGTCTTAAATTTGGAAATCATTCTGAAAACTCAAAATGCTATAATATACATCAAATACTAGAATATTCAGATCTAGAAAAATCTATTCTAAAATAATGATATTACTGATTTTAACACACAGGGTTTCCACTACCTCTTTCTTAATTTTTTATGCCATAAATACTTACTGACAGAAAGGACAAAGCAACAAGAACAGCTATTGGAACACAGTAATTCTTCTCCTTTTCTTATGCTTCCCTATTGTCTTCCTCTTCCTTTTCTTTTTACTTTTTTCCTTTTTATCTCTAAGTTATTATAATTATTGGTTATATTTGCCATCACTGTTATCATCATCAACATCATAAGTAAAATGCTCATTATCAATCATCGTAAATCACCTAATACCACCCCTATAATAGCAGGGAATTGCTAACAACAGCTAGCATATGGATGGAAGATGAGCAGAAAAAGCTGCAGTAACATTGGCCAGAGCAATTCAGAAGACTTTTTGGGAAGGACGTCCATGACTCTTTTCAGTCGCCTCACATTTTTCCCAAATTTTTTATGCTGCAAATGTGTATAGCATAAAATTTACTATTGTCAGAGAGGGAGAAATTTTCCCATACCCTTCTAGGTTCTTCTAGTTGGTCTAAGAAAAAAATTGACATCAGAAAGATTAACAGGAGAAAAATCAAACAAAAGTTTAATAGTATGTATACATGAGAGAGCCCCCCAAAAACTGAGTAACTCACTAAAATGGCTGAAATTCTCACCCTAAATACCATCTTCAGCATCTAAAAGAGAATGTTGTGGGTAGTGGTTTGGGACCTCAAAGGGGAGGAAGGCAATTGATATGGAGGTGAAAAAGCAAATGCCTGATAAAGAGATGTTTGCTGAGCCTCCAGAGACAATGGGACACAGAGAGGAATTTTAACAAACAGCCTTTGCTAGGTTTCTCCGTGTCTACACACATAGCTCACACTATAGTTATTTGTGGTGATAGCTCCCTTCCAGAAACAGGTTTTCTGTTTACATTCTTTAGGCAGTTAGAGGGAAGTTCAAAGTTTCTTCCTAAGTTTTTTGGGCCTTGATTGTTTTCAGCTCAAAATAATCCACATGCCAAAGAGACATTTTGGGGTGGCAAGTTTTGCTCCCCTACACTATCTTAATCATTTTTAGGTGTCTAGTTCAGTGGTGTTAAATACATTCATGCTGTTGTGTAACCATCACCAACATCTATCTCCAGATCTCCGTCATCCTGCAAAATCAAAATTTTGTTCCCATTAAATAATCACTCCCCATGACCTCCCACCCCAACCCCTGGGAATCGTCATTCTGCTTTATGTATTTTTTTAATCTCCCCTTTTCCACAAGCCTCAGCTTCTAGTAACCAACCTTTTACTTTCTGTTATTATAAGTTAGGTGGTTTCTTTTCTTCCTTCTTAGATTTCATACATAAGTGAGATCATGCAATATTTGTCTTTCGGTGTCTAGGCTTTCACTTAGTATCATGTTGTCAAAGTTCATCCATGTTGTCTCAAATATGTGACTATTCATGTGTGTGTACATCTTAAATATACAGTATAAATATGTATCTTAAGCATACATATACACAAGACACACATACATAGCTCTACAACTAAACTTAATAGTTAAGTTCCAACAAAAAGTATGACCTTAGCTAATCGTATCTATTGAACAGTAGAATATGAATACTTTAGTATTTCTATTGGAATTGAGATATCTATATCTTAACCTAGAAATGAACTCTACTTATTTGATTTTAGAATTGCTAGATACAAGAGAAAAGAGAAAAATCAGTACTTTCTTACTAAGTGGCAAAAAAAAACCCTACAAAAACCCACAACAATCCTGCTATGAGTAAGAGTTGGATCTGACAGTAAAGATCAGATCCCTCTTAAATTCTATGCCAAAAATAAAAGGTAAGATAATTGCCAGAAGACTAAGCTCGTATCAACATGAGCTACAGAAACAATAGTTATGAGGGCAACTGTAGAATTGGCACACCCTAAGTTTTTCTACTTTTTCATTTTGAAAAAGTTATATCTACTTACACAGTATGCTCAGCCATATGGAATATATATGTGGTCCAGTGCTAGGTCTACAATGGCCACTTACTATCAACCAGCAATATTTATACATTTATTATATATTCACTTCTCAGTTGCTATATGACACTTTAATACACACAGGGAATGTAAACATGGACACAATGTGCCCCTATACTGAAGAAGTCCACATGCCAGCAAATAAGATAAAACAACTACAAAAAGTATTATGGCAGAAATTATAGAAACCCAAGGAAGAAGTAAACAAAGACGAAGAAAGGTACAAGGAGTCAGACAAATGCCATGCTGGACAGGTCTTTAAGGATACAGACAATTTTATCAGATTACTAGAAATGTCCCTCATTTTTCCCCTACCTAATATATATGGAGGAGGAGGCCTTCCTGTCCATAGGAGATTAGAAGAGAAAGAATATGTAATCCAAGCCGGGCCAATTCTCTTCTCTCTGCTGTCTCTCAAAGGTTTAAACTGAGAGATATAGAGGAAGCTTGGCAGCTGGAGAAAACTAATGGTGAAGGATCAGCATGGATTTCCAAGAAGCTCTGCCCCTGAAATCCCCTTAATGTTTACCTTTTTGAAGACTTTCGTGTCAACTATGTCAGATAGTTCCTGAATTCCATGAAATCAGAACCCAGAAAATGAAACTTCTTTTACTAGAGATTTTGGATCCTTTAATCAAATAAGGTGGGGAAAGGTAATTCAAGCAGAATGATATATGATAAAATATAATATGATAAAACAGACTATATTTGTATTGTTAAATTAATTAAACAAGGAGGTCATTTGACTGAAGTGGTTCCAGTGCTGTGGTGGCTTATGTAAGCAAACCAAAATCTAAGCCTGTAAATGCCTCAAAGTAACAAAATTGAAAATGAAGGATAACCAATCACAAACTGCCAACTACACTTCAAGCTATAGCTAATCAATAATTTCTTTACTTTGCTTCTGCCTTTTCTTTGTAAAATTCTCTCCCCAAGCTCCTGTTGGCGGAATACTCTCAACTACTTTCGGATTGGTGCCATCCAATTTGAACTGATTTTTGCTCAAATAACTCTTAAAATGTTTACTATTCCTCAGTTTATCTTTTAACACAAAAACTTTATATATAATATATATACATATATGTATACATATACATATGTCATGGATATGTATAAGATTGCCAACATCATGGGATAAATGCAAAACATTTCTGTATTGTAAAGGAAATTCTGTACTTTTATTTTTCTCTCTTTCTTCCTCTCTCTTTCTTTCTGTGTTTTTTTTTTCACTTTATTCCCTTGGAAATGGATGTTGTTGAGTTATTCAGCATATTGTCTAAGCACCAATAGCATAAAATTTGGTATTCTGAGTTTCTCCTTTATGTCTAATTTCTGAATTTTCCTTTTGTAATTATGTTCATTTTTCACAATACAAACACATAATAAAAATATCATCAATGTTTCCGAAACATTTTTTAAATGTTGATGGTGTAATGTAATGTAAATTAATTAAAAATAATTATTTATCAAGAGTGGTCATATTAAACAAAAAGAGACGCAGAAGATAACAAGATTTAGCCCTGAGTATAGCTATAAAGGAAAAGATTGGACAGGAGATAGAAACAATGTCATTTTTGTGATTTCTAAAAATTCATCTCTTTATTTCCATGATAACAAAATTAAGGATCAATGAATCTGTTCATTCAAAAACATAGTGAACGTTAACAACTGTGAAAATTATAAAGAAGTATTCAATAATAGATTCTAATGTGGCAGCCTTTAAAAACTTCCTATCAAGTGGAGGAAATATCAGGCATGCTTAAATCTCTTGTTAGCTAATTTTAATGCAAGTTTAAAAATTCTAAGGGTCAAACTGGCATAAAGACAGATACGTAGACCAACAGAACAGAAAAGGGTGTCCAGAAAAAAACCCCACACATAAATAATTAAATGATCTTCTATAAGTTCGCCAAGACTACAGAACAGGGAAAGGACAGTCTCTTCAACAAATACTGCTTGGAAAATTGGATAGCCACACGTAAAAGAATAAAATTGGACCTTCATCATGTACAATATGCAAAAAATCCAATCAAAATGTATTAAAGATATAAATATAAAAGCTGAAACTATAAAACTCCTAAAAGAAAACAGGTGGAAAACTTCATAACATTGGCCTTGGTAATGACTTCTTAGATATAACACCAAAAGCACAAACAAAAGCAAAATAAATAAAAGAAAGAAACTGTATCAAACTAAAAAACTTCTGCACAGCAAAGGAAGCAAACAACAGTATGATAGAAAATATCTGCAAACAGTAATCTTGAAAGGAGTTAACATTCAAAACATATAAGGAACTCATACAATCCAATAGCAATAAATAAATAAATAAATAAATAAATAAATAAATAAATAGGTAAAAGAATTGATGAGACATTTTTCCAAAGAAGACATACAAGTAGGCAACAAGTGTATGAAAAGATGCTTAACATCACTAATAATCATGAAAACAAAAACCAAAACTACAATGACATATCAACTCACACCTGTTAGGATAGGATAAACATTATCAAAAGTAGAAACCCCCAAAACAGAACAAAAACAAACAAACAAAAAAACCCAGAAAATACCAAGTGTTGGTGAGGATGTGCACTAGCAGAGGAAATGTAAAATGGCACAGCAGCTATGAAAAACAGTATGGAGTTTCCTCAAAAAACTTAAAAATAAAACTACCATGTTATTCAGCAATTCCACTTCTGGGAGTCTATCCAAAAGAACTGAAATCAGAGTTTCAAAGAGTTATTTGCACTCCCATGTTCACTGCAACATTATTTACAATAGCTGAGAAGTGCAAACAACCTAATTGTCCATCAACAAATGAATGGATAAATAAAATATGATTACACACACACACACACACACACACACACACAGAGGAATTTTATTCAGCCTTAAAAGAGAAGGAAATCCTGTCATATGCAACAACATAAAAGAGCCTAGAGGACATTATGCTGAGTGAAATAAGCCAGTTACAGATGGACAAATACTGCAAGATTCCACTTATATGAGGTCTCTATAGATCTCGTGGAAGCAGTAAGTAGAATGATGGTTGCTAGGGGCTGCGGGGAGAGGAAAATGGGAAGTTGCTGTTCAAAGGCTACAGAGCTGAAGTCACTGAAGACAAAAAAGTTCTCAAAATCTGCTGTGCAGCAACATGTATATAATAAACAATTACTGAACACTTAAAGTTTTGTTAAGATGGTAGATTCCATGTTACATGTTTTTTTACCACAGTATTAAAAAAAAAAAAAAACACTAAATAAGAGGGTCAAATGAAATGGAAAATAGATGATTCCAAATTCAGAAGAGGAAAAGATGATTATGAGACAAGGTTATCAGAAAAAGCTTCAAGGAAGAGGTTGAATATATCACAGGCCTTAGACTACAGGTAGGATTTCGGCATTTGGAGATCATTTACAAGACTGGTCCAGACCAAAGGAAGATTACAAGCAATAATATGGAGGAGGAGGGCTTAGAGCACTCAGGGATCAGTGAGTAGTTTATCTGGGCCTTAGCAGTGTATGTGAGAAACAGAAAAGGAGGAAAAATGAAAAGTAGGATTAGAATAAACAGGTTCTGATCATGGTGTATCTTGGAAAGCAGGCTGAGGAATGCAGATTTCACATTTCTATAGAATATGAAGAACTGAACATTCTGGTCCTTTACTGAATATGAAATAACAGGAAAAAAATTTTAAACGCTTAGGATATTATACTTGTAGTTCATAGAAACATTGGCAATAGTGGGCCTTGACAAGGCAAAACTTAAATATATTCATAGCACTTGAAGTTTTTCTTATTTCCTATAGATTCACTGAAGATATTAATAATTATAAATCTCAAATATTTACTGTACATTTAGGTGCGGTATAGGTGTTCTACATGCTAAGAAAACACAATAAGGAGCATAAAATACTGCCTTTGCCTTAAACATCTCCTTTTTTTAGTTATGAACAAAAATCTAAGTCATGCAAAGCAATTAGAGGATGACCAAATAATTCAAGTAAGGGTCAAATATGAAGTTCAAATAAAAGGGAAAATCAGTGAAGGCTGGCTTAAAGAAAGTTAGTCAGAAAGTCAGTGTAGACAGACTAATGGTTACGGAAACATACTCTGCAATTAGAATGCATCGTGTTCAAATCTTTGCTATGTAATAAACTGAGTGATCTCAGGCAAATAACTTAATTGCTTAGGATGTTTTTTACTTTATAAAATTGGAAGGATTCTAGAAAAATGTATGTGAAGTCCTAAAATTGTACCTAGTACACAGTAGGAACTCAACATTCGAGTAGTTTCTCTCCCTTCCCTTTTATTAAGGGTGAATCAGAAAAAGCAGGGGAAAAAAATCAGAAAATATACCATACATTTTAGCTAAAAATAAAAAATGAACTTTAAGAATTTTTTAAAAGAAATACAAATATATATATGTATAATATGAAAAGATCACCTGTATTTCTACCTCACAAAATAAATAAACTCAGATTTTATTCCCTGTGAAAGAGAGAATAAGAGAGATCTAATTTATCACCTGATAATATAAGGACTATTTTTCCATAGGTTAATAAACATTTTGGAGTTGCACTGTCTTTAATGATTGTCCATTTGTCCATAATAAAGATTCAACATACATCCATTTAGTAGTATTTGTTGAATGTCTCCTATGGGCTGGGTTCTGTTCTGAGCACTTGAAATTGAGCAACTGACAAGAAAGATGAAATCCTTGCTAACAGTTTCCAATAGTTTTAAGTTATTATTACTTCTAATTTTTCATTGTTCTAAACCACAGAGCAACTGATGTCTTTGTACATAAATTTTGGTGACTATCTCTGTTTATTTTTTTAAGAAAAAGTTCTGGAAATAGAAATAAAAATATAAACTTTGGAAAGACTCCTGAAACATAATAAACATGATTTCTAGACAAGCTGACCCAATTTTATTTTGATCAACGATATATGAGTGCCCAATTAATCACACTCCCGCTAGAGTATTTTTTCATCAACTTGTGTGTGGTGTGTGTTTATAACATATATACACATATATATATCTATATTCCATTATCATTATAATTCAACAAAAATATCTAGGCTTATATAACTACACTAAATCTGTCAGTCATGTTATCAACTATGCCAATGCCCTGACATTAAGGCCATGTCAGCTACTTATGACCCAACACTATATCCCAGCAAAGAGAACCTGGCGTGGACATCTTATTGATAAGCTGGCCAGAAGATCCACGGAGTGACTTGGCATAAAGGAAATTAATCCAAAGATTAAGCAGTTCTTTAGAATTTGAAATTGAAAATATAGAGAGGATTTATCAGTTTTCATGATTGAAATTAAAGATACGTTAAAAAAAAAAAGACCAAGAGCCTATGAAAAAGTCACACAGAAAACAAGCCTATTTAGGAAATAAACCTTTGAGCCAGCAGAAGCTATGAGAAAAAAAAAAAAGGACAGAGGGTACCTGTACAAAAGCAAAAACTGGATATGAAAGGAATATTAAACAGACTTGCAAAGATAAACTAGAGACACTGTGAAAGACCAAAAGTATCAAATGAGAGATACCAAGAAGAAAGCTCAAACCAATCATACTGATGGCAGAGCTGTTGGGAATTCTTTTTGCTGTTCACTGGTCGAGTGGATAGCTGGAGTCCCAGTGGTGGAGGTAAATGGAATACATAAATAAAACGTCAGGATGTGACTGAGAATGATAGTACTAGAAACAATGTGGAAGGCAGACAGAAAGGCCATGTGGAGATAAACTAATGAAAACACTTAGACCTGGAGAGGAACTGCAGTTCATGTCTTTTACATAACCCCTCTTTGAAATTACCTAACATCACTACTCCATGCAACTCGAAATGGACTAAAACAAAAATGCTTTGCCATTTATAGAATACTTTCTCCAAGAAGGTCTCATCTAAATTCCCCCAAAGCTCATGTAATGTTCAGAGCAATTATTACTGTTTTTTATTTTTATTTTGTTTTATACATAGGGCTCAGACAATTCATTCCATCGGGTCTTCGGATTCCACACTATCTCCATTCAGAAAAATGTATAAAGAAATAATTCAGTTGTAGAAATCACACAAACCAATGGGCTCACACATACACAAGATACAAAGATAAAATTCCTGCCATCAATAGGCTTACAGTACATTTGGAGAGACAGATAAGGAGATAAATAAGGTAACTACAAGTTACGGTACAGTTAATGGTAATGATACTTACATGCATAGAATTTTAATTTCATAGGAGAGGACTCGAATCCAAATTTCAGAAGGATAGCAGTGAGTATCCACGTCTATTCATGGATCATCAGAATCAAAGGGAATCAAGCCAAGAAGAAAAGAGCAACTAGGTAGGGAAGGCTTCATGAAGGAGACGGAACAGTATCTGGCACATCAACGGTGGTCAATCAATTTCAACTGAATGAAGACATGAGTTACTAATAACCCTAGAATTTACTATTGAAGCATGAGTAGATGTCAGCCAAGTAGATAAGGAGACAGAAGGTGATTTTTAGGGAAATAAAGAGATGGACTCTCTGGGGAAGTTAAGTTATTTGACATGGTTGGAGGGGTGGGAGCATGTATTAGAATTTGAATATTGAGAGGCAGTCAGGTGCCAAATCATATAAAGCTTCTTTAAAGCCATTTTAAGAAATGTGGCTCTTATCCTGAGGCCCTTGAAGAGTTAAGAAGACTAGTTATACAACCACATTTCTATTTCTGAAATATGTTCATGGTGGTCATGTGAAAGATGTATTGGAGAAGACAAAACAGAGTAAGCAGAAAAAAGAAGGCTCTCATAGTAGCCAAAGAATATGTTGTAGAGGGTTAAAAGAAGACAGGGAGAGTCAAACTGAATAAAAAGGCACAAATCTAAAAAAGGAATTCAACAATTTATTAGTTTAGGAGTCAATCACTAATTGGATATATAGAATGGTAGATAAAAGGAATAATAAATTGACTTTCAGGTCACTTTTGGCACTTTCAGGTAGCATTAACCAAATATTAAATACAAAAATAGAACAGATAAGAAACTGAGAAACAGAAGGAAAACCAGGGGATAGGAGTGTCAGGAGCTGAGAGAATTTAAAGAAAAAGGGAATGACCACAATGTCAAATGGCAAAGTAATGTCAAATAAAATCAGGAACAACGTGCCATCTATGATTCAGCAATTAGAGCCCTGGTGGTCTGTGCAACAGCTGTTTCAGTAGAACAGTAAAGACAGATGTCAGGGAGCAGCTGGTGGAAGGAATGAGAATGCGAAACAAGGGAAGGAAACCAAGAGCCCAGAGACTTTTTCCTTACACCTTGTTAACAGCATCCCGCAAAAGTTATCCATGCTGGGAAAATCTGAGGGTATTCAAGATTCAGCTAGTCATTTGAGGGTCATTTAGCTATAATCAGAACAAAATATGCAGTACATAATTAGAATCCTTCACTAGATGAAGTGAATTCACACATTTTCAGTGTGAATAGTCCTTGCTAGTCTATAAATTCCAAATCATCAGGAATTGTGTCTACTTTATTTCCCTTTGTACCATTATCTGGCAACTGTTAAGTATGCAGTTGATAATCTTCTCATTTCCATTTGGGTCTCCTTATCATGCCAGCAGAAATTCTACCTATTCTTCAAGGTTCATAGAATAAAATGCCACCCCTGCATGAAGTCTTTTCCAATCCCTAAGTCTCTCTTCTCTCCCTCTCTCTCCCACTATTGTGCACACGCACCCCTTCCTGTATTTCCAGAGTCATATGACATGTTATAGCTACACCTACTATCTTATAGTTCCTCTTATACACATGTATCTTTCTGACTAGAATGTCTATCATTCATGTTCCATCAGAGTAGCAGAACCTCTGTGGGTAATATAAGGGCTTATTTAGAGATTTATTTATTTCAGATCTATCTGTTACCCCTAAACACAGTGCCCAGCATCAAGTAAACTGGGTCAATGGTCAGAAAGGGAGGATAAATATGAATAGAAGGACAGCAAGGACAAATGAACCTATGAGGATGCACTTTAACCTCAAGGATATCAAACCCATATCTGTCTCTCACCAGAATCTGCCTTGGTATCATACCTCCTCTAAGCCTCTAGCCTCCAACTTCAGTGGTGCAGTTTTCCTGCAGACCTGGTGCACTTCACCACAGAGCTGTGTGTGAAGATTTCTCAGGATTTAAAGAAGCTAAAGGAGGAGATTTAGCAAGACCTGGAGACAGGCTGGCAGAGCTACAATGTAGGGGAGATACAAGTGTGCCTGTGCCAAGATCACCCTGCACAATGTAAGCCTGGTTGCTGCTTCTCTTTTGCTTTCCAAATCTCAAACAAATTTCTCTTGTGGTCAAAGCTTATCATGGAGGGAAAATAATTCTGGAAAAGTACTCCTGGATTAGACAAGTGGACACATTACAAAGTCACCACAGCTCACTCTTTATTAACTAGGCACCATACACATCTCTTTTAACCATACTTAACCTTCAAATAAAAGCAATGGCAAAATCATGGATTCACTTAAAATGATGCAACTATCCCTTGTATAACCAAATATATGCTACTTATCTCCCCAAGAAAAGAACGTGAACTCACTCTCTTCATCTTTGGATGATGTTTATTTATCATCTTGCTAAGTCATGCTTCTCCCTGATGCCCTATAACTTAAATACCAAGATAAGAAGTTAGCTATTATTATCACATGTTATGTTAGGTCACAGGGGAATGAGATAAGGAAAGAATAGTTAGAATATGCACAAATGCATTTAGATCAAAATAAAGAATAAACATTTGTGATTATTACAGTCCCCATTTCTGCAACTAAATGCATGATAGGAGCTGGTATTCAAAACATCTTTCTTTCATTATCCATTTCATGTATACTTTGCCCTCAGCAAGCACCTTGGTTTGCATACTAATTCAGATCTTCATTTCTGAAGGGTCAGGGCCATTAGTCATCCTGTCTGTATGTGACTGTTGTATTTTTTCCATTGAATTTAATCATAGAAATTGAAAGTATTAGTAAGTGTTCTAGAATATCTCCTACATTCTAGAGAGACTCCAATTGGGCAGTAGTAAACCCCATGTTTTTACATGTTTAAAAACCTCCAATTTCCCCATGATAGTCAGGATTGATCACCATATCTAATACAGTAAACCTTATTTGGTTTGTAAGTATGTGACTCACTGGTATGTGAGTCTCCCAGGGGTCAATACCAACTTTCAGTTTAATAGAACTATTCCTCTGTCCCTTGGTAGAAGCATTTCTCTTTTGGGAACTAGGTTCTTTAGACAAGGAGAGTGCAAAGTTAAAGGGAGAAAAGGAAAAATTTCTTTAGCAAATCACTGGAATTAATAGAATAAGACGTCACTCATTTCCACACTTTGAATCTTGCTGTGGGAGAAACACCATCATATATTGATGACTGATTTAGAGTATATATCACATCCCACCAGCCACTACCCCCAGCTTACAAAGTGTTGCCCAAACTGACATTAAAACTGAGTCATCAAAATGCCATTCTACATACCTATCAAATTAGATATCTTATGGTAATGGAGAACATGGTAAGACTAGAGAATTTCACAATCATAAGTCCACTGTCACATTTTATTTGATGTAAAGTTAGTTCCTCAGTCAGAAGAAATACTGTAGGAATGCCAAAACAGGGACTAACTCATCTGTAGGTCCATGCCTGGTGATTTTGGAAGAACAATTGAGGAGAGGGATGGCAAACCCACACCCAGATCAATGAGTACAAATCCTGGCCCTTTCTATCAGGGAAGTGATCAATATAATCAATCTGCCACAGCTGGCTAGCTGATCACTACAGAGAATGGCACCATAGTGGGGGCTTAGTGTTAGTCTCCACTCTTGACAGATTGGGCACTCTGCAGTGGCTGTAGCCATTCATCCTCGGTGACTGGAAGTCCATTTTTTGAGTCCATGTGTAACCTCCATTACCACCAGTATGGAGAATTTGTGAGCCCACTGAGTAAGGACAAGAATAGCTGGGAAAAGAATGTATCATCTTGTTCATTATTAAGCTCCTCCTCTGCTAAGTTTGCTCCCTGGGAAGCATTCACATAGGATACAAATGATTTCACAATCTGTGTCCATCCAGTGAGTTCCACCAGGATATGTATACCCCATAGTACTCTGTAACCAATTTTCTAATTGTGTTTCTTCTAAGTTCCTGACTATCCAATCTAACCAATAGCCACCGATGAAACAGTACTCTGGCTATTCCTCCTTCTATGTTTAAAGTTCTGCTGACTGAGATTTCCTTTCACCACAGTCCTTCGGAGCCACTCCAGAGTGGAATTGTAGTACCATAGCTGTCTACTTTTAGGTAGTGCTAGCATATTTGTCAGAGTCAGATTTGAATTTTTTCAAATTTGTTTAAGACTGATACTATAATATCTAACACAGCATCTTGTTTGTGTTAAGTCATTCAAAAATAAATTTTAACATGAACTTTTATTTTAACTAATAATTCTGTTTGTCTCTTGAGAGGATAAAACTGAGCAGCTAGGAGGAAATGAATGGGACAGAAAGTTCCCTCATTTACTTCATTTTAATTTTAAACCACTTGGATATGCTGCTTATTTGTAATTATTTTAAACTGGGGATAATAAGCTCAAAAACTGCTGCTTTTCCTAAAAGAATGATTATACTCTTTATAGTTTAAATTTTTTAATGTACTTTATTTGTATTTCAACTGCTTTCTATTAGAATTTTTGTATTCAGTATTGATAGAATGGAGGCTGACTTTTTTTTATTTCTTAGAGAATATTTGCACAGCTTTAAAGTAAGCCGTGCTAACATAATACATGCATTAACCTTTTGAAAAAATGTCATTACGCCTTCATGTTCACATAGTGCCAGTGAGTATCAGATGTTACTCAAATCCACTCTACCATTCCTAATCATGTCAAACAAACTTCTTCCGCCTTCCTTCACTCAACAATTAATTATTTTATAGAAATTCCCAACAAGACTTCAGAGACTAGATATATTGTAAGAGTTTGAAATAGTAGATTTCTTCCCTCTTACTAAAGAAAATTCTGGAAAACATGCTGATCAATTCTCCCACAGACTGTAAGGGTGGGCATTACTTCCACTTATGTCACTTTTTGCATCAGATTTCTCTGATAGTGCAGGAAGATGGTGAATATGCAAGTATTCTGAGACTGATTAGATGAGTCCCACTTATTTCCTGTTCTGTACATGTTTTCCTCAAAGTTGATTCAGAGTTCCCACAATGGTACTTCTCAAGTTTCTCAAGAGCACTCTTGAATGAATGAATGAATGAATGGGCTTTCATTTAAAAATTATGATCAGATCTCAGCTCTCATCATGACTTATTAATAGCATTTAACAAACCTGATCACTCCTTCCTTAGAACACATTTTCTCTCTTGGCTCTCTTTGTACTCCGTCTGTATTACTGCCCACTTCTTCCCATGTTTTTTTGTTGAATTCTCATCTCCATAACCTCTAAATGTTGAAGTCTTTAAACTCTGGTCTTTTTATTCCTAGATGATCCCCTGACTCATAATTTTAAATACCTTCAATACACAAATTCCCAAATTTGTACCATATCAAAACTCGACATTGAACTTCAGACTCATATTTAACTACAAAATCAACATTTCCCCTTGGATGTCTGATAGATATCTGAAACTTAACATATCAAAACTCAACTCCTGGTTCCTATACACCCCTGAAATTCACAGATCCCATAGTCTTTCAATGTTGATAAGAGATCACTCTATCCATGTATTTAATCAGGCCAAAAACTGGGACACCCTTTTTTCACATCCACAGCACTTAGCCATCACAGACTCATCAGCAAATTCTATCAAACACTTTTCTCTCACCTCTCCCACAGCCTCCTGATTTAAACCAACATCACATAGCACATGGATCATTACAAGAGCTGCTCTTTTATCTTACATCCTAGCCCACACACAGTTTCCAGAATGATCATTTACAGTTATGTCAGATCCTGTCACTCAGTCCTCAGAATTCTCCAGTGGGACTAATATGGTTACTATTATTAAAATAACAAGATTCCTGGCCTTAGTGAATCCATAATGCAGTATAAAACAGGGTATGACAGATCAAATAAGTCTTCAATCACTGTAGTGGTAAAAAAAAGAAAAAAGAAAAAGAAAAGAATGGTTCTAAGAGGGAGAGAAGGGCAGGGAAGATGCTATAGAAGGATGATCCTCAATCTAGATCTTGAATAATGGGTAACAGAGGCTCTCAAAGCAGAACTGAAAAGGAAACAGCAGGTGCAAAGGAAAAAGCATAAGAGGAAGACAACTTTTTTCAGAAACTGGAAGACATTCACTAGGGTTGGGCCTCTGGCTTCAAGGTAGAGGAGTTGTAAAGAGAATATTAAAGAAATAAGTAGATATCACAAAATGATGTTTTGTGTGTCACATAAAGGAGGTCTTCAAGTTATATAAAGCCATTGAAATACTTTAAACTTGAGAGTTACATGGTTATATTAGCAATTTTTAAAGATGATTTTGGGTAGATTCATTAGAAAAGGGGGAATTAGAAAGCTGCTGAAATAATGTAAATTTATAAGAAATTTCCCCAGCAAAATGAATGAAGTAATATGAAGGTAAGAGATGGGAAAGAGACTGAGCCAGTAGAATGCTTAGGTCATTTTGAGCAAAAGGGAAAATTTAGGATGATTCCCAGGTTTCTGCGTTAAGAAAGTAGAAATATTTTGATACCTTGTAAACTAAAAGAGGAATAAATTCAAAATGAAGTTAAATACATGATTTCATTCTGAACATACTGTATTTAAGGTAAATACCCAGTCTTAGACTATTTAATATGGTTGTGGGACATCCCAGTGGAATATTCAATAGGCTAAGACAGTTCAGAAGAAATCTGAGTTACAAGTGGAAATTTGGAGATCATAAATATATGTGTATCCATTAACACCATGGATATAAGTGAGTCCATCCACAAAACCTGTAAACCATAAACATATGAGTCCATGAAAACTACATTGCCCAGGGAGAATATATAGCAGGAGAAAGGAATAGCATCCATATTCAAACCAAGATCCAAAATACTACTCATATTTAAGGATCAGACGCAGGAAAAGCAGCCTAAAAGGGAGAGTGGAAACAACAGTCTAGGAGTCAGGAGGAGAATCAGGAGTGTGAAGTACTAGAGAGGTTAAAGAGGGAAAGCCAAAAAGTTAACTGGTCAAACGAGTCACATCTTACAGAAAATCAAAGAGTCTGAAAGGTAATGTGTGGCTGTGATAAGTCAGTAGCTGTAACACAGCTGCTTTATACATCCCCGCCATTTAGTAGAAACTGATCTTCACTAGATGCCCATGGGAAAATCAGTTTTCTTCCCATTGTTTCAATATGCATTTCCATGCCTCTGTTATTTCATGGATGATAGATACCCTCTTGAATGAAAATAGAGGCTCCAAAACAAAGCCCTTTTCCCTCCTCATTGAAAGTCTTTGGTCCCTAGGATTAGTTACGTTCTTGCCCATTTCTCTTTATCAATACATTCATCCTACAACTCAACAAACATATCAAATTTCAAACATTAATTTTACTAATCTTTAATTGAACATATATGTATTGTCCTTCAAACAGTTTTTCATTTTCTCTATAGAAATGGCAGCACCTTTATATTTTACTTTGCAACTTTCATCAAAAGATTTAGACTTCATAGTAGCTTCCATCGGCCAGTGTCTGCGTCATGGCCTTTACCCCGCCTTTCTTGCAGCTTACTCATTTTAAGCCAAAGAGAAAGCATAAGATGAAAGTGAGCAAGATAAAAGAAGATAATATAAGAAGTGAAGATGAAAAAAGGTGGCTTCTAGCACTCCTGTGAACAATAAGAAGACCTCATTCATAATAAGGAGGCACTTTGCTGGAAGCATCCTTTCAAGAATGTAGTAAGGTCCATAACCTTGGAGAGAGAAGGTGAAGTCAAACTGCTCTAGAGAGCAGTTATTTCCCTCAAACCCCAATGTATAAGACAAACTTTTCTTCCTCTCTTGCAAGACTCAGTGACAACAGATCTTCTGAACTAATCCAAAGTTTCCATCATAAAAATAGAAAAGGATGCCATCTGAATAAAACAGAGGGAAATTAAGTAAGAACCATGGTCACGAACTAGGTTTAGATAAGCAGGATACTAAATTTCTTTTTAAAAGGTGAGTACAGCATAACAGCTTTCAGTTACACCTAAACCACATCGTCCTCGCACAGAACATCTGGTACCTTTCAGTTACAAACTCCCAAAGGATTTCACACTTATTAAATTCTTATTAAAATTAATAGCAGGCCTGCAAGGCATGGCAATATCAGAATGGCCCTTTATCAGGGAAATAAAATCAACTGAGATAATAAAGCTACTTTCTACCGTAAGAAAATCAAGGCCAAATATATACAGGAAATTACTTAAATTTATTCTTGAAGAATGTTATTTCTTTCCACACCATATTCATACACTGATTATTTACTTGTAATGCAATGTCACAGATATTAAGGATGAATACTTCTGTATGACTAAACTAGGTATCTCACAAGTCCCAAATTCCAATTATTTCCTTTCATTTATCCTATAATTAAATGATTTAAGTGACTGAAATATTATTTTACATATTGTCATTGCCACAGTTTAATAAATGTCACCTTAAAAAAGGTCAGCTTTCATATAGTTTAAATCTCCTTTTGGAACATGTCAATCCTGCCTAATTATGCAATTTATTTACAAATTGAGGTTTTTATTTACTTCGATTTCACTATTTTCTGATTTAATCTTTGGTAGTCCCATTTCAATTCTGATGCCTGTCTTTTTCTTTCCATCTCTCTGTGTATCTGTCTACGATCATGTCTTTCATTCTCTGTATCTCTCTGTATATGTTTGTGTGGATTCATTTTTCCTCTATGTGTGTTGTATGTGGCTACTGTATTATTGTGTTTCTATGATATTGGGTGGGGAGGGATTCTGTCTCTTTTTTATGATATAAAATTCTTGTAGCATAAAATTCACCATTTTAACCACTTTAGTACAGTGGCTTTTAGTATATTCACAATGTTATACAACCATTACCACTATCTAAATCCAGAACACTTCCATTACTTCAAAAAGACAGTACGCATTAAGCAATCACTCTCCACTTCTCCCTCCCACAAGCCCCTGGCAACCGCTAATCTTCCTTCTGTCTCTGTTTGCCTATTCCAGACAGTTCACAGAAACGGAATCATAGAGTAAGTGACCTTTGTGTCTGGCGTCTTTCATTTAGCATAATATTTTCAAGGTTTCTCAATGTTGCAGCATGTATCAGAACTTCATGCCTTTCCATTATTAAACAAGTACTGAGCTGGGCTCTTTGCATTTCCCACTGTATGTGTCCCAGTGTGTGTGTCCCTCTCTGTGGGTGTCTTTGGAGGTATACCTCTCACTCTCTACACATGTTTGTAGTGTGTCCTTACATCTGTATTAAATAAACACTGGCTAGGCTCATCATTTCCAAATGCATTTGTATATATGTGTGTCTTGCACAGGCACGCATATACACAAACATACACTGCACTAGAGATTCCAATAATTTGTCATAAATACTTTCAGGGAGATTGGTTCTTTTGGAGGGATTTTGGTTTTTTGTTTTTTGAGAGCCTTGATTGGCTATCAAGGATAACTGCAGATCCTCCAAAGTGTTCAGTCCTAGAAGAGGAATCATACCTCATACCCAGATCCCTTCTGTCATGGACAGTCTCACAGAACTGGACACAAAGGGTCTGCCCATTAATAAGAACAAAATTACTGCGGCAGAGATCTGCAAAATTAAAATACCAGCTACATGTCAGAAAAGGTGGAATTAAAAAGACACATTTGCAAATGTCCAAATTAAACTATTTTCTACATATTACATCAGGATTCCTTTTCAAATTCTTCTTCACATTATTCCAAATCACAGTTATAAAGTCGTATCATGTCATTATTTTCACAATCTCCTTTTGTTCCCAATGACTATCAAAAAACCCCACAAACTCCTAACTCTGGTTTACCAGCAGATATACAATCTAACCACAGTTTACAACTTTAAGATCATGTACTGTTTTCTTCCTCCCCACCCTAGCATCTAGCTATTCACCTTGGATACATCAGGCCCCCTGCTAGTGTTAATTCTTCTACTTGGGGGATTTTTCCTATTCTCATCTCCATAATCTCCTTTAAATATCAGAGCAAATGTAACCACCATGCTCTAGTTTCTCCCTATACTCTCACCTCCAAATGAAATTAATCTCACTCATTGATATGCCTGCCCACATTTTAAAAACAACACTATCATGGCACTAATTTTGTAATCATAGTTATATATTTACTTTTCTATATCCCTTCTAAAGTATCAGATTCTTGAGTATTTTACTCAGGTGTGCAATATCCAGTGCTTAACACAATGCCTGGCACACATTAGGTTCTGAATAAATTTTGGTGAAATTAGATAATTTTTAAATTTCTTTTCTGTAGTGTGGAATTCACACTGCTTTATAAGAGCTAAAACTGAGAGGAAGAGAAAGAGGATGAAACGAAACAGAATCTAGTTAAGAACATGATTCCTAAGCCTAACTACAGAGAAAGAAAACCTGGCCCTGGCCCATCCATCATCTTTGTGACTGGCGAGCCAAGCAAAGTGCTCCTGTGTGCTCAGCTGGCGAGTGACGCCACATTAGTGATGACAGTGGATGGGCACTTGGGGAAACTTGCTGAGTAACATGGACCACTGAAGCAGCAATCCTTCTTGAATCAATTTCAGTTTCTCAAATGCTGAGTATGTAGTGATATTTCAAAGCAATCTCTAGAGACGCACTCAAACAGCAGCAGCAGATGCTAAGCTATTATTCTACTTGCATAGATGATCCAACTTAAATGTGAATATTGAAGCATCAGGTGTTATTTTCATTTTTATTTTTAAGAGAACAAGACAGAAAGTTCAGAGAAGGAATAAATAGAAAATTTGTGGTCACATACAATTTTCCCTATGTTCTCATAGAGCCCACCACAGCTTATCACCCCAATATTCAATTCTGAACACCCAACCAAATTACCCCACTAAGTGTGCCTTATTATGAGATGTTTTGGGTTACTATACTTAATATTTCTGTGGCTATGGATTAGATAGCTCTAGACATTTTTTTTTTAGATAAGCAAGGAATGCCTCTTTCCCCTGAGCTGAGATGAAATTATCTGACATTAGAAAATAACCGTGTTAAGTTGTAGTCTTAATCTTTTCTATTGTCAAGGAACTCAGACATTTACTTAAGTTGGAAAATGAGAAAATGTGTCTCATGCAGTGAAATCTGAACATTAAGAACATGCAAGCTTCTGAGGTAGGCAAGGAAAGAGAGACTAACGTAGGAGAAGAGAAGGAGGAGGAGCTGAGCCCAATGAGAAAAACAAACTTTCCAGGGAGACAGACAAAGAGAGCCTGCACCAAAAATACTGCTTTGTCCACTACAACAGCAAAACATTGAGTGCCTGAAATGTGGCAACTCAAACCTGAAATGTTCTCAGAGTATAAAACTGCATGCTAGATATCAAAAATGTAGGATGAAAAAGGAACATAAAACAGCCTGTTAATAATCTTACTGACTACATGTTGAAATGATACTTTGAATATATTGAGTTAAATAAAACAAAATATTAAAAATAATTTCACCTATTTCCTTCACTTTTTTCCATGTCCTACTAAAACATTTTAAATTATCGATGCGGCTTGCATTACATGTTGATTGGACATGTCAAATAAAAACAAATCCAGATTTGGGTAAGAAGCGAATTTATCTGAAAGAATTGCTAACAAAAAGAAAGGAATATTGCAATAGGGCAAGGGGACTACCACCATAGGGAGAACGCTCTGACCACAAGATCTGCAAGCATCTCAAAGGTTAGGCAGAAAGGAATTTTCTTTTATACACAGAAGTAAACAAGACCAGAAAAAAATTGAGTGTTGGGGAGTATGTGGCATGATCGACCTGGTGATCAAGGAACATGTTTCCTTGCAATCAGCCAACTCTAGGGAGGAAGAGGTGAGTAAGGCTGTATACTGGTTCAGACTGAGGACAAGTCAGAGATCAGAAACCCAGGGAAGGAAGAGAAGTTCATTTAAGTTGGTCAAGTCAGATAATAAGCACTTTGCTCTGAATGATCAACTGGGACAAACAGTTCAGCTCATCTTTCACAAGTCAAAGAAATGCGAACTAGGAGGGTCTGAGTCTGGCTTTGCCGTAGGTAAACAAGGCCAATGTTCATGAGTCGAACAGAAGTCATACGGGGAAAGGTGGTTCTTTGTGGGTAAGCCAAGTTTCTGGAAACAAAGGGTGATGATTTCTTCAACTGTCCCTGTTTTCCAGGATCCCAGGGGTCTCGTCAAGTTCAACATTGTTGAAAAGTGCAGTTCGAGAACCTCAATTTTGCACTATTTCTGGAGTGGTGGTAAAACAACCTATAAACTCAAACTGGTTTCAGATCTTAGCTCTGCCATTACCAGCTCTGTGAACTTGGACAATGTACATAATCTCTATTTACCTCAGTGTTTTCATTTGTCATAAGTACTTACTTCATAGTTCTTATGACTGTGAAGATAAAGACAACACACATGAGAACAAATAGGCTATTTGCTCAGAGGTTGCTATAGCAAGGGAGTCAGCCACCATCACTTGCACTTGGCAGAGACACAAAGCAGCTAGGAGAGTGTAAAAACTTCATACCAAAAAAAAAAAAAGTGGGGGAAGGCTTCTGGTAGGCTCTAATGGCAGGTTGTTGGCACGAGGATGCTGGATGTACACTGACCAGAAGCAGAGAGTCTTTTGCCATTTGCTTGGGGAGCATATTTGCTTCCTTTGGTTGGTCCTGAGTTGGAAGGTGGAGGGTTATGAAGTTGTGGAAGAGGGAAGCTGGTTGTCATTGATCAAATGCTGATTCTTCTGGGCTGATTATTGCAAAGACTTCAGTTTGGTTTCCCAGTGTGGCTGCTGCAGAGGATGTGGGTTAGAGGTCTATTGTGATGTAAGGTTTGGCTATGTCGATTTGTATATTCAGTCTCTTATGATGAAACAGTACATATAAAGTACTTGGCAAAAGACTTGGCCCATAGTGAGGTTCAGCTTTAATTTTACCTCATCTTCTTTTCTTAGTAGGTAATACACAACTACTTACTCTTAGGTCAGTTTTCATAAATGTAATAGGAAGAAATTTACCATATGGTAAAAGCTGGCTCCCCAGACATTATCAACACAATCTGTTGATAAGACAAAGCTGAGTTTTTACTTACCAAATACAAGGGAGTATACCACCTTGCAAAGCTTTTATAGTGTTCCAAAGCGGGAAATACAATCAGAATTTATTAAGAATTGTAAGTTTGGCTTAAGGTGGCTCTTTCAACTTGGGGTCATGATTAGGACTGGGTAGGAATCATAATACAACCATCAGAAGCTTGGTGGAGATAGCAAGGCAACGATTTTGAGGGATTCAAAGAATCTTTGGGCAGAAACTGTCTGTTGATACTGTCCATTGAAGAGCCAATAAGTCTTTTGAGAAGTTCCTGTAATAAACAATCACACCATTTGCTTTACTTTCCAGGGCAGCCCTGGAAAAGTAAAGAGATACTAATGAGTTTCAAAGTCATATTACTGTAGACAGTAAGTTATGATTTCAGTTTTCAATGCCCAGCTCAGCATGGAGAAAGAAAGTTCTGGTTCTCACAGAGATGGTACCTATTTATGTCTGTACATTTTTAAAGATAGTTACAGAAAGCTTGATCTAGTTTAGAAATTTTTAATCTCTCATGGAGGTGCCTTTTCTGCAAATGATTCTCTAAATTTTTTATGAAGTATTTTTCAAAAACCCCTCATTTCTTCCAGATATGAAAAGGAATTGGTGAAAAGGGTGCTGTGGTTGAGTAAGACTGACAAGTTCTTCTAGAGCTTCCTCATGTTGGTATATTGTGCACTTGAACACAATAAAATATGAGAAGTGCAGCATTCAAGAGTCTTCTTTAACTCAGTTTAACTGAGCAGCTCTGAGTGTAAGTGGGTTTATTTGGGAGGTTAGGAATTGATCCTAAGAGTGAGAAAGGAAAGGAAAAAAGCCAATACAGGGTGCATGAATGAGCAGGGTGCTACTGCAGACACCTGGGGTTCAGTCCTGCTGGAAACAGTGTGAAAGAAGCTTCAGAGTTGTCCCATCTAAGGGTGTTATGGTCTATAAGTATTTGTGCTCAAATTCCTTTGGTTGAGAGCTGTTCTTAGAAACAACTCCTCCAGTGCTTCTGGGTTGCCTTGAGCAAGGGCTAATAGAAAGCCCTCACTCAGGTAGAGAGCTTTAGAAATTTTAAAACAAATTATCATCAGTTTGTTCTTGTACAGAAGCAGTGAGTGCTAGTGCAGCAGTGAATGTTGACAGGGATCTGCTTGGGGCTCTAATAACCTATGCTACAGTCTGCCACTTGCAATGCACAGATTCACTCATCTCCTAAGATAAGTTCAAGTTGTCCTATCACTGCTTTTTCAAGTTGATGGTCCATAACAACTTCTAAAAAACAAATAAGGCTTACAATGAGAAGATTAATGGGAATTTAACACAGAAAATATAATGGGGTAATCTACAATCCTCACTATTACACTTTACATTGAGGCTATAACCGACATTGCACGTCTCCTGATACTACACTCACTATAAATACCTTAGCCAGTACTTCTGCTTGCCCCAGAGAAATCCAAGCCCTTCTCTTTAAACCTCTGTGTTGTTATAAAAGCCTCCAGAAGAACACCAGAGAATCTGAGTGCTTCATATATTACCCCTCCCTGTCTTTACTATATAGCAACCATCTCATCGTCTTATTTTAATGAGGGTTAATTACTTGTCAGTACAGTAACTCCTTTCTTTGCCTGTTAATCTCATAGAACAAAAAGCTCCAAATGACCTGGCCATAGCTATTTAGTGGTACCATTACTGTGTCCCCTGGTAGAAATGTCCAATCTCTCCCCTAGAAATCAGGATCTCCAATCCGGCAGAGGGCACAAGGAGTAAAATTTACCCAAGTAGGTCAGTCATTGGGAATAATGCAAGAGGGTCTCTCCAAACTTCACCCCTGTTCCTGTCTGGATCCATATATTCTGCTACAAATAGCAACATATAGTGGCCATTGTTTGAAAGTTATACCACATCTTGAAGGATAACACCATTAATTCTACAGGGATATATTTCACTATGCTTTTAAAAGGGTTTCCCAAAGTTCCATTAGGTCAGCTACTTCAAGGTTAAGAGATATATATGGTAAAACCAGTGAATTTTATGATCTTGTGTTTCCTTTGCCAAAAAAGTAGGTCTCTTGGTCAAAAGCATTATTATATGGAATGCCTTATTTGTGAGTTCTCAGGTAATGGTGCCAATCAAGAATGTAACAGAGAAAGTAAACTCACACCCAGAACACATATAAATCCCAGGGAGGAAAAACCATTGTCCCCTCCAGAGTTTAGTGCTACCTTCTGGATTTTGCCTTACCTGTTTAATCTGGGTGACCCCAAGAAGCACTGCAAGTAGAGAAGTGATATGACACAGGAAACCAACCAACGGTATACAAATGAGCAAGATACCACTGTGGGCAATGGGAGCTCAATCCTACCAAGGACCTCTGGAAGATAGTTCGGAATATGCAACCAAGTTGTCCCATTCAAGGGACAAAAACACTGGGGTATTTATATTCCAACTTTCATTCATTTTTCCTGGTGGCATTAATTCTCCAAAACTCACGGTCTGCCTTGTACCAATGTCAAGAGAAAGCCCTCAGGCAGAGAGACAGCAGGACAACTTGGGCATGTGATGAAATACTGACTACATAGGAGACAGAGGCAGAGCAGCTACAGGGTCTCTTACACTCAGCATCAGACAGGATAATGCTAGCTGCAGAGCAGAGCTGATGTTCAGCTTGTTTACTCTGTTCCAGTCGTTTACAGCTTGTTTCTTCTGTCAGTCGTAGTGCTCTATTGGTTAAATGTTGTGAATATCACCCTCCCTAAAGATAGGCAGTAGCTCCCTAATTATTGTTTTTTTTAATCCCGTACTCACAAATCATGAAACAATTGTATTTAGATTCCCTGTATAATTCTTTGACTGCTATGTCTTTTCCACAATTAGAACCACTTTTCAGAAAAACTTACAGCTTTCCAAAGCACCCCATTTCCACTTTTTAAATGTATACAGTAGCTCCCTAACTGTTAACAGGAGACTGAAAGACTAAGATGAACTATGGTTCAAAATTCAGAGGAATGAAGAATAGCTCTAAACATCTGACAGATACTAAGTTGCCAGCCACCCGAACATTTTACAAACACCAACCATTTATATGGCCAATTGGTCTTGGTGAGAAAAGCTAATTGTTAGTGGTAACTTCAAGCAGAAAGCTTAGGTTTTGTAAACAGGATGAAACCAAATTGAGTATGGGGCCTTGAAGCAGAGATTCTTCTTACATTCTCAGTGACAAGGTATACCCTACACCCTGAATTTGTTTGCAGTTCAACCAAGTAAAGCAGAGTTGTTAGCAATCCTGCGTCACACTTACATGCTTTGTCAATCTCGTGTGGAGGAAAAGTTCTAAAATGAACATCTAGAAAAAGACTGAATTAGTGCTCTCTTGCAGTGGTCAACATCCTTAAAATGTAAGCAGCATAGTAAAGATCACACAATAAATTCATAAATAAAGTTCATCTCTGTACTTTCAGTCCAGAGTTCTATCCAATAGATTTTGCTGCCTCTTATTTAAAACTTCTCAGTGCTAAGAAATTATTTTTCAGTCATTTTCATAAAAGAAAACCTTGCATGAAACTCAAGCCAATACATATGGAACAGAGAAAAATTGAATTAGCATATTATTAATTGCATACTATTAATTTTCAAGGACAATTGCAAATTAGACCAACTTACTCATTTCTAAAATGTAGCTTATGTACGGGGAATATTTTCATGTCTCAGACAAGTTCTTCACTTATTAAAATTAAAATATTTCCTTTCAATCTCAGTTTTCTAAAGGGTGCCATAAAACGAGGATAGATGTTGAATGGGAAGAGCAAGAGTTTGTGAGCCATAAGCCTACCACTATAAATCAGGGAGAAAAAAAGCAGGGAAGCAGCAGAAAGGACTGAGGAAAGCCCTTCTGTAGTAGCCCAAACACCCAGTCCAGACATATGTAGAAAAAGAAAAACAATTTTAACGGTATCAGTCAAGAGAAACCAAGAACCTTATTGCAAGAATCTATTTTTGTCTCTTTGCTATTACCTTCATCATTCAGCTGAAGTCAGCAAGGCAAGACTCTGCAAAGCTTTACTCCTAATTACTTGCAACACACTGACAGAGTGCTCTGCTCTGTATTGACGTAGAAGAAGACTTGGTCTCTGCTCCGGGCTCTTACAATGGTTGAAGTAGTCACAGCAATTCAAACAGAAAAATGCCAGCTGAGAAGGGGATTAAATCTCAAGAGGTGCAGGGGTGCATGTAACATTATTAGCCATAACACCACATAGATGGTAATTAAGCGGAGAGCACTTCCATTTTGCTACCCTCAGCAGCCAATATCAAAAGGCCACTTTTTAAATTAAGACAGTCTACGACCTTGATGTGACTTATGATTTGCCAAACTCATAACACTGCACATAAGTAATACAAATAAATTTAAATAATCAGAGTTTAAGCTACAGATTTACATGCTCTCTTGATATTTTAGAACCAAAACATACGGTGATTTTTACTCAGAAACCATCTATCAAGTAACCCCAACCCTGGAATACAGAAACTAGATTGGGTTTTAATACACTCATCTGACATGGTCATCAGCTAAGTCTCACTCCAATGGGTAAATTTATGAAGACTGGTTGAGTAAATCTACAATATATCCATGATACGCAACTGTAGCAGATTCAGTCCATACTTATATATCAGTGAAGCTGGGTCTTCTCTGCCCAAGTCAAATAAAATCAGTGTTAATTATTATTTAACTGAATTACATTCCACATCATATAGCATTGTGATTAATCAAGTAGTTGGAATGATCCCTTAGTGCATAATGTCCTCAAGCAGGCTCCATCATTCTGCACAGTATGCTGAAGTCCTATTTCAGCCCCATGAAGTTGGTATATCTTAAGGTGATGTGAGGCTAATTCTTTTTTCCAAAAATTTTTTTTTCTGCAGCCCTTTCTCCACTCTCTGTAACAGAAATAAAAATTAAGGTATTAATTTTCAGGATTCTCCCAAGAAACATGGCAATCTTGAGGGTTTCTTGAGCAAAGGGACGATAGACAGAGTCTGAGATAGATTCAAGGGAATCTTAAGCAAGCAATGGTGGAACACGCAGGACTAATAACAACAGGATGTCATTACAATCCCTGGAATGTAAGGAACTAGGGGAAGGAGAGGTATTTGTAAAGCCCAGAGAGGTCCTGGGTTGTGAAATAGGAGCCACCTGACAGATGCTGTAACTACAGAAACAGTCACTGACAGAATCACAGTAAGGTAGGGAGGAGGATGGGGAATGAGGGCAAATATTCTGACCTCTCTCTTCTCTTGCCTTCTGATCTCCAGCTTGTGCCTCCCATTGGCTGAAATCGATCAGAAGGCAAGAAAATCAAGGCATTGCAGACTAGTCAGCCTCCCGGGACAGAAGTAGGGCGGAAAAGAGTGAAGAATACACAACACAATGATTAGATATAGATATAGATACAGTTACCTAGATATTCTGTTTTGCATATTACCAGTAAATATTTGTCTATTAAAAATATAGTCTGTGGCCTTATCTAATAAAACCATGCAATTTATTTTCTATCTCAAGCCTGTTTTTTCTCCTTGTAGTAATTCATTTCTATTTCAAGAGTAAATGATTTGAAAACAGATTTTAAACTACATTAACTATCTCCACTAAGTGTTATTTATCCAGAAGAAGGACTCATCTATTGAATACCAGATGTACTTTAAAATTCACTTCCTTATCTACTAGAGACAAGTTCAACCATAATATTGCCTCTAGGCTCCCAATGTTGATAAGTACTGATAAGACACTCAAAATGGTCCATATGCTATGTTGACCCAAGAGTTCTTTTTATTCAGTTCCATGAATCCTCATCTGGAAAAGTTATTTACAATCCAAAAATTTCCACTCAGGTTGACATTGATGTAATTAATAACTTCATTCTTAAAAGTTAATGCTTTTGTTATATAGCATTAAATGCATGATTCAATATATACTATTTTCAGGAAACATATTCAAATGAAATATTCTCATATTTAAAAGGGACTTTCACCAGTGCCCCCCCCAAAAAAAAACCCACCCTAATTACATCTTTGATTAAGCAAAACAATCCAAGCAGGGTACTGAGTGTGAAGAGAGTGAGCCCAGCATGAAGTATACAGATTAGTAACAGCAAACATAGATAAGCAGATTGTAGACAGAGGAGGAGTAGCAGAGTCTAGATCTCAGAGGCGGAGCATGCCTTCTAATGACTAAGTTCATCCTGGTGTTTTGTAGAGGAGGAACAGAAATGGAGGTTAGTGATTCTAGGAAGGAGAGAAACTATTCAATTAAGAGATTTAATGACCCATCACCAAGGGTAAAAGTGGGAGTGAGTTACAAAGGGAAAGGCACACTGCATGCTTGTAGCTCCTCTGGTATTTTTTCCTCAATCAATTAACATCAAAATGTTGACCTCACACATTCATTGGGAACCAGCTTTTTTGTGTTTTCAATGTATGCTTTTCAAATGTATATAGTTATGTTAATTAGTCCACTTAGGTAACTCCACCAACCTGTAGTTGGAAATATTTCTGTAATTGGCCAATTAGATCAAGTATGAACATGACAATTGTCAAAACTTCTCAAAATTCTTAGAAATGTTCTATCTACTTGACTAGGAACAATAAACATAGCTCTGCCCAAATGGAAATAATTCATACTTACTCTACTCTTCAACATCTTTTTGAACAAAATTGGACTCCAGAACCCATGTTATTTCTGACACCATTGTGCTTCTCTTCATGCAGATGACTGTTTCCCTGACTAAGGGAAACACTAAACACTACACCAAACTAGAAACACTAGACTTGTGATTCCTGACAGAATCACATGACAGCATGTGATTCATAGTGCAAATTGTTGAAACAACACATTTTTGTTGAAGTGAAATTAATTTATTTTCCTACCTATCGATTTTCATAACTGAAAGGCTCATGCATTTTATTTTCTACTCTAACTGTACAACTAATGCCCTAAAGTAGAGTACCTTCTAAATTCATGCTGCCTATTCACTCTGTCATAAAATTTCTGGAAGTCAGTCACTCAAATCTAAATTGTTCTTAATCCACTTAAAAGAATCTACATGAGGGGGCTGGGGCGAAACCTGCATCCGCACCGAAGGGCTTAGCAGCCTCAAAGGCCAGGCTGAGACTGGCCTGCAGTCCAGGGCAGATAGGATCCTTCCGTCCTTGTCCCTCAGAGAATTTGCTCCACAAAGACAACCAAGGAGCTGGGTTCTGGCTTGGAGCAGGGACAGGGCTGTCCCTCGGTCTTCCCCGAGCCCACCTGCGGAGCGCCGACCAGGGCGGAGCGCCGACAAGGGCGGAGAGCGCAGCCGCACAGAGAGAGGAGCTACCGGCGGCGCAGGTAGAGGGAGAGCGGCCACCCCCCCACCCCCCCGCCTTTCGGGCAGGAACACAGCCCCTGACCGAGGTGCTGGGAGGGGGCACGACCCGCCCTCCTACCTGGCCAGTCTGCAACATCTGACTGCGGCATCCAGAGGGGCAGCGACCCGCCCGCCCACAGCAGAGGAGAGCTGCACCTGACCCAGTGTTAGGAGGAGGCGCGATCTGCTTGCGGACAGGTGCTGGGAGCAGCACAGTAGAGGGCGCCAACGGAGGGCCTCTGAAAACAGCAAGCTGAGCTTCCAAAACAGGACGAAGACAGAAAGACTTCACATTAAAAGCACACAGACTCCAGGAGAACACCGACAAACCACCCCCTCTCCCCTTTTTTTTTTAAATCTGTTTTTACCTGTTCTATTTTCTATTATTCTCTTAATCTTAACTTCTTAATTCATTTCTATTTCTCTTGGGTTTGGATGTCCTGCTATTGATTAGACACAGGTTTCAAATACATCTATTCATCTCCCCCCGCCCCTTTTTTGTACAGGTTTTAAAAGGACGTCTCAACCCGATTAATACTCTGCTTCAACTCACTCTTCTATTATTCATTATACACTGTTTTCAAACCCTCTTTCTCCCTTCTTTTAAAATTCTTTCTCTCTCTCTCTTATTTTTTTTTTCTTTTTTTCCTAAGTTCTATTCCTAAATAGGCATTAGATAGATAAAATCCTTAAGTACCAAAATAAACAACTGATACTCCATAAACCACAGTGCCAAAGAGGTATGAGCAAGATGAAGAACCAGAAAAATCTTTCCCAATTAAAAGAACAAGAGAAATCCCCTGAAAGAAAGATCAACAAAATAGACATCGATAGCCTACTAGATCAAGATTTCAAAAAAAGGAGTGATTGAATTGCTGAAGGAATTAAAACAGATAGTGTTTAGAGATATAAAATATGTCAAAAATGAAATTGAAGCTATAAAGAAGAGCCAAGTAGAATGGGTAAACTCATTGACAGAGATGAGGAATGATCTAATAGCTGTGCAAAGCCGACTAGATAATGCAGAGGAACAAATTAGTGATCTAGAAGACAGGGCAATAGAAAGCACCCATTCAGAAGAACTACAAGAGAAGCAAATAAAAAATAATGAAAATAGCATAAGGGACCTATGGGATAACATAAAGCGTCCCAATCTTCGCATAATAGGGGTCCCAGAAGGAGAAGAAAGATCAAAGGGGATTGAAAAGGTTTTTGAAGAAATCATGACTGAAAACTTCCCAAACTTAAAGAAGGAATCAGATATCCAAGTACAGGAAGCTCAGAGGGTCCCAAACAGGAAGAACCCAAATAGACCCACACCAAGACATATCATAATCAAGATGGCCAGAGGCAAGGATAAAGAAATGATTCTAAAGGCAGCAAGAGAAAAGCAAAGAGTGAGTTACAAGGGAACCCCCATAAGGCTCTCAGCTGATTTCTCTACACAAACACTACAGGCCAGAAGGGAGTGGCAAGATCTATTCAAAGCCCTGAATGAAAAAAAGATGCAGCCTAGGATCCTTTATCCAGAAAGGCTATCCCTGAGGATAGAAGGAGAAATAAAGTTTTCACATACAAAAAAAAGCTGCAGGAGTTTAGCAACACTAAACCCATGCTAAAAGAAATACTGAAAGGGCTATTCTAAATAGAAAAGCAGCAGGATGCTACAGAAATGAGAAACACACAACTGGAAAGGTGATAACTCATGAATTACAAATAAAGTAAACATGAAATTATAAAAGAAGACATACAAATCACTGAGAGTGGGCAAGGGAGGCAGGGAAATATAGAATATTTTTTTCTTTCTTTTTAAAATTGTTTTAACAGCAGGATGGGTTTGAGATCATGTTACTATCAGTTTAATAAAAACAGTTATAGTAATGGGTTGACAGATTTACAGAAAAGGGTAACCACAAGCCAAAAATTTACAAAGGAGTCACAAAAATTAAATAAAATCCATGATAATACAAAGGAAAATTACCAAACCACAAAAGGAAGAAGAAAGGAACAAAGAGGATATACCAATTCAACTGCAAAGATAAGTTCAAAATGGCAATAAACACACATCTATCATTAATTACTGTAAATGTTAATGGACTAAATGCTCCAGTCAAAAGACACAGAGTGGCAGACTGGATAATAAAGCAAGAACCTTCAATATGCTGCATACAAGAGACCCACTTTAGGGAGAAGGACACATATAGATTGAGAGGGAAAGGATGGAAAAGGATATTCCATGCAAATGGAAAAGCCAAAAAAGCAGGTGTTGCAGTACTGATTTCAGACAAAATAGACTTTAAAACAAAGGCCATAAAGAAAGATAAAGAAGGACATTTTATAATGATTAAAGGAGTGATACAAGATGAGGATATTACACTCGTTAATATATATGCACCCAATATAGGAGCACCTAAGTACATACAAGAATTACTAACAGAGATGAAGGGGGATATTGATGGGAATACAATCATAGTTGGAGATTTTAACACTGCATTAACATCACTAGACAGATCTTCCAGACAGAAAATAAACAAGGCAACAGAGAAATTAAATACTACAATAGAAAAACTAGATTTGGTGGATATTTTCAGAGCATTACACCCCCCAAAAATAGGATATACATTCTTTTCAAGTGCACATGGAACATTTTCCAGGATCGATCATGTACTTGGGCACAAAAGAAACCTCAACAATTATAAGAAGATAGAAATTATCTCAAGCATCTTTACTGACCACAATGACATGAAACTGGAAATCAACAACAGAGAAACAAAGGAGAAAAAAAGGAAAGCATGGAGATTAAACAATATGTTATTGAAAAAACAATGGATCAATGAGGAAATCAAAGCTGAAATTAAAAAATACCTTGAGACAAATGATAATGAAAGCACAACCACTCAAAACCTATGGGACACAGCAAAGGCAGTGCTAAGAGGGAAGTTTATAGCGATACAGGCCTTCCTCAAAAAAGAAGAACAATCTCAGATAAACAATTTAACCCACCACCTGAATGAATTAGAAAAAGAAGAACAAAAAGCCCCAAAAAGCAGCAGAAGGAAGGAAATAATAAAGATCAGAGAGGAATTAAATACAATAGAGATTAACAAGACCATAGAAAAAATCAACCAAACCAAAAGATGGTTTTTTGAAAAAGTAAATAAAATCGACAAACCTCTGGCCAAACTCACAAAGAAGAAAAAAGAGAGAGCACAAATTAGCAAAATAAGAAAGGAAAATGGAGAAATTACAACAAACAAAATAGAAATACAGAATATCATACGAGAATATTATGAAAAACTATATGGAACCAAACTGGATAACCTAGAGGAGATGGACAAGTTTCTGGAAACATACTGTCCACCAAAACTGAATCAAGAAGAATCTGAACACTTGAACAATCCGATCACTAGGAAGGAAATAGAAATAGCAATTAAAAACCTCCCTACAAATAAAAGTCCAGGACCGGATGGCTTCACCGGGGAATTCTACCAAACATACAAAGAAGAACTCATACCAGTCCTTCTCAAACTCTTCCAGACGATTGAAAAGGAGGGAATACTCCCAAACTCATTCTATGAAGCCACCATCACCCTCATACCAAAACCAGGCAAAGACACTACAAAAAAAAGAGAATTATAGGCCAATATCACTGATGAACATAGACACCAAAATCCTCACCAAAATTTTAGCAAATAGAATCCAACAACACATAAAAAAGATTATACATCATGACCAAGTGGGGTTCATCCCAGGGACACAAGGCTGGTTCAACATACGCAAGTCAATCAGTGTAATACATCACATCAACAAGAGAAAGGACAAAAACCACACGATCATCTCAATCGATGCAGAAAAAGCATTTGATAAAATTCAACACCCATTTATGATAAAAACTCTCACCAAAGTGGGTATAGAGGGAACATATCTCAACATAATAAAAGCTATATATGACAGACCTACAGCCAGCATAGTACTCAATGGTGAAAAACTCAAAAGCTTCCCACTAAAATCTGGGACAAGACAAGGATGCCCACTATCACCACTCCTATTCAACATAGTCCTGGAAGTCCTAGCCACAGCAGTCAGGCAAGAGAAAGAAATAAAAGGGATCCAAATTGGAAAACAAGAGGTAAAAGTGTCATTATATGCTGATGACATGTTACTATATATAGAAAACCCTAAAAGGTCCACACAAAAGCTACTAGAGCTGATTGAAGAATTTAGCAAGGTAGCACGTTACAAAATTAACGTTCAAAAATCAGTTGCATTTCTTTACACTAACGATAAATCAACAGAAGAAGAAAGTAAAGAAACAATCCCCTTTAAAATAGCACCCAAAGTAATAAAATATCTGGGAATAAATCTAACCAAGGAGGTGAAAGAATTATACACAGAAAACTATAAACCATTGATGAAGGAAATTAAAGAAGACTTTAAAAAATGGAAAAACATTCCATGCTCTTGGATTGGAAGAATCAATATTGTTAAAATGGTCACACTGCCCAAGGCAATCTACAGATTTAATGCAATCCCTATCAAATTATCCAGGACGTATTTCACAGAACTAGAAAAAATCATAATAAAATTCATATGGAACCATCAAAGACCTAGAATTGCCAAAGCATTACTGAAGAGAAAGAAAGAGGCTGGAGGAATAACTCTCCCAGACTTCAGACAATACTATAGAGCTACAGTCATCAAGACAGCATGGTACTGGTACCAAAACAGACATATAGACTAATGGAACAGAATAGAGAGCCCAGAAATGAACCCACAAACTTTTGGTTAACTCATCTTTGACAAAGGAGGCAAGAATACACATTGGAATAAAGACAGTCTCTTCAGCAAATGGTGTTGGGAAAACTGAACAGCAGCATGTAAAACAATGAAGCTAGAACACTCCCTTACACCATATACAAAAATCAACTCAAAATGGATTAAAGACTTAAACATAAGACAAGATCTAATAAACCTCCTAGAGGAAAACATAGGCAAAACATTATCCGACATACATTTAAAAAATTTTCTCCTAGAAGAAATAAAAGCAAGAATAAACAAATGGGACCTAATGAAACTTACAAGCTTCTGCACAGCAAAGGAAACCAGAAGTAAAACAAGAAGAAAACCTACGGAATGGGAGAAAATTTTTGCAAGTGAAACCGACAAAGGCTTGAGCTCCAGAATATATAAGCAGCTCATACGACTCAATAAGAAAAAAATAAACAACCCAATCCAAAAATGGGCAGAAGACCTAAACAAGCAATTCTCCAAGGAAGACATACAAATGATCAAAAAGCACATGAAAAAATGCTCAATATCACTAATTATCAGAGAAATGCAAATCAAAACTACAATGAGGTATCACCTCACACCAGTCAGAATGACCGTCATTCAAAAATCCACAAATGACAAATGCTGGAGAGGCTGTGGAGAAAGGGGAACCCTCCTACACTGCTGGTGGGAATGCAGTTTGGTGCAGCCACTATGGAAAACAGTGTGGAGATTCCTCAAAAGACTAGGAATAGACTTACCATATGACCCAGGAATCCCACTCCTGGGCTTGTATCCAGAAGGAAAACTACTTCAGGATGACACCTGCACCCCAATGTTCATAGCAGCACTATTTACAATAGCCAAAACAAGGAAACAGCCTAAATGTCCATCAACAGGTGACTGGATAAAGAAGAAGTGGTATATTTATACAATGGAATACTACTCAGCCATAAAAACCGACAACATGATGCCATTTGCAGCAACATGGATGCTCCTGGAGAATGCCATTCTAAGTGAAGTAAGCCAGAAAGAGAAAGAAAAATACCATATGAGATCGCTCATATGTGGAATCTAAAAAACAAAAACAAAAACAAACAAACAAACAAAAACAAAGTGTAAATAAAGGACAGAAATAGACTCACAGACAGAGAATACAGACTTGTAGTTACCAGGGGGGTGGAGGGTGGGAAGGGATAGACTGGGATTTCAAAATTGTAGAATAGACTACACTGTATAGCACAGGGAAATATACACAAAATGTTATGATAACTCACAGAGAAAAAAATGTGACAATGAGTGTGTATATGTCCATGAATAACTGAAAAATTGTGCTGAACACTGGAATTTGACACAACATTGTAAAATGATTATAAACCAATAAAAAATGTTAAAAATAAAAAAGAATCTACATGAAGTGTAAATACAAATTGAAATTTTCATATAAACATGAAAATAAAATCTATAGATGACAAGCTGTTGTAAATTATTTTCATCACTATTCTTTGGGCTTTTAAGTCTTTCAAGCAGGCTTTAAACTACTTCTAAAAGCCATAAATTCATTTTGTATTAGCTTTACGAACATAATACGGATTTCTCATCATTTTTGTTTCTTCACATAAAATAAAACCTCCCTATACATTTTTACCACACCAGAACCATTCTTCTTATGGACATATGATATATAATAAGACATCCTCCTTAGACCATAAAAAGCCAAAACTAAAGGTGATAGCCTTCTTCACTACAGTTGTGACAGGGCTGTCCTAACTTAAAATAGAAATTTCCTGGATACACTTCATATTCTTCCAAAAACAGTACAAATTCAAAGAACTAACTCTTGGGACCAGGCAAGACATTAGAAGATACTCAAATATATTGATGTCTGCTGTCCCACCCTCAGAATAGGCCAGAATTCCATAATCCTAGATAACAATCCTAGATGAGGATTTTATATAGACTTTATGTCCTCTAGAAGATTTTACAACTGTATAATATTCCTTTCACATTTTTGCTGTTAGCTATATTTATTATATATCCAGTCTATATCTTCCATATATCTTATAGCCTCTATATCTTAGCCCCTTTTACTGTGTTTTTAATTCTATAAACATTTAATAGATATTCTGAAGAATAAGCCTTCATATAGCATTAGATTCTAACTTCTATTCTTTCAACTAAGAATGGGAGTCTTAACATCAGCTAGTAAGATGACCCCCCAAAGTTTCTTCCATGACCACCTTGATATGTCTGCCTTTCTTTGAATTCTTGAATACTCTGAGTGACAGGAAGATTAAAACTTTCTGAAGATGTCTCTGTGGGCAAGTTTTCTCTGTACTAGGTTAATTATGTGCTTTTTTCCACTATTTACCCTTGGCCATAGCATCAGTCTTTCAAGTATTTGAAAGTAGTCATTGTGCTTTTCTCCGGATATTCTCTTCTAAGATAAATAAAATTAAAGATATTTATTCCCAAGAAAGAGAACACTTATGTCAAAAAAGGGAGCATCCAAATCTAAGAGTATATGAATCTGGGTACCTCTCCCCCCTAACCCCAGGTACCTCACACAATGTTCTAACTCTGACAGCAAATTCAAAAAATTCATTGTAAGAAAGAATGGGTATATTCCCCAAAATCAACTTCAAAAATAAATATAAATATAAAGTCTCTAGCATTTACTTAATGATTATGTATTTACCATCACAGAAATAGCCATTCGAAGACTATAGTTACCCATAACAATAAAAAATATTTCTTCCTACTAATCTTAAATTTAATCCCATTAACCCTTAAAACAGCTCCCTAGTTTTAGTTTTCCAGAATATGGTGCACATTTCAGCACTGTAGACTATTTTTTTATCCCTCATCTTCCAAGATTGTTTACTCCTAAACCTTCTTGTCTGCTTTTATATATCTCCTTGCAACCTCTTTTCTATCCCTTTACCCTAGATTTTTCTAATCACTGATCTGGAGCATGTCCTGGCTTGTTTTTTTCTTCAGGAATAGTGCCAAAGTGTCACACAAGTTTTAATGTATATCGAGTAGATGTTTTACTTTTTGTGAGCCATTTGACTGTTCAGAGAAGTTAAGAGTGTAGTGTGTTATTAAGGATTGACATTTGTGAAAGGAAAAGGTAGGAAGCAGGACTGTGTAGGGGAGCCAGCAGTCTGAATTGCAGATTTGACAATGTCTTGGATAAGCTAAAGGGGAGCTCCGAAGGGAAAAGTACCCATTAAAGGAGTTCTGCACAGGGCAAAAATGGCTAGATCTTCGTACAAGAGTCTTTCTCTGTCACTGTCTGGGGGCACCACTAGGAGGTCATCTTCACTCAAATGGGACATGGACCTGAACATGTTAACAGCTAGAAGCTTTCAGCTAGGAACAGTTTTCAAAACAGGGCAATGAGCTCCTTTTGAGGAGGAATCTGAGCACTGTATCTCTGTGTCTGCTATAGCATACCCTCTGTACCATGTGGATCCACTTCTCCATTTATGTGCAGGGAGCTCCAGGACTCTAAGCTCTCTTCCAAAGGAAGAACCTAGAAAAGTTGAGTTAGGGAAAAGAAGTACAAACCCTGTCACTGTTGTTGGTTCTAAGGCTGAAGTCATCTTCTTCCTTCCCTTTCCATTTTAAATTTTCCTTGCCTTCAGCCATCACCTCTGGTGATCGCAATGGCTTACCTGGAGATATGACCAAAATCGTCACTTCTGGGAAATCGGAGCCTTGATAAACATATATCTTTCTTACATAACGGTTGCTGAACTTATCTATTTATAATCACAGTGGATCAAGTGATTACTAACAGGCACCCAAGTGGGTACAAAACTCCATATGTATTATTCCTTGTCCCCACAGTAATAGCAGCCCTACCTCCTCTTGATGATCAGGTCAATTATCCCTACCAATGTCATGATTCCCCTTCTTGACTCCTGGTTCCTGGACACAAAGAGTCCAAGTGCTCAGGTAGTAACTATAGCTTATAGTTCAAATAAATCCTTGTTGCATCCCTTGACAAGAGTGACATTCCTTTGGGGAACAATACCTCTAATTTACAGAGCTCAGAGTTGCAGCAATGGCAAACAGTTCCCCCGTGGGTCATTGGGAACAATGGTAAGTGGAGGCATGCCTGCTTCCAATTCTTTGTACCCAGACCAATTAATTCTCCCTCTTGGGCTCAGAGCATCATATAGATTCTTTAAGTCAATGGGTATACTACAACCTTGAGTATAGCCCCTGACCTTCACAAACTATTGCCTTTGACCTAGTACTTCAGCTGTGCCTTCAGTAGACCATTCCAGTGATCTGTCAGGCTGGCTACTTTTGGATGGTGCAGTATATAACTCAACCAATGGAACCTATGGTCATGGGCCCACCTTCTCACCCTCTTCACTAAGTGGGTCCCTTGGTCAGGCATCATATTGTAGAGAAATAATGCCCAGGGACCAAGTATTCCATAAGCCATGGATTGTGATTTTGATTGATGCTCTGCAGGAAAGAAAGATAGCATCCAGGATGTGTCTATTGCTATGAGAAAGAACTGCTGATATTTCCAGGACAGAGGGGGCCCAAAATAGTTAACTTGATATCAAGAGCCTGATTGATCTTCTCAAAGAATAATATCATTCCAAGGACACATATTTAGTTTCTTACTGTCAGGTTAATTCCCCACTATTTGGGGGGCATGTATCTTACCAGTATCTCTAGCATTCTTGCTGCCTCTTGTTCATTCTGCTTGATCAGCATAATATCACTTATGTACTAGATCCATGTGATGTTTTGGGGAACATCAAGTCTGTCCATAGCTCTTTGGATTATATTATGATAGATAGCAGAGGAATTAGTAAAGCACCGGGACAAATGTGTAAGTGCATATTGTTCTCTGTTCTGTATGAATGCAAACTATGACCCTCTTTCTCTACTGGAATAGAAAAAAAAAATGCATTCAACAAATCAGTGGCCAGATACCATGTACCTGAGATCATACTAACGTGCTCTAGGAATATCATGTATGGCATGGCAGCTGTAATTAACTCTATCACTTGGTTGACATTAAGGTAGTCTATAATCATTCTCCAGGACCCATACGGTTTCTGCAGTGGCCAGAGTGGCAAATTAAACAGAGATATAATAGAGATTTATTAGGTCTTTAGAAGTGGCACTTATTTCTACCCCACCACCCTGGCCAATGAGGGGCTGTTTCAGTGGCTTCTGGTTAGCCTTCTTCACTACAGAGCAAGGATCCAAGCTGAGGGTTTCTCCAACTGTCAAGAATGCCAATCCCAATTATACATTCAGGGTCCACGGAAATAAAGATTAGTTGTATTTATAGATGCAGTGGATCCACTCTAAGCTAGATTTTGGCCAAGATTATATTTACTACTTCACCCCTGTATGTCGTCATTTTAATGGGGGTGCAGCAATGACGATGTGTCAGCCCTCTGGGTATTAGGGCAGCTGAAGTCTTATGTCCAATACTCAAATGTTTCCATATTTCTTCTTCCCAATATACCAGTCACTGAGTAGGCTATCAGTCCTTTGGGGAGAGACTGGGAAAATCATTACAGGACATGCTGGTGCTGCTACAAGTTCCTTTTTCCTGACGGCCTTGCCACCTCATCAATCAATAGGTTCCAGACCTGAAAACTGGCACGGTTATGGAGACTGGGCAAATGATGTGGCATTTTATGGAGGCTATGATCTTCCTTTTCCTGCTCATCCATCTTTCTTTCCTTTGATCACACATACTAAGCAGTATCTTAGCTACCCACTTATTTTTCCCTTAAAATTCTGCATTCTATTACCATCTTCACAACTCTCTGTGTGTCAAGTTCCGGTGCTGCTCCTCTGACCTTAACAGATGTTATAATCATTGTGGCTCCTGGCTTCTAGAATTTAAGCGCCACTCCTGGTCTATATTACTTCAGAACTATATCATCCCTATTGCTATCAAAAAGCCAAGTTCCATTACAACCTCCTTCCCATAAACCCAAACTTTCAGAGAACGTCTCTGCTACACATTTTCATGATCCTGGACCCCTCTCACACTAATGCATTTCTGATGGGCTTGGTGAATGTTATGTCCTCCTAACTTTACTGTGGGTCTTCTGATGGGTTTTCTGGGCTCACGTAATATATCCACTCTAGCATGCCCATTTTCAAGCTTTTTTAATCCCTTCCTCTACCATTTTTCATGGCAATTCAGTCATTTCAATTTCATTCAACAAGGGCTGTTGTTTCTAGGGGTCATGTTTGCAGCAACTTTGTTCCATCACCTTGGTCCTTGTTAGGATATTAAGCCAGTATCCTGAGAGTGTGTCCCATGTGAATACATTTCCCCTTATTCAAATTTATATTTTGGCCTCTTTGATTTGATTCTGGCACCCACTAAATCCAGTCCCAAGTAAATTCCTGCAGCTCTTGCTGGTTCATGCTGGCTAATTTTTTGGAGATACTTTGGTATAAAGTCCTCTCCTCCCATTTCATGTCCACCTTATCTCCAGCTTAGTTATGCTTCAAATTAACTCTAGTTATTGGCCTAAAAGCTAAGAGAGTAGGAGGTAATCCTGAGAGGAGTCCCTGATGCCTTACAAGAAAGACCTCAGTAGTATCTTTCCACATAGTGATGTGCTAGTTTTTAATAAGGAAGCATGGATCACCTCTAGAGGATCCGAGGAGTCAGAGAAATTGATGGAGCAAAAAGCTGGAGGAACACCCACACAAATGTGTCAGGGTTCAGGTTTTCCAAGCAGATGCTAACTTTGGCTTAACAGTCCTGCCTTGGCTGAGCATTCAATCATCTCTGAAGGTCTGTAAATGTTGAATCTCGAGTTTGGTCATCAGTATTTTGTACCCTTCCACTGCATCTCCTCTCTTAGAAGTATCTCCAGAGTGTCCACTAATGAAATTTTAGCAACTAGGCCACAACTTTGTGCCAAGAATAAGGTATTTTTGCCAGGGGTACTACCTGGGATAGGATCCTCATTACCCATCAGGTGGTGAGCAATCCAGATCCCAAATTCCATCTAACTGGCTGTTTTACCAGACCTCTGTGTCACTTGAGTTCTTCAGGAAGCAGATTCTGAGACAGAGTTAAGAGTACAAAAGTTTCATTAGCAAGAAACACCCATGAAAGGAAAAAAGAAAAAAACAGAACCAAGCAGGAGATTCTGACAAAGTGTCTACAAGCCAGCAGGGTGCTCTGGTGTAAAAATTACCTGTTAGAGCAGTTCCATGTTGGGTGGATGCAGCCTGTCATACATAGCACAGTCTGGATTAGCCATTGGGTAAGGCCACTCTGAGAAGCATGCAACCCTGACTCAAAGGCTAGGCAGAAATGAAAGAGTTAACAGCCAGGGCTGTCTACTCATCATACTGGTCCAAAGATACAGATCATTGTCCATCACCGTTTTACTTCCAAGATCTTGTCAAAAAGCACTCAAGATTTTGAATTTTGATGCTCTAGGACATTGAACTGATGCCTCTGAGTAATAACATTACTAAAACAACCTCTGTTGAAGGTCAAATCCTTAGCTAAAATAAAAATGTAATTCCTGGCCAGCCTGGTCCTATATTACCGATAGTGAACAAGTAAGTGTGACAGGTCTTTTTCTTTAGTAAAGTGTGGTGATTGTTCCTTAGAAAGTGGCTTCCATGAAGGTGTTCGCAAATTGATTTTCTTACAGTTGTTCTTGATGCTTTTTTTGCAGCAAGTCTTATCTGAGTTAATCTATTACTTTCTATATTGCTATGACCATAACTCAGATAAAACATAACACATTTTCATTTTGTCACTCCATTATTTTTACAGTAAGTCAATATAATCTGACATGAAGCATGCCTTGCTCAGCATTTATTGATCTGTTGGTTTGTTCATTGTTTACATCAAAACACCACTTGTCAGTTCTGGCCCTATTACAATTATCTTCTCATAGGGGAAATGACAGCTTCAAAGCCCAAATATGAGTCAATTTCCAAGGTGAGTTACTCTCAAGATGCTGGTACAAAAGGTGTACCCCACTTCCTCCCTCTAGGCATGAATGATGGATAACTTTCATTTTCTAGCACAAAAAGAGAGACGCATATATCTACCCTAACAAGATATCACTTTCTCCAATACAAGAGAAAGGTATTTTAATTTGCATCACAGTGCATGAGCACACAGTAGATGTTGAATAAATGATAATCATTATTAACATTGGTTCAAACAACTGTGGACATGTCTAGTCATCAGCAGGAATCAATTTTGGTGAGGTGTGATGGAGAATAATGAGACAAGCCAAGTTGGAGCAACGTTTCTAACATCCATGGAAATTAAATTGGTCTTTCAAACTTCTCATGAGGCAGACAACAAACAATGGTAAGCATGATTTCTCAAGTGCCTAAGCTTCTTCTTGTTTATTTTAGAAGTATTCTGCAACCACATCAACTCTCTAAAATCATAGAAATATTAGAATTTTACTAACACTTCTACTAGCTAACTTATTGCACTAATATTTTCTAACTTCTTATTTTACTATCTACTCTTATTTCTAAAAAGCAATTTAACTTCTAATTCAGTCAGTAACCCTATGGACCCAAGCATACATTCACCACATTCCTAAATATAGAGAATTGTGCTTCTGATACCCCTTTTAATAAAAATGTCCTTAGCCTTTCCCCCTTGCATGTGAAAGTTATATTAAACCATTCCTGGGCTCAGCTAAAAACCTCCTTTCTTCATGAACTCTCATAAATAAGGACTACCTACGCATATCTCTCTTATCTCCTATAACATATTTTGATTTCTTCACATGTTTCGGCACTTGAAAGAGAACTGCTTTTCTTGTCACTGCCATTCAGTGAATCACTTTTATAACACACATTGCAGCCTATCAGGCTAACAGAGTTTGTGTGATCTTTGGTAAGACTCTGATTCTCTGAGCCGAAATTCTAGTCATTCCCAGCTCTACAATTTTGTAATTTTATGAGTTGGCTTAGATTCTTAGCCTGGTATTATGTCCTAAGCAATTTTTATTATCCTCTCAGCACCCTCCAAAGTAGTTAACTTAGTACACACATAGGAGTATAATAAGTACATGCTGAATCAATGAATGAACGAATTCAGTAATTTAAGGCTTCACTGACTTAGAAAGTATACTTTGGGTAGAGAAATTTAGTTATAACCTCCACTGATTGTTTATGTTATTGCAAGCCTTAGCCACTAATCCACTTAGATTTAAAAATGACTCACTAATTTCTTTTTTAATTTCAAAAGAGTTTCTCTAGACAACAGGGTCACAGTTAGATATACACATACAAACAATGACAGATTTGTTTGAGTTGGGCAATCACTTTGATAGGCAATTTTTCAAAAATAAATAGATCATTTTTTTAACATTGTTTTCAAATTGTTGTAAAGGCAACTTCTACTAACCATGTTCAAAACCATTATAAAAGCTGAAGTAGCTTAAAATATGCATGTATGTATGCATATGTATATAAATTACTGAAAACAGCTGAAAAGGAAAGAAGCAATAGCCTAAATCTATCCGAAATTTTAAATAGTGTCAAAACTTGTCACTCTTTTAAAGTTTGTATATGAAAATAAAAGTGAAATTAGATTAATCATAGAGACTTTAAGCCTGATTAAAATCCAGCAGGATGTGATATTTGTTCCTCTATGAAGATAGAAATGAGATGTTTCTGATTATATCCTACTCGTCCCGTTGGTAAAAAAAAGGATCTCCTTCTCTAAATATTACAAGATGCCTGAGCACATGCTCCCCAACAATGGACACACGAGATTGAGAGAAGTTTGTTAGTCATATATACTCACAGCTCAAGGGAAGGAGACACTATATACTGTGCAGGGGTTGCATTCAGGAGCAGAGTGAACCAACAGTGGCTGTGGGTAGAAAGTTTATAGTAGCAAGAGGGTAATGTGCCCCTTGTTCCTGCCGTAGGATGTGGTTGGCTTGTTGAGTAATTCTATGTGCAGGAAGGGAAGTGTAATCCATCAGCTTGAGGACCAGGTAGGGTGCAGCTAGTCCAGTTAACAGGGGAGCTATCTGGGCGGGGAGCCTTTTTTGCCAGCGGAAAGTACATCTGACAAGAGCAAGGGAAGCAACTCACAGTTAGGTCTTTGGGGCCCTGTGAGGCTCAAAGATATCAAGAAGCACTTGAAATATTAGGCCTTACAGTACTTGAGCAATGTCAATATGAGACCAAGATCAGGGTATATAAAAGGAGAGAAGATTGTTAGACATTTATAATTTACTATGGTTAGCAAAGGAGAAAGGGCAGGGAGGGATAAATTCAGATTTGGGGAATTAACAGACACCATTACTATATATAAAATAGATAAACAACAAGGACCTACTGTATAGCACAGGGAATTATATTCAATTTCTTGTAATAACATATAATGGAAAACAATTTGAAAAGAAAGAGAAAAAATATATATGTATATGTAGAACTGAATCACTTTGCTGTATACCTGAAACTAACATTGTAAATCAACTACATTTCAATAAAAAATTTTTTAAGTTTTTAAGTTACTAGTCCTATGTTAAGTATTTTATGTATGCAGCCATTCATATATACAAGAAACAAGAGATAATACCCAAATGGCTGTGAGTGACACCTGAAATTGAGTATTTGGTATCAATAGATTTATAATACTGTAATTTTACTAACTTATGGAGCAATGGAGTCTTAAAGTTTATTTATACTGAATATTTAATTTATCTAGCATGTAAGTTAGAAAAGAATAAATAGGACAAAGGGAGTAAGAAGCCCCTCCACATACACACACACACACACACACACACACACACACACACACACACAAAGGGAGAGAAAGAAAACGACGAAGGAGAGGTAGAAAAGAAAGATAAGGAGGAGGAAAGATCACTTACTTAATCTTCCCTGCCACCACTCGCTTAAGTGTGAAGAGAGATCTCACCAGAGTCTTTCAAGACAGGAATGGTCCAAAACCATTATAAATGCATTTGAAATTAACAAGATGTTGGTAAATTACAATTAACATTGTGAAAATACAAGCATTAAGAACCCGCACGATTTAGCATGAATATATCTGCCAAGCTGTCAGAGCCGTAGAAGAAGCTTTTATCCTGACTTTCAACTGCAAGTACATCAAAGACCATGAACATCAAGCTTTCCCCCAGGAATTACATTTGCTATTCAATAAGCCCTGGGGAAAATGTTTCAGACATATCCTGGCTGTGTCCCTGTCAACATTAGACTGGGCCAGGGACAAATCCTAACAATTACACTGCATCTTGTAAAACATCTTTATATTCTTTTAGGAAATAACTTCATACTCATCCATTTTTATCATGATGTGTGCACTACTACTTATTCCCTAGAAAATAAATGATAGCCACACTTTCCCCAAAAAGCTTGCAATGTCTTATCCATCAGTCCCCAAAGCAGAGAGTGCTATAAGCTGTTAAGGAGATTCTGGAAATGCTTTTGGATGGGAGGATCAGGAGGCTCTGATGCTTAGAGGTATAGAGCAGGGCAGGGCATGCATAAATGAATATCATCAGTAAAGCTTTGCTTAAAGGATCAATCACTCTGACTCACAAGAATGAGAGATTTCCAACACCACCTAGATTTTAACTTGGGTATCTTAAAGGCAAAGAATTTTATAAAGTCAAGTAGAATCACCCTATAAATCTGAATGAAGCAGATGGAAACCTAATGGAATTTTTTTAACCAAATTTAGTTTGGTTAAACTGAGGGTTTATGTAAGACACTGTATCAAATCCCTACATAATAAAATGGAGCTATAAAACTGAGTTGAAGGTTGGTTCCAAAATGTGAGTATTTTTAAAAGACATTTACCTTTGTTTAGAATTACAAATTCTCCTAGCCCTGGACATGCACCCTATCTACTTCTTCTTGACTGCTGAAGCAGAGGTCCTATCAGATTCCCAACTACCTCCTTTTTCTCTTCTTTCCCTTCTTAGAGACTATTCTCCAGTCATTCTCTCTTCTGCAACTTTAGCCTTCTTCCTCTCTACTGAATCGTCTCATTCAATGTTCCAACATGTTTTAATTCCATCTGTATCTTAAAAAGATAAAATTTTGTATTCATATTCCCCACCCTGCTTATCCACACTATTTCTCTGCTTCACTCTACAAAGATGCTTCAGTGTTTAGACTATCTCCAATTCCTCATCTTCCATTCACTTTTCATGTAATTTCACATTAATACCTACAGCTACCACACTGCTGAAAATGCTTTTTCAAATGTTACCAAATATCTATATTGCTAAATCCAGGGTCTTCTTTTCTGCATGTACCTTACTTGGTTTATCATTCAAAACAGGCTAGATTTTCCGTTAGTAACAAAAGACCCAAACAACTACAACAGCTGATTTTTTACCCATGTTATATGTCCATCACAGATCAGCTATGGTGTGCCTTCACTGTAGAAGCCAAGTTGATGCTGGTGGAGCATCCTCTCCTTGGAACATTGCTGTGTTATAACTGAAGGAAAACAGGTAAGTGCCATATGTGCTAGCGAGAAGTGACATGTCACTTCTGGTAAAAGCAAGTCTATTGCCATGCAAGACTTTAAAAGGGAGGGACAGTGAATATTGGTGAAGAGTATGTCAACTTGGCATGTCAACTATTTTTACATAGTTGAATATGCTTTCTTTCATTTGTTAACACTCCGAATATTTTGCTTCCACTGGCACTGTCCTTTCCAGATATTCCTTCTACCCTTCTGGCTGGTCTTTTCAGCCACTTTTGTTGACTACTTTTCTTATCCAACCTCTGAAGAGATTGGAATTCCTCAGGGTTCAGTGTAAGGCTTTTAATCACTATACACTCTTTCCTTAAATGTTCTTATCCACTTCCATGATTTAAAATATCACCTATATATACAATTTGAAACATGTATCTCTAGCCCAGACCTCGCTTCTACACTCTAGGTTTACCTATCCAACTATTTCTTAGACACATATTCTCTTAGATATCTCACAAGCATCTAATATTTAGAAAACCCAAGACAAAACTTTTGATCTCCTGCCAAACCTGTTTCCCCCTCAGTCTTTCCATCATGGTAAACTGCATTTTCAGCCATCTAATTGTGCCAGAAACCAGAGAGTTGCTCTTATTACCTCACTCTCTTTCACCCCCACATCCAATCCATTACCAAGTCCTGGTGAGTCTATCTCCAAAATGTTCTCAAATAAGTCTGCCTGTCACATTTCTCCACCCTAGTTTAAGCCAGTTATGTCTGTCACTTTAATTACTACAGTAGTTATCCTCTTAAATCCTCCTGATTTTCTTTTTTGCTCATTCTCCTGTATTTCTATGATTTCTTTATAGAGAAATTAGGCTGATCAATTGAAAACCAAATCCAATTTGATCTATCAATCTCTTGTTCAAAACCATAAAATGGTTTTCCACTACATTTTTAAAAAATAATAAACTCCTTAATGTGTCTTAAAAGGCACTCTCTGAATCCAAAAGACCTCTTTCCAATCTCATCTCTGCCCTTTCCTTCTCAGTCTCCAGCAAACTGCTTTCTCTCCAAGTCTAGGAACATGGCAAGATCTTTGCTGACTCAGAAACTTTGTAAATGCTGTTCTTTCTGCATGGGTACCTTTCTCTTCCTCACTGCCCTCATCTTACTCTTAACTAACTGCTACTTACCTCTCCATCTGAGCTAGATAATTTCATTAAGAGATCTTCCCTAGGAATCCAAACTAGTATTATGTTAGTTCTTACACAGCACCATATTTTCTTGCATCACACTTTAAATATTGAGTATTGCATCAGTTTCCTAGAGCTGTTGTAATAAGTGTTACAAACTGGGGCTTCTAATAAAATAAATTTATTCTCTTATAGATATGAAGGCTAGGAGTCAGACATCAAAGTCTTGAAAGGGTCGTGCTCTCATGGAAAGTTCTGGGGAAAGAGACTCCCTTGCTTCTTCCTTGCTTTGAGGGGACAGCAGGAAATCTATGGCATTCTTTTGCTTGTAGATATGTCACTTCAATCTCTGCCTCTGTCTTCCACACAGCTGTCTTCCTGGCATCTCACACTGTCTGCTTTCTGTGCATGTCTCTATGTCCAAATTTCCCTCTTCTTGTAAGGACACCAGTCATTGGATTAGGCCCACCATAATCCAGTATAAATACAAATAGTTAACATACATCCATTATTGTTATTTATATTTCAAAAAGTTGTGGCAAATATAACCACTACCACAATTAAGATATATGATATTTCCATCACTTCAAAATATTTCCTCATGCCTCTTTGCAGATAAGCCCCCTCCCTAAACCTACCCCACCTCAGCTACAGGGAACTACTGATACGTTCACTGACACTGTAATTTACCTTTACCTGTTCTAGAGCTTCTCATGAATAGAATCATAAAGTATGCCTGCTTTTATATCTTGTTTCCATTTACTTAGAGTGGTATTGTAGTGATTTCTCCACAGTGTTACTTGTATCAATAGCTTATTCCTTTTACTGATGATTAGTTTTCCTTGTATAGATACACTACAATTTGTTTCTTCATTCACTTATTGATGGATGTTGAAGTCATTTCCAGGTTTTTAGCTATTAGAAATAAAGTCTCCATGAACATTCTTATACAAGTTTTTTGTGGACAAATGTCTAATTGTTCTTGAGTAAAAACATATTAGTAGAATTGCTACATTATATAGAATTTCCATTTTTAATATTACAAGAGCTCTCAAATAGTTTCTCAAAGTGGTTGTAACATTTTATACTCCTCTTAGTAATGTATGAGAGTTCCAGTTGCTACACATCTTCAACAACATTTTGTCTTTTTCAGTCTTCTTAATTTTAGCCATTCTAACGGGTATGCAATAGGATCTCACTGTAGTTTTAATTTCTATTTCCCTGACTATTAAGGATGTTGAGCATCTTTACAAGAGCTTACCAACCATTTATACACCTCCTGATTATTTGTTCAAATCTTTTGCACTTTCTATACTGGGTTATTTGTTATTGAATTGTAAGAGTTCATTATATATTCTACATACCAATTCATTTTTCAGATGCATGTAATGCAAATATTGTCTTGCAACCTGTAGCTTGCCATTTCATTTATGTAAGTCTTCTAAAGAATAGGTTTGTTAATTTTTATAATTGATAATTCATGTTTTTGTGTCCTAAGAAAAGATCAAGAAGACTTAATTCTATATTTTCTTCTAGAATTATAGGTTTTGTTTTACCTAAGTATATAATATGTGAAACAAGAGTAATGGTTCATTTTTCTATATGGATATCTAGTTTTTCCAATACCATTTCCTTCGAAGACTGTCCTTTCCCTACTGAGTTTCCTGACACTCTAGTTAAATATCACTTAACCATATTTGTGTCTCTATATTTTTATGGGCACTCGATCTGGTCATTGATCTATATGTCTTTTCTTATACTCGTATTACACTGTCTTGATTTCCGTGGTTTGTAACTCTTGAAGTAGTGTACATTCTCCAAATTTCTCTAGTTCTTCTTTTTCATGATTGTTTTAGCTTTTGTATAGCCTCTTAAATTTTAAAAACTGGTTGCTAATTTCTACCACCATAAAAAAAAAAATACTCTACTGATACTCTGACTAGGATTGTTTTGTGCATATATCTAAATGTGGGAACAATTTATATTTTAAAATGTTGTCTCTTAATTCATGGACATAGTATATCTTTCCATTTACTTACATCTTTAATTTCTATCAATAACGTATTGTAGTTTTCAATATATATGATTTACATATTTTTTAAAGTTTATCCCCAAATATTTTATGTTTTGATACCCTTGTAAATGGTATTTTTATTCGTTTTCAATTGTTTGTTGCATATGCATAGTAATAAAATTGTTGGGTTTTTTTGTTTGTTTGTTTGTTTGTTTGTATACCAATCGTGTATCCTGCACCCGATGTGAATTCACTTATTAGCTCTACTAGTTTTGTTGTAGATTCCTTGGGATTTTGCATATACAACAAACATGCTCTCTGTGAATAAAAATAGTTTTACTTCTATTAAATCTGTTTGCCTTTTTAAATTTCTCTTTATATTATTACACTGGCTAGAGCAGCTACTACAATGCTAAACAGAAGTGTTAAAAAAGATACCCTTATCTTGTTTCCAATTTTAGGGGGAAAGTATCAGCATTAATAACTGTCACTTTAGGGTATTTATAAATGTCCTTTATCAGACTGAGAAAGTTTACTTCTATTCCTACTTCGTTGAGATTTTTTTTTTCATAAATAAATGGCTATTTAATTTTGTTGAATGCTTCTACATTTTTAGAGGGTTATATTGTTAATTTTCCTTTTTCTATTAAAATAGTGAATTACAGTTACTAATCTTCAAATGTTTAAACAATCTTGCGTTCCCAGGAAAATCCCAACTTGTCATGATGTATTTCCTTTTCATATGTCATTTGATGTGATTTTGTTAAGGATATTTTTTTCCTCTTACGTTCACGAGAGATTTTTCTCCTGTATTTTTGTTCATTTGTTTGTAAAGTATCAGTCTGGTTTTAGTATCAGGATAATTTTAGCCTCAAAAAAAAATGAGTTCAGACAGTGTTCTCTTCTCCTGAATTTTTAAAAAACATTTGTGTTGTAACGGTATTTATTTTTCCATACATGCTTAGTAGAAGTCACCAGAGAAGCCATTCAGACTGTGAGAAATGTATTAATTATTAATTCAATGTCTTTAATGGATATAGAGCTATTTAGATTTCCCATTTCTTATTGTACAAGTTTTGGAATTTGTCTGTTACATCTAATTTGTCAAATTTAGTGGCATAACATTGTTCATAATATTCCTTAATTGTTGTTTTAATGTCTGTAGGATTTGATGTCTCCTTTTTCATTTCTGATGTTGGCCATTTGTGTGTTCTCTAATTTTTTCCCTGATAAGTCTAACTAGATTATCAAATTCATTAATGATTTCCAAAAAAAATACAAGTTTCAATGTTATAGATTTTTTTCTATTTCACTGATTTCCTTTATTTATTATTTCCTTCTTTAAGACATTAATTTTAGGCATTTTTCCTTGTTTAATACACAAATTTAAAGCTTAAATTGCCACTAAGCACTACTTTGGCTTAATGAAAAACCTTATATTGTGTTTTCATTACCATTCAGTTCAAAAGATTCCCTAATTTTCTTTTTGATTTTTTTTTCTATTTGGGGATTTTTATAAATATGAAGAAAGTTCCTGTTCATTATTAAATAATAATCCTTTGTGCTCGAAGGACATACTGCATATAACTTCAAATATTTTAAGTATGTTAATAATCCTGTTATGCTTAGTATATAGTTTATTTTAGTGAATATTCCAAGTGCACTTGAAAAAAATATGTATTCTGCTGTTGTCAGGTACAGTATTCCACAACTATCAATTAAGTCGAGTTTCTTGTAGTATTGTTCAAATACCCTGTCTCCTTAGTGATTTTCTGTCTTCCTATTCTATTGATTACTCAAAGGATGGTACTGCAATCTACAACTATAATTGTGGATTTATCTATTTCTTATTTCACTCCTTTAGTTTTTGTTCCATGCATTTCAAAATTCTCCTAAGTTTATCTTCTTGATAAATTGACTTTTCATTGCTATTAAAGAACATTAGAAATATTTTTGTGAGATGCACTGTGGCTTCACTAGCGATCGCTGCTCTTGTCGGGTCTGAACCTCCCCAACCCCTCCCCCAGGAGACCGTTGTGGTCGGCCAGGCCCTGCTCCTTGGTAACCACGTGTGACCGAAAGGCCGTGATCAAAAATGCCGGTATGTCCGAGGAGATGCAACAGGACTACATGGAGTGTGCTACTCAGGCACTGGAGAAGTATAATAAAGAGGACATTGAGGCCCATATCAAGAAGGAGTTTGACAAGGAGTACAACTCTACCTGGCACTGCACTGTGGGGAGGAACTTCGGTAGTTAGGTGACACGTGAAACCAAACACTTCATCTACTTCTACCTGGGCCAAGTAGCCATTCTTCTGTTCAAATCTGGTTAAAAGCATGGACTGTGCCACACACCCAGTGATCCATCCAAAACCAAGGACTGTAGCCTAAATTCCAAATACCAGAGACTGAAATCTTCAGCCTTGCCTAAGGCAACACCTCAATCTTTGAACCTTTATTGTGTTGTTGTGTACAGGGCATTCTCTACTAATTTGTTGTGGCTATAAAGCAATTAGCAAAACAGCTTACATTTGTATTTATTTTCTATTGCATACCTCTCTGCCCCATGTTCTTCTCTTCAAAATCTATTCCTTTAAAGAAAATAAATCCATTGGAGAAGAAAAAAAAAAAAAAAGAAATATTTTTGTGCTTTAAGTCTATTTTATCTATTATTAACACAGACATTTCAGTTTTCTTAATGATGAGGGTTTGCACAATGTAACTTTTCCATTATTTACTTTTACTTATCTGTGTCTACATAAAAAGTGCATTTTTTGATAAAAAGTATGCAGTTATTTTTTAATCCAGTTTGATCATCCCTGACTTTCAACTGGAGTATTTAGATGGCTTATGTTTAATATAATTTTCAATATAGTTGAGTTTAAGTCTACCATCTTACTGTGGTTCTGTTTAGGCCATCTGTTCTTTGTTCCCTTTTTTGTATTTTCTCACTTCATTTTATTAATTAAGGTTTCTTTCAATACGTTTTATCTTCACTGTTACATTATTATATATACTGTCTTATTTTATGTTTAATGATTGCTCTCGGGTTTATACTTGCATCTTTAACTTATCACAGTCTACTTTCAAATAACATTGCATTATTTTGAATCATGTAAGAACTCAGTAACAGTATACTTCCATGGCTCCCTCCCCTAGTCCTTTTTGCCACTGGGTTGTAAAATTTTATTTCTATAGCTTGTCTTACATCTTCCTCCTTCTGTACTTATACCTCTCCATCAAGATTCATTCCTCTTTATTAATGTCTTTTTCATATCATAATCACTCAGTAATGTTCCCTAAGAACAACTGCCTTAGAGATTAACATCCTAATGCTTGCCATATGAGACTCAAAGGGGGTTGCTGGGATAAAATACTATACTCAAAAACATATGCTAATCTTTCAAAAGAATTACATATGAAGTCTTCAAGTTTCCATGAGTATTTTCAAAAGTAACATATGCAGTCCTCAAAAGAAACAAGCAAGGCTTCTATATAAGTTCAGTAGTTTGAAATGTTTGATATATGAAGGGGCATGAATACAATTCAGGCTGCTGAGCTAGAATTTATTTTTGTACTTTCTGGAAAATAGAATTTGATAAGCAAAGAACACTGTAAACATGGTAAATGCATAGCATATTTAACTGTGCAGGGCAGAAAACTATTTTTAAAGCAGAGAGTATCAATAGCTTTACAGTAAAAGAATTAATATGGGTAAAATCTGTTTGAAAAGAACAAATGGACAGTTTAAAATAAATGCTCTTCTCCATCCTCCCCTTTCTCAGACAGCAGTTACTCATTATAGCCCCAAGTTGTAAAGCCATATTTCTTGTGAAATATACTATAATTCAGATTTTACATCAAGTTGTAGTGACCTTCCTTTCAGTTAGTGTGAGTTAGTGAGGTTTTAAACTATTTTTTATCACATAAAAACTGTAAAAAGCAGTTGGACCTATAGCTATCCCTCCACACTAGAGAACTGGGTGCTGGAGGGGTCTAGAAGAGAGAAGAATTACTTTCATTGTATCACCTTTCCACTGCTTGAACTTTCTTCCATGAATATAAATGACTTTTTCAATTTTTAAAGAAGCTGCTAGTTAATAAAACCATTAAGTGATGTAATTTCATAATTTTATTGTGCATGCTCCATTATGGATTATAAACTGCCGTAGGTATGCACTAGCTTTTATTATAAGCATTATATCTGAAAAGGTATTTGTTGTGCATAACTGACTACTATTTATTACACTTTATGATTATAAATGCAAAGCATTCATACACTAAATACAAATAATTAGTAATTAATAAAAATTTTTTGACAGTGTTAAGTAATAAAATCAAAATTTCATTGATTCCTATTAAAATTAAAATTCAACCAACAGGTTCATGGTTAAGGCCATCACACAATTGCCTCAAAGGGATTTTGGAAGTCAGATAAGGATGCAGTGAATTTTTCTCTCAAATGCCACATGTCTCATATATTTTCTGCAGAATGCTAAAAATGGCAAACAGTGGTGTAATGAAGTGGAACCTACCATTATTTCAGCATGGTTCATCATTATATCACTGAAGCAAGAACATGGCCTTACAAAATGTACTAGCTCCCTCCACTTTACATCTAGAATTACAGAAAATTAAATAAAAGATGTAATTAAGCTGTTCTTGTGAAAAAATCCAAGAAGTGCTGCCTTTCCAATACCTCCCTTTGCAAACATTAATGCTTTATACTTCAAATGTGCTATCCCTGTCTATCACTGGATTGGGAGCTGGGAGAATCTGACAAATTGGCACTAAGGCAGACATTTCAGAAATGAGATCAGCTCTGAGAACCTGGCAAACTAGAGAAAATTCCATTTTCTTCTTACCTATTTCTTTCAATTTAATTTTGGAGCCCATTCTAGAATACCAATTCTTATAAAACAGCTAAGGAGAAAATTATTCATATCCTAGATAGGTTCTTGTCATGACTAAAGAGACTGAAGAGCAGTTCTGTCTTTAGAAAGGATTTCTGTAATTGGAAGATAGCTGTGTGTCAGTTGATTATTGATGTATAGGTTTAAAGCAATTCCTATCAAAATCCCAGTAGGGCTTTTTGTAGGTATAGACAAGATTATTCCAAAAATTATACAGAAAAGCAAAGAAAGTAAAATAACTAAAATAATTTTGAAAAAGAAGAATAAAGTGGGAAGAATCAGTCTGAGGCTTATACTATAACTACAGTAATCAGAACAGTGTGGTACTGGTGCAGGGATAGACACACAGGTCATTACAAAAAAAAAAAGAAGAAGTGCTTAATAAACAGGGTAAGCAATTGAGGGAGAGCACAGAGAAGAGCTGCTGCCCACCCCCCACCCCTCCACACACACATGCTGGAGGCTGCATAGGGGGCAGCAGATGGGGTGGAGGATGCAGGTTCAGCCCAAGCAGGGCTGACTGCTGAATGTTCTCTTTCTCCAGGGAGCCTTGACAGCCACGCCTGCCTCACACAAAGGTCTTATTCCCCCAAGGTTTACAAAATCTGCCTCAAATATTGCTTCTGACTCCCACTTCTAAGAGGACAAAAGTAATGTTCAGGAGAAGAGTTTGCTTGGGGCCACAGGCACAGGGAGAGAGTTGGGCCAAAATGGAGAATTGGGGTAACTACAAATCGACTTGGAGAATCCTCAGCCACATGCATATTCTGCGTCCACGGTGGGAAAAGCTCACTTGCCTTTGGGCTTGCATGTGCATTTATGAATGTACTGGGGGGACTGAATGAAGTGAATTATTTAATTGGTGATTATATCAAAAATCATTCATAAACTGGAAAAAAAAATAAAAGTGTTCTCTAGAGTTTTTAGTTAAACCCTAACTCACAGATCTCCAAAACAAGGTGGTCTTAAGAAGTGAAATTTTATTAGTGAAATTCCATTTATAGCACTTGGAATGAAGAGTTCCAAACAAAGAATCCCAAAGCTATACAATTCATAAAATGTTTCTCCATATCTTACACCTTAAGTGATAGAAAAAGTTTAAGTTTCACAAGAAAACCAGCTCTCTTCTTCCTTTTCTGGAGTGTGTGCTGTGTTGAGCACAACTGACTTGGATTTAGCAGCACCAGCAGACAGGTCAAGTGGCTCTAAACTTCAAACAAAACTCCTAGCCTCAAGTCTGAAGACTCACCACAATGGACACATCACTAACTCTCATTTTAGTTACAGATTCCTATTCATTCTATCAAACCACATTCCTCATCTTCAATCTTTAGGACAGCATTCATCTATCTACTTCAGGTTGTACACAACCTCTAGTCACTCTGTTATTTACCAACACTTAAAACCTGTCACTTATATAGAGACAGCAGGTTTTTACACTACTACTACTATGGAATACTACTCAGCCATAAAAAGATGAAATCTGACCATCTGCAACAACATGGATGGACCTTGAGAGTACTATGCTAAGGGAAATAAGTTCGATGGAGAAAGACGAATACTGCATGATTTCACTCATGGGGAATTTATAAAACAGGCAAATAAACAAATGAACAAACCAAACAAAAAGAAATACACAGATATAGAGAACAGAGTAGTGGTTAGCTGAAGGGAAGGAGATTGGGAGAATGAGTAAAGGGGGTCAACTGTGTGATGATGGATGAAAACAACTTCTGGCAGTGAGCACACTGCAGTGTATACAAAAGTCGGAAGTTCAAATCTTGAACATGATCTCCAAGACCATTAAGGATCTGGTTTCCAATTCCATCTCTAGTCTCAACCCCCACTAATTTCTTCCTTGCTCCAAACATGCCAACTAGATGAGGTTTCTTTCCATTTCTTGAGCACATCATGCTTTCTATTGTCTCTTGGTTTTCCCATCTGCTCTGACTGAGCTCTGTCTGTAAAGTTTTTCTCTCCTTTTGTCACTTGAACATAATTTCACAGAAAAGCCTTTCCTTATGGCTTTATGGCAGACCTGCCAAATTGAGAAATAAGACAAATAACAACGGCAACAAGCAACAACAATAACAGCAACAACCACAATAATAGCAGATAAAGAGTCATGAGATTCCCTAGGCCCTTCCCCCTATTAAGCAATATCAGATCCAAACACTGCACTGCTTACAGCCTTCTACTCAAAAGTGGGAATTTTCAATTGCCCAGTTTCATCTGTTCCCACAGCTGGTGTGATTCATTAGTTCTTAGGGTGAGTCACAGAGGGTTTCTTAGGGTCCTGAAAAGAACAAGGCAATACTTCTAGAAAAGGTCAAAGGGTACTGTGACTACATTATTACTTTCCTTGGAGCAGAAATTACAAGCCAAGGTTGAAATCCAATTAAAAAGGTTTCTGGCCCTATTTGAGATACAGAGGAACAAGTTTCTTTCAAATTACATGTATCGTAACAGGCAAGCAAGCAGGATTTTATACAAATTTTATACAAATGGGATTTAAGCAGAGCAGAGAATAGTGTAGATGCTACTTTTCACTTTCAGTGTAATATCTTGTAATAACCTTTAATGAAAAAGAATATGAAAACAAATACATGGTTAGATTTGACTCCAAGGTTTCTAGTGGAGACTTCCGTGGGACACCACCGGTAGCGATATGTACAGGATTTAAATGGTATGTGTGCATGTATATACATCATTACTCATGCCCTCTAATTCCCTTTTGTTTAACTTCTTATAATTAGATATTAAAATATCCAAGGCCCCTTTCCCTTTTAGAACTCCAAATAATACCCAATATCAAGGTCTCTACCCAAGGATTCATCCAATATAAAGCACGCTGCCTTTCTTCCTCAAGGAAGCACAGTAAGTGCCTATCAGAATCTCAGGCCTCCTCCGCACTGAGTTCTGACCCTTAGGAAACCTTCCATGGGAAGGTTCAGTTAAGCACTTTTTAATGATCCAGTAACAAATCTCCATCTTAGCCTTTCTCCTATTCTTGCCTCCTGTGCTTTTCAGTGACTTCCAATACTTCACCTTCATTTTTATGAACTTGGAATGAATCCCAACAACTGGTCCATATCATCTGAAAATACAGGTCAAAATCAAACATAAAGAGCAGTCCTCTGAAATTAAATTGACTTCAAAAAATAATTATCTTTCCCTTTGCTCTGAACATTTAATGTGACTTTCGGAAAAGGATTCTATTTGCTTCACTATTATTTTGGTATCCCACTTTTCTGAAAGTAAGAGTCAGATGTTCCATATACTATATGGCCACAGGGGGAATTTAGCTGGAGTTCAGACTTTCATGCATGAGCACCAAAGGAAGCATGAGGGGATTCAGCAGAGTGAAGGCCAGTTCTTTACAAATTCAGGGGCATAAGTCAAGATTAGGTAAAGTAAGTTTCCACTAGCCCCATGAATAGTACTGCCATGGCCTATAACATTTAGATCGCTGAACGCTGAAGGGAACAGAGCCCTAAATTATCACTGATGAAATGGTTATAAAAAAGAACTGCCCAGTGGGACCTACAATTTTGTTCTTGTCTCTCCACGTTCTGCACGACTTCCAGTACGAGAGTTCTCAAGTGCAAGGCATGAAAGCCAAATCTGATGAGGAAACAGCTTCTGATTCCCCCAAAACACCATTTTCCCTGATTTCTCTGATAGGCAGTTGATTTCCACATAGAGCTCTTTTAAGATGCTCCTTTCACAGAATAATGAATCACATGCCATGCTTCTGATATAGTTTTGCAGAAACCAATATGCCAGTGATTATTTCCCTAACCATATTCTAGTTTCAACCAGGATGACTGGCATGAAGGCCACTCAATTAGTAGTGTCTTTAATTACAAAGGAGAGAATGCTCTCCTACAGATAAGGGTATGTCACGATCTAGCAGAGCAGTATTTCTCTCTGTAGTCCATAATAAAAGGAATTTCTGTTTTGGCAGGATTGTGCCACGTTTTAGGGCATATAGTAAAGATATTTATTTGATAAATGATTTGGCAACACTGTACTCCTACCTTATTAGACTGTGTCTAAATATTCAATCTAATGATTTAGAAAATCTCTTTATCTTAAGTAGGGCCCACAGAGTGTGCCAAAATGTAATAATTACTGTGAGTATAGCTTTAGTAGTCCAAGGATATAAATAGTATAAAATCAGGCTCAGCTTTTAAGAATTTGTGTTAATTTTTAGGACTGTCTTCATCTTCAATGTTGTCTTTCATTTTAAAGTTTCTTTTCTGTGGTTGGAGACATTTAAAATATTACAGCAGAGAGTCAGTGGGACTTGGAAAATTTTAAAATAATTTAAGATATAAATAATCATAGAAATAAAGGTTATCATGTATTGAGGACATGATAACCCTTCCAGAAGCCATGCTAAAGACTTTATATGAATTGCATTATTTAATCCTCACAAAAAACCTATGGGGCAAGTTCTTATTTTAATGTCCATTTTATAAATGAAGAAACTGATGCTTAGTGTAGTCAAAGAATTTGCCAAGGGTAAGTGGTAAAAACAAGATTTTAACCCAGTCAGAAGGACTCCTGCTGTCATGCTCTTTATTACCACTCTAAGGAGAAAAGTGTCCAGCAGAGCAGATTATTATACTGATGGCATTCATCAGCTCTTAATTCTTAAGAAAGAAATTAATTAACTAATACAAATGATTCCAACTTACACTGGAATCTCAGTAATGCTTGTATTTTGTATAACCTTATGCTAAACTTTCGAGAAAAATGTGTGTACTTCTAATTCTACAGTGAGAGTTGATTCCCAAACATTCTTTCATAATTCTTCTGGAGTTTCAAGTTAAAGTGTTATCTTCATTTCCTGAACCCATGTGGAAATAGCATACCTTAAGAAATATTTCAACAAGGTATAATTCAACCTAGTGTTCCGTGTTACAGAAATACTGCCCATTGCTACAACTTGTGTCATTTTTATTGGTGGCAAAGTTGTATGAGCTTTATAGGCATTTTTACTAATAATTTATCCCTCTTCTAAGTATTTGTGCTTTCCTTGTGTATGAATATCATTTTCCCCATCTATATATTTATACAAAAGACCTGCTTGTACACACATGCATAAATGCATACACTCATATTTACCTGCTCACTTCACACACAGCTACAGGTTTGTGTGTGTGTGTGTGTGTGTGTGTGTGTGTGTGTCATTTCAAGGCTATTTTGGTTGAAGAGCTACTTTAATAGCTTAGCAGTTATATTTATGCAGTGTCAGCAACTGCCCAGGCTATGATGATATAAGGGCGCTAATGACATTATATTCACTGAACTGCCATAATAAGTTTCCAGAGAAAGATAACTTAATTGGCAGCCTATTATCAGAGTATGAATATGGGTGCTCTGGAGTTTGGAATGTGCTCATTGAAGCCAAGGTAATTGAGGCATCAGGTGATTTGAGTGGCGGTGATTAGAATCATCTGTGTGCAATGTGCAGTGAGTAAGAACATGTGTAGGAAAGAATCCTTTTTATGAGACATTTAACTGTTGAGACCTCTGAATAACCTTGCTATTCTTTTACCCTCCTCACGTCTTCTAAATCGACTTTTAATGCACATTGGAAATAGTTTAGACAAATATTCCTGAGATCAATTTTTATAGCAAGTCTTAGATACTAGGGTAAAAGACTAAATTTGCTTTTAAGGTAAACATTACTTAATACATATTCTCACTCATCCAACAGTCTGTACCACAGTTGATGAGATCACATATGATTTTTCTATGTTTTAAAAGACAACGTGGACAGTAGTTTGACAGAATCCAAACACAATTCTAGCTTTTGTAATGTTGGAAAATATATATTTCAACATAAAAGTCTATATAAAAGTACCTAGAAAATTCATGATTAATTGAATGAATAACCAATAACAACTCCCCATTAATAAAAAATCCTGGTTATAAATATTAAAAAATAGATTCATTTACTCTGGATTAGATTGTATAAATTCAATTTTTGTTTAAGTTTTTAATTAGGTCTGGGATGCCCAATATTTGTGTGAAAAAATTTAATACACAAGGAAAGGACAAATCCCTAGGATTTGCTGCATAAACTATTAGTAAAAATTATTATTCTGAATAGAAAAAAAACGGAGACAAAAATCTATTCAATGTCTTCTATTGTCTAATAGGTGCTCACAGATATTTGTTGAATGAATGAATGTATATTTGGAGATCAAAGTTTGGTAATCTGATTATAGAGTCAGTAATTTCCTTGGGGATCATTTTCCAATAGCAACTCATCCACATTTACCATCAAATAGCACTGAAATTTAAACACTATGTCAAATTACTGAAAACTGTAAAATATGTTATCCCAAATACTGATTGGTAAGTTTTATTAAATGAAATTCAGTAGGACCATGACTGTATTATCATTGAGTGCTTATGTAAATAATAATTCCCTCAGATATAGGGAGATCCCCCGATGTAGTGGAACTTAGCATTATACTTAAATGTCAGGCTAATGAAGCCTTGGAAAGAGCCGTGACCTCACCTTAGATTGTGGAAGCATCAGCACCTACTCTACGGCAGGTGCTATATCTTAGAGACCCCTTATCTTTCTGGATCCCACAGAATCTAGGTCAGAGCCCTGCCTACAGCCTTTCTTTATTATTTCTACCTTTAAAAAATGAATTGTGTGAGTAATCTTTAATCTCTGAACAAAAAAGCCTTGGTCAAAAAGTAGCATCACCTACTCACTAATGAAAGACTTAAACTTGGAGAAAACCTTTCTTTTCCTTTAAGTCAAATCTCTAGGTTTCCTATGGCAGAGTTTAGCATAACCACTTCACATTTAACAGAAAAGAATTTCATGCTGTTAGAGTTTAATTAGGTAGTAACATTACGGGTAAACTCTGAAGAACAGATGTTTGGAAAAGTAGAGCAAGAGGTCATGTCTGCTGAGTACATCTCAGTGCAACAGAATGCCTAATGTGTCCTAATAAACTGGCATCAGAATAACCTGTCTAATAGGTTAATTAATGCTGACAAAAAAAGAAAAACAAAATTGTTACCTAACATGACTTCTTTCAACTAGTATTTTCTACAATAGGTCTGATAAAAAGAAAAAAGAAGTTAGAAGTTACAAGGCAGCCACTGATTACACAAAAAGACTTCCCTTGTCCATCAGTTGTCTACCTCACTGAAGAAGGGAATCATTAAAACCTATAAATCTTTTATCAAATTTGAATAAAGAGGTGCAGCAGCTAAGATTATCAGTCTCACAGCTAGCATGGAATCCTTTATAATTCTTTCAACATTCACAATTATTTTTAAGCATCTTCCCTGAAAAATTAATTCATTTTCCTGATTCCCCATTTCTGTCAATGTTACTATCATCCTTCTAATAATCCAGGATGATAAATCTAGATATAATATCTACATCTTTTCAGTCATCAGATGCTATCATTCTTAACCTTCAGATATTTCTCAGATCCAGGCTCTTCCTTTGAATCTGTTACAATCAACAATAGTATGGTTAGATGCAGGAATTCCTGGAACCCAGAGACCAGACACACATTGATGAACACAATAAGAGTTGTATGGAAATCTGTTGTGTTTTGGCTCCTCAGCATCCATGTGTCTTTCTTTTAGTATTTACTTCTTCCACAACAAATATATTCTTGAGGGCCTCTGAGTATTACAAAAGTTTACTGGATTTGATCTTGTTAAGGAAGTCAGGAAAGATTGTCCCAAGAAATTTAATCTGAAACTGAGCTATGAAATATGAGTAGGAAGAAACTAAGCAATGAAGATAAAGAAGGGTGGTCCAGGCTGAGGGAATAACATCTACAAAGGCTCTGTGATGATGAATACAAGGGACAAAAAGAAGACCCATACTGCTCCATCAGACAGAAGTGGGGAACACAGGTACATGAATGAGCCTGAAATGGAAGGGAAGAACCAAACCATGCAATCTTGAGGGCCATGTCCAACAATTCTGTCTTTATCCAAAAATCACTGGATATTACATGAAACCTCAAATGCAACATGCTTCAAAAAGAAATGCCTTTACCTTGAACTCTGATTTCTTCTTCTTTAATTACTATTTTAGTGAATTATGTCATCTATCCAGGGTCTAATACAGAAACATGGAGACTTCCATCTTTTACCACATCCAAATGGTCACTATGGGTAGTCAATTATACCTCCTATATTGCCTCAAATATATGCCATTTCTATCACTGCTGTTTAATTCAGATCTCATTTTTTCCTGATTTACATCATTAGAATTCTCCCTATTCTCTAGATCTACCTCTCTCTAATCCATCTTCCTCACTGTTCCCAATGTAACCTTTTAACATGATTAATATAATCACACTAATACCCTGCTTAAAATCTCTTATAGTGATGCTGACTTCTGGTTCAGATTTCTTAGTTTATTGCACAAGCCACTACCTAAATCCTTATTCTCAATCTTGCAACCTCATTAAATATCTTCTTGATTTCAATATGAAGCTTCTTACAACATGAATGAGACAGACTGTTTCATGCCTACATGCTTTTGAGTATGATGTTCTCTTAATTTGGGCTCCCTTCTCAAACCTTATCAAAATAACACTTTGACTTCAAGACTCAACTAAAGCCTCACCTCCTCAAAAGACTTTCATTCACTCGTTCCTCCTCTGCCTTTGTCAACTTCTAATAGAGGATCTATAAAATGGTCAGTACTGGTTGTTTTTAAGGTTCATTGCCTCAACCAGATCACAACAGAATCGACTGCAGGGCTAGCCTATCTATCACCATACTGCAACCTCTTGAGCAGTGAATGAATCTCAAATAATTTCATAATTTTTTTGTCAAACTAGATTTTACATGACAATTCATTTAATTTTTAAAATAATCTTGTGCTGTAAACAATTTTAAAGCTATTAAAGTTGAAACTGTGATTCAGAGAAGGTAACTACTTTGCTCAAGCAACAGGTCTTCAATTAATAAGGGAATCTCTGGTTCTTGCAATGAAAAGCCAATATTTACCATATAGACAGCCCTTTAATTTCTGAGGCATGATTTAACCTCACTGTTCACTTGTGGATCATTATTTTTTAATTCTTATTTTTTATTTAAGTGGTCCATTTACAATGTTAGTTTCATGTGTACAGCAAAGCAATTCCATTATACATATACATACATATACATTTTTTCAGATTCTTTTCCATTACATCTCATTACAAGAAACTGAATATAGTTCCCTGTGCTATACAGTAGGTCCTTGTTGTTTATCTATGTTATATATAATAATGTGTATCTATTAATCCTAAACTAATCTATCCCTACTCCCCCTTTTTTCCCTCAGTAACCACAGTTTGTTTTCTATGTCCATGAGTCTATTTCCAGTTTGTAAATAAAATTTGTATTTTTTTTAGATTGCATATATAAGTGACATCATATGATATTTGTCTTTCTCTGTCTGACTTACTTCACTTAATATGATATCTAGGTCACTGTGGACCATTACTAACATTAAATATAACTCAGTCAAAAGACTCCAGTTGAGGACCTCACTGTGAAGAGTCCACATATATAACATATGTAATATAGTGCATTATAACTGTAATATTCCAATATCAATAATAACAGTAACAACAGTAATCTAAGATATTCCCACATGTGCAGGAATAAGGCCAATATCATCTCTATAATATACACAGTGCTCCTAATATTATTAAATGATTCTGTGAAGTTTGAAACTCTGAGCAGAGGTCAATAATGAAAGTGAGAAATATAACTTTACTAATCCCTTAGGTATAGAGACTTTTCAAGAAAGAAGGCGCTTGCAATTTTCTATCAGCTGTTCAGGGAAGGCCTCACTGAAAGAGTGACATTTGAGCAAACACCTGAAAAAACGAAGCCCATTTAGCAGCCTAAAAAAGAGAAATTGGACCAGTGAAGGTCGTCATTTCAAGAGAAAGTGAAACCAGCACAGGCCAAGGGAGAAGAGAGTTTGAAGAAGGAAGGAGGATAAACAGAGGCATTTGAGTTTTAGCACAAATACAGAATTACTACAAACACAAGTTTGTTAAAGCCCTAACATACATAAATTCAGAAATGTATAAAGAAAACAGGACAGAGATTGTTTGATAATGTGTAGGGTATTATTTTAAGACTGCTATATTTTCTAATACTGACATTCAGATTATAATATCCTGATTTATAGACAGTCCTCTACAATGTGACTGGCTAAAAACCAAAATGGACCTTGCTGAAGCAGTGTAACATTTGTTTTAATATCCAAGGTAGTAGGCACATCTTGTGAAATCCAAACGGACAGCTCTGGCCCAACTGTGAAAGAATTAAAGCAATTTACTTTATGGCTGTTAAAAAAAATAAAGTACATAGAATGGTGCCTAACCTATATTCACGGGGATTCAGTCTTCATTCACTGCTCTTAATAATTGTTCTCAGAAATGAATTTAAATGCAAATATGGAGGATAAAACAACTTGTGGTACGTCAAAAATAAGTTAAGATGTTTTCCATTGTATTTTCATGAAAAGAAAAATCTTCATACAAACTAATATTAAGCATTATCCTTAAGAATTATACTCAATATTAGTTGGTTTTCACTGTAACCTGTTTAAATGTGCAGTATACTGTCTATAAAAATGCCATTTTATTCAGGATTTTAAAGAGAACTACCAAAGAATTCACATCACCATTAAACCATATCCAAGTCATTGAGCCATTAAGAAAACCCAACTGCTAGAAATGATCAACACATTTTTAAAGATATTTGCTAGGTTAACAGGAGATTAAAGGAGACACATTGTTATACCATCTGGATCTAGCATTATACAAATTAATGTAAAAGCTAAAATAAAAATGATTTTCTTTTTTACTATCAGGGAAATTAAATCAAAGAACTCAAATACCACATCAAACAAAGCATCCTCAAAGCAATTTCACAAGCCTAGTGGACTTGATTAGTTTTTACAGCATTTAGAGAAAGGACTTGTTGAGGGGTTCAAATACTTGGCATCAAATTTACTCTTCTGCCTGCTTTGTCTATTTCCATTTTCCAATCGTACTTTCAAGAACTTTACATTCCTCCTCTGAAAGTATATTCCATCCTCTCTAATATCACTCTTAACTGCTCTATATCAAGCTCTCATCACCTCTGTCAGGAACCAACACAACAGCCTCCTTTCCAAACCCTCACTTATCAGTACTAACGACCAAGTGATTGGCTACATGTGACTAAGTGATTGCCCTACAGATCTCACACAACTAGTGTATTTTCTGTGGATGTTTTAATGACAATAGAGCTCCACCCTGGTCAAATCCCACAAGCGTCATGCATAATCACTAATTAACCTTAAGCTGGCTCTGGATGGAATGTCCTGTAGAGAAACTCTTAGGTTAATTAAAATAAGTTATAAGCCACAAATCAGTCATTTGATCAGATATTTTCTATGAAATAAAGTAACATTTTTCCAGAAGGTACAGTTGTGACATCTCTTCCACAAAAACTATTTTGCTTCAGTACTCCCACAGACTACAACAATGCATCAGATTGATTAATACGAAATCTGAGTGCTACTAATTCACTGCTAATTCACTTAAGATGCTATTGGCTGAAACAATGGAAATCTTGACTAAAACTGGCTTACACAATAAATGTATCTCACATAACACCTCTCTTTAGTGCTAGCTCCTCTTCTCTGAAATATTCTTGGAACTGTCTTCCTTCGCACGTTGGCTTCATCCCCAGACTGACGGGAAGTGGGTGGCAGCACGTTCAAGCATCATTTCCATACATGATAATATCCAGAAAAGGAAAAGGGACTGTGTCTTCCTGCTTCTCCTACTTAGGAATGAGAAAATTTTTCAGAAGCCCCCTGTAGTGGGTTGAATTGTATCCCCTGTGGTTGGGACCTTGTTTGGAAATCGGGTCTTTGGAGGTGTAATTTGTTAAAATGATGTCATGTTCAATCCATGATGAACGAAATACCAATATTTTAATTAAAGACAGGCGCCTTACTGTCTTTAACTAAAGATAGTATTATTGATTAGTGTAGGCCCCAAATCTAATCACTGCTGTCCTTATAGAAAACACCATATAAACACACAGAAAAGACACACAGTAGGGAAGGTCAAGTGAAGGCAAGGCAAGGACTGGAGTGACTGAGCTGCAAGCCAAGGAGTGCCAAGGACTGCAGGCAACAACTAGAAGCTAAGTGAGGGGCGTGGGACAGATCTTCCCTCGGAGCATCCAGAAGGAACCAGGCCTGCAGATCCTTAGATTTCATCCTCTAACTTCCAGAACTGTGAAAGAACACATTTCTGTTGTGTTAAGCCACCCAGTTTGGGGTGATTTGTTATAGCAGCCTTAGGAAGCCTACTTTCCTATGGGTCATGTTTCCAGGATTGGGTCCCAAGTCCATTCCTAAATAAATCACTGGCAAGGAGAATGGATTATGACCACTGGTTTGGACCAGTTGTTTCTGGCAGAATGCACCGTGGGGACCCAACAACAATGATCACTAAAGTTACCTTCTACTTCTCCCTCTTCCTAACCATCCTCACATTCAGTCACCAAGTTCTAGCCTACGGTTTGTGAATACCTCATGTCTGCTTGCCTTTCTTTTTATATTTTATCTTTTGGCTCCTTAATTCACATGGCTCAAAAAATCAAAATGATATTACAAAAACAAAAACATACACCCAGAAGTCTCCTTGCCACCCCCTGCCCTATTCATTCTGTTCCCTAACCATCACTCCACATTCAGGTAACCACTTTTTTAAATTTCCTATATATCCTTCCAGTGTTTCCATACATAAATATGAAAAAAAAAGCATAAAATATATTGTCCTTACACAAAAGGTAGCTTTTTTTTTTTCTAAATTATATCCTGGAGATCTTTTCACTAAAAATTTTGAATAACCGTCTACATTCTCTATCCCTTTTACCACTCTCCCACAATAAGCCTCATTTCTCCTGGGGGATTGCAACTATTCCAAATGGTAATGGTGTATTCAGTGTTGGCCCAGACCAAACAGCAACAATAGTGATCTGTATAAACTTTAATCTGTTCCTGTCACTTTGCGAGGCCCTGATGATAAAGTCTACATAAGACTAGCTACATAATTTGTAGGTCCCAGCACAAAGTGATAATGTGGAGCTCCTTGTTCAGAACTTACTAGGAATATCAACTGGCGAAAACAGAGCATGGAAACAAGCATTGGATTCTTCTAAACAAGAAATTCTGTGCAACTACAAAAGCCTCACACCCATGAAGCCATCCCTGAGTTTACGTATTATTTGTAAACCACTGATGGTTACCAGGGCGGAAAGGCAAGGTTAGAGGGATAAATTGGGAGTTTGGGATTTGCAGATACTACTATACATAAAATAGATAAACAACAAAGCCCTACTGTATAGCACAGGGAACTAAATTCAGTATCTTGTAGCAGGCTATAATGAAAAAGAATATGAAAAGGAATATATATGTATAACTGAATCACTATGCTGCAAACCAGAAATTAATACAACATTGTAAATTGACTATACTTCAATTAAAAAACATCTGGCCCTGAATCCTCTTCCTAATCCTATACTCAAGGTCCCCTGACATCCTATGATATAGTCATATTAGCTTATGTCAATTTCTTATGTCCTAGATTTTTCTCTCCCCTATCACCTTCATGTGCTATACTCTCCTTATCTTTCCTGCTTCTTCACCATTAAACTCTGCATATCCTTCAGTCTTGGCTAGTATTTCACTTCCTCGGGAGACTTTCTGTGAATTGTTATACTAGGCAAGATTTCCCCTACTGTATGTTCACTGAAGCCCCTGTAATTTGACTCATAACCCATCATACTTGGAAATAACCTGTGTATGCTTGGCCTAATATCAATGTTACCTAATAATTATTGAGTAATAATTATGTGCTCTCCAAGCAGGGACTAGGCTCAAGTGAGTGAGGCACTTGCCTTGGGAAAAAAATAAGGGGGTGCAAAACACTATAATATTTTAATGTGACATTTCAAAAAAATAAAAATTAATGCAAAAAATCCGTGATGAATAAAATATCAACATCTTAATTAAAGACAAGCTCTTTTCTCTATACAACTAAAGACAATATTATTGATTTTTCTTTTTGCCTCAGGCTATAGTATGACTCTGTACTGGTGCCCAGCATTGTGCCCAGCCCTCTACATACTTCAACTAAATTAATTCTCAAAGTAGTTCTGTTGCTAAGAGATCATCATCCTCCTTTTACAAGTGAGATGTCCTTAGGTGTAAAAAAAAAGTTAAGCAGTTCTACTCACTGCCACAGCTAAGGAGTGGTGCTGAGATTCACATTCTAGCCAGCCTGATCCCACAGTCCCTGCTCTTAATCACTGCTAAACCCCCTACTGCTAGGTGGATAACCAGAAATTTTGCCATACATATTCTATTTTGAATACATGTTTAAACAAAGCATAAATTACCTGATCCAAAAACACATCTTAGAGAGGAGAGAAATGACATGACACAACAACATTTATAAAAATAAAAATATTTGGTTACTTAAGTCAATATGCATAAAAGACTAGTAAATTTACTCATCTGCTAAATTTCAAATTCTAACTTGGCACGCTCCCTCGTGGTCTAGTGATTAGGATTCGGCGCTCTCTCAAATTCTAACTTGATCAATCTTACACCATTATTTTTTTAAATCTTAAAAATCTTTATGTCAAAACATATTCACTTACTCAATGAAGACATTCTATTAGAAAAAGATATCCATTCTAGATAATATATTAGTCAAATCATATCCATATGCTAATTTGCCCTTGGGGGTTAAAATTGTGTTAAATAGGTTTTTTCCTATACTGTGTGAATGATCATCCCTCTATTAGAATCAGTAATATGATTTTGTGAAAAGAGGTAATACAGGTGAAATTTTGCAATGCTGAGGATAAACAATATTTCCAATTTTTTCCAATTTTTCATCTTACTCCTTGGGCATATTGTTTGTCAGGTAATTGCATTCTTCATTTTTGTTGTTTTCTTAATGTTGCAAAATAAATATAACAATAATTTTATTAATGATGTATGCTCTCCAAAGCATTTGAAAAATAATTCCTCTGTGATTGCATCATTCTTTATAAGAGCATTATGGAATAAGGAAAAAATGTTTCCTTTTGTATTTTACACTTGAGGAAATAGAGACGCAAATAAGGCTCAGTGACTTAGTCTAAATGACTCAGAAATTGATATTCATTATATTTGGATATGATGGCCAAATTTTCATACTGTAGTCTAATTCTGAACCTTAGGTAGGTAAAGAAGAGGAAAGGGTTTCTGATTAAGAGAAAACAGAAAATGTGACAAACTAGGGATGAGAAGAGACAGGGTAGACCAGGGACACTTACAGAGTAATGTAAATTCTATAAACAAAGCTATAGTTGACCCTTGAACAACATGGGGATTGGGGGGGCCAACCTCCTTGCTGCTGAAAATCCACATCTAACTTTACAGTTGGTCCCTTGTAGCCACTGTTTCACATCCATAGACTCAACCAACCACAGATGGTGTACTACTGTAGAATGTAGTTATTAAAGAAAAAGCTGCATGTAAGTGGATCTGTGTAGTTCAAAACCATGTTGTTCAAGGTTCAACGTACTTGCATAGCAACATGCAATGGGTTCATATATTCTATTTTTACTGCCATACATTTAGATAGGCAACAATTAACAGATGAAACTGGAATTCAAATCCATGTATTTCAACCCCAAGATTCTTTTATATTTAAACATATAAAACTAAAGAATTACGTGCAATGTTTCTTAGTAACTGACAGAATCTCTATATACTTCAAGTCAATTTACCTAAATGTTTTAATTATTGAGATATTAATATTAAAAGTGAAATTCTTAAAATTTAATAGAAATTCATCTATTAAAATATACCTTTAAGATATTTAGGTAATTTTTATCTATTTGAAAGTTAGGTAAAGTTCAAATTATTAAGCAAATGTGTTTATCTACTCTAACTTTTGTTACTGTTTTGACATTAAAATGCTTACCCATCAATAAAGCAGACTATGGGGCATAATTCTGAGGAAAACAGCCGAAAGCTTTAAATGTCTCTTAGTTCAAATATCTCTAGAAAATAGTGACTGGAGCAAGAATTAAGTATTAGTGCTTAATAGAGGGTGAGTTCAGTGGGGCAGGATGGCAATCCAGGGCAGTGAGAGTGAGGGAAAGTGGGGTTAAGCATGAAGAATGGCAAGCAATGCAAGTGATGATTACTGGGCTAGCTACTGCTTCATGAGGAGCCATGAAGACACATCCAGTCATTCAGCAGATGCATCTGCACAGCATAAAAAATATCTCTGGAAAGTTGTAAGGGAAAAAAATGTGCCTCAGAGCAGTCCAGTGGAGGAAGAACCAGAGAAGGTAAGAATCTTTACAGGTCCTGCCCCATCTCCTGTTTTCTGCTATTTGAAGTCGTCCCACTAGAACTTAACTCCTTGGCACTTCTAGGCTACATACAATCCTTTAGCAGTCTCCTGAGAAGTATAATCCCATGCCCCATAGTATAACTAGTAGGACACAGGCAGCTGAACCATGCAAGTGAACACAGAGAAAGTTACCCATGACAATGGCTGAAGAAGAGCTAATTAAAGTTCCTTAAGCTACCTTCACTCTTTTTCATTCTTTTTTTCTTTTTGCTCCTCTGATTGAAAAGAATTCTATTGCCCTGTCTTGGAAGTCCACTGATCCTTTCTTCCACTTGATCTAGTTGATGTTGAACCCCTTTACTAAATGTTTCAGTTCAATTATTGTATTCTTCAGCACTATGATTTCTTTTTGGTACTTTTTTTTATTTATTTCCATCTCTTTGTTGGAATTCTCACTTTGTTCACACATTGCTCTTCTCACTTCAGTGAGCATCTTTATGATTGCTGTTTTGAACTTTCTACTGAGTAAATCACTTATCTCTATTTCATTAAGATTGGTTTCTGGAAATTTATCTTGTTCTTTTGTTTGGAATATATCCACTTGTTTCCTCATCTTCCTTGATTCTCTGTACTGGTTTCTGCTCATTAAATTAAACAAAGCCACCTTCCCAGTCTTGACAGACTAGTCTCATGTAGGAGATGAACACTGTCAATCAGCCTTATTGAGCCCCTGGTTTCCCCTAAAACCTTCGTGACTGTCCAATCCACTGTCTTTGTTATTAGTGGGTTCCCAACAGTTAAATGTGTGCCAACAGCCATCAGTGTCCCAAAATGGAAGACTGCAGTCAGCACCTACATGCTGGCTGATTATAAATAGACCTTCAGGCACCAGCTTATAAACTATGCAGTCAAACGCCTTTCAGGTAAAGACTAGGAGATGAGTATTTTGCCTGCTCCCTCTGTACTGATCCCTGGGAAGTGATGTGCTAGTGTACCCCTTAAGAATGGCTTTTTTGTCTTCTATAGTCCTATGGGTCTCATAGGTACAAGGCTCATTGGCTTTCAGAGGTAGGTATTTTCGGGGTCCACCCCTCAGGTGAAAGCCTTAAAAGTTGAGATGCTAAAAGTGCAGGTCAAATTCTTTGCTCCTTAGGAAGTAACTGGGATTTGGGGGTTCCCTCCTGAATATATGGCCCTGTGCCGGGGTGGGATCTGTGGCAAGAATACATCTCAGTCTTTCCTACCTGTTTCAATTTGGGTAACTTCTCATTCACTAAGTGTGTAGGAATCTGGATTTCTCTCAAAGGGAATTGCTCCATGTAGAGCTTATACATTTGAGGTGTCCATGAGAAGACGGAAATTCAGGAGTTTCTTATGTCGTCATCTTGCCCTGGAGTCCAATGTTACTAATTTGAATTATCTTAGTTTTCCTGTTTAGTTGGTACTTAATTTTAAAATTTTTATAACTGCCATAAGATCTATAACCATAGGGATTTATACTTAATTTACAGTTGCACATATTTATGCAGTATTAAAAATAACTTGAATCCACACTAGGAATCCAAGAGAACTTCAGTAGTTTAAAAGTGTTCTGTACATTAATTCAGCTTGAGATGTGCTACAATATTCCATTACCAGGTTCATTTTCCTAAAGCATAGCTCTTAATTATGCCAGTCTCTGATACAAAACCTTTACGAGTTTCCCACTGCCAGCAAAATTTAGTTCTTATTTATGAATCTGGTGTTCCTATACATATGTTCTCCATTGCACCAGAACTCATCTTTGTTTTCTAAACTTTACCTCATTAGACATACCCACAACACATTCACTTGGCCTTTTTTATATCTGTATTTTCTTTTTTTGCCAAAATATACTCAACACCAATCCCATCCATGTATCGATCCATGACACTCTGCCTGACACTTCATTAGATTCTGTGATGTTTTGTGCACACCATTCTTACGGCATTTAGCACATCTGCTGTATTATGGTTGTTTGTGTATGTACCTTAACAAAGTCATCTTATCTTCATCTGAGTATCTTTAATGGGCCCAGATTGGTATTTTGTACAGGTTATCTGTTCAATAAATGTTTGTTAAGCTAATGTAAGACCCAAACAAAATTAGCTCCTCACACATTTGAAAATGCCTATGTACTGTGAAAAGTAATCACCATGAAATTATTGATGGCTGAATATTAAGGCAAGTAGGGGATGCTCCAGAGGAGTGAATTTATCTCTAATTGGTTGAACACCTAGCACATAATAACATTCTAAATGCAGCATATTTATAAGATAATGGCAGGCATTGGAATCTAGGATTGTGTGTTGGTATTGATTAAGATCACTAATAAAGAAAAAACAGCAAATAAAGGCCAAAATAGTTCTTTGTTGGATACCAATTAACTGCTCATGTGTTTGCTCTAATAGGCCACTATTAGAGGAAATGATAAAATTAGCTATACCCATAAGGAACATTTATTGCCTACATACTACTTTTGCCCTGAGATTGGTGCAATTCAGCAAACCTATATAGTAAAACTGCCCCCGAAACAGGTGAAACTAACACAAGTTTTTGACTCAACTTGCTTGAAATAAGTTTTTTTTTAGTACTAAAGTCTTAAACATTTAAAATAGTAAGAAAATCTGTTTCTTTAAATGACTTTAGAATACTTCTATTTTTTAAACTTCTGAATTGCTTTCTGCATCTAGAAAGCTATCTAAATCCCTGCTGATTTATCCTTACACTTTCAGCATGATTTCTTTGCTCCTGGGCACCAGACAGTCTTGTTAATAATGGCAAATTCTTTCAGTCCCTGGTTTGTGCAGGTGGGACTTTGACTGACAAGGTAATAAAAGTGTTAGTGAGACAGAGTGACACAGTCAGAGATCAATAGTTGCCAATAAAAAAAAAATTCTGATACTTAATTTTGTAGAATTCCCTTAAACCAGTTAAAAACCTTTTGCATCAAATAGAAGTTTTCCATTTTATAACTGATGATTTTTTTTTTTTTAGTCTCTGGCAAACCTGTCATACACATTGCATTAATGCATTACCATGCCTAGAATGGATATTGTTCATATAATCATTCCTGAATTTCTTAACTTGCCATTCACAGATCTGGTGGTCTTCAGATATTATGTTGTCTCAAAAGGCTGCAGTCAGAACAGACCTTTCATCTTCTTCACTCAGCAGCTGGGTGACCTAGGGCAAGTTTCCAAACTTCTCTGAGCCTCAGATTCTACATCTGTCAAATGACTTTATAAACATCTCTCCAGCAAAGCATTTATGAGGACTACATGATATGAAATATGTAAAAAAGTGAATAGAGTATTTGGCATATAGAAGACATTTCAGAAATGATAGGTATTATTACCTTTAAGTGCATACAGCAATTTTCCCTCAGTTAAGACAGGTTTAGAACTTAAAGATTTGGGTTCTTCTTTTCCTTCATTTTGGGCATCATAATATATTGAACTAATAGGATCAATATTGGAAACTAGAGGTATAAACGAATATCTTTAGTTGTTTTGTGGTGCTGTTTTCATTTGATCTTTGTTCTATTTTGATTTCATTTTCCATCCCTTTGTATCAATCAGCATTTGCTTCATAACAAACTATCTCCAAAACTGGTAACTTAAATAATGAACATTTATTATTTCTCACAATTCTCTAAGTCAGCTGGGTGCACTTCCGGTCTAGGTCATCCCAGCTGGAGCAGGAAGATGTAAGTTGACCTCTTTCTTGTCTAGTAGTCAGTCTGATGTCTCTGACATCAGCTGAGGTCACAGAGATGATCTGGCCTCATGAATTTCATCACCTATCAGGCAAGTCCAGGTGCACATATGCTGTAGTCACAGGGGTCCCAAGAACAGCAGGAGATGGAAAGCCCAGGGAGCCCAGTAACTTCCCAAGTCAGCTTCTGTTACATCTGCTATCATCTTATGGATCAAAGCATGTCACGCCATCCAACCCAGAGTACAAGTGTGAAGAACTAATACTGAGCATACATATAGAGAGGGGAATTATTGAGGCCATTTCTACACAAACTACCACACTCTCACATTCTGTTTACTTGGATGTCCTCAAGAAACACATGGATTTTCCTAGAGAATAGTACTTTCATGTATAATATGGTCAGGGTTAAATATATCAAAAGCTCTTAATATACTCTTGAATTTTGTATTGCCACTGAGCGTCTGATTAGTGTTTAATTATATGTAGTACTGAGAAGCACATTTGAAAAAAATAGAAGACTTATTCTATATATGACATTTCTGTTGGAAGTTTTCTGACCTACGGCAAAAATTTGTTTTATTTTCATCTATCCAGTTTAGAAAGCATGGTCTTTCCTTTGCTTTAACTGTTTTTTCCTTAAAAATATTACTCTGGAGTAAATTATATTTTTCAGTTTTAGAAATAAATCAACATATCTCAGAAACTGAGTTTTTCATATATCTTTGTGTTGTTTCTTGTTTTTATTTGTCAGTTTTATTGTATATGATATGGCCCCTAAACAAAATATATTTCATTTGAAAAATGGCCAAAAGAACAGGGGAACTGTATCAGTCTACCCAGGCTGCCATAACAAAATACCACAGACTGGGTGACTTAAACAGCAGAAATTTATTTTCTCACAGTTCTAGATGCTACAAGTTCAAGATCAAGGTGCCGGCTGATTCAGCTCCTGGTGAGAGCTTTATTTTTGGCTTGCAGACAGCTACCTTCTTGCTGTGTCCTCACATGGTGTCGAGGTGGAGGGGTATGGAGGAGATGGAGAGAGGGGGAGGGAGAGAGAGAGAGACTGATTGATCTCTGGTATCTCTTCTCATAAGGACACTAATCATATCAGAGCCCCACCATTATGACCTCATTTAACCATTATCACAGGCCTTATCTCCAAACACAGTCATATTAGGGGTTGGAACTTCAACACATGAATTTTCGGGGATACAATTCAGCCTATAGCAAGAATACTGAAAGATAGTGAAAGCCAAAAGTTTCAATCTTTGTAAGTGTCACCAATTTCATTAAGGTAAGCTTCATTTATATAGTGTATAGTGGTTACACAAAGTTCTGTGATTCTCTATGTAGCACTGACTAATCACAATACAGTTGAAAAAGGCAAACAAACCAAATTTGATCAAGAAAGATTCACCTGAGCATACATAATTGAAGGCAAAATATGGCTGGCATGACTTAATGCAGCACTTAGGATATCCTGTGGAAAACAGCCTACAAAATCATGAACAATATAAACTTTCTTTTAATTAACAAAAATATAAATAACTTTGTAAAACTATTTCCTGTAACACTTTTCTACACATATTCTTTATGTGTACCTGGTATCAGCAAGAATTGGGTTGGAATTAATGTGACTGGAATGTAAATGTAAGATTGCACTCGTAAAATAATTTTTCCCAAGAATAGTAATTTTTTAAAGCTCTGAAAAGTATCAACTTTAGAACTAAATGACCCTTTCTGTGAAACATACAGTAGATAAACTTAGTTAAAAGTATTTAAAGCATTTTTTAAAATGCCTCACACATTCTTGGTGAAATGCTACATAAAATTTCAGCTACAAAATTCTCTCAGGTATTACATCATTGAGTGTCTTTATAAACTACAGAATTTCCTATCCCTGTTATCTCTCCTGTTCAATCTCCTATCACCACAGATGGGTCTGGGATGTGCTTATTTTACCAATTGCAGTTGAAACCTCTGACTCATGAGAGATGGCTAAATTATAAAAGGAAGCATTTTTTTCATTCACTTCTATATTGAACATGTTAAAGTAAAAAAATTAGGTTAAACTGCTTATAAATTATGTTAGTATAGTCTTTCAGAATTTTCTTTTTCAATGTATTCAGGGATTAAGACCTCAGCAAGGTATCTTAGAAAGCTTTGGGCTACCATACCATACCACAGACGGTGTGGCTTGAACAACAGACATTTATTTTCTCACAGTTATGGAGGCTGGAAAGCTCAAGACCAAGGTGTGACCTGCTTAAGTTCCTGATGAGAACTCTTCCTGGCTTGCAGACAGCTGCCTTCTCCCTGTGTTGTCACATGGCAGAAGGGGGTGGGGTAGGGAGTACACTCTAGTTATCTCTTCTCATAAGGACACTAATCATATCATATTAGAACCCCATCATTTTTACCTTATTTGACCTCAAATCTTTATCACTGCCTCACAGGCCCTATCTCTAAATAGAGTCACACTGGAAGCTAGGGCTTCAACATATGATTGGGCAAGGTGGGGAGGAGGTGGTCACAAATCAGCCCACAGCAGAAGATTTTATCTGTAAGTCAGACTGCAAGCCTAATTCTTCATGTCAGATTTTCCTATTAGGACTTGCAGACTGATTGTTCCTGCATCATTAGTTAGGTTATAGTTCTCCAAACTGTCATTTATGATACACTTGTTGACTTTGAAGCTGTATAGTATAGATCCTGCTGTAAGGATCATCAGTGAGAGAAGAGATGATCATTAGTGCTGGGGGGGGAAACTGGGGACCTGCGGATCAACCATCTCATCTGGCAGAAAGCAAAAAAGGTTCATCTGTCTCTGCCTCCTTCCTGTTCCTTCCTTCTACCCTCTGATCCTCAGCACATTCTAGAATATGAAACAGAATGCTTATTCAACGACTATTCATTCAACAAAAATGTATTAAAGAGTTTGCTAGTGTCAGATGTTGTGTTATAAAACAGGAGTAAAAACAGCATTCTTTTCTTCCTTCAATAAATATTTATCAAGCGCCTACTATGTGCCAGGCCTAGTCCTATGCATTTGTGAATAAAGTAGAGAAAGATTCTTTCTCTCCTGGAGTTTATTTTCTAAAGGAGAAAAACAAACAATAGGCAACCAATTTTTGAAGTTAAATTACATAGCATATTAGTTTAAGTACCAATAATTATCACAACAGGATAAGAAAATAGGATGTGGGTAAAAGGGAGTAATTTACATGAATAAATAGGGTAGTCTGGGTAGGCCTCACTGAAAATGTAAAATTTGAGCAGACACTCAGAAAATGAGGATGTTAGCTAAGCAGATATCTGGGGATAGAACAGTCCAAGCAGAGAGAACAGCTAGAGCAAAATCTTTAAGGCTGTCCTGTGCCTGGTGAATTTTAGAAATAGCAGAGTGGCCAATGGGGTTGGAGCAGAGTGAGCAAGAGAGAGAAATCTAGAGCTGAAGGGTCAGGTCATGTAAGACCTTGAAAGCCATTGTAAAGTGTTGGCATTAACTATGTGTAACTTGGAGAGACATCTTGGGGTTCTGAAAAATGGAATGACATGTTGAGACAGTTTTTAAGTGTTGTTTTTTAGATGCAAATCTAATAAACAGGATGTAACTCTATTTTAGTGTTTACATTTAACCTGATCATCAGTCTTTAGATGAAAAGTTTATTCCATTCATCTTGATTACAAATTTGGATTTACTGCTACCATCTTATTTTGTAATCTGTATTTGTTCTTTTCCCCACTTTATCTATTTTCTTTTCTTCCTTCCTTACGTTCTTTCCTTCTTCTTTATTTTTCATTCTTCTTTTCTCCCTTTCATTCATTCACTCCGTCTTCTTTTGTATTAATTTGGTTTTACCTCCATTTGATTTTTTTCCTCTACTCATTTTAAGTATATTGTAACAATTCTATCCTTTTGGTTGTTTCCCCAGAAATTTTAGCATGCTTATTTAATCTCACCAGTTCTAAACATATAATATTTTTATTATCCTTCTGAATAATACAATGCTTGATTCCAATAACTATACTCCTTCCTTGTTTGTAAGAAACTATTGGATAATATTTTATTTCTGCCTTGAGATTTTTACCATCACAAATTAGACAGTAGTGTTACTATTTAGATTTTCCCACAGGTTTGCCATTGTTTTGTCTACCAAATGTTCTTGAATTTCAGATCTTTCCACATTGATCATTTTCCCTCTTCTTAGAGACTTTTTAGACATTCCTTGAGTTAAAATCTATTGTAGAAAAATTTCAGTTTTTCTTTGCCTGAAAAAATATTTCACTTAGTTTGGAAAAATAAGATTTTGTTCAGTGTAGAACCCTAGATTAACAGATGTATCCCTTCCTATTTGGGTTATATACCATTCCACTATCATCTGACTTCCACTGCTGTTATTGAAGTCAGATCTCATTTAAGCTGTCATTCTTTTATATATAATGAAGTTATATTTTGTTATTCTTTTATATATAATGAAGTTAGTTTTCCTCTGGATGCTTTCAAGAAATTACTATTGTAATGAATCACATTCAAAAATTTCCTAATTAAATCATTGCATAGCATTACATGCTATGATCTTAATAATACATTAATACATTGTGAGATATTATTCACTAATAATGTACCTAGGATTTTTGCTTAATATTAGGATGTGCACTTGCTTTACTCCTTGCATGGAATGATCTGAAATGCCCATGACTGGCTTCTTCTTATTGATCAGAATTCAACGTTAGTGTCTCTTTCTCTACTGGTCCTTCCCTTTACAAGCAATTAAAAAAAAAAAAACCAAAAAAACCTCTCCGCCCTCCATAACACCACCCTATTTACATTTTTTTATAACACCCACAACTAAAATTATCCTACCAATATGCTTCCTAACATTTCTGTTTCTGTACACTTTTACCCTCCCTCTTTAAACCTGTGTGAGTGCAGAAAGTTCCCAGTGGATCCTCTTTGCTCCCCATGGTAAAGGGTCAGAGGGCCCAAATTTCCATCGTCCTGGCATCTCTAACAAAATGAAGAGTCTTTTGGTTCAGAGAATTACTGATTTTTATCATTTCTTTTGATTCAGGGTTTGGAGAGGATGCACATCAGTTCATATCACCAAGCAGCCTGGGTCAGAGTTCCTTACTTTGCCACAGTTATGTTAAAAAATAAAATACCATCATTAGCGAGGCATATCTCTACATGTTAATTGAGAACACTCTCCATTTTACATTGTTAAATAAGAGCAGAATAATTTAAACAGGGTAATTCTGTTTTTCATAAAATAAAAAGAACTATCTGCATGTTCAGATAGTTTTTACTCATATTTATGTAAAAGAGCTTGGAGATTGTATTACAGTGGTAGAGGGAGGAATTCCAGTTTATTATAACGTCTCCCCAAAAGTTTTAAGCATATGGGCAATGTCACATCCTTTTTTGTTTTAGTAAATTCAGAAAATAATAAAATTCAGACAGAAAAGAAGCCAGAAATTCAACAAGGATTCCATTAACCAAAATCTGATTAGCTTAAAAATAAATAAATAAATAGAGAATTACTCAAAAATGTTTGCTTTCTTTCTTATTCTACTCTCAGATTTAACTTATGACACTGAGTTTCCAGCTTTTATTAAACATTTCCCAAATTCCATTCATGTTCCCAAAATGCAAACTCCTATCTGCATTCTATGTTTTATATAATTTTTTAGCCATCGCATTAATTGGCAAGTACCAGAAATCAGGGTAGCCTATTTACACATTCAACTGACAGAGTTAGCATAATGTTTTCAGGATACTTCAAGCCATCATGTCCAGATATCTGAGAAAGCACTGTTCCAGTCTTCCAACAGTTTGATACCAAAACAATGAAATGCATAGCACAGAAAGAGCTTAACTCTGCACATTTGATCTGAACAAGGCCATAAAGAAAGAGTGCCCATAAAAGGAGGTCTATATAGCTGAATTTCATGGGGGAACAAGAATATATTCTTTTTTATGAGAAATTCTTATGCCTTGGAGCCCAATTTTAAGGGCCTGCATTTCAACTCTTTCAACTCTTATTATAAGGGAAAAAATAAAAGATGGATTACTCTCTGATCTAATGAAACTCAAATGGCTAGCAGATTGAGCTCTGATACCTGTGCTCCATTTCTCGAAATATCTGCAATGCAAATAACTGTTCAAGATTCCTTTGGCTACACTAACATTTATGTGTGTCATGCCAAATAAAATAGCTATTTATGTGTTTAAAGGAGAGCATTCTTGCTCTGTATGTACACACCTGGGCTCACTTCCCTTGAGAAGATGCCTCAACAGCGCTAGTATAACAAGACAATAACAGCAGAATAATAGAGATTTATAGTGATTGTCCAGAAGTCAACAGGGGATGGCTCACACAGTGAGCGTAACCATAACAAGCGTCAGTTTTTTCAAGCAGAAAACAAAAGCAGAGCTGTTTGATGCAATCTAATGTTTCTGCCACAAAAGCCACACTGAATCTACAGGCTAATTATAGCATGCTCTTGTTCCCAGAATGACAAAAAAGAAGAAAAATCATAAAATATTAAACTGTAAACCCTACAACCCGAAATGGATGTAAAACTCTGACTTTTTTTTTTCTGGCAATGTCAGATTTTCATCTCTAAGATCCTTCCTGAAAGTCCAAACTAGGCCACAGATTTGTTCTGCCTGACCTACACAGTAATAAGGAAATCAGGGCATTTCTATATACATAATTTCTTTGAATTATCAGAGGACTTAAATTCGGAATGGCATACCTGCATGGTAACAATCAGATCCGCTAAGTAACAGCTGCCCCTTTGGTTAGCCATTTCTTTTCTAGTCAGCTAGAAAACATTCCCCACAACTCCCTCTTGTCTTTCATTTCCCACTCCTTCACTAATTTATAAACAGCCATTACTTGTCTGGTACCTCTTGGCATTTGAGTTTGCATTCCCCAATACAAATAAATCCTTCTGTATTATTGCTCCAGAGTTAGGCTTATCAAGGACTCTACATGGCAGGAAAAGCTCTGAGACAGATATCATGGTGTGAACAAATCTGCAATGCAAGCTAGCTAAGGCTTAGAGGTTCTAAAATGGCTTACCTATGGCAATTAAGAAATACCGTTGGAGGGAAACTTGAAAGAAAAGGGATAAATGAGGTTCACCCTTCATAAGAAGTAAATTTTCCAAACTTTGAATTTGGAAGAGAATGGCATGGTGGCATAATAGAAGAATCCAGAGCCCAGTGAATGCTACCTCTGACTCTGCTTTGGGTAGATTATCTTAATTTATCTGGGTCAGTTTCTTCATCCCTAAGGTGAGGGAATCATGCCCATTGATAAAGAAGCTTCCTTCCAACTCCTGGTTTCTATATGAAGAATTCTAAAGAAGAATTTTCTCTTTCATAATCCTTCCTGGCTCCAGAGAGTAAGTGTAGAAGGAAGGAGTATGTTGTATGTTTATGTCTACCTTTTAATTGTTGGTAGCTTTTATAAGGGAAAATTATATTTAATCAGTGTTTTCCAATAAAAATAATTTCTCCTTGCTTTAATCATCTTGAATCCTCCTCATCTGGCTCAACATGCAGTAAGACATGCTGAAGACCTGAAAGACTGCCTCAAAATGTCTAGATTTCTGAGATTACTCTGATGATTACAGATATTCCAACTAGTATTTTCTGAAGCTATAGTGATGGCCGTATTTTACTGACTTTCTTCCAGGGTTTCTGAAAGGCACTTCACATGGATTATCACATTTAATTCAGATCACTACTTCACTAACACAGGAGCCAGTCATTCCTAAGAATCCCTATATGTTCCCTCTCAAAAGACATTTTCAATGCTATATTACAGAGGTTGAATCACTGAGGTTCCAAAATGGGAAAGCACAGATCCAGAGAAGAACAAGAAACATTCCTGCTGCAGACAGTAACTAACCATGAAATCTTAGCGAGTATAGACTTAAACGTTCACATCTGTCCATTCTATCTCCACTTTATTTCTTACAAATTCCAGATGCTTCTCTTTCTATCAATATATACTTATTTCTAATTGTACGTACACACACACACACACACACAAATACCTGTAAATTCTCAGATTTAAAATTTGTTTAAAAAGTGAAGTTTGTTTTCCTATTTCCAACTCTCTACATATATTAATATTTAATTGATATTCCATTATAGAATTACTTAGAATATAAAAGAAATCAGTCAGCAGACAAATTATTTTAATGAATGTAAGGTTTCTTGAATAAAGCCTCTTTCATGAGCTATAGGAGGGGTTGGCAGACTATTTTCTGTAGAGCTAGATAGTAAATATTTGGACCTTACATATTAAATGCTCTCTATTGCAACTACTCAGTTCTTCCCTTGCAGCAAGAAAGTAGCCATAGATAACAAATAAATAAGTGTAGCCATGTTCCAAAAATATTTTATTTATGTAAATTTTAATTTCATATAATTTTAACAGGTCATGAAACCATTACTGTTCTTTTTTCCCAGCCATTTAAAAACATAAAAACCACTCTAAACTCGCTGGATGCAAAATTTGTTCACACAAAGGTTATTTTTGGCCTACAAGCCAAATATATGAGATCTGACCACATCAAGCCACAGTTTGCTGACCCCTGAAATATAGACTAGACATCAAAAGAATTAGCTTAGAGGTTTATCACAAAGTATATTAATATTAACCTATGTAAACTACTTTGCATAGTGTCTATAATATAATAGGCCCTCAATAAATATTTATAATAAAAATTGTTATGAGAGCTAAGTTTTTTTATTTTGTTTAATCTGTGCCCGTTTTGAAAAACTGAATCACAGGCAAGCATTAAGTTAGGATTTATAATTCTAGTAGAATTAGAAAAATAAAATCCAAGATGTTTCATTACTGCTTATTATATATAGTAAAGATTGTGTTAGCCAGTGGGTTTTTTTTAACAGTGCCAGTTTAGACAATCAATCATCATAGTTTTTACACTGGGTCTGTGCAATTTATTTCCTAAATATCTTCAGTATTCATAGTACAAGTTTCCTAAGTCATCATGGATTGTCACAATGAAGAGAAAGAGAGCCTCAGAGTTCCACAAATAGTTAAAATCCCAAAAGGAGTATTATAATCCGTGGCTATCCAAGTACCATATTTAAAAGGAGGATTACAGTAAGCCACGTCCCTTTACACTCTATCAATAATACATATTACTCTACTCAGCAATTCAGACTATTGAAGGATATCTGAGACGGTTGTGTACACCAGAGGGAGCTGAGATGCAGTGTTAATGTTCTCAATCCTTCACTTGCTAAGCATAATCAGCAATGACTGAGAAGTTTCTCTGTAAAGGACCATTTCCAGCAAATCAACTTTATAATCATTAAAATGAAGAAAATTCATTGTTAATATCCTTATGGAAATACATGCAACTCTGCTGTTGCTGTCAAATTTGTTGATGACACAAAGCTGGTAGTAAGAGGGAATATATGAGATGGCACAATGAACATGACAAAATATACATGCTATCTTTTGCAACTGAACATAGCAAGAAGAAATTTAAAAGAGATGCAGCTTGCAGGGAAGAAAAGATTACCCTGCTCTGCTCACATCTGGTCAGATCTTTTCTGGAATTGTGTTCAACTTTTGTCAATGTGTTCTACAAATCTAGAGACAATGGACCATAATCAGGTTAGCACAGAGCAAGGCAGTTTTGATGATAACAGGACCTAAAACCACAACATGGGAGAATGGCTAAGGGAAATGAGAATCTTAATTTTTTTTAAATGACAGACTTAGATGAAATAGGATAATCATCTTCACATAGTTGGAGAACTCTCATAGGCAATTGTTCTCCTTAATCTAAATATCCAAAGAGAGAGGGTAAGTCCAGTCCAGAAACTGGATGCTACAAGGAGACTGATTTCTACCAACGTAAGAAAAGTATTTAACAGAGTCTCTGAAAGATGGAATGAGGCTGCCTTAGGAGGTGGAGTCTGTCTTTTCTGCAGGTGTATTACTTGGAATGAACAACCACTTGATGGGAAAGTTGTAAAGGAGATTCAAATGCCACTTTGATGATACAGCCAAAATACTTATAAAGAATTATTCTAACCTTGGCAGTGTGTGTTTCCATTTCTAAAAAGACTTGGAGATGGTTCAATGTCCACGTTGATAATTTAGGTGCAACTTATATTCCTTAGATTATTTTCCAACCTAGGAACAAAATTGTTCTAGGATCTAAAAAAATTAATTATAATATTTGATCCATCTGAAAAAGGGATATGGATGAGAGAATTCTTCCAACATGAAAATTTTGGAGAAAATAGCCCAATAAAACATAACACAAAATTTTAACCCAGATACTTCCTTTTCAAAATAGATACTCCAAATTATATAATTAACATGTTTTTCTTCTAAAATGCAAACTACCTCAAATTACTTTTAACTATCTTTCCCCTTGGAAAGTGCAGTATATACTTGGCTAGTGGTAGGTGTTCTCAATAATGATGAGGGACATTCTTTGCCATGGTACAGTTTCCTGACTTATGTATTTTTTTGTCTCTGTAAGTTGTCTTTTAAAGGCATCTATGAATATGTAGGAAAACAGGCACAACTCCAAGAGGACTAATCTGGAGGGCGACAATTGAGTGGTGTGCAACGCATGTACAGTTGAGACACTGAGCCACTGTCAAGAAGTCATAATTCTTGAAGTATTTAATGTGGAGAATAAATGTTGAACTGGGATCTCTGCAAGGGAAAAAAAAGCAAGTTGTCCCTGGGTAGAACAAGACATTGACCTTCTGAGAACTTTAAACAATTAGTTTCTATTTCTCCATGAAGTATTAAATGGGTCGTGACTTTCGGAAAACACACATTTATGGCAAGATGGTGAATTTAAAAGTGTAAGGAAGAGGTGTAACAATCTCTCTCTACTATACATAAGATGACTCATATTTTGAGAAGCCTGGACACCATTAAATGTAAAACCTCTGCCATAACAAGTCCAGGACATTTTCTTCCTTCCCTATTTGCAGCAAGTATTCTGATGAATACAGTGAATTTTTAAGAGACAAGAAAAATTCCACGTAAGTGGACTTATGTCTATAGCATCTCCCTCCTGGGCAGCATCCATATCGCCTCTGTTACAGAGTGTAACACTGTAATGGGCATGTCTGTCTTCCCTCACTAGACTACAGAATCCATGGAAGAAATCGCCAGGCCCAACAGACCTCAGACAAAGCACTGTGCATAGCAGATGTTCAAAGCTGTAATTAAGAATGAACAGATAAATGTATAAATACCTAAATATGAAAATATAAGATCTCAGGTGGCAGAAACTCTCTTATCTTTTCACACATTATATCTATGCACAGTGCCTTGAAACTGAAGTTTCTTTCCTGCGCTGCTAACAGTAAAAAAAAAAATCCATGTTCCTAAAGGGAAAATACCTTTGTAGGGCTCTTTGCTTTCTCAAATGAGAGATTAAATTATTTTGAACCTTCTACCAAAAAAAAAAAAAATTGTATAGTACAGAAAACTCTCTAGAAGAATGAGAAAAAATTTTATTAACTTAGAAAAATGATGTCTTTCCTCATTGTGTTCATAACCCACACTCTGGCAGACAAGTATCTGCACCCTAGTTTTAAATCAGTGTATACCATATGGTACCCTAACAATTGCTAAGCACTTTTGGTCACGCTAAAGTTATGGGACAGTCAAATCTCTAAATCTCCAGGTATAGCTTTAATTCCACATTGGACTGATGGCAGATACCTTCACTACTCTGCCCCACAAAATAATGTGATTAACTTTGATGGAAACAATGAATGTTCAACCCTGAAGCAATGTCCACTTTCTACCCTTTCTGTGAGAATTATTGGAATGAAGGAAAGAAATAGCCCAGGAGCCTTTTAAGCATTCTTATTTTTCTCTGTCACATCATTAAAGGTTCAATGAATCTCCAATTAAGTCTCCCTGACTGCTGTCACCGATTTGATTGATAGATGTCCTTGGCTCACCCTCCACAGGACATGCCAGTACACGAAGCCCCCACCTGCCACTATCAATTATTGCTCTCTTGTCATCAGTGCCCTCACTTGTCAATTTATTTGCCACAAATCCAGTGAAGCCCTCTAATCAGGGAACAAAAAGAAAAGCTATGCTTTACCTTTAATGGTGGGGTAGAAAAAAGTCTTTACAAACCACACACGATTTAATCTAAGAGGAAACTTTGTTTTAGGCTTTTCCATTTTCTTTCTTTCACCACTCACCAAACTGGAAAGGAAATGGTGTCATTGGAGCTGACTCATGAATGTATTAACATTCAGTTAACTAAAGGTAAGGGGGAAATGGGTTGGTTTTTTTTTAAATATACTTATAACTTAAATAAATGTAGACTTTTGACCCTTTGAGAATCTACCAAGCATTTTCCAGGAAGAAAAAAAAGAAAAACATCAGTCAGTTTCTTCATAAAACTGATAACAAGAAGCACAGATTCGAACTGATTAAAAGGATAAAGCAGTTCTTTAGTTGTTTTTGGCAAACCTAGTAAACATGATAGATTTTAGTTGTCTCCCGCCCCACCTGTTTAATGTTTAAAGGTGAACTGATTGTGGTGCTTGATAATTGATTACCTGTCTAGGACACTGCAATCTTCTGTCTATCGACAGAAAAATATAGCCTCCCCTGGAGTGCCGATATCCATTCCTGCCTTTGACCATGAACCGCTCTGCACAAACCCCCAGGAGGCTCAGGTGCATCTGACAGGATCTATGAAGGAGAGATTGATTCCATTGGGATGCAACTGTTAGATAACGACCTTTGACCTCTTACCCAAAGTGACAACAAAAAAAATGCCAACTCTTATTCATCTTATGTCCCAGAAGAGACTATTTATTTTTCTAAAAATGGTTCAGAGGATTTTGTGGGTTTTTTTTTTTTTCTTTCTTCCTATTGGACAGGGGGGAAGTAGAAGGCAGGAAAAAGAGAGAGGACATTTTATGACAAAAGGAAAGGTGATGTCTCTTCATATTGGGGAGTGTGGGAAGTAATTTTCCTGGTCTAAAGATTTCCCAGGAATGATTGATCCTCTCCTTAGTCCTTCCAGTTTGCCACTCTGAGAGTGTGTCACTTATATATTGTTAAATATATTTTCTGAAAGGTGGATTTTGTTCACTCAAGAAGGCATGAAATGAGCAGGGGAGAGGAGAGACTACCTCTTTTTTCTCTTTAAAATTATCCTCTCCTGTTTATACTGTATAGCACAGGGAAACATATACAAGATCTTATAGTAGCTAATGATGAAAGAGAATATGAAAATGAATATATGTATATTCATGTATGACTGGAAACTTGTGCTGTACACCAGAAATTGATACAACATTGTAAACTGACTATAACTCAATAAAAAAAAAAAAGAAAGAGGAAAAAAAATTATTTCCTCCTGCTATGACCAAATCATAAAATATGAACAGGCATCTATAATGTCAAATATCTATGTTGTAGTTCTAAATGTCTATCTACATGAGTAAGCAGACGTTGAACCAGTGTTTATAGGACACCAGTCTGCCACTATGTGATGAATACTGTACTTCGCAGTGTCATTGTATCACTTCTTCTAAGGTCAGTCATTCCCAAGAAAAAGTGACAAAGGCTAATAGTTCTAATATTTTTTGCTTTTGTTTTTAATCTACATTTTGCTTTACCTATTAATGACTTGTCTAGGCATTTACTTTTCATTGTTTTAAAACATTTGTCATTTTAATAGCTCCTGCTGAAAATGGACTACCCTTAAGAAGAAGGATTTACAAAAAGCAAAATTTCCTGTAAATGAAACCAAATTTTAAATATCCTTAAATATTTATCAGTGAATTTCCCACAATAGCCAATACCCCAACCCCTCTTGCTAAGTTGTGGAATTAGGTTGAGGACAGATGACCATGAAATTGTTTGGGCTTAGTGATTATAGGCCTGATTTTAAAAGCACATATTTCACTCCTCAGGCATTTCTGGCACAAAAGAGGGAAAATTAAAGCTTAATCCAGGTAATCTGGTTGCGTGGTTACCGATAATATCATTGTCCACTTTACACAACCTAAGTAGTTTGGAAATGGAATAAAATTTCCATATCAGGATACATTTAGTTCATCCCTGGGTATCAAAAGCAACTGATTTTTCAGTTCATATGTGAATAATTCCAAAGAGTTCTCCTACTTCCCTTGAGGGTATCTGACACTTGATTTGTTCTCAGATCTGAATGTTAACAGAGATATTTGTCATTGGTGATACGAATACCCTAGATCACATTATTCATTCTCATTACAGATTATATTTCAAAACTATTTTGATTTACTATCTGTCTTCAAAATTCCTCTTTATTATACCAGACAAAAAGTGAGTTATAAAAATATTTTAGCTCTCCTTTATCAACATAAATGCCATGATTCTATTATGCATTTACTCTGCCCCCTTTACCAAGTTTTTGACCACACAGACATCCTATCATCTGTGATTGGTCCATAATTAGTATGCATTAGTTTTTATATAGTCCATAGTAGAAAACATAGGTCTTTTTTACGAAAAAGCTTTAAATAATTGTTCAAGTGACCATCCCCTCGATTCTATGGAACCACTGTCAATTCTGCTCAGATATTTTTCTAATTTAGACAGTGAATGCTTCAGTCCTTAAACATTGACTCTCTAAATAGTTAAGGGTTCATTATTTGCCCCTTAGTTAATGCAAGGACCATCCATTTTTGGTATTTGTGCTTTCTAATTTTTTAACCACAAGAGAAATCCTCCTGTATAAACAGTTCTGAGCCTATATATAAGCTACACATTCTAGCAACCAGTAATGTCTCAGAGCAATGCTTCTGGAACTTAATGTGTACAGGAATCACTTGGGCATCTTGTTATAATGCAGATTCCAAGTAAATTGAGGGTGGGACCTGAGAATATGCATTTTTAATAAGCTCCCAAGTAATACGGATGTACTGATCCATGGTCCACACTTTGAGATGCAACATGTTAGAACATGTCCAAGTAGCCTTTTTTCACTGTTTTGCAAGATGACCAGCACCCCCTGCCCTATGTGACTGGTTTGATGAATTTTCTAGATTAACCTAATCAAGATACTGAATAGTCAGACTTCAGGCTCCTTTTTAACTCTAAACAACAAAGAGTAAAATTATTTTTTAATGGAGCATCTAAGGTTTACATTTTTAAACTAAAAACTCTGAGAAACAATGCAAATAGCATAGTAGTTGCTAAACCTCTATTGACAAAATAAGTTTTATCTTTATCTATTTTGTTCCCCATAAGAGTGTTTCTCAAGTATCAATATGTATAAGAAACTCCTGAGAAGTTTATTAAAGGTGCAGACTACAAGCCCAAATCTCCAAGATCGCAGTAGGATGAAGAAGAGCCTGAGGACCTGGGTTTGCAACAAGCACCTCAATGTGATCCTGGCACAGGTGGTGACAGGCCACTCTGAGAAACACAGCCATATGATGATGACACATTTTTGGACCATGTGAAAGGCATTTTAATTTGAGTTTAATGCAGATCATATCATTGACTCATTAAGATCTGGGACTGAAACATCCTCTGTCTTAATACCCACTAAGTTGTGGTGAATCCTTTTGTCAGCATGGGTAAAAGAAGCCACTAACGTGCATTTTACTCTTGTGGATTGGAAAACATAATGCTCCTTTTAAAGACAGCAGGTCTGCTTGAGGGTAGAATGAATACTTCACTTGGCTTCATAGCTAAATCTTAAAATTTAATTATTCAAGCTCAGTTTTTATTAAGATATTATAAAAGAAGCTCACAAGAGCCAACGAGATGAAGGCATCAGAGGAAGACATGCTTTAATTAGAAAATGGCAGTCAAATATTTTATGCTAAAAGATAAGTAACATTTCCAGATTAATTGTTTCAACTTGTAACTTCTTTTAATTTGATTTCAGGGGAGAAAAGACACATATAAAAGAAAAACCATTCACAGAATATCTCACACAATGCCAGGCAAAATAGAAGACATTACTCAATTTGTTAGATGGGCCTGGGAAGAGGACAAATAAAGTCTTTTTTTTTTTTTGACTTTCTACTATACACGATAATCTAAAAGATAGGCAAACGAACACATATATTTAGGTTCCACACTTGAATCCTGGGAAAAATCACAGAAATAAAACCAGGAATATGATGTGAAAATACCTGATATTAATAATTAACTTATCTATAGGTCATTTAATCTAGTATTTCAAATATCCCCAGTACAGCCAGGAACCCAGAATGAGTAAAAAGAGGACTCTGAGATGTCAAAATACTTGATAAAGTCCACATGGTATCATTTATACCTTGTATTTGAGAGTGAGGACCTTATATATTTACTCAAAGCTTATTTACTCTAACTTTAGGGACAAAGCTAACAAAAGTTGTTTATCAGGTTTTGCCAAATTTGCAGATTAGCATTATTACCATTTTCCATTGAAAATATTGTTACATCTAATAAATTAGACAACCTAATGTAACCCCACTTACAATCACAGACCAAGAACAGAAAGATGCTTAATTAATAAAGAGATATACACAGATAAAGAGATACACATACATGGTTACATGTATACAATATTAAAACTGAGATTCTATATCACTTGCATCTTCTGAAAGGGTATTTATGAGAATTAAATGAGTTAATGTTTTTAAAGAGCTTGGAATTGTGCCTGGCTTACTATTATTGTTATCATCATAATTGCTACTAGGTGGTAATAAAGTGGTAAGCTTAGTCATATAACTGGACTCAATTTCAGATTCCAAGCCTTGCTTAATGTTTCACCTTGGGCAAGTGGCTTAGTCTCTTTAATTCTCACTTTCCTTCTCTGCAGAATCTTAGTATTCACTTCATAGGGTTGTGATAAGGTTTAAGTATCATAATGCAAAGGTCTTAGCCCTGTGCTTGCCACAAAAGAAGTACTCGATAACAGTTAGCTGTTATTACTGTTGGATTTTTGGCTGGAAGGGAAATATTAAAATCTCATTTTACAGATGAGAAAACCAAAGCTCAAAGATGTTCAATAATGTGCCCACAGCAAAGGAAACTATAAACAAAACAAAAAGACAACCTACAGAATGGAGGAAAATATTTACAAATGATGCAACCAACAAAGGACTAATTTCCAGAATATACAAACAGCTCATACAACTTAATAATAAAAAAACAAACACTCGAGTCCAAAAATGAGCAGAAGACCTAAATAAGCATTTCTCCAATGAAGACATACAAATGGCCAATAGGCACATGTAAAAATGCTCAATATCACTAATTATCAGAGCAATGCAAATCAAAACTACAATGAAGTATCACCTCACAATAGTCACAAGGGCCACCATTCTAAAGTCCATAAACAATAAATGCTGGAGAGGGCATAAAGAAAGGGGGAGCTCTCCCATACTGTTGTTGGGAATTTAGTTTGGTGCAGCCATTATGGAAAACAGTATGGAGATTCCTTAAAAAACTAAAAATAGAGCTACCATATGATCCAGCAATACTACTCCTGAGCAAATATCCATTGAAAATTCTAACTTGAAAAGATACATGCACCCTAATGTTTATAGCAGCACTATTTACAATAGCCAAGACATGGAAACAACCAAAATGTCCATTGACAGATGACTGGATAAAGATGTGAATATATATATATAATGAATACTATTCAGCCATAAAAAAGAATAAAAGAATGCCATTTGCAGCAACATCGATGGACCTGAAGATTGTTATAAGTAAGCCAGAAAGAGAAAGAATACCGTATGATATCATTTATATGTGGAATCTAAAAAAAAATGAGACAAATGAATTTATTTACAAAACAGAAACAAATGCACAGACATAGAAAACAAACTTATGGTTACCAGGCGAGAAAAAGGGTGGAAAGAGATAAATTAGGAGTTTGAGATTTACAGATACTAACTACTATACATATAACAGATAAATAACAAGATTCTACTGTATAGCACAGGGAACTTTATTCAATATCTTGAAGTAACCTATAATGAAAAAGAATATTAAAAGGAATATATGTATGTATATGTATGACTGAAACATTACACTGTACAACAGAAATTGACACAACATTGTAAACCAACTATCTTTAATTAAAAAAATGGGAGAAAGTCTGCCCAAATTTACAGATATTAGCTGAATAAATCAAGAGTCAAATGCAGGTCTCTCAGAAGTCAAGATTTGTATCCTTTTCACTGTGCCAGTCTCCCTCTCATTAGTCTCAATTGCATCTTGAAGATATATGTTCAGCAATTACCAGTTCTTAAAATTTTAAAGTGTGCTCAATAAACATTTGTGGATTAGTCTTCGTCACCAGAACCACACTTAGAAGTCAGCAATAAAAAGGTATGATTTCCAAAATCCCAAGAAATTCCTTCCTCCACAGATAAAAATTCACTCTTCATCTGTACTTTATTGCCTGATATTCTACAATCACTGATTCTTTTGTTTCTGTAAAAACGTAAGTACCCTACATGAATCATTTGCCCTTTAATGTGTAATGAGTTTATCATTTGGGGTTTTTGTTTTGTTTGTTGCTGCTACTGTCATTGTTGTTCATTTCTGTTGAATTTAAAAGCAGATGTTGAGTAAGTTGCTTAGGACCTAATAAAAAGTGGAGAAAAGAGTAACAGATTGAGCCTAAACTCTTTAATATGATCTATAAGACTTGACATAACCGAGCTCCTGCTTATTTCTAAAACTTCATCTCTTGTTACTCCTTTCCTCTCACTTTACATGGTCAAATATATTATTGTTCCCAATAGTCTCTTGCCCTCCCATTAAAAGGAATATAATATCCTGGTCATTGCCATCAGAGTGGTAGTATCCCCTAGGGGAGAGGAATACTTCCCTGCTCCACTCATGACTAGCTTGGCCATATGTTTGCTTAACCAATGGAATGTGAGTCAATGGGATTGTGATTTAATCATTTCTATTTTTCTCCCATGAGAGTGTTGTGTCCAACTGGGAATTGTTCCTCCAGCCTTGGTCCTAAGATGAAGACCCAGTGAGTAGCACCACAACACAATAGCAGATCACCTGCAACATGTGTGACAAATAAACCTTTGCTGTAACAACCAAGATGGTGAGCTTGTTACTACACCATAACAGTGAAAGTTGACTAATTCAGCTCTTCATCCACACTGTGCTATTTTTAATTCCCTAATTATGTTACACTTCCCCTTACTTAGCATTTGTACTAGCATTTCTTTTGTTTAGATCATACTTCTTCCCCGTTTTTTGGCTGTGTAATTGTTATCCAGCCCTTATGCCTCAGCTTGTAAACCTTCTCTGATCCCCCAGATTGTGTAAAGTGCCCTCCAATATGCTCGCATGGCAACCAGGCTTCCCCTATCCCAACACACACCATGCTGAATTGCAATGCCGGTTTATTGGTCTGTATTCCTCCTGAGACTGTGAGCTTCATGAAAGAAGGGACAGCATCTGTTGTGCCTCCATTGTTCCCTCAGTGCCAAGATTAGTTCCTGGTTCATAATAAACTCATAGTACAATTTACTGAGGGAATAAATGAGTGAAAGAACAAGAGAATAAGAGGCAGTATGGTGAAAACATTAAGCATATAGTCTTTAGACAACCTGGATTCAAATACTGGCTCTTTCACTTACAGAACTAGCTACATAATTTGTGAAGCCCAATACAAAATGAAAATATGGGTCCCTTGGTTTAAAAATGATTAAGAATTTCCATATGACAACAGCAGACCATTAAACCGAGCATTAGCCTCTTCTAAACATGGACCCTGTGAAACGGCACAGGTCACATGCCCATGAAACCAACCCAGCTGCCTAGCTGTGTAAACACATGCAGCTAATATTTCTAATGGTTCTGTTTCCTTACATGTAAGATGAGATTAAAATAGGACTGCTGTGAGAGTGGAACAAATTTTACATAAAGTCCCTATAATGGTGAAACCTACGTAAGTACTCTTTATTATAGATAAAAGAAACTATGGATGTCAATGCAGATTTTGATAATTTCACGTCTGCCCTTAGGTCTCCTACAGGATACAGGAGATTGTACAGAATGACCAATCTAGATCAGGGGTTCTCAACTGGAGGTGATTCTGCCACCCAGGCAACACTTGACAATGTCTAGAGACATTTTTTGGTTGTCACAGCTGGGAGGTGATTCTGGCAGCTAGTAGATAGAGACCAGGGATGCTGCTAAAGTCCTATGATGCACAGGACAGTCCCCACAACAAACCATTATCCAGTCAAAAACGTTAAAGGCACCAACACTGAGAAACTCTGACCTAAGGATTGATTTCTGGACTTCCAGAAAGGAAAAGTTGCTGAATTTTTCAGCCTCTCACTTTCTTCATCCATTAAAAAAATGGCCAATAACATCCAAGCCTACTTACTTTGCAAGGATGTTGTAAAGATAAATTTAAGAGCAAAGAGCCCAGCTCTCAAAGGGAAAGGGAACTATTACAGCCTGAGGTGTTATTATCAAGCTGTGCAGCCACTTTCACTCTCAGGAAGCCAAATGTTCTACTTGGAAATGATAATTTCCCTGTACTAAATGAGCATTTTACTTCCCAGAGGGAGTAATTTTATTCACCTTGTGCCATCATTGGATTGGGCCCTTTACAGCTATTGTTCTTACCTTATTTGAAAATTCATAACACACATAACAGAATCTCTCCAGGAGGAATGCACAGCCCACAGTAACAAGCCACACACATGTGCCCACATGAAAACAATCTGCTAACCCAACCAGCTGTGGGTGTTTATAAACACTGTCCTCACATCCAAAAGCGTGTCAGTAAGACTACTGAGTAAGAAGAAAAAATAATGTTGTTTTGAGTCATCCTTCACACCAACCACTCTCCCAAATTACAACGTGAGTTAGCAGATAAATGGTAAAACACAATTCTGATTTTCTATTTATAAGGCAAATGCTTTCAAGACTAATTGGAATGGCAATAGGTGGTGGGAAGGTGAAGAAACAGGGAAAAGTTCAGGCAGGGAAAATAAAGAAGAAAATCCTAGGGAACCACAAATGCACTCTTCCAAAACTCTCAAACATCTTAAATGTGTAATTAATCAATAGTTTGTGCGTGAAGATTGCACTGCTTGCATGAAATCAAAATGAAACCACATTATAGCAATTAGAAGGAACAAATGTCAGTGCATGAGTTCAGATCAATTGCTTTCTAACTAAATTTGTGTTCACAAAATAATTCCAGGATGAAAAGTACTAGCAGGGGAAAGATTTACCTAATACGAGTATTGTGTCAGCCTCCTGCTTTTTTTTTCCTTCTTTGTCTGATAGTAGATTAGCAGAGCTGCCACAGGCATGCTGTGCAGAAGACTGAAGGTGAAAGCTGAGAGGAAGAGCCGCTGAGAACTCTAGAGTATGAATCAACTTATCAAGCGCTGCCAGTACCTGCACAGGGGGACCCATGGGTGTGAGAACATCTTTCTATGGCTTCCTCTGTGACCAGCAGAGGGAGAGTAGGCAGGAAATAGTAGTGATGACAGCAAACACTATGGAAAGTATCAAAAGCTCTGGGATCATGTAGAAATATCTTAGCTTTCCACTTTCCAGTGGTGGCACTGCTCCTGTCTGGGTGTTCAGTCCTGTCTGAGGACTGGCCACTGTGGTGCAATGGAGGCGGAAGGGGGATTGGACTACAAGGGCCAACACCTGGGATCCAATTTCCAGCCCCCTCCAGCTATTCGACCCAGATACTAAATATCTAAGTCTCAATTTCCTCTGTAAAATGAGGAATGACATCTGACAGGACTGCTGCAAAGATTAAAAGAGTTGGTGAATACAGAAACTCAAAATACTTAACATACAATTATCACTCAATGGATGCTTATTTATTCATTCATAGGAAAACCTTTTATTTCCCTACTTAGAAGTGGCAACCCTCCTATAAAATCCTATTTTAAATTTATCCTTTCCTAAAACTATCCTTGAGTAGCTACGCAGCATTCACAGCTCTCTTCTACATCATATTCCTTACCTATTAGGTACTCAGCTGGAGCTATTACACTTACTCCAGTTGGTGATGCACCTACTTCTGAGGTCCCTCAGCTTAGCATTTGCACATGTCCATGTATGCCATAAGCAATGCTGAGTTTCTGTTGACTGTGACCTTTACCTATCTTGGAATTGTTAATAGGAGGATCTAAGTGACTGCTGTCAATTGAGTAAACCTTTACATGACCACATTACTTGGCTTGGTTGAGGGAAAAACAAGACTGAATTGATTCCATCTCATCACAGGCCTCTCTCCTGTGAACTGAATCTAGAGCCTGAGGCCATGCTGGAGTGAGGTTAGAATGAGTAGAGAGTTAAATAAGTGGAAGGATTCTGCCAAATTAGACTCCACCCCACCATCTATGAAGAGCATGTTTCTGTCTCTACCATATATCCTTTTCTCCTCCTCTTGTTGTAAATTAATGTTTTAAAAATCTACAGTGCCTTTTAGGAATGTTACCCTGAAAATTGATTCAATTACAGTAGATTCACTAATTAACGGTATGGAATTTTGCATAAACTTTATTTCTCATGTACTTGATACGCAGAGTCAAGTAAAGAAATATACAATCCAGAAGAATGGGAACATTTATTATTTTGCCAAGCAAGTAAGACTTACTACTTCTGTCAAATAAATTAAGGTAAACTACCAAGTGACATCCAAAACCTAAATTGCTGTGCACGTGATATTAAGTCCCTGATTTGTCAATATGGCCTTTTTAACACCACTCAGAACCAGCTAAGGAGCCCTTTTCCAGCCTCACTATCCTATTCTTTTATTTCACATCTTCAGTGAATAGACTCACTGCTTTATTTGCTACAGAAGTAATACTTAGACATTCTACCCAATAATAGCCATACCAACCCCTCTTAAATACTGACAACTGCATGTTGTTGTTTTTACTAACTGATTTTGCTGTTACTGAACCAGAATCTTTAAAATATGTAAATGTGAAAGAAAGAACAAATTTTCAGTCTTCCAGCTGTGCTATGATCAGCTGTTTTGCTCAAGTCTTACTTTTTCTAAAGCCTCCCTGTGTATTTCTTCCCCTATGTTCAGATATAGAACTGGACAAAACTGCACCAAAGAGCAGCTGCATAATTAACAGCAATTAACCCTGAGTTCAGTTTAACAAAGGCAACACAATACTCAATTTTGCCCCCGATTCCCAACAATTTAGTCAGAATTCTAACTCTGTAATGCCAAGAGATGCTAAAAACAGGTACTACCATCAGAACTGACAGAGAACGTTAACACAGTAAACTTAAATTTGATTCAAGGCTTAGGCTGGTTGTCATTTGAAAGATGCTTCATCCACTGCTAATAAAAGCAATGCTTCAGTGGCTTTCCTAGATCAGCTGTCTAATGACAGGATTAAAAGTCAAAGATTACTAGGTTACGAAGAAAGGTTGTTTTGTTTTGTTTTGCTTTTTTACTGTCCACCATGCCATGCTGATCATAAATGACCAAGTCATCTGTGACTAATGCTGGACAACACACAATCAACGCCATGCATGTCTTGCTGCTATCAGACAGTGCTTAGAGTTCACCTGGCTCCCCCAAGAGAGAACAGTAGTCATACGTTGTCCAGCTACCCCCTCCCAGTTCCCACCTCTCACAATCACCACCAAAAGAATAAAGTTGCTAGAAAAGCTCCCATCCAATCAGCAGAGTCCAGGCCAGATGGCGAGTTTTGCTGCAGGAAAAGCTAATGGCCTCTTGTGATAGTGAGATCCTCCTCCAGCTTTTCCAGAGAGGAGCCGGTGCTATTGAATTAGCTTTACAAAGGATCCTCTTTCAGTTTAATCAACATTTGCAGAGGGAGGAATTAAATTGTACTGTCTGTGAATTCAGCCAGCCACCTTCTGTAGTCAGACACTGCTGCTCCTGATCCCTATGGAGAGTGGACTTTATTTATACAGCCAGGTCAGATTCACGTGTGTATTTATCAGCAATGACGATGGTTCATTTCAAACTCAGCATGTTTGCTTTGAGAAAGAAAAACAAGTAGAAACCTGAAAAATTAAAACATAAACTTGCCTCCTAAATGCAGACTCAGATTAACAGCTACAAGACAAAGACAGTTGTTTTCTGGTTGACATTAAAATTTGGAGTTTTTAAAATCTATAGAACCCATTGAAATTTCTGAAATCTGTTGAGTTTGTTCCTCTTCTAATTAAGGAGCATCTTCTTTTCAAAGTCTGAGACTGTTTAGCTCATTGCTTAGAAGACAGTATTAATATCAGTCCTAGGAGCAACTGCCTTTCTTTCAGTCTATGGCAGTGAATTTCATCCCTGTACCTAGTCAGGGAAATTCCCATTGCTGTTCGTAAGTAGTTTAGATGAAACAGTTCATCTAAGTGGAAAGCACTGATCTGAGAGCTCTGAAAGATTGACCTTAAGTTACCCTAAGTGAATTCTGATTTTTCTAAGTGCAAATACCTGCATACAGTAGGCATTTAATAAATGTGTGTTGGGTAAATGAAAGAATTTCTTAGTTCTTTCAAAATCATAGGGAAAAACCTGAGGAGGCATGTTTCATTTAAATATATTTATCATAGAAATATAGCACAATTGAAGCATATGGTATTAAATCCAGATATTTGGAACTATTTTAAGGGCACTTAGTCTTAAAGAGAAGTGTAATAGTCTTCTCTACAGCAGATTTATCCCCTTATAAAGCAGGGTAATCAACTTGTGCTAACAGAAATTTTAAATCTGAATCAAAATAACATTTTTCTTTCCTCTTTCCAGTAATCTTCACACATCTCAGCCTGGAAAGCAGAAAAGGCCACCTCCCTAGACCACACGTGGACCCAGTCAGTAAGCGGCATTCAAAGCATCACCTGCACCACTAGTAGTCTTTCCTTCAGCTCTGTCCTACTCTGTTCTCCTACACTTTGTTTAAGTGAATGAGGCAAATGAACATTAATCCTTGAGTACAGGTGCAAAAATTCAGAGAAGTCACTGGATTGGGGATTTAGAAAATTCCAAATCCCAGAAAGCACTAATTGTGTTAAGTAAATCTGAAGCCTTTTAACAAGATGAGAGAGAGTTCATTCCAGCACAATTCAGGGTACCTGATTCCTTCCCAATCTCTGCAGTGCACAACTATAAATACTATCAAGATATAAGTGAGCAAAACAGGAACTGTAAACAGAAAACTCACAAAGAATTAAAAACTAAGATGGAAACATAGCTCACATTGTAAATAAAGAGTTGTTATCTATGAAATAAAAATTAAAGAGAGAATACTTTTTCTCATATAAGCATTTTTACTCAAATCAAAAGACAAAATTCCCAAAAATTTATTACTGATTTCTTTAAAATCTAAATCAGTACACATTATAAGATAGTGGTTAGTTTAAATTATGATACTATTAGAACCAAATTGTTTACTTCAGTCTCATATTTCAGATAAAAGGATATATACTGTAACATGTCTCTAATTTTATTGAATAGATATATTTCTGATAATTTAAATATATTCACTACTTAGTCATTGTTAGTTAAATCTTTCATTATAACTGAAGGTGCATGGAAAAGAGAAGTGTAGTCTCCCATCATCACTGTCATCTTTATCTTCATAGGCATCATTAATCATTGTCATCATCACAAAAAACCAGTATTTACTGAACATTTTCTAAGTGCCAAAAACTATGTTTACAAAATCACTACAAATTAGAGATTATTATTATTATAGCTGACCAAGTCACAGAGCTTGCTAGTATAGAATTGGAATTTAAGTCCATCTTACTCTAAAGTCCATGTTTACACTGATAATTAAAACATACAGCATATTTTAAAAAGCAAGAAAATACACTGTGAAAGAAAATATAAAATGCAAAGGGAAAATATATTCTTTATGTAAAATAGTAATAGAATAATGAAGCCAGCTATTCAATAGGAATATAACTGGTTGTTTTTTGTATTTGATTGTACCAAAGTTGGATAATTGGAAACAATTTCTGTTATTTATTTCTATAACTAAAATTCTTTCCCCCTTAAGAATTGATAATATTCAAATAGTCTTTGCTTAGTGGTCCTTATATTTTAAAATATTCAAAATAACTAATTAGGACTCCTAACTGCTGGTGGTAGACTTGCTGAGTTACCACTTCCCTGCCCAGCCTAATGCTTGGATATGCCACACAGGTAAAAAGAAAGCATGAAGATCTGATATACCAAAGATCCTGAGGAATCCCTAGAGAGATAAAAGTTTGCTGCAACATGGTGTGGAGAGGAAAATAAAGTCTGGGGCAAGTGGGGGCTTGGTGCCACAGGAGAGGGATGCATGTTAATGAAAAATCAACAAATTGAGCAATCTAAACTGGGATCAAATATAAATGTAACACATATGAAAAATATGAAATAAGTATAAATATACTTTAAAGATTAAGGAAAAAGTAAGATTAACCAGAAGTATAAAATGATTTTGACAAGATGTACATAATTATAAAACAAAACTAAAAAATAAAAAAGCAATATAAATATTTTAAAGAAAAATTAAACAAATGAACCTAAACATATATTCAGTTTGTGGCATAATCAAAGAGAATAACCCTTCCTAATGACACTAAAACAAAGATTGACAATACATCCTTGGAGTAATGTATCACAAGGACAAAAAGAACTGAAAATAATTTTCAGCAATCATATTGTAGGTGGTAGTATTGATACTCAGTCTATGACAGCTGCAGTTATATTTTAGAATAAAGCAAATAAGAAATCACATGAGTACAGAGATACTGGAATTAGGAACACGGGAAAAGGAGAAACCTATGTAAATAGATGAGCTTAAGTAAAAATCCTATAGTCCTGAATTTGAGTCAGAAATGTTGATATGAGTTCATAATGTATTTGATCCTAAAAATATATGTATATATTTCCTAGCTATAATAAAGACAAACCTAGTAGCTATAAGCTTCCTTGGTGCCCATCTTATGGTCTCTAAGTACCATTTTCCCTAAAGGAAACCATAGCTTCTTAAAGAAATATGTGATTTGAGGTCTCAACTAGTAAATACATAAAATGAACTTGAAATATCTTGTCATATCAATCAATTCACAAGGAAATTATCAAAGACTTCTGAGAGTGAGTCAAAAGCACTTAGGAGCCAACTGAAGAGCCCAAAGATGGAGTAATACAAACATCAAGAATTGCAATGCACCTAAAGACATAAAATATGTTTAAATCCATTTGTATATGATATTTAGTATGAAAAACAACAAAAACCGAAACAAAATGAAAACTTCACTGGTCACCTTTGGAAAACACTACTTAGAAAACTGGCAAACAAGTGGAAAGAATCAAGCAAATATTCTTCCTTTCCTATATTTAATTAACTTTATGGTAACCTGAAGAGTTGATGAAGGAAGATAACATAGAATATTAGTTTTCTAGGGCTTCTGATAAAAAACAAAACAAAACTATGACAAACTGGGTAAGCTTTAAAAATGAGAAATTTATTCTCTGGAAGTTGAAGGCCAAAAGCCCAAAATCAAGTTTTGGCAGGGCCAAAACTTCCTTCAGAGCCCCTAAAGGAGGATCCTTCTTTGTCTCTTCCAGCTTCTGTTAGCCCCAGGTATTCCCTGACTTGTGGTAGCATAATTTTAATCACTGTTTCTGTCTTTACATGGTCATCTTCCCTGTGTGTCTGTGTCTAAGTCTGTATCCAAATTTCCCTCTTCCTATAAAAACACCAGTCATACTAGATTAAGGACCCACTCTAACGACCTCATCTTAACTTGATTACATATGCAAAGATTCTACTTCCAAATAAGATCACATTCACAGGTACAGGAATTAGGACTCAGCGTTTTTCAGGAACACAATTCATCCCATAACATTCCAGCTTATAAATGAGGGTGAGTGAGAAAATAAAATATCATCATTTTGCAGTTCCTAATGAAATAATAAACCTAGACAATGATGATCAATAAATGATATCATCCAAAACCTAAAAAGGCCTTTATGGACCTTCTGATAGAAGTATTCAATAATTATCTATTGAGAATTTTTGTCCAAAATTCTAAACAAAATCTATTCAAGCTTCTAGTACTTACTATTAATTTACAGCAAATACTGCCTTCACAGAAATGATTTTAAAGAACACCACAGGGTTGCAACCAACAAATTCAGACTGTGGGAAACTATACAAAACAAGTAACTGATTTCTTTAGTAAATATGAGAGAGAAAGAGAAAGATCTATATAAAGAGATTGAAGAGAAAACTCAAGCAATTGCAATATAAACTCTATTTCAATACTGACTTCACCAAATAAACTATAGAGAATAATTAAAGAGAGAATTACAGATAAATTATGAACTTTAAGTTCTGACTGGATATTTATTAATGGTGAGGAATGAATGTTAATGATAATGGTATGCTTAGAAATAATGGCTTTGCTTAGAAATAATTCAGATATGTAGGGACACATGCTGAAATATTTATAGATGAAATGTTATGAGGTTTGGGGTTTATTTCAAGATAATTTGAAAGGAGGGAGAAAAACAGGTAAGGGTAGAAATGAAACAAGATAAGTCATGAGCTGATAAATGTTTAAGCCAGTGATGGATTAACGGTGGTCTATTCTCTTATTCTGTCTACGTTTTTATGTTTAAAATATCCCAAAATAAAATATTTTTTCAAAAATATATATAATAGATAAAATATAAATTCAATACTGAAGATAAAAACCTAATCAATAAAGTCCAAGAGCATTAGTGACTAGGGAGATCAGACTGAGGAACACTTCAGATGAACTAAAGATGTGAAACATCAAATTTAAAAGAATAAGCAAAAGAGATTATTTTTTAAAAAGTCAAAGGACAAAAATGAAACATCTGGACACATTATATGAAATTTAACAGTATCAAAATGAAAAAAAATTGAAAAGTTTTTAGAGAGAAAAAGATCACTCACAAAAGATAATTATGGGATTATTAAACTTTTCAAGAGTTACCCTAGATATAATTGAATATTTGAGCAGTATGTTAAAGTTTTGAAAGAAAATAAATTTCAAAACAAAATTTTATACTGCAACTAAACTATTGTTATAGATTTGCCTATTCTAGACAATGGAATCATATAGTATGCAGTCTTTAGTGACTTGCTTTAATTTGGCAAAATATTTTCAAGGTCCTGCCATGTTTTAGTACAGTTCAGTCTTTCATTCCTTTATATAACCAAAAAATATTTCACTGAATGTATATACATTTTGGTTATCCACTTATTGGTTGATGAACACTTGGGTTGTTTTCAAATTTTGGTTATTATGAATAATGCTGCTATGGACATTTATGTACAAGTTTTTGTGTGAATATATGCTTCCATTTTTCCTAGATGTATACCACAGAGTTGAATTGCTGGGTCAAATGGTAACTCTATGTTTAACTTTTTGAGGAACTAACAGATGGTTTTCTAAAGTGGCTACACTATTTCACCTTTCCACTAGTGTGGTATGAGGGTTCCAATTTCTCTGTATCCTTACCAACATTTGATATTATTTCTCTCTTTGATTACAGCCATCCTAGTAGGTTTGAAGTAACATCTCACTGTGGTTTTGATTCCATTTCCCTGAAGGTTAACAATTTGAGCATCTTTCCATAGCTATTTGTGTATCACCTTCAGAGAAATTTCTATGCAGATGTTCTGTCCATTTTTAAATTATTATTTGTCTTTTTATTGTTGAGTTCTAAGAGTTCTTTATATATTCTAGACAAGTCTCTTATCAGATGCAAGATTTGCAAATATTTTCTTCCACTCTGTTGTTTAACTTTCTTGATAATGTCCTTTGATGCACATCAATTTTTAATTTTAATAGTACAATGTATCTATTTTTTCTTTTTTGCCTGTACTTTTGGTACCAAATCTAAGAGCCATTGCCAAATCCAAGGTCACAAAGATTTGTACCTATGTTTTTTCTTCTAAGAATTTTATAGTTTTAGTTCTTACAGTTAAGTCTGTAGTCCATTTTGAATTAATTTTTATATGTAGTATAAGGTAGGGGTCCAACTTCATTATTTTGCATGTAGCTAACCAGTTGTCCCAGCACTATTTATTGAAAAGATTATTGTTTCCCCTTTGAATTGTTTAGGTACCTTGTTAAAAATCAAATGACCTTAAAAGTAGGGGTTTATTTCTGAACTCTAAATTCTATTCCAGTGATCTGTATGTCTATCCTTATGCTTTTTACCACCCTGTGCTGATTACTGTTGCTTTGTAGTAAGTTTTAAAATCAGTATTGTGAGTCTTCCAACTTTGTTCCTATATTTAAGATCATTTTGTCTCTTCTGGACTCTTGAGTTTCCAAAATGAATTTTAAGATCAGCTTGTCAGTATCTACAAAGACTTAAGTTGGGATTCTGATTAAAATTGCATTGATTCTGTAGATCAATTGAGGGAATATTTTCCTCTTAAGAAGATTAAGTCTTCTAATCTATGAACATGAGATGTTTCTCCATTTACTCAGGTCATCTTTAACTTCTTTCAGCAATGTTTTATCATTTTCAGAGTGCAATTCTTCATCTGTCTATTACTTTATAATTATTTGATTCTTCTGTATGCTATTTTAAATGAAATTGTTTTCTTAATTTCATTTTTCAATTGTGTATTGCTAGTGTAGAGAAATACAGTTGGTTTCTATATATTAATCTTGTATCCTGTAACCTTTCTGAACTAACTAGTTCTAAAAGCGTTTAATGGATTCCTTATATTCAAGATCATGTCATCTGTGAATAGGGGTAATTTTGCTTTTCCCTTTCCAATTTAAGTGCCTATCATTTCATTTCTTGCCTAAAGTTTCCCTGGCTAAAACTTCTAGTACAATATCGACTAGAAGTGGCAGTAGACTACATCTATGTCTTGTTCCTGATCTTAGGGGGAAAGTATTCAGTCTTTTACCATTCAGTATAAAGTTAGCTGTGGATTTTTCATAAATAGCCTTTATCAGGTTGAGGAAGTTACCTTATATTCCAAGTCTGTTAAATGTTCTTATCATGAAATGGTATTGGATTTTATGAAATGCTTTTTCTGCATCTATTGAAATGATCATGTGGTTTCTTTATTCTTTATCTGCTTGTATGGTGTATCATATTCAGATGTTAAAGCAATTTTGTTCTCCTGGGATAAATCTTTTTGGTCTTGGTGTATAATTCTTTTTCTATGTTGCCAGACACATTTGCTAGGATTTTGTTGAGCATTTTTACATTTATTTTCACAAGAGATACTGATTTGTAGTTTTACTTTTCTTGTTATTTCTTTGTCCGGTTTTCTTACCAGAACAATTTATATTCTGAATATAACAATTTAGATGCCTTCCTATCAAGAACAGAAAAACATCACATCCCCACAAATACCATTACTATTTAACGTAATACTGGAGGGCCTTGCCAACTCTTCTTTTTTTTTTTTTTTTTTTTTTTGCCAACTCTTTAATACAATAAAAGAGTGAAAGAGTTTTAAGTATTGAAAGGGGATAAATTAAACTTTCATCATTTGCAGACATTATTTACATACACACTGAAATATATCAATATGCAAACTGTTAAAACTAATGAGAATGCTTAACAATATTGCAAGGTGCAAGTTCAACTTTAAAAATGAACACTATTTCTCTATACCAGTGATGACTACCTGGAAAATCTTGTACAATTTGAGACACCCAAAATAGCAATACAAAATTTAAATAACTACCTAAGAATTATCAAATAATCTTTTAAATCAATTAAAACTCTATTAAAGCACATGAAATTACATTTTTGTTTGTCTTAAAAGGCAAAAGGAAGATGTGAAAACTAGAAATGCATGTTTTTGAATGTGATAATTTAACACTTATTAGATCAGTTATCTCAGATTAATCCACATACTCAATGCAATTTTTATCAATATTATAGTCAGATCTTTTGAAGAACTTGACAAATCTATTCTCAAATTTATATGGAAGAGTAAACATCACCGAATAAGTCAACTGAGAAAAAGGAAAACACAGAGGTGAATCACTTTACCAAATATTAAGGCATACTACAAAAATTATAATAAAAATATATATGATGCTTACTTAGGAACCAATAAAACAACGGTACAAAATAAGTTTAAAAATAGAATCATAATTTTTACTTCTACATTTAGATCTTTAATCAAATTGAGGACTGTATTTATGGTGCCAGGTAGGCATTCAGCTTTATTTTTCTGCACTTACTGAGAAGGTTGTCCCTACACTATCCATCAATCTGTCCTTCCCCTAACTGGTAGCTGTATCATATATCATATTTTTATATACACACAGAATATTAACATATAACCAATTTGTAAATTTATGGAAATGTGGAAATATCTGTAAAATAATGATAATTTTCTGGTATTTGATATTTTTACTTCAAGGGTCACATCTTTATAAAAACATTACTAAAATATTCAAGTATATACTACTTGGGCAGAGGAATTAGGTAGACATTTTTCCACAGAAGACAAATAGTCTTCATATACCTGGTATATGAAAAGGTGCTCAACATCACTAATCATCAGGGAAATGCAAATCAAAATCACAACGAGGTTATCACCTCATATCTCTTAGAATGGTTATCATCAAAAAGACAACAGATAACAAATGTCGGCAAGGATGTGGAGAAAAAGAAACTCTTGTGAACTATTGATAGGAATGTAAACTGTTGCAACCACTATAGGAAACAGTATGGAGGTTCCTCAAAAAACTAAAAATAGAACTACCATATGATCCAGCAACCCCACTTCTGGGTGTATACCCAAAGGAAACTAAAACATGATGGCAAAAAGATATCTGCCCTCCCATGGTCACTGCAGCATTATTTACAACACACAAGCTATGGAAATGACCTAAGTGTCCATCAGTGGATAAACAGATAAGAAAGATGTGCTATACACACATACACATACACAAAGTGGATTATTATTCAGCCATGAGAAAGAAGAAATCCTGTCATTTATGACAAGATAAATGGACTTTAAGGTCATATTCTAAGTGAATTAAGCCAGACAGAGAAAGACAAATAGTATGTGGTATCACTTATATGTAGAATCTTAAAAAAAAAAAAAAAAAAAAGTCAGAGCCTTAGAAAGGCTGCCAAGGGCTGGGAGGTAAGAGAGAGAATTTAGTAAAAGGGTACAAACTTTCAGCCATAAGATGAATGAAGTCTGAGGATATAATTTAAAACACGGTGCCTATAATTGATAACACTGTATTATATCATTGAAATTTGCTAAGCGATTAGAACTTAAATGTTCTCACCAAATAAATAAGTATGTGAGGTTATGGACGTGTTAATTAACTAGGTGATGGTAATTTCACAATGTATACACATATCAAATCACTATGATGTAAACTTTAAATATCTTACAATTTTATTTGTTAATTACACCTCAAAAAACCTGAAAAATAACGTTCAAATATGTATGCCATTAGGATGACACCAAAAAACTCAGGGTAAAATGAAGTACAGTGATACCTGAAATTCCTGATATAATACTGTCAAAAAACTATTTCCAATTCATTTATTTCTTTTTCAAAAGTTGTTGTTAATGAAAACTATACAAAAATCCTTTCAGAGTATATTTTTTAAAAGACTTTGAACTAGATAAGAATTAACGAAATATCTTGTGTTGAAACATCTAAACCCTAACGTCTACCACATCAGGAGAAATACATTTTTGCATTCAGTAACATTTACTGAGTATCTTTGTGTGTTAGGTAATGGAGGTAAAAAGTGGTCCTGCCTGAGCTCAGAGGCCATGGCAAACAATTATTATTCAGGATGGTAAGTTCTAGGATAGCAGAAAGCACAGAGATCTCTGAAAACACCAAGGAGACCACCTAATGTTGCCTGAAGTTGCCATTGATGGTAAAACCAGAAGTAAGAAGTTAGTCCTGTGAACAAGTTAGAGAAGGGTGTTCTAGTCAGAGGGAACCACAAGTGCAAATACATGGAAATGAGACATAGAATGGAATATGCAGAGAAAAGAAAGTAGGTAGATATGGCCTAGAAGTGAGGATGATATGTTCAACTTTCATGTGACGCAAGCACCCTTTTTCCATTTAGAAGACAGCACGGCTGAAAACAATGTTTTTCACAGCATTTAGTGCAACTATAGAACTGTTTAGCTTGAAATGTCTGCTTTAGATCTCTAATTACCAAAAGTAATAAAGGGATACTGAAGTGAGACCTGAGGCTGATGGAATACACACTAATTACAACTGCCTTCAGCTCCAAGCTATTATGCATTATTGAATCATGCCTTGGAATAGTTTGAGAACCAGGGATTGAATAATAATGCCCTAACTTGAGTGGATTCAGCTCTAAAATGTACTGGAATCTCAGCAAGAAGATGGTAGAAAAAGGTAAGGAAGCTACAAATGAAAGGGGCCAATACAAAACAATTGATATGCATGAAGGAATCAATTTCAACAGAGGTACAAATTAGAATGTCCGAACTGTATAATGAACTCAAGTTCAGTATTTGTAGGGGTCTACAATCCAGGGCATCCAATACAGTGAATGAGCAGAGAAGATTTTCAAGCAATGGCAATATTTAGAGTTAGGCAGGTAATTCTTAGTGGAACCCAGAAATGACATTAATAGATGGTGATATAAGGACTCAACCACCATGGAAAAGGAAGAAATGGTGGCAAGGGATATCTGTACAGTGTCAGAGCCCTAAACTAGAGTAATGAGGTCCACCAGGAGAATTAAAGAAAAAATAAGGAAATCAAACCAGAACCCAATCACATGAATGTGGAAAATATAGTAATGATTTTAAAAGTCTGCCTCTCAAGTACCACAGGAGCCAAGATTAACTTCAGCTACTATGAACACCAGGCTTAAAACAGCAAAGCGAACAAGGGCTTCCTCCTATGGCTGACCATGGGCTTCCTAAAGTACTGACCACCATCAGTGATGGAGGGCTGACTCAGAAATTTGCAACACCAAGTCGTCATGCCAAAAACGTCAGGGACTGCAAAGGCTAGGGAAGACAGAACTAGATAACAAGGTTAAACAACACCAACTGTATTCCACGGAAATTTTTGGCTATCCATACATTTATTCTACTTGAATAAACATGGAATAAATTTGAAATGTACATTAGTTCAAGTCGTAGGTTTCTAAATATATATGGTATAAAGTTGACCAATAGCCAGATGATGGGCTGAGCCTTCACTGTGGGTCTAGAGATCTTTTGCCATGCTAAAATACCTGCTGAATATATACTCCATAACTGTGACTCTGCAATGTATACTGCGTCATACCCAAATAATATGGAAATACCTCCCCCAAAGATGAAAAACAGGTTACTAAGGCAGGAATAAAACTGAATTACTATCTACTCATGGAAATTCATTTTCCATTATCTTACAGTATTTTTGTGCTACAACATCATTTTTATATTAATTCTGAAAAAAAATCAGTGCGAGCAACAGGATTTTTAAAAATAAATGTATAACCTATCAAAGGTCATTCTTATGTAATCAGCATTGACTTTCTCAGAAAACGTTTTACCCATTTAAAAAATTTGCTTCAAGTCCAATTTCCAGCTCTACAGCAAGATACACACAAGTTGGAAATGACAAAACCACCCATCAGAAAAGTTCTTTTTTGAATACTTGCTGCACACACAGGCTGCTGCTGCTCATTGAGTTAGAAAAAGGAAGTCTAAGAGTACAATTACCCTGACTTCTAGAGAAGGGGATTCTGAGGCGTTTGAGCAAGTACTAACTTGGTTAGTTCATTGAATCTAAGTGAATCTACTTCTCTTTATCTTTGTAATAAAGAGACTTAATAATATTGTAAAAAATAGGAATCATGGAAAACAGTTTGGGAATGAGATAGGAAGAAAGACTATTATCTAGTTTCTTTTAAAAGGGGGTTTTGATAAGAACATAAATACAGACTTAGAGAACTATTAAAACTCCAGCTATAAAGGAAATGAAAACTTGAATTGTCTGTATTCCTGTCATCTCCTCATCCATCCATCTTATAACAGCCTTATTGCAACCAGACATGGGGTGATGAATGCAGAAATGTCAGACAAAAAGGAACGTGTAAAGATAAAAGGCTAGAAGGTAAAAAAAAATATTTTTAATAAAAAACCCACAAAACAAAGAAGTGACTGCATGTTGCTTTTGTTATCGTTTTGTTTCCAAACACTGTCTGGGTGCTAGTTAAAAGTCAGAATTCCATAAAGATAGAAGCAATCCACAAAGGACCCTGAAAACCCTGATGTTTCTGAAAAAAAAAAAAATTATAATAGAGGAAAAAAAAGGATAAATCTACCACCAAATGTTCCCTCTTTATCTTTAAAGCCCTAAACTCACATATTGAACACATTTTATTTAAGGATCTCAAAGCACTTTACAAACAAGTAACTACACTACCATTTCCTATCAGTTGTAAGCTTGGAAACCTTTAGAGTCAAGTTCAGCAGGAGTTTTCAAGCCCTATTATGCAAAATTATAGGGTGTAAGTTACCTATTTGATGGCCACAACCATAAATAGGAGACCCACTGTTGCTTCCTTCTGCTTCAGCCACTTTCTCTTTGTCCCTAAAATTGCTATTGCCATAGAAAAAGAAACCATCTCCTAAAGAGTCTTTTCTCTGTCCAGTCATTAATAGTACATACCAAATATGCATCATCACTTCTATAGAATATATTTTAGTTAAACCAAATTGCTTGTAGAAGAATTTCTCACTATTAAAGAAAAAAAATCCTAAAAATCATTATCAATTTGTTTGTAAGAACTCTGCTCCCTCCATATTCCCATTTACCCAAGACACAAATATTTATAGACTCTCTTCTCCAACTGTACTTCTTCTTATTGCACATGAAAATTATCACATGTAATAAAAATGAGACTATTCCATTATTTTCCCAGCTGGAACTATGGATCCTATTAAAGAGTTTTTTCAAAGGGAAAAAAATCATTTATTTGTGATAAAAATGGAAGGTCTTCCCCAAGAGACTGAGTAGTATTAGCCAACGTAAAGGTTCAACAGTAAGAGGACACATCTCTGCACAACAGAAAGAAGTCTTTGGAGCTTGTGAAGAGTATCTAGGACTGAAAGACTGAGAAGTGAAAAGAGGGAGGGGAGAAGGGGAAAAGAAACCAGGCTAGGGACAGTAGCCCGTGGATTATGAATTGTTACCCATTCCTATAATCCCACTCCACAAAATAACTTCACTAACATCAATTAAATAGTCTACTCTAAGATGTAAACTAAGGCACTTGTCACAGATCCCCTCCTTAGCACCAAACCCACCAGATGAATAATCAGAATGAAAACTGGGCATGGGGGGTGGGGTGGTGAGATGAAATTAAAAATGAAAATGAGTTGATGTTTTTGCTTTATATTGTTAGGAAAAATAAACAATTATAGGTCTCAATTAGTGGTAAAGAATAGACTATTAAAAATAGAGTGTACTCTTTCCAACCAAGGAGACACATTATTTATTTTATAAATAAAATTTGAATATAGAAAATTTTATCTCTATCAAAAGTGAAAAAGGAAAGCATGGTAACTATGAATACAAAATAAAGTGTTAGAAATAGGTCCTTATGTAATTAATTACAGTAACTCACCATTTATCAGACATAAACTCTGAAAATAAATTTTTTCCAGATAAATTCAACAGTATGTTATCCTAGGGACCTAAATATCAAAGAAATATTCACAAATTGATGGAGAACAAAGAAATTAAAATATATAGTAAATAATATGTACCAGCCAAAATACAACTTAAGGTTTAAAAAAATGCCATTAGAGATAAAGATGAAAATTTCACACTGAAAAAGAAACAACATACTGACAACATACAAAAATCATGACTATACACTCCCAATAGTAGAATCTCAAAATATGTAAAGCAAAAACTGAAATAATTACCAGGAAATAAAAACAAGTTTTAGTTTTAGTCTAGATTCTAACACATCCATCTAAAAGCTAATCAAGCAAAGAAAAAAAGGAGATAGAAAACTAGAATTATACTTTTAACAAATTTGACCCAATGAATGTCAAAAATGTATGCCCAGTAAACACAGAATGTACATTAATTTTGCAGATACAGAATATATTCAAAAATCCATCATCAAGTTAAAAAGATATGCTGATGAGGCATGCATTACTCTAATACCAAAACCAGACAAAAACATTACAAGAAAACTACCAACCACATTTGATGTTTATTAATTAAAATTTTTCCAGTTAATTAAAAAAAAAGAAAACTACAGACCAATATTTCTCATGAACAGAGATGCAAAAACCCACAACACAATGTTAGCAAACTGAATCCAACAATGTATAAAATGACCAAGTGAGATGTATCCTAGGTTTGCAAAGCTGGTTCAACATTCAAAAATCAATCACTATAATCCATCACATCAGCAGGCTAAAAAAGAAAAATAACATGCACATATCAATAGACACAGAAAAAGCATTTGACAAAAACCTAACACACTCCCATGAAAAAAGCTCTCCGTATATTTGGAATAGAAGAAAAAGTCCTCAACTTGATGAGGAGTATCTACGAAAACCCTACAGCTAACATCATACTTAGTGGTGAGAAACTCAGAGCTTTCTCACCAAGATAAGGTACAAGGCAGGAATGTCCTCTCTCACCAGTCCTTTTCAATATCATACTGGAAGTACTAGCTACCACAGTTAAGACAACAAAAGGAAATAAAAGATAAAATGACTGGGAAGGAATAACTGCCCTTGTTTGCAAATGATACAATCATCTATATAGAAAATCTGAAAGAATTTACCCAAAAAAAAAAGCCTACTGGAACTAAAAAGTGATTACAATAAGGATGAAGAATAGAGGTTAATATACAAAAGTCAATCGTTTTACATCAGCAATGACAAATGGAATTTGAAGTTAAAAACAATACCATTTACATCAGAACTCACAAAAATGAAACACTTGGGTATAAACCTAACAGAAGATGTACAAGATCTATACGAGAAAGACTCAAAACTCTGATGAACAAAACCAAAGAAGAACTAAATAAGTGGAGAGATAGTTTATGTTCATGGACAGAAAGACAATATTGCAAACATGTCAGTTCTTTCCAACTTCATGTATAGATTCAATGCAATCTTAATCAAATTCTCAGCCAAGTATATATTGTAGATATTGACAAACTGAGTCTAAAGTTTAAATGGGGAAGCAAAAGATCTAGAATTGTCAATACAATATTGAAGGAGAAAAAGTTGAAGGACTGTCACTACCAGACTTCAAGATTATAAAGCAACAATAGTCAAGATGAAAGAATTGGCATGGTATTGGCAAAAAAATAGACAAATAAAGCAATGTAACAGTGTCCAGAAATAGACCCACATGAACAGACTCAACTGATCTTTGACAAAGGAGCAAAGGCCATATAGTGAAGAAAAGACAGTCTTTTCAACCAATGGTGCTGGAACAACTGGACATCTGCATGCAAAAAAAGAAGGAGAAGAAGAAGAAGAAGAAACCAATCTAGACATAGACCCCACATTCTTCACAAAAAATTAACTCAAAATTGACTATAAGTGTATATGTAAAATGCAAAACTATAAAACTCTTAAAAGATAACATTGGAGTAAACCTCGATGGCCTTGGGCCTAGCAATGACTTTAAGATAATCCATCAAAGTGAATGGAATATTATTCAACACTAAAGGGAAATGAGCTATCAAGCCATGAAAACACACGGGGAAACCTTAAATTCATGTTAGTGAAAAAGCCCATCTGAAGGAGGCTACATACTGTATGATTCCAACTGTCTGGTATTTGGACAGAGTAAAAAGAACAGTGGTTTGCAGGGGATAGAGTTGGGAGGGATGAATAATCATAGCACAGGGGATTTCAGGGTAGTGAAAATGCTCTATATGGTGCTGTAATGATGAATCTATGTCATTATACATTTGTCCAAACCCATAGAATGTACATACAACACCAAGAGACAATTAAAACATAAACTATGGACTTTGAGTGATAATGATATACCAAGTAGGTTCATCAGTTTTAGCAAATGTATCACTCTGGTAAACCCTGAGGCCCTAATCCTCATCGACACCTCCAGGACACCTTAGTTAGAGTCACAGTACAGCAACGCCTCTCCCAGTGGCCCAGCCAGCTGTGGGGTTCCAAGCTCCACCCAAAGGCTGTACCAGGCGAAACTGCCCAGAAGTCAGAATACGGGCGAACTGCGCATGCTTGGGCAGCAAATCTTCCAGGAACCCAAAAGCCAAGCGGTAGCAACTCCAGTTACTGACACACAACCCTGGAACGCCAATCCCACCTCTGCCAAGATCCAAAGCCACAGCAACCTAAACACACAGTTCCATTCCGAAAACACCATATAAGATATGTCAGGCCAGCAGAGGACCTGACTGGGAGCTCACCTTATAATATCCGGTGCTGTCAGCTTTGGCTGCCTTCCATCATCAGTCTCCGGCCAGCTTCCTCCTTCCCCTCTTCTTGCAGACCTGAGTACAGTGCCCTTCAAACACTACTTGCCTCTACATCCACGAAAACCACCCTCAATGGCGGCAGCTCGCCGGGGCCTAGTCCGCGTGGGTGGAGTATGCCGTTTTCCAGGAAGGCAAACGGTGCTGTTGAATCCCTCAGGGTACGTTTTTGTGGCTTTGGGTGGATGAGGGGAAATAAGCGCAGGTCCTGACAAGCGCAGGGAGAGAACGGGCTGGGAAGAACTGAGCATCACGGACACCTCAGAGGACGATGGAATCCCGCCTGAGACGCCGCGGTGACCGCTGTTCTCAGAAGAAGCCAGATACAGCACGGTCTCGCGAGATCTAAAGGGAACAGTAGGGGAATCCTGGATGAGAAACACCTGAACGCCCCAGCTGCTGGAGGCCCCGCATAACAGGCTCTTCCTTCAGGAGCCCGGCACATGCCACTTAGAAGGCATACCCCAATCCTTACTGACACCACCAAGACACCCTAGTCAGAGTCACAGTGCAGTAGTGATTCTCTCCTCAGTCACGCAGCCAGGTGTGGGGGACCAAGTACCAGCCCAAAGGCTGTGCAGGGGATGGGACTGCCCGACATTAGATGGGGGAGTGAATTGTGCATGCTTGGGCAGCAAGTCGGTTGCCTTACAGGAAACCAAAAGTCCCAAGTAGCAACTCAGGCTTCTGGCGCGGAAACCTGGAATCCAGTCCCACTTCTACCAAGATCCAAGGCCACAGCAAAATGAACACATAATTTCATTCTGAAATCAGAAAATGAGGTGTGTCAGGCCAGAAGAGGACTTGAAAGAAAGCTCTCTTGATAATACCTGGTGCCGTCCGCTTTGGCTGCCTTCCGTTGCCAGTCTCCAGCCATCCGCCTTTCTCCTCTTTCTGCAGACCTGAATAGGGTGCCCTCCAAACACCACTTTCCTCTACGTCTGTGCAAACCAAAGACTCACCTGTTTCATGCCTCCTATAGCTACTGCAATATTAAAAAATTAGAAAACAATTGGATACAAAAGAAAGAAAGACAGACAGACAGACAATGTAATTGAAAATCCATTATCCTATATCCAAAAATCAATGGATCAAAGAGTAAATAGCTAAAATTATGAAATACAGTTTAAAGATCATGAAAGTACTGCACATCATAATTTTGGAGGTAAATTGATATATGTATAGTTAAGTTTATGGATGTAAAAACAGTAAATAAGGATGACCAAAAACAAATTAGTTGAGCATTCAACTTAAAAATTAGAAAATATAGAAAATAAAAAAATTAGAAAATTAAATGCTTTTTAAAACTGTAAGAAATCAATAATTAATATAAGAGCAAAAATCAGTGAAATAGAAAAATAAGGAAAAGAAAAGATTAGCAAAACTCTATTTTTAAAAGACAACTAACATAGGCAATTCTCTAGCAAGACTGATCAAGAAAAAATATAAAATTAATAAATAAGCAAAATTCAGAATGAAGGAGAGAAACAACACTACTTATAGAGCAGAGATTTTTTTTAATTGTAACTGAATCTTTTGATTGCTAAAATTGGCCAGTAAGAAATAGAAAGCTGGAATAAATCAATAACCATTAAAAATAATAGGATGATAGATGAAAACTTCTCTCCAAAAGAAGTCACCACCCAGATAGTTTATTCAGGCAGTTTTAATCAACCATCCAAGGAGCACATAATAGCCTACAGCTTCTATAATTTCTCCTAGAGAACAGAAATAGAGACAAAGCTGCCTCTTAATCTTATGAGAACAGTATAACATTTACTGTTATACTGATATACATTCAAGAAAGTAACACTGTAGGTCATTTCCATTTGTGAAAGTATTCACAAAAATTCTACATAAAGGACTATGTAAATGAGTCCAACAGTATTTTGTAGAAACATGTAAGTTGTATTGTTTTTGCAAATTGTTGTATTAATTTTCTAAATTGAAAGATACCTCAAAATTAGATAATTTATTAATTAGAGTAATTGATTAAAGAGGAAACTATGTCATTATAAATTGTGTAAAAATAAAAGCATTCAATAAAATTTAACTTTTACTTATTTTTTAAAACCCTCAGCAAAGCAGACAGAGAGAATCTTTTATAACTGTATAGTAAGTGACTAGAAAAAACATACTGCAAATACTTCATGGAGGCCCTGGTCAATGCAGTAAGATAACCAAAAGATTTAAATATTCCAATAAAGAGTTAAAATGTCATTTGAAAAAGATATGATCATGTCCATAGGAAAAAAAATAGATGAACTGCTAAAATTAATGACACTGTAGCAATATATGAATGTCATCTCAAAAAATCAGCTAAGTTTACCTATACTAGTAGTTATCATTTAAACAAAATTTGTAGAGTATCTAGGAATTAATCTAACAAAAGTTTTACAAAACCATTCTTGAAAACATGTAAACATTATTAAATGACATTTAATAAGACATCCAAATATACCAAAGTATGTGGAGAAATATACTATACACATGAAAGAATGAATGGGTGGGTAGAAAACTTTATTCATTCAGCAATTATGTACTGAATTCCTGCTGGGTCAGATTCCCATCTAGGTTCTAGTGTTAGTGAAGTGAAAAAGAAACCAAACTAAAATTATATCCTTATAGAATATATATAAGTATATAATTACACAAAGCCTATAACAATATTATAAATATGTCAACTTCTGCCAAATTAACCTACACATTCAATGGCAATTGCAGTCAAAATATTTTAAGAGTTTAAAGGAATTTATCACAGGACTACATTGTTGCAGTTTATGTATTACGTAAATGGTGCCCTTTGGACTTATGCAATGTGGCAATCCTAGTTTGCAAATTTTTAAATTAATATGGAAGGATAAAATTCTAAAAATAACTATGATAATCCTGAAAAAGTAGAGCAAATAGCAGAGCTTAATTTAACAAGATTAATATATTTTACAAGGTTATAGTAATTAAGGCAGTGTTGTAGTAATAGGAAAAAAGCGAAATATAGAAACAGATGCATGTATGTTCAGAGATCCATTATATATAGCATATCCACTTTATACCAATGTGACAAATGTAACAATTAGACAACATGAAATATTGAAAAGGATTGTGGGATTATGCATTAGTGGAGTCATTTATGGTACAATTAGACTATAATGTAACCGAGTACAGTATGTGCACACCTTATGCTCTATTCCACTCTTTGCTTTAAAAGCCACTCTTTTTCACTCTGGTACCCTAGAGAAACTTCTAAAGATAAATACAAAGATAGAGGTACAAACATGCTCTTTGTAGCATTGTTTGTAATGGAAATAATTGAAAGCATATTTAAATACCTATCTAGGTGAAAATAGAAATAAAATGTTATATTAAGTATTCCCCCTGAATGCTAAAATTATATATATCAACATTGATAGATCTTTAAAAAAGCTTTGTTTAAAAAACTTAGAACAAGAACTACATCAAAATATCTCTGTATGAATGTTTTAAATAAATGCAAAACATACATATTAAACATATTATAAACACAAAATATATCTTACATATTCTTACACATTTTATCATATGCATTTATATAAAACTAAATACCCAGACAGCAGATACACATGGAAAGTGGATGTAAGTGAGAAATGACTGGGAAAGATTCTTCTTTTTTTAATTTAAAGAAAAAATACAAATAAAGTCTAGTAAATTCAGGAATACATGTTAAGTGATGTTTTGGCAATGAAAATCAATTAAAGAGCTAGATTTCACCTTGGAGCAATACACTGTAGAACAGAAACAAACCACGAGGATGAAACTAAGAAGCAGAGAATCCCAGCTGGCCTATATCCTCCATCACTCTCTACACAAAGAAAAAACAGAAATATTGATGGAAGCTCCAGATTTCCACAGGCCATGGATTTGGAGAAAAGAAGTCACCACTGTCCTTTAGAAAATGCAGGGCTGTAGCAACTCCCAACTGACATCTCACTTAACATTTATAACAATCAACCTTTTATTGAGGGCAAGGGCTGTGTCTTAATTTAGTTAAGTTCACTAACTCACAATAGGTTTCTTGTGTATAAGATATTGTGCTAAAAGATGATAGAAAAACAGAAAAAATGTCTTTTCAATTATATTTGTAGAATGTCCAAAATAGCCTCACACATACAAAGTACCCATCATATCCAGAGAAATTAAATGATCTGCCCAATAATAACAGTTAATAAATGGAGTGAGAGTGAGAAATTGAAATAACAAAGTTCTGGGCAATTTAGATAAATGCTAAGAATAGGATCAGAAGAATAAATGCACAGCACTCTTCTACTTAAACAACAAGAACAGATAATACAATATTCAGTATGGAAGTGGATATACTGAATGATGTGAAAAGTATAGGAATATGATATTGGATGGGGACAAAAGACAGAAGCAGGTCACTATAGATGTAAAGACTATAAATTATGAGAATAACACATCCACACTAGATGACCTATTTTTCTCTGTCTCCAGTGTAAATGGCTTGACCTCACTGGGATGCCTTGCTTAGACCCAACCTATCATCAATTGGGCAGTCTTCCAACACAGGGCCTGGATCAGCAGGGTCTTTTCTAAATCAGACAGCACCACTGCTCTTGTAGCATGATCCACAGCTTTGAGGTCACTATGGTGACCTTGTTTGGGTAGTAATAATTGCATTACCAGTGTTAGCAACAATTATTCAATTAATCATCTAATTGTTAAGTGATCCCAAATCGGGATGAAGAGTAACATGTGATGTTATTTTTCAGCTTACCACCAGGACTTTGGAAACTATGGATTTATTGGTGAGTAAGGGAGCACTATTTGAGAATGAAAAGTAGTTTCAGGTTTCAGCATAGGCAGTCTCTGGGGCAGCATTTCCATCCCTTGGACAGGAAATAATAGAAAATTTTATTCTCCTTGCCAGCTCTGCCCAGAGCCACAAACAGAAATGTGAAGATTATTGTTCTCCAAGAAAGAGACATGTATATCACCACAGGCCGACAATATCATTAGCTACCCATTCAATACCCCAGCAATGATGGATGTGAAAGGGGAAGCTTCAGTCTCCTGGAATCGTCCAGAATGGCTCATGACAGTAACAGCATTACTGTGGTCAGCCATAAGTCATCAGTGTTACTGCATTTCCCTTAAAAAACTCTCTTCCCATGGCCTCAAGGATTTTCACAGTGCATCTACCTTTCATATTTAACAAGGGCATTTTCTTTCAATTTCTGAAAGGGGTGGTATTGAAATAGGAATTTAAAGTATAACTTTCTTAACCATGAAAGGAGGTAGGTAGTTCAACTTGATGTCCTTAAAGTGCTTTATTATTTGAAATCAGGATTTTTCTTATTTACGCAAAGGGATTTTATTTACTTCCTCTCCTGTATTTGACTTCTTATCTTGGTGTTCTGTGGCCCAAATTGAAAGGAAAGTTTACTTCCGAAGAGTATGTTTGGGATATACAGCATCTGAACTAGAGCAAGTGTAGGTTCCTTTCCCAAATTGAAATAACGTTTTTTTAAGCACACACACAAAAAACAATAAAAATTCTGTAATGTCAGAGGTGAGAAGTGCGATAATTTGTGAGCAGTAAACACACACTTTTTTCCTGCTAAGGTGACACAAAGATGATGTGGAAACAGATGGCCTCATGAATGATCATTTTGAGGTTGTTTTTTCTGAGGAACAAGAAAAAATATGATGGCTTGGTGGAGTCCCTAAAGTTGTTTCTCTAATAAATGGAGGAAATCACGTAAGAAAGAGGGACATCTAGTTCACGAAGGAAAGAGTAAATGCATTCACTTGTTTTCCCTCCCAGAGTCCCAGTGAAGTAGCAGAAAACATAACCAAAACTAGTATCTATGGTTTTTAAAAATGATTACCCGGACAAAAAAAATTATGAGAACTTTCTGGAAAAGAAAGACAGCATTTGGCATCAGCTAGATGGAGAAATAAGAGCCCAGAAAATGTAAGCCAAAGACACAGAAAGGATCTGAAGAGACCAAGAGCCATTTTTTCCAACAGAATTCTGGATTAACTTCACACAGAGTCAGGTACAGAAGGTGGAAACAGATTGTGGGTAATTAGTAATTGTACCAATGGAAATTCTGAACTAATAATCCTACTTCTTCTGTGTGGGAGATCGATGGAGACGTGGACTGCAGTTTGGCCCTAGAAAAATCCACAAGACAATTTCTAGAAATAAATAAAGTAGATGGGGGAACAGTTATTTCCTATTATGAGTGTACATTAACACAGACACAGACAACATATATATTCATACATTTATAAAAGAGTTTTTCATTCTCTTATAAAGTTCTGAAGCATTGAAATTTAAAAAAAAAAAAATTTAAACCCATAAGTTTGCCTGTCATGTGCCAAATCTCAGAATATATGTTAGAACGTCTAAAGAATAGGAGAGATTGCTGTGATTAACCCATGTGAACTAACGGATTATTTTCTAAACATTACATCTATTTAACAAGACTCACTGGTTGATTTTCAAGAGAAACTACTTGACTAATTACAACATGCAAATCAATTAAGAAAAGATTAAAACTACAAGTTTTACCAAATAGGAAACCTTGAGATTACTGGATTTGAGCATCAAAAAAGACAGTTTTAAGTGTGTTACAGAGATCAAGATTGCAACCATGAGTTGAGAAATGCACTGGGTTATCATTATGGCCTAACAGCCACATTTTCTCACATTTTCATGATGATGGTTGAAGAAAAATATAGTTTTTTCAAAAAAGTTTGAAATTACATGGCTAAATCCATAATGTATCATTTAGTTTTCATTTAGCTGCACATTCCTAACAGTAGGCTAAGTGATCAAGACATTTAATTGGCTCACATAACAGGAAGTCTTCAAGTAAGCAGTTCAAAAGCTTATGGAGCAGCCCAGTGACTTTCAATAACAGTTCTGATACAAATTTGTTATAATTTAAATATGTGATAACACTATTGTATAAAGTAACTGAGAAGATCATCAGTTAAACAAAAACCTTGAATACATTGCTAAGGTTTACATCAACTGAGCTGTACATCATAACTTACTCCTCTACCTGGCAATTTGGCAGTTTATGAAGTTTTGTTATTTTGATTAAATTGTGTGCGCCAATTTCTGGAATTTCTGAACTTGAAAGAATTAAACCTTATAAAGAAGGAAAAATATATAAATAAATAAATACATTATAGCTTAGTTCAAAATAACATTTTCAGATACTCAAGGACCCAGAAAGTTCACCATCCATATACTCCTTCAAAAAATGCATTTCTGAACAAACTTCATTAAAGTAAAAAATCCAAAAGACAAACAGGGGATCTAAGAAATGGTGAAATCACCTAATGTATCAGTCTGCTTTTGGCTGCCATAACAAAATATCATACACTCAGTGACTTACACACAAAGACTTATTTTCTCACAGTTCTGGGGACTGGAAATCTGAGGTTAGGATGTTAGCATGATTGGTTTCTGGTGAGGTCTCTCTCTTCCTGGCTTACAGATAGTTGCCATCTTAGTGTGGGTTCACATAACCTCTTCTTCATGCACATGTGGAGCTAGAAAGAAAGAGCTCTTTCTTGTCTCTCATAAGGACATTAATTCTATTGGATTAGGGTTCCATTCCTAAGACCTCATTTACCCATAATTACCTTCTAAAGGCTGTATTTCCAAAACATAGTCACACTGGGAGTTAAGGCCTCTGTATATGAATTCTGGAGGGATAAGATTCAGTCCAAATCTTCTAATATATGCAGTTTTAAAAATCTCTATATGAAAGTTGTCTTCAAAATTAAAGTATTACTATGCTATTTTACAAGTAAGAATGTACAAATTATATTATAACGTGCTGCTAATAAGAAGGTATTCCTCTTCTTATCAACAAGAAAAATGTTTTAAATTAGAAACAAATAAAAATAAAACATTATAACCCAAACAAAGTAGTATATGGTATGATTTAGAGTAACTGATAAGAATGTAAGTAATAATGCTTTATTAAATAACAAAGCCAAAACATTTAGTCTTGTAATTCAGAAGGATAAATGAGACTAACTAGCACTCTTAATTTACAGTTTGTGTGTTTCCTAAAAGTGATTTGTCATTTGACCATACATTTTGCTTACAGATTAGTCTCTTCATATTAATTTCTCTTACAGAGTAATTCTAAAAGAAGACTTGAATTTTGAAAGGTGGTCTGATTTTTATGAGATAGTAAGTTTTACTATCTGGAAATTCCATGCTGTCTAAAAAATGTGAAGATCCAAAGTCTCAACAACAATAACCACAACAATAAAACATATCCAAACACTTTTAATTTTTTTCTTAATCTTTTATTTTAACTTTGATGGAACCTCCTAGCAACTAATGATACATATTTTTAAATGAATTTACCCCCTTCAGTTACATTTTAGTATTTTTTTCTTCTGTCAAATTCAAGTAAAGTTTAAACTTACTGTTTTTTTATATATATATATAAATGGCAACCATCATTCTTTAGATAGCATGGATATCAGTGATTTCAATTTTATCTTTTATTCTTTTCTATATATTTTCCAAATTTTCCACCATAAATAGATTACAATTACTACTTTTAAAATCAGAACATTCATGAATGCTATTTTTAATTAAAATGTCAAAGAATATTAATATTAAAGATGAAATAGAAGAGAAGAGGGGCTATAACCCAGTCATGGCTCTAAATTATCTGTGCACTGGAGACAAGAAAGACAAAATTAAAAGAAACAAGAAAAAGAGATATCAGTAGATTTTTCCAGTGTTGGAAATGATTGAGAAGACTAGAATTCAACTTCAAAAATGTGTGGATGTTAGTCACGTTGGTAAGTTAAATGAATTTGCCTATATGCTCTTAATACTTTGGAAGAGCTTTCCTCCTATCAATTTTATCCTTTTTGGTTTTCCTTGATATTTTCTGGAATCAACTTGAATTATTTATGGCAAAAAGGATGGGTGAAGAGAGTGGTCAAAGTCAATCCTCTGTCAACAAAAACTGACATTTTCTAAATACTCTATGACAAGGACTATTTTAAGCACTTTATATTCATTAGCTTATTTAATTTTCTCCACGCCATCTAGAGGCAGGTGTGGCCACCCTCACCTTACAGATAAGAAAACAGAGACATAAAAAGTTTAAGTCACTTGCCCCAGGTCACTCATAGCAAGTGGGAGCTCAGTTCTAATTCAGACAGTCTGACACTTGAGGCCAGCTCTAAACTACTGCACTAAGCTGTTTCTAATAGGACAAAAACGGATGATCAACACTTGTTCCCAGATAAATGGAGAACCATGTGAGAATAAAAGGGAGGCTTGGTTTTCAATTTCCAATCTGGTTTATTAAAAAGACCCAAAGCTTTTTTGTGTGACTAAACTTGCTCCAACGAAATGAAATTGGTTAATATTGGAAAAGCATCTTACAGTTTACAAAGCACTATTACATGTTAGAACAACTTAACTGGCGTCAAAATGTGAAAGGATCAGTAGTATTATTATTTTATAGCTGAGGAATATGATAAAGCATCAGGGAGCAGGGATGACTTACCTAGTCATAACAGTCAGAACAAAACCATGTGTTCTAACCTAGATCCTATGCTCTTTTCATTATCATTTCCAAGATGAATGCCAATGAAAAAACAAAAATGAAACAAATCTTTAAAGACTATCTTCGCTTGAGAAAGTCCAGGAAAAAAAAAATGTGAAATTCTCTTTATTTGTTGCTAGGATATGTTTTCCCCCTTATTCTTGCTCTCCACTTCAGTTCCCACCATCCACACCTCCTTCCCCTAGGCACCTGCTCTACTGTTTCAACATATGTCCTTCAATTAGACCAGCAATCCACTTCTGGGTACATAACCAAAAAAAGCAAAAACACTAATTTGAAAAGATACACTCCAGTGTTCATAGCAACATTATTTACAATAGCCAAGATATGGAAGAAATCTAAGTGTCTATCAAAAGATGAATGGATAAAGAAGATGTGGTGTATAGCTACAATGGAATTCAACTCAGCCACAAAAAAGAATGAAATCTTGCCATTTGCAATAACATGGATGGACTTGGAGGGCATTTTGCTTAGTAAAATTAGGCAGACAGAGAAAAACAAATACTGTATGGTATCACTTATATGTGGAATCTAAAAAATAAAAAAAAGGGAATATGACAAAACAGAAACAGACTCAGACATAGAGAGCAAACTAGAGATTGCTAGTGGGGAGAGAGAGGGGAGGGGCAATATAGGTGTAGGTGGGTAAGAGGTACAAACTATTAGGTATAAAACAAGATACAATAATATATTGTACAACACAGGGAATATAGCCATTATTTTATATTAACTATAAATGGAGTATAACCTTTAAAAATTGTAAATCACTATGTTGTACACCTGTAACTTATATAATATTTTATATCAACTACACTTCAAAAAATAATACATTTAATAGTTAGCATGTATCCTTATAAAATGGTATACTGAAAAACTCTCATGTTACTTCCCTACTACTCACTATACTTTTGGCCACCAAATGTGTAGGTTTTTTCCCCACACTGACCAATTTTCTGACACCAGCTAGGTGTCCAACAATTCAATTCAGTTCTGATACTATCTACTTGGAGTTAGTCAGATCTCACAAGGTAAGAACGTCTTCCCACACATAAGGCTGCCCCTACTATAAAGGCCAATCACAAGTCCAGGTTGTCATCTATACTTCTGACCAACTGGCTATAAATTTGTCTTATAGCCCACAACGCCCTCCACTGCTTTAATAATTTGCTAGGTTGTTTCACAGAACTCAAGGAAACTCTTATTTACACTTACTGGTTTATGATATAATAAAGGATATGATAAAGGATATAGTATATAGATGAATGGCCAGATGAAGAGAGATATAGAAGGAGCTTCTGTCCTTGTGGAGTTGGGCTGCACCACCCTCCCAGCACATGGATATACGTTTCCCAACCTAGAAGCTCTCCAAACCGATTAGTTCAGGGATTTTTAATGGAGGCTTCATCACACACATGACCAATTATTGACTCACTCCGCAATCCCTCTCTCCTCCCCAAAGGATGAGGAGTAGGACTTAAAGTTCCAAGCTTCTAATCATGGCTTAGTTTTTCTGGTGACCAGCCTCCATCCTGAAGCCATCCAGGAGCCCACCACAGGCCACCTCATTAGAACAAATGACATTCCTATCACCTAGGAAATTCCAAGAGATTTAGGAGTTCTGTGTCAGGAACCAAGGCCAAAGACCAAACATTACAACAAAAGATGGTCCCATCACCTTTATTACTTAAGAAACTACAAAGGTTCTAGAAGCTCTGGCCAGGAGCTGAAGACAAAGACCAAATACATATTTCTTATAAGTCATAGTATCACAAATAGGTTTATATCTCATGTGCTAATTTACATAAATGGCATTATGGTGTGACTCTTATTCTTCTTAGAACTTAGAACCAGCTCATTCACTGGCCTGGGGAGAGCAGAGGCAGGGCAAATTATATGCCTTCTATGCTTGGTAATATAGAGAACTCTGGATACCAAAGATGTATCTCTGCCTATATTGACTGGCTACCCTCACGACCTTCTTTCATTTTTGTTTCTCTTAGCTGAAACAAATAAATTACTAGCCTGAATCAAAAACACTGGCCTACCCATCCTCCACTTCAGGGTTTCTTAAAACTCTACTCATTACTTGGCAAAGCTTGCCACTAACTTGCTCTGCCTATGTAAAACATTGGTCTTCCTGAGCTAAATTCCTGAGACTATTTTTTAAAGAAGAATTGCATGAAGAGACAGTCAAAACTATTATGCAGCATGAATAATAATGTATAGGTAATCAAATCTCATGCTTCAAGAAATAAAGTAATTACTGCAGGAATTAGGAACCAGAGCCTACCTCTTCTGTAAATAGCACTGTCCAAATCACTGGAGGCTTTGTGTATAAATGTGTGTGTGTTTAACTATGAGTGTTTATGTGTGTTTGTGTGCAGGGGAGAGACAAGTCATGTATTTTAATAGGGGCCATGGAGTGAAACACAATATGCTTCTTCCTCCTAAACTCCTGAAATCAGCAGTAGAAGAAATCAGAGCCTAGAATGCATAAGGTTATATTCTATGGACATAATAAATCCCAGTTTTTCACTGTTCACCCAGGCTGCATCCTCACTAGAGAACAATCTCCCCTGAGGCCATGCCTGGGTCAAAAATGTCAACCAGCATTCATGAAAGAGATTGCTTCCAGAATTCCTCTTGCAAAACAGTCCTTTCTCCCTCTTGTGGTTTGGGTACACTCGACGGTTGGGAGTAAATCTAACATTTCAACTGTATCACTACTGCATAAAATACTGTAAAAAACAAACACTTCTGCCAGGATTTTCTCTATAATGCAAACCTACTTCTTTTAATGCTAATTCAGCTATCTACAAGAACCACTTAAATGACAAAAGCCCCTTTTTGGTGGAATTGTTATTCCAAACATGAATCCTACATGATAGGGTGATCTCACCACCATCTCAGCTTGGGATAGTAATAAACCAGAAGCAGACATGATGATCATTGACCTATTTCCAAAAAATTAATAAAAATCAGATTTATCTAATAAAAGGTTATAGGACAGCTTAAAACTTAAATGCCTTTTGCTTTTGGATTACATTATATAAGCTCAGTGTATATTGATTTATCTTTCCCACTAGACTCTAAGCTCCTTGGAGTCCAGGACTGTGCTTTCTTTATCTTTATATGCTCAGTGCCTGACATGTGACAGACAATTGATAAATTATTTATTCAATTTGGCTATTAATATTGATCAGAAGCTCTGACTGGCAGTTTGATATTTTATTTACGATAAAAATATGGAAACTACAGATTAGTGATTACTTTTTAAAGATAGTTTGTCTGAGAGATAGCATCTACAGAAGAGGGGGATTAATTTTTTTTTAAGTTGGGGATCATGCAATTATACCAATCACTGCATCTCCCAACTATGGACTTCTCCAGTGTGGGAGATGAATATTGAATGCCACAGAACATAAAACGGATTTAAGAGTAACAGTATAACAAACATGGTTCCTTAAATATGTGGTATTGTTTTCTTGGCAATTCATCTTTAATGTAGTTTTGAGCATTTGTGTAGAAATTGTGAGGTGATAATATAATAAGAGAATTCCATAATCTGAGTCCTATAGACCCCTCAAACCCCAATGCCATGGTTCCTAAGCCTTTGTCTTCTTTTAGGGTCCAGCTCATCATTTATTTCAGATATGGTTTCCATATCCAGTGTGGGATATTTGATTATTCCTCCCCACAGTTGAAATTACTCACTTCTTCTCTGGCACTATCATAACACAAAGTTTAAAATGTTCTGGTATTTTTAAAAAAAGAAAGAAAGAAAATAATGTACAATCCAGGGCAGAACTGATTGCACCCAGAAATACTTCACCAGGAATTAAGTCTATTTTCTACTAATACAAATAGGCTGCTAAACTTTTTAAGTGCTATCAAAAAGCCAGAAATATTCAGGGAAATTTAAATGTATATGGCAGTCCAGGTGAGGTGGAAACAAGAGGCTGTGCTAGGGTAAATTTCATAAATAAATTAATTCAAAAAGGAATGCAGTGTAATATATAGTAAAAAAAATCACTCCACTTCACAGAAGAGAGTACCATAGATAGGAATGGAAAAAATATATATCAATTTGCCAAACTCAGCTGCCAGGCATTAAAAAATGTCAAAAGCAGCCATCAAATGGCTAGAACATTTTGATCTTTTTTGAAGTAGCCTTCTTCACAAATTCTGCCTTCCAAAAAGAACACAATAACTGGCATATGGAAGCAGGTCAACAAAAGTTTATTAAAGACATATGAGCAAAGTTGGCAAAGTTCTCACCTGTTAGCAGTGTGTCCTCCATTTATCTGGATCCTTAAAAATAGAACACTGCTTGCTAAATAGAGAACACAGTTGGGGTAGGGTGGAGGGCATACATGAATAAAAGGATGGAGGTCCCTATTCACCAAATCATGACTCTACCCTTCCCTACCTTTTCTCAGCAAATTCCACTGAGAGTTTCCTCCATGCTCAGATTTTTTTTTTTATATTTACACATCATTGAATAAATAATTCTCTAGATGTGAGATTAAAAATCTGATCAAATGAAGAGCAATCAGTTTGATTTCACTAGACTTTGCATACAAAAATTTATAGGAAAATGCTGAAGATTTTTTTAATGGCTCTAACTTTGTCAAAAAGAGATAGAATGTAAACTTAATGGTATTTACTCTCCTTCAAAATTTTCTTACTGGTATTTTTAGGAAAAAAAATTAATCTTTGAGGTGACTGTGTTAAGACATGGCCTATTAAGACATGGCCTGTTTTCAGCTCACTTTTTGATCTCTTTATCCTAGGAACTTCAAACACTGTGGCCAAGCAAGGAGAGAGAGTCTGGGTGGACAACAAATATTAACAGAGTTAATTACTGGAAGGGTGTAAATTTGGGTCATACCAGGATACAGCATTTTAAAGGCCTAACTGAAGATAGTGCTGTACAAAACTTATTCTCATATTGCTGAAAACATACTTACTGGCTGAAGTAAAGCATTCATCATCCTACAAGCAGGTGGATTTAAGTTTTCAAACTCATGGCTTCCACAGGCACAGAGACTATATTTTCCTTGTAAACCGAATCAGAGCACATCTGACTCAAGAATTTTGTACACCTTCGTGATGCAATAGGCAGTACAGCAAATGTTATTTGGATGCTTAGGACAATTCAGTGATTTGTGAAGCTGCAAGGAGAAATTGGGACAGTTCTTGGAAGCCCGGGACGTATGATCCCTATAAGCATGGAAATGAAAAAGTTAGAGGCCACGGCAAGGAGAAGGGAAAGGAAAAAAGGAAATTCAAGAGTCAAACTGCCTAGGAGAATGGTATTACTTTAAATAGAAAGCTTTGGAACATCAAGATTTAGGCATAGAAAGTCTTCTCATGTGCTGAAAATGTGTTTTCTTGTGAAAACTGCAATTAGCCTAATCAATTAGCAAAATATCCCATGTACCACTAGTGGGCAGAGGGATTTTTATCAAAGAAGACTAACACTTTTTATGGATGAAGCATTTGCCTAGTTAGGCAAACTCACTACAGCAAGGCTGGGTCACGTAGAGAAGAAAAGAACATGGCTAGCAGAGAAAATGTACACTAGCTAGAACAAGACGTAAAATGGAATTTGCACATTCCCAAACCACATACACCTCCCTGCTCTTTCTCCCTGCAATAAATAAATAAATAGATAAACATAAATACAAAACAGAAACAGGCTCATAGACATAGAATACAAACTTGTGGTTTCCAAGGGGGCAGGGCTGGGAAGGGACAGACTGGGATTTCAAAACGTAGAATAGATAAACAAGATTATGCTGTATAGCACAGGGAAATATATACAAGATCTTGTGGTAGCTCACAACGGAAAAAAAAATGTGATAATGAATATATGTATGTTCATGTATAACTGAAAAATTGTGCTCTACACTGGAATTTGACATTGTAAAATGACTATAACTCAATTAAAAAATGTCAAACAACAACAACAAAAAAATAGCAAACAAAACAAAAAAACAAATAGAGTAATAAATTCTTTAAGAAAGGTGCCTTAGCAGGCTTGCCTGCACGTGAGCAGCCTGAGAGCTATTGGTCGTCAATGTCATTCCCGTCACTCCGCCAATATATGCTTTTTTTTTTTTTTTACCTCACACTGATTGGAAGGGTTTTCTAATTTCAGTCGCCAGTTAGTCTGCTCATTCAGGCATCCTCCTTCCATAAGTGAATTCCTCCTCATTACAAGGTCACTTTCACCTTACATCTCTGCCTTCTATTTGGCTGTGAAATATCCAGGTGTTCGGGATTATTAAAACATACGCACAGCTTACGCTGCTTGAGAAAGATTATATTCGTTTTTCATGGGGTTTTACATCTCATAATAAGCTACTTGTGTGATGATCCATTTTCATTTTTAATTAGGTTGTCCTCTGAATTCCCTTTTTGCTCCTACAGACAAGAAAAAAATTAATCAAGAAATGTCTTTGTGAGCTCTGAAACAATTAACATGCAATTCTTGTAGGGGCGTTATCAAATCAAGAGAATCTGGAATGAGTTGTTTGGTGTTATCATCACCAAAGCCAAACTCTCACTCTACATGTAAAACATGTCTGATAAGCCTTATTACATAAAGTTAAAATAGTGTTTTTGAGAAAGAAAATGGATCCCTGAATCTGGTTATGGGAAGCTAGTATCAACTTAACAGAGTGTCTATTATCAACGAGTGATTATGATAAGTGCTGTCTTAGAGGGGAGCAAATCCTGAGAAGTAATTGGATTTGCTAAATCCAGACTGGCTTTGGCTTTGGTTCTGGCACCTGCAACAAAAAAAGGACAGCTGTTCTGGACACCCACCAAGTAAATACTATTAAGCTCATTAACACAAACCTTTTGGCTATGATCAAGTGAAGCATCAGCTTAATCTATTATATGTCTTCTGTCAAGGGACTCACTTGGTCTTGCCCTGCTACTTAGAGAGGTTGTAGGGTGGGATTTGGCAAGCCAACAAAATGTTTTCCATTTTTAACAGCTATGAGTTTTATTTATGATCCAAGTGAAATGGCATGATAATGCTAATGATAATAATACCTCGGATGGATAAACACCTCAATCCTAAGGAGCTCAGAGAGCTCTGCTGATATTTACCTAATTAATCCTCACCACATGCTTGGTGAGTAGGCATGTGGGATTATCCCTGGTTTACAAATGAAAAAAAATGGGGCAAAAGTGACCAGCCTGGGATCACTGAGTAAGCTTAGTGGAGAAAATAATATAGCCAAGGATTCTTAACTCCCAATGCAATCTTGTGATTAAAATAGCAATTGTTACAATTTTAAGATTCCTGGTAAGAAATATATATGTAACTGTGAAATATGACTACCTGGTAATTGCATGAGATTGCTCAGGGAGCATCAATCAATTAGAGTCAACTAATAGACAAGATAATGGGGAATGTGGAAGCATTATATCCTCAGATGATCTATAAATTTCTTTTTATCCACATAGGTTGACCATTGTTTTTAGACCAAATTCCAACTGATTTCAAAGGGAGAAGTGGGGCAATAACTTAGGAAGCCTTTTGAACATCACTCCAAAAGAACAGAGAAATGACAGATAAACCTGTATGTTCTATAAACAGTTTCTTGCTTGCTGTTTAAGCCTCAGAATTTTATCACTTTAAAACCTCATGGGCATTGAAAACAAACTTATGGTTACCAAAGGGAAAAGGGGGTGAGGGAGGGATAAGTTAGGAGTTTGGGATTAGCAGATACAAACTACATTTAAAACAAACAGGGTCCTACTGTATTGCACAGGGAACTATATTCAATATCTTGTAATAAACCATAATGGGAACGAATATGAAAGAATATATGTATATGTGTTTATAACTGAATCACTTTGCTGTACACCAGAAACTAACACAACATGGTAAATCAACTATATGTGAATAAAAAATAGAAATAAAAATTTAAAATTAAAAAACCTACATGGAGTGAAACAATGATTTTATCCATATTATTAAAATATTGTCATAAATAAAACAACCTGGCAGATGCTACCTGAATCTCAGATTTAAAAAAAAAAAAAAATCTCAGCTTAAAGAAAGGTGATCATACAGATTTAGCTCTGAAAATCAGATACAGAAAGTGTCAGGTTTTCTATCCTCTGATTCAACCTTTCCTGATCCTTATAGGGTCAATTGAGCATTCAGTAACAGCCATTGGAGCTAATCAACTGAATATTAACATGATTCTGACAGCCTTCAAAACAATTGAAATTTGACCGATTGCAAACTATAAGAAATCTATGCATATTTTATCTGGAGCTGTTCTTTCTTTTTGCAGCAATGAGTATATTTCAGTTTTTACCTATCCATAGCTAGCACATCTCTCTACAATATCATAAAATAAGCAGAAAGAGTAGAATTGGGTTGAAGTTCAGAAAGAGGATTTTGTTTCCAGTCCAAAAGCCAGATGGATCACAATTTAACTTTTTGGAGGGCCTCAGTTCCTTAAAAACAAGAGACAATGAAGAAAATATGGAATAAATAGAAAATAGGCATATTTCTGTAACAGAACATATAGTATCTAGCATAAAGCCAGTAGCTGAGTCACCTTTGAGAAGAGTATTTTTAGTTTTGTTACTCGGAACTCCTGGGGTCCCTGGACTGTCCAGGTACATTTCAGTCACAGAATAAGACTCTTAATAAGATAATTATTAGTTAAATGTTGAACATTTTTAATATGCTAACACCACGCAAATATATATCATTTCTCATATGCCAAGCATTGCATTAGGTACTTTTACATTTCTAATTTATTTAGTCCCCACAACAAATCTATTCTTCACAGAGGTAAACATTCAAAAAATGTTGGTTGGATAAATGAATGAAACAGATATTACCTTAATTTTACAGACTAAAGTTCCTAACAATAGAGTGATTTGTTTGATGTCATACAGCTACTAAATGACCAGGCCAGTGTTCAAATCTTGATTCTTACAATGAGTGCAGAACCTCTCTAATGAGTGTATAATTGCAGAATTTCAATTATTCAAATGTTTCCCCAAATAGGCAACTAGTTTTTTTAAATGCCTATATGGGATGCTTTCTGAGTGTCATTTCTGAACCCCTAATAATTAAAAGTGGGAGACAAGTAATACGTAATCTCATAAAGACAAAACTAAGTCCCCCAAATATGGAGTTCAATTAATACCTTACTTCCTGTCTCCTCTATTTCTTTTAAAATAGAGATTTTGCTCAAATGACTGTGGTCTTAGGAGAACAAAGATAATGACATTTATCCCCAGATAAATGATGTTGTTTATCTGCCTCCATGGCCATTAGAATACCACTGAAGCTCCTCATGCCTCCTCTGGTCCCAAGTAAGTGTCCAGAAAATGAAACTGCTTCCTACATCTGACATCCAGAGGAAGCTGACAAATTAGAGAACTATTCTTGAAAAAGTCATCAGAGTGAATGCATAGAAAAGAACTACAGATGTAGGAAGGAGAAAGAAGACCTAAGAAAGTGAATAAGGAATGTTTGTGCTCTGTTTCGTTTTAAATCATTCTCAATGGACAACTCTTTCAGAAATGGTCTTTGAAAAACCAAAGGCAAAAGTGTTTCAATGGCAGACAATGAGAGGTCTATACCTAAACTCAACACAGAATGTTCGAGCTTTGGTGTGCGTGCTCATTTCATCAATATGCCACATGCAAGCAATTCCAAATGCGAACTTCCAAACATTTTGCATTTTACTAATGAAGTATTTGAAAAATACACAAATTTCACAATCACATTGAGCTTAAAATGATAAAGTATTTTTAATTAGAAATATGATGGTCTGCTGTTACATAGTTATAGAACTACTAAACAGAATTATATTGTCATTATAATTTAAATAGGAATATTAACAATTGAACACTTATGTTTGCAAAAACTTGATGTGTGTATAATGAGTGATTGAACACAGAATTTGTTCAATTGTTAACATTTCTGTGTATGTTATAATAACACAAGTGAACCTCTCAGGTATAAAAAGTATGAGGCTTCAGTTTTAACAGACTGTTGAGGGTTGACGAGGGACCCAACAGAAATATCAGAACTAAACCATTATAAATTTTTTTAATGTGACATTGTTATGGATTTTTGTCCTAATATTTTTTTTAACATTACCTGGAGAGTACCCTAACAAAATACCATAGATGAGGTGTTTAAGAAAATGAGAACTGTTTTCTCATAGTTTGGAGGCTGGACATCCAAGATTAGAGTGCCAACGTAGTCAGTTTCTGATGAAAGTTCATTCCCTGGCTTGTAGATTTTCACCTTCTCACTGTGTCCTAATGTGGTGGGGAGAGACAGTGAGGAAGCTTCCAGTTTCTCTTCTTATAAGGGCACTAATCCCATCATAAGAACCATATCTTCATAATTTTATCTAAAACTAATGAAGTGCTAAGGGCCCCATCTCCAAATACCCTCACACTGAGGGGTTAGAGCTTCAACATATGAACTTTGTGGGGTGGGTGGTAGGAACAGAATTCAGTACGCAGCAGAGACCTGAATGGTGTCAATGAGTGAAGACCAGATGGAGGAAATATTCCAGGTGGAGAGCACAGTAAATGCAAATGCTCTGAAGCAAGAACCAGCTTCGAGTGTTTGAGAAACAAGGGCAGTAGAGCTAAAACAAAATGAGCAAGTGAGAAAGTGATAGAAATGAAGTTAGAGAGACAGACAGGAGCCAGATCACATGATATTGCAAGAGCAATGAGGAATTCAGATATTATTCTGAACACAATGCAAATAAATAGATGGGTTTTGAGGAAGAAAATTATTTGATCTAATTTATGTCTAGAAGAAAATCATTCCTGCTGCTCCAGGGAGAATTGAGTGAAGGGACAAAAGTGAAAGCATCCTAGATTGGAGGCTCTTGGAAAGTCTAAGTGGAAAATATTAGTGTTAGTTTAGTAGTGGTGGAAATGATCAGAGGTGGTGGGATTCTTAAAGGTAAAGCCAACAGGACTAGTTGATAGAATAGATGTCTGAAGTAAAAGAGAAAGAGATGGAGACTGAGGAATGAAGACTTACTCTGAAGTTTTGGCCTCATCAAGTACATACATAATTTATTGAGACTGATTAGACAAGAAAAGAAGTAATGGAGTGAAAATTAAGAGTTCAATTTCACATGTAAAGTCTGAGATGCCTACTAGACATCCACATTAAGGCTGGATGTTGGAAAGACCAAAGAAAACGTTAGGAATGAGCATATAATTTGTAAGTCATCAGCAGAGAAGTATTTAAAATGCTATGGGAACTATATTCAATATCTTATAATAACTTTTAATGAAAAAGAATATGAAAGTGAATATATGTATGTATATGTATGACTGGGGCATTATGCTGTACACCAGAAATTGATACATTGTAACTGACTAAATTAAAAAAAAAGCTATGGAACTGAATGAGATCACTCAAGAGACACTGGAGAAAGAAGAGACCAATAGCTGAACTCTGGCATTGCACATTTAGAGACAGGCAGCAGGAGGAATAGTCACCAAGGAGATTTAGGAAACGCTGGCAGAGCAGTAGAAAGAAATTCCAGGAGAGTGTGGCTCTACAAATTCATTAGAAGAAATGTATTTGAACATGTCACATTCTGCTGAGACTTTAAGTAGGAAGAGGACAGAAAATGGATCATCTGACTTGACAAGATGGAAGTCGACTGTTAACATCCATTTTTAGTGGAGTTTTAGTAGAGACAAAAGACTAATTGGAATAGGTTAAAGAGAGAATTGGAAATGAAAAAGTGAAGAATGCAAGTAGAGACAATTCTTTCAAAGAGTTTTGCTTTAAAAGAGAACAGAGAAGCATGGCAGCAGCTGAAGAAGGACAACGGATCAAGGGAGGATTTCCTTAATGCAAGATAATAGCAAGTTTATGTGCAGATGAGAATTATTCAGAAGAGAAACTGATTGAGCAGGAGAGAAAGAGACAATAACTACCAAAAACCTTAAGTATGCAAGAGTTAGTGAAATGCTGTGCCAAGGCAGTGAGGTTGCCCACATGCAGTAACAGAGAGAAGTCCCTTAACCCAACAAGAGGAAAGTCAAGGTATGGGTTCATATCCAGGTATGTTTTGGAAATTTGTTGGATGAGATATGGATTAGTTGCTTTCTGAGTAAGGAAGAGGAGATGGCATTGGAAGTTTGAAGAGAGAGTGAGTAGGAGGTCATTATCACAGTTAGAACATAAAATTTTATGATATAATAAAAGTGAGTTTCTCTTGGAACTTAATTCCCACTGGCAACATTGTTGGTATGGATAATTATTTCAAATAATGTCATTTATAATAAAGCCCACATTTCCAGGAAATATAACCCTGGTGTTATTCAAATAAGTGGAGTATTCCCTTCTCACAAAACTAATAATACTACATTAATGAAATTTTGCTAACAAAGTCCACAAAGTTGCTCATTACCTCCTATTAAGAAAGACATTATTATATCTAATACCCTTTTCTATTAAGAAACTAAAACTAAAACCCTATTAAACCATATTTAGTTTCTATTTTGAATGAAGAAAGTTCTGATTATTCAAGCAAAAAGCAATTCATTCACAGACAATAAATTGGCAATGAAAGATCTCAATAAGGTGAAAAACAACTTCTCACTGTGTCCTAATACAGCAAGGAGGGGGAGAGTGAGCAAGTTCTCTTCTGTCTTCTTTTCACTGTATTTTCTGGAAAACACATTCAACATAAATGTTAGGGAACAAAATACCCAGGGCAGATTTCCCTGAAAATTTTAATGAAAGATTCAGATATAAACCCAAAGAGTTCAACTTATGTTTTAAAAGTTACTATTTTTTTTCACTGTTATAATAATAGAATTTTATCAACACAAAACAAAATCAATTTAACAGAGTATTTCATAGACGTAGATGTTCTATAAAAAATATAATCTCATTTATTTAGAAACTGTCATCTATAGCTCTAGTTTATTGAGTTATATTTTATCATATATTTTATATAATATTTATCATATATTAGTGTTCTGTCCTCTTTCTACAATCACTATGGAATTATTTCAACCAGGGAATACTTGTTCAACTCTCCAGATTATATGCATACTCAGAATGTACACAACCTAGTTTAATTCACACATTCAATTAGGACTCAAGCATTAACAGTTGCTGTTACTTAGATTTCCTGGGTAGTAGACTCTGAAACAGGGATTAGCCCACAGGGAGTTTGCTAGGGAGTGCTCTAGATATTACCATCTGGAGGGGAAGGAAAGGAAGAGGGAGGGTCTGGGCTGCAGGACATTCTCAACAAGGGCTCAGCTGAAACCACAGGAGCTCTGAAGCTAAGATGGCCCTTAGAAGTTGCCCCCAGCTGGGGAGAGGGAGAGAGGCCTTTGCTTCCCCAACAGAATCTGACTTGGGTATCAGTTGCCCCTGTGAAGGGGGCATACTTTGAACAAGGTAGCTCTCTTTAGCTGAGGACCATTCCCAGCAGAGATCTATCAGACAGCAGCACTCCCAGCAACTGGAGGAAATGTCCTTCACTCCTGAAGAGGGGTCAGGGGGGTCCGCTACAAGACCAAAGATAATCTTTGTAAAACTGAGAAACTATATTTATAAATAATCATTTCAAGGATTCCCTTTGAAAACATAGAGACAACTTAGTTCACTCTACAGCTACAATTTGCTCTGGGGTGGGTATGAGCAGAGGATTTCCTCAGCCAGAATATGTGCTAACCTCAAAGATTCAGAGAGGTCCTGATAGCTATTCAGAGCTGAGAAGTCTAATATGCACAAGATTCTCTATGACCAAGTGAGAAAATTTGGAAGGAACATGACAGGTGCCACCTTTTATCTTTGAAGACAGGCATCTAAAAGTCGGCACAGGGCATTAACTACAAGTTCAAGGATGGCCAGGCTGATAGCTCTGCTGAGCTCAGCAAGAGTCAAAACCCTGGTCCCCTCTCACAGACAGCCCCGACTCCCAGGAAGAGAGAACATTGAGGATTATTAGGGTAGCACTCCTCTGCTGAGGATCTGGAGAACTTAGAGAATAATAGGAGTTATGGTCATGGTAACAGTAACAGTAGTTGTAGTAGTAGAGGCAGGAAAACCACTAATCTAGTAATCAATACTTTCTACATCCAGGCATTGTATTAGGGACCCTAACTGAATTACAAAAAGTAAAATAATTTCCAAGATTCCCTGCTAATAAAGAACAGAACCAAGATTTGGATACCTGTCTATCTTAACTCCAAATATTCTTTTTATTACATAAATAAAGTTTTAGGGAGAAAAAAGGTTACAATCCCAAGTGCCTACAGAAGTCACAGAAATAATAATGAGTACATAACATACACAAAAACAAACTCAAAATGGCTTAAAGACTTAAACATAAGACAAGACACTGTAAACCTACTAGAAGAAAACACAGGCAAAACATTTTCTGACACATATCTTAGCAATGTTCTCCTAGGGCAGTCTGCCTAGGCAATAGAAATAAAAGTAAAAATAAACAAATGGGACATAGTTAAACTTAAAAGCTTTTGCACCATAAAGAAAACTATAAACAAAATGAAAAGACAATCTACAGGATGGGAGAAAATATTTGCAAATGATGTGACAGACAATTGCTTAATTTCCAGAATATATAAACAGCTCATACAACTCAATAACAACAACAAAAAAAAAAAAACAACCCAATCCAAAAGTGGACAGAAGACCTAAACAAACATTTCTCCACTGAAGACACACAGATAGCCAATAAGCACATGAAAAAATGCTCAGTATCACTAATTATTAGAGGAATGCTAATCACAACCACAATGAGTCACACCAGTCAAAATGGCCATCATTAAAAAGTCCATAAACAATAAATGGAGAGGGTGTGGAGAAAAGGGAACCCTCCTACACTGTTGGTGGGAATGTAGTTTGGTGCAACCATTATGGAAAACAGTATGGAGTTTTCTTAAAAAAACTTAAAGTAGACTTACCATATGATCCAGCAATCTCACCCCTGGGCATGTATCTGGAGGAAGCTCTAATTTGAAAAGATACATGCACCCCAATGTTCATAGCAACACTATTTACAATAGCCAAGTCATGGAAACAACCTAAATGTCCATCAACAGGTGACTGGATAAAGAAGATATAGTACATATACCATGGTATACTACTCAGCCATAAAAAAGAATAAAATAATGCCGTTTGCAGCAACATAGACAGACATGGAGATTATCATACTAAATGAAGTAAGCCAGAAAGAGAAAGAAAAATACCATATGATATCACTTAATGTGGAATCTGAAAAAAAAAAAAAAAACAAAGAGAAAGAGAGACAAATGTGCTTATTTACAAAACAGAAACAGACTCACTGACATAGAAAACAAACTTATGGTTACCAGGGTGGAAAGAGGTACGGGTGGAGAGATACATTGGAAGTTCGAGATTTGCAGATACTAACTACTATATATAAAATAGATAAACAGAAAAGTCCTACTATATAGCACAGGGAACTATATTCAATACCTGGTGATAACCTATAATGAAAAGAATATGAAAAGGAATATATATATATATGTATACCTGAATCTCTATGCTGTACTCTAGAAACTAACACAACATTGTAAACAGACTGTACCTCAAATAAAAAAAAGAAATAATAATGGCTGAAGTAGACTGCACATAACTGGCAATGCAGATACTGTATGAGTAATGGAAGCTTTGATAAATCAGAGAAAGGGGACAATTAATACTCCACTCCGGTCAAAAGTTACCATTTGGAAATGTGAGCCCAATTGAACCAAAGATACAAACTTTTTAAGAAAAACAAAAAAATCCATAGTATTAAAAGAATTCATCTATTGTCTTTCAAGGTGGCTTAATTTTTTAAATAAATAAATTATGCCTTGTGAGGCAAGGAAAACATGTTGAGAATAAGATTCAGCTACTTCTGAGTCAGAGTTTGTTCTTCTAGGTGTCAATCTATTCTTGGTTGGCTTGGTAGAATTATAACCCTAAAGCCAGAACCTTGCACATTTACTTGTATCCACACCAACGGAATGGGGCAAAAGGAAAAGAGGACAGGCTGGGAGCTTCAATGGTAAACTTGGAGTAAAAGCAAAATCACTGATGAGACCTCAGAAGGTAGCCAACATTAGTAGTCAAGAAGCATTGATATCTAACCTTTAAAAATTGTACAATAAAAGAAAACAAAGTATTTTCAAAAGAGAAGCATTGACATCAATGCACTTAGATAAAAAATGGACAATATCAGTCCAGCAACTGCAGCAGGACAGGAGCATGATGAACAACTGGAGCAGCAATCTGGGGAGCTGGAAGACTCTTTATATCTATCATCAAAGGATATTACCCATGAGAAAGAAAAAACTTCAAGAGTAGTAGATCAGGCCACATGAGGATATGGCAGCATTGAATATGGCCCTGGAAATTGGTAGTAGGAATTGACAGCTAGATTGTTGCCCTCTGAATTAAAACAATCAGGCTGAGAAGATCCTAGAGCAGCTGTCACTTGGAAACTCCATTTAGCAACCTGACATGGGACCTGGTCTTTGAACCCATATAAATACCAGCCAGTCATAGCTAAGGTGCAGGGTAGTCAGAGGGTGGGAAATTGATGTGTGAAACACTCCTTGAATGGAGCTTGAATACAGACTAGCACTTGGCCAGAATTCAGTAAGTAGTATAAATTGGGGTACACACAGGAAAGAAAGGAGATCACCCTGAGCAGGAACAGAAGGATAAAAATATTTCTACTGACTCATACCTCAAGACTTCCTGAAATGATAAAGTCCTATCATCAGCATCAAAAGAGTCTAAGCATTATGATAAAGGAAAGCAACAAATTAGCTAATCAAAATACTAGTAGAAATTAATATAAATTAACTATTTACCACCATCTGCAACAAACTGGTGGACATTTTCAGGGGAAAAAAAAAGAAACAAGAGGCAGATACATTTTAAGTCCACAAGACGGTCAAGAAGTAGAGTTTTTGCCTGAGAAGCAAGAGGCCCTAACCACTCTGGCTACATTATGAGACACCAGGAATCTGGGCTTAGTGAGGGGATACAGAGAGTTGAAAAACTGAAAGAACTGAAAACATCAATGGCCAACTTCACATATTGATAACATTGCCTAGGGATAGTCCAAATAACCCCTTTCAATAGTCAACTCAGTAGATCAAAAAATGCATGAATCACCAGAAGAGTTCATCATTTTAAAGAAGCTTTAGCTCTAAAAGATATACTGACCTAGGATGGAGACAGCCCTGGACTGAATATTCTAGGAATTCTAGTCCTAGTGACCACTCACTAGTCATGTGACCTTGAGCAACTAGCTTAACTGCTTGATTCTCAGTACCTTTTTCTGAAAATTGAAGATAATTACACCTGCTTGTCTTCTCGTATAGTTATTAATGAGGATTTTGTTAAATAATAAATTCAAGTATCTCAGGAAACTATGAAATCCTGTACCAGTATATCATTCTAACAGTTATATTCCTATAAAAATTCCATTTTTTTGATACTGCCACACATACTCCAAACATTCAAGGACTCTCCATTGTCTAGAGAAAAAAAGCATCTTCAACAGACCTAGTCACATTTTTGGTTCCCACAATTCAGTTCTGAATTCTCCAAGCTAGCAAACAAATACTGTTTTTCTGACCTACTGCTTTTACTCAGTCTGTAACTCCAGAAAAAAAATTCTTCAAGACTCAACTCAGGTTTGTCTGCCTTCTCAGATGGACCTGGTCCATAATGATCTCCTTTCATGTGAATTCCAACATCCTTTACTATTGATATCGTTAATTTAGTAATTAATAGTATTCTAGTTTTTAAATCATTTTTCTAATGCTGTTGTGCACTTTTATTTCATTTGTAATTAAAATCTTTCCCTGTTTGTGTCCTACCTCCCCCAATTAGACTACCCATAAATGGAAGACACAGAGAATATGCCTTTGATGTATTTGCATTTCCTTTATCACTGGGTGGTAGAAAGCTTTCTCAAGTGGCTGAACCTACTTCACTGCTGCTGCTGCTGTAATCACAACAGTGTTGCAATTCTGCCCTGCATTGTAAGGACTCCCGGCTTCACAGTCACCACCCACTGCAACTGAGCTTGGCCTCCCAAGTGCAAAAAATCAGTCACAGTAACATTCTCACTTGGGTTTATTCTAGGACTCATCTGACTCATCATGACCCGGCCTGTGTCATAGCCCTCCTCACACAGTAAGGACTAAAGGGTTACACGTGATCACTGAGCTTGCTCCAATCACTAATGCCCCTCCTTCCCCTCCAGGGAGGTGTTCTCAAGCAGGAAGTATGGCCTGAGCAACAAATATTGCCATAAAATTCAACTTTTCTTTCCACCTCTTCCAATATTTGATTGACCCAGATGGTTGTCAAGAAGCAATCACTTATTGTTCTCTTTTTAGACCAGAGACAAGTGCGTAGCTAAGGTTTTTAATGAGACTAAGTAGGTAAAGGCTAAAGCCCATGTGCTCTGGACACTTACTTCCTTGTTTCCCATCTTTTTAGCCCTGTGATGTCTGATACCAATACCCACTAGCCACATGTGGCCATTTAGCAGTTGAAATGTGGTTAGTGTTACTAAAAAACTGAACTTTTAATTTTATTTAATTTCAATTCATTTAAAATTATAAAGTGAAGCAGGGTAAATCCTTACACAAGACTTTATTGGTTTGCCAGGACTACATTTTACATTATCCGTTGAAAATGTAGCATTCAAGTCAAAGTGTGCTGTAAGTAAACAACACACACTGAATTAAAGACAGTAATGAGGTAAAAAATGTAAAATAGCTCTTTGATAATTTCCATATTGATTATATGTTGAAATGATATTTGGACATAGTGGAGTACATAAAGTATATTATTGAAATTAATTTCATCTCATATTCTGTAAATTAGCTACTGGAAAATTTTAAATTAGATATGTGGCTTGCATTATACTCCTCTTGGATAGAGTTCTTTTAGCACATCACCTAGTATTTTGTAAAGCATTAAATAATAGCTAAGAATATTATATACACTATTTCATTTCAAGCTCACCAGGTGCATGAGGTACTATCCATTTTATAGATGATGAAGTTAAGGTATAGCAAGATTAAATGACTTGTCCGGTATCCACAGTTTATAAATGGTAGAGCTGGGATTTATCCTTAGATCTGACTCTCACCCAAGCCCACACTGAATGATTGATTGATTGGGATACTTACCTCCCTTGAATTATAGAAGTATTGAACAAATATGCTCAGAAACTTTTTTGAATATGGCCTAAATCACTCAGCCAATTACAAACATTGGGAAAACTCAGGCAGAAGCTGGGCACAATTCAGTCTCAGTAGTTTCCAAAACAGAATCCAAATTGGACCAGCCAAGAGTATGATAATGGCAAAACAGTGAGAAACAACTGACAGGGTCACAGCAACCAAAATTCAAATTAGGCATAAGTTTAAATATTTCCCAAAGCACTGTGTCACAAACATGTACCAAAACAATGAGTAAAAGTGATGCATTTCTCACAGTTTTCTCATCTCATTCCTGAAGGAATTTTTCCAAGCAATTCAAACTCTTGGCCAGTTGGCCCTCATCAGAATAACAGGGAGAATAGGGGGATAGTTTTTGAAGGTGAAGAATTGCTCCACAGGAGGCTAATTATTGGAAACTTGAATTTAAACTCACTGCACATTAATTTCTGCATTTTACCAAGCTCTCAAACTTTCTTTAGAAAATAATAGTGACAGTGAAATCCAACCAGATTGCGTGATGCTGCTTCAGGGCACATTAGCATCTAGAAATGGAGTATGATTCTCTCATTCATTTTGTAAATCTAAATTTTTTTTTCTACGACTATGAAAAGGTGAGAATTTAAGACCGACAAATGAGACTGGCTGTAGAGTTCAGCATGTCATTGGAGGTGCTGATTTGCCTGGTTTATTTCCTGAGTAAATAATATAGTAATGTCTGAAACTCTGTATCTGAACTCTGTGAATTATTGGTCAGCACTAAGAAGCTGAAAGAAATTCCTCTGAACTTAACTGTTTTCTCAACTACAAATACACATGCACACACACACACATTTGTGTGTATACCATTACATATATATATGTACCTTTGCTTGAATATGGTACACTTTTCGTTAGGATAAAAATTTTTCCATGGAATGTATCAGATGTACAATTTGAAATGAAGTTACCTGTCACTTTATATAATGACACTAGGTAAGACTGGATTCTTTTTGTCAGTGCTAGCTCTATCTGAATTGTAAAACGGAAGAAAGGAGCAACTCCCAACTCTTTAGAGTACATTGGAATCCATTTTCCTCCTGAAATCTGGAGTGTAGACCACCTGTCTGGTCTGTGCCCCTTTCCAAAATGGCCCTGTGCTTAACTAGTCAATTATAGTATAAATCAAACAGATTTTTAAGATGTGTAGCTTCACAAGAGTTATTTACAAGAAGCTCTTGAAGCCTGAAAAGGTTCATGGTACTTGGGAATGAATATGTGACAGTATAAATTTCACAGACAGGTACTGGGGAGAGAATCAGGAAACAGACCAACTTCCTGAAATGTTGCCTTATTGCATGGTACCTACTCACAATACCAGTCTTGCTCTTGTGGTACCACTTAGTTGGAAATTTACATGTAAGTTTTACCCTCTAACCAATTTTCCCTCTCATTTTTCCTTCTTTTCTTCCTTCCACAAATATTTATGAAGAATGCCAAATATTTATTACCTATGCCAGGCCACGTCAATATACACCTTTTAGATGTGGATTTAGGTGGTGTGTATCAACATAAAGAATAGATGGAGTTGGCAAACTTTAAGCCCTTTGGAAAGAATGGAAGAGACAGAAAAATAGTTGCCCAAAGCTCTCCGTTCTGAGAGTTTCCCAAATATCACTGACCTAAAGCTGGAATCTTTCAGCTCTCTTTGAAGCCACTGCTGCTTGTTTTGCTCCTGCAGCTTTCTCCAGCTGCTGTCACATCTGTCTGAGATCACAGTAAGCCTGGCTGCTTTAGTACCTTGGTATCTGTTATGTTAACTCCTGCCAGAACCTGGCACCTCCACTCTTCTATCAGCCCTGATCATCATCATTACCATCCAGGCTGACCTCAGTCCCAGCCAGCGGCTCTCATGTGGACTCCCTGTCAGAGGCACACCTCAGGCAGCCGACAGTCACAAACCATTCCCCACCGCTTGTGGAAAGAGGTGATGAGCTGCTAAGCTCAGTCATATTTTATCAAAGCCTTTGATCTCTGGTTTGATCTTTGCCAAGATCTGTGACACAAACAGCTCTCTGCTCACATGCCAACTGGTGCTTACTAACTCAGTTCCCCCTTTGCCTTTGACATCTTGCCGCCTATATATTAATGCCGTCTGACAAAATCAAAGGTCAGAGTAAAAATAGTCACTTTGTAATAGAGAACACTTTTTCATTCACTCTATTGGCTCATTCCAGAGCCCCATACTTTGGTACATCTCTCTTTTGTTCCTGCCTGAAGGGCATCATTAGATGATTTTCTGTCAGTGCCTTTTTAGCTCGGAATAGGTAAGTTTCAGAGGACTACAAGGTAAAATAATTCTATATGTGTTGTACATTAACTTTATTAAATAAACATCTAATATGTTAAAGATATCATGAGTGATTGAAATATACTTCAGCACAAAATAACCAAAAAAAATATAGTCTTGTTTTTCTTGTATTTTGAATGGCCCTTAAAAACAATGGGTCTGCTTAAAAGAAAATTTGAAACAATAGTGAAGAAGAGAATTCTGGAAACCTAAGAAAAGGGAAAGAAGTCAGACATGTGGGATGGGATGAGAAAAACGAAATCATTCAGAGCTTAAGCACCTGACATGGGTAAGGGCTGTGAACCTGACTCTTTAGGGAATAGGAAACCCATGTAAGATTTAAGAATAAGAATGGAAATGCCAGAACCATAGAAAGGGTCATTTGCACAGAGGCAGTAGGCAGAAATGGAACAGATGGACTGCTGACAGGCAAAGTGTTTCAATGACGAGAATCATTCAGGTAAAGACTACAGCAGCGGTGGAGGAAGAGGAAAAAAGCTGCAAATATAAAGTGAAGCAGCAAGATTTGGCAATCGATTCAACAAGTAAAGGGCAGAGGTATGTAGAGCTCTCCCTGAGGTTTGGGGTTTGGATGTCAGAAAGAAAGACTGAAACATGAAGCTGCTGCCTCCTGTGAAGTACCATTCAGGAGATAATTATAGTGGGGAGGGCATGTACAAGAAGAAAAATAGTAACATCTTACCCTGGTTCCAAACATCAGCCAGCTTGACCATCACCAGGACTTAATAGGCACATCAAAAATAGAGTGGAAAGGCATTGTAAATTCAAGAAATCTACAGTTTCAAATACACGAGAAAAACAGGACCAAACCATGATCAAAACTAATCAAACAGGCATATCAGGCAATGGCACCAGGCAGGAGATTAAGTCACAGATTTAGCCAGTATTTCACCCAGCTTTTCACTTTTTATTTTGCAGTAATGTATGAACCATAAACAGAATTAGGAAGGCATGCAGCACAGCATTATATAAACAGGATTTGCCTAAGAGCTGGGTAACCTGGGATTTAGTGTCACTTGTGGAACTCCTGGCTTCTTAGACATCACCTCACATGGGCTTTTTTTTTTTTTTCCTTCCAAAAGACTTCTCTGCCTTTATTCCTAGCTATTCCCTTTGCTCAAATTCTTCAGAGCCTCAGGATTTAGCCCTCAGACCTCTACTCTCTGCTCTCCCTCCTTAAGAGATCTTATCTTGTCCCATGCCTTCAAATACCATTAGCGATAATTCCCAATTTCTGTCTCTAGCACTGACCTCCTTATTCCAGTTCAGACTCATAATCCAATAGTATGCTAGGCCACTAGACATCTCTCTGAAGATAGCCAACAGGCATCTCATAGTTCATGTGTCCAAAACAGAATTCTTGATTTCTCCTGCAATCCATCTCTTCTTTCCCCAGTGTATCCATCTCAATTTACCAGCATCACCATCAACCTAAATAATCAATCAAAAAACTCAGGCAACCTTGATTGCTCTCTTTACTTCACCCTTGATATTCAAAATATGCCCTATAACCATCCTCTTCTCTCAAACCCACATCTACCACCACAGCCCACAATGTCATTACCTTTCATGTGACTTAAATAGCCTACCACACAATCCTCCTCTTGCCATAATGATCTTTCAAAGATATACATCAGATCTTATCATTCTCAAGCTATGTGTGTGCACATATACATGTTATATATAATAGGCAATAAATGTAAGTATAAATTTAAATATATGTCCACAGAACTTGGAATAAAAAATGAACTCCTCACCAGGACCTGAAAGCCCTCTGTGATCTGGCCCCTCCCACCTCTTCAGCTTTGCCTGGTTACTTGCTGCACTCCAGAGAATGCTGGAGGAGGTCACCAAGAGGACGTGACCACTGGTTGACCCTCAAGATGGACCAGGGCAATCAGAGGTTCCATGCCCCTCTCCTGTCCTTGGAACATACTTCTGCCCACCATTCCCACAGTGGGAGCTGTTCCAAGAATGCAGTCTTGAGAGAGCAAGATGTTGTTGAAACCATCTGGATGGGCATACGTAACTAAGGCCAGTTAAGGTCTCTACATAGACTTTCCCCCCCTTTTCTTTCTTTTTTATTTATTTATTCTTTATTCATGCAGCCGCCCACAACACGACTTGTATGTAAGTTCCCTCGTTCATTAAACCTACCACCTACCAGTCTAGAGACTTCTGCCTCTTTGGTCTCTCCTTACCCTCCACATACAGGGTCCAGTCTGCAAACCAAGAGACACAGGCCTTCTTGCTGTGTTTCTTGCATGCCAAACCTGACTTTACACTTGTTCCTCTATTTAAAATGTCTTGCTTCATGTCTTTGTAAGCCTGGCTTCTCCTTTTCATTCAGGTCACAGTTGAGTGTCACCTTCTCAAGGAGACTTCCTTAAACATCAGCTCTAAAGTGGCCAGTTCTCAGCCAGTCATGCTATCCCATCCCACATTTCCTCATCTTCTTGGCTCTTATCACTACCTGAAAGTATCTTGTTTTCTTAGTCATTTATTCTCTTTCTCTCTGTTCTTGAATGTGCACTCTCTGGAAGAAAGGTTCTTGTGTTTTATATGTCCACCACTCTACCCTCAGCAACTAGGAAAAAATGTTCGGCCCGTGGGAAATGCCTAAGAAACATCTGTTAATCAGTCTAGGCTTCAGTTTTCTCATTTGTTTAAAAAAAAAAAGACTTTATTAAATGACCCTCAAATTTCATTCAAGCTCTACCATTTATTTTAAATAAAATTGGGAAAAGTTTAACCAATGGACACCGTAGTTAACACAATGTAGCCATTTAATAAGTGTTTGCTAAATAAATACAATTGTTTCCAAGCTGTTCTTTTTAAAAGCAAAGATGTAGTCACCAGCGCCTCTGACATCCTGCTGTTCCTCTGTGTGCAAAAGGGAGGTTTGATTTGCCTCCCATTAATCTAATCTCTTCTAATTCTCCAAAGTAAATACCACCTCGGGCAAAACCTCACAAACCCCAGACAATGACAGCTGACATCCAGCTGGCAGGCACCAGCAGTGCTATATTCCTTGGTTATAGGCAGCATCTTTTTTGATTGGTTGACCTCCATATGTATGGTTGTTAAATATTTTGACTTTCCTACATCTAATTGTTCTCCAATCCAAGGTTTTACTTAAGCATGTTAATTTCCATTACTCTTTTTTTTTTTTTTCAAGTATGGCTCCTTTATTTGTAGAAAAGATTGTGGAAAACAAGATACATTTTATAAAAATTACATTCACTCCCAAAATGAAACTCATCCCTGGTGGTAAATAAGTAACTAAAGTAACAACCAGTTTAACTGGGATGGTTTGTCAGGATGGTCAAGGGAGACATTACTTGGTACAGCCCCTGTTTGGACCAAAATAATAGTTACTGACTTCAGAAACTTATGGAACGAACCCTACAAATGGTTTTCAGATACAACTTCAATTTTTGGAAGTATTTGAATGGGATTTTTGGGGATTAAATGAATGAATTTTTTTCATGTTTTTTTAATTGAAGTATAATTGATTTACAATGTTTCAGGTGTACAGCAAAGTGATTCAGTTATACATATACATATGTATCTATTATTTTTCAGATGCTTTTCTATTTATTATAGGTTATTAGATTCACACTACTGTATATGAAACAGATAAACAAGGACCTACTGTATAGTACAGGGAACTATACCCACTACTTTTAAATAAGAGTCTAAATGAAGGCCTTTCAGTTAATACTATATTAGGCAACAATGGACACTAAGCCAATTTACTACTCTAAACCAAGTACCAGAAAGAGTGCATGCAGAGTATTGGTCATATTTGTGTATAGCGTACGTGTGACAAAATAATCAGTACTTGGTCTCTCCTAAAAGCTGTTGTTTGATTCTTCATTGATTGAAGTTTGTGGGTTTTCTTTTTCTTTTTGTTTTGTACTTTTCTGAATTGGATTTTGATGAGCCTGTTCTGCCTCGTGGAAATAATTTCCCCAGTTATTACACATTTGGTGGTATAACGTGTGTTTGTAGGAACCACAGCTGAGATGCATTTGAAAAAGTGATTTAAAGATGTGATTGCTGCCATTTGCTTATGAGTTTACTGAGGAAAGCCTGGAATCATATGGATTTCTGCCATATCAAGAATTACTTTGTCTTTAAAAAATTCAACTGATGTAGCTGCATAATGGACCATTTCTTGTGATCATTTCTCAGTCTCCTCGAAAGATATGGGAAATAAATAAAATCTAATTAGAACCAAAGATGGAACAATTCTTAGGCCAAGCCTCTCAGTACAGCAATAAGTCAGCTTTATAATTATTCTGAAGTGTCAGAACAATTTGTATTCACGCCATTATAATAACTTAACCATTAATTAGTGTTCATTGGCCACTTTCCACCTCTCTAAAATCTCATCATAAGTAAAGATTCTGGTTTATAATAAAATTTCTACTTAAATATCTCAATTCATTAAAATAAAACAGAAAATGGATATTTAATAAAATAATAAAAGCTGTCCAGTATTTTTAATGAAGCTAATGTTTTAAGTTCTCAATATTCTCTTTTTATTTAAGCCCAGAAAAATATTAAATATACCATCAAAATCACTCACAAATCCTTGTTTCCTTTTGATGTTATTTCCTGGTGAACAACACAAGTGTAAGGTATCACCTGCCACTATAATTATCTGTCAGTATTTTGTCATACACAGTAGATTGTGAGTTTTTCAGGAAGATGGCTTGTGCTCTGGATCCCCTGTGATGCACAGTAACTTGCACATGATAGGCACTCAGTTTGAATGGAAGCATGCATTTCACAATACACTTCTTTTGCTTGGGCAAGCAAACATCAATGAGGCTGCTTGAATTCTTTTTTTTCCCCAGCCAATGACATTCGAGAGACATTGGCCAAACAAACCCACTTCTCTAGTGGTACTCCTATTCATGTTCCTGGAGTTGTCGCTGTTACAGGCAGCAACAACTTTAGAAATGTCAAAAAGAAATTACAGCACAGCTGAACACTGAGATACAGTTTAGTTCCATCAGTTCAAAGCTTGGTTTGAAAAACTTCCTCTAGTTTAAAAAAGTGACCTATCAGGAAGCCCCAGATTGACCAATTTTCCCAGTATCTTTTGTAGTTTAAGTTTGCATCAAAATAGTCTTCTCACAACATCTTAAGACAAGTGTCAACTCCCTGGCCCCATACAGACCCAATGGGTTCCTCTATCGTGAAATATCAGCAGAAGCTATCTAAAGTGCTCATTTTGTAATATTAAGTGAATAAAACAATATACATTCTAAATAAAATAGTTAATACGAATGGAGTTTATAAAACAAAACATTTGTGCATTTATATACGTAGAAGGCAAGACTGGAGAGACATACTCCTATATATTAATAATTATTATCTCTAGGTGGAAAACATCAGTAATTTTATTTTTGGCTTTTTTTTTTTCTGTTTTCCAAAAGTATATCTGTAAGTTTCGTAGATTTGTAGATTATTTATAAATAAACACATATGCCTGTAAGAATTTGAATGCACTCACAAATCATCTATCATATGATGTACAGATTTTTTTAGATTATGTATATATGTGTGTATTTGCATAGTATATGTATAATAAATTTGAAGAAAGTTATCCAAAAAATGTTAAACAGTGTTCTAGACTCTTTTCCAAGTACTTTAACATAAATCTTAGTCCATATGACATATATATATCTATCCAGTCTACATCATAACTTTACTAGTTACACTATTTTTTAACCTTTTCACAGATGAGAAAAGTGATGGCCTTGTCCAGGTTCATACCATATGGTAATGACAAAATCCACTGGGACCCTCTCAAAATTCTCCCCTGCCCTCTTTCTGTTACCTCATGTCCCTTACACTGTTGGATGCCCAAAAATGGGATGAAATGAAGACCCAGAGTTAGTGTCCAAAAGTTTTACCTGGCACTTTGCCTACTGCTTATTTTAACATTTTCTTGGTGTCTCCTTTAGAGGCTCCGTCAAGAATTGTGACCTTTCTGATTTACTACCTACTACTTCACTCCTCCCTGAAAATTAAAACTACAGCATCATGTCTATGGCCAGCTAGTTATAGGGTATAAATTTATTTAGTGAAAATAAGTTTAAGTAAAAGTAACTTATAAAATCTTTAATTCAGTTAAATTACTAACTTAAATTCCTAACTTAAATTCCTTATAAGTTAACAAAATAACACTCACACTTAGCCAGTTCTACTTTTAGTTGCCCCTTTCTTCTACTTCCATCTCTAAAAAATCTTTTATTAATCATTTATTTAGTCTCTGTGAAATTAAAATACTTTCCATCTGAGCCACAAGTTTATCCCTATTTTGACAGCAAGACTCTACTCTTCACAACCTCTCAAATCCTAGCTCATTATTTCTCTGAATGTTTCCCAATGAATGTCTTGGTTTTGAATCTCTCTTTGCCATTCTAACAAAGAGAAACATTCAGGAGAGATTGTGTTCTTTTTCATGCTTTCCCTGTTAAGTATTATAGGTTAGCCTTCTTTTACTAGGAACTTTCCAGTTCTTCTAAGTATTTCTAGCACTATTTCTCTAAATCAGCTTTTTTATTTTTATCATTAACTTCCTTCTTCTTCCACATGCATAGTCTAAAATTTCTAATCTCTAGGATGATTCTACCCTTTACCATTTCTCTGCCAACCAGCACACCCCGACCCACAATCCTACAGCAGTTTACTTGTACCAGTTACAACAGGCTACTGTTCTGATTCTCATGGGAGGGGCTGGCACTCAGAATGACTTGAGGACAATTCCAAACCTTCAGAACCATCCATCCAGCATCATTTCTCAAATACCATCTAATATTAACTTCAGTCCATAAAAAAGTGAAAAAAATTCTATAAACATAATAAGGGATAAAAATGCACTATTTTAAGGAAATTAGGAATTATCAGCAGATTTGTACTCTTTCTTCGTGTTTCTTATATCCATGCAAATTTAAATTGCCCTGCTTTCTCTTTAGATTTCCAAGAGTAGTGAATCAGATTCACCAACTAATTTAGGCCAAACTAGCTTAGAAATGCTTTTTTTTTAATTGTAGAAAATCAAGAACAATACATAACTACTTTCACTTCACAAATGTTAAAGAGAAATGTGAAATCAAACAAAAAAACACACAACAATATAGAGAATATTAATAGGACTTACAATCAAAAAAGGTGAGGGAATTTCCAAAGGCTTTTAACTAACCTAGACTAGGAAATTCCACTTAAAGTACATCTTCAATGCAAAATGTGAAGAAAAGATGTTTTTATAGCAATTCTCCATAAATTTAGAACACAAATATATATCTATGTCTCTACAAATACAGTGGATTAAAAATTAAATAGCTCATGGAACTATCATTTTAGAGAGGATTTAAAAATTTTTATTTAGTTTAATTAGGGAAATGCAAATTTAAAACTATAATGAGATCCCACTAAATACCTATGTGAATAGCTAAAATCCAAAAGATGAATAATAGCAAAGGCTGGCAACTAGAATTCTCATACAGTGCTGGATAAAATGCAAAAGAGTACAGCTATTTTGGAAAACAGTTTGGAAGTTTCTTATAAAGTTACCATAAAGTCTAGGAATCCCTTTCCTAGAAATAAAAACTTATGTTCTCACAAATACTGGTATACTAATATTTAGCAGTTTTATTCATAATATTTACTTCATTTCTGCCCCAAGTGAATGCCTGGAGTTAGAATCAGACTCCACAGTTTTAAGGGTTTAATCCTTCATAAGACTGCCCTCACTTCAGACACCAGATGCAAATCTTGGGCTACCCACACTTAAGACAGCCTGGCTACAAATTCAGAGGTTCCCATAACCTCTTCAGATGCTCTAATTCATGAGAATAGCTCACAGAATTCCTGAAAAGGGCTTTGCTCCATTTTTATTATGAAGGATACAATTTGGGAACATCTAAACATAAGAGATACATATGGCAAGGTCTGGGAGGGTCCTGGTTGGGGGCCTTTCATGCCTTCTCCCTGTGGAGTCAGGGAATGTCACCTTCCTGGGCACATCAATATGTTCACCAATAAGAAAGCTGCATGAAATCTCATGTCCAGAATTTTTACAGTATCATTACTTTGGCATGACTGATTAAATATTGGTCATGGTACTGAAGTCAATCTCCAGCTCCCCTTCCATCCTTGAAATTTAGGTAGCTGAAAGGTCCAACCCTCTGATCATGTGCTAGTCGCTTCTGGTGACCAGGCCCCCATCTGATGCTATCTTGGGTCCCCCTTCAGTATAAATCACCTCATTAACATAACAAAGACACTCCTGTTACATAAGAAATTCAGGATTTTTTCATCTCTGTGCCAGAAACTGTGGACAGAGATCATTATATATTCTCCATTATACCACAATAGCTAAAACCCAAAAACAACCCAAATATCCATCAGTCAGGGAGCAGGTAAGCAAATTGTGGTATATCCACATGACAGAGTATTTCTTAGCAATAAAAAAAAGGAGCAAACTACTGATAAATGCAATAATAGGATGGGTCTCAAAAGCATTATGATTAAAGAAGAAAGCCAGACAGGACTACATACTCTATGATTCTATTTATATAAAATTCTAGAAAACAGAGAACTATAGAACTATAGTGATAGGGAGTGGAGAGGGGTTGGAAAGGTCTGGGATTTAATGTAAAAGAGAAGAGGGATATTTCCAGAAAGAAATATTCTAACCTTGACTGCAGTAGTACGTACATAGCTGTATTACATTTGTTAAGACTTATCAAACCGTATACTTGAAATGATCAAATTTATTGGGTATGAATTATACTTAAATAAAGTTGATATTCATTTTTTAAGTTCTTGATTTAGAAGATGATATCCAGCCTCAGAGACTAGAAAATAAATATTTTGATCCTCTTTTCTGAATAAGCCTAAATTTTGCTAACCTAAATCAATATGGGTAAAAATGATCATTAACTCGATTTTTAAATATGAATAGATTAGAAAAGGAATAGCACAGTACTGATTATGCACAAAGAAAAGTGTGCTTTGCACAACATAACTAAACAACACATGATGACTCAGCATTTAAACATGGTAAAGTAGCAAAATAAAATTAGACTTTATTGGAAAGCATTAAAAACTATATATTATGAGAAGATTTATATGAAATAGAAACATGCAATAATAAATCAATGAAAATAAAAACACGTCCCTTATGAAAAAAGCACCTTGATAGGGGTCTTGGCAATGATTTTTTGTATATGATACTTAAAGCACAAGCAACAAAATCAAAAATAGACAAGTGGGATTACATTAAACTAAAAAGCTTCTGCACAGCAACAGAAATGATTAACAAAATGAAAAGACAGACTCTGGAATGGGAAAATAAATTTGCAAACCACATATCTGATAAGGGGTTAAAATCCAAAATATACAAAGAACTCACACATCTCAGTAGCAAAAGTACAAATAGTCGAATTAAAAAATGGGCAAGGACCTGAACAGACACTTTTTCCAAAGATGACATACAGACGACCGACTGGTACATGAAAAGGTATTCAACATCACCAATCATTAGGGAAATGAAAATCAAAAACCACAATGAGATATCACTGCATGCCTGTTAGAATGGCTATCATCAAAAAGACAAGCGATAACATGCTGATAAAGACGAGATAAATGCTGGCAAGGATGTGGAGGAAAAGGAACCCTTGATCACTTGGTAGAATTGTAAATTGGTGGAGCCACTAAGGAAAACAATATTAAGGTTCCTCAAAAAATTAAAAATAGAACTACTATATAATCCAGCATTCTATTTCTGAATATATATCTGAAGGAAATGAAAACACTATGCTGAACTTATATCTGTACCCCTATGTTCATAGATAGCATCATTATTTACAACAGCTAAGGCATGGAAACAACCTAGGTGTTCATCATGAATGAATAGATAAAGAAGCTGTGGTGTATGTATATATGTATATGTGTATATGTGTGTATATATATATATATATACACACACACATAATATCACTGAATATTATTCAGTGATAAAAAATGAGGAAATCCTACCATTTGTGGCAACATGGAGGGAACTTGAGGGCTTTATAATAAGTGAAATAGGTTAGACAAAGACAAATATGTATGATCTCACTATACGTGGGATCTTAAAAAAAGGAAAAAAGAGAGTCATAGAAAAAGAGATCAGGTTTGTGCTTGCCAGAGGTAGGGGAGGTTGGGGGGAGGGGAAACTGGATGAAGGTGGTCAAAAGATACAAACTTTCAATTATAAGATAAATAAGTACTAGGGATATAATATACAACATGACAGCTACAGTTAACATTGTTGTTAGTATATATGAAACTTGTTAAGAGAGTAGATTCCAAGAGTTCTCATTATAAGGAAAAAAACCACTTTTTGGTATCTATATGAGATGATGAATTTTTATTAAACTTACTGTAGTAATTATTTTACAATATATGTAAACCAGATCATATTCTGTATACCTTAAAGTTATACAGTGCTGTATAACAATTATATCTCAATAAAAATGGAAGAAAATAAAAATTTAAATTAAAAAACCATTATCCCTGATGATAATGAAGTGTTTTGTTTTGTTTGCTAGTTTTGTTATCACTTTGTGATATAAAATTTGTTTGGAGCAAGTGAAGAAATACTTGGTTATCATGAACCACTTTTAGTAAGCCCAGCAGTCAAATAGGCAACTTTTAAGCACGTAAAAATAAATCTTTAGTCTACTCATATTTGAATGTTATTAAGGTGATAATGATGGGAGATGTTAATTGCCCCCAATAAGAAGAGCCCCGAAACACTCTTTATTCAATTTCAAGGACCTCATTACTAGATATTTGCAGACTTCCAATAAAAGGCAGTCATAAAGGCTGAAGGCTAAAGTGATTCATTCATATGAAAAGGTCAAAAGAACATCAGGGAAGGCACACAATTAATCCTCATTAATCTGGTCTCAGGTTATTCAAAATCAGGGTTTTGTGGAAGTTGGGGAAAACCTGAATTTTGACACAGTCTATGCATGAATGAGTTTGCATTAATGATGATCAAGAGTTACTGAGTATGGTTAAGATGGATAATTTTTAAAAGGCAAGATAGTCCATTCCAGATAAGTTGGGGACAAAATAATAAATTAATTGTGTCTTGTTATGTTTATTCCTCAATTTTGTACATACAAAAAAAAAAACCCTATTAAAAATCGCTTCACTCAGGGATGCTTTGATGTCTAGAAAATTGGTTAATACTGAACCCATTCAAAATCAGCTAATGTATAAAATATAATACTAAGATTTATATTTACAATAAGAAGATTTTCAAAATAATTGAAATATAACTGACATATATTTCAGAAACTATCTGATAAGGGGTATCCAAAGTATATAATGAACTCACACAACTCAATAGCAAAAAAACACAAATATAAAAATGGACGAAGAACCTGAATAGACCTTTCTCCAAAGACATGCCAATGTCCAGCAGGTACATGAAAATGTGCTCAAAGTTACTAATCATAAGGGAAATGCAAATCAAAACCACAATGAGATATCATCTCACAGCTGTTAGAATAAATATTATCTAAAAAACAAAGATTAGCAAACACTGGCCATGATGTGAAGAAAAGGAAACACTTGTATACTGCTGGTGGGAACATAAATCAAGACAGCTACTGTGAAAAACAATACTCATGTTCCCCCGGACAAAAAATTAAAAATAGAATTACCATCTGATCCAGAAGTCCCACTTCCGGGTATAAATCCTGAATTGAAATCAGGATCTCAAATAAATATCTACAGGTTCATTCAAGAATTATTCACAATAGCGAAATTATGGAAAAAACCTAAAGGTCCATCAATGGACACAAACAAAGAACAAAGAAAATTTGATTTCTACTACAATGAAATATTTTTCATCCTTAAAAATGAAGGACATCTGCCATTTGCAACAACTTGCTTAGGCCTAAAGGATATTATTCTAAGTGAAATAATTCAGACACACAAGAATAGATACTGCATGATCTCACTTATATGTGGAACCTAAAATAGTCAAACATACAGAAGCAGAGAGTAGAATTGTAGTGCCAGTGGCTGGGTGGAGGGAGAAATGGGGAGGTGTTGATCAAAGGGTACAAAGTTTCAGTTATGCAATATAAATAAGTTCTGGAGTTCTACTGGACAATATAGGGCCTATAATTAATAGTATTGTATACTTAAAAATTTGCTAAGAGGGTAGATCTTATGTTAAGTGCTCTTGCCACAAAAGAAACTAAAGGGGGCAGGAAGAAACTTTGGAGATGTTGGATGAGTTTATGGCATTAGCAGTGATGATGGTTTCAAGGGTGAGTTTATCTCCAAACACATCAAGTTTTATACATCCAATAACCATAGCTTTGTGTATCTCAATCACACCTCAATAAAGCAGTTTAAAAATATAATTAAATAAGTAAAACAAGAAGAAGAAAACTGGATTCACAATCAGCTGACTGCTTGGTGAAAATAAAATGAGGATTGTGCTTCATTAAAGTAAGGATAATCTGACTCAAATTTCAAAGACAGGTTACATTTACTTCCATCCATTAGGCATTGATTCTTGTTAGCTTTAGTTACTATCATTTTCTCACCTTGGCCCTAGATATTGAGATGCATAGTTAACTTTAGGTCATATCATCACCTGTTTAAATTATACAGTGAGAAATAGTATCCTTTAAGCAATAAAATTAAAGCATATTCTCCAATGATTTGGTGATATAATGTATTGTTTTCTACTGTGTAGTTGTATAAAGACTTAAATGTGACTTTAAAGTAGTAATTACTTAATTTCTAAGAAGGAGTAATAAGAGTGAATATATTTTGATTTTTATGAAACAATATCCCTGTTTTACTTTGCTGTTGAGTAGCTAAGTAACTTATTCTTTCAATTCTACCACATGTCACAGTGCTGGGCTCTGGGGATCTTACAGTGAACATGTAGAAGTAGTCCTTGCCTGCACAGAGCATTCTGCATACAACAATGGAATGATATGGCCTGCATTTGTTAAAACAGTATCTCTATGAGGTTCTTCTAATGAGTGAATTTCTCTGAATACTGGTTTAAATCATGTGGTCAGTGAGATACGCAAGTCTGATAGAGTGAGAACTCCCAAGGAAATGGGAATTATATAATATGATTTAATATGTGAATGCTTAAAGAACATGTAAATTAATTGCCCACTTGATTATTTTCTTGCTATATGGGAGAATAATTGCCAGCTGATTGTGCATTGCCAGGAGCAGAAAGTTATTTGAAATGGATATTAATTTTTCATCATGCCTTGAGCCCAAATATTTTGATGAGAATACTATGAAATTATAGTAAAAATCAATAGGGAAATAAAAAATTATATTTAATTTCAACTTTACAAATCTCTCAAATATATACCTAATATAAACAAAACATTACAAATACAGTCTTCATGATTTTTTTAAAAGAAACAAGAAAGAAATAGTAGTAAAAAATTAAATTAAATAATGGAAGAGACAAGAAAAGGCTAACAGACTATAAGGAGCTAGCGCAAGGAAACCTGATTTTAATTCACTTTCACCAACATGTACTGAGATCCCCGAGGTGCAAGCACTGTGCTAGGTTGGCCAAAAAAAAAAAAAAAGTAAAAAATACCTGTGCTCCCAAGGTTGCACAATTTTGTGGGGATTTATTTTCTTCTCATTCTAATTTCTCTAACTCAGGATGCATACAGAGTATCTGATTCTAAATGAGTATCCAGCCCTCCTCATATATTACTGGATTGTTTGAGAGTTAATGAGAGGTTTAAGAGGAGAAATTAAAACATTCACAAGAGTCCTCCTTTGGTCAGATCCCCTTGCAAAGTGATTGAGCTTTTTTGTTGCATTTTCATGGCAGTATGTCTCTGGGTTGTTTGTGAGTTTGTCTCATCAGTAAGAAGAATCTCATTGTGCCACCCACCAAGCTCGCACTTGCTAATCACTGCTAATTGCCAACAATTGAGATCAGCAGACTGTTCACTGAGTACTGAGCTGGGTACTTAACTTACTGGCACTGAGGTTTCCTGTGTGCCCATTTCCACTAATGGATCATTTGTCCTAGAAATTGGAAGTCTCAGCATCAATCACGTAAACGAGACTCAGCAGGCAGAAACGTTTACCTTCCTCTTCACCTCCAGGAAGAGGAGGATACAGGCAGAAGCTTACATCTGGCCAGAAAGCAGGCAGCCTTGGTGGAGAGGAAAGTCCTTACTGGACTGCTAGAACGCAAGGAAAAGAAACTCCCAGAGCAGCAAACCATTTGGAAACACAGGATGATGAGAAGTGCAAGCCTTCACAGTCAACCTTTTGTTTTCAGACTCCCTGTCAACATGCCACGGCACTACAGGAAAAGTCAAAGGATGCTATGGAGATTATTCAAGCGGCAGAGCTTCTTCATATCTGCCTCAAAAGCTGCTTCCTTGTAAGAAGCCACTATCATTGTGAATCTGGAGACAAAAATCATGGAGATCAGAGACTATTGATAGCATATGGTCCTGATGCAGAAGGAATAAGGAAACAACACCTTCCGTCACCAGTCACTGTGCCTATACATCTTCCTCCAGAGGTCAGAAGGGGTATCGTTGAACCTGTGTTTGATGTGATTTACATCTCCTTACAGTCGTGGCATGTATGTCTAATACTGACACCCCTTTAAGGGGGGAACCTCCCTGGGATTTGTTAGATTTCTTGCATACAGTGAACAGTAAACCTTATCCCCTACAGTCCCAAGCCACCCTACCTTCACCTCCCATGATTACTATTCATCATGAAAGCTTTTGTTTCAGGATGTTAAAGAAAGAAACTATTCTGATACTTGTTGAAACAGTAAGACTTTATTCAAGACTATTCATGATTGATGTCAAGACTATCACAGTAGGGGAGAGAGCGTGTGCTCAACTCTGAATACAACAAAGACAGCTGCAGATATATAGCCAATGGGCAGAATGAGGTTGTCAGTGGGTGGAAAATTACTACAAGAAGACATCAAGGATAGGGTGATTCTTTGCTTAAGGCAGGCCCGAGGAATCAGGTATCAAGGGTGAGAAGAGATTCTCACTGAACTGACTTAATAGGATTCTTACTACAACTGGACTCAGCAGACTGAAGAGAGGGCCCAAGGCCAATGCTCAAAAGAGTGCTCAGAGGAATCTCTCTAAAGTTTGGTCAAAAAGAGACTCACTGTCAAGGAGAGGCAGTGATCCTTATAATAGTTCACCCCGTGTTTAGAGGTTATAAAATTGAAGAGCAGATTCCTGAGAAATACCTTATTGGAGTTTCCTAAATCAACAAGCCAGCTAGAAGCAAAAGAAGCCCCACTCAAACTAGCTTGAGTTTGGGTTTACAAAAATAGATTATTTTTATACCTTATTTTTTATATTGTTCTGCCTTCCCTCCCCAGTTCATCCCCTTTGACCTGTGCAGATATTTCTCTTTCCCTCCAATTCTTGCAACTATCCCATCCATATTCCAGTCCCTGTTCCTACTTGTAGCTTCCCTGATTTTCATTAACTAAACACCTCAACCTGCCCCACCTTGTCCCAATCATTTAGTTTTAATATCAATTGTTTTAAGTTCCTGGATCCAGTCCAGGTCTTGTAACTTGGGCCTGAAATATGAATCACCCCTTCCTGAATTTTATTTCTTGTTCTTTTTCTAGCTAATGTGGTCATTATCTAAACTCTAATCTAAATATCCTTTCTCTAAGGCAAAGTCCATCAAGACGACCTCTATGATGTGATTCTTTTATTTCCTCAATGCAAGGCAGCTTTGAAAGTATGAGTGCCTTTGCCTGGTCATGGGGATTTTACAAAAGGAAAAAAGACTTCTTTATAAAATGAGGATCTAGGGTCTAGAAAGTTCTTATAGAGAATAGGTCCTTTAAGAGTTTTTGCATTCTTTTTATCAGATTTACAAACTGTCAGTTTGTGGTATGTTATTTTCAATAATTGATTAATTTCCTCACATTTTTTTGGTCATTCCCTTCATCTCCACATCCTTAATATCCCATCCTCTTCTTTCCTCCACTCTAAGCACCTGATCTTGAATGTTAAATTTACCCAAATGGTATTGTACTATACATCCACCTCTGCTCACTTTTTCCACAAAATATTATGCATGTTGTATGAATTCATATTGATATCTATACATCTTGTTCATCTTGTTTAACTGTGATGTATTATTCTATTTTTGGCTTATATAACAACGCTGTCTAATTGAACATTAATTGGACATTTCCATTGTCTCAAAGTCTCGACTACTACAAATAGTGCTCTGATATATATCCTTATCCAGGCTTATTTGGGTACCTAGCTAAGAGTTTCCTTAAGACACATAACCAAGGAGCTGTACTGATGGGTAGTAGATTATGCAAACTTGATTCCACTAAATACTCAAGTTGGTTCCCTGAATGGTTGCTCCAATATTCTTCCTTCTAATAGTGAATGAGAGTTTCTATACTTTCAAATCCTCACTAGCATAGGACACTGTCTGACTTTTAAAGTTTTACTCTTCTGATCAGTACACAAAATCATGTCTCATTTTAGTTTTTAATTCTACAGTTACTAAAAAAAATCAGCACTTCTCCATATAATTATTAGCCATTCAAGTTTTCTCCCTGTGAATTGCCCACACATACCTTTTGTTCACGTCTATATTTGGTTGCCTGACAGTTTCTTCTTAATTTGTAGGGATTCTTTACACTTTTAACCTTCCTTTATTTACGTATTTTTTAAACATATTCTTCCAGGTTGTTTTTAATGTTTATATATAGTACCCAATGTTAAACAGAAGTCTTTAATGTTACTATAGTCAAATCTATTAATTTTCTTCTATTTGTTTCTTATTTTAAAAAATCTCCTCCAGATTCAAGGTTGAATGATATTCTTCTGAATTTTATTCTAATAGTTGTATAATATTTCCTTTCATGTTTGGATCTTTAATTAATTTTGATTTTAATTTTTATAGGTACAAGAATGAAGTCCATTTCCCAGTAGAATTTATTAAATAATCTTTTTTCCACTTAGTTATGAAGCCATGACTGCTGTGCATGTGTGTATATATACATACATGTATACTCACATCTGATTATCTGATTGTCTGGTAAAACAATACATTCTTATCTGGTTGGGTAAGCCTCCTCTCTTTACTTTTACTTTTTTCTTAGCTATTCACAGACATTTAGGCCTCTGTAAATTTTAGTGTTACTTCGTTCATTTCTCAAAACTTTTACATTGGAATTTTTAATACAATTTCATTATGCTTATAGATTATTTTGGGAAGAACCGACATCTTTGCAATGTTAAGTTTTCCTATTCATGAGCATGTTAACTTTCTTTTTCTCCAAAGAGATAAGAAATAATACCTTACTTTTGCCTCCAAAAATCCTTAGACAATGAAAGAATGGTCATAGCTTTTATATAGGTGCTGGATACTTGAATAAAGATTTATTTGGAAGGACCTACTAACATCACTGACGAAAGTGCTCAAGAGAAACAAGACAAGGATGGAACTCTGACATGGTAACAGGGATTGTCCTCCAGATGTGGGTTCATTAGTTCAGCAGTGCTGATTGGTATCCTTTGAGCATATTTCTTCGACTAGCAGTTAATTTCTTTAGTTGTACTAGATTCTAGTCCATATTTCTCCACTATTTTCAAATGGACATAACAAGAACTTCTCTCTAAACATTCTGGGCCATTTTAAGCCTACTGTATTAGCCTAGTAATCCTTTCTGTATTGTGAAAAAAACAAATGAGGTCAGTGTGGTCTAACTTGGTCCTACTAACCTTCCATGGATTTTGGTAATTGCAGTTTCCCACTCACAGTGTACCAAACCATCCCTTTAATTGTCTCTTCTAAAATCATGCCCAAATTTGATGAGAAAAATCTACCCCTGTCTATATCAGGCATACCAAGGCTTTCCCTATGCTTTTTATAGAGTTCACTATATTTTATTATAGTTATTCATAGATCTGCCACTGAAGGTGAGAGCTGTACCTAAGGACAGTGCCTAGCATATGGTATATGAAATATTTTTTGAATAAATAAGTGAAACCCTTCACTCATTTTATCAATTAAAATTAAAGGCACTGACAGGAGTTTAGATTACAGGTGTGGTGAGCAGACTCTTAGGTGGCCCTCACAATTTCTGCCTTCTGGTATTTACATCTTTGATTATTCCCCTTCTCCTAATTGTGAGTAGGACCTGTGATTTACTTCTAACCAATCAAATACAGAAAAGTGACGGGATGTATTTGTTATAAGTATGCAAATGCATTATATAAAATTCAAATGCCCATCTTGTGAGGAGACTCCCTCTTCTCTGTTGGTTGTAAGGAAGTAAGAAGCCATGTGGAGAAGACCCACGTGGCAAAGGACTGAAGGCAGCTCCTAACTAACAATCAGCAAGAACCTGGAGCCCTCAGTCCAAAAACCCACTAAGAACTAAATGCTGCCAATACCACATGAGTTTAGAAGGAAATCCCTCCCCCTTCAAGCCTCAAAGGAGAGCAAACCAGTTGGCCCCTTGATTTAAGCCCCAAAGATGACTCAGCTAAGTCATGCTTGGACTTCTGACCCGCAGAAACTACGTATCTAATCATCCAGGAAGCTTTATAAATATAGACATAATCCAACCTCAAACATCAGAGAATTTTAAAAAGGGTTCTCAGGTAATTCTGATGATTATCCCTGGTTGCAAACCTTTGACCTAAATTAGCAACCAATTTTAATATAAAAATTAAAAATAACATTATATAAGAGTAGATATCTTTCTTATTGTCACAGAACTAATCATTGGCAGAGTCAGGAGTTACTTTGCCCCTTTCATACTAATACGTTTATCCATACCCTATCCTCAAATATGCAAAGGGTCTCATGTCTTAAAAAAAAAGAAAGTGATCTTTTCATGCCTTTCCCTTATTTCTCTTCTATTTATTCTTTTCAAGTTAAATCTAGTCCTGTCTCTGAGGTTTCTGCCATTTACCACTCACTTACTCTCATGCTTTATGACCTTTTAGCCTCACTAAATCCATTCACTGAGACACCCACAGTCTCTTCTAATCCATGGGCAACCGTGCCCACCCTGCTCTTTCCTATCATGGTGGCACAGCCCTAAGTGATTATAAAGAAGGAACAGAGGCAAAGACAAAGATGAAAGATGATGACCTCTGTCTTACTTTGGCTTTGGCTAGCCCAGGTCTTCTCAGTTCCACCAAGAGGGTGACATAGGAGGAGGCAGAAACTGACATCAGTCCCAGAGTTCAGTTAATAGCTGACTTCCCCACTCAGGCCCCTTGCCTTCTAGTGATGAGAGAAGATTTTGCTTTACCTTCTTAGATTCACCAAACAAGAAGTGGGCCAGTGGCTACTTGGGTGTCAGTCATCCAGTCCTAAGAAACTATAAATGCTATCAAATCAAGGCTGGTTGGAGGGGCTGGACCAGGGAAAAGGGATCTGGAAGTCTCTTTCTGAATAGGCCAGGCCTCTTGTGTTCCCATCTTGAAGCATCCCTGTGCTCTGAGGCCTGCAGCAGTGAGAGGTGAAGAACAATTCAGACCCTCCCAGCAATCCACTTAACTTACGTGAAGACAGTATTCCTGTTGGTACATTTTTTTTTCCTTTGGCTAAAAAAGTAATAAACTTCTTCTTAATTAAGTGACAAGTGTAGAAATGGTTAATTTTGGTTTTGGTAATACCACATGAGTTGGAAGGAAAGAAGTGAATCAAATCTAAGATTATAACCAGATCCCTCCACAGCCAGGCAGGAAGTCAGGAGAGAAAACACTACTGAGTGAACACAGTGCTCTAAACAAAGAGAAAGGGCGGGAGAGAAACCAATTCCAGAGATGTCCAAGGAGGGTGTTCAAGGTGTGATTCATTCCCAACCAATCGTGCATCGAGGTCTTGCTTTTCCCTAAGGGCTCTGCAAGTTGGGCTGACACAAGCCTATCAAGATTCCACTAACAGACACATCTCCACATTTTTATCTTAAGAATCTTGGTCTCCTAGGGCCATCAGAGACCTCTCAGTCTTGATTCCAGAACCACCTTTCTTATCTGAGATTATAGATTTTGAGTGCACCAAGGTCATTCCTGCTTATTGTACAATATCTTTGCCTCTGGCATGCACCTGCCTTAATTGTAAAATAATCCTTTCTGTACCTTCTCTTCAGTCCCTTTTACATGCCTTCATTTTTAAACACCTTTATGCCATGCACATTAACTCCCTCTAACCACCTCAACTCACACCTTTCAATGAGCACCTTGTGAAAGTCCCTTTCTTACCCTAAAGCAAGAGGCTCAGAAGTGACACTGAGAAAAGTTTCCGTTGTATCAGTGTCTATGGTTGCACTGATGCATTCTTTACCCAATCCACCTGATCTCTGTTATCTCAGCTTCGCTGAAAGGGATAAGCTTTCTATTAACAAACAGGGCAGCCTGTGTTCTCCTGCCTGTCTGCAAACGGGACTATATTTCCAGCAATTAAATTGTGCTCCCTTGATTGGAGAACCAGAACTTGAACTTGAGGCTTCCTTCTGAACGTATAATCACTCTTTCCCTTCAAATCCACCAGCAGCTGACCTCAAAACAGAAAGTTTCCCATCAGGCTTTTGGATTCTCCTTTCCCCAAATCTATTTTGGTTGTTCTCTTTGTCCCAAGACTTATCTGTGCCCCAGAGTTTTGATGGAATCTAAGTTTGTCTCTAAAAGGGTCCTCCCAAAGCAATATCATTTTTTCCCAGATATTTCTGATTTTTTTCCCTTCATATAGTCATTTGGAAAAATTTCTAACTCTTCTCTCTCTCTGTTTTTACTGGGAAGGGAAAATTGCTTACTGCTGATGGTGGCTTACAAAATAATAATTTCTTATTAAAAACAATCATAGGTAACCAGATGCAACATATTTTAGAACAGTACATCAGATTAAATATATAGTAATAATCTTCCAGTAGGTAAGAGTAAGTCACATAAGATTTCTATTTTAAATTAGCTCACTTAACAAGTCAAAGCTTTCTGTTCCAAGACCATAGCAATGAGCACTTAAACTACTAGCCCGTCCATTTACCCAGATGCTAGTGAAAACACAGGCGCACAGTGAGCTTAAGAGCGAGCAATAGAGTTGGCATCTCCTGGTCCTCTTTGTCTATCCTTCAGGTAATCCCAAGGTTCACATCACTGACAGCACTTCTGTCAGGGTAAGACTACTCCTGCTTTGTGAACATGACATACACAGAAGAAGTTAGGTATCTGCACCAAAGAGTAAAACAAATCCAATTATGTACCAGCGATTTTAATGCCTTTCCACTAAAACCTCAGATTGTAAAGAGCCAGGGAGCATGCTTACTTATTTATACCCTGCTTCCCTCCAAATAGGATTTGAGGCAGCTCATTGAGCATGTTAATAATGCTTATTCTCCAGATCCTATTTACTGTGTTGTGCTGCAGTAGATGTCATTACCCCTGTTTGCTCTTAGAAAATCTGACTCTTTGAAAGGTTGTTTGTTTGTGGAGTTTTCTAAAATGCTGAAGGGACTGCGGTCTGACTTCTGGTACTCCCACAGGGCTTTGAGCGCAGGAAGGAAAGAAACTTAAACGGAGTGGAGCCACCAAGTGGGAAGAAGGTAACATTAACACATCGGACTCTAGGATCCTTGGACAAGTGTTGATGTAGAGAGGTTGGTGGCCATAGAGGAGGTGCCCTGTCTGTGAATGGGACTTGGGGAATTTTTTGATGTTCCTGTTCCTGACACCCCACCTGAGGATGGTACCTATTCACTGGGTTATTAAAATTTTCCTCTTGATATCTCAAGTAAGGCACTGTGGAGTTTGGAAGCCTCCGCTGTTTAGAAATAAATGTTTCTCATGTATCTGGATGGAAACTCAGAGTGAGAGAGAAAAAGCATTGACTGAGAGCTCACTGCGTATCTGGTACTGTGCTAGGCATTTTGCATATAACATTTCAGCTGATTCCTATAAGAAATCCACTAGATTGGAGCTACTGTTCCTTTTTTGCTGAGAAAACTGATCCTGAGGGTGCTGTTTTTCCCAAGTAGAGGCAGCTGGTAAATGATGATGCTGGAAGTGGAGCTTGAATCTATTTATGACCTACAGATGTCCTACCTTTGTGCTAGACAAACTGATACCCAGCACTGCACTTAACATATAGTAGACACAAGGCTAATGTGTGCTTGCAAGAAAGACACAAAATAGAAAACAACTTGTTCAATAGATATTGACTGAGTGCCTACTGTGTGCCAGACACCATGAATCAACATAGGATAAATTTTACACTAAAACTGCAATTCAAATGTAAATCAGCTTTAATCTATGAAAATGAAATCAGGCTAGCAGGGAGGCCATAAATGAGTCTGTTAGAATATATCCCACAAGAGGAAGAGCAGGCAGGAAAAATGAGGTGAAGGGACATTGAGATAATGTAATTTTAAAATTGGCTCCTGTTCTCCTGAAATACTTTTAAGACTTTACTGCAAAATTACATAGTCATCAGGAATATGCCATTTTTAAAAGACTTTCTCACTTGGGTCAGTGAATAAATAATAATACACGTTTAAAAATGCATGACTATTCATTAAACCATTGACCACTTCCAGCCTATTGAGTACATAAGTATTTTAAAAATTACTTTAATACATATTTACCCAATAGACCAGAAAAGTTCCTTTGGTACATGATATGCATTTTAAAAGCTGCCTGCCTCAGGAGTTATCCTATTGGAACCAGACTCTGCTGCCAACTACATAATATGCATTTTAAAGAACAACATAATTATGTGCTTCCCCAAGAGAACAAAGTTAATACTGAGGGTCAATAATTAGTACCTTCCTTTACCACTTTTTATTCTTTTCTGTCAAATAAAATGGAGGGGGAAAAAAGTTTATAATTGCCCTTCTGTCTATTTTATCTCAACAACTAGTGTCCCATTGCATTTCTCACCTCTACCTTCAAAGAGGAAGAGAGAAGAGGGGGAAAGAGAAGGAGATGGAAAACGTTAAAAACAAAAAAAGAAAAGAAAAGAAAACTATGTGTAATAAAAATTAAGTGCCTAGTCTGCATAAAGGCCCTCTGTTACCTAGTCACTGAGTCTGTGTCCATTGGCATGAGTTTGGGGTGTCTCAGCAGGGAATCCATTCCCATTCACACAAACATAAAATAAAAAGCTGTCTTTTCAACAGATAGACTAATTCACTAATTTCTCCACTCACTGTCCTCATTTTGCCACACTGCCACAGCAGGGCTATCAGTCCACCTCTGAGGGGTCCCTGACAGACAAAACAGCAACCTTGACACCCTCTCCATAATCTTTCTCCCTTAATCTCTGGTGTTGCACAGCTACCCACTTAGTTCTAAAGAACACACCTAGAATGGAAATCTCACTTAGTATTTAAGTATTAGATGTGGGCTGGTTGTAGAAAGTGAGTGATACGTCTGTGAGTACAGATGGCCGCTGTACACACTACTCCTACGTGTCATTCTTCCTCACTCCCGACTGTGATAGCAGACACCCTGTGGTATTTATTTTATTTTTAAAACTCCATTTTGAGCAGAGGTTTGCTTCCTGTTTACCACTACTCCCCCACTGCTTAATCAGTCACATCCATCTACAAAAAGAAACTACGGAAAACTTTCACAAATTCTATTTGAGTCTTAAGAATCATCTGCCTTCTGTTCTAGATGTGTTTATTTTGTTCAGCCTGGAGAAATGAATTCAGGTTTGTTCAGGATGGGTAAGATAACCAAAGTCAAGTTTTTAAAAACAGATTCATCCCAGTAATTTATCATTGATTCTTTCTTTTCATTTTTTAATCATTATTTCATAGTTAAAGAATACCCCAGATTTAAAAGTTGATGGGAATTTCTTAAAGATACTTGGTAATTTTATAAAGGAGGAAATAAGTCTTAGTAGAGGCTAAGTGGACTATAATTAAGCAAGGTTTATTCGCATTAGCACAGTGATTAAAATATACTTAATATTTAAAGAAACAATTCTAATATCAAAAAGGTTTATCTAAATTTCCAGGCAATTGTACTAACGAGCTGAATGGTTCAACTTAACGTACCATGTTCTTCACTCTCCAGTTGACAAGAAGGTGTAATTGGAAACATTTTGTAAATATTAAATCATTATTTTATTGTGGGTATGGATACAGATGTATAGCAAAGAACTATATAAAATTTTAAAATAAGGAATGCCATCATAAGTCTAAACCAGCAATGTTCTGACACAACCACGTCTTGTTACGTAGATTGGCTTGTTTTAGACACATCACTCTCTATAAGTAGTAAATGCTACTTGAGGGTCAGGTTCATTTTATCATTTCATAACAGCTCTAAGATACAGACAAAACATTAGAACAAACAAGAAGGAGACTTAAAGTGTCCAGGCTGTTTGACGTGTTAATCATTTTCATAAGCCTGAGAAATATACCAATACCTGTTTGTTCAAGAGCATGCTCTCTTTTTGTTCTAATAATTTTAAAAATAAATTTTTTATTTTCACCATATTAGGTTTGGTCATAATTAGATTCAATGTAACAAAATAAGACATACCAGAATCTAACTGAGTGCATTTTCTCGGTCACTGTGAGTTTAATTGGTATTGGGGAAACCCATCTTTTATTCACTTTAAATATATTTTTTCCATATACTATTCTTTGGCACTTTTCTTCCAAAAGTTGTATCACCTAAAGCAGCACCAGATCCATTCCTTAGGCAGGATATGATGCCCTCTCGTTGCAGAACTGAAAAAAGGATGACTTGAAAGGGCAATCAGATTTAGCAGAAAAGCTGGGCTTCACCAAACTTTGTTTCTAAAATCTTGTGTGTGTGTGTGTGTGTGTGTGTGTGTGTGTTTGTAACAAAGAAAGAGAAAACATAGATGCTCATGTTTAAGGGCTGCCCTTTTTTTCACTCCCAGTTGGGTTGCCAGATTCAGCAAATAGAACTATGGGACTACCAGTTAAATTTGAATTTTGGATAAACAAGAAATATTTTTATTTAGAAAATTTATAAAATATTATTATATTGTGTTTAAATAAGTATACCCCATACAGTATTTGGCATATACTTTTTTTGATTATTTAAAAAAAATTTTTTTATTGAAGTATAGTCAACTTACAATGTGTTCATTTCTGGTGTACAGCATAGTGATTTAGTTATATGTGTATATATATACATATATCCTTTTTCATTTTAGGCTATTACAAGATATTGAATATAGTTCCCTGTGCTATACATTAGGACCCTGCTGTTTATCTTTTTTATATATAGTAGTTAGTATCTGCAAATCCCAAATTTCAAATTTATCCCTCCCTACCCCCTTTACCCCTGGTAACTATGTTTGTTTTCTATGTCTGTAAGTCTGTCTCTGCTTTGTAAATAAATTCATTTGTGGCCTTTTTTTTTTTTTAGGTTTCCACATGTAAGTGATATATGGTATTTTTCTTTGGCATATACTTTATACTTAAATTTGTTTTTTATTTATCTAAAATTCAATTATAACTGGACCTCCTGAATTTATCTGGCAACCCAACCACCAAGGTTTATTATTAAAGAATATCTTGGGGGTAAGATCAAGCTAAAAACTCCCCTAAAATTGGCCCAAGTTTAGCAAGTTTTTTTGTCTTTAACTGAAAAAAATTTTTAAACAATGAAGGCAATCTTGAGATGAAAGACTGATGTCAAGTGCAGAAACAGAATCACAGTGAGTGCCACTGGGTTTACAGCACAAGACATTCTCCTCTAGGCATCCAGAGCATGCGCTCCTTTTCTAATAGATTCGCCCCCCAGAAAGGACTTTGGGCCTCACTTTTCCCTGCTTTTCTGGAGATGACTTTTATCTTTTCTGGAATCCTATATTTTGATTTACCTAAAGTGTTTCTGAGTGATTCTAGTACATTGTACACACAAAGCTCATCACTACCTCCAGGGGTTGACATTTTGCCAGTGTCCACTTTACTTCCCTTTAAATTCTTTCCCCCGCCCCAATTACAACCTAATTGTTGCATGTGTTCCCTCTACACACTTTCAGAACCTCACCAGGCAATGTTATGATTTTTGCTTCAATTGTCAAACATAATTTAGAAAACTCAAGAAGAGCAAATCAACTGTATTTACCCATTTTTTTTATTTTTCCATTTTCTTTTTTCCTTCCTGATGTTCTAATATTCCTTTTCTCTTATCACTTCTTTTCTTTTTCAAAACTCCTTTATTCAAACATTATTTCAAACTTCCTTCAGCCATTCTTCTAGGGTGGGTCTGCCAGTGACAAATTCTTTTAATTTTCCTTCATCTGAGAATATCTTGATTCCCCCTTCATTCCTGAAGGACATAGAATCCAGGCTGATAGGTCTTTGTTCTCAGCACTTGAATTATGTTTGCTACTTCCTTCTGGCCTCCATGGTTTCTGATGAGAAATCCACTGTTATTCAAATTATTTTTCCCTTAGAGGTAAAGAGACCATCATTTCTCTCTCACTGCTTTCAAGATTTTTTGTCTTTAGTTTTCAGGAATTTGTTTATGATGTATCTGGATCTGTATTTCTTTGGATCTACCTTGTCTGGGGTTTACTCAGCTTCTTGAATCTGTAGGTTTATTGCCAAATGTGGGAATTTTTCAGCCATAATTTCTTCAAATAACTTTTCAGCCCCATATCATTGTCTTCTTCTAAAACTTCAATGACACAAATGTTAAATCCTTTGTTATAGTTCCTGGAGAGGGCTGCAGAAATTGAGAACTTGACAGCAGATATCCTGTTTGTCTCCATCCTGTGTTCCTTCCCGGTGCACCGCTGGGGGCAGCAGTATTGGCTGATGGCCTGATGGTGCAGTGTCCTTTGTTTACTGATAAGGTAGGCGGCATTCTTAGACCTCTCTACTTCAGTCTCAGAAGTATCTCTTTTTCTGTACGCTCTATAGATCTCATCCTAATCCGTCTCTTTTGAAATCATATTCTATCAAATTTCCCTCTTTTTCCTAAACTCTCAAACTTTTACTTTTTTTAATGTCTATCCTTCATCCTGAATACATACTCACATCCCTAGCAAAAAAAGAAAAAAAGAAAAGAAAAATTCCCTATGTCTCCTTTAGCTGTATCCTTATGAATCACGGTTTTTTCACAGCCAAGAGTAGGCAACAGTGCTGACCTCCCCTTCTTCTCATCACTCTGTGCTAAGCACAGACTCAGAGAGATAGAGGAGAGAGAGCCCATGCATCCTTCATAGGTCAGAATAACGTTCCTAAGTCTCAGTGTAATGTTTCAGTACAAGCACCAATCAAACATTGTATTTTGTCAGAAACAAGATAAAATTTCAAAAAGATATGAAATTTACTACATGAAATCATAAAATTTTTTCATGTTCTATTTATCCTGCAGCTGAAAACCACCTATGTTTTCCATCCAAACAGAAAATAAAAAAGACTTCCATTGCTATCTAACATTATGACCTGTAATTATTACATCCACCTTTTCTGAGCTTCATCTTATAGATTCCTTTATCATGAATGTCTATGTTTCAACCCACTCATTCCTACCTCTGCCCTCACCATCCCCACTGAAGCTATTCTTAATTATTGGCATCAATCTCTTCTTCGTCCTATATGAAAGGAACACCTTTCAGCCCTCAGCTCTTTGAAGTCACATGATTAAACATGGTACTTCTTCATCTATGAAATCCTCTTCTCCACTGGAATATTTAAAGATATTCCTTCCTGTTCATCTTCCTACCTACTCAACTCTTCTTCTCAGTCATGAATGCCCCCTCCTTAAATATTTGTGCTCCCTCACACTCTATACATTTCCCTGGACATGCCCCTCCATACTATGGTTTCAACTGCCATTTCTGTGCTGAGGACTTCCAAATGTTAATCTCCAATCCCAAGCTCACTCTTGAGTTCTTTCCACCTGGATATTCCCCAAACTCAGACAAATCAAAAAGCAATCTCATCCTCTTTAAGACTAAATCTGCTCCTCCCCTTTTATTTCATCTTTCAGAAATGGCATCTAACTTAGTCACTAAAGTCAGGAACACCTAGCAGAGTGCAATAACAGATTAAGGACCTTTTGCTTATAATGATATTTGTCTTATTATAATTTGCGTGCTAATTCTTATTTTTTACATGATACAGTGAGTTTATTGTTGACTTCCTAAAAATGGCATCCAATACAGTTTTGGTGAGTTAATAAAGGAAAATGGAATTTATCTAGGACAACACTAGTAACCACAAGTCTTCCTTTGGGATGAAATAGATCATTCCCACTCTGCAGGGATTTGTACCTAGGTGTGTGTCCACTGCTGCATGCCAGCATCTGAAACTACCTCGCACATAATGGGTACTCAATAAATATTTGCTGAATGAAAGAATAAAAGTGCTTTTTCATACAGACTTTGTTTTCCACACTTTTCATAAGTCTAAGACTATAGTAGTGTCCTAATTACACTATGCATTAGTTATCTATTACTACATAATAAATTAGCCCCAAAACTTAGTGACCCAAAACAGCATTTATTATCTCACTAATTCTGCAGTTCAAGAATCTGAGTGATGCAGACAGAAAACAAACTTATGGTTACCAGTGGGGAAAGTGAGTGAGAAGGAATAAATTGGGAGTTCGAGATTTGCAGACACTAACTACTATATATAAACTAGATAAACAACAAGTTCATACTGTATAGTACAGGGAACTTTGTTCAATATCTTGTAGTAAACTATGATAAAAATGAAAAAGAATATGAAAAGGAATATATATATGTACACGTTTGACTGAAACATTATGCTTTATACCAGAAATTGACACTTTATAAACTGACTATACTTCAATTTAAAAAAAGAATCTGAGTGATGGTTAGCTGGGTTCTTGGCTCTGGATACCTCACAAGGCTGCATCTTAAGGCTCAACTGAGAACCTTCTCACTCACCTTGAGAGGAAGCAAGTTAGAGGGGAGGAGAGGGTGCCAGCAAGATGAAAGTCACAGTCTGCTGTAGTCTAACCACAGAAGTTGACAGCCATCACTTTTGCCATATTCTGTTTAAGAAACGAGGTCCATCCACACTCAAGGGGAGGGACTTCATGAGGACATAAACACCAGGGAGAAAAGGTAGGGGAGTGTTCATTGAGAGTTATGTCACAAGCTGCCTACCACATCATATATAAATACTCTTCTGAGGAGTAGGAAGCCACTATGGACAGAAACACTGGAGGCCACAACTAAAACTACACTTATTAAAATATTCCAGCATGTGAGGAAACATTCACTTCTTTGCACCCTTATTAGTAAACAAACAATTTTTCTCTAGGGACAAAGAAGCCTTTCTTCTCTGTTATCTGAGCTCAAAAATGTCTTCAAGAATGAGATTTGAAAAAAAAGAAGAATGAGATTAGATTAAGTTGCAAGCATATTTTAAAACCCTATAGTTCACATCCAGACTTTCCCCTTCCCTTCTCTACCCAGGCCAACCACCTACATAAAATAGCAATGAGAGGCTAGATTCCATTGTCAATTTGGTCAGACTGATTTTGAGCTGGATTCAAAGTTGAGGACCAGATGTAAATGCAAAGGTCAATATCTGTCTGGCACAACTTCCCACACACAAATGACCTATTGACTACCTCATAGGCAAATTGCCATCAAGAGTTTCAAGTTCCACATAACCTCAAAGGACACTAAATCTATTCATTTCAGTCTTGCTTAGTATCCACAGTAGATGAAAAAGGATTTAGTAACTTGATTAGATGAATGGTGATTGGTTATAGGAGTCAATTCTATTATTTGTTTGGTAGAATTTGGACAACACATTGAGCTTAGAAATTAATAGAATTGTGTGTGGGGATTTAGAGTGCTCAGAGGATTCTTTTGGTCACGGATGGTTAAAACTGCTTGGTTAAAGATTTCATAGGCTTCCACATACAGTTTCTAAAGCAAAAGCTGATTCTTTGTATATTTAGCACCAACTATTCATTGTTGCCAGAAAATGATAACCTTGCCAGAAAATGAGAACAAAGAAGATTTTGAGTTCTTCTTGAAAGACAGTGAATTTGAGATGGCTGATTGTGAGTTAATTGCCTCTGAACATTTTTGAAATTGCTGCTTGTGCATTTTCTTATTGCTGACAGGTTCCCTAATATTGACAATGGGAATTGTTTTAAGCAAGATCGTGCAATTTAGTTTTACCTCCTTTTTTCTAGACCTGTAAGTGTGGAAGTAATTGATTCTCTTTGGCATAGCTCTTGGGGTAAAACTTATGTATTAGTGACCTTGATTTGGGGGACCCACAAAGAGGTGGAAGAGGTTGAGAACTAAAGAACAGTGCTTCTTATATCAAAGAAACCCCAAAGGAAGTGAGGAAAAACAAGTATATGGCTCAAACTCCAAAATAGGGAAGGAAGGAGAGCACATGAAGACTCAAAGGTGATGACCTGACAACAACCTGGCATGGTGGTCTTATGATGGGGAGGGATCTGGTCTGTCTGTGATTTGTGATCTTTCTTCTACCTCCAACCTGCTGTGTGATCGTAGAGCTAGGCTTTGTAATATGCAAAATGAAAGTATTGAAATGCTTGATCTTTAAGGTCCAAATTCTAGCTATAAAATTCTCTACTGGGACTGAGAACGGATACTCAACCAAATCATGAAGTAGATAAATTTCCGGCCTACAACTCCCTATCAATTTACATTTCCTTCCTCTTGGCATCTTTCCCCAAGAATTCTCTTCAATCTCCAGATCTTATCTGGGTGAATATTTTTACTCCTCGGGCAGTCAAATCGTAATTAATGCTCCATAGTTGATTAGTAATAAAGATGTTAGCTGATAATGGCTGAATGAATGACCCTTCTCACAAGTAATAGCATTTTAAACATAAATTGAATTCTCGAAGACTAAAACATCATGACCCCAAAGCCTGAAATTATAGTGACGAACTGAGGGGAAGTAGAGTTAGTTTTTTGAGTATAAGTAATCATCTACCCTGCTTATTCATAAAGCCATCCTGACTGATTTGTCTAGAGTGAGAAGTTCAAGGTAAAAAGAGTTGGAAAAATACCATACTAGCACAACTTTGAGAGCAGACAGACTCGAAGTCCCTGTTCTCCTTTTTGCTAGCAGTTTGAGCAATCTATGAATCTGTCTGATGGTAATTCTTATCTATAAAACTAAACTAATAATACCTATGTCCCAGAATTATTTTAAAGAATAAAGAAGACAATATATCTGGCACATAGTACCCATGTGACAGCTGCTGACTATCATTATTATTTCCTTATTCCCGGGAATGTAGTGATGAACCTCATTTTAAAAAGCAAATAATGTTATTTTCAATCCCATATGGAAACTCACAAAAAGCTTTGCTGTTTTTTAAAATGAATATATACACCATATAAGAAGATCTCTGACTGTAAAATAATAATACTGGCTCAGCATAAGAAAATCAGTCTGATTATTTTGTGGTTAATTTTAAATAATGGGTTGTTTGAATACTGCTTTACCTTGTGAAATCAAATCTTTCTACTTTCAATGGATAGTTTTCAGTCCCTCATTAATGATGGATAATTTCCCTAAGTCTTCAAAATTATCTGTCCTGTTTGGATAATCTTTAAATGATGGAAATCAATTTAATTAAAATAGAAAAGAACTGACCCCATGCCATGAATAAAACAAGTACAAATGAGAAATTAATCCAAAACAGAAGCTCCCGGGATCTTCACACTTCATTAGCCCTTGGACACTGGCTAGTCAATATTAGTACTGTAGCCTGATTTTAGTATTTAAATCCCTTTAAATTTTATTCAGATCTATAGCTTTTGCCTTTAAAGACAAAGTATTGAGGAACTATGGGGCCATGAGCTGAGTGAGTGTTCTTTCCACCAACAGGGCCAAAAGGTAGCCTCACACAGGGAGACCTGCCTATAAAGTAAAACTGTCCTCTTCCCTCCTCCAGCTTTCCATCTGCAGGGTTCAGAGGGATTCCCAAGTACCAGGCGTAAGCCCATCTCATGGTCCTTCACACCCTCACTGCCTAGTGTCCAGTGAAAATGGCAGAACTTTGCAACTCTAGGTAAGACTGCCATCCTTTTGTCCTGCCTCAACACTGCCAGTTCAGGCTAGCCTTGAGACCATCAGTACTAACTTCATAATGCCTTTAATTACTGTTTGTGTCTTCATCACAAGAAACCCAGGACACCCTAGCCATCCTTGTTCCCTGAACTTTTTTCTTATTTTCCCTGAGAAAAATGAAATAATCAGATGACTTTAACAAGTTTTCCTACTATTCCCACTCCCCTATCCATCTAAGTTCTCTTCCTTCTTTCTCGTTACTATGAATTAACAGTTCATGTTCCTAGCTAAGGTTAATGCCTCTACTTTGCAATAGAGACCATCATCTCTTGCCTGCTTGAATATTGGTCCAGCTGATTTCTTCTCTCTCTTGCATATTGTTCACTTTTTCCAGTGCCTCTCTTTCATCATCATGCAAGCATGGTAATCTTTCTCTCATTAAAACACAATTTGTCTCTTGATTTCACCTCTATTTTCTTTTAAGTTCATTCCAATAAGATTTTTGCCTCCATGATTCCATGAAAAGTCCTCTTACTCTTATCATTGTCAACATGACTTCATCATTATTAAATCCAAGAGTCCATTCTTAACTCTCATCCTACTTAACCTATGAGGAACATTGGACACATTTGATCATTCGCTCCTTCTTGACATGGCTTCTAAATCTCCATACTCCCCTGACTTTCTAATAATTCACCAGGTAGTTCCTATGGTCTGTGTGCTAGTTTCCTCACAGCTCACCAGCGTTAACAATTGAGTAACCCAGGATTTGGTCCCTGAGCCTCATCTACTTGGTGATTTCATCCAAGGCTTTAAATATTGCCTCCATGATGATGCCTCCCGAATTTAATCTCCAGCCAGGGCCTCGCCTCTTAACTTCAAACTACCCCTCAACATCTCCACATGCATGACTAATAGGCATCTCAAGGGTTGAATGCTCCAACTGAGTGCCCAAATTGATTCTTCTCCCCAGATCTTCTATCACAGTCTTTCTTAGTGAAGAACAGCTTCTTTCTTCCAAATTGCTCAGGCCAAAACCCTCAGAGTCACTCAACTTTTCTCTCTCTTGCACACATTTACATCTTATCCTATCCAACAACAAATCCCACCAACTGTATCTTCAAAATATTTCCAGAGTCCAACCACATTTCACCACCTCCACCACTATTATCCTGGCTCAAGCCACCATCACCTTGTGCCCAGAGTATTGCAATGGCTTCTTAAGTGGTCTCTTTGTGACTTTCTGTATATTTTCAACACTGTAGCCACAGGGATCCTAGGGAAACCTATAAGTCAGATCATATCACTCTTCTGCTCGAAAGTCTCTAATATCTCACTCAGATTAAGAGCCAATGTTTTTACAAAGGCTTCCAAAGCCATATAAAATGTAGCTCTTTGCTGACTTTCATCTCCTATAATCTCACTCCTCTATGTCCCTACCCTGCTGGGCAACTTGTTCTTCCTCAGACTTGCCAGGTACAGTTTCACATGAGTGTCTGTGTTCGCTGCCCTCATGGCCTGGAATGCTCTTCCCACATACACACACACATGACTCAATCTTTCATCTCTTTATGTGTGGTCTTTGTTCAGACGTGCTCTTCTCAAAAAGGTTTCCTCCAATCACCATATTTAAAAATAGAAACCCCAACTCTGACCCTCTGTCCCCATTCACTGCTTTGTTCTTCTCTTTTTCAACTTTCACCATATAACATGTATGTGTTCTACTTATAGTCTTTATTAACTATCCATCTCTATTAGGATGAAAACCTCATGAGCCCAAGGATTTTTAATCTCATTTTATTCTCTGTTCTCACAGGTACCTAAAGCAAAGCAATTTGAAAAATGGAAAAATTCTTAGATGCTCAGGAAATAGACAAAATAGTCAATTATAGTGATGTTATAATAATAATACTATCCAAATATTAACGTAATATTTACTATAGGTTTTTTTATATATATGCTATTTTAAAAATTAACTCTTTTCATTTTCAAAACAAATCTCTGAGTAGATAGTATTTTTGTCCACATTTTAGAGATGAAGAAATTGACACCCAGAATGGTTAAGAAGCCCACTCAAGATCATAAGATGATGTGGGGAATCATAATTTGAACGTGGAATTTACACTTAACTTCTCTAGGTTCTGCTTCCTCTGTTAAAATTGGGAAAATAAGATGTTCCTTGCAGGGTTGTTATGAGGATTATAGATAATTTCTACAAAGTATAAACACAATAGACTAGCACAGTGTCTAACTCTGGCATGTCAGTACACGGAAGCAATAATTATGCAGCAACTGCTGAACATACAGAGTAAAATCTAGTACAAGGGATCTGAAAATACCTTTCTAAATGGAAGTGCTATGTTATTCAGTCTCTCAGTGTGTGTTTTGATTGGCAGTGCTGTAATGAATGGAGGCCTTCAAAATCACACAAATGAAAATGAGTTTTTTCTGCCTATGAGAAAAATTAATTGGGGTTTTGTTTTGTTATTTTAGCTTAGCAGCTGTATCATGCAAGCCTGCATCCACATACACACCATCTAACAATGCAGGCATATTTGTTTTTCAAGTCCGAAAGAGAAGACCACTCAGTATTCGTTTTATTTGTCTTGGATTAATTTGCTCTTCATGTAAGCTTGTAGAGCTACAGTATAAAGAAATCTTTAAACTCCAGACCTGCTGACTGGCAGGAGCTTAGACCACAGAGGAACCAGAAACAAGGCTCTGTACAGGGGCTCTGAAATGAAGTGGGTAGACTGATGTCCCCATTTGTGTTCCAATGCCCCCAAAATACTGTCACAGCATGTGCAACAGGAGAGGAGCTCTATTGAATTTGCATTCCGGAAAACAAACTAAAAGGTCAGCATGCATGCATATTTATAATGGAATTGGCATGTGGTAATCAATGAGGGGAAATGTTTCTTTCTTAAGCTTTTCTGGGGAGAGCTTGCAGTCAGTCTTAGAAAGCTCTTGTAACTATACTTCAATATTTTCAGAACACTTAGGACAAAGAGTGGCCAAACTAATAATCTACTGACTTTACAATCTCAATGCTAAGACTCAAATGCAGTATCAAAGTAGTACACTTTTCATGTTCATCAAAGGGCAAAAATAGACTGTGGTATAATTAAAGTAGAAAGCATCAAAAAAAAAAAAAAAGAACACCTGCTTGAAACTATACTATAGCATAAATTTCTTAGATTGGCAAAATTCCTTAATTGGAAACACTACTGGTGGAGCATGTCAATTTTGCAGGGGACAATAGCTGTCAACCATGTTTATCAAAATAGAGATCGTACCTTTATACAAGTCTTTTTCTAGTGAGAATGAGTAAAGTGGTCTTCCCACAACTCCCAATTCTATAGACTTGGAATTTATTAGTCATTTTATCCCAGATTAATTAGTTTTAAAAATATTTGTTTGCATGACTGATAGAGGTATCTAGAAAAATACATTAATAAGGAAAGCATCACTTTTGTAATACAAAATCAGTGTTTCTCAGTATACCTCCATTTGGTTATCAGACTATGTTGTCTGATAGGACCTTTCTCCAGAACCCATATCCTTCAAAAAATGTGACTCTTGTCACCAAACACAGTACCTGTACCAGACAGAATGGTGGAAATGCTGGACCAGAAGCTTCTCTGTCTCTTTAAGCCCCACTGAGTTTTCTGTGGTCATTATATCATCTGTTTTTCTCTGTCAACCCACTCCGTGAACCCTTTACAATTTCACCTTCAGAGATTATTTTGCATAGGTTACAGTTCTAATTTTCTGAGTCCTAACAATATAGAATAGAATTCCTTAATGTCATTAATCACATAATCCAACCCACACTCCCACTTCTAGGAACATCTGATCATCACCATGATTTATGGCTTCTTGCAAAACTTAATCACTGAAGTCAGTACTTCCTCACCTGACCTCAGCCCCCTCTCACTTGTTTATTCTTCCTCACATAGTACTTAGCACCCACTACTTTACATACAGAACTCAATAAATATCAATTAGATTAAATTGAGCTTATCCTTTTCCTTATGACTGTTTCAGTAACTTCGGACTGTAAATGAACTTCTGGGTTTTAAATGGACTTTAGTTTCAGACGTGAGTGGTTGGGAATTAGTTGATGGAGTAATTAGCAGCAAATTTGAGTTAGTTGGAAAAACTAGGGTAGGTGAATAGGAGGTAAAGATTAAAAGATGATAAGAAAAGCACCCCGTTAAGACAAGGCTGATACTGAGATGAGTCTGGGAAGATTCATAGTTCGTGCAAGTATAGTAATAATAAATTTAAAATTTTAGCTTGCATATGTGTAAAATGTGAACTACAGTGAGTGAAGGCAATAAGCAGGGTGATAAGGTACTGTGAAGAGATTGTGGGCAAAGGATAAATTGGAAGAGGGATTGCTATGAGGTTATATAGATGCAATTAACATATGTTATCCAGGCACTGGATACACTGACAAGAAGGAGACCTGGTAAGTCAAAAAGTTTCTCACTCAACACAATTGCTTTGTTTCAAATGAGGAGTTAATATTCAGAGCATGATAGCTGATATTTCTCATTTGATAATGTATCAGTGTATGCTGATTGCCTTCATTCTATATTTGTACTGAATTGTTTGGGGAAATGGAAGAACTAGTCATCCCATCCCTTAGACTGACTGAAAAAATGTAAGAAAACAAAAAACAATCTTCCTGGGAATTTGTGCAAATAGAATTTAAGTGGAAGTTAGACAATTATTTGTGTACATTATTGTAGTAATCCTACATAGAGGAAGCTTTGTATAGCTTTCTAAAGCACAGGCTTTGGTGTCAAACTAACCTGGACCCCAACCAGTGCTCAACTAATCCCTACCTGTGTGCCCTTGGGAGAGTCATGGCACCTCTCTGGGCCTCAATTTTTTCATCTGTAAAATGAGGATAACCCCCATGCCACAAGGTTCTTCTGGAAGTTAAGTGATGTGATGTATGTAAAATTGAATTATTTATGGCAATAACGATGGTGGTAAAACCATATTTTAAGAATATCTGAAATTTAAGCCTATAAGTCTATATAACCAGCAGGCTGTGGGCTGCATTGTCTTCCAGGCTACACAAAGGGAAAGCTCCTCAAAGTGGGGGCAGTGTAGGGTTTAGTATATAAGCATTGGGGAAGTGCCCTACTCAAAAGCACCATCTCCCCTACATCTTAGACATTTGCTAATTTAACATGAGTGTGTGAGAGCAGGAGCAGAAATCCTGAGGCTACTGAATGAGTAGCTACTGAAAGAAGCTCTTCTACATAACCACTGGTCCTGTGCACACTTAAGATCTCACACATAAACATGTACGCACACATGTATATATGAACTCGTGCATGCAGACACATATAAACATGCACATGGCTAAGCCCAGGCCAGCTGTCAGCTGCCCTGAGGTCTCAGAACCCAATTTCTAACCTCCAAAGGGGGGTTAGAAGTAGGTGGCAGGGGTGAGTGCAGGGGTGAGTGTGTCAAGAATGTGTGCCATGTTAGTGGCATGGATAGTGCCGTTACAGGGGTGTGAGTGGATGAGAGAGTGGTGGGTGCACACAGTCAGTACTGCTGCCATATAGGGCTCTTGGGGCCGTACAATCATGGGAAGAAATCTGACTTAAGCAAAGAAATCTCTTCTAATGCAAACAAAGGTGTTAAATGGGTGAGTGCTCACCCTAATCCTGAGGCTTCACCTAGGAATATGTTACGACACAAAAAGAAAGGGGCAGGAGAAGTGCATATGACCAGGGAAGCTGGCAAATCAGGCACCAGCTCCTAAAATGGATGCAGACCAGCAGGACGATGGATGGCAGGAACAGAGAGCAGAGACAGGATATGTGGATGCCCCTGCAGAAGGTTGTGTCCTGCTGCCGCTTTCCTTGGCTGCCTCTGTTCGAATCCCTGCAGCCACTTACCATGTGATGACTACAAACAAACTTTTTAAACAACAAGTGCTTCTGTTTTCTCATCTGCAAAGTGGAGATCAAGATACTACATCTGTCACAAGGTTTGCATGCGTGTGTGTACCAAGTTACTTAATACATGTAAAGCAGCACATGGAGAAATGCTGTTATCATCAGTGTCATTTTTATTATTATCATAAACTTTTTCTGTATGAAGGAGGTGTTGCTTTTTTTAATCAAGATCCATTTCCATCAAACAAAAAGTGGAGTTTATGTTCAAAGGAATTGAGGTCCTAGTGGTCAAAGACAGCAAAGTGAAGATGAGATTTTTATAAGGACTTCCTTTGTACAATGGGTAGAAGTGGGACTTTGGAGAAAACCCTAGCAAATGTAAATTAATGTTTTCCTTCTCCTAACCCCTTTCTTGATTATAGCTCTGAATCATCTATAAATGTATTCACAAACTTTTGACAGATTCTCAAAGCCATGGATTGCTTTGTACCAAAGTCTTCCTCACTGGCCACATCTATGCCATGAGAAATTTGTATCACCACGTCCCTCCCAAACCTGTATGTTCCAGAGGATCTTCAAGCAGGACCAGAGAGCAGCAGAGAGAGACAGATCTTGACAGGCAACTGGGCCCGAAAGAAAGCTCCCTGATCTTGTTTATCTCCTCCAAATTCCAAGTCAGCAGACAGAGGATAGTACCCAAAGCCACGAAGTCACTTGTCTAGGAACTTGGCCAGGTGAGCAAAACTGAGTGCACAGAGTGCAATTAATCATGTAGAGTTTTGCAGAGTTGAATACAGTACTATGAATGGGCAATGATGTATTCATACTAGAATATACTGACCTAACATTTTCATTAAAACACAATGCACAACATGGTCCCTAAATTCTGCTTCTGGGGAGAAACAATTTTCAGTGGTGTCATGATAAAAAGCGTATAAGAAGAAGTAAAGGCCTTATTAGGAAGCAAATCAGATAACGTCAGTACATTTCAAACTAAACCTAAAACAATATTCCTTATTTAGGTGATCTGAATCACCTTAAAAACCATAAATAACACATGAAGTATCTAAAACCCCTCCAAGTACATAACAAACTCAGTGTAGAAGCACAAGATTATGAGTCATAAACAAGTTTACCAGGACAAGAGCGATGTACATCATAGCAAAGCCCCTATAGCATCAAAAATAATAATGAAGCACCACACATTTGAGCAGGGAGCTGCAGCAGCTGTCAGAGCAGGATGGTTTATAGACAAAAGCCGCGGAGCAACTGTGTCTCAGTGGAGTCACCGGGCCCACTGTGTACCTAGGAATTGTGGCAGACAATGCAGATAGCATCTTTAATGACTATTCAAATGAAGATAGGATGATTGATGATATCCTTTCTTGTTTTCTTGAAGTACCAAATATGAAGCCAATCCTACATAAATCCCCATAGCTTGCAGACTGAGAAATAATCTCTCATTATAATGTATTCCTTTAAATTATGCATCACTGCATGGTAGAAACAGCAGGGCTCTGCCTGTAATTCTTCTGTGTGTATGTGTGCGTGTGTGTGATAAAGATAGAGAGAGAGAGAGAGAGAGAGAGAGGGCTGCCATCTACATTATAAAGTTCTTTTAACTAAAGGTGACCTGCCATCATGTGTTCAGTAATATATTTCCTTTCTTTAGATATAAATGCAGTAATCATAGGCGAGCACAATGCCTGCATAGTGGACTTGTTTAATAAATATTTGTTTAAGAGAAGGAGAAAGATAGAAAATAAAAGAGCAAGGAAAAGAAAAGTAAGAAAGAAGAAAAAGGAAAGGAAAAGGAAAGAAAAATTATCAAAAATGTTTTTAAATCACTCTGAACAGCAGAAAGGCCAACTCCGCGTACGTTTCACATGAAGAAGCACAAAGAGTGTTGATGGAACACTACTAGCTCTGATCACATGGTTCCCTAGTGAGATACATGAAGATCAAATAGGTCCCCTAACTGAGCAGTGGCAGAGCTAGAACTGAGTTCCAGGTATCCTAGCTTCAAAATGCTTTGACATAACTTTGGTGAAAGCTTAGGTATTATATGCTATCTAACCCTTTTTCAGGAGCCTCTCACCAATTTGATACGGTGTCAGAGGACAAGACAAATATCAATTCTAATTATTTCTACTGGGCAGTCATATTGAGTTGGTTTCAAAGCCAAACAACTGAATTATTTCTGCCTCTTCAATTGATTCCCACCAGTTTTTCTCTTGTAATTTAGGAAACTTTCTGAATTCACAGACTTAACTTCTTGGGTAGCTCCATACATCTGTTAGGTACTTGACTAATTTAATAATCTGCCTTGCATCCATCTCAGCTTCATTGTTCACTGCCATCCATAATGTTATCCCCAATCAGCAAGTCTTTTTAATATGTTGAACCTTTAAGGTGACTGATATGGGTTATGGAGTTGTGGCTAAAGTGGATATAGAAGAAAATTAATGTCACAAGTCATTTATATCCATTATTCTAATGGAGTTTAAAATAATGAAATTATTTTTTTATCAAGCCATACTGAAAATGCACACAGTTTAGAAACCATTTGACTTCACATAATCTATATTTTAACATTTAACAATGTGACAGTCTCAAAATGGCACATTATCACCATTGAAAATCACTTTAGAAATTCTGAAGTACTAAATTAAATATGGGGTAGGCCACATACAATTATCTTTGGAATTGTAAAGCAATATTGGTTCTCAAGGACTTAGATGACAATATCATGACCCATAAACCGTTCTTTTCTCATATTACTTTTCTTAAAGTCTAAACTTCTCATGAAATGTATTTTTAAACCAAAAAGCTAACAATTAAGGCTAGATCAATTTAAGAGTGATATTCTAATTCCTTAGTATTAAGCCATCCTTCATAATTCAGGTTTTTTATTTTCATATATCTGTTTATCCCCTCAAAGTGAGATTTGCCAAAATACTTCACTCTTCATGGGTTCATGACAGGGACTTTCTCCAGGGTCACCGAGAAGGAGAAAATAAGTTCCTCTAGGAAGTAGGACTAAGGGATACTAGGCAAATAAAGGAAAGATTAATAAAGGAAAGATCAAAATAGAGAATAGTAGAGAATAATTAAGGTAGGAATAAAAATGATGAAAGTAAAAGATTGACTTTGAAAATAATAAAGTTAAAATAAATGAATGTCAGTATGTTTTAAGACATATATGCAGAAGTGAATTAGAAATACAGACTACAAATAAAGATGTGGGAAAGATTATGAGAACAAAACACTGCTGAGCTTCCGGCTGTATAATTACTGTAACACACTGAAAACGTCCCACCCCAACCCCTATGCATTACAACATATGTGATGGATCTGTCTGTTCCTTAAAGCTACTGACACCAACGTAAGTGCACAAATTTGAGAAGCTGTAATATATGATCTTTAGCAAACTGATGACCAGTTGATCTTTTCATGTATGTAATTCCTATATTCCTAAACCAACACTCTAATACAAGCCCTTCTAGCTATTTATATTCCTCATGCATCATCCTAAACCTGACGGGCGCCTGTCTTCTTTAACACAGTTTTTCACTGCTCCTCTTCACCTACTGTGTACTCTGGAATTTGCATTCCTTGATTAAAAACTTCCCAAAATCTTGCACTTCTTTAATAAAATTGTCTTTTATTACATATTTTAATTGAAATTTTTGTACACCACTTGAAGGAGGCATTACTACTGCTTATCACCATTTCTTATTTTCTTTGTTCCTGAGTGTATATGTGGGTGCCTACCTTGAAGTGAGGTGTGACCACATAACTTTCATGGCCTAATAAAATGTGAGTGGAAGGGACACTGAATCACTTTGGAGAAGTATTTAAAAGTCAGTATGTGATTTTCTACATTATCTACATTTACTTGTGGAAAACATATCTTGCTATGCAGGTGCCATGATATGAAAATATGCAGGTGAGCCACCCTATAGAGGACAGCTGTCTGAGAGTCACTCAACCCTACAGTGACTTCTATGCAATAAACATGTATTATGTAAATACCTGAGACCTAGATGCTGTTTGTTTTAGTAGCATAAGCTAGCCTATTCTGACTAATATTCTCCTGAATGACATCTTTTTGCATGCTCTAGTGAGCAGCACATTTATTTATTCATTCACATAAGCCTCAGAATCTGGATTCCAGGGCTATTTTCTTCTCCTCATGGAACATTACTCACTTGAGGAGCATGCCATGTGATGATACAACCCTTTGAACTTTGTCTTCTCTTACATGTCCTACAATTAACCTGGAAACTTTTTATCTTCATTTGTATGATCAATTCACCAACAAATCCAATCATTTACTTCACTATCTCACTTCAGTGATCTCAACACCACTTCAGTCCCACATTTCATAAGCATACATGCATATTTTCATCACCTGAATCAATTTCTCCTCTGAAATAATGGATTTATTCACCTCACTTTCTGAACACAGCCTCTTATCCTCTAAGTTCTTTCATTTAATCATTCCCTACTATACCAACCTCATCAGGACCCCTAGGATACTGACCCCCTATTTATATCTATTTTTATCATAATGACTATTGAGCTCATGGCATTTGATCTTTAGTAATTCTAATCCTAATGATTTTGTCATCCTTTGTCATTATTCTCAGTGTCCTTTCTTCATTTTCCTATCCTTCCCTACACCAAACAAAACCTAACTTTGAATGAACAAAAATGTCCATCTTCTCTGAAGCTTCTACAACTGGTTAGCTGATCCAACTATTAATTTGTGATCACCAAGAGTACCTGGATCCTCCTATACTTCCTGGAAATACTAACAGTTCTCCTTAACTCACTCTCTCATTTTCACAAAGGTTCTCCTTTGTCCTGAAATCTCAACTTGATCTGTTCTTGGTTTTTTATCATAAAAATGATAAGAAGGGAACCTCTTTGAATTCCCATACACAAAACCTACAAAGCTCTGAGCATTAATAACCATCCTTTTCTTTGCCATTTATTCTGTTGATTTTCTCTACTCCTCCCCTTACCTCCAAACTCTTCCTTTTCTAACTCCTTCTCATTAGGATTTAACTATGACCATGATTCTTTTCTATTTTATAATTACCCAACCACTAGAATTATCCTTCATAATTCCACCTAAAATACTTTCATTGATGACTTACTTGCTGCTAAATAAATGCAACAAACCTCATCATGTAACAGTATTTTTATACAGGCGACTTTCTCTTTCTTGGCTTCAGTTTCCCCACACTTTCTTGGTTTTCCCTTTAATATTCCTATCTAGGTCATCTAATCCTAATTTATAGAATCTTCTTCTACTTCCAGTTGCTGAATTGACAGTACACATTTAGGTCTCATCCTTGGTGCAAAATCTCTTCTTAATCTACACACTCTTCCTGGGTGATCACATATACATTTATGATCTCTACTATCTACATAGATTACATATCAATTATTAACAAATACTTATCTAGAGAACATACTTCTGTCTAAGCTCCTTCCAACTACTTACTACATGTCTCCATGTAGGTGTCCCATAGGAACCTCAGGCACAACCTAAACAAACTAAAATTTTGAAATAAACTAAAGTAATCTGAGAAAAAAGAGAGTACATATGGCACAAGGAATTTCCAGGTTGATCCTGAAGCATGCAGGATGAATCAATGCAACAGACTTAGAGGTCAAGTGTTCCCAATTGAAATGTGAGAACAGAGGCCCAGGAAAGATGGCTCCAAGATGAGAAGCTGGCAAAATATCTACTTTGTTTAAAGAAATTTAGTAGAATCTCTGTAAGTAGATTAATTAGCAACAGATTTAGAGAAAATGAAACAAATTGCAAGATTAGGTATTAATTCCATTAGACCTTAGATATTAACATTAACTTCAAGAAAAGCAAAAATATAACAAGAAAAGAAATATAACCATAGACCCATTCTTGAGTCATCTGTGAATAATAAAATAATGTAATATAATGATACTGAAAAAATCAGAAGAGGAATAAAATTGAATTGAAAGAATAAAATTGAAAAATCAAGAAATAGCAACATAAACAGAGGGCACTGATCAGAATAATCAATCAATTAAAATGTATGAACATAATTATCTCAAGGTAGTAGAAATCTGGAGAGGAGAGAATGGGGCAGGTGGATGCTATTATTAAATATAGCCTGCTAGTATTATTATTTTTAAATAATGTGCATGTACTACTTTGGTAAAATGTTTAAATATTAATAAAAGTTTTATAATACGCCTTGCTTTGTCTCATGCAGGAGGTGTGAAGTTCAAATTATTGGCCAGGTAGGAAGAAGTAAAATACTAGGAAAAGAGTAGAGGACTTGATAAATAGGAGATGTAGAATATTGGCACATGTAAGGTGAGAGCATTTGGTTGGTTAGTTGGGTAGTCAGGAAAACTGGGAGAAAAGAAACAGAATAAAGTCTACATAGGAAGTGGTTGCTAACCTTCTGGAGAGTGGATAATATGTATAATTTGCTTTATATACAGTAGGTAGTTTAAATTATTATGGGAAAAATACTTCAGCAAAATATATGGAAAGTAGCTAAACAGACATTTGGAGCAAATATAATGTTACTGAAATTCCTATGATGGTAAGTGAAAAGTTATTTTCTGAACATGTTTTGAAAATGTTGGGATGGAGAATAAACTGGGGTTAACATATAAAATACAGAATGCCTAGTTACATTTTAATTTCAGAAAAACAACAGATTTTTATGGGTTCCCCAATATTGCATGAAACTCACTTATAATGAGAAAATTTTCATTGTTTATCTAAATTAAATCAAATTTAATTGAGAGTTCTATATTTTTATTTGCTAAATCTGGCAACCCAGGGATAAACCAATTGTTAAAGACCTAAAAGATAAATACAAATACAAACATTCTCATTAAAAGTAAGAAATTATAATAGCTAAAGTTTTAAAATTAATTTAAGAACCTGAAAATGAAGCGCAGGGTAATGAAAGTTCTTAAAGAAAAACCCTGACATAAGAGATCCCCTTACCTTTGTTGAATACCAAAAAAAAAAAAAAAAAAAAAAGAAGTGTTTTTGTACAGCAATGATGCTAGCTTTCCTAACTGGATGAACATCATCATGAGGCCACACTCCTGAATCATTTTCAGAGAAATTAATCATCCGCCTGATAGATACATCTAAATTTCTAGCCAAGATCAACTTAAAACAGGGAGAAATTCATAAGTTCCAAGCAAATTAAACTCTAAAGCAGGTTGGCAAACTATGTCCACTGGCTTGTTTTGTAAATAAAGTTTTACTAGAACATAGCGATGTCTGTTCATTTATAGAATGTCCATGACTGTTTTTACACCACAAAGGCAGAGCTGAATGCTTTTCACAAAGACCTTAAACCCACAAAGCTAAAAAAAAATTTACTATCTGATCCTTCATAGAAAAAGTTTGCCAAATGTTACTTTAAAGGCTACCTTGACCCACAAGACTCAGTAGAATCAGACAAAGAGAAGCTCTGAACAGGCCAACAACTAAACCTTCTTTTCAATGGCCAAAATTACAATGAGCTCTAATTAGACTGAGGAGACATCAGAGTTAAGTTGAGTTAAGCAGTGATTATTAAAACATTTATAGATTTTATTATTCTATTTTAGGTCATCTTTATTATTGATCATCTTTCTTCTAAAGATATTTTCTCTTATTTTTAATATCTACTTACTATCTAGTTAAAAGACTGAAATGTAAGGCCAGATACTATAAAAACTCCTAGAGGAAAACATAGGCAGAACACTCTTGGACATAAATCACAGCAATATATTTTTGAACCAGCTCCTGGAGTAATGGAAATAAAGGCAAAAATAAACAAATGGGATCTAATGAAATGTAAAAGCTTTTGCACAGCTAAGGATACCGTCAACAAAACAAAAAGACAACCTACAGAATGAGAGAAAATGTTTGCAAATGATGCAACTGAGAAGGGACTAATTTCCAAAATATACAAACAGCTCATATACCTTAGTATCAAATAAAAACAAGCAACCCAATAAAAAACAATGGGCAGAAGACCTAAATAGACCAAAGAAGACATACAGATGTCCAGCAAGCTCATGAAAAGATGCTCAATATCTCTAGTTTTCAGAGAAATTCAAATCAAAACTACGATGAGATATCACCTCACACTTACCAGAAGGGCCATCATTAAAAAATCTACAAATGACAAATGCTGGAGAGGGTGTGGAGAAAAAGGAACTCTTCTATACTGTTGGTGGGAATGTAAGTTGGTGCAGCCACTATGGAGGACAGTACAGAGGTTTCTTAAAAAACTGAAAATAGGCTTACCATATGATCTAGCAATACCACTCCTGGACATATATCCAGAGAAAAATATAATTCAAAAAAACACATGCACACCAATGTTCAGAGCAGCACTATTTACAATAACCAAGACATGGAAACAACCCAAATGTCCATTGACAGATGATTGGATAAAGATGTGGTATGTATGTGTTTGTGTGTACGTACACACACACACACACACAGGAATACTACTCAGGCATAAAAAAAGAATAAAATAGTACCATTTGCAGCAACATGGATGGACTTAGAGATTGTCAGTACAAGTGAAGTAAGCCAGAAAGAGAAATAAAAGTGCCATATGATACTGCTTATATGTGGAATCTGGGGGAAAAGGGACACAGATGAACTTATTTACAAAACAGAAACAGACTCACAGACATAGAGAACTAACTTATCATTATCAGGGAGTAAAGAGGGTGGGAGGGGATAAGTTGGGAATTCAAAAATTATACCTCTTGGGGAGTGATGGAAATATTAGCTATCTTGATTGTGGTGGTAGTTTCATTGGTGTGTACATCTATCAAAATTCATCAAATTGTATATCTGAAATATATGTAGTTTACTGTGCATGAACCATACCACAATAAAAGTGTAAAAAAATTAATAAATTTTATTAACAGTGTAACCAGCTAGATCATATGCATTCTCTTCAGAACTTCAGTTGGTCTTGCTTGGCAAAGAAGCTGCTTGCTGAGTTCATACACAAGACACTTTCACCTGGCAGTAGTGTCTGACACAGAGATGCAGGTATATGGTCTTAGAATGGCAGTGAGAGGTAAAATTTATAGGAATTAACTTTTTAAGTTCAACATATTTCAATAACACTAAGCATCACTTTATACCAGAATTATAATATATATTTTTGTTTTCAAGTCTTTAGCCAATTTGAGCTATTGTGAAAATGTAAACTTGGAACTGAAAATTATAAAGCTGCTTATAGAATGAAAATTACTCATTTTCTCAAAAAAAAAGTTGAAGTTCACTAAAATGTCATAGGTAATAAAAATCTGTTTTCTACCAAGTTGCACAGATGTAGATGCTTTTTTTAGACATTCTATACAATAAAGATGAATTTATTTTTCCTCCATACACTTACCATGGACTTTCTCATTAAAATATGAAATATGACAAAGGAGAGAACCTGTTAGATTTTTAAATTCCATTCTTTAAGATAAATAGTTTAACCACGTAAAATTATTTTATGGAAACAAAATATTATTTTTGGAAGAAAAATGGCTCTGCCTTTTCTCCTTGACGGTAAGATAAATATAATTATCAAAAAGCACATCAATATTAAAAGCTTAAGTTTCACATAAATGCTTTTTTTTAATGCTAACATTTTTACTTGTTTGAAAAGCTTTCTTGAGATATAATTAACAAACATACAATTTGTCCATTTGAAGTGTTCAATTCACTGTTTTTTACTGTAGTCACAGCATTACACAACCATCATCACAATCTAATTTTAGAAGATTTTTGTCCCTCCAGAAAAAAAATTTTTTAAGCCCATAATACTCTCATTCTTTTCCACCCACTTCACCCCCAGCCTTAGACAACCACTAACCTATTTTCAATCTCTATAGATTTGCCTATTTGGAACATTTCATAGGAATGGGATCATACAGTATGTGCTCTTTTAGGACTGTAATTTTTACTTAGCATATTTTCAGGTTTTATCCATTTTGCAGCATGTATCATTACTTCATTTCTTTTTATTGCTGAATAATATTCCAGTATGTGGTTATACCACATTTTATATTTTCCCACTCATCAGTGAATGAACACTTGGGTTGTATCTACTTTTTGACTATTATGACTAATGCTTCTCTGAACATTCATGGAGAGTTTTTTGTATGTGAACATGCTTTAATTTCTTTGGGGTAGAAAACTAAAAATTAGAATTGCTAGGTCATATGGGAACTCTGTGTGTAATATTTAGAGGAAACGCCAGACTTTTCCAAAGACCTACACCAGGGTGGGGAGGGTGTAACTCAGTGGTAGAGCGTGTGCTTAGCATGCACGAGGTCCTGGAGTCAATCCCCAGTATCTCCATTAAGATAAATAAATAAACCTAATTACCTACCCCCACTAAAAAAAAGACAAAGAACTATGCCATTTTACATTCCCACTAGCAACATATGAGTGTTAGAATTTTCCCACATTCTCACCAATACTTGCAATTGTCTGTGTTTTATTATTATAATCATCTATTAGTTATGACATCTTCTCTCACTGGAGTTTTGATTTGCATGTTTCTAGTGACTAATGTTGCTGAGCATCACTTCAAGTGCTTACTTGCCATGAATCTTCTTTAGAGAAATGACTATTCAGATCCTATATCCACTTGTTAATTGAGCTACTGAGTCTTTTTATTATTGAATTATAAGCGTTCTGTATATACTGGATACAAGTCCCTTATTACATATGTGACTTGCAAAACTTTTCTCCCATTATGCAGATTGTCTTTTCATTCTCTTGATGGCATTGTTTTCAGCACAAAAGTTTTAAATTTTGATGTAGTCCAGCTTATCTGTTTTTTATTTTGTCATTTGTGCTTTTAGTGTTGTATTTAAGAAACCATTGCCTAACCCAAGATCATGAAGCTTTACTCCTATAATTTTTTCTGAGAGTTTTATACATTTAGGTCTACAATCCATTTTGTGTTATTTTGTGTAGGGTATGAGATAGCGATTCAACTTCATTCTTCTCCATGTGGATACCTCATTTCCCAGCACTATTTGCTGAAAATCATTCTTGCTCCCATTGAATTGTCTTAACAACCTTGTCAAAAGTCAATTGACTGTAAATATGAGAGTTTATTTTTAGACTCGATTCTATTCCATTGATCCATATATCTACATATGCCAATACCACATTGTCTTTATTATAGCTTTGTGGTAGGTTTTAAAATCATGAAGTGTTAATGCTCTAATACTCCTTTTCAGAATTGTTTTGGCTGTTCTGGGTTTCTTTCACTTTCATAAGAATGTTAGGAGGTTAGAGTGAAGTTCTTGCCCTTTGAGCAGCAGCTAGGTGGGCAAAGGGAGAACCAATCCTCTCTTTGCACCTACCTACAACTGGAGCTTTGAGGGATGAGAAGTGGCAGCCTGTCCTTCCAGGGATGAAACTTTAGCCCAAATTGGAAGTTAAAGGGATCCCTTGTCTTCTTGGCTGTACATAGCTGGGACAGAGCTGCTGTGACACAGAGCTGGGTACAGGTGGGCAGCAGTGTAAGGGAACAAGACATAACTTAAACACCATAACTTCTTCTATTCTTACTAAGATTTAGTAGATTTTCTTTAATGAATGTTTTTCATTCTCTGTATGCCTTAAAAAACCATAAATGTTTGGTTTTTTAAAAATCATTTTCATCAGTTAAATTGCTGTTTGCTAAGGAAAGAGACTACCAAAGTCCTTACTCTGCCATTCTAGAGGTCTCTGTACTATTTGCATTAAGTTTTTATAGCTTTTTGGGAGGGAGGGGGAGAGGGGAGGTAATTAGGTTTTTCTTTTTTAATTTATTTAACGGAGGTACTGGGGATTGAGCCCAGGACCTTGTGCATGCTAAGCATGCACCCTACCACAGAGCTGTATCCTCCTCCTTCTTTGCACAAGCTTTTAAAAATTTACTTGGTGATTATAATATTCCTCTGAGTTGAGGAGGAGCAGATATTATTTCCATTTTTCAAATTAGGTGAAATAGTTTAAATGTAGAAATGAACATTTTACACCAAGAAATAAAACATATCTCCCAACCAATTGGCTTCATCAGATAAAGTTGCCTCTGTAGTGGAACAAGTATGGAGAGAAAGTATAATGAGTTTAATTTACCTTCTATAATACATGTGGTTCTGTGATCCTATGTTTTTATTCTGTTATGACAATGTTCAAAAACTTTGCAAAGACAGTCAGAACTAGCCAGGTAGCAATTTTGTCAAAGGTTGGCAAGGTATACTACTTTACTGTATTTAGTAGGACGATTCCTTAATAGAAAACATGACAGAAACAAATAAATTGATGGTAATAGAATAAGTTGAAAATGTAAGTACATTTTCTAATTTTTTTTCTGTTGATTACATTGTTACACAATTTAAAGAGAGCAACAACATAAAACCACAGAGCATATAGACAGCTAGACTCATAGAGAAACTGGCTCCTTGGACAAAAATTATAGAGTCAATTCAAGACAAAATTGTGATGTAGGAATTTGTTCTTCTTCAGTGCCCTTTCCCCCCTGCTCTGATAATGATTTCATTTTCCCAACTGCAAGTGTCTAATGGGTTTGTATTCTTCTCCATTATCTCAAAACCCACTTCATGGACATTTGATCTTAACATGGTACCCATTCAAGTTGTCTGTATCCTTACTTAAACTCGAGTTAAAGATTGCAGCTTCATCTGTGTAATTCTGGGAATCCTCAAGAGAATAAGAAAGAGATTTTGGAATATACTGAGGCTATCTTCCTTCGCATCCTGAAACCACTCACATGTGTGTGGTTTTCCACTCCACTTACACAGGATTGCTTTACAAGAAAGATACCATTTCTGCTTGTATAACTGAATCATTCGCCTGAATTTATAGCTTCAATCCTTCTATCAGTCACTGTGACAGCACTTCACAGCAATAAAACAGGAGAGATTGAAGACAAGGACAACTGGTCTGCCTACCAGTCAGATGTGATTACAGCTCTTCACATCAATGTTTAGACTACAAGGCAGTGTGTATCATCTTTATCACAAAGTAAGATCAGATGAGCTATTTGCTGTTCTTCATTATCTGGGGGAAAGCCCAGAAGAGAACACATAGTGCCAGCCATACAATGTGTCACCTTTCTTCTGATGAAAAATAAATTTGGAGGACAGGAAGGAAAATTAACCAGTTCTGGGATTCAGAACTCAACTTCATTCTGCAATTAAACATCAAAGACCTATCACATTTCTATTTTAATTTCTATTTTAGCTCTTTGAGTATAAAATCTATCTAAGAATACAGGTGAAAGGACACTTACAATACCTCTAAATTTGTTTCCATCTTAGGCCAAGTTCAGTATCATATTGGAAATATTGAGATAAACAGGAAGCTGTTGTCTCTTAGTTTGAATCTTCCAGAGAAAGAATAATAAAATGCTAACAGGATCCTGTTTGAAACCTACCTACCTGATTATGTACAAGTCCCAGAGAGGAGAAGATAGAGCTAGTAAAAGAGAAACACAGAGACCACATCATCCGAGTCAATACTTTAGACCATCTACCCAGGAGTCTACCCCAACTATGTCACCAACAGAGGTATTATAAGAAAGCATGGTGGCCTTTTAGAGCTTAAATAATCTTTTTATTGTAAAAGTTCTAATAATATACTTTTAATGTCATGCAGGATAATTAGTTTACCATACAACGTACACCTATGTGGCTTATAAAAGTAATGATATTGACAGTGGAATGTAATTCAGCCATAAAAAAGAATGAAATCCCTTCATTTGCAACACTTGAAGGCATTATACTAAAATAAATCAGACAAAGAAGAACAAAAATCATATGAACTCACTTATATGTGGAACCTAAGAAATGAATAAACAAACAAGCTCATAAATATAGAGAATAGATTGGTGGTTGCCAGATGTAGGGGATGGAGGGTAGGTGAAAAGCATGGTAAAGGGAGCCAAAAGGCACATGCTTCCAGTTATAAATAAGTCTAGGGATATAATGTAAGCATGGCAACTATAGTTAGTAATACTGTATTGCATATCTAAAAGTTGCTGAGAATAGATATTTATTTTAATGAAGTATAATTGATTTACAATATTATATTAGTTTCAGGTGTACAACATAATGAGTGATTCAATATTTTTATACATTATACTCCATTTAAAGTTATTATAAAACAATGGCTATATTTCCCAGTGTGGCACAATATATCCTGGCAGCTTATCTATTTTATACATGTTAGTTTCTATCTTCTAATCCCACACCACACTCTTGCCCCTACCCTCTTTCTACTCCCCACTGGTAACCACTAGCTTGTTCTCTGTATCTGAGTCTGTTTCTGTCTTGTTACATACACTCATTTTTTTAAATTTTATATTCCACATATAAGTGATAAAATACAGTATTTGTCTTTCTCCATCTGACTTATTTCACTAAGCATAATACTCTCCAGGTCCATCCACATTGCTAAAAATGACAGAATTTCTTTCTTTTTTAATGGCTGAGTAATATTCTATAACTTCCAATATCCATATCTTCTTTAATTCATCTATTCATGGACACTTAAGTTGCTTTCAAATATTGGCCGTTGTAAGTAACACTACTGTGAACATTGGGGTGCATGTATCTTTTGAATTAGTGTTATCACGTTTTACTGGGTATATAGCCAGGAGTGAAACTGCTGGATTTTATGACAGTTCTATATTTAGTTTTTTGAGAAACTGCTATATTGTTATTCATAATGGCTGCACCAATTTACATTCCCACCAACAGTGTACAAGGGTTTCCTTTTCTCCATATTCTTGCCAGCATTTGTTATCTGTAGACATTTTGGTGACAGGGATTCTGACAGGTGTGGGGTGATATTTCATTGTGGTTTTGATTTTCATTTCTCCAGTGCTTAGTGATGTTGAGCATCCTTTTATGTGCCTATTAGCCATTTTGTATGTCTTCTTTGGAATAAATATCCAGTCAGGTCTTCTGCCCATTTTTAATTGGGTTGTTTGTTTTTTGATATTTAGTTGCAATAAACTGTTTATATATTTTGAAGAATAATCCCATGTTAATCATATCACTTGCAATGATTTTCTCCCATTTAGGAGAATATATTGGTTGTCTTTTCATTTTATCCATAATTTCCTTTGCTGTGTGAAATCTTTTAAGTTTAATTAGGTCCCGTTTGTTTATTTTTGCTTTTATTTCTTTTGCCTAAGGAGACTGAGCCATGAAAACATTACCACAATTTATATCAAAGATTATTGTGCCTATGTTCTTGTCTATGAATTTTATGGCTTCAGGTCTTACATTTAGGTTTTTAAATCATTTTGAGTTTATTTTTTTATATGTGGTGTGAGGGAATGTTCTAATCTCATTCTGTTACACGTAGCTGTCCAGTTTTCCCAGCACCACTTATTGAAGAGATTGTCTTTTCTCCATTGTATAGTCTTGCCTCCTTTGTTGAAGATTAATTGACCATAGTTTATGAGTTCATTTCTGGGATCTCTATTCTTTCTATTGATCTATGTGTCTATTTTGGCACCAGTACCATTGTGTTTTGAATGCTGTATTTTTGTAGTGTATTCTGAAGTCAGGGAACATGATACTTCTAGCTTTGTTCTTTCTTCTCAATAATTTTTTGGCAATTCGGTGTCTTTTGTGTTTCCATACAATTTTTTTAATTATTTGGCTTACTTCTGTAAAAATTACCCTGGTATTTTGATAGGGATTGCATTCAATCTGTAGATTTCCTGGGTAGTATAGACATTTTAACAATATTAATTCTTCCAAGACAAGAATACAGGATTCTTTTACATTTCTTTATATTATCTTTACTTTACTTCATCAGCCTTTTATAGTTTTTAGAATATAGGTCTTTCACCTCCCTGGTTAAGTTTATTCTTAGGTATTTTATTCTTTTTATGCAATTGTAGGCAGGATCATTTTCTTGCTTTCTCTTTCTAACAGTTCATTATAGAAAAGCAACAGATTTCTGTATATTAATCTTGTATCCTGCAATTTTACTGAATTCATTTATTAGTTCTAATAATTTTTTCATGGAGACTTTAGGGTTTTCTATATATAGTATCATGTCATCTGCAAATAGTGACAGTTTTACCTTTTCTCTTCCAATTTGAATTTTTATTTCTTTTTCTTATCTGCTTGCTGTAGCTAGGACTTCCAATACTATTTTAAATAGAAATGGTGAAAGTAGGCATCCTGTCTTGTTTCTGATTTTAGAGGAAAGGCATTTAGCTTTTCACCATTGAGTATGTTAGCTGTGAGTTTGTCATAAATGGACTTTATCGTGTTGAGGTATATTCCCTCTATAATCACCTAGATGAGAGTTTTTATCATGAATGGATGTTGAATTTTGTCAGATGCTTTTTCTGCATCTATTGAGATGATCATGTGATTTTTACCCTTCCTTTTTTTAATGTGGTGCATCACATTGATTTATTTGCAAATACTGAGTCTTCCTTGCATCCCTGGAATAAACTGTACTTGGTCACAGTGTATAATCCTTTTTCTATAATTTGGATTTGGTTTGCTAATATTTTGGTGAGGATTTTTAATCTATATTCATCAGAAATATTAGCCTGTAATTTTCTATTTTATAGTATCTTCGTCTGGTTTGGGTACCAAGGCAATGGTGCCTAGTAGAATGAATATGGGAGTGCTCTGTTTTCTTATATTTCAAATAGTTTGAGAAGGATAGGTATTAGTTCTTCTTTATGAGTTTGGTAGAATTCCCCTGTGAAACCATCCAGCCCTAGACTTTTGTTTGCTGGGAGGTTTTTTTTAAATTACAAATTCAATTACACTACTAGCGATTGATATGTTTCATCTATTTCTTTCTGATTCAGTCATGGCAGGTTGTGTCTTTCCATCGTCCAATTTGTTGATATATAACTGTTCATTGTATTCTCTTAATGATTTTTTTGAATCTCTGTGACATCAGTTGTTATTTCTTCTCTTTCAGTTCCTATTTTGCTTTTTTGGGTCCTCTTTCTTTTCTTCTTGATGAATCTAACTAAAGATTTATCAATTTTGTTTATCTTTTCAAAACACCAGCTCTTGGTTTCATTGATTTTCTCTACTGTTATCTTGGTCTCTATTTTACTTATTTTCTCTCTAATCTTTATTATTTTCTTCCTGCTGTTGACTTTGGGCTTTGTTTGTTCTCCTTTTTCTAATTCCTTTGGATGGAAGTTTAGGTTGTTTATTTGAGATTTTTCTTGTTTCTTGAGGTGGGCTGTTTTACTACAAACCTTCCTCTTAGAACTGCTTTTGCTCCATCGCATAGATTTTGGAAAATTGTATTTTCATTTTCATTTGTCGAGGTATTTTTTTTTATTTCCTCCTTGATTTATTCATTGATCTGTTGGTTTTTTAAGAGGACATGTTTGGTCTCCATGTGTTGTGCTTTTCCCATTTTTCTTCTTGTAATTGGTTTCTAGTTTCACATTGTTGTGATCTGGAAAAAAAATTATTGATGTAATTTATGTCCTCTTAATTTGTTGAGGCTTGTGTTGTGGCCTAGCATATGCTCTCTCCTGGAGAACATTCCATGTACACTTGAAAATAATGTGTATTCTGCTGTTCTTGGATGTAATGTCCTCTAGCTATCATTTAAGTTCAACTGTTCTATTGTGACATTTCTGACCACTATTGCCTTATTTATTTTCTGTCTGGATGAACTGTCCATTGATGTAAGTGAGGTGTTAAAGACTCCTACTGTTATTGCATTATTATCAATTTTCCCCTTCATGTCTGTTAATATTTGCTTTATATATTTAGGTGCTTCTGTATCGGATGCATATATGTTAATGAGTATAATATTCACTTCTTGTATTAATCTCTTTATTATTCATTATATAATGCCCTTTTTTATCCTTTGTTATAGCCTTTTTTAAAGTCCATTTTGTCTGCTTTGAATATTGCTTCCCCTACTTTCTTGTCATTTCCATTTGTATGAAGTATCTTTTTCTATATCGTCACTTTCAATCTGTATATGTCTTTAGCTCTGAAGTGAGTCTCTTATAAGCAGCATATAGATGGGTCTTGTTTTTTATCTAAACAGCCACCCTATGTCTTTTGATTGGAGCATTTAGTCCATTAACATTTAAAGTAATATTGATAGGTATGTATTTATTGACATTTATTACTTATTTTCCAGGTGTTTTTATAGTTGTTCTCTATTCTTCTTTTTGTTTCTTCCCTTGTTATTTGATGATTTTCTTTAGTGGTATGTTTGTTTTCCTTTCTGTCTAGATTTTGTGTATCTATTGTATATTTTTGATTTATGGTTACCATGGGTTCATATATAACTATATCTATGACTATATCTATTGTTTTAAATTGGTAGCTATTTAAGTTCAAACACATTATAAAAGATCTCCATTTTTGATTCCCCTCTGCCACAGCTTGTGTTTTTGATGTCCTGTTTTATGTCTTCATGTTATCCCTTCATTGTTTTTTTGAAGTGTAGTTGATTTATAATGTTTCAGGTGTGTGGTAAAGTGATTCAGTTTTATATTTTATATATATACATATATTATTTTTAATATCTTTTCCATTATAGGTTATTACAAGATATTGTATATAATACCCTGTGCTATACAGTAAATCCTTGTTGTTTATCTATTTTATATATAGTAGCGTGTATCTGTTAACCCCAAATTCCTAATTTATCCCTTCCTGCCTTCCCCTTTGGTACCATAAGTTTGTTTTCTATGTCTATGAGTCTATTTTTTGTTTTGACTTTGCTATTTATTGTAGTTGTAATTGGTTTTACAATTTTTTGTATTTTAATCATTGTGCTAGCTTAGAAGTGGTTGATCCTCAGTCTTTCCTATATTTTTGTCTTTACTAGTATGCTTTTTCTTTCCTATAGATTCTACTTCTTTGTATAGCCTTTTCCTTTCTACTTAGAGAATACCCTTCTCTTTAATATTTCTTTTAAGGTAGATCTTATTGATGAACTCTTTTAGTTTTAGTTTAGATTTTCTGGTAAATTGTTTATTTCTGTTCTATTATTTATTTTTTCAGGGGGTTTCTCTTGCTCTTTCAATTGAGGTCAATTCTTCTCATTTTGCTTAATTTTCTCTGTCCCTATTAAATTAGGTGAGACAGTTACCTATTAAGTTCTGGAAAAGGGTGTCCTTATTTGGGAATATCCCTCTACGGTCTGCATGTGCTCAGTGGCTTTGGTGGGTGGCCTGGATTTGACATGATTGCAAGGGTGTGTCAGCAGTGTCTTTTTGGTAAGATATGAGGCTGGAGAAGAGGGGACTAAGGCCAGAGCCAAGTGTGAGTTGGGGCTACCCCTTTGCTCAGTGGCCATCACCACCCTATGGTGGGTAGGGTCCGGTCCCAAGTTGCTGGAGCAGAAGCCCAAAGGGTAAAGTCCAACCTGGCTCTGTTCTGTTTAAGTTTGCCTTTTCCCCATTTCCAGCACCAGCACCTTAGCCTCAGACAGGAGCAGTGCTGGAGCAAGAGGGGACATGCAGGATCTCAGCATGTATTGGTCCATGGTCTGCAGCAGACCAGTGTCAGACAGAGTTCAGGGCTGCTTTGATGCACTGCCTGTGCAAACACTAGTCATGGCTGCCTGTACCATGATCAGAAGCTGCTTCCAGTCTGAATCTCTTGCACACCTCAGATCTCTTCCCTTGGCCCCTACTGTCCCCATCCGCACATGGTACTGCACCACAGGGTAAGTGGGCCCATGTGTGCTTTCGGCAAGTGTCAGGGCATGGACTATGGTGCTCCAGTCATAGACAGAGATTGGGGCTGCATCTGACATGCTGCCTTTCAGCACCAGTAATGGCTGCTCCATCCTGCTCAGACACTGCTTCCAGTCTGAGCCTCCTCTGTGTCTCATGGCCAAATTCTTTCCTTTGTCATGGCAACCCTCACTCCAGTGTGGAGCTGTGCCCTGAAGTAAGCAGGGCTGGAGCATTTGCTCAGCTCAGCTAGGGTATGCTTTGGCTCTTCCTATGTCAGATCCTAGGACTGGGGTGCCCAGTATGTGGCCCAAACTGCTCACTCCCCAGGAAGGATCTCTGCCCCTGTAATCCCCTTCTCCTCTGAGTCCCCACACTAGCTTCTTCTTCCTCTTTGAATATGATCTTTGCATTAATAAAATGAGTTTTGTGTTTTACAAGCTAAATACCACAATGATTTTGTTTGAAGTTTTATGTAATAGTGAATCCTTCTGAATGATATTCCCTCTGCATATCAAGGAGCACCTCTTGAGAGATGGGTGGTGGGTAAAAGAGTGATAGATCCCCCTATTAGGTGATGGAAATATGAATGAGAATCACCTGTAGATCAATGAAGTCATCAAATAGGAAAAAGTGTTATGAAATTAACTTGAATGCAGTTTCTTCAACCCCACTGGCATCCATCCATCCAACTGGATCATAGAATATTTTTTCAGAATCAGTGTTTAGCTTACATCTGATCAATTAGCTAACATAATCAAACTTAAAGAAAAATGGTTTAATTTTTTTTAGAAAACTATCCAAATCTAACAATTACATTGTTAAATATTTTGTTTAGTAAGCAATAAAATGTTGAATAGAAAATATGGACATTCATCTTAATCTTATATCAGAAAAAGAAATTAGGCATTTTGAATATATCTTTATCAGACATTATCTCAGCAAATATTTTGAAGCATAATGGGAAGTAGAGGAAAATGATGACCTTGTAAGTATTACTACAGAGTTTCTTAAAGTCTAGTTCATGTTATGTGTGAATAAAATGTTTAACACATATTTTACTTCTTGCACATGCTCAGTAGTTTTTAATCTGTGGATTTTCTATTATAACAGTAAACCCTCCTTCTGTATATTTCTAAAATGTTTTCCAATTATTATAGTTCTGTCCCTACTCTATTTTAACTATTTTATTTTTTATTTTATCTTATCTTTATTTTTTGTTCTGGGGTTTTATTTTTGGGGGCAGTAATTAAGTTTATTTACCTATTTATTTTTTAAGTAGAGGTACTGGGGGTTGAACCGAGGACCTCATGCATGTTGAGCACACATTCTACCCACTGAGCTAAATTAAACCTTCCACCCTGTCCCCACTCTATTTTAAAATTAGAATGGTTACAACTCAAACTCTAAAAACTAAGTATATAGTATTTCTTAGAGAGAAGAACTGTAATTCTAAAGCTGATAGGAATTGGGGAGATTTAATGATAGTCTGGCCAGCTTAAAATAAAGTTGCTGTCCTGTCCTTTCCTATGGCTTATGTCCCTGACAGCAAATATAATTAAAGCTATATAAAGAGAAATCACCAGTTGTTCTGAATCAGTGAAACTTGACAACCAAGAAAATAATGCTAAGCTTTTTTTTTAATCCCGAGTAACTGACTCTACCCACAGTCGCCTTTCTTTCTGTGTCATTCCTAACAACAGATATAAATACAGAACAAACATGAATTAATAGAAAGTCTGGGGAAAGAGAGAATGATTTAGGACTTTCTGATGTATTAGAGTTCACACACATGCAATCACCCAACAGGCATGGTGTCCTCCACAGCTCTGAGCTGCTGACACTTGCTTCACTCCTCTAGTCACCCCCCTGGTTTCTCTGCCTCATTCCCTCCCATAAACTGAATGTCAGTTCAGATGCCAGAAAGGGTAGGGTTAATAGTTCAGCATCTGTTTCCTACTAAAGTCACAGAAATCTTTGGTCAATTGCCTACTCTTCGGCCTTGCTAGTAAAAGGTAGATACAAGGGAGAAGATTGGTACAATGAGAAGAGGTTGTTCTAAATTTCTGTCATCATTATTAAATATGCCTTCCCCAAAGTGTCCTAGAGGGTCATTTTGAACCAAATCCTCTCCTGCTGGCAAGTTTCTGATTCACTAGCATTACCTCCTGTGTGCCAGGGATATGCCATCTTTAAGGGAATTAAAAACAGTTATCACCGTGAATTCAGACTGTGTTGTTACTATTCAACTTATATAATGTGTATGTTTGAAACCACTATGAATATTGTGATTTTCCTGAGACACGTTTCAGCTGGCTGCATGATGCCTTGGCAGCCTCTTAGAAGCAACATGGAAATCACCAGTGTGGTGCTGCTGCAGGCTCTTAAGCTCAGAAGTGGGCAATTGTCTAGTGCTGACTTTAGAAAGCCTGGCAGGTCCACTGGGTTTGCTCACCGCTGTGTACCTCTTCTGAGTCTCACGCTAGTGAGCTCAATTATTATTAAAAGTCCAAAATATAATTAATTCGCAACATCATGCCACCTAGTCACCTTTTGGACTAATCATTCTTCATAAAGACACACTACAGAAAGCCTGAATACTCTATGATATTGCAATCAGACTTATGATAAGAACTAAAATTACACCAGTTATTTTTATTTTAATTTTTTAAAAAATATACAAAGCTAAATACATGTTTCCCTATTAGCAGATGACGGAAACCCAAACCTTTCCCTCTACATAGCAATTTCAAGAATGGTTTTTCACTAATTTATTATGTTTGTGTCTGTGGTGGATAAAAGGTGTGAAGATTGTTCTTTCACTTCCTTATGTAGCCTTGCATAAGTCACCTATTGTAGTTTCATTTTTTTGAATCTGTAAAATGGAAATAACAATCCCTGTCCTACTTACCACATTGAAAGTAAACTGTAAGTCCTAGATAAATGTAAGTTATTTGCATTGAATTAAAATGTATCTAAATGGATATGTGTTTATATAATGTGCATTTTTTACTGATTCATAGTCCAAATTGCCAAAGCCAGGTGGTTTTGGAAATAGTCCAGGTAGAAATCACATAGTTCCCTGTGATGATTAATTTTATGTTTCAACTTGGCTGGGCCATGGTGTCCAGGTATTTCATCAAACATCATTATAGATGTTTCTGTGAAGGTGTTTTTTGGATGAGATTAACATTTATATTAGTGAACACTGAGTAAAGAAGATTGCCCATTATAGGATGTGTGGACCCCATCCAATCAACTGAAGTCCTAAATAGAACAGATTAACCTCCCTCGAGAAGGACAGAATTCTACCAGCCAATGGCCTTCAGACTTCAACTGCAACATCAGCTGATCCCTGGGTGTCCATCCTGTTGGCCTATCCTGCAGATTTGGAGTTGCCAGTCTCCATAATCATGTGAGCCAATTCCTTACAATAACACACACACACACACATGCATCTGGTTGGTTCTGTTTCTTTGCACAACTTTATCCAGTATACCTCCTCAAATCTATATGGGGTCATATGACTAACCTAGCCAATGGAACATAAGAAAAGTGACATGTGTCACTTATGCAACAAGGTATTTAATTACCTGGTGTGCTTTCTCCACTTTCTCTTCCCCTCTTGTGGCAAATTTGGAAGCCACATTTGTAGGACAGCCATACTTGGTAGACAAGATGGATAAAGCCTGAAGACTGGCCCAATTAGAAATACTGGTATTGTGTTGTGTATGCATAAGAAACTATGACTGTGTTAGGCAACTAAGATTTTGCTACAGCAGCTGGAACTTGTTATCTTGACTAATAGAGGTATATTTTATTGCATACAAGTTGGACAAAAAAGGGAAAGTTCTGCATTACTTGGAGCACAAAAGAAAAAAGCAGTTCCTGACACCTGGAAATTATTATGAACACTTTTTCACTGAAAACAACATCAGACAAAGCATTCTCTGACCATGATATCAAGCAGAAACAAGTCTACTGTATAATCACATCTGAGCGCAGAGAAAAATGTAAACATTGTCCAAATCAGAGAAATGACCAAACATCTCCCTGTGCTGAGCAAATGTTGCTATAGCTTAAGCCTCACTCTAGTCTTCCCTCCTTCTAGATAAGATTTATTAATATACCTAATCATAGAATTATCCTCACTTCCCGACAGCATCCAATTCAGAACAAAGCTTCAGAACAAAGATTTAAGATTCCTTATATCTTCCCCCAAATCACCTAAACAATACCAAAATTCTATTTTCAAAGCCCTTTCTAGCACTCTTACTGGGAGGCCCCGTGGTTTTCCATGGCCAGGTATTTGGTCTCCCTCAATCTTATTACAGTGAGCGTAAATCCAAGTCATCCAACTACAGGTTTGTTCTGGATGGTCAGAGGGCATCAATATAGGCGATAATTTTACCCTCAGAAATAGAGAAATTTTACAAAATAATTTCTGAGACTATTTATTTGACTCGGTCAGTGGACATGCTGATTTTCAGAGTAAGCAGAGGAAACCAGTTTTGTTCTAAACCATATAGTGAGATTCTATAAGCAACAACAATGTTATATCTGGATTAAATTGTTATCTTAAAAAAAGCTTGTTCTTTCTGAATTTTTAGCTTGGAGCATGTCCCAATATTCATTAAAAGTCTGTAACTTTAATATTCAATTTTAATTTACTGAAAAGTCTGTAATGGAATATGTAGAAAATTTAAGATTTGTATTTTGACAAATGACTTTTAAATTTATTTTCCTTTCAGAAGACTGAGAGAATACTACTCTCCAGGAAACTCTGAAATATCAAACTTAGAATTAGAAGTATGGGGGGAAGTAAAAATATTTTAAATCTAATGAATTTGGGCTCTAGTTGAAAATACACTAACATTTACCTCAAAAATATTATTCCTAACTTTTTTGAGTTTTTGTATGCAAATTTATTTTCCACATCTGGAAAGTATATATATTTTATTTTTCTTCTAAAAAAACCTTTGTTCTTATAAACTATATCCTCAAACTCTAGTATCACTAGAAACTACCTGGCAAACTTTTTAACAATTGGTTTCAGAAAAATTGGAAAGCACTTTAGCCCAAGGTAAAATTGAATCTGAAACTCACATAATGCACCAGGATAAACTTCAAAAAGACCATATATTAAAGGTTAAAAATATATTAAAGTTTTGTATGAACTAGAAGAAGACATGGACAAATGCCTTTTCAATCTGTAATCAGAAAATGTTCTATCTCAATATCCAGTAGCAATTCAAGAAAAAAGAATAAATAATTGATTAATAATTTAAATGTATTCTGCACAGTAGAAACACTATAAACAAAATGAGAAATGTACATTAAAACTTGGAGAAAACTGATGCCACATGGAGGAAAGACCACCATAACTGATATGAAAAAGAGCTCTTAAAATTCCCAGATAAAAAGACCAAAACCCCAATAGATGTATGGGCAAATGATATGAACAGGTAGTTCATAGAAGAATTTAAAATGTCCCTTAAAGATAAGATAAAATGGCCAACCTCACTCAATAATAGAAATTCAAAATAAGACTGTAATGAGAGTATATCACTCACCTATCAGACTAGCAAAATCTAAAAGTTTGACAATAAAATCTATTAGGGAAAATATTAGGAATAGGAACTTTCATAAATTTTTGGTGGGAACGCAAATGGAAACAACCGTTAAGGTAACAGTTTGGCAATATATAGAAAAAATGTGGAATTAATAAGTGATTACAATAAGGCTGCAGGATAAAAGGTTAATATACAAAAGTCAATCACTTTCTTATATACCAACAATAAACAAGTTGGACTTGAAATTAAAAACACAAGATCACTTACATTAGGGCCCCAATGTAAAATACTTTAGTATAACTCTAACAAAATATGTATAAGATGTATATGAGGAAAACTTAGAACTCTGATGAATGAAATCAAAGGAGAATTAAATAAAAGGAGACATATTTCATGCTTATGGATAGGAAGACTCAATACTATCAAACAAAAGCCCAGCAAGCTATTTTGTAGATATCAACAAACTTATTCTAAAGTTTAAATGGAGAGGCAAAGACTCAAAACAGCCAACACAATATTGAAGGAGAACAAAAGTTGGAGGACTGACAGTACATGACATCAAGTTTACTATAAAGCTACAGTAATCAAGACAGCGTTGCACTGGTGAAAGAATAGACAAACAGATCAATAGAACAAATAGAGAACCCAGAAATAGACTGACATAAATACAGTCAGGTGATTGTTGACAAAGAAGCAAAGGGTTTCCAATGAAGAAAAGATAATCTTTTCAACAAATAGTGCTAGAACAACTGGACATACACATGCCCCAAAAAACGAATCTAGACACAAACTTTACACCCTTACAAAAAATAACTCAAAAAGGATCACAGAGTTAAATGTAAAATGCAAAACTGTAAAACTCCTGAAAGATAACATAAGAGGAAATCTAGATGACCTTGGGTTTGGTAATGACTTTTTAGATACAATATCAAAAGCATGATCCACGAAGGAAATGATTAATAAGCTGGACTTTATAAAAATTAAGACCTTCTACTCTGTGAAATAAACTGTCAAGAGATTGAAAAGACAATCCACAGACTAAGAGAAAATATTTGCAAAAGACACATCTGATAAAAGATTATTATCCAAAATACATAAAGAACATTTAAAACTTAACAATAAGAGAACAAATAATCCAATTTTAAAATGGGCCAAAGACCTGAACAGACACCACCAAAGAAGCAAATGAGCATATGAAAAGATGCTTCACATCATATGTTATAAGGGAAATGTAAATAAAACGAGATATCACTACACACCTACTAGAATGATCAAAATCCAGAACACTGACAACACCAAAAGCTGGGAAGGATGAGGAGTAGCAGGAACTCTCATTCATTGCTGATGGGAATGCAAGATAATACAGTCACTTTGGAAGATAGTTTGGGAGTTTCTTACAAAGTAAACGTATTCATATGATCCAGCAATCTCACACATTGGTATTTCACTCAGAGGAGTTGAAAACTTATATCCACACAAAACTGTGCACACAAATGTTTTTAGCACCTTTATTTATAATTGCCAAAACTTGGAAGCAACCAAGATATTCTTCAGTATGTGAATGAATTAATAAACTGTGATACATCCAGACAGTGGAATATTATTCAACACTAAAAACTGAGATGTTAAGCCATGAAAAGACATGGAGGAAACTTAAATCTGTAATACTAAATGAAGGAAGCCAATCTGAAAAGGCTATATACTGTATGATTCCAATCAAATGACTTTCTGGAAAAGGCAAAACTATGGAGACAGCAAAAAGATCAATGGTTGACAGAGGCTGTTGGGTGGGGGATGAATAGTCAGGGCACAGATTATTAGGGCAGTGAAAACACTGTGTGTGATACTATAATGATGGACACATGTCCTTATACATTTGTCCAGACCCATAGAATGTACAATGGGTTAAGAATGAACCTTAACATAATCTATGGCCTTTGGGTGATAATAATGTGTCAGTGTGGGTTCGTAAATTATAACAAATGTACCACTCTGGTGGAGAATGTTGATAATGGCAGAGGCTATGCATGTGTAGGGGCAGGGAGTATATGGGAAATCTCTGTACCTTCTGCCCAACATTGGTGTGAGCCTAAAACTAGTTAAAAATTAAAGTCTATTAAAATAGTTATTTAAAAAATGCTTTTGACCTTTGATGCTTTTACCTCAAGGAATTTATTTCAAAGACAAACTGGGAAGAGTATGAAATGATTTATGAATATTATTTATTATAAAATTATTTTTAAAAGTAATTATGAGAAACAACCAAAATACCCATCAACAGGGGACCAGTTTTATAAACTGTGATACAGCCACACAATTGTATACTATGTAACCAAAACAAGAATCAAATTGATTCTTACATATGAATATGACAGTATCTCTAAGATATAGTATGTGGAGATAATAAAATAGAGAAAAATATATATATTATGCTTCCTCTTATGTGAATGTGTTTATATACTTTTATTTATTTAAAAAACAAAATTTTAAATTAAAATATGGTTATCAATTGTGATAGAAAGGGAACAGAAAAGAGGGGCTGGGGATGGAAGCAAGATTTTTCTGAATATACCTCATAAAACAGTTTTGATTTTGGAAGATGCAATTGCTATATATGTTGAAAATAAGATTAAAATTAATCACTAAGAGTTGAAAATGGGCAGAAATAAATGAACCTAACCATATACCACACTGGTGGCATAACCACAAGAGAAACTCATTTCAAGTGACTTCACAATATATTTTGACTTTAAATTCTTAGATGGATTACATTTTAAAGGAAAAAAAAAGCAGAAAATATATTTAAACTTGATGTAATAATCTTAATGCTGGTAGAACTGTACAGTTAAAAATGGTTAAGATGATAAATTTTATATTTGTGCATTTTACCACAATAAAAAAATTAGAAAAAAAGGTTAAAAAAAAACTGATGTGAAATACGATTTTCAGCAAAGGAGGAGAGAGATTCAAGTATAAAATACATTGAATAAATTTCTTGTAATTTTACAATTAAACTGGTAATATATATATTTAAATGTGATGTTTATTTTTCTTTTAAAAATAAACCTTTTCCAGCTGTTTGTCCTGAAAAGTCTTGGGAGCATGGCATCCCAATCAAACGAGAACTTCAAGTGTCAAACTGCTGTATCTAAATACTATTTCCAGTAAAAGAACCAAAGATTTTTGGAAGAATGGCCGAATCCAGATTTGAGACCTGAAATATTCAAGATTAATCTGGAATATATTATTGTTCCAGAAAGCAAAGAATCCATCAAAGACTAATGGAGTCTTACCAAAAGAATCCAGAATTCAGTCAAAAAGTGTTCTCAATGTCTAAAGATGAGACATTACAAAAAGTATTCACTATAATCCACTGAAGCACATTTAACAGATTTTTTAAAAGCATGACTTTATGCATATATGTTTCTATTAACAAAAAGTTCAAATCTAATCTATGGTATTTGGAAAGAGGGTTGATAGGAAGACTGACGACACATAACAAACAAATGTAACTTATGGCCTTTGGATCTTAATTTTAACAAACCAGTAAAAAAAAAAAAAAAAAGGCTATTTTTCAGTCTAAGGAAAATTTTTACATAGATGGGCTATGAAATGAATTATTAATTTTGTTAGCTATAATAACATCATGGATTCTATAAGAAGACAACCATTTTGGGGGGAATTAATATTGATGTATGTCATGATAAAATGACCTAATTCCTGGTATTTATTTTTAAATGCTTTTGCTTTTAAAAACATGTGTTTAAAATATTTCCAGTGATCACAAAGAGATATAACTAAATCTAGAGTGGCAAAATATTGCTCATTCTGAATCTTAGAGGCATATATGAGGATTCATTATATTTTCTCTAATTTAATATATGTTTGAAATGTTCTTAAGAAAAGAAAAACTTTAAAATTTAAATGAAGATACCATGAGAGATTCACTGATAAGCTTAGCCAAAGGAACAAAAGAAGGAGAAAATGGGAGAGAGGGAGGGAAGGAAGGAGGGAGAAAGGAGTTGCCTACAGGGAGTTTGAGATTCTAGTGCAATAGGTCAGAAGTCAGGCAGGAGTTTTAATTACACTCCCAGGTGCTTCTAATGCAGGTGATCCTTGGACATCATATTTTGAGAAACACTAACCTAGATTTGAGCTTAAAGTGGACTGAATTGTCAGTGGTGGTGCAATAGGAAGAGGGCAGTCTTGAGTCAAGAGGCTGCAGCTCAAATCTAACCTCAGTCACTTACTGGCTTTAAACGTTGGCCATGGTATTTTACCTTTATCCCTAAAATGGAGATAACAATGCATACCCTGCCAGATTACTGTGAGGAATAAATGAGATAAATGTATAGAGCTTCTAAAACCTAGAAAAGTTATCCAAAAAAAAAAAAAGAGAGTTGATGAAATCCTTTAGAATCTTCACTTATGGGTATAAGCATACACCAATACGTTCACAGGCCCAGGTCCAAAATTAAATCAATTTGTAAACTGAAGGATAATGGTGACCAAACAGAGAAACTCTTTATTCAGAGATATACATAAACAAAACAAACTAGGGAAACATAAACATCTCTCTTTTCTTGTCAAATTCCAAAGTAGAGCTTTTGTTCTGATTGTTGTTTTATTTTGGTTTACATTCTTTAAGTTAAGCTTAGAATTCCATCTGACCAAATAAATTACAATAGCAGAGACTTTCCCTTGCAAACCTTATCACTACACTAATGTTCAGTAGGTTTGTATAAAACAAAGCCATACCTAGTGCAGTATGATAACCCGTATGTGCATCATCTACTTGATGTACTGTAAGTGGTCATTAGTTTAATTCACCAGATCAAATATTAGCCTGATGTCCCTTCCCAGACAAACATGGAACTCAGAATGGAATCTTGGGAGCCATTAGTGAAGCCAGAATGGCCCAAATTCTGCAGAGTATGGAGATAAAGATGATCCAAATGCAATGTCCAGGGGATAATACAAAGCCAAAGAAGGAGGCCACAAAACTGGGTCATCCATCTCAAGAGGTTAGGCAAAGCAACAGAATCTAGGCAAGAAAGAACAAAAGGCAAAACCAGGAACACAAAGCAGAACAACAGGTTTAAAATGAAAAGAGAGCAGCAGAGTCTGGAGTTGCATGCATGAACGGGGCCTGCGATGCTGATCATGGCTGGGGAGGACTCCTTCAAGGGCGTAGCCAAACTGGCTCAGAAAACGCAAGAAATAGAAAAATGTATTTTTACTTTAACAGGATATTCAGTATTCAAATTAACAAGTCCTTTATCCAAGATCAGAAGTAAGTCTGTATCTGAACATTTAGTTTGGTTTTGTTGTTGTTATATTTTAATGAGTTCCTACTAGTTCCACTGTAAAGTTATAGTGACTGAGGCGACATAAACTAGTCTAAGGACAACCCTCACCCGAGGGAAACTGCAGTCTCATCCAGAAGATGATCAATTAATAAAACCAACAATGATGGCGTGCATATAAGGTGAGTGTGAAGCGAGCACACCACAAAGGTCAGGTGTGAGAAGGGTCATTAGTATTTCACTTTTTCTCAATAACATGCATCTACTCTGAGCCCACACCTGCCTGCATGGTAGGAAATGAAAATACCAGCAATATGGGGAGGAACCACCCCTTCTCACAATCACACAAAAACTGAGAGTCTTCTGCAACCCAAGATATTCAAGAAAGGGTCCTTAGATCTTCAGCCCACACTGGTCACCACTGATATGTACACTGAACAATCCTGAAAGAGGCCTCATTCATGTGCCACCACTGGTCCTGGGTGAAACTTGGACAAGGAGATTGTTCAGCTTCCCTGGGTGTAGAGCATTAACATTCACTACGGAGGTCCAGCCTCTGCCCCAGGGAGCCCCAGGGGAGAAAAGACTAGTCCTCACTATTGATGGAACCTGGAAGATTCCTTCTAAGTCTTGCCTAAAACTCTCAAAGCCTCTCTCCTCTCCAACATCACCCACTTCTGTCTCTCCTGATGTTTGGACCCAGTTCTCCTTTGACCCAGTCCTCTCAGAGGCTCCATGCTTTTGAAAACCTGAGTGAAGGAATGGGGGGACATGACAAGTTTTTCTTCCAAAGCTGAAACACTAATGCTGTTAGCAGAATCCTAAGTCAAAGAATTTAAAGGCCTTCCTACATCCTTGGGATAAAGAAGGCACAGTATCTATAGCAGCAAGATGAAGCCCAAAGCAGTACGTTGATGCACATAATTCCCTTAACGACACAGCACCAAATGCATCTGAGAAGGCAGCACGATTTAAGTGGTAAGAACACCATCGAGTGCAGAGTTATTACACACAGATTTGAATCCCAGATCTATCAGATGCCAATTTTGACCTAGAGCAAACCACTCTTTCTTTCTTACCCTTGGACTTCACTGTGAAGTGGGAATAACGATACTTGTTTTCACCAAACCATGAAGTAGTTTTGAGGATCCAATCAGGGAAGGCATGTGAAGATAGTTTTTCAACTGGAAAGCATTTAAACAAATGTGGAGGTTTGGATACCCTAGAAATAAAAAGAAGTAAGAAATCAATGTGTACTAGACTTGCTGCAGAAAATTTCATGGAGGAAATGGATCTGAGTTCCATGGTATGGGGGTGATGATAGAATTTAGACAGAAAGTAAAGGGAATATTTGGGGAAGAAATTGAAAGGCAAGATTGACCAGAACCTGACTCAAGGGCTAGCCTGTCGCCAACCTACAATGGGCCTTTGTACCTACCACCACTGAGTGACTTAGACAGAAAGGTGTCTGTCTGCAGAAGGATAAGGTTTTTGAGCCATCAGCCTCCAGGGAATGGGGGATCTGGGCAGCTCAGTGTAGCACCCACCTCAGGCACACATCTAGTGGGAAATATCTTTGGACCTAGAACTCTGGTATCCTGAACCCCAAGAAATGTTCTGTTTTCAGGTGTGTGTGCTTGCACGCATGTGCATGTTTTCAGGCACTGACTCAATAGCTATAATCAGTAACCAAGAACACTTTTTTCTCTACTAGAAAAAGAACGAAAAAAAAGTCCTGTTGCCAAAACAATTAAAAAAAAGCAGTCCTTTAACTTCTGTGACCTATATATTCTTTATCAATAATATAAAAAAGTAATAGAAATAATATCAACAATATAAAAACAGAAGAAAACAATTTTGACAGTATTAGTACAAGAGTAAGTGAAGAGGGGAACTGTGTGATTTCTTTCCTTCCCCCGGGATTTTCATAAATCCAGAGAGGCAAGGGCTGGCATCAGCTTGCTGTTTGATTGCCACAGGAGAGTAAGAGGCAGGAAAGGTTTTTGCTGTTGCTTTTACAGCCTGTTCCGACTCAGTATTTATTTGTTGACATGAAAGCATCAACAGCTTATGCATCAACTTAAGGCTACTGTTTGTTCAATTTTAATCAAAATACTTGTCATCCAGCAGTATGACTCTCTTTGCCAAGACAGATACAGCCCAGAAATCAGCTTTCATCAGGAAAATGCTATTCAAGTCTTCTTCATGTTGGCTTATCTGTTAGGCATCTGTCATGATGTGTCCTTCACATGTCCCTCTGTCTTATAAAACTAGAATGATGTCTGGTGGTCACATAAGCAATGTGTGTGTTGGGATGAGGAGAGGAATACATCACTGGGTAAAATCCTCACTATAATTTCAGAGAAGAAACTACTGGCATATTTGTATTTTCTCAGTGAGGCTGCTTTATTTGAGATGGTTTAATAGGTAAAAAGTAAGCCAGTAGTGTAAGTGTAAGGAGAAAGCTCTGAATTATGGGGATAGAATGTTGGAACATTCTCACCAATTAGCTAAAATATCTCACAGATATTACCTACCATTGTTTTCCACTATATAAAATACCTGTGGTCTTATTTTAGTCTCTGACATACATCAAAATTACTACACATTAAACGTCGCACTACTGTATCATGTAAGCCTCAGTTCAGAAAAGTTCCCAGGTTTGCTACCTATTAGTTCCTCTTACAAATGATCTTTCTTGAATCTGGGGCAGAAAAAAGGAGTTCAAATAAATAAGCAAAGGGAACAAAATAGTGTGTTGACATTTTTCAGGACCTTTTTCATTCTGAAGATATTTTTAGCTTAGCAGTTTGACAACCCACATCTATACACACCTTCGCATATACATGTAACTATATTTAGATGTAAATGCAACTTGCATCTCCTCCCTTTTGACTTAATAGCAGAGCAAGCCTGCTCTATAGAGTAAGGAAATCAGCATGTAACTTAAGTTCTCTTGAGATTCTTACAATAGGAAATCAAGAAGAAAAGGCATCAATAAATGATTTGGGGATAACATCAGTACTTCAACTCAGAAGCTGCTCTAGAAAGTTTATTGTTGATTGTCTCTTACAAGTCATCATTTTACAGATGAGGAAATGAGACCAAATGAAATACAGTGTCTCGTCTTGGGCCATTTACCTATTTAATTGCTACATCAGAACAAGAACCCAAGTTTTCTGACTCCCTATCACACTCAAACCATCCACCCATGGAATAGGCAGGCAATGGTCGTAACCCACTGACTCCAATCCAGAATAGAAGCTATTTACCCTTTCAGTCCCTCCTGATGGGAAAGTTCTCGCTAACTGAGTCCCTCAATTGAATAAGACTGAGTACTTAGGTGGTTAGAGAGCACTAGGTCTAGAAAGTGATATATTTTACATAGATTCAGAAAGCAACATACCTATAAATGATGTTTCCTACCTCTAATAACAATACTGCTGTCACAACATACGTCAAAATATATTTAGATATTTTAAGGTACATGATATTTAAGGATTACCTCATTACAAGAAAATTAATAGTAAAATATAATCTGTGCATAGTGCTTCACAATTTACAAGTTATTTTATGTACATTGTCTATGAAGACATTCAGTGTGGAATTTAACTCCAACTCATCCTTTAGGTAGTAGTTTAGAAGCTGCTTCATCCAGGAAGCCCTCCCTAACCTCTATAGGTGAAATTAGGCAGCTCTGCCATGTGTCCCTCTAGCAGTTAGCTTCCTTGTCTGACTATGTCATCTCCACCTGAGTTCTCTGGGACAGGCACCATTTCTGCATCACTCCCCAGTGTATGCTCAAATCCTAGGGGCATGTCTGGCACTTATTATATACTCAATAATGATTTGTTCATAAATAAATAAATGAACAAAAGAAATATTCTGACAACTTAGAAGTGAAGGGAAAAAAGACGTTTTAAATGCCAAGGGTTTTCTAGAGAAGACAGCTATACAGGCTGAGGGTCAGGTCCTCTATGTGGCTCTTTCTTTCCTCCATTTCTGCACCAACACATTTTCTAAAACCTTCATACATTATCATAATGGCTTTAGTGGCAGTAGTTCTAACAGGGCAATGAGGACAGAGCAGGAATTTTTTTCACATCTGGTCCACCTTCAAAATGTTTTTAAGTCAGATACAGCGTGAAAGCTTCCTTTCTTGCTAATGGCACTGTTGCTATTCAACAGGAACAGTTTGCTTTGGGTGCCTTTTGTACCACAGCCGTATACGTTAGCTCCCCTTATCAAACACACAGAAGACACTGGGAGAAAGATGGTGGAGATGATCTCCTTCCTACGACTTTGTAAACTCCCATAAGGGCTTAAGGTCTGGGAAGTGACAGATAGGGGATTTTATCTTTCACAAAATAATCACAAATGTAGTTAAACCAACTACACTCTGGAGGCCCATACTGATTTACAATGGGAAGTAAAAGCCACATGTCCCTGGTCAGAACGTGGCTTTTTCAGTCCCAGGATAGCTGATCAATAAAATAATTTTGGCACCACTTAGGCTGGAATAAAATGGCTAACAGAAATGTGGATGATAACTAACATCCAAATTTCTACATCAAATAAATGATACTATTTCTCCCGCTTCTTTCCCTCTTTCACTCCATCCCTCTCCATTTTTAAGCCCTCCTAGGAATCGTTTGTCATCCCTGCAAAACCCAAATGGCTGACTTTAAAAATACATGTTTATAAAATACTCGTACTATGCTCTGCCTCTTAGACTCCCTTGAAATAAAGCAGCCATAATCTCAGTGACAGTTGCCGCCATTAACGCTGATCATAAAAGCTGGTAAAGAGGGAGAGATGCTGATTTACCATTCATTGCTATGCTCGTATATCCTGTTTCTAATAAAAATCAGGAAAATTATTACTTTCTGAAAGCTTAGTGCTTCAACATGTTTATTTCGAACCTCTTCTACAGTTAAGACTTCCATGTTCCCCGTGCTATTTTTTTCTTCCTGAGGAGCTGCCAGTGTAAACGTGCCACACTTGAGCTCCATAGCATGCTGAGCTGGAAGAGCACATGTCCCACGTCGATAGTGGAAAACGTTGTGTTTAGGGAGCAGCGAAGCAAGCTACAACTCAGACTAAGACATAAATGCTGCTTGAGACTCCAGTTCCATTTATGGATGCAATATAATTTGAAAAGCTTAGATAGCTTTCCCGTAAGAATTTTTACTCCCAAGATTTAGTTTAAAATAGTGGTACCACAATGTTTGATGTGAATAATACCTTATTTTTAATTTCTTCTTTAAGTTTTAGCTAACACATTAATATAAATGAAGTCAAGCAGCACTAAAAGTATACAGCAATAAGGTGTACCAAATGCTAAAGTCATTGGCATATATATCGGAATAAGTTGTAGGACTCTAAGAATATATGGCATTAGTTTGGTTTAGCTTGATAATTTATATGTTACTTCCACTTAACTCAAAATTATATTGTAGAAACACTAATAAGAGTTTTTAAATGAGCTTTTGACCTAGCCACATTACCAACTGTAAAATTGTATCCCCTCCAAAAAACAGAGAGTTGTTCAATATAAAGTGATCACCAGGTCACCCCCAACACACATACACACACACTGAATCAAGCATACTTACATTTAAAAGAAAAAAAAAGGCAGAGGTCCAAAGTAGGACATTGAGTCATACTAATTCATACCCTCCCAAAACACAAAGTCATAATGTCAACTCCATAATTTATTTATTTAATTTATTTTTTCCTTTAACAAATGTGTACTGAGTACTTACTAGGTAGAAGTCACTTTGCTAGATGTTAGAGATACGATGGAGAACAAAACTGGTACAATGCATTTTATTTTCTAAGACTAGAAATTCAAGTGAGAAAGTAAAAAAAAGCACAGTTATTTGAGATTGCTTTAAGTGTCAGAAAGAAAAGAATAGTATTATCAGATAGAGCACATCGTTACATTCAGAGGTACACAGTCTCTCATTACATAAATACTGCTTGTGCCAACTATCTCCCCAGTAGACTCACCATCACTGTTCCTTCCTAGGATTTGGAAAGAGAAATTAAAGAGTTATGGAAGAAGACTTGGAAGCCAAGATTGGAAGCTTTTTGTGGGAAATTGGAGTGAGTCTTGAGATGTGTCAAGCACATAGAAGATAACTGGATGGATGGATGGATGGACAGATGGAAAGATGGAGAAGAAACTCAGAAAAGTGAAGAAAGGGTACTCAATTTCAACAGAAACAACAAATATTTAATGAGTCCCCACGATGATACAGTACAGATTTAGAGCTCAAGGACACATAGTAATATTGGTAATGGTTAACATTTATTGAGCACTTCCTAAGTGCCAAGCACTACCTAAGTGCCAAGCACTACGATCAGAACTCTTACATACATTACATTATTTAATGTTTACTACAAACTAACAACGTAGTTATTATTATAATTCTCATTTTGCAGATGAGGAATTACAAAGATTTTTAAAATTTCCTTGCTCAAGGTCACACAGTTAAAGAAAAGTTCTAGGATTAGTGTCCGGGCATTCCTACTCCATTCTCCTACACTCTACCTGGATAGATTGTCATCATTTAGGTAGATCAGCTCATAATATATTGAGGAGGAGGGTTCTAGATAAATATGTTGGTAAAATATAAGACAAACACCATAAGAGACTATAAATGAAGTGTATGTTGTCTCAAAGAAGTATCACCTCCAGTAAAAATCTGTAGCCAGAAGACTCAATGACCAAACTCAGCAACATGTTCCAGATCCTGCAAAGCATTTCTTTGCAATAATTTACTCTGCTAATTCTATTACTATCTCAACTAAGATAATTTATTTCTCTTTCTTCTTCATTTAAAATTCAGAGTTAATCCTTCCTGTCTCTGTTCCTGGAGTACTTTGCATAAATTTTTAATTATTATCGTTTATTTAGAGATCTACTTCCCCCAATGGAAAAATTTCCCTGCAGGTAAGGACTCTCCATAGTTGGTCCCTAACCTTATTGCCTAGAATTGGTGTATAGCAAATAGACAATAAATGTCCATTCAATAAATTGTTAGGTACCTTAATGGCCACACAGATGTAACACAGTAGTATGCCCTCAATTTAAATGCAATAATTATAACTTAGCTCTAGATTAAATGACTTCTTAATGCATGAAGACTTTTGAGATGACAGGCATTCAGGCACCGTTTTACTACAGTTTCAAATGGATGACTTCTGTACTATAATAATTGAAGAGACTGCTAGATCAGTTAAAACCACTAATATTTTCTCAAGCACTATGCATCTCTGTACAAGGAGTCAGACTAAAAACAGCAAATACATGCCACAGTGTGCCACCCACTCCTCTTCCACCCTGCAGAAGACTCTGCTGATGGATCCTAACATTCATCTCTTCTGAGCACGGGCTGAGCCCTAGCATCCTCTGAGCATGACATTCTAGCAGTTACTGCCAACTGATGGGCACTTTGTAATCACCTAACACTCACTTGTCATGCTTGAACTGGGTCAAGTCACATAATTTTCCCATCTGTAACATTTTACTAGTTAGCACTTCTTTCAGTGAGGAAAGCAAGCACATGGGCATCTCAGGGAAATATCAGATAATCAAGGTTCCAGATTCTATTTGAGCCAGCTGGGTCCCAAGGGCTAGTCTATAGACCACTGTTGATCTGCAATTGATTTTTCACTACTTCATGGGGGGAAAAAAGAAGAGAAGAGAAAAAATAGTCCACATGCACATCTGACTGGTTGCATTAGAATCACCTAGGGAGCTTTTTAAATATATAGATCACCCGTCCTGAATCGACATCTCTAGGGATTAAGTCTAGAAACTGTGAATACATGTATAAGAGGCAGTCAGGTTTAGGTACTGCTGAATGTTTGTGTCTGTAGGTATATTTTCAGCTGCATATTTTTGAAACAATATTTTTTTTCTAAAACTATGTCATTTTTATCATTCTTAAGTTTTACATTTTTCATTTGTGAAATATTAGAAATAGTAAATGATAGTAGTGAGGGAATTTTGTGTTACTTTTTTAGCGCCATTCCACGCAAAATAGAGCTGGAACTCTTTCTGAAATTTAGCCAATCTTTTAAACCTAACACTCTGAAAGCCATGGGCCTAGTGGTATCCACCTCTCAGACTAGACAAGTCTGCTCATTCAGGATGACATGGTGGGTGAAACAAGCCTGCCAGAAATCTATTTTTATTCAAAGCTGAAGAACCTCCTGGAAGACAACTCAACCCAAAAGGAAAAAAAAGTGTCAAGAGGACAAGCTGGGCTAAGCAGCAAATCCCTCCAGCAGATGGTGGGCAATGCTTCCGGTGTTTGCCATACGCCTGGCCCTGGCACATCCCCAGGCATGGTCTTTAAGTCTGAGTGCTGTGCAGTGCGGTTATGAGAGGAAAGGAAAAGAAAAGGGGGCAGGTTATAACTTAAGAAACAAGAGCCAAACGCTTCATTCCGACCTGTGTAAGTTATCGAGGTTTGGAAACACCCTGAAGAGCATAGCGCGTAGAGGGGGCAGAGGCATTCCCCCAGCTGTCCCTGTGCCACTGGGTAGCTTGGGGACCTCAGAGCCTTCAGCAGACCTGTGGCAGTGGCTGCTTGATGGGAGACAAAGAAGGAGCTGCCATGAGAGAGAAGTAACCGCAGTGTTTGGCCAAAGAGGGCAGCAGAGCCCAGAGTGGAGATTAGCAGTGTCCAGCAGCAGCAATGGCCCCCAGCAGGCAGTGTGGCACCCAGCAGCCATGTCCATGGTGGAGCAGTGCTCAGGGCAGGCCATGTGGTTCTCTGTGAGGATTTATAACAAACCTCCCAGAAACACTTGTGGCAAAAAGGGAGAATACTTTATAGGGAGCTCAGGACCAGCATTCATAGGCTCTGACAAGATAATCTGTCAGTCACCCTATTTCAAAGCCCAGTGTAGCCTGGATGACCCATTTCACATCCCAGTGTAGTTTAGTCCACCAAGCAGCCTCTGTGAAATGAGAATGAAGACACCATAGCAAATCCCACAGGGGCATTCCCCTACAGCACTCCAGGTTCTGAATTTCTCTTCTGGTCACATACACACAAGGTCAAACTAGTCCAGGGAAATGAGAAATGACCCTAGCATAAACACATCAAAATTAATTCAAGCTAAGACCCAAATGACCCCAGGGAAAATCTTTTTCACAACTACTAAATTTTTGTACAAGAAATAAATAGGGGTGGCTGCCCATCCCACAGTAATTCTCTATCCAGCATCTGTGTATTATCCCTATTAATCTACCAGAAAGAAACCTCACTCCCTTGGTCAAAGCAATGGGCTGATCCAACCTCCTGCCCTGGCTATAGCAGCTGACACAAGAATCAAATTAGCATCCTTTCTTTGTTATTTTTCCAAGAGAAGCTAAGAGAGATTACTCTGTTTCTATTGTTCTGATTTTTTCTGATTGAGCACCTATGCTGCCAGAAAAAGTTCATCTGCAGTAGCAACAAATGAGGACAACACAGAAAGTAGCAGAGAGGAGAAAGGGTGAGGGAAGTGTACAATGGTGTTCAAGACCCTAGCTTCCATCTCTGAGGTCCTTTGAATTACTGTGGTTCTTATAGCAATTCATTTGACTGCATGAATTGCTCTCAATGCCTGAATAAATTTCCTAGTTTGAGTTAGCTTTCTGTCACTTGCCACCAAAAGAATCCAGTATTAATTAAGATCTTTTCAGCTGCAAGTAAGAAAGATTCATTAATAATATCCTAAAAGTTAAGAATATTGATTGTTAACAAATCTAGAAGTGGTCTTATTTTCAAAAATGTCATCAGCAAGGACCAAGTTTCTTTTTCTTCTCCTACTCTGTCCTTCTCAGAGTCTAAAATTTTGCCTCAGGCTTGTAGCCTCATGGTCACAGATGGCTGCCACACCACTAGGCATCATAACCTCATATCACAGCATCCAAAGCAGGAAAAGAGAGCAGGGTACAAATGAGCTCTGTTACTTGAGAAGGAAAATATTTACCTCAGCAAATTTTCTCTTACATCTCATTGGCTAGAAATGTAAGAATGATGATGGGCTTCTACCTCACAATTTATACCCATGACCAGCATCCTGTTAGCAAGGAAAAAATGGAAATTAACACTGGAGTGAGCAACCAGTAATGTCTATCACAAATCTACAGGGATTTAAGGTTCATGGAGTATAACTGTGGTCATATTTCAATCTGGATTCTTAAATGATGATAATGATGGTGGTGGTGATGATGATGATGATAATTAATATTTCTAACTCTGGACCAGGCCCTATACTAAGAAATTTACTTAGTTCTTCACAAATCCAATGAGGTAGATATTATTATTGCTACCAGCATATTAGACATGAGGAAAGAGGCATCCAGGAACTAAGTAACTCATGTGAAGCTGTGTGGCTAGAAAGTATGGTGTCAAGATTTGAATTCAAGAAGTTGAACCCTGAGGATGAAGATCTGTTACACTATATTGCACCAGACTGTCTCTCTCCAAAATCAAATGAGATAACAGTAGTGAGAAAATATGCAGTTTTGTGCACATGAAAAATATGGTGGTTAAAGTGTTATTTCTTCCTTGGCTGACCTTGAAATTATACATGCTGTATTTCCAAAAAGAACACATTAATTCCAAAATGTAGATCATTCCCACTAACCTCCTTTCTGGTCCTTTCTATGCACACAAATGACAGGGTATAGAATTAGAAAATTCTTTATACAAGGAAATACGGAACAATTCAATTAATAATTTCAATTTCATTTGGTGTTAAAGGTGTTTTAAAAATAGATATCTTTATCTCAATGAAAGGAAGACCATTAAATGAAAAGAAGTCCCTCTGAAGATTGAGAACTCAATGGCACTAAATTAGTCAATGGAGTTAAAATTACAAAGACGTAAATCCCAGGGAAGATTTTATAGTGTCTTTTATCCAGTGACTTTGGATAGCAGGCCTTGGGAGAAAGACAAAATTCATCCTAAAGAAGCATGAGAAGCTAAAACTTAAAAAAAAAAAAAGTACTCTTACAACTGTAAAAAAGACAGATGACATTGAACAGTGTAATATCATTTTCCAAGCAAAGTGCATTAAAAACAGAGGGAAACAAAGTAAATTTAGATTAAGCCAATCTAAAAGTTAAGTCAACTGGATTTATTAGAATTTAGGAACCTAACTTTCTGTTCTTATTCTTAATGATTACAACTATTAGTCATGCAGGCAAACTTTTTAAAAAAAAAAAACGAGCATAATTCCTGTCTCAACAGTTTCCCTTTAATTAACTCTCTGGTCTAATGTCAGCCAATTGTTTTCAAACGGTGATTAACTTTAGCTCCACAGTGTGAACAGTGACCAAGCTGTGTCTCTATAGCAGCTGCCATTTCATACCTGAAGAGGCAAAGGAGATGACTGCCTGCTGGATTGGGATAATAACTGAGGACCATTAAAATGAAAATGCCCTTGACATCTTCAATAGACAATGTTAATAACTTCTACCCAGCCACATAGATGACTTGTTTCCCTCCATCTCTAATAGAAAATAAGAGAAAAGGATTATCAATATAATCCCATAAATTAAATTAAATTAAATTAATTGGAAGCCTAATGCTAAACAACCAAGTTTCCTCAAGCCACTCTTACTTTATACAAGTAATTCAGCTCAGTTCAGTTATTAGCGAGTTCAATAGAGAAAAGAAGTTTGCTTGAATACAAATTTATTCATTCATATTAAGCACCTTCATTCATCCAAGCATTGAACTAGGACCAAGGATAGAAATGAGGTAATCCTAGACCTTGACATCAAATTAGCCATAAAAGCCACCATAGCTCAAGAAACCAGAAATTTATCCATCCCTTAAAACTGATAAAATAAATTTTCCCCTGAGTTCAAGAATTTGTGCATTCCATTGACGATGTATATGATCTTAGTTTTTTTTGGGGGGGGGTATAAATATGATGTCTTCATACACCCATAAGATTTCAAAAAATTTTCAAATCACTGAAATCATCCCCCTAACATTTTCAGCAAAAAACTCCAAAACAAGGTATCTTTACTGATTCTTCTTGTACCTTGGTTCTACTCAACACTAAAAGACGTAGATGTTTAATTAGCCCACCAACCAATCACCTGAATGTCAATGTGACAAACTACCTATTTTCTAGTATTTTCTATATATCTAGAAGTAGCCAAATGCTTGGCATCCAATTACCAAAGTACCTGAATGACTGATCTACTCCTAATTGTCATCCCAAAATTTTAGTTTAAAGTAAAAACTGAATACTGAATATCAATTTTTTATTTTAATGCAAATTCCTTAAGATTTAACTTGATCTTCATCTTTCTTCTTGTTCTGTTGTGATGCAAAGAGAATAATGCTTACAATTTTCTATGTCCTTGTCTTGAGAGAAAATAGCAGTTCTATTGATTACCACTGGTAATGTTTTGAAATTTATGATAGATGATAACTCTACTATTACTGAGATCAATTAATATATTTACATTTTCAACAATTATTCAGCAGCTATATGGACCAGATACTATGTTACACACTGGAGATGCAAGGGTGAGACACAGTCCTATTCTTTTGAAACTTCGAGTCTTGTGGGAGAGACAGAAACATAATCATATAGATATATGTAGAACAGTGACAAATGATTTTACATAAGTTTACAGCATTATAAAAGCCTCAACTAACAGAATATGAATTTTTGAAGGAAATGAGAGACTTCCTTAGGCAAATGATTTTCAAGCTGAGAAAGAAAGAATTGGTAGAAGAGAAAAACAGTGTCCTAATCAGAAGTAAGAGTATAAGCAAAGGCCCTGTGGCAAGAGAAAGCATGGTTATAAGGCAGTAGTTCTCACAGTGTGGTCAGAAACCTCTGTGAAAATAGTCAAAAGTATTTTCATAATTATATGTTACTTGCATTTTCCACTATAATTCTCTCATGGATGTGCTGTGAAATTTTCCAGTGGCAACATGTGATACTGCAACAGATTAAATGCAGGAGCAGATAAGAATCCTTCAGTCTTTCATTAAGCCAGATATTATGGAAACTTGCAGAACTGTAAAATGAAGCCAGTCGTCTTACAAGTTTTTTTTTTTATTTGAAAAAATGTAGTTAATTTTTATTAAAAAATAATTAACAAGAAAAGCCCGTTAATGTTATTTCTAATGGATTAAGAAATGCTCACTTTGAAATGTTTTTTAGTTTTCATTTCTAATTATGGTAAACATCAATAAATATAGCACACACACAAAAAAGCTCACTGTCATCCTCAATAAATTTTAAGATAATCAAGGGATGGGGTGCTGAGACCAAAAATGTTTGAAACCTGCTGATATGAAGAAATCAAAAAAGGAGAGTGTGGCTGAAGCAGAGAGAGTGAGAAGACCCCTTATCATAGTACTGCTTCCTTTTTCTGACCCCCTCCTTAACAATATCCCACTTATTACCTTTCAGTGTAGGAAAAATAACTCAGCCTGTCTGTCACAAATGCATAGATATGCATGTACACTTGTGCACATGTATGTGTGTGTGCATGCTTATGTGTGAAGTAGAGAAGACAAACAGTAGTTCCTTGGTTCCTGGAATCAGGCCACATACTTTGCAGAGCCCTGTGCAAACTGAAAATGTGGAGCTCCTTATTCAAAACACAGGAAGGAAGTGCTGTTAAAGGCACTAAAATATATTTTTCCCTTTCTTCAATGATCTCTCTCTTTCTCACACATACATAACTAATGTTTCTTATTTGCTATGTAATATCATTCTTTAAAAGAAAAATAAATTTTAAATTATTGAAATGAATTTTACTGTGCTTTTTTTATATTGTGCAATGCCTGTTTAAAATGCAAATAGAATATGCGGAGTCACCAAAGTGACACAATGTACTTCACAGCTCATGCGTGTGTCAGTATTCCATTCCACCAGAATAGCAGAAATGCTGCCACTGTTTTTATTTCAATTCTTGATACACACATTCTACCGACACTCTTACTTTTAGATTTTTGATGAGTAAGGAAGGACTGAAAGTGAAAGACACTGTACAGTAACCCTCTTTCCCTTTTCTTCTGTGGCATCATTTTGAGCACAGGTAGTTGGCTAATACAGGGAAATACCATGAATAAGAACAAATACCATCAGTAAGAACATGTTTGGTCATCTGTGTGTCTTAAAACTCCATTGGCTTTTTTCTGTGTTTGAAACAAGTTCTGCTTCAAATGGAAAGCATGGTATCCTCACTTAGCGTGGTAGGCTATATACTGACCCTCTACTCAAAACTGTCCACTTCCTAGTCACCAAAACCTGTGGATATGTTACCTTATGTCAAAAAGGGAAACTTGTCAATGTGATTTAGTTAAGAATCTTGCGATGGAGAGATTATCCTGGGTTATCCAGTTAAGCCCAAAGAAATCCTTATAAAAGGGAGAATTGGAGATTCAGAGAAAGAGATGTGACAATGCAAGCAGAGGAAGAAATTGGGAAATGCTGCATTGCTGGCTTTAAAGAGAGCAGAGGATGCAGCCATGAGGCAAAGAATGCAGGCGACCTCAAGAAGTTAGAAAAGGCAAGTAAGAAGATTCTCCCCTACAATTCCAGAAAGAAAAAAAAAAAAGCAGTCTTTGATTTTAGCCTCATAAGACACATTTCAGACTTCTGATTTTCAGATCTGTAAGAAAATTTGTACTATTCAAGCCACTAATCTTTCAGTAATTTGTTGTAGCAGCAGTAGAAAATTAACACACCATATTGCAGAGGTACTCACTTTGAGCCTTGCAAAATCCCACACATAGTGGGTCCACCAGAATTCTATGCTCACAGAAGCAATATATAAATGGGGCCATGAGGAATGGCAGACAGGCATACTGTGTGTATTTCCTCTACTCAGGCACATATACCCCCATGTCCCATTGGACTTTGTCTACAATAATACAAGTTCAGAGATAAGATTAAGAATTTCAAGACAGTGACAAGAAGAAATTAAACCAAGCATACGACCCTTTGAGCACAAGACCCTGTACAAATGCACAGGTTGCTCGCCTGCCAGTGTTGCTTAGAAGGAATGATCTCCAGAAGTAAAGCCAGTTGGTGGTAGTTGAGAAAAATATAGTACTAATTGCAGTACTTGCCAGTACTCAAATCTGTTTTTTTTTAATTCAAAGTTTAGATTCTTTTTGGAATAAAACAGAAGCTTCTCTATTTAGAAGGTTATTTTTGAGTTGTAAAAATTCCCTCTTGGGCTTTCTCTGTTTTATCATGTTTTTCTCCTGTATTCTCTCATTCAATCTTCACTGCCAGAATGAGACAGACAAAGCACGAGGATGCTTTTTTCTTGTAATGGAAATCTTAGCAGCAGACAGTAACTGTTCCAGGTCTGTCAAATCAAATCTGGTTTTTATAATACAGGTTTCCTGCTGTGTCCAGCACAGCTTGGGACCGTGTCTGAGGATAGGTGACGCAAGACTTAAGAAACAAAGAGACAAAGTAAAGAGCAAAGATGGGACCAGGGGATTCAAGATCTTGTGGATCCAGAGTCCCGAAAGCCTGGTCGACATCATATTTATTAGCAGTATACAGCTCAGAAAAAAATGCGATCAAAGAGGTGAGGCTTTAGATATTCCAGGCGATAAGCACCAAGTTCTGCTTGCTGATTAATTGATTAATTTCAGGCCTATCCCTTCCAGGAACAATCACCCTCCTCAGGGTATGCAAAATTTCTAAATCTATCCTGTTATTGCCTCCGGGACATCTCGAGATAGCAAATATTTCCCCTGGGCTTAACCAAATGCTTTCATGCCAGAACAAAGTTCTCTTAATGGGCGATCTGGCTTTCCAGGACCATCCATTGTTTTACCCTAAGGAGATATCTGCCCTCCTTTGTGCCTTATGGTCAATCTCAGGATTGCTCACCACAAATTTTCTTTAGCATAATACGTGCTACAGGTCATCTACTGCGTAAAACTTTAAAACAAAGCAAGCATGTGCATTTTAAACAAGCAAGTGTGAATATAATATTTTAAGCTCATGGAAATTTAGGTGCGGCTTGTTTTCCAGCTGTTCGTTTTCCAGTGGCTTTTCTCAGCAGCTTGTTTCCCAGCAGTTTCCAAGCCCTGCTCCATTATTCTTTCAAATACATAACATACATGCACAGAATTTCCAGGTTCAAAGTCCAGAAAAATGTATTTTTTAAAGCCCTGTAATTGATCCTATCACTGCTTTTGAAAAACACTGAGAAACTCCATCATTTCAATGTCTCAGAGAACCAACATTTAGAAGCAGGAAAAAGGCCAAGATCAGTAGCTTTGAGAAACATTTTCAATACTCCCCTGTGTAGACAGTGAAGCCAACATAAGCAACATATGAGTTGGGATGTTAAGGTCTCGATGTTTTTTCCTTCATAATAATTTGAATGTTCAGGGACAAGGGGATAGAGGTGGTTTTTAAAAAATTACCAAAATCTAAGGGAAAGGAAAAATTATCTTTGAAGACTCAAAATGAGCAAAGCCCTGAACCTGATTTAGTTGCAGAACCAAAAGAAAGCTTTCGGAAAGCTTTATGGCATCTTCAGCATAATGCAATACAAGGTGGCCAACAAGGCCAGGAAATTGAAGGAAAATAAAACAATAAAATGAAAGGACAGTTAAATGAGGAGACACAAAGACAACAAAGTAAGATGCAAAGGGAGAAATAAATTCAAGAAATGTTTCAGAGGAAGGGTATAGTTCAGTAGTAGAGCATGCACTTAGCATGCATGAAGTCCTGGGTTCAATCCCTAGTAACATCATTAAAATAAGTAAACCTAATTACCCTCCCAAATAAATAAATCAAATATTTTTTTTTAAAAAGAGATGTTTCAAAGAAACCAAAATTATAATAACCAAGCCAAAAAAAAATCCTGCATAATACTTTTTAAAGTGCAAAACTAACAATGAAGAAATAAAATCAAAACATTAGATACAGAAAAAGAGAATTAGAATCAAACCAACAATTATGAATATTTTCAAGAAACATGAATATTTGTAATCAAAGAAACAAACAAGACTAATTGACAAAAATAAGGTTAACAAAGAAAAAAATGAGTCCATTTTTAAAACTATTCAGATAAAATTTTTAAAGTAGCTCAGTCAAGGAGAAAACTCTATGTAAAGGCAGAGAACACTAAAAAGATTAACAAGAAGGAATAAAAACCAGGAGGACTCTGGCATCTCTAAAATTACAACAGAAAAATAATGAAGCAATACACATAAAATTTTCAGAGAGATAGAACTGTAACCCAATAATTAGGCCTAGTCAAATGTCATTCATTTTTTAAAACAACAGAGACTCTCAGATGCATAAGAACTCAGAAATATAACTTCTGTGTTCTTCTTGAAAATTTCCTATAGATATCAAAATTAAGAGTTAAAGAATAGGACAGTTAGGATATAAAGACACAAATGATGCACTGAGAAAAGTTTGACAAAGTTAAATGTAAATAACTATTGTTAGTTGGAAATAAAAACCTGAACAAAAATGTCAAAAATAATCCTTGATAGAAGAGATACTGAAGGTAGCATGTATTCAGTTAAGAATGGCTGAATTTCAGATTATAACATTGATAAGAACAACTTTCCATTATTAGAGAATATAAAATAAAGCAAACAGCCACATTTCATAAGACTAAGAAAACACTAAAAATCATGAAGGATTCAAGATAAAATATTAGAGTGTAACACAAAAAGTTTATATTTCTCTGTTACAATACAAAGTTTCGCAAACTGAATTAAGAGGCATAATCTAAATATATGCTGCTTCCAAGAGACATACCTAAAATAAAGTGGCATTAAAATGTTTTTCAAAGATAGGCAAAGATTTGTCAAAATGAGAACAAACTCCTTGTAACCAGAATTTAATAGAATCAAGAATTGACATTAACAGGATTTTCCTATTCCAGTAAATTCTTGCCTGGGAAAAATAAAGTTTCAAATAGCATTACTGTTTGTTTTATGAACTCATTAAAATCCATTTATTCAAACAACAGACAGCTCAGTTTGCCTCCTCCTTGGGCATGAGGGTGAATAATTCCTTTCTCAGATAAAGAGATTTCTTAAGTGGGCAAACTTCGGTATCAAACCAACATTTACTCCTTCAAACTCCTTTTGAGAGTGCCTTCAAAACTCTAATCTTGCTGTGTCCACCAATCCTAAACTATAATATCAGAAACTCTGCACAATTCTATTCAGTCTCCTGCATTGAAGCCACACCGTAAACCAAACCACGAAACTCCTCAAATACACACACACAGGTGATTTTCTATCTTACTTCGGTAAGTAATAAACTCATCTTCACTTGAACATGTCATTTGAGTGTTTTTTTCTGAGTTGGCAGTCAACAGATAACTTCAAAAAGTTAGCACCAATTATCAGCTAAACTGAAATGATAATTAAAAACAAAAAGTTGATAAAAAGATATCATCTACAACAAAGATAACAACAGTTACAAATTTTTAGTGCTAAATAACATATTGTCAAATACAAAGTTCAAACTATTAAATGAAGAAATTGACAGAAACATATAAATAGTTTCTGCACAGGGAAAACTTTGGACACGTCAAGTAGTGAAAAAGAAAAAAGACAAATAGCAGACAACTGCAAATTTAAAAGTTGGAATGAGAATTTCAGACGAAAATCAGTGTTTAGGCAAAAAACAAACTGATAGGTAGCATTTCCTACTGACAATTAAAATAATTCAACTAATATTTTGAGGAGGATCAGTTTTTTGTTTTTCTTTAAGATACAGGTAATTTACATAACTAGTTTCAAGTATACAACATAATGACTCAATATTTGTATAGATTATACTACATTTAAAGTTAGTATAAAATAATAGCTGTATAAATAATGGCTGTAATTCCCTGTGTGGTACAATGTATCCTTGTTGCTTATCTGTTTTATACATAGTAGTTTGTACCTCTTAATCCTATACCCCTATCTTCCCCTCCCCACTTCCTTCTCCCTGCTGGTAAGCATTAGTTCTCAGTCAGTTTCTGTTTTGCTATATATATATTTATTTGTTTTATTTTTTATATTCCATATATAAGTTAGATCATACAGTACTAATCTTTCTCTGTCTGATTTATTTCATTAAGCATAATGCTTTCTAAGTCTATCCACTTGCTGCAAATGGCAGAATTTCATTCTTTTTATGGCTGATTAATATTCCATTATATGTATTTTTCACTTCTTTATCAGTTTGTCTATTGATGGACACTTGAGTTGCTTCACGTCTTGGCTACTGTAAATAGTGCTGCTATGAACATTGGGGTGCATGTATCTTTTCAAATCAGTGTTTTCATTTTTTCCAGATATATACCCAGAAATAGAATTGCTGATAATTCTATTCCCAGTCTTTTGAGGAACCTTCTTACCATTTTCCATAATGGTTGCACAAATTTACATTCCCACTAAGAGTGTACAAGGGTCCCTTTTCTTCTAATTGCTGTCAACATTTGCTATTTGTAGACTTTTTGATGATAACTGGTGTGGAGTGATATCTCATTGTGGTTATGATTTAAACTTCTCCAATAATTAGCTATAAGCATTTTTTATATGCCTGTTTGCCATCTGTATGTCTTCTTTGCAAAAATATCCATTTAGGTTTTCTGTACATTTTTGATTGGGTTGTTTGGGGTTTTTTGTTTGTTTGTTTGTTTTTTGATACTGAGTTGTATGAGCTGTTTATGTATTTTGGAGATTAACCCCTTGTGAGTCATATCATTTGCAAATATTTTCTTTAGTAGGTTGTCTTTTCATTTTGTCCATAGTTTCCTTTGCTGTGTAAAAGTTTTAAGTTTACTTAGGTCCCAATTGTTTATTTTTGCTTTTATTTCTTTTGCCTTAGGAGAATGATCCAAAAAAAAATATTGCTATGATTTATATCAAAGAGTATTGTGTCTATGTTCTTTTCTATAAGTTTTATGGTTTCAGTCTTACTATTAGGTCTTTAATCCATTTTGAGTTTATTTTTATATATGGTGTGAGGAAATGTTCTAATCTCTTTCTTTTACATGTATCTGTCCAGTTTTCCCAGCACCACTTGTTGAAGAGTCTTTTACTCTATTGTGTATTTGTGTCTCCTTTGTCTTAAATTAATTGATCATAGGTGCATAGGTTTATTTCAGGGCTCTCTATTCTGTTCCATTGATCCATGTATCTGTTTCTGTGCCAATACCATGCTCTTTTGATTTCTGTAGCTTTGGAGTATAGTCAGAAGTTTGAGGGCACAATATCACCAGCTTTGTTCTATTTTCTCAAAATGGCTTTGGCTATTTGGGGTCTTTTACGGTTTCCATATAGATTTGTTCTAGTTCTGTGAAAAATGTTCTGGGTAATTTGATAGGGATTGCATTAAATGTGTAGATTGCTTTGGATACTGTGGGCATTTTAACAATATTAATTCTTCCAATCCAGGAACACGGGATATCTTTCCACGTATTTGTATTATCTTCAACTTCCTTTATCAGTGTTGTATAGTTTTTAGATTATAGGTCTTTCACTTCTTTGATTAAGTTTATTCCTAACTATTTTATGCTTTTGATGCATATTAAATGAGATTTTTTTCTTTCTCTTTCTGATAGTTTATTATTAGTATATAGAAAATAAACAGATTTCTGTATATAATCTTATATTCTGCAACTTTACTGAATTCGTTTATTCTAGTTTTTTGGTGGAGGCTTTAGGGTTTTCTATATATAGTATGGTATCATCTGCAAATTGTGACGGTTTTACTTCTTTACTTACAATTTGGATGCCTTTTATTTCTTTTTGTTATCTGATGGCTGTGGCTAGGACTTCCAACACTATGTTAAATAGAAGTGGTGAGAGTGGGTATCCTTATCTTGTTCTTGAATTTAGAGGAAGGGCTTTTAGCTTTTCAATGCAGAGTATATTAGCTGTGGGTTTCACACAAATGGCCTTTGTTACATTGACATATATTACTTCTATACCCACTTTGTTGAGAATTTTTATCATGAATGGATGTTGAATTTGTCAAATGCTTTTTTGCATCTGTTGAGAAGATTATGTGGTTTTTATCCTTCCTTTTGTTAATGTTGTGTATCACACTGATTGACTTGTGAATACTGAGCCATCTTTGTGTTCCTAGAATAAATCATACTTAATAATTATGTATAATCCTTTTTAAATAGTGTTGAATTTGGTTTGCTAATATTTTGTTGAGGATTTTTTCATCTATATTCATCAGAGTTGTTGGCCTGTAATTTGTATTTTTGTAGTGTCGCTGTCTGGTTTTGATACCAGAGTAATGGTAGCCTTGTAGAATGAATTTGGGAGTGTTCCCTCCTCTTTAATTTTTCAGAATAATTTGAGAAGGATAGGTATTAACTCTTACTTATATATTTGGCAGAATTCCCCTGTGAATACATCCAGGTCTGGACTTTTGTTTGCTGAGAGCTTTTTGATGAAATATTAAATTTCATTTCTAGTGATTGGTCTAGTCAGACTGTCTATTTCCTCTTGATTCAAGTCTTGAGAGTTAGTATGTTTTAGAAACTTGTCCAGTTGTTGTCATGTAACTGTTTATAATATTCTCATGAATTTTTATATGTCTGTGATATCACTTGTTATTTCTACTCTTTCATTTCTTATTTTGTTTATTTGGGTCCTCTCTCTTTTCTTCGTGATGAGGCTGGCTAAAAGTTTATCAATTTTATCTTTTCAAAAAAACAGATCTTGGTTTCATTAATCTTTTCTTTTTTTTAATTTTTGTCTATATTTTCTTTCTGACCTTTATTATTTCCTTTCTTTGTTGGCTTTGGACTTAGTTTGTTCTTCTTTTTCTAATTCTTTTAGGTGGTAGGTTAAGTTGTTTATTTGAGATTTTTCTTGTTTCTTGAGGAAGGCCATTATTACTATAAATTTCACTCTTAGAACTTCTGTTGCTGCATCCCATAGATTTTGAAGAGTTGTGTTTCCATTTTCACCTGTCTATAGGTATTTTCTAATTTCCTCTTTGATTTCTTCAATGACCATTGCTTTTTTTAGTAGCATGTAGTTTAGTCTTCATGTGTTTTTGCTTTTTCCATTTTTCTTTCTGTAATTGATTTCTAGTTTCAAACCATGTGGTCAGAGAAAATGCTTGATACAATTTCTATCCTCTTAAATTTGTTGAGACTTGTTTTGTGGCCTAGGATGTGAGCTATCCTGGAGAATGTTTCATATGCACTTGAAAAGAATGTGTACTCTGTTGTTCTGAATGGCATGTCCTGTAGAGATATCTATTAAGCCCAACTGGTCTGTTGTGTTATTTAAGACCACTTTTGCCTCACTGATTTTCTGGTATGATCTGGCCATTGATGTCAGTGGGATGTTAAGGCCTCCTACTCTTATTGTATTATTGTCAATTTCTCCCTTTATCTCTACTAGTATTTGCTTTCTATATTTAGGTGCTCCTGTATTGGGTTCATATATGTTAACAAGCATAATATTCCCTTCTTGTATTGATTTTTTTATCATTGTACAATGCTCTTCTTTGTCTTTTGTTGTAGCCTTTGTTTTAAAGTCTATTTTGTCTGATATGAATATTTCTACTCCTATTTTCTTGTCATTTCCTTTTGCATGAGATATTTTTCCATTTCCTCACTTTCAGCCTGTGTGTGTCTTTAGCTCTGAAATGAGTCTCTTGTAAGTAGCATATAGATGTGCCACCCTATGTCTTTTGATTGGAGCATTTAGTCAATTGAAATTTAATTATTGATAGGTATGTACTTATTGACATTTATTACTTGTTTTCCAGTTGTTTTTGTGGTTTTCGTTAGTTCATTTCTTCTTTTTGTTTCTTCCCTTATGGTTTGATGATTTTCTTCAAATGCTTATGTTCCAGTTTTGTGTTTGTATGTATTATAGGTATTTGATTTGTGGTTACCCTGGGGTGTTATGTTAACCTATAACTGTATCTACTTGATTTTAACTGGTAGTCATTTAAATTCAAACATATTCTAAAAGATGTACAATTTTTCACTCCTTTCCCTCACATTTTGTGTTTTTGATGTCATATTTTACATCTTCATGTTTATCCTTTCACTGTTTATCATAGTTATAGATGCTTTTACAATTTGTTATTTTTTAATCTTTATACTGGCTTATTAATTGGCTGATCCTTGATCCTTACTATATATTTGCCTTTACTACTAAGACTTTCCTTTTCCTATAGATTCTTATTTCTTTTTCTACATAGAGAAGACCCTTTAACATTTCTTTTAGAGTAGGTTCAATACTAACCAACTCTTTAGTTTTTGTATGTCTGAGAAGATCTTTATCTCTCCTTCGATTCTAAATGATAATCTTTCTAGGTGGAGTATACTAGGTTGCAGGGTTTTCTCTTTCAGGACTTGTAATGTATCATGTTACTGCCTTCTGGCCTGCAAAGTTTCTGTGGAAATTCAGCTGATAGTTTTCTGGAAATTCCTTTGTATATGACTCTTTGTTTTTCTCTTGCTGCCTTTAGAATTATCTCTTTAACTTTTGCCATTTTATTATATGTCTTGATGTGGGACTGTTTGGGTTCATCTTATTTGGGACCCTTCGTGCTTCTTGTATCTGAATATCTGTTCCTTCTGGTTTGGGAACTTTTCAGCCATAGTTTCCTCAAATACAGTTTCTATCCTTTTCTCTCTCTCTTTTCCTTTTGGGGCCCCTATAATGTGAATGTTGGTATACTACTGTTATCCCAGATATCTCTTAAACTGTTTTCATTTTTGCTAATTTGTTTTTCTTTTTGTTGTTCTGAGTTGATGGTTTCCATTCTATCCACCAGGTCATTTATGTGCTCCATATCACTTAGTCTACTATCCTCCTAGTTATTTTTTATTTTAGTCATTGAATTCTTCATTTCTCATTGGACCTTTTACATTTTCTGGTTCCTTGTTAAAATTTTCACTGTGTTCATCTATTATTTTCCTTAATTCACTTAACGTTTTTATTACAAGTGCTTTGAATTCTCTATCTGGTAAATTGTTTATTTCTGTTCAATTTCATTATTTATTTTTTCAGGGGATTTCTCTTGCTCTTTCAATTAAGACCAGTTCCTCTCCCTTTATGAATTTAGGTGAAATAGTTACCTATTGTGGTCTTGAAGGGGTGTTCTTATGTGGGAGCATTTCTATACAGACTGCATGTGTTCAATGCATTTGGTACAAGAGCTGGATTTGACATATATGCAAGTCACATCTTTCCTCAGGGTGTGCTGGCAGCTATCATGTTGGTGGGGGAAGAGCTGGAGATAGAGGGGCTAGAGCTGGAGCTGGATGTGAGGCAGGACTTAGCCTCTGCTCAGTGGCTTTCACTGCCTTATCTGATCCTAAGTTGCTGGAGCAGAAGTCCTGAGGGTCATGCCTAAGTTGGATCTGTTTCCTTTAAGTGTGCACTTTCCCCTCTCCCAGCACTAGGACCTTTGTCCCAGAAGGGAGAGTACCTAAGCAAGGGGGGCCCACATGGGTTCTCTGCCCATGTTGGCTGCAGAGAGAGGTCTGTGCTGTCTCCAATACACTGCCCATGAAAGCACCAGCAGTTGTTTCCCTCTCTCTGTTCAGACACAGCCAAGGGTTCAAATTCCCTTTGCCCCTCACAGCCTCTTTCACTCCTACTCTGTTGTGGAACACATTTGGATTCTCAGTATATGTTGGGGGCATGAGCTGTGGTGGAATGGCCACCACCAGAGTTCTGGGCTGCTTCTGATACGCTCCTTGAGTAAGCACCAACGATGGCCACCACTGCCCCAACCAGGTTCCACCCTGGGAGCAGGTCGCCTCTGTGTCCCATGGCCAAATCCTCTCCCTGGTCATGGCAGCCCTAGATGCAGTGCCACACTGTGATATGGAGTAAGCAGGACTGGAGTGCTCACTCGACTCAGGATGAGGCATGCACCAAGGCAGTCACAGAAACAAGAGTCGGCCGTGTGATTGCAATCCACCCTCTCCACTCTACCTCAGGGGCAAGCCAGCATGAAGGAACTCCTCATGAGAGGAGCCCAGGCTTCCCACAGCCCTGCTGTTAGTCCCAGTGATCCTCCAACCAGCCACCAGGGCTTGTCTTCCCTGTGTAGATCCCCAGGACTGGAGTGTTCAGTCTGTGGCTCTTTGTACTTATTCCCCAGGGCAGATCTCTGCACACTTATTCTCCCTTTTGCTCTGAGCCACCTCCTAAGGGCACAGGTCTTGAACTGATTGCTTTTCTTCCCTTCTACTCAATTACAGATTGGACGTTCGCCTTTCCTATAGCCTTGGTTGTATAGGAAACTTCTGCACGTTTCCAGTTATTTTTCAGTGAGCACTGTTCTCTATGTAGATGTTTCTTTAATGTGTTCATGCTGGGAAGTGAGTTCCATGTCCTCCTTCTCCACCATCTTGACCTAGCCTCAACTAATAATTTTAAATCCACAGATATAGATTAAACTCTGTAGCCTACAAAAGAAAATATCTTTCCAAATGTATTTGGAACAATGACTTTAAAAAAAAAAAAAAACCTGATAATGTATCATTCCTATAATAGAGAAATCTCAAATTCTTGAAGCAAATACTATTCAAAACACAGCCCTGGTCATAGTCTCATAGAGCAGGAAATTAATAATTTATTTTTAACTAATAAAAATGAAAATGTAAAACTTCTACCTATATAGCTATTTATTTAAAGAGTAAATTAAAACAATTACACATTCTTAGAAAAAAATTAAGAGAATTATTAATCATTGCTTATAGGTTTATAGCCAAAGCAATTTTCATTATAGTAAAAGCTTACTATTTTCTAGAAATGGTTGCTAAGCACATTACACACATATCCTTATTTAACTTTAACATCTCTTTGAGGGAGGTATCATTACTATCTTTAGTTTATATACACAAAAACTAACGTTTAAAAAACATAAGCTAGTAAAATAAATTTGGTCTTATTTGGGGGCTCTATTAATATACCATCTATATCAAAGTAGAAAAAAACATATATATAATCACTGAAATAGACGTCCAAAAAAAAGCACTTAATAAAATTCAATATTAATTCTTGATTTTAAAAATTTAAAGCAACTTCATGAACTAGAAATAGTAGTCTTTGTTATTATTATTATTATAATATACTATCTGTATAAATTATTATTATTATAATATACTATCTGTATAAATCCAAAAGGAACATCATACTTCAAAGTAAGACCCAAGAGACATATTTCCCCAAGTTTATTTCATATAATACTCCTTTGAAAAATATGAAGAATTCTGCATTCTTGTAAGTTTGAGAACTGGAATGCTATGAACCCTCCTTCCACGTGTCACAATATATAAGCATATTTAAGGCCCTGAGAATCCCTGAAGTTAAAGAAAAATAAACTTTATTTAATCTTGGGCTTCTCTAACTTACTTGACCACAAAACACTTGTCAAAAATATCACCTATTCATCATAGGTTACGCTGCCCTCAGCCCTGCCTCAGGCATGGGAATATGAAAAAGAATATATATATAACTGAATCACTATGTTGTACACCAGAAACTAACACAACATTGTAAATCAACTATACTTCAATTTTTAAAAATTGCCTATTAATATTCCACCGAGCACTAGGAAAAGGCATTCCTATTAAACTACAAAGTCAAACAAAGTTGTCTATAATCATCACATTTAACAGATCTGTGGTCTACAAAATGAAATAAAACAAAAATGAGTCAGGGCATACACTATAAACTCTTGTTAAACATGAAGATAAAAAATGACTGGTGGAAAACACACCAAAATGATAATAATTAGTTATCTCTGTGTGATCAAATGACAGTTGATTTATTTTCTCCTTTATATTTCCTATATTCTCTACAATAAGCATGTTTTATTTTATACAAAAAAATATTTTGCTAAAACAGCACATTGAGACTTTGTTCAAACATAGGAAGTTTTCCCAAAACAAATCATAAAAACCGAACACAGATACAGTCTATAAAATACTGATAAAACCAAAGTTAAGCACATTTGAGGCTCTTAAATGAAACATGTTCAATTGGTCTCTTATTCTAAGCTCAATTTGTATATAAAAGTAAGTACAAAGAATTATCAGCAAAGAGGAGTTAATTGCAAATAACGGAAGAAATAATCTGACCCAAATAACCAAGAATTAATCCAAGTAGAAAAACAAAGCAAAGACAGCTAAAAAAGGACTAATAGCAAAGAACAAATCTGGATTAGTTGAATGACTTATAATTTTTTAAAAAAGGAAAAAAACATAAAAACATAGTATATGAAAAGATAAAAACCAAAAAATGTGCTAAATTCGATGCCTACTCTGTTCCTATCCTCACTCATTTTTCTATTGCCAAGTGGATCTTTGTTGGCCCTCCAACAATAAACATACACATCGATTCCTTTTCCCTATATCAGTATAATAACTACAGGCAGGGTTGTCAACTGGTAACTTAATTCCAAAATTAATCAACTACAAGTTATTTATTTAGAATTAAGTGACAACTCAGAATGAAAGGTGAAGTGAGATAGGAGGAACACTTTGGTTTATAAAAGAAAATAATTAACAACATGGTCCTTGATTTTAATGAATTATAGTTGACTTTCAGGTAAGAAAATATATTCTTTAAAACAACTAGGAAAAAAAGTCAAAGAAATGTAAGTACTGGTAAAACTGGACATTAAAGTGGGCATTTTTCTACCTCCATTTTATCTGAGACCCAAAAGATCTAGAACAAAACAGTAGAGTACTCTCACATTCCAAATCAGAAGCTAGTAGATCAGCTACATGAAAATTGTAAGAGATAGTTAAAAAACAATTTTTTAAACCTTAGTGCTTTAATTGACTAAAAATGTATAGAAAGAATTTAAATTAAAGCAAGAAAAAAAGAAAATTTCCTTGAAAAAATAGAAATTCTTTGTATCCCCATGTTCATTGCAGCATTATTTATATTAGCCAAGATACGGAAATAATCTGTTTCCACTGATGAATGAATGGATAAAGAAATTGTGTGTGTGTGTGTGTATGTGTACATAGTGTACACATACTTAATTAAAAAGTACCTTATCCTATTCTTTCTTCATTTCAATTTCTCAAATATCCTTTGATTTTACAGACAAGGTTAACACTCAGAAGAGTGACAATAAGTGCCTCCAAAATTTAAAGATAAGTAGCCCGCTTATGTAAATATTATTTAGCTGTAAAAAAAGAATGAAATCTTGCCATTTGTGTCAACATGCATGGACTTCAAGGGCATTATACTAAATGGAAAAAGTCAGACATAGAAAGATAAATACTGTATAGTCTCTCTTTCATGTGAAAAATCAATCAATAAACCAACCAACCAACTAATGTCATCAATACAGAAAACAGATTGGTGGTTGCCAGAGGTGGGGGTATAGGAGACAACGTGAGAGAAATGAGTAAACTCTTCCTGTGGGGGAGGTTAGTTTAAATAAGTTAATTTTTTAAAATGCTGTGGCATTTACTCTCCATCATTCTTCAGCCCTGTGTGGAAATGGAGAAAGGCCTCTGAGCATCTCTTAGAGAACCTGATACTTGTCCCTGAAGTTCATGAAGACACAAGGGTTTAGTGTTTGACACATCTCTGGGAAATGTTGGGGCAAAGACCACTGCAATAAACCAGACATGAGGTGCTACAGGAATTAGCTATTCTTGTTTTACAAAGAGAGAAAATTCCCATAGCATTCTAGTAATTTTACTCTACTGCTTTGTTTCCATCTTTACCCATCAATTGATCATGATCTATCCTATCCTCCTGTTTACCTACTTTCCAATCACCTCACCCCAATTTAATTCAATGCTCTACCTCTTTTACTCCCAGGCTTCTGCTCCAAGGTATTTCATATAAAAAGAAAAATTATCTTCTTTCATCCTGTATGCTGCCATTTTACCTACCCATCCAATGAAGATTGAACTTATACTCCATTATTTAGAAGCTGAAGGGTATCATTTACACTCATCAAGTGGTTCTCCCAAGGCTTCTAACTAATACAAATGACCTTTTCCATTGAAGGATATAAGTGCTTTTCCCCATACAAAATATGAAAATGGCTCTGATTCCATATAAACTTATCCATTGGATCATGGTTCAGATAAGATTAGATATAACCACACGTTAAAGAAAAAACTTAATTAAAAAGTACCTTATCCTATTCTTTCTTCATTTCAATTTCTCAAATATCCTTTGATTTTACAGACAAGGTTAACACTCAGAAGAGTGACAATAAGTGCCTCCAAAATTTAAAGATAAGTAGCCCGCTTATGTAAAACACACTCTTTTATCTTTGTGGCTTTATTCTGTCCATTGTCATGCCAAGAAGTAATCAAAAATGAACTGATTTCTGACAAATTTTTACTGCAGCCAGTTTGCATTAAAGGGCTAAACTGAAAGAAAAAAAAATCAATGAGAACAGCAACTCCATTAAGACAATAAATAGAAATTAGGGGTATGAGTGCCAAAAACACAAATTGAGATGGCACATGCAGTTTTTGTTGTTATTTTTTGTGTTTTGGGCTTTTCTTTTTAAAGAATTCATGATTTCAGTTGCCAAACCTGTAATATGACTGCAAAACAGATCTGCCATAAACCTTTCCTAACTGAATTTTGGCATCACACAGATTGTCATGTTAGACAATTGAAGCCTCAGAAACTTCTGTTTTCCAGAAACCTATGAACTACACCATTCTCCAGTATAAGCTCAAAAGACATGAATTTGATCCATTAACCATTCCAGAAACACAAACACCACACTTCACAGAAAAGAAGCATATGGCAGACAATGCTAAACATTTAACCTACTACAACAGAACTGCCTCCACGACTCATTTTGTCAAGGGTTCAAAATAATTTAAAAGCATTCTATGTACAGGAGACCAAAAGGATTTTTTTTTAATCACATTAACCACTTTTGCATTTACAATTTGAATTACAGGGGTAAATTTATTCAAAAACAAAAATATTTTTTAAAACGAACATCTTTAAGGAGATATAACAAAACATAATATTAAATGAGAGAATAAATGAGGAGTAGAGGTCACGTGAGTAGGCAGAATAAAGGAATGTGGACAGAACGGGGTGAAATGCTATAGGGGCACATTTATCTCTCAGCAAAGCCTATAGAAGTCTCAGTCATCTGATGCCAACAAAAACCTGGCTCAAAGGAATGCTAATTCTTTTGAAGTATAGTTGATTTACAATTTTGTGTTAGTTTTTGGTGTACAGCATAGTGATTCAGATAGATAGATATATATATATATGTAAAACCTTTTTCATTATTGGTTACTACAAGCTATTGAATATAGTTCCTTGTGCGGTATTGTACAACCTTGTTGTTTACTTATTTTGTATATGATAGTTTGTATTTGTTAATCTTAAACTTCTAATTTATCCCTCCTCTGCCTTCCCCTTTGGTAATAATAAGTTTGTTTTATATGTCTGTGAGTCTGTTTCTGTTGTAAATAGGCTCATTTGTGTCACTTTTTTAGATTCCACATGTAAGTGATAAGGTATATTTGTCTTTGTCTGACTTACTTCACTTAGTATGACATCTAGATCCATCTATGTTGCTGCAAATGGCATTATTTCGTTCTTTTTTATGGCTGAGTAGTACTCCATTACACACACGCGCGCGCACACAAAGAGAAAAGGGGATTTAAAATTTATTCATTTGAAGAAATTACGGCTGAAAACTACCCAAACCCAAAGAAGGAAACAGATATTCAGGTACAGGAAGCACAGAGGGTCCCAAATAAGATGAACCCAAACAGACTTGCACCAAAGGAGTGTAATTCTAAGCTGGGTACAGATCTATCAGCTGAACCCCTACTCAGAAAACAGAAGGGAGACAGAAAGGGCAAATGTAGTAGGCCCCAATTATCCTACTTTATATAAACATTCAGGAGCAGCAGTAGCCAAAATTGTCAAGTAGATTAAAGCCTTTACTATCCTGAGCCTCTATATTCACAAACTGGGTTCCTCTTTTAAGAAATTGATCCCTCCCACTTACAAGCTTCTCAGTATCCTCTAATATATCTCCACATTTCTTGTTTGTTTGGGGAAAAAATATCTGATATAAACTTATTAGTTCTATCCAAAATATCAACACTATTATAACTTCTCTTACATACAGGCTGTTTTCACTTATTTCAGTTGATTGGATTCTTACCACAACTCAGGGAGGATATTAGAATCTCGGCTGTACAGGTGAGAGACTTAGCAAAGAGTAGATGAGTAATTTGCTAAATGGGAATGGAGCTCCCATTTTCAGGTTTTAAGGCAGCACAGTATTGTGGTTAGATTGTGGGTTCTGGAATTGCACTCTCTAGATGTGAGACCTGGCACCACTCAAATAATTGTGATCCCAAGCCAGTCACCCAAATCTCTTAGCTTCAGTTTCTTCCCCTATACAAAAAATATTTCAAAATCCTACCTTATTGAACTGCTGTGATTATTAACTAATGCATGTAAAATGCTTAGTATAATGCCTAGACCATAATAAGTATTCAGTAAGTGTTAGATTTTACAGCCATTATCCTTCCCTCTATACTTTGCTACCTCAGACTTAATCTTGAAATTTAAAAAAAAAAAAAGAAGAAGAAGAAGAAGAAGTTTTAGTCTAATGGAAACTGACTCACTTATCGCATCAGAAAACAGAATAAAGGTAGTTTGGGCCTCTTTTTCAATTCCTTTTGTTTGTTTCATGTTGGGTTTTGCTGGGATACAGTAGGGGAAAGTCAAGGCGCTAAAAGCCTTCCCAGAATCTCTGAAAGCTTAAGATGCAGACAATAGTAAAGACCCAGAAAAACCTTCAAAGACACTAATTTCTATACATAAAATTGAACTAGCCTGGGCATTTTAAGCAGAAGGGAACTTAATGTGAAGAATTGGATGCCCACAAAATCTTTAGAAGGGCTGAAGGGATGTGAGTATAGGAATGATTGAATTCAAGTGCTTACTTCTAAAGCTGCAATCCAGAACCAGGAAACTGCAGCTGCTTCTACCACTACCTGATGACACTCAGGAAGCTGCTGATTCAGCTCTGAACTTAAATCCAGCCACCTTGCCCCTGTCCCTGCCTTTAGACATCCATGAGCTGGTGAATGACAATTAGAGCCCTAAGTCTGGCTGCCATTACTGCCTCATGGCTCCACAATCTCGTCTGCCTCCACAAACAGCACCAGGAAACAGGCATCTGTCCCATATCCACAGCCCATATTAGTGGCATCTCACACATCAAGAACCCTAGAAGCAAAGTGGGCTGGGAGATGTGGTTTTAGGCTTTCCAGCCCCTCACAGATAGTTGAAAGGGGTTGGAAATGACATCCAGCATAATCCCTCTCTTTGGCTTCTCTACATCCATATGTATCATCTGATATGAAATAAATTCTAAATAGCAATAGTAAAAACTACATTTTCCTACCTAGTACAATTTAAACATTGCTCAAAGAAACATTAAAGAGTTCACCCTTTCCTCAAAAGATGAATCCAGAATAGATAAACAAGATTATACTCTATAGCACAGGGAAATATATACAAGATCTTGTGGCAGCTCACAGCAAAAAACAGTGTGACAATGAATATATTTATGTTCATGTATAACTGAAAAATTGTGCTCTATACTGGAATTTGACACAACATTGTAAAATGACTATAACACAATTTTTAAAATGTTAAAAAAAAAAAAAAGACAAATCCAAAGATTTCAGCCATTGGATCTATATCTCTAGATGATGTTTCTTCCTGTTATATTTCAGTCACAGTCTGACTTTGATATCCTGTTACCTAAGGATTCAATGATAAATTTAACTATCATCACTCAACATGAAAAAACAACAACCTAATTTAAAAATGGGCAGAGGACACGAAGAGACTTTTCTTTTTGAAGAAGATATACAAATGGCCAATAAGCACACGAAAAGATGCTCAACATCATTAATCATCAGGAAAATGCAAGTCAAAACCACAATGAGATATTATCTCACACCTGTCAGAATAGCTATTATCAAAAAGACAACAAATAAGTGTTGGTAAAGATGTGGAGAAAAGGAACCCTCATGTACAGTTGGTGGGAATGTAAATTGTGCAGCCACTATGGAAAACAGTATAAATATTCCTTTAAAAATTAAAAATAGAACTACCATATGATGCAGCAATTCCCTTCTGGGTATTTATCTGAAGAAAACAAAAACACTAAATTGAAAAGATAGCACCCCTATGTTTATTGCAGCATTATTTACAATAGCCTAGATACTGGAAACAACCTAATTGTCCACAGATGAATGACTGGATAAAGAAGTTGTGGTATGTATACAATGGAATATTATTCAGCCATAAAAAAGAATGAGCTACTGTCATCTGTGACAACATGGATGGACCTATTATGCTAAGTGAAATAAGTCAGACAGAGAAAGATAAATACTATATGGTTTCACTTATATGTGAAATTTTAAAAATAAAACAAATGAATAAATATAACTAAACAGAAACAAAGGCATAGATACAGAGAACAAACAGGTGGTTGCAAGAGGGGAGGGAATAGGGAGGGGAAAGGAACAGGTGAGGGATATTAAGAGTTAAAAACTTTCAGTTACAAAATAAATGAGTCATAGGTAAGAAATATACAGGATGGGGAATATAGTTTATAATTATGTAATATCTTCATATGGCGACAGATGACACTAGAGTTATCATGGTGATCATTTTAAAATATATAAAATACCAAGTCACTATGTTGTGCACCAGGAACTAACACAGTGCTGTGGGTCAATTACACTTCAAAAACAGACAAACTTATGGAAAAAGAGATAAGATTTGTGGCTAACAGAGGTAGGGGGAGGGGGAATCTGATGAAGGTGATCAGAAAGTACAACGCTTGAGTTATAAGATAACTAAGTACTAGGGATTTAACGTACAACATGATAAAGATAATTAATACTGCTGCATGTTATAAATGAAATTCATTAAAAGAATAAATCCTAAGAGTTTTCATTACAAGAAAAAAATGTTTTTTCTATTTCTTTAATGTTATATCTCTATGAGATGATGGATGTTCATGAAACTTACTGTGGTAATCATTTCATGATGTGTGTAAATCAAATCATTGTGTTGTACACCATAAACTAATACAGTGCTATATGTCAATTATATCTCAATAAAATTGGAAGAAAAAATATATTTTAATGTTATCTGCCAAAAAACACTAAAAATAAATTTAACTTTCATCAATGCACTGTATGTAGAGTAGTAAAGGAAAGGGATAGGAAAGGATGCTTGTTAATGTAATAATGAATATATATAACTAGAGTTTTGTTTTGTGAAACTGGTTAGAAGGTAGAACTGAGCCTTATGATTTCCTTCCTCAACTACACATTCCATTTTTCCTCTGCACTCAACCAGATCTTAGATAGAATGTGTTTTATACCTGGTGAGGACAGGCAAACCTTCAATCTCAAGGTGACTTAACCATGAATAGTCCTGCCAGTTTGGGGTTGCAACAATCTTTCATTAACTTTTCTACTTGGGTGCAGAGCACTGGAGACACTGCGGAAGATGCCCTGGCTTCCACACATGTTTCTCCTTGCCCTCACAGCATAGCAAAACCCATGCTGGTCAGCGTAGTCACCTAGTTAATACAGCAACCTTTTTTTTTTTTTTTTTTTTTTTTTTGCCTGTTGGTTCAGTGGCATGATTAGAGTACAAAATGGCCAGGAGACCATCTCAATCTTCAATGTTAAATGGACCCATTTTGTGTGTGTGTATTCCCCAGTGGAAGCGTGAATCCATACTAAGACCTCTAAATCATCAGAGCTCATGGCTTCCTAGACATTTCCTAGGTGTAAAATGCCCAGGCATTTTGGCTTCGGTCAGATACAGTCTATTTCAAAATAGGAATCTCAGATCACAGGGTGATCGTCTTCCATGATCTGGCATTCAGTCTCCATAAAAGCCCAGTAGTTTTGCGGAAGGAAAAGCGTTATTTGAGAAAAAAGGTAGGGGAGGGGGGATGTGATAATTAGTTTGGGTAACTTGACTAGGCAACAATGTCCAGTTATTCAGTCAAACACTAGGCTTTGCTGTGGAAGCACTTTGTAGTTGTGGTTAAATTAACCTCTACAATCAGTCCACTTTAAAAAGGAGATTATTTTTGATAATGTAGGTGGGAATCATCTAAGCAGTTGAAACCCCTTTAGAGCAGAACGGAGGTTTCCATGAGGAAAAAAGAAAGTCTGCCTCAGGATGGCAGCCTCAGCTTCTGAGAGTCAGCCTCAGTCTTCCTACAAATTTCAGACTTGCCAGCTCCAACAGGCAGTATCTATGCATCTGTATCTATCCATCCATCCTACTGCTTCTGTTTCAGGAAGAAAAAAGGAGAACCCTGGCTGATACAAAGGCCATGATTTTCTTCAAAATACTGGGGGACTCCCATAAATTCTCTACACAGAATCCTCTTCTGCAATTTAGGACCCTTAGGTTCATAAGTCACAAGGTTAAGTAAAAGAGATTCTGGGAGAGCTGACTGCATTATAGCCTGGAACAGCTGAAGAATCATTTCTTGTTTTGGACCACATTCAAAATTGGCAATCTAAAGGGATTACTGAGTCATAGCAGAGGACCAAAATATGATATGGCTTTCCTCCAAAAATCTAAAACAAAACGTATCAAGCATTGTGTGTGTGTGTGTGTGTGTGTGTGTGTGTGTGTGTGTGTGTTTTAGGAATCACAAAGTGTATCAACTTGATTTTGACTGAGTCAAGTATCTTCGCATGCCCCATACCACTGGATTCCCAAACACTTCACTGAAGTGGCAGACCCCTTAATTTACATGGAGTTTATCTCCCATCCCCTGGCAAACATACGTCTTATAAAAGCATGTAGAGTAAGACTAATCAAAGTGTGGTCCACATACCTGTGCTGGTCTGTAAACTCTTTGTTACTGTCCACAGTGAGTGTAGAAATTGAAAGTGGGTACTTAGAAATGTTTATAGAAATTTGATTCAATCTAAAAAATCGGATTTATATTTCATGCCTTTTTAATTTAATTTTACTAGTAATTTATTTTTATTGTATGTTATAAAAGTATTCATCTAGATGGATTGGAAATAATTTCTAAAAATTGGTCCATCATCCTTGATTGTTTAAGAAACACTGATCTAGGATATCTGCTACTTTCTGCTTATCAGATTCTATCAGTTCAGTGTTATCTATACGGTAGTCTCATATGATGAAATGATCAAATGCCCTATGGGGTAGATTGTGACAGAGAGTAAGAGAGATGACCTAGCCCTGAAGTAAGAGGTGTATACTACCCTGTTCTTGTCACGTTAAGAGCAAACAGCTTCTGATTCTCCCTGTTTTGGGAAAAAGAGAAAAAAAAGTACTCATCTTCATTACTGCTACCTGCCAAGGACTGTGTTGATCTGCTCCAGCAGAGAGACTGATTGGAATTACCACTTGATTAAGATAATTAGCTTTTATCTTCTAAAACCAATCCATTTCCCTTCTATCTGTAGTGGAGCACCAATCTCTGTGATTCTCTCCCCAACAGATACAGTGCTGCCTTTGGTTTACTACTTTGAAAAGTAAGGGCAGTTTCCACAGTCTTTACTTGACTTTTAATACCAAAAGAGCCTTTATTCCATTCACCACCTGATCCTCAGTAAGACCTATTCTGACCTGAGGACCACAGTGTTTTCTAGATCTCTAGAGATTATCAATATTTTAGATTCACTAATCAATAATCCTTAAAACAACTAGCTTTTTTTCTTTTTTTTTCCCACTGTTCAAGCATCAGGCAAATGGCAAATCACTTGGGAAAGGCCAGGAAAAAGATTTATTGAACACACTTACAAAAGCATTGCAGGTACTTTTTCAAAAGGAATCATAAGTCAAGAAGCTGTGAGTGCGAGGACTCTCCCCCGTCTAGGATTTGAATAGGGGTCCTTGACTCTATATTGTCAACTGCAGACAGTTTTATTCTAGTTGTTTTAGTTATAAAGATAAAGAGGATTCCAATAGCTTGCCCATTTGATTTAATGTGGAAATCATGATCAGTTAGTTACCACAAAGATCCTAGCAGTCAAAAGAGTCTGATAATCATCCCCACTCTGCTTCCTAATGAACTGGCTGAATTGTGGCCCCCTCCCCAAAACATTTCTGTTGAAGCCCTGACCCCTAGTACCACAGAATGTGACTGTATTTAGAGATAGGGCCTTTAAGAGGTTATTAAGTTAAAATGAAGCCACTAAGTTGGGCCCTAAACAAATCTGACTGGGTGTCCTACAATTCAACTCAATTATGACACTATCAACCCAGAGGTAGCATCAGATTCCACAGGTTAAGTGCTTGGTCCTCCAAGATCCCCTCTCCCACTGCTGCACGCACACACGCACGTGCACGCACACACACACACACACACACACACACTTCAAACACCATTCACAAGTCCAGTTGTCACCTGTGCTTCTGACTAACCAGCTGTACAGATCAGAAGTTCCAACTACTCCCTTCTAGGGTTCAATTAATTTGCTAGATTGGCTCACAGAACTCCAAAATATATTTTACTTACTAGATTACCAGTTTATTATAAAAGAATATAATTCAGGGACACCCAGATAGAAAAGATGCACAAGGCAAGGTAAGTGGAAAGAGTCACAGAGCTTCCAAGCTCTCTGAGCACACCTCTCTCCCAGATCTCCACACATTCACCAACCTGGAAGCTCTCAAACTCCACCCTTTTGGGTTTTTATAGAGACTTCATTACATAGGCATGATTGATTAAATAACTGGCAACTGACTACTGATTCAACCTCCAGTTTCTCTCCCTTCCCTGGAGGCCAGGGGGGTTGGATTAAAAGTTCCAACCCTCCAATAACATGGTTGTTTCTCCCTGGCAACCAGCCCCCATCCTTAGATGCTTTCCAAAAGTCACTACATTAACATAAACTCAGGTGTGGCTAACAGGGATTTTTTATGAATATCAAGATAAAACTTTATCTCTCTTATCACTTAGGAAATTCCAAGGATTTTAGGGATGAAGACCACATACATATTTCTTATTATAAATCACAGCATCACACACATGCAACAAAGGAAAGGCCATGTGAGGACACAGTGAGAAGGTAGCCATCTACAAGCCGAGGAGAGAGGCCTGAGGAGAAACCCAACAAGCTGATACCTTGAACTTAGACTTCCAGCCTCCAGAACTCCGAGAAAGTAAACTTCTATTGTTTAAGCCACCCAGCTTGAGGTATTGTTATCATAGCTCTGGCAAACCAATGCATTTACTACTTTACTGTTAGTATTTACTATTGGAAAAAATCCACATGTAAGTGGACCTGCATAGTTCAGGCCCATGTTGTTCAAAGGTCAACCGTATTTCAATATTCTCATCACCCCAAGTCTTCACATTCCTTCCTCCACAGAATACTTGGCAAGTCAACTTTATTTGGTGTTCACCAGCACTGAGGTCAGGGTTTAGTCAATCAACCAAGTAAAAGATAAGGGTTAACTGGTTCGAGATTAATGCTGTACAGCAGAATGACCTCCTGTAAGTTTCACAGAAAATGTCCATGGCCAAGCCCAGAAAGCTATTGATTCCGGTAAAATACTAAGTTGACACTTACAACTATTGGCTTATCATAATGCTGCCACTGTGAGACTTGGACCCCAACGCCTTGATCACATCAATGGAGAAGCTAGTGATCCTCTAAACCTGAATGCTCAAGCAGCAGATGATGGCCATTCAGAGTGTTAGAACAATTTCTATGTCCTTGAGCTGGCACACTGAGTTCAGACTCTAAGTCTCCCATATCCTTAAATTTAGCCCAGTATAAAGATATATTTTCTCCTCTCTTGTCTAGTGCACTTAGTTTTACTATTGAAAACAGTTCACATGTAAGTGGACCTGCACAGTTCAAGCCCATGTTGTTGGGCTTGAAACTCACACATGTTTCCCAGGCTTTTGTTGATAGCAATTCTTTTCATGTGTAAGCCTTTTCCTCTGGATCAGATGTTGTAATGCCCCTGAACTATACTGAGATTGACTTATGTCAAGGTGATGAGGAATGGCAGGGATGCTGTATGAGGAGCATTGACATGGCCTTTTAAGGTAATCGCCTCAGGAGAGATCATTACAAGTTGTCCATTGAAAACAAGACCAGCCTCAGAGGCAGGAAGGAGAGGCTGGACCTGATGGCAAGTGAGGCACAGAGGAGCCTGGATGCTCAGACTACTCACATTCATTCAAGTCCACTCAAATGTCCCCCATTCCAATCTTAGTGTCCTGGTCTTTTGCAATCATTGCCTGAAAGGAAGGAAGGAAAGAAGGAAGAGAGAGAGAGAGAGAGAGAGAAAGAAGAAAGAAAGAAAGAAAGAAAGAAAGAAAGAAAGAAAGAAAGAAAGAAAGAAAGAAAGAAAGAAAGAAAGAAAGTAAGAAAGAAAGAAAGAAAGAAAGAAAGAAAGAAAGGAAGGAAGGAAGGAAGGAAGGAAGGAAGGAAGGAAGGAAGGAAGAAAGAAAGAGAAAAGGAAGGAAGGAAGGAAGAAAAGGAAGGAAGGAAGGAAGAGAGAAAGAGAGAAAGGGAGAAAGGGAGGAAGGGAGGAAGGAAGAAAGGAAGAAAGGAAGGAAGGAAGGAAGGAAGAAAGGAAGGAAGGGAGAGAGAGAAAGAAAGAGAGAAAGAAAGAAAGAGAGGAAGGAAGAAAGAAAGGAAGAAAAACTAAGGAAAAAGACTTAGTAAAGCTGTAAATTCAAATTTTTTATAATTTAGCAATTCATAAGATCAGATTGCAGTTATATCAGCCTTCACTTTAAGAAATTTTCTTAGAGGAGCCACAGAAAATTCCCAATCACAACCATATGACCCCACAGTCTCTGCATTTCTTGTTCCTATCATAGGAGTCTCTGGTGGAAGCCCCTCAGTCTTCCAAAGACTGCGTTGCATAGGCACTATCCCTGGGGACCCAAGGTGATAAATCAAGGAACTCTTGCCACTGAATGCCACCAACTTTCAAGGTCTAATTATCTGATAATACCAGAAATATCAGTACTTTTAAATCAAACCAAGTCAAATAACCAATCCAAATTCCCATAAGTCAGAATTTAGTCCAAGAAACAGTATTGGAACTTAACACAGGGAATCGATGTTTACAAAGCACTAATAAAAGCTGGAGTATCAGGAGTCAGAGTGATACCACCGGAAATTTTGAAGTTAGGAATGCAGTGCTGAAACTCCATCCAGGAATCAAGAAATTGCCACCTACACAACTCTCTCCTGACACTACAAAGAAAGCTCGTGACAAGACTCTGAAACACTGAACAAGGAACTACAGCTGCCTTCCGACACTCACACCTCCATGATCTCGCTTGCCAGCTGAAATGGTACCAGGATTACCTCTGCCTCACTTCCACCTTCCAAATCTCTCTTGAGTATATGCTCCTGTCAGAACATAATTTTCTTCTGGAACCCCAGCTGCAACAGCGTGTTGAAAATGTATTTTTAACTTGCTAACGTGTGTAATACAGGAAGGCACATAAGAGTAAGCATGAGACTTCAGTGTCAATTGACTACAACTAGCAAAATTTCGACCACTCGGTTCTCCTGGGCATCCAGAAGTTCTCTTCAGTCCAGCAGGATAACTCCTGCTTTCTCCACAGTGCCAGCTGATCCCGGGCTACCCTGATAAGAACAGCTGTCTCAGATCTGAGGGTGCCTTACAAGTTAAGGGGTCACTGTTTCTTAATTGTTTCTCCTGTTCTCAAACATCTCTTTCCCAGCCTGCTTACAACAGCCTCTTTTGGAAAAAAAAAGGAGTACAGTCAACCCTTGACTGGCTCATAAAGTTGCTTTGATTTTGTATGCTAGCTTGCAAGCCTGAATTTGAGTGGTACTGTGTGTTACAGAAAAAAATTAGAAAGAGGCTATATCTGTTTCCTAGGGCTGCCACCACAAAGTACCACAAAATGGATGCCTTAAACAACAGAAACATATTTTCTCACAGTTCTGCAGGCTGGAAGTCCAAAATCTGGATGCCGGTGGTGTCATGCTAACCACTGAGACACTGAGTAGAATCAGTCTTTGCCTTTTGTTGCCTTTAGGTGGTGGCCACCAATCCTTGACATCTGCCAGCTCAGAGCTTCATCACTCTGACTCCTGCTTCTGTCACCACATGGCATCCTCCTTGTGAGCCAGCAATTCTTCTCCTCTTACAAGGGCCAACCCTAATCAGTGTGACCTCATCTTAAATCAATTACATCTGCAAAGGTCCTGTTTTCAAATAAGGCCACATTCATACCTGCCAAGGATTAGCAAACACAGTTCAACCCATGACAGAGGCAAAATGTAAGACTCACACCAAGAGTCAGAATAATTAGCAGCATGAACTTTCCTAGAGAATTTCAAGAAAAATGGCAGATGATGGTATGTCATAGCTTCACGTGTGATCAAAGGCTTCAGTTTCTTACATTCATATAAGCAAGCATACAAATAAAAAACACAGGTGTAAAAGATGTCAAAATTGTAAACTGATTTAAGGAGATATTATTACTAGGGGAAAAAAGAAATCCTTATCTAGATAATATAACCCTTCTCACAGCACTAATTTTATCCAAGTTAAATATAAAAATTCCTCTAAAAAGAGGCTGATCAATTGTGTAAATGTGAACATCATAAAATAAGATTTTAATTATTATACTTGTGTACAGATTTTTTGTTAATTTCCTAGCTTCCAAATCTAACCCTTCATTTTGACATACTAACAAAGATACAAGGTCTGTGATTCATGTATGCACTCGATAGATATTTATTGACCACCTACTACGTGCCAAGTGTTGGATGCTAAGGATTCAAGTTTAAGTAAAGTACAGTCTCCACTCCCAAGACAACTCTCGACAGTCTAGGAGGAAGACTAAGTGAGTCAACGGACTAACAGAGGGCCAAATTATAAACACTACACAGATGTTAAGCACCAGGTGATAGGAGATCAAGAGAATAGCTAAATAACCCAAGCTGGAGGAGGGGTAGTCAGGAAAATCTTTACACCCAGAGGAAGCAGTTCTAGAACTGAATTATAAAGAGTGCAAGAGAGTTGGCAAAGGTGTTTTAGGCAAAGGAAACAATACATGTAGACACCAGGGTGAGAGAGCATAGCACATTCCAGGAACTGTGAGAAGTTCAGCATGGATTTAAATGAGAAGTGGGGATGGCAGGGGGCAGGGGTGGGGAGGGCAGAGAGTAGTTATTGCTAAAGCAAATTATGAACAGCCTCTATGATAAGGGCAATGGAGAATGTGGTAAACCTAACCAGTATTCACCAATATTCGTTCTCCTTTCCCCTGAGCACATGAAAGAACATACTTCTCATACCTTAGAGTTAAAGGGGATGGAGTGGGTGTCCATATGACTAGTCCTGACCAATGGGCTATGACAGGGTGATATATATCATTTCTGTTCCGAAGCATAGAAACAGTGTGGCATCTTCACGTGCTCTTTGCTCTGGCTGTAGCAACCAGTGATATCTACGTGACAGAGCCTCTGCCAGCCTGGATCCTTGAGCAACTGTAAGGCAGAGCATCTACCCCAAACTCCTGAACCACAGGGAACATGCAGAATGAATATGACTTAAACCTTTATTCTGTAAAGCCACTGAGATTTTCAGTTAATTTGCTAACACAGCATAACCTGGCATTAACCTAAGAGAGAATACAGCTGCAGGAAAATTGAATCAGGAGGATCGCTTAATAAGACTCATATTTTAGAAAGATCACATTGGTTATGAAGTAGAATTTAGACCAGTGGGGCCAAGGTTGGATACAGGGAGACAAATTAAAGGCTGTCCCAAAAATTTGGAGTCAGTGGGTGCTGTCTCCCACGTTAGCCTAATTTACCTCCTTCCTACTAAACCTTAGGATACCAAATATTAGGTAATTCCAGACCACAGCACGACAAATAAGGCTTCCTTGGGCCCAGTCCTCTTCCAGAATCACTGCATGTAGAGATTCCCTGACAAACTCTTGTCCTCGGGCACAGAGCCTAAGATTAGTAAGTTAAAAGTCTGGATCTCCAGTTAGGAGGAGAAAATCTCTGCTAGTAGAAAAAGGACATATGACAACTTGCCCTAAATTACTCTGAAAATCCCATCCTTTGTGCAGCACTTACTCTGAACATGTAGCATTCTGAAATTCAGAACAGAAGAACCAGAGGAAAGAAAGCCCTCAGGTACCATTCACTGTCTGCCTATCCGTAAACTGTTAAAAAATCTGGCCAATTTCCCTGAGCATCTCATGAAACATAAAGAAGATACTGACTGTACTCTAGAAACCAATATAAAATGATCGATATGTTTGGGTGTTTCGTGCTAACAAATAATAAAAGTGCACCACAGTGACAACCCACATAGTTGCTAAACCAGCTGGAAATAGGATCTATTTGGAGATAACTCTAGTCTGGGATTTGGATCTCCAGGCTACTTGGCTAGTATGATGGTGAGTCCCTTAGTGACCTTGGGCAAGCCACCCACCTTCAAGGTCTCATCTCCCTTCACTAACGTAACAATGAGAAGATTACTTTCCCCTCTGAGATCTCACATGAGAGGTTGTAACAGAAGCATTTATTAAGCATTTTGGATCTCTTTCATACACGAAGCCTGAAGTTCAAAGCAGTTTCATATATGCCCGGACAGGGACCCATAAATGCATTTGGTCTCTACCAAGGGATAACTCTGCCATGTGTTACTGTTGAGAAATGAAGGACTTGTATTAAAAATGCATAATTTAATCAAGAAAAACCACTAATCAGTAGGAAATATGCAACCTTGATGTTATGGGATTTTTTTTTAATGCTCATGTTATTAGGGCTGCCATAATTTCTCATGAATCTATTGAAATGAAAATTAATGGAAAGGAGAAGTTTTGAAAGATAAAATAGGACCAAACCATCAGATCCCCTCAGGAGAGTCTGGCCCTCCTTGGAGGCAAAGGCAGAGAAGTAAAAGCAGCATGACAGCCACCAAGACTGATAACTGTTTCTTTATCCAGCTGAAATTTAAAAATTTGCAAGCTAAGTTTCCCACTCCATGTGGCCGTTCTACGCAACTGGGGCGTATACAGGGGCAGACTATAAAGGCCATCTGTAATACAGCCTCAGTTTGTCATGCCCTATCTGACTTCTGTGTAACTGGTGAAATCCCTGAAACTTCTAAGTGATCTCAAGCCTTCCCATGGGTCAATAATTAGGTACAATCTTCCAAACAAGACTTTATGAGATGCAGCAGGGAGTCCTGTTTGAATCCTATTCAGCCATAAGCAAACACATTTGACAATTTCATTAGAACGTCACTGGCAGGAGAACTGTTTAGAGGCTTAGGGCTGCGGCAAGTGGCGTGTGTGTGTGTGTGTGTGTGTGTGTGTGTGTGTGTGTGTGTGTGTGTGTGTGTGTCTTTCTCCTTTGTATTGTGTCTCGCTGGGAGGAAATGCAGAGTAGAAAAGGCAGAAAACTGGAAGAACAAAATGGTGTCCCGCTAGTTTTAGTCCAGCCTCAGCAGGAACCACCCAGACAGTCACTGCAGATTCAGAGCCCAGGGAAGTGGGGCTGGAGGAAAATGACCCTGGCAGCTGTCGAGCAGGATTGATTTGAGGAAGGGGGAACACAATTCAGTCCATAGCAGCTCTCCAGTTTTTGAAGAACAAAACAACTTAAGAGCTGTAAATTTGAAAAGCCCACTTACCACGATAACTCTCCTAAAGCAGCACTGATGAAAGCAGCTGTGTGAGCTTTCGTTCGCTGCATATGCAGAGCTTCTCTAAGATCTACCTCATGGCCAATTTAGTCTCCCCAAGGGAGAATCAGGATGGCTCTGGAACATTTAGTTGCCCTTTGTGTGACTCAATAGCACTTACTGAGTGCCTGCAGTGTGTGAGTTCCAGGCACTAAGAAAACAGCGGAAAATGAGCTGCAATGCAACCCTTCAAACTCAGAAACTATTCTTCACCACTAAAGCTCAAAAAAAAAAAAAAAAAAAAAACCTGTCTAGGAGAATGAAAAAGAGAAAGAGTGATGGGAGCAGATGGGCAAAAGAAGTGTATGTGCCCTGGTGGGAGGGATGAAACAAGGAAAGAGTAACAGGGGGTGCTTGATAGAAAAGTGGGGCTTCTAGTGGAAAAATGAGGTATTTTCACAGCTTGCTAATTGATGATCCCAATGTTAACAATTCATTGTAAATGTTGTTTTCTACCCCTGCTCTGAAAGGTGATGAAAACATACAAAAGAGTATCTTGCTTTTTAAAAAATCTCTGAGCTACCAAGGTTTACATTCGGCTGGACATTCTTTGTGGTCCAGTGGGTATTCTGTGCATTGGTCCACAGGGCCGTACTCTTCCGAAAGCTACAAGGGACTTCACTGATGTGGCTGATATACTCTGGCTTCCACCTTTCTATTATGGATACTTATGAATGAGATTTTTGTTAACTGTGCAGGTTTGTTGGCAGAAGCAGAAATTATTCTAAGAATCATAATTCTATTCTCACTTGATAATCTTTCTATTTCCAGGACACAAGTTACTAGAATTATATTGCCTGTGTGGTCCCAATTCATCCCAGCTCTTCTGGGAGAGGTGGAACTGTGTATCTCAGCCTGGATTCCAGAATTAGGAAAACAATTGACTTTCTCCACCTAAGTGCATGGTAAATGAGACAATGCTAATGACTACTTAACGATTTTTTTTAATGTATTACACTGGCAGTGTATAACTCTGGAAGAAATTGGTGTAATGCCTTTGCCTGTATTGCATTTTGCAAACCAGTAATAGAAAAAATTTATCTTATTGTATTCCACATGGCAAATTTTTGTATTTCCTTTTCACTTTAAATCTTTCTGTATTCATGTTTCATTTTGCCAATATTTAGGTCCTAGAGCAGAACATAGAATTATGCACCTACTAGCTGCATTAATATAAGATTTTTTTGGATAATCAAAGAAAATATAACCCATATTGGTTAAACCTAACATATAACATAGTAATCTTTTTTTAATGTAAAATGTAGGTCAATATCTGTTGCAATTTACCCTTGATTTTCAAAATACTTTTTCATTTCCCACCGAGGCTATGTTATCATTTCTCATGGTATTTTATGCCTCATGCAGAACTTCCCCATAGGAATCCTAGGGGGTGGAAATTATTCCTGTTTTATAGATGAGGTTCCTAGGACCTAGAGATGATAAATTTCATATCCAAGGTAACACAGCAATGAGTAGTAGAACTAGAACTAGACCCAATGTGACTAAATTTAAAACATTTTGTCCTTGACTCCCTTCCTCCTCTCCCTCCTTCCTTTCTTAACATGCCCAAAACTAAACTTTCACTATTTCCAACCACAATCTGCTCACCGTACAGTCTTCTCCATCTCAGAATCAGGCCCAAAATCTTGGAGTCGGCTTGACTTCTCTCTTTCTCTCACACTGTCACAGAAAAATGTGTTACAGTTCAGTGTTACAGCTTGGTGTTACACCTCAGTTGTGACAGCAACCTGGAACCGGGCGAGAGACCAAGCAGCACTCGGAGAGTTGGAGAACTCAGGTTTATTATTCCAGCACACCCAAAGGAGTTAACACTTCAAGCTCTGGACCCCATCTGTAGGTTTACACAGGCCTTTTATAGGCTGCCAGTTTTACACTTTGCAACATCATATGCAAATAAAGTATAACAGAAGTTGACCAACCAGGAACAAGCTTTGTAGAAACAGGCCAATCAGGAGTGAGAGAAATAACCAATCAGGAGTGAGGGGAATGGACCAATCAGGAGTGAGAGAAATAACCAATCAGGAGTGAAGGAAATAACCAATCAGAAATGAGCTCAGGGAACCAATAGAATTTTAGGTGTAAGTTAGCCGCTTTAGAGGCAAAGAGTGAGATAGAGCCTCTGGGCCAGGGAACCGGTCGGTGCTGGGAGGATAGCAGCGGCCCTGCCTAGGGGTCCTGCCAGTCTTTTTATGGGGCTTCCCACCTCAACACCACACACGTAATCCACTAGCAAATCTTATTAGCTCTACTTTCAAAATAGATACAGAATCCAACTAATTCTTAAACCTCCTCTGCTGCCACCTGGTCCCTGTCACCATCACATCTTGTTAGCTGGTTGACACAGCCTCCTGACTAGCATCCCTGCTGGTGCCCTTGCCTTTCTTCCATCTATTGTCAAAAGAGCAGCCCAAACAACCCCTTTAAGACAGAAGTCAGTTCATGTAACTCCTCTGCTCAAAACCCTCAAACAACTTCCCATCTCACTTAGAGCAAAGTCAAAAGTCCTTACAGAGACCTCAAGGAATGCACAATCCAGCACCCCAACCCTTTTCTGGCTTCATCTCTCTATGTGCCATCTTCTTTACACTGGCCTACTTGCTCCTATTTCTCAAAGATGCCAGGGCCCTTGCTCTTGCTGGTCACTCTTCCTAAAATGTTCTTCCCATAGAAATCTGCATGACTCACCTCCTCAGATCTTTCCTCAGATGCCACCTTCTTCATGAGGGCTTCTATACCACTCTCTCTGAAACTCACAACCATACACACGATCTTTCTCCTCCAGTTTAGTTTTCTCCTCAATTCCTGTCACTTATCTAACATACTATGTAGATTCAAATTCATCTTGTTGAAGATCTCCCTGTTGAGAATGTACCAGGTGCAGAGATTTTTGTCTGTTTTGTTCATTGATGTGTCTACCAAGAATAATAGTAGAAACCTAGTAAATACTGTGGAAGGAGACAGAGAGGAAGGAAGAAGAGAAGGAGGGAAGAAGGAAGGAAGGAACAAAGGGCAGGAAGGATTGTGAGGAACATTAAAGTACCAGTGCCCCAGTCATTGTGAAAACAGCAACTAGCTCCTTTTTGACATTTAAGTCACAGGTGACATAAGCCTGCCCCCTTGCTTCCCAAGTAGATCTAAAGAAATAGAAACCGTCAGCCTCTAAGGAACAAGTGGATCCTCTTAACTAAATGCACTTTTTAGATGCCCATATGAACCAATTAAAATATGAAGTGGTTCCAAAAGCTTTTATCTTAGATAACAAACTAGAAACAGCAGCCAACACCCAAGCTGCCCCACGACCTCATGCCGTGTTAAGCATGATGCTGGCTCTAGATAAATGTTACATTGCAGCTATACCTCTTTTATTTCCCAAAACTAGGTTTTGATTTATCTTACTGCAGGTCTTGAGCGTCTGGAATTTTCCCAAATGAACTAAAATTCCTTCATCAGTAAAACCACTGCTCATTACCTGTGTTAATTTCATCTCTTTCTCTGCCTTGGCTAACCCCATCTGTTGCAATTCCAGCTGTGAGGAGGGAGCAGAGCAAGAGACTGAGCAGACCTAACACAGAGGCACTGTGAGTTAGCAATAGCTCTGTCACAGGGAAAAAGGAAATTTATAAGTCGCAGTGGACTAGGTGGTTAGACCCACCTAAAATAACTAGGGAAAATCCAGTCCTAGTGTTAATCATTCAGATTTTAAGTGTTCAGAGTTCATTATTTTAAAAGTTCATATTTATACAATATGAAAATGCCTGGTATAATTTACTGATAACTTCATTTTTATAAATAAATTTATTAACTAACACTCTACATTGTAAAAGCAGATCCTGCATCCAAGTGCCTATGATCTCATTCCCAACAGAAAGGTGTCAGAATCACACACCACATTTCTAAGTATGGGTTTGCAGACCTTTAAGGAAATGGCCACATAATATGTCATATGGTAGATACTTAAGAAATGTTAGTTCCCTCCTAGTCCAAGCCTGGTGGAGCTCATCTGTACCCTGCAGACAAAGTGTCTCAGCAATTGCCTTGTTAAGAGAAGCCACACCTGGGGCTACATTCCTGCCCCCTGCTGCCTTCTGAGGCCTCTAGGGAGCTGCTAGAGCATTTTCTTCCGCTTAGAAGAGAATGATTCAGAATGATACTTCAGCAAGCTCCATTAGTATCTGGTAGACAAGGATATGATTTGTTTCCTGTTTGCCCCTCTCTAAAGGGGACGACTGTGCACGTAAAGGAAGTAGATGCTCTTGCAAATTTGCTCCTTCTCTTAGGACAGCATCTCTCTTTTTCTTTTTCTTTATCTTCTTCTTTCTCTTTCCCTTATTCTCTCTTTCTCTCTCTCTCTCTCTTTCTCTCTCTCTCTCTCTCTCTCTCTCTCTCTCTCTCTCTCTCTCTCTCTCTCTCTCTCACTCCCCCCGCCCCCACCTTTGGCACGAAGGATCAAGGGGTAGACTCTAATGATGTTTAAAACTGACCAATTCTTTAGCATTGATATTTTCGTAAGTGAGGCCACAAGGACCCCAGGCAAAAAAAAAAAGAACTAAGCTAACATGTCTTCATATGAGATCACCAGATAAAATACAAGATGCTCAGATAAGTTTGAATTTTAAATAAATAATGCCTTTTTAGTATAGGTGTGTCCCATATATTGCATGGGACATATTTATACTTTAAAAAGTATTTATTTTTTATTAAATTCACATTTGACTGGGCACCCTATACTTTCATGTGCTAAATTCGGCCATGGTACTTCAGTATCCCTTTCCTCCTCTTTTCTCATCCTCTCAGCTCCTTCCCTGAAAACTGGCTTGGGGTGGGGGCACCACCCAATCCTGCCAGTGGGGATGGCAGTCCAGGAAGCCTTCCCAGAGGAGATGAGACCAAACTAAGTCAGGAAGAATAAACATTATATAAAAGAAAGATTAGTTATGGAAGGGATGGGGAGGAGAATCCAAGCAAAGAGAATGGCATGACCAAAGGCACAGAAGCATGAAAAACCATGCATGTTATAGACACTACAAATCGCAGGGTTCCTGGAGTATGAACTACAGGACAGAGAGTAGCAGTGATGAAAATTACACGATCAGTGGGAGTAGATCATGGCCCAGTGTACCAAGATCAAGGGCCCGTTGCTGTAGGGCTCTTGAAATGTTTTAAGCAAGAGATTGATGTGATCCCATTTGCTTTTTAAATAAATCCCTCTTGACATCATGTAAAAACTAGCTGTGAGGAGGGCAGAACTGAAGGCAGAATTTCTTCTCAAGTAACTCGAACAGGTTGGCAAAGATGAGAAACTGAACTGGGGTTACATGAGCAGGATAGAGACTTGGGAGACAAACATGGTAAATATTTATGAGGGAAAAAACAACAGAGGATCTGATAACCAGCTGGATGTGATGGGAGAGGAAGATGAGAGATCCTGGACTACTATGTGTGTTCTCCTTGGATAACAAGACTGGTGGTAAAATTCCAAACACAATGGGGGCAGGTGAGGAAGGGAAGTGGAAGATATCATGAGTTCAGTCAGGAGAAGATAATGTTTAGGTGCTTATGGGACATCAATATGAAAAATGCCCAGTAATTATTTTAACATATGAATCTGAGAGTCAGAAGGGCAAGTTTAGAGACAAAGATATGGTAGGCATCAGCACAAAAATGTATGTTTATCAATTACGTTATGTTTGCCTGGATATGATGTACTTCAACCAGACTAAAAATCAGTTTCTCCAGATCCAGATGTGTGGAGTCCAGGGCTGATATAAGCTGTCCCAGGGAGAGGCTCTCAGTGTTCTGCACCACCATCCTCAGCATATGGTTTCCATCCTCAAGGTCATGTCCTGGTACCCCATGTGGCTCCACAAGCTCTGTCTATCTTGCCTGCATTCCAGGCAGCTGAACGAAGGCAAGGAGGGCAGGAGAGGGCATTTCCTAGCACCTTTTCAGAGTCTCCCCTGAAATCTCACAGCGTACTCCTGCTTGCAAGTCCTTAGCCAGATCTTAGATGCAGGGCCCCACCTCGGTACACTAGAAGTTAGGAAATGTAATCTTTTAGCTGAGTCCATTAACCCCATGTATAAAATCAGGGTTCAGCTACCAAGGAAGAGGGATGTGTGGATACTGATTCAACAAAGAGTAATCTCTGTCACATCATGAGAACAGATAAGATTAAGGAAGAACTTAAAGAGTAAAAACAGAACAGGTCAAGAAAGTCCCAAGGGGAGCGATTTAAAGGGCAGGCAAAAGGAAGACTGAGAAGGGAAAACAGTATAGGGAGGGGAAGAATCCAGGGAAGAAAGTACCTTTTCCACAGTTTTCCAATTAATGATTCGTTAAGCTTCTACAATAGAATCTGTATTACATCCTCAAGATTTAAATGGATGTTTTGGGGGGTTTTGATTGATTATTCCCATTCCCAGCTATGCTATTTGTATTGCACACTTGCTTATGCCTGATGTCTGTGGTCATTTAGCTTCTTCTAAATAGGCACCTTTGGAAACCACATTAGCTCCTTCAAGCCACTGGAATATGCTGGAGCAGCAACTTCGTTGATCTTCAGTTTTAGATGCTGAAATAATTTAGCTCATTCAGAAATGTGGGGTTAATGAGAACATTAAAAGTAACAAACAATAGATGTCAAATTGGAACACTTTGCACAGAGCAGAAACAAAATCATACTGATACTCTTCAATAAAATAAACAGGGTTCATTATTGAAAGTTGTATTTAAAGCAAAATTCTGATATTGAAACCATATTTTTCTCATTCACTTGTGCTTCCTACGGAAAAAAATCAGGTCCAAGACATATAAAACAGAACTATCCTCCAGATCCCCTCACAGAAGGGAATGAGAAAATAAACAGGAAAGAGGAAAAGCAGCATTAGTCATAGTATACAGGTTTGTACCCTCTAGATAAAAAAGAAAGAAATTAGCAAGCTTGTCAATGAAAGGCAAAGTGGGATGAAATGAAGGACAGAAAGGAAAAAGGAGGCTCACTATCACCATCGCCTCCCAAAGCCAGCATGAGTGCACTTTCAAAGTGCAGTAAAGTTACTTACATGGCCATCTGTCTATTATCCAGAAAATTCCAAGCTTCTAATAATGGTTTGGTCTTCCTAGCAACCAGCCCCCATTGAGGAGCCCACAAAGGGTCACCTCATTAGAGCAGAAGACACTGGTATCACCCAGGAAATCCCAAGGGACTTAGGAACTTTACGCCAGAAACAAGGGACAGAGACCAATACCTATTTTTCCCATTATCTCACAAGGTGTATTCAGATACACTAACAAATAAAATGCTGATTAAGACTGTCTCAGGTAACAGAGAGCCCGTTATTTTTAAATTTTCACATGTAGGTATTTGTTATGCAGTTAGGGATCTCAGAAAACTAGACCTAGAAACTTAGGTCACCCAAAGTTTTTCTGAAATTATGTACATGATTGATTTTAACTTTAATTAATCCTTTTAGATAAAAATATACAACATGGTTTCTTCCTTTATCCTTCCCCTCCTCATTTGATTACCTTTTAGTATCTGTTTGGAACACAGTGGCACAAATCACCTCTCCAGGTGGTTTACCAACCCCAGATTTTTTAGTCAGAGGCAAATGTAGAAATACAAATAACAAATACAATATTCTCCAAATTGACATTATCTCTAACTTCAGTACCAACAAGATCATTTACACGCATTAGATTACTTTCAGACATCTTGCTTCTATGCTGATAGGTTTAATGCCAGTGCCATAGCCATTGTTACAATCCGTGGTAAGTACCAGTTTCCTATTGCTGCTGTAACAAATTACCACACACTTAATAGCTTAAATCAATTACTTTTTAAAATGTTAAGGTCAGAACTGAAGTGGGTTTAGTGGATGTCTTGGTCCATTTGGGCTGTTATAACAAAATACCATAGACGGTAGCTTATAAACAACAGAAATTTTTATCTTGCAGTTCTGGAGGCTGAAGCTGAAGATTGGGTGAGGGTGCCCTTCTGGGTTGCAGACTTCACACTGCATCCTCACATGAGGAAAGGGCTAGGGAGTTCTGTGGGGTCTCTGTTATAAGGGCACTAATCCCATTCATGAGGGCTTCACCCTCATGACCTAATCATCTCCCAAAGGCCCTACCTCCTAATACCATCACATTGAGCATTAAGATTTTGTATGAATTTGGAGGGGATGCAAACATTTAGACCACAGAAATGGGCTCAAATCAAGATGCTGGAAGGGCTGCATTCTTTTTGAAGGATCTAGGGGAAAACCCATCTCCTTGGATTTTTCAGCTTCCAGAGGTTGTCTCCTTTCCTTAGCTCATGGTCCCTTTATCTTCAAATTCCAGTGGTGGGGCATCTTCAAACCTCTCTAACTCCGGCCCTCACTCTCCTGCGTCTTTCTTTCCCTTGTAAGAATCCTTATGATTATATGGGCCAACCTAGGTAACCCAGGATAATCTCCCTGTCTGAAAATCCTTAACTTAATCACACCAGCAAAATTTCTTTCACCACATAAACTAATATATTCACAGTTCTGGGGTATTGAAACATGAACTTTTGGGACAATATTATTCTACCTACCACAATAACAAAGAAAATTGGTAAGAGAATCTTAGTAGATCATCTACACTATTTTTAAAAGAAATCAGGGGGGAGGTTATAGCTCAAGTGGTAGAGCACAAGCTTAGCAAGCACAAGGTCCTGGGTTTGATCCCTGGTACCTCCTTTAAAAATAAATAAATTAATTAATCCCCCCACCAAATACATTTTTTTAAATAAATAAAAAATAAAAAGAAATTAGATTACTCCGGGCAAGTTGTATCACTATGTTCCTTAGAAAGGGCACTGCATCCTATTTTCCCAGTCACTTCACATAGTTAACCATCTTCTACAAAATCTTAACTTACTCCCAAAGAAATAACATGAACCATAGAGAGAACATGGCTTTGTGTGGTTCTGAAAATGTGCAGCCTTTTTTATCTATTCTACAATTGAAATCCCAGTCTATCCCACAGGGAAATATACACAAAATGTTATGATAACTCACAGAGAAAACAATGTGACAATGAGTGTGTATATGTCCATGAATGACTGAAAAATTGTGCTGAACACTGGAATTTGACACAACATTGTAAAATGATTATAAATCAATAAAAAATGTTAAAAAAAAAATGTGCAGCCTTAACCCAGCAAATCTTAACTTCTGTTTTTCAAAAGTCAAAGGCATGACTAAAATCATTGCTCTGCCATATAATCAAAGGTCTTAGGACAGAAACTAAAGTCTTTTATTGTGATTCTATGCATTGTCCACAGAACTGGGCAGTAACCTCTACAAAAGAAAAGTATCAGAGTTACAAAGAACAAAGATTATCCACTTTACTTTACACATTCAGGCAGGTAAGAGAATCTATTCTGGCCTTAAAGTTCCCTAGAGGTTTCTTATTTTTCTGAAATGAACATATGGGTGTGTGTGTGTGTGTGTGTGTGTGTGTGTGTGTGTGTGTGTAGTTAGTTTGTTTAAAAGATCTCCAGAGGAGAAAAAATAATTTACCTCAGTAACCTTTTCAAATAGGAAATAGCTTTGATTTTCCTTACACTGGCTAATCTCTGTGTGGCTGTCAGATAATACCATTTAAGTAGAAGGCAAGAAAAAGAGGTCAGAAACCCATCTTGCTCTTGCTCAGAATAGCAATACAAAAAGAGAAGAAAGTATCAGGACAGTTTTTACCGATCTCTTTTTCCTAATACAGGAGAAAATTTCCATTTAAGGCAGAATGAATTTTAGCCCTTTTACCAATTTCATTCATGTCCAAAAGTAATTTAATAAAATTGAAAAATGTACACGTGATATGGTCAATGAGATATACACAGACATAGGTATAACTCATTCTTAACAGCATAGACAGAACTCTTATTCTAAACGTCTATATTCTTAGAATCAGAAGAAAGGTATATTGCTGAGACTGGGGCTCTGGGCTCCTAAGACAGGTTTTATTATCTACTCTCTAAATGACCTTGAGCAAAAGACTTGACCTTTCTCAACTTTGTTTCCCTGTCTGGAAAGTGTAGATAACAGTACCTATCTCACAGGTTGCTATCAAGGGCTCAGTGCAATGTCCGTACCTACCAAGAGCACAATAAATGTTCGCCATTATCATAATCTAAAAGTCACTCCAGAATTGGAAAGAGATATATTAAAAATAAACAACCATCTGAAACCCAAACTCAATCCTAGAATATGAAAAAAAATTAAAGAAATGTATATGAATCAGTCGGTTATAAGTCAAATTTTTGTCCAGGTCTTATTTTGTCACTGTTGAGCCACAATTCCTCAATTTATTCTTTTCATCGAGTAATCTACTGAGAAGGTCTGTCATTAAAAATTTCATTGCTTTGATGCCCTATGTAGAAGAAATTGATAAGGAGAGCTACTTCATTTTTATTAAGGAATTAACCCTTAAACATCCCTGGATCACAAAAACAACCACCAACCCTTGGGCATTGGTTAATTATGGAAAATCAAGGAAAACTGGGGTCTTACTGACTCACAATCTGGTGTGGTTTCAGAACAAAATTAATATCCAAATGCAACAAAACTGTAGAAAAGAGGCCAGGTGTATGGAAGGTGGTCAATAAATATTCTTACATGAAGGACAGGAAAGAGGCAGAGAGAGCTAGGAAGGTAGGGGGACGGAGAGAAGTAGGGAGGAAGGAAGGAAAAGAGGGTTACTCTTGTTCTCCAGAGATGACAGAGGATGGCTCATTGCCAATCTTGTCCCTTCTTGCTCACTCAACACTCCACATTTTCCAGCCTCCCCCTTCCCACTCTCTCTCTCTCTCTCACACACACACACACACACATCAATCCAGAGTCTAGTTTTAAATTCATGGGGTTCATCCAGAAACTGATCCTGGATGTGTGATTCATCCCCACACAAGCCATTCAAGTTTCTACATTTGAACTTGAGTTGCTCTGCCAAAACTAACTTCCTCTGTAACAAAGTCTATCTCCCCGGCAAGCAGTCCCTGACTTAGCAATGGCCCATTCACACGAACGGCTGTCATCATTCTTGTCCTATGCTCTATTTTACTGGAACATAAAAGCAGTTCAGAGAACACTTATGTGCTTGTAGAGAACTTACTGGTTTGGAAGAGAGGGTGGAAAGAAGTTTTAAAAAGGTAAAGGCAATTCTATTGCCTCTCACGCTGGGAACAGTTTCCCAAGTAAAGTTCATCGGGCCTAGCCAGCCCTCTTCTGCCTGATATCATTACTAAACATAGCTGTTTGTGTGTCATCTCACCTTGTTCTTTTGCCTAAAAGTCTGTAAATTAGATACTAATTTGGGTTATTAAGCATTCTCCTTAGCAATGTATATGCTTTCCAAAAAGTTAATAGGCTTTCAATCATGAACATACTCATTGTGAACCAATTCAATTAGATTGCCTTCTTCCTAGTCTCTGGAAAGCATTTAAGTTAAAAAGTTTTGCAAAAACACCATTTCAAAAAGATACACACACCCTGATATTCATAGCAGCACTATTTATGGTAGCCAAGATATGGATGCAGCCTGAGTGTCCACTGAATGGCTAAAGAAGATGTGCTGCATAAATACATACAATGGAACATCTCAGCCATAAGAAAAGAATGAGATTTTGCCATTTGGGAAAACATGGATGGACCTGGATGGTATTATGCTTAGTGGAGTAAGTCAGACAGAGAAAGGCAAATACTGTATGTTAACATTTATACATGGAATCTAAAAAAAAAAATAAACATAACAAAAAAACAAAATAAACAAAACAGAAACAGACTCCCAAATATAGAGAACAAACTAGTGGTTACCAGTGTGGAGGAGGGAAGGGCGAGGGGCAGGATAGGGGTAGAGAATTAGAAGGTACAAACTACTATATATAAAATGGATAAGCTACAAAGGGAATAGGGCCAATAATTCAGAATAACTTTAAATGGAGTATAATCTACAAAAATATTGAATCACTATATCATATACCTGAAACTCATGTAATATTGTAAATCAACTATACTTCAGTAAAAATTTATCTTTATTTTAAAAAAAGAGTTTTAATTCTGAAGAAAATATGAAGGTAATTTAGGAGCATTGAGAACATTTTTTCATTTATTCACCTGTTCATTCATTCATTCATTCATTCAGACACACTGAATGCTTCTAGGAGCCAGGCCCTGTTCCAGGCACTGGAGCACTTAGTGGCTAAGGGTGGCCATGGGAGGGGCAGGTGTTCACGTGCCACAATGGAGGGCTTAGGGCAGAATGAAAGCAACAGATTTTATAATATGAATTCCTGAGAGATTAAAAAAATATTAAATTATCAAGGCAAGGGAAAGAAATGGAAGGGTGACAGGCAAATTTTATGTATTTGAAAAATTTATCTCATCAAAGAAAGAAAAATATTTTTTCCTTTCTTCCCTGAATCACCCACTGTTTCCAGCACACAAAACATAATAGAAATAATATAATTTAGCCATCTCCTGGTCTTATGATAAAAATTCATTCTGAGTGGGATGAGAGGCTTACTATTGATTTTATACTCTTTTAAGGTGTTTTAAGACTTGACTTACTTCCATTTAAAACAAACCTACAGTTATACTACCCCAAGAACCATGATGATCAGGAATTCCTGTTCTGGATATTTGTATTGATGACACCTCAGAAATTACTAAAGAATGAGACTGAATCTCGAATGTAAAACGCATGAGGGTTCCCTCCGTGTTGCATTACACTTACTGTCAAGTTGTTTTTCTTATTGACTCATTCTCACGTGTCACTCGTGCCCTCAGTACGCCTGCCTCTGTTAGGCAGTTAGATAGAAATGAGCACTGGGCAGGGGGAGAGGAAAGGGAATGGAGCAACCCAGAAAATAACAGTACCTCTGCACTCTGGATAAGGGACTCCAAAAACTTTTACTTTCTCTAAATGGCTAAAATTGAATGCTGCAGCTGCACAATAGAGAGAGGACCCAGCTTAACCTGACCCAATGCTCATTATAATGTAATTAACATTGCAGTTTGAGCCCCTCCTGTAGGTTTCTCTGTGTGCATCATGGGTAAGAACATGCACAAAAGGGATGGGCATGCCTGAGCACAAGGAACCTGAGCTGTCAGTCAATCAGTCTGAGCACTCAAAGAACATGAGCTGTCAATAAATCAGCCAAGAAAACACCCCTAAGCCAGGATACAAGATGGGAAAAACAAAGGAGCGGTGCCATTTTTCCTCTCCTGGATTGGCCTGCTCCCAATTCTCGGAAGTGTGCTATATTTTACTACCTTTTTGCTTCACTAATGAAATCTTGCTTTTTTAACGTTAAGCTTTCTGTCTCTTGTTAAAGATTCATTTTTGGGGAGTGACTAAGAACTGAGGTAATTCTTATTTCCCTCCTCCTGCTAACACTTCTACCTTGCTTCCCAACCCATTTGCTGCTCTACCACAGACAGTCCAGCCTCTTCTGCTAGTTGTATGGGAAACAGGATCACTCCTGTCTGAGAAATTCCCCCATAAGAAAAATACATGAGTTTTGATGAATGAACTTTGCGACATTTAATTTAATGTTCAAATATTTTCCTACATCATTTCTCTGCTCTGTTCTGGGTAACTGAGGATGTCAGACCTCAGTTATAAATGACCTCCAGTTATAAAGTATAATGTTGCAATTTACCATAATGAAATTGGAATGGACGCTCACAGTGGAGGAACTGATTCATTCATGCAATGATCAAGATATATTTTGTGTTCTTAAAAAAAAACCTCTTACCTTCAACTGCTTTTGCTGTATTCTCATTCTCACATTAACGAGTGACAACTGACCTATAGGACAGACAACCTCAGTGAAGTCCAGGGACAAAAGCCAGTCATAGGTGAAAACATAGGTGAAAAAGGCTAATACATGCCTCGTACTATATTTGAGGTGTACAGAGGTTTTTCTTCCCCAAATATGTTTCTTATCTAATAGCTGATTCTTTGTTAAAGCTCTGTATTGCTTAAAGCTTCTTACTTCTTATGATAAGGCAAATGTTCGTGGAATACTTTTGTTTTCCAAATTAAAAACTACAATATTCTCTATAGCAGTCTCCTTAGCAATGCAAATGCTTCCTCAAAGGTGATGGGCTTTCAGTCATGAACATACTCATTTTGAATTAGCTCAGTCAGATTGCTTTCCTCCTAACTCCTGGAAGGCACTTGAATTAAAGAGATATTTGATTCTGAAGAATATGTATTTTTCAATTTATTCATGAGCCCTTCCTCCTATGTGGGAAGACTGTAAACTGTCCCCCCAAATCCTTCTCCCCTTCTTACACAGAAATAAAAGTGTAACAAACTATATGACTGGCTTGAAAGACTACAATTCCTGACCTCCTCTGCAGGTAGATGTGGCCACATGACAACAGTGAGCAGGGTGATATGCTTTTCTTTGGCAATGTCTCCAGACAACAGGAGGACACTCTCCTCACTCTCTTTCCCCTTCCTTCTGAAAGGAAACTGGACATAGCAGAGACCCAGCACACACAAGACGATGCCCTGGGAGAGGAAGGAACACAAGAAACCTGGGTTCATGAGTGTCCTTGTGGAGCAGAGCTGCCCAGCAAACCAGCTGCTCTCGAGTGTGCTATGGGAATGAAACAAATGACTATTTGAGTTGAGCTATTGAATTTAAAGGTCTTTTGGGGAGCAGTTTATCTTTATTCTAACTAATACATCTTAGAAGCAGCCACATTGTTTATTCCTCCCTCTCCTGTAACTTCAACTTCACCTTGACTCCTTCCTCCTCTCAGCATTTATAGATACTAAAAATACTTAATATTGAAAAATAACAATCTCTCCACTCCATATCCTCCACCATCTCCCACTCTTTCTTCTTTCTGTATTTGCCAGACCTCCTCAAAATAATGTTTAAATTGTCTCTGCTTCTTGAATTTTTATTGAAGCATATTATCCTGCTCTGACTCCACCACCATCTTAAGGCTAAATCTTTATCATCTCACTTATTTGGCCATCTCGATCTCTTCAATTCACTCACCCACCTTCTGTGACCCACTATCCTCATTTCCTCTGCTTCCCTGGCTACTCCTTCCCAGGCTCCTGGTAGATTACTACCCCTCCACCTCTCCTTCATTGTTGGGGTAGCTCACTCAGGATTATGTCCTAGGCCCTCCTCTCTGGCCATTCTTCATTGCACACCCCTCTTGCTTGATTTCTTCCCCTCTGGTAGCTCTCAAATGGGTAGTTCCAGTCCAGACCAGTCTCTTGAACTTTCTGGCCATTTATGCAGTTGTCAACTGTCCTCTGAATGTCCCAATGATCCCTTCAATCTAAGTGTGTCCAAATGCAAACTCATTATCTCCCTGTCCCAGTGAATCAACAAACGCTGAATCTCCTAATTATTTGTTGAGTCTTCACTCCTCTCCATCTCCAATAAGACTATTTTTGTTCAGACAGTACATTATAGTGATTTAAATGACTGTCTGTGTTCAAATAGCAATTACCCCACTAACTAACTAACTAACTAACTAACTAACTGTGTGACACTAGGAATATTTCTTTTTTTTTTAACTTTTTTTATTGATTTATAATCATTTTACAATGTTGTGTCAAATTCCAGTGGAGGAATATTTCTTAACCTCTCTATACATCAGTTTCCTCTTCTGTAATATCAGAACAAAAACAGCATCTACCATACAATCCTAGGATTAAATGACTTACTATAAATATAAAATACTTAGAACAGTGTCTACCACATGTAAGTGCTACCTAAGTGTTGTTTATCATTATCTCTTACAGACATTATTTTAATAACCTCTTAATTTCATCTCTCCCAACAATTTTTTTTCTCCTACTCCAACACTAGCCTTAAGACTCAAATTTCTTCATAATCTTTGAATGACCTCCCACTGCCTTGGAATAAGATCCTAAGTCCTTAACATGATTTAAAAGGTCCCTCATGATCTAACCCTGCTCCCCTGTCTAGCCTCCCCTATGCCGTCCTACCCCTACTCTCTGCTTTCACCATTTTGACCACATTAAGGCTCCTATAACACCTGGTACTTTTCAAGGCATGACATTTAATGCTAAGTGTTGTTCACTTGTCTCCTTTCTGCTCCTCATTTCATTTAACCAGGAATTGAATGCATATCTGAATTGTTTCATTAAGAAATGCCTCCACAACAATGCTGTGCTTGCTCCCTATTTTATTCTGTATTTAACAGAATTGTTTCCCAACTGCTTCCTTATTGGTCCTTGTGTGTCTGTGTGCCAAGCAGAATCCTAGCCCCTTGCATTTAGGAATGTTTCTTATGCTGTGATATTCTCAAAGGATATCACTTGCATTTGGAGAGCTGGATCTTGGCTCTTAGCTCTCAAATTCTGCATTTCAAATAAAAGATCACTTCCGATTTTACACTGGAAACAATTCCAAGGATAGAGTGCCCTTGCTTTAGCAGTCTCCGGGATGACTACGCTCCTAACCTGACTGGTGTGAGGATACTGCATGTATGTGTGGCAGGTCAGAGGGATATCTGAGCTACAAACCCTAAGTGATTATCCCCCTCTCTCAATTCCAATGTGTATAGAAAATTCTGGGATCAAATTTCTAAGAGTAAATGCCCTCCTCTACTTTCCATCAGCACCGAGATGACTGGGAAAGGGTTTGGTCAGGCTGTTTAAGAGCCACATTCTCCTTCCCTCTTCCACACTGTAGGCTAGCTGTCATGCCTTTGAGGATTCACCTGCCCTTTGGTATCTCTCTATGTTCCCTGGTAACTCTCTTCTTCTGCCACTGACTACTGTGCCTAATGCTTTGAATTTCACTTCCAAAGATACAAGGTTTCCATAATGTTCATTTGCAGTAAGATCTGTACTCAGCTTTAAAGTTTTCAGGGTGCTTTCCTATGCCTTATCTCATTTCATGAGGCTGCATGGCACAGCGGCCAGAGAGCATGCACCAGAGCCAGACGCCCCAGTACGTAATCCTTGCTAAGCCATTTACTGGCTGTGTGACCTTGGCTGGACCCACACCAGGTAGAAAGCAGCAGCTAAACCCTTGATTTCAGTTCATACCCCACATATAAGACAGCTTTGGCTTGTGAAAGAGATTAGGTCCAAGAGTCCTAACACCTGAAAGCCTCAAAATCAGAAGTTAGCTCTGACGCTTCTCTCTCCCCACCTTCCCATACCCATTACTGAGTCTGAGTCGCTTTCCTATTACTATGCTTCCATTATCTCCTCTCTCTCTCATCCATACGGCCACCACATTAGTTCAGACCATGACCAATTCACAACACCACCAAGTGTCTCTCTCTCTCCCATCTCATCTTTCCAATTCAACTTCTCACTGCCAAGAGAGTCGGGGAGATGAAAAAGTATAAGACACCTAACAATCCTGTAATTCATTCAAGAAACTGACATTGTGCATTGATGAAAAAACAAACTCTGTGAGGCAATAAATACAAACAAAAAGGGCAACAGGAAATCAAAGGAGGGAGAAATCACAGCTCAGGCTGTCAGGGAATACTTAATGGAGGACAGGATTGATCGGAGCCCTGCTTCCTTTCATTCATTCATAAATGTTCATCCAACAAATGTTGACTGAGCATCCACTTTGATACTGGCAATACATCTTAACTTTTCAATGCAAATCAAATACCACATTTCATCATGTATATAGTGAGTTCTTCAAGATCCTTGAGATTGAAAATTTTATTACAAATAGAAGTCACTACCTACGCTAAGAACACCAGGAAAATAACTGTTAAACAATCACTATATTATTTACAAGACAGTCACAAATCTAAAAATAGTAAGCATGAAGTAAGAGAAAGAAAATTGCCACCGGGGCCATAGGTGGCCAGCACAGCTCACCTTGAAACTAAGGCCAGGGAGGATGCGCCCAATTATGTAGTCATTACACTTGCTTCAGTCTCGTCTGTTTATTAATGAGCCACTCCTTGTGTCCCACTCTCAATTTATTTTACACCAAGAAATCAAAGCTGAATGGAGTCTCACTGACATCAGCAGCTCCCCTCTGGTTCAGCAGGTGTCCACAGTGTGTTCTGACTGGTTGGTTTCAGGGCCATATCAGCGATTAAATATTTTGAAGATCACATTTGTCTAGAGACATGAGTTAAAATACTAAGACAGTAAACATCAAAAAAGCAGAATCAAAGAACATTCTGGCCTTCACCAAAACTGGGAGTTTGTCTCCTGTTTTCCACTCCCAAAGAGCCCCTTCACTGTTCCTTCTCCTGCTCTGTAAAATCCAAGTCTCTCTCCCTTCTGTCCCTCCTCAACCAGCACCAAACACTGCCACAGACAAAATTCCGAAGCTTAGTCAGATAAGGATAAACAACTGGTAACAATGTCTCACAATTTCCAGGGTGTCCTGCTTTTTAGAAAAGGACAAAGCCCTCCCCAAACAATAGCTATAGTAAGCTATTTATTGCATAAATGTTTATTGAATGAAGAGATCTACTGAAAGAACAATAAATCAACACCCTATACAAGACTCTTTTGGGGAAAAAGCAGGTCTTTCCAATGTCTTAAAATTATACACTTAAGAGCTGCCTATTCAATCTACATCAAAAGTCAATTTTAACAAAATCTCTTCTCACAGACTCTGTGAAGAAATGCCAAAATGAAAAAAAAAAAGTGAGGCCACTTTCCTTCACAAATTCTCTAGTTGTGAAACTGCACTTATAAAACATAAACATAAAGGAAGGCTTCACTTCCCTGGCTCTCCTGCTCAAGAATAGTTCTTCAACAGCACAGCCAGAATGGCCATGGACTTACTTCCTATATTCTTTGTTGCTCCAGCTTTTCAACCCAATTCAAATACCATTTGAGTCTCATTTGCCAGAAATGGTTTTAATAGCACTCTCTTCGGTTCCACTCATTAACAAGAGCAAAACAAGGCCAGTGCAGCTAATGTTGCATGAGGAACAAAAGCTGTAGCAGGAACCACACGAGTTCATTTCAGGTGCGACAGGAGAAAGGGGGCTGACCGTGGAGGCCAAGGGCCAGGATCTTGGCCTGAATCTTGGCTAGGACAAGCTGATTGGATGGGCCACAGTCGTGACAGAGACTCCAGTTTCCTATCTGCAAGGACAGACTCCTCTCCGGAAGAAAGTCTAAGCAATTTTGCACCTGTTTGGGCACCTTTTGAAGTTCCCAGACTGGTACCCAAGACATCCACCCATGATAAAATACCACCCCACCCCTGCCATTACTCTTAATCTCCCTGGTCCTGCTGAACATTTCCTGGTGAGCACATCTCATGTCTCATTTCTTCATTGTCTACCTCCATCCATAAGAATGTGAACTCAACAAGTACAGAGATCCTGTTTTGTCCACTACAGTATAGCCAATGCCCGAAACATAGCAGATACCTTGTTAAGTATTTTTAGTTGAAATGAACAGAAAGTGCATTACCTATGGCACTGAGACAGTGCATTGTATTCTTGGGTAAGAGCTCTCTTTCTATCAAAAATAAAGCACCCCCTTTTCCATTATCACCAAAGAACTTTGACTTGGCTGAGCCTGCCCACCACTACCTTTCATAGACTTGTCGGAAGAAGCTTTGAAGAAGGAGACTTTGTCTAGAAGCCCATCTTCACTCATCAGGCCACTACTCCCAGCTTACCTGTACCCTGGAATCAGACTTTTTAAATTTTTATATATATTTTGTTTTTTTCCCCACATTCACCTCCTTTCAAGACTAGAGAGGAAAAGAAAAAGTAGAAGAAGGAGGGTGGCCCAAATCAGAGATGGTGCTACTTCACTCTTCCCACCATGCCTGCCCTGTTCACCTCCATGGTACCGAGATAGTGTGATTTTGTGGCAGAATCAGACACCATCCATTGCATTCTCAATTATCATACTAGAATGAATCAGTTAAACTGTTGAGGGAAAAACTGCCCCCCAAAAGTTTGGATGGCCCATCGCTGACATTAGTTCAGATGTCCTCCAAGAGCCTTGATTTCTTCACCTCCAAGATGAAGGTGCTGTTCTACCAGAAGTTCTCTGAGGGGCCATCTGGCCCTAATATATGAGGGCTGCCTGTCTGGAAATGACACCAGAAAGTCAGAAACCAGCTTCAACTGAGTAGTGGGAGGCTTAACACCATGTTCCAGATTTGTAATGGGGTCCATTTGAATATAATCTATGAGATTTTCAGTTTAAACTCGCACTCTCTACCTAAGTCAAATGCCATCTGAGAGCTAATTTGTGAACACAAAGTTTGGCAGTAATATCTTCAAAACTATTATTTCAATGGAATCATTTTATATGTTAACTTTGAAAATGTCAACAGCGGGGGCTGAGCAGAGGCACTCAGGAGGTCCACACATTTGCCATTTCAAAGGCTTAGCTGTGGGGGGAGGGGGACAGGGCCTGCTGTGCTCCGTGTTCTGTATAAACGTTTCCAGGAATATTTAGCAGATAATAGAGCTCCCACTGGGGCCGTGTGTTCAAAGGCACCATGTTGAGCCACCTACCCTGAAAGATGAGGATGCCAAAGCTGAGAGTGCTCTGGATTGCAGACTGGGTCCCTACTTCCTCTACGGGACTTCTAAACACACAGAGGCCAGGGAAACCTTAAAGGGAAAGTGCTTCATGCTTGCCAGAAGCAAATAACGTCATGGTCAATGTCTGAGTAATATTCAGTAGGCTTCCATCAGGCAGCATATCTGTGAAATAGTCTGACAACTTGAGAATTGAGGGCCAGAATTCACTGCTTGCCAGACTAACACCCATCAATTTGAAAAGCTCTGAAATCCTTCTTGACTTTATGCAAGAAAATTGGTTATGGTTAAAGTGACAGTGATACTTTTTCTCCTGCATTTTACATCTAAAGACATTCATTTTTAGTTCTGAATTTGACCAGAAATTCAAAAGCAAGCAGTTACAATTAAGACATAATCATTTCAATCAATTTTATGAGGAAAGATTGTATATAGGTGTTGATCCACTTTAAATTCTCCAAAGAATGAAACACACAAATACTATTGTACTTTGTAAGTAATAATAATGAAAACATGCACTGATTCATGTATGTTCCACACACGTTTTCGATGACCCAAGTCTTTTGGTTAAGCAATGTTCAGGTACTGAGGATTTTTAAATATCTGAGGTCAAGTTCCTGTCATTTAGGGGCTTACAAACTAGTATAAGAGAAATGCATGTACCCAAAAACGTAATAAACAATGCGATAAATATCATGGAGGTAAAAAAAAAAAAAAAAAAAAAAAAGTGTATGGTTAGAGCTAGAGAAAGGAGTCGCCTTCCGACACTACAGGAAGACAGGTGTGCAGGAGCTTCATTACCACCTGTTGAAACCCACACCTAAAAGATCTGTGAAGGTAAATATTCCTGTTCCCTCTTAGATCGCAACAGCTAAAGAATGGTTTTTTGTTGTGAAACCTCCAGAAACGTTTTTCTTCACTTTATTTTTTTGAAGGTGAAATTCTTTATTTTGCTCTCCTCTCCCAGAAAGCCTCGAATACCACTTTTTCGTCATCTTTAAAAGAAAGCCTTTCGAAATACCAGCGTTACATCTGAGAAGCCCACCTGGGAGTGGGAGAAGCTTCCCGCTGGAAAAGTCTCTCATATGGTTGCCTTTTACTGACCTCTAGTGGGCGTATGTTGCTATGACAGTGAGAGCCAACAAATGTATACCTAGAATTGTAATCCTCTGAATCGTGTTCAACGAATTTCATCAACCATCATCCCTTCTTCTGCCTGGATACTTACTTCCCCCCACCCCCCCTATTTTTATGGAAAAGTCAGCATAAACTTGGATTCAACGCAAGGTCATGATGGACAAAATACCCCTCCATACATGGACAGGCAAATAAAAAACATTTTCCCAATAGTGCTGATTTCAGAATTTATATTAGACAAGACAGTGGACCTTAATGGCAATTATTAAAGCACGGAGTCCCATGGGGTTTCAACCAGAAATTGTAAAAAAAAAAATATTTCTTTTTATACATCTTCCTTCCCAAACAACTAATTTCCCTACCCATCCTTATCTTGCTCAAAAGGAAATTACATTCAGCCCAAGTTCCAGCTCAAGAGTTTATTGCTACACAAAACAAAAAACAAAAAAAAAAGAAAAAAAAATGCTCCCTGTGATTTGTGAGGCAATTGAAAGGGGAAAATTCCCTCATCTATACCCACCAGACACCAATCTCTTCGTTTCTCTGTACCATTTCTCCTGAACTGCTTTCCATAAAGAAGAAATAAACTTGATCTAGTAAGGCGTTAATAGATTTGATTAGATTTGTATGGCAAACGGCTGGGTCATTGTGTCAGCGAGGGTATTCTAAATGTTAATGCCAGGGCTGCTCACCACTCAACAGATTGGAAGCTGAGACAAGACTATGATAAAGACCTCAGCGTCACAAATGTGCACGATAAGATTCAGAACCTAAAAATAGATATGACCCTTAAAATAATGGTAATTAATACAATAATATTTTTAAACTGAAGGAAAGAAAAAAGGAACATATATAGGAATTACAGGACTCAGGTCAACCAAAGGATAGAAAAATAAATCTACAGTGATAAGACTTGGACCACTTCTTGCATGACCAATGGGTTCCAGGTAACATTAAGCCCCTAGTTCATGTCTGCCATACAGAAGAAGGCTCTAATGTTGAAATAGCACATATCAAATTCTGTAAATTTTCTCCCTCTCTGTCTCATTCATATATATATATATATATATATATATATATATATATATATATATATATATATATATATATATATATATGTATGTATCCTCTTCCTTCCCATTTGGCTGGTACTTTAAACATAGTTTGGTCTAGCTATTGGGAAATCCTGAAGCGGTCCCAGCCTAGAATGTAGTTTCCCCTCAGACAGTCTAATTACAACTCAATAAATCCGTGACACAGCAAAGAAGAGCTGTGCTGTGGGTACATCAAAATTAAATAAAAACTTTGGAGAGTTTTGCCCCAGGGATTTTGTCATTCAACAAAAATGCCGACAGCAAACTTTATCCATCTGAGGTCAAGCATAGTTTTGCTCCCACCTTGGCAGATGTAACAATAGATTGTGTAGATAGATATAAAGTATAAATAAATGTTTCCAAACAGAGAGCAGATAACTTTTATATAGGTATAACATTTAAAACACTTAAAAACCCACTGTAGTTGCAGCAATTTTGATCTCTGGAAGGAAGAACTGCATTTTAACTAAGGGTATTAGCAAATTAAACCTGAGAAAGCCTTTGTAAAGATCTTAGGTCCCAGAGATACTCACCCTTTGAAAGATCATTGAGTAATTATGGCTCATTATGTTGAAAGGAAGGCAGTTTGGTGAATGGTTTAAAAGGTAAGAGACCTCTCTGACTGATTTTTTAAAAATTTATGTGAATTCAAAGTCCTGCAAAAGAAGTCAAGAGGTTCACAAGTCACTTGCTTCTCTTTCAGCTTTGGAGGCAAAGGATGTAGCCTATTCTCTTCCACCCCAATAGATCTTCCTATTTATTATATTTATGCTCAATGCAGATAACTCAGGTCTTCTCTCGGGGCCACTGTTGGATTACCCAATAGCTCAACTAAGAATTTGTTTAAAATCCAAGAAACACAAGAGTGAGAAAGGGAGAGAGAAAGAGATTTTTATGAATTCACATAGAAGTTAATGTGTGATATTTCATAATAAGGACCAATAGAGTTATCCTGTGAAAAAAAACAGCTTTGTTAAACATCCTCACACTTGTTTTTTATATTATTATTATTATTATTATTATTATTATTATTATTAGCAGCAGCAGCAGCAGCAGCAGCAGCAGCAGCAGCACAGCATAATAGTTAAGAGCATGAACTCCACAGTCAGTCTACCTAGGAATGCATCCTAGCTCTACCATGAAACATAAAATGGGCATAACAATAGGACCTACGTCATAGGTTTACTATGAGAAGTGAATGAATTAATGTATGAAGAGCACTTAGCATTTGACATGCAATAAATGCTGCGTAAATTTGCTATTATTATTATTCTACAGTTTAAATATTATTGTATAATTTTAGTACAAAAGGGTGAGGAGGGAACACAGCCTCAAAACCTTGCTTTGCTCAGAGCTTCTCAAGTCATACCCTGCCTTGCCCAGATAATGGCAGATTCTGCCTCTATACATAGTAAGAATTTTCTTGAAACCTGTGGAAATAAAAGGAGAAATTCTTAAAATCAGAAAGATCTTTCAGATCTAAATGTGCCTATCTTGATCCAAAGGAAAAGTCATACACTTTAATAGCACAATAATTGACATTTAGAGTATGAAAACAACAGCTTCACACTGGACCTTATTTCTGGGTATCTGCTGGAATCTGTAGCAAAAACTGTGTTTCTGGCACTTAACACTGAACAAATCATAGACTCCAGCTAATGACGGTGCGTTCACACTCTCTCATGAACAGACTTCTCCAATTTTGTGCTGGAGGGGCTGTTTCCACTGCTTCTTGCTCTGGAATTATTAAGGAGAAAGAAACCTGGCCCCTGGGGAACTACTTTTTCTTGGGTAATTAACCAACACAAAGACCATCAGATGTGGAGAGACCAGATGAAATTCAAAGTGAGCCTCTCCACAGTTCCCTTGTTGGGGTTGAAAACAAATGGAATTTGGGGTATCAAGGCCAGCACTGTCTTCCAAGGCTTGGCAGCAATAATTTAAGGCTAGAAATTCACTTGTGCTTTGTAATAATGGTGAGCAGAGCAAGTGTTCTGCCCAACAATACCCCCCAAAAGCCCTTAAAGCCCCTTTTCCTGGGCCCCAGCTGCCCCATTTGAGTCTACTCCCATCTACGCCCTCTTTCCTCTTCAAACGAATGTCACCTATCCTTAGAAAGACACCCCAGGCCTTTTGGCCGTGTCTGACAAGCCTTGCTGTTGAGTCCTTCAGGCATCTCTGACTCGCTCTCTTTGGAACAAGTTCTAATGTGTTCGTGTTTTTCTAAAAGTATGATCCTGAGATCTGAAAGTGATACTCCAGGAATAAGTTGAGGAAGACGCTCTACTCTCATTGTAGGTCATGGATTTCTAAAAACCCGACTTTGCTTGAACTGACATTGTTTAACCATTTACATAGAAAGTTTAACCATTGATTAAAATTCCAAGATTCTTTTAGAAATTCTGATGCTCACGTCATTAATGCTGATGTTTTCAGTAACTATGGGGATCTTGTTTGATCCAAGTTCTGAAAGCCCACGTTCTAAAAACCAGTTACTAGTTTTGTAAAACCAGATTACTTGCATGACATTCTGATCCTCAGTTTCATCTTAAAGTGGGATTAAAGTTTCTCCCTTTCAGAGCTGTATTAATTTGTTAGGGTTGGCATAACAAAGTATCACAGACTGGGTGGCTTAAACTACAGAAAGCTATTTTCTCACAGTTTTGGAGGATGGAAGTCCAAGATCCAGGTGTTGGCAGTTCTGGTTTCTTCTGAGGCCTCTCTCGGGGCTTGCAGGTGATCATCTTCTCCCTGTGTCTTCATAAGGTCATCCCTCTGAGTATGTCTGTGTCCTAATCTCTTCTCATAGGGACACCAGTCGTACTGGATTAGAGCCTGCTCTAATGACCTTATTTAACCTTAATTACTTCTTTAAAGACCCTTTCACCAAATACAGTCACATTCTAAGAATCTGGGCATTAGAATGTCAACATATGAATTTGCGGGGATACAATTCAGCCCAAATAAAACAAAACCAAAACAAAGGTGATTGTGTAATGAAAGGAAATACTGCTGGAGTCACATGGGGTGACTCTTCCATCAATGCTTGTCAAATGCCTGATCAGATGATGCACCTCCTTCCCCAATCCTTGACTAACTCTTCCCTAAGTTTTGTTTGTTTGTTTCTGGGTGGTGGTGGTGTTGTTTGAGAGTAGGAATTAAACCCTAATTATTCTTAAATCCCCTCCCCACAAAGAAACTCCATAGACTCATACAAATAGTTGATCAAGAAGTTCCTCTTAAATAGAATTGAAATAAATGTAATGGCCTCAAATGAATGTTCTCTTTGCCAAGGGAAACTAAGAGCCATTACCTGGACCTCCATTCCTATCCATATTCCATACTTCTTTGCTTCCATTGCATTTATTTTCCATTCTCTCCCTTTTCACAGCTTCTGCTGCTGATACTCCTTGTCATGTCCTACAACAGGACAAACTTATCAAACATCTCCCCATCTTCTAATCTCTTTGTAGCCGTTGCCTCTCTCCCTCCCCCATGCATTTGCCAGGATGTTGAGTTGCTCTCTGTTGATGATCAGCGGCTAATTTCCTTTTTATCAGGAGTAAAGAAACCCTTAGTTGCCTCTTGCAATACCATTGGCATAATCCTGACACTAACACGTCACAATGAACAGGAGGTCCATTAATAAACATGCAGTGCTGTGAAGAATTTCACTGATCCCTCTCCAGGTCATTAAATCTATACATATTTGATGGGCAATAAAAGAGTAATGTGGAATGATAATGGCAGCTGTAGGAGGCTGCTGCTCTCCTTGTCTGCCTTAACCACAAGAAAAGACAGGAAATGATCCATATATTTTTTAAAATATGTATATATTCCACTCATTATTACTAATTTTGAATGCCTATGCATATTTCACGGGCAACTGGTTCATAAACAAAACTCAGGCCGAGATTTCAGCATTAAGTTCTTTCAGTTTGAAGTAGGAACACGGAATCCAGTTTGATTTAACAAGAAAGAGCGATGTGCTCCATCTAGAAAAGTTTTTGTGTTGGGGGTACTTGGAGGGCAGGTGCTAATCAAAACACATTTCTGTTTGTCACTTTTTATGGTATAAATAAAGGATGTTGCCCTACATTGATAAGATATTAAGCAAAGTCAGATCCTAATTCCAGGAACAAATCATCAAGCCCATAAAGATAAAAGAGCCTTATAAGTTTATTCTTTAAAGCTAAAAATCAAAGGAATAATTCAAGTCATACAAGACAGGTCAAAACTACTTTAGGCATTCTATTTCTATTTCTTATCTCACAGATAAAGTCAAACATAGACTATACATCATAAAATAGAAAGGTTAAAATACCTACTGTTAAAAATTAGCAAAACTATCATAATCCTACCATGGGGGCCAGCATTCAACCAACACAGAGAAAAATACTGCAGTAAACCTTTGGCCAATCGAACATTCAATGTTTGCAATTCAAACACTCCTCAGCAATCCCAGGATTCTATGATTTACAGTACTTTTTAATTCTGCTGAGCCTGAATTTGGATCACATCTCTCCTCACACCCCTGCTCACCAGTCTAATAGAACGAAGTGAATCACAGAGCTGGTGCGTTTACCTGGCCACTTGACATTTGTTCAGCCCTGAAGTTCTTTCTCTCTTCTCCCATTTATAGTAACTCTCACAAAATATTTTTTTTCAAAAAACATTGACTTGTTGGGAAATAGGTGAGTGTGGCTTATATTAGAACTGACCCTGAAGAGAAAACCAAACGATAAAAGTAACAATAGAGTGTTGCGAAAGATGTAACATTTGCCAGTGATTTGCAATTTTGATGGATTACGCTTAATCTGAGAAAAGTCTGAATTTGGTTGACAACTGACATGAACGCACTCATCCTAGACTTTATTTCAAATCCAAAAAAACAAAGCCTGAAACTATTTGAGTGAAAGCTTGAGCGGGAACGGAGGTGATTTATCCAAGTTAGAACAGTGACGGGTCCCATACACAGCCTCTGGAGCCAGATCTCCTGGGTTTGTTCCCGGCTCCGTCATTTTTTTTTATCAAGAGGGCTGTCGTAGTACCTCAAGTGTAGCCTATTTGATAAGAGACATCATTTTAAGAGCCCCTGACCCTGATTCACTGAACCCCAGATTCCAGTTTCAAGGATCTTGTGGCAGGCATTGTTGGTGCTTCCCCCGTATCCCCTCAGCCCTTCCCCAGTGCCGCCTGCAACTTCAGGGGCTAGTTTCCAAACAGCAATGACTAAGTCTCCCCACCTCATGCTCCTGTGCCTCTGCCTGTGGTTTTCTCTGGCCATTAGAGCATTCTTAGCCAGAACATGCCAGAGAGGTAACATGCCCAGGAGCAATTCTCAACTAATGAAGGACAGACTATCACAGGTAACTATGCCACCTGCTTTCCCTTCAGTGAGACAATTCTAGGTGTGTTCTAAACAGTCTCTTAGGAAGTTCCCTGCAGGACCGAAACCCAGTTGTGCCCCAAATAGTAATCTGCTCATCAACATAATCTTGAGTGGCTTTCCTCCCTTCCCTGTCTCACTTCCTTGGTCTTTCACCATATTTCCTAAGATCGCTCCCCAAATAAAATACATCCACTCAGATCTTTGTCTTGGGGTCTGCTTTTGAGGAAATCAAACTAAGATACAACTGAAGCACGTAAGTCTCCCAGCTTCGGGAACTCCCATATTTTCCTTCTCCTCCACAGCACGTTTGCTGTGAAAGGCTCATGGTCAATCCCAAGATTCTATAGTTCTCAAAGGGTGAACTTTACATTCACTCTCATCTGTGTGACTAAGACACAAAACCATACCTCTAGTTCAAAGGTATCCTCGTAAGGAGTCTGAATAGCACCTAACCAAATGTTGGCTTAAACTTTGCTTTTATTGCCTCCTCTTCAAAAATTAGGCACCCACAAATTGTTATCAAAAAGTTCTATCCTTTCTCTTTCTACGTCTCATCAATAGCATAATAATGGATGTGAATTGGGGTAAGACAGAAATTGATATTTGGCCGTTACATATGTATTTTAAAGGTAAGCATCGATCCTAATGTCTCATCTCTCTAAACCTAAAACAATGTTTGAGTAATGACAGTACCTACCTGAAAGAATTGATGTGAGGATTAAATATGATCATCCATGATTGGTATTGGGAATGTCTGGCAAATTGAAGGTTCTCAAATGATGCTATGTCGTTAATATTATTAGAATGGAGAAATGAGGTTTGAGGGGATTGCTTAAACATTTCAGTTATTGTTCTTACATTTTTCATAAGAATTGCCACACTGCTGATTCTATGTATTTCTGTAGTATCAGTTGTAATGTCTCCTCTTCCATTTCTAATTTTATTTAATTCTCCTCTCTTTTTTTTCTCAGTCTAGCTAAAGGTCTGTCAATTTTGTCTATCTTTTCAAAGAACTAGCTCTTTGTTGATCCTCTCTATTGGTTTTCTGGTCTCTATTTCATTTATTTCTGCTCTTATTTTTTATTATTTCCTTCCTTCTGCTAACTTTGGGCTTAGTTTGTTCTTTTTCTAGTTCCTTGGGATGTAAACTTGCATTGTTTATTTGAGATCTTTCTAATTTCTTAATATATGTGTTTATTCTTATAAAATTTCCTCTCAGAACTGCTTTCGCTGCATCCCACAGTATTTGATATGTTGTGTTTTCATTTTCATTTGTTTTGAAATAATGTTTTATTTCCCTTTTGATTACTTCTTTGACCCAATGGTTGTTTAGAAGCACCTTTTAAGTTTTCAGGTATCTGTAGATATTATCACTTTCCTTTTGTTGATTTCTAGTCTCATAGCATTGTGGTTAGAAAAGACAGTTGGTATGAGTTCAGTCTTCTTAAATTTGCTAAGATTTGTTTTGTGGCCTATCATATGATCTGTTCTGGAGAGTATTCCATTTGCACTTGAAAAGAATGTGTATTCTGTAGATGTTGAGTGGAATGTCCTGAATATGTCTATTAAGTCTATTGTTCTAAAGTGTGGTTCAATTCCAATGTTTCCTTGTTGATTTTCTGCCTAGACAATCTATCCATTGCTCACAGTGGAGCACTGAAGTCCCGTAATATTACTGTATCATTGTCCATTACTCCTTTAAGGTCTTTTATTAATTGCTTATTACATTTCGGAGCTTGGGTGTTAGCTTATATATTTACAATTGTTATATCTTTTTGATGTATTGACCCCTTTATCATTATATAATAACTTTTTTTGTCTCCAGTTACCCTTCTTGGCTTGAGGTCTATTTTGTCTAATATAAGTATGGCTATGCCCTCCTTCTTTTTGTTTCTGTTTGGCTGGAATATCCATACCTTCACTTTGAGCCTACGTGTGTCTTTAGAACTGAAATGAGTCTCCTATGGACAGCATATAGTTGGGTCTTGTTTTTTAACCTATTCAGCCACTCTGTGCCTTTTGATTGGTGAGATCAATTTACTAACATTTAAGGTGATTATTGATATGTAAGAATTTACTACAGCCATTCTATCTTTTGCCTTCTTTTGCCTCCCATTGTTTTGTTTCTCTTCTATTTCTGTCTTCCTTTGTAAGTTGGTGGTTTTCCATAGTGATTTGCCAGTGTTCCCTTTTTTCATGTTTTGTATCTCTGCTCTAGATTTTTTTCTTTGCGGTTTCCATGAGATTTACATAAAATCAGCTCATAGATAAAATAATCTTTTTTCTGCTAGCAATTTCTCTTATCAATTTCTGATAGAAATTTCTCTTCATTCACCTATAAAGATTCCATCCTTTTACTGTTCCCCTTTTATATTTTTGATATCACAAGTTATCTCTTTTCATGCTGTGATTTTGTTACCAAGTTGTAGTAGATATAGGTATTTTTATTGCTTTTTTCCTTTAATTTTTATGCTATAGTTGAATTTAATATACTATTCTTAAAAAGTTACAGTATTCTAGTTCTGACTGATGACTTATTACCTTAATCAGAGTTTTGTGCACTTTTATCTTTTTATTTCAGCTTGAAAAGCTCCTTTCAACATTTCTTGTAAGGCAAGTATAGCGGTGGTAAACTCCCTCAGTTTTTGTTTGTCTGAGAAAGCTTTATTTCCCCTCATATCTGAAGGATAACTTTGCTGGATATAGTATTCTTGGCTGAAAGTTTTTTATCTTTCAATATTTTTAATATGTCATTCCACTCTTTCCTGGTTTGTAGAATTTTTGCTAAGAAATAGATAATTGCCTAATGGGGGGGTACCTTTCTAGGTTACTGTCTTTTTTCCCTGACATATTTAAAGTTCTTTCTTTATTATTGGCTTTCAATAGCTTTAATATAATGTGTCTTGGTCTTTTTGCATTGAGATAATAAGGTGTTCTATTAGCTTTGTGGACTTGTATATCCAGTTCCTTCCCCAGGTTTGGAAAGCTCTCAGTTATTCTTTCTCTAAATACACTCTTTACTCCCCTCTCCCTCTCTTCTTCTGGGATACCCATTATTCTTATGTTCACTTTTCTACTGGAGTCAGATAGTTCTCATAGAGTTTCTTTATATTTTTAAAATCTTAGTTCTCTCTCCTCTCCCATCTGAATAATATCTGTATTTCTATCTGTGTTTAAGCTCACTAATTTTTTGTTTAAGCTCACTATGTTTAAGCTCACTCTTTATATGATCTGCTCTATTTCCAAAGCATTCTAATGCATGCTTCATCTCACTGAGTTCTTCAGCTCTAGAATTTTTGTTTCTTTTTTAGAATGTTAATCTCTTTGGAGGACGCCTCCTGTTTGTTAATTTTATTCCTAAGATCATCATATTGCCTTTGTGAGTTTCCTTGTAGCTCACTGAACTTTTTCAGAACAACTATTTTAAATTTTTTATCAGTTAGAGCATATTAGGAGCTCTCCTTTTGTTTTTCAGAAGGTGCTGCTATAGCTCAAGTTTTTGGTTTCTTTTAGGGACAATGACTTAATACTAAGGTTGGAAGTGTGTGCATTAAAAAAAAATAGTGTGGCCACAGAGCAGGGGGGTGGGTGTACTTAGCACTTGGGGTTTTGGTTATGCCCATGGACTGGTAGGTTGGTCCTCAAGTTGGGGGATCTCAAAGGTCTGTGGGTGGTCCTCTTACCTCCCGGGGCAGACAGCAGGAGACAATTCCCTTCAGTTCCCTTTGTCTGCCTACTTCCCTTTTTTCCTCTCCCCCAAAGTCAATGTGGTCCCTCCTCAGGGAGAGCAACTGGTGCCTACAGCTATAGCACACATGGCAAGGCAGACCTCCCCACTCACCACCTTCACCCTCCACCTCGTCTGCCAGAAAAGTCCTGCTGCCTCACTGCCACACCAGCCACTGCTTTCTCTGCCATCACTGCCTCTGCCACCACTAATTCCCCTGCCACTTCCCTTGCTCTGCCACCACCTCTGCCATCCGATCCACCCGCTTTCAGGTGCACAGATGGGTGAATTTCTAGGGTTTCCTGGTATGCTGTGCAGAGGCACTTTTTTTTTTTCCGTTATGGATGTCCAATTAGTTGTAAATCAAAGATGATAGAGAAAAAAAACACTAACATGATGCTGACATCACTCCTCAAGACAGGTTTCTTTACACTATAATGTTTCAAAAACCTAGGTATAATCATAAATACAGTGTATATATTTGATATACTTAAATGTTTTTTTGTTTTCCTAAAATGCTCGTTTTAAATTGATGATGCATCTTATAGTAGCATCTTAAAAGTGAGCATTAAAAACATTTTAATGTAAAAAATGCCCAAAATGTGACTATTACAGAACATGCTATTAGTGCTGTTGACCAGGGAGCCCAAAAGAGTTTTGCTATATATCACTGACAAATATAAAGCTTGAGGTATGATTGTGTCATCAATATCACAACTCCCTGTGTGCTGACTGATGTTTTAAACCAAAAATTTCACACTTCAAGAAATTGACTTGATGTTGGATATTAGCCTACAGATACACATCAATTTCAATACATGTATTATTGTATAACCCATTTGTGGAAAAATGTTTATGTGGCGTATAAGCAGACGTTCATGTTTAAATGAAATCTAGTGTCCACCATCTCCATGTCAATAGCAAGTAACAAGGTAGGATTCTTCTTCCTTTAATACATTTTGAAAAAAATTTATAAGCCATTACTGTTTATTTTTGACTTATTTGATAACTGGTGAGGAACCTGGGTAAATCAGTAACTTAAAAAACAAAGTACATGGGTAATCAGCTAGGCTGACAAAACTCAGGATTTATACTTACTTTGGAGTAAAACCTTAAAGAAGTATGATACTTCATCAAGTAATCACACCCACATATTTTCAAAAGTAAAAAACTTCCAAACAGTTGTTCTATTCTAAATATGTCTATAGGTCAACAAACCTTGTATTGTTTCTTAAAGGTTGTTTCTATTTATCTTGTGTGCTAAAACTATGTTTAAAAGATTGGAAGAATTGTCCCTAAAAAAATTGACTGAACAAGACAACTAAGCCTTTGCAGCTCTCAGCTCCCTTGACTTTGAATGTAAACTTCTTTATAATGCATCAGGCTTATGAACAGGTGGTAAGGAAACATGGGTGAGTTCCTCAGGGAAAGGATACTAGTTATAAATGGAAAGTGCTAGAAATAGGGTAAGCATAGTCTAACTAAATAAATGCCAGCCACAGGGAAAACAAGGGAAATATCGCTGCCTTACTATAAGGAGAGTTTCTAAGAAAACTGAGAAGGACCATTAAGAAAATTGACTGAATTCTGTTGCTGCAGTTATGGCTAATCTCTAAAGAGGAGCAGTCAAACTGATGTGACAACTTTTGGCCTCTCTCCATCTGAATACCTACCATTAGCTTTTAACACCAAAGTAAAGCCAGAACCAAACTGCCTGAGTTTGAACCCTAGCTATGCCACTCTCTAGCTGTGTGACCTTAGGAGAATTACTTACCTTCCCTCTGCCTCAGTTTATTTATTTGTAAAATCAATAGAAATATATTATCTATCTCATAGAGTGAGTTAAAATAGATTAAATAAGTTAACATATGTTAGTGATTACACTGGTGTCTGACAAATTCAAAGCTCCAAGGTTTTCTATTGTTAAATGTATAAATGTTTTGTTTCTTCACTTTTTGCTTCAATTGGTATATTCTCTCCTAGTTTACCAGTGTTTCTAAATCAGCAACCATTCATTCATATCTACTCTGTAAAGCAACGAATAAGTAATCTTTTGGAAACATAATATATATAGCATGGTCATACCTTGAAGTACTAATCTAATTGTATTCTGAGTACTTCCCTCCCCCTTTCTCTTACTTGCAGCCAAAAATTTTTGTCATGAAATACACTAAAGAGATCCAAATAAGCACTTAGTACAAGTACCAGAGGAGGATTCTATATGGATTTAAAGTATTTCCAAAAGACTAGCTGAGACTGAGTAGCAGGGGAAAGAAGAAGGAGTGTTTCAAACAGGATATAAAGGAGGGACCAGAGGGATGAGAAGTCCAAAGTAGGAGGGAGACCAAGAACGTTCATCACAGATGAACAAAAAGCAAAGAGAAATGGCTGCTGAAGACAGGCTGTTCTCCAGCATGGACTACCCCTTCATTATCCCATGAGGCCTCTGTCCTGGACCCCACACTTTAGAGGACCCCTTCCCTGACCCTCTTTCAGCTGTGCCCCACCACCACCAGCAGCAGGGAAGGAACCTGTGAACCCGACAGGCTATGCACACATGGAGCCTGGACCTCTCCCCCCTTTTATACCATATTCCTCATTGCCCCTAAGCTGCTTGCAGGACTGTACCAGCCTCTTCCCCAGGTACTGCTACTAGTGTGGTCAGCTCTAGACCCAAGGGGTGACCACAGGGAGTGTGGGCATGGATATGGCCAGAGCTTGGACTTGTGGGCTGAGGTGTTGATAGGAGGGTACGTGAATCTCCTCATGATGCAGGATGGAGCTGGGAGTGGGGCAAGAAGGCAGGGCCCACTGCAGACCAGGGCTTCGTCTATATCCTCTCTGGCTGCAGGATTCTGGAGTGGAACTCCAGGGTACAAGAATTCTAAATTAGAATCTGGCCTCATAGGTCACACTGAAGGTATATGTGTCAAAATAATATGACAGACAGATGAACGGATAAAGAAAATGTTTTCTATATAACGTTTTAGCCATACGTATATATAAGGGCTCAGTGACTTCATAACGGTTAAGGTTCAAACTTGGTTCGTCCTAAAGGGGAACAGAGAGAACCATCTCTCGGGAATGGGATCCAGGAGGCTGGGATGCCTGTTCCTTAATTTATTTCATAAAATACAACAGTTAGTCCCACCATAATCCTATTATGGTCTCCCTGTACAGAAGACCTACTGGGAGAACAAATGATGAGCATGATATTAGCTGGTTTAATAGATTCGCGGCATCAGACTGGACAGCCTGTTGTATTTGTCTCCACAGAGAGGTTATTCTGCAAGACCTAAGCCTCCTTTTCCCTGGTCAATGCTCAGGTGAAGACCTCCAGCCCCTGCTGATGGATATTCCCCTTGTCTATGCTTCCACGGCTGACCTGCCTCCCCTTACGTGTGGCATATCCTTTGTTATATATATGTGTTCACTCCATCACGCTACAATTAATTCTAGGAGGCCTGGGACTCTTTGACTTACGTTGACTTTGCCTGTTTCTACTATAATCTATTATATCTGTGTTGACTTTATAGATTAACATGAGAAGGGAAATATTATTTTCCAAGTTCCAGCTGAGGAATGAGAGAGAGAAGTAACTCCTTACACGACCCCTCTACTGTCAAATAGGTAACACATGCATACAGTATACGTGTATATCTGCAGATGACACATTCACCACATGTATACACATAGAACAAAAACCTGCTAACTTTAATTGCTCTAATATACATCGAGAAGAATATTTTGTTGCATTTGACATTGAGGCTCCCAAGTGATTAATACTGAATTTATGTAAAGTTGCAACAACTAACTTTCAAAAGGAAAAAACATTACAGCTATCATAAATGGTGTGTTAATAATTATAAAAAGCCATAGATGGCTTTATAAGTAGCAAATTGCAATTAGAACACTAAATAAAAATAAAACCACTGTAGGAGAAGCCAAGGCATTTAAGCAATTATTTAAGTGCAGTGATGAGTTAAGTGTAACTCCATTATTTAAATGTAGCCCACATGAAAAATAATTTTAAATAACTTTAGCTAAAAATTTCCTGGTGCTTTCTATGTGCCATGCATTTTATGTATATTGCCTTTTATTTAATTCTCACAGTTCTATGATAGAAATACCATTTTCTGTATTTTTCCTGGTCAGAAAACTGAGGCAGTATTGCGAAAAGATGATGTTTCAAGTGCTTGATTCGGACTATTTCAGTTTAAATTATGTCTCCACCACTTATAACTGCTATAACTGTTGTTAAGCAAATTATTATCCTCTTTGTACTCCAAGTTTCTCTTTGGTAAAATGAGATAATATCTGTAACCATCTCAGAACTTTGTCATTCAAGATACAATTAGATTAAAAGATAAAATGGTGAAATAATTAGTAGAACATCTGGCATATAATATGTACTTGAGAGATGTTTGATATTATTAGAAAAGTTAAATAGCATTCATGAGATCACAAAACCTGCAAGTTACAGGAACAGGAATAGGACCCATGTCTGTTTCATTCAAAATGCCATGCTGTTGATCTCTAAACTCTAAGGCATTTGTTTACTGAACAACTGATGAGGTTATATGAAATGATTTATAAGAATCCTGAAAGTCTATTATTCTTCTTCAAAGGACTCAAGATTATTTTCAGATTTTTTTCCCGCACCTGCTCCCCTCCCCTCCCAAAAAAATCCATGTCTGTAAGAGAAGAAGGGAAGTGACAAGGACCTGTGTTTTCTATGGGTAGAGTAGACGCTGCAAACAGTAACCCAGCTTGAGGTGCCTGGCTGCATCCTGCCCTAGAGAGTGGGTGGCCTTGCAGGAGAGGGGGCTCTAGCAGGAGGCAGTTAGCAGGGGTACCAATGTGGGTAGAGCGGGAGCTGAAGTGGGGCTGCCCAGTGACAATCAGGAGTCAAGAGAGGACACAGAGTACTAGCCAACTGAAAAAACTTTTGTTCCTTTTCTGTAATTCTTACCTCCCTCTGCCCCGTCCCCCAGCCCCCAGCCCCACGCCCCCGGCACTCTCCCAACCCCACACATCAGTGCTGGGGCAAAGTGACAGACTTGGAGTTGGGGACTGAAAACAGACCATGCTCCCCACCCCAAGGCATGTCCCACCAGAGGTCAGGCCAGGGCTGGAAAAGGGAAATGGAGTCAGACAAGAGAGCAGACTTCTAAATTAGTCTGAATTGGATACTTTTATACCCTAGAATGGCTGGAAAGTTATGGAATCCCACGAAAAAGTCATTAAGGAGAGAAAAAGAGAGAATCACCCATAGAGGGGAAGGCACTAGCTGGACAAAAGCAAAACTGTTTCATGCTGGAACTCCACCAAATTCAGGCCATTTAATTAACTGATGGGATAATGATATAATTTTCCTAAATGATCAGGGTGTTTCTTTGCTTGATATTCATATCTCCCACTAGACTACCAGCTCCGTGGAGGCTTAGGGCTACTTACCCAGGAGCAGCTCAGCACGGACACTCAGTGCACTCACATCAGTATTTGTTAAATAAATAAAAGGATCTACAGAAATGAACTCTCTTGAATTTTCATTTAAAATTCTCAATAGCTCAGAATAACCCAAAAAAAAATGTGCTTTGTTGCATTCACATATGAAAGATACCATAACTATCAGATTAACCAATTAAAAAATTAGACTTCGAGGCATGAAAAAATTTTTGAATCAAAAAGAGAAAGAGAGAGAGAAAGGAGAGAGAATCTTCTGTCTAAGGATTCCTCTCCTCTGGGAATGTTATTTTAAGTATAAGTTTGATGTTCCTTGGAAGGAGAGGACTGGAAAAACAACACAGAATCAGTCTGAGGGGAAAGAAGCCTCCAACAAGTAGCTGTTACTTGTTCCAGAGAAAAGGCAGATGGGGTGGGAGGTGGAGGGAGTAACTTTTTCCTATACTTTCCTCTTCTCGTTATAATGCCTCTCAAGGTGATATTTCATCCCAGAGTGATCGAAGTCCCTGAAATTTCAAGAACAGGCAGGCCTTCTTTTACAAGCAACAGTAAAAAATTTTGAGCAGCTAAGCATGTTACCAGGGAATTAATAATAAATCTGTACAGATTGATATTCCCCTGAGATAAAAGGAAAGAGAAAATATTAAAAAACTGATGCTTTTGGAAAATGAAAAATTAATGGGGTGTATATCTCTCCAGGGAGGGAGGGACACAGCGCTTGCTTTTACCCCTGAAATGGAAGCCTGCCATGTGGGCTAACGGGCAAGGCCCTGGTGTCCCAGCATGGATGCCCTGAGAGCAATAACACTGACCCAACCGAACAGCAGGGTGCCGGTGCCCAGGAAAGAGCCCAGCAGACTTGGGTCAGAATGCCAGTTCTATCGCTCATTAGTTGTGTGACCTCAGGCAAGTAATTTAATGTCCTTGAGTCTCAGTCTTTGCACAGAAAATGGGGATAAATACCTACTTCCTAATGTGAGGAGAATTAAACAGGAGCACATGCATACTGACTAGGATCTAGTAAGGACTCACTTGAGAAGTTCTTAATTCTTTTCCCATGATGTGCTATATTTTTCTACTTGATTTAATCTTCATCCAAAAGAGCCTCTTTACTCCACACAAACTGCCTACTAACTCACACACTACTCTATTTTAATAACAATTCAAGGTCTATGACCTTAGGACATCATTTTTAGCCCATTTTATCATATCAGATTGCATAGACATCAGTTCCTTAAAAGTACTGATCATGTATCTTTGGATTTCATCTTCTTCTACCAACCCTGCATTCACACTGTCATTTGTCACCAGTAGATTGTAAGGCTGTGAAGTCAAGGTCTATATTTTTTCACTACTGTACCTCAGTATCCAATACAGAATCTAACACTTTGTAGGTACTCAGTAGATATCTGTTACCTGCATGGATAAATGTAAGATATATTCAACAAGACAAGCTAATTGCAGTTCAAATAACCTCAATTCCCAGTGTCTTAGGCCAATAAATGCGTATTTTTCATATATTCACAGTAGAATGTGCATCAGCATGGGACTGTGCTCTGCAGAATCATTCTGACACTGAGATCTTTACATCTAGCATTTCCACTTCCTCCAGGCCCCTCCAAATCCTCCACTGAATCTTCCATATCCAACCAGCAATTTAAAAAAAGAAATCCAATAAGAAGAATTTCCAGGGAGATTACAGGGGCCAGGTCCCAAAGTGACATCCATCACTTCCCCTCACATTCCATTGGCCAGAACTCAGGCATATGGGCCCATCTACCTGTAGAGGAAATTAGAAACTGTAATACCACTGTGTCCCCATAAGGAGAAGAGGCACTCTAGCCAGAATCTCTCACTTAACAGGTCCATCCGTATCTGTTGAGGGACTAAATGACAAGCATTAGGAATTGGACAGACAGTTGTCATCAAGCAATAAGAGCCCAGGTTTGGGAACAAGAGTCTAAGAGGCAAGTAGGCTGGGGAGGAAAGGAAACAAACAAGGTAGAAGAAACCAAAATCCACCTCTGGATTCCTTATTCCCTGCAGGCCAACTGGCAGATTCTAGAAAGGCCATGCTTCTCTGGAAGAAAAAGGCCTTACTGTAAGCAGTTTGAGCTGCTATAACAAGATACCATAGACTATGTGTCTTAAACAACAGACATTTCTTTCTCACTGTTCTGGAGGCTGGAAGTGTGAGATCAGGGTACCAGCCTGGTTGGGTTCTGGTGCAAACCCTCTTCTTGGTTACAGAGGCCATTTTCTTGCTGTGTCCTCACATGGGGGAGAGCAGAGAGAGAAGCAATCTCTCTCACATCTCTTCCTATAAGGGCACTAATTCCATCATGAGGGCTCCACCCTCATAACTTGATTACCACCCACCTCCAAATACCATTACACTGGGGACTGGGCTTCAACATATGAATTTTGAGGGGGACACAGCAGGCCTTATCCTAGAGGATGGGTACCAGATGCCCTGCATTTATCCAGGAGGTTGGGGCCTTCATCTCCAGTCATCACCTGGATGAGGCCCCTTTGTCTAAACAAAAATGAGTCTAGTGCTTCCTACACAATTGCCCTGCAGCCCTGCCCTTGACAAGACCATGACAAAAATCTCTCTCCCTTCTCCCTTTCAGGTTTCCCTTCTCAGCACATTTCCTCCCTGCCAAGCACAGTCATTAGTGCTTCTTTGTGGGCTTAAATGTAAATTTGTTGTGATTAATTAGCCTCAGAGCTGACTTGGCAGTTATTGAGACATCGGAGAGGGTTCTGGATTTAGTGTTCAGATTCTTGCACTCTCTGGGATTCCTCTTTCTATCAGCAGCAAAACTTCAAGTTCAAAACTGTCTACGCTAAAAAATGCTTTATGTGTCTAATTAACTATTTGTCACTTTGAGGTAAGTACAAAGATAAAATCTCACCATCCTGTGTAAGGTGATGGATGTGTATCTTTTTATAGTGCCATAGACTTGGGAACCAAAGAATCAATTTCTAGATTCGAGAATAATGACAAAATTGTCTAATATATTAATTTGTGCTGTGACACATTACTCATGATGAAACCTTCCAAATGGTTTCTCAAAATCTTAAACCCACCCTGCCGTGAAGTTCTCCTTGGTCTCCACCTCTAGGAACTGATGTGAAAACTGAAGCTGATAATACTTAGCCTAGCAGAGTAGAGCCAAGAGTCACAAGAAGATGTGCAGGAAGAGAGTCCAACCAAAAAAATTGAAAACCTGAATTCAGATCTTCCTGCTACTAACTGGCTGATTAGGACTCTCAGATATCCAACAGAAATGAGCTTAAGTAAAATAGGGAATGTTTCAGCTCAGATAACTGAAAAGTCCAGGGAGTGGGCTTCAGACCCAGCTGAACCAAGGAAGTTGAATCATGTTGCCAAGGTTCTGTGTCTCCCCTGTGCTTAGCCTCACTTTACTTTCTGTATTGGCTTTATTCAGCAATGTGTTGGAAGTAGCTAGGGCAGACAGCCAATTGCAGCTCCAGATATACCGAGCCTTGCAACGCTCGGTCCCAATAGAATACAGTGCTTCTCTTTCTGAACATCCAAAAGCAAATCTGTACATTAGTCTCTGACTATCTTATTTGGGTCACGGACCCATCTCAGAACAAATCACTGCAGGAAAGTTATAAAATAATCTGAGTCCTGCAGACTGTGTCTTATACCCCTTCCTACAGAGGGAGGGGATCAAAACATAGTGGTAGAATTTTTATAACCACACTCAATAGGGAAACATGATCCAAGAAATGAAAGATCAGATACTATGATCTGATGCAAAGAAGGGTAGGACAGACAGACAAAAACATTGTTAATTTGCACCATCACTTATTTAAATCAATACCCTATTCTATCTGAAAAATAGGCATAAGAATGTCTCTATTCACTTTACATGGAAGTATAAAGCACAAAAAAGTTCTTTTTCTGAGAAAAGAACTTTGGGGAGAAAATATTTGTTAGATGCTTAAAAAATAAATTATATCTCTATACACTTCTATGGATAGTATTAATTGTCATAGACACTTTGGAAAACAATTTTGCACTGTCTTATAAAACTGAATATTCATAAACCTGGCAACCCAGGAATTTCACTTCTAAGTGTCAGAGACAGAGGTGATCGCAAACATTCCATCTGCTGCCCTGCAGTTCTCACCCTTCCTCTGTTGCATTCGCTTTGGCCATACTGCTAATTCAGGTAAAAGAAATGTGGATAGAGGTCATCTATCGATTCTGAGATAAGACACTGTGTCCCTCTTACCCTCCTAGGAGGCAATGGAGGCCTCACATTCTTGAAGACACAGATAATGATGGTGTAGCCTCAGTAATGCCTGGGTCCCTGAGGCTCCCTGACCAAGAAATCAATCTTTGTTGTATTAAGTCAGCTGCGTCTAGGGGTTAATTTGTTATTGCAGCATAATCTGCTTATCCTGTCTGATAAAATCCTCAAAAGAAACATTTGCACATGTACGGGTTGATCACAGCAGCACTGTTCATAATAGTAAAAATGTGTATGCAACTCAAATGCCCATTGACATAAGTGATCGATTTTAAAAGATCACAGTATATTTACACATTAAATATCACACAGCAGTACAATATATTGCTACAAGCAACATTATGCATGAATTTTACCCACATAATGTCAAGTGAAGAAAGCAAGTCCTAGGAGACTACAATTTGGTTTGGAGCCCTTTTTTTTTTTTTTTTTTTTTTTTTTAGAGTTTAAAAATACACAGAGAAAGATAGATTATCTAGGCATATAGATAATTATGTTTTTAAGCAAGAAAATGATCACAAAAATCAGGATACTGGTTACTTGGGTTGGTGAGACAGCAGATGGGAGAAGTAGGAACATATGGGCAAATATAGTTATTGGTAATTGCAGTGGACTGAATATTTGTGTTCCCCAAAAATTTTATATTGGTTTGGTTCAGTTTTAGGAGGATGAAGATGATATCTGAAGAATGAGACTCAAAGCTGCAGAATCTTACCAAGGGAACTAATTCCTCCAACTTTCAGTTTTCACACTTTATTCCTCTGTATAGAAGGGACAGCCATTGGCAACATTGGGAAGCTGCTGGAGTCAGCCTTTGGCTGACCAATCTCCTAAATTTGTGCCCTTTTCCCTTATACTGATCACCCAGCCCCTCACTTTAAAATGCCCCCTTATCTTCATCTTCTTTCCAGCCGCTCATCTGCAAAAAACATGGCTTTAACAACAAGCCTGAACTCTTTTCTCTGTAATGTATTCCTCTCTTCTCTGCTCTCTCAACACTTTCCCAGGGCAGTCGCAACAAAAATGGCTTTAACAGCCCTGGATGCTGATAAATCCCAAATTTACATGGTTCTTTCCTAAGCAAAGGAATGGTAACTCGGCTCATTTATCATCTCAATTTGGTGTCTGAAAGACGCATTTAATTCAAAACATAAAATATTCATCTCTAACTTGCCCCCCAAATCTGCTCTTCCTTCGCCTTCTTTGATTAATGCTACCACTAGTTACCTAGTTTCCTAAATCATGAATCTGTGGTTAACCTAGACAATTTCCTGTCTTTAGATGCCTGGGACAATGCTGTCACCTTTCTCATGGGATACTATCAGCAGTGGCCAGGGCAAAAATGAATGTCTAGAGAAGACGGGTAGGCTATTCTTGAAGACATGTGAACCACGGCCAGAAGTCCCCACAAATAACCAAGAGGGATTTTAAAGAGACTAGGTTCCATGTTATCAGGTAGAATTATGAACCAGAGGAATTTGTTACTTAATTTTACCAACAGACTGGTTAAGACCTAGAAATACTCAAATAACACTATTTGGATGTCTGTTTCTTCTACTATATTATAAATCTCTAGAAATTATGGATTGTGTTTTGTTGATCTCTAATATCCCAGTGCCTACCATGGTACCCAGCATATTGGATATACTTAATGCTATTTACTATTTAAAGAATAAACCAGTGTCACATGTAACTTGGCAAAACTCCTTACATTTGTGCAACTGACATTTGGTGGTATGGTGAGCCTTCCTCCAAGTCCCTGATCACGGAAGGAGCCCATACATCAGTCTCTTCCCAGTGAGAGCAGCTTACAGAGCATGGCTTCCTGATTGCTTGCCAGCAAGTCGTCTTGCCTTGCACTTAACCTGTTTTCTAGCTCCACATAAATAAGCAAACAGCGTAAGAAAGAAGGGGCGAGGAAAGAGTTCAGGAACAAATCGCTAGCTATGTTTTGGAAACATTTGCCTTAAAGCGTCTGGCAGTGTGATTCATAACAATTTTGTCTTTTCTTTTTTTTTTTTTTTGATGCATCAACAAATAATATCATAAAAAGAAGCACAATACTTTTACAGAATGTAAATGAGGTGAAATAAAGAGGATGTTATTTCTACTAGCATCAATATTTACCAGACTGGTTAAACTTTGTAGAAGTCATGATGAATGGGCTCCTGCTTACAGTCAGGGGAGCATGGTGTATTTGTAAGCTACCCACTGGAAACTGATTATTTTCCCTCTTCTGTAATTTTAGTGTTGTTTTTTAAAGCATGTTCATTTATTTACCTTGTGGGATTCCACATTTTTGTCAGGTCATTTCCTTTATGTTATAAGAACCAATGTCAGATGTTCATTGTGGTGACACTTGTAAAACCACCCAGTGGAATATAATGAGGCCTGCAGTCAATAAATAAATAATGTTGACCTGAAAAGAATAGTGAAAGCATAACTTCTCCCCACGAGTCACTACTGACTGTTGACTGCTCTACAAATGCCACGAAAAGAGCACTGTGCCCATGGCAACACAGCAGTTGAACTCAGATGGTGGGTTTGTTTTGTTTTGTTTTGTTTCCAGTCTTGAAAGGGGAGTGGATGGGTGTTCACACGCCTCCCATAGTTAATAATAACTTATAAATCTGGCATTTCCTGATAATGCAACAAACTTATAAAACAGCTTTCATCCAAGACCTCAAAAAGGCCTAAAATCAAGCAAGTATTATCAGCATTTGAAAGATAAGAAAACCCCCAAAGATTATGCAATTTGCCCAAGGTCAGACAGAAGAACTTACTAAAGCAAAAATACAGCTCAAGGTAACCAACTCCCAGTCTGTTGTTCTAATTAGACAATCCTCTCCTGTGCTGGGCTTGAAGTTCTGCCTTAGGTTCTCAAAAACCTCTGATAGATCACTAAGTCCAGGGAATGCTCCCCACAGGCAGCTGTGGTTAATTGAACATCTTGCAACTTGCAAGGTTCTGTTATTCGGCTCATTAATTAGTTTAAAACATCTCTCACAAAACAAATTCTCAAAACACAAGAAAATTAAGGATTTTCTCCCCCTCTTGTTTTATAATCTCATAAATTAAGACGCTAAAAACAAATTATAATTGAAATGAATGTATCACACCTTTACTTACAACTTCATAGAAAATAAAGCTACCAACTGTCTTGAGTTAGAGTGACTGCTACGAGGCTGGAGGTGCAAAGGCCATCCCCAAACAATCCCTTCATGATGCAGAGAATGTTCTGAATTAAGTAGCACAAATAGAATAGGAGGAAATTGCTTACAACGGACAGAGCACTCAAAAATGCTAAGTGATCATGTCTAAGATGTTATTCCTTTCATCTCTGTGCTGCTGCATTTGCTATTCCCTAAAGCCTGACCACCTTTCCTCTCTTGTCTCTCCATCATGTTAACTCCCGGAACACCCAACTTACGTATCACCTCTTTCCTGAGTGCCTGCCTGTCCTCCCCAGACTCTGCCTCAGAATCCAGACTAAAACAGACCCCTCCTCTCTGCTCCTATGACCCTCTTGGCCTCTCTCTATCAAACCCCTGTCTTCCGGTGCTTAAATGGCCTCTCTTGTGCGTTAGACTGAGCTCCAAGGAAGCGGGAAAATCGTTTCCATTTGTAAAGGTGGGAGAGGAGCCACTGATGATTTCTCACTTCCTGTGATCTAGCTTGAGAAGTTTAGGAAAATTGTCCAAAATTGGAAAAAGGGACTTTCCTCTTTCAGCTCCAGCATGTATAAAGAGCTTAGAAGCTGTCATTCTTATTATCCTAACAACAAGGAGAAAGCTGAACAAACTGAAAATCAGTGGCTTTTCTTGGACCCATCAGAGAACTGAGGTTGCAGGAAAAGCTGCAATCCCAAAATATGGAGAGATAGGTGAATGCAGAGGTACAGCTGAGATCTGCTTACCCGGAGTAGAAGCTGCCAGAGCCATAAACTGGTAGGAACACTTAAATCATGAATTGCTGGAGGCTGTGTGTGGACCAATGTGAGCATGATAAAATCCTGGGAGCTGCTGTCTTAGGGGGGCCCCACACTTTTGTGGGTTTCTTCTTGAGAAACCTACCAGGGTCTCATGGTGAAGAGCCAAGAAAGATGGTCTTGTGGCCCTGGCAGAGACAAGAGGAAAGTCACCTTAACAGTTGTAAAATACACAGGGCATTCTCCATAACAAAGACCTAATTTCTAGGGAAAAAGACTTTACCAGAGCCTATCCCACCAGGGAATGGGCTTTTTCCATACTCCAAACCCCTCCAGCCTTGCTGTATCACTGGGGAGAAAAGCAAAACTAAAAAGCACTTGTGACGATCATAGCCCAGACCCACTAAAAGACTGAATTTTAATCATGATATAAAACACTCTCCTTGCCCACACCTTACTACCACACCAACAGAGCTCCAGTAAAACAGCAATGGACTACAGCTGAAAGGACTATGGGATGAATACTCTACGCAAGGAGTTCTTAGGGAAGACCAAAGGCACAGGGGATTGTAAAACAAAGACACTCAAGGAATTTGAAGACTCTGACACCTACAGCTACAGCAAACTTTAAACACAGTCCCTCGTCTACTCATATTAAAAAACAAAAACAAAAACCACTTCACACTAAAGGCCTATTTTTCTCAGTTCCCAAAACTCTTGCAGTATGTACAAATTGCAACAAAAAATTACAAGGCATGTCAAAAGGCAGAAAAAAACACAATCTGAAGAGGCTAAGCAAACATGAAAACTGGACTCAGATAAGACACAGATTTTGGAATTATCAGACAGGGAATGTAAAGTAACAATGATGAATAAGTGAAGGGCTCTAATGTAAAAAGTAGACAATATACCTGATCAGACAGGTAACATAAGCAGAGAGATGGAAACTCTAGGAAAGTACCAAAAGAATAAGCTAAAAAATCAAAACCACTATAAAAATGAAAAATGTCTTTGATGAGCTCACAAGTAGACTGCTCACAGCCAAGAAAGAATCAATGAGCTTAAAGGTACATAAATAAAAACTCCCCAAACTTAAATGCAAAGAGAAAAATGAATTAAGAAAGAAAAGACAGAACACCTAAGAACTATGGGATAATTTCAAAAGGTATAACATATGTATAATTAGAATCCCAGAAGGAGAAGAAAAAGAGAACAGATCAAAAGAAATATCTGAAGGAACAATGGCTAAGAATTTTCCAAAATTAGTAACAGACACACTACCACACATCCAGGAGGCTCAGAGCACACCAAGCAGGATAAATACCCCAAAATTTACACTGAGGAATATCATATTCAAACTATAGAAAACAAAAGACAAAGACAAAATCTTGAAAAAAGCCAAAAGAAAAAAACAATTACCTCTAGGAGATCAAGGATAAGTGTTACAGCAGACTTCTCATCAGAAATCATGCAAGCAGGAGGAGAGTGGAGTGAAATATTTACTGTTGAAAGAAGAAAACCAAAGCTGGAAATTAAAGTTTCAAAAGGATTTATTAATTTTGTAATAACAGGGAGTGTTATTTTAACAACTTTTTTGATGTATAATTGATATATAATAAACTGCACATGTCTAAATTGTACAATTTACTGAGTTTTGACATATGTATGTGGCTGTGAAGCCATTACCACAATGAAGATAATGAATATCTCTATCTCCCTCCCAGTTTCTTGTGCCCCTCTATAATTCCTCCCTCCTAGGCTACCTTGTGCCTCCTCCCCAGGAAATCTGTGATCTGCTTTCTGTCACTATAGATTACTCTCCATTTTCTGTAATTTTGTGTAAATGGAATCACAATATACTCCTTTATGTCTGGTTTCTTTCACTTGGTGTAATTATTTTGAGAATTATCCACAATTGCAGTTTGTATCAACAGTTCATTCCTCTTTATGGTGAGCATGAGTTGCATTTATGGATATAGATAAACCGCAATTGGTTTATCTAATTGCCTGTTATTTGGCTATTTAGATTGTTTCCAGTATAGGGCTATTACAAATAAAGCAGCTGTGAACATTCATGTAAAAGTGTTTTTGAACATATGCATCTTCACTTTTCTTAGGTGAATTCCTAGTAGTGAAATACATGGATTACACTGTATGTGTATGTTTAACTATTTAAGAAACTACTAAACTGTTTTACAAATTATAAATGTCGTTTTTCATTCCCATAAGCAATGTATGAAGGTTAATTTCCTCCACATTCTCACTAGCATTTGGTTTTGTCAGTGGTTTTAAGTTTAGCCATTTTAATAGGTGTGTAGTGGTACCTCCTATGTTAAATGGTTTTATGCATCTCTCAAATGACTAATAATATTAAGCATTTTTCATTTGCTTCATTTACCACCATATATCTTCTTTACTGATGTATTTGTTCAACCCCTCCGCCTGTTTTTCATCTGATATTTTTGTTTTCTAATTGAGTTTAGAGAGCTCTTTATATATTCTTGATACAAGTCCTTTATCAGATAAATGATTTGCAAATATTTTCTTCCAGTCTGTGGCTTGCCTTTCATTATTTTAAGAGTGTCTTTCAAAGAGAAGTTTTTAACTTTGATAAAGTCAAATTGATCAATTTTGTCTTTTATACCATGCTTTTGGTGTCATATTTTTAAAAGTTTTGCCCAACTCAAGATCACCAAAGTTTTCTCCTAAGTCTTTTATACCATGATTTGGTGTCATATTTTTAAAAGTTTTGCCCAACTCAAGATCACCAAAGTTTTCTCCTAAGTTTTTTTCCTAGGATTTTTATAGTTGTAGATTTTGCATTTGGTTTTATGATCCATTTTGAGTTAATTTGTGTATATATACAAGGGATGGTTTGAAGTTCTTTTTTAATTTGTTTTTTGGGGGTTTTGGCACATGTCTATTCTGTTATGTCAGCACCATTTGTTGAAAAGGCTATCCTTTCTCCACTGAATTGTCTTTACACCTTTGTCAAAAATCAATTGTTCACATATGTGTGCCATATGTATGGGGATTATTTCTGGATTTGCTGTTCTATTCTATTTGATCTTTTTGTGTGCCTGTCACCAGTACTACACTCTCTTGATTACTTAGCTTGATAATAAGCCCCCAAATTAGGTAATGTTAGTCCTTCAATTTTGTTTTCCTTTTTAAAGTTTGATTTATAATTTTGGCTATGCTGGGTCCTTTGTATTTCCATATGAATTTTAAAATCAGATCATCAATTTCTATCCAAAAAAACCTGGCTGGACTTTTATTGGGATTTCATTAAATCTGTAGATCAATTTTGGTAAAATTTACATCTTAACAATATTGAGTCTTCTAACTCCTAAACATAGTATATTTACTTAAGTTTTCTTTAATTTCTTTAATTTGTAGGTTTCAGTGTACAGATAATGCATTCTTTAATGCATTAAAGAAATCAATTCTTAATAGATTTATTCTAAGGTAGCTTATTTTTGATGCTATTATAAACAGTATTCCTTACTTAGTTTCAGTTTCAAATGTTTGTTACCAGTATATGGGAATACAATTGATTTTTGTATATTAATCTTTACCTTTAATTTACCTTTGGACTAAATTTTTTAAAGTTGAATATAACCTTTCATTACAAAAATGTAAAGAAAGTATTCACTGAATAGCCTTGGAGAAAACTGTGACACTGTGACATTACCTGAATTCAACTGTTTTTTACCTAGAAGTAAGTTTTGTTTTTTTTTTTAATTTTTTTTTTTTTGGTGTCTATGATTGAACCAGCTGTCTCTATCTCTTGATTGTGTTTATACAAGGAGGAAAGGAAAAATATTTATCTCTGTATAGCTTATGTCTTATCTCTATGTATAGCTCAGGTGCTGCAAATTGCTAGCTGCTTTTGTAAGGAAGTGTGTTGAACAGTTTCCTATAAGTGATGCAGGATAAGAACCTCAGGACTGCAGAAAAGGCAACCCTGAATAAGATTTGATGCAAGAAACGCAGAAAACAAAACTATACTGGACTTTTGATGTCCTTTATGTAGTGTTAATTAAGATGTTTGATATTCTGTTTTAATGTAATGTTCCTACAGTAGTTTTCACACCCCTGTGGATGGGAATAGACTCTCCTCTAAAAGAAATAGATACTCCTCTTCAGTCATGCTGGGGAAAGGCTACTTAGTATGGAAAATGAGAATTAGGAAGTTGGCTCAGACTGAGACAAGCACCTGAACTCAAAGAATGGACATTCTCAGAGTTGACGCCTATCCAACGGAGCACGCAGTGGAGTAGGCGGGGAGGGCGCCTCCTGCAGGACCCTGAGGGCGCACAGGCTTCCAGAGGAGCCTTCGTTAGCAACCACTTGTGAGTCAGACCCTCTGTTGGACTAATTATTCTGTGATATTTTTACTATTCCATGATATTCAGCAAAATCTTGGTCCTGGAGGCAGCCAGGTTTTACACTGCGAGAAACAAAGGGAAAGGTCTGGGAGTGAGAAACAAAAGAAAGAGTAGCATCTGCCTCTGAGGGGCCAGAGTTGAGGAAGCAACAGCAGAAACTAACAGAAGAAAGTCGCGCCCAGAAGAAGAGCAACTGATGACAGAGGCAGTGACCTGCTGCACACAGGTGGCTGGAGGGGACGCTGAGCAGCCTGTTCCACATGTGTGTGGAAAAGCACTGAATTCCCAGAGTGCTGGCAGTCTGAAGGGAAAGAATAAAGTGTGAGATCATTCACAGGGAGAACAGAAATGAGAATTTAGTCAGGGAGCACAGTTGTGTTTAAATCCTGGCTCTGCCACATACAAGCTGAATGGCTTATGACAAGTAGTTAAGCCTCTATTCCTGAGTTTCCTCATCTGTAAAATGGGTATAATAGTAATACTACTATAAATGGATCGTTCTGAGGAGCACATGAGGTAACACATATAAAACTCTTAGAACAGTGTTGAGCAAATGAAAGATTATTGTTGACAAAGACCTATGAGGGCTCACCAGAGCATTTATTGATGGAAATATATTCATGATGTATTTAATGAAAAAGTCACAAAATAATATGTATATTTTAATCACATTTGTCAATATATATAGATATACTAAGAGAAATTATGGAAAAATATACTCTAATATCTCTCAATTGGGAGATTATGGGCCCTTTTAATTTTTTCCTTTTCACATCTCTACCTCTGAAATTAGCTATAATGAACTTTTGTAATTAAAAAAATGAAAATCTATTTTAATATATATTGAAAGAGCAGTAAGAAAACTCTGGAAAGTTGATTGATAAAAATCAGATTTTTCAATATGCCCCAAGAAATTAACTTTAAGATTAAAATGCCCTAAGAATTCCCAGAGGAGGAGTCTTGATTGGCTTGTTTACCCATGTGATGTTTAAAAGGTACAGCGCCTGCTGTTATCCAGCTATCCATTTTAAAACGATTCCATCCGTGTCAGCAAAGGACACTATGCTGGAATCACTCTCAGTGAATAGTTAGAAAATGGACAGGTCTTTAAAGGTGCTTGGTAGCACAAAACAGCCATATGTTAACCTCACCTTGAAACACAGGATAACACTGACCACTTAGTATTGAACTAAAACTTGAACAAAATTCTGTATATATTAACTGCCTAAATTTTCACAAAAATCTTATAAGGAGGGTACTGCTATTGCCAAAATCTTCAGAGGGGCTTGGAAGGTTAAATAATTTGCCCAAATCACAGCAACAGGAAGCGATCAAAGCAGGCACACGAAACAAGGCACCGCAGCTGCTCTCCGACTTTCTACTGCAGGAAGTACGTGCACATACGCTCTACACAGGACTTTGAAAGGATCCTCTGCATACATTATAACCCATTGTTCCCAAGGTTTTTCCAGCCTTGACCTGCAGGCTTCAGAATTCTATATTAATTAGCTTACACTTTTGAAGCTAAAGGGAAGAGGAGGAAATACTATCAATAAAAACATTGCAGCATAAGAACAGCAGTCACCTCCCCATGCAAAACATCTAAAACCATGTATTGTAAGTTTAGGAATGAAGTATTACTGCAGATCTATTTTTCTTGTTCTTAAAAACAAGACAACAGGCCCAAAATGGACTCCCTTATGCTATGCCCCACATCAAATTAACTGAGACTTAATTTCCATTTTCACTTTCCCAGAAATGGAATCTTACACCAGTCAGGAATCACCTAATCAGCACTAGTTAGGTGATCTGCTGGACAGACTCCTGCCACTCCCCAGAGAAAAGCAACTTTGCCTGAAACAACTTGCTTTTTTGTCTAGTAGAACCTCCCTGTTCCTGCTCACTTCTGACTGTAAAAGTCCTTTGTTTTGTACAGCTCCTGGGAACTCCTTTCACCTGCTAGATGGGACGCTGCTCTATTCATGAATCCTTGCATAAAGCCAGTAAGATCTTTAAAATGTACTTGGTTGAATTCTGTTTTTTTAACAGTGTCGTTACAGAATGTAGATGCCATCATTCATTTGCTCATTTATTCCACAAATATTTCCAGAATGCCTGTTACAGTCTAGACACTGTGTGGTAGGCACTGACAGTAGTCTCAATGGTTCACTCAGAAGTGCTTTATTTTTTATTTCAAACTCCTCAGACCATCACCCACTGAGATTCAGCATTAACAGAAAGAAAGGTACAGCGGCCTCCACGCAGGGCGCGCTCCTGCAGGTGTTCACAGAGGCACGGTTCTCTCATGGGAATATGTATTCTCCCTTATCAGCCTCCAGTTAAAATGTTGTATCTATCTCTAGGAATTATGATGAAAGCAAATGAGCATATATGGATAGGGGTCTGGAAACATTACCCCCAAACCATGGCACATTCGCATATTGAATATTTTAAGTGGAAGGAGTTTCAGAAAATAGCAGAGAAGCAAAAAGATCACTGTGACCTCCCCCTACAGTCTCCTCCCCTGAAACAGGTCATTAACCCCTCACGTGGGAGGTGCCCTCCCTAGACCAGGAGGAAAGGCACATCCTTAGCTCCAAAGACAAAGGGATGCCAAGAAGAACCAAACACACGGGGTTTGCTGAGTTTCCCCCAGTTCACTGCACTTGCCTCATACTCTGACCTCTCATGTGTCCACACAACTGCCCACTCTTCATCAGACCCTGAGGAAAATGCTCAGGTGTGTTTCATCCTCTGTGAATGGTGGCTAAATGTAAGTCTGATTTTACACACTGAGGGCACTTTGTTTTGACGGTGATGGTATCTTTCTCTGTCTTCAAATGCGGGGGAAACTCCCCAAGAGTGAGAGCAGCCTGCATCCTCTATGGTGGAAGGCCCGCTTTGTAATGGAGTCATTATCTTACTGAGGACTAAGAGAAAGTGTTCCTTCTTTCCTATATTAAAGTGCCTGCTCCTTGATTCAGTTATTAAAATGAGGGAGCAAATAGCTCCTTGTTCTAATTTTCCTTATCAGCCTCCACAGGGCCCATTTTGGGCTGTCTGTGAAGTGTTTGAATGCAATTGTGTGCTTGAATAAAAAGAAGAAACGGAATTAGAGCCTCTTAAGACCATTATATTGTCTTCTTTAGTGACACTATGTGCCTCACGATTACTAAGCAATGAGCTAAGTGTTCTTCCTGAGTAATAATAATGATACCACATTTAACTAGCAGTTTCCTCTTTGCAAAGCACTAGCCCATACGTTATCCCCTCTGATCCAGGCAACAATGCTGGAGCAGATCTGGCCGGTGTTCTAGTCATCAATTTACAAAGGCAGGGACTGAATTGGGGTCAAGTTAGAGATTTAAACCTTCAAAGCCAGGATTTGAAAGCAGGTGAGCCCGGGATTAGAGCAGAGCATGTCCCACGTTTGCTGGGCACCACAGACAGCCTTCCAGTTCATCCCCGCCACCTCTGGGCAGAAGTTCTGCCCTCCCCACCCCCGCCCCTGTCTTGTCCTAACTTAAATGATTAGTCTTTGAGAGGACAGAAACGAGGCAAATCTAAAGCACTTCACATTAGTGGGCAACATGCATATTTGTTATTAATCCATACATCATAGAGGACAGGCCATTTTTAAAGGGTTTAAGTTTTTGCACAGCTGCTTTAACTATGTGTATTTAGGTGACTATTTTCACAGTCTGTTTAGATAGTGTCAAGAAAAGTCCACATTTTATAGGACATTTCAATGTCATCATAAATGATCTTTGGTTGCAAATGACTCTAGGAGGTATATATGCTTCTTTTAGAAATGAACATTATCCTGAAAATATATGTATAAACTAATTTTATGATGAACTAAATTTCATGAGGAGTTTTTCTTATTTTATACAATTCCCCAAAGATGTTATTCTATGATGCAAATAATCTCTACTTGACTAACTTCACTGATCAATTTGCATTGTAAGAATAAGGTTTTCTTCAAGCAGAATGCACACCTATGACACCTAGATATTTCAGCTGTTTAGTTTAAGCCAGCTGTAGCGTTTGTTGAGTGCCTACTGGCTGCCAGGACTCTGCTAGAGAGGGGAAATTCAAAGACAAAAATACAAACCCTTGTGCCCAGATTGCCCACAACCCTAGGTGGAAAAGAAACTAACTAGGAAAATGTTCCCCAGTTGATGGTTTGCAAATCCCCAGTGATTTCTAAAAACATTTGTGTCATTACCAGAAGTGGGCTGCATTATTACCAAAGACAGCACCTTATCCAGGCCCGGAGGCCTCTAGAAAGTAGAGCCTTGGCGAGGATAGAGATGCTAATTCTGTGGTTGGGGGTTGAAAGGCCAAGGCAGAGAGTAAGAGGGGATGGGTAGGGAAGCCAAGGAGGATGCGTTGTGGCACAGTTGGGCATCACTGTGCAGCTGTCACTGCACAGTGAGCCAGCAAGTTGTCCAGCAGATGTTAAAAGATAAGCTGAAGCCCATGAATGATTTTAAGAATTTATCTGAGCAAAAATGGACTCAAATCGGGCAACACCAAACTGGAAGTTGTTAGGAGTGCAAACTTGACAGGAGCTAGTGGAAAGACATTTACAGAGAAGTGGAAGCAAGGCAAGGAAATTATTTCCTTGGCTAGATCTCAAGCAGTTGTTCTAACTGGGAAAGCCCAGTTGGCTGTTTGTGCTTGGCTGTCCTTAGGTGTTGATTCACTGGGTAGGCTTGGGCTTTGGGTCACTTACATGTGCTGCTAAGGTATTAGAACCTCCTCAGTCTAACGGCCTCCTTGTTCAATTAATTTAACACAAGCATGTTGACTCTATATGGCAACTTCTCTGGAAAGGCTGTAAGAAGGAGCTACTCCTCACAGAGGTCCCTGAAAGAGAGAAAGGACGGGGATTTATGTGCCAGGCTCCCATTTTTTTACTGATCAAGGTTCACCCCCATGGAAATCTAGATTATGCAATCTAGTCCCTTCTGTTCACTTAGGAAACCAGTTACCACTCCTAGGGGATGGTGTGTGTTCAAGTCGAAGCTTGGAGGGAATACCTGGTGAGGGTGAGGTACCAACTGAAGGAAAAGTGGAAAGGAAGGGAAGGAGGGGTCAGGGAGGAAGGAAGGAAGGAGAGAGGCTTTGAGATGCATATTTATCTTTGGTTCCAACATCGCATCCCTTCTTGTTTCTATGTTTTAGACTCAATATGTAAAATAATTACATGAATTTTCCCCCAGAACATGCTAATTAGAGATTACAGGTGAGACTGCTTTTTTATATGCTCTTGAAGAAGCTCCTCAGAATGCTTTCCAGTTTATGGACATTAGCGTTATCTAATTAGTATCTGCAGCTTCCACTAAATAGTAAGTTTTTGATAACAAAGATCACATCTGATGTGTGTTTCCATTATTCCTCCAGTCACTGGCACTTAGTAGGAGCTCAGCAGATCCTGGATGAATGAACACATGCATGGGTGAGATGAGTGCCCCAGATTCAGTCACTGAGTTGCTGGCACTCAGCTACACCTCGGCTAGCTTCTCTAGTGATACTGTTATATAGCTGTAAAACATTTTTATTCTTTGTGGTATTTTTTGAATAGTCTGTTCTTCAAGGCTTATAAACATCAAATGGTCTTGTTTTTTTCTCTTTGTGTGTTAAGTCCCCCTCTCCTCATCTTCTATTTCTAGCTCTTGGGATTTTTAAACATGGGAAAGGAATTTGAGAAAAACGGTGTCTTTTTATTTGTGGCTGCTGCTGTGGGCTCTCTAAGACATGGACGCCCTCTGGTGGCAGCTGCCCAAATGCTGAAGAACGGGAGAGGTGAGGCAAGGCAAGGCAAAGTGGAGAAGAGAATGTCTAAAACTGGATAAAACTATCAAAAACAACCATTATGGGGCACTAGGCATCCTCACTCCAAGCTATCGATTGTTCCTAATCTTCGTCTCCATCTGACTTTCTGGCCTTTGTCCTTTGCTTTCAAATCACTACCAGGTGATTAGATGCCTAAAGCTCATCTAATTCCTGTGGTGATGGCGATATTGATAAGTATGAATGCTGTGATGGTTTAGCCTTTGAAGAACCCAGCAACGAATTTGCAGTTACTGGATTCTTCAAAGCCTTACCTGTAAGGAAGAGAGGGAAATGATCATCTTGAGCACTACTGCAAATCAGTGAGGGAGATATTTTAGATGAGAAAGGGAATGATTCTTTCAGCTCTTAAATCTATCATTTATCTAAGCTGCTGCCTCCTCTCCTTCCTAAAAGCATTGCAATCTATATTTGCAAAGTTAAGGAGAATTATCATAATTTTATAAGATTTTTGTGACACATTTTGAGATAATTGGAGGCCTCCTGATGTGCCATAAAACCAGGGATTGAAATTCCCTGCAGTAAATGATCTGATAGTTTATGGAAAGCTTATGCATTGAGTTACCTCCAAAATGAGACCAAATACCCAAATTCTCCCTCCAGAGCCTTGGTTCTAAACCTTAAATTATTCTGATCCGCTTTCACAGGAGCTACATGTGACAACTGAGTATAATTGCTAGAGGTACTGTATTTTGGATGATGCGTTACGTCTTTCTCTTCGATAAAGTCTGACCGTTCGTCAGAAATTGAGCTGTTTAGATTACAGGTTCAGAGCGCCACCTGCTGGTATAATACGTAAACTCATGCACCTTTCCTTGATAGTTAATACAGGTGTCCCCGTTTTTTGAGAGTTCGCATTACACCACTCCGCTTTTATGAAAGACCTACATTAGTACCTGTTGCTGACGGAAAGAAATCAGAAGAGGATTTTCACTTTCACAAAGACAGTGAAAAGCAAAAGTAGCATTCACTGTTTTGCAGCAGCAGTTACAGAGGCAGCTCGCGCCCCTCACAGGGGAGAGTGGCACCACCAAGCTCCTTCCCTGGGAACCACTCCCAGCATCTCAGCATCCAGCCGCCATAGATTTGAATTGTGTCTGTGAACATCTGTGCTTTATCTGGATTTACTTCGTGCAACCTTAGCACAATGTGTCCTAAGGTAACTGCTGCTTCACTTTATGCCATTTAGGCTTAGAAGGGTTTCACAGGAACCCTTTCCAATAGCAGGGACACTTGTCCTCTGGTCAGATTTCCATTACCAAAAATCAAAACAATGAAAATTTATCTCAGAACCAAAGTAATTAACGTATACCAAAATGTGTGCATCCTCTTCCTAAGAGTATTCAAAACCTTCTGAGGAAAAAAAAAACAAACAGAGAACTCAAGAGTTAGAAAACCTGACTTGGCTCTACCATTTTCTAGACAGGGGACCATGAACGAGTTTTTAACATCACTGAGCCTCAGGTTTGTAATCCATAAAATTTGGATTACAAAAACTGTTCTGAATGGAATAAGATACCATAGCACGCTGAGGAAGGATGAAAATGTGCTGAAGGTTGGGGAGTGAATGCAGAATGAGGAATTTGCTTCCACTGATCCCAAGTCCTGCCAGATGAGATTTGCAGTTTGGGAAAAATAAGAGAAGATACTGGTCATTGATTAAAAGACATCATACAAGGGATATAACCTGGGGGGTGGGTAGGGACTGAAACCTAGACTTGGGGGAATAAAATGAAAAGCCAAGAGGCTAGAGATCATAATAAGATGAAAGGGTAAACTGTAAATAGGGAAGTGAGGGTCTCAGAGAGTAAATCCCAAAGCATTCCAGAAGATGACAGTGCCACAAGTGTGAATAAAGGTCTATGTCAGGGGGTACAGGTACCACAGGCTGGGTGTTGGCTAAATTATCCAATGGATGTTGAATGGCTGATGGCAGCAGAAAGAGAAGACCATCAGCAGGAGTCAAGGTCCTTATAAAATACAAGGGAGAGACCAATACAAGGATGGATAGAGGATGGCACAGGCGATGGCATCAGTGCCAATGCAGGTGGAATTTTAGCTTGAGGATGGGAGTTTCCATCATCAATCTCTCACTCCATATCTCCCTTCCTCCCTCTCAATCTCTCTCTCATTCTCCATAATTAGAGTGTCCAAAAGTCTTACTGTAGTTTTAAGTTTTAATAACTCCAAAATTATAAATGCTCCAAAATTCCAAAACACTTCATTGAGGGTTTAACTATTTAAATTTTATTCACTCTTATTAAGCTTTGTTGGTTTTTAAGTATAAATTTTTCATTTTAATTTGCAGTTTCAGTCAACGTTTGCCATCTTCAGTCAGAGGGACTGAATATATTTATTTAGCCAAGATTGATTAAGACCATCCAGCCTACTAAGATTCACAAGTGCCCCCAGCAGGAGATGGGGGGACTTTGATTCCTAGTTCATTGAAATAACTATTTGATACGGGAAGATTGTCTTCTCTCCTCAGTATGACCCACTTCATTCAGACACACATATTCTCACATTCACACATACACAGGTATACACAGAGACCAATTCAAAAGCCTTGAACATGAGAAAGCTTCCAAGTTTGTTCCTGGAGGTGCACAAAACAGCTGGTCAACTATTAAGACACAACACTATTTCAATTTCAAAACATAAAGTTCTACTCCTGGGAAAATTTTGCTAAATGTCTCAGGTAATACCTTAGATTCCCTGACTTTTAATTTGTCCTTTATCTCTTGTAAAAAGAAGTCAACTACATTAAAAACGTATTTTAATAAAACTGCAGTCAATTTTACTACATATATATGGTATATACTAGATTGTGTCAGTATATTGTCTATTATATATAATACTATGTATGAAATGTATTTTCTTATAAGTAAAAAAAACTGAGGCTATGCTATTTCCAGCATGTGTCCAGGGGTGGGAGAGTAGAACACTAAAAGCAAGGACTCTGCACTCAAATGATCTGCATTCAACATGTGATTCTTTCACTTATTATTAGTGAAGTAATTGTTGGCTAGTTAACCACTTTGAGCCTCAGTTTCTTCTATATAAAATGGGGATGGTAATAATACTCCTCCTCTCATAGGTTCATGGGGAGGATTTAAAGAGATAACATACAGAAAGCCATACAGATACACAAGAAGGTTGTCTTTTATTGTGCAGTTGGCTCAGTCTTCCCATCACCTCCCCACTTCCATGCTCCTTCTCCATTAAGCCTAATAATCTGACTTCCCTCAGCAATAATTTGAAGTGGGAAGTTAAACCTAACTTGCCCCTGAATCTTCTTTTTCCAAATTCACTCCAGAAAAATATGTTTCTTTTTCCCATGATCTCCTCTCTCTATATAAGAATTTGGGGCCAAAATGTAAGACAATTAGCTTCATTTGAATTTCCGGGAGATCTTAGCATACTTGAGCTCTGTGTCTACTCACTGCAATCAACTTTAAATGCTAGATTCTAATATACGAACATCAGATTCTTTTCAAACCAAAAAGAAATGTGGACTTATTTTTGGCAAGCCAAATCCTCATTCCTTGGTGTTCCTTGACACAGATGAAATGGAGATTTTCTAAAGGTTAAAATATTTCTGGAAACCATAACTATTATGCCTAGCTTTAATTAATTAACCCTTCCACTGAATTAATGACAGGGTTAATTAGCGCAAACGGATACATCACTTAGTTTGGAGAAAGTAAAAGGCATTGGAGATTTGAATCATTCTCTTGCCATCTTGTGGTTTTATTCTCACACTGCAATGTGTTAAACTGATCTCTATAAAAGCTAGATAGATACATTGTTCATCGATATCATTATTGTATCTCCTCATAGTATTTAAAGCTGCCATTTAAAACTACTAGATGATTGCATTTGGTCTTTTTTTTTTTTTATGCCAGATACTCAAATCAGCCTTGACATCCTTCTAAAGGGGAGAATGTTCTCATATACTGTGGGCAAGAAATGAGACAAGAGGCTGTGAGAAACAGTTGTTCTCAAAGGAAGGCCAAAACCTGCACAGTTCTGTGGGTGTCTTACTGAGAAGCTACATTCTCCGCATCCTAGTTTTTATCAGGACAACTAAGGATACCTTTGGAAGATGCGATCAACAATTTAGACTACTTATCTTGCAGACAAAGTATTGTGTTATTGCTGTTGTTGCTTTTGTTAACTTTCCATTCTCATGTCAGGATGCACATCTCCTTACTTCTCTTACTTCATTAGAATGACTGCTGACAAGGAGTCTGGAAGTTAACCTCCTCTACAGAGACCTCTGCATTAACTAGGAAGACACAGCCTCAGGTTATCAGTAGCTGGTCAAGAAAATGTTCTCCAACTCCTGGTTCACTTTTATTTCCACCACAGGCTGAAAACATGATCTTATTTACATAGTACATGTAAAACAAAAATTCTCCTGTTTCGATGACTCCATAAAAGGAGTACTAGAGACAAGCTTTGAAGCTAAAATAGAACCCACAGCTAAAATAAGCAAGTCTATAATTTCCAAGTAAGACTCTATGAACACTGGACTACATGCACATCCATCCTTAAATAATGCCCTGCATTATCTCAGAGATAACATTATAAATAAATTCACTAGAAAAGACTTCTTAACCTGGATTAGTTAACTATTAAAGCAAAAGGTTAGTCGAGTAATCTGTGTAAGTTAGCTGCATAATAAACCACACCAAAACTTAGTGACTCAAAATAAGAATTCGGCAGGTTAATAATCTGGGCCAGGCTCAGCCAGGTGATTCTTCCAGTCTTCACAGTGTTCACCTGTGTGTCTGTGGTCATTTACTGTGTTGGCTAGACAGTGGCTGATCCAGGATGACCTCAGCTGGGACAACTTATCTCTTATCCATGATTTCTCACCCTCCAGCAGGCTAGCCCAGGCTTATTTTTATGCGTCTGGGTAGGTTTCCAAGGCCTGTTAAGGCTGAAACTTGGGACTCATCTGAGAAGTATTTAAGGACTCTTGAGACCTAGGCTCAGATTTGGTGCAATTTCACTTCCGCTGCATTCTGATGGCCAAAGGGAGTCACAAGGCCAGTGGAGTCACAAGGCCAGCAGAGTCACAAAGCCAGCAGAGCCACATTGCAAAGGGCATATAAACAGGGAGGCAGAAGATTGTGATCTTCTTTTTTTTCCAATCAGACGATTTTATACCCAGCATATGTAACTACATCATCCTTATTTGAATATTTTCATATTTATTCCCATTCAGTTTAGACAGTGATGTAATACAGCAGACTCTCAGTGTTACCAAGACACTAATAATATTTCCATGGAAACTTATTCAAGCATTTTTATAAATTTTCCACACAATACCTATTTTAACTTGACCATATTGTACACTAACTCCATAGGTTATCACTGGGAATTGATAATTAACTTCAATGCCACAGAGAAAATACTAATGTGTATCAGTGGGAAAAGTAGTGAACTAGGAATCAAATAAAATAGTTGCATTTTGGTCCCACTTATGACTCCCTAAGATTGTGTCTTCATGAAAAAAATGTAAGGACCATGTAATTATCTGAATTCATGAATTCTACTAAATCAAAATAAAAGAACCTAATGAAGAGAGGAGAGAGAGAGGTGGTGATGGAGAGAAAGAAGGCAAATGCTTTTCCTGAAATATTCTTATTGGGAGGTAGCCTGATTGAACGGAAAGAGCACTGGCTTGAGAAACAGAAGCTGGGCTCTATTCTCAGCCCTACCACTTATTTGTTGGTGACCTTGGGGAAGAACTTAATATCTGTGTATATTAAGTGTATTAAGTACTGTGTACTGTGTATTAAGTATAGGGTATGTTTGCTCATTTCCAGAAATTAAGTCAATGGATTTCAAAACTCCCTGCCAGCTCTTTATAAAAAAAAAAAAAAAAAACTGACTGGGGAGGGTCCTGAGTTCATCATATCATAACTATGCTTAATTCCCATCTTTCCCCCACCCTTCCTCTCCCTCCACTTCCCACCCATCCTGGGAAAAAATTTCCAAAAATATGTATGTATGAGAATGGCCTCAATCCAGTTGGGCTAAGAGCAGCTGGACTATAAATGGGAGGATTCAGTGTCCTCACGTCGGTAGTGAGTATAACTTGTTTGACAGTCAGATTATGTGACAGACAAGACAGGACAAGCTGCCAACAGTAACAGTGTGATGGGGATAGGGGTGAAGAATGACAGTGACATGAAGGAAATGAAGGCGATGGAATCAGTGCCCTTATAAGAGACAGGAGAGAGCTTGTTTCTTTTCTCTCACTCCTCTTCCAAAGTGAGGGCATGGTAAGCAGACATCTACCTGCAATTCAGGAAGTGGGACCTCACCAGACACAATCTACTGGTGCACTGATCCTGGACTTCCCTGCCTTCAAAACTGTGAGGAATACATCTCTATTGCTTAGGTCACCCAGACAACGGTTATTTTATTACAGCAGCCTGAAAAGAATAAAATAACTTTAATCCAAGTGTTGCTTTCTTCCCATCTACTATTTCTTGCACAATATTTGTATTAGTCGACCAAGTGGGGTTCATCCCAGGGACACAAGGCTGGTTCAACATACGCAAATCAATCAGTGTAATACATCACATCAACAAGAGAAAGGACAAAAACCACACGATCATCTCAATCGATGCAGAAAAAGCATTTGATAAAATTCAACACCCATTTATGATAAAAACTCTCGCCAAAGTGGGTATAGAGGGAACATATCTCAACATAATAAAAGCTATATATGACAAACCTACAGCCAGCATAGTACTCAATGGTGAAAAACTCAAAAGCTTCCCACTAAAATCTGGGACAAGACAAGGATGCCCACTATCACCACTCCTATTCAACATAGTCCTGGAAGTCCTAGCCACAGCAGTCAGGCAAGAGAAAGAAATAAAAGGGATCCAAATTGGAAAAGAAGAGGTAAAAGTGTCATTATATGCCGATGACATGTTACTATATATAGAAAACCCTAAAAGGTCCACACAAAAGCTACTAGAGCTGATTGAAGAATTCAGCAAGGTAGCACGTTACAAAATTAATGTTCAAAAATCAGTTGCATTTCTCTACACTAACGATAAATCAACAGAAGAAGAAAGTAAAGAAACAATCCCCTTTAAAATAGCACCCAAAGTAATAAAATATCTGGGAATAAATCTAACCAAGGAGGTGAAAGAATTATACACAGAAAACTATAAACCATTGATGAAGGAAATTAAAGAAGACTTTAAAAAATGGAAAGATATTCCATGCTCTTGGATTGGAAGAATCAATATTGTTAAAATGGTCACACTGCCCAAGGCAATCTACAGATTTAATGCAATCCCTATCCAATTACCCAGGACATATTTCACAGAACTAGAACAAATCATAATAAAATTCATATGGAACCATCAAAGACCTAGAATTGCCAAAGCATTACTGAAGAGAAAGAAAGAGGCTGGAGGAATAACTCTCCCAGACTTCAGACAATACTATAGAGCTACAGTCATCAAGACAGCATGGTACTGGTACCAAAACAGACATATAGACCAATGAAACAGAATAGAGAGCCCAGAAATGAACTCACAAACTTTTGGTCAACTCATCTTCAACAAAGGAGGCAAGAATATACATTGGAATAAAGACAGTCTCTTCAGCAAATGGTGTTGGGAAAACTGGACAGCAGCATGTAAAACAATGAAGCTAGAACACTCCCTTACACCATATACAAAAATCAACTCAAAATGGATTAAAGACTTAAACATAAGACAAGATACAATAAACCTCCTAGAGGAAAACATAGGCAAAACATTATCTGACATACATTTCAAAAATTTTCTCCTAGAAGAAATAAAAGCAAGAATAAACAAATGGGACCTAATGAAACTTACAAGCTTCTGCACAGCAAAGGAAACCAGAAGTAAAACAAGAAGAAAACCTACGGAATGGGAGAAAATTTTTGCAAGTGAAACCGACAAAGGTTTGATCTCCAGAATATATAAGCAGCTCATACGACTCAATAAGAAAAAAATAAACAACCCAATCCAAAAATGGGCAGAAGACCTAAACAAGCAATTCTCCAAGGAAGACATACAAATGATCAAAAGGCACATGAAAAAATGCTCAATATCACTAATTATCAGAGAAATGCAAATCAAAACTACAATGAGGTATCACCTCACACCAGTCAGAATGGCCTTCATTCAAAAATCCACAAATGACAAATGCTGGAGAGGCTGTGGAGAAAGGGGAACCCTCCTACACTGCTGGTGGGAATGCAGTTTGGTGCAGCCACTATGGAAAACAGTGTGGAGATTCCTCAAAAGACTAGGAATAGACTTACCCATATGACCCAGGAATCCTACTCCTGGGCTTGTATCCAGAAGGAAATCTACTTCAGGATGACACCTGCACCCCAACGTTCATAGCAGCACTATTTACAATAGCCAAAACATGGAAACAGCCTAAATGTCCATCAACAGGTGACTGGATAAAGAAGAAGTGGTATATTTATACAATGGAATACTACTCAGCCATAAAAACCGACAACATAATGCCATTTGCAGCAACATGGATGCTCCTGGAGAATGTCATTCTAAGTGAAGTAAGCCAGAAAGAGAAAGAAAAATACCATATGAGATCGCTCATATGTGGAATCTAAAAAACAAAAACAAAAACAAACAAACAAACAAAAACAAAGCGTAAATAAAGGACAGAAATAGACTCACAGACAGAGAGTACAGACTTGTGGTTACCAGGGGGGTGGAGGGTGGGAAGGGATAGACTGGGATTTCAAAATTGTAGAATAGACTACACTGTATAGCACAGGGAAATATACACAAAATGTTATGATAACTCACAGAGAAAAAAATGTGACAATGAGAGTGTATATGTCCATGAATAACTGAAAAATTGTGCTGAACACTGGAATTTGACACAACATTGTAAAATGATTATAAATCAATAAAAAAAATGTTAAAAAAAAAAAAAAAAAAGGAGAGTTCACATCTGGCCAGGGAATGGAGAATGTTACATTAAGGGGGTGGCGTTCAAACCAGCCCCTTAAAGGTGAGAAGGGCGGGCAGGAATTAACAAGCATTGTATTGTAGTTGGAAATAAAAGATTCAGAAAATGAATGAGTCTGAAAATTTTGGTGTTTAGAGAACATGGGATGCTCTCATTTATTAAAGCATGTATATGTGTAGGGAGGTGGTGAGTAAAGACTTTTTTAAAGTACTATAGAAACCAATTATTGAAGATAATTATAGAGCTAAAGAATTCGGATATTAGCCCAAAGAACAAGTACACTCAACAATTCACTTAGGTCATTTGTTAAAAATAAAGTTTCCTGAGCCCTATTCACAAATTAATAAATCAGAATCTCTGCCAACTGAGGCTCCAGAGTGCACACTTGTAGCTAGCTCCCCATGTATTGTTTATCATACTAAAATCTGAGAACCACTGCAGGAGGTGGTTGGAAACTATTAAATGGTCCTGAAAATTTCTGAGCAAGGGAATGACCAAATTAGTCCATCCTTTTGGACGATGGCTAATAACAAAAGGTGGCAAGCATATAATAAAGGAAACATTACAGACAAAGCAGTAGATAGGTCTGGGAGGCTAATGCAACAATCAAGTCAAGAAACAATGATGGCTGGAATAAGGGTGGATATAAAGGGCTCTACTTTGTCATGTAAAACACATGCCAAAAGTAGGAATCTAGGATTTTATAACTATACTATATAAGAGGATGAAAGGAAGAAAGCATCTAGGAAGACTAAGGTTGCAAGCCTAAGTAGGTTAGGTAGTGTTAATTAAAAGTAGGGTAGTCATAAGGGAAAGCTTTCTGGGCATCTAACCAGAATACATGATGGATTCAGACTGAGACATGTTGAGTTTGAGATTCTGGTCGGACACCCCAAGCAAGACATTCAACTGGCAGCTTGGAATATACACTGGAGGGCGGTGGATATAGCTCTGTGGTAGAGTGCATGCTCAACATAGAACAAGCTTAGCATACTCGAAGTCTTGGGTTCAATCCTCAATAACTCCATTAAAAACAACAACAACAACAACAACAACAAAACCAAAATATACACTGGAGTCCAAGAGTGAAGAGCTCAAAACACAGATTCAGTATTTTTCTAGATAGACATGATGGTTGAAGCCTGTAGGTGGATACCTCTTGGCTATAGTCTAGCCAACACAGGCCCCAGAGGCTCTAAGTCACACAGAACCTATGATTTTAATGAGAATTTAAAAGTTAGAAATTGAAATAGTATTACTAATGATATAATTTCCTGTATTGTTAAGTTTATGATAGTTTACATTATGATCTGTAACTAAAATTACATCTCTGGGCCCTTTACACGGATTTATTTTAAAACTAAAAACAAACACCCCTTACAATGTAATTGTAGTGAATATCATAATTTTCAGCATAGAATCAAGTAGAGTAACAGGCAAAGAAATGTGTGACTTGAGACATACTGATCCTTACTATTTCCAGTATTTCCTGGGTTCATCTTTGCAAATTATTTCTCTGGAGTACATTCTCAGTCTTCTTCACAAGATGTCCACTGTCATAAACTTTTTGAACGTTTTCATTTTGACAACCTGTCTTACCTTCACTTGATTGTGTGGCTGGGTATAGAATCTAAGTTCAAAATTCCTTTTATTTCAGACTTGGAAAGAATTTCCTTTGTCTTACTCTGCCTAGTATTGCTGCTGAGCTGTCTGAAGCTGACTCTTGTTCCTTTGTAAGGATCTTTTTCTATTTCTCTCTGAAGCCTTTTAGGATTTCCTTTTTATCCTTAAGAGTTCAGAATGTGCTATCAAAATATTTCTAGATATATCTTTAAAAATTTTTTCTTCTGAAGACTCTTCAGCTCAAGAAAATTGTCTTTTGTTGTTTCTTCTCTCCTTTCCACTCTGTTCCTTTCTTATGAAATTTCTATTAATGCTGTACCTACTGAATCAATCTACTATATCTCTTATCTATCATCGTTCTCATTCTTTTTATTATTTCTTTCAGATTGCCAACTTCTTTCCAACCATGTCCTTTCTAGTATTTATCACATCTACTGCATGTTTAAACTTCTATTAACTGTCTAATCCCCTCATTGCTTCTTTTTTTTTTTCCACCAATAGCCATGCTTGTTTTATGGATCTAATTTCTTCTTCCATACTTCTTTAGACATTAACTAGAATTTTTCTTTTCTTTTTTTTTTTTTTTTTTTTTTTTACTTTTTTTACATTTTCTTTTCTTATCTGAATTGCTTCTGTCTCTTCCAGGGTGGTTGTGTCAGTTTATTTTCATCTGTCTTTTTTCAGGCTGTATTTTTTTCCTACTTGTATGGGTTTGCAGTTTGGTTGTACTGTTTTCCTAAAAATCCTTTCATTTGAAGAGGAGGATGGGCTTCACGGAAGGGCATGGCACTTGTCAATAGGCAGGCTTCTCCGTAGGGTTTATATCCTGGGAACCAGCCAACAGCCAGACAGGGCTGCCATTTGACAAAATAAGGACATAAAGTATTTTATAACCATGCCTATCCTTTTAACTTTCCTCTGCATCTATTTTTGAGGACCTGAGCTCTGTTTTACTTCTTTTTCAGGGTACAATACCCAAACTATGCAAATAATTATAATAGAACAAACACCTAAAATTATACTTATCAAAGTATTGTTTTTACAAACCCCACTAATTGTAGTAAACTTCTGACACTTACGAAAGTTGGTTTTACTAAAAATTAGTTCTTTATTTTACCCACATTTGAATCATGTGAAACATTGCTTTGAAGACCTACCCTGTGCTAAGATGAAAGTTTATTCTATCAAATTTCTGTGCTACGATTTTAGGAACTTGCCAGAGGAAGAAAATAAAATGCTCAATTAAAAGCCTAGTAAGGTATCTTATACTACATAAATCCTCCATACAAATAGCACCAGTGATTTGTAACCTGCATTTACTGCTTCCATGACAGAATTCCTTGAGGCAAATAAAAGTCTTACATCAGGATTTTACCTGAAAACTGATCTTCCATTTGGTAGCAATCCAATACGAATGAAAGCTCAGTTTTGTATCCTAACATTGTCCTATTATTTGCCCTGAGTCCCTAACTCTAACTCTGATGTATTTTATGCACCAATCTGGAGAGAGTTCCTGCCTCTTGAATGCTGAGGGGAAAAAAAAAAAAAACTATTGTTATGTTGTGTCCTATTTACAAGAGTCCACTGGAGGAAAACTATGGCAACAGTCATTTAAGGGAACTGGCATTATTTTCTTTTCGTGTATGTTCTACATGTTATGGCTTGATTATAGATTAATCAGGATGCCTCCAAGATAACTACCTATGAGTTCCAAAAGGAATATCAAAATAATATGAAGTCTGGAAAGACTGAAGTAGTAAGAGTGTGCATCTTCACCTATCATTAACTTGGCAAAGAAACATAAAAAGATTTGGTAGAAATGAGTTTGCTGACTTCATATGCCAACTACTAATATTGTTATATAGTGATTTTTTACTTATTAAACTTTTTAATATAAACCAAGAACTCTGACATATTATGTTGAGACCCACTGCCCTAATAAATCCTTTAAAAAGGAAAACAGAGTAGTATTTCCTTAATGCTGTATATATGAATATTTATCTTAAATCAGTATCTTCCTTAACAATGAAAAACTAGAAACATTACTTTTAAAACTTTAAAAACCTTTGTTCTGATAATTCTGGCCAAAGCATTAAAATATAAAACCTAAATAAATATATAACTCTTATAAAAGAGAAAAAATACAGACATGCACACAAATATATTCATGTGTGTGTGCATGTGTGTGTGTATAAATGTATATATTTAAGGTGTACAACATGATGTTTCGATATACTTAGTGAAATGATTGCTGCAGTCAAGTTAATTAGCATATCCATCTCCTCAGTTTCCCATGTGTGTGTGTCTGTTGTATGTGGGGAGAGCACCTGCAATCTGCTCTTAGCAAATTTCCAGTATACAACAGAGTATTAACTATAGTCATCATGTAGTGCATTAGATCTCTAGAACATATTCATCCTACATAACTACAACTTTCTACACTTTGAACACCCATCTCCCCACTTCCTCTGCCCTGATAACCGCTGCTCTATTCACTGCTACTATGAATTTGACATTTTTACATTTCACATATACATGAGATCACTTTCCAAAGAAGACATACAAAGTGCCAACAGGTTTATGAAAAGATGCTCAATATCACTAATCATCAGGGAAATGCAAATCAAAACCACAATGACAATTATCACCTCAAATCTGTCAAGAAGGCTAGTATCAAAGTGGTGAAAGGTAACAAGTGTTAGTGACGATGTGAAGAAATGGGAACACTTTTACACTGTTGGTGGAAGTGTAGAGTGTTACACCCTTTATGGAAAACAGTATGGAGATTCTCCCCCAAAATAAAAACAGAACTACCCTAAAATTCAGTAATCCCTCTTCTGGATATATACCCAAAGGAAATGAAATCGGAACCTAGGAGAGATACCTGCACTCACATGTTAATTATACCATTATTCACAATAGCCAAGATAAGGAAAAATTCTTGAAGGAAATTAAAAGTGCTACTCTAGTGAACACATAGATAAGAAAGCAAAACAGGCTTAGTGTTCTGGATAAAAGATCAAATCAGCCACAGCATTCCCTTATGACAAAGCCTAATCCAGAGCAAGGCTCTAACTCTCTTCAATTCTATGAAGGCTGAGAGAGGTAAGGAAGCTGCAGAAGAGAAGTCTGAAGCCAGCAGAGGTTGACTCGTGAGGTTTAAGAGAAGAAATCAGTTCCATAACATAAAAGTCCAAGGTGAAGCAGCAAGTGCTGATGTAGAAGCTGCAGCAAGTTACCCAGATCTGGCTAAGATAATTCATGAAGGTGTCTACACTAAACAGATTTTCAATGTAAACACAAGGAAAGGAAATCTGATTTTCAATGGAAAGGATTCAACATTCTAGATGCCATGAAGAACATTCAGGATTCATGGGAAGAGGTCAAAATATCAACATGAACACAGGAGTTTGAAAGAAGTTGATTACAACCCTCATGGATGACTTTGGGGGGTTCAAGACCTCAGCAGAAGAAGGAATTGCAGATGTGGTGGAAATAGCAAGAGAATTAGAATCAGTAGAGTCTGAAAATATTACTGAATTACTGAAATCTCCTAGTAAAATTTCAATAGATTAGGAATTGCTTCTTAAGGATGAGCAAAGAAAATGGCTTCTTGAGATGAAGATGCTGTAAAGACTGCTGAATGGCAACAAAGGATTTAGAATATTACAAAAACTTAGCTGATAAAGCAGCAGCAGGGTTTGAGAGGACTGACTCCAATTTGGAAGAGTTCTACAGTGTAGGTAAAATGCTATCACAGAGCACTGCATGCTACAGAGAAATCATTTGTAAAAGGAAGAAGCAACAGATGCAGCAATCAATCATTATTGTCTTATTTTTAAAAACTGCCACAGGCACCCCAACCTTCAGCAATCACCATCCTGATTGGTCAGCAGCCATCAATATAAAGGCAAGACCCTCCACCACCAAAAAGATTATGACTCACCGAAGGTATTGACTATGGTTAACATTTTTCAGCAATAAAGTATTTTTTAAATTAAAGTATGTGCATTAATTTTTAACATAAAGCTACTGCCCACCTAAGAGATGACAGTATAGTATAAACATAACTTTTATACACACTGGAAAACCAAAAACTTCATGTGACTTGCTTTATTGCAATTTTCTCTTTATTGTGATGGTCTGGAATCAAACCCACAGTATCTCCAAGGTGCACCTGCATATCACTGGGAGCAGTGATTTTGGTATTCCTGTCATGTTATTAAAACACTATGAATGTGGACATCACCTCAGGTTATGTGCATATTCATGAAAAAATTAGAATATACATATGGGAGTTTGAAATGTTTATTGAAACAAGTACACAAAACTGAATATTTTAAAAATTACAAATAATTACACATATAAACATCTCAACTGCACAATGTGTTTTATATACATGTATGTATGTATATATTTATATACACATGTATTTAAACTCTGCTTCATCTTTCAACTTTTTATCTGAGTGAAAAGAAGAACACTTTCCTCATTCAGGAGATTTCTGATGTTGTAATAATTACCTAGAAAAAAAGTGATAAGAAAGTTAGAACTTATTTCCATAGGAATCATTTCCTTTTGAATAAATATGTAGTCAGCACTAAGGCAGTTATAGTATATAGTGTCAAATTTTTAAAAAATCATCTAATCTAAAATAAATCTATTTAATTCTATGAACTGAAAAATACAAGAGTTAACCACCACCTGTGATCCAGATAAGGCTTGAAAGAATGTAAATTTCACATCATTCTTGAAATGAATGCAAAAACAAATTAGATAAGGGTACAGGAAGGAAGAAAATCTTCTCTGAACCCAATTGTGTTTTTTTGGTTTTTTAATTTAAATATAGTTGATTTACAATGTTTAGTATTAGTTTCAGATATACAACAGTGATTTGATATTTTTATAGATTATACCCCATTTAAAGTTATTATAAAATATTGCCTATACTTCCTGTGCTGTACATTACAAACTTGTATCTTATTTATTTTATACCTAGTAGTCTGTACCTCTTAATCCTCTATCTCTGTCTTGCCCCTTCTCCCTTCCCCTCTCTCCACTGGTAACCACTAGTTTGCTCTTCGTATCTGTGAGTCTGTTTCTGTTTTGTTATTTTCACTTGTTTATTTCATTTTTCAGATTCCACATATAAGTGAAAACATACAGTATCTGACTTTCTCTGTCTGACTTTCTGAACCTGTTATTATGTCTTTGGAATGGCTATGGATTCCCCTACACCAGACACAGATAATATATAGATAAGTATAAAAGATAAAATGTTAAGTAAAATAAAACCTGAAAGTTAAACAGAGGCAAATGCTACTCTTAAATAAATTGAGTAATAAATAACAGCAAAAGTGAAATACAGATGGACAGCCTCACTTAAAGGCAAGTTTACAGTACTGATTTTCTATATATTAGAAATTAATACATATTAGAATTAACTGAGTTAATAAATGTAAAGTGTTCACAACAGTGTTGGCACATACAAAGGACTATATAAACATAGGTATTATTATTGTCTCCTTTAAGAATGTAAGCTCCATGAGGGTAGGGAGTTTTGCCTGTTTGTTCACTTAGGTATCCCACACCCTTAAACAATGCTTGAAGACACTCAATCACATTTGTTGAATGAATGAGTGAACAATTGAACAAATTAAAATTGCTATTTCCAAAGACTTATGCTCGTCAATAGCTGATGAAGCACACTATTCCGTATGTTTAAAATTACCTACTAAAAATTGTCTGACCACTTAATGTCTTTGAGAGAACACAGGGGAAATAATTTTCCTTCTACCCTGAAAACAACGTACCTCCTAACTAAATATTTTTATACATAGCAATTAGTATACTCAGTCAATTTTCATGTATCAAAACCCTGATATACTTATCTATTGCTAAAATTAAAAGAAAACACGCACCAAACTTCTTTGGCAAAAGTCATATCATGCTTCTTTTTGACCACTGTGGCTTCCATTTTCATGATGCTCATGAGCTACTATATAAATATTTAACTATGCAAAAGAAAATGTTTTCAATTATTCTTACCTGAAGGAACATAGAATGAATCCCCAGTTGTTATTATATAAGGTGTTTCATGTAAGGTACATAAAAGGTCACCAAAATTAACATAAAAAACCTGTAAAATTAAAAATTAAGTCTCATTTCAAATTGTAACACCACAAGTACACTCCAAAGAAACTTAAAGTAAATGTGGTAGGCAGACTAACAGACCTCCAAAGATGGCCACGCTCTCATCTCTAGGATCTGTTATGTTACATGGCAAAGGAGACCTTGAGATGGTGCAATTATCCTGGATTATCTAATCACATGAGCCTTACTTGAAAGTAAGAAATTTCTCCTGCTGGAAGTAGAGGAGAGATGAAGCAGAGGAGAAGTCAGAGAAATATGAAGCATGAGAAGGACTTTCACTGTTGCTAGTGCTATAGATAAGAGAGGCATGAGCCAAGGAGTGTAGGCTATTTCTAGAAGCTGAGAAGGACACCCTGGCCAACAGCCAGTGAACAAATAGGAACCTCAGTCCTACAGCCACATGAAACTGAATTCTGCCAACAACCTGAATGAATTTGAAAGCAGATTTATTCTAAGAGCCTTCAGAGAGGAATGCAGATCTCCCAACATCTTGATTCCAGTCTTGTGACACTAAACAGAGCACTCAGCCAAGCCCACTCAATTTTTAACCTACAAAACTGTGAGATAATAAGTGAATGTTGTTTAAGTTTGTGGTAATTTGTTACAGAAGTAACAGAAAACAAATACAGGAAGAAATTTCTTTTGCTCTTCCTTTTTATTTACTAGTTTATGAAAATTCAGAACAACCACTGTAATATCACTTAGATATACTAGAAAAATAGCTAAGTTTTATGTGCACCTCTTTAAAGGTTACATGCTTGGGACACGCAACTTAATCGGACAAATCAAAGAATAAAAAGAAAAAAAAATTATACATTTAAACAAGAATCAACATTAAGAAAATAAAAAAGGATAATGTAGCACTCAGTCATACAGGCTTCCGTATTCAAACATGGCAAATTTTTACATTTTATACATAGATAGCATCTGGCAATGACCTGTTTTTTAGACAACTAAATACAAAATGTAGGGCCTTTCAAACTTTGAGATTCAAATTTTGAGATTCAGCCATGAAGAATATTTTGCCTCAGAGGATTATGCCTCCTCCTCCTTTCTCTTTTCTTACTACTATTAAAAAAATATGAACCTAAAATACCAGAAAAACAAGAGCAACAAGCACTTAGGATCTAGCACTTATTCCATGCCAGCCACTGTTCTAAGCACTTCCTTTTACTCATTCAATGTATGCATCTACCAATGAGATAGATACTATTTTAAAAGCTTTTCACAGATGAAGAGAATGACGTACAGAGGGGTGTAACTTTCCAAGGTGACAGTGTAAATGGAAGAGCTAGGATTTGAACTCAGGCATTTGATTCCAGAATCCATGTTCTTAGCCCCTACAATATACCCCGTAAATGGAAAAAGTTCATAAAGTGTTTCTAAAGGTCCTCTTATAACTTAATAAAATAAGTATTTTTTTATTATAGCCAAAAAGTTTTGCCTGAAAAAATAGAAAAAGGTAATACACACACTACCCAGAAAGTCAAGCATATATATTTCTAGGCGTTTTTTCATTATCTATTCAGTTTGGCGCTTCTAGGCATACCTGTTTCTGCAAACATTTTACTAAGAATGCTTTTGAAATACACAAAAATAGAATGATTAACTCCCATGAATAAATATCAAACCCCAATAACCTGCTTTATTCAGAGTCTGTTTTCCCCATGCCATATTAGTTGGAAGTGAATGCCTAGCATCATAAATCACCTATAAATATTTCAATGTGTGCTAAAAGAGCAAAGTCCTTTTTAAAAACATGACCACAACACTGTTATCACACCTAAAAATAAATGGATATATACTATCAAATGCCGACTCAGTATTCAAATTTCCAATTATCTTTTAAATATCATATTTTTAAGGATTTGAATCAAGATCCAAATAAGAGGCACACATGGTCACTACTTGATCTACCTTTTAAATCACTCAATCTATAATGGTTCTCACTTTGGGGGCGATTTTGCTCCTCAGGGGACAATTGGCAATGGCTGGGGACATTTTTAATTCTCATAACTAAAGGGATACTACTGGAAGTTAGTGGGTAGAGGTCAGGGATGCTTCTAAACATCTCAGAATGCACAGGACAGTCTCCCTACAACAAAGAATTGTCCAGTCCAAAATATCAGTAGTGCCATGGTTGAGAACCCTGATCTATACATTCCACCTGATTCTCTCTTTTTAATTCCTTGCAGTTTATTTATTAAAGAAATCAAGAAACAAAATTTGTTTTAAAAATCTTTACACAGCTGGATTTTGCTGATTATAACCCCAGGGTGTCATTTGAAAAGTCTGCTATTTTTTTTTAATCATTTTTCAGTTTTATTAGCTAAAATGATACAATTTGACTGCACATATACAATGTATTGCATGTAAATACATATATACAATATATTGCACATATTTTTAAATTTACATACATGTACTGTTCATTACTTCTAAGAACAGTTTAGAGCCTTAGCTTTTTAAACTTGCATAGTTATCAAAGGAATAAAGCCAATCACAAAATAAGAATCAACAGAATGCAGTAATCCAATCACAAAGGACAGTCAAATGTGCTTACACATTTTCAAGAAATCAGTCATTTAAGTTATAAATCATAAGTAGTTCATTTGTGTCCTTTTTTTTTAAGATTCCGGTATTCTTTATTTCCTATGAATTGGTAGTTCTAAGGACTATATCAAATTCAGGTGGTGGTGTGTGTGAGGTGTTTATTTTATTGTTGTTGTTTTTTAAGAGGTAGGGGAGGCAAGATTACTTCATAGACAGTGTTGTATACTTCCATTTGAAGGCACATAATATCTGGTCATACACTTTTTAGATGTTAGCAGACACTGATCATAGATCCAATAATTTATCAGGTGTTGTAAACAGAAATATTAATTGGAATAGAAATATTCTAATTAATAAATGAAGAAGGAATGTTAAAATGGAATATTACCAAGAAGGATAAAATTCCCCTCATTTATCATTTGGTTACCTAATAGTACAGTTTATTTGAGAACAGCAGAATAAGTGTTTAATTATTTCCCTTTATTTACCATATTTGTTGTTAAGGGTTGGCTTCCTAGAATTCTTCAACAGTGTTGAATTAAGTTTTTCTTTTTGTAGTAGTCTTAGAAATTCACAGATTTAGATATAATTGATGTATATCAATCCACTGAAGTTATTCTTATTGATACTCAAGTTTTCGCATCTTTGTCCAGGTAGTGTGTCTTCAAGTTCGATTCTGAGATCTTACGAGCCAATCTTAATGGTCTTTGACAGTTTGCTGTCAGGTATAATAAAATTTCAAGCTCAGCCCGGGCCTGAAATCAGACATCTCTCTAAGGAACTCTGGTTCCTTTAATGTGTTGCTGTCACTTTGTTTTTTAGTTCTGGAGCAATTATTGTCTGGAAATATTTTTTCAAGTATTTCTACCTTTTGGTCATTTGGATTTTAACTCCTTCTGTTTTGGTTTTTGGTTTTTTTTTTTCTGTTCTTCGTATCACTAAACTTTCATATTTTCCATTTCTTGATATCCTTTTGTCTTCTAGTAGAGCTCCACAACCAACTCCCATGGTTAATTTGTTAATTCTTCTGTGCTACTTTCTCTCTTACTGATTATCTAGAACTGAGTGTGAAAGAGTTAATAGCCTATGCTGGTTCTCCATCTTGCTCTTTTTGTTTCTCAAGAGCATATATTTAAAAGTGTGCTTCATTTTTTAAAATGTAAAAATACTCCATTATTTTTTTTTAAAATTTAACTTTGATTTTCATTATGAAAAGTTAAAGGCAATATTTAGAAGAAATAAAAATCAAATATAATCATCTAGTAACATGTTATTTTCTGTAGTTCCTTCACATCTCTGTCATTTTCATTTTTAAATTCTAGTCAGAAAAAAATAAAAGAATTTTCTGTCTTGCAGTTTGCTTAAATGTTTATCCTAAAGGTGTTCCAGATGGCTATTCTTCAAAATAATATGCTTACATTAATATAAAAATGTTTAGTACAGTGCCTGGAACATCTAAGTGCTATATAACTGATTATCATATAATGGTTTATTTATTACTAAGTCAAAATATAAATATAGCCATTTTCTTCCTGTAGCACATTTTCAGTCATTTCTAATGCTTGCAATTACTGTCAATGTTACAATGAATAACTATGTATGTTCAGCTTCCCTAACTTCTTTTTTTAATGGAGAAACTGGGGATTGAATCCAGAACCTCATTCATTCTAAGTATGCGCTCTACCACTCAGCTATACTTGCCACCCTCCCACCCCCAGCTTCCCTAACTTTTCATTTATTTTCCTAGGAAAAAATTATGAAATTATATTCATAAGTGAAAGTGTATAAACAATTTTCCAATAATTTCTACTGAGTAATTATAAAGGGTCCTTTATTTTTAACATGGATTTCTTTGAATATTAGACAGGTTAAACACTTTCAAACATTTACTATTCAATATTCTTTTTTTTATAACAAAGGCATTACAGTTTAATGGGTAACTATTATTAGTTCAATGATGACATTTCATAATGCTTATCTTCATTATTAATTGTTCCTTAATTTTCTTTCTTTTTTTCATTTCGGAGGGGGAGGTAATTAGATTTATTTATTTATTTATAATGGAGGTACTGGGGATAGAACCCAGGATCTCATGCATGCTAGGCATGCACTCTACCTCTAAACTATGCCCTCCTCCCCTATTAATTGTTCCTTAATAATTACACAGGGATTATCTATTACTTCAGTTAGTTAAATGTGTTATTCTTACTCTCTTAATAACACCTGGAGATCTATAACATTTTAAGATTGGATTAAAAAATATTTTAAAGTATTTTAAATCTGGATTCTATATACTATACTGATGTAGTAATAAATTACACTTTTACTCTCATATGTACATTTTCCTTTCCTTGCCTTGATTTGCCTTAATATAAACTGAAGAGTCCTGATGCTCTTTTTGTTTCTCCTTTTTGAGCTTACTGTAACTGTCAGTAAAAAAAAAAGTGTTTTGAATGTTGTCCTCCAGTAACCCATGATCCTGAAATGTTACTTATTTACTGAAAATGTTACTTACTGAAAAATGTACCTTAGATATATTTTTTAAATGCTGGTATAATATTAAATATTCTTAAAATCTGGTGATTCTTAAAATCTTTAATTTTCAATTTCAAGATGCAGAAATTGTCTGATATATATACAATGTTTCAGGGATGTGTGTCTCCAGTGAGAGACAGAGAGAGAGAGAGTGACTCACCTTGAGTCTTACTATAACTTCATCCAGTAATACTGCTATTTACAGTAATGTATTATTTAGTACTTACTGAAGCAACTCGCTCCCAGTCCTCAATCTGCTGCAAACTAGTTATATGACTTTGAAGTAGTCTTTTAACTTCTTTATTACTGAACTGCATGATTAGAGAAATGAGATTTCGACTTAATCTCAATAATCCCCTCCAGCTTTAAAATTATAATGATTTGTTTGCGAACCTAATTTCTAAGATTCTATTAAGTAAAGACCATTCCTTAAACTTCTGAATCTCAAGGTTACACTGCTATGCACAAAACAAGTACTTTTAAAAAGCCTTTGGGTGACTGACTCTAAATAGATTTAACAAATAAGAAAATTATCTGTTCACTATAGTAATAAAATATCATTTCTGAGGAAATAGCAACTTTAATGCCTCATCAATTCCAATAAATCAGAGTTGTACCAACAGCAAAACATAAATATATGGAGAAATACACTCACCAATGTATCAAGGCCAACATGTTGCTTTCCCTTTTCTTGATGAGGTCCTAGTATCAATTTTCCAGTAGAAAAAAAGGGTGTATCCAATGTTTTATATACTTTTAACTCACCATGTTCAACACAAAATTGATATGTATCTCGTGGCCTCACAAGATCTAAGGGAAAAAAATTAACAAAAGTAACAGCAATGATATTGCTCCATGATACAATATATATACACACGCATATAGTTATTTCTAGATATAAACCTGCCTTAGAAAGATAGGTATGATTAAGAACATTGATTTTGGAGCTAGAATACCAGCAGTCAGATCCTCTCTCTGTCTTACAAGCTATGTGACCTTAGTTTAGCCAAGTTGCTTATCCTCTCAGTGCCTCCATTTCCTTTTCTATAAAATGCGATAGTAATAGTTCATCTACATTAGAGTTGTGAATATGAAATGAGTTAATGTGTGTAAAGTATTTAAAACACTGGCACAAAGTAAGCATTAGGTAATTCTTAACTATTAATAATAACAATGTAGTATTATTATTATTCATATAACAGCTCAGATAGAAAACAAAATCAGCTAAGAGACAAGAAAGAATTCCTTATCTTAAAAAAGTTTAACATAGCCAAAGTACAAATGTATCATCAGGTAAAAAGCACTAAGTAACCTAAGTTCTAACTATAGCTCACAAATAACTAACTCACTTTTAAAATTTCCCTTTCATTTACAAACCTTTCCAGATCTATAATTAATAGATTTTTCTGTTATCAGCTTCTGACTATTTCCTTGGATATCTGGAAATGTTAGTAATGCCACAGACTGCAGGATATAGAAAATACATAAAATGGACTCAATCAACAAATAAAAAGTGACGAATTCTGGACAACATTCACAACTTTAAAAATATGATACAGTATAGTAATGTTTTTAGTTAAAACACTACACTAAACAAAATTCCCTGAACTTCTAACTCTGTTGCGAAATAAATAATCTGAATAAAGAAATAACTTTGATACATAAGAGATTACATGGAATCTATTCCACAGCCAAAATTTTAAGTATAAATACCATTACTGCCTTTCTGGTTTGACCAATTTGTCCTCCAACTTTGGAAAAATAGTCCTCAGTACTCATTGGTACAGTCATAATAGTCATTAAAACATGTTAATATATCCTGTGTGTAAATATCTCCTGGTTGATAAATAGCTGAGTGTTCCCTACTTAACCCCAACACCCTACTATAGTCTGTCCCTTGGAACCTCCCATGGTCTCCCAGACACAAAATGTTTAATGCCTATTAAGTATAGCAGAAGGCTTCGAGAACCTTAAGACTAAGCCTGTCATTTGTTAGGCTGACTCATGCCCTTGCTAGTCATCCTCCCAAAGGTTTTGTACCCCAGATACCATTACTAGCATCTCAAAGTTCAAAAGGCTGTCTAAATCCTTCCCACAATCCCTGGGGTCTCACAGTAAGGGTGTATCTGAGTGTCTGCCAGTTAACTTGCTATATACTTCTCCATAAACAGCCACTGTCCCCCAGGCCTGTCAAAGAAAGCCTAGAACCTACTGGGGGAGGCAGAGGACAAATGCATGGTACTATATGTCCCCTGGAGGTTGTCTGCCATCAATTCCCCTAGAGTAGTCCTCACACAGGCTGCTTACTGGAATTAGACCCTTTACAGGACTTTGGCTCTGACATCCAGGGAGAAAAAGGCAAAGTAGATAGGCCAGTCTTCAAGCAAACAGTTTGTCCTTCCTAGTTGTTAAATTAAGCATTCTCAATTTCATCCCTGATCTTACCCATAAGAATAATCTCTCTTGTTTCAGGGTCCTTTACCCTCGTTGGCTGCAAAGGATCTCCAAGAGGTATATTCAGGTTTACCACAAGTTTATTCTCTGCAAAAAGAAATACCACTAAAATACAAACTATTTACTTAAAATTCTTTTCAATTAAAAAAAAATCTAGTATGAAATACAGCTATGGACAAGTTGTAAAGGAAATTGCCAGCAGCATAATGATCTCTTCTTACTTATCAACGACCACTTTGATAAACAAAAATTCAAAAGCCACAATGATTTAATATAGAAGCAAACATCCCAAACTTATTTTCTGTAAGCCTATTGTAACAGAACTCTTGAACTCTTGCATCATCAAGAAGTTAAATGGTGTTTTGCACATTCTCTAAGAGAGCTGAAGTATGAGATTCACTTTAGAAAGAATTCATTAAAATGTCTATTTTAACCATAGTTTGAACATGGAAAAGATAAGCTTCACTGACAGGGTAATTTACTGATGTGGAAATATTTTATACTACGCTATTACCAATTTTTTTTAAAGATTAGATTAGTTTACTTTCAAAATCTGGGGGAAAAAAGTAGACATTAAAAAGTGAATTTACCCTAAAGTAGTATTACCCTGAAGCTTTTAGAAGTATATTTCAAAATTTGCAAAGAGCTACTTCTCAAAGCACTGTTATTTAAAATAAGGATTAAGTTCATACTTCTTTCATCATTATCAAGACAGATCCTTTTCCTATTATCTACTGCGTTGACTTTTCCCAAGTTTTCTTTTGCTTTCCTTTTAGATGATACTGTGTCTGGGGAAAGAATTCCACCAATTACGAATCCTCCTGAAATTTAACCAAAAAAAGGGTAAATTATCACACCTGGCAAAGTAAAAACCTTGAAACAAAACTCTTTAAATTAGTATAGCACATTTCCTTTCAAAATACCAAAGGATACATTACTACTAACTACATTCCATAGCTAAAAATTCAAATATAACAAATAGCAACCAATTTTACTTAGGTCTCTACTATCCTAAATCTTCTTAGAAGCACTGATGAAAACTGATGGAATGGTCTCTGTTGCTTGAAATCAGCAGTCATCAGTGGAGGTTTAAAATACAAAGAAAACAAAGGTCAGCAATGAACTATTTATAGTAATCTACATGTGAGTTTAGTACTTTGACTTAGAAATATCCATCAAAAAAGAAAATAACTTTAAAATGACACTCACTATACTTTCTTTCCCACCCTCTACCATTTCTGTAGAACAATATAAGAAAACGGAGTAAGAATAATAATGGAGAATACATAATCTTTGCCAGTTATAATCTTCTCACACTCTGATCTAGTGCTTCATTTTATGCAATTAGGAAACTTGTTAGATAGTATAGAAATGATAACACTCTGTAAAGCCACACACTCACCTCATATTGCTACCAAAGAGAAAAAAAAATCAGCATCTCTAGTAATCAGAGAAATCTGGACTTGAATCTATTCTTGTCACATTTTTGGAGGATGAAATTAAATAAGGTAATATATGTAAGACAGTGCTTGGCAAATAATATACCTCAATAAACTGCAGTAATTACCATTATTTTTTTTTGAGACATTAAAGCATAAAGTTTACCTGATGGCCTTCCTTGATAATCTAGACGCTCTCCTCGCCAGTATTCCAAAGGTTTTGATCGTGTTCTCACAGTCCTGCGAACATTTGGTGTGTTGGAGGGCAATACTGTAAAAAGACATCAGACAAAAAATGTACACATATAAATGTTAGATGATACTTTGCAGTGAAAAGACTGATACTACTTTCTAGAACACTAATGCTTCTAGACAAAATGCTAGAAAAATTAATTTAAGACATGTTTGTGCTATTAAAGAAATGTCAATGAAAAAATAAGCTACTAGATTGGAAAAGATTTAATAACACCAATGGCTAATGATTTTAAAGGTACACCTGAATTCTCATATACTGTAGGTAGAAATGTAAGCTGATTGAAGACAAATTGACAATACCTACAACTGTAATACTGTTTGACTCAGAAACTTCATTTTTAGAAAATGAGTTTGCAAAAATATTCAGAAAAATGAGCAAAGATACAAGTACAAGAACATTCATGGTAGTACTGTTTATAACAGAATCAGGAAACAAAAATCAAATTGAAAACCATATAAATGGTCCACAACAGAAAATTTAGAAATCAGGGTTAGTTATTATGTATGCATGTGTTTGTGTGTACACACAAGTATCTGAACAATGCAAAGAACTATAGACTAAGTTTGCTGGCTATATAATCAGCTTCCTATGATTTTACTTTTGATTAGCTAGGGTCGTCCAATTCTGAAAGTGGTTTATCAAAGTTTCCCAATCTAGGTGGGGAGGGTACAGCTCAGTGGTAGAGCACATGCTTAGCACACACAAGGTCCTAGGATCAATCCCCTGTACTTCCTTTAAAAAAAAATCTCCCAGTCTAACTGTATTATTTAAATTAAAATCTCCTTGCCTTTTCTTAGTTTTTTTTTTCTTAATACATTTTGGTTGCTAGGTTGTATGGTACTGAATAGTTTACGATTTTTCTATCTTCCTCAATAAATTGCTAATTTTATTATTATTGCAAGTCCTTTATCCTGTTCAGCACTTTTAACCTTAAATTTCATTTCATCTAATGTTAAAATTACATTACTATTTTCTTTTTGTTTACATTAGCCTACCTAACTCTTTAATAATCTTTTATTTTAAAACTTGAAGTGTTTCCTATAAACATATAGGTCAGTTTGTATTGCTTAACCAACTCTGATAGTCTCTATCCTATTAGAGGAATTCAATCCATTCATACTTAGTGTAACAAGTAATATGCTTCCTTTTATTCCTCACATCTTACTTTATATTTACTGGTTATTTTACATTAGTGATTCTTTTTTCCCCTCATTTTTATTGGTTTGATCAGAATACCATTTCTTTCCCCACCCCCCAAACCTTGGTCCTTTCAAAGTTTAGCTGTGCTTCTGGACTCTAACATTGGTTACCTTCCCACACCTGACACTCAAAAATCAAACTCTCATTTCTCCATGATTATATTAAAAACTATACCCATTACCAAGATATGTTATCTTCTCCTTTTTCTCACTTAGTAAAATAAAACTTTTACACTTTTATTACATGTCTTCCACTTCTATTCTCCTCTCCACCATATCAAGTTTTGTTAAGATGGTCTGGATTTCAAGCTATTATTGCAAAAATCATTACTTAGCACTTATAAATCCCCAATCACATTAGCATTAAGTAGCAGACACCCTAAAGTGTGAGCAATGAGACATGCCTATGTATAATCACCTTCTCTAAGATACCTATGACATATTCAACAGAATATGGTAAAAGTGATAGGAAATCACTCCTGTGACTACATCACGGCTATACATATAAGATGCTACCTAGCAGAAGCAGAGAGAAATTATTCTCTGCTGACTCTGAAGAAGCAAGGTGCCACATTGTGAAGGGGCCTAGGGAAAGAATCATGTGACAAGGAACTGCAGGTGACCTCCAGAAGTTGAGAGCAGTGGCCCATGGCTAACACACACCAAGAAAACAGGTACCTCAATCCTATAGTTTCAAGGAACTGAATTCTGCTAACAACCACATGAGCTTGGAAGAGGACCTTGAGCCTCAGGTAAGACCATGGCCCAGGCTAACACTTCTGACTGCAGCCTATGAGAACCTCGAACAGAGAACCCAGCTAATTTGTGCCTAGGCTCCTAACCCATGGAAACCATGGGATAATAAATGTGTGTTATCTAAACCACTAAATTTGTAGTAATTTGGTACACAGAAAACAAATACACTTTATTTAAATTTAACCACATATATTCAGAATTATTCCTCGCCACTGTTTCCTTTCTTTGGACTTAGTTCTGATTTATATGATACTTGGTTAGATTACCATACACAGATATTTTATATTGAGGATACTAAACTTAATATTTCATTATCTGCAAAGTAAATTCACTTATCAGAAAGAAAGATATCTTGGCTAGTTATAACATAGGATGGTATAATACATTTCTAAAAGTAGGCTATATATATTATTTTATTCTTCCAGTGTTACACAGATAAGCAGTGCTAGTCATTTTCTCTTCTTTATATGTAACTTTTCCATCTGGAAGCTTTCCTCTATCCTTGAAATTTAGAAATTTTATTAGCTTATATCTAGAGGTGTATCTTTTTCATTAACTCTGACTGGCAGTTGGTAAACTCGTTCAAATTGTAGATGAAGCCTATCTTTACTCCAGGGAAGTTTTAACAAGTACTTTCTTTAACTGTTTTCACTCCTCCATTTATTTCTTCTTTCTGGAATTCCTTTAATTTGCATGTTTTAGCTGATGTTTCCATGTTATTTCCATTGCATATTTTTTTCTTCACGGTTTCCATGTTTTTTGTATTTCTGTTATGAGAAATTTCTTTCATGTCAACACCAGTTACTAATTTAGCTCTCAAGAGTGACTATCCTTACTTTCTGTTCAACTACTGACTTTTTAAACTGAAAAATTATGCTTTAGGACTAAAAAGCCTTCTATGATATAACTAAATCTCTGGAAGTACTCATATTTCTTTCATTGTTAAAAGTGTTATCCATCTACCACAGAAGTTCTAGCTCACCAGAGACTGCCACTATTCTTAAGAATAATGCTTGATTTTCCTCTCAGGTTGCTGAAAACCTCTGCTCACAGACATTCTTATTTCTCTTTGCCTGCTCCTCACTCTAGTCATATTCTATTCCAAGATAAGCATTAAGCACTGAGAAGTATATCAGTCTATCTTCACATGGGCCCACAAAATACTAACTGACAAGATGTGAGGTTTTGGTTGGAGCAATCAGAGAAAGCTTCACTGCTACTGCTTCTCTTCAGGTATAAGCACAGAAACACTCACAGACTCAAGTATAGGGAGAAATATTAAAAAGCCACTCCAATCCCACAAACTTGGGAGGCCCTATGAACCCTGACTGGCAAATATCTCTTTGAGAACCACAGAGTTCATCCTCACATGGGCCTCTCCATGGGTTCCCTAGCTCCTAACTTTCCCTATTTACTTATCCTAGTTATTGCTTTGTTTAGAAGTGAATTGGATAAAAATGGAAGAAGTTGTCAGGGATACCAGCTATCCAGCAGTTATATTTTATAGAATTTTCCACCCTAGCTTCTTAGCCTAGGTGAGATCAGCTCCCTAGGTGAGATCAGCTCCCTAGGGCAATGAATGAGAGGACTGTAGGATTTATAAATGAACAATAAAGAAACTCATCATCACAGTGACCTGTGATGATTTACCATGAAATCCATGAAAACTAAATATAAAAGTTTAATTTATCTGACAATTAATCCAAATAATATTTTCCCGCTGCTTGAGAAAAAAATTAAACTATAGTTAGAAATAAGAGGTTTTATAATATGAAAATATTAAGAAAAAATAATTTACCTAATTTGTAATGCATTTTGTTCTCTGGTGTCGAGTTAGATCTTTTTACTCTCGAATCATCTGCAAATTTTACAAGAAATATCATGAGTGATGGCTGCTAATTAATTCCATGTTGAGTTAAAGTATGTTACTCAGTCAACATCAGTATAAATACTTTAAAATAAAATTTGACTTGACAGTACATTTTTTTACCTCCTTTGCTTTTCATTGCTGAATGAAGACTCATGAAAAACAGTACAGTATGTCTCTAGATTTTGCTACAATTAATACATCTTAAGCGGATAACAATTATAAGTCACAAAAAACAAATAGGCTTTCTATTGCTTATGGACTTGAAGCAAAATAAGTCACTCAGTGGATTAAAATGCAAGGTGTGATAATAATTGATATGTTAATAATGTAATCTATGATCCTTAAAGTTCTAAAACAGTTCAACTATACTGAATTTAGCAGTGTGACAATTAGGTCAAGGGTTCTCAACTTCAGTGTGGTAAACAGCATCTAAACATAGCGGCCATCAATTCTTTCTCCTCCTATGCACAAATGTTGTTCTTCATCAAGAGGCAAAGTTTAATTCCCTTTTCCTTGGAACTCCGCTGGCCTTAGTGAGTAGTTCAACTAACAAAATTAAGAAGAGATGACATTCTGGGATTTTGAAGGCTAAGTTCTAAGATATGCAAGTTCCACCTGGGTCTCTTGGAACTTCACTCTGGGGAAAGACAGCCACCATGTATGAAGATTGATTACCCCAAGACTACATTGCTGTGAGGAAACCCCAGATAACCACATGGAAAGGCTATGTGAAAGAAAAAAAAAGATGCTTGGCCACCCCTCTCCCACCCAACTATTTCAGCCACCCTGGCTGGGTACCAAATATATTGGTGAAGAAGTCACCTTGGACTTCCAGCCCAGCTGTTCTTTCAAATGACCTCAACCCCAGTGGCCTGCATCCATCTACAAATGCATGAGAGAGCCAAAATGAGAATCGCCTAGCTAAGCTAAGTTCCCTCCCTCTCTCACCTAGGTACAAGGTCTTACAAATCTCTAACCATAAAGTAAGGCTCTTAAAAGTAGGTACTCAACACACACTTGCCACCAGTGGTAATTTAAACAAAACATAGCATACCTTACTCCATATGCATAATGCTACAAAAATCAAGACAGTAGAAAATAAATCATAACTTACCTGAACTTTCCTGAACTTCATTATCATCCACATCCAAATTATTCTTCCCAGACGTTAAATAATTCTTGAGCCTGGAAGGTCCACTTAAGAAAAAACAAACCACAAGATTTGTGTTTTTAGAATAAATACATCTAATAAATCTACCTTAATGGTCAATTTTCTCCTAAAACTGCCAAAGATTTCTTTCTTATAAAACCAAGAATGGTGTTATAGAACATTAAGAATATACTCATGCATAAAACAAAATCTACCATTTAGTTCCACAATTGATTTGTCAAACACAATAATACTGAATTTTATAACCTTTCAAACTAACTCATGGATCAGAATTACAAATTTAAGTCAATGCAAATAACATTCTTTGATAAAAATCAAACCATAAGAAATAAAATTAGAAATGATCAGCTTATCTTAATTTTTTTAAACTACAGCCAAAAACAAGTAATTTAAAATACAGTCCAGAAACTGTTCAGAGATAATTCAGCTTATTCAAGTCCTAGATCCTCTTCCTCCTATTATGACCCCAGGACAGGTCTCATAGTTCCTAAATAGTAAAGAAATCTTAGCTATCCCTTTGAAGTCTGAGAGTCTGCTATAATTTACCATCCCTTCATTTTGAAAAAGGGTTATATGACTTCAGATATTATGAAAGTAGGTTTATTTGGTTTGCTCACTGAGTATGCTCACTTTAAACATATATCCACAAATTCTTAGATAATGTTCCTTTCAAAAGGTACATACTAATTCTAACTCCCCTCTTCCTGAGTGTGGTGTAGACTTAGTGACTTGTTTCTAATGAACAGAATAAAGTGGAAGACTTTAGAGACCAGGTCATTAAAAGGTACTATGACCTCTGTCATAGTCACACTTTCTCTTGGATCACCTGCTGGTGGAAGCCAGTTGCCATATTAAACAGCCCTATGGAGAGAGCCACAAGACAAGGAACTGTGACCTGCAGCTAACAGCTATGTGACCAAGCCACCATATAAGTGGATCCTCCAAGTTCCAGTCAAGCTTTCAAAGGAATGCAAACCAAACAGATCTTGACCACTATACCTCATGAGACTCCCTGAGCCTGAACTAGCCAGCTAAGTCTCTCCCAGATTTCTACCCACAGAAAGTGAAATAATGTCTGCAAGCCATTAACAAAATTAAAATTAAACTTTGGGGGTAATTTGTTACATGGCAATAGGTAACAAATACAATGAGTAAATCCTATTATCCTTAGAACACATGCATACCTCCCTTCCAAAACTGAGGTCCCAGGCTCTCCAGAATCCAAGTTAGACTCTGCTGGTGTCTTGCATGTATATCCATTGATCTGAGACTTTAGATGCACACTTTGTGCAGCCATACTATCTTGATCCTTTGAGCTTCCTGTATCTCTATGAAAATGAAAAGTTTATAATTGTTCATATTTCTTCAAAAAATATTTCTCCCAGAAACATTAAAGAGGTAAGTAGACAATATAATATTGGCTATAACAAGTATCAGATAACCTTGTTCAGGTCCTAAAATTTACAACTAGTCCAGGAAGGAAATTATGTTTCTAGAACCTACCAAGAGTTCTAATTTGAAAAATTCTGATAAAAGAAATGGTACAGATCCGGCCTAACAAAGATAGAAAGGATAACAGGAGGGCACTGGGAGACATTACCTATGAGTAGCTTATGATGTATACTACACAGTTAATCCAACATGGGTTTATGAAAATCCACAAACAACTGAAATTGTTTTCAGAGGGACCTAGACCCATCTCTTTGGTAGCTGACAGCCAACTGGTTTACCCTAAATATACGTAAACACATTATTCCTAGACCGCATAATTCTCTCTCCTCCCTCACATTTCTCTTACAAGTCCTGTTTTAATATGCTTCTTGATTCAGTCTACCAGCCTATTCTTATTATACATGAAAAAAATCTGCATGCAAGAGAACAAAAGAACATGCAAACTTCTGAGTATTCTTTGATAGTTTATTTCTGGAGGTTCTAGTCTCTGTCTAGGTCCTACCACTAGAGTCAAAAGAAATAAAAAAGGTCATTAGAGAATACTATGAACAATTAAACACCAACAAATCAGATAACCTAGATGGAACGGACAAATTCCTAGAAACACACAAATTACCAAGTGATTCAAGAAAAAATAAACAATCTCAAAAATTTATAACAATAGGATAAATCAGTAATCAAAAAACTAACCAGAAAAGCCCAGGCCCAGATAGGTTCACCACTGAATTCTACCATTATTTAAAGACTTAATACGAATTCTTCATAAACTTTTCCAAAAACAGAAGAGCACTTCCCAACTCATTTTGTGAAGTCAGTATCACCCTGATATCAAAACCAGACAAACACATCACAAGAAAACTACAGACAAAAAAACCCAAAAAACAAACACCACCTCCACAAATTACTAGCAACATATAAACAGAATTACACATGATGACAGAATGAGATTTACACCAGAGATGCAAGTTTGGTCTAATATCCAACAATCAATTAATGTAATACATTATCTCAATTAGAAAAAAATCACATTGTCATATCAATAGATTAAAAACAAATTTGACAAAATGCAGTATTTTTATGATAAAAACACTCAACAAACTAGGAATAAAAAAGAACTTCCTCAACTTGATAAAAGGGCATCTATGAAAACCCACAGCTAACAACATATTGAACGGTGAAAGACTAGATGTTTTCCCTCAAAGATTAAAAACAAGACAAGGAAGTCCACTGAATATAGTACTGAAGATTTTAGCCAGGGCAATAATGCAAGAAAAAGAAAGTGAAAGCATCCAGATTGGAAAGGAAGAAGTAAAACTATCACAAATGACATGATCTTGTACTTACAAAGTCCTACAAAATCTACTAAAAAGCTATCAGAACTAACTCATGAGTTCAACAAGGCTGCAGGATAAAGACTGACATACAAAAAAATCAATTGTATTTCTATACACTTGCAATGGACAATTCAAAAATGAAACTTAAAAAGAATTCATTCACAATAGCATCAAAAGGAATACTTAGGAATAAATTTAACAGAAGAAGTGTAGTGGAGAGTAACAGTTCAGGGGCAGAGCACATGCTTAATTAGGACGAGGTCCTGGGTTCAATTCCCAGTACCTCCATTTAAAAACAAACAAACAAAAAGAAGTGGTAAAATTTAAACTCTCAAAACACTGTTGGAAAAAAATTAAAGAAGATCTAAATAACAGGAAAAACATCCCATTTTCATGGCTCAATGGACATTGTTAAGATGACAATATTCCTCAAATTGATAGATTCAACATAATCCCTATCAGAATCCCAAATGACATCTTTGTAGAAATTGATATACTGAATCTAGAATTTATATGGAATTGCATGGGACCCAGAATAGCCAAAATATCCCTGAAAAAGAAAAGTCACACTTTCTGATTTCAAACTTACCTCAAAGCAATGGTAATCATGACAGTGTGGTACTAGAAAAAACAACTGGATATAGACAACAGAATAAAATTGAGAATCCAGAAATAAACCTATACATCTATGGTCAGCTGATTTTAAAAAATGGCGCTAAGCCCATTTAATGGGGGCAATAAATGTCTTTTCTATAGTTATGGGACAACTGGATAGTCACAATGCAAAAGAATGAAGTCAGACCCTTCACAGGATATACAAAAAATAACTCAAAATGGATCAAAGACTTAAATTTAAGAGCTAAAACTATAAAAAAGCTAAAACTTAGGAAAAAAGCAGGGGTAAATATTCTTAAATTTGAATTGAGAAAAGGGTTCTTAGATATGACACCAAAAGTACAAGCAACAACAGACAAAATAGATAAATGAGACTTTATGAAAATTAAAAACTTTTGTGCTTCAAAGGACACAATCAAGAAAGTGAGACAACCCAAAGAATGAGACAGAATATTTGCAAATCATTTATCTGAAAAGAGAGTTGTATCTAGAATACATAAATACCTCTTAGAATTCAATAAAAAAGACAACCCAATTTAAAATTAGGCAAAGGACCTGAAATAATCTGTAAAGATATGTAAATGGCCAATAAGCACACAAAAGATGCTTGACATCATTAGTCCTCATGGAAATGAAAATGAAAACCTCAATGAAACACCATTTCCTACCAACTAGAATGGCTAGAATCAAAGGCAGGTAATAACAAATGTTGACAAGGATGTGAAGACACTGGAAGCCTCATACACTGCTGGTAGGAATGTAAAATGGTGCAAATGTTTTGGAAAACAGTCTTGCAGTTCCTCAAAAAATTAAAGGTAGAGTTATTACATGACTTGGCAATTCCACTTGTACACAAATGTTTTTATCAGTATTACTCTGTAATAGCCAAAAGGTAGAAGCAACTCAAATGTCCACCAATGGATAAATGAATAAACAAAGTGTGGTGTAACAAAACAAAATAGTACTCAGTCATAAAAAGGAATGAAGTACTGATACATGGTACAACACATATAAAACTTGAAAATACACAAAATGAAAGAAACCAAACAAAAAAACTTGATCCTATGTGATTTCATTCACATGAAAGTTCAGAAAAGAGAAATCTATAGAGACATAAAGTAGGTTAGCAGTCGCTTAGGGTTGTTGGGGAGAGGGACAGGGAGATGATCACTGAAGGATACTGGTGATGAAAATGTTCTAAAATTAACTGTTTTGATGGTTTGCACTTCTCTATGAATACAACTGAACACATTTCATGAGTGAACTGCATGTGAATTATACCTCAATTAAGTTGTTAAAAAATCTAATGTAGTGAGCTTCTATTCCAAATGGCTTAGAGAAATAATATAAAAATTAGATGCTTATAAAAATTTTAAATGAGAGAAACTCAAAGAAATTGCTTCTTATACTTTAAATGCACTAGCTCTTTAAGATTTTTCTTTTTCTAAAGGCTTTAAGAGGGGAAGAAGGATGTTAGCTTGTAGTTCAATTAATGACCATGGTTACTAGGTTATCAGAAGCAAAAAATAGCACTTTAAAACAAGTTAAAAGTTTTAATATCTGTTACTCATATAAAGGAGAAGTTCACATAATATTCCTAATCAGGAAGATTCCTTAGACAAAGCAGACGCATACTCATATTATAATGTAATAATGTTTTCTCTTTTTTTTCCTTTCCTAAATACAGAACAATAAAACTGCTAACATGCCTTTTATATCTAAATTATCTTTGAGGTTTCCACAAGAGTCACTAAGTAAGTTTATCTTTCCACTTTATGACAGATAGAATACCAAAATAATTATATACTTGATTTTCTACACATAGTAAGTATTTAATGACTATACAGCTTAACTAAACAAATGTCTGAAAGATCCTTCTTTCTATGAATCCAGATACCAAACAGGTTTTCTTAAGCAGATACTGAATCAACTGTCAACTTCAGGTATTTCTAACTAGACTAACTCCTTCTCACTGTGCATAAAACAAGGTTCGTTTTAGGGATACAAGCTCAAACTCAAACTCAACATAAAAACTCAACTTTTTTTTTTTTTTGCCTTAATATTTTTCTTTCTTTCTTTCTTTCTTTTTTTGGTTTGGTTGGGGTTTTTGGCGGGGGGGGGGGTAATTAGGTTTATTCACTTATTTATTTTTTTAATGGAGGTACTAGGGATTGAATCCAGGACCTCATGCATGCTAGGCATGCATTCTACCACTGAGCTATACCCTTCCCCTCACCTTAGTATTTCTTTCAACTCATAGCTAAGGCTTATCTGCTTTGTTTAATAAAAGGGAGATCTATTTTGTTAATACATTCCAGTAAAAACAACTGGATTAGTAGTCAGAAGACCTAGGTATCCAATGACACACTTATTTAACCTATATGTACCTTCTTCTTCATGAAACTGGAACTAATACCTGTCCTATTCACCTTTCAAGATTTTTCATGAAAATTAAATGATATAAGGAACAGGCTGATGTAAATATGGAAACGTGATATAAGACAGAGAGGGCATTATATATCAGTGCAGGGAAATGCTCTATTCAATACTGTTTAGATAGTCTGCACCATAATGACATACACTAATATATTTTAGAACACTAACATTTATATCAATACATCCCTAGCACCTTGTAGTTTCTCACACATAATATGTATTAAGTATTTTTTGAGTGAATGAATGAGTGAACGTTTATATCAAAGAGTAAAAACACATTAAGAATAATACCTCACTAGGTTGTTAGGACTCATGAGAATTCACTGAAAACACCTAGCAAATACTTGATATATAATAACCACTAAAAGATGTTAACTATTATCATCTTATGAAGAAAAGAAATAAGATGTATTCCTGATTACTGAAGTAATATTAACTTCACCTAAAAGAAAGCAACTCAAACTATACATTTAAAAATGATTCAGAAAATAAATTTTATGTAATGTGTTTTTACCACAATTTAAAATAAGGAAGCAATTGTTAGGTGACAATGATACTTACCTTATTAATCACTCACATCCCATGTGCCATATATTATTCCCCATTTGAAGATGAGGAAATATATTCAGAGAAGTATTTTGCCTGAGGTATCATCTAGCTAGCTAATGGCAGAGTGTGGATTTACCACGAGGTCTGTCAGAATGCAGACTCCTTTATGCTAATTTTGCTGCTCTATAAATGAGTAAATAAAACATAGACAAACTATTATTAAAATGCCAAACAAAAACAACTATATTGCACACATAACAGACATTACCCAGAAGGATCAAGGTTTTTCTTCTTAGCCAAGTCTGCCTCATCACCTTCCAAAGACTCATTCTGGGGACAACTGGAAATTCCATCATGGTCAATAATTCCTCCAGAATCTTTAGCATTTAAAACTTTCTGTGCTCTTGAGCTGCCTTTAGCAGCTCTCTTCTGCATTTTCAATGGGACAGTTTTTTTCCCAATATTCTTAGATGATTGGTTTACTTCTTCAGCAGGTTTTCGTCTACTGTTGTGATACACTGACAATTCATTTCTTATTGAAGAATTGCTATAAAAAGGATCTAAAGGATCAAATGATAACCTGAAGTTAGTATAGTGTTTGGCCAGATTATCTGGCTCACTAAAATACCAACATTATTTATATTTTAACATATAAACACATACCCCAATATCATAGGCAACATTTGTTTTCAAATTTAATTCATAAACTACGCATCGCTTCCATTTATAGATACATGTACCAAACCTTTTAGATTAAACACAAGCTTCTAGAACCACCCTCTCCAGTTCTCCCCACTACTCTTCTAGCCATCCTTAAGATCCTGGTATTTCCGCCAACGTCCTAGCTTCATCTTCTCACTCCATGTACTCTCTCTGAGAGACCTATCTACCCATAACTTTAATTACTATGTACATGCTGATAACTATAATATTCACCGACTACTCTCCCCCAAATCTACCCCTCCGATTTTGTTTTTATCAGTGAAACAACTATTTACCCAGATGCCTAAACTAGAAATCTGAGTCATCCAAAAATCCTGACCCTATTCATAAGCAATTCCTAAATTCTACTTTCTTTTAATGTCTCTCAAATCCTCTTCTTTTAAGCTCTGCTATCTGTCTTTAGCAGGGTCTTTCAAATCATTTCTTATCTGGATCATTAAAACAGCCTCTTAACTAATCTCCTTTCTCCAGCCTTGCCATTTTTCAATCCATCCCTTCACAGTGTTTCAAGAATCATCCTTGGAAAACAGAAGTTGGATCATTACAACCCTGGTTAGAATCTTTTAGTGATTACCTATAGCTTAAGGATTAAGTCTAAATATTTTCGATACTAATTTATTACTACATCTGGAGTGCTTATTATGTTAACCACAACACTCAACACTCTCCTCCAAACAAACAAACCAAAAAAAGGCAGGAGTACTGAATTATCTGCATTTCTCTTAAGCACTGGTCTTAAAAGGTAGTCCAGTAGTCCCTAGAGCAGCAAATCAGCAACACCTGTGAATTTGTTTGAAATGAAACTTCTCAGGCCTTACCTCAGACTTACTAAATCAGAATTCTCAGAGTAGGGTCCTGTAATTTGTGTTTTAACAATTCCCCCAGATAATTCTGATGAAACAATTTTTAAAAGGTCAAGCCCTCAGCTACAGATCTCTGCACATGCTACTTCTGCTTGAAATATTCCATCCTTTCCCTCACCACATCCAATCACTTAGGTTACTCTTAATTCATCGTTCAGGAAGCTTTCTCTAATTCCCAAGGCTAAATTGAGTAGCTCTCTCTCAATTCCTTTATAATGTTTATTATACATCTGATTGTTTTACTCATCGCTCTCTTCCAGCAGACTGACAATTTCTTAAGACCAAGATTGGTGTTTTTACCTATCTTTATATTCCCAGTGCCTAACACCAGGGGCAGGACCGTGGTGAAGCAAGAGTAGCCTAGCTTGGAAAAATTTTTTTTTCTCAGTTTTACTGATATATAACTCACATGTAACACTGTACAAGTATAAGGGGTAAAACACAGTAATATGCTGTACAGTGCAAAATTATTATCAGAAAGTATATCCCTTTTTATTGACGCATAATTGATTTACAATGTTGTATTAGTTTCTGGCGTACAGCATAATGATTGAGTTTACAGATATACTCTTTTTCATATTCTTTTCATAATAGGTTATTACAAGCTATTGACTGTAGTTCCCTGTGCTATACACAGGACCTTGCTGTTTATCTACTTTATGTGTAGTAGTTAGTATTTACAAATCCCATACTCCTAATTTATACTTCCCCACCTCTCTTTCCCTTTTGGTAGCCATGTTTATTTTCTACATCTGTGAGAACATTTCTGTTTTGTAAATAGATTCATTTATATTATTTTTTAGATTCCACATATAAGTGATAACATATATTTGTCTTTCCCTGTCTGTCCTACTTCACTTAGTATTATAATCTCTAGGTCCACCCATATTGCTGCAAATGGTATTATTTCATTCTTTTTATTGCTGAATAGTACTCCATTATATGTACTATACTACAACCTCTTTATACCACAACTTCTTTATATGCCCAGGAGTGGGACTGCTGGATCATATGGTAACTCTATTTTTAGTTTTTTAAGGAATCTCCATACTGCTTTCCCCAGTGGCTACACCAAATTACATCCCCACTAACAACGTAGGAGAGTTTCCTTTCCTCTACATTCAGAGGGTACATATTAAAAGTTCTCATAATGAAAAAATATAAATTCTAACTAGGGTGGAAAATTTAAGGTATTTACTCTGAGTCACTCACACAACCCTAAGACCAAGTGCCTCCTTAAACTTCCCATTCTAGGTTATTCACTTGCCTCATCTAGTCCTGGCCCAGCCTAAAACCATTCCTGCCTCACAGTGAGCATTCAGTTCTCGACATAAATAAAAAAGCAGCAGGATCACATAGATCAATAATCAAGAAATCTAGGTTCTATTGTTTTCTAATTCTAGCACAAAGGTCTATGACCTTAGGGGGAACTCAGGTTTCTTTTCTGGGCTTCAGACTTCTTCCATCAGATGAAGGAGTTTGGACTAGGTGATCTATAAGCATTCCTCCACTTGTGTGACTCCCTATTTGATCAGAAACCCAACATGTTTCAGGACTGATATATTTTTCAGATCTTCTCTGGTAAGTTTTGGAGTTCTAGCATGCATATAGAAGCTCTGTAAGATTTTTATTTATCCATATATTTACACACTCATTTACCACAGTACAGTTTCCAGCAACCTGAGGCAAAAAGATAAGTAGCAGTAACAGTAGTAGTTAATATTTTAATACTAAAAATACGCCATTTAATCCTTACAACAACTTAATGAGGTATAAGTATTGGTAATCACATTTTACAGAGTAAGCACCTGAACAAAATAATCTACTCAAAGTGGAGGAATCATAATTTGAACTCAGATTTAACTCTAAAATCCAAGAGCTGTGGGGGTGGGAAGGGACAGACTGGGATTTCAAAATGTAGAATAGATAAACAAGATTGTACTGTGTAGCACAGGGAAATATATACAGGATCTTGTGGTGGCTCACAGCAAAAGAGAATGTGACAATGAAGGTATGTATGTTCATGTATAACTGAATAATCGTGCTCTACACTGGAATTTGACACAACATTGTAAAATGACATTAACTCAATAAAAAAAGTTTAAATAAGTGAATGAATAAATAAATAAATAATAAAATCCAAGAGCTGCAACAGAATAAATATTTCTTACTTGACTACGATTTGATAATTTATAGCAACAATGCCTCACAGATGCAGTGCCATATATACACTAGTCTCTCACTTGCTGATCTAAATACTATCTTACTATATACCAATCTTTCCATTATCATCTCCTTTAAAAATACTTCCTAAATAATAAATATTTCATATTATACAGAAAAGACTTGGCACAGCAGGCCTAAGAATGCTATCCACTGAAAGGCCTGCTTGTAAAGTTAGCCCTTGGCTAGCATGTAGGAACTTGAATTTTAGGAGGGTTCCTATCGTTTCCTAACTGCTAAGTGTGGTTTAGTGTGCCTAACTGCTTGTACAAAAAATACAGTTTATGACAAATACTTGCTTTTCTTCAGGGAGTCTGGAATTTCAGTACTTGCTAGGCAGAGGGTGCCTAGATGATCATCCCCAATAAAAATCTTGGGCACTAAACTTCTAATGAGCTTCCCTGATAGACAACATTTTACACATTTGTCAAAACTCACTGCTAGAGGAACTAAGTGCCTCCCGTATGAATCTGCTGGGAGAGGGCTCTTGGAAGCTTACACATGATTTTCTTCACACTTTGCCCATGCAGTCTTTCTCTGCTGATTTTGGTTTATATCTTTTTGCTATAACGTAACTTCAAACTTCTGTCATCACCTTTCTCACTTCACTTTGACCTGATGTCCCTTCTTACTATTTCACTGAGAAAACAATAATGGTCAGAAGGGAACATTTTCGTTGTGTGGCTGAGCCACACTGACTTCATTTTGTCAGCTCTATCTTGGTCCCTGCAGCCCTACCTGTCCCCTTTCTATGTGACTGAGATTTAGCCTACTCACAACGAATGAGCCCAAGCCAGATAAGTTCCCTATCAACTTTTATCCCTGCCTTCACCTTACATGAAAATTGGAAGAACAACTTCTGTTGACACAGATGGTTAATGGTTATGAGACTCGTGGAGGGGAGAAAAAAAACCCTGGTTCCTGCCAGTGCCAACATGCTTCTTCTCCCTAGTAGTCAGATGTTATTTTCAGCTTTGGTCCCTATAAATTCCCTAGTACCCCTTCTGGCTGCACACAGTGAGCTATGAGTGCCTCTGGATCATCGTCCATCTGATTCTGCCTGTATATAAGTTACCCAAAATAAACTTCATAATTGCACTTTAGGGAGTTGCCTGGTTCATTTTTCAGTCTCAAAGTTCCTTCTCAATTTGGAAGATACTATCCAATATTTCCGCCCCTCAACATTCATCGTCCCACCATCAACTCTATCTATCTACTTCCAAGTGTCACCGTGCACTCTGTCTTTCCTCTTTTACATGACATGATGTCCTTGCTCCTATCTAGGGCTAACCCGTTTACTATGCACTAGATCACATCCCTCTCCTTGCCTACACAAGGACTGATCCTGTATTTATCCTCTACCTTTCTATAAGGTCATTTTAACGAGCAGATAAACTGATGTAGCATCTTGTATATTAAAAAGGAGAGGGAGACCTTCCCTCAACCCCGTATCTGCCATGCCCCTTTATCTTACTCTCTCTCTTATCTCACTTATTACACCCTCTTGAACCCATTCCAGTCAGGCTTTTGATCTCATCATTCCACAGAAAGCATTTTTATCAAGGGGACCAACAACCTCCATGTCGCCAAAAACCATACTGTCAATTCTTAGCTCTCATCTAATTGAGGCCATGAGCAGTATTTAAAATAGTTTATCTTCCACTCCTTAAAATGCTTTTATTACTTCACTTCTGTAATGCTTAGTTCTCCTCATTTTCCTTTTGTTTCACTAACTCTCCTTTTCAGTCTCTTCTGATGGACCTCCCTTTCTCCTCCCTACTCTTAACACTGGAGTCTTCCAGGACTCAATTCTTGGCTTTCCTTCTTCTCTAGGTACAGTCTACTACTAGGTGATTTTAAGCAGTCCCAAAGTTTTAAATATCATCTACATATTGATAAATCCCTAATTATGTCCTCCCAGATATGTCACCGCAACTTTATAGACTCATTTATCAAGCTATCTCCTCAATATATCTATTTTGATATCTAATTAACATATCACAACCAGAAATCTTGATATCCTTCCCAAATCTGCTTCTCTCATACCTTTACTCATCTCAGCAAACAGTATATCCATTCTTCTAGTTTAGCAAAAAAAATCTGAATCATCCTAGACTCCAGCTCTCACTCTAATTCATCAGTACTTCCTGTGAGTTACCTTCAAAAAAATCCTGAATCCAACCATTTCCATTCTCTTCCCTCCAACCATCTCCCAACTATTCTCCATGTTCCCATTTTTGTCCAGCCCTACTTCTCTCCCTACATTGCAGTAAAAATAATCCTTCTAAAAGATGAGTCAATTAGGTCACTTTTATTGCTTAAAATCCTCTAGTAGCTTTCCAATATACTTCATCTAAACTGTTTATCACAGCCTGCTTTTCTGACTTCATCTCCCAGGCTTGCTCTCTTCTTCAGCCATATTGATCTTGACATTCCTCAAACACGCCAAGCATGGTCCATCAGTACTTTTACAAATACTGTTCCCTTGGTATGGAATGCTCCACACCAAATTATTTATATGGCTCCCTCCTTCACTTTATTCATATACGTGCTCTGAAAGATCCTAATCAACTCTCATTGCTACCTCTTATAAAAACAGTCTTCTGCTCCATTCTCCTATCTACTCCTACCCTTGCCATTTACTTCCCATTTCTAATTCTTAGCTGCTTTATTTTTTTAATGACCCATCACCAGGTGAATTATATATCTATATTGTTGGTCTTCCTCCAGTAGAATATAAGCCTATGAGAGCAGGGGTTTTTCACTTTTGGTTTTGTTTTTCTACAGCTGTATCCCTCTATCTAAAATACTGTATATGATCCAACCTCATGAATATCTTTATAATTAATTAGTTATTTCTATTGATGACCCAATTTAATTTTTTCCTCACTAGATTTTTCTTAAGAGAATAAGGGTATAAATCAAACAGCCTGTTATAAATAAACATAATTTAAATAAAAATACTTACTCTGCTCTGATTTTACCACCCACCAATTAGATGGACGCCTGGAAATTCTTCGACTTCTTGTGACAGTTGAAGTAACTTCTTCAGGTGCAATTTTGTTCTTCTTGGACCCACCTGAAAAACACTTCTTTTTGCATTCCTTATCTTTTTTCTGATTCTCTGTATGAGGAACACTGGTGTTACCTTTCTTGCTTCCTAAAACAAAGAAAATCATAAAATAATTCGAAGTCTACTGAACCAAAGAATACTCAGAAAACCACAACAGTTAAAAAACACTTGATTATAGGAACTTCTTAAGTTTATCCTGTTTTCATCTCTATCTTTTTTTAAAGTCACATCTTCTCAGTAAGATCTACAACTTTCTATCAGTTAAATGCAAACTTTTCACATTGCTTCATAGCTAGCATATACTCTTGAGTCAAAAAAAAAGCAGTATACTCTGAAAAGGTAAAATGAAATATATGGGCCCTTCCACTACTTACCAATGACCTGTGTTGAAAAAAAAAAAAGGTAACTACCGCTTTTCTGCTGTGAAATAATTCATGATTTTTGTCAATCTAATTTATAGAAGAGAAGCCTTAAGTAAGTTTTCAATGAAGAGACCTTTCCCATATGAAGGAAAGAGACTGTTTCTTTGAACAGAATTTAAAGAGGAAATGGGATTTGGAAAACAACGAATGTAGCAAGCAATAAATGGCTAATGAAAAAGTTTAGCATCAAGAATGATTTCCTCTTACTACAAAGGCAGGTAGGTAAGAAAAGATCTAAAAAGGAACAGATAAATTCTAGTTTTGTTTTTGTGACTGAAAACCAGAAGAAGGGGATATCAGGGAAATACAGACTACTTTAATTATTGCATCTAAAAAGGGTACAACCACCAAAATGAGTTTAAAAATTGAAAATTTCTTTTTTTCAGAAAGAAAATGAAAACATTAGATGTTAGCAGGCATAATGAAAATTTTTTTGACCAGAATTTTTAAGTTCCTGACCAAAGATTTCTATGATATCCAAACAAGGAATTAAAATCATATCAAGTAGGAAACTTTCATAGAGTAAATAAACTGCATGAAAGTATGTCAGACCAGGGGGAATGGCCAAGATGGCAGAGAAGGAAGACCCTGAGCTCACTTCCTCCCACAGGCACACTAAAATTATAACTCTTTACAGAGCAACTATTGATAAGAATGATGTGAAGACTAGCCGAAAAGACCTTCTACAACTAAAGATATCAAGAAGGAACCACAAGACAGGTAGGAGGGGCAGAAGTGAGGGATAGTCAAGACCCACGCTGGGCAACTCACAAATAGAAGGATAATTACAATTGTATAATTCTCCCCAGAGAACTAGGGGTCCAAGCCCAACACTGGGCTCCCCAGTCTGAGTTTTCTCCACCAGGAAGGCAAGTCCCTAGAATGTATGGCTTTGAAGGCCAGCAGGCTTACTTTCAGGAGAATCAGAGGGCTATAGGAAATAGAGACTCCACTCTTAACAAGCAAAGGCATTGTAATTAAATCGGCAAAATCTCAAATGCTCCAAGACCCAGAGCAGACGCAGTAACTTGAAAGGAGCCTGGGTCATACCCACGTGCTGATCTTGGAGAGCCTCCCACAGAGGCAGGAGGCAACTGGAGCTTACCCTGGGGACACAGACGCCAGTTGCAGCCATTCTGGGGAGTTGTTCTTCCAGAAGAACACTGGTGGTGGCAAGCACGATTTCGGAATCCTCCCTCTAGCTTATTAGTGCCAGGTCTCGGCTCCTCTCACTAGCTGGTTGGCACCAGTCCTGGGATGCCCCAGGACAAGAAGCTAGCCTAGTGGGGACACAGCCCCACTCACCAGTGGGCCAGCACTAGCCCCTGGATCTCTTGGACCCCACAGTCAGCCACTGGGACTCAGCCCTGCCCACCATCAGGCTGACACCGGCTCCAGGAATCCTGGGACCCCACAGCCAGAAACGCAAGGAAGCCAGCTCTGCCAGACAGTGAAACAACACAAGCTCCAGGATACCCTGGACCCCACAGCCACCAATAACAGAAACCAGCCCTGCCTACCAGCAAATCAACACCAGCCCCAGGGCCACCCCTGACCCCCCAGGTCACAGCCTTGCCCACCAGCAGGCCAACACTAGCTCCAAAACCCCCAGCATTACAGTCAGCCATACCAGGACCTGGCCCCGCCCATCAGCAGCCAGCAGCCTCCATACTAGGCAGGACCAGACAACCAATGAGACTTGGGGCAAGTCATGCCTACCAGTGCACCCACAGTAGTCAGTCACCACAACACAAGGGCCAACTCAACCCAAAGAGGGTATCGTTAGAGCATACAGATCTGGTGACCAGAGGGGAGTGCATTGGACACCTCCTATAGAAAGCCACTAATCCAAGATCGGAAACGTAACCAACCTACCAAAAACACAGAAATAAAAAGAGAATTAACAAAATGAGGTGACAGAGGAATATGTTCTAAACAAAGGAACAAGACAAAACCTTAGAAAAATTAACTGAAGTGGTGATAAGCAATCTACCCAAAAAGAGTTGAAGATAATGATCTTAATAAAGATGCTCAAAGAACTAAGATGAATGAATGAACACACTGAGAAATTAGAAGTTTCTAACAAAGACTTAAAAATATAAAGAAGGACCAGAACTGAAGAATACAATAACTAAAATAAAAAATATGTTAAAAGGAATCAACAGTAGATTAGATGCTACAAAGGAATGGATCAGTGAACTGTAAGGGAAAAGCAACTAGTTACATACAAGGGAACTTCCATAAGGCTATCAGCTGACTTTTCAGCAGAAATTCTGCAGGCAAAAAGGGAGTAGCAGAATACATTTAAAGCTACAACCAAGATTCTATCCAGCAAGGCTATCATTCAGATTTGAATGAGTTTTATAGACAAGCAAAAGCTAAGAGTTCAGCACCATGAAATCAACTTCACAACAAGTGTTAAAGAGACTTCTCTAAGTAGAAAAGACCACAATTAGGAATATAAAAATTATGAAGGGAAAAATCTCATTGATAAAGGCAAATATACAGTAAAGATACTAGATCAACCACTCATAATAGTAGTAGAAAGGTTAAAAGACAAAAGTAGTAAATTATCTACATCCTCAAGTAGTTAAGGTATAAATACTGTACACATGATGTCAAAAATTTTTAAATATGGTGAAGGGGGAGTGAAAATGATCTGCTGTTAAGATGCATTCAAACTTAAGAGATCAGTAACTTAAAATACTGTGTGTGTGTATGTGTGTACAGAGAGAGAGGGAGAGAGGGAGATTGCTATACATAAACCTCATGTTAACCACAAGCCAAAAATCCATAACAGGTACACACACAAAAAGGAGAAAAGAATCCAAACATAACACTAAAGATAGGCATCAAATCACAAGGGAAGACAAAAGAAGGAACATAAAATATCTACTAAAACAAGCCAAAAAAAAAAAAAAATTAACAAAATGCAGTAAGTAAATACTATCAATAATTACTCTAAATGTAAATGAATTAAATGCTCCAATCAAAAGAAACAGAGTTACTAAATAGATACAAAAACAAGACCCATGCAGATGCTACCTACAAGAGACTCACACTTCAGATCTAAAGACAGACACAGACTGAAAGTGAGGGGACAGAAAAAAGGTATTCCATGCAAATGGAAATCAAAAGAAAGCTGGGGTAGCAATACTTATTTCAGACAAAATAGACTCTAAAACAAAAACTATAACAAGAAACAAAGAACATTATATAATGATCAAGAGGTCAATCCAAGAAGACATACCAACTGTAAATATATATGCATCCAACACAGGTGCACCTAAATATGTAAAGCAAATATTAATGGATATAAAGGGAGAAACTGACAGTAACAGCAATATAGGGAACTTTGCATCCCATTTAAATCAATGGATAGATCATCCAGACAGAAAATCAACTTGGGGAATATGGAGATAGTCACCAAAATTTATAGATGAAATGAGGAAAAGTAATCAAGAAGACACAAAAGTAAATCAAACAAAGAAACATGGCAGAGAACCAGAATATTACAGCATCATGTATTAACCAGTGTTTAATTAGGCTAGAATGAAAACTGCACCTTAGTCATCTTTATTACCTACAGCATATAATATTGTGTATGGTGCACAATAAAAAGTCATCAAAATAATGAATTTAGGGTGAAGCCTGTATTTCACTAGGCAATGATAACAGCAAAATTGCTACCTAGCATAAGCTATTTTAGATGCTCATCTAAATTGTGACACCCAAAATGTGGTTCACAAACCAGTTATATCAGCATCACCTGGGATAGAATGTTTAGAAATACAGATTTTGGATCTCACTCCAGACATACTTAATCAACTTATTTATCAGTATTTTAACAAGACTCTCGAGAGAATCCAAAAGCACATGCAAGTATGAAAAGTACTGTTCTAAGTGCTTAGTCATTCTCCCAGTTAAATTTGATTGGGGAGTAAAGGGACAGAGAATGAAATGAAGCAAATTCTGTCAAGATCCCATAAAGCAGTATCACTCTCTGACTCTATTTTGAGAATAAGTTATAGGATTTGTCAATACTTAAAATTTGGGACAAAGAGAACTGATTCATGCTGATAAAAAGAGTAAAAGAAGAATATTAGCCTTAATTATACTGAGCCAGGTACAAAAATCTTGAGAAAAAGAGAATATAATCTACTTTACCAATATTGTGCTTAATAACAGTATCAACCAATATTTTGGAAGTGGTGAGAATGGGAGACACTTAAATAGTCACCACAAAGCATAAATCTGACAGTAAGTAAGATCTTTTAGGGAATGGATATAGAAAATAATAAAGAGTCAAATTTATAAAACACTAAAGCAAGGATAAGAACTTTGAACGTGTCTGCCACTGAGCAGTAGTTTAAGTAAGTACCTGTACAACAGCAAGAATCTTCACTGACAAGTAGCATTTTTCTGCCCCCTACATCTCCACCCTCATCTCTCTTCTCCAACTCCTTTTCTTCTGTTTGTTCCCTTTTTTTCTTCCCTTATGTTTGTCAAAAATATCCTCAGAAACTGCTCTAACAAATGAAAGGGACTCAGGATGACAGAGATTACTATCCATGTTCATGAATCGATTTAAAAAAAAAAAACAGAAAAAAAACAATCTGAACAATGATTTAGGGCAAAAGAATTCAAGGGAAAAATGCTATTATCAAAGATTTGGACCATGTTACAGAAAAAAAAAATCATACAAAGTGAAAAACAGAACAATTAAGAACACCATTTCAGAATCTAGTTCTAGATCAGGAAAGGTTAGAAACTGAATGACAATGAACTTAGAAAACTAATAAACAGGAACATATATAGAAGACAAAACTGATACATGAAACAGCTGGTTATGTGAAGAGAGTTAAAACTGAGGGGATATATGTCATAAGCACGGCAATAGTTAGAAAAAAAAATAAGTGATTACTGTAGAAAATTTTGTGTATTTACATGTAAAGGAGTAGGATTCTGAAGATGAGGCATGTTTTAATAAACACAAAAAAGTATTTATCAAAAATAGAGTAATACTTCTGTCACTGTTGATAATATATTTTAGTGACCCACAAAACTACTAAGGCTAAGATCTGGGGACTACTTTAGGAATAGCATAGATACAGTCCCTATTCTCATACAGATTTCAGTCTAGACTCTAGAATACAAGACATATTCAGCAAGTAATTATATGGTAAAATGAAAAGTGCTATTGAAGCATACACAGGAACATACAGGGTTGAGGGATATTAATCAAGAAAAGTGCTATTTATACTGAGTATAAAGCTTGGTAGGGAACCCAGGGAATTTAGGAAAAATTTTCTAAGCAAAAGGAAGTGCATATTAAAAGGCCCACAGTTGAGAAAGTGGTCTGTTTATGGAACTGGAAAAAATTCATTACAAAGCAACCCAGAAGATACATCTGCAGAGGGAGACAAAAGTAAGAGGGTATGTGCATAAACTGCTACAATAATCCAAGAAATAAATTACTCTATAGTTGGCTAAGGAGGAATGGAGAAAAGTAATATATTTGAAAGCTACTTAGGGAGAAGTCAAAAGACTTATTGATTTTATATGGGTTGCTAGGTAAAGGAAACAGGAGTTAAGGATGAATTAGATTTCTTTCTTGAGCTAATAGATTCATTATGGCTCCATTTATGAAGATACTGAAAACTAGAGGAGGAACAAGTTTGGAGGAATTTAGTTTCCAATATGATCAGTTTGAGAAGTCTGTGAGACAACAAAAGTGGAAAAGTCTATTTGCTCAATCTAAGTCATCAGTTTAGGCATTACAAGTATGTCAAGTGCCCTGTTAATTAAAGGAAAATTATCTTCAGAGTAAAAAAATTTCTTTGAAATTAACTTATCTCCATCTTTAGTCTTTGACAACTGATACCGTTGTCAGTAATGGCCCCCCAAAGATGTATTCACCCTAATCACAAAATATGTGAAAATACTATCTTAGATGGGAAGAGACTTCAGAGATATGATTAAGGCTATAACCCTTAAAACAGGGAGATTATCCTGGATTATCCAGGATGGCCCAATACAATTACATGTGTCCCTAAAAGCTGTGGTCAGAGGGAGAGAGATAGGATGACGGAAAAAGAGGCAGGAGAAATTTGAAAGATGAGAGAAGGCTGGCACTGCTGGTTTTGAGGGGAACCAGGATTTAAGGAACATAGGTGACTTCAAGAAGCTGGAAAAAGCAGGGAAACAGATTCTCTCCTAAAAGGAACAAAAACCTTGTCAACACCTTGATTTTAACCCAGTAAGATCCATTTAAGACTCCTGACTCACGGAAATATAAGATAATAAATGTGTGTTGTTTTAAGTCACTGAGTATGTAGTAAGTTGTTAAGACAGCAAAAGAAAATTAATACAATTGGTATGTTAACTAATTAGAATGCTATATTCACTAACCAATCTAGATGAAGAAAATTTTAATATACACAAAAATTAGTGTGCAAAATATAGCAGGTACTTAATAAATGTTTAACATTTATAATTTAAGAGACTTTATAACTTTAATACGTAATATATATAACTTCATAACTTAAGATACTTCCTTGATATAATGTTTTTCCTAAGAAATTACGGATAAACCAAAATTTTGTACCTTCAAACTTTGTGAATTCATATTCTACTTAAGGAACTAGTAAGAAAATAGCGTTCTTGTAATGTTAACTATCATTCTCCATTCAGTTAGATTATTTATGCTGTATCTTCTTAAAATAACCAACAGCTAATTAGAAACAGAATGAAGCAAAAAGAAAAAGAAAGCAAAAGAAAAAAGAACAATTCTAATAAAAAAAAATGTGGGACATATCTGACATTTACAAAAGAAGACTACAAAATAGATCATTTTTCCTTCTATTCTAAGTAGAATTTATCAAACACACAAAGACACATACAAAGTCTGAAAATGTGGAGTGCGAAAACTATTATTATTTCAGGTGATATAAAGTCTATGTTACTATATAAAATGAAAGCTAAAATAACTGAGTAAATGATAACCTATATTAAAGAGGAATTTAATTTTATAAAAGCTAGCTTAGGTATTGTGCTTTAATATACTCTCTCTCCCCTCTATATTAGCAATAGAGTATAGTCATTTAGAACCTTCAGGCAAATATATAATTCTGGCCAAGAAAGTTTTCCCATTAGCTAACATTTTTCCATTTGAGAATCAACAATATTTTCACTTATTTCAAAACTTCTTGATAGAACTGAAAAAATATGAGCTCTACGTTGGGACAGATCCTCGACCAATATTTAATTTCTTTTGAGTGTTATCTCCTACCTTATAGTATTGTTAAGAAGGATTAAATTATATTACACACATATAAGGTAATAATAAAGTAAACAAAATGAGTGTTTTATATTCCATTAACTATTCTGGAGAAGATTCTTTTTGTAAAAACTCTCTTTTCTCTCTGTTACTTAGAAAGTGATACAAACAGCACAAATTGATCTTTTCTTCATGATAGTGTCATCATTACAAACCTCAATCACTTATACAGTGATGACATAAGGAGGGAGGCCATACTTCACGTACATCTGGGACAATCCTAGTTTATGCTTACTGTCCTGACATCCTCCCCTATTCTCATGTGTCCCAGTTGGGATGATAAATGACATAATAACCCAAGATAAAAAGATTTATTAAGATATTAATTATATGATTATTCTCCATGCTTCTGTTATCATCCTGTGGATGTATATTTATATGCTGGTCCTGTTACAGACCCCACCAGATTGATCTTTTTGAATGATGAAAATGTGCATTAGTAATCTTTGTAATTTCACAGGCTACTACAGTGCCTGACATTTAATGACTATTAGATAAATGAGTAATAATGGAATAGAAGAGTATGAATTTTCATCTGCAAGAACTAGCCCCACCAACTGAGACTTTTTCCCAATTTATATTTTAATAACCCTCAAGAACATATGATGTGTTCTGGTAACTACCTGGTTTACTAAGCTTTTGCCTTTCACTTCTCCCCTTATATATGCTGCTATCTTAAAAGCTACGCAAAAAAATCAAGTGACCTGGAATTGTAAATTGGAATTACAATGTAAAATAAAGAGATTCTAGAGAAGAGTCTGTAGGGATTTGAGGCTCTTTATAGAATTAAGTTTACTCTGCCTACTTCCCAAAGCAAAATAGGAATATTACAAAAACACAAAGTGGTGGAATAATATTCATAGCTTTATCTAATATAAACACTTACCCACAGGTAGCAACTGTTTTGGGGAAATTTGAACATTTCTCTCTCCACACTCTTCTGTATTTCGGTCTGAATTTCTTTGTAACTTGTCTTGAGCAACACGTGATTTATTTATATTTTTATCTTTAGACTGTTCCATAACAACTTGTTCTTCAACTACACTGGCCTTAAATTTTCTTCCCTGTTTTTGTTTTACAGTCCTTTTGTTTCCAGATGATTTTTTTGCATTCTCAGGATACATTTCATATTTTGTAGATTTGCAATTATTTTCCATTTCATCCGTCAAAGCACAACTCTTACCCAGTATTTTTTGTTCAGAGGGCTGAGATTTCTCTACTGAGTGAGCTTTGCCAGAATGTTTGTTACTTGTGAAAGTTGCAGATGATACATTGTCATGTTTTTCTCTTGACTTCTTCCTTTGAAGGGGTGCAGTGCTCTCAGCAGGGGATACTGTGTGTTGTTTCAGAGGCCCAGCCTTTCTTGGTATAGTAATCCAAGACTCATTGGCAAAACTTTTATCTGATTCATCAATTATAAATTCATCTTCTAATAACTTCGTATTATTTGTAGGAGATAAGTGAGGTGGAGCAGTTGCTATATGCCTAACAACAGAACTAAAACAAAATGTTATAATAAATAATAGCTCAAAAAAAGTAAAGCTTTTACCTTTGCTTTAAAGAGCAGTTCATATTTCCTCATTTTTCGTTATCTTTTAAAATCACTCCATCCTTTTACATTTCTATAATATCTGAGCACACTCATTTATAACACTAATGTGATCACAGGAATTTAGAGCTAGAAGGAAGCCTAGGTATCAACTAATTTGATGTTCCTCCACTCATTACATATATTAAACAGATGAAACCCAGAGATAGCCCAGATACACTGACTGACAGTACAAAAATGTATGCCATTTGTGTTTGTATAGATATTTCTTGAGGCTTGAATTTCTTCACATCCAAAATAAGATTATTTCTGAGACATCATAAAGTCTAATATTCCAAGAAAACACTGCTAAATTATAGATTATTTTATGTAAAAATTCATTTTAAGTTTGATAAATCACAGAAATTTTCATATGTGTTTTAATACTGTAATCAGAGTATAGCAATAAATGGAGTGTATCTAGAAAGGTAAACACTGGGATTACATAGCACCTCTTCCAATTAGTTGGAAAAGCTTTCTAGAGAAGGAAGGAATTATTCAAAAGTTGGTAATCTGATGAACTCATTTTGTATTTCCTTCCTTTTTATGACAACAGCCTTGAGCAAACCACATACTGGAGTGGAATATGCAAAAATAAACACATCCCAATTACAAGCTAGAATATGTACTCCTGTTTCTGCCTTTTTCACTTGAGTAAGGATGTATAACTATTTTTAGACACAACGGAAAAAATGCTAGAAAGGAAGAATTAGATTACCATGTCTAGTTTTTTTTTCTCTTTTTTAAGATACAAAAAAAAGATTAAATAAAAATATGTTCTCTACTTCTCTAATCTCAAACCCCTGGTAAATTTTATAATGTAAGTATGTATGCATATACATATATGCTAAGAAATATAGTCTTCTAATAGGTAGAGTCTTACAAGTTTATATACTTAGAAAACTAGAAAATCTAAAAGAAAGCAATATAAAGAAATGTTATAAATATACTTGTTTTATTGTATATTATTTGTAATATCTATAAATTCCATATATTAAAGAAGTAATATTAAGTATTTAAAAATAAAGCCTTCCCAAACCAGCCAACAAGAACTGTCCAAATCCACTCCTCTATTCTACTTCAAGAGACTTCTATAATTTCAAAGTTATTCAAACCATAGATATTCTTAGGAAACAATCTTGACACTACAGATCAAATGTTTACATACCTCCAAAATTCATAAACTGAAACCTAATCCCCAAAGTGATGGTATTTGAGGGTGGGGCCTTTAGGAAGTGATTAGGTCATGAGGGTGGAATATTCATTAATGGAATTACTACCTTTCTAAAAGAGACCCCAGAGAGCCCCCTGGCTGCCTTCTGCCATCTGAGGTTACAGCAAGAAGACAGCCATCTCTGAACCAGGAAGCAGGCCTCACCAGACACTGAATCTACTTGAGCCTTGATCTTGGACTTCCCAGCCTCCAGCACTGTGAGAAATAAGTTTCTATTGTTAGTAAGACACCCAGACTATGTTGGTCTGTTATAGCAGCCCAAATGGACCAAGACAACACTATTAAAATTCAGAATACAGAAAGATGACTTCTGGCTAGATGGAAAAATCAAGAAAGACTGTGGTATTTGAGTTGGATGTTAAAGGATGGCTATGATTTGGTCATGAGGAAATGCAAGAAAGGCAGTAAAAGAGCGTAAGTAAAAGCAAAGAAGCAAAAAAGTACCAGGAATAGTGAGTAGTTACATCTGGTTATAGAAATTAAACACTTATGCACTAGCTCATTTGAAAAAAAAAAAAATTTTTTTAAATACTTACTTTTTTGGACATAGATATAATTAGCCCATAAGTGTAATCTATTTGTATCAGATGGTGGGGACAACATCCATAAAAGGAGTAAAAGATGTTTATGTATATACACACACACACACACACATATATGTGTGTGTATATATATATACACAGAATTTATACACACACACATACAGGGACAGGGAGTATAGGAGGGAGGGAAATGGGGGTTGGGAGGAGGAGTCAACTATGGGAAAAGAGATTGAACAAAAGAGGAATTTTCATTCATCATGTTTTTATAAAACCTGTCTAATATATTCACTAGCATTCTTTCAGATATCACAAAAAAGAAACCAAACTCCTGGAAAGAAGGGCTTGTATCTTAACCTACTAAGAAAGACATACATAAAAGAGGTAAACTATAATACAGGCAAGAAATTATTTTAAGAAACACTGGAGTGGGACTTGGAAAAATTCAGAAGCCTACCATGGCCCTTGGAAGAAAATGCAGATTGGCATACAAGGGAAAAAGGTGTGCCAAAGCCGGGACAACTCCAAGTACGTAACCAAGTTGGTAGAAACAGTTCAGTAGTGACAGTGAAGGCCTTAAATACCAGCTGACAAGTCTGATGTTTATACTATAGACCAGCGGTTCTCAACCTTAGCTGCCATGAATTCTAGTTAACTCTAATGTGCAGCCACAGTTAATAATCACCATATGGACACTGTGGAACCACTGAAGGTTTTTAAGTAGGGAACAGATTAAAACTTACTTTAGGACTATCCTTTTACTGACACAATCAAAAGAAATAGAAAAAAATAGTTAAAACCCTTATAGTGAAATACAGGCACCCTGACATAATTCTGTTTCCAAATACTGCCTTTATTCTTTGATACCATACATATTAGAAATTGCTGATGAGCAGAAGCAATGAAAGCTGAATAAACTTATTATCTTTCACATCTGATTTAGTATCCATTAGATGATGGCTTTAGGATTAATTTACTGGTATGAAACTACACTCTCCTTATGGGTTAGGCACAATTTCAGTTAAAAACTGTGTCAATTATGATTAACTTCTAGTTAAACAGCATTAAAAACATTAGATATTGTTCATGCAATGTGAAAGAAAAATGTGCACAGTATCTTAATAACTCACCTGGATTCACTTTTTTTTTTTACAGTTTCTAAAAACATTGTTGAAAAACTCTTTCTAGCTTGTGGTTGATTTTCATATTTTGAATCTTGTATTCTTTTTTGAGATGTTCCTGACTGTTTACTCTCTTGTGATCCTTCTGGTATTTTATCCTCTATCTCTGATACTGTATTTGCTATGTCTACTTTCTTCAAAACATCCTTATCTTCAAAGTTTAACCTAAAAGGTTAAAAAGAAGACATGCTGAATGTTCCCACCACTTGCTGAGTTAAGAGTTTTCCTGAATTCTCTTACAGTGACTACAACCATTTAAAGAATTTTCCAACAGGCCGTTATTTAAAATTTGTAAATGCTGATGTGTTTCTCTTATACAAAATACACACTGCAAATTGCTCAGAAAAAATAAATTTTGTATTTGTCAATAGAAAAAAATAAGAGAAAAAGAATGGTTAAATCATGTAACAAAGATATATATATATATATAAAACTTAGAGCACTAGTTCTCAAACATTTAATATGAATTTGAATCATTTAATATGAATTTGAATCATTTAATATGAATTTGAATCATATGGAGAATCTTATTAAAATGTAGATTCTGATTCAGTAGGTCTAGCATAGGATTTGAGATTCCACATTTCAAACAGGCATAGCTCAATGGTAAAGCTGCACAAGGTCCTGGGTTCAATTCCCAATACTTTCACTAAATAAATAGATTAAAATAAAAAAGAAGAAAAAAGAATTAAAGATGTCTAACTGGCATCTAGATAATGCCATTGCTCTTGATTCTAAGCCACGGATCACACCTTGAGTAGCAAAATCTTAAGAGGGGAGGGTACAGCTCAGTGGTAGAGTGCATATTTAGCATGCACAAGGTCCTGGGTTCAATACCCAGTACCTCCACTAAAAAGAAAAAAAAAAAAAATACACACACACACACACATATATATAAACCTAAATTACTCACTTTTTAATATAAAAGGTAAAATTTTTACAGTAAGATTGATACTTTTTAAATAAATAAAAATTCACCTTTTTTTGGTTTTATGAGAAATCTCTGTGCTTGAAGGCAGCATATTTACTGAATTTTCAGAAGTGTAGGTCTCTCTCTTTTGGGCAGCAGACAGAACAGCCTCTTGCAATAAAGGTGCTTTTGCATCCAAAAGACCAGAAGGTGAACCAATAGATAAGTAAAATTCCTCATCAGCTTCATTGTGATGATCTTTTAGTTTTTTATTTGACATTTTTCTTGAGTCAGATGTAGTTTTAGGATGAACATCAGTTGCCAAAATTTTCTGATGAACCTCATGGGCCTGAACTAGAAGAAAATTATGAAGATATTAAAAACTCTGTAAATAATAATACTAGAACCGAATGTGCTTTTTAAAATTCAGCAACAATTAGAAAGTTTCCCAAAGACCACAGGTCATTAAATTTATAATCAAAGATCTATGATTAAAATCCATAAGTACTTTAGAAGTTATAATTAATGGAATTAATTAACTGGAAGGTGTATTTGGTGCATGTTCCATAGTTTTGAAATGACTAAAATCCTCAAACATAGAAAATTCACAATTTCATTAACATAGTAAATTTATTCAAGATTTTAATATAGTCAAACTCATGGAAGGAAAGACTAGAATAGTGGCTGCCAAAGGCTGGAAGGAGGGAGAAATAAGGAGTTGCTAATTAACAGCTATAAAGTTTCAGTTATACAAGATTAAGTTTTTGTGATCTACTGTACAATGTTGTGCCTATAGATGATGAAACTCTATTGTACACTTAAAAATTTGTTGAGAGGGTAAATCTCATGTGAAATGTTCTTACCACAATAAAGTAAAAAAAAAAATTTTTAAGATTTGAATCAATCTATATACGCTAAAATAATGAAGTAATCCTAGAGAAATTATGAGATTCAATCTTTAGGTTAAGAGTCAGGTAACTAGGGCAGCTAGATGAGCACAATTTTATACTTACACATACACAGAACAGATGCATATATAGATATATCTTTATATATACATATAAAGAGAATATATAGATAGATATATCCTTATAGCTATATAAAGAGAATATATATATTTTTTAACCCTCAACCTTCAAATATGAAAGAAAAAGTAGAATGGCTGAGTAGTAACTCATTCTCATACTGATTCATACTCTTAAAAAGCAAAGATCAAAAATTTAAAATACAGCCAAAAAAGGGCTTTTGGTTCTGGAACAAAATGATATAGACTCACTTCTTCCTGCTTTTCCCTTTAAATACAACTAAAACAAACAACAGCAATAGAATTCTGAAAGCTGGAAGGAAGAAGGTACATTTGCTAACCTGAAGCCTTAAGCAACAACAGACAATATTGGTGAATTCCCTGTAGCATCAGAAAATGAAACAAACCAAAATACCACTGTTAGGACAAAAGTAGGCAAGAACCTACACATTAAACCAAAACAGGACTACTATGTGCTATAACAAAAGACTGAAATACAATAGTCCCTTAACATTATAAGCTAAATGTTGAAGCTGTAATCAAAATGACTCACATACCAAAAACCGAAAAAAAAACAGAACCTGAACAAGAATACATGATCAATGGAAGCCAAAACGGACAAGATGAATCAGTTGCTGGAATTATTTAACAAAAATTTATTTAAAGTAACCACCATAAAAATATCTTAACATTCAATTATCTTGAAACAAATAAAAACACAGACACTCTCAAAGAAATAGGAGCTACAAAAGAGAGCCAGTTTTTTGGATTTTAGCCATTCTTAAAGTTGTGTAGTGGTATCTAACTGCTTTAATTTTAAAATTCCCTAATAACAATAAGGACGAGCAAATAAAAACCACAGGAAGATACTACTTTGCACTCATTAGATTGGCTATTACAAAGGCTATTACAAAGGAAGGAAGGAGGGAAGGAAGGAAGGAAGGAGGGAACAAGGGAAGGAGGAAGGAAGGATGGAAGGAAAGAAGAAAGAAAATAACAAGTACTGGTGAAGATGCAGAAAAATTGGAATCCTTGTGCATTGCTAGTAGGAATGTAAAATGATGCAGCCAGTATGGACGACATTTGGTGGTTCCTCAAAAAATTAAAACTACAATTACTATATGATCTTTTTTTGCATATATATCCAAAAGAACTAAAAGCAAAGAAGTATTTGTACACCTGTGTTCATAGCAGCATTATTCACAAAAGACAAGAGGTGGAAACTACCTAAATGTCCATCAATGGATAAATGGATAAAACAAAATATGATATAGAGTGAAATATTATTCAGCTTTAAAAAAAGAAGGAAACTGACACAATGTAGTAAACTAACTATACCTCAATTAAAAAATTTTTGACCTAAAAATTTTAAAAGATGATAAAATAAACCATACGACATTAAAAAACAAAAGCAAAACACAAAAAAGGAAGGAAATACTGACACATGCTACAACATGGCTGAAACTTGAGGACATTATGCTAAGTGAAATAAGCCAGTTGCAAAAAGACAAAATTTACACAGTTCTACTGGCATGAGGTATTTAGAGCAGTCAAATTCAGAGACAGAAAGTAGAATGACAGTTACGAGAAGCTGGGAGAGTGGGGGTGGAAGTTTAAAGAGGTCAACTTTGCAAGATGAAAAAGTTCTGTGGATGCTTAGTGGTGACAGAAAATAATGTGAATGTCCTTAGTGCCAAAGAACTGTACACTTAAAAATGTTTAAAGTGATAAGTTTTATGTGATACTATTTTACTATAATTTTTAAAAATTAAATTCATGTTTAACTTAATACAGATACAGTTACACGGAAAAATATTTATAAATATGTATATACATACCAGTTAGGATAAACACAAATATTTCTTGCTCTCTCAGTTAAGACTGTCCTAAAGCAGTAACACCCCACGAGTGACAACACACCTAGCAACAAGATCTTGGTTCCTAATACCATTCTTCAGTAAGAAGAACCATTGGGTCCTTGGAGAAATGGCTGATTCAATGATAGGGGCAGGAAATATGTAAGATGAGCCTGGACCATCCTGTAGTTCCAGATGGGAAGGAAGTATTCAAGAACAATAGCAATAAAACAATAAAAATGGGGTCTGTCAAAGGGGCATAGGAGCCAAAGAGCTTCTAATAGCCAAAGCTGGAACAATCTGAATAACAAAATTAATAAAATACTACTGGATTATAAACCAAAGTATAAAAATAAAAAATTCTACCTCAAAAATTTTAAAAAAAGAACAAAATAAAACTAAACCAATGACAAGAATAGAAAAAATAAGAGCAGAAATCAATGAAAACAGGAACACAATACAGAAAACTACTGAAACAAGAAGCTAGCTCTTTTTAAAAAGTGAATAAAAATGATAAACCTCTAACAAAATTAGCAAAGATAAAAAGACAAGACACAAACCACCAATATCCGGAATAAAATGGTATATCACGACAGATCCTGCAGCCATTAAAAAAATAACAGGGTAATACTGCTGCAACTTTAAGTTCATAAACTCAACAACTTAGAAGAAATGGATCAATTCTTCAAAAACCATAGACTATCAAAATTGTGCCAAGATTAAATAAATAACCTAAACAGTCCTATATAACTATTAAAGAATTGAATTTGTAACTTAAAAGTTCTTGAAAAAGAAATCCCACAGACCAGATGATATCACTGAGAAACATTATACCAAAAATTTAAAGAATTAAAACCAATTTTATATAATCCCTTTCAGAAATTAGAAGGGGGAATAAAATCTAACTCATTTTATAAGGTTGATGAGCATTACCTTAATACTAAAGCCACACAAATAGAGCATAAGAAAGAAAACTACAAATCACTCTCTCTCATTAACTTAGATGAAAAAAATTCTCAACAAAAGTTTAGCAAATTACATCTAACAATGTAAAAATTAGTAATACACCATAATTGATATTTATGGTCAACTACACTCAACAACAAAATACATATTTTTAAGTGCCCATGAAATATTCATAAAGATAAAATAAACCTTCACAAATTTAAAAGAATTGAAATCACATAGCATATGCTATGCCATAAAGAAATCAAGAAATCACTAAGGGAAAAACCTTAAACACTTTGATTAACACACTCCTAAATAATCAATGGGTTATAGAGAAAGTCTCAAAGGATTTTTTAAAAAATACACAGAAATAAAAATGAACAGAACACACAACATATCAAAGTCTGTGGGATGCAGCTACAGCAGTAGGTAGGGAAATTTATGTCACTAAATGAATATATTTCTCAAGCACAATGATTCTAAGGTTCTTCCATGTTGCAGCATACATCAGAATTTCATTCTTTCATGGCTGAATAATATTCCACTCCACACATGTACCACATTGCTTGTCCATTCACTTGTAAATGGTACACTTTGGTTGTTTCCACCTTTCAAGTATTGTGAATAATACTGTTACAAACACTAGGGTACAAGTGTCTGTTTGAGTCCCTATTTTCAATTTTTTTGAATATACACCTAGAAGTAGAAATATTACTTCATATTTAGTTTCCTGAGGAACCACCAAACTGTTTCCACTGTGGCTGCACATTCAGCAATGCACAATTTATTCACATCCTTGTCAACATTTGTTATTTTCATTTTTAAAAAAAATAACAGCCATCCTAATATGTACAAAGCATTATCTCACCGGGGTTTTGATTTGCACTTCTCTTGCACTCTCTCTGTTGACTAATATGCTAAACAACTCTTCATGCAGTTGCTAACCACTTGTCAGTCACATAGCAAGTCAAAATGCTGAGACACCGAGTTTTGCAGCAAAGAGATTTACTAACAAGACAGCCAAGCTGGGAGACTAAAGTGTGGGGAGCTTGGGGAAAGGTAATTAAAAAGAAGTTGCAATAATCGTCATTCTGCGCAGGACTCTAATAAACGGTCAAATGGTCACCAAGTGGACCTTCAAGCCCATCCAGCTGAAGGGCCAGTGGTCCTATATAGTCTTAACCAGCTCAGCTCAAACTAAATGCAGCTGATCTCACCTTCCTAAAAAACAACTCAGGCAAACATCTTGTTATTCAGGCTACATGTCACTTGGAGGACTTAAATGACCTCAATTAGTCAATGCAAATAAAATGGATTTAACCCACTGTTTCACATTCATTGGCCAATTGGAGAAATGTCTATTCAAGTCCTTTGTCCCCTTTTTAACTGGGTTGTTTACTTTTGTTGTTGTTGAATTGCCGGAATTTTTTATATATTCTGGATATAAAGCTCTTATTAGGTATACTATATGCAAATATTTTCCCCCATTCTGTGGGTTATCCTTTCATGCTATTGATAGTGCCCTTCATACACTTTTGAAGGACATAAATACCTATGTATATGTTCTCATGTAGAAAACTTAAATAACACAAAAAGATCAATTTTCACAAAATTACTATACAAATTAAATGTAATTTTTTAGTTAAAAACCCAATAAAATTTTATCAGAAATTAGATAAAACTGAAAGTTTATAAGAAGAAAAAAGGTCTGAGAATGAAAGAATAGTGAATATCAATACCTTTATATCAGCACATATTATAAAACTACTAGTAAAGCAGTACTGTGTTGACATCAAGAATAAAGAAATAAAACAAAATTCAAAAGTATATTGAATGATATGTGAGATTTAATACATGATGAAAGTAGCACATTCAAAGAGAATGAATTATTTAATTAATAAATAGACCTGGCACAACTGACCACCTGGGAAAAAAATTAAATTATAATATTATGTCACATTATATACCAAAACACATTCCAGATGGATTAAAAATTTAAATTAAAAAGAAAAAAAGATGTTAAGATGAAAATCTAAGATATTACATATACACTTAGGATAAAAAAGATCTTTTAACCAAAACAGTAAACTCAAAAGCTGTAAAAGAAAAAAGCCACATATTTGACAATTAAAGTAAACTTATAAAAAGGTGTTCAAACTCAGTTATAATCACAGAAACAGACACTAAAGTAACAATGAGATCATTTAATACTGATCAAACTGGCAAAAAAGTAGAATCATAAATAGCCTAGTAGGTAAGATTCTTACACTGCTGATATAAAAGAAAATTGGGAAAGCCTCTTCTGAAAGCGTGCACATGTACATACACATTTATATTTATTTATATATATATATGTTTTCACTCAGGAGAACCAATGAAGATATGGAAGGATTCAAAAGCTATCTCAGCAGGATGAGGACAGTAACGATAAGTATCTTTTTCTTTTAAATCTTTGACTCTTACCTCAAATGAAGGACTTTTCTAATTTGAAAAAAATGCAAATAAAACTTTAAAAAGGAGCAGCACATATAACTGACTAAAAGAAACTGAACAAAATGGAGAAGAGAGAAAAAGAATACTGACCACATATATGCAACTATCAAATCATTTATGTTGTATTACTGAAACTAATATAATGTTATATCAATTATACCTCAGTTAAAAAAAAAAAAAAAACTGCTCAAGAAGCCACTGGAGAGGCCCACCTGGGAGGGAAGAAAGGCTTCCTGCCAGCAACCAGCCCCACATGAGTGAGACATCCTGGAAATATAGCCTTAGGCCCAGTCAAGCCTTCGGATGACTGCAACCCTGGCCAACATCTTGACTACCACCTCTTAAGAGATTACAAGCCAGAACCATCTAACTAAAGCTGCTTCTAAATTCCTGACCCACAGAAACTGTGTGAGACAATAAATATTTATTGTTGTTCTGGAAAAAAAAAAAAAAACAGAAAAAAGAAATCTATTTGAAAACTCTTGAAGTTATGATCTCTGTAATAATTATTAGTTAATGTCTCTCACTACATCCTAATAAGCAACATTCCTACCACTAAAACAAAGAAAGAGATAATAGATAAAACTTATTACTCATGTCAAAAAAAACAAAAAAAACAAAAAAAACACTGACCATGGATGTGAAAGGGAATCAAAAATAACTTCATCCATTCACAATTCTGCCCAGGCTGACCCTGACCTTGTCATTTAAGCGAGCATACATGTTACCTTCAGCATTTCTACCTTTCTAAATATATGTAGGCAAATATCACCCATGGAGGTGCTACAAACCTGATTTGTTGACAACTTCACTTGGTTCTATAATTAACTGTAGGGAAGCTTCATTCTTTCTTGAAGAAACTGGGTCTGACTTTGAATGTGATTTCTGGCACTGAGTCTAAAAAGAGATACAACATTAGATCTGCTCTATTAAATTACCAATTCTGATAAAACACATTTGCTTTTAAACTGAAAAAAAACAGTATTTAAAAACAACAGATCAGCTGTTAAAGATGCAAGCTTAAATAACTACTTAGAAAACAATTTCACATTGTTTAGTAACACTGAAATTTCATATAAGCTATCATAAAAACATTATTCTAATAGCTTTTAAAAACCTATTCTGACAGAAGATTGGATAAATTATGATATAGTCATATAACATAAAATTACAAATACAACAGTGAAATGAATAAACTACAGCAATATGAATGATTTAGCTAAACAACAAACAAGTTGCAGAAGTATATAATCTCATTTATGTAAAGCTCAGAACAGACACAAAAACATGAAAAACTATATATATACACACATATATAGTATTTAGAGATTCATTCTATGCAGAAGAAGTGTCAATGTAGCAGGCCTGATCACTTAAAAACCTGCTTACAGGACTAGTCTTTGGCTGGCACCTAGGGACCTGGCTTTCAAAATATTTCCTCCATTACCAACTGGTAAGGTTGTACCTGCTATGCCAGCCTGTCTGTATAAACAATGTGATTTATGGTAAACACCTGCTTTTTTTTCCCCTCAGGGAATACAGAACTTTGGTGAGCAGAGGGTTATATTTAACCAGCCCCCAATAAAATGGGCCAAGTCTCAAAAGGCTTTCCAGAGTAGAAAGACTGTACATGTTTTATGGCATTTCACTGGTGGATGCAATGAGTGTATTCTTTGTGGCCCCTCTAGAGAACATAGGAAGCCTGGTATGGATTCCTCCAGACTCTGCCTGATGCATCTTTTTCTCTAACTGAAGTGGCTTTGTATCCTGACTGTATGCCTATAATACATCTTAGTCATGAGTACACCTAACTACATGCAGAGACTCATGAGTCCTATCTAGTGAAGCACACAACATGTGGATGGATGGCAGTAGGACCTCTGTCATAAGTAGTGGAAGAAATGCTGACATAAATGTCAGCACACATCCATATGTGGTAAAACTATAAAACAAAGGATGAGAATGATGAACATGAAATTTAAGACAGTGGTTACCTCTACACAGGGAGGAGAGGCAAAAGAATAGGATCAAAAAGGGGCACATAGATGCTTCAAAGGTTTTGGTTATTTTTTACACTGAGGAATGGTCACATGGGTTTTCATTTGTTATTTTTAATACCTTATGTACATATATTTTTTCTTTTGAAAATCTGAAATACATAGTTATAAATTTTAAAAATATAGAAAAGAGAAATCTCAATACACGGCAGGCAGGAAAAAAAAACAAGTGAACAATTTTGCAGAAAAAATTGACAATATTTAACAAGTGCAGTTCAAATGTGCATATCCTAGAGAAATTCAGTTTACAACATGTATACAAGGAGGTATAAACAAAAGTGTTCACTATATCACTGTGATATAGAGGGAAAACAACTTAAAAATCTGCCAACAGGGGAATACATAAATAATGGAGCCACTACACTGCTAGCGGTGGATACACTATGGAACTCAATGACAAAAGTAACAAAAGTAAGTTTTCACAATATTCTGCTCCTTCCTGAGACATCACTAAGGATTTTTTAACATGTGTAAACCCAGAAGGATGAAGAGAAAAAAAAGTGTAGATGAGAGATGTCAATAAACTTTTTGAGGTTGGAAAGCATATCAGCAGCAACTAACCAGCCCAGAAAGAGCAGAAATATGCTAGCAATGGAGAAAGCCCAGAAGCACACAGATTTATGTTTACGGAAAAACCCGTAAGATCAAGGTACAAGGCACCTCTAAAAGAGGGGGTCCAGGTATGGCCTGCAAAGAGAAGAGTTGTTAAAAATATGTATACGAAGCAGTCAGTCACGGAGTCCCTCCTCTCCCAACTCTAACAGAAGATTAGATGTTTACTGTCTTGAGTTTCAAATCAGAGAGACTCTGAGCTCAGTGACATGAGACACAGTTGAAGATAAGAACACACTGAAAACAGAGATATTAAGTGGAAGTATTCAAATTGCACCTCTTCCCTCTTGCCCCATCTGGCTGAGAACACCTGTAGTTAGAATCAGATCCCCCAAGCAGGAGAGATTTTTTTGTCAGAGAAACTTATCAAGCCAAAAGAAGAAAAAACCTATAGATATTAGCATCTGGACATCCACAATGACATGATCCAGACAGATCACACCACAGCAAAATCTACCAATGTAAAATTCTAACTATGAAAGTAGAGTTTCCAATCACCATTTTAGTTTTACACTCTTAAAAGTGAGGAGACCACTAAGGATCACTGTACATCTGACCAAAGGCTCTAGTGTAAAAGGCAATGAGCAAAGTAAGCAAAAAAGTTACCTGCAGGAAATAGAACTGTACCAAAAAATCCTAATACAAAAAGTTAGAAGAACCTAACAACAAGAAATATCATGAAATTTCAGATCACTAAAGACAGATGAAAAGATTCTAAAAGCTTATAAATGTGAAAAAATAGTGACTCACAAAGGATCAAGGAGTCAAAACAGCATTCTCAACAACACGAGAAGCTTTATTAAAAAAAAAGAGCACGTCTTTAGGAATCTGACGGAAAATCATTTCCAACCTAGAATTTTATACCTGTAATTATCCATCATGAGGGTAAAGTTATGCTATTTTCAAACATTTAAGGTCTTAAATTCTCAGGAAGCTACTAAAGGATCAGTCCACCAAACAAAAAAAAGAAAAGATTTGGGATCCAAGAAATATGAGCTGCAGTACAGGAGAAAAGACAAGGAACTTCCCTGGATGATAAAGGGAAGTCACACAGCAACACCTATGTGACAAGCCTATGGGTGGACAGAAGCAAAAATCAGAGTAGAGAAATCTACAAAGGATATCTCCAGAAAAAAATTGAAAATGATAAATTACTTGATGGGTCTATATACACTGAGAATACATTCACCATTCTGTCAGAAAAACTGGTGACAAATTAGTCAGAGGTGCACAGAAAATCAACAAATTTTAAAACCATGATAATTAAATCGAGAAAACTAAGAGATAAGGGAGTGGCTAAGCAAACTGTGGTGTATCTATATCATGAGATACCTCTTAGCAATAAAAAGAAATGAATTATTGATATACACAAAATCCTGGATGAATCACCAAAGAATTATACTAAGTGAAAAAGACAAGTCCAAAAAGTTATATACTATATGACTCCATTTAAATAACATTCTTGAAATAACAAAATTGTAGAAATGGAGAACAGATTAGGGGTTTCAGGAGCTGAGTGGGTGAGGGTGAGAGAGAAGTAAGTACTGCTATAAAAGGATAAAAGGGATCCTGTAGTGGTGGAATTGTTCTATATCCTGTCTGCATCAGTGTCAGTACGCTACTTGTGATGTTGTACTATAGTTTTTGCAAGAAGGTACCTTTACAGGAAACTAGGTAAAGCCTACAGGGTCTTCCAGTCTACTATTTCTTATAGCTGCTTGTAAATCTACAATTATCTCAAAGCAAAAGGTTTTATTTAAAAAAAGTAGAAGTGCCCAATAATATCTTTCTATATAGTAGGTTCTCCTTTTCTACTTTTAAGCAGACTGGATTGAAATGATTAGATCCTCACTCTCAAGGATTGAGCTGGATCTGACATAAAATTTTAGTAAGACCCAGGCCACTTGTAACCTGCCCTGTGTCCTTCAGAATGAGTTCTTCTGGGTGACTGAGAACCTGGTGAGCCTGTTTAGCCCTTAAAGATTGCAATGTATTCAGTTCAGTCCTTTGGAGGTTTTTGTTTAACATGTTTTTAGCCTCTGTCCCAGACTGCTTCAAAATGTGGCAAATGTCTATTTGTAGTGGGCTCCTTTCCTGCAACAGGATTTTGCCTTGTTAGCATACCAAGACTACATGTTTCACTCTACCTTTCCGGCCCAAGGTTCCTGACTACCTCAGAACTTACAAATGTTCTTTAAGGAAAAGTGACTATCCACCTGGGGTGCCTCCAGGATTTCAATTTGTCATGCCATCCCTGTACTAGTAACAAAAGCCCTACTTTCCCACAGTAGACTCCCTCTGCCTGGGCCAATCCAAAACCCTCAGCTTTTGCCCAAAATTAGTAAATACTCTCAGGGAAGAAAATGATTAACAACATCAACTCATCTTCTAAGGATTCTTCTCTCTTTGGAATTTTAGTTCAACTAGCCCTTATTGCTTCCACAACTCCCAATGTCTCTAAAAATATTATGTTTGCATTTCATTCTCTTTTTTAACTAGCAATTGCACCAAGGGTGTTGACCTACTGCAATCTTGCAATCTATTACATCCCACCTAAAAGTGGAACCTCTAGCATAACCTTGATACCTTGATACCAAAGCCCTACAAGAACATTTTGAGAAAAAAGACAATATTGTTCATGAACATAGATGCAAGCATCTTAAATATTAGCAAACCAAATCAAATAAGGTTATTACTTTATGACCAAGTCATGATTATCCCAGGAAATTTAGCTGATTTAACTTTCAAAAATCAATTTATCACATTAAAGGTCTCTCAATTCTGACAGGATGGATCTGTCTTCATTCCTTGTAACCAAAAGGCTATATATGTTTAATTATTTGTTTACACAAGTTTTTAATGAATGTTATTTCCAGCACTAGAGGCATACCTGGGAGATACTGTGAGTTCAGTTCCAGACCACCTCAATAAAATGAGTATTGCAATAAAGCAAGTCACATGAATTTTTTAATTTCCCAGTGCATACAAAAGTTATGTTTACACTATACTGTAGTATATTAATATTAATATACCATATTATCTAAAAAAGCAATAGCATTGTCTAAAAAAAGTACATACCTTAATTTTAAAATATTTATTGCTAAAAAATGCTGATCATCTAAGCCTTCTAAATATCAATTTTTTGCAACAGTAACATCAAAGATCGCTGATCACAAATCATCATTAACAAATATGATTATAATGACAACATCTGAAATATTGTGAGAATTACCAAAATATGACAAAGAGACACGAAGTGAGCAAATACTGTCAGAAAAATGGTACTGACAGACTTGCTTGACATAGGGTTGCCACTAACCTCCAATTTGTAAATAATGCACTATCTGTGAAGGGCAATAAAGCAAATAAAACAAGGTTTGTCTATATCCAATTCTTCTCTCCAATTAGTGTTGTTCTTTTGAATAACTGGTCTTCAATTATAAGCTTCAAAAACTCTATTCCAAAGTGCTATTTTACAGAGTTACGTCAACCTATCCTCTTAAGATATATATAATCAATAAAAGATTGAGTCCCCTGTATAGCAATAAATTGCCTTCCGTTTTCAGAAAACAACCAAACTTGACAACCTGGATTAGGAACTTTAATAGTTGCCCACTTTCCTAAAAACCTAATTTAAGCATTATTTTAGGAAGAGTGAAAAGTGATTGCATTACATTTGATAATTCTAACTCCCAGACCTCCAATTTCAAACACAGGAAATGTCAGGCCAAAATTTTCAAAAAATACCTCTACATTTTATATAAACTCAATGGGAATATAGGATTTCCTTTTAAGAATAAGAATAAGAATAAGACAAACAACCAAAATGTATCTAACTATATATATTGTGTACTGCTTCATTCATTAAAATATTAAACCTATACCAGTTCTCTTTTTTCACTTACCTCTTTGCTTGGTGACTGAATACAAATGTCTTTTATTTTAGGTGTTGAATAAAGCACTGATTTTGTAGAATTTGTGCTAAAATCATTGGCAAGACCTAAAAAAAGTTAAAAATTTTTAAAAACAAAATATGTATAAAATCTTTCGGTTACAATTAAAAGAAGTCTGAAGAATTCTGTTGATTCTTTTAAATGCAATTAGTTTAACTGAAGTACAGGCATCAATTCGATAGTCAAATGTTCCTAAAAGGCATCTGGAACTAAAAAAGACAAACAAGGTTCCTGGAAAAACATGTGCCAGTTCTTCTTTCAGAGCTTATAAAAAGATGCATCTGTTTTTCTCTGGTTGGCCTATTCTTTTATTCCAATACCTTCTAATGCTGACCCACACTTGGAAAAGTTTTTGCCATAATTCATCTTTTCTTTAGGAAATCACCAAACGGTATCTCAAGCTCTCCAGTGAGCCCAAGAATTCTGCACATTTATTTCCATTACATGAAATACTTTCTCCTGTGTATGATAATTAAATTTATGACTTCTAGACTATAGGAATCTAGTACGACTGAAGGGAATAATAAATTATTCTCATTTTTGCCAGTATTGTCTTCAGTGGACCAGAAGGTACAAGAACTGTACGTGTACTCAAAATTCCTAGGAAAATATTTTACATATATTTAAATACTATAGTTGCTGAATTTGATATTAATAGGAAAAATTTATATTTTCATCCAACCCAACCCTCAAAGTCCATGTAGAAATGAAACCTTACTTTTTTCTTCAAAACAGTCTAGTAAGGTTTTCAGTATATTCTGGCCTTGCTCCGTATTAATGTCAGGTGCCCTAAAAAAAGCAGGAAAGAAAGGAAAATGTCAACGTATCATTTCCAAAAGATATTTGCTACCTATTAACATCTACTTTGACAATCCCTTATCTGCTTACTATAAAATGTTAATTTACTTAATAGGAAAAATATCACCATTACTATCTGAGGACAAAACAAGTATTTGGGAGTCCAAGAGTTCCTAGAAAAGGATGTTTAGTAATACATCATTGTCTACATTAACAATAAAATTACTTGACTGAATAGCCATGACTAAAGCTGTTTTAGACCACTGCTATACCTAAACAAGAACATAAACTCTTTTGAGCAAATTCAAACAACCCTGAAATGCTTCTTTAATTCTCTATGGTCAGAAGTCCTAACAGCTCCAAGTAACACAGTTTTCCCCACAAGATTTCAAATGCACTTTTGATTCAGTATCTTTACTCTTAACAGGAGCTTATGAATCAGTATACATTTTTACTTAGAAGTTGTATTGACACAATTGTAGATTCAAGTACAATTGTAAGAAATAACATAGAAGAGATCCCTCTTTGACTTTATCCAGTTTCCTGCAAAGGTAACATTTTGCAAAACTATAGTTTACTGTCACAATCAGGATACTGATATTGATAGAATCTACAATTTTATTTAGATTTCTCCAGTTCTACATGTACTCATTTGTGTGTTTATGTTTGTGTGTGTATTTAGTTCTGTGTAGTTTATCACATTTGAAGGTTCAGATATGGCCACCACAGTTAAGATACTGAGCAGTTCCATCACCACAAAGATCCTTCTATTGCCCTTTTAGAACCACATCCACCTTTTCTTTTAGCTCCATGGAATAAACTACATCTTTCTATTATTACCATTCAATCGACTTTAGAGTGTTTCCCCATAGCTGTCATTTAGTCAGAACTGAAACTGCTTCTTCCTGGTCCACCATTTAACAGGTGAATTTCTTTTCTCACTTCCATTAAGTCACTGCACTGCTTGCATTAATAGTCTTCTGTTAATATAAAATAACTAAGATGACTACACAATCAGTGGGCATAGAAATTATTATTTTAGTTAGAGATAATAGTTTTTCCTTTCTTCATTTAAAAATTCTACTTTCTGAAGATGGCAATAAAAATCATCTTAAAAGCTTAAGTATATAAATCACCTGGAAGATCGGCAGAATCTTCTCCTATAGTCATTTTTAAGATGATCCTGAAAGAAAAGTAAATCATCAATCTGGTGAAAATTTAAGTTCTTCATTTATTCATTCAGCAAGTATTTAGTGATTGTGTATTATAATACTATAAAGAGGAATTCTTCTGGATCAAGTGAAAAAGAACTTGCCTCATATCTACTGTTTCCAAAACTTTGTTTACACTATTTCCTTACCCTGGGATTTATTACATCCTCTTCCACTTCCTCCCCCTCCTCCCATACCTTTTCCATTAAAATCATATTATCTGGGCTTCCAATAATTCAAGTTGGTTAACTAATAATATCTACTTACCACCTTTCCCTACAGGGAGATCCCTCTGAAGTAGTAAAATAATAAACTGACATAAAATGACAATGAGAAAGAGAATGGAAGAGAGGACTATCTGTGGACACACAAATTTAACTTCTGGAAGATGGAAAACAAATGAAAACGTGGTAACTGATGAAACAGAGTAAAAGCAGAAGCGGCCTAAAGTAAGCTCACAAGATACTGTCCTGGATGAGGAGTGAAGCTGTTATGCCAGGAGAAAGCCTTAACTATGCAGAACTAGGAAACTCGAGATCTGAAGGAGCTAAAGAGACAGGAAATAAAAACAGAGCAATTCAAAGAAAATTTATATTTTCTGAGAACAGTAGATGCCCTCCCCCCACTTTCCCTATCCCCATAAATGCAGAGCTCAAAAACAGTATTCCATTGTCGCAGTTTTAAACATTACCAGCATCTATGGATAACCAGACACTAAGTTTCTAAAATAAAAGAGGAAGATCAAGATATAAATTTTAAAAAATGAAAAAGAAAAAGGCCCAAGAGGAAACTAATAGCAAGGATGAGGAAGATAATTCCAAAAAAAAAAAAAAAGAAAACACACACAAAAAAGAAAATGCTAATTAGCACCTTCAAGAGAGATTTGAGGTAATAATGGGCTCACAAATCAGAAATGGTATACTATAAGCACAAGACAGAGAGTGAGAAAAATTCTTAATAATTAAAAACATGATTACCTAAAATAATGCAGTAATTATGAAACAGCTAAGGATACTTCTAGAGAGAAAAAAAAAACAGAACAAAAGTCAAAGAGATGGAAAATGGGAGGAAAATAAAACAAAGATCTAAGAAATCAGAGAGTCCAACTTCTGACCAATAGTTATTCCAGACAGAACAAAAAGGCAAGAGATAAAAATCTAAAAGATATACAATCAAATTCCCCAAATCTGTAGGACATAAGTGGTCAGTATAATGAAAATTCAAGAAGATCCATACTTAGGAATATGAGTGAAATATTAGAAAAATTGAGTATAAAAAGATGCTAGAATGTTTCAAAAAAGAGAAAATAGGTAACCCCAGTAAAGAAGCAGTCCCCATCAATGGAAACAACAGGAAAAATAAAAAACACAGACATGCTGAAATTACAGATGGAGAGTAATACTGTGATACTCTGGGTCCTATAGTCTAATTGTAAAATCTACAAAGTTAAATTTTCTATTTGAAAATTGGACAGTAATAGATGAATAGTATGCTTTTAAAAGTAAGTATATTATTATCACAAAATGCTTAGTAAGCTTCACTTTTACTTGGCCCAATGGAATATAAATGACCCCATCTCATGTAGACATTCTCTTTACCCTACTCATGCTCTAACATCCTGAGCTGGGCCACCCTTCTGACTCAACTAAGGCTCCTACACACTCCTCTGGGTCACAGTAGCTTCCCATCCATAGGGACTGCTACCTTGCTTGGCCCCACCTAACGGTTTTTGGATTGAATTATCCTGGAAGCTGAAGACCTCTACTACATTTTAAGAAATTTCGAGAGCAGAGATTGTGTCTTAAGCTAGTTTACAGTCTTCCCAGAGCCTTGCCTAGTGCATTGTATATCACATAAACACCATTTTTTGTTATCTTTTTGACATGCCAAATACATAAGACCAAAAACTTTTGAGATAAAAATGTCTTTCTTTAAAGAAGGTGAGAGTGTTTCACATAGCCTCTATCTTCAGGAGGTATCTAAGGAGCAAAAGATTACGTCTATTTTATAGGTAGCAAACTAAGGAACAAAAACATCTAACAAGATTGCTTTTCATCACAAGTCATTTGATGGAAACTTAACTGAAGCACTAAGGTCTCTCATCAGTACTCAGCGTTCTGAAATACTTAAGTAAACCCCTGAGAATGTTGGTTAACTACCTTCCAAGGGCTAATTTAAGGTCTCCCTTCTATTTTCACACAATAAATTGAAAGAATCAAATTTGTACAATGAATGTTTCTGAATATTAAATAACCCCTGTAAAGTATTCTGTTCCTCTTTTAAATAGAAAAATTTTAAGGCTAAGATAGCTCATTCATTCAGCAAATACAAATCGAGCACCGCTAAATGTTATTTAGGCTTGCTAGAAAACAAGTGGTGAACAAGACAAACGAGGTCTCTTAATTCTAAATTAAAAGTTAGAATAGAGAAAATTTTAATTTTCAAAATACACATTCAAAAACTGCTACTTCAACTCATTTTTCATTCAATTTCAATTTTAGTTTCTTCCATTCACTGCGAGATTATGTTTCTCAAAGAAAGTAATACACAACACAGCAGAGCTTCTTAATCCCAGCACCACTGACATTTTGGGCTGGATAACTTTTGTTGTGAGGGCCTGCCCTGTGCATTTTAGAATGTTTAGCGGCATCCCTGGCCTCCACTCATTAGGTGCTCTTAGCACCCCCTCATCTATGCCCTCTCAAGACAACCAGAAATTTTTGCAGACATCTCCAAATGTCTCCTACAGGACAAAATCACACCAGGTTAGAAACCACGGAAGTCCAGGACTGAGTGAGGATAATCTCTCAACTCCTCTCTCCCCTCATCTTTTAAACGAATTATGACACAAAGTCAGATATTAGAACTAAAAGGCTCAAAGCAGTTCTAAGTTTATGATAGACATTTTAAAAGCAAACCTATGGTCAAAAGAATGAGAAGACAGCAGGATGGACCAGCAGCTGCTCTTCCAAGTTCCGTTTTGTCTATCTCTTTCTTCCTCAGTCTCAGAATCTAAGTGCAGTCCCCTAGGAAGCCCATTACACAGAGAAGGAAAGAGAACTTTGAAAGAGGGAGACAAGGGCAATGATTACAGAAGGCTGACGGGAGGCATGGAAAGCAGGAAAAGCAGTTTAGCGCGAGAACTACGACAAGCTTCAACCAGTCTAAGCTTCCCACATTCTGAAGGACATCATCCTAGAAGTAGGAGAAATTCGTTAACAGAAAGGCAGAGACCACAGTGAGAAAATAAACTGTTAATAATATCATTGATATTATGATTATTGATCACAGATTTTAAATGAATGTCAACACTGATACAAATAAAATACTGATCATGGTATTAAAGAAAGAGAGAAAGAATGAGAAGACAAGCCACAGAACACAGGCTGGGAGAAAACATTTACAAAAGGCAAATCTGATAAGGACTGTTATCCAAAATATACAGAGAACTCTTAAAACTCAATAATAAGAAAACAACCCAATTAAAAAATAAGACCTTAACAGACACCTCACCTAAGAAGATGTACAGATGGCAAATAAGCATTTGAAAAGATGTTCCACACATGTCAAAGGGAAATGCAAATTAAAATGAGATACCATTAAACACCTATAAAAATGACCAAAATCTAGAAGAACAACTCCAAATGTGGAACAATGGAAATTCTCACTCATATTGCAATGCAAAATGGCACAGCCACTTTGGAAGACACTTTCATGGCTTATCACAAAAGTAAACATACTCTTACCATATGATCCATCATTTTTTTCCTCAATCAACAGTATCAAAGGGTGGTATAGAGAATACTTTTTACCATAAGCACGTACATTGTTTACATTATATATAATGGTTAACTGAAAAAAAAATGCACAAGTTAATATCTGCAAGTTAAGTTTTACTTGGGGACCTTACTGAGAACTATAGGCCGTATCTAAGGTCTCTCAGATAACTGAGGAATGGTTCCAAAGAGGTAAGGGAGGAGTCAGGACATACAGGAGTTTTTTGGGGGACGGGGGTGGGGGGACAGATAGTCAAACATCAAAAGATTACTGCTGATTATAAAAAACGGACACCTCAAGTTCATTATTTTAGTGTTTCCCTAATATGGGAAGCTGCAAGAGTCTGGACTCATTGAAATTATTCCTCAAATAAGTATCTTATCTATCTAGGTCCATTATCCTGTTTTTCTCTGTTCTGACTTCCCCTCAGGCACATGACACCGAGGCGGGCAGCTGCAGTTGCGGGTGGTTTGAAGGTGGGCACTACGAAATGTTTACCGAAATGGCAGGCAATATTCTTAGTCCATAATACAGGCCTCTATGCATAGAAGCACACATACATATCTCTATTACAAATGCGAGTTAATCGATACTGAATTTTCTTAAAAGGAATGATAAAGTAGAAAATACAAGTTAATCAGTTGTATAAAATACAGTAACTACAAACGAAGTCTGAAATACAGAATAGTGAGTACCAAGGGAGTCCAGAAACATGCAAACAAAAAATGAGTTCCCGCCCCCTTCAGCCATTCACAGCTGGCACTTTTAAGTTGCAGCTGCCTTTCAGAAAACTTTATCTGTCAATAGCAGATGTCCGCCTCTCCAGACAAACAAGTCTGAAGCAAAGGCACATTTTCAAGGCGTTTCAATACTTCTCTGGCCAGAAACTTCTATGGAGGACTGGGAAATGGAGTTAGGCAAAAAAGTAGAAACCACAAGAGAAAGATGCCGTCACACCCGGGACTACAAGACGCCTTGAGGAAACAATACAAGTAAATTAACTCTGGCAATCCGCACACGATCACTCCCACTTCAAATAATTGGCGCGGCTGTCCCAGTGAAACCCCCCACAAGCCACAACACCTGTTAACGCTTCATTCTTCCCCGCCTCAGCGCGGGCGCCGGGCCTGCACTTACCAGACCCCAGGCAGCCATGTTCGGGCCCGGCAGTGCCCGCGGAGGTGGTTGGGGCGGAAGTCCACACGGTCCGTAGCTCCAAGCAGCCCGGTAAGGACCCAGCCACTCGGGTAGCAGCCAAAGTGGGAGCCCAGCAGCGCCCTGAGGCGAGAGCGGGCGGGAGGTACCGGGAACTCAGGAGCTACGACGCGGCGAGCGCGCCGACCCGCGCACCGCGCCCTACGCAGTTTAAAACCAGCTGCACATGCGCAAAGCGGGTCGTACGCCTCCAGACGCAGAAAGCCGTTACGGGCCCTCCCCCTCACTTGTACTCTCCCTCAGGACGGCCTTACGTAACTCCGCCCTTCATTCTTCCAGTAGCCCCGCCCATCATCTCGTAGTCCTACCCTCATCCTCCTGTCGCGCCTTCGTCACCTCCTCCTCTTCCCCCTTCCCCTTTTCCACTCGGACTCTGCCCTTCATGTGGAGGTGTAAAACTTCTCGACAATTCTATCATATAGTGAAAAGTCAAACTTGGAAGGCTAAGAGGTACAAATTGCAGAAGTCGTTTGAAGAGAAATATTTCACTGTGAAGCCTTGTCAGTCACACCCAGCCCTTTTATGTATCATCTCTGAAAGCAATAATGGTATAATAATAATAATAATAATGAAGATGGATGATGTATTCTTTTTTCAAATATGTGGATAATATTTTCTTGAGGTATTGGGAACAAAATTACTCTATGTAAGTAACCAATTAAGTATGATGTCCTGAAAGGAGTCGTAAATCGGGAGTTTTGAAACCTGCTCACTGGACTAGCTATGTCATCTAGGACAAGCTGTGGCACGCTTCTGGCTGTTTCCTTAATGACATAATGGGAAAGTTAAGTTAGAGGCTCTGAAGACTTGACCTCACCATTTTATGATTCTGTGAAACTATGTCCTATTTTTTTAATGATTTAATGAAAAATTGCAAGGGAATTTTCATCAGAAAATACATTACCATCTCAGACAAAGGAAACAAAAGCAAAAATAAACAAATGGGACTATGTCAAGCTAAAAAGCTTTTGCACAGTGAAGGAAATTATCATCTAGATGAAAAGGCCACCTGCTGAATAGAAGTGATATATGTGATAAGGGGTAAATATCCAAAATGTACAAAGAACTCACACAATGCAACTTCCAAAAGGCAAACAACCCGGTTAAAAAATGAGTAGAGGATCTGAATAGACATTTTTCCAAAGAAGATATACAGATGGCTAACAGGCACATGAAAATATGTTCAACATCATTAATCAACAGGTAAATGTAAATCAAAACCACAAGCAGATGTCACCAACAAATAACAAATGTTGGCAAAGATGTGGAGAAAAGTGAACCCTTGTGTACTGTTGGTGGGAATGTAAACTGGTGCAGCCACCATGGAAAACAGTATGGAGATTCCACAAAAAAATTAAAAATAAAACTACCATATGATCCATCAATTCCACGCCTGGGTATTTATCCAAGGAAAACAAAAACACTAATTCAAAAAGATTCACGCTCCCCAATATTCAGAGTAGTATATTTACAATGGCCAAGATATAGAAGCAACTTAAGTGCCTATTGACAGATGAATGAAGATGTGGGATATATATATATACAATAAAGTATTATTCTACCATAAAAAGAATGAAATCCTGCTGTTTGTGACAACATGGAGGAACCTAGAGAGTATTCACTACATGAAATAAGTCAGACAGAGAAAGACAAATACTACATGATTTTACTTATATGTGAAATCTAAAAAAAAAATGAACAAACTTAACAAAACAGAGATGGTTATAGATACAGAGAACAAACAGGTGGTTGCCAGAGGGTAGGGGTATGAGAGGAGGAGAGAAATAGGTGAGGGAGATTAAGAGTTACAAACTTCCAGTTGCAAAATAAATCAGTCACAGGTATGAAATACACAGTGTGGGGAATATAGTCAATAACTATGTAATAAAAAATACATTACTTATTGAATACATTCATTAATCAAGAGTTGAGCTAATAAATGTTTAAAACTTGTAATGCTTTAATAAATGTTATCACCTGCTAAGACCCTTTTTTGGTAGGGAAGAGGGGTTAAAAATTAACTCTGAAATCAGATAAGTCCGGGTTCCACTCTAATCCACTAATTCTGCCATCATGCGCAAGTTAATTAAACTATATATTTCTCAATTCTCTTGTCTGTGAAATGGGAATAATGTTAAAGCTGTTGAGATATGGATTAATTCCTTTTTAGATCTAGTTGAAATGCCTTGAACATACCAAGATTTCAATCGATCATGCTATTGAAATTATTATAGAGCTTTTTTAACTTGGTCTAGCAGAAATTTTGCCAACAAGACTACATTACATAATTCTGTCTCACATTTGGTAATTTTTTTCCCTTAACAAAGGCACCGGGGATTGAACCCAGGACCTCATGAATGCCAAGCATACACTCTACCACTGAGCTATCCCTTGACCCTCACATTTGGAATAGATAACAATGTACACTACCATTTATTGAGTGCACACTGTATGGCAAGTTCTATCCCAAATGCTTTCCATGCAGTAACTTATTTAATTCTTAGAACATTTCTATGAGAAAAGATAATTAATAAGCATATTTTATAAACAACAGAACTGAGACACACTTTAAGTAACTTTCTCAAGATCACACTACCATTAAAGGCAGAGCTGGGGATAAACATTAGTATTCTGACTCCAGAACTTGGCACTTAGTTACTATACTCTTTTTACCTTCAGTGAGAAATTTTAGCAAGCACAATGATAGATATACATTTCACATGTAAAATTATATCCTCTAGCTTCCACTGGAAACTAACTCTCAGAGGTATTTTGAGGAACCTGAAATGTAATGACATACTCGTGTAGAATGCAGGGGTTGTTGGCAAGGAACCGGTCTGTTCTAGAAAGTAAATGGAACAGTATCCTTATGAAAACAAAAAGTTATGGAGACACCACAGTTCCCAAACTTTTCGGTTCCCTCTGCATGTGTCCTAGTATTTAATCGCCTCAGCACAGTTTGAGCATCCTAAAATAGGGCTGCTAGTTGATGGAGTAATGTTTATAAAACCCAGATCTGTCATTACAAACGTCCCCCTACCAAAAAAAAAATTAAGATCAGTCCTTATGAACTTCTATGACAACTGACTAAAATCTTGAGGTTTTCCACCACAACTACTTACCTGGGTAAGTGGTATATGTGTGTGTATTTATGTATCTGTCTGTGGAACTATGTGTATTAAATACGTATATAGAGAAAAAGGTGTACAGAAATTTAACTTGAAAGAGAAGTAGAAACTTTTAGTTACTTATGATCTTATGTTGTAGATAATTTCAAATTTATAATTGTTAAAACTATTTTAGAGAATATTTTAACCTTAAAAATGACACTCCAAAAATCAATTTTTCTAGAAATTATGACATAGTTTCAATTACAACTTGAAATTCACTTTATTCATAATAGACTCAACTGGCAATCTTCCCATCAACTGGTGAATGAATAAGCAAATTGTAGTGCATCCATTCTGAGGAATCAGCAATAAAAATAAACTAATGAGACAGGCAATAACATAGATGAATCTCAAAATGCTGTACTAAGTGAAAAAAGCCAGACATCAAAGTCTATCCACTGTATGAGTCCATGTAGGTGACTACATAAAACTAGAGGAACACCATTTGCAGCAACATGGATGCTCCTGGAGAATGTCATTCTAAGTGAAGTAAGCCAGAAAGAGAAAGAAAAATACCATATGAGATCGCTCATATGTGGAATCTAAAAAACAAAAACAAAAACAAACAAACAAAAACAAAGCGTAAATAAAGGACAGAAATAGACTCACAGACAGAGAATACAGACTTGTGGTTACCAGGGGGGTGGAGGGTGGGAAGGGATAGACTGGGATTTCAAAATTGTAGAATAGACTACACTGTATAGCATAGGGAAATATACACAAAATGTTATGATAACTCACAGAGAAAAAAATGTGACAATGAGTGTGTATATGTCCATGAATGACTGAAAAATTGTGCTGAACACTGGAATTTGACACAACATTGTAAAATGATTATAAATCAATAAAAAATGTTAAAAAAAAAAAAAAACTATAGGAACAGAAATGAGATCAGTGATTGTCAGGGGATGAGGTCAGGGGGAAGGAGCCAGGAAGGAACTTTTTATGGTGGTGAAAATAATTCAAGTCTTGATTATGGTGGTAGTTACATGACTATACATATTTGTCAAAACTCCTGTAACTGTGCTTCTAGAAAAAAAAAAGATGACTTTTGCTGTAAATTATATCTCAATAAACTTTACTTGAAAAATTAAGAACATGAGAGAGAGAAAAAAAAAAGCATATCAACCAAATGCAATGTGTGAATTTCAGTTTTACTAATTTTTTTAGTGGAGGTACTGGTGATTGAACCCAGGACCTCATGCAGGCTAAGCACACACTCTATCACTGAACTATACCCTACTCACCAAATGTGTGAATTTTGATCCAAGTCTGGTTGAGAACAAAGAAGCTATACAGAGCATTAAGCAACAGTAGAAAACTAAAGTATTGATTATTGAATGACAGGGAATTGTACATTTTTTTAAGATAGTATAATGCTGTCTTGCTGCTGGAAGAGAATGTCCTTACTCTTTCATATTCTTTTCCCATCTACATACATTCACTTTAGTAGCCTTTTCTGACAAAATTATCCTCAGATACAAAGGCTCTACAGGACTGTAATTGCCGAGTTAATAAAGTGTGCTTGTAATATGCACACAATAGGTGGCAGCAGCGTTCACCAAAAGCAAAACAAAGCAAAACAAAACCCCCCAAAACAAAGAACAATATTATGCACTGGATCTTAGAGGTCTGCGTGGAGTCCGTACGTTTAAAGTGCTGTATTACAAACTGACTGAGCTTTATGTTTCCTAAATTACTTTTGTGTCAACTGTTTGAGTCTTAGTTGCAATTATATTTTATTATATATACACTGTTTCTCTTAACAAGAACACAACAAATCTCTATCCTGTAGCCAATAGTTTACTTCTCTTCAGTGTAATTCTTACCTCATACAAAGGAGCTTTTGTCGTTTAAAACACACTTCAACTTTCAACACTTTAATAATGTAGTTCTGCGTTATAATTTTAACCTTGCAAAGACAAATTACTTTGCTGGTACTAAGCAAAAATTTAAATAATGTACATTCATATTTTTGACATGGAAATGTGCTCTGGATACATTATTTGAAAAATGCAGTTTATCAAACAGCATGTACATTATTTACCTGATTACATAAATATATACAAGTAGAGAAAAAGTGCCGGAAAAGTGCCAAAAAAGTGATGATACATATCCAAACAGTGCTAATGGTATGGATAGTAGAATAAGATGTGATTTTTTTTTTAATATATGATTTTCATTCCCTTCTTTATGCTTTTCTTTTGCTTAAACTTATATAATTTTTCTACTTATAATAAAAAATAAGACATTATTTAAGTTAATTGTGTATAGGACATGATATGTAAGATGTTTGTAAATTCAAGTGCCTACAGAAATTTGTAAACAATAAAATGCCAAAACTAGAGCTTATTGGCAACCCCTACCAGTAAGAGATTTATGAGGTAAATGAAATAGGTAGGTAAACTGCAAAGACATGAGGTAGAAATGATGTGCTGTTGACATAAAGAAAATTTGTCAGATATTGAAAAACTGTTCATGTTTGCAAAATGCAACTAAATGGTGGAGTACCTCCAATGTTAGGATAACTTTGCACTTGTTCCTATAGACATTAAGGAACTGTATTGATCTGAGGTCAGTTACATAAGTTTATGATAGCTAATTTAAGCATTTATCAGCTTGCGGAATTGTTGGGAGGGATGGGGAAATAACAAATTTTGGGCTTTCAGAAATAATTTCCAAAGATACACAGCAGAACTGAACCACCAAGAGCCAGCCGCTACATGTACAGTCAAGAAGCAATCTGGAAACTGGGAAGCTGATGCCAATGCTGGAGTCTCCAGAGCCATGCTGATACTGCGTAAGCAGAAAATGACCATAATTACAAAACTGCCATTTCAAGGAAGCCACCACAAATAAGAAGCCTCTACGAGCAGGAAGCATCCTTACCACTCCTGGCTTCAGAAACACACCATACCATACCATATCTAATTGTTATCAGAAAACCAATGTTCCATGCCTTGACTATCAACACTCATGAAACTAGTGATCAGACACTGAGACTTCTGATAACATTGCTATCAAAAAGTCAGATGCCTAACCATGCTGGCCCCTAGAAAAACCAAAGGCAGTGAAAGAATGAATTCTGTCTGTTCTGCCTTCCCAGCATTAAATGCATGACCACTCTAGCTGCAAAGAGGTCTAGGAAATGTAATTTTCAGCTTTTCAGCCTCTGCAGTAAAGAATGGCACACTAGAAAGGGTTGGAACAGATGGAAGGCACCAACCTGCGATTAATATGGTTAACAAATTAAATCACTCTGACAGAGCTACCTTGTCTTTTTTTCTCCCAAAAGACCTAGAAGAAACATTTTCTGAGTAATAATGACTGTGGCACAAAGTTTTCATATAATCATTAAAATTAAAGCTGTGTTTTTCAGTTACAGATTGTAAATGTAAATGTATTCAGCTCACCTATCTTCAAAATTTACTACAATTAATTGTGATGCCAATGGTACTAAATCATCAATAAACATTAAGTAAAACAAAAATCAAAAATTAGAAGTACCGGAGGGAGATTGGGTCCAGATTTATTGATTGAATCAATTCCCATCACTGGATAGTATTTTAGAGAGGCCTTAGATATTGTAAAGATGTGCATTCATTCACTTGAATAGTATTATAACATAGATGACTCAGAGCATTAAAATTTTGGTTTTATTTGAGTTACTCCATTATACTCCACTCAAAGTTGTTGAGTTGTATTTGCCATATATCTTGATTTATAGCAAATTCCTGTGACACAGATACTGATGATGACTATAATAGTTGGACTTTGGTGTATTTTCAAAAGTTTCATAGTAGCATAATTGTTCTACATGGCAACAGAAGAATCATATGTTAAACAATGTTCACACTTGTCAGAAAAAATCTCCTGTCTCGGTGGAGGCTAACTCTTCAAAATAGAATCATATTTTTCAGCTGGAAGCTATTCATTTAATAAATAGTTACTGCAATCTACTTCTTATCAACTGTGATTTCAACATAATCCCTGTATTTGAAAAACTCAATTTTCTGTTGATATAGAAGCTATACCTGTAACTAAAATATAATGGTACAAATATTGCAATAAAAATGTGCAAAATACTACTGGAATGCAGGGTGAGAGAGATAAACGTTCCCCTTGGGGATGGGGAAGGCTTCAGGAAATCTTCACGGATAAGAATATATTCAATCTAGGTCTTCAAGGATAAGTAGGGAGTTATCATATTAACAAGAGGAAAGCAGGGCATCCAAGCAAGGTGCACAGTGATTGGAAAGAAAGAGAAGATAGGAAAGACCATAAATTATTGAGACAACTGAGAGTAACCAAAGTTACTAGGTGAGAGAGTATTTTTTAAGGAGTTTTGATTTAAAAGGGCCCTTTAATGAAGGATCTGTGTGCCATGTTTGAGCACATAATTGGTGGTCAGTAAATATTTACTGCCAAATTTAAAAAAAAAAAAGAATGAATCTGAAAGCACTTAGAATCCATTAAAATGTTTGAAGCAGGGGAATGGCTTGATTACATTGCATTTTAAATGAATCAGAGAGAAAAAGGGTGGAAAGTAGGAGGGTCCTTAAAAGCCAGTTGCAGCTCTTCAGACAGGAAGTGAAGAAACAGTTATCTCAGAGAAGTTCACTGGCTTGTTCAAGGTCTCAGCTGGTTAGTAGCAAAACTGGCTTCTTGCCCTCTGCCCAAACACTTTTTCTATGGTATTTTCTTACCTACAAATGTATTATTCACCACCTAAAACTTGGGAGGAGGAGAGACATAATTTGAACATTGGTATATTAAGGATTAATTTGCCTTGCAAATTGTCAAACCAAAGCAATTTTGAGAGGCTTTTGAACTGGTTTTTCTTTAATTTGGTTTAGTTTTTTAAAAGATAAGAAAGACATAATCAACAAGATACATTATTTCTCAGAAAGATTCCTATCTTTACATTTTTCTAGAGACATTCTTTTTTTCCCATGAAACTCTCTGGCTATAAAGCCAGTGACTACTTTTCTCCTATTCCAACCACTGATGTTTCCCAGCGTCCTGTCTCCCATGTCCCTTCTTTTCATTTCTCAGCTCTCATCCCTCCTTTCACTTCCCGCTGTGTGACACCAGCTACCAGCTGCCAAGGAGGTTGATTAGGTCATTTATCAAATCAGGAGGTTTTCCTCTGTCATTCAAGTCACTTTCTTAAAATACTGAAACTAAAAATTAGTTATAGTTTTTGTCTCCAAAAAATTAACTTGGACTTATAGTCTATCATTTGAAGTCTGGGATCACAGGAAGTAGGTCTCAATGTAATATAAAGACAAGGCAGTAATTTTGAATCTTCAACTCTAATTTCAGTTTCAAACTATTTTCATTTAGTTAATGTACCTCAACACGCTTCTCTAGTTTACTGATATTCAGTCTGTATTGTTCTACCTGAGCAGAATTTACTTAATGATTGTAATGGGGTTCCCTGTAGGATCACTACATGTCACAAGGATTAATTAAGCCTCAGACACTTCCACTAGGTTCTCAGTCACCTTAGAACACCTTGTAGCCAGAAGGAGCAAATGTCCCCTGTTCTTTGGAGCCAAATAATTCAGTCTCTCATTTCGCCAGCAAAAGTTTTGTTCAGATCATATATCAACTTTTTTTTTTCAATTTAAGCTAAATTTAACAAAAACCAAGCCACCCATGTTTCCCTGGGCATCCTGCACAGATCCCCCAAAGTCCCTGCTGTGGAAATGTACTGGTGCCCCTTCAGACTCCAAGCCTTAAATAAAAACAGCTCAAATGAAATTTTTAGGATCATCACTTGAAAGCAATGAGATCTGGATATCCAGAGAATTCATTGGAACACCTGAAGGGCACCAAGAAACCAGTGGGGTTCAATAGGTTGATGCTTGTACTGAGCAACAGTTCAGGGTAGACTCCAGGTGTCCTCTGCTGGGTATCTCTGATGTCCTGCCAACTACATCATGAATGTGCACAAAAAATTAATCAATAATCCATCTAAGAGAAAAATAGAAAAAGTTATTTGAGCCAACCTGAGGATTATAATCTGGGAGACAGTCTTTCAGAAAGCTCTGAGGCCTGTTCTGCATGTTACAAGTCAAAGCACAGTTATATAAGTTTTTGAGACAAAGAGTTATACATCTTTGTATGCATTGACAGTTTACACAATTCAGATCTGCACATACAAAGTGAGTAGTGAGCCATCATGCCCCTTCCAAGATTAAGAAGGAAGGGGATCTCCTAGGGAGGTCTGGTTAAGCAGAGGTACAATATATACTAAAGGCAAGGGAAGAGGCCCAAATGGACAGAGAAGAATTTTATGTTTACATTTTTCTTGTCTTGACATAAAATATAAATTTTATTTCATCATACCTCACTCTGTACACAGTTTGACTCCTCACATCTACAGTTGCAGCTCCAATGGAACCCCTATTGTTGGGGGAAACCATGTGGTCTCTCCATTAAGAAAGGAGTTTCATAGGAGAGGGTATAGCTCAGTAGCAGAGTACGTGCCTAGCATGCACAAGGTCCTGGGTTCAATCCCCAGTACCTCCATTAAGAAACAATTAAATAAATAAACCTGATTACCTCCCCCTAAACCCCCCCAACCCCCCAAAAAAAGTGTCAGACTGGAAATCCCTGGCTTGCTTTAATTTGTGAGAATAGGCTAGCCTAACGGGGGGGGGGGGGGGATGCTCAGGCTTCAGGCCTGGCTTATAAACCTAGAGTAATTCTGAAATATTGAAGATGAAATAGCAAATGGTGGAACCTCTCAGGTCCCCTGCAAAACAAACCAGAATTCCTGCAATTTTCCCTTCCCTCATCGTTCTTTATACAATACTGGGCCAAATCCAGTCTCTCAAGGACCACATGCCCCAGTGTAGCTCTATAAATCTCACTAGATAGCTGTAGGGACCCAATCTATGCAACACAGCATCAGTGATTCACTGCTTAGAAAGCATACAAGAACAAAATGAAAGTTTGAAAATTTACAGCTTTCTCTGCCAGACATATTTTGCCAAATATCCACTGGTAGTTCACCAACTGAAAATCCTGACAAAAGAGTAAAAAAACCTTATGTTCTCATAACTGTGGCTTAGATTTAGTGGGCCACCAAAATGTGCATGATAAATAGCTCCATTTTTCTCAACTCTGAAATATAGTCATTCCTCAGTATCAGCAGGGGATCAATTCCAGGACCCTTGCAGATATCAAATCCTTGAACGCTCAAGTCCCTTATATAAAATGGCATAGTATTTGCATATAGCCTGTGTCACATTGTCCCATGTACTCTAAATCACCTCTAGATTACTTATTATACCTAATACAATGTAAATGCTATGAAAATAGTTGCCAGTGCATGGCAAATTCAAGTTTTGCTCTTTGGAAATTTCTGAATTTTTTTTTCTATTATTTTCTATCTGTAGTTGGTTGAATCCACAGATGTGGAATCTGTCAATACAGAGGGCCAACTATACTTAGAAATAGTTTTAACAAAATTATCCTATGAAGTAATTTTTAATGAAATGGAGTTAATTCAAATCATGTCTTCTGAGGATAAAAATGAACAGCAATAAACAAAAAAAAGTGGAAGAAAACAAATGTGACCTTGATGTTTCCTTGAAAAGTCCATAATCTCCACATCTGTTCCTTTTATCCTCTGATGATGTTAATCTTCTGTTTATTTTGCTATTGTAATTCTAAACACATGTAGTTTTCTCAGAGACAACCCTCTCAGAGTTGACCTATGCCTGTTCTTTCTTACCTCACAAAAAGAAAAAAAAAAAAGTGTGTGTGTGTGTGTGTGTTGGTGGTTTAAAATCGAGATGGGACTTCCTCTTTAAACAGTTGCCTTTTCCTCTTACACAAGGAAGATCTCATTTTGTTTGAGACTGGATAAAGTTAAACAAACCATATACCAACCAGAGGGTATGATGGCTAAGAAGCCCCCGAAACCAGCTCCTCGCAGGATCTTCCAAGAAAGATCAAAGATTACTGCTCTACCCTTGTACTTTGAAGGTTTTTTATTAGTCAAGCGGTCAGAATACCAGGTAAGTCCATAGATGACAATGTTGAACTAGAAGCTTCTGTCTTAATATAAAATTTATTTCATAGTGATATGATGTTACTAGGGCCTTCTTGTTTCTGCTGGGATTAAACCCTCTTCCTTGAGGGCAGAAACAGGTTTTCAGTTTTCATAATTTAAATACAATGTATGGCTTAAACACATTTGTGTATATATGTGTGTATTATGTATAATAATATAAGGTTCTAATGTTAAGCCACTAATGTAAAAAATCCTAAATTTCCAAGGAATTTATTTAAATATCACAAGAATTTAGCTTGTAAGATAAAATCTTTCCTATATATTTTTCTCTGCAGTTTACTACTGTGCTTCCACGATGACATGTACCATTAAGATAAAATACTATGATTGAAATTAAACCTTCTGCTACTATTGTCAGTTGATTAAAGTTTACATATGATGATCAGATTATTTTTTATGATAAACTTGAAAAAAATTATAGAAGTGATAAAATTGATACTGTTTAACATTATGTATAGTTATATGTTCTAAGACTGTTCAAGACAGTGATTTTAAAAGATAATACTTTGATTGCTCTATGCATAGTATATACACTAAACTACATAAGTATATTCACTAAGGAAACTCACAAGGCATTTTGTATTTTATAAACGTAAAAATGAAAACTTATACTTAGTTAAAAATCAGTGCTTTTGAAATACTAACTGTGGATAATTTGAAATTAATTGGAGAAACATGAAAGTGTTACTAAAGAAAAAAGAAATCATAAACTTAGGCCAAATTTTGTAAAATTTTAATATTAATTGAAACTAGAAAAATTTAAGTGTTTTGAGGAATGCCATAAGAAATGTTTAATAATGACAAAAACATTTTCTGAGGATTAATTAATGCTTAGAAAAAATTATGTAGGTAAAAATATCTATAATAACATATTCATATTTCTTGCATATATAATCAGATCATTTACTATTGGAGAGTAAAGACATGGTAATTTGTACTGTTATGTGTGTTAAACATAAAAATATATAACATAGTAATATTTGTCAGTTACACTGGAGTATTTTTTGATTGATCCTATGTGCTTTTTAAAATGAGTTCAATCTTGTTACCATGGGTTAGCTACATTATTACATTTTGCCAGGAAAGGGGAGTAGGGAGAAAGAAATTTCTAAATTATAATTTAAATTTGATTATTCATTGAATTTCTTCCCCAAAGTATTTACAATAACTGTTTCTGATACTGGGCTCCTCTTAGTGTTTAAAAAAGGCATTCCACTGGTACGGTTAGCAGAAAAAACAAAATTTCAGAGTGTCAATAAAATATGTCTTTACCTGATGGCTTGGCCATTTACAGACTGTGATCTTATACAAGTTACTCAATCTTCTTGAGGCACAATTTCCTCAACTGTAAAATGAAGAGAATATGACTTACCTCCAATGTATAATGCCTGGGATACAGTAGATGTTTAATGAATTTCTTCATTTAAGGAGTGTTATAATGTGCCTCTTGTGCACCAAGCATCACACTCAGTTCTGTAAAATATGAGTAAAACTCAAAGATCCTACCTTCATGAGGCTTGGCTTAGTAAGGAGTAATGACTCACCTGAATGCTACTCTAACTTTTCTTAGAAAGTATGCTTTGAAATGGAAGGAATAAACAATAGGTGTAAATATTTCTCATGAAATTAACTTGTGTTTCCACTTGAATTCATAGCAAAGTATCTTTTACTTATATGTCAGGGAAAAGAACAAGAGAACAACAGTAATGTCTACTAACAGGGTGGTTTCAAGGATTGAAGGGATAATATATGTAAAACACCCAGTTCACACTAAAGATTAGATTCATTCTCCTTCCATTTTATTATTTATTACATTTTTTATTATAATAAAATCAGTTTATAATGTATTAATTTCTGGTGTATAGCATAGTGATTTAGTTATACATATATATTCCTTTTCATATTCTTTTTCATTATAGCCTATTATAAGAAATTGAATATAGTTCCCTGTGCTATACAGTAGGACCTTGTTGTTTATCTATTTTATATATAGTAGTATCTGCAAATTCTGAACTCCTAATTTATTCCTCCATCCCTCTATTTCTATCACATTCTTATTAACATACAAAAATCAGTTTTGAATCCACAAGTAACACAGCTCAAAGGAGAGCTACAGTGATGAGTAGAGTGCTTGAAAGTAGAAGTGATGAGAAAAAGTGAAGGAAAATAGTGGGCCAGGGAATCTTTGAAATGGAGGTGAGCCGACGGTATAAAGAAGGTCACCTTTCCAGCTTATGGGCTAGAAGAAGCTGGGAGGCTCTGCAGAATTGTTCGGTGAGTTCTCTGCTGAAGGAATTCAGGACATTTAAGCTAGAAAAAATAAAACTGGGGAATAATCTGTTCTACAGGAAGATTACACGGTGAGAGGTATTTCTTAGCTGTTTTTGCGCACTTTTAAGAACTAAGGAGCTTTGCCCCCAGGAAAAAGAGCTAACATACACCATTTTACATGCAGAGCCAAAAAGTCCATGGATTCCAGGTCAAGAACTCATTAAAAGTACACAATCTTCATGGAAAAGATAATGTGCAAAGATTTACTTAAACCACAACACTAGAATTCTAGATTGATTGGGAAGGTTTATTCAATAATAAAAGCTATTAAATTCCACACTGGGATACCAATGGCATCACAGTTCTTCCAAATGGAGAAAATTCTCATTTTTTGTGGAACTATTTGAAAAGAAGAGAGTTTGGGCAACATCTCATAGTTTCTTCAATCTGTGATGTGCTAACATTAAAAACATTGTGTGTAATAAGTCCTCTTATTAGTCTGGACACAGAATACAGTCATCACAATAACACCAAAAGAACATTTCTCTGACTAGTCTTCTAATTGCCACTAATTCTATTTGAAACATTTCAGGGCTATTTCTATTGTGCTCTCAAACATAGTTCTCTATGCTAGTAATCTCCAATTTTTTAAAATAAGACACTCCTTTCAAGAAAACATTTTTGAGCACAGACCTCTAATACAAGAATATTAATTTATTTAGAAATTATATGTGAGTTTTTTATACTAATCCTCCAAACAAATTATTAACTATATGCAAAAAAGGAATTAAAAAGATGAAATAAATGAAATATAATGAGACATTCTAAAAGTTTCTTCCCCAATGGGATCACCTTGTATGCCTCTGGGGTTTATGTGCTCCACTTTGGAGACCACTATACAACATTCGTCCTTAAGCAAAGGCACTTTACTCACAAGAAAAAGAATGGGAGCTTTTTACTGGGGCAAGGAGACAGAAGTATCAGTCTTACTGCAGAACTTGGGCAATTCCTTCAAATCTTTTAATATGTTTCCTGTTTTGTAAAATGGATACACTTTTGAGTAACTGAAGGGGTTGCTGTAGTGATCAAATGGACTACATAAAAAGGGGTATATTTTCTTGAGGTGTTGACGTATGGAAGATACCATGCTAAGCTCTTAATGTCCTGTCACTCTGATCTCACAGTAACTCTTCCAGGTAGAAATTATTTTATACACTTCACAGATGAGTGAGTTGTTGCTCACAGAATTTATGTTCAAGATTTCTCATCATTAAAGAGTCTAGCTTGGATTTTATTGCAAAGACTTTGACATCATGCTGCCTTTCAAACTAAAGTCTAATTTCATTTTGATGGTCGGTTTCCAAACGTTAGGAATGTCTAGTCACTAGATTCTTTATCACATTGAGCTCAACAGTGAGCTCAGCAGACTTTGAAAAATTCTTGTTTAATTGAAGAAAAATGAGATTATGACCTTAAAGTCAAAATACAAAGTCATCTAATGATTACAAAGCTAGTGATAAATCCAAAAGTCCCGTTTCAGTGTTTTTCTTACTTCAGCAACTGAACACAAATGACTGCTTAAAAGTAAGAAACTTTATGTTAAATGTATTTCATTCAAAAATGTGTCCTTCAAAGTTAATTTTTAAAATATTTATGTATCTCTGTAGATATAAATATATACCTAGATGTTGATCATTGAGTTTGATATTTATAGATGACTCAGATTATACTGGTTTTCAGGAGCACTTATCAGAAACTAAATCAAGACTGTGACTGGCAGGTCTCTGCACACTGAACGTAAGTTTGATCTATTGTTAGGTTTGTGGCTGTGGTTGGCGTTCACAGGGCCTACTGATATTTTTAATCTTACTTTACTTCCACGCTGCCTTTTTCTCAGCTTAATGCCTTTCTTCTTGCTTCTTTCCCAATCTAATAAACCCTCCTTATTCTTTTCTATGAATCTATATATTTGTTTACCATAAAACTCCTTTTTGCCTCATTAATTCTACCCAATTCATAGAATTCTCTCATGACTGAACACCTCTATAATTTATCTCAAGAGTACAGATGCACGTCTGCATGTACACACAGAGGGAATGCAATAAACCTTGACTGCTATTAGTGATTTTAGTTTTTCTGTCTTATGGCAAGTTAATACTAGTGAGGCTATTTAAGAAGATGAACAGAGTGGTAGACTTTAACTGTAGAGCTTTCTCTTGCTTTCTTTTCCTTCAAGAATCATAGACTCTCAGGTTTGGACTTGATCTTGGATGTCATACTTCAGTAAAACCACAAAACCTGTGATTAAGTTCTCTAACCAATATGCCTACATTCCAATCTCCTTCCCACTCTCTCTCATCCCATCCTAGTTCCAAAATACAGTGTAGCCTTGACTTCCTCCTTGCATTCAGAGACTTACCTCTAGAGCAGGATGTGAAAGCCTGAAAGAGAGAGTCATGTTTTTTAAAAAGCTCCAAGATAAATTTGAATTATTTTATTATTTAATCTCAAGTCATTCTGAGAAAGTTCATGTATTTTTCAGAGTGACTAGACACTTTCATGGTTTTTCCAGAACACCTGCTTGTTCTGTAAACAAACAGTATAGGTTAACAACTTTTCAAGCCAACTTTCTCAATGCAGTTTTCAATATATTAAGACAATAATGAAAGGGTGATTTTATATAGAAGTGACAATGGATTTCACTATTCTGGTTTACAAAATATCTTCTCCTTCTTGTACATAATCTCACTGAAAGAGATCTGCTTTAGAGATTTTTAGATGCCACCATTGTCACATACACATACAAATCACCATGTGGAAAGAGTACTATTATATGGATAATAAAAAATGTGAAGCATCTGTCAATAATGTGAGTGATGAGGCCATGCTTTCCCCACCCTCCACTGGTCAACATTTATGGAACCCTTGCTATGTCACTGGTCCTATGTACTTTCCATACATGACTATTCAATTCAATCTTCAACAGCAACTCTATGAGGCAATAGCAGGAGGCTGGTTTCCCTACTTCTATTCTTGGTCCTTTAACATTGAACTTATTCTTACAATTCAGTGGCTTTTAATATATTCATAAAGTTGTGCAGCCATCACCACTATCTGGTTCTAGATCATTTCCATCATTCTAAAAAGAAACTCTATTAGCAGTTACACACATGTCCCCTGCCCTATACATTTTTATACCCATTTGTTGGGATTTTTCCTCTCCCTAGTTTGAAAGCAGGTGAAAATCAAGACATAGGAATCACACAAATGAAGATCAATTCATTACTTTTATTATTAATAAAATCTATCAATATATGGTTTAGATTTAAGGCCAAAACTGTGCTAATACTTTACCTCAGATTTAGGTAGCATTGAGTCACTTAGGTAGTACTTTGAATCACTGACTCAGTTTAAGAGCCACAGCCTGCCTCTCTTGGAGGTCCTTTGCCACATGGCAGGGAACAGAGCAGAATGCCCACTCTGTCCTGGTAGGCTGAATAGGACAGGAAGGGATTGATCTGAGCATACTGCCTTCTAAACTCACACATTTCTCAGCCCTACTCTCTGTGGAGGAGATAATTCCCTCGAGGAGTACTGTGTGGAATAAAGTGGGGTGAAAGAAAGCAGCGGAGAAACCAGGAAAAGGGCTATTTTAATGCTGTTAACACTATGCATTCCATATGAAAATAAAAGGGAAAAAAGACTTCTGATGGGGTTGAAATTAAGGTTTGTTCTCTTGCCTTATTAAACTGCTTGACTCCGAGAGGTGTCAGGTATATATTGGCATCTGGATTTCAGACAAGAGGAAGAAACTCTGCCCAGTTTTATAATTGCTTCTTTGGGGACCATCTATGTCCAATCCTTTAATCCTATGCCCTTTTAAATTGTCCTTTTCTTCGGTAATCTGTAATTGGTTCAGGAGGCATCAGCAGGTTCATTACATTACATTATCGCCAGCTCTCTGTTGGGAGGTAGGATGAAGTGGAACGACCACAGGGCTTGGACAGGGAAACCTTACCCCAAGTTCCAACTCTGTCCCTGAGGTAGATTGCTGCAGGACTACTATCAATTTGTTCAAGGCTTGCTGTATGCACTTGGAAATGTGACTTTTCTGCTCTTTCCATAAAGAAGTTGTGTCTATTGTTCTGCCCCTTGAATTTGGACTGGGTCATGCTTTGGCAAATGTGACAAAAGCAGAGGATTATACAGTGCTTGCACAGTGGGTTTTGCCCTGTTTTGCTCCTTGGCATCCTTCTGCCAGCACGTGAACAAGTCTAGGTCAGCTGACTGGAAGGTGAAACCACACGGAGTACGACTCCAGTTGTCTCACTGGGGTGTTTTCCATCAATTCTCTGATTCTCTGGACATCAACTGGGTATTCAACAATTCAGTTCAATTTTGATACTAACTACCTACCCAAATTTAGGGCAGACCCCACAGCTTAGTTAAGAGCTGAGTCCACAAGACTGCCCACTACTTCAGTCACTAGTCACAAGTCCCAGACCTCCTGTGCTTCTGACTGACTGGCGATAAATCAGGGGTTCCCATGACTCCCTCGTAAGATTTGATAATTTACTAGAATGGTTCACAGAACTCAGGAAGACACTTTGCTTACATCTACTGGTAAGGGGTACAATTGAACAGCCAGATGAAGAGGGCAAGGTCTGGAAGGGTCCCGAGCCCAGGTGTTTCTGTCTCTGTGGAGATGGGCTACACCACCCTTTTGGCATGTGGAAGCTCATCAAATCTTGCTGTTCAAGGTTTTTATAAAGCTTAATCTTCAGGCCCACTCCCTCCTTCTTCCTGAAGGTTGATGGGTGGGGCTGACAGTTCCAACCCTTTAATCATTTGTTCTTTTGGTGACCAGACCTATCCTGAAGCTATTTAGGGATCCCATCCTAAGTTACATCATTAGTATAAATTCAAGTATGATGTAACGGGGCTCATTGTGAATAATAAAGACACTCCTATCACTTAGAAAATTCTAAGTGTTTTAGGATCTCTATGCCAGGAACTTGGGGACTAAGACTAAATATACTTTTTATTATACTACACACACTCACTCTCCATTCCCAGCTGAAACCCCAGTCAAGTGAGTGAGGGCACCCTAGACCATTCAGCCACAGCCAAATATACCCAGATCCAGAGAATCATCAGCCAGCCACAGAATGATGAGAAATAGGTAATATTTGCTGTTTTACTCCACATGCTTTAGGGTGGCTTGTTACACCACAAAAACTAACTAATATAGCACCTTATCCACCATGAAAACAAAAGAAGGAAATAGTTCTATTAAGAACATGAGAAAGATGCTTGCTATAATTCAGAGTGAATTTAATCTTGGGCTTCATGAGAGCCAAGGAAAATAAAAGTAAGACGGGTTATAGAATTCCCATTATTTGAGAAAATAAATATATAAATTCTGAAGAGGTGACAAATATTTTGCTGGTCAAAAGAAGGATAAATGATATGACAGTATTAAAAAAACACAAAATATCATAATATATAAGTGTCTTCATATTTATAAGCAAAAGAAAAACATTTCTTATGATTTTCTTACATTAATCGTCAATGTAAGTCAAGACAATCCAACATGTTACGAAAATTCAGCTTATTAAACTCTAAAGGAAGGAATGATCAACATTTCTATGAAACTGACTGGAGGTTTTTAAAACATACTTTTGCAAAGAGCTGAGTATGATGGTAAGTCTTTATATGTGGAAGAATTTTCTTGTATTCTTAAAATCCGCTTACCCTTCTTTTGTAATACAGCCAATCTTCATAGAATGTAAGTTCTTATCTAGGTAGCCTTTCACTTGAGTGAGTGTCTGACTGGGTAATTTAAATATTTTAAACTTAAAAAATTGTATTTCTATAGAACTCATAATAATGTGAATGTATTAATAATGAAATGTTCACCACATGAATGAAATTTGAACTTCAAAGTTCAGTTTTGATTGTTATTTTTATCATTATCAATTGCTCATATTTCTTTGACCTATATAAATATATATTCTGTTTATTAAACCTAAACTATGAACCATGTACTGTGCTAAGTGATTTATGTGTATTTCACTCAGTCCTTTCAACTGTCTTGGAAGGAAGATACTAAATGCTTGTCTTAACCTGGCCCCTTATACAGGCCCCTCTTACAGGTGCAAGGTTCCACTGAAACTGCATAAAAAGTCAAGCATCTTAATGAGGAAAGTTTTGGAAAATGATCTACTTAAACACAGATCAAATTACAACCCCACATCACACCTCATACTAAAATACATTTGTGAAGGATTTAACCAAGAATTAAATGTTACATTAAGCCATAAAAAGTGGGTGATTTATCTTATAGTAAAAAGGAAACTTATACCACACAGCAATTAAGAAAGTTACAAAGGGAAGTATCAAGAGGAAAATAGTTGAATATACACTAAGGAAATAATGCTTATAATTTCTTTCCTGCAGGAGTATAAACATTATTGGACAGAGTTGAGAGGAACTACACTTTTCTTTTATACCGACAAAAAAAGTACAATAGTAAGTAGACATGTTCAGCTGATTTAATTTTTTCCCTATACACAACTTGTCGTATAGTTTATTATTCACTGTCTTCCAAGAGTAAAGATGTTCCAGTATACCAACTTAAGTAAGAAATTTGCCTCCCTCCCCCCAAAAGATTTTTTTAAAACTTTCAAAAATGTACAATGGGTAGATTTTTTTTTTTAAATTTGTATCTGTGAGGGATATCAATTCCAAGACCCATGGTAAAATCTCCTGGGTAACTCAGAAGAAGGCATTAATTCATGTTTTTAATTTTGCATTCTTCCCTTGCTGATCCTGTTAATAAAAACTTAGTTGAAAAGTGAAAACTTTAGCAGGACATCTGGATTCATATTGCCTAATACCAGGTGATAGCTTTAATTTTCCCTACTTTTAATCTTGCTGTAGCATGCAGTTATAATCTGAAGGGAACTAGATGATCCCCAAAGCTTATAACATACAATATGTCACAATTTAATTTTTCTAGAAAGATACAAACATACCCCATGAAACGACTTCTAAGAGCTCAAGCATGAGTGTAACAATAAAGAGATTGAGATAATTTATTTGTATTAATTTTAAAAAATTGATTTATATCTCAATTTGTCCAAAAAAATTGAAAACTATGTATTTCTTTTTTCTTTTGTACAAATAAAATGTAGCATTTTAGTAGCAAATGCATGCCTAGCTTGGAATGCTATGCTTTTAAGAGATTTTATGATTCAGTAACCTGTTGAAATATAAACACTTTAGACCATGGATGCAGTAGCCCACACATCTTAGGACATCTTTATTACTTGATCAGATCTAATGAAAGATACAGCAAAAGAGCCTGTATGATGTGTTCACCTGCAGGCATTTCAGCACCATTATTGGTAAACTAACCAGAAGTCATTTACGAAAACAAACAGAAAACAAAGTTAAAATGGTCATCTTTCATCAGAGTTCTGGATAGACAAGATTTATATAAAGGTGGTTTCAAATACCATAAGAAATTTTAACAAAATTAATTTCTTTGTTGTGCCTTCCAGCTTCCCACTGATGTCAGCGAAAATATAAAAGACCTTAGTCTAAACCTTGTAAAATACACACATGTGAGAGAGTTAATGGTAATTATTCACCCAGTACATGGCAAGAGGAGGTGCAGCTTAGTGACTGAGAGCCTGGTCTTTAGGCAGACTGTGAGTTCCATGTTGTTCAAGATGTTCCAGTATAGGCTGGATGACTGCATGAAGGGATACCCTGGGGGAGATTCAAGCAACAGAAGGCAGCTAGATTAGACAGATGACCTTTAAGGCTCTTTCAGCACTACAATTAAAAACACAAAGATATGACTTCCTTTCTTCTAATCAACAGATCAGCTTATGGCACCCTATCTAACTCCTCCACTTCTTCCTTTGTTGCTTCCTCCTTTATCTTAGAAAAATTCACTTAGCTTAACCTAGACAATTTATCAGAAAAAGATTCTTGTGTAATTTAAAATTTTGTCCCCTTTCCCTTATATCTCTCTTTCCATTTTTAATTGCTTTTTGTTATTGAAGAAATATTTTTAAAGAAAAAAATATTTAAAGGCAGGGAGAGTATTAAAAAAAAAGAAATAGGTCAACTCAAACTTACCCTCAGCCTCACCAATATAGGAATTGCTCTGGAAACAAAATTATTTACTTATTTTTTATGCCTTACCTTATTCAGAAAATAAAAGAATCATATTCACAAGAATAGAGTAAATAGGTTATATTGGGCATAATAGAGAGTAAAATGAAAGGAGATAAAAAGAAGTCAAGAAAGAGGCTGATTTAGCAAAAAATTACACCATAAAAACCCTACTACATTTACTAGAGATGGTCCTAATCTTTCTATACTACAGAGCAAGTCTGACCAGTTGCATACAGACCAATTCATATAGGCCAATTGCTCAAAAGAAATATTTTTATTATACTGGAATAATATAGGAATTTCTTAATAGGATCCTCATAACCCATGGCATATGGTAAACGATGAACAATGACTTTCTGAAAAAATGTATGAATATATACACATATATACATATTATTATATGTATATTATAATATTATTATAAATATTACTGATATAAAGAATGTATAGTATACAGTTTAAAAAATAAAATACACAATATTCTTTACTGTAATTTCCATGCAGGCAATTAATTCTTACAGAATACTTCTGCTGATTTTTCTAAACCTGTATCTGTAGCCAACTATGACTGCAATTCATCATGATTTGATAAATGGAGTTGTTTTCCAATCTGCTGTTTCCCTACTAACATTATTGTATTGTCATTAAACATATTTGACATGAAGTTTGGCCAATGGTTTTGTTTACATTAATGAAAGTAAAGCAACAATTATGTATGTCAGAATGTCACCTATTTGTAATGATATGAGCAACTTCTTCGCTAAATGAGATAATTTTTGAATTATGGAAGAATATTTTATCATTTTTATGTTCTGTTTACAATTAAAAAGCTTCAGACACAACAAACTTTAAAATTTCATCTGCATTATTAATATTTTCCTCTTTACTTCCTAGAGTCCAGACCGCAGGCCAGCAAAATGTAGCCCTTGGGCCAAATTTAGCCTGCCGCCTGATTTTATACAGTCTGTGAGCTCAGAATGTTTTTCTTTTACATTTTTAAAGTGTTGTTAAAGAAAAAAAGGAACAAGAATTTGCAACAAGACTGCATGTGGTCCTCAAAGCCTAACACATTTACTGTTTAGCCTTTGCAGAAAAGTTTGCTGGCCCCTTGGACACTTAACAAAACAATAAATCAAGCCCTAATTTGTAATTTGTAAGATTTGTCATTTTCCATGGTGTAAATACTCCCACCATGGCCAATTTCAACCTATCAATGTTACCTCACTGAACATGGGGTTGGAAAGACAGGTACAGAAGCACAGTATTCTAGTGTATAATATTTTCACAGAAATGAAGACATAAATAAACACAAGAGCTTAGAGAGTGCTATGCAGTAATATAACCAGAAAATGATGTTTTGAATTCTAATTACCTGTTGTTAATATAATTTATTTACTTGTATGTTTATTTAATTTAATTTTTAATAATGGCCATGTTTAACAAGCATCTTTCAAAACTGCTGAAAATTTAACAATTGGCTTTTGCAAACCTGTATGAGCTAATCAAACCCACCACCGCAAAATACATTTCCAAATGCCCTCTGGATTGGGAAGGGGTGTGATGCCCAGCTGCAAACCAGGGTATCACACCAGGTACAAGTAACTTGAAAGGAAGATATTACCAATTGTCCTTCCTGCTAGAACTAACGTATGTTACCCATGAAATAATTGAGATTTCCCTGTATCTTTGCAGTATGTTGACAAGTTAGACATAATAGACCTCACATGCCTTGCTGACCAGAATTCAACTGAAAAGAATTGTGCAAAATTCACCCTTGTTTTGCCAAAAGAGGAAGTGCACTTGAAGGTGAGTGAGAAGCAGAAATTAGTCTGAAACAAGTTCCGGTTATAAATAGCATTCACCTTTTCTAAACCTGGTGGCTGAGGTAAAGAGGAATTATAAGAGGAGCAGCCAAGGCTTATACTTTGTTAATATTTCCTGCCTTTGCCAAGAACTATAGTTTCCTAAACAGAGATTTGAAAAAGCATGTTCACTTGTTTAGTAGACAAGCACTTTGAAACCATATACTGCTGTCCTCTGAGAAAGTCAGAGATCCCACCTGGTGTTTTTAGAAAGTTGTTCTTGAATTGGCACTCAGGGACTTGGCATTCACTGAGTTCCCAGATGATTCTGAGACCTATCCAACATGATATATGTGTGGAACCATTGAATCAGACAAATTCACATTTCAACAAATTGAGAGACATTCTGCAAGGCAATTGGCCTAAGCTCTTCAAAAATACCAGTGTAACGAAAGCCAAAGAAAGACTGGACACCTGTTCCTATTTATGGAGATTATGGAGTCATGACAGCTAAATGCAGTGTGTGATCCTGGATTGGATACTGGATCAGAAAACAGAACAAAAGCTATAGAGAGCATTTCAAGACAATTAGAAAATTTGAATGAGAACTGCATATTAGGTGTACACAATTTGTGATATATGAAATAAATCTCATAAAACTCTAATCTCCAAATAGGCAGAGATCTGTTTGTTAAACTCACTGCTATATACTCAGCACCTACATAGAAAAAAAAATTTTTTTTGAATTGGCATTGAAAGTGAGCCATTTAAAGTCAACCCACAACTACAACAGAAAGAGAATAACTTGCCATTAAATAGGGTATAGTTGGAGTTGACCTTGAAAGCATTGGTCATTAAGCTTTCATCTACCAGGAATCTACTAAGGCCCCACTCCTAACCTGGGCCTCAGAATCTGCATTTTAGTCAAGCTCTCTAGATGATTCTGATGTGCTGGTTTAGAGCACAAGATTGGGGTCAGAGACCTAAGTTTGCGTGACTATTTTATTTGTTAGTGTATAATCATAGGCAACCTACTTAATCTCTTTATTGCCTTGGATTCTTCCCTCTGAAGTCTTAACTGAGATGTAACCCTCTGACTGAGGCCTACATGGACCACTTCATAAAAACTGCAATTCTTTTCCCCTCCCATGAGCCCGAATGGCATTCCTAATCTCTCTTAACCCTGCTCTATATTTTAATTTCTTTTATTTCCATCTGACACCGTAACATGTACTCACGGTTATGTTTATAATTTATTGTTCCTTGCTAGACTCTAACCCCTATGAGAATTAGGATTTTTGTTTTGTTCTCTAGTGTAAACCAGTACATGGAATAGTGACCAGCACATAAAGGCACTCAATAAGTATCTGTTAAATGAACACTGTAAAAATTCTTTTTAAAAAGTAACTTTTGTGTAGTTGCCATGAAGATTGAATCAGTTAATACGTATGAAATACTTAGAACAGTAGCTGCCACTTATAAGCACTTAATAAATGTTGGTTGTATTAGTAGTATTTAGAGCTATGAATTGAAAGCTTCTAAGGTAACTTACTAACTAATAAGGTAATTGGAAGTAACTGTATTGGTCCTACCTGGTTGCCCCAAACTTAAAGCCAGTCAGGGTTAAATACCAGTGGGGGAGTAACTATGAATTGAAATACTGCAGAAATAAGTGTGCTAACATTTAAATCTTTTTGAGTTAAGTAAATTTGTACAATAAGCAAATACACTAAAGCTATGTACTTCTGTCTTCTGATAAAAGAAAACAGTATTGAAATATTTCACAACAAATACACATTAATAATTCAAAGCCAAAAGGAAAATGAATTGTTTCTTCCTTTTAACTGATTTTAAGTGGTTTAAAAATACAACTGTTTTCTTAAAGCAATGTGCTTCAATAGAAGAACATGCATTTTGTCAATCTTGCTGGGTTTTGATGGCTTACGTATTTTGAGTTTTATAAAACAATCATATGAAATTCTGAAGTTATTTGAAGTCAATAAATGTATTAATGCTAACAGTCATTCATGACTTTTCTTTTCTTTTTTGTTTTTGTTTTTGTCTTCATCTTTAGACAGAGAACACAGAAAGTGGGGAAGAATGGAGAGGTTTCATTCTCACAGTAACAGAAGTAAGAAGGACATTATTTTTGATTAATTCACTTATTCAACAAATACTGACTGAGTAACTACTATGAACCATCCAGAGTGAAAGGGACTGAAGTTATAGTAATTGAAAAGGACAGATATAAACCCTTACACTTACTCATGAAATTTATATTTTTATTGGGTGAGTGGAAAGAGGAAAGAAAATAAACAAGAGAACAAACAAGATAGTTTAAAATTGTGATAACTGTTATGAAGAAAATCAACAGGAGAATGATTCTAGCTAGTAAATCACAGGTGGTCAGGGAGACCTTTTGATCTTATCCCTTTGACACAGTGGTCCTTTGTATATTATGATATTTGTAGCTTACATAGCATCTGCTAAAATACTTCCCAGTTCCTTTCTTATTCATATAATATATATGTATAAAATGCTAACTGAGATAGATTTTATGAATTACATAGACAATATAACAGGGAGAGACCATCAAAATGAAAAGTCATCTTTCAACATTTGTTTAGCGAGTCTTAAGAGAAAGGGATGCTTATCTGTTCAACTCTGTGGCATCTTATCTGAGACAAATAGTAAGATCTACTGCTTAGAGTTAACTGTTGGCAAAATAATTACCATTATTTTAAATAAAGCCACAGTAGCAACTGTCTAAGAAAGATGAGGTACTTTGATAACCAGCTCCCCAAAGAGCAACGTATTTTCTAATACTCTTAGGGGATATGAAAGCGTCCTATGTTTGTTAGGGTCAGTTAAATACAGACTTTATCCAAAGCTAGTTTCTAAGCAAAGCCTTTGCAGTCACAATAAAATAAGCACTGCACTTTACCAAGATGTTGGATGCTGGTCCTTTGTCTTAGACAAAAGCCAGTAAAAGTTGGAAGTTCAACTACCATGTAGGAAAGTCATAGGAAGCTAGAAGAGTGGACCAGTTAGGTATGTGAAAGATATATTGATTTGCGGGGAGAGAGAAACTCTTTGGGGAACTGTATTTCCTCCCTCTGTTGTGGAAAGGCATTGGTGTGTGGCCTCGCACTTCTTATACTGGGGTACAAGTATAGGTGTCAAGGAGTACACTAAAACCACTGGAAAAAACATGGGGTGCCTCTTCCTGGAACACTAATTATGCTTGACATTTTGGCCCCAAAATTTTGTTTTTAGTTTTTTTCCTTGAGGTAAGGTTAAAAGCACTATTTTTTTAAGTTAAAATGTACATAGGCATATTAAAGAATTAAAATAAAATTCACATGAATTTTCAAAAGATGACAAGTTACCTCAAATATTGTGCTCTATAAATGTTGTTTTTACTATGTTCCCAGGTCACTCTGTTATATACATTCATACCATGCTGTTGTTAGGAGAACTTTAGTAGAAGTCTGAGAAACACAGACTATAGTTGAAAGTGCAGAGAGGTTGCTTTTGAATTAATTAAATTGGAGTTTGAGTCCTGGTTCCACAACTTTCTAGCTATCTGACCCTGGACTAGTTATTTAATCTTTCTGAGTCTGTCATTTTCCTTTGTAAAGTAGGGATAACAATACCTATCTTGTAGCATTGCTGTGAGGATTTGCAATAGCTCAAAGCTTGGGACATAATAAGCAATTAATAAGGAATAGCAGTTTCACTAGTTTTTCCTCAGTCTATTATTTTTTCTGCATTAGTATAAAAGGGAATAGTCTTATTGATTATTAGTAGCTTAATTATCCAGAAGAATCTTCTCTAAATATTTTTGATTATGTACCCTTATTAATAAGTTTTTATTTCAAATTTCATATATATATTTGTATATATACACATATATGTTTAAAATATAATCAAAAATAGGAATTAACAACATTATATATAAATGGAAAATGAAGTTCTAGTATTTTCATCCCACACTCCAAAGGACTTTCTTACACACCCCCTGGAAGGCATGGACCCCACTCTAGAGATCAAGATGACAATCAGACATGGCTGGCTCAAAATATAGGCTAGGTATTGCCACATAAAGAAAAAATTCTACTATTCAGATTATAACTTCAAAGAGTACATAGCTGGTCATAATGAGGTCTCAATGAGAGGTATGAAAACCTAGGAGACTAAATCCAAGCACACTCTAGAAAAGACTTTCTAAAAAACCTAATGTGTGAGTGAAAATTCAAAATAGAAACACAAACATACCAAAATATAGACCATCTGTTGCTGACTCTCAGTCATCTAATAACTGGTTCCATCTCAACCCCATGTTGCCATATGGTTGGTGGAGCTCGTTCCAGGTTACCTGTGGGACAACTTGCAGGTGCGCTAGCACTTCCCTGACAGTGAGATCTTGTGAGCTCAGAGTGAAAAATGAGAGGTTTGTTGTTACTTGAATCAGCTTATGGTGCCAGGTGGGCATACTTTGCTTTGGGCCCAAAAGGAGAATTTCTTGGAAGATCAGGTATCCTGTGCAGGTTCTAATTGGTTAAGAAGCAACTTAATTCTAAGACACTAAGATTTTCTATTCATGATCCTATCCACCTATTTCTGTCAAGTAACTGAAGCTCCTTAGGACTAGAACAGGCTCATCGTTGCTAAAATCAGTTAGTTATTCTGCTGTCTTTCTTGTTTGCCTACTGCTTTAATTGGTTTCAGCTGTCAGTTCCCCTACATGTGTCACTCCTTCCTGGGCAAGTAATTAGACTGCATGAAGTCCTAGAGAGAGAAAAGAAAAGGAGGACTGAGACAGAACAGTTACCGTGTTCATCCCTGGAAAAAGAGAAGGAGCCAATTGAAGATTATGTGGATGTACTGAACCCTATGCCAGCGTAAGTGCACCACAAACTCCAGTTTACTTATTAGATTACTAAAATTATTTTCTAATTATCAAAGAGAGCTAGTCATTGGACTCATTAAAGCAAGGACAATAAGCTGCCTTGTGGACACACAGTGTATCTCTGCGTACATGCTATATTTCCTCTTCTAAGTCATATCAACAAAATGCAGATTTGAACCAAGCCTCTTACCACAAAGGAAATCCCCTTCCCCCCACACCTTTAGACTAAATAGATATTTTTTTCCAAAGAACAAACCTAAATAAAAACTTCTGTGCAGAAGGAAGGAAAAGGATGTTTTTTTCACCATGCAACTCTATGATTGACTGATTTTCTAACAGGAAATTATACAGAAGACTTAACATACCTGAAAGTTTTATTCAATTGATCAGTGAGTAGTTTTGAGCTTGTACTTTGAGGAAGTCACTGTGTCAAGTGTGTAAGGTGTTGGGAAAGAAGAGGCACAGAACATGCTGAAGTCAGTAACATCCTACATTTGTCTTTTAACCCTTATATTGCTGAAAAGTGTGGCTAAGAGTGTGAACCCTGGAATCTTGGTCTTCTTGTCAGTGAAACTTGTCCTGGTATCATTTTTGACATCAGGTTCTGATGCGTATTCTACCTGTACCACACTCACTGAAAACTGCCAATCATCTCTCTTAGCTGAAACTTGTGACAGCTGATGGACTGATAGGTTAAAATTCACACAGACTGCTTCTTTTTCTTTTTACTCAATAAGACAAACAATACATGTTTATTACAGTTAAATAAAAAGAAGATTAAAATCAGCCTTTGTCTCACCAGAGATATTCTCTTTCAACATCCTTGGTGTATTGCATATCCTGCCAAATTTTTTTTTCTGTTGAAAAAACAGGCTTTTCATTGACCACAATATTTACTATAGAAATAAGTTGAAAAAAATGAGAAGCACTTTAACAGTTTTACACATTAAAAATGCCACCAATGCCATTAGAAAGTCATATTATACCAAAAGGGGTGAATTCAGACATACCCTCAAATATAAATTATTTAAGACAGAGACCATACAAGAAGCATGTCTAGAGATTTTTTGTATTTCTGAAAAGAAACCACCAATAAATATTATTTATCCAAGAGCTTATTATAGACTGAGTCTGGGGATATATTGTTAATCCTTATCTTAGATTTTCAAGTGGTAATGGTAAATATATACTTTTCAGGTGATAACTTTTCAGGTCTTTCTTGTTTAAAGAGAAAGAGGCTTTGGAGGGATGAGGGAAAGAGGGCCTTAAGTATAAGCATACTCACTGTGGCACAGGCTTGTAATAATAGTAATTATATCACTGTCATTGTAATAATAAAGCTGGGAAATTTAAGAAAATTTAATAACTGCAGCTCTTAGAGTTATTTCAGTACCATTTTTTTCAGGTAATGATCTTCAGCAGTTAAAAAAAATCTGTTTTTTATCTCACCTCTGTAGATGTTTTTATGCAGTGTCCCGGAAGGAAGCAACTGAGATGCTTGAGAAGAATCCTTCCTTGGGAAATATGATCCTGAGGCCTGGTAGTGACAGTAGAAACTATTCCATCACCATCCGGCAGGAGATAGAGTACGTTTAATTAAAAAAAAAAAAAGCATGGATATTAAAAGCATGGTATCACTTTAGAAAGCAAAGTCACACAAGTCATATCAGCACCTGTTCTGTGTTTTGTTGGGGCTAAAAATGTGAATATAAGAATGAGGAGGGAATGTTATACAAACAGTGCTAAAGACAGGGTTAATATTTGTAGTAGGGAAGAAGAAAAATGAGCAAATTACTTTGGTTCTGGATATAGTTCTGTTGTTCATTCACTCATTTCAACAAATGTTTATTGAGCCAAGTAATATTTGAGGTAGATGTACATGAGCAAACAAAGTAATATCCCTGGTGTATAGTGTCTACATTCTTTAAAAAAATTTTTTTTGTTTGTTTGGGGAGGGGGATATTAATTTTTTATTATTTATTTATTTATTTATTCATTCATTCATTCATTCATTCATTCATTTATTCATTTATTTAATGGAAGTACTGGGAATCAGACCCAGGACCTTGTGCATGCTAAGCATGTACTCTACCATTGAGTTATACCTTCCCCCAAGAGTCTACATTTTTGTAGGGAGACATAGACCATAAAAAAATACATAACTAAAAATATGGATATGATAATAAGTTTTATGGAAGTAAAATAAAGCAGGATGGGAGAGAGGAGAACTCTCAGAGGTGATACAGAGAGAAAGTGTTTCTGGTTGCTGTTGTTGTTTTAATACAGGGTGGTCAAGGAAGGCCTACTTTATTAACCTACACTTAAGCAGAGACCTCAAGGAAGTTAGAGAATATAGCGTGTAAATATTTAGGATAAGAGCATTCCAGGCAAGAATCATAGATGCCTAGAGGTAGGAGAAGGCTTGGATTGTTCAAAAACAAGAAGATGCAGTGGACTGAGCAAGGAGAAAGAGGTAGATGAGATTCCAGAGGTGATGTAGGGGCTGATGGCTCTAAGCCATTCAGCTTATTGTGGAGAAAAGGGTTATGCTCTGAAGGACATGAGAGGCCCCTGGACTGTGATGAATAAAGAAGTGACATACTCTGACTTAACCATAAAAAGAATCACTTAGGAGTCTTTTGTCAAAGTTAAGAATTCCTTTCTAGTGAAATGGTTTACCTTTGATAAAGTCAGTAACATTTACATGCAAAAGTTGATTTTTCTGTATAGTAAGGGTCATTGTATTTTTTAAAGTCCATGCCAGCTCTCAGAGTCTATAAAAACTTGCATTTCAGTAGGGACTCTGCCTTACTTAACATTTTTACAACTGATAATATAATTAAAATATAGAGTTTTTGTCCTAAATGGAAATATTCAGTACATGATTATTTTTCATAAAAGAGCTTAAACAGAAGTTTGATTCTTGAATTTGCTATTCTTTCTTTCTTTCTTTCTGGGGATAATATTCTGGGGTTTTTTTTTATGGGTTTTTTTTGGCCATATCTATCAATGAATCTCTCTACTGATCCATATGTAAATATCAATAATTCTAAACATATTAAATATGAAGAAACTGACAAGTGAATAAAGACAGTAAAAAGAAAATAATCATTACAGGGCAAAATTAAAATTATGGCATATGGCTGCAATGCTAGTATAAGCCACAGCCCAATAAGCTTCATTCACTTGCCAACTACTTCATATAAACTAAGACTTGTCTTTATACACTAGCCATGTGCACTGAATAGATGGCAAGAATGTTAGATGGTAAATCAAATCCTGGTTCTGTGTATGAAGTAAGAGTATCTATGGGTGTGTGTGTGTGTATTTTTCCACAGTGAATATCTATGTCAACTATCTTGTGGTTTCATTATTTTCTGTTTATTATAGACTAATATTTGCTATATTGGATTTTCAACTAATACGGTAGAATATCATGGATTACTCACTTTTAACTTGAATTTTAATTTAACTGGCTATCTTGAAACAAATCCAAAAGAAATAAAAGTTATGACTGCCATTAAATATCAGTGAGCTTAGAAGAACTGGGAGAAAAGTGAATTTTTCTTTTTAGTATAGCCTGGTCAAGGAGCTTGTCTTTTTTCAGGGTTTAGGATACTGAATATCACTTAAAATATAAAATGCTTTTAACTGCTTACTTCCACCTTTAAAAATAAAAGTATGTAAAACTGAGTTAGAATTTATCTTGCAGATTTTTAAAAAGAAATCTAACTGCTTGAAAGTTAAATTAGATACACAAAAAAGTGATTAACTTTTTTCCTTCATACTGTTCTTTTCTTGGTTGGATTGAGCGATCTATTTGCATGTGAACTCTGTGCTTATTGTTCTGCATGAAACGAACAAATTCATGAGATCTAACAGCTCTTTTAAGACTAAATATACAGTCTTTATATATTTCCTGCACAATAGCAGCAAGATCTATTTTAACGTGTTCTAAATTAGTCCAACTTATGATTTGCATTTTCCGTACAAGTGAGCTATGATAAATAACCTTTTTTGCTGCAAATGTGAGTTGTGACCAAATGCAATGAGTGTCTATATTTAGAATATGAATTTAACATCATAGTTTTATTTGTATTGTGTTTAAGTTATATTTAATCTCATAAGAGTCTGGCAAAGGAGTTCATATCAAAGTTACATAATTCTAATTTTAGAAAACACATTTCCAGTTTAAATTCATAGAAATTCATGCTTTTGTACAGCTGATGGTCACAAAAATGCATAACACTTCATAAAACTGACCATTCCCCCCACCAAAAGTTTTTATTTAGGAAGCAATGAGTGACAGAATGGTCAAACTAGAGCATTCTAACACTGGAATATGTGCTTATTTAGGCTTGGGGGAATAATTTATACCTGAAAGTGGCTGAGAAAAATTTTAACTGGTTTTGCACAAATATTCCTTATGAGCCAGATATATCTATGATGTTACAGATTGTTATATATGTTCTTTAATGCCTCAACATAGGTCTTTTAGAATGCCTGAATTTAATATCCTCTATTTAACAGGTCACTTAATTTTGAAGAATAGGAATTGTAGAGAGCAGAGGAAATTAAGCTTGTTAGACTGTAGCACTTAATGTAAAGACTTTGGCAGAAATCTAGACTATCAGTGCTACCCACAAAACCAAGTCATTCTTTTCCAGGTTGTAGGAGAAATGTTCAGCCATGCAAGTTTAGACCAGTGTGTCTGGTAAAACACTAGCTGAAAAGGACAAGTTGGTTTACAAAGCAGTACTTGAAAGTAAAGTTATCTCCATCTGTTAACAAGTCAACTGTGGGAGGGAAGATCACAGTTTTCAGGAAGAGGCAAAAGTCATTCAATGTCAAATTATCAGGTAGCTCCTCTCATGATGCAAAATGTCATCCAACTTTACCCAGCCCAGTGGTGCATGAATTCATAAGACATAAAGCTATTCTTACAACAAACTTCATAATGTGGTTTTGCTTTCTTAAAATTGTTATGAGTACAGTGTAAGCTAGAAGAACAAACACTGTGGAAAGCCATTAGCCAAGAAAGCAATAGAAAATACTGACCCCAAATTCATTCCTCTGCAAAAATTGGGGTCAGAAGCTAAGAACAGTATTTATAACCACATTTAAGGCCACAGTTTTTTTTAAAAAGATAAGTTACTTCTTTTTTGAGGTCATAGTCAGGAAACCTCAATATAACAAATGTTATCAATCTAAGTTTTTATTCCCCTCTTCATTCCTTTGGAAAAACAAAATATGAAAGCAAAACACAGGTTTTTACAGAGAGTCAAAATTTAAGTGACTTCAATGGAATTTTTTTCTACCTTACTTTCTGCCTCAGAACTTAGTCCTGTTAATCAAAGTTCCAAGAGAGCCTGTTAACTTTTGCTGCTTTTCCTCCCACAGCTTTACCATGAATGATGATGATGATATGATGGCTGCTACTAACAACTCATTGTCCACACTTATGGGGTACATTTGTGTGCACTCTGTTGAGTGCCTGACAAACATTTCTTTCAGACACAATTAAAAACTAAAACAGTATTTTCCATGTTTTACAAGTGAAGAGGCTGAGGTTTACAGAAGCTACTAAGATAAAAACAATACATTTGAAAACTATTAAAAAGTAGTTATAAATTACTGAGGGTCTATATATGACAGACATTTTACTAAGGACTTTTCAAACATTAATTCACAATAGCCCTGTGAGAAAGGCTTTACCATCTCCATTTTATAGATGAAGACATGAATGCTCAGAGAGTTCAAATAACAGAATTAGAATTTGAACCTAGATCTTTCTGGTTATAGAGGCCATACCTTTCAAGCTTTCTATCAGTCTTCCAAGGAAAAATAATCACTTATTTCATAGAAGTATAAGAATTCTAATTGGAATTGGTGAGAATTTTCAAAGGTAACTGTATGATTATAAAGCTCTTTTCACATAGGGATAAAGATAAGCCAGAGCCAATCAACCCAGAAGAGGGTACTTGTAAGATCTCTTATGTCCCAAAGTTTCCTTCACCAGTCTGTGACTGATTCCTGAAGGCTTACAATTAAGGGGTACCTTTTTTCTCTTTTTTTTTTTTTTTTTAAAGAAAGGAAGAGAGTTGGTTAGGTTTTATCCTATGTTTTGAGAGTGAAGCTCTAGAATAAGAAAGCCATTGGAAAAAATTATTAGCTGTTTTCCAACATGCTGTCCTACTAAGAGATTTGGATATTACATTAGATAAGAGAGTCCTTAAACAGAATTGTAGTTCTGTCCTAGAGGAATGTAATCTGGAAATGGCAAGAGTGATGAAAAAGAACACGGGAAGCCCTGTAGACAAACTTTACCTCACAGACAATTTTGCTTAGGCAGCTTCTGTAAATTGGACAGATGTTGAATTAGTTTGTTTTTCAAGCAAATAAAAGCGTAATAAATGCCGTTAATTTTTCAACATTAGAAAGTCTTGGTCCTGATACTGTTGCTGTATGAATCAAGGAAATTTAAGGCAAACATACCAACTGCTCTCAGTATAAATTAGTTCTAGCAAATAGCACTGTGAGATGGGTTCCCAATATTCTGAAAGTTCAATTTCATAAATATTTATTGTGTGCCCAATGCTGGAGTACAAAAGTGAATAGAATATATTTTGTTCTAAAGCAGTTATAGTCAATAAAGTACTATGCATTTAGGATGGTAATACTTTAGAGTGCCATGTGACTACAGAAGAGGAATACATTAGGATTCATTTACTGTACTTACATTCTCACCTGTGTGTTCATTTAGTACCTAACACCTACCATTTTCCATATCTCTAAAGCATCCCTGAAGTTAGAAGATATCCAGGGTGGTATATGGCTAGCAGGAAGAACAGCCATTGAGGGCATTCTGATGGGAATATTGATGAGGTGAAGAAGAAAGTAATTTGCTTTCAGAATTTCTTTCTACTTCCCTTTTAATATAGAGAATATATATTTGATTTTTATATACCTACTTAGGATTTTATATTGTCTACTTTGTAAATTACTAGCATTTAAAAAATAGTTTCTGCCTGAAAGATTTTAGTTCTTGGTTTCTTTTTTCATCTGTTATTCTTCTCATTCATCTACTCAGTGACCCAGGTTTCCTATATCCCTAGTGTATAACCCTATAAAAAGAGACATAGGAAAAAAGTAAATAGTAAAACAAACAAAAAACGTGTGTGTGTGTGTGTGTTTGTGTGTGTGTTTTGCCAAACTGAAATCATGGGAGTATAGTTTTACTATACAGGTGATATTTTATAATCACTTTAGTTTGATTCACCCAATAGTATACTCAAATGGAGATGAACCTTTTTTTTTTCTTTTCATTTTAGCCTTCCAAGAATCAAGCACTACAAAGTGATGAGTGTAGGACAAAACTACACTATTGAATTGGAAAAACCTGTAAGTAGCTATTTCCTTATTGTTGATTAATTTTCTCCTGCTTCCTCCCAAAACTATCTTATAGAATACAAAGTAAGGTGGAAACGCATATTCCTTACCTAAGAAAATAGTGTTGGCAAAAACAGCCACGTTAGGAGGCCCCGAAGGTGGCAGACATACAGGGTGAGAAATGAGATGCGACAGCAGGTGAATGAGGCAGAGTAGAAGATAATTTGCTAACAATTCTTTCCACTTCTCTGAAAATCTTCATCAAACAGTTGCCTCAGAGAGAGAAAAATATTTCTGTTAAGTATCTGTTTTACATCCTCCAAGTAGAAGTAATATTTCAATGTGTTTATCTCTAATGGGAAAAAATCTTTGAATGCCTAGTCCTCTAATACAGCAGTTGTATTATGTATCACACTATGCAGTTGTTCAGAAATTCCCCTCTTAATAGTGACAAAATAGTGAAGAAAGAATTTCTTCCTCATCTTCAACCCCTTTCCTATCCCAACCAACTTATCATAGGGCTAATGATAAAATATCATAACCACTGCATACTGTTAGGCACAGAGCTAAATACTTTACACCATCTAATTTAATTTTTATCATTACCCTGAGGTAACACCTATTACACAGGTGGAAAAACTGGTATTTACAGTGGTCTGTATTCTAGGGAAAGGGAATATAGCTCTGTGATCTTAGGCTGCAGTGGTGGGAAGATAGGGCCAGGGAAGTGACACCATTTAAATGGAAGCAATGGATCTTGAAGATATTCATGGTATCTTCTCTAAAACTGAGCTCCTAGTGCCTCTGCCTCCCCAGGCCCACTGTGTTGGTCAGAGAAAGGGAGTGTAGTGTTGAATTTCTTATGTTCTGACTATAACCCTCAGAGTGCAGTGTGACCTTTGCCAAGAGCCAGACAGCTGCTACTTCATATACCCCACTTAGGTCTCTGCCATGTTTCCTAGAGCTTTTTAGTTCTCATGTCCATGCCTGAATGGGCTTTTCCATAAATTCTAATGAAGGAAACAGAATTAGAATGCAGAAGGATAATCCAAATAACCAAGTGACTGGAAGCAATGGTCAGGGAAGACTGTCTCTGCAGCTGGTGAACTGGGGCTCATTCATCTGTCATTAGCCCAACAGCCCCCAGTGTAAGGAAAGCTAACACCCTGGATTGCTCTTTTACCTTTCATACTCCCCAACCGGGTTGTCATTTTGTGAATTCTTTTTTCTCTTCAAGTTTACCAGGGATATTCAAGTTTAACCTGATTTTCCTTGCATAAAAATATTGGTTTACAGAGCAGCAAGACAATTCAGTTACTCCTAGCCAAGTAAATTATCCTGTTACAATGAGATATTAAAATGCTAAGTTTGCTGGCTTTAAAGGATTCTTCTGTTTCAAGCAGAAGAAACCAATTATGGCTAACTGAAGCAAAAAAAAAAAAAAGGACTTATTTTAGGAACACAGGAAGCACAAAGAATGACTGAAAGGCTTGAAAGCCTTCAGACACTAGGAAGTATTTACTGATACTAAGTATCATCTGATTAGGAGTCTGCTATCCTTTCTTGGTTCTCTATCAAGTTCAAATTTCTTGAAGGGTTTTTTTTTGTTTGTTTGTTTTTTGTTTTTTTGGCCTAACTTGAGTCACATTCTCATGTAATAACAGGAAAATAGCAGGGTATCTAATTATTGTCCATCAAAATGTATCCAATGCGAAAGGTGTAATTTCTCAACAGGGAATTAGATACGGCTATAAAGGAGAAATAAAATGCATGGGTAGGCAAAACCTTGGCCATTCAGTAACCCACTGAAGTGAGGAACTGACACAATTTTCTGGAGATCAGGAAATACACAGTAATCTCCATTAACTTTCAGTTTAGTTTTCTCTTACTCTGTCTTTACACAGGTGACACCGAGTCTTCTCTCACTCTCTTTATACAGGTAACACTCCCAAATCTTTTCAGTGTCATTGATTATTTTGTGAAGGAGACTCGAGGAAATTTACGACCATTTATATATTCAACTGATGAAACCCCTGGTATGTTCTTCATTTCACTGCTGTATTAAGAAAAGCAAAAGAAAACAAAACAAAATCGTATATGATTTGTAATACTAACCAGGTAGAACTATAGTTCAGATTTTAAATTTATCCATTTGGAAATCATTTTATCACTGATCTGTGAAATAAGGGAGTACCAATAAATTCTGATGGATAGAACATGGGCCCATTCTAGAGAAAAAACCCTGAGGCACGTTTATCAAACAAGTTCAGAGATAAGAAAACCACATTCATATAGAGTCATAGAAACCAAACAGGGAATTTAAAGGTATGGCCTGCCAGCAATGTCAGATGCTCTAGACAGATGAAAATGGATGAGGATTTCAGGGGAGACAATAGGAACTGGCCATTAGGCAACAGATGACTTGAGAGGTCTTATTTCACTGTAAAGGCAGAAGGCAGAGGGCAAGATAACAAGGTGAGGAACTACAACTAAAAGACTGTAGAGTTAGGATTGGCTACAAAATTTGTGGGGCCTCTTGTTCATAAATTAAGAATTTCAAAATAGTGGTAGTGAACCATTAAGCCAAGCATGGGACCCAGTGCAACTGCACAGTTCATATGACTATGAAACTGGCCCTGTTTGTAGTCCAGCTTTTGGCAAAGCAGGGCAGGCTGGATGTGACAGTTTCTCTCCATCCTTTGAAACAATCCCTGGTACACATGGTCACTTGACAAACTGTAAGTAGGAGAGAAAAAATACCTCCAGCTTGTTTGTTTTCAGTTATCAAAACAAGTCTCTGTTCCTACAAATTATGAGGGAAAACAACTTGTTTTGGCTACCTGCAGCACGGCATATCTGAAAAGTCTAATTCAAAGAACAGCAAGTTTAAAAGTCCAAGTTTTAAAACATGGCTATGAATCTCGTGATGACAAATAATTTTAAAAGACTCAGAGTCTGAAGGAACTTTAGAAAATTATCCAGTATATTGTCTCAGTTTGTATAGGAATCACCTGCATACTCAGTACAGAAAACATCTTTAAAATGTGACCATTCAGCTTGTTTGCAAATTCCTAATGATAGCTGCCTCACTGATTTTTGAGGCAGCATAATTCACTGTTAGTCAGCTTTCATATTAGAGAATTCTTCCTTACCATTGAGTCAGAAACATTCTTCCTTTATCTTATAAATAGTAATCCAATTTCTGGCTTTGAAACAACATGGGGTTTTAAAAAGCCCATCAAATATTTAAAAACAGCCACCATGTCCCCTCTTAGTCTCTCTCTTTGTCGTCTATAATTATTAGTGCCTTCAGCTTCTCCCTCTCATCGTTGAACTTCTCTGTCTTAAAATATAACCACAAAGGATGAACATGTTATTATAGATATTTCAGCACAATACATTACCTGGGCTTTATGCAGGAAAATACCACTTAATAGAAATCTCTGGGAATGTCCTATTAATATAAGCTTTTCTTTTCTTTTCCCTCAGAGACGAGAGGATTTCTTGTAACATCTCTCAAATGACTTTTTAAAAATGGGCGTGGGGAATCCAATATAATTTGGCTTCTCCATGGATGATAGTATACATTATCTAATGCTGTGTAACAAATCACCCCTAAAACATGGTGGTTAAATCAACCACCATTTTATTTGCTTACGATTCTGCACATCAGCAATTTGAATTGGATTCAGTTGTATAGTTCTTTTGCTAGTCTCACTTGGTATCACTTACAGGACTATAACCAGTTGGTGGCTTGACGAGCTGGATGGTCCAAGTTGGCCTCATTCACACATCTAGTGCTGCTGGTCAGCTAGGGCTGGCTGATCCACCTTCATGTGCTCTCTAATCCTCTGAAGTTAGCCCAAGCTCTTTCACGTTAAGGAGAGAAGGGTTGGTGCACATCCTTGGGCTACAAATTCTTAGTGTTGAGAATAAAGTATGGCCTTCTTGGAACTTTTAGTAAAGGAGAAACTGAATTGAATAAATAATTCCAAGTGTGATTTGTCTTATGTACAGGGGCTATTTTTTCTTTCTTTAAAAATTTTATTTAGTTTGCATACAATAAAATTTACTTTTTGGTGCATAGTTCTTTGAGTTTTGACAACCATCACCACAATCACGACATAGAAAGTTGTCACCTTAAAAACGCTGTAATGTTCTTTCTTTTCAGTCAACCCTCTTACATATAATCCCTGGCAACCACTGATCTATTTTCCACTCCTATAGTTTAGCATTTTCCAGAATGTCATATAAATGGAATTACAGTATGGAGTCTTTTGACATTGATTTCTTTCACTCATAATGTCTAGATTCACACAAGTGTTGTGCGTATTATATAGCTCACTTTTTTTTAAAAAATTACTGAATAGTAGTATTTCACTGTAGGGAGGTACCAGTTTGTTTATCCATTTACCAACTTAAACATATTAGGGTTGTTTCCAGTTTGGGGCAATTATTAAGTTATATGGACATTCATATACAGACCTTTGTGTGAATTTAAGTCTTCACCTCATTTTGGTAAAATATCTAGGAATGAGATTGCTGAGTCATATAATAAGTGTATATGTAACTTTATAAGAAACTGTCAAACTTCTCACAAGTGGTCCTACCTTTTTGCATGTCTACCATCAATGTCTGAGAATTTCTGTTGCATCCTTGCCAGCACTTTATATTGTCATTAAAGTTATTTTAGTAAGTGTATAGTGGTATCTCTAGTTTTAAAATGCATTTCCCTAATGATTAATGATGTTGAGTATCTTTTTATGGGCTATTTGCCATTCATATATCTAATTTGGCAAAATATAGGGTTAAATATTTTGCCCATATTTTTAATTGAGTTGTTTTCTTATGGTGGAGTTTTGACAGTTCTGTTCATATTCTGAATACAAGTCCTTTGTCAGATGCAAGATATAAAAATGTTTTTTTTTTTCCAATGGCATCTTTTGCAAAGCATAAATTTTAAATTTTGATGAAGTACAAATTGTCAATTTTTGCTTCTATGGATTGAACTTTTGGTGTTGTATCTGAGGACTCTCCCTAACAAGAGATCACAAAGATTTTTTTTACCTATGTTTTCTTCTAGAAGTGTTACAGTTTTCTATTTTACATTTAGGTCTATGATCCACTTGGAATATGTTTAAGGTAAGAGGGATGAGTCAAAATTCATTTTATTTGTATTTACATATGTAATTGTTTTAGCACCATTTATTTAAAAAGATCATCCTTTCTTCATTAAATAGCCTGTGCACCTTTGTAAAAAATCAGTTGAGTATATTTTTGTGTATCAATTTCCACGGATGTATGTTCCCACCCTTTTGCCAATAGCACACTATCTTGATTACTGGAGCTTTACAGTAATTCTTGAAATCAAGAGGTGTAAGTCCAACTTTGTTCTTTTCAAAATTTTTTGGATCAATCTAGTTTCTTTGCCTTTTAGTATAAGTTTTAGAATTATATCAATGTTATCACAGAAAAATATTCTTGGGTTTTGATTTGGATTTTGTTGAATCTATAAATCAACTCAGAAAAACTTGAGAATACTGAGTGTTCCAACTGAGAAAGACATATATCCCTCCATTTATTTAGGTTGTCTTTGATTTCTTTTATAGTGCTTTTTCAGTACACAGATCCCACACACGTTTTGTTAAATACCTATGTATTTAATTTTTGAGTGCTATTGTTAAAATAGTAGTTTTTGAAAGTTTGAATTCCAACTGTGCAATGGTAATATACAGAAATATAACTTTTGTATGTTGATCTTGTATTCCAATATTTTGCTGATATCACTTATTCATTTAAAAACTTTTTTTGGGTAGATTCCTTGGAATTTTCTATATAGAAACCCTGTTATCTGTGAATACAAGTAGTTTCAGTTCACATAATCCAACCTGGATACCTTTTAATTATTTTTCTTGTATTATTGCACTGGTTGGGATGTCTAGAACAATGATGAAATGTTAAGGGTGGACTTTCTTGCATTGCTCCCAGTTTTAAAGGAATAACATTCTGTCTTTCACTAAGTATGACATTGGCTGTAGTTTATTATTTTTAATGCCCTTTATCAGACTGAAAAAGTTCCCTTAATTCCTGGTTTGCTGAGAGGTGTTTTATTTTTTTTTTTAATGATGAAAGGATACTGAATTATGTCCAATTATTTTTCTGCACCTATTGAGATGATCATTTTTCCTTTTACTTAATATGGTGGATCAACTGATAGATTTTCCATTTTTGAACCAGCCTTGTGTGTATACCCACTTGATCATATGTATTATCTGTTTAAAATAATTATTTTGTCTAGTTTTGGTATTAATGTTATGCTGGAATCAAAAAAATGAGCTGAAAAGTATTGTTTTCTTTTATAGTCTGAAAATGTGTGTAGAATTGGTATTATTTCTTCCTTAAATACTTGGTGGAATTCACTATATGGGCTGGAAGATTACTTTGGTGGAAGGTTTTAAACTATGAATTCAATTTCTTTAATTGAATTTAGATGCAGGTAAATTCAGGTTATATTATTTTTTTCTTGAGAGAATTTTGGTAGTCTTTCAAGGAGTTGGTTCATTTTAGCCTTAATCTTTGAATTAATCTTCTGACCCAGGGTCTGGCACAGAGTGGATGATGTTGGTATAATAAATTGGTGAATCCCCAAGCATAGTATTGGAGGAGGAAGCAACATTCTCTGCTTCCTAGAGGAAAAATGTCACTCCCAGAAACACAAAAGGACCATCGCAAGTAACTATTCACCTACTACATTCTTGGCATTATGTGAAGTCCCAGGATTACATCATCTCATTTTATTGCTCCCAACAATCTTACAAGGAAGATACTATTATTTCTATTTTATGATCAAAAAAAGCAACACTTCAGTTTTCACACAAAGCTAGTAAATGAAGCTGAAACCCAAACCCATGTTTATTTTTGAACTTTTTAAAAAAAACCTTCTCAGTGGTTCTGCATCTCCAGTGATAGATATTCATATTCTCTCTCCCCTCACTTCATCCTTTCCTGTGTCTGTGGGTTAAGAGTCTGGGCCTGACTTAGTTGGGTCTTTCGCAAATTTGCAATCAAGGTGTTGGCTAGGCTGGGTTGTCACCTGAGACTTCAGCAAGAAGGATCTACTCACTCAGGTTGTTTGGAGAATTCACTTCCTTGCAGTTCTAGGATTCATAGCAGCTGGCTTCTTCAAAGATAGCAATGAAGTAGGTGGAGGTGGGCGTGAAGGAAGGAGGGACTACTAAGTAAATCTACTGGTAAGGAGGAGTCTTACATAATGTAACATAACCATGGTACTGACATCCCATCACTTTTGCATATTCTGTCAGTTACATGATTCTCATTTCCTGGTATTCATGCATTGTGTAAACCCTGTATCTTGAAGGTAGACTGACCTGTAACATGTTTCTAACCAATAGTGACTTGCAACCATATAGGTCCCTTTACTTCCGCCTCCTTGTTACAGCTGTCACATGTACTACATCTATATAACATTGAAAATTCCACCAAATGATCTAATTTTTGCTTTCAATTGCTATAAATGTATTAAAGAATTTGAGAAAAATAGTTTATTATTACCTAGATATCTCCTATTCCTGTTCTCTTTTTCCTGTGGAATCATTTCTCTTCAACTTGAAGAACTTCTGAATCCAACCAGTGGATCTTTTTTTTCAGATATTTTTTTCACTTTGAAAATTTCTGCTTGGTTTTTATAATCTTCTTTTCTTTGTTAAGAATATCTATCCTTCCATTTGTTTCAAGAGTGCTTATCACCACCTCATGGAGCATAGCTCTTTAACATCTTTGATAATTTCAACATCATGGTTATTTTAGTGTTGGCATCTGTTGTCTTTTCCCTTGAGAACTGGTCACATTTTTCTGACTCTGTCTACCAAGTAATGTGAATTGTAATCTTGGGTATTTTATTTTGAATACTATGTCATGGGCCTCTGGATCCTATTAAAACCCTCTGGGGCTCTTTTCTTTTTTTCTTTTTTTTTTAAGCAGGCAACCATCCTGACTAGATTGAACCAGTTCTGCCTTACTGTTTCTGTGGGAAGTGTTCCAGTTTCAAAGCCTTTGGTATTTTGCTTTGGGGCTGCCTCACACATGTATATCTCAGGAATTAGCCTGGGACTTTGACAGTGATTTATTTCTTAGTTTATTGTCAAAGTCTTCGCTATTACTATTTTCTGGTGGCTGAACTGATTTTTTGCTTTGTGATCAGGAACAAATTACTCAACCTTTTTGCATTTTAGATTCCCTTATTATATGGATTAGGGAATGATAGATGAACAGACAGAACTAGAAGGGAACATGAAGAGAGACTTCAAATAATCACACTATCTTCTGTAGAGTAATATATTTTCTTTCAAAAGCAGAAAGATGATGGAAAAGTAAACTGGAAGAGTAAATGAGAGTGGAAATAGGACTAAGAAATACTACAAAAAGGTCAAAACTGGTCTTGACAAATAGTGCTGAAATTTTAAGGAAACTTTGGGGGAAGCCTATAACTGTTTCAGGAGTGTGGACTCACAGCTGATTAGCTGAAAAGGGGCACAGTGGGAATGCCAGAGCCCTTATCTTTAATTTCGGAGTTGTAGAGCACCTAAAGGTTAATATCTGGAGACTTAAGAGAAAGTGAAGGTGTTTCCAATAAAATACTACCAAAGAAAGATTTTCTTTGAGCCTTGTTAAACCCATGTCAGCAATCAGCTTTCTCTTTGACACCAGAAGCAAGAGCACTGATGGAACCAATAGTCAAAGATATTTCCTCAATTTATTTTTCCCAACTTCAGAAATTATCAGTATAAACTAAAAGCAATGTCAAAATACGGTAGGATAGATAAATAACATTAAATTAGCTAGGAAGAAAAAAATGCTAGAGAAAAACTTATGAGGAAACAAGTTACAGGTCTAGGATAAAATACAAATTAAAAAGGCATCTGAATATTCAGTATTTAGTTACCTAACATTTATTAAACACACCAGCAATGCTTCATATACAAGCAGGAAAATCAACTGATGTTGAAAAGAATGAACTGTCCTGCTCTTCAATACTGGTTCTTTATTAAAATCAAGCTTTTCTACCCACAATTATCAGGCCAAGAATCCACCACAGAAGACAGAAGAGAGAGGTTGAAGAAAAATCTACATATTGCATGAAATAAAATGGAAAAACTACTTTCATGTATCTTGGTAATTTCTTATTTTCAGAAGGAAGATCATACTTTTAAAGAAAGCTATCTCTATCTTCCTGATTCTGACTACCAAGTTACTTACCTGGACATCAGAATTAAACACTGCAGCATACAATTTCATTATCATATCAGAATGAAAACAATTCACTAGGAAATCATAGTATATGGCTGGGAGGGTAACTTACAGATAATGCATTCCCATGCAATTATATAAGTTGAAAGCATGTGGTCCTTTCTAAATAGAGCTTTTATTTCCCTAGGATCCAATTAAATATATTTCCCTTTCCATAATCTCCACAGCAGATTCTCTAGTTCTAAATTCTAGCAATTCCAATGAAGCTTCAATAGATTTTGTTAAAATCTAATTTGACCAATTTATCAAACAGAAGTCTTTTTAATTATCTAGCTAAAAACCAGAGATATGAAATGTACTATAAGTCCTTTTCCAATGGAAATTTTCTACATTACATTTTTTTTGTTACTGGAAATAAGTGAAGTTTATCCATTTTTATGTTTCTCTTAAGTTGTCTTTTTGCTGGCTCAAACTTAACCCATACCTCCTTTTGTAAAAATACATTAACTTACAAGGATGGTAAAAGGCTATATATATCACCCATTTCACAAGTAAAACACAGTATGAGACTGATTATAATCACTCAGAATTCCTTAAAAATACTAATTCTTCAGTCCCACACTATATCCACTGAATCAAAACCTCAGGGACATTTCTTCATAATTTTTTTTCTTGAAAAGAGTTCTAAATTGATTTTGATGGTCTTTCAAATTGGGAATCACTTGTGCAATCAACCAAGAATCAAAAGATATAGCTATAGTCTACTCCTAGTTCTAATTATTTGGATGTTTGGTTCCTCATCTGAAAAAATGAAGACGTTAGAATATACTCCTAAGGTCTACTTATTTCCAACATCTTATAAAGATGTGTCTTTATAAGAGGAGAGAAGGACACACACACAGAGGAAAGACCATGTGAGACAGAGGGAGAAGACAACCATCAACAAAGCCAATGAGAAAGGCCTCAGAAGAAATCAGCTCTACTGACACATTGATCTTAGACTTACAGCTTCTGGAACTGTAAGAAATAAATTTCTGTTGTTTAAGCCACTAAGTCTATGCTATTTGTTATGGCAGTCCTAGCAAACAAATTCAATGAGTTATCTGGGATACCTGAATATATGCAGAATCCTAAGATGCCCTCAGACTTCCTGAATTAATTCTGGGGGCTGGTCCAGAAATCTGCTCTTTTAAAACACACCACAATAAAGTTTGTGAAATACTTCTTTAAAATCTACTGTAATACTAGTGTGTTAACTGATGTGTAGATTACAAAAGATCTATTCTCTTATTCCCAACGGCCTCACAATTAAGTTAGTCCAAATACAGATAAGCAACAAGAGACTTAAGAGTGCCAATTTGTTACCATCTCTAAATGTTAAAGGTGAATTCCTGCAATCTAAAAGAAATGCAGTTCTTAACACAGAACGTTTGGAAAAAAAAAAAAAAAAGGACTCCTAAAGATGGTGAGGCAATGTGGTTGATTGAAATAAAGTAAAAAGAAATGGACAAGGGAGACAGAGATCAAAGCCCAGGGCCTGTCCAAGGTGGAGAATCTAATAGAAGACCACCAACACATTTAGCTGGGAGAAACAACAGGAAAAGAGCCACAAAAACTGGAGAAACTGAAATTGGCAGACCATAAAATGGCCCTCACAATTTAAATAAAAGATGTTAGAAAATATCTGCAGAATATAGGGAACTATAAAAAGTCATCTAGCAGTTTTAAAAGAGAGAACCAAACAGAACTACTAAATATAGAACTACTGAAAAATATAACCAAAATTATAGAAGAAAGGGTAATAAACATAGAAGGCAGAGTAAGTCTACAATGCTTGATGAGAATCATCATAGAAGAGAATGGGTGAAGAGGCATAGCTGAAGGAGTAATAGACCTGAGACTTTCTCAGAACTAACAAAAGGTACAAATCTAGATTCAAAGAGTTGAACAAACCCTAAACAGGATTAATAAAAGAAATCCATACCCAGACACATAATAACTACACTGCATAAAATGAAAGCAGATAAATATATTTTTAAAAAGATGCAGTATTTAGTTGACAGCTGACTCAACAGCCACAGGGGAAGGTCATAAGAGAGTAAAAAATATCTCCAATATGTTGAAAGATAATAAAAGTCGGATTAGAATTTTACCATTGAGCAAAAATATCTCAGTGGAATGGGAGCGAAATTAAGGTATTTTCAGACAAAGAAATCATGAGCAAGTATACCACCAGTGGACTCTCACAAAATAAAATTCTAAAGGAAGTATTTCAGATAGAAAGAAATTCATTCCAGATGGTAAGCCTGACGCACAAAGGAGAATAAAGAGTAAAGAAACTGATATATGTGTGAGTAAAGAAGTGATATGTGTGTGTGCATAAATACAAACACTGACTATATAAACAAAATAAAGAAGTCTTAGAGAATTAAAAGACACTAAGGTATTTGACAACAAAATTAAAATACCTAAGAGAAATAAAATACATGATCAGAGTATGCAGGCTGGCAAAGAGAGTTGTTGCAGTCATTACGACTGTGTAACAAGTAACCCCAATACTTAGTTGCACAAACAATCCATACTCACAGGTTCTGTGGGGCAGGAACTTGGCAGGGCACAGCAGGGAGTGCTTGTCTCTGCTCCCTGAGGTCTAAGGTCTGGAATGGTCTGAGAGCTTGCTTACTCACATGTGTGACACTTGATAGTGACTGCAGTTGGGAGCCTCAGTTTCTCTCTTGGGGCTAAGTTAAGGCTTCCTCACAGCATGATGTCTGGGTTCCAGGGCTGAGCTTTCCATGAGGGAGAGCGAGCGAGCAAGAGCGAGAGAGCCAGCCAAGCAGAAGCCACACAGCCTGTTCTGGTTTAACCTCAGAAGTCATACAGAGTCACACATACTGCTTTCTGTTATATTAGTTGAGGCAGTCATAAATCCTTGTTTGAGTTCAAGGTATGTGAAAACATTTTGTCTCTAGATGGTGGTTGTAGGGTAACAAGCTTCCAAAAGAGCATGTCAGATTGCAAATATTGCTGTGGCCATCTTTGGAAATTATAATCTTTCAAAACGTAAAAATGATTAGCTTTAGTCTGACTTAGTCTGAACACACATGTTGTAATACACGGTAATCACCAAAAGATAAAAGCCACTAAACCAGTAAAGAAAAAAAATGTGTATAGCTCAGGAAAACAGAAACCATATCATTTATATTAAGAAAGAATTTAACATAAGGAATTGCTTAAACAGGTTGTGAGAGAACTGAAAATGCTGGCAAGGGTCCCAACTATTAAAGGAAAAAGGGTAGGATTATTAGAATCTGGAAGCCTAAAAGAGATCCTGCAGAGTGCCAGAGAAAAGGTAGAGCCTGGGAACCAGCCACAACTACTAGGAGAAAAGCCACTGCTGAGGTGATGCTGACAATCAGGAAGCAAATGGCAATGGTCAGTCTCTTCTCCCTCTCTCCAGCTTTCCAGTCTCCTTCTAGTGTCTTCTATTTGTGGAACCTAAGGGAAGCTAGATGGCGAAAGAGGTTAGTTTTCAAAGTTCCAGAATACAGAATTGAGTTAATAATTGGCATAAATGGAATAAAAAAAATGAAGTACAAATTTTAAAAGGTAAGAAAATAGAGAACAAGAATCATAGAACAGGCTAGACAACAAACCTCCATAAAATAAAATGGCAGAAATAAATCCTAGTAATTACATGAAATGTAAATGGTTTTAGTGTTCCAGTTAAAAGGCTAAGAATATCAAATTGGATTTAAAAAACCCTAAAATCAAAATTCTATGCTACAAATGAAGAAACACTCTCCTGAAAAACTCAAGAGTTAAAGAGGAACCACCCCTAATGGAAATGGAAAATATTTTAACTCAATATTATTATGTATCAAAATTTGTGGAATATGGCTACAACAGTAATTAGAATATAATGTAATTATACTACAGTAATATAGACATATTTATAACTTTTAAATGGTTATGTTGGAAGACAAGCTGAAAATGAATGAGGTAAGTATCCATCTCAAGTTAGAAACAAAAACAGTAAAAAAACTCCAAACAAAATAGAAAAAATAATATTGATAAAAGCAGAAATTAATGAAACAGAAAACAAACGTACAATAGAGGATTAAGAAAACCAAAATTCAGATCTTAGAAAAGACTAACACTGTCCCTATTTGAAGATTATGTAGAATATCCGAAACAATTTACAAATAACTTACAAGAATCATTAGAGGTAAGTTTTCCAGATACAGAAGCAATACAAAGATACCAATTACATTTTACACATAATCAAAAATTAGGAAATAAAGTGGGCTGAGTAATCTGGATTAACATTCTCACTTGAGAATATTTAGAAAAACTGCACAGAATATATTTGAAAAAGTGCTGGATGGCATCAGAAAGCTAAACTAATGAATAATTATTAGGCTAATATCTGGGAGAAAAATAGAAATTCATAAAGAAAATGAATTTTTCATTTGTGACCACTTGTACCCTGGAGCTTTTTTTGCAGATTTGTAAGAGGCCACAGAGAAGCTAAGCAGAGCTAAGGGACTAGATTCAAAGGTGGAGTGCAGTACCAGTCACGGGGTCAGGGCTCTGACTCTGGTAACCCCAACTCACACTTACCAAGTCTGAAGGGTTTTTGGAGTAAGGGTTAACAGGAAGTAAGGGCACTAGTTCAATCAGCTCAGCTCTGAGTCACATAGATGACTCAGAAAATTTCAGTCTCTGTAAGTGGGTCAAAATGATCCTGAATTACTAGTGCCCAAGTGCCTGGTAGAGCATATGAAAAAACTCTGTGGAAATGAAAATATCATGTTGGGCATCAAATTACAGTTGATCCCTGAACAACATGGGAATTAGGCCATCACTCTTCTGCACAGCTTAAAATCTGTATATGACTTTACAATTGGTCCTCGTATCCAAGGTTCCACATTCATGGATCATGTAATACTGTAGGATGTATTTAGTGAAAAAAATCCGCATATAAGCAAATCCATGCAGTTCAAACTTGTGTTGTTCAAGGGTCAACTATATTTCTATAATCAAGTTTTCAAATATAGTATTGGCATTTAATTAAAGATAACCACACATAACCACACACACAAGGATACAAGATAATGAGAATCAGCAGAAACCAAAATATAGAAAGAGACCCACAGGAGAGTTTCAGATATGGGAATTATTAAATACAGACTATAAAATAATAACACTTTTCATGTTCAGATAGATAAAAAATAAAATTTCAGCAGGACAACTAGAAACTGCAAAATGACAGATTTGCATATTTGAAATTAGAAATTTGAGAACTGAAAATACAAAGGGCTAAAAATAACCAAGACACTCTTACAAAACAGTAAATTGGGAGGACTTATTCTGCCAGATATCAAAAACAATGTATCAGCTATAGTGATGAAGACAGAATACTAGCATAGGGACAGAACAACAAGGAGGAACAAAAGTCCAGAAAGAGATGTATACATATACGGATATGACATACGACTTTGGCAGCACTGCAGAAAAATACAGAAAAAGTAAATGGTGGTGAGGCACTTTCTAGCATACATAAAATTTCTTGTGAATTATAAACTTTAAATGTGAAAGTCAAAACTAAAGCTTTAGAAGACAGCAAAGGAGAGTATATTCATGACTTTGTGGTTCGAGAGAATAACTTTTAACAATTTGCAAAAAACTCTAACCTTAAAACAAAAAATTGATACTTCTCAGTACTCAACCATTAGCAAATTCTTTTTATCAAAGAACATCATAAAGAGAGGGAAAGGCAAGTCAGAGTGGAAGAAAACATTTGCAACTATACAGCCAAGTAAGAACAGAATGTATAAAGATCTTTTATGAATCAATGAGGAAAAAAACCTCCCAACACAACAGACGAATGGGCAAAAGAACTGAAAAGACACATTGCAAAAAAGAAAGTCAGAGTGGCCAACAAACATATAAGGTGCTTAATTTCAAAGTAATGAGGGAAATGCAGAGTAAAACTTTAATGAGATATAACTGCACATCTACCAGATTGGCAAAATTTAAAAAAAAGGTCTGTTTACACCAGTGTTGAGCAAAGTGGAAAAACAGGACATCTCTACTGCTCAGGAAGAACTTTTGTTAGTATCGAATATAATTTAAGATGTGAATACCCTATGGCCAAGCACTTCCATTCCTAGGCATAAACTTTAGTTGTACTAGGAGATACATACAATGTTCCTTGTAGAACTGTGATTGCCCCAAACAAAAAACATCCCAAGTTGTCCACAGTCAATAGGCTGAATAAATAAATAGTGGTATATTAATGCAAAGGTAAATTATACATCAATGAAGATGAAGGAAGCATGGTTATAAGCAAACATGGATAAATACCATGCTGAAGGAAAGAAGCAGTCACCAAAGAGTACAGTATGATTCTATTTATATTAAGTTAAAAAACCATCAAAAGTAAACTGTAATGTTTAGGTATATACATAGGTGGTAACGCTATAAATAAAAACAAAGACACAGTTATCACTAAAGGGACAATGCTAGTTGCCAGAGGGTACATGTGGGGAAGCTGACTGTGACTGGGAAGGACTACCAAGGGAGTTTCTGGGCTGTTGTCAGTGTTCTATTGATTTGAGAGTTGTTTAAGTAGTTACTTTAAAATTATTTCTTAAGCTGTGTATTCATATTTTATGTACTCTCTTGAAAATATATATCTTAATTAAATAAATAAAGCTAAGACATGGCAAGAGAAAAATGAACAAATTACCTACTGAATACTTACTGTGACCCCCAAGACGGCAATTTCCTGGTTAAATTTTAAATTTGTTAAAAGTAAAATAGTTAAACCCATATCTAGTGATTGTATACTAAATGGTTATATATTCACAATCACAGTGAATTTTTGGTAATATTCATTACAGTTGAAAGGATTATTAGGTTAAGAGATTGTTTTCCCCTCAAGATCACAAGAAAACAAATTTTCTGTCTTCATTTTTCCAATTATAAGATAGTGGACTCTAAACATTCTTGACTTATTTTATGCCTTGCCATTGGCTCCACCAGGGAGTGCTATAATAGCCAAAAAATAAAAATAAAGATACATATCTACCAAAAAAAAAAAAAAGATACATATCTATTTCCAAGTTCTACCTTTGGGACAATTTAGAGGAACTTATAGATGAGCAACATAATGCTTTGAATTCTAAAAAAAGAATGGACTTCAGAAATCCCCAATCAACAGTGTAGGATTTACCAGATTTTCTAGGTTTTACAAGGTCACCACCATTCCCTTCAACTGTTTTAACAGAATTTCCAGGAGCCAAAAGCACTTCAAAGTAATGTCCCTCCATATCCAGTGAATGTTGTATCTCCATGATTGCAAACCTTGAAAACTAGGAAACACTAAGGCAACACTACTCATAAAATGAAGAGTAAAACTGGAATCTCTGGAGTCAGCTATGGAACAGGATTTACAAAGATACTGTCAAATTACTTAATCATTTTTAATAAGTAAAAAATCACTCAGTTGTACAGTCTAATCACTAATTTTTGCACCTGATATTTCAATCACCAACAGTGATCTCATGGTACAGAAATAAAACAGATAATGAAAAAAACTGTCATTAAATTCACACTGGCTTTCCAGCTGAGTAGAATTAAACAGAAGAGATTAATGGCAATAACCATTACCTACAGGAAAAAAAAAGACAAAATGGTTTCAAGTTTAATCATAAAATGAACTCAATCCTTGTTAATTTTGTTTGAATCTGCTAAAGTACTGATCTCTATAAATAAGAACTGATAGCATGGTGCTAAATTTAATTCTGAAGAGATGTGGAGATTTAGACCAAATATAAACAAGTGATTAGATCACAACTGAGAATTAGTGAATACTACTGGGAAAATACCAGTTCCTGTCATAGAGCACAAAACAAGTGAAAGTGGGAAACTGGCTTCTTAGAGACGTTCCAAGCCATAGAGCTTTGACATTCCTGGATTCAACTGTAAGCATACTAATTTTAAACATTATACTTGTAATATAAATGATGGGAGAGGGTAGGATATGGTGAATCAAAATTAAACTGCTTATTTCAAAGGTAGCCATTTCCTTTAAACTCATCATGTCCACTTATCCTCACCTCCAATGCACAGATCATCCTTTAATCATACAAATTCACCCTCCACTCCCAAATATATTTTCCCAGTTGGATGATACTTTTACAAAAGAATGAAACAATAGAGCTGGCTGACTTAAGTAATTTAAACTACTTGTAAGTAGAAAAAAATGGAGGTTAAGTACAGAGTATGAAAAGACACCAAACTGGAGTAATACTGACCTGAATCTAGTTTTTAATTTATCAAAGTACCTATTTATGGTCTGAACGGGAGAGCAGAAGGAAAGTAGCTAGAGAGAAATAACTTATTCTGTGTAAAATAATGCAAATTGCTTAAGAATGCATAATAGCCTAGGAAATGATAGAAGTATTTGCTGTTTTCACCGAATTCAGTGTTTACATCATTTTAATGAAACTATTTCTATGAACATTCGCAATAGTTCTTATCAGAAACAGAAAGTTTCTATCAGTAAAGACCTAAAAATGTAAATTTTTATCTTTGTCAATTCCTTTTCTGGGAATGTGGAATTAAATAATATATTTCCCTTTAAAATAAAACATTAAATTGTTTTTTTCTGTCCATTAGGTTGTTGGAAGAAAAAAAAAATCAAGACTCAACTAGTGATAATTTTTTAATTTCTACTTTTCATCTATTTCTAAGGACACTCTCTCTACAAAAACTTTTAGTCTTATATACTCTGACAATCAGGTTTAGAGTTTCAAATAAATAAAATAGCCACATTAGAAGGCATACTGAAGAATCAAATAACTAGCCATATTTATCTGTTCACATTCACGGATTCTATAAGAAGGACATCAGAGTCCATATAATATTGTTAACATTTATCCAGTTTAACACCTATCACTGGACACGCTCATAACTCACAACACTGATGCTATTAACAAAGATCCTGCTTTTGAGGGGACAGTGATAAAACAAACTCTGGTTAAACTAGCAGAGGTAATAGGACAGTAAACTGTACAATTTTAAATGTCTTTTCTTCAACCACTGTTATCATCCTTCCTCTTCCTACTGGTGTTAAATCCAAAATCTAGTCATGAGAGGTGCATAAAGCCAAATGCTATTTGTATAGAAAAATGGGCCTCAAATACTAAACAAAAAGAAATTCGTAAAATAGGATTAAACTTTTTGGATAGCTGCACTTGTCACTTTCAACTTCTTGATTTTTTTATCTCTTCTGGCCTTGGATATGCATTTTTCCTTCTTTTCATCCAGAGAGGTTAATACACAAATTTTTTGTAAGCATTAAAAAATGGCATTCCAGTTCAAAGTTGCTTGTGATCGCATCACATCCACACATGAAGCACTACACAAGTATATACTATGCTTCAAAATGCTTTATAAATCTTCAGTGTAGTTTTCCACTGATGTAAATTAAGGCTTCATCAAACAGAAATCCATAGCATTACGAGCTGATCTTTTTAGCTCCTGAATTGAATGCATTCCTTTCCAAAATCAAGTAGTCCTAGAGTAAATTTAAGACAAGTTCTGTCAGTCAGTGTCATGACTAAAGTAGTATCTTACTGGAGGTCCAGGTAAATCTTCATCTCCATCAGTATCTGGAGCAAATGACACAGTAAGATCCACGTATTTCTTTTCAGTAGAAGGTTTCACAAGTTTATGCATTCTAAGAAAAAAAGGCAAGGACAAATAATTTGGTAAATTCTGTAAAATGAAAGAGTGATTTGCTGATCAATGTTACCCAAAGAATCGGGGCTTGTTTAAATTTATTTTTAAATCTAGTAATTCACCTGCTTTCATATAACTGTCTTCTTTACTAAAAGCTCTAAAACCAAGACACTCATTTACCTAACAGTTAATCAATTTTTACCATTGATGGTATTGATAAAGAATACAGACCATTTATTAAAAGAAAAAAACCACCCTCAAAGAAACCCAAAAGGTAAGCAGTGTTTTAAAAAAACAAAAAACAAAAAACAACAACTCTTCTTTAAACTCCCTGTAAAGTTTGGAGGGTTACCAGACATCTGGTCCTGTCCAAAATATCCATACGGTTCATAAGATGTTTGGTACACCCCAAAAGTTCCTTGATATTTGCAGGACCATTTGGTCCTGTCTAAAACATTGTAAGACATCTGGGCCACACTAAAAAGTCCTTGACGTTTGGGATTGTCTATAACTACTTGGCAGGGATCCAATTTCAAGGAATTTTTGGTGTGGACCAAAATATTTTATGGATGTTTTGAACAGAACCAAATGTCCTGCAAGGAGTCTGGAAGCATAAATTCTTTTCAAGCATTTCTACCTAGGGAGTAAAAATCAAGCCAGATTTACTTCAAGTGCAAGCTACAAAAATCACCATAAAAGATATTCTTAAGTTTTTCCTTTCCTTCATATCCCATGTATATCCTGCTTACTAAAAAAAACTTCACTTTTGCTATTGTCACTGATATTATCATAAACCAAGTCATCATCTATATACCCCTCAGATTATTGCATTAGCTTTTAGCCAGCTCCCTCCAGTCTCTTTCCTACCTCCAATATATTCTGCTGCCAGAATTTTCTTAAAATGCAAATCTGACATTATTCTCCTGCCTAACAATGTTATCTATCATATATCATGTATCTATCTCATGCTAGGCTCTGAACTATGTACTGTATTTAGTCCTCAATAACAGGTATTTTCATTTTACAAAGATATTTTGCCCCATCTACAAATTTTCATTCTTCCCACAATTCATTCTTACCATCTCATCCTTAAGTCATTCCAGATAACTTTATTTCCCAAATAGATTATGTACACTCTTTATTAGCTGCATAATTTTGAACAAACTATTGCTTTTGCCTGATGTAATCCTTTTTCAAAGATAGCTCAAATGAAATTTACCCTAAGCTGAAGTTTGATACACTAGTGCCCATAGTGTTCTGTAAAAAACTTTATTATAATAATTATTCAGTTACATTTTAATTACTAACATGTCACTTTTCTTTAGTAGACTATAAACTCCTTGAGGGCAAGGGCTATTTGATAAAATGCAGATGAAAAAATATTCACAGAAGTAACATTTATGGGATACTTCTTACTTGCTGTAACACTGCTAGCCCTCACTATTATTTTAATGCTCAATAGCCTTGGGCACAATCATCCCTATATGTGGACACAAAACTAAGTTTGAAAAGTTCAGTAAGCTATTTAATGTGACAAAACAATTAAGGAGCTACACAAGGATGGGAACCCAGGTCTTTCTGAAGTCAAGTTTGTCTAGCCACTTACAGGTACTCAGTAAGTATTTGCTAAATGCATAATGTAATAAAATGAGAAGTATCATTCTCAAAACATATCATGCTGGAGGTTTCAAATATTGGCCAACTCTATAAAGCTTTTTTGTGAATTATCTGCAGTAAAATTTAAATTCCATTAATCAATACACTTCAGGACCACACATTCCACTCTCATCTAGGTAGTAAACAATAAATACTACTATCAGTTTATCCAAAAGATACTTAGGGATCTAAATGAAAAACAAGAAGGCAAATTAATGTCATAAATAATATAATAGTAATTTTATTTAAAAATAGATAATTAAACCCAGATTATAATAATTAAAATGTTATTAACCTTATTAATAATCAGTTAAACTGACAAGCATGTTGAGACACTCATCATGCAGAGGGTCATTTATTTGTGACAAATATTTTTATATGCTAATTTCATGTAAAAAGTTTTAGAATTTCTTATTAAGGTGTAATTGACATAACATTATATTAGTTTCAGGTGTGCAAGGTGATGATTTGATATTTGTATATACTGCAAAATGAACAACAAATATTTACTCATGCCTATTATGTGCCAGGCATTGGTCTAGGTGCTTGAGACACATCAATGTCCAGATCAAATATAGATTCCTGCCCTTGTGAATGAAGCTTAAGTTCTAGTGGGGGGGAGACAGATAGTAAGTAATATAATAGCAATAAGACAGTGATAAATGCTATGAAAGAGAGAAAAAGTAGAGCAGAGAAAAGGGCTAGATTAGGTATGCTAGGCTAATATTAAGTAGGGTTCAGAGAGGCCTCTTCAGGAAGTCCAGAGACCAGAGATGAAAGTTAGATGGCCATCTCAGAAAGAGTTGCAAACAGAAGGAACAACTAGAGCAAAAGTCTCATGCTGAAGACTGGAATGTTCAAGGGAAAGAAATAGAATCTTGTAGACAAGGGGACAGAAGTATGAAAGGAACTTAGAGAGGTAAGTGGGAACCAGATCACTTAGGGGCTTGCAGACCACTGCACAGACTGGCTGTTTTTGTTCCCTCTCTTCTTTTGGGTCTCTGCTCAAATGCCAGCTTATCTGGTGAAAATATGACAGGCAGAGGGAATACCTGACTACTCAATATACTGTACCAACTTAACACCTCCTATTCTGCTTTATTTCTCCATAGCACTTACCACCATCTGACATACATATCTAATGGTTGTGCAAACTCTTCAGGGAGGGCAGGAACTTTGCTTTGCTCATTGCTGTATCCCTAATGCTTACAAAAGCACCTGGCATATAGCAGCCATTCTTAAAAAAAAACCTGAATAAATGAATGAAAATAATAATTTGGCATTTTTAAAAATACTTCAGCCTCATAAGCCTAGTCTTTGTGTGTGTTTCCATATAAGAGGTGGATTTACTTTTACTTGGTCTATTGACCAAATCAGGTTTCTAAGCCTATTAGCTTAAAAGCTGACTCTGAACTACAATAAATTCACAAGAGCACTGTAATGCTATAAATCTCGCTTGATAGGTAGTCTGTGGAGCTTGGTAGATTCATGTCTTTACTACTGCCATTAGGTAGGAGTAAATCACATATTGTATCTGAACTTCATTAACCTCTATATTTAATTCTCTAGTGTACATTCAGCTTATGTTTCAGTTCTTGAGAATCTCTTGCATATAATGTTCGACACTTACGTTAACTTCAATCTTTTTGCATGGCCAGGCATTACAGGAACATAGAGCATTTTGACTCCCTGTACCACCATCGTTGGCTCAATTCCGTACTTCTCCTAAAAGTGCATACCCAAAAGAGAAATGATCAAAGCCTCATCCAAATATAAAATGCTGGGTGACAATGTTTTACAACCAGCAGAAAGAGAGCAAACAAACTCCTGCTATATAATATTTATAAAAACTGTTAATGAAATTATGCATAAAAACTAACAGACTCAAAGCAACTATAATGAATAATTGTCTCACTTTGACTGCGTTTATGAAATCCAAGAGGGTGAAATCTTCTTTGCCATGTATAGTCCATCTGTCCCAAATTGTAAATGATATTCCATTTCTGTTATAGAAAAATATTCAGAACAAAAACATTTATATTTTCTTCCCTTTAGTAATAACATAAAACCCCAGAAGTCCATTATTTGTGATTTAGTTAGACACTAATGTGGGAGAAAAAAGAAAAATATAACTTTAAAAATATTCCATTATCTTATTTCCCCATCACACCATACAGGTAACCACTTTTATCAGTACCCTGTTGATCCTCCCAGTGTCTCATTATAAAGTATGCCTTAGCAAGAGAGTTCTGTCTCTCTCTCTTAAAATAGCTGCATGGGTTTCACTGTGTGGATGTTCCAGTCTCCTATTAATGAACACCTGGATTGTTCCAATCTTTGGCAGTGATAAATAATGCCAGAATAAATATCCTGTACATAAATAATTTGAGCTGAGTGTAAATGTATCTGTAAATTTGAAATATAGTGCTATATTTGCTTTATTATGGGTTATATTATTTTATACACTCACCAGTGATGTATGAGAGTGCTTTCTTACATTCTTGCCAAGATAGCAGTTTTCAAATTTCTGATTGTTACCAATTTAAAAAGTGAAAAATGGAAGTCCAGGGGAATTGTTTTGCTTTGTCATATAGCTTTTGGAATTAGATTTTTAATCTCATTACCCATTAGTCAGACACTGGAGTGTCTTTTAATTCATCTGATGTAGATAGACATAGACGAAACCATAAGAAAGTACAATGCTAAACAGTATGACAGATTAAGTGTGAGAGTTCTATGGCAGTTTAGTCAGCAATGCTTCAAGTCACATGCAAAAGAATGAAACTGGACTTTTACACCATGCACAAAAATTACCTCAAAATGGATTAAAGACTTGAATGTAAGATCTGAAACCATAAAACTTACGGAAGAAAACTTAGGTGGTAAGCTCCCTGACACTAGTCTTGGTGATTCATTTTTTGGATTTCACATCAAAAGTAAAAAACAACAACAACAACAACAAAAAACAAGTGACACTACATCAAACTGAAAATCTTCTGCACAGCAAAGAAAACATCAACAAAATGAAAAGGCAACCTACCAACTGGGAGAAAATATTTGCAAATCATATCTCTGATAAGGGGTTAATATCCAAAATAAATATAAAGAACTCATACAACACAATAGTAAAAAGAACAAAAAACAAAAAACAATCCGATAACAAAATGGGCAAAGGATCAGAACAGACGTTTTTCCAAAGACATATGGATGGCATGTGAAAACATGTTCCATATCAAGTATGCGAAAAGATGCTCAATATCACTAATCATCAGAGGAATACAAATCAATGGCCACAATGAGATAACACCTCGCACCTGTTAGGGTGGCTATCATCAAAAAACAAAAGATAACAAGTGTTGGCAAGGATGTGAAGAAACTGGAACCTTTGTACATTCTTGGTGGGAATATAAAATGATACAGCAACTATGCAAAGCAATATGTTAACTTCCTTAAAAACTTAAAAATAGAACTACCATATGATCTAGCAATTCTACTCCTAGGTACTTATATAAAGAAAATGAAAAAATTAACTTGAAAAGATCTGTATCTCCATGTTCACTGCAGCATTATTTACAATGGCTAACATACGGAAACAATCTGTGTCCACAGGTGGATAAATGGATAAAGAAAATGTGGTATTATATCAATGGAGTATTATTCAGCCATAAGAATGAAATCCTGCTATTTACAACAACGTGGATGGACTTTGAGGACATTATGCTAAGTAAAATATGTCATACAGAGAAAGACAGATACTTTATGATCTCATGTACACGTGGAATCAAAGAGAAACAAACAAAACACCCAACCAACTGACCAAACAAAAACTAAAAAACCCTCAAGCTCATAGATAAAGAGAACACTGAAAGTGCCAGAAACGGGGTAGGCGTGTGGGCACAGTAAGTGAAGAGAATCAAAAGGTACAAGCTTCCAGTTGTAAAATGAGTAAGTCATGCGCATGTAATGCACAGCATAGTGACTATACTTAATAATATGTATTGCATATTTGAGAGTTGCTTAGAGAGTAAATCTTAAAAGTTCTCTTCAGAAGAAAAAAAAATTCTGCAACTATGTGTAACAATGGATGGTGACTGGACTTACTGTGGTGATCATTTCCCAACATATACAGGTGTTGAATCGTTATATTGTACACTTGAAACTAATTTAACGTTGAATGTCAATTATACTTCAGTTAAAAAAAAAGAGAAGAGAGAAATGCTACATGAAGAGGTAGCATTGTCCTGAAGTACTGGAAAGTGTTATATATACAGAAGAAAAGGAGAGATGAAACTATTACTTTTCTCTTTTAAAATGTAAAAAAAAGGTATGTCATTCTCATTATGCAAAAGCAAAAGACCTTCATACATACCTGATTTCAGTTTTTCTTACTTCAGATGTCTCTGTAAACACTATAATTGGAATGGCTAAGTTAAGGAAACAATTTTTGTAAGCTTCAAAAGGGTAGTCACCAGCTACTTTGATCATTTCCAGTGCAACCTAGGTAAAACAAGGTGATCTGATTATATAAACAGCCCAACACTATTCATGAATTTAACTGCATCTATAGAATTTTCTTGAATTCTTTTCAAGCATTTCTGTGTGAAGAATAAAAGCAAAATCAACTATACTTCAATAAAAAAATTAAAATTAAAAAAAGGAATAAAAGCAGCTTTTGGACTAGAGTAATATAAATTTCTTTTAAGTCTCTCCACTTAGCCTATTTCACACTTTCAAACTTTCAACCTGTTCTGCACATGTTAAACAAAGTTATCAAAAAAATTAATTAGACCATGTAATCTTCCTACTTTGAAAGCAAACAGCAGAGCTCAAGAAATATAGCAGTCCAAAATCATTTAATAGGAAAAATAATTACATAGCTTTTAAGAATAACACCATGGTACAGTAAAATAACTAGGGCTATTCTAAAGATTCTAAATCATTAAGAAAAAACTAAATTGAAAGAAATCCAAATCACTAACAGGAATTACATTTATTTTAAGGCAAAGAACTAAAATCCAATATAATCAAATAGCAAAGATTATGGTAGTTCATTTTATTCAAGAAAAACAAGAGCACTTGGTTTGTATGGAAGATACAAAGATGATGAAGATGATCACTGTCTGTAAGAAAAATTATATTCTATCTTGACAGAGCTTGTTTTTTTATGTTAAAATGTTTGTATTATCTTAAAAGCTCAAAGTACAGATTACTGTATTTTCAGAAATACCTTACAAATTTAAATTATAAGATCAATATGTATTCTGCCTTCTCTAAGATCTGAGTGACTGGTTGCGAGTGATATAATGGGGAAGAAAGGAAAGAAATGATGAAAAAGAAGCATTTTCAAAGAATAATAATCTCACCAAGCCAGAAACTGCAGCAGTGGATGTTGCTATAGCAGGTATAATTCTACCTGCTATGCGCTTTGTTTTGAAACGGTCAGCTGGTTCAATGCTATACATTTTGGCACGAAGATTTGATGCAGCTGTGATGAAATCTATGTGTCCATTACGATCATCATCTTTTTCAAATGAAAGCACTGCCATCTGAAGGTCATCTGACGGTAACAACCAGAAAAACAAAGTTTCCTAGTAAGTGGTAAGGGCTTTACTAGGTAAAAAGCAATGTGGGTTCACTACTGTTAAAGAGTCCTTTTTGTTTAGGTTTTTAAATGACTGAACAACAAAAAAATTCAAGGAACTGAAGTTTTTGAAGGACATGAAAATGATGGCTTTAACACCACTAAATTAGAGAAGTTTCTATATTAAAAAAACTTTCTAAAAAATGGAAAAATAAGAAAGCCATGTATAACTGCTATTAAGCGGTTTACAATAAAAAAAAGTCAACATTGGGTACTGTTCAAAACTTGATTCCATAAATACTACTCTGAAACACTCTGATAACTAAGAACAGGGTCAGCTGATCAAATAAAAATGAGTATCTTTTTGACACATTTCTAGATTAGTGGTTCCCCGTATCATTCTGCGGATAGGTGTAGTTTGATATGTGATGAAATGAAAAAGTAAGATATGACAGCAAGTTTTTTCTAGAATTATAATTATTAAATTAGGATAACAATCTTTTATTTGCAAAATAAACAGTTGGCTAATCTATTTTTTTGTCCCCTGAATTTTACTGGTCTTTGCATAAAATCCCCAAAGTTTGGAAACTGCTGATTTATGTAGTTAAAAGATGATGAGCAGGTCTAAAAACATGAAATAATATAGAGCTAAAATAATGTTTTTAAGGAATTAAAAGTTCAGTTTCCCTATATTTAAGACTATTTAGCAACGATGTACATAGGTCAGTTTATATTTCCTGAGTGCAATTTTGGAGACTAAGAAGCCAAGAAGAAATGTCTATGGTTTTTTATCCTAAAGTGACTGGGACCCAGGGTTAATGTCTACAAAGACTCCATTTTTCTTCATTATGCTAGCCAAAAGTTAAGAAGGAATCACACAGTAGAATTTCAAAGACTAAAACAATCAGAACAACAACAAAGCAAACTTACATTTCAGGCTTTGAGGGTAGGGCAAATGGTAGAGAAAATGATGAATTTAGTCACGGTTAAAGATGAAGAGTGACTTTCATAGGAATATGAAATAAGTAATAGTATTATTGTTATTATTATTTAATCCCACAACTTTTTGAGTATAGAGGTTAGCGAAAATAAAAATCTCTCCAGTTCAAAACATTTTCAATAAAGATTTTCCCTTACTTGCGGTAGCTTCATTAGATGAAATAGCCTTTTCTAGTTGGAAAACAGCATTCCTCTCATCTTCACTGCTAATAGGAACATGGTCTGGTTTCCTTGCAGTTTCATCTGTTTGAACAACCTTTTAATATATGTATATATATATTCGTTAATGTCATCACATCCTACACCTAAGTTTGATTATCCTATTTGTTTTATCAAATAAGTAACAAAGAGAAACATTCTATCCAGTTTAATCAGATTATTAATCATTATGGACTAATGTATTTTATACCTTCCACTGGTAAGTAATGCTACATTATTTATATATCTGTTTTATAATCTATCTCCTCACACTGACGTATAAACTCTAAGAACAGATATCTTTCTCTTGATCACTGAGAGAACCTAAAAATATCTAAAATAAACTTGTTCACAGTGAGTGTTAAAAATACTTACTGAATAGCTTCCAAGATCTGAGTTCATACAATTCTGTTAAAATTTCACACTAAAATAAGTTAATGTTAATCAACAGTTTGTGATTCTGACAAATCAACATCAAAACAAATTACATAGCTCTAGCTAGTGCAGAGCTCTTTTCTGTCTCCAAGGAAATTGAAGAAATCCATAAAATACATAATATGGGCATCTTTTAAATATTTATTGATTGCGGACAAGAAGTTCTTTTCCAAAGAATGTCTTCCTTCATATAGCTGCATGCTTAGGACAGCACATACAAGTAATTTATCTTTAAGAAATTACTTATCAGATATTTCATGAGGGCAGTGAAGTCAATATTCTCAAGCCAAGAAACTTTCAAGTCATATTTTTACATATTAAATATTATTATAAGTATTTGAGAAATATTAAGGAGCCAAGGAAGCAGTAATATATATTTGCCAGAACGTGCAGATTATATTTTTGGCTGTGGCATCTCCTAACTAGAAGTGCCAGACCCTAAAGCTTCGGTGGGAGGTGCTCCAGGGAGCTGTGAAAAAGCACATTAATTCATGTTAAAATTGTAGCTAAACTGCTCAGGATAATTTACTACCCCTAAACTTTAATACAGAAAGAAGCAATTCAAGCTAGAAAACATACTGAAGGGCATTAAGAACAGTGAAGTTATTGATGCCTTTTTCCTTGGCTTCTGTCTAGCAGTTTTGCCCATTAGAAACATGGGCTAGGAATTTTCTTTATATAGGAATTTTGTTTTTCCTTTCTGTACTTTTATTCTTGATAAGCTAGAAGTCATGAACACTTCATTCAGTAAACCTATTTTCCTGTACAAAATAAACTGCCTGTAAGTTTTCCTCTTCCCTAAAATAAAAATGCTGAGTGGAAGAGTGCATACATACACCACTTCTTACTTGAATTTTGCAGGGAGGCAGTCATTACTCCACATTTTCCAGTATAGTTAAAGGGTAAGGGGAACAGAAGGTTGTTTATGTGGATGATTTCTTTTAGAGTGCACACAAAAAAGCACATAATGAACATGTGAAAAAGGAAAATATTAGTATTTTCAAACTTTCCTATTTACCCTGCTTAAATTTCATGTTCCATCTTTATTAATATTCCCTATCTCTTTCCGCATCCAATATTTTTGCCTGACAAAATCCCAACTCTTGTTATAACCCAACTTTTCAGCTATTTTACAGTAGCACCCAAGTAGATAACTGCTTTTTCTCCAGCCACATTTAGTGGAATATATTAAGTGGAATTAACACTAAGTGGATCCTCAATACTTTGAAATCCTACTTGAAATATCTTGAAATCCTACTACATCTTCTAATTTCCCACTTTTCCCACTCCCCTGGGCAATCATTATTTTTTTTTTCAAAATTCTTCTATCTTCTCCCTGTCACTTGAAGCTATTAAGCTTATTTCTTTTTTTAACTTAGAAAATAACAATCTTTTTTCTCTTACACTCAAACCAATCCCTTACAAATCCTGTCAGCGTTACTAAAAAATATACACAGAATCCAACCCTCAACACAACTTCCCTGTTACCCACTACTTAATTCAAACCATTATCTCTTGCCTATAACCTCCTAATACCTTTTTCTACTTCCTCTCTCATGTGTTATATAATCATTCTCAACACAATTTGCCAGGGTCACCCTTTTAAATATAAGTCAGATTGTGTCCTCTGTTTAAAATGCTCCACTGGCTTATCTCATAATAGAACACATAGTACTTATCATAACCCAAACTACCTCTCCAACCTCACTGTTTATCAATCTTCTTTTGCATATTCTCCTCCAGAAAAATCCTGGCTCTCAGTCTTTCAAGGCCTTTCTCTGAACTTGTTCCTGCTGTCTGCACTCTCTCTCACCAGATAATAGCATGGCTCACTCCCTCACTTCCTTCAGGCTTCTGCTCAAATGTTACCATATCAGAGAAGCTTTCCCTTTGTTATCTCATAAAAAAATGATACCAGCTCCATCATCCTTTATTTGTTCTCCCTGTTTTAATTCTTATTAGCACTTATGCCCATAATGAAGTATCAAATAATTATTGGCATTTTTAATAGTCCATCTCTGGTCCATTAGAATATAACTCACACAAGAACAAGAATTTTGTTTTGTTCATTACAGGGTTATCCAGGTTTGGAATGAGATTCGATACAAGTAGAAGTTCAATAACTACTTGCTAAATGAATGAATTTGTTTGTACACATACCTTGTTGGAAGGTTTGAATTCCTGAATTTTTACTTCAGAAAGAATATTCAACAAGGCATCTGCTGATAAGTCCTGTTTTTAAAACAGTAATTTTATCAACACATTTAAAAAATTCTGAATTCTAAATCTAAAAACATCCTAAAAAAAAAGTCCTTTATCATTGTAAAATATTTGAATAATGTATCATCTGACTGTTTAGATCACATCTATTTGTGACATTTACCTTTATTTCTTTAGAAATATCATCCATAAAGGCTGGAAGGTGGGGGTGGTATGCATAAAAAAAGTTTTTATTAGTCAACAAACCTGAAATCTTAGTTCTTTCTTTACATTTTAAAATAGGTAGTTTTAGGATTGGCTGTGAGTATTATATAGAATGCCTTGAGATCAGGTACTATCTCTTAATCGTTTTACAAAGTTCCCTGTACAAAGCTATACTCAATATACACTGACACAGTAAATAAAATAAGTAAGTACACGGAATTCATACCTCTGGAATCAGGAAAACATTTAAATGGTTCAAGATAAACTTGGATAAATTTAAGGCTATATACATATTCATTGTTAAAAAAATAACTGCTTAGAAAAAACTGAGACATACCTGCTTTTGAAATCACCTACAATTCATATCACAAAATTACCACTCTTCAGAAAAAGAATATTCGACTGAATGGCACCATTTTTTACCAGACATTATGGTATATTTCACTGTGTGGTAACTCAAAAAGGATTAATTTACAACAGGCATTTTTATCTAGATCCAAAATAGCCAGTGTTAGTTATGGATGTAGTTCATATTTTTCCGTTCTGCCTACTTACAAGTATAGCAATATATTTAGCTCTATTATGCACTTGAGAAGAAAAATTCACTAATGCAGACCTGCCTCTTAAATAAAACTGTATTAGCTCATTTATTTATTAGTCAATGAAGATGATATCTAAGAAAATAGGTATAAATGATAAAAGTTAAGAAATGTCAATATGGGATAGCATTTTCAAATCTCCTGAAAAGCATGTAAGTTAATATCACAAAATAAGCCAAACAAATGTTTACAAAGACACTCTCTAAGGTATATTTAAAAATTGTTATAAAATAGGTCACTTTGGGTTTTCAGAGTAATTGCAATAACTGAAGTTAATAGATTGTAAATATTTTAAAAAATAAACTAAGACTGCTTTTATAAATATTTGTTTTCATACTTAAATTTAGAAAGCAAAATCTGACTTTCTTCTGCTTAGCAATGCTGCAATGAGAGTTTAGCTTTTGCTATATTAGAATAGGCAGAACTATCACAAAATAAAACATTTATATCAAAGAATGATTCTTATAATATACAAACACATTTTGATGATGCAATTAAACAAATTCATCTGATTCTAACCTTTTCTATCACTTGTTAGGGCTCGAAGAGTATCTTACCTCTTCTGTAAATGGAATGCAATAGACTGTAGCATATAATTTTGCAGCATTCAGAAGGAAACTGAAGTGCCTTTTGAAATTAAAGAATAAAAACGTGAATGCACAGTTTCAAAGAAGATGTTTAATTCATCAGAAACTAAAGCCTTTAAAATGCTTAAGTAATCAGACTTTTTGTTACAGGATTTTTTTTTTAAGTTAGGCAATGAAATTCTGGTCTAGACCAAGGAATTGCAGAAATTATAAAAGAGGAAACATCAGATGTTTAGCCTCATAAGAACTAATATTCAGGTAGTGATCAAGACTACTTTGGGGACGGGAGTGGCTATAAGTAGAAAAATTAAGGTAGTGAAAGAAAATTCATTTTAATTCATAAGAAAATATTACAGATTTGGTTTTAAAGAGTGTATAATAAGTTCAAACTAAGAAACCAGTTTGTTTAAAAGCAAAAAACGTAAGTTTTACAGGATTCAGGATAAGGTGCCTAGAATAAGCACCAGATGAAAAAACTAAGTACAGTTATTTGTTGAAAAGGAGGTTAACAAGCTAAGTGTTATTTAAAATACATACAGATAATAGTGTGTATTGTGTGTACAATGTATATCTCACATAGATAGACAGGATATACAGATATTTATTCAAAGATCAACTCCTTTGAAAATTAATTTGAGATTATTTAGGGAGTTATTCAATAGTAACAATTTTCCCCCAGTTAACTGAAGTTTCTTATATACTTCTTACATATTTAATGAAAATAGGAAAACATTTGTTTTCATTTTACTTTTTTATGAATAATGTCAAAGAGATAACACTTTGGGTTCACTTTAAAAAAGATAAAATAACAAGGTTATTTACCATGTAAATAAATAGATACACTTATGGGTGGAGAGAAGAACTGTGGCAGGCTTTGCTGGCCAAAGTGATATGCTAACTTAGATTAAAAGAGATGTAATAATTTTATATTAAAGAGCCTGAGGTTTTCACTCTGCAGTGTAAACCTATACAGTTAAGAAGTTTACAATAAAAGATGTATGTAAAACCGGATATATATACTTACAAAGATTCATTTAGATCAAATTTTAATGGAGACGGGGGCCTCTTTGGTGATTGCCAAAACAAACCTAACAAAAGATACAAATATTATTTTCAGTGTCAGGAGCCAGTAATAAATTGTGTTAAATTTTCTTCTCAATATTTTATTATACTTACTGCCATCTTTCAGTCGTGTGTCCAGAGGGAAACAATGAAGAAGCTGAAGAGCCTATAGAAAAAATTGAATTAAAAAAAATCACTATTTAATATTAACTGGGGTTAAAAAAAAATCAACGTACATAAAGAGATACACAGTGAAGTATTCCAGTCACCCTTGTTCTCCATCTGTCCATTTTCCTTTCACTGTCCCCATCCCTTGGAATAACCTCTTTTGTTAGTTTTTATCAACATTTACAGGGTTTTTTTGCATTTATAGCAAACATGAATGTAGATTATTTTATTCCTTTTTACACAATAGTGGCATATTTTACAAATCATTTCAAAGAGCTAATCCTTAAAACAAAAATAAAACCAGTAAAAATATATAATATTTTTATTTTGCAAAGATATGTTTGAGATTTGCTTGAAAATCATTTGTGGGAGGGTCTACTGGGTGTGATCATAGATGAAACAAGACTGCCTACGAGATGGTAATTGTTAAACCTGGTGACAAGTATATGAGGATTACATGGAGTTCATTACATGCTTTCTTAACAATTCTGTGGTTGAATTTTTTCATAATAAAAAAAGTTAAAAAAAAAACCTATAGAAGATAAGGAAGAAGAATTCTTTAGACTTTGAACATGAGGTCACTAACAGTCATGGTAAGAATAATTTCAATAGTTGTGGGGAAAGAAGACATATTTATTGGATGAAGACTTGATAACAGTGAGTATAGAAGTATAGACTTTTCCAAGAAGCAGAGAAAAGAAGGAAGTGAAAAGCAGGGATAAGTATAATCCAAAGACTTAAAAAAAATTTTTTTTTCTTGCAAGGGGAGGTAATTGGATTCACTTATTTAAATGGAAGTACTGGGGACTGAACCCAGGACCTTGTACATGCTAAGCACACGTTCTACCACTGAGCTATACCCTCCCCACTTAAAAGACTTTTTGAAAAAAATGAACTTATTTTGTATTCCAACAGGTAAAAGCCCAAAAAGAGGGAGAAACTAAAGAGGGTGCAGGACACATTCTCAGAACTACAACTGGAGTAAGAATAACAGCTAAAATTTAACTGAGCATTTATTTATGGGCCAGGTTCTATTCTAAATAGTTTGTATGTATAACTCATTTGATTCTGCAGAATTTTACTATTTTACTAAAACCCATTCTGTTTACAGAAAGACAAGGATCAGTTAAATGCAAAACTGACAAATACAGAAAGATAAGGATCAGTTAAATGCAAAACTGACAAACTAATGGGTGAAGTTTAAATGCATTCTTTAATCAGCAACATTAATTAAAAGAGAAATTAGTTGTGTGCCTGTCACTTGTTCTCAGTTAACTTACTATTTATTTCTGAAAAGCTTCCTGAAAGAAAGAGTAGACATTTCAGGTCAGTGAAATTAATTTCATAGTAATTAAATGAAAAAGTTTAGACTTTTTCTTATTGTTTTATAATGTATACTTGCCTTGTGGTTAAAATATTTTTCAAACTTTAATCTTGCTAATTCTACACACTGGGACCAATTTCGAGGTCTTCTGCTGAGTAACTTAATAACTTGAAAACAGCCTTCTAAACTGTGTCCAGATTGTATCTTCTAGAATGAGAGAAAAACCAAAACAAAACAAATACATGTCCAATTAATCATATAAACACACACACACATTCCCAGGAAGAGTTAGCCAAAGTCTCAAGTGTCAGCGCATGTGTCTCGTGATTTAATTTTTTTACCTTAAGAAACTTGTCCCTATCTTTCTCTCTACCCTTTTTTTTTTTTGGAGGGGGAATGGGAAAAGACAACATGTGAAATTTTAACTCTAAGTTTCGTGTCTCACAAGTTATCCTCATGTCTTGCTAGCTATAAGTTATTAGTACATTATAAGTACTTAATATAAGAAGTGCTATGAGCAATATTTCATACTAAAAAGTTACCCTTTTTTAGTGTAGGACAGGAAAATATGAAAATAGCTTTGAAGTTGCCCTCACCATGAAAGTAATAAATTGGAGACTACTGTCCACTCATGAAATTCTCACTAGAACTTGGTTTTCCCAAAGATCTTAATAATCTGTTTTATTATTTGTAGCTGTCTGATCATTATTACCACATCCTTATTAGGTTGAACCATATGAATTGCTGTTCTGTGAGTCTAACATAGTCAAATATTGGCAATTCCACATAGTTCAACCAAACTAAAAAAAAGAAGGGTCATTTGTGACCTGCTCATTAATTTCAAGATTCCTCATACACTTACTATATACAATAATAATGTTATACTCTCTGTTTAAGGAAGTAAAATAAACTATAGGCAACTTGAAAATAAGATTACCCTGACATAAAATGTTGAGTTTATATTAAAATGTATTGATTTTTACCTGTAAGACTTCTTCTGCAGATTGATAGGTTTGCCAAAATTTGTTAAATAATGAAGGCTTGTAGGAAAAGGAACTTTCAAACTATAAAGGAAAAGAGGAAAAAAAATTACAAATAGAAGTCTGTTTAGAAGTTGGAAATATTGTCTTTTCTACTTCAAAGAAAAATTTCTTTAAAAAAACTTTATTACCTTATCTCTTGCCCACTGTATAGTGTGTTCGATAGCAGCAGGAAAGGATTTTAGGGTACAAAATGGTATTTCCTCTTCTGAGGGATCCCGCTAATTTATAAAATATGACAATAATAAAGAGAAGCAATGACAATTTTTTAAGGATTGAACTTACTTAAGTGTTTTAAGACTATGAAAAAATAAAATTCAAAAATAAAATAAATCCAACATTTTTTTAATATTCTATCTCCTAGGCATTAAGAGGAAAAGCTGATTCTTCTGACATTTAACCCACTTGTTATAGCAATGAATTCTATTAACACTTATTATCTGTGTACTCCTTTGGTACCATGTAGTACTCATAACAAACTACCATATATAATTAAGTTTTTTTTTCCTCCAAGAATCAAGGTGACATTTAAAAATTTACAACACTCCTTACTTTGAAAAGTAATTCAAGAATTCCCAATTAGATGCTCAGCATACCGTAAGTTTCTCTCTCCATGGAGAAAAAATATTTCGAAGCAGGAATCATATGTTCTTGATGCTTGGTACAGTTTCTTGCACAAAGTGCGTATTAAATAAATGGCAAATGTCTGTATTATGCCATGTGAAAAATTATCATTGAAGAATCTATATTCTATTAAAGGGTACATTTAGTCTTATTGGTTTACCCAATCTAAAACAACTCACTTTGTCTCTACATAAGAGATTTGTATTTTAGTTTGTCGATCTATAAATATCATGAAATACTTTAGAAACCAAAGAGGAAAGCCAGAAGAGTATTCAATTCTGACTTTCCTGAGTATGAAGTCTGAGAATATAAATACAAGAGGTTTAGGAAAGATGTGGTAGAATGAGAGAATCAAGGGAACTTTTAGAATTTTATAACATACTCTACTTTGAAAATCTTTCAGTATGGCCCCAGCATATCATGATTTTCTCCACCTAATTTCCTTCAAATTAAACTGATCAATTTTGTCTACTATAATGTTTTTGCTATATAAATTTCTGATTTCATGACAGTAAAGGAGAAAACATATTTTACAAAAATTTTAAAAATATACTAAAACAAACATGGCCATTAAATAAAGGGACACATGCTTATAAAATAATATTCTTCTCTTAATTTTACAACTTGGGTTGACTTTTTTTAAATCCTAAGGCCTACGATTATTTCCTAGACCAGTGGTTTTCAACTCTGGCAATATCGCAAAATCACTTGTGGAGGTTAAAAAAAGCTATATCTACATTATTTATATAAAATATATGTATATAAATGGCTTGGTCCCTCCTATAGAGAAACTGAGTCTTCAGTAAGATTTTGAGTGGGTCACCAGTTCAAAAGTTGTTAGAAAACTAATCAAGTAGCTCTGAGAAATAAACAGTAAACATAAGAATAAGATTCCAGAAAGACCAGAAACAAAATTCTGATGATTAATATAAGTAAGTTCAGCTACACTACAAAGAGTGTCCATGCACATATGCAGACATCATTGGCAGATCAAAAACAAAAGGGATTAAAGACACTAAACCAAATTTCCTGACTGATGAATTGGATAAACCATGAAACATAAAAATTATGAGATATAAAGAAGAGACATCTACTAATTTAAAAAACTGGTTCACTTACATGACTATTATAGGATTCAGTTAAATGAGGTACAATAACTTCAGTGTGTCCCTTAGTGCCCATTGTTCCAGAATCTAAGAGGGGCCGTAGATTTGCTAAGCAACGGCTATTTGAAAAGAAAATAGATTACAAACATAAAAGTGAGCAACAACAATGTAAGCAGAGGACATCTTATCATTCTCTACTGATCATTTCACAGGTTGATCACTTCTTGAATGTAATATTTTAGGAAACAGATACATTACCACCAAACAATCTATTATTTCCACCCCCCTCCTCCCAAATTCTGTTGGTCAACCTAGCAATTTTAGTCTCTACCTTCTATTACTACTCCAACCAAATTTTGAGTTTCAACTTTTTTTCCTCTCAGTTAACTCTTAATTAATGTGTTACCCTTTCTTCTCTTGCTTTCTATTTCTTCTTTGGTTATTTTTTGACTATAAGCTCTATCTCACTGTATCTTTTCAATGTTTTCTCTATCCCAAACCTTCTTTCTCAATACTTAAAATATCTATATTCTACACACTTCAATTTCTTAAAGTTTCTTTTTGCCTTCCTCTGCCCAAGCTTACAAATTTTCTACTGCATTCTCAACTGGTAAATTTTCCTGTTAATAAATCTGCTCTAGTACTCTAGCATTAAAGGTCATATAAAGAAATAAGAAAGATTATGTAAAGTGTATATATGATAGTCATTTATTTATCTACTTATTTAACAAATATTTACTGAATGACATCCTGTGTTGGGCACTTGAGGATACAGTGATGGGAAAATAAACAATCCCTGAATAAATGATATAATGAGGGAACAAACTTAAGCCTGTTTGAATAAAGACAGTCAGGCTGAAATTGAAAGAATGAGGGAAAAAAAGCTAAAAGAGGTGAAGAGCAAGTAGGCAGACTTGGGGTCAGGAGTTTTAAAATAAGAAAAATAAAATTTCCTGAGACTGAAGGAGAGTATGTGCAAGTACTTGAGGTGAAAAATTAATGGATGCCCCCTGTAAGAACTGAAAGAAAAGAATGTGTAGAAAGAATAAGGGGAGCCAGGGAGATACAGTAAATTTTAAGCTCGAGTGGTGGACAGGTAGCAGATACTCTATGAAAACCATTTAGGCCATGATAAAGATTTTAAATTTTATTCTAGGTGTAATGAGAAACCATCAAATGGTTTGGGTTCGAGGAGAACTATAATAAAAACATAAAGAATTATCAGAAAATTCAGTTAACTTTTCAATAAACAGGTATGGGAGATGAAGTGAAACAAGAGAGAGACAATTTCTACGAACCTGAATTTCAAGAACATACCTGTCTACATATCTCCTGGCTTCCACATTATCTAATGCTGTAATAATTATATCTTGCTTAGTATAGAACTCATCATTGTAAATCGCCTCAGTGGCTGGACATACTTTGTTCAAGTGTGCATCTATTTTTAACTGAGGATTTATTTTCAGGGTTGTATCAGCAGCAGTATAGCTTTTAGGTTTCTAAACAAATAATATTTAAAAACAGAAGAAATGAATATTAAACAGGATAAATATAGGCCATGATTGAACTTAACACATTTTATGCTTGAAGAGTAATGTAATGAGACCACTTTTCATTTTTAGTTTGTGGAAATTACATTCATTGTGGTCATGCTACATTTAATAATCCACATTAGCTTGAGTAATTCACACATTATTAATAAAACCTAAACAACCCCTTTTATAGCTAAGTGCTTTAGAATTCTTAAAATATTAGTTAAAGTCTAATTAAAAGTACATTTTTCCTTAGTAGTGAGGTTTGAATTGGATGTGTGCCTAGATAAAAAATAAGAACACATTCAGTAAAATATTAGAAATCCAAGCTCTACAGAAGATGAACTCTCAGAGGTATGGTAATTTAATACTTTGGTACTAAAATCTCTTCAAAATTTTACCATTTTTAGATGGAAATATTTTAAAAATTATTATTATATATTTTAGTTTTAAAAAGAGTACTCTTTCTTTTCTTAAAGATTTAGTGATCATTATTAAACCAATGGTGTCATTTCAAGCAGTATCAAAGTTCATTTGAGAGTACTGGCTCTGACAGTAAATATCTATAGACCATTCTGTTTAAATTCATGCATCTAGTTTAATGGTATCTGTCTCTTCTCATACTGTTAGGCTGATGTGTTTTTACTTCTCAGTGCTATTAGCATACATACAAATTGTAAACTTCGTTAGACGTTAAAACAAACAGGCCTTAATAGTTCTTCTGTACGTAAAATGCATAAAGTTCAGTGAATTAATCTTGTGACATAAATTAGCTTCATGAGAGACCCTGTTACTTAGTTCGTTATATTTGAATTGGTAAGACTGTTAGGTTAACTATGTCACTATATAACTACATAAAAGTATGCTTTAATTACTTTCTGTTCATGACACTTCTAAGTTTAGTTTACTAAGATTATTAATGTTATAGAATAAAATGAAAAACATTTCCAAAGTAAACGCAAATTTGCTTGACTGACTAAACTGTTTTTCCTGACTTAAATATTTTGATCTCTATATAAAAGAGTAAAACAAATATTACTTTATAATAAAAAGGGATGTTAAATAATTAAAAAAGATCAAAAGAGCAAAATGTTCTAACTGCTAACCTTTACTTGTTTTGTAATAAAGATGGAAAATAAGAGTGTCGAATTTGTCATCCATAAACACTTCGTATTAGGGAAACTGTTTCTATATCATTAGATGTTTCTAAGATTAAATACATAGACAAATCCTGATTATAAAATGAAAAAACATGCCCATTATTGCCCATGATTCACAACTCAGATTTTAATATGCAAAAGTAATATTTATATAAAAATTATATATTTTCCCTATTGTCATTCCCACTATTTGATAATTTGAGAGATTCTAATAAAATAAAGAACACTTTATGCTTGTTCAAGCACCATTTTCTATTTATAAAAAGGAAATTCCCTTTTTTTTTGTATAATATAATAGATGATTTAAATTTGAAACAGTGTAACAACACACCTGTATGTGATGAGGACGAAACAGGAACTGTCTATTCAAGTTGGATTTTTCTATCAAGTCAGGATCTGTTACTGTAACCTAATACAAGAAAAAAAAAAAAAGATGAAAGTACTTAAGAAATAAATTTAAATCTACTTTGCTTTTCTGTGAATGACTAAAACAACTCCCACAAGTTATTCTAAATTATTTTGCCTGGTAAAAGTTATAAGAAAACAAATAATCCAAAACTGGTTACAAATACTACTCTTTTTATACTTACATTTAATGATAATTAATGTTTAGCATAGGAACATGTTAAACAAATCATTTGAAACCAAACTGCAATTCATGTTCAAAACTTTTTCTAACTATCATAACAAAACTGAGGCTAAACATCACTATCATTTTGGAAACATGCTAACAGAATAGCCATAGAAGACAGCTCTTCTTTCTGTACATATTTATTCTCAATTTTAACCAATTTCCATGTTTCTATTTGAAAGAAACTCTTGCGAAAGCAAAGGTCTACAAACTACAGTGTAGGCAGGCTTCTGGTTTTTGTAAATAAATATTACTGGAACACCTGTGATGCCATTTGTTTAAGTATTGTTTATGACTGTTTTCAAGCTACAATGGCAGAGCTGACTAGTTGTGACAAACTTAACAGTATTTAGGCTTACAACAGCTGCAGTCTGGTCCTTTTGAAAAAGTTTGCAGACCCCCATTCTAAAGGATGCAAGATAAAAGTAAACAGATGCAAGATAATCTAAAAAGTATTCACAATGCATTTGCCACTTAAGCTAGTATTTGTGATTTCACTAGGAGCAGTATTTCTCAGTGTGTTCTAGTTGTTAGATGTTGATGTTCAGAGACACATTCACTTTTTTTTTAAGCTGGCATTTCGTGTGTGTGTGTGTGTGTGTGTGTGTGTCACGTTCACTTTTTTTAACCTGGCATTTCCCTCGTTGTGTGTGTGTGTGTGTCACATTCACTTTTTTTTAAGCTGGCATTTCCCTGGTGTGTCTGTGTGTGTGTATTTGTTTTCAATAGTTCTATGTAATTATGTTTAGAGGGTGTCTCTTAAAAGGGGAAAAAAAGCACAGAAAATGTGTTTTAACAGAAAGCTTAATTAGTATCTAATTATTGTGATAACTGATAAAAGGCTTTTCTTCCACCTCCCTCCACCCCACTTTTTGTCCACTCCCATTTTTTTTTTTTTTCTGTCTTCTACTGGATTGGTCAAGTTTTCTTGGTTTTAATCCTCCCTCAACCTCCTGCCAACCCCTCACTGAACTGGTTTGGAAGTTAAACCTCTACTTTTATGTGGTCATTCTCAAAACTTTAACAAGTACATGATCTAAAATTAAAAATCTTTATCTTCCTCCTGAACAATTAAGAGAATATTTGAACTTTCCCTTCTATTTTCCATGATATCAAACAACACTTAATTTTTAACTATCTCACCCCCAAATTGGTCAACATTTTAATTAAAGGTTTTAAAAATCAACACTTATTTAAATTTAAGAATGTTGACAAATGCCTCTACTTACCCTGCTTCACACACTGCCCATGTTATTAATCCACAGTTCTTTCAATGACAACAAGTAAGTGGTAATCTTTCATCATTTTACTTGTCAGTTATCTTTATTTCTCTTGAAAGATAATTTAGCTAGGTATAGAAATCTAGGTTGATAATCCCTTGCACTATGAAGAAATATGCTTCTTTATCTTCAGGTGTGCATTTATTGATGATGAGAAGTCTGTTAGTAATCTCTCTTTTTATCTTTGCCTTTGCCTTTGATTTGTTTGGTATTAGTTTACCTTTTCAATTTGAACAACTTGTCTCTTCAACTCTGGAAACTTGTTATTATCCTTGGAATATATTACTTCTTTTCTATTATTTTTATTTTCTCTGGAAATTCTACTACACTTAAGTTGGACCATGCAAATGCATCTTCTTTCATTAAAAAAAGAATCTTTGTACATTACATTCTGGGTATTTTTATTTATCTTCTGTTCGTCAATTCTCACTTCAGCTGTATTTTAATTTTAGGTTCACTGACTACATAGAAATTCTTCCTTGGCTTGTTGTTAAAATTTCAGTGCATTTCCCCTCCTCATGTTTCTATTCTTTTTTCTATACCTTTGTTCATTTTAACTTTAAACTTTATTTGTTCTATTATCCATAGTATTCCTATCATCTGTACGCTCTTAGAGAGTTAATTCTTCAATTTTCATCGGCTGGTTCTTTGAGGTGGTACCTTTTTATTAGTAGACTGTCATTTTTCATTGTGAATTGTCTTGAATGGATATTGATTTCTCTGCATAGTCCTGTGTACTCTCGGTGTGCAAGTATCACCATGATGCAGTTTTGCATTTGTTTAAATCAGAGCTCTAAAGGTTTTTTCAGTGGTCCTAAATTTGTTACACTCATTTCTCTGCTTAAAGTTTTCATATGATATAATTATATGGACCCCATGCATCAGTGTGGCACATGCTCTTGGTTACAATTTCTCACAAATGACTTCCCTTTTTAGCTAATGTTTTGGATATATATTCAAGCTAGAAACACTTGTGAGTTACTACAACTTTTGGCTCAGGAATTAACTTACCTCTTGGATCCTGGAACCTAGGGATTTCTCTTTCCTCCACTCTAATTAGTTGGCTACATATGTGAACACTTTAAAAAAGAATAATTTATATAGCAAGACCATGTATTTGTAGTAGGATTAGAGATCTGTCCACATTAACTCACCTTGTTTTGTTACCTGAAATAAGTAGGTTTGTCTACTATGGTTCTTTTTCTGACCTCTATTTGCTGATATGCATTATAAATTTCTAAGTAATAAAGTATTTAGATGATACCCAAACTTGTGTAACCAACAGGTTTTTCTTTTAGAAATACCTTTTAAAACTCCCAGAACTAATAGTGGCTTGTGACACAATTTAGGAAATGTTGAGTAGGAATAATATAATGTAGGACATCTGCCTATAACTGTGATACCAACAAATACCCTTTTTGAGTGGAATACTAAGCCAAGTGTAAAAAACTATAAAATGTGAACTATTACATAAATTTTAGTAATTTAATTACTATTAGTCACTATAATAAATCTATGAAATCACTACTGTAGTTTACATCTTAAAGGCAAACAGCATCAATAAAACATTTTTATTTAAATATACGATGTGGCTTCCTAATTAGCTCACATTTATTGTCTTAAGAATTTAAACTATACTCATATTATTCACTCTTCTTTTGATTATCACCAATTGAAACAATATCTGAGTTCTCTGCTACCATCTAATGTTAGTTTCTCCCATCTTAAACATTTACTTAGTAATGAATAAGTAGTATCTAATAGAAATAACAACAATATTATTGTGTTTATACTTACAAAGCCCTCTCATCACATTTGATCTTCATAATTACATTATAAGAGAAGCAGTAGAGACATCAGTTTTACAGTACTAGAGAAAGAAACTGAGGAGCAGAAAATTCAAGTAATTTGACACAAGGTCACAGAGTCAGTATCTTCCAATTTCTAGCTTAATGCTCTAGCCTCAAACATCAATACTTTAGATCCATGCAGTCAAATATGGTTGAGAAGCCACAGAAATCTAAACTTATAACTCTCAAGGATTTAGAGCTTACCATTCCCTTCTCTTTGCCTGTGCCAACACCAAGCAATGCAAAATTTTTTAACATTTCACAGCCTATGGCTCCACATCCTACCTATGGAGAAGAAAAATAAAGTGTATCAGATTAAATAAAATGAAAACTTCTACTTACAGAATAGCAATTTCATCTTAATTTTCTTCAAATGTTAAGTTGTAATAAATGCATACTTAAAAAATAATTTAAACATTTATGACTAATTTTACTTTAAAATATTTAATGATTTATGATGCCATTTTAAGTGTTATAGAAGGAAAAGCATAATACAATTCCTTTAAACAGAAGACATTCTAATATACTAAACAAATGCCAAAGATTGATCTCATTTTTTATATAAGTTGGAAACAAACAGAACAAAACAGCGCAACACTTTAATGGAAAAGATTATTTATTTATAAACAATTTTCTAAACTTATTTGGTGAATATAACTATTCTAATACTTTTAAGTAAAAACTAATGGATTCTATATGTATGTAAAAGCTCAGCGATAACTGATTTTCAAAATATTATTTTAAAAATGAATATTAAAAATCAGCAGTAGTTTAAGGATTGATTATAATTTAAAAAGTAAGTGTCAAGAAAAGAAGTTTTATGCTATTGGGGAGAGCTTCCCTGTCAATGCACTAAGACATTCAAGAAAGACAGATCCATCTATATATTCCTTTATTTGGTAACAAAAAATAAACCCCTCCATTCACAATTTTTAATATATTTCTAGAAAATCATTTAATGTTCAAAACTATTATACTCATTTTTTACTTTTACATGTATTCTTTTTTGCTTTTTTGGGGGTAATTAGGTTTTTAAAAAAAAATTTTTTTTAATGGAAGTAGTGGGTATTGAACCTAGGACCTTGTGCATGTTAAGCATGTGCTCTACCACTGAGCTGTACCCCCTTCCCCCAACCCCCATATTAATTCTTTAGATGATGGGTTGGCAAAATTTTTCTGTAAAGGGCTAGACAGTAAATGTTTTTGGTTCTGTAGGCCATATGGTATTTGTCACAACTACTCGACCCCACCATTATAGTACAAAAGAAGCCACAGACAATATATAAATAAATGGGCCTGGCTGTGTTGCAGTGAAACTTTATTTATAAAAACAGGCAGCAGGATGGATTTGGTCTCCAAGCCACAGTCTGCAAACTCCTGTTTTAAATATTTTCTGAATGTATACTCTGTTAGTTAGAAACTGTACTAAAATTTCCTTTAATAAATTAATTTGATATACAATAGCAGTTTGTACCATTTATTCTCATCATTATTCCTACTTACTAAAAAGATATTCAAATTCTGTAGCTTCCGACACAAAGTGTCTCCAATGCAGGCTCGTAATGCATCGTATCTATCTCCTCTGTAGAAAACAACACATACCAAGAAAATAGAAAGGCATAAAAAAAAATTAGTTTCATTAATGTTAGTACCAATTTAATATTGTACTTAGAATACTCCAAACCAAAGGATAAATTATCTTATTTGAAAGAGAAAAGACTGTTTTCTTTTTTCCATTTGACTTAACAACCTAAGTCCAAATGGCTTAAGTGAAAGTGACCTTAGTTTATCTAGAAAAAACTTTTTAAGGCAGGGATTTTTAATAAAGGTTTGTAGATAAGTCTATAGATGGGCTTTGGAGTTGTTAACTCACTTAAACTGAAGGCAGAACTATGGGTTATGTGTATTTTGGGGAGAATGAATCCATAAGCTTTCATCAGATTCTCAAAGAGATTTGTGACCCAAAAAGGTGAAGAATGATTGATATAAATAAATAAAAGCTTCAAGTAGCAACTGTTTTCATCTAAAATCAGAATGGTGTTTTGAAAGCAAACCATTCTTATCAAATACAACTTAAAAGTTTTATACTCATTTATAAAGTGGCAAAGATACTGCATTATTATGACACTTGACCTCCAAGTAGAGAAGAAATGACTGCAGAGGTGAGCTAGAAGAAAAGATATCTAAAATAAATGCATATTTGAACAAAAACTTTTAATCTGGTTGCCTCTTATAAACATACAACTAAGAAAAAAGCAACAAAAATGTCAGTATTACCGTGGGAGAAATTCTTCACGCTCAGGTTTGCCTAGGGATTCGACAATATCTGCTGCTTCAATATATAACTTAAAGTAGAAGATAAAAACACAACTTATTATGTAGAAAACTTAAATTGCTACAAAAAGTAATTCTCTTCTGTAGTTATTTAATACTCATTAAAGAAAACAATAAAAAAAGTCAATTCAGAGTAAAGTAATAGACTAAAACACAGAACTGTTTTTTATACAATATACATTCCTTATATTCTTTCATTGAAACATTAAATCTGGAGGAACTGTAAAAAGATACAATTTGGTTCATGTCACTTAGCCATCTTAAAGATGATACATTCTAATTTTAACAAATGAAAGGAAATTTCACCTCCAAATCTGTTTCTTATAACTACTTAAAAACTCTGGAAGGTTTGTTCAATGTCACCTACATTTGAGTAAATAATTGATTACGTTTGATAAGAAAATACTTAGTCTCTATTTACTATATGTCATTTATAATTATATATATTTTATACTACAGAGGAAACGGTCTAGGAAGCCATAATTTCAGCATTTACAAAAATATCAAACAGAATTAGTTCAAGTTAATGAGAAAAAACTGTTGAGTCTCATTCTCATTTTCATTTTAAGTAACTTATATGGCTAAATCTGAACATGAGAATAAATGGTTATTTATTTGACAACACAGAATCTGTATTAATAACCTAATTCATATTTGCAATGCTGTTAATAGTTATATCTAAAACCAGACTTTTGTACTCTGTTAAAATAAACCAAATGATTCTGCAGCAAAATAGCATTATTAAATCTATAATAAATTTAATTATAAATTTCATAAATTTTAATTATTAAAATTAACTTTTTAAAACACAAAAAACAAGATAGTGTCCTTTGATAAATGCTGCCAATTATTCCTTCTGTTAATAGAAGTAAGGGTTTTTCCCCTACATAGTTGCCAAACTTTTACCATTCCTATGCTTTCTACCTTTATAAGTTTATACCTAGAAACTAGGGAATGTGAAGATTTATGATGCCAAAAGATTACACAGAACAGTTCAAGAGTCCTGAAAGCTCATGACTGCTACATAGTAGCAGAACTAAATCTAAGGATAGAAAATTCATTTTTCCTCTCATAAATACATCCTCGAATGCAACTCTAGGTTATACCCGACAGCCTCAACAAATGATCCTGCCAGTTTTAATTGTAGAATTAAGTTTCGGTGGCATATCACATCTAACTCATGCATCAAAAAATATTTTAAGGTTGTCTTTCATAACATATTAATACTGTAAGTCATAACAGATATTCATTATATTGGTAGATAATTCAACTTTAAGTATAAAAAAATATAAAAACAGAGCACTAACCCATTGGCACAAAGGAGAAAACTTTCCTGTCACAGCTTTCAATACTTCTTGGCTGGCAACACCTCCTACTGCTGCAGCAAGTGGGGGTAAAAAGCCTCGGGCAGTCCAAGAGAGCCAACGCACAATGTCAGTATTTACTTCCGGCTGAAACACAAGCCAGGAAAGACAATAATCTTTAGAGTATCCACATGGTATTGAGTTAATGTGAGAATAATTATAGCTTAACTTTTAAAAAAGGTATTCAATTTCCCTACTAAATAGTTTTTAAGTCCTAAAAGAGTCCCAGTCTCATAATAAAAGATCCAACTGCATGTTAGTTACCCTAAGCAGTATTTTTCTTTACCAGTACCTCCCCTATTTTCACTTTTTGACTCCTTGTTGTTATACTAGGGCACAATTTATAATTAATTGGATTATCTACCATTTATAGTTCTTGTTAAAAAACAGTTCTGTGACATCAGTCAATATTTACAAACAACTAGAATTTTTAAAAACATGTTTTAATATAGAAAAACCTTTAACCTAGGTAAATAAAAATAAAATGAGCCATAAAAAGTGATAAGGAAGCAATCATTCGTGCTTGAAGTGATAAATAAAAAGTAAAACTGTAAAAATGAGTTAATACATTGTTAGAAAAGGCAGTTTAGGAAAAAAGAGAGTAATGGCAGTTTTACATACTAATCTAATCTAAGAGCCAATCATCACAAAGTTTTCATTAGCATACTTAAAACCTGAAATGATGTTTCTCAAAGTAAAATTTATTAGTATTTTTAAGGAAACAATAGAGAACTGAATTTTGTAGTTATTACTTTAGCACAATTTCTTATTTGGGACAAAGATCTCTTCATGAGCTATGGTTTCTCTTTCTCTGCCTATACTTTTGATATCAGTAACTATAATCTCAATCTAGGATCCAAGTAGGGCTCAATTAATCTGAAATCCTATGTAAAATAATAGTACTTGTGCATGTAGGGAGGAAGAACGAAGGCTTTTATTACATAATCAAAGATCTATGATACAGAAAGAGGTTAATATCTACTCACTAGCCTACCCACTCCATTTCAATTTTTCTATATCTCATTATTTTACAACTATTTAGCACTAAATGCACCTTGGATTACAATTTCATAAACTGTGCCATTTTTGAAGGCAGAGATATTGCTGGTAGTGATAATATTAAAAACAATGACAAGAATGCTAATAGAAGCAGGTAATTTGAACATTTACTCTGAGTTGTATATTAAGTCCAAATGTAATCTTCAAAATAATCCTCAGAAATATAATTTCTATCATACAAATTAGAAAGCTAAAACTTTGAAAGATTAAGTAATTTATTTAAAATTTTACTGCTAATAAGTGGGGAAGCCAGAATCTGAACACAGAAAGTCCAACTCCCCAGCTCTATTCTTACCATTAGGTACACCATCTCTCAAGATTCTATATTTTTTTAATAAACAAAATCCAAGTCCGGGAATTTTTCATTATCCTGGGATAATGACTATGGCTTAAACCTGAACTTCCTCACACAGTCTCCAAAACTGATACATATCCACAAAAAGAGAAATAAACCAGTGGCAGGGCTTCAGCATTACTAAGAAACAGAATATTATGAACTTCAAATTACTTATAAATAAAAAAACAAACACCAAACCCCAAATGAACTATTTCTGGACTTCATATTGCTGTAAGCCTACACAGAGAACAGGAAGCATGTAAACACAGAAAAGACAATGAAAAGCCTAACGTGACAAAGCAGTCAGAATCATCCTGAGAAAACAGAAGGTCCCACATGAAGTGCAAAAATACTGAACATGTATGAAATCCGGCAGATCTCAACAATGGCTATGGTGAAAGGACTGCTCTGGGAGATAATGATGTAAACAGAAAGGGGGAGATATTCTTTGACAGGGAAGACTGAAAAAGGAAGTAAGAGAGGAAGTTAAGTAGGATTTGGCAGAAATCAAAAAGATCAATAAGATATACCAACACCTATGCACCAAAAATATTAAAAAAATTTTTTTTAAATCATTTATTAAAGACACTCCTTTTTCAGTATCCTGAGAGAAGAGGAAGAGGGGATCTAGAAGTAGAAGTCTGAACAAGCACCCAAAACCCTTATCCCATCCAAAAAAATTTGCAGAAAAAAATCAGTTTACCAAGCAAAGGTGATGTAAGGAGACAAAAAATTAGAATCAAAACATTTCAGCTACTGAAAATTTCTCCCCCAAACTAATCACAAGGTAGAGTAAACCTGATTGAGTGAATTATATATGCTTATAATTATAACTAACACTTCTGTTTTATAACAAACACTTGAAGATTTGGGAAAATAAACACAAAAAACCCCACCTTGAATCAGAAATTTAATAACCAAGAACCAAAATGATCCAATCCACCTCCCCTAAAGGGGATGAAGTAAGTAAAAGAAATACAAATCTATGAATCAAAATGGGCTCTTGGTGTACCTGGAACAACTGACTGATCAGCCCTGAGTTATATTCTGGTAAAACTATTAGACTTCACAGATGAAAAAATATACAGAAGAAAAAAAATATAAAAGGACTCAAGGCAAAAAAGATCAGATTACTTAAGAGTCAGATAAGTAAACTGGCATCATACTTCCCAACAATAAGATACAAAAAAGTATCAAGGAAGAAAGTAAAAGCCTTGAACTTTACTTTCATCCAAGCTGCCTTTCAAGCATAAAGGCTACAGAAACAATTTCAAATGTGTAAGAACTCAGGGAATACTGTTAATTCTGAGCTCTTTCTGAGTAATACAGCAGAGACCAAACCTGACTGCAAAATTTACTATAAAGCTCCAGTGATCAATACAGGACGGTACCAACAAAAGGACAGAAACAACCAATAGAAGATACTACTGAGTACAGAAAGAGCCCTACACATACAATAACTTTCTGACAAAGATGCCAAAAAAACTGAAAAAAAGAAAGAATTCTCTTTTCAATAAATGGACTAGAATTACTGGATAGTCATATACACAAAAATTAACCTTGAACTATATTTGGCAAGGTAGAAAAAAATGAATTCATAAAAGTACAAAACTGTAAACAATGAGTTCAAAATATATAGTCATGTACATGATCTATACTTTGCATGGTATATAAAAATGAATTTGCAAAACTATAAACCTTCTAGAATAAAACACAGGGGAATAACTTTGTGATTTGGGGTTAAAAAAGGTACAAATCACAAAAAAGAAAAACTGATAAACTAACTTTATCAAAATTAAAAACTTCTGCTCTTCAAAAGATGCTGCAATAAAATGAAGACAACCACAGACTGGAAGAGAATATTTGTAAAAGATGTGTCCAATAAAGGACTAATTTCCAGAATGTATTAAGAACTTTCTCAATAAGAAGAAAACAAACAATCTAATTAAAAAATAGGCCATGATCTGAAAAACTAAAGCAGAATGAAATCAAGTAACTTGTCTACTGTCACAGAGTCAGTAAGTATAGCAAAACTGGAATTTGAAGGATAAGAAAATATCAATATTTATATGTTACACAATTTTTGATGGCTATCATTTTGAACATTCACCTTCTCTTCCAAGGTTTCACTTATAGATGTTGCTAGTTTCAACAACTCTTCTGAATCTTGTTGGCATCTAGGATTCAAAACAAAGCACCCAATATCAATGTTCTCAATTGCTATAAATAGTAAGTCATATAAATAACTAAAATTTAAGAAATGTTAAAAAAAACTGGAATTTTGCCAACATGTAGCATAAAGTGCTTACTGACTTGAAGGTAACTTGGTTTATAAACACATTACTTCAAAATCATGCTCACTTAAGGACAGTATATAAATAAGATTTAAATATTCAAGGGAAAAATCTTTTGCAATAAAACTTCTGACGTAATAAGCTAGGTGGTAAAAAACTAGATAGTAGATTCATAATTCAATAATTTGCAGATTTTAAAAAGTTATAGCTTTTGAAGACTTCAAAGTGGGAAAATTCTTATTTAGTATAATTTCATTTTTATAATTTGACCCCTCCACTCTGACCAGAAAAAAACCCAGGTTTTCAGAAGTGCTTATAGTTTGGTGTATTTAATGGTACTGCACTTATATTGGGCTTAGTTACTTAAAATTAATCTATAATTTCTGAAATACTGTTTTTACAATAAGGAAAAAAAGTTGAACAAAGAACATTACCCAATATTTGGCTTGCGATTATAGTTCTCCTGAAACTGGTCCAAGGCAAGCATGGCTGAGTGAATCTCTAAAGATGCCTATTTAGAACATTAAAAAATTGGTCAATATTTACTGAGTGTGTAACGTGTACCAGGCACTGACTGTGTTAATGTTTTTAAAACATTATTTTATTCATTACAAAAATGAATTAGCTTATAACTATTATTATCCTTACTTAACAGATGAGGAAGCTGAGGCTTAGGGAAGTTAAATGACTTGACTTCAAGGTCAGAAAGCTGTATTTAAGCAACAGATCCAAGTTTCATTCCCAGGTGGTATGACTAGTTTTTATTAGGTTATTCATATGAAACTTAAGAGTAATATCAACTGAACAACAGCAACAAATATTTATACAAGATCACTGAATCTCTTTTCCTTATCAACATATACAAATTTGGAAACTGTAAATATAATTTGTTATCACAAATACATTGACTGCTATAAAATTATATCCAGTGATTTGAAAAAATAGAGTGTTTCCCAAGTTTTTTTTGGGTGGGGAGCAATATGTATTATATAAAACTCTACATGGTTCAGAAAATCTTCTAGTAAGATCACCTTTGAATGAATTATTAAAATCATCTTTTAACTATCAAAACTGGCCTATCATTATAATAGTTAAATTTTTTCCTATTTTTCTAACATTTTCCATTATATAAATTCCCATTTTTAATTCTTGGGAGTCAACTCTAGACATATGAATACAATCTTTATTAAAAAAAAAAATTAACAGTCTGACAGAAAGGTACATACATGGTTGCTCGGTTTCAACTTTATAATCTTTTACCAATCTCCATCTCCCACTTTGTTGCCTCTCTCAAACCTACAAAGTGTTTATTTACCTCAGGTTTGCTGAAATCCACAATAAGGTACTTTGGATGTTTTATCTGCCTCTCTAATGGTTCCTAAGAGAGAAAAATAAACAACAAAAAAACCCATTATAACTCCGGAGCAAGCAAGTGATTACTTGACAAACTATACAGAACACTAAACGCAATGGCTCTCTCCCAAAGATCAGAAATAAGTTAGGTTGAGCTAATGCATTTTAGCTAAAATATAAAATAGCTACTATTCCCTGGTTACCCCTTGTCTTATTATCACACTTATTTATTTTTTTAATGTTAAATACAATTAGACAACCTGCTCCACATAGTAAATTTAGGAAGAATTGTTGGAAACATTAGTACACTTGAAAAAATACTATTTTAATGAAAGAGCTACCACATATTTCTGATAGCAAGTTATTAAGACTTTTTATGCCTGACAGGACTTGAACAAACAACCAGTTAAAATTCTCTGTGTGGAGCAAAGAACACACGAAAGCCAAAAAAACCCAACCAGTCAACCAACCTCCCCCCAGGCCCACAAAAGACAACCCAACCTGAAATTTACTTGAGGCATAAACAGAAGCATAATTAAAAACTGTGGACAATGGCAAGAGGAAGTAATGCAGGGGCAGATTTGAGTAGCTGTAGCATTTTAATCTGTTGTTTTGTTCTAACTTTGTCTTAAACAAAACCTTGTAGAGGACTTTAGTTAATTGTTCTGGAAAACAACAGGCAGTCAAGTTAAAACCTTGACAACTTGCAAGAAAAAAACAGAGATGAATCAGACAGCTTATTCTGAGAAGTGGCCTAAGGATTTAGAAGTAGGAGGCAGTAGGAGACTCCTCAGTTCCTTGATACTAGTAGCCTCGAAATTCTCTCTATACAGATACTTATATTTCCTTTCAATGCCTGTTTATAGGAATTATCTCACATTTCCAATATACACACTGTTTCTTGAAGCTCAAAAAATTAAATCAAAAAACCTGAATTAATAAGTATGATAAATAAAAGAAATATTCCTTTTACTTTAAAAATGTGAATAGCTGAAGAATAAAACAAAACACACTGAATCAATGCTTGTTAGTTATGCCTTTTGTCTTAGGAAGTAATTTTAAGAAGTATGATCAACCTTTTCATGATTCACAAAGCTGCAGTTTCTTTGAGGTAACTTATATACCTCAATTTTATGTGTTACTATTGTAAATTTTTTTGTTGATATCAGTTTATTTCCATAGATTGATACAATTTTCCTCAAAGTGGGTACAAATAGAAAATCAGTATCTGTTCAACCTTTGAATTATTGTTTGGTTAACTAAGTAATTATTTTATTTGCTGTCATTCTTCTGTAAAGAAGTATTTATTAAGCAGAAAAAAATACTTACAAAGCAAAATGTTTTAGGAGTCTTAACTTGAACAGCTATGCCTCCGTGTAAATAAGGTTCCAGTTTTGTAGTATCACCAATGCTAAAAGAAAATGGTGATAACACTAAAAGAAGAAAAAAAAGAAAACCATTACATACTAAGCATTTACATTTGAAGGCTTATCATCATAAAATGCCAATTTTCTCTAATTTACAAAATTAAGAAAGTCTCAGTATAAATCTTTTTGTAGGGAGGTGGGTGGGAGGAAGTGTGGGAAGAGAAATTATTTTTCCAATATGAATATAAGGACTTAGCAAAAATAGCCAAGAAAACTTGGAAGGATAAAAAAAGAATGATAAGAGGTTATCGTCAGATATTAAAATATTTTATGAAGCCTCAATAATCAATATATTTATATTATATATATTTAATAATTAATCTACAGTGATACTAGCTCCTGAATAGACAGGCACACAAACAAAACAGATTAGAGAATTCAGAAACAGATCCCCGAGGGACAAAATTAAGGTGGCAACTCAAACCAATAAAGAAAAGAAGATTATTCAACAAATCTTGCGGGAAAAAAAGCCACCTAGGAAAGTATTCCAAATGGATAAAAGTTTTAATGTCCAAAAACATGTAAAAAATTTTATTAGATAAAAGTATAGGAGAAAAACTTTTTTAAAACTTTGCAATAGAGAAAGGCTTTTTCTAATTATGACTTAAAATAAAAGCCATAAAAGAAAAAATTGAAAAATTTGACATTATATACACACAATAAAAACTATAACAAGCAAAGTCAAATGCCAAACTAGAAAAAATATTTGTGACTCATATTAAAAAAAAAAAGCAACTCAGTAAATATGCCCTGTATATTAGGAGTCCCGGCGAATGATTAAGAAAATGATCAAAAACTCAACAAGAAAATGGGTAAAGGATGATTTACTTTAAAAGAAAAAATAGCTCTAAAACTTAAGATGAGATACTTAATTTTATCCGTAATATGTAAAATGTAATTATACTATATTATTTTCGGGGAAGGGATAGCTCAAGTGATATACTATATCAATTTCAATAATGCCTGAAATACTATGAGCCATAAGGGGAAAAAATAAAGACTGTTATGCAATTACTGATGTAAAAACACCCATCTAGATGATTCATTTAATGAAAAGTCAAAGGGTAGCTCTATGAGTAATATGCTACTTTGCATATAAAACTGCATAAGGAAACCCTGGAAGGACACAAAAACTAAGAACACTGGATAGGTAGTAACAAGTGGGATCTACAGATGGGCAGAAAAGTTTTCACTATGAACATTTGCCTTCTACTGTTTGAACTATCTGACTTTTCAAGAAATTAAATTAAATAAACAAGCCTTATGTATTAAGGAGACAGAACAGGTCAGCAGAGTAAACAACAATCTTAGGCTGCCACACCTCTGGAGTGGGAGGAGGTCTGAAATAGTACTCATTTTTAACTCTATTTAAACATTTATATGTTTATGTTTATCTAGAATAAGCATATTGTAGGTATTTTAAAATGTTTTTCAAGTAACAGAAAATTACTTTAGAGCAGTAAGTATAAATTAATAAATGTTAAGAAAAAAGTAAGTTTCATAAACACCTATTCTATTTAAACATCCTCTCTTTGCCCAAAGAATTTTTGGTACAAAATGTGAGTTTTTAAAATTTTCATTTCTTGACATCCAGTGGCTCCTCCTTTCATATATATAGCCTTAAGACTCGGATCCAGTACCACAATCCATCATTACGTGGACCCCAAAACAACAAAGGATAATCCTAAACAATTAGTTTAGTCAATTTTTGGAAAAACCAATACAAATTATTTAATATCAATGATATGAACCTGTGTTTTATATATTTATAGTCTGGGAAATAAAATCCAAAAGTTTTATTATCAAAAATTCTTAAATATAGACCAAAGTATTGCTATAAATTTGTAACAGAAACTGACTTTTTTCTCTCCTAAGGATTCACTTTGTAGTCATTAAAAGAAAAAAAAAGTAATCCATTTACTAGTCTATACATTAATCACATAATTATACTTTCAAAAGCCCTAGAGACAAAACTGAATCACTCTCAGCTGAACAGGTGTAAACATGCTGTCTCTGAGTTACAAGACATCTACTAATGTTTTTAATTCTTTTAAACATGGCTTGGAAGAAAACCACAAACTATGCAGACTAACAGTGCTACAAATTAATTATCTTCAACTTCAAATGGGCCCTAAATGAAGCCTGATAATCTATTTTTTAAAATGTTTACTCTCTTCGAATCTCTGGCCACGTCACCTTATCTCTCCTTTGGGTCAGGATCTTATCTTAGTTCACTAACAGAACAGATCCCTGCAGCTTCTTGCTAATAAACCAACACATCTGCCTACAGTAACATCCATTCATCACTTTTATCAAAGCCACTGGACAAAAACAGGTATCTTTGCTTGAATACTTCACTGTCACCTCACCCAGCAAGCTCAGACTGGACACATTAATTTCTCTCAGAACCTGCTCCTTTTCTTTCACTCCCTAATGTGTGAATAAGTAAGTTGCCAGAATCTTCGCTCATCTACCATATGAGGTAACAAAGTTTCCTCCTCAATGTCCTAAGACTCTTGCTATCTCAACTCTCACTGCCAGCCCTGTCACATTATATCTTTAAGTTCTTGAATTGTGTCTTGCTTCTTACTGTTTGTCTCTGCACAGACTATTCTTTCCTTTTCATTACCTTCCTAAGACAATGCAATCTTCAAATTTTAATCAAGATACCCTGTCTCTACAGTTGTTATACCAAAACTGAGTAGGCTTCCTTGCTAAGTTTAAAGTTCCTATAATATCTCTTCTCTTTATACCATCATCACTGCTTAATGTTAACATCCCCTTACTTAGATTTAATGTCTTGAGGCCAGGGAATTGGATCATGTCTATCTGAGTTGATTGTGTATTCTCAACACTAAGAACAGAGCCTGAACTATAAATGTGCTGAATAATGAATAAGTATAAATGAATTAATAAAACACAGAAACTTACCAGTTATTTGTCGTGTAGATCCATTTAAGCCTGTCATTCCATTAATTTCTCGAAATGTTAGGAACTGTCCTGTTTCAAGTTTGTGCGGATGATTTTCAAGGCAAGTAACAACGCCAGGATTAGCCTAAAAATAAGAGTAATCTACTAAAAAACAAGTCCACGTATTTCTTTTTTGTACAAATTCCAATTTCACACAAAAACGAACCCATGTTATCATAAAATTCTCAAAACAACCAAAATTCCAAGCCATTCTTCTATAGTAATAGCAAGATTTTAAAAACCTATCACAACTTGAAATGCAGCGGATCCAAAGTGAGATGTGCCATGAGTATAAAAGGGTCCACTAGATTTTGAAGACTTAGTATGATAAAAGGGATGGGAAATATCTCATTAATGCTTTTTCATATTGATTGCATGTTGAGATAATAACATTTTGGATATACTGGGTTAAATAAAATGTATTATTAAACTTAAAAAAAACTGTCACAAAACGGACGGGAAATATCTCAATGCTTTTTCATATTGATTGCATGTTGAGATAACAACATTTTGGATATACTGGGTTAAATAAAATGTATTATTAAAAAAAAAAACTTTCACAAAATAGGGACCCACTTATTTTATTAGGAATGTTAAAAATATAATTTCTATGTTTGGGGGAAACAGATTCCACAAAGGAGTTCAAATGTTTCATAGATTCAAAGATTATTGTGACTTATAAAAAAAGTCAAAGTGACTGAATATTAAGTTCTAAAGTCATTTATGAAAGACTTGATGTACATAAAAGATTAGTTCAACTCTGAAGATCAAAGAAATGTAAGAATGAAGGATGGAGATTTAAAGCCAGGAAAGTGGTAGTTTAAAGCTTGTCCAATACTTTAAAGCCAAAGAAATATTATGTAGCCCAGTTTATCAGGATAAAAATAGGAAGAAAAATATAAAGAATAAGAAATATACTTATCTCACCTAAAAGGAAGGATGAGATAGGTCAAACACCTGGAAATTTACTAACTGCATATAATCCAACACATTGCTTGAATAAGGTGATAATTTAATCTATATAAAACCTAATGGAATTATCATTCTCTTTCACAATTGTGTAGATACTAAAAATTCTCTTGCTGCTTAATGATCTGAGAAATATAATTATGATCACAAACATGCAGATAAAATTAATGTAATGTGGGTTTACTAATATCTCAAGAATAATATTCATAAGGAGAAATAATCTGCAGGTAAGTTAAATGGGAACGTTTATGATGTTTTCTAATTCTTTGTGGATAACCTCCACATTTCCTGCACTATTCAATAAAAGAAAATATCAGTGAAATACAAGATCCCTTGGAGCTTACTCCAACTGTATGATATTCACAGGGACAAACTAACAATAACTAGAGAAGGTAAAACGCTGAACAATAAATCATTCTGTAAGCAGAAAGACACACAGAATAATTTTTCAATGAATTTTTCTTAAAAAGGGGTGAGAAAGGCAACATTACATTAGGTTTAAAAATAAACCATAAAGATAGAAGCACAAATACTATTAGGTCAAAGTATATTATCATTTCCTTATATTTGTCTTCTTTTGACCTTTAACATAAATTGATTATAAAGAATGTATATAAAGTTAATGACTTAGGCTAAAAAGAAAAAGTAGTAAAAATAGATCATAATAATTTCTCTAATTCTTTTAGGGAATAAAAAAATTAAACTAGCATGATATTAACTGAACATGGTTAAATGTGCTAAATGTCTCAGAACTGTTCACTTTAAAGTGGTTAATTTTAAGTTATGTGAATTTTACCTCAAAAGTAAAACAAAAGCAGAAAAAAAAAGAAAAAGAGAGAACATGGTTAGAAAATTCAGACCTTCTGATTTGAAGGTTAATGTTTTAGAAATGTAACAAATTTGAAAAGCTCTCGTCTATGATGTGTCCATCTTCCTGGAGTCAAAGTGTTGGGCCAAGTGACTTATGACATACCTAGTACATCTATGATCTGACACAATAAACTGTGGTAAATACTGAATTCATGTCCCATAGGGGCATGACATAGAACAAAATTAAAATTAAAATCAACGACATAAGCAACTGTTGGTCTATCAATTATTAAATAATGTTAGAAGGAATCCAGAAACACTTTTAATATTCCAACTTTATTTTAAACAAATAAAAAATATTGCATATTAAATATTTTGCTAATACCACCTTTTAAAAAAGTTTCACATCAACTTAAAAAATCAATCATATACATATACAATAATATACATATATAGTCATACTTGCGTTATATCTGAAATAAAAATTTCTTTCGGTTCTTCTCCTGTTGTATCTAAAACTTCAAATTCATCACCGAAATCACAAAACAACCGTGACCAAATTCCACGTGTATCTGCACTGATGAACTGTGAAATGATAAAAACAATTTTAAGCTTATATATTATATAATATATAAGAAAAAAAAGCTCAACTATCTTAGGCTCTTTTATGACAATTTTATTTATAATTAACCATATTCTTTGGGGTATAAAATGATCACAAATAGGATAAATTATTTGTTTGTAAACTGGTTTCGGGATCAAGGATTTTGGTATTTGGGACTGGATATCTAGCGTTACAAAATTAGAAGCAACATCAGCACATCATCATCATACAATCTGTAATTTTTCAATAACAACTTCTGCCTTGCCCTAAAAATGAAGCACAGTTTATAAGAAACAAGGTATCTTTGTTTGATGGTCTAGCAGTGAATTCTTACTTTTCATTTTAGAAAAGAATGGAATGTCCATTCACCAAAAGCAGTAGAGTTAATGGAAAATAAAACAGAGCTAAAAGCTGAGCATGTGGTCAACAGAAAAGGGACTGAGAAACTGACAGTAAACAATGAAGTCATGAAAAGTAAAAATCAGATTCTTAAACACAATCTTATAAAATATTTTACCGAAAGCCATTTTTATAACACATACTCACCAGTCTAAGAAAATGTAAAGAAATTGTTTTTGTGCTAAGTTATTTTTAAAGATAGTGAAAATAAAGAAAAACTCTTAATCTGTAATACATATGGTCCCATACCAAGTGATATTTTTCTAGCAAAAACTAAAGTCTATTCATATTTGGGTATAAGAATGTAACCAGTGATATATACCACCTATTACATGAAGTAGTGAAATGGCTAATGGAAGATTACCTCCTAATTGATCATGCAATGCCTTTACTATCAAAATAGGCACCTACAGAATTTTTTATTAGACATAAAACTGAGCAGAAATTTAGAAGCTTTTTTTTTAAGTTTAAAAGCTGCAAACTCAAGGACAATTTCTTTCCTTGCAAAACAACTTTAAAGTATGAATATATATATATATATATCGATCACATAAACAAAGATTTTAGTTTATTACCTAGTGTAATTATCTTGTAAAACTTTTGTTTCCTGTTATAAATTTACTGACTACTTTGTGTCTTGTTCGTCTGCTTAATTTAAATTGTGAACCAGAGCACAAATGTTCTACAAAATATAAATATACTATGTAAATACCACAATCCAAAATTTTTAGCACAACTATTTTATACAGTAAGATCATGGCTTAGTGCCTATCTCAAAGGAACAAACAGCATTTTCCTTTTCCAAAGGAAGAAATGGCCCCACAAAGGAGGTGGAGTTAGTAATATGTATTTAACTGCAGGGCATGATTTATGATTTTTCCCATCTAAACCTCTTCCCAGTCTTCCCAATGTCATCAATACTCACCTAACTACTCTGGGCAAAAATCTAGGAGTCATTCTTGATCACACTTTCCTTCACAGCTCTCATTCATCTATTCTCAATTCTGTTAGTCTTCCTCAAATTCCTCAGTTCAATGACTTCTCACAATCTCTATTCCCAACTCTTTTGAATAAGGCACCACCAGCACCTCTCACTTGGGCTACTTACTGCATTAGCTCCTAACTGGTCTAGTCACCTCTGCTCTTACAATTTCAACAGTTTTCCTTCTTTTTGGTTTCATGATCCATGATTCATGTTCTTAAAAATTATTAATGACCCAAAGAGCTTTTGTTTATGTGGGTTATACCTACTGATATTTACTGTGTTAGAAATTAAAACTGAGAAATACTTAAAACACAAGAATATACACACACCTTCCATTAGTTATCAGAGCAATAACGTCACCACACATCATATAGACTCTGGAAACTCCACTGTACCCCATAAGAGAATCAGAGTGAAAAAAAGCAAATAACATTTCAGTAATATTATAAAAACAGTTCTTCAACTTTGCAGACCCCATCAAAGTCTCAGAGACCCTCAGTGTCCTTATAACACACTCTGAAAACTACTGATCTAGTCTATTCTCCATACAGCATGGCCAGAGTGATCATTTAAAAATATAAATCAGACTGAAACTCAAAGGCTTAAAACTCAGATATCCTCAAAGATCTGTAAGATACAGCCCTCTAACTACTTCTCTGAACTCAGTCTTCTGGTATCCTTTCTCCTATTACTCTCTCCCATCTACCCAAACTCCATTCTGGTCAAACACACTATGTGAATTTTTGCACTTACAAATCTTTACAGTTGTTGTTCCCTATGTTTTGAATGTTCTTCCCCAGATCTTTACATAGCCGGATCTTTCTCATTATTCAAGGCTCTATTCAAATGTCATCTCTTCAGAGAGAACTTCCTTGACCTCAATCTAAGAGAATCAGCACCGGCCCCTCCCAACATCATTTAGACATTCTACCTAGCTTTTTTTTCCATAAGACTTGAAACTGTGTATTTATTTGCCGGTTTATTATATATCTTCCCTACTAGAAGGAATTTTCATGAATAGGAAAATCTGTATGTCCTATTCATGAATGTATTCCTAGTGCCCAGAACTGTATCTTGTACATAGTAGACATATGCTTAATTATTTGTTAAAAGAAACAATGAACTTCTTGAAAACCACCATCATACCATATTTAAAGTGAGATGATGAGTTCAATATTTATCATTCTTTACACTGCTAATCTTAATTCCTCCTTAGTTTTGGCAATTTGCCTATAAACCAAATTTAGATCCTCATTTTAAAAATAGGAAATGATTATGATACCAAAATTAAAAAGAAAAATAATGTGACTGTCCTTATATAAAAAGAATTCCTCATAAAACTCACTGAAAAGCTACAAATTCTAATAGTGAAAGTGATTTTTCCTCTGGTAAACTTTGTCATTAAGTTAACACTATTACCTTAATTGGAGGGCACCGAGAACGGCAAAAGTCATTAATCTTCTTCTGCAATGGAAGTTTGATCTCAGTCAAAACTACACACTGTTGAGAAGAATACAAGAAATTAAATATTAGAAAATAAACAATTATTTTGGTGATGTACAACTTCTAAATCAGAAGCATTTCACATAGTTTTCACTATGCTAAAAATGCACTGTTTTCCTTGCAAAAAATTACTCTATTATATTCTATTTTAAGGTTAATACCTTCAGAGGTACAGAATAGCAAAAGTAAAAGTAACATACACAGCCATCTCTAGGTATCCATAGGGGACTGGTTCCAGAATCTCCTGTGGATACCAAAATCTGCAGATACACAAGACCCTTATATAAAATGGCATAGTATACATAGGGGAAAATCTGCCCACATTAAATTCAATTACCATCACAGGCTTCACAGTTAGAAGCAAACCTTAATATTCTATGTGTTATTTATATACCTCAAATGGTTGGAGATTTTATCTGTTACTGCTAGAGAAATACTAACCTAGTCATCAGAATATAAGTTCAGTACTAGCATAAAGGGATAACAATTACATTTTTAAACAGATACATTAGTTGATTTAGCTTTTACTTCAGATTTAACAGATTCACAATATAACAACTTTTGTTTTGATAGTGTCATTACTGAAACCAACAAGCACTATTATTTAACACAGCAAATTATAATTTTCAATGCTTACTTTAATTTTTTATCATCCTATGAGATAAGTGGAGAAGGTTTTATAATCAGATTTTATCATAAGTAACTTAGAATCATAAAGGTCAAATATTTCCCTAGGGTTATTCATATTCATGGCAAAAGCAGGTCGAGTCTTTTAGTCTCCTCCCAGACTCTATCTGCCTGGTTGTTTTCAATAGTGTCTTATTTTCATACTGTATATTTAATCCCTTCTTTTAAGATTTAGTCAGTTTGAACATCTATATTTTATAGTCCCTATCCAACAATTCTACTATCTGAAATTCTTGGAGGTTTAATTCTATTGTTTATCACATCCACTGATTCTTGATCATGCTGAACTGATTTCTCCTGTCATATTATTTTGTATTACAAACACAATCTCAGAGGCTTTATATACCGGAATACACTGTGGCCTGGTTGATGGTATATTCCTCTTGATATTTTAGTTTTGTTTCTGTCTGGCATTCCAGGGTAACACCAGCTCAGTACTACTTTTTATGTTAAGTTCTCAGCTTGGGAAATTTTAGACTACAATGGATTGTAAAGTTCACTCCAAACTCGTGTGAGGGAATGGCTATGGTTATAAATTCTGAGAAAAATCGTTGTTTCATCCAAAGCTCAAGAGAAAATGGAAAAGCTTCTTGTTCTGATGGGCAAAGACTGTTTTCATATACCCTTTTCCTAAGGGTGTAGCTTTCTGAAGTTTCAGGGAGCCACAAAGAAGTGATAGGTCTCAATTACATTTTTCTGTCTCATGTAGATGCATTTTGTATCTTATTTCTGTGTGACCATTAATTCCTAAGAAATGTGGTTACTGAGACAGGCAAATCCTATCCCTGAAAGTGACCACAGCCAGCAGTTCACTGTTCTTCTAGTTACTGATTCATTTTTGGTCTCTGAGCACTTCCCTAACATTTTTTTGAGCCCATGTAATCACTGAAAAGGAAGGTTATTAAGCAGGTTCTACTGCAGAAAGTCTACAAAGCATCTTTGTAGCAGGATGGATTTCAAGTTACCCAATCAAAAATGGAAGTCTACACTGATTTTTAAGTAGGTGTGATACTGTGATTATAAATCAGAAGTATATATTTTGGTCTTCAATCAAGGTTCCTGGCATGTAACTCCTAACACTCTTATAATTTCTACATAAGAGATACAAGGGCAACTTGTGTTGTAATATTTCATTTAGTCCTACTTTCTGAAGTACCTCCAGAGTGATAAAGGTGAAATGAATGTCTTTTGTTCATAACAAGCCTTTTCAGCCACACCTCAGTTTATGTTAATAAGGTGAGTTTTGGGAAGCCCCTAAGGATGCGGGCTGGTTGTTACGGGAACCAACCTTACGATCTGAAGGTCAGAACTTCAGCCCCATATCCTAGACCTCTGGGGAAGGGAGAGGGGCTGGAGATTGACTTAATCATTAATGGCCAATGTTTTAATCATTCATGCTTACATAAATGTTTTAATCATTCATGCTTACATAATGAAGCCTCCATAAAAGTTCCTGAATCAGGGGCTGAAGAGAATTTCCAAGTATGTGAATATGTGGTGGTATTGGGAAGGTGGCACCCCCTCTCACATACCTTGTTCTATGCATCTCTTCTATCTGGTTGTTCCTGAGTTACAGCCTTTTACAATAAACTGGTAATCTAGTAAATAAACTGTTTTCCTGAGTCTGTGAGCCACTCTGGCAAATAAATCAGACCTAAGGAGGGGGTTGTGGAAACCTCTGATTTACAGCCAGTCCTCAGAAGCAGGGGGATGGCTGTGTGTGGGTTCTTGGGGGACTGAACCCTTAACTTGTGGGATCCGACACTATCATCTCCAGGCAGAAAGTATCAAAACTAAATTAAACCGTGGGACACCAAGTTAGGGGTTCAGAATGTTGGAGAATTGCTTGGTGTTGGGGGAAAATCCACACACACATAGTCACACAAGTGCCAGAAGTACTGAGATCTTAAAGAAACACGGAAGTGTTTTTTTTCCCTAGACAATGGGTAACATGATAATTTAATCACAAGAAAAATCTGGGTCAACCCAGTCACTTTTAGAACATCCGAGGTACTGAGAACTTTTGTTGTTACCTGATGAAGATTAAATTGTTGATCTACATTTTTCACTCCTCTGTAATTGGGTTACACATTACTCTTTGCCCATGACCTTAGGAAGGGCAGAGTGTACTTTCCTGCTCCTTCACTTTGGGCTTGACAATATGACTTGCTTTGCCCAATGGAATATTACTGGAGGTAACACAAACAGAGGCTGGAAATGAAAGTACTTTGATGGTTACACTTGCCCCTTTGCATTTCTGCTACTGCTAGAAGACCATGTCTTAGGTAGCCTCCTGGTCCCAGAAGAGTGGTACATGGACCAGAACCCAGACTGTGGAGTTCAAGTTCAGCCTAGAACATCTGCACTCCAACTGACATGCAGATGCATGAGAAAGAAACGCATGTTGCTATAAACCACTGAGTCCGGGTAGTTTTTCATGCACAATAATGTGAAAATAGCTGACTGACATAATTACTTTGTCAATAGGCCCCTTCCCTAAAATAGAGGATCTGAAAAGTATTCTAAAAAAAAGTCTCTTAACCTGAAACTTTTTGTTCTGCTCAATAGACTAGGTTTAATTAGTTAATACTATATTAATACTTAATGATTTGCCTTGGAGTCTGTCAATAACATCTAATACAAAATGGAGTACTAACCTGGTATTTACCTAAGAAGGATAGATCTGTGGTTTCATTTAAAGGAATAGAAGATGATGTGACATGAACGTATGGATTTAATTCTGCAACATGTTGAAGTACAGCTTCGGCCCTGAAAAAAAAAACCAAAAAAAAACCACACACACACACATACACACAAAATAATAAAAACCAAAACACCTTTACTGCTCTTTTGTTCAATAAAAATACTCAATCTTTCAAACCTGGACACTCTGATGACATCAGAGGAAGCTGAATATTACACAATTTCACTGTGAATTTTATAAACTGGAGAGGAAAAAAGCTAGGACTTATTTATCTTTATAGAAAACTATATAATCTTGAGATGTAACATACTGCTGTATTCCATAGTAAGTCACAAATCTCAAAGTGTACCCTTATAGGTCAATGCTACTTAAGTCTCTTAAATATTCAGCAATAATAAAGACCTCTTTAATAATCTTAAAGAAATTCAATCCTAGGTAGCAATGCGAATGTATTAAAATTTCGACAAATATAAATAATTAAATGTCTATGGTAGAGTGAATTTATGGTGATGAGCTAAAAACAACTATTACTGATCCATTATTTTAGATACAGAAAATATTCTAAGTAATTGCCACAGTAACAAAAAAAAATCCTATGATAACATATTAAAATATCTTATGGTCACCTGTTTCTCATATTAACAATATCGTCTTCACAGAGAAAGAAGTTGGTTCCTAGGTCCCATGCTTGGCATTTTTCTGTATCATGAATAGTAAGTGCCTTCAAAAAAGAGAAAAATATCTGTTAAAGTCAGGATTAAGACAAGGATTCTCACTATCGCCAACACTATTTATACTGCACTGGAAGTATTTCCTGTGTAATTAGACAATAGAAAGTAATTAAAGGTCTAAGAACTGGAAAGGTTATATAAAGTTAAATCCATTCACAGATGGTATGACTATACACATCGACAAACCCAGAAAAGTTCATGGAAAAATTAAACAGTAAAAGAATGTAAATTTAGAAAAGTATATTGAAGCATGTTCAACCCCGCTCAAGAATGAAATTCCCTTTTTCATTCATCAGAATAGCATAAATCCAAAAGCTTGACGATGTACTGTATTGCTGAGAATGAAGTGAGTCCGGCATTCTCACACATTATTGGTGGGAACATGAAGTGGCTCAAAACTTCAGTGGAAAAATGTGGCAGTTGTTAGCAAAATGACATGTGCGTTTATCTTTTGACACAGAAATCCCACTTTTAAGAATTTATCACAAAGACAAACTGGAAAAAAATTTAAAAATCCTTATGTACAAGAGTATTAGTGCAGCACTATTTGTAATAGCAAAAGACTGGAAATAATTAAAATGTCCACCAATGAGGAACTGGGTACAATTACATATGATACATCCACACAATGTATATCCATGCAGCTATTAAAAAAAAAGACTGAAATATATGTATTTATTACCATGGAGTAATACCAAGGTATGCTGTTAACTGATAAAAACCAAGGTAGAAGTAAGTATGACATTTTAAGAAAGGCAGGTGGGAATAAATATGTACGTACACACACACAAAGATGTGCACATCTATATGTATGTATTTCCTTACATTTAAAAAGCGATTAAGAAAAGAAAGTGATCTAATAAGGGAAGGAGGAAATAGGGTAGAGATGCTAAACTTACCTGAATATACTTTGCTTTATAAATCTGACTTTGAATTACATGTCTCATATAATAGCAAAACTAAATCAAATTAAAAAAGCAATCCCTAAAAATCCAAAGCAAAATGAATAAATGGACCAAAACTATTTGAATTTGCTGTGTAACTACACAAAGTAATTCTTTAACATGACTTAAAAAGCAGTTAATTTGTCTGCCAGCTCCAGATGGGCTATATCCTAAGGACTAAAAAGAAACATCTTATATTGTTTTTAATAATCATATTACTATTAATAATGCTGGAATTGTTATTCTAAAACTATGTCATAGACAAGTAGAATATAATACAGGATAAAGTAAAAAGCAATCAGTTTCATGTCATTAAGACCTAAACCCTTATATAAGAGAAGAAACACAAATATAAAGTCTAAGAAAAAATATCCTATAATCCTAAACTTGAAACTCAGAAATTTCAGTTTTCACTCATGATGAGTGCTCTAGCTCTGTCCACTGATAAGACTTTACAATCAGTGAAAATCAAAAAGACTACTGGAGTAGTGTGAAAAGGACTCAAGAACTTGAAGAAGATCCCCCAAAGCAAAGATGAAGCAATTTGAGTATCAAGAATAATAACAAGTACAATGGCTCAAAAGACATCCAATATGTCTAAATCCATTAGTTTATCATGATGTTATCATGATACAAACAAATCATACAAATTTCACTGGTCACTGTTGAGGGATGATAGGAAACCAGTGATTTTGAAAAGTAGAAAATAAAGGGGGAAAAAAATCAAACATTTCTCCTATCTTTTGTACATGTACAAACAAACTATACTTTAGTGAAACCAAACAAGTATAAATGGAAACTTTTCTTTCTAAAATACTATTCCGGCTAATAAATGAAGAAGAAATGACATAATCAGAATATCACAGCCCCAAGAAAATAATGAATCCAGGCAATGATCATTAATAGGTAGTAATAATCACAAAATGAGAGAAAACAGAATATTATTTCCTCTTAATGGGAGAACCCAATATCACCTGTGAAGCAGTAGAACCAAAAGAATCAAATCTGAATCTGATTCTCTGAATATAACTACCAGTTTACAGGAAATACAAGGATGGAGGTATATGAGATAAATGACCAACTTTCTTTAACAAGTCAATCGCAAGAGAGAAAAAAAATTCAGGAAAGGGAAATCCATTGATTAAAAGAAACCAAGTTCAGTATATGAGCTTTATTTGGATCCCGATTAGAACAAAACAAATTTTAAAAAAATTTTCATAAGACAATTGGGAAAATTTGAACTGTGAGTAGATTCTTGATGACTGTAGTACACAAGTTTCTAAGACAGCCCCAATGATCCCCACTTGCTGGTATTCAAGCCTTTGTGCAATCCCCTCTTCTAGTGACTTACTTTTAATGGCTACAGCATAGGTGATAGAATGCCACTTCTGAGATTAGGTTACAAACAACTGTGATTTGTCTTGCTAGCACATTCCCTTTCTCATCTTCTTGTTCGCTTACTCTGATGAAACAAACCACCATATTGTAAGCTGCTCTATGAAGATGGCCATGAGGCAAGGAACTGAGGGTGACCTCCGACCAACAGCCAGCAAGAAACTGAGGTGGATATGTGAAGTGGCACAACCCCGTCAATCATGTCAATAACTACATAAGCCAGCTGGGGAAGCAGATCCTCTCCTACTCTCAAGATGACTGCAGACTCTGTCAATATCTTGACTAGAGCTTTGAGAGAGACCTTCAAAAAGAGGCATAAGCTAAGTTGTACCTGATTCCTGACCCAAAGAAACTGTTGTTTAAGTTGCTAAGCGCTGTTGTTTAAGTTTCTAAGTTTTGGGGTAGTTTGTTTTGCAGTAATAGATACCTAACTTCTAAGGATAACAATGAAGAAATGCTTACATTTTTAGATGTGAAAATGATAATGTGGTTATGTTTTTAAAAGGTACCTTTATCTTTTAGAGGTATATACTAAAATACTTAATGATATAACAGGATGTCTGAGATTTACATCAAAATAATTTGGCAGTTAGGGGTCAAAGGTGAATGGGAAGGAGATACATGAAACAAATTTGCCCATGAGCAGATAACTGCAGCTGCATGATGGGTACATGGGGTTCCGCTAAAACTATTCTTTTTCTGTATAATTTTGAGATTTTCTATAATAAAAAGTTTTTTTTTTAAAGAGGAAAGTAGAGCATTAAAACAATTTAGCTACTAATGAAGAAGCAATAGTTAGGCCAAAGTGTAAAATAACATTACTATTATTGAAGAGAAAAAAAGAGTTCACAACAGACAATTCTTCTTACCAAGGACATTTACTCACTTACCTTAATCCCTGCAAGAACAAGATTCTTTGCTATTAAGGAAAAAAAAAAAAAAGGAGTAGCTTTAGTATTAGGAATTGTGTTGTACATTAGATACCTTTATGGATCTTGGTCACATCTCTGACTGAATAATTTTAACTTTTTTACTACTTACGAAATATAGGTTCTTTAGAAAATACAAATGAACAAGAAGCAAACAATAAAATTTTCATAATCAAACCACACTGAGATAATCACTCAAAACTCTAGTGTATGTATGCTTCCAGACATGCTGTTATGAATATGTGTGTGTCTATCATAATGAATTAATAGATACAGAGGAAGATCATTAAATAGCTATTAACATCACAAAAATAGAAGCAAGAGTCATTACTGGTTCTTACTGGTGGAAGAATGTAATAGTATAATGAAATAGTCTTGCCAAAAAAAAAAAAATCAAAACTGAATCTGATCAAAATTGTGGATCTAATTTCCTTTATAGAAAATAATACAAGAGAAAGGAGTTAAATTCTTTAAAAATTTGCTTGCTCAAAAGTGTCATATAAAATTATGAATAAAAATACTGCTTACCAATTTCCAAACCAAGACCACCCATACCACTTAAGAAAACGTGGGACTTGGCCATCTTCTGCATTGCTGTATCTCCAAGAACGTACCTCTGTCGACTACATGTAAAATACAATGAAAAAAAAAATTATTTCACCAAAATTATATAACCTTTTAAAATTACTTGCAAACTAATAACCTAGCGACTAGATCCTGCCCACAGACCTGTTTTGGATTAACTGCATAGTGTTTAAAATGTCTGAATTAATAGCCAAATATATGAAATACCTTGAAAAATTAGAAAATCTGGCACCACACACCACATTCCCTCATGGCTACAGACAGAATTGGGTAGCAGTTGCCTTGTTTAGAGGGAGGACTATGTGCTCTAGACTTGCCCCAGTTCCCATTCTGCTCCTCTCATTTATTACCTCAGCGGCCGCTACAAGCATTTGAGTTTGCAGCCTCCACTTGAAGCCTTTCACTGTGAAAAGGATTTCTCAGGCAAAAATTTGTTCCCTCCTTGGAGTTTAGATGATTTAAAATTAAGCATTTTCAAACATTATTTTAAATATAAAAGCTGTTAAATTATGTAAAGGACCTTGTTAGGTCATCTATTTTAACAGCCACAAGGTAGTATCAGGATGGGAATTTCAAAAAATACACATTAGCAATTTAAAAAAAAGTCAGATACAGTAATTAAGTCAATAGCAAGAGTTTATTTGAAAGAACAGTGATAAACTTGATATTAGACTACTTTTTGAAGATGTGAACTTTCCAATGGATTCTTATGAGAATCATTTGAAAGATGAGCTTAGTATAAATAAATAATTCTAGAACCCCTACGGTTGCAAGTATTTCTTTTGGAACACAAACACATGCACATATACACATGCTGGCTTAATGCATGTTTGTTTAATATCTAGATGCTTATTTAATTTCCATATTTCAACTACTGATACTCAATATACAAGCCTAAAAAGGGGTCTCTTGTCTAGTAAAAAGAAACTTTATAAACACAAGCCATCTTATTTCCTTCCTTATTCCCTATAATATATAATAAAACCTACACTTTTCTTTTTAAATTGGTATTCGCCATTTCTGCTTCAGAGATAAAATTGATTCATTTATTTATGAAATATTTATTGAACATCTACTATGGTATGAACAGTGTATTATATACACTTCCATTCCTTACTTGTGTACCCTTAAACAACATATTTAAGTTTTATCAGTTTTGGAACTTTATATAAATGGGATTATTTCGAATGTCTTCTGTGTCTTGTTTCTTCTGAATGAAACTATACTTACAAGATTATTCTTATCAATGCATATAGCTGTTTATTAATTTACATTTCTGTTGTATTATACTAATCTACTGTGATAATATACCATAATTTAGCTATTCTACAGTTTTGGACAGTTATCAATAATGAGACTTACGAGTATTCTTACATACGTCTCATGGTACACATGAAGTTGTTTCTATAGTGTATATATCTAGGAGAGGAAAGGCAGGGTTAACTATTAGATAACGCCAAGCTGTTTTCCAAAGTAGATGTACTGATTTACTCTCCACCTAGCAGTGTATCAAAGTCCCCATAGTTTCACATCCTTAACATGTGAGAAAAAGTTAACATAGTAGGCCTGATCTTTAGCTTGCTTATGGGGCTAGTCCTTGGCTAGTGCCTGTGAATTTGGCTTTTGAAATGTTTCCTATGCTAATAATTTTCCTCTTCTATTTGTTCCCCTAGTTTCCTGAAATAAAAAATTCCTTAATTTTTATGTTTTCTTTTCTAAAATACACATGTAAAACTTTAACTAATCTTAAACAGCATCTCAAATTCTGATACATAGTACTTTAGATTATTACTTTTCAATTTTAATTATGATTTTTTTAACTTATGGGCTAATCTGAAGTATACTTTAAAATTTCTAATTGTATGAGGAACTTCATAATTATCTTTTGTGTTGACTTCTAGCTTAAATGCATTGTGAACAGACATCACAATCTATATAATTGTACTCTTTAATACTAGTAAAGATTTTGGTCAATTTTACAAATCTTCCACGTATTCTTGAAAAGAATGTGTACTCTACAGTTGTTAGATACAACATTCTTTATATGAGCATTGGATTACACTTAATAATCATGTCAGTGAAATCTAGACCCATTCTGATTTTATTGTTTGCTTCTTCTCTTGATTACTAAAAGCAACATTTAAAAAATGCTCCGCTATGATTCTGTTTGTCTATTCTCCTTACATGTCAGAACCTGAACAGTGCTGACATGTAAGAATGACAGCTAACACTCAGTGTTCATTATGTACCACACATTTTTTGTGTTTTATTTGTATTAACTCACTTAATCTTCACAAAAATTCTATAAGCTCAATTATTATTCCCATTTTTGCAGAAAGGAAAACATAAGCACAGAGAAAATAATTAACTTATGAATAGTGGAGGCAAGATTCAACTCAGCCAGTCTGGCCTTAGCATCCATACCCTTAACCACTATGCTACACTACATGCAGATTAAGAAAGTCAAATCATTCTACAAGGCTTTTACAGGAAGATAAAAAATCAGTTCCCTACCCCTGATTCCTAAACCCTAAGAACAGCCACCTTCAATTCTCTTAGTTATTTCTTCTAATATTTACTGTCTTATTTCTCAATAAGATGTCTGTACATTTATTTCTTGACTTTTCGAGAAATAAATTTGTACCTATTAACTTCCTACTAAGAGAGATGGGATGACTTTTCTGAATATAAATCTGGTCATATCATTTTCCTGCTTTAAAAACTCCAGTGGTTTCCTATTTCCCTTATGATAATCTAGACTCCAGTATTAGTCACAAAGCCATTTATAATCCAGTCTCTCCCTGGCTCTCTAGCCTCATCTTTGGTCACTCTACCATCAAACTCCATGTTCCAAGTGTACTAAAGGTTTTCAGTTCCTCTCCCTCAGCATTTCAAGCCTGAATAACTCCCACTTGTCCACAGGTCTCAAATTATACATTACTTTCACCCATGATGCTTCTCTCAATACCCCTAACCTTTCTCAAGACAGTGCTGCATCATCTTTTATGTGCATCCCTAACACTCAACATTCAATCTACTGTAATACTTACCATAGTGTATTTTCACTATTTGTCTATTTTTCCTAGGAGATTGTAAATTCCTTAAGGCAGGGGCTGCCTTATTTACTACTATATGCCCTATGACTAACAGGGCCTGGCACAACTGGCACATAACAGACACACAAAAACTGGCTAAATTAATGAAAGAAATGAACTGGAACACAGGAACAAGAACAACACTTTTATGCTCCACGAATCAGAGGACTTGAATTCTTTTTACTATATTCACAGTCACAAGAACTACATTAAAAGTATGTTTTTCATCTCAGACTTGTCTTCATGAATTATTTTTAAGATTACTTTGGCAAATAATAAATAGCCATGACATAAATATGGCTATAAATGACAAAGAACATCCAGACAAAACAATAAAATTAAGATTATGAACCAAGGTTTTCCAAAGAATCATATAATCTCAGACAGATTCTCAACAGTTACCTAAATTACCTACCTTTTCAATGTTTGGCCACCAAGGGTAAGGGTACTAAGCACCTACTTTGTGCTAGGCAATGTCAGGTACTCTGCAACTGACACTTAAATCCTATGAGATGGGATTTAAAGAGCTGAGTGTGTAACTTCAAGCCCAGCACTGTTATATTACAGCTGACTGTATTAAGTGGACAGGCAACATTTCAGTGAATGTATCTAGTGAAAAAAGAAATTTCCATAGCTATCTACTTTACTTTTAGAGAGCCCTATTTATCAAAGATTCCTCCTTTTATGAAGGTACAACATCTCCCTGTAGTTTTCACCACTAATCCTAATTTTACCTCCTTGGGGCTATAGGGAACTCGCCTAATCCCTCTTCGATGTGACAGCCCTCCAAACATTTGAAGAGGGTATTTAGGTTCCAGAGTCTTCTTTCTCCAGGCTAAACATCTCCAGTTCCTTAAACAATTCCAAACATGACATTATTTTGAGTCCCCCTGAACACTTTGCTCACTTTCTTCTGGATGTACTTAATTATCTTCATGTATTAATTTAATAAAATCGCTATTTCAAGCCAGGCACTGGCACTGTGTGGTGATTATGACAGCAATAACCTCATATGAGGCACTATAAGGATTAAATTAAGTAAGAGAAAATATATAAAATACTTAGCAGGATGCCTGTGATATGTTATTGGGAGAGATAAATCATCCATTATTAGGTACTACATATGGAAGTACCAGAAACTAAGGGAACCTTTGAAAAGGAAGTGATTATCTCTATCAGTGGAGGTCATGGAAAGCTTCACAAATAAGGTTCATCCAAGTTGAAATCTGAAGACTTAATAGGTGCTAAAAAATGAATCAAAGAAGGAAAAGCATTCTATGCCAGGAAAAAGAAAAGCATGAAAAAGAAAGGCATACACATAGTATATATGTAAGGCTTCCACTTCTGGCCATGGCTAAGTAACAGGGACCAGATTTATCCTTTTCCTATCTTAAACAATTGAAAACTGGACAATATAAATGAAACAGTCTCAGACACTGAACAACAGGCAACTCACCACAGTAATCTCAAAGAAGAAAAACAAATGAGGTGAGCTTTACGATTGCCCTAGCCACTGCCTGGAGCTTCTAGGCTGCAGCGCAGGAAGAGAAACCCAAACAGAGCCTGGTGGTCTCCTGGAATTGAAGAGACAGAGCTGTGAATTCAAGGCAGTTAGAATTTCTGAGCAGAGAGATGCACAGAGAGAACCCCATTATTCCGTAAAGGGTTCTCCTTGAGTTTTCAGCTAAGTAAGATGAGGAAACAACCTTGAGACAGGGAAAGAATCAACTGAAAAGTGGAGGTGAAACAATCACTGTTGTTTAAACTGAGCTAGAAACAGTTCGTGTTCCTCTCCAGCCAAGTGGAAAACCTTGTAATACAGAGGGCACTAGATAGAATACTTAAAAAAATATTACATCAATACTGGGGAAAAATTAGCCCCAGAACTGAGTCTCCTCTGGTCTCACCTAACAAAACTTAGAAGTAAGCCTTGAAAAAATAAAATTATTTTCGAGTAACTTAACTGTGTCCCTGAAAAACTTTAATATTTCAAGGAATTAAAAATTACCCAGCATTTAAAAAGGTAAAATTCATATGTCTGACACACACTGAAAAATTAGATATGCAAAAGAGCAGGAAAATACAACTCATAATGAATATAAAAATAAAAAATGAACATACTCAAAAACGAAAGATGATAGAATGTGTAAAGAAATTAAAATAATTAAAAATACAATTCATATGCTCAAGAAGCAGCAAAACTTCTAGAGATAAAAACTATAAAATCTAAGATGAAAAATAACACTGAATGAAATGAACAGATTCAACATTGCAGAAATGAACCTGAAGACATAACAACAGAAACTTTACAAAATGAAACAGAGAGATGGAAAAAAAATAAAGACTGAGAAAGATAAACAGAACCTTAAGTGAGCTGTGGGACTTCACTTGGTCTAATACATGTGAAATTGGGGTCCCTGAAAGAGAGTGGAGAAAGGGGGAGAGAAAAATATATTTGAAGAACTAAATAGCTAAAAAATTTCCAGGAACACACACTCCAGGAACTCACAAACCACGATGCAAACAAACCAAAGAACAAGACATGTAAAGAAAACTGTACCAAAGCATATCATAATTGTTTAGTACCAGGGATGAAGAGAAAATATTAAAAGCAATCAGAGAAAATAGATCATGCGATTTACAGAGGAAAGTAAGAATGACAACTGACTTTCTCCCAAGAGGCAGTACAAATCAGATGACAGTGGCACAACATTGTTAAAGTACTGGGAAAAAAAACTGTCAACCTAAAGTCTATACTCAATTTCAAAAAAGTAAGACTTCATTAAACACACAAAAGCTGAACAAATTCATTGCTGGCAGAACTTCACTATAAGAACTGTTAAAGTAAATCTTCATACCAGATGGAAATCTTAATTTACAAAAGGAATAGAGAATATCAGAAATGACAAATACATAGATAAATACAAAAGCTTTTTTTCCTTATTTTTAATATCTGTCTTAATTGACTGTTTAAGCCAAAACCAATAATGTATTGTCGGTTTATAACATATGTAGAAGTAAAATGTTAAGACAACAATAACTCAAATTCCAGGATAGAAGAAACAGAAGTATACTGGTATAACTTTCTTACAGCATAAAGGAAGTGATACAGTAAAATTTGGACACACAGTGTAATACATTAAAGATGTACACTATAAATCATTAAGTAATCACTAAAAAATGCAAAATAAGGAAGTACAGTTGACTCTTGAACAACACAGGTTTGAACTGTGTGTGTCCACTTATATGTGGATTTTTTTCCGATAAATATACAGTCAGTCCTCCATATCCATATCTGCAGATACGGAGGGCCGACTGTATTCACTGTACTACATCACTTAATATAAGGGACTTGAGTATCTGTGGATTTTGGTATATATGGAGACTCCAATCCCCCATGGATACTGAAGGATGACTCTATAGTAACATGCCAATAAAGGAGATAAAATATAATTAAAATGCTCTATTATTCAACAAAAAAAAAAAAAGAAAAAAAAAGGAAAACCAGTAACAGATTAGGCAGTTAGAAAACAAATAACAAAACAGTATCAATGTTCCATATTAAATGTAAATGGTGTAAACACTCTTATTAAAAGACAGATTGTCAGACTGAGTAAAAAGAAAAACCCAACTATATTCTATCCACAAGGAACCCAATTTAAATATACAAATCAAAGTAAAAGGGTGGAAAAAGACACCATGCTACCAAATAATCAAGAAAAAACTGGACTATTTTAATATCAGGCAAACAGATTTCTGAGCAAAGAAAATTACTAGGATAGAGGGCCATTTCACAATGATTAAAGCGTCAGTACATCAGGAGAACATAACAATTCTAAATGTTTATGCACTAATACGGAACATCAAACTACATGAAGCAAAAACTGGTAGAACTGAAATAAGAAATGTACAAACATGAAATTATGGATAACAACCCTCTCTCAATAATTGGCATAAAGAATAGACAAAAAAATCAGCAATGATACAGAATACCTGAACAACACTATTGATTGATTCAACCTAATTGATATTGATAGGACAATCCAATACATAACAGAATACACATTCTTTTCAAATGCACACAGATCAATGACCAAGATAGATCATATTCTGCACCCCAAAACTAAGAACAAATTTAAGTCACACCAAGTATGTCCACTAATAGCAGTGGAATTAAATCAGAGATTAACAATAGAAAGATCTCTGAAAAAAAATCCCTCAACATTGGGAAACCAAATAAGATGCTTCTAAATAATGCATGGGTCAAAGAAATCAAAAGAAAATTAAGTTTTCTGAACTGAATAAAAATGAAGACATATCTGTCGGACACATATTAAAGCAGTGTTTAAAGGAAAATTTTTAACATGAAATGGATACATTAATAAAGAAGAAAGGTTTCAAAAATCAATGATTTGAACTTCTACCTCAGGAATTTAGGAAAAAGAGCAAAGTAAACTCAAAATAAGTAGAAGGAAAAACCCTCAAAAGAGAAGAATAGAAGTCACTGAAATACAAAAAAATTTTTTAATCAAACTAAAAGCTGGACATCATATATGAATCTCAAAATCATTATGCTAAGTGAAAGAAGCGAGACTCACCAAAGGTGTACATACTGTATGATTCCGTTTATAAGAATTCTAGAAAATAAAAACTATTCTACAGTACAAAAAGCAGATCAGCAGTAGCCTGGGGAAATCATAGATGGAGAGAAAAGAGAGGAAGGGATTACAAAGCGGCACAAAAAAAATGTTTAGTTGTGATGGATATGTTATCTAAATTGTGGTGATGATTTCATCAGTCTACACATGTTAAAACACATCAAATTTTACACTTTAAATACTTCAGTAGTTTACTTTATATTAACTTATATTTTAATAAACTGTGGGAAAATATGTATTTATGTTGAGAGATACTACTTCATGGGCTTTTCAACTCCTAGATGTCTCTCTAGATATACCTAGTAGGCAATGTCCTGAATGCTTTTTATCTGGGCCCTTTCTCAAGAGTATATTTGCAACATGTAACTTTGAGGTATGGGGTGAGTTTCTCTCCAAGACAAAGAGTATGCTTGCTTACTATTTTGGGTGGATCCCCCAAATTCAGTGTTCCTCAGCTGTATGTATAAAGCATCCATCTGGGCCCATGGCATCACCCTAATGGGACTTGGGAACAAGGGGAACCAACACCATGCTGATGCCCATCTTATTTGCTGAATCACAAGTAATGGAATCCTTTGCCTCTGACCAAGATGTTTCACATCTTCTGTTAGCATCCATTAAACAGTAATAGGCTAGTTTTTAAGCTTGTAATTAGGTAAAATCAAATCCTAGACCCTGACAATATTTACATAAAATTCGACAAGGGTAAAGGGTAGGATGTTGGAAGGCAAAGTGGTGAGAAGTTGACATGGAGGCTAAAAAGAAAGATAAGGCCCTAACTCATCATAAATAATTAGGAATGACTGTCTCATAGGTACTATTCTTCATGATTAATTTGCAATTTGTATATATTTTCTCATTAAATATTTGTTGAATAAATGAATGTATAAAAAAGTATGAATGAAAGAAATTACTAGACTTAAAAGGTTAAGTAACTTAAGATCATACACTCATAAATGGTGAAGAATGATTCAAATTCAGATCTAATACCAAAGTTCATACTCTCAGGCACTGTTATGCTGTATCCAAAAAAGGACTAAAATGTGTATTATACAGTTTGGCCTCACCAATGCAGATGATGGGGAAACAATTCAGGATTTTAAACTGAAAAGCCATAGACTCTGAGATAAATGTCAAAAATACCACTTTAAATAACTTATGAAAGATGAATTAGAGACAAAAACAGTTCTAAAGAGATCATATAAGAGAGTATCATAATAGTTCAACTGTGAGATGCCAAATGCAGGGAGAGAAAAATGGAAGAACTGGAATTAAGAGTTATCTAAAAAGAACTGAAAGGATTTAAAAAAATTAACTGAATTTGGAGGATGACAAATAGGGAAAAATCTAAGATGACACCAAGGTTTCTAGTTTGGTTACTGAGTCGGTGTGGCATCAATTAAACTTGGGAATGGGAAGAGGAAACGAAAAGGGATCCAATGGTGTTAAGTACTACTTAATGCTGAGAACTATTTTATATTAACAGTTTTTTCATAAAACCTTTAAGACTAAGATACTATTCTTAAGATATAAGATATTATTCTCATTTACACAAGAGAAATACAAGCAGCAGAAAGATTAAGTAACCAGTTTCAGTTCATATAAATGTCAGAATTGAATGTGAACATTCTCCTCTATCTCCAGAGACCATGTTCATTCTACTGTACCAAACTGTTTCTATAAAACATAGACATCTGCTGAACACCTGCCTGGTTTATATTTAAAGCACCTTGCATGCATTTAAAAACAAAGGTCTTGAGCTTGGAAGGAGAAAGCTGAAGAAAGAGACTCAAGTATCATTAGCACGCAGAGATAGTTAAAATCATGGAAATGGATGATCTGAACTGAAAGAAAAATCCTGAAGTTAGAACCTGGCATTTATTGTGCAGGCAAAGCAAGACCTAAGAAAAGCCTGAGAAGGAAGAGTCAGAGGAGCAGAAGCAAATCCCAAAAGACTGTTATCTCTAGTGGAAAGGGTTTCTTCTACTATTCCATTAAAATAAACACAGTTTCGATACTACTTTGGTTGTATTAACCCAGAAACTTAAGAATGTCCTGATTCTGCTTTGATATTCACCCCTTCTTCATACAGTGATCTCTTCACAGGAATCTGTATATGTAAGGAACATTAATTAAAAGGAGATAGCAAAATATCATTTTATTATTATTTGAATTAGTCTTAATTACTTTCAGTGGAAAGTTCTTTGGTAAAAGTGGAGCTAGAAAACCAAGGTTGGAGTCCTATATTGGGACTCCATTTCTTCAGATAAATCTTGTGATAAGCAGGCTTGGGAATATCTTCAGAAGGAAAGAAATGGGCAGATCTACAGAACTGGCTCAAGTCTAACTCACTCAACAATTTGCCAGCAATAAAAATAAATAGATAGGTGCTTAGAATGCTGTTCAGAGTGGTCCCCCCGGCGAAAAAAAAAAAAAAACAAAACCAAAAACCTTTAGATTCTGAAAGTAATTTCAGATTTAGTTGATTAGTAACTACGAGGTGATTTAAGATTGAGTAATAAGAAAAAAGTGAGATAGATTTAGAAAGAAACTGTTAAGGTAGGCATTAAAACTGCTCTAAAAATATTTCCTACCTAAATATATATACAAATATCAGAAACTTAGTAAAAATTCAAGATTTCTAGATTTAGAGAGTTTTAGTTTTACAGGAAGGCCTAACTGTCTACAAATAATTATAGGCTGAGACTCAGTTATTAGTATCTGGGGAAAACCTGTATACCTAGTAAACATTAACCAAATTTTAATTTTAGTTATCTAGGAAGAAATAAACAATATTTAAAGTATTGACCTTACAAATATCAACATATAAGATGCCAAAAAGTTACATATTTTCTTTAACTTTTAGGTAAAAATGAATTTATGTGTATCTGGTCTGTTAAAAGATGTTCATTTGCTCAAAATGCCCCAATTCCAGAGAAAAAATAAATTTTCGGTTTGTCTATCCTTCCATCTGACAAAATTTTCCAGATGTAAGACTGTTACACTGTAGCAGCCTCATTTCAGACTCCAGCAGATGCTGCACCTTGTCCTCATACTGGTTTTGTTTTAGGATGAAATGTGTAAGTACTCTCTCAATATCAGTATCTCCTAACGTTAGTACCATATGCACCTTTTCCAGACTTCTCTGTCATATCTCTTGATTCTTTCAGTTTTGGATCCCGCCCACCCACTGAACTGTCAACAATCTTAGGTTCCAGACCACAAGTCCAGCTGAACCCTCTGTCTTATTCTAGTCATTTAATAATCATTTAATGAGACTCTTAAGAATTAGACACTTTGCCACGTTCCTTGGCTTGGAGAAACTTACAGTCCAACAGAGGTGACATACATGTTAAAAAAAATACTATGAGTATATTTCCCTGTGCTATACAGTGTAGTCTATTCTACAATTTTGAAATCCCAGTCTATCCCTTCCCACCCTCCACCCCCCTGGTAACCACAAGTCTGTATTCTCTGTCTGTGAGTCTATTTCTGTCCTTTATTTACGCTTTGTTTTTGTTTGTTTGTTTGTTTTTGTTTTTGTTTTTTAGATTCCACATATGAGCGATCTCATATGGTATTTTTCTTTTTCTTTCTGGCTTACTTAGAATGGCATTCTCCAGGAGCATCCATGTTGCTGCAAATGGCATTATGTTGTCAGTTTTTATGGCTGAGTAGTATTCCATTGTATAAATATACCACCTCTTCTTTATCCAGTCACCTGTTGATGGACATTTAGGCTGTTTCCATGTTTTGGCTATTGTAAATAGTGCTGCTATGAACGTTGGGGTGCAGGTGTCATCCTGAAGTAGATTTCCTTCTGGATACAAGCCCAGGAGTGGGATTCCTGGGTCATATGGTAAGTCTATTCCTAGTCTTTTGAGGAATCTCCACACTGTTTTCCATAGTGGCTGCACCAAACTGCATTCCCACCAGCAGTGTAGGAGGGTTCCCCTTTCTCCACAGCCTCTCCAGCATTTGTCATTTGTGGATTTTTGAATGACGGCCATTCTGACTGGTGTGAGGTGATACCTCATTGTAGTTTTGATTTGCATTTCTCTGATAATTAGTGATATGGAGCATTTTTTCATGTGCTTTTTGATCATTTGTATGTCTTCCTTGGAGAATTGCTTGTTTAGGTCTTCTGCCCATTTTTGGATTGGGTTGTTTATTTTTTTCTTATTGAGTCATATGAGCTGCTTATATATTCTGGAGATCAAGCCTTTGTCGGTTTCACTTGCAAAAATTTTCTCCCATTCCGTAGGTTTTCTTCTTGTTTTATTTCTGGTTTCCTTTGCTGTGCAGAAGCTTGTAAGTTTCATTAGGTCCCATTTGTTTATTCTTGCTTTTATTTCTTCTAGGAGAAAATTTTTTAAATGTTTGTCAGATAATGTTTTGCCTATGTTTTCCTCTAGGAGGTTATTGTATCTTGTCTTATGTTTAAGTCTTTAATCCATTTTGAGTTGATTTTTGTATATGGTGTAAGGGAGTGTTCTAGCTTCATTGTTTTACATGCTGCTGTCCAGTTTTCCCAACACCATTTGCTGAAGAGACTGTCTTTATTCCATTGTATATTCTTGCCTCCTTTGTCAAAGATGAGTTGACCAAAAGTTTGTGGGTTCATTTCTGGGCTCTCTATTCTGTTCCATTGGTCTATATGTCTGTTTTGGTACCAATACCATGCTGTCTTGATGACTGTAGCTCTATAGTATTGTCTGAAGTCTGGGAGAGAATTATTCCTCCAGCCTCTTTCTTTCTCTTCAGTAATGCTTTGGCAATTCTAGGTCTTTGATGGTTCCATATGAATTTTATTATGATTTGTTCTAGTTCTGTGAAATATGTCCTGGGTAATTGGATAGGGATTGCATTAAATCTGTAGATTGCCTTGGGCAGTGTGACCATTTTAACAATATTGATTCTTCCAATCCAAGAGCATGGAATATCTTTCCATTTTTTAAAGTCTTCTTTAATTTCCTTCATCAATGGTTTATAGTTTTCTGTGTATAATTCTTTCACCTCCTTGGTTAGATTTATTCCCAGATATTTTATTACTTTGGGTGCTATTTTAAAGGGGATTGTTTCTTTACTTTCTTCTTCTGTTGATTTATTATTAGTGTAAAGAAATGCAACTGATTTTTGAACGTTAATTTTGTAACGTGCTACCTTGCTGAATTCTTCAATCAGCTCTAGTAGCTTTTGTGTGGACCTTTTAGGGTTTTCTATATATAGTAACATGTCATCAGCATATAATGACACTTTTACCTCTTCTTTTCCAATTTGGATCCCTTTTATTTCTTTCTCTTATACACAATATACACAAAATGTTATGATAACTCACAGAGAAAAAAATGTGACAATGAGTGTGTATATGTCCATGAATAACTGAAAAATTGTGCTGAACACTGGAATTTGACACAACATTGTAAAATGATTATAAATCAATAAAAAATGTTAAAAAAATACTATGAGACAATATGATGAGTACTTTATTAGCAACAGGAATAATTTGCTTTAGGACTGAACAGGAAAGATTAGAAGTAACTCAGGTAAGATATCAGAATAGACATCTGAGTGATTCTTAAAAGGTCAGTAGAAGGTGCTTTTGAAACACAAGAGGGCACTCTAAGAAAAAGACAATTGAGGTGTAAAAGTAAAAACTACATTTGGTAAGGAAGTAGTCTATTACGGTCAGTGCATTCAGAGGAAAAAGTAGGTTTAGACTAACAAATAGTGTTGGGAAAATTGGATTTCTAAAAGCAAAAGATGAAAAGATGAAATCAGACCTTTATCTTACATTATACACAAAATCAACTCAAAATGCATTAAGGACTTAGATGTAAGACCTGAAACCATAAAACTCCTAGAAGAAAACATAGGGGAAAAGCTTTTTAACATTGGGCGTGGCAAAGATTTCCTGGATATGACACCAAAAGCACAACAATATAAGCAAAAATAAACAAGTGAGACTACTTCAAACTAAAGTTTCTGCACAGCAAAGAAACAATCAACAAAATGAAAAGGCAAACTACAAAGTGGGAGAAAATATTTTCAAACCATGTATCTGAAAAGGGTGTTAATCTCCAAATTACGTAAGAAACTACAATTCGAGAGCAATCTCTCTCCTTCCCCCATCCCAATAACCTGATTAAAAAATGGGCAAGGACTAGAAGAGATATTTCTCCAAAGACAACACACGAATGGCCAGGAGGAATATGAAAAGGTGCTCAACACCACTAATTGTCAGGGAAATGCAAGACCATGATGCATCGCTTCACACCTGAAAGGATGGCCATTATAAAACAAAACCCCAGACAATAACAAGTGTTGGTAAGGATGGATAAATTGGAATCCTTGTGCACTGTTGGTGGGAATATAAAATGGTCCGGCTGCAATGGAAAACAGTATGGAGGTTCCTTAAAAAATAAAAAATAGAACTACCTTATGATCAAGCAATACATGATCATATATGAACTGCTATATATGATGCCTAAATTGCTATATTCTATAACTTTCAGTTAAGCAAACTGACTGTAAGCGAACTATAAGCCAACTTATGTAGCACTGCCAATGGAAAGTTTAATCTCTGATTTACTGAAAATTATGTTCATTAATCAGCCATTATAGGTTTCTCGAGGACTGTAACAAATAATGAAAAAAAATTATCCAAAGCTATCTCAATGAGCTGTCATTTACTATCCCAAGAATCAGATCAGAAGGACATTAAGAACATCATAATTATAGATTAAGGTGACTTTTGAAGTATAATTATAGTCAGAAGACCATATGGTAAAATAATTTTCACATAAGCAAAATCAAGTTAGTCTTTATCTCTTTTTCCAAGGATACAGCACAAAACAGGACTTGAAATCAACATACCAGGTAATATATATTAGCTCCTTCTAAAGTGCTCAAAATTGACTCTACATCCCACATAAAAAAATATAAAAAGAAATTCAAGTACATAATAAATCTATTGTTCCAAATTCTACCTACATAAAATCTATTTTTTCATGATTATATACAGAGGAAATCTAAAAAGTTTTAAATTGAGATTATACTGTCTTCCATGCAAACATCTCACAGTATTTTAAAAATTTACTAGGAATGATAGCAATGTATGTGTTTTTAACTTCTCTTTAATTTTGGAAAAAGTATTTTCATTTCATGAAAAACATGTTAAAAAAGTCCCACTAAATTCAAATCACAGCTCTTCAATCACAAAATACTTCTCTACTGTCTATATAGTGCAAACATGCAATGTTGTTAGAGATTACACTAAAGTAAACATATTCTCTAGATGTTACTGTATAACTAAAGTGAAATGAATTGTTGTTCATGAGACTCCTGCACTATGAAGAACATAAATATATACTCCTGTCCAGAAACAAGAGGTATATTTTATAGTGGATAGCAAAATCATTCTTAGCCATATCATCTCAATCCAAAGCAATCAAAATTTAAATATTATTCAAGCTTCCACCCTACAGTTTAAAAAAAAATTGCAGAAACCCTAATTTTTAACTTAAGAGGAAATCAGGATATGTTTTTAAAATTCTGATAGGCCTAATGGTGTCTTTAAATAAACTACTCCTTTACTTGAAAACAATGAATGAGGAAAGTAAGTTCAGTTTCCCTATGGTTCTTACCTGTATAATGCATCATCAATCTCCACAGATTCTGTTGGCATGATGGGCAAATTTGTATTCCCACTGAAAAAAGAAAACACAGCTTATAAGTGCAAGTATGGTTATTCAATATTCACATTCTCCAATGTAAAATTCAATTATACATAGGATCAGATTCATCAGGTACTAAAAGAGGTTTTATAAACCATATATATATTTTAGTATCTACCACTTTAGATTTTTTTTAAAAAGTAGGTTGAAATTAAATTCACTAACTGCCCACACTGTGTGTATTATAAAATTAGAACCCATGGTTGTTTCATTCTCAGGTTTTATCACTGCTACAAATATTCTGACGGAGATTTATTTTAATAATTTTGTTTGTGTTCCATAAACCTTCCTTAATATACATACTCTCCCTAGGTAATTTCATTCAGTCCATGGAATTTACCATACACTGATGATATCTAAGCTTATTTCTACATGTTTGATCTCTCCTCTGACCTCAGATTTTGCACATCTGCCAGAGCAATATCTCTATTCTGATGTCTAACTGGTATCACAAACATAACATGCCTCAAACAGAATTTAATTCCCCTTATTTAGTCTCTTCTTCCTCAGTCTTTCCCAACTCACTTGCGACCACCAAGTAAATGGTACCACCATTTATTCACTTGCTCAGGCCAGTAATACAGGGATCTTCTTAACCTGTTCCCTTATTTCCTCCATCTGTGAGTCTGGTTAGTTCTACCTTCAAAAGGGATCTCAAATCTGATTACTTGTCACTATTTCAATCAGTACAGTCTCAGACCAAACCATCATATCTCATCTGAACTACTTCAAGGGCTTAACTCTTCTATTTCTATTGCCCTTCCCCTTCAGTTGACTTTCCATCTAACAACCTAAATCTTTTAGAAACTAGTGAGACATTACTCCCTGACTTAGAACTATCCTTCAGCAAGTTTCCTTTACACTTAGAACAAAATTAAAACACCTTCTATACTTAAAAGGGTCTTTATGTCTGTCTCCCAATTACTTCTCCAACCTCAACTCCCACAACCCTTCCTCTTGCTCATTATCTTCAGTCACACTGGCCTACTACTGTTCCTTAAAAAGTCAAGCTTGTTATCACTTTACAGTTTTTATACTTACTATTCCCTTTGCTTGGAATGTTCTTCCCTCAGATCTCTGAATAGCTGGCTCTTATCATTTAAATATTAAAATATTAAAATGTTGCTTCACAAATATTACACAGACCATTTCTGATCACCCTACTGAAACTGAGCAGAACTCTGTGGGGCCTTCCCTGGGACAGATTCCTGCTCCCTGTTCATTTGCAAGAAAGTTTTAGCCTCCTAGGCATCTCCCTATTTCCAAAAAGCAAATTTAATCAGAGAAGTGAGAAAATGCAGCAACAAAAGAAAAGTAGTCAAGTAAGACAAAATAATAATAGTTTAGCCATATAACAAAGTCAAGGACGTTGAGTCCCTCTTCAAGGTCTATAGATAACATTCCGAGTCATATCCTCCAGTTGTTTCACAGATACTAAAATCCCCACCAGGTGGAAGACGTTAACTGCATGCAGACCAGTGGCAGGTAGATCCTAGATCAGCTGGAACCAGAAAGCTGATAATGAAGATTCCAAAAACATTACGCTGTTATCAACCAATCAGAGAACTGAGCACTGAGCTGATCACACACCCAACAATGCACCCCCTCAGACTATCTTTAAAAACCCTTCCCTGAAAACCAGTGAGGAGTTTGGGACTTTTGAGCATGAGCTGCCCATTCTCTTTGCTTAGTCCTGCAATAAACTCTGTACTTTCCTTCACATAACTCAGCACCAGCAGATTGGCTTTGCTGTGCATCAGGTAAGCAGATCCACACTTGGTTTGTTAACACAATGAAATCATTCCCCTTCTTCTTAGGTGGCTCCCTAACCTGCTGTATTTTCTTCAAATCACTTATCATTAACTATTTACCATTTGCCTTTCCCTATAGAATGCATGATCTGTTAGGAATTCACTACTTTATTCCAAATACCTAAAACGGTACCTGGCATTTAATAACAAGAGCAAACACCGTGCCACACGTTATTTTAAGTGCTTTAATGTATTAACTCAGTTAATCCTTTCAACAACTCTATGAGACAGCCCAATTACTATCTTCATTGAACAGAGGAAAAAACCTGAGACTGACAGAGAATTTAACACAAATAACCTTCCCATGGCCACACAGCAGGTAAATGGCAGGGCCATCAATCTAATCAGTTTGGCTCTTGACAACTATGCTATACTGTCTATCGCCTCTCACAGGAGGCATAAAGAAAGCACCCCCCCCAAAAACTCTTAAATTAATTTTTTAAATTAAAAAAAGTTAAGCATACTAATGTGACAGATATACTTAGAGTGGTATTATCAGTTCATCCTAATTTTTTTTAACAGCATGGCATACACACAAAAATGATACTAGGTAAACACAGGAAAAGAGATGGTTCTGGGAAAGAGGGAACCAGCCTGGGACCTCAGCCACAGTGACAGCTAAGATCAGTATCATTTTGGCGAAAGTGTAATCCATTCTAGGTTTTGGGAAGCTATAATTATCAATTACAAGACTCTAAAAACAATGTAATAGCACAAAATTCAGTTCTGGAATCCAATTTTCTAGGCCTGGTATATATCTTATATAGACAAAGGATTTGAAAATATATAATCAAGATGCTATTATTTCTCTTACTAAACATTGGCTGGCATTATCAAATGGTACCAGCTCCTAGCTAAATAAATGGATAACTACGAGAACTATTTCTGATTGCAATCAAGAAAGCAAACCAGAAGATAGCTGTGTTTAAGAGATCATCTATCTGAACACACACATACATAATATATTCTGGCATTGTAACAAATGTGAAAATAAACAAAAATTCATATTACACAGTATTCCTATCCCTACTACACCTTCACTGTCTTCCTTGCAGGAAGGGCAACAGTCTAGTGAGTAAAACTCTTAAGCAAAAATGAGAAACGCTATATTCTAACCCGTTCTGTCACTTAATGATACAACCAACTGGCACTTACTTTTCAGAAAGTTCTATTTCCTGCAATGTTTCAAAAATAGTTTTTATAATAAGGTCTATACAGCAATAAAAATGCTCTAAAAAGGGGGAGATTTTGTTTGCATTACGTAATATATCCAAGTAAATTTGGCAGTGTTGGCAGTGGCAGGCAATACCATCGTACCAAAAGCATCCCTTCAGTCTGAAGCTGGCGAAAAAGCTACAGGTTTGTGACCACTCACATTAGCTCAAAATCACATATCCTTCACTTCCATCTTAGGCGTACTGTATTCTGGTAGTGAGCGGAATGTAACTATCCGTTTTATTAATTATGAAATGATTGAAGCAGGAAATACAGGAACGCTTCCCCCCTATTTTTGCAGAAGTGGAAAAGACATAAAGAACCTCAATACCAATTGGGAAATAATGGGTAACTCCTGTTTTTTTCCTAGATTTTTTTTTTTAAGTGTAGTCAGCAGAAGCCTCAGGATGCCCTGACTACCACTGATTCATTATTAACAAGTTCCCTCTGGTAATAGTTTTCAAAGGAGGATCCCAGTGGAGGATCGCGCACAGTGGAGCGCCTAGCTTTCACTTACCGAAAGGAAGGAAGAAGGTGTTTGGCACCAGGGCTGGAAAGCTCAGTCCAAGCGACCCGGGCCACAACTCTCCGCGGGAGCCCCTCCCTCCCCCCACGTCCGGCGACTGGGAGGAAGGAGGATGGCCGACCCCACTGGTACTGAGAAAGCGCCAAAAGGGGCGAAAAGTGGACCTTCTCCTCAGCTGACCGGGGAGCAGTAGAGGCCGGAGCCCACGACGCCACACCTACCCCGCGCGCTCCCCTCGCCGCCCGGCGCCGGCTCCGCCCGGCCCCGAGGCCTCTCGCGCGCTCCCTGCCTAAACAGGGGAACAAGCAGAAAGCCGGCGCCGGGGTCCTGCCCGCCACGCCTTGCTTCTTCGCGCCCACACTCATCCTCTCACCTGCCGGCTCCCCAAGAGGAGCAGGACGCCTCTTGTCCCTGAGGTGCGGCCACTGCCTGGGGTCCCTCCATCGTCTCCTGAGACGCAGCCGCCGCTGGCTACCGGGAGGTAGGGAAGGGGGCGGGACCGCGAGGTCAAGGGGCGGTGACGTCACCGGAGGGGGCGGGTCTGGGAGCGCGCTGCTGAGCCCGGCCTTCCCGTCAAGCCCAGGGGCGTCCTGGCTTCCGGTTTGGGTGTGGCCGTTGGGCCGGCTTTGCTGCAGGTGGCCGCCGTGAGCGGCAGCGCTGCGGCGGGGGTCTGGTACCTGTAAACGGAACCAAGCGCTGAAGGTACCCAGAGGATTCCAGTGGCCAGCGAAGTGATGGGTTTGCGTATCAAAATCTTTAAGAGTTGTATAGGAAGGGGAAAAAACCCTTTCATTTTATAAATTAAAAAATAGCGAAGGCTATTAATAAGTTAACTTCCGATTTCTAGTCTGGGATTTTATTTTAAGACGTTATACGTTTAACAAATAATTTCGGACTTCTAATACTTATCACGGATTTTATAGAATCATGTGATTTTTAGAGTTGTTAATGACATTATGTCATCTAGGTTGCCCTCTTCAGTTTATGTGTGAGGGGCAGGAACTTTGGGTCAGTGTAAGTGACTTTTGTCGGATTAAGTACTAGAACATGTGTCTAAGAACTTCTCATCTGATGCTCTTTCCATTGACTCCTCTTTCACCGTTCTTACGAAACAGTAAGAATGTGTACCTCTCCATTCTCCTTTCAAAACTGCACATCTCCAAATATCTGGAAATTTCATGCTGCTCACAGATGTCATCCTTCAGGTTTCTCGATCAAGTTGTGTACCTTTTCCACAAAATCTTGAGAATGAACTGGTCTATGTCCCATTCTTTCAAGATTCTGCTCTGGCACTAGATTCATCTGCTGCCTGTTCTCTTTATTCTAAAGCTAATAGATATAAATATCTTTCATCCACCCCACAAATTATGACATATTTCTATGGCCCTCCCTCTAATTTCTTTTCCCTATTTCTTTCCTTCCTAAACATTTATTGAATGCCTAATAAACATTAGGACCTAATGACTAGACAATAATCAGGTGATAGAAATACAGTGATCCCTGATTTCATCAATCTCATTGTGGGAAGCCAAAAAAGGTGGGAAATAAATGAAAAAATAACATCAGATAGTAAATATGATGAAGAAAATTTGAAACCGATAAGGAGATGGAAAGAGACTTGGGGAGGAGGAGGGAGAAAATTTTGGATAAAGTAGTCAAAGATGGACTCTTTGAAGAAGTGACAATTTGAGCTAAAATCTAAATGATGCGAGTCCTGTGAATATCTTATCAGAAGAGCAGTCTACTCAGAGGGAAAAGCAAGTGTATACTTACAATTTTTCTTTTGTAGGATTTGTCACCTTTTAGTATATATTTCTACCTTTAAGAGAGACTGGGCTTTTCCCAGAGAAAGAGATTCAAAATGTGAGGAGGAATTTGATGTGCGAAAGAACTCCATTGCTGGCTTTGAAAAGGGAAGGGACCACATGGAAAGGAATGGAAATGTCCTCTAGGAGCTGAGAGTGGCCTCCAGCTACCAGCCAGTATGAGAAGGGAACCTTGGCCTACAGCTGCAAGGAACTAAATTTGGTCAACACATGTATGAACTTGGAAGACCCCAAGTTCCAGAACAGAGCGAGTAAGCTAATACCTTGATTTCAACCTTGGGAGGCCCTGGGCAGAGAACCCAGCTATAATGGGTCCCCAGTTCTGACCTGAGAACTGTGAGATAATAAATTTGTATTTTTTAAGCCACTGTGTTTATGGTAATTTGGTATACAGCAATGGAAAATGAACATACCAAGTTTCATCTAACACCCACATTTCTTCACAGGTTTGAAGTAGCATTTTGATAGACTTAAAAGAAAGCGAGACTGTATGTAAAGGGATCTATGTTAGGCTGGACTGCAACATGGACCCAGGGTGCTGTTTTCTTGGAATCTACAGAGTTAAAATTGGTGGGAAATGTGTCTACAAACTCCTTTCTGAAGTTCTACAAGTAGAGGCTGTTTCTCTGTGTCATTATAACTTAGATCATTTAGCCAAGAATGGGATATTTCAATTTCAATGAAAGGATTTCAAAGAGCAAGTTCTTTTTGACAGTTTATTATTTTAGAGATAGGGTTTTTCTGTGAGGAAAAATTCAGCACTTACACGAAGTGTGGCTTCTTGGTGACAATTTACAGCAGATTATTGGGCGAAATACTATTTTCTGTTACCTTTACAGCTGGCTTTATCTGTGTTTATTATTTATACCTGATGAATGGCAAAGCAGATTTTTACTTTTTCAGTTCAAACTCATTTTTCCTTCCTTACAGATTTCAGGAAAATTTTTCTAACAATAGAGAGCTCCCTTTTTTGTTGTTGTTGCTTTGATATAGTGTTAAAAAAATATGGTGGCTTGATTTCTGTGGTTTCTTGATGCACTCTCCTCTATTATGATCTGTCAAAGAGCCACTGTCTCTTTCCTTCATTTCTGTTGTCCCTGTGCTGCATGTGTTTTTATATGTATGTATATATGAATGCAGTTACATTCTCAAGGCATAGCACAATAATTTTATTTTAAAATCTTTATTTTGGATACTTTTAGATCTACAGAAAATTTCAAAGGTAAAACAATTTCTGTATATACTTCACTCAGCTTCCTCTAATGATAACATCTTACAAAATCATGGTACATTTGTCAAAACTAAGAAATTAACATTGGTACAGTACTATTAACTAGCTATATATTTTATTGCATTTCACCAGTTTTTCACTAATGTCCTTTTTTCTGTATGGATCCAGAAAATCCAGGATACCACAATACATTTAGAATTGCCCCGTCTTGATCATTATGTAAGTGTAAATTATAATGAATATCTTCCTGAAACTTTATGTGCAAATTGGATTTCTGTAAATTAGTTTACATCATAAATTATAAAGATAATCAAAATCAACTATGTTGTGTTTCATAATTACAGAGGCTATTTACATGCATCTTCAACTTCATATTCCTAAGTAATTGACTATTAGCACAGAAAGGATACTTAGCAGTCATCTAAATATACAACCCCATTGTTTTACAGAGGATGATTCAAAGAGATAAAGAGGTTAAATGTATTGGATAAATTCATATCCTTGCAGGTGCAGAGCCACGACTAGAACTTTGCTGAGTATTTTTCTAGTATATTATGCCCAGAGCCAGACAATTGGAACACCTGTTTCATATCATAAATAACGGGAAGTACTGACCCTGAGGCCAGGCCTTCAAACATGGTTGGAAAGCAGTCAACCTTCTGAGTTTTGAAGAATGCTTCTTTGTCCAAAGGTGTTGCAGTAACATTTGAACTGGCTTGAAGAGGGCTGTTTAGAAGAACCCAGAGGGAATTCCTTATAACGGAAATAAACTATTTCAAAATGTGAATAATTACACCCCTAAATCGACTATGAATTAGAATATGTGTATATCACATTTTCCTAAAATGTTTTGAAAAATTGCCAATGGAGCAATAAAAAGACAAATCATCATAGATTAAAGATTGAAATATAGTTTCCCAAGACACTTTATTGTTTAACTTAACCGCTTATGCAACAGTGACTAGAGGTAAAATATAATAAATCACGCTCCTAAGTTAACCTTCTGATATTTGATAGAAAACAGATGACAAACCTGAAAATCCCTAAGCAGGGCTTCATGTTTGTGTGGCTTTCTTGGCAATATTCTGTAAATGATCAGAATCTGCCCAAATTGAGTGATAAAGGCAACTCAGCTTGTTTATGAAAGAGGACGTTCAAAGCCCCATTCCAGAGATCCAAATTCAGCCACAGTCACTAGTCACCCTAGAGGCAGTTGCTTCCTCAACTATACTGTTGCATTTCACATCTTTTTTCTTGACTGAAACAATGTTCAGATCATCTCCCTTCTCATCTTTGGCTTGTTTTCTCATCTTTAGTTTGATAGCTAGAACCTCTAGCCTGGAGAGCATCAAACTTAAGCACACATCAGAATCTCGTGGTTTGCCTGTTAAAGCAGATTGTTGGACCCCACACTAGCATTTCTCCTTCAGTACGCTTAGGTAAGGGCCGAGAATTTGCATTTCTAGTAAGTTCCATGTTAATGTGTGTGCTGCTAGCCCTAGGACCATATTTTGCACTGCTCTAACTCACTTCCTCTAACTTACACTTTGGGTTACTTCTAAACCCCTTTTCAATATGGCTTTCCTTACTGAGTTCTGGGCTGCACTGATGTTGCATTAATCTTTTGTTTCTGTTTCCTTAGTTTATTTGCAGTCCCATTCCTCCTGGCTTTGATGTCATTTTATACTCTGCATCCTGGCTTTAGACATGCCATATATTTACCATGTCAAGGGTCACATGTTGGTTAACTCAGAGCAAGCATTAGTAATTTCCGCTACAGAAAATGTTTGTGGTTGGTTTTCCTCACAAAGATAACTGGAATATATGTGGACAGAGGGAGGTAGGTGTGGAGATAGAGAACAAGTTGGTGTGAAATTCTTTCATGTAAATATTCAAGGCACCATAAAATCTGAAGGAAGCAGTGATGGAGGATACAATCCTGTTGAAAATGTGGTTAAGGTTATTGTATACTGGATGCTTGATATCAACGTTTCTACACAAATATAGATAGCCCTATTATCTTATATAAAAGCACAGTCATAATGCTCCAGGGTGGCTGAAGTTGAAGACTTTAGCTACAGCTAAGAAAAACTAAGAAGCTGGGTAACAGATAACTCTATTCCTATAATCAACTATCAGCAGGTAGGAGAAAGAGACTGGCTTTACAACCAACCAGCAGAAGTCTAAGATAGCCTGAAGACCTATACTTAGGTCAGCTAGCTTCTGAATCCTAACACTAGGTCATTGATTTCCTTTTCAATGGTGTAGTGCCTAGAGGCACAGCTATTTGCAACATCTTTGCCAGTGATGGCATCCTAGGGAGACTTCCATCTCTTACAAATAGTTTTTGGTCTATACACAGTTTTGTGGGGACATACTCGACAACACTAGTCTCACTGAAGGTGGTGTTGAAGGAGCCATCTCTCACAATGCTCTTATCACTGGGCTTTTGATGGGAGGCTGATTTTTATATTCCAGGCAGTAGAGCTCCCAGCAGGTATTTCTAATCTGGACAATAACCTCACCAATGTGGTTAAGGATGCTTTAATGCAGAGTGGTAGACAGAGGAAGCAAAGGTTATCATCTCTAATAAGGTAGGAAGAGAGGTATCTGTTTTTAATAATTAGTGAAATGACAATTTTAGGATGCCAAAAGATAAACACTACTCAAAAGAGTTTTCCTACAGATTCTTTATTATCAATTAAAGATAATATTAAGTAATAATAATAACAATAGATTAAATTACTTGCATGAATTCTCATGAGATTTCATGCTTATTTCCAAATCTTGGACAATTCAGGATGAAAGGGATAGGCAAGAAGTAGAAACAGATTCACTACCACCAAGTTTCATGGATAGATATGGTGATTGCTTCAAGGTGGGAGATGCTGGCATCACTTTTAATAATTCTACTGGACAAAAATGATGGTCACTGATGACATCTAATTCCAACCTCTTTAGTCATTCAAATTGCTGAAAGGCAATTTGGCAGACACCATACCTTTTCTTTCTTGTTAAGAGTTCTCCCTTCTTTCTTGCCAACAGAGTATCAATTTTGTTCAGATACAGGGCTGTCATGAGCTTCATGGAAATCTAGATTTCTCCCAAATCCTAGATACTGAGTTATGAGTGATCTAAAATAGTCATGATTCCAATCTCCACGGAGTGGACTGGCTTAGGCATTGGCGTGTTAGACAATTCAGGAATATAAGTGAGGGGCAGGATAACAAGATGAGTTACTGTAGAAGATTCTCCTTGTTTTTTGTTTTGTTTTGTCTTTAAGATTCTCCCTGTTAATAAGAACAGACACAGCAAGGAAATATTCCCTTTTGTGTCTCTGGACTTGTTCTATGAGGAGATGACTCTTGCAGCTGTTTGTTACATGTTTTTCCTGACAGTAGTGGACAAGCCTGAGATCAAAAACTGATGTAGTACATATGCCAAAATCCTAAATTCACTGGAACTCTAAATCAACTAACCTTTGGATTGATTGTTATGTGAAATAGTGTCTTTTTTGTTTCAGCCCTTTTCAACTGTGTTTCTCATTTTTCTAGTTTAAAGTGTTCTAATTGATAAAGATATGATTCCTTTCTATTACTTAATAGAAACATTAAGGCAGCAAACTTGCCTATACACACAGAAATATCAAAGAATTTTACAGAGCTTACATATTTCCTTTCTCTTAGCTTATATATGTACATATATACAAAATTATAAATACATAAAATATATATTATACATATATATATTTCCTTGAATTGCAGTGTAGGTGTTTCTGTGTCACTCTTAAGGAACAATGATGATATTATATTAATTCCATCTTTTTCTGAGAAGGAAAAATGTTAAACTGTCAATGTCCCATAGCCTCTCAACCTGAAGCTAGAATTGATCATTCAGAATTAATCTAGAAGAACAAGTTAAGAAATTTGGACTTTGTTTCAGGTGAGATGCAGAGTCATTAAAGGAGTGACATTTTAATTGTATGTCAAAAAAGAGCATTCTGTCTACTTTGTGGAGAATAGATTATAGCAGAACAAGAGGAATTTATGAGAAATTTGTGGCTCCAATCAGGTTGAGAGAGGTAATAATAGATTAGGTTAGATCAATGACAATAGAGACAGGGAAATGGGCAGATTTGGAAAATGTTTTGCAGACTAGATTTACTGATCGATTGAATGTAAGAAAACAGGGAGAGATAAATTAAGAATGAATTCTGGGTTTTGTCTTGAACAAACTGGGTAGATTTTGGTGACATCACTGAGGTGGGAAGAATGCATGAGAAAATGATTTAGGGAAGAAATAGAGTTCATTATAACATAATAAAGATATGTCGAGTAAAATATGCATATAGAGAAATCAAGTAGAAATTTGGATCTATGAATTTGTAGCTCAGAGAAGTCTGAGCTAAATATATAAATTTTGTAATATATACATCTGTGCATATGTGTGCATGTGTGTATAAATGTGTATATACACACATATATACATACCCATGTACAGAGGACTGAGCGGTATCCCCAAGGGGGAGAAGGTAGACAGACAAACCAGGAATCCCTAGATGTGAGCCCATATAATTATTAGGTAGAAGAGAAGGAGAAAAAAATGAAACTGAGCAAGAACTTCTGGTGAGATAGGAGAGAAACCAAGAGCAGATGGTTTCACAGAGCTAAGAGGGGTGTCTCTAGTGGGAAATGAATTGGTATAAGAATTCACCACTGTCCAGTTCCACTCAAGGATTGATGCTGGGCTTTCTCCTTAATTTGTCGAGGAATTACCACACCCTCTTTTCAGGGGAATTAAAAATAATACTAGACTGATGAAAATTGGATTTCCACCCAGAATAGTTACTCAGATGGTTCAGCACTGTTTTAGGATAAAGACTGTTTTCATGAATGGCCAAGGGATATTATGCTGATCTCTGAAAAAGGAAGGACATCACCAGATAGTGATAAGAAAAACAGCAGTGGGGCTTCTCCATGAGGGCAGTGTGATTTACTCACCCAAAGAGGGAGGGATAGCCTTCAGACACCAATTAATCTTCCATGTAGCTTCCTGATGCTTGACAATTTCCCATCCCACCTCCTTGTCATGTGGTTTCTCTCAAGTCAAACCTTCTCTTTCATCTCCTGCCACTCCAGTATTCTCTGAGATATGGCCCAGTCCTCCTTCACCTGAGCTCCTCATAGGTGCTCAGGTTTGAACTGTTTGAATATTGATGAACATTACAGTAAGTCAAGAACAGAAAAAGCATCATTAGTTTTGATAGTAGGTTTGTCTTTGGTGACCTTGACTAGAGTTTCACTGGAATGCTAAGGATAGACTACAAAGTGATAGGTGTTGACGATGAAAAGGGAACTACTATATATAAGTAGATAAACAACAAGGTTCTACTGTCTAGCACAGGGAACTACACTCAATATCTTGTAATAACCTATAATGAAAAAGAATATATATATGTAATAATCATTTTGCTGCACACCAGAAATTAACACATTGTAAATCAACTATACTTAAATAAAATTTTTTTAAAAATTAAAAAAGGGAAGTAAAGAAGAGTTATCAGGTGTGGTCAACTCTTGAGTTTTCTGGGAAGGAGAGTAGAGAAATGGATTGTGGCAGATGAAGCTGAAATGGAATATATAGCTGAGGAAGACTTTTTTAAAATGTGAGATAAAAAGTATTATCATATGCCAGTGGGAAATGATTCAATAGAAAGGGGGAAATTGATGTTGTAGGAGGAAAATGGAATAGCTGAAGAAATGATGTCCTTGAGAGGTGAGAGGGAAAGTTATCCACAACACAAAGGGAGGGATTGGCTTTTAAGAGGAGCAGGGACAAATTTTCCATTGTAATAGGAGCACACAGAGAACAGAATATAGTTTAGGAAGGTTTATTAGTGGGAAGTTGAGAGAGCTCTCTTCTGATAAATCTTTGTCAGTTCCTGCATTCTATTTCTTTGGGGTCTACTTTTTATTGAATTTGATCGTGCTATTCTGATGGTGGTTGTATTTTGCCAAATAGCTGGTTATGGGATTGTTATCTGCAATGGACTTGGGAAGACCTTGTGAACTTAGTCCTGGCAACTACACCAGCTGGGGCAAGCAATTGTTGTAGAGGAGCCAGCTGTAAGTAAAGATGCCGAGTGCAGCCTAGAAAGTAGAATGTGTCCAAGATGTTTAGTGAAAGATAATGGGAAATTCAGGAGATGAACTAGTGATAGAGGAAGCAATGGATGAGATCACAGAAAGTCTCATCCTATCAGGTGGGTAGACCATAGTAATTAGAAATCTATAAAAGCAGGGAACATTAGAGATTTTGACACACAGACCAGTATATAGTTTGCAGCAGAGATTCCTGAAATCAAATAGCATGTCCTCCTTAGTTTAAATTGGTTTAGGAACAGACTTCAGTCCCATTCTAATGGAGAGGAGGCATTAGAATGGAAATAGTAAGGTGGGACCTCATTCTAGCAAGTCTAGCTTTCTGAAGAGATCATTGGGATAGTGAATTTGGCAAGAAAATAAGATTTGAATATTTTTATCAGAACTAGTTTATAAATTTGGAAAGTGAGAAGCGGTAGTAGAAATAATGTAGAGGCTTAGTTCCTATCAGGAGGATTCATGTTTTCTGGGGCCTGATTTTTTACAATTTTGAAGGCTCTCTATAATACATAATTGGGTATAAAAAATATTTTGTTAGAATGAAAAAAGAAATCACATTACATTACAAAAATCTGACAAATACCACAAACATCGCAAAGTCTCCAAAAATAATGTAATAATTTTAAGCATTAATTGTTTGACATAACTCTAAGGTACTTCTCCTCCTAAATTATTTTGGCTACATACTCCCTAATAATGTCTTAATGTAACAATGTTTCATAATCTAATGTTTTATATAGTGATGATTTTTAAAGTTTTCTTTCAATTTCAAAATTTTTTATCAGTAATGACATTCTAACATTCAGTCTGATACAGTGGGATGCATGAAACATATGTCCTTGTTGGCTTTAGTACTGCTATGGTTTTGTGCCCTACAAACACAGAAATTCTGGTATATTGTACATTTCCAGTCAGAAAGAAAAATAATGTAGGAGTTTATAATTGTATATGCTGCCTTGTTGAGTATATTTCTGAGAGGAGAGAATTTCTATTTTAACTAGGATTTGATGAGGACCCAATCCTTTTCTTACAATTTTACATGCTACGTATATTAGTTTTCTACTGCTGCATAATAAATTACGACAAACATAGTGACTGGGAACAACACGCATTTATCTCACAGTTTCTGAATGTGTGGAGTCCAGGCATGAGACTGGATGTTGGGCATGAATTCTGCTCAGGGTGTCAGTGAGCTGTAAGTAGGATGTTGGCCAGGCTGTGTTCTTCTCTGGAGGCTTGACTAAGGAAGAATCCACTTGCAGGCTTATACAGGTTGTTGGCATAATTCATTTCTTTGCATCTGTTATGACTGACGGCTGCAGCTTCTTACTGGGTGTCCTATGGAGGCTACCCTCAGGTTCTAGAGGTGACCCACAATTCCCTGCCATGTACCCTCTGCAAAGGTAGCTCACAACATAGCTGTTTGCTTCTTCAAGGGCAGCAGGAGAATTTCTGGCTCCAATCAGCCAAGATGGAGTCTTACATAATAAAATATAAGTCACGGGAGTGACATCCCATCGCCTTTGCCTTATTATGTAACTTAATCAAAGAATTGGCTTCCCATTATCTTTGCCATAGGAAAAGCATGGTTGGAAGCAAGTCACATGTTCCGTCTTGCTCATAGAGGGGATTATATATGGGTGTGACTTACTGGGAATCACTTCAGGGTATATATGCTAAGAAATGAAAGAGTTCCCATAGACAAGCTTCTGTACATTTTATACTCCGATTTCCCCTCCACTACCCATGTAGTTCTGTGGCCATAAGGCTAGACTCATCTATATCATGATGTGACCTCTGGCCCTGCACTTTCCTGTCACTGTGCCAGGTGAGTCAGTATAGGAGTAACAGTATTTTATCTGGTACTATGCTTAGAAGCTTACTGTCCTGGTTAGCAGTGATTTAACCACGCATAAAAGTGACCAAGAACCACTTAGTATCCCTCTAGATTCAACGTAAATATATCCCTAATTCAAGTTCCCCTTGACCGGATCCCAGAGGTATCCTTGGCCGTTCCAACACTACCTCATCTGAGCGGGGAAGTGTGGCAGAGGGCAAGTAAAAGTGGAAAGAGCTAGTCTTAACTAACTGCAATTATAATATCCTATTTTGTGAGTTTTGTAAAAACATAACCAGTGAAGACTTCTTTTCCCAGGCCTCGGGAGTGGCGTGAATGAGGAGCTTTGAAGTTGAGTTTTCTTAGCTCTGTGAGAAATCCCCTCCAGGTTGCCACGTGTTTAATTATTAACTTATTTGACAACTACTCTCTGGATCTGAAGTGCTAGTTAGAATTTTAAAAATCTATGCAAATTTCTTACCCAATGGACTAATCATAAAAATGGACAAACAAAAAACAGAGAACAAGAATTCTCAAGAAAGTCAGTAATTGGGCCTAAACTATACTATGCCCTCTCTGCATCAGATGAAGATTCCAACCACTAGAGTTTTACAGTGTTCGGATTTAGACTGTGAAAAACAATAAAATCGGTTCCTTTCTCTGAGGGATACACTTTTTGTGCAATTTACTGTGTTCCAAGAACTGATCTGGTCATTATGCTTTGTATTTAAATTGTGTGCTATTTAAACTCTGTGGTCTACATAGTCTTAATTTTATTTTGGTTATGGCAGGTACTGCTGGCTTCTGACCCTCAAAACATTCCCTTAGGCTCTCACAAAAAAGAAAAAAAGAGAGAAAAAAAGAACTTTTATATTTATTCATATATATGTGTATATAGTTATTTATTTATTTTTATTAAAATTTTTTTTTTGTTACCTGGTGAATTAAATGTTCAGGAAAATTGAGTGCTGCTCTCCAGAAGATAAAACATACCCTTAAGGTATTTGGGGTAATCCCTTTATCCTTTGCTAGTGATTAGTTTATGAGTGGTCATGTGCTCCAATTGTAGCCCAGTTTCAGAGGAAGTGCTGAGGAGTCTGGGAAAGAGAGATGCAGGGTGAGAAGCCACCTTTTCCTTCTGCCTTTGAGACTTCTCATTGGTGACAACTAACTTCTAATCACTAAAATAAAGCCTAGTGGAAGCAGAGAAAATGACTCAAAGCTCTGAATTAACCAACTCTGCATGCTTACTTCTGGAATTCCTATAACATAAAAACATGCTACCTCTAGTCTGTCATTTCTATTAATTACAGCAGAAAGCATTCTAACAGAAACAGTGATGCAAAAAATAAAACTCATACAAACATACACATACATATAATATTTATTGTACTTTTCTCTCATTATGAAAGTAATATATGTTCATTTTGGAAATTTGGAATACAGGTATTCACAAAAAAGAAAATGAAAAAAAAAACACTCAGATAACTATATCAACACTTTTTGCATATATTCTACTGTTCCTATGCATGCACTTTATATATTATGTAATTTTAAAAATTAGACTAATTGTTTTAAACCTAATTTTTAAACTTAATAACCATAAGAATTAAATTGAAGATTTAACTCAATTAATCTTAATTAAAGATTAAATTGAACCTTATTTTATTTAGCATCTTATGGACACAAATATAGTAATTAGACAAGTTTAAGGAATTGGTTAAACATTTGAAACTAGGCTAAAAGTAAAATAGATAAAATTCTAAATATATTTTAAATGCTCACAAATATCATTTTATGACTACCAAGTAAGTTCTGAGACCAGGACAGTTAAAAAAATTCCTAATATATTTACACTGATTTAAGCTTCTTGGAAAATAATGTTTGTGGTACCCCAGTAGTTTTGTTTGTTTATTTGTTTTAAGCTATGATATCTGTCTTTTGTAGGCTGAAGTTGAATTTGTGCAATCTTTGTTTAATTCATTGTTGCTTGTCTATGTCATTTATTACTAAGTTGAATTGTAAGAGGAAATCCATTTTTTGACCACTTTTATATGCTAAATAGAGGAGGCAGCCACAATAGAATATTAATTATCTGATATATCCTTTTTTACAAGGAATCCTCATCTTTTATTATGATGGGAAAAGAGCAAATGACTATAATATCAAATATTAAGTGCCCTCTTTTGAGTTGCATATTTTTAACTTAAAATTCACACATATGTTTTGGATTATGAATTTTGGTTTAAATTCATTTCCATGTTATAATTTATGGGTCACAATATTTGTATAATATACCTATTACTGCAAAGATTTTCATTACATATTGAGCCTTGAGAGAGTTTCTAAGTTTGAAAATGGTGAGTAATCCAGTTTCAATATTAATATTTTAATGTATATATAAATAAATGAATACACTGATACTTTTTAATTCTCATAAACTTCTTTGTAAATATAAAAATCAATTGGGAATTCTTAACCTGTTTTGTGACATGAGCTCCTTTGGCAGTCTGTTTTGGCCTAAAAACCTCTCTCAGGTTAATGTTTTTAAGCATATAAATAATATAAATAGGAATAAAAGAAAAGCACTTGCATTGAAATACTGTTTTCTATATGGATCACGGGTGAAAATCCCCTGCATCAAGATTTTGAATAGCCCTTTAGTTAATGTATTAAAAATGCCTGAGAACATGTCTAAGTAAAATGTATCTTGAACATATAAAATCCAAGCTGACATGTATTCATTAAACGTATATTTACTAAAGCCCTTGGATTGTATCTTGTATATTTTTGCCTTTAAATCCATATATAAGAATTGTTACTAGTTAGGAGTAAGTATATGTATGATAAAGATATGTGGAGAAGATTGGTTTTCTTATTTATATTCCTGTGTCATCTAGCAGAACTAGCATACACCTTTAAATTTAACTTTAAGCATTTTAGCATATTACAGATTTTGAGTCTTGCTCAACTTAACTGTAGATTGGGGCATAGATTGGTTAATTAAATGTATGAGTTTAGTGAAAAAGACGATATGAATGAAAGAATAGAAGGAAGGAGTTCAACGGTGATAGAAATAGAACCAATGGAGACAGAATTGGAAACTAATCTAGGATGTGGAAAAAAAAACAAAACACAACACTAGAAAACTGGAAGTATGAGAAAAGAAAAGTAAAGAAAGGAAAGACCTACTATTAGTCTAATTAGTAACTTACTTTCCACAGTTCCACATGGCCTGGAATATGTGGAAATTACATTTCATCTTTTGTGTGGTACTTCATATCTCATGTGAATATAATAGTATTTTACCTATTTTTTAAAAAAAGTTATAAACAGTGGTTGAATTTCTTGTAAGTCCCTTATGAGACTTTCTCATTTAATGGATATTTTAGAACCCTTTCACCCTAACCCCCTTTCCATGTGACGGCTTGAAACAGAGGCCTGAATTAAAAGAGATACTGTGTCGATGTTTTGTGGAAACCATGTCACTAAATGTAAATATCAACAGGTGTTAGTTACACACTTATAGAGAACTTGTCTTTTCCTCTTTCTAATATTCTTCTGTTTCTTTTGACTCCTATATATTAAAACTGTGGTTTTCAGAGTTCATTTTACATATCAAATAAATTTTTGCTTGTGCATTTGCTTGATTTCTTATTTACCTTTTTAGAGATTCGTAGATTATGGATTTAGGAAGATAGGAAGATCAGAAGATAGAAGAAAAATCCCTCATATTAAAAAAAAGAGTATATTATGTATAAAACATAATCAGTATAGGTCTTTTCTTGATTGTATTTTAAAACAATGTCTTTATTACTACACTTAATTACCACAGATTCCATAGACTCCACAGCCAAGAGGTGTGTTCTGACCCCCTGTCCAAATGCAGACCCCTCTAAGGCTTCCTTTTACATGGCAGCCCTTCACAGCCTGTACCATGTAAACAAGGGGATGAAGGAGAACTATTTGTGAGTCTTGCCAGGTTGGAGGAGTGGATGGCAGGTTGGTTGCTGAATACTCCAAACATCAGAATGCTTTTGAAGCCAAAGGGAAAATTAGATTCATTGCATTTTTTTTTTTTAATCACAGGAGGGAAAACTGATCATATGGGCAGGGGAAATACTATTCCTGTGGTCTACATATTATCTTAGCGTAAGATTGTAATTGCTGCTAAACCCCCTTGGAGAAAAACTCCCCTGTAGTGCTGAGGTTAGGACTGTGTTGTGTTTTCTCAGCCTTACTTTTTGGCCTCTCTTTGAAAACAGCCATGGCAGTTTTAAACACTGATATATTATTATAAAAGAAGAAAGTGATTAAAAAAAAAAACCCACATAATGGGTTATGGGAGCTCAGAAAGCAGAGGTTAATTCAGAATCTTATGATTAAGGGGAAATATTTCATTATTTTTCCTGAAAATTTTTTCCCTTGTTAAATCTCTAACAATGTGATTTCTAAAAGAATGTGGATAGTAATATAACCTGAAACTCTGCTTCTTTTATATGTAAATGTACTGCAATATGCTTTGTGTTGATCATTCCCCAAAGGTGAAATTCATTATCTTGCTCTCTTTACATGATTTCCTATGTAGTCTGACAGTTACAGAGAGAAATAGCCATATATAAGTGGGTCAAAGCACGGATTTAAAAAAGCCAGGAGAAAGAAGAAGTGATTTACTGGGTCTGACACCCTGTTTACCATTTCAGGATCAAACCAATACCAAATTCCTAGGACGTAGTAGGGAGTCCAGCAAACGGTAAATGAAGTGGCAAATGCAACCGTCATCTTTAGGGTCTTCAGCCGAGCTCGTGGTACATTGTTCTTGGATTGATTCAGTTGTAGTCCTTTTAGATGGAGAAAAGAGGAGGTGTTAAGTGACTGGTTTTATTACAAAGCCAAAATAGACAAAATAGGAAGACAAAATCACTAATTCAACCTAATGAATACAATGGAAGCAAATTTCTAGTATTTTTAATAATGATAATTTGAAAAGCATGTTTATATTTCAAGATTTCTACTATGTTACATAATAAGTGGAAACTACTAAAGGTAGTAATGCTCTTAAAATTAAATTTCCACTAAACTAATACAGATTTGAAATATGAGGTTACTCAAATTCTTAAATAAATTATATAAATTTGAGAGAGCAGACTGAGGTTGAGCTGGGTTGAATTCCCTATCTTTTGGTTGTCAAGCCAACAGAACCACGTATGCTTTATAAATTTTCCTTTTTGAGAATGTACCAGATTCTTGAAAAAAAGAAGGCACAATCACGTCTGTGAAGTTAAAAATGAAATAGTCAATGACATTCAATAATATTTCCCACACCCAACACACATACACACACACACACAAGTGTGCAGTGTGTGGATACTATGTGCATCAAGTGCTCTAAGGCCTGTATTCACAAATGTACGTGGGCAAAAATTGACTTCTTCAAGGTGCTGAACTGTGCATGCCCAGATGCCAAGAAAAAAAAAAAAAACAATCACGGGGAAGACATTTTCATCCTGCTAACTCTTGGGAACAGGAAGAAGCAGCAGCTGGCAGCTGAAGGCTGGAACACTTGCTACTGGATAATCGTAGCTTCTAATGTTGCACCCCTTCAGGTTCTTAAGGGATTCTCAGTTTTGGTTCCCTTTTGTACATGTTTGGAAAATAATCTGCAAAAACAAGCTATGCTTGTGAGGACTCAATGTTCTCAAGAATTTTTTTAAAAAGGAAAAAAAAAGAATTAAAAAAAATCCACATTGTGTGGATACAGGGGATTTGAATGTGAAACAGAACAGCTTAACTTTAACAAGTCTGTTGACTACCATTTAACGAGTTGTACTTTGCTATATTCTAGATATCAGGTGTTTGCTGTAGTGTTGCGATGGCCCAGTGGGAACAATTTGCCAATGCTTACACTGCCTAAATGGAATAAATGTCCTTTCATCTTTAATTCCATGGTATAAATTTTAGAATATTAGAAGATACTAAATTTTCTCCTCTGTAAATTGGGGATAATAAAAGTATTGCCTTATGGGGGTGATTGTGAATATTAAATGGGTTAATATAGGTAAACTGCTTAGAACAATGTCTGGCACATAGTAAGTACTACTCTGCTTTGAGTTGCTTTAGAAAGCTGTTTACCCACAGTTAACAGCTAGTCTAAGGAATACATACTGTGGGGATCCTGATGAAGGACGCTTGTCAGGGTGAAGATGATTTTTGCATTGCAGACCAACATGATGAGAAGAGGGATGATGAAGAGGCAGCTGAAGGTGAAAAAGTTATAAAAGGCTTCATGCCACCATTGTGGAAAACTGCAGTGTGTTACACATTGAGAGAAACCGTCTGTCTGTCCAGAGCTGTCTGCTAAATGGATCATCCTGAAGATATATAACTGTATGAGAAAATTTTAAAAAAAATTTAAAAAGGGAGATTGCTTATTTTCAAACAGCATTTGAAAGTTTTCTTGAAAGTTTTCTCCTCTGTGTTCTGCTAGCCTTCTAACATTACCCAAAGCAACTTCTAAACTTCTTGAAAATAACCTTTTGGCATCTCTGCAAAAAGTTTTAAGTGGATCTTTACTTAAAATGTGTTTGGGTAATGTGAATGGATCTGTAGGATTTTGAATTTCTTTGGAAATTATTTCAACCTTGCAGAACAGGCATCAAACAAAGATTTAAACCTTGTTTGTATTTCCATATCAGATGCAATTATGCTGAGGAAAATTTTCACAAATGATTTTGCGATTTCATTGTTTTATCTATGGCACATAAAACTGTGTCTGACATTTAGGATGTGCCCTCAAAGTACATATTTTTTTAAACTTTATTTTTGAGACATAAAACCCCATTAAAAAGGTCAAAAGACATGAACAGACAGTTCACAAAGAAAAGATATAACAGTGGCCCTTAAGCATATGAAAAGATGTTCAACCTCACTCATTATAAGAGTGATGCCAACCAATTAAGGCTACACTGATATGCTATTTTTTACTATCAAAATTAGCAAATTAAAAAACAAAACAGCACACTCTCATGGCAAGGTTGTGGGGAAACATGGACTCTCATTCATTGCTAATGGGAATGCAAATTGGTAAACCATTAAGAGGGGTAATTTAGCAATAAATTGACAATAACAAACTAACGAATGCATTTATCTTTGACCTAGCAATCTGACATTCAAGGATTTACCCTGAAGATACACCCCTGCCTCTATTATATGAAAACAGGTATGCACAGGATTATTCATTGATGCATTATTTGTAATTGAAAAACATTGAAAATAATCTACATATAAATTAATGAGACAGTAGCAGAATAAACTGTGGTAGACCACACCATATACTGCTATACAGCTGTAAAAAGAGTAAGGAAAATCTCTATGTGTGAGAGTGTGTGTGTGTGTGTATACATGTACATATATTTATTTTCCAGCTCTGTCTGCAGAGAGAGCCTAGGAACAATGACAACCCAGTAGCAATGAGCACACCCAGCACTCTAGTACCCAGGTTTTGTTTTCCAAACATCCTTCTCTACCAAAAGGAACTCATTGGAATAGTAGGTGGTCCTACAGCAAGGGCAAGCAAAGTACAACACGTGCCTGGAACAGTTTGTTATGCCAAAAAGTCAGGAAATGCCCAAAGAGTAATGGAGCATGTGAAAAGAGTTCAGGAGCCAGTTTGAAAGAGCTCCCATTGGCCAAATCTGGGACAGTTTAAGCATGAAAAACAAAACCAAACTCTGATAGAAGAGAGTGATAAGCTACTGAATAAAGAAAGAATCCGTGACTCCATGCTGATACAAATTACAAAACATCAATAAATGGGGAGAGGAAAAAGCTCTTTGTTGCTATTGAAAGTCAACTAACCAATCTAAAAGATATAATGGAAGTAGTGATTACCATTTCTTAATCACGATAACAATAATTGATTCAGGCAAGAGTCATCAATAGATGGTAAAAATATGGGTATAAATTTGAGGAGAATAGTTTATTTACATCACCTCAAAGTATCTACCTGCAGGATATTTATGACTCTAAAGAATAAAATAATAACTTTACAGTAGAGAAATAACCTAATAATTAAATTAACATTGCCAGTAACGGAACCAATCGGCAGTTTTTGCTTCTTTATATAATGCATTGAGAACTCAGCATCACCTCTTTAGTGTTTCTGCCGAAACTAGCCATGAAAAAACATCAGACAAACTCAAATTTAGGGGCATTCTACAGAATAACTGACCTGAACTCTTCAAAAATGTCAATGTCATGAAACACAAAGATGGACCAAGGAACAATTGCAGTTTAAAGCAGACTGAATCGACAGCATAATGCTGGATTTTCTTTTGTTAAAAGGGACATTATTGATATGACTGGTGAGATATGAATAAGGTATGTAGATTAAATAATAGTACTGTATTAGTGCTAATTTCCTGATTTTGGTACTTAACTGTGGTTATGTGCTAGAAAGAACACACTGAGGTATTGAAAGGGGAATCATGTCTGAACTTATTTTTCAACAATCCAGAAAAAATACACATAAAACATAATAAAGTGAATAAGCAAATGTGATAAAATGTTAATATTCAGGGAAACTGAGAGAAAGATATCCTAGAAATCTTTGTAAGATTCTTGCAGCCTTTCTCTAAGGGTGAAATCATGTTAAAAAAAAAAGAACAAATTGGGTCAACTGCTACGGAAACATTGCAAGTAGTTTTCAAAAACAAGGTCTAGTGGACATTTATTTATTCCTTCCCCATTGGTCAAGCATTCTTCTTTCCTTGTCCTTTCCAAGGTTTTCTACTGAAAAACCTCATTTACCATGAAATATTATTAAAATGAAAAGGTAAGAGTGCCCAAGCACCAATTAACCCGTAGCAAGTTAATTCAAAGACAAGTGTTACAGGATTTTAAAATTTTTAAGCAAATGCAGGAAATAGTTAGTTTTTTAAGTTTTTGATTGTATTAGTAAATTTAAATGGCATTTAATTAATTTAATAAGCCCAGAATTTCTTTCCTTTTTGGGGTGATGGAGTAAGAGTAGAGCGTGCCTTTAAAAAAGTACTGTTTTTCCTTTCTTTGCTTGTAGAGTAGAAAAAAATTAATGAAGTATAATATATAAATATAATAAAATAAACACAAATGTAATAGAATATAAGTAAATATAGTATAAAGTGTAATTATATTTCTTTTCTTTTTGGGGGGTGTTTGGGGAGGGAGGGAGGTAGATTTATTTATTTTTAAAATTTATTTATTTATTTTTAGTGGAGGTACTGGGGATTGAACCCAGGACCTTGTGCATACTAAGCATGCACTCTACCATTGAGCTATACCCTCCCCCTTATTTCTTTTATTTGTAATTAAAATGTTGATTTTCAGTTTCAGATCTTTTTTCAGCTTCAAGGGCAAAAAAAAAAAAAAAAAAAAGAATTTGTAAATCATTCCACTAGAGGGTGCCAAATGATCATATTATCAATCTTAAAGTCAAGAAACTCAGACATGCGTTCAGCAAATTCTATTTTATGATCCAGACTAACTTTTTTCACATTACAAAGTGACCTTTTCAGTTTTCCATCCTTCTCTGAAACCTGAATTTATTTAAAGTTCAGTTTTGAATTTTACCCAACAGATGATGTGACTTGAAGTCTCTGGAAGGGTTCCTTCACATAGAACCTGAGAATCTTACATTTCTAAATATCTTTCCTTTTCTCCCCACCACCTGACACAGGCTTGGAACCAGATGACCTGAGTTTGACTTTATGCTTTGCACTGGGTCACATTTTCACTTCAATATTTCATGTTTTTAAGTTATAAATGATGAAACTTTTAATAAAAGTGACTGAAATATAGTACTATGATTCGATTTTGGTTATCATCTTTATTTAACAAATGCTTATTTTTAAAGCAACTACTTGGTTAAAAAATATACTAGGTGCTTTTTGTTATAAAAGATGAGCAGATATACCTTCTATCAGGGAATTAAATATTTGGTAGGGGAGATGTAGAATATATGTAACACCTATAATAGATTGGTAACTTCAAAAAGAGAGGTATAGAATAGTGTTATGGAAATTCAGAATCTTACTTGCCCATAAACTAATTTATTTTAGCCTTAATTCAGTTTATTTTTCACCTCCAAGGCCATGTTTGTCTCAATGATTACTACAGGGATCCACTTTACTTCCAGTGGCTTTTTTGTCCTTGGATTATATTTCTTTAATTTCTTTATGTTTCTCTTCTCTCATGCCTGACCCCAGTTCTCATCACCATTTGCTTTATTTTGCCATAAACAATAGCAATTCATTTTCTATCTTTACAGTCAATTGCAAATGCTATTCCTTCTTTGCATATTATTTTTAACCCCCACTTTCCCCCACAGTAATGACACCATGACCTAATATTTTCCAAGGGTGATTATCTTTAGATGGTGTGCTTCAGGTTTCTCTCATCTGTGAAATGGAGATATTAATAGTATCTCCCTCTAGGGGCTGTCATGACAATTAAACACAAGTAAATACTTGCAAAGCACTTAGAGTGGTACCTGGCACACAGTTAGCACTATATAAATCATAACCATTATTATAATAAAAATTTTGAGGCACATAACTTATAAATATGTATCATATATACTTATTTCTATATTCATACATGTATACCATATATTTTTCCTGATATCCCTTAACTACCTATTTTCACCTTAAGATTTTCTTGCCTCTTCCTTCTCCAGCTTCCTACAGGAAAAAAGGAAATAGGCACTCTTGCATAGTGGGATGCAGTATAGTGGTTACAAGCTTTTGGGTAACTGGATGTACTGACACCTTCACTTACCAGATGGTAATCTTGAGCGTTATATAGTATTCTTAACCTTAGTTTCTTCATGAATAAAATAAAGACAATAATTGTATCTAAATTATTGTTGGGAGCCTTGCATGAAATAATGAACACAAAAGCATTTAGCACAGTTCCTGGCACATATTTACATCCTCAATGACTATTATTTATCATCATCATCATTATTATTGCTGTATCTGCTACTGGTATGCCATTATTATGTTCCAGTCCCATTCTTGGCATATTGTACACTTGTGATTTTACTGAATTTAGGCTACTTATCAAGTTCAGAAGTACATTCTAGCTCTGTAAGTTCTGTAACAGGCAAGCCTCCTCATTTCTTCAAACCACACGTCTTTACATCAAAGACTAACGGATTTGCTCAGATACAACAAGCCCTCCATATTGGCAGGTTCCACACCTGCAGATTCAATCAACTGCGGATGGGAAAATACTCAGACAAAAAATTTTTGGAAGTTCCAAAAAGCAAAACATGAATTTGCCAAGATCCAGTAACTATTTATGTAACATCTACATTGTATTTACAATTATTTACATACCATTTACATTGTATTAGGTATTAAAAGTAATCTAGAGATGATTTAAAGTATACAGGAGGATGTGCATGGATTATATGCAAATACACCACCATTTTATGTAAGGAACTTGAGCATCTGGGAATTTTGTTATGTGCTGCAGGGGTAGGGGTGGGGGGTGGGATCTTGTTGGGTGTGCTCTGGAACCAATCCCCCAGGATATTGAGAGATAACTATTTCCCTGCAGGCCTGGGTTACATATAGAATTTAAAAGCTGTCAACTTGTAAGTCTCCATAGTAACACAGATGAACTAGTGAAATGAACTCTATCTGCAAATAATCTGCTACACTGGAATTCTTGTGGTCTTAGATGACTATCATTAGAAACCTTGTAATTTCTTAATTAGCTATGGACACACTTAATTCAGAAAATGTTTTCTCCTTAACATGCACTTACTAGCCTAACCATAGCTGGTCTTAAACCAGATTTCCTTGGTTGTTACCTTGCCTTGCCTTTCTTTTCTCTTTTCTTTTCTCTTTCTTTTCTTTGCCCCCTCTCTGTATCTCCCTTCCATCCTTTTTTTTATCCTTCTTTTAGAAACAATACTTTCAAGACTTGAATTATTATGCTCTGGCATATATAGCTTTCAGAGTGAGTGGATGGTATTGTGACTAGGGAACACATTGGCTAAATTTGCTTACCAGTCAGAATGAATGTTATAATTTTGAGAACTTTGAAGTAATCTTTATTTAAGAAATTTTCTTTGCTGTTTCTTAAAGAATCATTTTATTTTCATACTCATATTTCCCTATTAGTTTTTCTCCTGACTTCAAAAACTCTATAATGAAGGAAGGAATGAATAGCAGTGAGTGTTTAAGTATAAAGTCTTGTACTGATGATTTCACATACCTTACTCTTTACAACTTATTCTTTACAGTTACCTTTTTAAACTTTAAACATTTTTAAACAGTTACCTTTTAAACTTAAAGTTAGGTAATTTACTTAGAATAGCTGGTAGGACACAGGGTTGAGATTTGAAGCCAGTTTTGTTTAAATCTAATGCCCACACCATTTCTACCATCCCTTTGCCTTTCAGACTTGCAGGGAGATCTGAGGTCTTCAGAGACTGACTGGGGTGAGTGAAAAACCAAGCAAAGGACTGGGGCTCCCTTTTCCCTCTTTAGCTGGAGCTTTTATATCAGTTTCTCCTCTTATATCAGTTTCATTTTTTGAAGCTCCACATAGACTTTTGTTTTAAAAGAAAATTCCATTACTGGCAAAAAGTAGGACATTTTGGCCATACTACACAGAAACTTCTGAAAATGTATCTCCAAATCATCACAGAACTCTGACATTATCAGGAAGGTGGAAAACCAAGGTGGGCAATTTGAAATCTGGTTATTCTGACCTCTAGCAAAATGTCAGAAATTCCCAGATTCCCAGGAATGTGACAACTAGCTTGTCAGTTTTTTTTTTTTCTTTTTTCAACCTAGGCATGACTTACTCGAGTGACAAACTATCAACATATGCACCAAAGGATGAGGATTAACGTCATCCTTTCAATGTAATTAGCCACAGCAGGATGCGCCTTTGTCAGTGGGCTTTCCAGTAGAATGGGTGAAGTACGCAGTACACTCCCTGTGTGTCACACCGTCTGGAAGTAAAAAGCCCTGTCTTCCTCTTGTCTTCTCCATCAAATACACATAACATTAGTCACAGGGTTGAAACCTCTTCCATTCAGAGAGAGAGCAGACAGCTATAATGAAAAGATAAACTGGACTTAATAAAAAGACATAAGTCCAACAGGTCAAGTGGCACTGGACAAACAATAAATCCTTTAAATTGGTGGTTTTCAAACTGAAGGTTGTGCCCTTCAGTTGTTGGTTGCAACAACATTAAAAAATGAAATGGAACAGAGTAGAATATTTATTTTATGAAAACTTTTCTCAGTTACAGGTGTGTGAGAAAAAGGGACACAAGGTCTTTACGTAGTATGTAGTTCTTTCTCTGGGTCACTGTCAAAAAGTTCTGAGTGCCGTGGTTTTCAAAGGTTCCCTTTGTAGGTTTTCTTACATGTGAAGTGGGGATAGTAACACAGCTTTTATGGACCTCACAGAGTCAGTGTGAGTAAGATGATGAATGCGGGGTTTGTCAGGAAATTTCAGCGAAGTGCTTTATAAATTTAAAGTGCTGCTAAAAGTAAGGATGAGTCCTTTGCTTCATAAAATGAAACAGTACTACCGTTTGCTGTGGCCCATACTCACACAAATCTCTCAGGTAAAGTAATGCGCTTGAGTTTAGGCTATTATAGGAAATTCCTAAGCAATTCAAAATTAATTTCTTATTTTCTTTTTATCATTAAGATAGGTATTTGGTGTTTTCTTGCTATTAGTGCTGTGATATACTCAGGTGAAAATAATTAAATAAATTAGTCAATATTTTATTTATAGTCTCTGGGAGAGTCCTTTAAAAGAAAGTGAAATTGTTGGTTTGTATTTCAGTTATGATCACAAATTGACTTATCTGTACTTTTGTTTAGACTTTCATCTACATCAGTACCCCAAATTACCAACTACTTTCCAAATAGCTGTATTATATAAAGACCTTATGTTGTCAAGATCATGTCCTAAAGCAAATTTTTTTTTAGCTCTATTAATAGCCTGCCTTCCCTCCCCTTCAGATAACTTGGCAGGCAGACAAACAAACACATGCTTTTCTTCCCAACCTACCTGTCCATTTCAAGACAGGTTTTAAAACTCCTTGGTTAAAAATACTGGAGCTTTATTTTACTTCGTTCTGTTATTAACCCCCTAAATCCAGTTTGTTGCCAATCTTTGTTTTTTGTTTGAAATGTCCCTTATAAATACTATCCACCTCTTCTGACACCATCCTAGCCCCCAGCCTGATCACCTCATTGCCAGGTGATCTGAAAAGGCTTCTTTGTGTCTCTCTCCACGCCATTAGACTCTATGTAAATTTTCTTAAAAATATTTTGTTAAAAAATCATTTTAATAATGTACAACACAGTTAACTCTGCTGTGTGCTGTATAGAAAAGTTGCTGAGTGTAAATCCTAAGTGTTCTCATCACAAGGAGAAAAAGATTTTTTCTTTTTTCTTTTCTTTTTATTGTATCTGGATGAGATGATGAATATTAGCTAAATCTACTGTGACAATAATTTTGCAATATATGCAAATCAAGCCATCATGCTGTACACTTTAAACTTATACAGTGATGTGTGTCAATTATTTCTCAATAAAACCGGAAAAAAAAATTTACTCCTTGCACAGGACTCACCTAGGTTATATGGCTTCCACATTACTTTTAGAATTTCCCCTGGCTAGCAATGTCTTCTGTTACATCCATCCATCCCACCCGCATTTACTGATTCATTTCTTCAAAAAAAAAAATTTTTTTTTTTAGTAAGCACTGACAGACTTATTTCATCCAAAGAGAAACCAAAGTATCCAAACATTTTAAATTTCTGTTTTTGTTAGGTATCTTATTAAGTACTGTGAATATTAATTAAATTGAACACAACACTCTTCACTATTGTAAGAACATATACCATAATGGCAGAGACAAGCAAATACATAATCCCAATGTTTTCTGACAAAAAAATAGTGTGCTCCAAGGTCAAAGGAACGGCAGCAGCCGCTGAATCTAATTTCCTGCTACTCTTGACTCTCGGTCTTTTACTACAGTCAAACAAGACTCCTATGAAAATTATTCCCTTAACTTTTGCTGAAAACTACATGTTATCCTTGGATTATTTTTTCCATTCAAATACGACTCATCCTTAAAAACTCAGTTTATCCTATCTTTACTGTAAAACCTTCACCATTTCTACTCTTGTTCATTTCTCTCTCTTCTGACACTTGTAATAGGTTTAAAGACTTTTTAGTACGTAGTTGTATTTGTTTTGCATAATTTTTACCTCTACAACTGAATGACATTTTCTTTCTTTGACAGTGTTTCATTGCTTCATGATTACCAGGCTCAGTGTTAGTCACTTAACTTGTGTTTATCTTCTCTAAGAAAACTAGACAATAAGCAGCACTCATACTTTAAAGAAATAAAATGGAAAATTTCAGAGTGTAAGCCTTTGCTAAGTAAACTCATTTTAAGTGACATATTTGCTAAACTAATTCTTGTATATGCAACCCTTGTAAGAATAACTGTAATATACTTTCCTCCACAGAAATAAAAACATTTTGGTTTTTCCCATTTCTCCTGTCATAAAACACATACTGCTGTTCAAAAAATGTTAAGGGAGGAATTGGTAGGAGAATTTAGTTGTCTAGCTTTCTAGTACCTTGCACTATTTTGTGAGTCCTATGTGGCAGTTTTTGTTTGTTTGTTTTTAAGTCACCTGGCCAGTTTAGAACATCTAGATACATTTCCATTTGTAGTGGCAAGTTTTTGAGGATCTTGGGAAATTCTGACTTTAATTCTTGACATATTCTTGTACCCTGGATTCATCATACAGTACATTTACAAGCATAGAGACAACCTGTTCATCTGTTATTAAAGGATCTTTGCCATTTTCAAGAATGTGTCCTTTTCTTTGGAGATCTGACTATTGCTAAGGCAGATTCTGCAGGTCAATTAACCAGGTTACCTGTAATGAAAACAGTCTGGAGAGAAGTCTGCCTCCTCTAGAAGAGGGCCTGTGCCTGCACAGACAGTCTCATACTTTTGTTAACAGCCTGTTACAGTCTAACCCACCTCCAGAAAAGCTCAAGTCAACCTCAGAGAAATATTTAAATTTCCAAAAGTCTAAGATTTCCTACATTTTCTCTCTATTCAGTCCCACACAGCTGCAAACTGCAGAACAAAGTACTAATCAGGACTATTTCTCTCTGATCTGCAATGACAGAAGACTCAAGAAGACCCATATAAAACAAGTAATGCGTACATTCTACCTATGCAAATTTCATCATTCCTAAAGATTCTCTCAATTTACCATGTCAATCAGAATAAAAGGAAAAATAGGTGGAAGAATAGAATGGGGATTAGGTCAAACTGGAGAATAGCTACACTTTAGAGGAGCATTTACTATGTGCCAGAGATTATGATAGACACTTTAACACACAGCTTGTTGAATCATCACAAAAGGTGCATAAAGTAGGCATTACCTCCATTTTATAAAGGAATAAACTGAAACTCAGAGAGATTAAGATATCTGCTCAAGGTAAAAGAGCAAAGCTAGGATTAAATTCTACTCTGACTTCCAGAGCCCAAGCTCTTAAGAGATAATACAATACTGCCTTTGATAAGGCCTTCATTCAAGTTTAGATAGGAACTCTGGATCTCCATACCCTAACAAGTTGATGATACTGGTTTACCTGTGGTCCAGCAAAGATGCTACTGAGGAGCCAGGCCAAGCCAGTCATGAACTGTCCGAGCTTGCTGTTGCTTTTCATAGTGAGAGGCCTCGTAATGGCCAAGGAGCGGTCCAGGCTGATCACTACCATCATGAAGGCTGGGGCATACATGGAGAAAAGCTTCAGGTAGCTGAGGACTTTGCAGAGGAGCTCTCCGGCATACCACTGCACAGTAATGTTCCACATTCCATCCAGTGGCATGACAATTAGGGTCTCCAACAGGTTGGCTAAGGTCAAATGTTTTAAAAGCATTTTCATCCTTGAGAGTTTTTTCCCTTTTTCTTTTCCCTGAGTCCACTTCTGAAGTTTCCACAAGAAAGAAGCATTGAAAGTTGTGGAGAGTAGAAAAAGGAAGAAAGTAACTGTCACACGGATTTTTCCCGATAAGGTCAGGGTGGGGAGGTTGTCCTGTGTCAGTGGGATGCTGCTGTTGATGGCTGAGCAGTGGTTTTGATTCTGTTCGGGAGAGGCACTGTTTGCCATCCTTCCTGACAGAGAGCGTCAAGACTTGTTTCTGGTGCTTCTGTTGTTTTATTGTATTTGAACCAAAAGGTTCTGTTTTATTTCAGCCTTCTTTAGATGGAAACGTCACAGGTTTACATATTTATGTCAAAGTTTGTCCCTGAGATGTTTTATATTTTAAGTGAAAGATCAAGGTGAACTTGTTTTGTGGGCTTGTAATCCAATAGAGCGCTGACGCAGAGCTGGCCAAGCGCTCTCTGAGGGCCGAATGTAACTGTAGTACCTCAGCAGATGGCCTGGTTTTCACAACATTTTTCTAAATGAAGAAGGATGTCTGAAGCTTAGTTTTTGAATTTAAAATTCACTTGGTAAGATTCAAGTAACTTTAATGAAGAGGTTTTCTCAAAACTATTAAATGTTCATCTTGTGTTCAGCAGATGCAAAATAAAAAAGAAAAAAACTAAAAAAAGAACTTGATCCAGTTGAAATTTGTTGTTTGAAGAATTTATACATTTCTCAAAAACATTTCTTTTTTTTTAATCACACACTGCAGAGCATTCAAACACTAGATAAATATGTTTATTTCAAACCATCCTCCGTGAAACATCAATTTAATACCTTAACAGAATCAATTGGATCTAATACAAATTGGGCTGCATTCAAATTTCTCAATCAATCTTAAAGGTCAGATCATCCATGCTTAAATTAGAGTAAAATCATTAACTGTTTTTTCTGTAATCGCCTTGATTTTATAAATGTCTAAATACCGTGCTGCCATTGTTGCATATTATTGCAGAGGGTAACTGGATATTGGAGAGAATATTGTATAAATGCTGTAACCACAACCATATATGTTTATAAGTGAATATTTGTTTATATTCCTTTATATGCAGTCTGATCGTTTTACACTAGGGCCACTTAGAAACTTTCTCTGCGTTGTTGCTTTAACTTTCATGGTGACTGCTTGATGATGTTGTTTACTAATACTAGTATGGCTTAGATTGGAATTTATTAAATCACCAGCTTGACTTGTCTTATGTCAACTAGCTTGCTTCTGTTATAGCCAAACAAGGGAATAAATTTGAAAGTAAAAGTGGCTATTTTGATTTAGATGGCCCATTCTTGTTGGTTCATTTATTTATTTATTCTGTCTTATACACATTTATTTAATAAATAGTTACTAAATACCTGCTATGTAAACTCGCTTGGCCTTGGCAGGTGATTAAAATGTGCCTATGGCATCATCCAGGCCCAAAGGAGCTTACTGGGTACTACAGAAGATTAGATAAGCATACTGGATGTACCCTCAGTGCCTCCTCAGCTCCTTCTGTGCTGGCTCCTAGGTCTTGAGCCACTTAGGTCAGTAGCTTACTTGGGTTCCCCTTTGGTTGTCACCACATGATCAGAAATATTGGCTTTTCTCACTACTTTCAGACTTGGATTCAATATTATACTGCAGGACATGGACTCTGGCTTTGTAAGTGGCTTTCTGAAGGGTTTGGAAATATTTTTTAATGGATTATTCCGGTCCTGAAATGGACTGTTTTAGAAAAATTAGTGGGAAGAACAGATGAGGCAGAAATCAAGAGGACTATGTTTTTTAGAAAAATGTAGCACATGGATTTTAAAGCAAAGATATAGCATCAATATACAATGCAGTCAACTCTCATTATTTGTGGAAGTTATGTTCTGTAAAGTTGCCATGAGTGCTAAATTAGTGAATACAGAACCGTTGTTCCTAGTGAAAATACAGGGTTTGTGTTTCTGCAAGCCAATAACACCATTTGCATCATTTAGTTTTATATGCCAGTGTTCTTGTCAAACAAGCCAAAACTCATTGGTGTTGAACACCTGCTTTTCCACATAACCCCATAACACATAGGAGATATTTAAAAAATTCTTTAATATTGTAAATTGACTATACTTCATTAAAAAAATTCTTCCTAAGATCCCTGATATACAGAAACTGCCTCACCTGCAATTTGACATTTTCACACTGTGTCACCTTTTGAAATGTGCAAGCCAGTTACCATAAATTTCTTTGGCTTTCAGCCTCAAACAATGCTGTCTACAACATTAAAAAAAAATGAGCCTTCATCTCACGAATCCATAAGTTTCCTAACTTTTCCAGCTTTTCCATGGCTTCTTCACATATTATACATTTCACTTTGGCACACTCTGGAGAAGCCTTAGTTACAGATCAGCAAAGTTCCTCCTCCTTTTTATGGATGCTTGCTTGTAATATAATTGCTGAAACTAGAAGGCAGAACATTGCCTTGTTGACACTTAGCTGGGAAATTCCCTGGGCAAAGTGAAAACTCTGTGAATGCACATGTCTGGGAATAATTATAAAATCTCTGCAAATATGATTTTGGGGTTACAAATAAATTTTAGCAAATAGATAAATTTGCACATAATAAGGGTCACTGTAAGTAAGAATCAATAAGCAAAATCAGATCGTTAAAGAAAAATCAAAATTCCCACTAGAACACCCAAATAAGTTAAACTATATTACAAACTAAAATATTTATAACATTAGAAAATAGCATTTTAATCTACAAGTTCACAATAGATTGAAAGAAATATATTTGTTGAGCCCTCAGCTATTTAGATTTTAGGGGAGTGAAGTTATATTTATGTGGAATATTAAACAAAGGCATTTTTTCACATCTGATTCTGTGACAAATTTTATACCTACTGTATTAGCTATAATTGGTTCCTTAAAATCACACAGTCCTGATTATAACAGATAATTATTCTGAAGGACTCAAAAAGTTTTGCATATACATCATGTCAGTTAATCTGATCAGGGCCATATGCTTGAGACAAAACAAGGTACCACTGGATAGTCCTTATAAACCTGAAAAGCTATTATATGTGGGCCAGCAACCAGAAGAAGAAAGGAAAAAATGTTCATGGTAAGATCTGATTATACCGAAGTATATTTTGTCTTTTGCCTTCTACATTTAGGGAAAGGAAAAAAAAAGCAAAACAAAACACTGGCGTGTAAATGCTTCATTATTTGTTTCTTTTTTCTCACAATAATTTTTAAATTTTATATTATTTATTTTTTCATTGATGTTCAGTTGATTTACAATGTTGTATTAGTCAGATGGATGTATAACTGAATCACTCTGCTATAAGGAAGTAATGTAGATAAAAACTTGAACTTAAGATTCCAGATGTGTGAAGCTGTTCTGAGTAAGACTAAAGTACAGGATATGGCTGTGGAAGTGGGTAAGTGAAGCAGAAGGTGAGTGACATTTGATGTATTTAAGAAGTTCAAAGAACTATGAATCTAGTTCTGCTCATTGATTTTGGCAATAATGACACTATTAATAATATTTAACATTTACTGGGTACTTACTGTATCAGGCACTTTTCTAAGCATGTTACACGTATGAGTACATTTATCCTTACAACAGCCCTAGAGGTCAGGACCATTGTTGTCTTCACCTTACCGGTGATGACAGTGAATGGCCTCATTTTTATATGAAAGAGAAATAGGGACAAATCAACAAGCATCGGGATCTATCAAAGCACTCCATGGGATTATCAGCCTGTTTTGCGTCACTTAAGGTGAGGAAGACATAAAAAGAGAAGGGATAGCATTGGTACAAAGACTAGAAAGAAAACAGGTACAGTTTCCTGAAAAAATTTTATAGGCAGTATTATTGCAACTTCCTAGGCTACAACCTACAGATATGTGGATCTTGTGGAGTCCTTGTGATTCAGCAGGGGATTATTTATACACTCGGAGGGGAGTTTATTGCTAACATCTAGTCTATGATTTTCCAAGGGACCTGGATCTGCAAAGAATTAGAGAAGACTTCCTTGGTAACCCATAATCCATATTTACTCATAATTCCCATCAGTCTGGAAAAGGATAAAAGGGGAAATGATGTGTTGTGGCCCATTACTGTCATTAAACCCTTGTCAAAGTCTAATATACAAAAAAATTTTCACAGTTCTAAAATTATATATGTTTAAATTTGCAAATTAAATGTGCATAAAGAGAGGTGATTCTAATTAAATATGGTTTAGGAATTACAGCTATATTTACAACAAGGGTATAAAATTTGAATTTTCATCTATAAAGCACTTCTGCACTAGAGACCAGTTTTGGACATGATCCAGTCTCGATAGTATGTCACTCGAGTGTAGACACCAGGCTTGTTTGGAAGAGCACATTCATCTCCCCAGCTTACAATACCAGCAAGGAACCAAGTGCCTTTATAATCTGCACCAACCAGAGGTCCACCAGAGTCACCCTAGAAAGAGAAAAAGTATATGCAATTACTGTAATTTAAAGGTGAACACTGCTTATTTTTCTCTTCTACAGTAAAGACAAGGAGATACAGAAGAAGGGAAAAAATGTATTTCAATATTAAAAATTTTCAACACTAAAAAATTTTTATATTTCAATATTAAGATGTTATTTTAATTATTTTAAAAATATTTCCATTTTGATTTTCAATTTTAAAATTTTAAGAATTCAACATTTCAATGTTAAAATTTCAATATTAAAATGATTCTAGTCAAGAATATTTTTGAATTCTATAATCATTTATTTAAATCAAACATAAAAGTTTATATCTTGGATATAACAGTACAAAAATTTTAAAAAAGTATGAAAAACTTAAACTGAATAATTACCCAAAAGAGATATTTATGATATTGTTGCTAATGCCATAACAGTATGCTGAGGAACTCTCTGATCACCTCCCCAAACTCTCCTATTTTCAGGCATATATTGAGGAAAAAAGTTTATATATATCCACCACCAGCACTGGACTACTGCTCTTTAAATCTTGTGGAAACATCCCTCCAGTTTTCAGAATTGTATAATTTGACTAAACTACCCTCTACACTCCATATGGTTTTCATTTACTGATGTTTAGGCCATTTTTCCAGAATGATGGAACACCATGGCATCTGGATTTTCCTGTGCTCAAATCTTTTCCATCATCCTGGATAATTTCAACACCCATTTGATGAAACCATAGTCTTTTGGTTTCTTTGATTTTGATTATTTACATATTTATTAAACATTTCCATGTCACTCCTTGTCATCACCTGGAATAGCTCCACCTCTGAAACACTATTATTAGCATTATGACTGCAGTATTTTTACTCTACTTCTTTTCACTCTACATGTGGCTTCAACCTCATTAAGAATGCCAACTTTTTGACTCCTCTCTTTTCTCTTACTTCCTATTTCCCATCTTTCTTTATGTGACTATATTGCATAATTTATCCACTACTCTTTCAGCAAGATTCTTAGCTCCTTACCTTCTTCTTCACTATAATCTGGGCCAACTATACACTGAAAACCATGTTATAAATTTACATCCTCAAACCAACACCTCTCCCCAACAGTTGTGTGTCCTTAGCCATATTCCTTTCTCATTTTTAAGAGCAGCCAATCCAAATTTTTCTCATTTCATAATTTAAAAAATCATTATTTTTAATTGTCTAAAATACACATAACATAAAAATTACCATTTTAAGTATATAATTCAATGACCATATTGTGTGATCATCACCACTATTCACTTCCAGAAATTATTTCATCTTGCAAAACTAAAATTCTATACCCATTAAACAATTACTTCCCATCATCTCTTTCCTTCAGCTCACCTCCACCAGTTCACATCTGTTTCTACTCTCCTTTTCAGACAAATGGCTGTATTTGGTTCTTTCCAAGGTTAATCCTCCCATCTGTTCTTTGGATCAAGGACCTTATTCTATGAATAATTGTTTTGTTTATTTGTTTTTTCCTAATATGTCTTCATTTTCTCCACTGTCTCTTCCCTCCAGACATACTTTTTTTTTTTTTTTTGGTCTTGCCTACCTGAAAAATGACAACTTTTCTGGATTTTAAGACTTCCTCTATTGCCCTAATTATCTTCTTTTCATAGCTCTGCAACTTGAAGTAGTAATTTATATTGATGTTTCTAATTTCTCATTCCATTCTCAACTTACTTTTTTTTTGAGTTATAATTAACATAATATTATGTTAGTTTCAGGTGTATAACACAGTAATTTGATATTTTTATACATTATGAAATGATCACCACACTAAGTCCAGTTACCATCTGTCACCAAAGTTATTACAATGTTATTGACTATATTCCCTATGGGTATATTATGTCTTCCTTATTTATTTTATAGCTGGAAGTGTGTACCTCTTAATCCCCTTCATCTATTTCATCTGTCCCCTGCCCTCCCCCACCTCGGTTACCATCATATTGTTTTCTGTACCTGTGAGTCTGTTTCTGTTTTGTTTTGTTTTTTAGTTCCACATATGAATGAAATCATATGGTATTTGTTTTTCTGTCTGACATATTTCAGTTAGTATAATACCATCCAGGTCCATCCATGTTGCTGCAGATGATTTCATTTCATTCTTTTTTATAGCTGAGTAGTATTCCATTGTATACATATTTATACATATCTTTTTAATCCATTCACCTATTGATGGACATTTAGGTTTCTTCCACATCTTGACTGTTATAAATAATGCTGTAATGAACATAGGGGTAATTTATCTTTTCAAATTAGTGGGTTTTTTTTGTTTCCTTCAGATAAATCCCTAGGAGTGGAATTGCTAGATCATATGGTAGTTCTATTTTTAAATGTTTTCCAGTAGTGGAATGTAGTGGCTTCACCAATTTACAGTCCCACCAACAGTGCACAAGGGTTCCTTTTTCTCCACATTCTTGCCAAAATTTGCTTCTTGTCTTTTTGATAATAGCCATTCTGACAGGTGTGAGGTAATATTTCATTGCGGTTTTGATTTGCATTTCTCTGATGATTAGCAATGTTGAGCACCTTTTCATATGGCAAGGATAGTATACAACGGGGGAAAGACAGTCACTTCAAATAAATGGTATTGGGAAAGCTGGACAGCCACATGCAAAAGAATAAAATAACCATTTTCTTACACCATATATAAAAGTAAACTCAAAATGGGTTAAAGACTTAATCTGAAACCATAAAAATCCTAGAAGAAAACATAGACAGTAACCTCTTTGACATTGGTCTTAGGAATATTTTTTGGATACATCTCCTCAGGCAAGGGCAACAAAAGCAAAATTAAACGAGATCTCATCAAACTAAAAATCTTTTACTCAGCTTCCTTCTAAATGGTTTTTCCACCAATGTACCATTCCAAACATTATCAATAAATAATTGTTGAATTTAATAGACTTCTTGATGGCATGTGTCACTATTAACTACCCTCTTTTTTTCTGATCCGTGGACTCCTATGAGACCAATTTCTTATGCTTTTTGTTTTCTCATCTTTTGTATCTTGTAATGTTGGCCCCTTAAAAGTGTGTGTACCTGAGTTCTGTTATGTAGTGCCTTCTTATTGTACACACTTTATCTAAGCTGTTGTATCCATGCTCATGAATTTAACTACCACCCAGGTGACAATGACTTTCAGGTATATATCTCTAGCGAGAACTTTATCCTGAGCTCAAGGTTTTCATTTACAATGCCATTTTGGACATATGTACCTGGATATTCCACAGGCACCTAAAATTTAGCACACTTCAAATCGAACTTTTATTCTCTTTAAATCTACTCTTTCTCCTGTACACCTTCTCTCCAGTTGCTCAGGGAAAACTATGGAGCTAGCGTGTATTCCTCCTTTTCTTCTTCCTCACATTTGATCAGTCCCATAGTCTTGTTAACTCAGCTGTCTTATTCTCTTTATTCTTACTTAGTTGAAGCCCTTATATCCTTTCTCAGGCAAAATATTTTAGTAGATCCCTCTGTCTCTAGCTCACTTGTTTCCAGTCCATTTACTACTCTGCATCTATTGAATTTGACAATTAGAAAATCATTAGTAATCCTAGCTAGAGTACTTTCAGTGGACTAGTAAGGCAAAAGTCTGCAAGTAGTGGGTCAGAGAGTGAATAAGTTTGAGAATGTGGAACAATGGTGGTAAACTATCCTTAAAGATTTGACCAAGAAGGGAAAAAGAAACACAGAACAGGATATTTTCAAGGGAGAGAACTAATAATGTTTGCAGACTATGTAGAAGAGTCCATTATAGTGGAAGTTTGGAAAATATGGAATAAAGTTCAAAATTAATGAAAAGTTCAAATACCTGTGTAGATGAAAACAGTGGATAAGGAATAGGCAAAAGATTAGCTTTGAATTGTTGAAGAAACTTGTTCATCCTGAGCTAATATGGTTAAGGATAAGCAAAATACAAATCTCTCAGGATGAAAAGAAATTAAAGGAGCAGTTGCTTTCATTTTTTTTCTTGTTAGTGGGAGGAAATGTCATTTGTTAGGGTATATAAGGGCATGGTGGGTTATATTCAATGAATATACTAAAAGTTTGATATGGCACCATAAAAAGATGCATTAAAGAATTCTATAGTGTGTTAAGGACCCAGCTGTAACTATGTGACATAAAGCTTTATATTTATAAGGTTGCAAGATTGCTTCTAGTTGTGCTCAGGAAATTGCATATAAAAGCAAATAAAGTAGATAGTTGCCCTGTGTTTGGAGATTAGAATGGGTGTAGGGAAAGCAGAAGATGGTGAAATCACTGAGGGTGCTGTCAGTAGTGGCTGAAATAATAAAGCATGGGTTCTAGGCTGCACAAGATTACAAGAGAGTCATAGGATTGTGGATGACAGAGAAAACTGAGAGGGACAAAAATTGAAATTTGTCATGACTTTGAAGAATAGGTTTAGTGGGACAGTTGGGAAGATGGGAATCTGTAATGAGAGATGATGATTATGTATTGTAAGTACTTGTTTGCACATCTTCTAGCTCCCAGAGTGTAAGAATAACGAATAAATTAAATTGAATGAATAAAATAAGCCTCCTCCTGGATTTATCACTAATTCTGTGTGCCTAGATAAGCACAGTAGTATTTTTGTTAGTTCTAGGACTATTGCTTATGAATGGGATCAGAGGTATTTGAAGCATATTAGCATATGGAGAGGCAACTCAGTGTAGCCTTGAGAATACAGGCTGTGGAGTCTAGTTTCCTGAATTTAAATCTCAGTTCTGCCACTTAACGTCTGTGTTAGCTTAGACAAACCACTTGATCTCTTTGTCTCAGTCTCTTCACATGAGAAATAGGGTTTATAATAGTATAAACATACATCACAAGGTTATCATAACTTGAATAAATTATTATTCATAAAGAGCTTAAAACAGTGCCTGGCACATGAAGATGCTATATAAGTGTTTTCAAATAAATAAAATACTTGGGATATTGGAATCAGTCTAAATTAAGAAAGCTCCATGATCATTAGGTTTGGTGTTAGACTCAGTTGAGAGTTTTCCTGTGAAAGAGGGTGAGTCAAATTAAATTCACCAATATTTTATTTCATCTCTTTATTGCTTATTCCAAATTGAGTCTTATCCTCACCCTCACTCACAGCTTCTTGTAACAGTAAGGGTGGTTTAGCCCTTTCATACTATAATGAGACCTATCAGATAGCAATATAATTGTAACCAGCTACTCTGGCTATAAAACATAATTAAGCCTTTAAAAATTGTCAGTGAAACAACTGAACAGGTTAATTGGAAATTAAAAACCACATAAAAAGCTCCGTCTGAAAATGGAATAGGCAGATTTACCTGGCAGGCATCCACACTCCCCTCCAGGAACCCAGCACACAACATTCCAGGTGTGACTGCACCACCATATACTGCTTTACTGTTGCAGGTCTTATTATCTATAATCTTCACTAATCCTTTCTGGAGTATATTAGGACTCGCTCCTAAAAGAAGAAAATTATGTAATTTTTCTAATGCCAATAGTAATCTCTCTAGCTAGGTTATTAGTATCCGATACTATGTACAATTTCCAAACCAATATAAAAAATATGTTTTAATTAAGCTTGCTTTTGTCTCCTTTCTGAGTAATAAAGGTGTTACGAACACATCTAGCTATTGTTAAAAATGACCTTATTTAGAAATAGTTAGTATGTTCATCCAGATAAGGTGGGATTTTTTTTTCTTTTGAATTGTTTTGGAAGTTTATATTTATTACATGTATGCCTTAGGAAAAAAAGAAAAATTCATATTCCAGAAATATACATTTTATGATCATTTTTAGATTTTCTGCTGTTTGTTACTGTTCTGAATTGTGGAACTAATTTTAGGTGTTTTTTTCTGCTTTCAAATGTACTGATGAACCTAAATAGCCACTAAATCTTACATTATTAGGGTCATGGGGATGTATATGTTTAAGTGGTCTTTGCTCAAGCATTGCTCTGTCACAGAGGGCTACTTATTTCACCCCATCCAAAATGTCCAATTCCCTGCAGTCCTTATTTTTCTTATGGTATTGATCTGCATAAAATATGTGGTGTAATCCTCTTAGTTATTATATTTCATGAATATTGTCTGTCTTTCTTTGCTAAGAATGTCAGCTTTATAAGGGGAGGAAAATTTGCCTATTTTATTCATTAATATATTTAAATGACCTAGGACAGTACATGGAACAAAGGTGGTAATCAAAATAAATGTTTATTGAATGAGTAAATGAATGAATGAAATGGAGGAAAAGGAATTACTTATTCAAATAATGCATTTATGTAAAAATTGCCATCATTAAGGGAAATTAAGGTAAATAGCTCAATGAAATTATAGTTTCTGTATGAATGCTGTTGAAGATGCTTTTCAATCCACCGCACATTATTTCTTTTAAAATGACCCAGAAAGAGTATTTCTCAAACTTAGCTGTGATTCTTTTTTTTTTAACTCCTAAAACTCAAACTATATAACAGAGGAAGTTTAGGAACTAACCATCAGATTGTAATGTTCCCCATCCAGTGACGACCACATCTGAATTGGGTGGGAATGAATAAGTAGTTTCTGGAAGACATGCTCTTCGGATGTTGCTTGTATATAATACTGGTGAAGACAGATGCACAAGAGCAATGTCATTATCGTGTGTTGGGTAGTGGTAGTTTTCATGAATTATAATATCCTTGACACTTTGCTGGGTGTGTGGATGACTTAGAAGAAGCCCAAAACTAACATTCCATTCTTTGGGATCCCTGGCCCTAAAGAAAATAGGTTTATTTATTAAAAGGCTTGTATGTTGGAGTTGTAGGAATTAGTATCTTATACTTTTTTTAAAGAAATAGATATGTTTTGAATTCCCATAGTGAATATAAGCATACAACAGTATGGCTATATGTAAGAAAAAATAAAAATGAGGAATACATGAATAGACTCTGAAAACTCTATTTTAAAAGATAACCCATGGAGACCACATTTTATTCCTTTTTGTACAGAAAAGAAAAGGGTTTAGAAAGATAAATATAACAACACAAAATAATTAGGTTAAATAAAAAGTGGGCAAGGACTTGGGACAGAGTAAAATTATGGAAATAAAGGGAACAGTCTAAATCCTCTTTTATAATCATTAAAAACTATAAATAGAAAGACATTTCTGACTTTTACTATTACTTGTTAATCAAGGCATGTACATTAGGCACTGAAAAATAAGTGCTGCAGGAGCATTTTCAAATTCTCAAGGGTGAGAGGGATTTTTGTCTTCATGTAAAACCACTGTGATACATAAAACCAAGAGAAATGAGTGAAATGAACAATCAAACAGAAGGGTAAAAACCATTTGGGTACAAAAAAAGCAAACTTTGGTGTAATAATATATCCTTTAAAGAAAAAATCGTTTCAAATGGAGCTATAACATATATGGGAGAAGGCAAGATGAACTGAAATACTTAATGATTAAAGAAATAAGGCCAAATGTAATAATGATGAGAAAGAAACAGAAGACCCATGTTCAGGTTGGGATTTACAGTTTCCTTATAAAGCTGAATTAAGTAGATTTAGCTTAGTGATTCTCAGCTGAGGGCTGTTTTGTCCTCCAGGAGACATTTGCTAATGTCTGGAGATATTTTTGGTTATCAGTCTTGAGGGGATGCTAGTGACATCTGCTGGATAAAGGCCAGGGATGCTTCTAAATATACTACAATACACAGGATAGAATTACTTGATCTAACAAATAATTGGATAATAATAATAATCCCCACAACAAAGAATCATTTGATCCAAAATGTCAGTGGTGACACTGTTGACAACCTGGCTCTAGCCTGAATATATCTGTTTTTTTTTTTAATGATACTTTATTGAGTAATTTCGAGCTATACCTCTCAATATTGAGCAGTTGGAAGTGTAGCTGTGTGGCCATATTCTTGAAAGATATGTATCAGATTTTTAGGTAATTGAATTTGAGGTCTTTATGTGGTCCAGAGCTTACTTTATGAAACAGTGAGCAGCAGTGACAAGCCAGCTGTTACTAATCAGAGTGGCTCCACATCGGTGGACATTGTTCTGTTGAAGGCTGGCTTGCCAGGGCCATTCCCCTTCCTCAGCATCCATGCCCCCTGCTATCTTGTTCCCAGAAGAAGTTATTGTGCGACGTCCACAACCTGCTCAAAATGGAATTCATTAGCATATAATGAGATTGATATTGCTTATGCATGCATTGCTATAGTAAACAACCTTCTTATAATACATGTCACTATTAACTGAGGAAAAACTCATAGTCTTGGAGAAGTTAGGAGTAACTGATGACATGAGATTTCCTGAGAATTCATTCAAAATTGATTGACATCTTTCTCCCCCATCCTCATCACTCACATACACACCTTTGTGTGTGTGTATGGCCTCACTATGACCTATTGAAAGAGGTAGGTGGAACTAAGTGTTTGAATATTAAAGATAATAATTGTATAACAAATTATTAAATTGCATGGGGAAATACGTGCTTTTTAATTTCGTGAACACTTGTTTAAAGCAATGATTGTTATGAAACACTCATAAGAAAGTGTGAGTGAATGTACATGTGAATAAGATATTGATGAGAGACAGAGTAGACAGAAACGTGTTTGCATTCAAGTTACAATACACAATACCTGGATAAAAGGAGTAACACACATGAAGATAGCCAACCCTCCCCCAAAGCTGGATGCTTCTCTGAATCAGGACTGTGCTTTAGTGTCAATTTAGATCCAGAGAAACTGCTAGATTCTTTAAGTCTTTGAAGCAAATCTGCAGTAACAGTATAACTTCACTATTACTCTATCTGTTTGACCCTCTCTCTGATTCTCTTGACTATCTCATCTTACTCCAATTAAAGAGCTTATCATTTAGCAGTTTATGATACCTTTTGCTAAAGATTACAAGCCTCATTAATAAATACTTTTAGAGGGCAAGAATCACACCTTTTTTTTTTTTTTTAAATGTATCTCTAGAACCTACTGGAGAGAACCCATCACATAAAAGGAGCTCATACAATTTCTCAACTGTTTGTAGAAATGAAGTCTATAGTGTAATCCATGAGATATCTTAAAGTCAAAATGATATTTGACTGCAAAACTCTCTTCTGTAAGAAGTTTGTTCTTAAGAATTTAGAGAGTGAGTAAAACTTGCAAAAATCAATTCAGTGGCTGTAGATTAAAGTAATGGTTCTCAATCAGTGACAACTTTGGATACCATCTCCTATCCCCAGGAGAAATTTGGCAGTATCTGGAGACATTTTTGGTTGTTATAACTGGGAGAGGCAGTGTTGGGCTACTGGTATCTAATGGGTGGAGGCCAGGAATACTGCTAAAAATCCTGCAATGCACGGGACTGTCCCTGAAACAACGAATTATGTGGCCCAAAATGTCAGTAGTTAAGGTTGAGAAACTCTGAGTTAGAGAAAGGTATTTGTACCAAGAATGAGAACATTTAACTTAATTGTAAAGATTAGTCAATCGTTTCAGAGATGTTAATTATATGCGACAAGATGTATCTTGAGATACTCTTTCCTGAGGGTGGAAAAGATTAGAAGCACAGGGGAGGGATGTGTAGACTTTTAAAAAGGCCTCCACTAACCCCCTGAAGTCCTTAGGTTTGTATATTGCTTCCGATTCTGGATTGTTCTCTTTGATGAAACCTAAACTTCAGGTTGCTAAGGCATCCTCTTCATAAACATCATTTAGTTGAAGCAAAGCCTTTGTGGTTGCTATTTTTGAATGAAAGAGTCCTGACATTGACTCACTGACTGTGACTCCGTTTTCTTTCCCTCTTTCATTCCACTCCCTTATCATGGAAGCTACAGAGGATAAAGCAAACAATGCAGAACCTAAAGGTATAAGGGTTCCTCCCAATCCTCCCTTCAGTTTGGACAACTCCTAAAGGAAGTTGGCTTTGGCTCAACTTCCTTCAGAGGAAGATGAAAACAAAGATGCTTCTCTTTGGTCTAGGAGAACCTCCCCTGGGTGACTCTATTTCCCTGTTTTTGCTCTTACACAGGATTTTAATCTAATTTGTATCTATTCAACCAATTTTCATTCTGAGTTTTCATTTACTCATGACTGTTGTGTCTGTTAAGCTCTCAGTACCTCTGCAGTGCTACCTTGTTATTACCTCTGCTGAAATCTTACCTGGCACCTTATAGCTTTTGTTACTCCAAAAGAGGTCATCAGGTAAATTTCAAGGACTTGAGGTACGTAATGAGGACATGTTGGGTGATACTTTCAGAATCATCAGACAATTTACCAAGCTCTTCACCGTCCCTACCCTTCTAACATCTATTCCATCACCTATTACTGCACTTAAATACACTTTATATCACATGCCAAACTCTATTCTCTCTTCAACCCTGTTTGTTTTTTCTTGGTTACCTATCCCTTCTCCCTTTTTATTTAAAGTACAATTAAAATCTCAGCTAAACCAAGTCAAATTCAAGATACTGGTCTGGATGGTTGTTTAGTGTTTAAGCTGGGGGATGGACAAATTGGCCGATCTCTTTCTTACCACTGCTTTTATTCCTGTGTTGACTACCTCTCTTCTACCAACCTGACAAATCCTTAGTTGTGGATTTTGAGTGTATCATTACTAAAGTTTTTGATTGATTAAAGTCAGAATAACTGACTTTAAAATCTCTTAGTAAGTTGCTTGAGGTTTGTTCAGTCAAAATATATCACAGAGAAAGACAATCTAAAACAGATTTGTGTTTCAGTTTTGCCCAGTTTGCTCAGAAATAATTATGATGAGACTGAAGGATGGTAAAAGCCATCAGGGTCAGTGTCACCCGGCTCAGGAGGGCGAGTCCTCTAATCCAGTTGCTCCAATCAACCTCAGTCCCCAGATACGAGTGCTTCTCCTGACAGTGTGCTCTAGGTTGTAGCAACCTTGGGGATCACATTTCCCAGAGCGGCTAGTGCGAAAAGAGAAGCAGAATGCCTTGGCCAGCAGGGAGCTGCTTGCATGTAAGACAACTGATTTCTCAGCACATAAAACTTGGCTTCTAGGATCAGAATTCCACAGTGAGTTCCTAGACCTAAAGTTTTCATAAGCAGAGTAGAAAATGCAAACAGCTGACAACCTTCGAGGGCTTCTTATGAGCCCTATACTCTTTTAAGTATTTTACTTGTACCTTCTTTTATCATCACAACTTGGAACTGAAGGTTTGAGAAGTTAAATAACCTGTGTAAATTCTCCCAGTTAGTAAGTGGCAGATCTGGGGCTCAAAACTGATGTGTAGCTAGTATTAGATTTTAAGTTCTTAATTATCACTGCTTGTCCTTGGAGCCCCTCTGCTAGTATGGCCTGTGATAATATGTTCCTCATTTTAAATCCATGAGATCAACCAATTTAAGACCGTTTACAGTCACCTTAATACAAGTTTCTATTACAACTTTATAGATACACACATTGACTCTCAAGTGAAGTTTTTTTTTTGCCATCCAAGGAAATAAGTTTTACCAGAAAATAACTGTCATGAACTTACAGGTATGGAGAAGATTTTCTGCTGTCGGCATTGCAATGTCTAAGAGTCAAAGGAGAAGAAAATGGAAATATTTACATTTATGAATACATATAGTTTTAATATTAATTATTTTGTTTTGGGAAACACATTGTTCTGTAGGCATAATTATTTTATCAATCTTGACTATGTAATTTCTATGTTCAGAGATTAGTATAGAGGGTAATATAATCTTAGTATTCATTATTCTGTTTCTAAAAAGACTCTCAAGTTCCCCATTACAGGTTATTTGAAAAAGAGGTCTTGGGTCCTAGAAAGTACTGAAATATTCGAAAAATGGGGATCTTTCACAATATCTTAAACCCAAATCACCAGATACCAAATGTGTTTGACATCTTTTATGTGCCACTATAAGTACTCTTAGTCCCTCTTATTCCAGCCACAGTGTGGTGACCAATGGCACTCAGATTTGGATCTGCTGTACTCAGGAGAAACTTGACAAATGCCCTTCTCATGTCATCACCTAAGACTTCTCACTTTCTGCCAGAAGGAACCCACTGGACATTCTGAGATGGACAATAGGAAATGTGGGAGTTAACTCTATTGGAGCCAATGCAGGATAGGAGGCGATAGACCGACGCTTCCCTGTTTAGTCACAGGGGAATACGGTTCCAAACTATAATTCATAAGGTCCTGTGGGAAGGAGCTAGAGTTGCAGCTAGTGACGGCCAACTTCCTCTCCCTGTTTTACTTTCTGTCCTTAACTCTTTCTCAAATCAACTACTGCATGCAAGTCTCTGGCTCTGGCTCTGCTTTTTGAGGAAACAGGCTAAGACACTGAAACAGTGATATACCAAAACAAATAATTAGTAATTTGGAAAGAGTATGTACACTATTATACTTAGTGCATTTTTTTTGGTGTTGTGTGCATTTTGCTGTATTTTGATCATTTAAAAATCAGTACATTTTGTGTAGTAAGTTTCAATTATTCAGAACATTCAATTAAACATGACATTCCATTTCCCATTCATTTTAGATAAAAAAAAAAATTTTTAGTAACAAGGCAGACTTTAACATTGTCTACTCATTCCTAGACATCTAGAGAAAATTATAGAGATTTACTCCAGATAATTTTGCTATGGGCTCCACATCCCTGCAGAATTGTAAACCTGTTTAATGCATGTGCAAAGTGTGTGAGGAGAGAGTGAATAAGTGATTACAATTATGTTCCAAGTTTCAGATGCAGAGAACTGTAAATCCACTAACAATTTCTACTTAAGTTTCTCTTCAAAAAGAAATCACCACTTGCTCTACAAATTAAATACTATAAATGCCAATGTAGGTTTGTTTTTATCATGCTCTTGGATTTCTGTAAGTCCAGGAGGGAGTATCCAGTTATATATGTCATTTTCAATTAAACATTCTTATATTAAGTTGCACAACAAATCAGGGAGACAAAATAATTCTTTACTGGGAAGTCAACCTGTCTGAACAAAAAAGCAGGAGCAATTCAGCAGTCAGATGGACTATGAGTAAATATGAGGCACACCTACTTAAACAGATGGTGTATGTCCATCTAATCCTTTTATGGCTGCCTTGCAGAGGGTAATTTTTATTTGACCTAATACCAGTGGAGTTTGATTTTGAGCTTCGTGTGGTGGGTAAATTATATAAAACCATATTAAGATTTTGGGAAATAATTCAACTCCTGTAACTCAATTGGAAAAATGTTAATTCCTATATCTTAAGAACTAATTATTTAGAAACGCTACTTTGTTCACAAAACTTTCTTCTTTGAGATTCTCTTTATTGATGCATGACTTGCTAAAAGAAATGTTTCTGACTGTAAAGTAAGTTAAAACTTTTAATAGTTGTATTATTTCAGAGCTTAATATAATAACTATCTATGGATAGGTGGAAGACAGGTACAATGAATGGAGAAATGACAAGCTGATACTTTTTTTCTACTGAGTCACTGCTGTGGCTGTTTCTTTCCTTTTAAATCTCTTGGCTCACACTCAAAGGCTGGAACGCCTATGGATTTACCTCTGAATCAGGGAGTCAACAATGTAACCTGAGGTACTCCGTTTACAATGTACCACATAAAGGAAGTGACACATAGACACACAAAAAAGGCACTGCCCCTGCCAAGAAGGAGATTCCCATCAAAGAATAATATGATAAAGCAGTTTTAAAAAATAGCTCAGCAAGTGTTAGCATTGGTTTTTCTCCTTTGGGCTGGGAATCAAAGAAGAAAAGACATGGACCCTGCCCTTGATGAACCTGAAGTGTGGTGGAAGAGATGTACAATTAAGTAGATAACTCAATATTAAGTGATAAGTGCTATGGCAGATGTATGCATAAAAAATTGGATGCACCAAGGAAAGTCACCTAGAAAAGAGTAGGGAGGAATAGGAATAGTTGATGACAAACATCTTTTGGGAAAGAGTCAAGAAATTAATTTTACTGGAGCAAAATAAGCTTAATTCACTCACTACTGAATATCAGATTAGAAAAGATGCATAGATGCTCTCCATATGTACTTTATAATCTGTAGTATTGCAAATCCATGACCATTGTTTCCTATTTGGTGTCTTTCTGAGGTTAGGAATTAAGAAATTTAAGTTTGGGAGTACTGGTAAGAATGAGGGCTCCCTAAAAGTCTACTGTCCAGTGAACATTTCATTTCTTAAAAAAAGAAGCCTGAAACATAGTAATAATGAAAACTAAGCTGTATGATTGTAAAGTATAAGGAAGAATTTTACAGTAGCAGTAGGTACATTTATAACTTAAATTTTACATAGACCATGGGTTATAACTCCACTTACGTGAATTTATTACTTTACCTAAATCCAACTGATAAATTAGTTAATTAATCCTATTTTTCAGATAGTTTTCCTAGGATTCTAGCACTACACACTTAGAAGAGATCAGCTGAATTCTCTTGTGAAATGTGTTTAATGGGATATTTTAAAATGTTTATGTGGTAGATTTCTGTAAACCTTAAAACTAAACACACATGGATTTACTGAGCAACATAACCACTATAAAATTGTTTTACGACACAGAAATGATCATCTTTCACCATGTAAGTTCATTTATACTATTTTCATCAAAAAAAGGTACCATGGAACATTAATATGACTGATCTACATTAAAAGGAAAAGAAACAGAGAATGGACCTGAACAAAATCTGAATCCTTCACTCATTGAGGTTTTGATTAGTCACTTGGTTGCATATTTAACCTTAATAAATCCTTTTCTTTATATTTCTGGTAGGCTGAAAATTATCTCTGTGATTAAGTATTACATATCATTTGTCATTCCTCAGAGTGATGTAGATTAGTTTTTCACAGTACAGATCTTCAATATGTTTGCCATTTTCACTCTGAAGATAAATTTTAAAAATATTTTATTAAGATTTAAATAGTTAAATATTTACAAATTAATTAAACAATTAATTAATAAGCAGGCATATATGCAGGGTGTAGTTTTAAAGGTAGAACTATGCTTCTTTTAGGATGTATGTAAAATCAGAAATATCTATTTTTATTTGGATATTATATATGCTTCTCCAATGACTTAGCCATTGTTGATTTTAATCTTTGGAAGCAGTATAAAATATTACTATAATGAATAGAGGACATGTACAGAGGAGTATCTTTAGACAGTTACGTTGATGTAGTGAGCAGTGGATAATGTAAGTAAGTGATAACGTGTCGTAATGCCTTTGAAATGCCATCCTTGTGTTTCTAAGGGGCCCTTTTGAGGACACATGTTGAACAGGAAGTTACTATTTAGGATTAGCACTTTCAGTTTGGAAAGCTTCTAGTTTGACTCTCTCAGGTACCTAGACACCTTGTGAAGTCTGCCTTTTTATGGTACAGCTCTGATGTTGCAACCAGAAGAGAATTTCTTTGTGGATTTCTTTTAGTTCACGGCCATTGCTGTCTTTATGACTCATCTTAAGAGGCAGCTTCTCCAAGAAGCTTTCATTCGTATCTCCCTCTTCTCAAGTAATTCCTTAGCGTCAGAGTCCCTTGCCAATTTGCATACAGTAGTTTTTGATGCAAAGTAACCAACACCTGGTAATATTCATGTGTTCATTCTGAACAAATTAATTTTTTTCTCTAGAACTTATTTCAAGTTGCTTGTTTTAAATGTATCTTTTTTACAGTAAAAAATTCTTCTAGGAACTATATATTTTTGAAAAAATACAGAAAAATAAAAATATTCAGGAAGTGGTAAATAGATCCAGTTACAACCATGACAATTTATAGACTTATTTTATGCATTACTTATGAGTAAATCCATGACAATTACATGGTTTTGAGGTTGAACATGTAAGCTGTCATTAAAGACAAACCACAACTATTTTTTTCTTACTCAGTACACCCTAGGACTCCTGTGTATTTCTCTGGAAATTCTACTTAGGAGACAAAGGATGTAAAGGATACAAAGAATAGAAAAACTGTTTTGGGAGAAATTCCTGAAATCTTTAATTTTCTTTGTAGCCTGAGTTGACAGACTTGGGAAAGATATTTTTTTCTTCTTAAAAAAAGAGCTATTAATATGTTTAATGCCTTATCTAATCCCTTATTGATTTTTTCTCACATTATGAGCTTTAATAAAAGCTTTTTAAAGCATATTTTATCATTGAAACAGAAATAAATTAAAGGGGAAGAAAACATTAAAATTGGCATTTAGTATATTGTACTTTCAGCAATTTTATGCAGGAAAGAAAGAGTTATATGCAACTCATCAGTAATAGAAAAGAAAAATTTGAGTATGCTGTGAGGGAGTGTTCTAACTTCATTGATTTACGTGAGGCTGTCCAGACTTTTTCTCTTTGAATTACCCATAGTGCCTAGCAAAGTGTTTGTACAAATACTTCATAATTGTTTATTAAAATTGATATTTCATAATATTTGATTTTAACTCCTCTCAATGATTCTTTAAATTAGATATGGATTTAAATCCTTTCTTCATTAATGTTAAAACTGAGGACAGAGTTTAAAAGATTCAGATTTGAAATAATTGACTATAAGTTTGGAAAAAGAAAGCAGATTTTTTTTTTCACTAGGAACTTTAATCTGCAGCTTAAGCAGATTTTTAGTGCAGCTCTCAATTCTAAAGTGATTCATAAAATAATGTAGAGAATGCACAGTACACTTAGAATCAAAAGACATGGGTTCAAGTCTTGGGTATGCCCATTATTTATTTTATGGGTTAGGACAAATCACTTTACTTCACTGAATCTTCTTTACCTGCGAGGCAACCAGACCAGAGATCTTGAAGGTCTTTTCCAACTCTAAAGCCTTCCAAATGTCCACTGTCCAATGAATAATGCATTTTCATTCATTTGATGTAGACCAGAAACTAGTAAACCATTTACTATTGCTAATTTTGCTACTGATTTGGGGTAAGTAACTTAACATGCATGGCAGTTATAGAGAACACAAATTCTAAGTGGAAACCTGTGAGGTTTTGCTTTATTAGTTGTGATGATCCATGGCAAACTTTTTAAAAATCATCAAACAACCCTTTTTAGATACTCACTCCAGTATCATTTGATATGTGCACAGAAAAAGAAAATGAACTTAATATTAGAATATACAATAATAACTAATAAGCTAAAATTTTATTAAAATTTTCTGGCCATAGCATTGTTGTTCATATTTACTCAATAAATAAATAAAGCCAGTAATAGATGATTTAAAAATTTTCCTGGTAATGATTTAGCATTATAACTAAGAATTATATAAAACAACTTTCCTGAAATAGGTGTAATTATTACATGCTGAAATGTTAATGGATGCTTTGGTTGATTAACTTGTATTTCTACAAAAGTAATAATTTTTATCTCTTTGTTCAACTGGCATTGATTTATTTCATCCTTGAAGCTTATAAAAAAAAACTCTTCAAAATGAGCTATTTCCCTGTTCTGAATCCAAACATGAAAAGCACACAGAAATGTTCCCTAAGGTTCAGTTGGTTGTACGGTGAACAAAGCATAGAATTATCAGAATAATCATGATGGCTGAAAAAATATTCTTTTGCAAAGTGTATATAGAGAAGAAAATCTGTCTTGGTTACTATCTATTGAGTGTTTGCCCTATGCCAGGCACTGTGCTAAGAGCTTTATTTATGCATGTGTTCATTTTTTCCCAGAAGAAAACACTATGAATATATGAACTATAACCCCTTTTTTAAAGTCGAAGAAACTAAGGCTCTGTGAGATCAAGTGATTTGTTTTTGGTGAGGGGATGGGGATGGGGATGGGGATGGGGATGTGGAGCTGGCCCTACTGCACTAGTGCTTTGAAAGGCCGTTCTCACAGTTCATTCCCCCTCACCCATGGTGCAGCCTGAAATTTAGGGGGAGGGTATGGGCAGGACTATGAAAACAAATAATAGCAAATAGTTGACTTGCAAACCTGCAATCCATAGGATATAGATTTTGAGTATTTTTTTTCTTCTGATAAAAACCCAACAATTAATAATGCTCTGTATCAGTCCTGTGCATTAAGTAATTGAAATATGCACAACAACCATAGAACTGTTTTGTATTTTTATCATCATCTCCATTATAAGGTGGTTAAGCTGAGAAATAGAAATGTCAAGTAATTTCTCCAAAGTCACATAGCTAATATGTAAAGGACATGGGATTCAAATCTCATAAGCAGGACCTGTGACCTTAGCCATTATTCTATATCCCCTCTTTCTAGGCATAGTATAGGAACACTGGTGCTGTATTCTGCCATTCACTGTAACTAATAACTCTGGCCAGTGATGTCTTTTTCCTCTTCATTAGCAGCTTCTATGAAAATGAAATATACAACCCTGACATACTTAGGAGTAGGTGCTAAGCAACTGAACTAACCTGACAGAATAAGAAGGTCAGGCTATTCAAAAGACGCTGTGACAGCAACCTTGGCTATCTAAATAGCTTTCATAAATCCCTAAGCCAGAGATCTATTTAAGTGGTGACCAATGAAGATTCATAATCTCTTTAAGTAAGAGCTGTCATGAATGTGAGCTTTTGTCTTAATGCACTTCACTGTACTTTTGGAGGCCTGGCCTCGTTGGCTTCTGGGTTTGTTCCTGCACCTGTGAACCCCTGCCAGTGTCACAAGGCATCTTAGCTTCTGATGAGGGGTGAAGAAGGAGAGACAGGGAGTTTCTAGGCAACGGGTAGAAATTAAGGTCCTAACAAAGAACCATCTGTACTTAGGTGTATTACACTTAATAATTGTCATTGCTTTTCATAAACTTGTAGGATGGCATTGTAATAAATAAAACTATTGAGAAAAATCATAAATCTGGAAAAGACCCCCAGAAAGTCTATTTTCCTAGGATCCTACATAATGTTCTTAACGTTTGGAGGAATACTAGGAATATAATGCCATTTCTTTACTATGTGACTTCACGTTTTTAGCAGGTAAGTTTCCAAAAATATATCTTTGGTGGCAAATTCTCCATAAATTGAACAGCTGCTTTATTTCTGTGTTCTTTTGAGGTCATCACATGTAGGATAAGCCACATGAGAAGGAAGGTTCTAAGACAAAGTGACTGATGTAACCCGAGGAGAGTCACATTTCAACAACATGAGGGCTTTTTATCCAGAAGAAGCATGTTCATGTTTTGCTTTTAGATTTTTTTTTAAACTTAAACTTTAATTTGTGAATTTGTGATAATTTATGACTACAAAACACTTTTTCTTAAAGTGACATAAGGGCACATTTCATTTGATGCATAGTGTAACATTCTAAAACATCTTAATTTCCTTGCAAAGTGTTTGAGCACTCACTTACACATACAGTAATAGCAAAATATATTTACATTCCATAGAGTTTAAAAAACTTAAATCTGACTAAAAATATATATATATATATTAAAAAATACAGAAAAATTTAGTGCTTTCTTCAGCTTAATTGTGTGAATATACCCTGCCTTCTAATTGTTTTTAGTGATTGACTTCAATTAAAAAAAATTCCATACATGGTGTAGTTACAAAATACTATGTCAGTTTTTAATGCTAAAGTCTGTTTTAGACATTGCTTTCTATGCATATTTGAGAACCAGAATATGTGAGCAGACTGTATCTCAAAAGTATTTAGTGTTTTTTTTAATGTTTAACACTGTTTAATGTTTAATGTTTTTTAATGTTTAACACTGTTTAAATTAAAACCAGACATTTAAGCTAAGATCCTCTAATGTCCTATACCAAGGAAATTAATCAGCATTTTGAAATCATTTTAAACAACATAGTGCTCCTCTTTCTATAAGATTTTCCTCCGAAGGATCATGGGTAATAATCAATTTGTAAGGAAATAGGAATTATCTGTGAACAATTTTAATTGTTCTCAACAAAAACATGCCAACACACCCTGGCAAGGCTGAAATATTTATAAATGTTTTAAGCTGAACTGTCTATAAATCAATGTGTTTCCATTATTCTCATAGGATTTAAATGTGAACAATTTTTAAGACATGAGATCATGGTGATTAAATGGTTAACTCAATATGTTTAGTTAACAATTTGCTATTCCTGAGGAATGATGAGTTTTTTGATTCTTTTGATGCTCCAGACAATTGAACACTTGGCCTAGATTTTTTTTTTTTTCACAGTCCTTTCAGTCCTTCCTATAGGATAGGAATACTTTTCTGCCCTTGGTCAAATTTGTTGTAACAGAGAACTGATAGCCAGGTAGAACTGCTTAGCTGTGCCCAGTATTGGCTATGCTTTTATCAAGACCAGGCAGACACTCATTATCCTGGGAACCAAGGATGTTTGTCCCTACCTTTCAGAAGCCAACTTTTACAGTATTATTAGGTGACCAAGAATAAGAAATAGATTGTACATAGGAAGAGAGAGATGAAGTCCATGAAAGGCCTATCAAGAAGTAGGTCTGATGTTAAAGAGATTCAGACTCAATTCTGGAATTTAGAAGCCTAGATTCTTGAGACATTTGAAAGAACTTGGGGAAAAATCAAGAACCCACAGAACAAGCCAGAAGAGTCTGAGCTTAAGACTGCCTTGTTTTGCAAAGAAGTGTTATTTGGGACCTTGATTATTAAAAAAAAAAAAAAACAAGAACAAACTCTATCATCAAGTAAGATTTAGTTCTAAGACTATAAGGATGATATTACAACAAAAAATTGATTAACATAGACCTTGATTATTTCAACAGTGGTTAAAAGCAGTATTATTGTATATGAAATGATATTCAAAGAGAAAAGTATTGTCTTCACTTGCACAACAAAACACCATATTCAAATTAAAAGATGAAAATCATTCCATATCATACATAAAAAGCCTTACCTGAAAATTTAAATGAAGAAGATTCTATACACAAAGACCCAGTTTTGCCCTTTAACTTCTGATGTAAAATGGTTTCAACACTATCCCAAAATTTTGCCGCACCATTTATATAACAGGATTTAAACTTCAGCACAGCATGTATTATCACTTTTCCTTTGGCTCGGCTGCAGAACAGAAACAGACAAAGAAATTACTCCTTTATCATTCTTAGTGGAGTCATTCTCTCGTTTGTTAACCAGAGCTCCTGGCAGATATTCCAGTTCCTCCCAAGGGAGTGAAAATGGACATGGTGAACAGTAAAGAGAGTGTGATCTAGACTTAATGGGAACTGAATTTGTATTCTAGATTCACTATTTGCCAGCTCCTTGACTACAGCATGGAGTATCGTACTCTGTATATTATAGAGATGGCTTTTCATTTCTATAATGGAGATGATATTATTGACTGAGTTATTGTAAACACCATATAAGATAATGCATGTGGAGGTATTGTGAAAAATCTCAGAATGCTGTGCAAAAATTATTAATATAAATGTATCTATGTATTATAACTGCACTATGGACTTTGTAGGAAGAACCAAGAGCAAATAACAAAATGAGATGTAAAAGGTAAGATGAGAGAATCGTTTATTATTTATTATTTTTTTAGTGGAGGGACAATTTGCAAGAGTGGGCTAGTTCTTCTGTAATGAAGAGATATGGAAAGTTTACTTTTCTTTGGGCAAAGCCAGTTAGCAAACTGAGATGGCCTAAGATCTCCCTTTCACCCCAGCCTTTAAAAACCCTATGGTGCTCTGCTTCAAGGAAGTTAGGATTTAATTCTGGCTTTTCTACCCTGTTGCAAAAGCCTTAAACAATGTCTTCCTTGTTTGTTCAACTCTGGTGCAATTTGTGGTTTGACAGCCCTGTGGTGGGAACAATTCTGGCATGTTTATTGGAGGAATAATACCAGGTCTGTGTGGATTTCAAATGTTGAATGAGGACAAGGCTATGAGATGAAGTCAGAGAGAAGCAGCGCTGGGTCAAATGCTGTATATAAGGAGCATGGCATTTGTGGGAAACTGCCAGAGGATGCTAAGTAGGGGGATGATGTCCTCTTCCAATTCACTTTGGTTGCTGTGTAGAGAATGCGTAATAGAAGGAGTAAAAGCTGAAGATTAGACCAGCTGATGCAGTAATCTAGATATGACTGCTTGGGTTCAACTACAGCTTTATTACATATTAACTGTGTGACCTTGGCAAGTCATTTAACCTGCGTTTGCTTCCATTTCCTCCTCTGCAAAATGAGAAACTAATATATACATATCACACAGGGCTTCTATCAGGTTAAATGGGTTAAATAAAGTTCTCTGGGGGTTCTGGTTAAGAGCATGGATTATTTAAAAATCAATCAAGAAAATTAAATAGTACAAGTTCCAGTTTTAGGAAGGGGTTTATTCCAAAGCATAGTAACTTTTCTATTTGTGCTTGTGGTTATTATTTTTTCATATCTGTTACGGGTTACCTGTTCCTTACTAGCGTTTGGATAAACATGTTTGCTGCCAGAAAATAGCTGTGGAATTGGATTTCTAGAAGGGCAGGAAGGTAAGGTAAAGGAGTGAAGCTGGTTGGGTGTAAATACATATGCATACATTGTGGGAGTGTTAGGGCCTGCTGCAAACAGTGCAACTTCAGAATATTGTTGCCACGTGGGAATGTGGGTCCTATGTTGTTAGATCTTTTGATTTTTTTTTTAGCACATTCTGATAATTCTGCTTTTTATGTGAAATTTCCAAATTTTTACATTTAACCCACGATTGTAAGCAAGGTTTTCCACATTGTCTGCCACTAGTCTGCTACTCTTGGGTCAGGGATTCTGTACACAGCTCTCTTATCTTACCCATTCTCACACTGACACCTTCTCTTGATTTTAGATTTGCTTTTAGACTTTGTGCCTTCAAACAAAAAGTAAACCCATTTAACCTTTACCCAATACTCACCATCAGCAAGAATTCTTGGTTCTGGCTTAATAATTTTACAACAGACCTTGAATTCCTTTTTTTTCACATTTGAAAATGCTAGTCATTTTGAAGCCTTAAATTTAACCTTTCAGTTATATAATAAGCAAAGATAGTCTGTTGAATATGAGATATGAAGGCAAAGGAAAAGTTTATTCTCTGTGCCTCTCAGGCTGTTTTACATACCTTACTTGGACAACATGAGATTTGACATACTGTCTTCTTAGTTTGGATTCATGAAATGTTTCATTTATCTGTTAAAAAATAAAATAAATAATAACTTATGTTTTCTTTTTTAATTTTTAAGTTTTCATTGTGGAGAACTTCAAATATACAAAAACTGTCTAGTATATGGTGAACCCCATGTATCCACCATTCAGCCTCACCACTTATCAATAAACGGCCAAACCAGTTTCATCTTACTACCACCACATCCTAGGAATTAAATAATTCCTTAATATCATCAAATACGTAGTGTTAAAAATTCTGCAGATCATGACCCGCTTAAGAAAGATATGCAATGTGTGTTAAACAGGTGGTTATTTTGGGGGAAAATTACGTTTATATTAGCTCAATTAATTCATAGATGTCCGCAAATCCATAAATTACATGGCAAGGTGAGGCAAAAATATTTGCTTCCTAATAGTAACATGATAGGGCAGAATAGTCCTTTTGAAGAGGTGTCAATTCAAAGGTCCAACTGATAAAATTTGTCTTCCATGTTCAGCCTTCTATTGAACATCAATGGCATAAGACTGAACAGAAGTGTCCCCATAAGGAGATGTTCCTAAAACTTCTGTACTATGGCAGTCCCTCTTCATGTCTGGACTGCAAACCATTTCCCCTGCTCCTTCAGTTAGGGGCTACTGATGGGCTCAAAGCAGGATATGTAGAAATATCTTAGAGAAATTTTATGTAAGAATCATTTTCTCAGCTGTTCTAATGGATGATTTCTCACAGCAGGACCTTCACAGAGCACCAGACAAAAAGTTGCACTGTCCATGACTTTCACTTTGTCAAAGACAGTCTTTCAAAGCAATAATTCATTATTGGAATTGTGAAGATTTAATTTATATATTTCCTCTTGCTCCAAAGCAATTGGGATGTGTTAATTTATTCAGTAAGTATCTATTGAAATAAAATTCTGAACAAATTAGATACAACCATACTTTCTTGGAGATTAAATGAAGGAGACAGATAATAAGCAGAACAAGAAATAAATATATAAATATGATAATTTAACACAGGGCTAGGTGATATAAAAATGTTAAAGTAATACAATGGAGTGATTCAGGGAACAGTATTTGAATGGTCAAATGAGGCCACTTTGAAGAGGTGACATTTGAATGAGCCCTGAAAGATGTAAAGCTGACAATCAAGGGGAGAAGAATATTCTAGATGGAGTGAACAGCAGGTGATGTGATCCTAAGTAAGAATGAGATTGGTATATTTGAGGTATAGAAGCAAAGTTGCCATAACTCAAGTAAAGTGAGCAAGGGAGTGAGTGTATAAATTGAGGTTGCCCAAGTAGGTGGATGAGATTACAGAGACCTTATTTGGCCACAGTAGTAAGTTTAGATGTTATTCCTAAATACAGTGAATGAGGGAATCCTGACAAGATGGTAACTAAACTACTGTATTTTTCTTCTATTTCCAGTTGAATACTCTGGCTCTTCTGGGGCCAGGTGGAATTGGGTTTTATAGGAAACGTGGAAACAGGACAGTAATGAGAAACCTTCTTTTCCACGGGTCAGGGAAGAACCTAGAGGACTGTCTGAGAGTCCTGTGTATGGATAGAATCATAACAGGCCCTGGGGAGATCTTGGCCAACAGAGGTTTGTGGATGCCCCAGGCTAAAGTTGGCACTGGACTGTGTGAGTGGGTTTCCATGGCCCCACAGAGGCTAAGAAGGAACCATAATGGGGTGGGGTGGGGTGTGTGAAGCCTCCTTGCTCCTGATGCTAGGCTAGTAGTGGGCAGAAAATGGGGAGCTGGAAGACTTCCTCCTGGGTCCTTGGTATGGAGAGGCAGAGAGCCTGCTGCCCGACCTTCTGCCTGCAGGATTTAAGAACATCTCACCTTTCCATCCTGTAGGATTGCCTCCAACAACAAGACGGTGACCCAAATAAGCCAACAAGGAAAAATGATAAAGCAAGTAAAGAAACCCAACAGCCAGAGAAAGGAAGTAACAGATTAGGCGCTCATCAAAACAAAACTTCTGGAGGAAACCGCAACCTTAACAACAACGGCCGAAAAAAGCACACATAAGAACATTCAGGCACATCAGAAAAAGACCATGTGGTACTGAAAACCACAATTTATAAGTTAGAAAATTTAGAGGGTCAATTAAAAAAGGTAAGTGTTCCTCTTGAGATCCAAATAGAATAAATATTTTAAAACAGTAAAATTTAAAAAGAAGAAAACAATGAGTGAAAATAAGCAAAACACTTAGATCATGGTTCCAGAAGAAGTGGCTACAAATAATAGGACCTTGAAAAGAGAAAATGAAAACGATGAAGGAAATGTAATAATAATAATAATAATAATAATAATAATAATAATAATAATAAAAACAGTAGTGGGAGAAAATTTTTCTGAGTTAAATAAATATCAAAATCTGAAGATTCAAAGGGATAGACATTTTTAGGCAGATTTGGCGTATCAGGAGAATTTTTGAATTTAGATACAAAAAAAATCTCTACAAACTTCCATATCAAAGGAAAAATATATCAATAGAAGAAATAGAATCATATCTCATCTGTCACATTGAAGGTGGAAGCTGGTGGAATAATATCCTCATACTCAGAGAGAAAAAGCTGACAATTCAACAATCCTATTCCCACTCAAGATATAATCGCTAGTTAGAGTAAAAGAAAGATATTTATGGATATTCAAGAATCTAGTAATATATCATTCACATGTCACAACTGAGAAAAATACATGACTAAAGATTCTAGAAAAGCAAGATATAAATCAGAATTGAACTCTCAATAGAGAAGAGAAGGAGAAGAGGGAAGAAATACTGAGCAATGAAACATGAGGGGGGCATGTGTGTGTGTGTGTGTGTGTGTATGTTCAATACAACAAATGTGTAATTTAAATGCTTGCAGTAGAAGCAACATACTTTAAGAAACATCCTAACAACAGTTAAGAACTTGAGGTACTATCTCAGCAAAACCTACTTATAAGAATAGGAAGGGAAGGCAGGGGAGGGAGGGAAAATAAGTTTTAAAAAGCCTTATCAGGAGTGGGGAATGGAAATGGGGTTAGGTAAGGAAAATCGTGTTTTGATGGTGCTAATAACTTTTTTAATAATAGAAGAATATTTATCTAACTTTGAGTTCCAGGACAGTTAACTATTAACTAAGAATACTGAAACTCTCAAGAGGGAAAAAATAGAATGAAAAACAATGTAAATCAGCAAAAATAAGGACAAGAAAATGGAAAAAAACCCAAACAATCACCATTATTTACTTAAAGCAAAATGGAGAAATAAAATCAGATAAATTACCTATTCCAAATAAAGAGAATAGATAAATTTTTGTCATTAAAGAATCTATTAAATGGTATTCAAAAGTAAAATCTAGTTAGGAGAATAAGGAAGGATACACACTACTTTGTTAATATGGATTACTTTGAAGTGGAGTTTGCAGATATGTGTAGAGGGATAGGGAGGAATGGTAAAAAATAAGCAGAAAAGAAAAAAGAAGTCTGTACTTAAAAAATCCATTTTATGTGTTTTGATCCTATTCTTCCATTTATGTAAGTTTTAATTTTTGATTTCTTTTCTTTTTATGTTTATATCTTTACATAAATATGAATGAGCTTGAAAGTCTTTGGAAGGTTTTTAAGCTGGTAACTGATGTGATTTGATTCTTATTTTTTAAAGACAACTTTAGCTACTGTGTGGAAAATAGATTACAGGGAGGTTAGGCAAACACAAAAGAAACCAGTTAGGAGGCAGCTGTAGGAGCTCAGGCAAGAAAAATGATAAGGGCTGCAATTCAGGAGACAAGCAGATAGATTAAAGTTGTATTTTGGTGGTGAAGTTAATAGAATGTACTGATTTGTTGGTCTAGAGGAGTATTCCTTTGTTGAGTTTTTAGATTGAGCAAATGGGCTGATTTTGGTGTTATTTACTAAGATGGGTAAGACTCTGGGAGAAACAGGTCTTGGGGTAAAGATCAGTAGTTCCCTTTTTGGAGTTATCAGTGTGGATGGCTTTTAAACAGTTTGGATGAGTAAGTTAGAGAGAGTACAGACTGAGGAGAGAGAAGAAAAAAGGAAGGGGAAAGATGGAGAAGGGAGAAGAGGGGAGGACTCTAGACAAGGCAGAGGGGACCACCTATAATTACAGATCTACAGATGATAAGGAACCAGCAAAGGCAGCTGGAAAAAGCAGCTAATGAAGAAGAAAATATGGCAAAGAAAGTATTTTAAAATCCGAAAAGAGAAAAGTTTCAGAGAGGAAGATAAGTAATGATGAGAAGTTCAAGTAGGAAGTGAAACATTATGCTGTATACCAGGAATTGACACACTGTAACTGATTATACTTTTAATTGGAAAAAAAAGTGACCATCAGATTTGGTAACAGTGAGGTCTTTAGTGACCTTTGTAGGAGTAGTTTAATGGGGTGGAGAGAAAGGAATTCCAGGTGGACTGGGTTAAAGTGAGAGCAGGTGACAAGGAGGTGGAAACGGCAATCATATCTAACTTTTTCAACAAAATTTTACTGAGAAAGGAAGCAAGAAAATGATGCTAGAAGAGAACAGAGTCAAGAGCAATGTTTTTAGAAGATGACAGTGTGTGAGCAAGATACTGATATCTCTGAAGAAAAGACCCTGAAATACTGCACTGCACTGTAGAAGAGTAATAGTATTACACTGTTTTGTTTCCTGTGCAAAAGAACATCCTAAGAAAAGAGAATAATATAGCTATTATATGCTCAGGATAGTTCAACTGTTGTCAGTTCTCTTAGGCTGAGAAACATTTCTCCTGATTTGTAAATCTACATTTTCTCTTCAGGTTGTACATTATTTTCTCTCACTTCTCATGAATCCCCTGTTCACTGACTTTTGTTCCCCAAATATTATTTGAATATGAGGAGATGATTGGGGCAATAGATCCAGGGAGCATCCATAGCTACAAGGAAAAGACATACTAAGTGAAAAAATTAGTACCACAGACTGTGGTTTCTGTAGGTATTCAGAGACAGGAGGCAACATTTTGAGTTGCAGTGGTTAGATAATAGGATCCTAGAATTTGTAGGAATAAATCCACAGATTCAAAGAATTTAAATCTACAAGTGACCTTATAAATAATCTTAACTGGTCCTATTCTTCAAAAAAGTGAACAGAATCTTGCACAAGCTGTTTATATAATCAAGTGATTATGCCAGAAACACAAATAATATTACTTATATTTTCCAGATGGCTAGCTGATTGTCCCAACACTATCTATTGAATTTGAAATAACATCTTTACCATAAACTAAAGTATTGTATTGAACATATAATTTATTTGGACAGGATCAATATAATTAAAATAATGAGTCTTCCTTACAGGAACATTTTTTTTTCTATTTATTCTTTTATGTTGTTTAGTAAGATTATATCTTTTTATTCATATAGGTTTTACACAATTGTGTTAGTTTTATTCATGTATAGCTTATAGTTTTAGTTGCTATTAAATGGAATTTAAAAATAATAACTTTTATATTTTGTTATTTTTGGTGATTAAGGAAACTGTTACTTGTTATGTGTTGGTAAAAACTCTATTATTGCTACCAGTAATTTTTCGATTAGGTATCTTGAATATTTTAAGTACATGGTAATATTGTTGGTAAATAATGATCCTTTTTCTTCATTCTTTTCAAAGAACACGTATTACTTCCTTTCCTTTTTCTAATTGCATTAGTGTGAACATCTAGTAGAATGTTTGATTCAGCCCTTTAATTAATTTACATTATATTATTTCCTGTGGAAATAACTAATTTCTTAAATTAATTAATTAATTAGTTACCCACTCTGGCTTTCTCTCATAACCTTTGCTGTCTCTGATTTTGAGTTCATTCCAAGCTCCTGCTGGGAATACTCACTTTCTTAGAGGCTAGTGTTTTATGTCCAGAGTGTTGTGAATTTGCTGGCAACTGTGCTGCTGTGATTTTACTCTTACGCAGAGCTCTAGGTTTTACCTTCCAGAAACTCTTCATTCTTTCAGTCCATTGGTAGCAACATTTCTATCATTGTTAGACATTTTGGGGTTTTGTTTGTTTGTTTGTTTTCTATCATTTCAGTGAGATTTGAAGAAAGTGAGGGATAAACGCTTGTTTTAATTAGCAATCTTGTTTTGGAAGTCATTTGGTGAATGGTTAGATAATGGAGAAGGAAGAGTCAAAATTGGCTTTAACGTATAGTGACTAGTGAGTTGGGAGAGTGGGAATACCATAAACTGAAACCAGGGTAAGAGACTAGACTGAAGACCAAAAATGATGCCTGCTGAATGATACTCTTGCTTTTAAAAATAGGCTTCAGTATGAACTCAGACACCTAGCCCTAGAATATATTATTTGTTTAATGAGGTATTTGTTTAATAAGATGGATGCTGTAGAACCAGTTTTTGATATGGCATTGTTTCCAAATCAAAATATGTATAGCTAAACTTGTAATGCTTTTAGTTAAGGTTCTCTCTCTCTCTCTTTTTTAAGATAAGTTATTCATATTTTGTTTTAGTGCCCTTAATTTCTCCATTCCCCACCTCCTTTTTCAGATGGAGGTACTGGGTATTGAACCCAGGACCTCATGCATGCTAAGCATGTGCTCTACCATTGAGCTATACCCACCCTCCTCCATCACTTTTTTTTTTTTATTGTATTCATCTTCCCAAGCCTCACAATAGATCAAAAGATCAACACACACCTTAAATAATACCAAAGCTTGCCATCCTTAGCGTGAATAGTAACTGCAGGCTTAGGGTGTTCCCGGAAGCTGTAAGGAGGACTTATAGGAATTTTTCCAGTAATACTCATGCAATTCCTATTTTTAATAAGGTCAGTTTCTTGGCAAACCTTGGAGGAAAAGGGTTGTCAGATATTTGACCTGAAACCAAATGCCAAGTTTCAGAAAATGACTTAGGATTATTGGGCAGGGCCTTGAGCAGGGGTTTCGGAACTAATCATTTCCCCAGAAGTAAGGAAGAACAAGATTAGAAATTCAAATGGAAGTCAAAAGACACACATATCACAAACTCTGAATCTTTCATACCACATGGACTTAATTTTTTACTTTTCCCAGCTCCTTCACCTTATTCCATTCTGTTCCCTCCTTTTTCCCTGAAGAAAAATACGCAAATGTTTTCCAAGTCACCATTTAGGCAAGTGAGGGCAAGGAGGTTCTAGACTATACTGATGGGAAGATCTTCAGAATGATGAACACAAGGATGAGTCTATTAACTGAAAAATCATGATCATTTACGTTATGGTATTAAAACCACTTCTTTGGGTGAGAAATTGGTCATTACAATACTTATCAAATATAGGAGGCTTAACATACCAATCAATACATGTTTTAATAAAGAGGAACCTGACCAAAGCCCAAAGACATGGTTATACATAAGGGGTTGTCTTTCGAAAAATCTCAGACTAAAGTGGATGTTCTGAAGATCAATAAAAATAATTATATCACATGAGGGAAAGAAAAAATTCCAGAAAGTAACTGGAGTCCCTAAACCAATTATTTAGTGTAGTTAACTATATAGTATTCTTTAACATATTCTTTTATAATTAATTTTTATATAAGAATCCAGGTATTTCAAATTCTCTCTTTCAAGTAAACTTAAAAATATATAAGATAACTTTTTTTTGGTGGTGTTGTTATGTTGTTAAATTATACTTTAAAGTGTGTAACAAAGGATTATAATATGATATGTTGTTATAGAGGCAGAAGAATACTACTCCCACGTGACAAATATCCTAAAAGTGGACACAAAAGATATAGCACATGTCTGCTAGTTTGATAGTCCCAGATGTGGAGTGAAAGTTGGGTCTATGGTCCCTTCTGCTACTTTATAGTAACCACCCCGCAACCATGTCTGCGGACATCCTGTCCTGAGCATCCAGTATTTATTTCTTCTATCCTTATTTTCAAATTATAGAAAAGAAAACTAGTGCATCAGTAATTTTTGTAAGCTTTCTTCATATCAATTAATATATAAATAGTATCTCTGTAACGTTGGTTTCATTTCTTAAATTAAACCTTGGATCTTTTCAGTTCCTTCATGGTTAGAAACTTATGCACAATGATTTTCATTTACTATGTCAGAGAAATATTTTGTTTTTAAAATAGTCTGGGTTAGAAGGTACAGTAATCTTGAATTTAGGACCACTGCTGGAATTTTAGATTTCTGATAAATTTTGAAGGGCATGAAACTGAATGAACACTAACATAATTTTTACTGAAACTAAAACATTGCTAACCCATATTAGATGAAATAGAAACCATGCATATTATCCTTCACGTTATTAACCTTTTAAAAATTACATAATTCTAATTCTAATGAACTCCATATATAATGTCATTTGGTAAGCTGCAAGGAGAGGCATATACATAAATGTGCATATGCTCATACCAGGTTTAGGCTAGCTCAGCAGAAAATCTGTTACTTGATGAATGTCCTGGTTATATAATGACCAAAGATGCCCCCTCCTCTTGGATACTCTGGTAAGTAGTTTGATGTATGAACTTGGCTGACGTATTTTATCTGGGTAATTTTAGATACCTTACACATATCAGGTATCATTTTGGTCATCCATAATCTACCACATTTGTATGTGAAAATCACACAGAATTTAGTTAAACATTTTGAAATATTTGCCTGGTCTTGTGAAAACTGATGTAATCTGAAATGTGCTTGAGATTTTATAATATTTACATGCTTATTAATTTTAGGGATATACATTATAAAGAAGATGAATCCAGTATGACTGGGTAAATTAACCTCTTTGTGCCTCAGTTTCTTCACATGGAAAATGGGAATGTTGGGAGAACCAAATAAGTTAATCTATAAAGTGCTTAGACCAGTACTGACAATCAGTAAAGCTAATTTTTATTGTTAAGGTACTGCCTCACTCCTAAATTTTAGAATTTCTGTTCACTGTAATTGAGCATCGTATCTGATGGAGAGGTACCAAAAAAAAAAAAAAAAAACCCAACATCTCTCTTTATTCAATTTCTTTTCTCCTTTTAGAGTGAATCATCACAAGAATTATTTAATGGAAATCTTCAGAAGAAGAAACATAGGCTGTAGGCATTATAATAATGACTAATAGATAAGTTTGATGAATGATTCACAACTCCATTTGGTACATGCTATTATTTACTTATGAATGTTGTGTATTTGGTAATAGTTATAATACAAGGAGTATTGTATTAAATGAAAATAGAAAGGCATATAAAAGCAGGTGCTCTGACGCATGTCAATGAAAAAGTAGGAGAAATAGTTGGTGGCTGGTTTTTTTTTTAACATTTTTTATTGATTTATAATCATTTTACAATGTTGTGTCAAATTCCAGCGTTCAGCACAATTTTTCAGTTATTCATGGACATATACACACTCATTGTCACATTTTTTTCTCTGTGAGTTATCATAACATTTTGTGTATATTTCCCTGTGCTATACAGTGTAGTCTATTCTACAATTTTGAAATCCCAGTCTATCCCTTCCCACCCTCCACACCCCTGGTAACCACAAGTCTGTATTCTCTGTCTGTGAGTCTATTTCTGTCCTTTATTTACGCTTTGTTTTTGTTTGTTTGTTTGTTTTTGTTTTTGTTTTTTAGATTCCACATATGAGCGATCTCATATGGTATTTTTCTTTTTCTTTCTGGCTTACTTAGAATGGCATTCTCCAGGAGCATCCATGTTGCTGCAAATGGCATTATGTTGTCGGTTTTTATGGCTGAGTAGTATTCCATTGTATAAATATACCACCTCTTCTTTATCCAGTCACCTGTTGATGGACATTTAGGCTGTTTCCATGTTTTGGCTATTGTAAATAGTGCTGCTATGAACGTTGGGGTGCAGGTGTCATCCTGAAGTAGATTTCCTTCTGGATACAAGCCCAGGAGTGGGATTCCTGGGTCATATGGTAAGTCTATTCCTAGTCTTTTGAGGAATCTCCACAGTTTTCCATAGTGGCTGCACCAAACTGCATTCCCACCAGCAGTGTAGGAGGGTTCCCCTTTCTCCACAGCCTCTCCAGCATTTGTCATTTGTGGATTTTTGAATGACGGCCATTCTGACTGGTGTGAGGTGATACCTCATTGTAGTTTTGATTTGCATTTCTCTGATAATTAGTGATATGGAGCATTTTTTCATGTGCTTTTTGATCATTTGTATGTCTTCCTTGGAGAATTGCTTGTTTATGTCTTCTGCCCATTTTTGGATTGGGTTGTTTATTTTTTTCTTACTGAGTTGTATGAGCTGCTTATATATTCTGGAGATCAAGCCTTTGTCGGTTTCACTTGCAAAAATTTTCTCCCATTCCGTAGGTTTTCTTCTTGTTTTATTTCTGGTTTCCTTTGCTGTGCAGAAGCTTGTAAGTTTCATTAGGTCCCATTTGTTTATTCTTGCTTTTATTTCTTCTAGGAGAAAATTTTTTAAATGTATCTCAGATAATGTTTTGCCTATGTTTTCCTCTAGGAGGTTTATTGTATCTTGTCTTATGTTTAAGTCTTTAATCCATTTTGAGTTGATTTTTGTATATGGTGTAAGGGAGTGTTCTAGCTTCATTGTTTTACATGCTGCTGTCCAGTTTTCCCAACACCATTTGCTGAAGAGACTGTCTTTATTCCAATGTATATTCTTGCCTCCTTTGTCGAAGAAGAGTTGACCAAAAGTTTGTGGGTTCATTTCTGGGCTCTCTATTCTGTTCCATTGGTCTATATGTCTGTTTTGGTACCAATACCATGCTGTCTTGATGACTGTAGCTCTATAGTATTGTCTGAAGTCTGGGAGAATTATTCCTCCAGCCTCTTTCTTTCTCTTCAGTAATGCTTTGGCAATTCTAGGTCTTTGATGGTTCCATATGAATTTTATTATGATTTGTTCTAGTTCTGTGAAATATGTCCTGGGTAATTGGATAGGGATTGCATTAAATCTGTAGATTGCCTTGGGCAGTGTGACCATTTTAACAATATTGATTCTTCCAATCCAAGAGCATGGAATATCTTTCCATTTTTTAAAGTCTTCTTTAATTTCCTTCATCAATGGTTTATAGTTTTCTGTGTATAATTCTTTCACCTCCTTGGTTAGATTTATTCCCAGATATTTTATTACTTTGGGTGCTATTTTAAAGGGGATTGTTTCTTTACTTTCTTCTTCTGTTGATTTATCGTTAGTGTAAAGAAATGCAACTGATTTTTGAACGTTAATTTTGTAACGTGCTACCTTGCTGAATTCTTCAATCAGCTCTAGTAGCTTTTGTGTGGACCTTTTAGGGTTTTCTATATATAGTAACATGTCATCAGCATATAATGACACTTTTACCTCTTCTTTTCCAATTTGGATCCCTTTTATTTCTTTCTCTTGCCTGACTGCTGTGGCTAGGACTTCCAGGACTATGTTGAATAGGAGTGGTGATAGTGGGCATCCTTGTCTTGTCCCAGATTTTAGTGGGAAGCTTTTGAGTTTTTCACCGTTGAGTACTATGCTGGCTGTAGGTTTGTCATATATAGCTTTTATTATGTTGAGATATGTTCCCTCTATACCCACTTTGGCGAGAGTTTTTATCATAAATGGGTGTTGAATTTTATCAAATGCTTTTTCTGCATCGATTGAGATGATCGTGTGGTTTTTGTCCTTTCTCTTGTTGATGTGATGTATTACACTGATTGATTTGCGTATGTTGAACCAGCCTTGTGTCCCTGGGATGAACCCCACTTGGTCATGATGTATAATCTTTTTTATGTGTTGTTGGATTCTATTTGCTAAAATTTTGGTGAGGATTTTGGCGTCTATGTTCATCAGTGATATTGGCCTATAATTCTCTTTTTTTGTAGTGTCTTTGCCTGGTTTTGGTATCAGGGTGATGGTGGCTTCATAGAATGAGTTTGGGAGTATTCCCTCCTTTTCAATCGTCTGGAAGAGTTTGAGAAGGACTGGTATGAGTTCTTCTTTGTATGTTTGGTAGAATTCCCCGGTGAAGCCGTCCGGTCCTGGACTTTTATTTGTAGGGAGGTTTTTAATTGCTATTTCTATTTCCTTTCTAGTGATTGGATTGTTCAAGTGTTCAGATTCTTCTTGATTCAGTTTTGGTGGACAGTATGTTTCCAGAAACTTGTCCATCTCCTCTAGGTTATCCAGTTTGGTTCCATATAGTTTTTCATAATATTCTCGTATGATATTCTGTATTTCTATTTTGTTTGTTGTAATTTCTCCATTTTCCTTTCTTATTTTGCTAATTTGTGCTCCCTCTTTTTTCTTCTTTGTGAGTTTGGCCAGAGGTTTGTCGATTTTATTTACTTTTTCAAAAAACCAGCTTTTGGTTTGGTTGATTTTTTCTATGGTCTTGTTAATCTCTATTGTATTTAATTCCTCTCTGATCTTTATTATTTCCTTCCTTCTGCTGTTTTTTGGGGCTTTTTGTTCTTCTTTTTCTAATTCATTCAGGTGGTGGGTTAAATTGTTTATTTGAGATTGTTCTTCTTTTTTGAGGAAGGCCTGTATCGCTATAAACTTCCCTCTTAGCACTGCCTTTGCTGTGTCCCATAGGTTTTGAGTGGTTGTGCTTTCATTATCATTTGTCTCAAGGTATTTTTTAATTTCAGCTTTGATTTCCTCATTGATCCATAGTTGGTGGCTGTTTTAATACAGGTTGAGTTAGGGACTGGGAATGAAGGCTGCTAAGGGAACCTGAAGCAAGATGTCAGGATTGGTGGTTGATCAACCAAGATGGTATGATAATTGATCAGACTGGTAGTTTTAGAATATTTATTTGTGAAGTAAACATAGGTTAGTTGATTTGAACATGTTGATTTGAATTTATAGCAGAAACGGTGAATTTCTTAGTGTAGGCATATTTGGAGTTATTTAAAAATTGTATTTAATTTTGTTATATACTTAAAATGTATTAAGCCTATTAATCATACTCAGATAATTGTTTTAGATTTTTTTAAGGAATTATAGAATAATAGGACTTCTGCTAAGACTATGGCATATTTAACCTTACGTAAATGTCAAGAGCATTCCCATGATATAGGTATTTATCATCTCATTTTTAGTTGAGGAAAATGAGGTGTGGGAAGATAAAATGACTTGTCCAAGGAGCTTATCTATGCGGCTAGTAAATGGCTAAACTTAGACTTGAACAAGGACTCTGAGTCCAAAGCCTATTTGTTAATCATTGGGTTATACTGCTTCCTTGCCATTTTCTTTGGGGATTTTCTTTCTTCATTTTCTATATACTAACTCTTATTATAATGGCAAAAGCACACCAAGACTTTTAAGGTCTTCAGATTTATTAGAAACTCAAAGGTAGTAGAATGCTATGGAAAAACTGTAAGATTTAGTCAGAGAGAGCTAGGTCTGAAAATGTCCTGTCAGGAATCTTCTCAGGGAAATGGAAGATGAATGATGCCACCACGGCTCTTGGCAGAATTTGGTTTGGTTGACAGAATTATATGAGTTAGTTAGAGTGGTATCTTTGATAAAGGAAGCTTATTTCCAAGCAGCAGTCAAGATTCTTCATTAGGTCTTTAGTTCAGTAAAGGTTGACTTATAACAAAGCATATTCTTAAGTAGACATTTAACAATTTTCACATACACTGAGGATCAACAAGATGCTCTTTATATTAGGCTGTATTTTAGGCTCTTCTACACTGACCATTTCTCCTACTTGAAGGGCTGCTTAAGTTAAGAGCAGAAACAAGTTGGCCTTGGTCAGGTATCTTGGAGGTAGAATAAGTTTCATTCATTTAACTTATTAATACATTAGAAATATTCTTTGACTATCTATCACATCAGGCATTTTTTAAGTGTTCTCAAAATGTGTCCCTCTTAAACTTTTTTTCTCCCTGTATGTTTTCTAACTGACTTTCTGACAGGGCTGACCACCCTAATTTAGAACTGAGGTAGTGGTAAGAAATTGTATGAAATCATCAGTCATCAACTTGGAAGGTGATTGCTAGGATTATGTCGTTTGAAGAAACAGCATTTAAAAAAAAAAATGCTAAGAAAAGAATTCCAACTTACCAAAGACACTATCTTTTTATTTAGGTCCATATATTCTTGTGAATATGGTTTTTCAAACTTGCTGTCATAGTCAATGTTATTGACTTTAAAGTTGATGTGGTAGTAGAAAGGTGTCTTTCCTGAGAAGGAAAAAAAAAGAAAAAATAGCTCTCACTTTGGTCATCATGTAACTGTTTTCATTCTTAACAAAATTATGTGAAATAGAATACTCTGATGAAATTTCAGGTAACTCAACATTTAAATAGTCTTAATTCTTAAGTGATTGTTGAAATAACTTTGATATGTTTATTAAATTATAACCTTGCCCAAGAATGTATTCATAAATTTTAATGCAAAATTTCAATGTGCCAACTTTCAAGTTTGGGCAATCTGAAGACAGATATGTTATTTTGAGATGAAATTATATTAAAGCATAGGTAATTATTTTAGTCTTTTTGGTCATTGCAGATGACATTTAGGAAAATCAGTGTTTTTTTTTCATTTATGAAGTACCTAGGAAATTAAAATGAATAAAAGAGAAAGAAAAATGAGGCATGACTTGTAAGTATTGCAATTTAAGTAAACAGAACAAAGAAATCAAATGTACAACTTTAGAAAAGTGAAGTGAAGGAAAAAGTTGAGGGCAAGGCTGGACAGTATTATTTTAATATGTCAAATATAGTAGAATTAAATTTTTTCTTGTAGCTTTCCTCAGGTCCCATTGCACCCCTGCAGTCCATAGACTGGGAAGGCACGTTGAGAGAGAGAGAGAAAAAGAGAAAGAAAGGGTTGGTCAGGGAGAGAGCAAGAGAGACTGAAAGGGGAAGAAAGAGGTGAGAAAGAGAAAGAAGGGAGACGAAAGGGAAGGGGGGGGTAAAATCATTTTGTAATATTCTGATGAAATTCTTCATGTGAGTAGTTACAGTTAGTTATTTAGAAAAATCCTTCCTATACATTCACATATAATAAAAAAAAAAGCAAAGTAAAATGAGATAGCATTTTGTTTGGATTACATTGGCAAAGATGACAAAAATAATAACACTCAGGCTGAAGTAGCTTCACTTAGACGAAATAGACTTTAAGCTAAAAATAGTAATAAGAAGCAAAGAAGGTCATTATATAATATTACATATATACATTATATGATATAATATAATATATATATATATAATATTACATAATATAAAGGGATCAATTCATCAAGAAGACATAGCAATCAGAAGTATAGATGCATCTAACACCAGAGCACCTAAATATATTAAGCAAACACTATAAGATCTAAAGAAAGAAAGAGATACAATACAATAATAGTAGGAAACTTCAGTAGCCCATTTTCAATAATGGATGGATCATCCAGAGAGAAAATCAACAAAGAAATGTTGGGTTTGAACCACACTTTAGACTAAATGGACCTAACAAACAAATATAGAACATTCCATCCAACAGCAGTAGAATACACATTTTCTCATAGAACATATTCCAGGATAAATCATATGACATGTCACAAAACAAATCTTAGAAAATTTAAGAAGGTTGAAATCATACCAACTATCTTCTCTTACCATAATGGTATGAAAGTAGAAATCAGTAACAGGAGTAAAGCTGGGAAATTCACAAATATATGGAATTTAAATAACGTACTCCTGAAGAACCAATGGTCCAAGAAGAAATTGAAAAAAAAAATTTAAAAATATCTTGAAACAAATTAAAATGGAAACACAACATACTAAAATCTATGGGATGACCCCAAAACAGTTCTAGGAGGTTATTTTATAGTGACAAACACCTACATTAAGACAAAAGCGAGATCTCAAATGAAAAGCCTAAACTTACACCTAAAGGAGCTAGGTAAAGAAGAACAAACTAAGCCCAAAGTCACCAGAAAGAAAGAAATAACAAAATCAGAGGAGAAATAAATGAAATAGAGACCAGAAAAACAATACAAAAAATCAAGTTTTTTTTTTGAAAAGATAGACAAGATTAACACAGTGCTGGCTTGACTAACAGAAAAAAAGGGAGAAGACTGAACTGAAGTCAGAAATGAAAGAGGAGACTTTGCACCTGATAGCACAGAAAAATAAAGATCATGTGATCATTTCAAGAGATGTAGAAAAAGCATCTGACAAAATACAACATCCTTTCATGTTATAAAAACCCATTGGGTCTGAAAGGAACAAACCTTAACATAATAAAGGCCATATATGACAAACTTATAGCCAGTACCATGATCAAGGGTGAAAGGTTGAAAACTTTTTCTCTAAGGTCAGGATCAAGATAAGGATGCCCACTCTCAAAACTCTTATTCAACATAGTACTGGAAGTCCTAGCCAGAGCAGTCAGAGGAGAGAAAGAAATAAAAGGCATCCAAATCAAAAAGGAAGAAGGAAATTGTCATTATTTGCATCTGAATGGACTCATATATAGATAAATCATATAGATTCCACCAAAAAAAATTCTTAAAACTAATTGAGTCACTAAAGTTGCCAGATACAAAGTCAGCTGTGTTTCTATACAATAACAATGAAACATCTGAAATAATATATAAGTATCTTGTGGTAATCATTTTGTAATATATAAGTGTATGGTGGTAACAATTTTTCAGTATGTAAGTGTATCAAATCAACTCATTGTACACCTTCAACTTACACAATGTTACATGTCAATTATATCTCAATAAAGCTGCAAAAAGAAAATTCCAAAGGAACATATAATGTTTTTATTATTATATATTTTTATTCATAAATACTGTACAGATTTTAATTTTTCTATTAGTAAATCAGGGTTGAAAATCTAGGGCATTAAGACAGTATTTTTATTAACTTCTTGGACCACTGTATAGCACAGGGAACTATAGTCAACAGCTTGTAATAACCTATAATGAAAAAGAATATGAAGGATATATAAATATATTTGTACAAATGAATCACTATGCTGTACACCAGAAATTAACACAATGTTGTAAATCAACTATACTTCATTTAAAAAAAATCCCATGTGGATTTTTAAGAACTATCATTATTTATGCCTTTTCCTATAGATTCTGTCAATCAGTCTCAGGGGAAACATCGATGTCGTTTTAAGTGCTCCAAGTGATTCCAAGGTGAGGTCAGAGTTAGGTATGAGGGCTCTCAAGCATATTTATGAGAGTTGAGTCCAGGCTTTGTTTCAAGGGAAGATAACAGGGTCTGCTGGATGTGGGTCTGATAGAGGCAGGTCAGTGCAGCCTACATTAGCTATTGTGTAGCAGAATATTGGGGCATCTGTGGGAAGGGAGGGTCCCTGAAAGACAGGGAAGGAGAAACTCAAAGCTTGTTCTCTATACAGGAACTCATTGTTTCTGAATCTCTTCTGAGACAGGGAAGAGTGGAGTTTCCTGAATTTCAAGGCCCTTCTGTCTGTGGCCATAGTGAAGCAGGTAAAGCGTCTGTGCCAGTGCCTTTAAGGGAAATTCTTAAGATGCAGGTGTTATTTCCCCACATAATCTTACCTCAGGAACGAACCTAGAGGAGAAAGAGGAAGAGGAAGAAATGGCAGATTCTAAGGTAAATGTTGTGCCCTTGGTTAGCGACTATGTCCTCCTTACCTCTTGAAATGCCATGGTTTTAGAAGACATAAAATTTTACTTCTGTACCTCTGGTGTTTCTGCCTACTAAGTTTGTTTTCAACTCCTTTTTTTAATTCCTGTGACAGTCAAGTTTAGCTCTTTAGAACACTTCTCCCCTATATTCCAGAGCCTTCTCTTTGTTTTCTCCATTGAGACTTCTGATGTGTCTTGAGCAATTCCCACCATGGCTGCAACTTAGAATCACCTGGAAAGCTGTTTCAAAAATACTCGTACACAAGCTCCACTCAAAGACGCTGTCTGGAATGGAAATTGTAACTATAGAAACTCACACAGGTGGTACTGATGTGCAGCCAAGGTTGAGAACCAGTGATCTAAAGGGAGACAGGTACACATACGAGACTCAGAGACAAATAAGTTCAGAGGTCAGTAACCCAGGTTCAGTATGTCACTTTAAGGTGTCAGGGACCCAGGCTCCTTCAATCCTACTGTGCTATGATGCAGTCAGGGTTAAAATGTATTACTCTAGATCAGGGATCAGCAAACTATGAAATCTAGCCCGCTGCCTAGTTTTGTATGGCCTGTGAGCTAATAAGGTTTTCTACATTTCTTAAAAGTTGAAAACAGTCAAAAGAATATTTTGTGACATGTGAAAATTATTGAAATTCAAATTTCAGTGACCATAAATAAAGTTTTATTGGAAAAGAGCTACATTCACTTGTTTACATATTGGCTACTTTAGCATTACAACAGTAGTCTCAAGTCGTTCTAATACAGACTATGGTGGCCCAGAGAGAGGAAAATACATACTGTCTGGCCTTTACAGGAAAAGTGTGCTGACCCTGCTCTAGACGCTGAGCACTTTAGGATGAGGACTAGAGAGAAGCTCCAGAAACTCTCCACCGTTACTGCTATACTCCCATTATAACGTCCAGCCACTACCTGCCATTATGTACATAGTATTCACCCAGTAAATGGCTTGTTAAGTTGAATCTGTGTCCAGTTTTGGAGAGGATGGGAGAAAGAATAAGGCTATATATCTATCTATCTATCTGTCTATCTACCTATCTGTTTATCATCTTTTAAAAAGTTAACCAAATAGACAACACAACATTTTCATCACATAGGGTTATGTAAAGTAGAAAAAGGTAGGTGTTACGGAGTGAATACTTGTGCTTTGCTTTGGTTTGTCTAACTGCCCTTTTTTAACTAGTTACTGGCCCAAATGAAATAGTTATTGTGAGGAGATGGCTAGTTGCTTCCACGTTTGGTGTCCAGGATAGTGAACTAGAAAATTTCAAAATAGTGCTGGAGGCCTCATTCAAAAGAAGAGCATCATGGGGCTGCCTCTAAATGATGCCAAAGCATCTGGATAAAAGAATTAAATTTGCTCATTGTTTATTTAGTGACAAACATATAGATACTTAAAAAGATCTTTCTGAGTTAATTTTTTAGTTGTTACAAGATATTGTGGCAGCAGGTAGGTGGCCTTAAGGTGAAAACCAATAACTTTTAAAAAGACAAGGAAAAATCTAGGACTTTGGAAACCCCACTGAAGTACTTTACCCAGTCCAGGAGATTCTATTCCTGTTTCTACAGGTTTACTATGACTTGAGAAAACTTACTTATTAACAAAAATTACTTATTTTTCTGACGCAGAAGTATTTAATTTTGGATTTTTCCCTTTTTAGAAATTTTTATAAGCCATTAAAGCTTATAATTTCTCAGTAATAGATATTACCATGACTAACTCTAAGAGTGAGTCTTAAATATATTAGAACTCATATTCATTTCTCACATAAGTAATTTGTTCTAGGCCCACTGAAAATATCTGTATCTAATTGCTTTAGAATAAACTGCAGGTGGTGATTATGTATATTATATATATATATAAATATATGCAATAATATACATATAATATATAAGGTATATATTTGTATTACATACTAATATGTATAAACTGGTATTTTAAACACATATACTGCATAGGATGTAACCATAAAACAATTTTATTTTAATTCTTTAGTATTAAAAAGTCTTATGGTCACACATATATATCACAAAACATGATCTCCATTCAGAAATTAAAATATCCAGGTCTACTCTAATAATCAAAATTGGAACTTGATTTAAAGTTGAGATATTTCCCTTTTCAAGCTCTTTACTCACTTAGTCCTGCTAGTCCTCCTTTTCTACTTAATTAACTGGATTTGGACCCCTCTAGGTGGTTACTTCAACGGTTGAGAACTGGGCATCTAGCTTTTGTGCTCTAGTAATTTAGTACCTATTTAAAACTTACTCATTTCTAGTTTTTTTTTTTCCCCCTGAACTTTGACGTTCCTTTTCCACTCATTGCTGGAGATTTATCAACTATAGTTCCCTTAGTTGTAACAGTTCTGGATTGAGTTTACTCATTCCTTAGCATTTAGGCAGCTGGAGATATTTCCCACTCCTTAACTTAAGATCTGATCACCCTTCAAGGTGGCCTCTTATGAAGGACCTAAGGTGATGGGGTTTTTTTCTGGGTTGTCTATATGTGTTTCATAGCAAACATTTTATGCATTTTTTGTCTCGGAGACTTCGGTTGTTCAAACTGCCCAAGGGTACCACCTCCTCTTCACTTTGCTAAACAAGCAACAAGCTTTTTGCCCTTTGAATATTCCATGTGTGAGTCAGATTCCAGTGCACTGTTTTTTAGGATCTGCAAGTCTTCTTAGGGTCATAATGGTCTCTCTTCCAAGGGCCATCTCTCAGTTTGAAGTAAAGGAGAAAACATCATCCATTCTTCACATATCAGGGTGGCTGTGTTGTATGAGAAATCACAGCACACCTATCTCCAAAGATAACTGCTTCAAATATCCTTTTCTTAACTCCAGTTTCTGGCACTTTTACACCTTTGATGAAAGGCAGCAAATTCTGTGTCTTGAGTGAGCACCTCTTACTCTGAGGTTTACAGGCATATGCTACAACTATGACTCTTGGTTTGGCCAGGGAACAGCTGGCATTATAATCTACCTAAAGACAGTGTTCACACAAACAGCCTCTGTCTATGGAAGATGAAACAGATAGTAGTAAGACACTTAGTCTTACTCCCAAGGGGAGATGGCCTCTTTACTCCACTGTGTACAATTCTATTTCTCTCTTTGTAAATCCTTTTCCTTTTATAAACTGAAATGGATGTTTATTTAGCCAGAAAGCCTCCTTTCTAGATGTATTTTTCCAGAAAATACTGCCATGGTTTAAAAAGCAGTAGTTCCCATTCTGTAGGCCATGAATTATACAGGATAAAAGTAGGGTGGCAGAAGATGATTCTAGGGAAAATTATATTTATACCAGGAATTGAACTTAGACTTAATAAAGGATTTTTGTACATATATGTATCACTGATTTTCAAACATATGTAGCTGTAATTAATTATAGGTTAACTTAAAAGAATTACTAAATTTATATTCCTTATTTGTCATTATTTTGTAATCAACAAAGTATCTTCTTGTGTGAATATAGGAAAAAAATTTTTTCCCTATAAAAAGGCCCTCATCCTTAAAAAGGATAGGAAAGGGTGGATTAAAGAAAGAAATAAAAATAGGACAGAGAACTTGGTACAAAGAGCTATTTTTAAGAAAAATCAGTCTTGAGGATACAGTAATTTTTTTTATTGTATACAAAATATATAGAAAAATTTGTACAGATCTTTTAAATTTCATCCCTCAGTAATAGGGAATACTCTTCTGTGTAGAAAGAATTTTATGAGAAGAGAATTTTGTATAGAGAAAAAGTTACAAGCTTTGGAATAAGAAGTCTTAGTTTAGAATCTCATATTCAAGGCTTTTTGATAACTCACTGATTATCTCTTCAGAAAGTTGTAAGTTCAGCAAAGGTAGGGACTGTGACTACTTGATTTAGTAATGTATTCCCAGAACCTAAATCTTTACCAGGAGTTAACAAAAAAAAAAAAAGAAGAATACACCAAATCTTTGGGTTTAGTATGCCCTGAACCAAAGGTCTCTAAATAACAGTCTCTTTAAATGTCTTAAACATAAGAAATTCTCTCTGTCTAATAATATTGTCTGATTCCTTTCTTTCTCTCATTTTCAAAATTACTAATTTTTCCAATGATAGAACCAATAATTCTGTGGGATTAAAGAGTCAGACATACTGAGTACTCACCGTAAGTGACAAAATAAACAATCAGTCCGATGATTACTGCGGCAATAACCATCATTAATATACCCAAGGTAATCTTTCCACACCTTGTGAGTTTCATTTTTGTGTTTGATTCCGGTCTTCTGGGCAGAAAGGACAGGGAAGCAAGTGTTAATATGAGCAAAATACAGGATACTCTTAGAAGTAAATAGGGACTTGATATTAAGTCTAAAAATGTATTGTTTTACATTAATTATGGATTCAGTGGATTGCTGAGCCTGGAAATCAATATGTAAAACTAGTGAATTAATATTTGTCCTGCTTATTTTTCAGCACATATAAATAATATAATACTAAATATTCACCCATTCAGCAAATATTTATAGATGACCTACTAGACACAGTTGTAGGAACAAAGATCTCTTTCTTTATGGAGATTACATTTTATTGAGGGAGAGACAGACAGCAAACAAAGTATAATTAATACATAAAATACATAACTGGTAAAAAGATATTAAGTGCTGTAGGAAAAGTAGAAATAGGTGAAGAAGATCAGGAATGTGGGTCTGTGAGATACAAAATTAAACAGAGTGGTCAGATTAGGCCTACTGAGAAGGAAAAATCCGAACAGACTGGAAACAGATGATGGTGTTAGCTGTACAGATAACTGGAATGTTCCAGGCAGAGGGAACAACTCTATAAAGGCCCTGAAGGAAGGGGCATGTTGGGAGGACAGTGTGGCTAGAGCAGTGAATGAGGGGAAAAGTAGTAAGGGAGTAATTCTTAGTGGTAACAGGGCCCAGACCATCTAGGGACTTGTAGGTTATTGTAATAATTTTGGCTTTTCTTTTCCTCTGAGTTAAATGTGAGCTTTGGAGGGTTTTAGGCAGAAGAATGTGATAATTTGGCCTAATTTCTTAATGGGATCCCTCTGACTGGTTTGTGGAAAGTTAATTATAGAGAATAAGGGTGGTAACAAGAGAAACAAGAGTAAAAATGATTATAATAATTGAAGCACAAGATGAAGTTGGCTTGGCCCAGAGTTGTGGAGGGGGAGGAAATGAGAAGGGGTTGAAGTTTGAATATATTTTGAATATAGAGTTGATAGGAGTTTCTGATTAATTGGTGGAATGCGAGTGGAAAAAAGGTGTCAAGGATGATTTCCAGTTCTTCAGCCTGAGGATGTGAAGGAGGAAGTTATCATCAAAGATGGGAAGGCTGTTGATACGGCAGGTTTTGAGGGAATGATTATGTGTTCAGTTTTATGCTTTAGATGTTCATTAGTCATCCAAGTGGAGATGCAGGTTGGATATACAAGTCTGGGGTTTGGGATAGAGGTCTGGGCTGGTGATATACATTTGGCATTCCTCAACATATAGATTAGGCTCTGGGACTAGATGAGATTATCAAGGAAGTAAGTGTAGCTAGAGGAGACCAAGAGATGATTGCTGAAACACTCCCATATTAAGAGGTCAAGGAGAAGAGGAAGACTAAGGAAAGGAGACTGAGAGGACGCAACAGTGAGTAGCAGGAAAATCAAGAGAAAGTGATGTCCTGGGAGCCAACAGAAGTGCATGAAGGATTAGATAAGGGATCAACTGTGTCAGATGTTGCTGATGGCTCATAAATAAGAAGAACAAGTGAGTACTGAAAATTGACCATTGGATTAGCATTATAGAGGTAACTGGTGACTTTGTGCAAGAAGTTTTAGGAGTGGAAGGGGCATGAGAATGGTTAGAGATGGTTTGAAAGAGAATGGAGTAGAGGAGTTAGAGACAGTGACCACTGATCACTCTTTCAAAGATTTTGCTGAAAAGGTGAGTAAAGAAGTGGGACTATATACGTGGTGAAGGAAATGGGATCAAGAGAGGTTTTATTTTAATATGGATGATTTAAAATATATTTAAAAGTAGAGAGAATAGTTTAATAAAGCTCAATTTATCCATCACATAGATTTAAAAACTGTGGACATCTTGCAAGAGTTCATCTATTTTTCTGAAGCATTTTAAAATAGTCATAGAAAAATAATTATATCGTGACATTCACAAAGGAAAAATCATTTTAGATTTTTTCCATCCAAAAAATAAGGGCATTTAAAAAATGACCATTATCATCTCTAATGAAATTAGCAATAATTCCTTAATATACTCTAATACCAAGTTCATATTCAAATATTTCTTTTTCTCAGAATGTCCTCAAAATGCCTTTTACAATTTGCTGTTGTTGTTGTTGAACAGAAATCAAATCAAAAGCTTCACATTACATTTGGTTCTAATTTCTCTTATGTCTCTTTTAATCTAGAATAACTTGCATACTCTGCTTCCTTTCTAAGATTTTTTGTATACTGACTTATTGAAGGTACTGGGTCTGTTGTCCTATAGGATGTTCTACCTAAGAGAAGTGTGTGTATTTTTCTAATATTTTAAACATTTTATTTCATGATAATTAGACTCTCATGCAGTTGTACGAAATAATACAGAGAGATCCCTCATACATTTCATCCAGTTTTCCCCAATGGTAAAAATTGCAAAACAGTATTATAACCAGGATGTTAACATTGATACAGCCAAGATACTAAGATAGCAAGATTTTCATACAAAGGTCCCTCGTGTTGCCCTTTTTTAAGTCACATCCATTTGCCTCCAGTCCCACTGCCCTCCTTAATCCTGGCAACCACTAATATGTTCTTCTTTTGTATAATTTTATTTCAAGAATGTTATATAAATGGAATAATAAAATGTGAAACCTTTTGTATTTTGTTCTTACTCAGCAACATTCTCTGGCAATTCATTCAGATTGTTATATGTTATCAATAGTCCTTTTTTTAAAAAAAAATTAAATTGAGAAGTAATTCATAGTATAGATGCACTACAGTTTGTTTAATCATTTACTCACTGAATGACATCTGGATCGTTTGCATGTTTTGGCTGTTAGGAATAAAGGTGCTATATACATAGGAGTTTTTGCATGAATATGTCTTCATTTGTTTGGGATAAATGTCCAGAGGTGCAACTGCTAAGTCATATGGTAGTTGTATGTTTAACTTTTTAAGAAACTGCCAAACTGTTTTCCAGAGTCACTGCAACATTTTGTATTTCTACCAGCAATGCGTAAGTGATCCAGCTCCTCTGCATCCTTGTCAGCATTTCTTATCACTAATTTTAACCATTCTGATAGGGATGCAGAGATATCTCTCTTGGTTTTAATTTGCATTGACTAATGATGAACGTTTTTACATGTGTGCTTGTTATCCTCTATTCTCTGAAATGTCTGTTTATATCTTCTACTTAATAATTGGATTGTTCTTTTTTTAACCATTGAGTTTTGAGAATTACTTATATATTCTATATACTAGTCCTTTGTAGAATTTGTGTTTTACAAATAATTTTCCCCCAGTTTCTAAGCTTGTCTTTTCACCTTATTAATAGCTTTCCACAGAGCAAAATTTTTAAATTTTGATGAAGTCCAATTTCTCAAATTTTCCTCCTATGGATCATATTTTTGGTGTCAAATCTAAGAACTCTGCCTAGACCTAGATGCCAAATTTTCTCTGACTTTTTTGCTCTAAAAACTGTATGTATTTTATGCCATAATTCACGGACAATTAACTTTGATATGAGGTAAGAATCTTAGGTTGAAGTTAATTTCTGTTCCTTTGGACGGCTAATTGCTCCAACACTATTTGCTGAAAAGGGTATCTTTCCACCATTGACTTGCTTTTGTTCCCTTGTCAAAAATCAGTTGGGCATATTTACATGGGTCTATTTCTGAGTTCTCTTCTGTTCTGATCTGTGTCTTTTTTTTCTTCAATACTACCCAATCTCCATTACTGTGGCTATATAATGTCTTAAAATCAGGTAGACCGATTCCTGCCACTCCATCTTTTTTGTGAAAATGTTTTTTTAGTTTTCTAGTTTCTTTGCTTACCTACATAAACTTTAAATAATCTTGTGTATATCTAAACAAAAACCTTGATTGGATTTTGATAGGCACTGCAGTAAAACTGTATATCAACTTGGAGATAATTAACATCTTTGTTATGCTGAGTCTTCTAATCCATGAACATAGTCTTTCCATTTGATTAGATCTTTGATTTCTTCCTTCAGTGTTGTGTGGTTTTCAGGATACAAATCCTATAAATATTTTGTTAGATTTACATTTAAAGTCCTTTCTCTTTTTTTTAGTAACTGTAAATGGTATTATGTTTTAATTCTAAAGTCCATTATTCATTGCTAGTATATAGAGACACAATCTATTTTTGCAGTTTATCCTGCATCCTATGACTTGTTGGACTCACTTTTTAGTTCTAGGAAGTTCTGTTTTTCATTTTTTCTTCAAGATTCCTTGGGATTTTCTATGTAGACAATCTGTCATTGGCAAATAGTGTCAGTTTTATTTCTCACTATCTAATCTGTATGCTTTTTATTTCCTTTTTTTATCTGACTGCTCTGGCCAAAACTTCTATCAGTATATTAAATAAGGGTCGTGAGAGTGGACATTTTTGTCTTATGCCTGATATTAGTGGGAAAGCATTTAGTCTTTCACCATTAATTATGCCATCTGTAAGTTTTTTACAGATGTTGTTTTCAAGTTGAGAAAGTTTCTCTCTATTCCTATTTTTCCTAGAGTTTTTGTCATGAAACAGTGTTGAATCTTGTCAAATGCTTTTTGACATACAGTGATATGTGACTTTTCTTCTTTAGTTTGTTAATATGGTGGATATATTACTTTTTAAAAAATATCGAAACAGCCTTGCACCCCTGGCATAAACCACACTAGATTTTTTAATGTGTGTATGTTTAAATTCCAGTTTCAATCTCCTTAATAGTTATGAGTCTGTTCAAGTGATCTATTTCATATTGTTTGAGTTGGGATAGTTTGTGATTTTCAAAAAATTGGTCAATTTTGTCTAAATTGTCAAATTTATCTGTGTACAGTTTTTGGTAGTATTCCCTTATCCTTTTGATGTTTACATGTATGTAGCTATATCCCCTGTTTAATTCCTGAGATTGGTAGTTTTTGTTTTTTCTTTTTTATCAGTTTTCCAGAGCTTGCCAATTTTATTGATATTTTCTAAGAACTATTATTTTGTTTTATTTTTTCTTATTTTTCTGTTTTCATTTCATTAATTTTGTGCTTATCTTTGTTATTTCCATCATTCTGCTGCTCTTTTACTCTAAGTTCTTGCGGTGGGAGCGTATTGATTTGAGACTTACTCCTTTCTAATGCATGCGTTTAATGCTATAAGTTTCCATTTCACCACTGTTACAGCTATTTCTTACAAATTCAATGTGTTCGTTTACATTTTCATTCTATGTATTTTTTTTTTAAACTTCCACTGAGAATTTCTCTTTGATCTATGGATTTCTTAGAAATGTGCTGGTGAGTTTCCAAGTGTTTTGAGATATTCCTTTTTTAAAAACTGACTTCTAGTTTGGTTCCACTGTGGTTGGAAAACATACTATATATGATTTTTCAATTCTTTTAAATTTGTTCAATTTTGTTTTATGGCGCTGAATATGATATATATTGCCACATGGTCCATGGGCCCTTAAAAAGAACATGTCTTGCTGTTGTTGGAATTTTCTGTAAACACTGATAAGGGCCTGTTGATGATAGCACTGTTGAGTTATTCTATATCTTGTTTTTCTGTATAGATGTTCAACAATTGAGAGAGCAATGTTGAAGCCTATAATTTTGAATTTTTTATTTATTTTGTTTTTTTCTTCACATATTTTGCTGCTCTGTTTGGTACATAGTTTTAGGATTGGTATGTTGTCATGGTGGATTGACTCTTTTATTATTGTAAATTACCCACTCTGGTAATTTTCTTTGCTCTGAAGTCTACTTCTGTATCCAGTGTTAATATAGCCACCTTCTGCTTTCCTTTGAGTAATGCTTTAAATAATGTTACATGATAGGCTGTTTTGTAAACTTTTTACTATAAATCTACCTATATTGTTTAATTTAAAGTGAGTTTCTTGTAGACAACATATGATTGGGATATATTTTTTAATCCATGCTATTAATATTTGTCTTTTAATGGTATATTTAGACTATTTACATCTAAAGTAACTATGAGTATTTTAGGGCTCAGGTCTGCCTTTTTAATACTTTAATCAAAAGACCCTTCAGAAGGCTTCTGGAGGCTAGAAGTCTGAGATCAATGTTTCAGTATGTTTGGTTTCTTCTGAGGCATCTGTCCTTGGCTTATAGATGACTTTTTCTCCTTATGGCAACAAATGGTCTTCTCTCTGCACATATCTATGTCTTAATTTCCTCTTATAAAACAGCAGTCATATTAGATTGGGGTTTACCCTAATGACATATCTTATAACCTAATTACCTCTTTAGAGATCCTATCTTGAAATACAATAACATTTTGAGGTACCAGCTGTTAGGACTTCAATATATGAAGTTTGAGGGGACACAATTCAGTTCATAATATATTTTTATGTTTTATGTTTGGTGTATATATATATATATATATACATATATATATATATATACATACATATATATATATACACACATATATATTAGGTTAGAATAATATAAATATTTCACATTTATATTTTCATATATTTTATTTATATCACATATCATATTTTATATACTATATATCCATGCATATAATATTGTAGGTATGTTTGTATGTTTGTGTGTGTGAAAGATGTTTCTAATATGTATTTCAAGATACATCAAAATGACTATACTAAATGTTGATTAGTTTAAAACATTCACATTAATTTTATTTGCAAAATCAAATACCTATCAGAAAATTTATTTTTTTAGTCATTCCCTGAATAGATGATAGTCCCTGAAGACATATTTACTAGATCCCCAATGCAGGTAATATTTGAAATCTTAATCTTTTTAGAAATTTCATTTTACTTAAAAAAAAACTTTGACTATTTATTTTGTCAAAATTATATGTGCATCTTGCACATAAAATTAATCTCTCAATATTTCCATGGAATTGTGATGCTCATGAACTCTTTTGGTCGATAATAAAATAAAAAACACTAAAATACATCTTACTATGTAAAAGTTTAGAAGAAAACACTTTTCAATATGACCAACTCGCTTACTGAGTCTAGAATAGTGTACAAAAGTTTTGGAAAAAGAAAAGACTAAATGATGTGGTAAAACCCTGGTAACTCAAATTCCTGTAAATGAGTATTATCCTAAAGCATCCTCTTCCATACCCACAGGTATGTCTGCATATTTTACTCAACACAGCTTGCCATGGAATAAGTCTCAAAAAAAAAACGTGGAAAGTGGAGAACGAAATTTGATGTGGCAAATAACTTGGAGTATAATTTCTGTGTGTGTGTGTGTGTGTGTGTGTAATTCCTAGATTCAAAAGGAAAATTAAACTTTGTCAGCATCCAGATTCTTTAAAATATTTTCTAAAAATACAATGTGAGACATTTAAATTCAATTTTTTTCTAAGTGTTATTATATGAGATGTTGGTTGAAAAATAGACCCCTTATTCAACAGAATTGGGGGTCTTAGGTGGGAGTTGACATGAGGAATAGAAAAACTTCATTTGATTTTAGCAATATGCCTTAATTTTCCAGTGTTTTCTATCTACCAAGTGTATCTTGAAGCCATTCAGGTGTAATAATGGTAAGGTGGTAATGATACTGAGGATCATTTAGCAATTTCAGAAAGTATTGCTTGCCAGAGAGTTTTACTTAAAAAATTATTATTTCCTTGAAAGAATGAAACCACAGTCTATCTACACATTTCTCACATACTGTTTATGGAGCATAAGGAGCTGAGCAAGTTAACATGGACAAAAAACACATTAATTAGAGCCAATAGCAAACATTTTTACTAGTTTTTGTTAATTAAATCTTACGGATTAACATCACAGTTTAAGAGAGAAGATTTCAGGGATTCTCTTACAGCTAATTAATCTAAATATTAATGTGAATGTGTAAAATGACAAAGTTGTTCATCGAGAAGTTACATTCTGCTCAATTTTGTACTGTTCACCTAGAATCTAAATGTTGGCAAGATATCAAAACCAGAAAAGTTGTCTATAAAGATTTTGTTAAAATATGAGTCAGGCTCAATAGGTTTATCAAGGCATGCATTTTGAAGTGACAGGAAGGACAGCAATGTGCATGTGAACATTTTCCTGTGTGCTAATTTGATTAGCTTAAGAATAAAAAATTATTTATCCATCTGTGTGTCCCACAGAAACAGTCAGAACATTTCTTTAATTTTTGGGCCAACTGCTATCTATAAGTATATGGCACTGCTAATGGAAAGAAATAAAATCCTCTCTTGTTTTTGTTTCCAACTGAAATGTTAAATCATACTACTAAAAATGTGTGGCAGTGAAGCAATGTGCTGTTTCAATAATTAGATATTAAGACCTAAAATTCTGTCTACCACTTAGGTAAAATAGCAAGCATATTGTGAACGCAAGTATTAATGTCTCTATATTGACACACACTATTGAAATTGATACATATAACTATCCTGTGTTCTTTCAATTTTCAAAGTGAAATTATCTTTTTAAAAGTAAATCCCCCAATTTTACTTCAGTAATTTCAGCAATTATACATATACTTTTGATGAATGCTATAATTGTGATGGAAAGATTTCTCACAAAAACTACCAAGCAAAACAGACTCTAAAATTTATCCATCCTAATCATTCTTCATTTTCTTTTATTTCCACAAAGGGTCATTTTGAGACTTTAAAATACAAATAAAGCAACTTTCACTAATTTGGTCCCTTCAGAAAATTTCCCTGAGGAGCAATGGCAAGCCGTCCTGCTGCCCAGCCCCCTTGAGCCCACCTGTTCTGCAGCATGGTCCATGCCTGCTCTCTCCGCAGAGGCTGTCCCTTTGCCATGTTCTCCCCGAGTGCCGTGTGGCACAGTCATTCTCCACCTATGTAGCTTACAAGATCCTGTAACTTTTATGTGCTTTATGATAATGGTCTAATGAAAATACTTAGCACTCACAAATTTTCATCTTCAAAGCACTTTGAAGATTTCCTAATTAATTGTGCGTTAGCAAAACATGAGCTATATATATGCTGCTTCATAAGTAATAAATAATCAGATGACCCAAGTAGAGATAAAATTTAAAACTCCCAGTTGTTATGACTGGGGAAGGAATCAGGTCACCTGGTTTGAGGATAGCCAGTCTTCACTCAGTTCTGCATTTAGTGAATCTGGAGAGGGCAGCTGCACTTCTTACTGTCCAGACTGCGGCAGTTTCTTTATTGCCTTTTGGTGGAAGGCCAATGACTCTCCCAGCTCTAACCCTCCATTAGGATCTGAATACTCTCCAACTTATAACTTGCCTCCTTTGACACATCTCATCCCTTATGAATTCCTCCCTGAAATTTTTACTGCTACCAGAATACTAGCACTCACTAAGAGTTTTTATTCCCTGAAACCTAAAGGGTGTTGATTTTTTTGTTAAAAGTATATATATATGGGTTTAACTAGTCATTTTTCAAAGTTTTGGATAGCATTCTGGTTCTTAGCAGATACTGGCATGGAGAACAGATAAGACACATTCTAATGTTTAGCCACCAGCCAGAGGCCAGCGACCAGCAGTATAAACTTGGAGAAAGGCTTCCCTGGGTAACAGTCTTTGTTAAAGAGATACGAACTTATTATACGATCAAGGAGAATCATTGTTTTACCTATGCTACTTCCTTTTCCCCAAAAAACATACGAAGGGAAAGGTAATCAGACTAATTATCTTTGTATTAGAATGAAAAATAACCATAATGGCAGTTCTCGTATCAATTATTAATGAGACCTTGGATCAGATACATTTGAATTCTCTAACAATTTCTACTTTGATTGTGTTTATTTGAGCATTCCAGACTATGTTTTTACAACTTTCTTCAAAATATCTATTAAGTTCTTTTATTTGCTATTGTAAATCCTACTCATCCTTTAAGATAGGTCAATCCTTACATTCTCCCTGTGATCTTCTCAAAATGTACTGCTTTATCATCATGAAGTCATGGGATCTTGCACCTTGCTGAGTTCTTTGTGCCATCACGGTGCTTAAGCCCTTGAATAGGGAGATTTCACAGTGTATCAAGGCTGTGACACCCTGAGGCAGGGTCCTTGTTGAGTTTGATGACTGTCGGGGCTAGTAGCCTATTTATTCCATGGCTGTAAACAGTGTGCAGAAATGAACGTGAGAAAGCTGACTGACCTGTTGGAGGCTGCCAACAGTTAGCAGCATGATCTGCTGAGTCTGAGACAAGACTGGAACCAAGGCTTCTGAGAGGACAGGTGTAGAGGGTTGATAATGCCTGCAGATGGGCAATGTGCATCTCAGGAGTTGATAACCTGGACAGATGATGACTGTAGATCAGTCCCTTAGCCCCAGTGCTTGACATTATATAAGCTAGGTCACCTGGAACGTAGAGAACAGGGAGGAATATAGTAACTTGACTGAGTTTTAAAACCCCAAACTGCCTAAGAAAACTAGATTGACTAAATCTACCAAGAATAGTGTGTACAGCTGCTATAATTAGGCAGGATGGGGGCTTGAAAGAGACATAATTAAGAAAATTACTTTTTTGGGGGATATACTCGAGTTCATGGCAAAAAAATATCATACCAGCTAGAGAAGTGTGAATATGAGCTTTATAAAGGCAGACTTTAAGTTACACAAAAAAGGGGTTTTCATAAAAGTTTCAGTTTTAAAGCAATGAGATGTTTAGAAGTATCAAGGAAAGACATAGAGTAGTAGCTTTAAAAAATTATGTAGAAGAAAGATGCCATAAAAAGGGGCTATATGGAAGTTACAACCCTAAGTTTCTTTTTAAATTCCATAATTTCATGTGTTTGACAGTGTCTGCCATGTATATCTAACATTTGTGATGACGGATACAAAAACACTTTAAAAAACTGTAAGTACCTTCTTTTTCTCTTATTATAAATCTAAGTGTTCACTTTAAAAGCTATCATTTAAAAAATCAACTAACCATTGGACTGAAATGAGAAATATTTAAAAACTAATTTTAAGTAAATATTAATGGATGCATTGACATATAAACTAAATGAAAAGTTAAAACCTTTTAATAATTATCATAAGCAGCATAAAATGTTAAAAGATACAATATAAGGTGAATAAGGCAGAATCCAAATTTGTATTATATTGTTGGAGGAGGTCATGGAAAGGACATGACTGCCAGTTGACCTGCAAGCTGCACCTGGGCAGTGGAGGTTCCTTGTTGGTTCCTCTGTCTTTGGAGTGTGTGTTCTGCCCACCGTTCCCACAGTGAGAGCTGTTTTCAAAGCCATGGCCTTGAGAGAGCAATGTATTGCTGGGATCAACTGGACAGTATATGTGATTGAACCCAGTTAAGGCCTTAAATAAACTTTTAAGATTCTGGCGGAGATCTGTTCTTGCAGCCACCCAACACAAGTCCTGCGTGCAAGTTCTTGCCACCAACCAGTTTGGAGTGGTCTGCCTCTTTCTTCAGTCTCTCCTTGTTCTCTGTGTACAGGGGCCAGTTTGGGAACCAACAGTTATGGTTACAAACTAAGTAAAATTATGTATTTAGATGAGGACTGAAAGAGAATGAGAAAGTGAAAGGTGATAACTGATCACTAGCAGTTACTAGTTTTTTAAGCTTTTAATTATTTTCCATTATTATAATGTGGTTTATAATACATTCTTTTAAAGCAAACATTTAAAAAAGTTTTGGCTTAGTCATTCATAGTCACTTTGAACATTTCAGGTGAAATTTTAAAATGGATCTCAGTTAAAAGTAAGTATAAAATACATGTTATGCCCTTTTCTATCCAGTTTTCAAATAGAAAACATTAAGGAAGAGAATGTTTGGAAAACCACAAAGGATAAGACATAAAGATATTTCAATGTTTAAAAGGCACTTGGGAAAGAAGAAATTTTATTGGTTTTTAAATATAACAAATAAGCCACTTAGAAGACATTGTTCTATGCAAAAATTTTTATTTGGAATACCAAGAGAGCCAGTCTAAATGGTCATCCTAAAATATATGCAATTCATAATTTGAGAAACAATATTATGAATAATGAATGAATTTAAAAAGTTATTGAGTATATATGTGTATACTCATTGTTGATAATTCATATTTTAACTATTTTTATAAAAATTATTCAATTCATAAGAACTAGTCAAATTCTCTATCCTTACCTGAGAATACTCTTTGATTTTTTTGTTAATGTGTATATGATTGTGTTGATATGAATATATTATTCCATTGAGTTCCATAATTTTATGTGTTTGAAAGTGTTTATGTCTCTGCATCTGTGTCCCTGTATGTGCCCATCTCATCCTTTAGCTCTGTAACCTTTAATAAATCAGGCTGTATATTTGGAAAATTTTTTGACAGAATATTACTGAAGTTTAGATTTTCCATGTGTATTTTGATTTTGGAGACCATAATAAAATAAATGGCTGAATATATGATAAAATTTCTTCTGGCTATAATCTCCATCAACTCTGAGAAAGTAATTTTTTTTCTTTAATGCTACTGAATTTTAACTTTTATTCCTTAATTTATTCAAACATTCATTGAATGTCTATTATCTCTTATGCATTGTGATGGGGATTCTGAGATGAAAAATAAGCACATTTTAACTTACTGAAAAGTTAAATCCCATTAGGATTACGTGGAAAATTTGTGTGCATATGTTGCGTGATTGTGTAAATCTCATGGGAAACCTGTGACATAAACTGGTCATAAGGTTAATTGCTATATATTTTTGTCTCCTCAGTCTCAGTGATTATATCATTCAATGTTATTGAGTTCCATAAGAAACCTAACCTGAAAATACATGATATGAACATACATCTTGCTTTCTTAAATGTTAAAAACTTACCTGAACATTTAGAATCCAATATGTTAAAATGTAGGAGCCTTTTAAAGTTTTTCATTTGTGTGTAATTTGAAATATATATTCATGTATCAGTAAAAAATTTTAAGTGATGGATGATTTCAAGTCTCCTTAAAGCAAACATTATCATTGAGAATATTTACATAGGTTGTAAGCCCTCCCATTCTTACTCCTCCTTTTTCTTTGTCTCATTTACAAGACTTTTTAATTGGTTCACTTTTAAATCATCATTAAAAAAATTTCAATTTCACTTTTAAAATTTAAGAACATATTTTAGAGGATTATCATTAAAAAATCTTATTTTGGAGTCAGGGTAAAAGAATCCCTCTAATTAGACAACTCTTTCTAATGAGAGAGTTCTTCTAATTTTCTTAATGTTTGCCATGAGGAGAGTGTTACAATTACGTCTCTTCACTTGCATTTTACCCTCCAGATTATGTGAAACTACAAAGAAAGGAAAGTCACACTTACATCTCGGGACGCACAACTGGTGAAGAAGGGAAGTCTTCATTTCAATCTCCTGCCATTGTTACGGACCCTTTGGACTTTGGCTCCAGCAAGGGTCCTCCTGACCGGTGTCTCCTTCAGCAAGAGAACACAACTGAGTTCATCTCAGAGACAAGGAAAAGTTTTATTCTTTAGTCAGAGAATGAAGAGGTGCAAGCTCGGGGTCTCGAGTATAGGTTCCCGCTCACAGGCTGTGGGCGGGGCTGCTTTAGAGGGTCTAGTCAGCGAGGCGGGGGCGGGTTCTTGCCGGGCGGTTGCAGCGGCGCTGCGGGCGGCTCCAGATCGCAGTGCCCGGCGCAGCGTCTCTGCACACGGCCCCCGCCGCCATCTTGAGTTGTGTTGTGGCGCGGGTTGCTTCTGCGTGCGGTGGGCGCCAGGCGGCTCTGCCCTGGGAGCTCTAATCCTGCGAGTTAGGTGCAAGACTTCCACACATGGGCCCCTGTAGGCGAGTGCCACTAGACAAAGTACAAAGGAAGAGGTTAGACCGTATCGTGTAGATTCCATCTTATTTTTCCAGGAACCCTGGTGGGCTTCGCCAGCGACACCGTGGGTAAGTGTTACCTCCAAATTAAGGGCATTTTATTTTGCGATTGTTGTTTCCTGAGCTAGGTTTGAGAAAAAATGAAGTTAGTCAATTTATATGACATGCTGGACAAATTTATAGAGAAAAGTTTTAGTGAAGGGATTGTAAAAAGCTTCAGAATTTTAGAAGAAAAAGGTTTCCATTTTACTGCAGACTAAATGGAAATTTCTTTTTTTTAAAACTAGAATAATATAATTAGATAGACCTTGATATCTGTAGGATAACTTTAAAGTTTTTTGTTTTTTAATTTGTCTAGGTAGTACAAACATATCTTTGGAGCCAGTGTTGATGTGTATTGTATAATTTTATTTTTTATAGCTTATAATTTTGATACTTTATTCAAATTTGTATCTTTCTCATTAAGTCGCTCTGACTGCCAGAAGTAGAGAGAAAGTGATATATTTAAGGCTGAAAAGAAACAGGATTGTATCCTAAGACTATTCAGGACAAACAAAGGTTCAGTGAAATTACCCTTTGAGCATGCATAAATCATCACAAAAGGAACAAAAGGCGACATTTTTTTTTTCAGGTGACCCACGATGAATGAGTATGAGAGGCATTCAGTTAGGACAGCATTAGAACCTTCTAGCTCTAAAGTTTAAAAATTGCAGATAATGTTTGATTCAGTTAACTGAAAGCTACTGTAGTTCTGTTGTTTAAAAATTAGAGTACAACACTACTTCTGACTGACTTTCTTAAAATCCAGAAGTTTTCACCAATGCTTTTCATGCTTTCATCCTAGGTTCCCTTTCATTGCATTGATATGTATGAAAGCTTTATTTTTCTTTCCTTCAGAGGAGGGAGTTTCATTGGAGGCAGTGACTAGAGGGAGTTCAGGGGATGCATCAAGTCCTTGGGGCTGTCCATTCTTACAGGAATTAAGGCCCAAATCAGAACACTTTTATTATAATGAAGAGTTTGAGGTTTTAAGAAAGGGATGATTAGGACAAGCTGAATAAAATGTTTGAGAGTTCTATTTACAAATAAACAAAACACAACCTTTTATTACTTAAAACATGTTTACTTTTATTATTGCAAGTACAATTATTTAGTCTGAATCATTTAACATGAATTATTTAACTGAATCACTTGAGCTGGTTTCTTGTTACTAAACGGGATTATATGTATCTTTTTATTTTACCCTCAAAAATTTATATCTTAGGAAAATTACTTATTTACTTATTATGGAAGAAATAGAACCAGATATTTGAGTTAGTACTATGCACACTAGAAATATTAAGTATAACAACGTTAACATTGATAGGCAACCCTGCTAAAAACAAATATATACATAATTATTAAAAGATTAATGCAGATCATGAACAGAAATAAAATACTTTTTCTGCTATTCATTGTGATACATATTTAAAACGAAAAAAAAAGTTTCACATATTTCCTGTTGTGGGACATGAACGTCTTGTTGGTGACACTGTGACTCTCAGGTTGGTAAAAGAGTTTACCAGACATAAAGTATGAGAATAGAAAAGGAGTCTTAGGGGTATGCTGCCATAGACAACAGCGTGCCACACAGCCTAGAGGGGCCTATGTGAGCCTTGGGGGCCAGTTGTTGGGGTGTTTTATAAGGTGGGTCACAAGGTGCCTGATCGGCTTGTGCACAAGTCTGGTTGCAGGTGAGGTAAGAAGTTTAGGGTCCATGATGGGCAGTGGGGTTTATGAACTCTGATAAGGTGGGCTGAAACGAGCCAGCCTGAGCTATTGTGAAATTATGCATTACCGAGGGCTATTAGTTTGTTAGGGGAAACACAACCAGTAAAGAATGTACTTTGTCTGTTGAGAGATCACAGGCAGACATCTGAGAGCCCAGAGATGGGGGCCGTTGGACTTTGAAGGATGTCAGTTGGCCCCACATTTCCTTCAAGGGTACTTTCCTGAATGACCTGAGAATTATAGATTGCTTCCCTCACCATATTTGGGCTGCCTATCAATGCTCTGCATCAGAGATGTGAAAAACAGTACACATACAGGAATGCACATAAAACGTAAATGTACAACTCAGTGACTTACTATAAAGCAAATAGATATCCGTAGAAGTTTGCTAACAAACCAGCAGCTCTCTGCCTTTCCCTTCCCTATTACTGTTCTACCCTGCTCCTCTAAAGGTAAACATTGTCTTATATATTTTTGGTAATAAATTACTTGCTTTTTAAAAATAGCTTTTCATGACTAGGAATGAATTTCTAAACAACATAGTTTTTAAACTAATACAATAGTATAGTATGTAGTCTTTTGTGACTGACTTCTTTTAACTTTGTGTTTTCAAAGTTTGTTCATATTGTTAGGTGTGGCTGTAGTCTCTTCATTTTTGTTGTTATATGGTATTCCATTGTACGGATATAACATTTATTTATCCATTTTACTGTTAATGGACATTTGGTTGTTTCCACTGTTTGTCTATGAAGAATAATGCTGCTTTGAATATTCCTACACATGTGCACCCATTTCTAGAGTATTCACTTCAGAGTAGAATTGCTAGGGCATAGGTTATGCAGATAGCCTTTACTAGATAATTCCAAAAATTTTCCAAGTTTACACAATTTATCCTCCCCCATCTTTGCCAGTGCTTTATATCTTCAGACTTTCCATTTTTAATCCTTTACAAGTGTGCATTTGTGATATATTACAGTGGCTTTATTTTTAATTTTCCTTTTTTCTTTACTGTTTTATATATTTCTTTAGGTAATTTGTTTCATGGTCGTGCACCAGATTAAACAGACAAACAAATGTCCCAATACTCTGAAATTCTTCTTTCTCTCAGATTTTATGCTCTCTCAAAACTATTTGCTTATCATGGGTAGAATCTTAGACTAGAAAGCACCATAGCAATGATCTGCTTTGAAGCTTGACCTACTGCAGAAATCTTGTAAAACATTTCTGCAGGTGATCATCCAGCTTCTGCTTAAATATCTCCCATGATAAGGAAACTTTCTTCAAAAGAAAACTGATTCTTATAGAAACGAATCTCTAGAAATATGGGAGGGAGGTGATAATCTGTTTTCCCCATAGGAAATTAATTAAACTGATTGACTAGAAATGGAATGGACTAGGATTTGAGATTTGGATTATGTAGACATATAAAAAATAAAAAACTTTATTTTGGATCGTTTGAAGCATTTAAGATTTAGTAAACTGGAAAACAGGAATTGGATTATATAAATTAGAGACTATGACATGTTAAAGTAAATAACCTGAGTTCTTGGCTCCCTTATCTCTAACCACAGAGTAATTAGTATGGTTCATGATAAATGATGCTCTGGAAGACTCACTTTTGATATTGTTATAAAATATTTTCCCCAAGGATTCTAGAAACTTCCTGCTTCTTTTGTTATCTTGTAATAAATATCTTATTCCTTATCATTGCATCCATTATGTTATGTTGTATGTTAGTCATATTGAGTGTCTAAAGGCCAGGACTATGTCTGTTTATCTTGGTTTCACTAGCATATAGTAGAGAATAGTATAGTGTAGTAGAGAGTCTGGAACATACAGGGCTCAATAAATTTGTAAAATGAATAAATGATCTGCACTCTGTAATTAAAACTTCCAAGTAATGTTATAGTCAATTGCTTGCTCTAAACTTTCTTGAATAATTCTCATTTCATTAGTTCTATTCACTAAACTCAGGAGGTTTCAATTTGAACATCAAATATACACTTTGTTTGCCATTAAAAAAAATTAGTCTGTGTTTTCTATATGCTGGAAAGGATTCTCCTTGGTATTAAAAAGTTTTCTGGGGACTTAATTAGGATGCTAGAATGTTTCTTCCAGAGTTTCCAGAATGATTTTTTAGGAACTGGAAAGATTTATGAATCATCACCCTTCCCATAAATACTCAAAACTGCTTTCATGAAGTTACTTAGCTATCAGGGAGACAGAACTCATCAGTACATTAAAAAAAAAATCTCTTAAAATAGGTGTTTTTCTGGTGTTCAAATATCTTTTCATAAAAATATGACTATTTGCTAAATATTTTATTTTCAATAAATAATTGAATTTGCTATTTTCTGCTAAATAAGTAGAATTTCTGCTTTTAATACATAGAAATAAACAAGTATGTTTATGATTATGTGATGGTATGTGCACACACACATACGAACACACCAACACACCCACCTACCCACCTACAAACACACTCCCCTTGATGCTTACTGTAAATTACTAGTTTAATATTGTCCTCAGAGGGTGCAGACAGGGAGTGGCAAGCTGGACGCTTGCCTTAGTTATAGAGCTTGATTATAAGGCAGCAGAGAGTGTCAAGTCTTTAGAGTCTAGTTGGCAATCCTCTTGTTGGAAAACCAATTAAATAAATTGTTTTGAATTGTCTTTCATAAATTGTAACTTCCATAAATACTTAGGCAGAGAAATGATTTTAAAAGAGTTTATTTGAAAGAGAGTGTACCAATGATTTGTCTGTATGTTTCACTGAAAGTTGGTTTAATTTTCAAATTCTTCAAAGTGAATGACTTCAATGTAGGTCTCTTCACAATTTTACATGAAGAAATACAAGATGTTTTCATCACAATGCAAGTAGTTGTTCTGATACCCCGCTGTCATGAGTAAGCTTTTAGCAGCAGAAGCCCTGACATGTAGATGATTGTGCATAACCAAGCTTTAGCTGGGGTAGAATCCCATAAAAATTCAGTAACATTCGTAATTCAGACTACATAAATTGTTGTGCCATTAAATTTTATTCAGTTTTATTAGGTAGGTAGAATTTTTACAATTTGACTGCACATATACAATATATTGCATATATACATAAATACAATATACTGCACATATTTTAAAAATTTACATATATGTACTGTTCATTTTTTCTAAGAGTGTTTAGAACTTTAGCTTTTTAAACTTGCATAGTTACCAAAGAAATAAAGCCAACCACAAAATAAGAATTAATTCAAAAAGATACATTCACCCCACTGTTAACAGCAACTTTATTTATAATAGCCAAGACATGGAAGCATCCCAGATGCACATCAACAGCTGAATGGATAAAGAAGATGCAGCATATATGTGTAATGGAATACAATTCACCCACAAAGAAGAAGGATATTTTGACTTTTGTGGCCCTCTTTCACTTTTTTTTTTCACTTCAAAAACCACCCATCAACTTCAGTGAGATGTCCTCGGAGGAAACTCCTCTGACCCTGCGGACTTGTCCAGGTTCCTCTAGTTGCCACTCTCAGGGTACCTGTTTTTCTCACTAATAGCACTTACATTATCACAATTGTCATAAAATTGTTATTGCTGTAACTAGTATACTATGCCTCCCTGGCACACAGCCACAGTATTATGCAGCATTCATATAGTTTTCTTAAGAAAATATAAAATCCATAGTAATAGAGAAAGACTAGTGTTTGTGAAACATTTTTGTAACATAATGTTGAAATAGGACATTTTTGCTTCCTTTTGCAGCTGAAAAGTGAAGTTTTGGAATTTTAGACAGGCACATTTGCATACGGACTTTGCAGCAGAGACATATTTACTGCACTAGATCCCAGTTTGTTGGGTTATCCAGTCACGATAGGCTGGCACTCTAGTGTACACTCCAGGCTTATCTGGCAGACCACACTGATAACCCCAGCTTACTATCCCCACCAGGAACCAAAGCTGCCGTGAGTCTTCTTGTACTAGTGGGCCACCAGAGTCACCCTAAAGGAAACAGAATGATAGATTATTTAAGTATGAAGATAAGTCAGAAGTATTAAAGAGTTTATTTCTGTAATAGTAGAAGTCATATCCATTATAACAGTAAAGTTAAGCCTGACATTTCCTGTTGAAATACGATACCAAGTTATGTGAAAATTACCAAAATCCTCCAAGTACACACATTGTTCCTTCAGCATGTGTGAGAAGATGAGGAGCACATGCCCCAGACTCCACCAGTCTGCTTCCTATTGCAGGCTTACCTCCTTCGGGGGCCATCCTTGACCTGTGACTTTCTTCCCCAACTGTCATCCCTTCCAGCTTTGGGCTAAATTAGTTTTTCACTGCCCGTGTTCTCACTTCCTGTATGTACCTCTTTCACCGATACTTCATTATTTTATACAAGTACATTTGTGTGCCTGTTTGAACTTACTCCCATGGCATCAGCTCCCCTCAGTGTAGCAGCTGCACATCTCTGCAACACTCATTGCATTTATGATACTTGTTCAGTGTCTGTTTTTCAGGCAGTACTGTCAGTTCCATCAGGGAATGGAGCATACTTATTTAGGACACTGCTGTCTCCTAAACTTCTAGCCCAAAGGAGATGCTAAGAAAATACTTGTAGAATGAATACGTTTTTAGAAATCTCACTTATCTTCCTATTCATAGCACAATGCACAGTGCTTGATGCATAGTATATAGTAATGTATTCTTTTTGATGAGTAATAGAAAAGAAAATTTATGTGGCAATGACTAAAATACTCCTTATGAAAATAATTACCAGCCAATTATAATAATAAACCAACCAAATATTTGTGCATGTAATAATCTAGCTGAGGAGAAAAATTTAATGTATCTTACATGCTGCTTGATGGGTGAAGTCTGTGAGTTCTGGAGTTAGGTAGCCTAGGTTTGAATTCTTTACTTACTAGCTATATGACTTTTCAGTAACTACTTAATAGCTCTCTGTGCCTCAGTTTCCTTATCTGTAAGTAATATTTTTATATGCCTAAATAACTTTAACACACATAGCACTCTGAGTACAGCCTGGTATATAGTTGGTACTAATAAGTCAGCTGTTATTACCAAGTGTGCTTCTAGGATAGTTTGCTATTCATTTGACTGCTTTTAGTAGCTAGTTCTTCCATACCTACTTAATTACTGGTTTAGATGAGAAGAAGGATTAGTGTGTGAATCACCAGCTTGCATGGTTAAGTGCTGCATGGAGCTCATTGGCACCTGCCTTGCTTAGATTATGCATATGTGCTCCAGTTAACCAGTCCTCAGCACTTTCCCATCATTGTGCTTTTCTGCTATTTCTTCTATAGTAAGAAATTTCTCTGCATAATGTATTACCAAGAGTGGGCAAGCAAATACTAAACTAAGAGGTACGTCTAATTTTTCCTGTATCTGGCCAGCTTCGCTGCCTGCTTGGGCAAATATTTGAGCCTGTATTCTCTGTTCTGGATCACAACCTTGGTCAGTTCAGGTGATACATTGTTGTGTAAGCACTGAGTCTAGGACATCTGAAGTAATTAATGCAATTAAAAAATAAATGAATAAATGAACAAAAACAAACAGGATCTCATAAGCTCTTGTGTGAAGTGACTTTTTTTGAGGCACAAACTCTATGCATTATAGTATTTCAGCTGAAAATCAGTGAGGCTCAGAGTGGAACACAAAGGGAAATTTTCATGATGAGTTATGGCGTGAACCGGGCTTGGAGGAAGAGCAGAATTTGTATATGGAGAGGTAAGGGGCATCATGAGTAAAGCATGAATAATCACCCTTTTATATCTCATGTATATCCTTAAGTCAGTTCTAATTAATGCTCTTAGTAGATCTGAAATGATCAGTGTAGAAGTGTGTTGCTTATTTGGTGAATTCTTCGGAAAACTACTGTGAAAATAGAGAATTTGTTGAAGAAGTTGAAAATTACAGGGCTAGCAATAGAAGAGAAACAGGAAGGGGAGCAAGAAGCATTCCCTACCATAATGATGTCTCCACGTAAAGGGAATAAAAACCAGTGGGTAATTAACAGTATCTTGAATATTGATAAACGATTCTCCTCCACTCCCACACAATTTGCAGTCAATAAAAATGTTTCATTTTGGGGAAAGTGCTCATGAATTGGAGTCTTTGCCAAAACTATGTAAGATCTACTTCTTATCCACTTTTTCAAGAATGTGAGCACCAAGTATAAAAGTCGGTAATGTTTGAGGAAACAATAAACCTAATTTGTCTGCTCACAATTCACTCAGGAAAGCAGTAGCAGATTCCTTAGGAAAACAGATTGATTTTTCTTAATTCCAAAAATGTAATTTTGGATATGAATTATTTATTTCTATTATTATATGGATTGGGTTTCAGACATAGTAATAAATTTTATTTAAAAGGCATAACCACATCAATTATTTAGATAATTTAATTAAAAAATTTAGTATTAAAATCTTATTCTAATTACTTTAGAATAAGAATTTTGTGTTTATTTTTAGTATTTTTAGATTTGGTTGAAAATTACAAAGTAGATCTAAATTTTTGTTTCCTCTTCATTAGTGCTGTTTTACAATTGTGGAAGCTGTTGCGACTCAAGCAACTAAGCTCTTTGTATATACTTTCTATCTTAAAGATGCTGATATTCAGGTGTTATTTATATTTTAAAACTGATTATATGACTCTTAGATGAGTGATTTACTTAAGACTTCATAGTGGTCAGAAGGTTGAGATTAAAATTACTAATGTCAGTGATCATGATATAGGTTAACAACATCAAAATATCTGAGATAGCTGAGATTCTTTTCTTGCTTAGTATGTGCCTGACATATTTAATCTCCATCTAATGTTTAGTACTGCCTAAAAAGTTAGATACTATTATTATCCTCATTTTACAGATAAAAGAATTGGTTATAGAGGTTATGGATTTCAGACCCAGGTCTGCCGGGTTCTTGAGCTTGGATGGTTAACCACTCTAATATTTGGCTTCTCAGAATCAGTATTTCATGGTGGATCAACTTCATTAATACTATATCTAAAATCTAGGTCATATATTTTTAGAGGCTGAGGGCTGTATATTATAATTATGTTACTGCTATGCCTATCATAGTATCACATGCTAGTAAGTGCTTATAAACTTGGATGATGACATGTATAACATTGTCTTGAACTTACCTGGCATGCGTCCACTCCACCTTGAGATACTCCAGCACATAGCATTCCAGACAAGACGGCTCCATTGTAACTAGTTGGTGCATTACATACATTATGACTTATTATATTGACCCGTGCTTGCTCTAGATGTGCAACTGTAGGGCCTGTTAAGTATAAAACCAGAAAGAAAATGGACTTTAGGATATATAAATTAATGACTGTATAGTGAGTGGGGGGAGGAAGAATTGTACTCCAAACATTATCTCTTTCCAGCAAAGAAGGCTATTGAAGATGTACTAGGAGTTTCTTCTCAACAAAGATTTCCATAGTAGAGAAGGATAACCACTTTGCACAGATTGGTGTGTTTTGTTTTGTTTTGTTTTGCTTTAGCTTTATGATGCAGTGCCCCATAGACCTTAAAAGAGGGGAAAATATGCTTTCTTAAAGTTGACTAGTAGGAATTGAAATATCCACTGATTTTGAATTAGAAAATTATATATTAAGTGATCTTTAATCTACTAATAAAAGAGAAACCAGTCTGATTTTAAGGCTAAAGAATTGAATTTACTTTATACTGATGTTCCTTCAAAATGGCATTGCCATTTTTGTGATTGGCACATATTTTATCTACTACACCTAATTACTTTGGGCCATAAATACACGATGAAATATTTTCTAGGACAGTTAAGCCTTTGTTTTTTTCCTTGGGGAGACAATCTACAACATAGGTAGAAGCCTGTGAAAATTCTTAATACTATCCTTCTACTCCTTAGCTGATACTCTTATTCTCCCCTTGGCCATATTTGCTCTTTCATATCACTTTCACTTTCATTTTTATTTTATTCACTTAATAAATAATTCACTTAATAAACAATAGTTATGTACACACAGAGTTTCTTGCTCTAAAGGCAGGATTTATTTCGTCTCAGAATACCTTAAATGACTGTTAATACCTTAAAGGATGTTAAAACCCTTAGAGAATACCTATCCAAATCCCCTTTTAAAAATTTAAATTTTTCTTTATAGGGGAGCCATTTGGGTCCTATAAAGTCTCTGGATCATTGGAGAGCTCATGTTTCTTTAAAACTTTTTTCTACATTTCCCTATTACTATGTTTGAGAATTCCTGTAGTTTCTAGGGACATTGCTTTGCTTTGTTGAGGAAGCTCTAATTAGAGCACAGGATGACCAGACTATAAGATGGTTCTTTCCATACAACCTGCCCTTTAGGTGTTCCTTAATTAAAACAAATACGTAATAGCAAGTACCAGGAGATATTGCTATTTTTTTGTTTAAGTTTTCCTGTGATACTTACCACTATACTTTCGAGATCCCCATCCTGTTACATAAGCAGTAGATCCAGGTGGAATATTCTGGTTAGCCACTGGGAGACACACTGTATGGATATTTTTGTCAAAGGTGACTTCTCTATCAAGTCGTACAAGTGCAATATCATTTTCATGAGTGTCAGGTTCATAATTGTTATGGATTAAAATAGTTCTTACTCCTATTCTCTGTTTAGGAGATGTTGTGGAGATACCAAAGGTGGCAGTCCATCGTCGAGGATCAGAGTAGCTAAAAAAATAGGAAAACATGCTATTTGAATAAAGAACTTGTGCAAATTTCAAGTATTTGAATTTTGTGTTTGTCACTGCCCCCCTCCCGTCTCCTCCCCCCAACCATCTAGGAACTATTTGATCAACATTTCTTTGTGATCTATTTCTGCTACTCTTTACTGGCAAATTAAGTGATAATTTGTCTAAAGAGACAGAAATATTTCATAAAACATATCTTGGGGTGATGAACATCCTGGTATTTTTCTATTCCAATGAGGATATGCTGATAGTTCGATGATAACTCGTATAATACGAACTTTTTCTTTGAGTTCTCTCTTTTTTGCCTCCTTCTGTTCAAGGAACTAATAAAAAGTCTGAAAGAATGTTCTCTTTAGTTTTAACTTATTCCTTCCAACTTAATTTTTTCCTTTCCTTTAGCCAGAAGCTCCATTTAAATGGTAGTGATGATAAGAAGCTCCTAGTCCCTTTTTAATGGATGAATGTTTTTTCTGTACTAAATGTGATGCTTGTTGAAGATTTTGGTGTGTGTGTGTGTGTGTGTGTGTGTGTGTGTGTGTGTGTATGTGTGTATGAATACACAGAGAGAGTGAGTGCACCAGTATATATAAAAAAAAAGTGGGGCATTATCTTTGTGACCTAGGAATTGAGATTTTTTAGCCAAACTCCCAAAACACCAATCATATGGTTAAGAATGGGTGAATTTCATGAAATCAAAATTAAGTGTACCATATATAGAGAACAAACTAGGGGTTATCAGTAGAGAGAGGGAAGGAGGGAAGGGGAACTGAGGGATAGGAGGTTAGGAGCAACAAACTAGTATGTATTATGTATTATGTATAAAATAAATAAGCTACACAGATACATATAACACAGGGAATAAAGCCAATATTTTATAATAACTAGAAATGTAATATAACCTTTAAAAATTGTGAATTACTATACTGTACACCTGTAACTTATATAATATTATACATCAACTATACTTCAGTGAAAAAGTATGTAACATAAAAAAGAAAATCAATTAAAATACATAAAAACAAAAACAAAATTAAGTGTTTCACAGACATATTTACCAGATGAATGAGAAACCATGAGAAAATACTTGCAATGTTTAATATCTAAAATTTTTGTAGAATATACAGAAGTCTGTAAACTGGCAATAAATGGAGAGAAAAACCATTATAAAATGGGAAAAAATATTAATAGGCATTTCATGGAAGGAGAAGCCCAAATAGCTAGTAGATACATGAAAAGATACTCAAACTCACTAGTAAGTGGAGAAATGGAAATTATAACAATAATGAGCATCTAACATATTCATAAGAATGACAGAAATTTTAAAAGAAGATAATATTGTTGGTAGGGAAGAGAAGTTCAAATTCTTTTGCATTACATGTGAAGTTGTAAGCTTCTGGAAAGCATTCTAGTGTATTTAACAGACTACATGTGTATTTCTGGGTACATATATCAGAGAATTCTTAAAAGTTTATAGACAGGCACATATGAAGGGGTATATATGTGAGAGACATTGTATGTGTGCTGCTCTTTGTGGCAGTGGGAACTTGGAGCAACCTAGTTGGTGAAAGGATATGGTGGATGCAATGGTGGACCATATCAAAATTCCTAGCGTTGAGCAAAAACAATAAGGAACAATGTGAGATTTATACACTATGCTGCTTATATGAATTAAAGGCATACAGACACACAAACTATAGGTTTGCAGGTAATTGAATGTTTAAAGACATATGTCAAATATTAATGTGAGGCTTTTAGGGGCAGGGAAGGCAGTGGAAGTGGAATAACAGTATGGCAGGAGAAAAAAAATAAAATGAGAAAGGTCTTTTACAGACTGATGTATAGATTGTATTCAGGAGATAATTTTATGAGGTACAGTACCTTGCAAAAGAGTGAATGCTAGTTAAAGATTCTAAAGAAAAAATATTTGACAACAAGCAAATAGATGAGTTTTTTACATTAAACTTCTTTTTATGCTTCTTTTGCTCAGAAGTGCAAATTTAGAGTGAAGATTCTAAAAGACACTCCTCTACCTTCCCTGCCTGCCTCCCTCCCTTCCTTTCCTTTCCTTTCTTTCAACAAATGAGTAAGAGCTTAGTTTTGAAACTAGTTGCTATTGGCAGTGTTATTTAGGGCAAGTTACTTAATATCTCTAATTCTCGGTTTATTTATGCATGAAATGTGACTGATTGATACCCTCTCACATGAGGGTAAGTATTAATTGAGACAAGTAAGGTATGCCAAGCACAGTATTTGGCACAGGGGTAAGTACTCAACGAAGGTAACTATTGTTGTCATTAATTATAGTTCAACAAGTTCAACTAAGTGCTTTGTATAAGGAATAGTATGAGTGTCTGGGAGTAAAACTATAAATATGGTCTCTGCCCTTGAGCAGTTCTACACACTAGTGGAGAAGACTGGCAGAGGGGCAGAAATCCCAGGGACTACTGTTAAAGATAGATAAGCAAATTTCTGTAGGAATAACATAGGGGAGGGAAGGAATAACATCAGGGAATACTTCATAGAGGAGGTGACAATTCAAGAATCCTCTCTGAGGGCCTCGTCACTTCTGTGTACCTTGACGTAAGTCTGGCCATGCCCCAGACAGTCTCATTAAGTGGGTTCTCTGATGATCAGGTCTGTAGGGAGGGTGCCAATACAGCAGTCATGTAGTTTGTCAGCTGTCATGGATCAATCATGGTAATGAACAGAAGAATTGGAGGAAGCAAAATTTAAAGATATTCCAAGTCTTTAAAATCATGGATTCCTTTGGTTACCATTGAGGATATTTATAGCTGCATCTTTCATTATAACTTTGGTGGTTGGATCTGAATAGGGCTTAGAATGCTGTTTCTATTACATCCTTGATTATGCTAAGCTCTTGCTAAGACCAGGTATTTGAATTTGTGGTTTCCACATTCAGCGGTGATTGAAATCAATTGGTGCCATTCCTGTTCTTTGGCCTTTCAGGTGGCAATGAAGATTGATATGTTCCTATTAATTTCCTTTCTTGTGTTATCTGGGACACAGCAATAAGTATGACCATCTAAATCAGAATTTGATAGCTCTGATAGCAGAAGTTTCCAATATCAGAAATTTCAGGTTTATTCACTGTGTAAAAAATATGAAGTTATAAGATAACCATAAGAAAAATTCAGAATAATTTGGGGTTTCCTAAAACTTTTGTTCAGAAATTGTGCACTAGTCAACCTTTACTTCCTCTTAATTTAACAATTTTGTAACAGGCATGCTATTATGAGGCAGTACTTTCAGTTCTGCAAAGGACTTCTTAGAAATAGTAAAGATTTTACAGAATTCCCATAAAAGATTTGGTAGAGATATTTTAGAGAGAAGGAGCAGATTGAGCAAATGCTCTTCAGTGCAGAAATGTAAGCAGAGTCCAGGAGAAGAAAATAACGCAATCTGAGGAGAGCTCAGGGTTCAAGCTTTGAGGAATAAGTTTTGATTGACTTGATTGTTCAGATCTTGCTCATAGTAGATACTCAATTTTTTTAGAAGTTGAAAGAATAAATTGATGCCATAGGGCAATCTGAGATCAGCCATCAGCCTGCTGATTAGTTTACATGACAAAATGAGCAAATTTTCTGCAACAATATAGTTTGCTTATATTTAACATGTTTATATTAATGTATTTAATCGTATCAGTAACAGTAAGACATAGATAATAGTATGTCCCTAATTTGCCCCTAATTTGAAGAACAAAAAAGGGTTATAGAGATTCAGTAGATTTCCTAAGCTAGGCTTTGGATTAAACATTCTGACATATAAATCTTTGTTCTTTACCATGATGATATACCATTACCTAAAACAGAAATAGGAATACAAATTAGCAAGCTGAAGGAGAATATAATTTCTATCATGAATAGGAAGGTAAGATTTATTATTTTTCTTGTATTATATTATTTCTGAATCAATTTGAACATATTCAGTTCTGGGGTGTGGGTAGAGCCCTCATGTATGTGTCTCACCTGGTTGTTCCCAGATGGGTAGGTTAACTGTGGCCTTACCTTCTGAAGCAGTGAGCTGCTGTCAGTATCCACGTGCTACTGATCAAGACACCTCCGCAGTGGTGAAGATTATTCCACTGTAGACTGACTTGCCATGGCCAGTCTCCTTCCTCAGCCTGAGTGCCTCCTATGATTCTCTCCTCAGACAATGTTATTAGGTCTGGACGGGCCCCACATTCTAATGGGAAAAGGGAATTAATGTGCTGGGAAGATATGATTCTTATATTTGGGAGATGTTGTAAGAGTTTCTCCATCATTTATGCCTTTTATGTATTTTTTCCCTTGACATGCTAGGCTTTCCAAATGCATGATCAATGTGTTATATTTTTAGAGTACTTATGTGACTGTTGTCTGTGGACTTACACTTTAGAGAACATTTCTGAACTTAATTGGCATGGAGGTTTCAAATTCTGGAGTAGCTTCAGAATTCTCTGGAATTCTTCAGGAGTAGGGGTTAAGATAGGTCAGTGCTGGAGGTACCAGCTCAGGCCATAGGTACTCTGGGAAATTTCCATCTCTTAGTAGCCTTGCTACTCAAAGTGTGGTCTGTGGCCCTGCAGCATGGGCATCCCCTAGGAGCTTGTTAGAAATGTTGGTTCTTTCTGGAAACAACCTGTCTGTCAGTAGATGAATGAATCAAGAAAATGTGGTATACGTACATACACAGAGAGACACACATACACACAGGAATGTTATTCAGCCTTAAAATAGAAGAAACTCCTCTCACTTGCAACAACATGGATGAACCTGTAGGGTATTATGCTAAGGGAATTAGCCAGACAAAGTCAAATACTGCATGGTATCATTTATACGTGGAATTTTTTTTAAAAGAGTCGAATGTCTAGAAACAGTAGAAAGTAGTTGCCAGGGAGCAGAGGAAGTAGAGAGTTTGGTAAAAGGGTGTAAACTCTCAGCTATGAGATGAATAAGGTCTGCGAATCTGATGTATAACATATTGACTATGGTTGATGGCACTGTATTATATAATTGAAATATATAATTGAAATTTGCCAAGAGAGTAGAACTTAAATGTTCTCACACAAAAAAAAGGGAGGGCAGTGATAAATATGGGAGGTGACCGACATGCTAATTAGCTGGATGAGGTGAATCTTTTCATAATGTATACATGTATCAAGTCATGACATTGTACACTTTAAATATCTTACAATTTTATTTGTCAGTCATACCACAGTAACAAAAGAAATGTTGACTCAGACCCACATCAGGGAACAAATCAAAAGTTGTACTTTATTCTCCAACTTTTATGGAATAATTGACGAATACAATTGTACATATTTAAAGTATACAATATGGTGATTTGACATACATATACATTGTAGAATGATTACCAAGATCAAGATAATTAACAGTTATCACCTCACATAGTTAACTCTTCTGTGTGTGTGGGTATGTGGTGAGAATGCTTGAGATCTACTCTCAGCAACTTTCATGTATACAACACCGTATTACTAACTATAGTCACCAAGATGTACATTAGATTCTCAGAACTTGTTAGAAGCTGCATTTTAACAAGTGATTCATGTGCACAATGAAGTTGGAGGAAAAATCCTCTCATCAAGAATACTCTGTAGAGGTAATGTAGTTCATTATGGAGGGTCCAGTCCACCTCCATAACTGACTCTATTACTAAATATGCCCTGGAAAAGGAGTTTCTTTAGGTCCACAGAATATTCTCTAGGGTGACAGGGGTTCTAAGGATCTAGATGAGGTTTATTTAAACATCTTAAGAGAGCCCATGACACTCCAATGGCCAGAGCTGAAATGGGTGGGAGTGGGCTGATCACTCAACTCCTCTCAACTCCCATTTGCATGATTTGTGTCCTCTTGTTTAGTCCATTACTAAGAAATTAGAGGTAAATTGCCACCAATAATTTCTATTGCTGGAGTAGCTCTAAAGTAGTGACATTGCTTCAGAAAGACAACCATCCAAAGGCATTTTTTCTAACAGATCTCATAGATAGAGGACTAGACTTCATTAAGAATATACATGTACTTCCAATAAGAATATAGGTTCCTTTGCTGAATCCTTCAACCAAATTCTCAATTAAATTATTTAAGCACATTTTAATTAAAAAGAAGCATTAATTCAATATATAATGAAGTTGGGAAACACCCATAGAGGAAGCATTAACTTCCAAAATCACTTAAGTATCTGAGATAGGCCAGCTATCAATGTATATTGAACTAATTTATAACTACATTTTATTGGCCAGAGAGGTAAACTGCTGTTTTCTAAAGATTATATTTCTGCTATCCCAGCCTGAGAGTATGCAGAATGACACTGGAAAATAGTGACTTTTCCTTTATGTAATAAATATAAAACTGATAATGCTTTTTTGTTATTTTTTATTATACTTTATGCTTAACCCAATCCACAATAAAGCAAGCTATTCTGGTTAGGAGAAACCATATATATGGTGCCACTAAACATAACTTACAAGTCTACTGAAATGCTACCGTAGAACCAGGGCAGGAAAAATTTCCCAAAGCTGCCAAGAAAACTTTAATGAGATCAAACTTGATACAGTGTGGGTGGAATAGCACTTCTACTTCCTTCTTCTAAAAGGAGGCGAAAGCTAAACATCATTCCTAGGCCAACAGAATCAACAAAGTCTTAATCTCAACAAGAACCCACATGAGTGAACTAACAATAAAGATACCACTGTGATAGACACTGCCTTGGCAAAGAGTACAAATCATCTGAACATTTAATCTTTTTATCTTCGTAAACCATATCTACAAAGTAATTTAAAAGCTTACCTTGAGTGAGAATGTTTACTGCATCCTGGTCAGTTATTGCTGTTGTTTTAAAAAAAAAAAAGGAGTACGATCAAAACAAAAAGGACTGTGTATCATTTTATCTTAATTTCTTAAAGAGTAGTCCTCAGTAGTCCCATATAGACTCCTAGGCTCTATCCCAGACCTGCTGAAAGAATCTCTAAGTCATAAGCCCTAGAAATAAGTGTTTATAATCTTCCTCCAATTTATTGTTACGGAGGTTGAAGTTTATGCTTTCATTTCTCATCAAACTCTTAAAAGATACTTTAAAGTTACTGAAAAGCCCTCCACTGGAATTTGACACAACATTGTAAAATGACTATAACTCAATAAAAAAAGTTAAAAAAAAAAAAGCTATCCATGCTTTCAAGTCTCTCAGTTTACTTGGAAAAGCAGAAATATAAGCAAAGTCATTGAGATACGATGTAATAAATGCTATAAGATAACTTTTCACTTATTTTACTATGTATGTATGTCCACATAGCTGTATCTGTATTATTCTACTGGTATTATTCATAGTACTGTAGGTATAACAGTGAGCAAAATACGAGGGGTCTGCCCTTACATACTCTACAGATAGAAATTAATATAGGAATCATTCAAATAAATTTAAGTGCAAAGTAGAGAGGAGAAGAGAGAGGGTCACTAATGCTATCTTATTCACAGAAGTTATCACAGTGAAAATAACATTTAAGCTGTATTTTGAAGACCTAAGAGGAATTTTTCAGGCAGACAAGAAGCGAAAAGGCATTCCATGTGGAAGGCATAGTGGGCACAAATGCATGAAAGTGTAAGATGTTTGTGGAGCAGTAAAGTCAGGAGAGCGAATACAATTGTTGTGTGTAGGGAAGTGGTGGGAGAACACAGAAAGGAAAATATGTTAGTACTGGATAGTAAAGGTCCATCTACTAAAGTTTAAGATCAGCTTATGGAAGAACAATTTTCTTTGCATGTCCAACAGCCATCTGAAACTCAGTGTCGCCAAATTTTATCCCAAATTTGCTACTTTTATTTCCTCCTTTAGTAAATGACATCACTTCCACCAATAGCTAGAAGTCTGAAATGGCCTCTTAACTCCTCCTTTCTCATCATTTCCACATCTACTTGGTTTCTAAATTTTGTACCTTCTAGCTTCTAACTATCCATTGAATTAGCCCCATCTTCCCATCCCTTTGGCTACCACTTTTGTTCATGCTTTCATCATTTGACACCTATACTATTATAATGACCTTCAAACTGGGTTTCCTGCCTCCACTTTTTACTTTTCAATGCATCCACCTCTGCTTTATCAGACTGACATTTCCAAAAATGTAGATACCAGATTATATCCTTCTCTGCTTGAAATCTTTTAATGAGAAATCAGCTTCTTATTTCCTATAAGGTAAATCTAAACCTCTCAGAAAGGTTTTCATGCCCTCTAAAATCAATTTATGCAAACTTACTTGCTGCCAGAAGTTTCACAGTGTTTGAGTATCACATCTGCTTTGTAAGTCTTAAAGGAACCAAAACATCCTTTTAGAGACATGGAATAAAAAGAGCTGACCATTCCTTCTCATTCTTTGAACAAAGGAGACTTTAGTTCAGTACTGACTCCCCTTCATGCTGACTGTATGACACTGGGCAATTATCTGTCTTTTTTGAGTGGGCACAATGAGAGGATCTATAATACGTGGTTCTTTTAAGAATTAAACAGACTGTAATACATGAGCATCATCCAGTCAGGAAGGACCCATGGAGCTGGAACGGTGTCTTGGAAGTCCTTGCTGTGCTAAGCATTAACTCTGTAGTTGTAGGGGGAGGAGCTGGGAGTACAGGGTAGGGATGGGAGAATTTGGAGGAGCTGGGGATGCAACTTTGTGGGCCTGGTGCAGTGATTGTTTACCAACAGGTAGGAAAGCATTTCAGAATTTTAACAACTTGTAAAGCTGTAATAGATACATGCTAATTGAATACCAGCTCAGTGTGGGAGCCACAAAATCCATTAATCTTGTGCTTATTGTGAAGCAATCATAGTCTGTTAGGCAACCAGTACATGACACAGTTGGAGGAGTGTCCTTAAATTCTATTAAGTAATTCCTTTTTAAAAGTTATATAATAAATATTAGTGGAGTACCTATCATGTGGTAATACTGGGAAGGAGAAGGACAAAAGGATGAACAAGGCAGACTGGTTCTTGCCTTTAGAAAACTTAGAGTAGAATGAAAATGATAAAAATCTGAAGTAATTTTGTAGTTTCAATTGTGGTAAGTGCTGTGAAGGAAAATGGAGGAGTCTATGACAGAGGTATACAAATTAGTAATGGAAGTTAGAAAAGGCTTACATTAGAAAGAAATGATTCAGATGAGACTTGACAGATGCAAAGGGGTGATCTAGGGAGTGTTATATGAAACTGGAACAATGTATGTAAAAGCCCTGAGGCAGGAAAGAATCTTGGCAGGTGGAGAAAGTGAAGGTGTCGCCAGAGAATTGTGAAAGAAGAAGAGAATGATGTAATAAATGGCTGGAGGGGTAAATATGAGCCAGATTATACAGTACTTTAGATGAGATGACCATATTATTTATTGTCCAAACCAGGACAGGTAAAGGGCAATTGATGTGAACCAGAACTGCCCTAGGCAAACCAAGAAACATGGCATTCTGCTTATAGGTGGCATTTTTGCTTTGTTTTTGTTTTTGTTTTGTTTTTTGGGAAGCATGGGAGGCTTTTAAGCCAGATTGTATTTATATTTTAAAATATTTCCTTAATCAATATGTGGACAATACATTGGAAAAGGCCAACAAAGCATAGGCAAGTAGCATGGAGGCTAGTGCAGTAGTTCATGCAAGAAATGAATGTTGGCTTGGGCCAATTTTGACAGCAATAGGAATGCAAAACAATGGAAATAGATTCCATTCCAGGCAGAAGTAGAGAGGATTTTCAGAGAGGAGATTGGGGTATTTTAAAATATTCTAATTTCTTTCTTTATTTCATAAGTATTTGCTAGACACCTTCCAATTGCATGCTCTGTTCTGAGTGAGGTGGATCCTTAATTAAATTGTCCTCTGACCTTGAGCAGCTATTTAACACTCTTACAACATACCTACATACTGAACATCTGACAACATCCCCGTGATCAGAGGAAAAATAATAAAGAATTTTTAGCAAATTAAACTTCCTATTTGAATGCTAAATGATTCTTTAAACTTTAGAATGTTTTATATTAGAGAGCTGTATATTATATCTAGGTTTATAGTAAGTTGCTTTCATAAAGTTTAATTCAAAGAAAAAAGTCATTTTCTCATTCAATTAAAACATGAATTAGAACTGGTAAAGGGATATACTGAAATGAAATAGTGTGTTAAAAAATTATACTTACATGTTATCTCAGTTGAAGGGTTTATTGCCAGGCTTCCAGAGTTATTCAGTATTTGCTGTAAAACAGACTCAATTCTACTTTTCATTGATGCTCCATTGTTTTTTCTGGTGAATTTAAATTTCATGACAATGTCTGCTATCACATCACTACCACTTTGCCTGAAAAACCATATTTTTAGAAATGTCAATTATGATAATTTTCTGCTATTCTCTTTATGTATTTTTATTGATAAGCATTAAAAAATTTACTTGAGATATTTAACTTTAGGACAGATTCACATAACAATGTTTGCATATGTAATGATATATCACAATGCTATCCCACAAATACTTGATTTCAATGCATAGTACACTGTACCACCATTCAGAACAGTTTCCTTTGAAGTCTGAATGTCAGACTTTGAATGCCAGCTCCGGCTCTGCCATTTACTGTTGGACTTTGAGTAAGTGTTTTTTTTTTCTTAAATCTTTCCATATCTGTCTCTTTACATTAAAATGGGTTGTTATGAAGATTATTTGAGAGAAAATAGCTTTCAACTTAGAATTTTATATCCACACTAAAGCATTATTCAAGAATAAGGCTAAAATAAGGACATTTATCACATCAAAGCAAAATTAGAAAATATAGTTTATTATTCATGTACTCTTGTGAAAGAATTTATAAAGGATGTACTTCAGTAAGAAGGAAATTGAACCCAGAAGGAGGGTATTAGGTACAAGGAGAAATAGGAAACAAAGAAAATGGTAAACTGGTAATCCAAAAAGACGTTGACAGTATAATTATAATGACTTATTTGCAGGCATTACAAATAAGGTGGAATTGAAATATCAATAATACACGAATGTATTCATGTATTATTGAATGAATAAGAGTCCCAAGTTCCCTGTATTATTTGGAAGAGGGTAGTGGATTAAACAAACTTTCCTTGTTTAAATTTTCAAGAGTAATCACTAAAATAAAATAAACGGAATGTAGAACTTCTAAATTAGTAAAAGGAAAAAAGAAAATGAAGAAAATGCAATCACATGAGAGAAGGCAAGACAGTAGAAGAAAGCAATAGAAAAAGCAGGGTAGAGAACACAAGAGAATATAGAAAAAATAAATCCAAATGTAACAGTCATCAGAATAAGTGGAAACTGTCTAAACTCTCTAGTTAAAGGCAAAGATCATCAGAATGCATTGGAAAATATAATCTATCTGTCTTCCTGTTTTAGGAGAAATAGCTAACCTGTAAGGATATATGAATGTTAAAAATGATGGAAAGATATATTGGAAAAAAAACACAAGAAAGTCAATGTAGCATAATAATATCAGACATTAGAGATTATAAAATTGAAAAACATTAATTAGGAATGAAAAGGATTAATACCTTGATAAAAGAAATAATTCATGAGGCAGATATAACGATTCTAAACATATAGGCACTTGATAATATGTGCTCAAAGTGTACTGAACAAGGAGAAATAGACAAATCCATAGTAGTAGGTTTTATTTGAATGACATAGGAATTAAGCTTAATGGAAATGAACAGAATTCCTATTATTGTCTAATAGGAACCCAGAAACAGACTCATAAGACATATGTAAACAGTGTATCATAGAAGCGTCATTGCTAATCTAAAGGAAAATAACTCATATGTAAAGTATTAAATCTCTGCCTGGTACCACACACAAACAAAGTACTTGAATATGAACCAGCAACAATTTAAAATTTACAGATTTATGGAAGAATGTCTTTATATACACAAGGAGAAAGGATTTCTTAAATAAGACATTTTGCAACTGATTTTCTACAGCAAAAGATGCCATAAACAAAGTGTAAAGATATACTGTAGTCAGAGAGAATATATTTGCAACTCAAAGCAACAAATATTTGGTACCTACTATTAACACAGAACTCCAAATCAATGAGAAAAAGACAAATAATGAAAAGAAAAACCAGAAAAGATACGAATATGCAGTTCAGAGAAGAGGGATGTTTAGTGAATGATAAACACATAAATAGATGTTCAGACAGGACTGTTTTACTCCTAATTTATTTGCTTTTCATAACAACTCTATCAAAGAGTCATGTCCGGTCCTCTTGGGAACTGTGAATAACAAAATGTCTTCTCAGAAGTCATCATCTCCTGATTTGTTGGCTTTACTGTACCTCAAATTTTCTATTAACGCAGTATATTTTAAAACAGAAGGGGAAGGGGGAGAAAGTAGTGTGTGTGTATGTGTATTTCAGGCAGAGAAAATAGTTCATATATGACGATCTTGAGGTTAGAGAGAGTGTTGAGAGTGAAGAAACTGAAAGCAGTCTAGTGGGACTGGTGAGTAAAGAACAAAGTGGAAAGTGGTAAAAGACTAGCTCAGAAATAGAGATGGTAGGAGAAAATGCAATATAGGGAGGTTTAGTAAAGTTTTGTTTTATATATATATTCTCAAGGAAACATATATATATATATGTATGAAGAATACATGTATCTTTGATGCATATATATTATACATATACACATAATTCTTATTTATATATGGTATTTGATATATCGTAAGGGTAAGGAGTGACCATTAGAAGAATTTTAACTAAGCGAATAATATGTTTAGCTTCTTGTTTCAAAAACTCTTTCTTTCTGCTGTAGAATGTGGAGTGGAGCAAGATTGGAGGAAAGAAAACTCATCAGGAGGCTGTGGGTAGTCCAGGAGAGAGATGGTTGAGGTTACTGTGTTAGAAGTTATGGCTCTTAGACATATGTAAGAAATAGAATTGTGGAGATTAGATGATTGGATGTGTAGGTTGAAAGGGAGGCAGGAATTAAAGATAACTTTTATATTTCTTGCTTGAGTAACTATTTGAAGGTGACACCATTAACAGAGGCAGGCAACACTAGAAGAGTAACATATTTGGTCGGAGAGAGATGCTAGGTTCAGGTCTGGACATATGAAAGTTGAATGGTCTGCAAGATATCCATATAATGATATCAAGTACATAGCTGTGTATATTCGTGTCTAGAGATGAGAAAAGTAGACTGGCCTGAAGATGCAACTTTGAGAATATTAGCATATAGGCAGCAGTGAAGCCCCTGAAAGCAGTAAGTGGGAAGTAAACAAAAAGAGAAAAATGCAGATGGCGCATTCAGTTCTACCACTATTGTGAACTGGTGACTGGAACAGAGACTTTACCACGAAAGTGCTAAGATGAATCTGCACGGAACTGACTGAAATACATTTTGGAAAATACTCTTCCCATGTATTCTTCTTACTCCTTGAATTCCTCAGCATATCTTATCTGACCAGAGCTCTATACTTCTGGGTACTTAAGTAGTGACTCTACTGAGAAAAAGAAAAATTAATTTTCTTGTGTAGTTAGTGTTTGAGAAAGAATTAGTATAACTTATCTCTCTTCTGAAGAACTTTTGTATGTTACTTGATGGATTGAGCAATGTGGACATTTGGGGCATTAGTGGTAGGGTCCATAAGAGTAGCTGTTTTAGTTGGGAGAGCTATCACATCACATCACAAGGATAGGTCCATATTCAGCTAAAGTAGGAACAGCAAATAACTAGCATGTATACTGCAACTTCCCCTATTATTAATTCATGACAGACATGTCTGGATTTGGCCACAGCACCCTTTATATTAATAGTATTCCAGGCAGACAAAAACCAAAAAGCTGCTTTTGATGTTGGCTTAGTGGTCTGATCTTGGATGAGCATGCCCAGGACATTGCACTGCACATCTCTTGGGGCATTGTTTACATGGACTGCATTGTGAACAGTATCTCCAGTATTTATATAATATAATAGCCCTGTTACTGTACCTTCACCCAACCATCTCTCTACCCTTTCCTCCTTTTCCTGCCAAGAACTGAAGTAATGTGTTTATTTACATTAGTAGGTATATAGACCATATGTGGCATGTTTTGTTTTTGTTTTGGCATTGTTTAAAGCTGCCCATGATACTATTTTCATGATACTGCAACACATTGTGTGAACATCTCATTCACTCTCCATGCTGTGAACAAAGTCAAACGCACCAAATTGTATCTATGCTTATATATGTTTGGATGTAGTTTTACTCACCTCAGTTTGGCAACATGAGCTCTGACGAACTGATTTCTTAAATTTGACTCTCTGAATGTTTTAGAAATCTGTAGAAAGAAAGGAAAAAACCTCTCTAATTACAGTCTTTCTCTCCTTCCTCTTTCTACCCTAACTTGCAACATAGAACTGTATTAATGAGGAACAGAGACTAAAGTTTTGAGTTCAGTTCTGTTTAGTTCAGTTCCATCTCAGAACACATGGGATCGATTAAGTCAGGTTATGTAGACTTCTTATGCAGTGCCTGTTTCTTCATTTATTACACAAAGATAGTAATGGACAAGATACTCTTCACTAGAAGCCATTCTAAGCATAGCAGATGTTTTACTCAATGAGAGCCCATGTTATGTGATTTGTTGGCTGTTCCCAAGGTGGGTTGGGCCAACACTAGGGGAGTCCACTGATGCAGTGTGTGATCCTGCAACAACTGTTCTTAAATGGGTAAAACTAGATTAAAATGAGCAGCAATGGAGAGCTTTATGAAAAAAGAAGAGGAGTAATCTTGATCTTTTTCTTGTTTCTGATTAATGCCTAAGCAAGCATCATAGGTTATTTTTAGCATCAATTGGTATTTTTTGAATTAACCTTAACTTTCCCATTTTATTATTGCTCAGTGCCAGCAAGGACGGTCTTCTTGAGGTATAACATTTAGCTTCACAGTGAACTAGCAGTTGTTCTGTGACTGGAATAGTTACCCCCAAGATGTGGGTGAGATGTACTGAGCTTTCATAATGGGGAGTAGATTCCATTGGCTTGTACTGTGAGATTGTACCAGGTGGAGGTGAACATGAAAAGGTGAAGATGGGGAAATTAAGTTGCATGCTGAATATTATATTAAGCCAGGATTTGAAGCCAACTGGTCTTGAGATTGTAAAGTTTATGCAATGTCTATTGCATCATGTTATATCTTATTTTTTCAATATCTGTTCCGTTAAGCTGATATCGCACCAACCAGTTGTTAGACAAAATGATAAAATTTTTTCTTTCTAGAGGCTTTAAACATTTTTAAGAATTATGAGGCTATTAGTTTTAGCAAAATAATTTATATTTCTTTTTTAAAAATTCAAGAAATATTAGTATTAAGAAGAAAGCAAAAAGTCACTCAAAATTTTATGATCTAAATCTACAGAATTATAGAATCAGTCATTTGGTGAGCTATATTCTAGTTAACTATGTAGAAGGGTGGATTTTAATGTTTACTACCGTGGTATATTGTAGGAGGTATTTTGATAAACTGATCTAGCTTTAATTTTACTTGACTGTAACAGAAGTAAAAGGAACTGAACCTAAAACTTAAGGAATTGCTAAAATTTGGGTAAACATTTCTTGTAATTATATTTTAATTCATGATCTGGTATTGCACTGACACAAGCTAGACTGGACCAAAGTGCTAAAAATCCACTTTAATTGTTACATTTTTGTTATGTGGAAAATATTGTGAGGACTAAGATAATAAGCCTAAGAAAAGCAAGTTAATTAATTGATTGATATCCATATATAGGGATAAAAGAAGAAGGCTATGGATAAGATCCCATATTTCACAGAGTGGGTGAAAATTCTAAACTCTTTCAGAGGAACTTGACAAACACTTGGTAGAAAATCAGTGAACAGTTGCTTGAAGAGGAAGCCAATAGTATAGTGGAAAGGGCAGTAGACAGGACACAGAGGTAAGTTAGTTTGTTATGAGAACTTGAATGAATCTTGTAACCTTTCTTCCTCTCGATTTCTTCAGAAGTGATCTGTACATAGTTGGCTACTGCAGCTCTCAGAGGCTACACATCTGCTTTCTTAACCTGCAACCTTTTGGCCTTTTCCCTCCCTTCAAAATTAGTACTTGTTTAATGGGTCAGATGAGTTTACTTTCACACTTCTTTGATTTTGTAACCTGTACTATTGACCCTTTTATTACAAGGGACAAAAATCAAAAAAACAAGGAAAAGAATTATTTTATATTTCTCTCCTGATTGAGGGTGGTAATTGTATCTTTGAATTTTATAGTAGTCTAGAATCCTCAAACCTCAGTAATATTCATGGAAAAAAAAAAGCTTCAGTGGTGGAGTGAATAACACATGCAAAGTCCTGAGGTGGGAATAAGTAGATTGTGTTTAAGGCCAGTGCAGTTGTTTTACAGAAAGCAAGGAGGCTAGAATGATAGAAAGGCCAGACCATGAAAGTCTTGCATTTGGTCTTTAACATAAATAATGGGAAGTCACTGAAATGTTTTAAACAAGAGGACAGTAAAGTCAGATACTGCATATGGCTAATCAATTTTAGGTACAAAATAATCCAAATTACTTATGGTGCTATTTTAGTACTTCACTGTAGAAGTGATGGCTTAGATGGACGTGGTGGTAGCAGATATGGAGAGAAATGAATGGATTTGAGGGAAATACAGGAGATAAAACCTATAGTGGCTGGTAATGGATGGGATATTTGGAATGACAGAGTAGTTTGTCAAGGATGAATTTGGAAAACTGAAAACAGTATTGTCATTATGGGGATAGGATTATTGGAAGAAGGCTAGTATGGCATGGGGAGATCATGAATTTGATTTGGGGGCGTAATATACTTGAGATGCTTTTAAAACAGCCAAGTTGAGATATTAAGCTGACATTTAAGTGAAAAGGTCTGAAGTACGGAGGAAAAGTTTGGGCTGGAAACAGAATGAGTCATTAGTTTGTAAGTGTTGGCAGAAGTAATGGTTATGGGTGAGATCATCTAGAGATAGAAAACAGTGTGAAATAATAGGAGGCTGTAGGTCAAAGCATTGAGGAATTTCAACATTTAATGTCAGTATAGAGGAGGGTGAGCCTATAAAGGACACAGAGATAAAGGAGTGGCCAGAGAAGTAGGTTAAGAAAAGCAGGTGAATAGGTGGCCTGGATACCTTGCATGAAACTCATATAACCATGGAATTTTTGAGTTAGAATGTACTATAAAATCATCTAGCCCAGTGATTTTATTTTACTAATGAATAAACTGAAGACCAGAAAGGAGAAGTGAAGTGCTCAATATGATAGATGTTTCTGGGACTATTCCACCACTCATTAAGTATAACAGTGTTGACTATGGGACAAGGATCATGATGGTACTCATGTTATCACTGGTAAATGGTATGATTCTTGGATTTGAAGTCAGGAGACCTTGGTTTGAATTTTAGATCGACTGCTTTCCAGTTGAATAGCCTTCGACATGTTTCTTAATCTCACAATCTTTACCCATCTATAAAAATAATATGCCCATTATGAATTGAAGTTTAGATAATATACGTAAAAGTCCTTTGTAAACTATGAAGCACTATATTAGAGTATTATTCATACAATGATTTAGATGTTCAAAGTGTTCTGCAGAAGGATGAATAAATGAGATTAACTATGGAAATCATACATCAGAAAAATTTTAAGGGGAATCTTTGTCTACCATATGTTTAAATATAAATCTACAGTCCTCTAAATAGCTTGATACTGGTACAGGCAAAGATGAATCAGTAGAAGAGAGGAGAGTACAGAAAAAAGAAAAGGAGGAATTTAGTGGATTTAGGCACAACAGAGAAATCCATTCCCCTATTTAATGTATTGTTTTGGTACCACTGCCTAGCTATTTTAGGGGAAAAAGCAGAATCTGTACTTTATTACAAAATAAATTACAGATGAATCAAGATAAAATTATAAAAACTGAAATGATAAAATTACAAAAAAGAAAATGTGAGTGAACATTTTAAAAAGTATTTGGAGTGGAGAAAGCCATTTTTAACCTGGCACAAAAGTGAGAAATCATGCAAAGATTGATAATTTGGGCTACATTAAAAGTTAAATCTATTTGGCATTTAAAAAATCCCTAGATTATAAACAAGTTGGAAAGTCAAATCACATATTAGAGAAATATTTGCAACATGGATGACAGGAAAATTTTAACAAGAAAAGAGAAGTCAAAAGATAAGTCATCGTATGTACCCATTTCATATGATGTAACAAAAATGACACTTTCCCTCTATGGTCTTCCTCCCTAAAACCCAGAACTCTAGTCTAACTGTAAGATAAACTGTCAGAAAACCCACAGCTGTGGGACATGGTACAAAAACACCTTAGCAGTACTCCTCAAAATTGTCAAGGTTATCAAAAATGAGAAAAATCTAAGGAACTATTATAGTCTCCAAAAGCCTAAGGAGACATGACAAGTAAATGTAATTTGGTATTCTGGATGGGATCATGAAACAGAAAAGAATATAAAGTAAAAACAAAAGAAATCTGAATAAAATATGGAATTGGTTAATAACAATGTATTAACATTGGTTCATTAATTGCAATAAATATACTATCATAATGTAAGATTTTAATAATAGAGGAAACTATGGATGTAATATATATGAGAACTCTATATTACCTTTGCAACTTTTCTATAATTCTAAAATGCTTCTAAAGTAACATCTTTATTAAAATCAAAGAAAAAAATTAAAAATCTCTAGGGAGAAACAAAAAATGCATAAGCCCTATGTTCTGATAATTCTACTTCTGGGGATACATCCCAAAAATGTAATCACTCAGGTGTGCAAGCATATATCAACAAGACTGGTTATCAGAATATTTGATACAATAGTGAAAAACTAGAAACAATTTAAATGTCGATCAACAGAGGACTGGTTAAATAAAATGTTATACAACTGCACACTATAATACTGTTTAGTTATTTTAAATGACATATTTCTTAATTCATTGATATTTATATACCTCTGTGGCACATTTGTGAGAGAAAAGTAGTAATAAACAAGAATGTATAGTCTGATTCCATTGACAGAAAATTATGTCTTTGTGCATGTATGATTATGTAGTTTGCATAGAAAGGCACTTGGAACATCAAAATATTAATAGTGGATATAGCTGAGTATTGAGATTTTGTGCGTATTTCTTTCTTTATTATTTCTTGAATGCCCTGAATTTTCTACATTTTTGCATTATCTTTATAAGAGAGAAAATACTAAAATTATTTTCATTTTGATGACAGGGTTTACATATACATTATGATTTACTTTATAGACCATTTTTGAGACTAATTCAATAATAACAAATCGTATAAAATTTTGTCTTTGGGGATTGTATTCTAAAGACTTACTATCTTCCAAAGGTGCTGGTAGTGCTTTTCAAAATAAATTTATTTATTTCAAGTTTTTTGCATTGCTGAATATATGTTATATGTTATGCTTTAAGCTGTTTCTTTCCAAATTTGGCAATTTTACATGCGCTCTATGAAGGATGAGCTGACCTGTCTGATCTGTCTGGCGGGAACTGAGTGACCTCTTTAGGGCCAAGGACGTCTCTGGCATCTTGCTATAATGACAAATAGCTGAGTTCTAATTCCCTATAATAAAGCTGAGATTCTCAATATGAACACTTTCAGTTTGCTCCCTTTATTAAACTGGGTACACAGTTGAAACTTTACAAGATGTTTTTGTATGGTTATGAGAACTTCGTTATGAATAACTGTCCTCAGACTGGCCTCCTGAGATATATATCTCCAGTGGCTTCTTGAAGAAATTGAAGAAAGTCCATTGGTTTGAAGTCTGAGCAGTGGGATCTCATGACACAAATGATGAAACTAAATATTCCTATTGATTTTTTAAAGAACAGATTGGGAAGAGAAGGTAGGAAGTTGGGGAGGTGGATTGCTTTGGTAGGCCTAAAACAGAAGCTTTATCTGCATTTCCCCATTTTCTGGAATACTTCCTATTCAAGCTTTTAACCCGTTGGCTTTCTTCTGGACCACTGTAATGAGCTTCTAACTAGTCTTACTGTGTGCAGGCTCTTCTCTTTATAATCTAATTTTTACATCTCTGAACACAAATCTGTCAGAGCCTGTTACCATCATGTTGCCTCTAGTGCAAGACTTTTTGTCTGCAAAATAAAGCTCAATCTTGTTAGCTAAGCACATTCTCCTCTCTTTGCCTTGGCTCATGGTTTAGCTGTAGTGTGCCCTACTCATCCCTATAGCCAGCCAGAAAAGTCGTCTTTTGTAAGAAGCTGTCAGTGGTCTCCATGGCTGGATATAATTTATCCTTTCACCACAAACTCACATCTGTGTTGCTATCTTGCCACATACTAAATATCTTGGGTTATAAATATCTGTAGGTGTGTTTCATCTCCCGTGTTAGACTAAGCTCCACAAGGGCAGGATCCAGCATCTACTCCACTTTTTGTATGTCTACGGCATTTGGCAGGATTGATGCTTGATAAATGTTTATTGAAGAAACAGGAGGAATATATGTATGTGTATGGATGGCTGAAACATTATGTTGTACACCAGAAATGGACACATTGTAAGCTGACCATATACTTCAATCAAAAAATAATAAAGAATAAAAATTAAAAACTTACCATAGATTCAATTCTTCCACAGAAATTTCTATATTTCTGTGTAACTGGTGAACTTAACTCATCACTGTATTCAACATTTAGGATTTTAAAGCTGCTATGGTAAAAATAAGATTTTTGATCTATAAAACAAAGAAAAGTCAGAATCATTCTCACATTGCTACGTAATCTTTATACAGGATTACAAGAGGTTATATTATACAATTAAAAATTTTTCTTTCCTTGAAAGAAAGAAAACTCTAAACAATATAAATGTAACTATAAAAAAATTATTTTTCAGTTTTTGAAAAGATTGGCAAAGCTGAAACTTGAAAGTATATGAAAATCAGAACAGTATTATTTGAGAAATTAAATTGTTCAGAAGTATAATTTTCATTCTTACTATATTTTAGGGAGATTTGTGATTGCAGATTTGTTTATCTAAGAAATATTAATGTCTATAATATGCTATTATTCGTTTATTATTAAGGAGTAACCCAAAGTAATTCTGAATAGTTCAAAAATTATTTCAAATGCTATCCTTTTCAAAGGAGTTAGTATCTTGTTAGTAGTTTTTTGGACTAATCTACAAAATAACTCTTTTGACAAGATATCTAATCTGGTTGTCCAGTGTGAATTATTTTCATCAAAACAGGGTCTTCCAAAGGTTATATTAAGCTGTGGAAGGAAATAAAAATCTCTAAACATACTTATACACCTCTTTGAAACATTATGAACATGGATATAACATAATCTCCTAGGCAAAAATCCCTGCTTCCTTTTGAACATTCATATACGTAATTTATGCAGAGAAGTATCTCAGAGAAAGAGTTGAGGATCCTGGGGAAAGAGTAGTGTGGTCCGTTGTGGCAGAAGTATAAGTCTTTCTAATACTGTAAGTGGTCACTGGGATACACTTTGAAGACGACTTACTTAGGCTCCTTGCTTTGTGTTTGTGTGACAACACAGTATCATTAAAAGTGAAAATTCATTAGTTTAATCTGAAACTTGATATTTGTTTTTCCTGCCTCTGTAATTCACCTTAGACATAGTTGACTCCAGGTGATTTGATAGCAAAATGTAGTCAAAAACAAAATTAAGCCACAACTTCCAAAGTGGATTGACTGAAAAGATTATTCCTGGTTACTGCAATAAATAAATTTCTTCTTGTTCAGTCTCCATACTCACACATACCCTTATGCCCTCACAGCCCCCACCCCAGTGATTTAAACGATTTAACAGGATTATAGCTGAAATTAAAAAAAAAAAAAAACTCAAAAGTATATTTTCAGGTTAAAAAAACAGGTTATAACATAGATTATCTAGTGAAACTTGACACATTATATCTACATTAAAACATCTGGAAGAATATTTACTGAGATACTAGGTTAAGTTGTTTGTGAATGAGCAGGGCATATGCATTCTTTATACTGTTTCTTGTCTATGTTTCCTAGTTATTATGACATAATAAAAATTAAAATAAGACAAAAAAGAACAGAACCCTTTTTAAAGTTTGTTTTTTACCCCTTGCTACTTCTAAACTGCAAATTCATCTCCTGTCATAACTGTCCTGCTCCTAAGATTGTTTTCAGGAGACGGGGCATGAATTAATGAATACTTAGGTACATCCAACTTCTAGATGTTGAAACTTAAGTTTCTTTGTAATATTTTATTTTTACAACTTTATCAGGTTATTAAATGAAGAAGGAAATCATATTAATGAAAAACAATATGAACTAACTCTAGCATCATGAAAGTATTGAGAGTTTTTTTTCCCTTGGCTAGAATAATTCTTGCCTGGGTAATAATGTTGTTTAGTATACTAAAAAAAAAAAAGCACCCCCCCCCAAAAAAAAAGAGAAGAGAAAAAATGCTGAATTAGAGAAAATATAGACATGAGCATATATTTTTAGAGGTATATAAGAAACATAATTATCTTATATTAAGAAATAAAAGTGGCAATAAAAGAGAGAATGCCAGACTTTTAATCTGAAGGTATATTTAGTTAATTCATTTGAAAAGTGGTACTTCCAGTCTTCTGGTACTTACCAAAAGCAAAAAAGTAGACAAGTAGACCTATGATCAATGCCAGGATCACCACCACTGCGATGACAACAAAACACACTATGAATGGGTTCAGGGATCTTGAGGCCGATGGCACCCGTGCTGGCCTTAGAAAGGGGAAGAAAATTGGAGGCCACTCATTTCACTTAGAGAATCCATCATTTTAGTGCTCATGATGATTTTCTGCCTTCCTAAGCCTCTTAGCTTGCACGTGGCTCTATTTATAGAAAAGTGACTGGTTTTTGATAGGAATATTGTTTCGAAAATGAGACGGAACTGAATAACACTCTCCTTAATGTTTTTTCTTTCCAATTTTTTTCAGCACTAAAATGTTGACATTTAGGTAGTTTGATAGAAGAATAAGTGAATCTGACCTGTGGTATGCAATTGCTTTTCCTTCTGCCAGTTGATGAAGTTCTCAAGAATAATAATAACTCTTTTCTATTTTACTACAACTTCTTCCAAGACCCTATGTTGGACACTGCTATAGTAAGCTCCCTTATCTGGGCACCATCCCCAGGGATGTGCTGAAGAGGGATCATTTTGAGTAGAGAGAGGGGTGGATGGAGTCAGAACAGTAGCATTTCCCACTGTACTATTCTCCATATTATTAAAATAGAGATATGGCCAGAGGCTGAGAGCTGAGATTCAGGAGAGTAGCAGGCACCTGAAATGAATTAGAACTATACCAGCAGCAGAGGATTTGCGTGATTTATCATTTTTTTTCACCCATGGATTCATCAATATCAGTGTAAGCCAATAGATTTATACTAACACAGTGTCTGGTATTACATTTGGCATATAACCCAGGCACTGTTTTCTTCACTGCCTCCCTCCCCACCACCGCACACACTCACACTGGAGAGGTCACCGGAAGAGCTGAGTGTGAATTCCTATTTTATCCCTTGTTTGCTTGGAGATCTTATTGTCATTTATCTAAGACTTTCTTCATCTGAAAATGGGAATAATACCTGCCTCACAAGGCTGTTTTGAAAATCAGTGAGGTTATGTTAGGTGTATAAAGTATATATTTCTATTAAATAGGTTATCCACTAAGCTGTGAGAGCCTTGAGGATAAAGATTCTATTCATGTGTATGTTTCTGACACTTTGTAGGGTGCCTGGCATATATAGGGGGTTCATAGATTTATGATATTTATAAATATTTATTGCATGTGTTAATTCCTGGGTGTGTTTTAGTTTTAAAAGCCTTAACAGAGCTAAAAAGCAGTTACATTTGGCCAGAATATAGTCTGGTTTTCATTTCTCTTATTTGTTTTGTTAGCATTCTCGTGTAAGTGTGAAGGGAATGCCATCAGATTCCGAGACTTTTAGGTTTCACAGCAGGGTCACCTGGTGGTGTTTGGGCTCTAACTGACTCATACCCTGATGAAAAGGCACTTCCTGGTATTTTACATAGTACTACCTGCACATTGTAAGTTATGTCTCTGAGACCAGTATCATTGCAGAAGTTATCAGAGGTAGATGTAGACTTGCCAACTTTCAATTTTGTTGAATAAACATATTAAAAATTACAAAAATTGACCTTGCTCAAACATTATTGTTTAATAAAAGGGCTTTTAAATATATAAAAGTAGGAAGGACTTAATCTCAGAATAACAAAAAAGATGTTGTTTAGCTTTAGCTTAGTGATGTCTTTTTATTACATTGCTCTTAAAATTCATTTTGCTAATGACTAGTGAAAACTGACTTTTACTGGTCCAGAGTCCGGCATTTGGGAATGACTACTGTATTGATTTTCTTATAGGAGAAAATTGGCACCTTGACATTTGCTGACTTTTTGATCCTCAGTTTACACTTGTGTTTCCTTATGGGTTTGTTGTACCAATGACATGTGGTTACAATTGCTGTGTTTGGCATGGTGAATTTAGTAAATGTCAGTGGTGCTGAGCAGTAGGAGAGCCAGAAAAAGGCAGAATTGGAGGAAAGCCAACTCAAATAAGTTGCATATTGATTGATTCTCCATCTCAATAACCAGGAAACTGACTGTATTTCCAGAAATGAGCAGAAGTGTCAAGATTTATGAGTGATAGATTGAGAAGTTCCTAAAAACCAAAGATTAAGTTGGAAGTCAACCACCCTCTGTCCCCCCAAAAAACAACAAAGGCTAGAGTCAGCATATGCTTTAGCTTGGATAAGCCTCCCATGAGAATGACTTTAGTGCCAATTTTGCTTTAGTTCACGGAAAGCATCTTAAACTCAATGCCTGAAAAACATCATGAGACATATGACTCAATGAACAAAGGGTGTGGACCTCAGATTACCTTAATCTCACAAGCCGTAATTAATTACATAAGAATGGGTTGCTCCACCCTATAGAAACAGCTGAAGAAATATCTGCTCTCTTGGTAGTAGTGCAACTTGTCATTGAACCTCTGTATGTGGCTGATTATAAAGCTTATGCCAACATGCACTAAATTGTGTGTAGTATTTACTTTGCAATCTACTAGAGAAAATATATTTGCTAATGCTGTCCGAATTTTGACTCATATGCAATGGAAACCTGCAAGCAAATACTTTGCTTTTAAAGCAGGACTCTGACCAATGAAATTCTTAGTGCTTGCATTTAAATAGCAAAACAGATACGCAGTTGTGATATTTTTAACCAGCTTCCCCCTCTTTCTTACTCTCTTTCATTGACTTGGAAAATTACATGAATGTTGGAAAACTTATTCTATACTTTCATTATGAGAGCCTAAGTGTCAGACACTGTGCAGGTATATTGCCAGTCTTCATATTAGCCATAATGTAGGTATTATGATACCTGCTTGAAAGATAGGAAAACTGAAGCTCAGAGAGTAAATAACTCATAATTTCTCAGGAGTGACAGATTTGGAAATGGAAATCAGGGTGGTTAGAATCAAGGAATGTGGACTTCCTCTGACATACACTTCCTCCCTCACACTACAAGAGATGGAAAAGCTTTGGGACTCCTATCTCTCCTGATATCACTTGGAGGAGGCTAAGAAAATCAACATCTGTTGAGAGCTTTATTAAACTGAATGCTCAGATTTTGTCCTTACACATATTAAATATGCAATAAAATAATTGTTGATTTAATTTTGATTTGAAAGTACACCTTACATTAATATATCATATTTATGTACAAATACATGTTAATTTCTGCCATTGGCACATAGTTACAAATATATGGTTGTGGATTAATAGAACCACTTGCCAATAACTTTCCATTATTTGCAAGAATAGAGGAAAACAGTGACAGGGTAATTGCAAATTCAATTGTATATAATATGTATGTATATAGAGGACTTCTAAACAATTTTGTGTCCACTTAAATAAGATATCAGGTATGATAATAAAGATTTGGCCCATGGTTGTTTTCCCGTGATATGCATTCTTCCTTGATGATCCCATACTATGCCATAGTTTCAGCAAGCATTTAATAAGGTAATATTTCCTAAGATACATCTTCAGCTCAGACCTCGTTTTTAAGCTCCACACCATCATTTCCAATTATGCATTGGACATCTTATGGATGTCCTAAAACCTCCTTAAATACAACAGTTCAGTTCAAAACTGAACTTGCTGTCTTTTTCTCCACCCTGTACTCATGCTTCCCTATTTCTACTATTGATAAATGTCACCACCATCTACCTGGTACCTTAAGTTAAAGACCCAGTAATTGGCTGTACCTGCTCCCTCTTGGTAACTTCCCACATTTAAGAGGTCATCAGTAGATTCTTTTCCTACTGTCTAAATCTCTCTGTCCATTCTGCCTATCTCTTTCTTAATTCTGGCTGCTATCATCTTGCTTGTATTACAAGAAAGGCCTCTTAACTGATCTCCCTTCTTCCATTAACTAGTCAGTTCATTCAAGAGCTATTTGGTGAGTGACTGCAGTGTTCTAGGCAAAATTTAATTGCTGGGAATACAATGAAAAGAAACAGTCATAGCAATCCTCATGGTGTCGGGAGAGAAATGTGTAAGATAAATAAGTAAAATAAAGGGAACAAAAAAGCAGAGAGGTGGGGAAGGGGGTGTGTATGGGGGTGCTAAAAATTTAGATTGAGTGACCAGCCTTGTTGAGGAGGTGACATTTGAGTAAAGACTAGAAGGAGTTGAGTGAGCAAGCCATCAAAATATCAGGGGGAGAATTATCTAGGCAGATGAACAGCAGTTTGAAGGCCCTGAGCCAGGAGCTCATGCAGTAAGTTTGAGGACCAGCAAGAGAGGCAGCTGAACTGGAGTGGAGTGAGAAAGTCAGGGGTGGCGGGCACTGAAGGAAAATGAGGGCAGAAAGATAAGAAACTAGGAGTTAGCAGCTCGGGAAAGATCACTTAGGGCTTTGCATGTAAGGACGTCGGTCTTTATTTTGAGTGAGACAAGTCTTAGAGGGTATTGAACAAAAGATTAACATCAGATCTATTTCTTTAGTAGGATCACTCTGGGCACTTTGCAGGGAGTAGTGGCCCTGGGATGCAGTGGGAGACCACTTAGGAGATTATTAAATAATTTAAGTGAGAGATGATGGTAGTTTAGACAAGGGTGGTAGCAATGGAGGTGGTGAGAAGTGGTCAGAGTCTGGGTATATTTTGCATTTAGACCCTAGAGGATTTGCTGGTGATTCACTTATGAGATATGGGGAAAAGAGGAATCGACTGAATTAAAGGTTTTTGCTTCTTTCCAATCAATTCTTTACAATTCTTCTAGGGATTTTAAAAATGTAAATCTTAGAATCTGGCATCCTCCCCTTCTGATACTTCATTTGAAATTTATCTATTGCTCATCAGAGTTCTCAGATGGCATCCAAACTTTCCAGGGCACTTAAGGCTAATCAAATCACATCTGCAATTTCAACTTCTGCCACATTCTCACTTGCCACCTAACCCCAGCCAGATCAAATGTCACAGCCGCTTCTGTGTGTGCTGTCTTTTGCCTGGAAACTTTCATATCTCAGCTGCCTGGATACTTCTCATTTTATCCTTGAAATAATTCAAACATCTTTAATTTCCCTCTAGGTAGTTAACTTTTTCTCCCCTTGCTGCCCCTCATCTGATTTCATAATGCTCAGTGATGTTCTATTATAATCCTTATCCCTTCATGTGCCTGCATCCACATCTGGACTGTGGCTCCTGAAAGAAGGAGATGCATCTTGTCTGCCAGGATATGCCCCATTCCTAGCACAGAACCCATTACAGAGTCCATATCAGGCATTGCTATGGAAAAGTTGATGAATGGCTCTGCAAAAATGGGTTTAAAATAATTTTACTATTGTTTGGAGGGACTTTATATAGGATTGTGTGCCGTGCATTCTTACTTTAAACACTGAAAAAAATACAGATCAGAGAATAATCTTTGCCATCTATCGGGTGCTTACCGTGTACCTGGCTGAACTTTTTTACATCATTTAATTTAATCCCTGCTTAGAAACCCTGGTTTACAGATAATGAATGAGAAGCCTAGTTACTTAGCTAGTAAGAGAGTTGGAATGCGAATCCAGGTCTGTCAAGCTCAAACTACAAGTGGCCACTTCAGATAGCAGGAAGTTTTCTGTTAATTATCATGTTGTTATTATTAATTTCTATCACATTTACTACCTTATTGTTGATACTAAGAAATGGAAAGTTCAAAAATATTTCTACAGACCTTGTATTGCAGGATACACAAACACACATACTTGAGTATGTATGTGTTTACATTATAAATTGGAGTTATGAAGAATATGAGAAATGTTTCCAAAGTAGAGGGACTTACTGTTTAAGTACCTTTCATTAACTCTAGGTGGTTGTCATGAGGCAGGCAATAGAGACTATCCATTTCAATGATTTAATTTTTTAAGTTGAGGATCACTTTGTTCAAGTTCTCAAAAAGCTTGGAAGCTCAGTGATATAAAATAGATGAAAATAGAGTAGCTTCTCTCTTTGAATTTGAGTTGTGGGAAAGGGATCCTTTCCTATTTCCAACAAATCACTGATCTACTCCAATACTTTATTTATCTATTTCTTAAGGTTTTTGTTGTTGTTGTTGTTGTTGTTCTTGATAACCTTAAGTATATTCTAAAAGAAAAGAGAGACACAGGATTATTCAGGAATGCACAGCTGTATGATTGCAGTCAGAGCCATAGTTTTAAGGATTCTTGAATATATTTGTTTTATTAAACCATAATGCATTCTGAAAACTCCGGGTTTATATGGAAGATAAAATTCTTATCCTTGAATCACAAACCCACAATATTTTGTATGTGTGTACCTTTGGAATGCACTGCATGACTTTCTTTTAACTCAATGATTTATTTTCCTATTTAATTTTGTCTTGGGTAGCATTTAAATAAGTTTCCATTCCTGAGGATATAAATCACTTTATACCAGTTGAGGATACAGAGACTGGGCAAATGGTAAGGGACCTGAACAAGACTATGCTATACTTTTTTGATTACTAGGAAAAGAACTTCTCTGGGAGACAGAGACAATTATAAAAGGGTGTTCTTTGGGCTGCGTGCAGCTCTACTCTGGGGCACACAGCTTGGCAGGCAGCATAGGTGCCATCTTGGCTTTCAGTCTCCCTCTGAGCCAAGCATTTTTGTACACTGCACAAACTGCACAACTGTCCATAGCAGGCCTGAAATGATGTGTCAGAGTTCTGGAATCTGCTACTTGTGGGGAAAGCCAATCTAGGATTCAAATTCTTCTCATAAAATTTGCAAATTGATATGGACAAATGACTAGTAGGTATGTATGTAAGCATGTGCGTATGTATATATGCATGTAGTTGTTGAGTTGGGGGTTCATGATGGTTCAGGAGAACCTGCTGCCAGGGAAGCCAAGAGTGTGAGCTCAGTTACTTCACAGGCTAGTTTAGTTCTTCTTTTCCTAGGACTCAGGCTATACCTGGAACTCAGGCTCTTACTAACAGATCTAGGCCACAGAAACAACCCCATGAGAGGGTGAGGCCACAATAAGACAAATCCATCCTTACTGCTAGGAGAAAAATAAATTCCTTTCCTATGATGCTCTATTCATACTTTGTCTAATTTGTTCTAAACCCTAAGGGATCATTTTCATATACTGGAAGTTTATGGGCATTCTTTCTCCAATTTATTGTTAAATCTTTGAAATATATTTTAAGATGCTTTGCAGCAATTACTTGATTAAATTTTTTTACTGGGTTGTAGTGTTTGAGGATATATCTTAAGCAGTATTAAACAATTATTAGAGAAGGGAAAAATGATAGGTTATGCTTCATCACAGTATATCTAAGTTTAATTTATTTGGACCTAGTGACATTGAAAAATTGTTCCAGTTTTGTAATATGTTCTTTATTAATAATGTTCACTTTATATTTCTGCAATAAGTAAGGAAGTTAAAAATGATCATTATTTTCTTTTTGAGATATCCTTCATTCTAATATCAGTCATGTTTCTGAAAAGAAGGATCTGATATATAAAAGATTGTTTTAATTGACTTTAAACTTCTGAGCATAGTGTTTAATTCTTGCATTGTAAAAGACTTTTCTGAGAGGATGTGGAAACAGAAGTGGAGTTAGGAGGTGTGGATTCAGATACTCTGTCAAATCTAAGCTGTGAGATCTCACGTAAATCATAACTTTTCCAAACTCTAGTTGCCTTGTTTTAAAAATGGACAAAACAATACCTTCCTTATCCAAAAAAATCCAAATAAAATGTATATGACACTTGTTTGTAAATTCTGAAAAAGTTTTCCAGAATTTAAGGAATTATTGTAGCGACAACTAGGAAATATACTAGAAAAGACTCAAGAACTAAAGATTGTTATACCAGTAGCTGTTGAGTAATCATAAATGAGTCCTTCAAACAACATGGAGTCTCAGTTCCCTAGCTATATAATGGTGATAACAATACTCACCACACAGAATTTTGTGAGAATTAAAACATAATATTTATGCTATATAAATTGTAAAGTGCTAAAGAAGCAGTTTAGAGTAAGATGAAATTCTTTTCATTAATCAGTTTAATCTTATATATTACCCTGTTTATATTTAATCTATCATCAAGAGAACAAAGTGCACTTCGTTCAAAATACTCAATTTTTCCTATTTACTTATTCTAGTCCTTTTTTTTTTAACCTAGTCCACACTTTTTCAGCTTACTTTATACACATTTTTTTTCAAAGATGACTTCTAATTTATATCTTTAGTTGTAACATTTATTATGCACTCCGGTTTCTTCCAACTTAACACCTGGGTGTTATCACACAGATACTTTACACCAAAGGGCACATGTCCACAGCTGCCTCCATTGAGGTACTTTTTGCAGTAGAGAAAAATTAATATTAGTTTTCTACTCTTCTCCTGTAATCATTAATTTCTTTACTTAGAAATATTAGATTTACATGCCTATTATTTTGCTAGACATGCAAAAATAAATAAGATAAAATTCCTTAAGTAACTTTAGAGTGATAGGTAAAAAGTGCCACATAAGCACTCCAAATGTTACAGAAATTGAGAGGTCAGAGAAGTAACTTTTGGTTAAAGGATGGAGGGACTGTTAGGAATCTTCATGGAACATGTAGCATGTGAGCTATACTTTGCAGGACGGGTAGAACTTCTGAGTAGATGAAAAAACAGAAACAAAAGAGATGAAAAGTGCAAAGTGTGCTTGGAGAACGATAATTGGCCTTGTAGGCAAGTAAGTGGAAAATAATCTGGAAAAATAAAATCAATTGAGATTATAGAAGACATTAAATATGTTGGATTTAGAGTCTTTGCTTTAGAGCAAAGGACATGACTGAGGGTTTGGATTTATAGATTTGAGGATTTATAGATTTCATAAAGGATTTTATAGATTTCATAAAGAACTTCCCATTATTATAGCCTTAGGTATTCAGTAATAAGTAAAAGCACTTGGCATTGTGAAAATCAGTGTGTGTATATATAATTTAGGCAGTTATCAATTAATATTTACTAAATACATATAATCACCCATTGTTCTAAGTGAAATAATTTTATATATGAGACTAAAAATGCATTGAACCATGACCCAGGGAAAATGAACTTTTATTGTGGCTTACAAGTAGAAAAGAAAGAAATACAAACTTTCATTTATACTTCTTTTACTAGCCTACACTTAAAAGAGGCATGAATAGTCTAATGAATGAAACAATATAGAAACTACTCATGCTGGGTGCTTAATTATTTAAACAGTTGACTGTTTAATAGAGTAGAAGTGGTCTTTCAGTAGCTGATTGTTTTGGGTACTTATGGCATCATATAATGAGACCAAGGTCAAAGGTTTCATTTTAGATAGATTTTCCCAAGTAGTTCATAGCTATAGGCTAAGCCTTTGTTCTTATTTGCTATTCTGCAAATTTACTTATTTGCTATTTTGCAAATGTTTCTTTCTTCCTTATGCAGCCTGAACTAAGCAGTTTTTCTCAAATTTATACGAGCAAAGAAACATTTATTTGTGAAATACTTAACATTTTGAGGAACACAATGTTCCTGAAACTCAGTGAAGAATATGCTCTTCTGTGAGTTCTAACTTACCCAAGGCACTGTTTCTGCAGGAGAGGAATGGAAAATCTATTGCACACCCAGTTTAGATGGCATTCTCATTCGTATTTAAATACGCAAAGATACCTCTTGCTGTTCCTCTCTCTCCATTTTGGATACTTGGGAAGTATCCAAACTTGTAGCTGTTTAGTGCAGTTGCAGTTGTTCATTTCAGTACTTCTTAAATTTTAATATATATATGAATTTAAAAATGCAGATTTACATTGAGTGAATCTGGGGTTAGGCTCAAGATTCTGCATTTCCAGCAAGCTCCCAGGTGATGCTGATGCTATTGGTCCAAGGACCACACTTTGTGTAACAAAGATTTTTGGATACAGTTAGATCAGAGTAGCTCTGAGACAGAACAGGATGATATTATTGAAGGCATACTAGTTTCTTCTGTTTCCTAGACTCCAGGTACATAGACAGCCCTCTTCTGGTATAAGATCGTCATGAAATGTTCAAAACCTTAACTAACTGCTTTGTTAAAATATACTGACCCTAATACATATTTGTTTTCTATAGGAAATAAATGTGTGAAGGATTTAGGGGCCCTTACTCCTAGCTCAGTGTGACTTAATGTAAATTGAAAGTATCAGGGTATTTCCTGTTGCATTGTTTCTACAAAATGTATCCCAGTGAGGTGAGGGATTTGGTATATCACACCCTGGAGAAGCACAAGGCAGCACTTATTGCCCCAGATGAGTTCATCCTCCAATATTTGATTTTATTATTATATATAGACTCAAGTACTTAAAAATTCTAACAGTTACCAAGGAGATGATCCTATTTAATTTGTATAGAAAGATATATACCAGGTTTTAAAACATTGTTTACTTAGGGAGGGGTGCAGGGAAGGAGGAAAGGAGGTGCTGTGAATAATGGGGTAGGAGAACAAAAAGACAAATACATTATTAAATACACAAGTTAAATAAAAATCTGTTAGTAAAGAGTCTCAGCAAGAAAGACATTTCAGCGCAAATTGGGTGAAATAAGTTAGTGGGCATGATAGAGTAGAGAATCCAAAAATTTCTTGGGATTATTCTCCCAGTGCTACTAGTAAGGGTTATTACTAGTAACTTGGGAGGAGTGGAGACTGAAATCAGAACCCCATATGTATTTATCTTGGATAATTCTGTTTAACTATATCCAGCAAATGATAATTGTTCTCACAGAAAGAGTAGCTTCTAATGAATCATGGACCAAACCCAAGATTAGTTGTTTCAGATGCTATTGAGTAATACTTAATTTCATCAGTATATTTTTAAAAACAGCATCTTGTACTCAGTCCCTTCTGAACTGAATCCTAGTGGCTTCTTGCCCAGATTTTCTAAAGAAGCAGAAGAAAGAATTGAGATTCTCAGTATCATTTTTCTATAATGACTTTGTGTCATAATGGAATGAGCAGAGTTCCAAGGTCAATAGCATTAATATTTTTGAAGCCTACACAATAGAATGTATTCCTCAGAGCTCAGGAAAAATATTGTAGATACCTTTTATCTTGGGAAGAAATATGCACAATGGCAGGGTGGGTGGTGGGGAAACAGTGTTGAAGGGATCAGAAAAGCTACTTGACATTAGACAAATCACTTCTCTGGATTTGAGTTTTCCCCTTTGTCACTTAATGAAGAATGAGTGAATTTCCTTATCACCTTCACACTGCTCTTTTCTTTCCTTGCTTCGCATGGATGGTTCCTTCTTATTTCCACGACCACTCTATGAGGTAGATTCTCTTACCTCTACTACACACTTTCAACTTTTGTAAACACTTTATTCCCTTAAGAATGTCTGTCTTACATGTTCCTTATGCATGTCCCTATCCTGACATCACCCTCCTCCCCTCTGCAGCAAACTAAGCTCCATGAGAGAGGCAGCAGTTGAGAGCACAGACTTTGAAGCTGGACTAAGGATTCAAATTCTGCTTTTGCCTTCTACTTGCTGTGTGAATCTGGAAAGTTACCTTACTTCTCCTCATTTCCTTATCTGAAAAATGGAGGTAACAGTAGTATCTACCTTCAGGCTGTAGTGAAGATAAATGACTTAAAAACTTATTAATACAACTGAAATATTGTCTGACACCTGACCCTGTGTCAGTGTGTGGTCAGTCAAGCAAATGAGGGCAGGGACTGATTGTGATTGGTTCTCCACTGTATCTCCTGAAGTTTTTGATGGTCTGTTTTAAGTGTATCTGTACAGTGAGAGGATGGATTAGATGATGGAAGTGAGGCCCTGTCTACTCTGTGAACATTTCCATGGTTCTAACATGGGAATGAAGAGCTGAACACATAAGGCATTCCTTTCTGTCTCCTGAACAAATGTATCTATAATCACTGTTTTTTCTGTTTTTATATACTATTCCTATGAAATACTAGTCCTGTTGGGAGGATTGAATTTTTAATTGCTGTACAAGTAATATAGAAAGAGTACATTACTATAGTGATAATCATAAATTTTGTAATCAGACAGACACAGTGTGACTCTGGGCAAGTGACAAAACCTCTCTGAACCTTAGTTTCCTCATTCTTAAAATGGGGATAATAACATGCATCAGAATGGGGTGAGAATTAAATGAGGTGCTGTTTGTAAAGTACTTAGAACTCTGGCTTATATTCAATAAATGGTAAATTCTACATTCCTCTTTTAGGTAGAACCCAGCTCTAGCTGCTAATACCATTCTTTTGTAATGGCCTTTTGTAAGAGCAATAACAATTCTGCAGAATCACAGAATGTTACCTCTGGAAGGGAACTTCAGGAATATCCACTCCATCTTACCCATTATGCAGATGAATAAACTGATCTAAAGAGAGATTAAGTAGTGGTACAGAGGTATCTCTTGATTTTTCATCTGTGATCTTTTTTTGAGGTCTTACTAATTTTTTTTGCAACTCGGGACGTGGTGGACACTCTATTAACACTGTTTATTAAATGAATGGTGGAAAAATCAATAGATAATTGAGTTCTCTTTACACTATTTTGCTGGGCACTGGGGACATTTTTAAAAAATGGCCAAAGAATTATCCTGCTTTAAGGCATTCATGAGTTTCTGAAGGAGGATAAGGTGAAACCTATTAGCAGCATTTCACACCCTTGACTATTCCTCTTTATTGAAATAGTCTCTTTCTGTTGTTTTTCATGATTTGACACATCTTTTTATCCTTCTGATGCCCTTTGCTGGTTGCTTCTCTTCTATTCAACCTTAAGAGTCTGCTGCTACATGCTCTGTCTTGGGTGTTCACTTTTCTCTCTAGTTGATTTCATTTAATCAACTTTAATTACCATCTAAGCTAACAGTTCTCAAGCTTTTCTGTGTGTAAAAATCGATTGAAAAGTTTATAAAAATGAAAATTCCTGCATCCAACACTCAGACTGTTCAGTAGATCTGGTCTTGCTGCTCAAAAATTTGCATTTTTAACAAGTGCCCTAGGGGATCCAGATAGAAATAAACCAGATATTACACTGTGAGAAATGCTGATCTATATATGATTTTGAGACTGAAATGTTCAACTGCATCTTTCACATATCCCCACTTGATGTTTAGAACGCAACATTTCCAAAGCAGAATTGTCTTCTCCCTTCTAACACTGACAACCTCTCTCTGCCCCATCAGATAGACTTTTTTTTTTTTTGACATTTTCTTTTTTAGTAAATGATACCTACATCCACCAAGTTATTCATGTGGAAACCCTGAAAATCATGATTGATTTCTCTCTCATCCCTCACATCCAATTGAGTGTCAAGTTGCATCCTTTTTACTTCTTAGATATGTCACAAGTTTTGTCACAACTCCCAGCACTTTTGTTGGAGCCATATTCATTCCATTTCTGAAATACGGAACTAGCCTCAAGCTGGTCTCCCTTCATCGATGGGTATCTCCCCCTCTCCACAGTGATCATTCTCTAGAGAGAGTCAGAATGATCTTTTTAAAATTCTAATATAATAATGTCTCTGCCTTTGTCAAATCTTTGTTTTTCATTTCGCTTAGAATATAATCCCAGCTCTTTAATATGGCTTTCAGAGACTGGTATGATCAGTTTCCTGCCTGCATTTAATTTTTGCTTAAATAATACTTCCTCAGAGAAGCCTTCCATAAACTCCTAGATAGTTTACTATAATACTTATTTTTGTATCATCTTATTAAACAAATCAAAGTGAAATCACATATTTTCATTTTAATCATTGATATGGTTGCTCCTGGCAAGGAAGATTGTGATTTTCAGTAAAAACTACCTTTTGCTCTGCTAAGATTTCCATAGAATAAATGTGTTCAATGACAGTTGCTTCCATTCATCTTAATTAATCAGAGTCCCTAAACTTCTTTTCATAGTGCTTGTCACAAGTAGAATTAAATAGATACTTACTTGTTTAATTTTTTTAGTGCCTGCCTTCCCAATAAATGACATGAAAACAGAGTCTAGGCCTTTCTGTTCCATTTCTGTATGTCTAGCACTGAAAACAACAACTCACAAAAATTAGGCACTCAAAAAGTGGATTTTTTTCATTGGATGAATAACATAAATGAATTAAATAAAGCATAAGAAATAATACAATAATTATCACAAAAGAGGTATAAATAAAGTGTTTGGGTATGTAAGATTCAAAATGGCTTATTTGCCATATTGATTTATAAGTTATTTTCAAGCATGAGCATTTTGGGTTTCCCAGTGAATGACTGTGGACTTGAGGGATCACTACCTGCCTTTGGGAATCATCAGCTGAAACAGTTTTGGAAAACATGTAACTGGATAAGTAGAGCTAGAAGAAAAGAAATTGTATTTCATATTACTTACAATTTGGGCAATAGGAAAATGAGAAAGATACAGCATATAAACTCAGAAAGTTTGACCAGTAGGATAAGAGAAAAATCAAGGGAGAATAATGTTTTGGAAGCTTTAAGACTGTATTTCAAGGAGGAAATGATCTGCTGTGAAGCTGTTAAGTAAAATGAGCTCTGAGATCTGACCATTGGATTTTACATTTGGATGATCACTGGAGAGCTAGACAAGAGCTATTTGAGACTGTGAAGATGAGAATCTGCTTGTAATGGGATAAGAGGAAAAGTTAAAGATAAACATGCATACACCCTATGGTCCAGAAGATTCATTTGCAGGAACACACCTAAGAGAAACTCTTGGTTGTTTGTACCATTTGACCCATTTAAGAATGTTCAAAGCTGTGTCATTTTTAATGGTAAAATCCCCAAAGAGTGGTTATGTAAGTTATATTAGACTCTTAGAATGGAATATCACATAGCTGTGAACATGAATGAGTTATTACTATACACTTATAAAGCATAATTTTGATCCCATAAAATGAATTTAAAATATATGTAGAACTAAACAATATGTTCTTTAGGGAATATATATGTGTGTGTGTGTGTGTGTGTGTGTGTGTGTGTGTGTGTATAGTGAAACCATAAAGAAATTTAGATACATGCCAGATAACAGTTACAGGGCCAAAGTGAGGGGAGGGCAGTTAGTGGATAGGATGTAATTGAGGAAGAGTCCACAGAGTTTTCTAAAGTACTGATGATATTATTTTTCTTAATAAAGTTGAGTACCTAGAGGTCCATTTTTACAGTTAGTCTTTATGTGTGATATATTTAACAATAAAAATTTTAAAAAGTAAAAAAGTGAATGGAAGAAGAAAATAAGAATAGAGGCAGTGGGTCTAAACAAACCTTTACAAGAGTTTTGCTGTTAAGAGGAGGAAATGAGAAATGAGGCAATAGCTAGAGAAGGGATATGGGTCAAGGGAGGAATTTTTTTAAACTGGAGATAGCTTGGTATCTCTTTATACTAATGGGAATATTCCAGCAGAGAAGGAAACTGTATGTTTTAATGTATTTAACTCAGAATAAAAAATTATCAGTGTTAGAAAAATGTTCAGTAGATCTTTTTATCCACTAACTTGAAACTTGAACTCACATATCCTTTTATTAACCATTGATACACTTGTTCATACTCCTGACACATGGATATCATAAATATTCTAAAGAATCTGCCATTTTTTTCTGCTGAGTTATTCATTAGTGTAAACTTTCACAAAGTCAGTTTTATTTTTCAATGATCTTAGTCACCCAGTGAGTGATTTCAGGCTTAGGATGGTGCTTTACTTTTACATATCATGCACATATGCCAGATTTGGACTTAATACTCTGAAAAACTGACATTATGGCAAGTTTTCTTTGCTCAAGGGAATGCTATCCTTCAAGTTGGAGCAACAGCTTTTAAGGAAATGGATTAGGTATCTTTAGGTTCCCTTAAAAATAGACATTAATTCTTGTTCTTATGACTTATTTTAGGGGTATCAACCAAAGCCATCTTGGGGGCTGGACTGACATGAGCCAGATGAGTAACAGTTTCTGAGGAAGTAGCTTGAGTATCTTTTGGAGGGCAAATTGGCAGTGGATATAGGAGATTTGTTAGAAAATATATGATTCTAGGTGACTGATAGCAGTCACCAGTATTATAATGCCATCACCACTCCCCATCCTTTACCAACATTAGAAAAACATTCTGACCAAATGGGCAGCTGTTTTAGCATGTGGCCTAAGGTTTTTATGGATAATACCTTATACCTTAAATGTGCCATTTTGGACTCTTAACTGTAAAGCTGGTCCACTTGACTAATTTCCATTAAGAAATATATCCTTTGCCTGATGATTTATAATTTTAAGCATGGTTTCTGAAAGTTAAAATCACAATTCATTAGACAGAATAGAAATAACAGGTAGAATTTGGAATGTATTTCTGACAGTTTTGGCTTTTTATTTCATGGCATTTGACTGGCTTTCACATGTCTCTGCAGTCAGTTAATCATATCATGAGCATGGACAAAAAGGAAGAAAATGGAAATGAGATTTGTTACAATGGAAAGAGTCCTGCTAAGGCATGTCCGTTCCTGAGCTGAGATATGCTCATTTACAGTAAATCTTTCCTTAGACTACATTCTGAATTCTAGCTTTTAATCTTCATCCTATTTTCCAAATCTTACCTCATATTTTTTATGTAATCCAGTTGACAAGACACTCTCCTAGAGGACCTGAGAAAATTTGGAATACTTAAAAGATTTGAAATGAATCATGATTATATCATAATGCCAGGTTCCTGGGTCCCTTGGTGGTAGGATTTCCTTCTTCACGTAGGGATGAACAGGTAGGTAAAGGAAGGAACATACCAACTTTGCAAGCTTCAGGAGAGGACAAACTAAAAGAGGTCTGAGAGTTTAATTTATATATAAAAGTAATCAAACCATCCAAAAGAACCCAGTCTCAACCAAAAGTATCACAGAATTACCTGGAGATTTACCTAAAATTACCTAAAAATGACCTAGAACTACCTAAAAACATATTACTTTAATTTTCCTTCCCCTCCACAATTTGGATAACCTGCTTCCTCAGAGCATATGGAAGAATTAGAAAATAGTGAAGTGTGAGGTTTTTTTTTTTTTTTTTTTTTTGATTGGAGATATTATGGTATGTCTTGATGCTGTTGGGAATATTCCAGTAGAGAAGAAATCTATGTTTTAATTCATCCTGTGCAATATTAAACTCAGGCAGATGTCCTGCTTTAGAAATAAGATTGTCAAAATAAAAATTTGTCTATTTTTTAACTCCCCAAGCCATTTAAATATGCTCTCCCCTTCCCACACAAATTCTGCTCTTTATTCAGATTGAAAGAAGGCATTATTTCCTAGTCATGGGCCCTCAAATTGATGAATGAAAGTCCATAAGTTATTTTCAAAATTTCACCAATTTGGCATGGTAACTCTGATTATCTCATTTCAGTAAAAACCAACCAACTAACCAATGAACAAAACCAATTGTGAATTATATATTTTCAGGTTAATAAAAAAGGGAAAACTGATTATTTATAGATACAGCTTATTTTTAAGAGCCAAAATATTTCAAAGTGTGATCCGTAGAAACCAAAGTTTCAAAGAAGAGTTCTTTGTAATTGGAAAGTTTGGTTCTGATTGAGCGTCATATTTCCTACAAGGATGGGTCAGTTTAGAAATTAGATTGATTCCAGGCATTCTGAAATTGTACTTCTTTTTCATTATGTGCATGTTTCCATGTTTTCCTCTATTTTCCTTTGAATGACATCTAGCTGTTTATGAGGATCAATTTTTTTAAAAAATCAGAGAAATTTCTTTGTGAGATTAAAAATATTTCTGCAAAATACATTTCTAACTGTATTGTGACTACCAAAACAATACTACATTGTTACAGAAGGTTTAGGAATGATGGAAAAATATAATTCATAAGCTTACCACTTTAATACAGCAAACATGATTACTGTTTTGTATTTCTCATTAGACTTTTTCACATGTGTAACTGTACAAAGTGCTAGTCAATGATTAAATACAATTTTGTGATTCACTTTCACATAAAATGAGAAGATACAATATATAAATTACTTTATAGATTTTCACCTATTTTAATAGGTTATTAAACCTATCCCTTGTTTGAATGTGAAATAATTTTTATTATTTTTATATTATTAATTGTTAATTATTATTTATTTTTGAAAACTTAGACTGCTACCCATTTTTTACTCATATATATTCAAACACACATAATTGTACATATATTTTATTAAAACGATTTTAATTTTGATCAAGTTTTCTAAAGTTCAGGAGATTTAAAATAAACTCAACTACACAACATGGCCAACAGATTGTCCATATTTTGTTTATTTCCCTTTTAAAATGACTTAATTAGTGTCATATTTTTCTGTGTTCATGAGAAGACAAAACGAACAATACACTCAGATGCAGATACAAACAAATCAAATTATATAATTTTGAGATTGTACCATCTGACTCTAGATTGTGCTACAATTTGTTGCTTTTTTATGTGAAAGTGTATGAAAATAAGCAGTTATTAACTAGAAAGGAAACTAAGTAGATACTATTTTTTTCTTAAGTATCAACAAAAACTTACTTGTAAATAACAATACCATAGTGTATAAAAGGTAGACAAATACTGTCTTTACTTTCTTAAAGAGGACTTTAGAATCCACTGCACATGTAGTAATGATACTGTGACAGGAGTAAAAATACATAATCCTCAAAAAATTTTCAAACAACAGAGGAATTTTTTTTACTGCCTACATTTTAAAATCCACACATCACTTTTTTGAAAATTAAACACGAGAAAACAAAAACAATTCCTTATTTAAAGACATGTTTTCATAACACTAAGCTGTCTCTTCAGGTTTATTAATTTCATAAAAAATTCAGTTAAGCAGCCAAGCACCGTATTTAAACAATATCAAACATATTATCTAAACAATATTTAAGAGTTTTAATGAAGTTTTGGGAAAAGTAACTAGAAGATTGTGAGACATAGCCAAAATTTCTTACGTTTCCGTACATTTTTCACATGCTTTATGATATAGTAAAACTTTCAAAATTGTGGAGAAAAAAACAAGACTTACCTGTACATTTTAATCCTGAGTAATGAAGAAGTCCTTTTTTCTGTCTATCCAATTGCTCTGAGGTTTCCATTCAAATGAATGACTCTCATGTATGATCTATGAAGGAACTGAAGACAAAGGAGGAAATCCCACATAATTAAAATCTAACTTGTTAAACAAGTCTGAAGGAATCAACTTGAACCAATTGTATGACTTGTGGAGTGGAATCAGAAATAGACAGGGAACTTCACAATTCAGTAAGAATTTTATTTATACTAGTAAATTGTGATTAAACGTAATAACAGGTGATAGGTATTTTATGAAAGTTTGCGACTTCACAGGCTGTATCATCATTGTCTTTAATTTAGAAAGGATGTGACACTCTTGCCCATCTTTCTGTTTGTTGTGTACTTCATTCTTTGCCACACCAAGCCAAGGACAATCATAAAATAAATACTTTCCATACATTATGGAAATTAATGGGTAGTACTATCTTTGAATTCTCTCTTCTCTGTGATAAAATCCTGTTTTTCTCATGGCATATGAAATAGATTCAGAAAAGTAATTGAGTAGGTGTACAAAGTGTGGGATAAGCAAGCAGAACAGTTGGAACTAAAATTCACTTAGTCTTTTTCTGAGTATGTCTTTTGAAAATAATTCTAATTCAATACTGCCAGTAGATGTGTGGACAGCAGAGTGTAGTACAAGTATGTTTGGGGTTCCGGTAAGGATGGAGAGTGTTGGGCAGTGTTTTCAGGCAGGGCAGAGCCCAAGAAAACATAGAGGAAGAATAGCATGGAAGTGAGAAAGGATATTCCTGTTTATTGTGTGGGAAAGGATAGGAAATGAATTTGGAAGGTTATGTTGAGGTTACTTTGTGAGAAATAATGAATGCTAAATAACTGGAATGTGTAATAAAATTAGACAACTTGAATTCTAGGCTCTACTGTTTTCACCAACCAACAATTAGTTGGTGAAAACAGCCTAAGGAAAAAAATTACTTATTCCTCTATGAGTCTCATTTATTCCTGAGAAAATGAGAAGCTGAATCAGGTGGTCTTAGAGAACATTTTCAACTCTAAAATTATATGACTTTATCTTGTAAAGCACTGATAGCTAATGGCAAATGAATTTACTCTAGGACTGCAACTTGAGAAGTGTTCAGTTACATACACAGTTTTTAATATATTGTGCAAACCATATAATGGACAGGAATGCATGGGCTCCTCCATATCCTTTCTTTATATATTTTTATCAGATCCTTTGTCTTATGCCTGATATTCTGATGTTGTTTTGTTTTGTAGTAGTAAAAAGAATAAAACAATATTTTTAAAACTTTTGAATAGTTACCTAAACAAACCATTTTCATTTTACATGTTGACCTTTAAGTACTTTTCACGAGTACAAGTCTTTTTCATGAGTTACATCTGTGTATAACCTTTGTATTGTGCTTTTTATGCTTAATATTATTTCATAAGCATATCTGTTACTAATTTTTATTTCTATTAGCTGTATATATTATTTCTAGTAGCTGTGTATGTATCTATTAGTTATATAAAAGTATAACTTTTTTGATGTAATTTCAGACTTACAGAAAATTTGCAAATCTAGTACCCATATTCATCAATTATTAAGAATTTTAATGGCTACATTTTAAAATGTTAATCATATCACACCAAATAGCTTCATCATAAAATACTGAAACCATCTCCTAATGTGAAGTGTTTTGACCACCTTCATGAACGTAGTTTTTGTTTTTCACCCCACTGCTGAATTTTCCCTTGAAATAAATAAAAAAGAAAAGTAGTTTATTGGGGCAAGTTATTTAAATATTTAATGTACTTTAAAATTTTACTTTTGTTTTAATAATTTTTTAAAGATGTGAAGTATATTGTCTTCTAGTTTTTGTTTACAGCACTTTCCCCCTTACTATATTCGTTCTTTCTTCTCCATCTTTGTATTTCCTGGAGCAATCAGCAAAGCCTTTTTTAATGAGTAGGTGCTTAGTCAACACATATTGTTGGCACTTCCAGTAACTAAATATATTAATGCAGATCCTGGTGTCCTATTACTATTCACAACAGAACTTGGGAATGAGTCAGGCGAGTGGGATGGGAAAAACTGCGCTCAGTATGAAAGCAGCTTCCTGTTTCCTGTGGTGAGCTCAACACAGAAAGAGAGGTGGGGCATGCGATTATGGTTTATGAGGCAAAGGAATTGCTCTTAACAGGGACTAATTCAAAAAACGTTGACTCTTAATCTCCAGATCCTCTGGGCGTAGCAGGATAGGACTTGACCCTTCTATTCTTGAAGTGCAGCCATTACAAGAGTAAGCAATGTAAAAGGACATACAAAAAATATCAGAATCCTCTTCTTCCCTGCCATAGACTTGATTTTATTCCTCCAGCCGTACATTTACAAAACCGAGACAGTCTGACCTGGGAGGACTGACAGGAACACGGTTAATGAGAGAGATCATTTGTTTTGATGGAGGATACAGTACTTGAGCTATTGAGCTGGGATTTCTTGCCTTTCTAGGCTGAGGAGGGAGATCCTGGTAAAGAGAGTATCTCCGAATACACAAGTGTCTGAAAATAGACCTAGCTTTGAAGGAAGTATGAGTCACTCAATGAAACATGCCATGACAATATGAGCAGAAGAAAACAACCCAAGAGCAGATGATCCAAGAAGGTGTGGGCCAGAGTGTTTTCTTTGAATTTGGGGTTTGTTTAGTCATCAGGTCCAGAGCAGCACAGTCATGTGGCTGTGGCTGGTAATGAATTTGTCATGACCTCACTCACAGAATTATTATACAGATAGAAAAAGAAAGATTTTGTGCCCACATTTGAAAGTTGTAAAATGTTGTTTAAATATAAATGTTTACATTTATTGTAAATGTGAATTTAAAAGTTGGGTAATAATTGGATTTTGTAAATGTGGCCAAGTTTAATTTTATGGATTATGACTTGTAGGCAGTGGGAAATAAGTAGGTCCTACTATGTTTCAAAGGCTTTTGTTTATTTAGAAGGCACGTTGTAGTAGAAACAGTACACTCTTTGGAGTTAAAATACACCTAGAATTAAATCCTGGTTCTTCTGTTTACTACCTCTCACGTTTCAGAAAAGTTGTTTATCTGCGTCAGCCTCAGTTTTCTTACATGTACAAATGAAGTTAAAGTACCATTCTCATGGAGGAGTGAAAATTAAATTCATTCAAATCAAATCAAATGAACCAACAAATGTAGCCCACAATATATAATGTGGTCGTTCTTTCAGCAGTGATTCTGAAGGCAGTGTGTGTGTGTACATGTGTAGGGGTCACGATTACTGACAAGTGGAGAGAGTATACAATTTGAAAATGGCCCCAGGTGTTTCTAAAGTACCCCATTTCCTAGATTCAACATGGGACCTTGCCTTCTCCAAACTAATCTTATCCCTACAGCATTTGTTCAAACATAGTTTAAGAAATCCAAAGCTTATTACAACTTGGGATGGCTTTCATATTGGCAGTCTGTTATTTTCTTGTGCTATCCACATACTAATTTTTTTAATCAGTTTCTTATAAGGGATCAAAGAAGCCTCTTGGTCATAGATAACTTTTTATCTTGTTGAAGGAAGAAGTATATATCCTTTACTCCTCTCCTAAGTTCTCCACATGAGTCTCCCTTGGGCTGCATAGAGCTGTTTTCTTCCCTAAAGGGGTAATTTCCATTTTCCTACATACATATGCAAATTTGACTATTTTATTTTTTCTCTACAGTCAGAGAAGCAATCAGGACAAATAAATATATGTATTGATATTCAACATAAATCATCTCATCAGCTGAAAGTTTTGATTGATAAACTCAAATTAAAATTATCCAATATATATCCCCCAAAGGCTTTAAGTGATTTTTTGTTTAGTTGATAGCAAGAACAGTATGAATACATGTAACTCTTATAAGTAGTATCTATTTTAAAATTGATCTCATTATTGATTTATACCTATTGGTCTTAACTGGCTCTTCAAAACTGCCCTGCCCAGCAATTCAGCCAGATTTCCTTGGTTAGTGTTTATAAAAAACATTTCAGATCTTCTCTATTCTTCCCCAAATATTTATTTTCCATCCCTTATTCCCTGCCTTTGCTTTCAACAGATGATTTACAGTTTTACTGTTGGAGAAAAAGATAGACATCTTCAGATGGACTCTCCCTCACTTGCTACTGTATCTGTAAATCTTACACATCTGCCTGTATTCTTCCTATTATAGTGGAAGAGGTTTTCGTCCTCCCTTGGGAGCCTAATCTTTTCACTTGTGCTTTGTCTGCATGACTTTGTCCTCCTTCTTCCTAATCTGCTTCTCCACTATTTTCAGTCTCTACAAGTCACCTCCCATTCACCCTGGTTCTCATACTAGAAATCTGGGTGTCAACCTTGACTCCATCTCTTTTCTCAATGTCTTAATGTGCATAAATATTTATTGAACCCATTTTCCCCCTTGTCCTTGTACCCACTGCCACCACATGACTCCAGGCCACTGTAATTTTTCAGCTGAGTTACTGCTACAGTCTTGATTAGCTTTTCTGCCTCTAATCTTCTCCACTCTAGTCCATTCTTCATGGCTACAAGAATGATCATTACACATGTTATGTCACTGTCCTTTTAAAATTTTTTCAGCAGCTCCTCTTGTGTTTAAGATAGAGTTCACTCTCCTTAACGTGGGTGGCAGATCTCTGCGGCATGTAGACCTTGCCTACCCTTTCACTTTCCTTTCCTGTCCTGCTTCTCACACTCTATACTCTATCCACTGAATTTCCTTTAGTTACTTTAACATACTGCCCACTCTGACTCCTCCAGGTCTGTTCCCTCAGCTTGCCCTCATTTCATGCAGTGGATGAGCAGGAAAAGCTGAATACCAAGCACAGAATTGGATAGAGTGGCTGAAGTCCAACAATGATTGAATATCCAACAGAGACAGATCTGTTATTCCAAAGTTAGAGCCCTGGTTGGTAAAACTTAGGTCCTGATATGTAGGATGTAGTTATCTGGCCAGATGTCCCTGAAGATTTTGACTCTGCAGATTTCTTTTGGGCCTCTGAGTCTGCAGAAGTGGATCCTTTCTCCTTTGAGAGCTAGCATTCTGCAGGGACACTGCAGAGGCCTCTTCCCCACAAGACAATAGCTTTCCTCTCCAGGAGCTGCATGCATCTTCTCTCCTGGCTGCCAGGCCTATTACCAAGTCACAATAGAGCCATCTGGGAATGTGTCAGGCCTGAAGAGAGAGGAAAAAATCTGCATACCAAAGGGGCTACAAAAATTTAGCAGCAAATACTGGTAGGGACTGTGGGAATACTTTGTGCTTGAGTAGATTCCAAGGGTGCTTGATCAAGGGAACTGGAATATAAGGCTGGATATATTGAAGGGATTCTTGATTTGGAAGCAATCTCTTAGTATATAGGACATAACGCCTGACAAGATGCCTAAAAAATGGTTTAAACTTGCTGCTGGCATGGCTTCTAGAAGTCTGGAAAAAGCAGTGGCCCATGCTAAGCAAAGTTAAAATTCCAAATTTTTTTTGGGAGACAGTAGAGGCCAAGGGGTTAAAAAACTGAGAATTGGGCACAGTAAATGAATAGATTATCTCAAGGCCCATCAGAAAGCACAGGACGATCCAGATAATACACCATTTACCAAGGCCATTGGGAATGTGCTGGTGAGAGAGGGACCAGTAGGAGATCAGCTCGTTCCGTTTTGCTTGGGACTGTCCAGGCTTTAGCATTCTGGACTCCTCCTCAATCCTAGGCAGGCTGGCACAGTTGGCCACTCTAGACCAGTATCACTAAGTGTTGGCATTATGGGCACATGAATGGCATGGCCACAGAGGGACAGATGGAAGCCCTATGTGGGCCCAACAGCATAGACTCCCTCTTGTCAACACCAGTCCAACTCAGAATGTCCAACCCATCATCAACAGGGACAAACACTGAACCCACAGGATGGAACTATTCCTCAAAGAGACTGACTGGCCACCTGGAAGCAGGTTGACTACATTGGACCCCTTCCATCCTAGAAAGACCAGCTATTTTTTCCTCACAGGCATAGACTACTATTCTGAATGTGGGTTTGTCTTGCCAACCCAGAGGGCCTAGCCAGCAGTACTATTTGGTTTGTTCTGAACATCTTAACTGGGTAGATGCCTACAATCAAGACAAGGGTTTTCGGGTTTTTGTTTTTTCTTCCTGGAGATACTTCTTTAATAACTGATTTCATTGTGATTGTTACAGGTTATTAAAAAAATACCTTATATTATCCTGTGCATTCAGTAGTGAAATGAGGATGTCTGGAAATATCACCTGACATATATTTTCACTTTCTTGACAAGTAAAGAAAAAAATCCAAAGAACTCACAGGTTTTTTTGAGTTTTGTTTATTTGTTTGTTTGTTTGCTATGAAGTATATTCTTTTCAGGTTATGACTAGGTGTAATTTGAATGTGATATGGGATTGACATAGTTTTTTCCACTGTCATATCTTTATATCTATATTTTCATTTTAATAGAATTCTTGAGCAGTAATAAGACCATGAATTAGTATTTAAAATTAATACTAAAATTGTATTAAAGACAATATAAACATCCTGCAAGAATTTGGTACTTGCTAAATGTTAAACTATTGTATAGAAGATTCTTTCTAGTAACATTAATGGCATGAAAGATAGCAAAGATGATAAGTTAGAAGGAATTTAATTATAGTTTTAAAGTCAGAGATAATGTCTCATCATATATTAATGAATATATAATAGTATTTTAAAAGTAGTTTTTTTTGAGTATATGTATAGTTATGCAATCTAAATCTAAATCTAAATCTAAAACTCTAAGGGCCTTAGAATCGATTAAATAATAGATACAGATTCCCATGGTATGTGCTCTTTTTAGTATCCTGTTGGGAACCACCTTGGCTTCCTGCAAGAGCACAAATCAGGCTTCTGGCAGAGGGGGAAATTTCATTAGATGAGATGAGTGGGGGTGTTTGGGGAGATAAAATTACATTAAATATTAGTATAAAACTTTTTTCATTTTTATTTTTACATGCCTTAAAGGAAACAATGTATATATGTCTTAAAGAGAATGAATAAACCATTATTAATAAGAAGTAGAAAACATCCCACAAAGGAAGGGAAGTAATTAGAAATATTTACTAAGGTCTCTATTGGTCTGGGGATGGGTGTGTGATTGAGGAATAAAATATAGATAATTTAAAAATTAGTCAGAAAATGTAAGAAAGAAATCATAGAAAAAAAAGGTAAAGGAGTTATACCAAACATAAAAATTACACAATATACATGAATGGTTTAAACAGATGTAGTGAAAGGCAAAGATTCTTCTGATGGTTTTAAAAAGAAAGTCCAGTTATCAGAAGTCTGTACACTGTCAGATACACAATTAAAACAAAAAGAAAGCTAAAGAAGAGAGAAGGAACAAAGATAGCAGGCAAATTATACAGAGATGGCAAGGGTAGAGGTCCAAAACAGCATTAACCAAGATAAAGAGGGTAATTTGTATTGATAAAAAGTACACACCAAATATTCAACAATTTAAAAAATGAGAACAATAATGTAACAGCAGATACAGAAGACATAAGAATACATGAAATTATACCAAAAATATTGTCTCCAGAAAATAAATTTCTGAAAAAAAATTACTGAAATTGAATCAAGAATGAGAAAACTTGGACACAAAAATAACTGTGGAAGAATAGTAAATATTATATAAAATAATTTTCCTGAAAGCATTGGCACTGATAATATTTCAAGAAAGTTATTTCCTATGCTATCTTAAGTCTTCTCAAGTATAGAGTATGCTGAAATCTTCTCAGTGAATTTTACAACACTGATATTATCTTGGTTAATTAAAATCTTGATAGAACATTAATAAATGTACCAATCTAGCACTGAGTAATTATTAACTATATTTGAATTAATAAACCCCTGGATCTGTCTTTTCTAGAATAAGCTACACAGGATTGTCTACAAACCAAATCCTTGTAATTTAGAGTGTTTGCCCTTATGATCTTCAGTTTGGGGTTGGTATTTGAGAATACTTTTTTTGTTTTTTGTTTTACTTATAATATCCATAGCAAGTCCTACTAGATCTTTAGTTACATAAACCTTTTATGAAACTTGGTTTTTTCCTGCTTTGATCCAAAGTTTCTTGATTTGGTTTTGTGGGATTTTTTTATTGTTATTTTGAATAGGTTGATTTTTCTATTTCTTTTTCTATGTATTTTCTGCTAATTTCAAGACAGTCTACTGATTTTCTCCCCAGTTTTATTGAGGCATAATTGACATGTAACACTGTGTAAGTTTAACATGTATGTGTGATGATTAGACACACATATATTGCAAAATGTTTACTGCAATAAGGTTAATTAATACATCCTTTACCTCACATAATTACCGTTTCATTGTTGTTATGAGAACATTAAAGCTCCACTCTTGGAGCAACTTTCAGGTATACAGTACAGTATTATAACTAGAGTCACCATGGTGCATATTAGCTCCTGGGACTTACTCATCTCATAACTGAAATTTGAATCCTTTAACCAACATCTCCCCATCTCCCTGTTCCCCAGTCCTTGGCAACCTACTGTGCAGCATAGTGACTGTAGTTAATAATACTGTATTGTATACTTGAAATCTTCTACGAGTAAATCTTAAGTGTTCTCACTACAAAAAAAAAAAAGATAAACATGTTAGTGATGGGTGTGTTACTTAATGCGGTATTCATTTCACAATGTATATATATATAATCAAGTCATCATGTTGTATACTTTAAATTTACACAGTTTTATTGCCAATTCTCTTTCAGAAGCGTGGAACAGATGTTAATATAGTCCAAAACACCCTCATAGAAACATCCAAAATATTGTTTAACCATATATCTGGGCACTGTGTCCCAATCAAGATGATACATAAAACTAACCATCACAGAGTTCAAATAACAGACCCACAGTGGCTTAGCTGGTAGGCTGTAGAACTGGAATTCAAATAAATTCTGTTTCATTTCACATTGTTTACTTCTATGTTATGCTTCCATGCATGCTATCCATCAAATGTGTGATTTGGTAGTATAATCTTTTACAAATAGTTTAAAAGATTATTTGAACCTATATTTAATAATTCAGCTGATTCAAATGAGCAACAATGGCCAGGCTTTGTATTAGTGTTGAACTCTTTCACTAATCTATGAAACATGTGATTGTAGAGAGGTATACTTGAACAGGATTTGAGGTCATTTGGAATCATGAAAATGCATCAATAACATCCTTTTGACACAAAGATAACAATTCTCACTGTTGAAAGAGCATGCACTTGAGTTGTTTTGTTTTTGTTTTTGTTTTTAGTAATACTGGTACATTTCCTCTGATTCATCCTTATTTGTTTTTAAAGACTTTTGAACAAAAATGTTCAAAACTATGATAGTTTTTTGGGGGATTAGGAATAGTCTGTAGTCATGGAACAGGGAGAAGCTACCAGTTCACCTTGGAATCCAGTCTGTTTTTGTTTTGTTTTGTTTTGTTTTATTATTTATCCTGGGCTCTAAGCTGTTGATCTGATTTCTTTTCAGAGGCATCTAAATGAGAAGGAAATAAAGAATTTGATTCAAGTAGGAGATGGTGTAATTATCTCCTATTTGATGGTTAGGTTCTGAAAATGGCCCAGTGAAAGGCAGTGTGAGGGCAAGGTGTTTTTCGAGTGGTTTTCATGAAAAGTCAGAAATAGTGTTTGTGCTTCTGCACTATGAGTAGTGTTTGTTGCCTCAGACAGCGTGGGAGAGAGGAAACAGAGCTGTGCTCAGCTGTGATGTGACTCCTCACCTAGAATGGGCTCCTCCACGCTCCATTCTAACTTTCTCTTATGAATTTGGGATGTGCTCATTTAAGAGAATATGGGGAAAAGTTTTTGATTTAGAAGGTCTCCTGAAAGGTCAAAGCCTTGCCCTACTGTATCTTGATTACTTCTGGTGTAGGCAGAGAGCAGGAGGTCTTTAGAAACATTCAAGAACATGCAAAGCAGGACCAGCACAGATTGGAAAGCAGTGTAAAGAAAGTGACCCTGGAAAGCAGTTAACAACTGAGAACTGAGGTGTGTTTCCTTCATAGAAATCATAACTAGCCTCTGTTAATTTATTCTTTCACTAAACATAGTATATACAGAATATTGTACTAAGTACTATGGGGAATACAAAGATGAATAAAACAACATTTAGCCTAACAAATTAGAATAGTTTTAGAGATAATAAATGTACATAAAATATTACACAGTAAAGTATGAGAAATGCTCTAGGGGAAGAACAAAAACATTTGATGGAGAGTAATTTTGTCTGGAATAATAAAGGTATTCTTGGTAGAGGTGATAATTGAGCTAAATCTCATAGAGTGAAGAGAACATTGCATGACCTACTATCTACGTGTTCTAGAAATAAAGAGTAACATTCAGTGTTATAAGAGCACTGAGTACAAGTAAAACAAAACTTACTGGTTGTTGGCAGATTGTAAAGGGCCTTAAAAGCTATGGTGACATGGATTTAGACTCAGTTTGTCAGGCAAAGGGAAAATCAGTGAAGATTTGAGTCCATGGGAGTAGCATTCTTGAATAGTATCATAACCTAGCGACAGTTTGCTAAATGGATAGAGTAGAGATAAATTAAAGATGGGGAAAGCAGTGGGAGCAGGTGACATAATAACAATATGATGTTAATAATGTGAATGATTATTCCAGAATGTTCTATAGGAACTGCAGGTTAGGTTGTGAAATCAATTTTGTTGGTGGAGCAAGCATTTTTAAAAAATGAAACAGAATAGAAAATATTAGATTTTATTGTATTTAGTAAGGTGGGTATTGTTTTATGAAACTTTCGTTTCAATTTCTAATACATACGGATTTTGTTACGTATCTATGGAGCTATGATATAAAATATATTTCTTACTGTGGATTGTTGTCAAGATGGAAAAACTCTACTACAGGGTATATTCATAGAAAACCTGTCTTTACTGGAATGGTTAATGGTGCTCCATGAATATAGTGAAGGTAAGGGTAGGAGAGAGACTCTCTAAGCACACTGTGTGTGGAGATCACTCTGTATTTGAAATAGCCACTGACTAAAAACACTTATTCTGCTGTTTCTTTTAGGAACATGATAGTGAACATACAGTTTGACTAGGAGTTTGTAGGTTTTGAACACTTAGTGTCTTAATTTTGAGATAGATCTGGCATTTCTGAAAATAATCAAGCTCCTTTGGAACAATAGTTCTCAACAGGGATAAGTCTCCCCTTAGGAGACATTTGCCAATGTCTGGATATATTTTTGAGTATTATAATTTTGGGAGAAGGAGTATGTTACATCATCTAGTAGGTCAGGGGTGCTGCTAAAATTCTACGGTCCATAAGATAACTCTCAAAGCAAAGAATTATCCAGGCCAGAATGTCCAAAGTGAGAAAGTTGAGTTGAGAAATCTTGCTTCGGAGTGACCCAAACTACTTATTTAAAAGAAATATGGTTTTAACAGCATTTGAGAAAAAGATTCATGTTATTAGTCTAACACAGATTCAGTGATATTATTTGTAGAATGCTCCAATCACCAACTTTATTATTATTAGATTTTAAATGATACAGTGGTATTCATTTACATGTGACCCAGAATTAAATATTGCACAAAACAAATGCAAAGTTTTACCTCTAAGATAATTTCTTGAATCTTAACACTAGAAATCAAAATTATATCTTACCATCATAATACTGAATAGTTTATATGTGTATGTATAATTTTACATGTGAAGAAGCAACTTTATCTTGAAGTGAGTTCAGAAAATTGACAGCAAGCCAATTTAAAATTCTTAAGAGTTTCTTAATTTAAAACATTTCATAGAACTCACTGTAATTTTTCTACAACTGATGATTCAATAAATATAGACAATCATAAAGATACTTTGTAAGGAAAAGGGCATGTAAAATTGGCACCTGGGTATGAAGACCGCTGGGGATACAAATTACCTACAGCTTCACCAAGTCATTTACATTCCTTGCCTTCAGTTCTCTGAACCATGAGTATGTTGGCGCATGTGACATGTCGTCTCTCCTAAGCTTTAAAATTTTGTGAGTCTAAGTTACGGAACAGTTTTTGTGATGAATAAATTTTAAATCTCTTCTAGATTATTTTAGGATTATTTTCATGCCTTATCAGTTGCACGTGGGGGAAATTATTACAAAGTGATTTTTCCACTGGTTTGGTTTATATTTGAACCACGTAAGTAAATGACACCCTGCCTGTAACCCTGATGTTTAGCTAGCCTTGTGACATAGAGTAACAGTTTCCACAAAAATCTTCATTTAATTGTATAATGGAATACATGAGCCTGACGGTCCTAATGTCTTCATGAAACACTACCTAGGGGGTTTATTTGCTCTTTCAGATCACTTTGTTCATGTGTTCTGTATGGTAATCCTCAAAATTTACATTTCTTAATTTTTTTTAAACTAGTTTTCATGGTTGAAATAGTCAGGCTATTGCTGCAAGCCTTAGGAGATAATTGTTTGCAGTAATACAAAGGAATAAACTTTTTCTATGTGGAAAGATAATGCTCATTAATTCTTCAACATATTAGCAAATTCTCAATTTTTTCTAGGCATTAATGTACAAGGACGCCTCCTGGTGGTCCAAATATATAAATGCATCTATAAAATGTCCAATTTTTGTGCCATTGTTTCGGGACTGCTCATAAAACTACCATCACCTTTCCCCTCTGTAACAAAAATACGTTTTGATTAGCTAATTACTATATATATTTACTCATTAATCAGGTTTTTCTGGGTATATCTGAAGTTAAGTATATTGTGTGTGTGTATATATGTTAAAGAATCACCAAGAAATTAGGGAGGTTTCACAGCTGACAAAAGTTAGATTTCTGGCTTGATTTATCACCATACTTTGTTTCCTAGATATAACTTTGTTTTTAAATGAGGATCCTTTCAATGGGGTTATAAATAGAAAATGTGGGAAATCTCTTTGGAAAATCTGGAAGAACAAGAAAAAAAAAGAAGTATTTGTGAGCTCTGGAGAAATAATAGAAAATTATATAAGGGTTTCCTGAACTCAGAGTTTAAAAAGTTTCTCACTTAAGGGGACACCCCTAACAAAGACATTCTAAAAATATCGTGGATTGTCCTCAGAAATTTGCACTACTCCTCATTAATATTCTAGCTTGCATGATTTAAAGAGCTGCAGGCCAGGTTAAATTGATCCACTACTTTACAGATTTAGATCTTTTTTAAATTGGCTATGGGTTTTTGATTGATGAAAGCAGTGTTGAACTAAATCATGTCATTTAATCTCACTTCATTGTACTTACATCCACAGAATATTTGGATTCTCATACATGTATGATCTGCATACAGCTCTCCATGTTTAACTTGTATAGGGAATTAGAGGCCTGTTTTTGAAGCAATCCAGTTTCTGTAATAAGTCACTTTTGTGTAGACTCCAGGTTTGTTCTTTTGACCACAGTTATCTCCCCAGCTCACAATTCCAATGAGGTACCAGGTATCTTTAAGATCCTTTCCAACTAAAGGTCCCCCAGAATCACCCTGAAAAGAAAAAAAGAAAAAGAAAATAAGCTAAATATATAACTTATTACTTAAGATATTTTAATGAACCACATGCTTTATTATTGGTAGTAAATGTATAGATTACCAATTATAGGATAATTAATTGAAACATGGATTTCAAAAGTTATAAAGGCCTCAGTTCAATTTCAACATTTTAATTTTTAAAAATTTTTCAGCTTTATAGACAAATAATTTAAAAATACAATTATATATATTTAAAGTATATAACATGATAATTTGACATATATACTTTGTGAAATGATTACCACAATCAGGTTAATTAACACATTCATCACCTCACAGTTACTTTGTGTGTTTGTGTGAGAATGTTTACGGTCTATTCTTAAAATTTCACATATACAGCACAGATTGTCAAGCCGATGTTGGATTTCTTCTGACTCTAAGCAGGGTGCCTAGACTTCTGTTTTGTCAGACTAGGTCCCTTACCATGTACTCAGTAGCAGTGACTGTATTCCTGTCTTAGAGCTCTGTGCCCGAGTCATTTCCTCAATACCTTACCCAATTTTCTATGACTAGAGCTCTTATTACTTACTCACTGTATAGTCAGGGGGCAGGAATCTTACCTCAGCTCCCCAATCCAGTGAAAGCACTTTATGATCACCAGTCTTCCCTGAGGCTTATCACTAATCTCCCCGTTTGCCTAGATTCCCACGTCTGGTGTGTTCCTGCACTCTGGTCACCACCTTCCACTTGTCTGTCATGGCATGAACCTCTCTTTGGATTCCCTGAATTCCAGCTGCCTCCCTCTACGTTCTCAGCAACTGAAGCTAGATATGGACCAGATGCTGCCCTTACCCATCTTACCAGATGCTGCAAAACTTGCTGCTCTTTTTTTGACAGAGGTGTCTGTGTTGTGTAATTTGTGGGACTCTGGGCACGGCTTTCTGCCACCTGATAACAAACCAGTTCCTGTCATTTCACCATGGAGAATCACCTCCTTGGAGTTTTTAAGAATCTCATAAAGCAAGTGCCACCAGGAGGAAAAACACTTTACACCTTTGTCAGAAAATATTCACGCAGAATAGATGCTGTACAATAGAGGGGAGCACTGGAAAAGGGACTGATCCACCTGGTCGACTGTAACTGCATCTCACCTCCCATCCTCCACAGGCTGAGACCCATCACATTACTTGGAATTGCCTCAGATATGAATTGTAATTTCACATCTTCATAATTTTGGCAATGCCTTTTCTCTTTTTTATAGTATTCTTCTCTTATTCTATAACTGGGTGCTATTTATGCTTCAGGCTTCATCTCTCTAATACTTGTTCCAAAAATGTTCCCTTCAAGCCAAAAATATTTGTTCTCCACACTTGAAACCAACACAATATTCTCAGTCAACTACACATTAATAAAAAATTTGTCCATTATGTAATTTATAATATCACATCAGAATTCATTGTTCATGATTGTTTTCTTTCTAGATGTGAGCTCTTTAAGGAAAGGGATTCTGCTTTATGAACTTTTGGGCTTCTGCTGTTAAGCAAATTAAATTTCATTGGTTAGTTTATTTGATAGCATCAAAGAAACTCTTCACTTATTTCATTTTGCTCAATAAAACATTTAAAAATATGCTTGTGTTGTGAAATTTGCAGTTAGAAAAATTTGAAATAAGATATCTGTACTTTACTAATGTAAAGAACGTAAAATATTTCTTGAGACAGATACATTTTTTTAATGATATCAGAATATTCTCTCTCCACCTACCCTGCAGGCATCATAAGTTCCTTCCAGATACCCAGCACAAATCATTCCAGATTTTATATCATTCCCATACACGTGTGGCTGCTTGCACACATCGTCACTTATGATTTTCAGTCTGGCTTCTCGAAGATTATTTTGGGATTCCCCTTATAGAAAGTAAAGAAAACAAAGTACAAAGGAAAAACAAAGTAATTTCAGTGTTTAAAACCAGCCTCCTTAATGGAGAATGAGAATTAAAGGTTTATTCTTCAGAGTTTATTGTGTATAAATAAATTGTCTAGAGCTCTGTGAATGGATGTTACTCTCAGAAAGCCCTTTCTTATCTTCTCAAGCCCAGAGTTCAAGAATCCCTCTCACTATTGTTATATGTATGTACCTGGACCAGATTTTAGAATCCAGAGTGTGTCTGACTAAGTATGCCCCACAAACATTCAAAAATGAAATCATTTTTATTTCTTAAAAGATTGAGTTAGTATACTAAGTTAAATCATTTTTGAGAGGGCAACGGAAGGTTTGTTAGCAGAGACGATTTCTCTCTCTATAGTAATCTTATCCCTGATCACTCTTAATTAGTCTGTTTGGTTCTGAAGCATATTATGCTACAACTGCAGATCGGAGCTGAACAAAGGAAAATTTTATGATGTGACTGAGGAAAGTGAAAATGAGTGATGGAGCAAACTACGGGGAAGAGGAGATGAAAAAAAGAGAGAGGAGGCTCACAGAGATGGGCTCAAGGTGAAGGAGTCTGGGAGTGAAGGTGGGTGTGAAGATCACAACACACCTAGTGCATACCTGGCTTTGCATAGAGAATGGCACATAGATTTTAGTGTTAGAGGGAACATTTTTTTCTATCTTCCCTTTTGAAACTGTCTTTCTCTAGTTTCATATGATTCTGACCAGGCTGCCAATCACATACCTGCCTTTCTTTGTACAGATGTAGAAGTGAGTCTTTGAGTTAGCAAGTCTATCTGAGTACCCCTGGGCCATAAGAAACCATTTCAGGAATTAAGTAGGTTCTGGCAAAGAGAGGGACATGTTCTGCCCTCAGCATCAACTAGGTGAAGATGACATAAACACTGAGCTGCTGTTGGCCACCTTTGCCACTATGTGGAGCTAGAGTCCCTCTATATGAAGGCGACCTAGGAGAAAACAGCCAAGTAATTAATGAAAAGACTCAGAGATTCAGAGCCTGATGACATCATACAAACTCAAACTGTGTCTGAAGGCAGACTCATCTCTTGACTTCCAAATTATAAGGGCAAAATTTGCAATTTTATTATTGCTTTTTTAGTTAATTTGAGTTGAGTTTCTGTCACTTGCAAAACAGGAGCCCTAACTAATCTGAACAAACTGTAGAAAATCTGACAGGATAATATTGATGTGCATCAAATCATACTGCCATAAATAGGGCTAGGTGCTCTGTGATCCATTTTGAGACACCCACCACCATAGAAGAGTGCTCCAAATCCTGTGATATAGACAGTTGAATTTGGTTGGAAGGACGCAGAGGCTTCTGGCAAACAAACCCGACGGATGTCATCAGTAAAAGTGACTCTGGGAGAGAATTGCACTACAGCAATGTCGTACTCTCTTGCTGGGGAGTGGTACCTCTCATGGACAATAATTTTTCTGATACTTCTTTTCATTAATGGAGGGTTGATTGTTGTTCCAAAGCTAACAGTCCATTGACTTGGATTTGCTTTCCTGGAAAAGGTTAGAAATGAACAGAATATATGAACTGTGTTACAGTAATCACATGTAGGCTAATAAAAGAGAAAATTTCATCCTGAAATACTTGGTTGCAATGATAGGTTTCTTTGACCACTTAAATATAGTTTACTCTTAACATTTTGAAAGGTAAAATGTACACAAACAGTATCTTTGAGCTGAAATCCAATACAGAATTATTGAGTTTTAGAACTGTAAAGCACATAAAATATTATTCATTTATTTTTTTGGCAAATCTCTATTAAACATCTGTGTTGTGCTGAAACTTATTTGAAGTGCTGGAGATAAAGTGGTGAAGAAGACAAAATTCTCTACTGGTGGGAGTATTTGATGGCAGTGAAAGATAAAGAACAAAACAAATTAACAGATGAATAACTTACAACAGTGAGAAGGGTTATAAATAAAACAGGGCAACAGGATAGAATACAAGGGGGTAATTAGACAAGTCTCTTTTGAGAGCGTGGCATTTGGGTTGAGACATGGTTGACGAGGAGTCAGCTATGAGAAGATAGGAAGACAAGTTTCCAGTCAAACTTCCCAAGGGCTTAGACCAAACAGGCTATGGTTCATGGCACAAGGGAAGAAAGGTGGGGGGTGAGGTTGGAAAGGTAGGCAGGGGCCAGATTTTAGAGTGTTTTATAGGTCATGAATAAAGCGCTTAGGTACTATGCAAGTGAGATGGGAATTCACTGGATGAGAAGCTGGTGGATCATGGTACATCCAAGGATTGGAAAGGTCATCTACTAAAGCTTATGTTTATACTTAAGAAAAATAGGGCCTAGATGTATTAAATTATATGCCTAGTATCACAAGTCGGCTTGTCTCTCACTACTCTTTATAGGATACCATCTCTCACCAAAATCTATTCATTAGTAACAAGACTAATATTCCTTAACTAAATAATTGAACTGACATCCCCATGAGGGATAAGCAAAGATACCCGTATGAATACTCATTTCTCAACCTAATTATTTCTTAACAGGTAGCTTTAGTCATAGGAAGAAGAAGATAAACATATCAATGGGATTTAAGTCCAATTTGACAGCTATTAATTGTGTTGGAATTATTTTTATTCTTAAGGCAATTTAAAATTTTGTTTTTATACAAAATTGCTTTTGTACATAAAAATAACTATCAAGTCTTTCTTGAGTTTTATTGGTACAGATCTGGTCAACTTAGTCATGCCTGGATGAATTTACCATAAATCTAAGTATTTTAAACTTGGAAATGCAAAGGATAGAACTTGCATTGAATTTACCAAAATGAGAGTGCTTATTTACAGCTTTCAAACAGTGCCCTGATATTGCTTAATACAGGTTGTGTTTATTACATTTGAGGATGACAAACCTGAAAAATACACCTGACGTGAAAGATACTAAGTGAAGATTACAAATAAACTTTGTACGTTTTTAATCTGGGCCCAAATCAACAAGATGCAATTTAATAATGATGACTATTAAACTATATTTAGATCACCAAATAATTTATAAAAATTTGAAATGGTGACACCTAATCTGGAAGCCATTCCTATAAAAAGGATCTGAAAATTTTGTTGATTACTAGCTTAAAAATAACCAATTATGTGATGAGATTTCTTCAAGTGTTCACTCAATGTTAAACTGCAATAATATGAAGTAACCTCAGAAGTCATTCAGTCCTCACAGATATAACGCTTAAAAAATGGGGCTTGCCATGAGGAAGACGTGCTTGTGTTCAGCTCCACCATCTCTTAACATTGAGACCTTGAGAAAGTTATTTCACTGATTTTCTTTAGTGAAAAAGGGCTTACTAATAAGCAGGATTTACCAAGTGAAGTGGGTGTAAGAATTATACAAAACAAATCTTAAGCACCTAACCAAATATTTGTAGCATCCTTGAGCTTAATAAATAGTCATCATTGTTACAGGAACACTATCACTTGACGAGAGTCTGTGCTCGAACCCTTCTGCAGATGGGGATGTCTTCTTTGCTTTAAAGTCCTTTTCTTCACCTTGCAATCCCTTCATCTTTGAGCAGCTCTGACAGCTGACAAGTCTTTCCTTGATTCCTGAATTCTCTTCCATAAGAAAGTGCCTCAGATTTATGAATAAAACTACCATCTCTACAGGCTTTCTCAGGATAAAATGTTTGCCTCCTAGGATGGTGTTTCCCAAGCTTTAGTGTGCAAATAACCTGGGGAGCCTTTTAATACAGCTCCTGATTCTGTGGGGCTTGAGATTCTTGCATTTCCAACACATTTCCTAGTGATGTGAATGCTGCTGGTCTGTGGACCACATGTTGAGTGGCAAGGCTGTTTGGATATATTATCACCTTTCTTTATCATCTAAAACTTTTTTTAAATTTTTTTTAACATTTTTTATTGATTTATAATCATTTTACAATGTTGTGTCAAATTCCAGTGTTCAGCACAATTTTTCAGTTATTCATGGACATATACACACTCATTGTCACATTTTTTTCTCTGTGAGTTATCATAACATTTTGTGTATATTTCCCTGTGCTATACAGTGTAGTCTATTCTACAATTTTGAAATCCCAGTCTATCCCTTCCCACCCTCCACCCCCCTGGTAACCACAAGTCTGTATTCTCTGTGAGTCTATTTCTGTCCTTTATTTACGCTTTGTTTTTGTTTGTTTGTTTTTGTTTTTGTTTTTTAGATTCCACATATGAGTGATCTCATATGGTATTTTTCTTTCTCTTTCTGGCTTACTTCACTTAGAATGACATTCTCATCTTTGACAAAGAAGGCAAGAATATACATTGGAATAAAACTTTTTAAAAGCACTTCACTGTGTCAGGTTCTCCCTAAGTGTGTTTTCCAAGGCAGAATTCACTGTTGCAGGTACGATCTAATCAAAGCAGAGTCTAACATCTTATTTATTCTGGGTTCTACATTTCTTTTAATGCAGTCTAAATCACAATATAGTTTTGTAAACAACTGATTTGCAGTGGACTATCTTGTGGCAAAAATTTCTAAGCAATTTTTACATGTTAAAGCCGATACCTGCTTTCCGTACTGACAGACTTAGTTTTTTTTTTTTTTTTTTGACTCAAGTTAGAACCTTATATTTATATCTGCTTAAATTCATCATTTAGTTATTGCTTATTACTCTAACATAATTAAAATCCTTTTGAAATTTCTGACTTTCTTACCCACACATTGATTTTCCTTTCCAGAGAATGTTAGCTACTTTATAAGCATAACTTTTACATCATGTGCCAAGCCCAGAAAATATTCTGTCTAGGACATGATGCAGAGTTGAGATCTTTAGTGGGCCGTTAAAAATATCCTCAGTATTTCAACAATTCTTGATCATCATCCTTTGGATAGAGTTGTTTATTTACTGAGTTACTTGTTACCCTTGCATTCAGTTTATATTATTTAATTTTTTCCAGAAGTCTTCCCATTTTATTTTGTCATTAAGACACTGGTCATACTATCTGTCTTGAGAGATGTATTTAGTTCTTCGAAGCATATTTTAAGGCAGACACTGACAGAAATCAAGAGCATTTAGAGAAGAACCAAGATTTGAGGTCATCTGAAAGTTGATGCTGTGAAATAAAATAGAATATTTATTTTCACATATAGTTTAGAGATTCTCACTTACTTTATAATGTATAATAAGGCCTGAAAAAGAGAAACTAAGAAACAGCTGTTCAATGGATGAAGAAATAAATTTGATCCATTTTATTCCAGATGAAAGAACAAATATCAATGGATAAAAGTTATTAGGTGGCAGATTTGGTATTCAGTGTTATAAAGGTATTTGCAAACACAGAACTATCTACCACAAAATCGCCTAACTTTGGAGCTAGTAAGCTCTCCATTATTTTAAGATATTCAGTCCCAACCTAGGCACCTGACTAAGGGATTTCTGTTATTTCTACTATGTTGACCTATTGAACTCTCATGTCTTTCACACTTTAAGAATCTAAGTCTCTATATAGGTTTAGACTCATATGTAGGCAGAACTTACTGTGCTATCAAAAGTCAAAATTATAGGACTCAAAAGGATCTTGAGATGATCTAGTCCATCTGTTTCCCATTACACTATGGTTTAATAATTTGCCCAAGGTTGCAGAGATCAGATCCAGCTCCCCTACTGTCTGGCAATATTTTACCTACTAAGTTCTATTTCCACCTGCTTTACAGAAATACCCAGGAAGCTCTTGTTATCACCATGATAATCGATACTAGAAAATAAGGCCATAAAGTGAATCTACCTAGAAGAAATCCGAGATTTTAAACGTAAAAATCCAACTGGTTATTCTCTTTAAAGTAAAACTAAAATTATGAAAAAAACAGTCACTTTTATCTTTTACTTAATAAAATTTATGTTGTAACTATGCTCAGAATGAATAAAGAATCAAGTGTCAACTGTTCATTCAAACAAGTACATGAAACTTTCTCTTTACTTCAGTTTGCCCTTTGTAGCACCATTGTCAAGAGGTGTCATAGTATATGAAGGTCTCATTGGGTGGCCCAAAACCCTCTCTTAATAATCTGTCACTCAAAGGAATCTCTTTCAAGTGCCTGTCCTTATCATCCTGATCATTTTTTCATTTTGATTTGTGAACTGCTCTAATTCCATTAGATCTTCATATGTCAAAACTATAGGTTTGATTTGAGCAATTCTCCATTATCACATTATCAACTTCCTATGTCCACTGAAGATTTTCATTTCACTTTGTAATTAATTTGATAATTTTGAGACTGGCCCAAATCTTTGGCAGAAACAGACACTAGTATTAAGAGGATTGTTTGAGAAAGAATTAATTATATATGTTATTAGTAAATATTTTGTTTTAGGACTTCTGTCTCTTTAAACAATTTCTTTATGTAAAACTCTGAGGACCTGATCAGTATACACTAGGATAATGATTATAATAACCCCACTGACTTTCCAAATAAGTGCTAGTGTAAATTATTTTAGAAATGAACCTGAAAAGTTTTTCTCATTTTACCTCAGTAGAATTTGGGGGCATTATTACTCAGAAGATAAAACTCAGAATTTTTTTTAGCAGTAGTAGCAAGTTAACATCAATCACTTACTTCTTAAAGCAGTGCGCTGCAGTGACAAGCCACGTATTACTAATCAGGGTGGCCCCACACTGATGTATATTGTTATGCTGAAGGGAAGCTTGCCACGGCCAGGCAGCCTTTATTGCAAGGTCTCCGGACATTATTCTGTTGACTGTTAATGGAACAACTCTTTTACCACAACCTGAAAGACATGAGATCATTAAGTCATAAGAAACATCTCAATAATCTTTCACACAGAGAGACTAGTAGAGTATTGCCATGCAATATTTACATCTGTCATTATATAAACATGCACAACATTAATATCCATCCTCTGTATTTCCTGATAGCTGGTGTTTTGCTCACTCCCCCCATTTGTAAATGTGGATATATATATTGCCTTCTGAAGCTATGTAAGGCTGCAAAGGGTTGACACACCACAAAGTATGTGTCCTGAGGACTTGCAGTATCAATTATCCAGATGTTCTGGGAGCTCCTACTAAGATGACTGTTTCTCAGCTTTAGGTGAGCCCATCATGTTACTTTGAAGTCCTCTTCGACTGAAGGAAGAACTGGTTAGGGAGGTAACTGCCAATTCCTTGGAACTCCTTCTCCTATACATTTTTCTGACTAGTTCCTAAGGTGCGCTTGAGTTAATGTATCATGGCCAGTCTCACTCTTCAGGATGGAGGGTTCCATGTTTCCATATAAACATCACATTCACTATTGGTGGAAATAAATATGTAATGTACTATGTGCATCAGATCAGAGGTTAGTTTGCTGCCTAGGGTTCCTGCTAAGAATTAAGCCTGTTTGGAGCATGGTGCTAATAAAGAAAATATGGTAGGTTCAGTTCTTGTTCCTATAAGTGAAGTATCAAAAGGGGAAATTTATTTTACCAGTACTGATTACACCCCCACTGTGGCCAGTCATTTTAGAAATCTCCATCACATTTCTCTAGTTTAGACAACCATTTTTCTCATCTGGAGGACTGCAACAGCTTTCCGGTTCATCCTCCTGCCTCTGGTCTTGCCCCTGCAGTCCACTCTCCACACTGAAAACTGAGTGACCTTTCTGATATGTATAAAATCCTTTAGTGACTTCTCATTGCCCTCCAAACAAAATCGAAATGTTTCAGCATGGTTCTGGTCCTTGATCACTATTAATCACACCCCTTTCCCATGCCCCCTGCCAAACCCCCATTCTCTGTTCCAGCCATACTCATGTTTTTCATTTATAAGAAATGACCATGTTCTTGCTTTTCTGAAGACATTTTTACATACCACATCCCCTGCTCAGGACACTAATCCCACTTGTCACTTGACTTGTGGTCTTTCCTCTCTCTTGTATCAGGAATTACCTTCTGAGCCCACAAAGATCAGGTTAGTTGACTCTGTGACTGACTCTCATAGCATAGTGTACTTTCTCTGTCATAGCACTGATCACATTGTTTTTAACATTTTCTAATTTATTTATGTCTTCCCCTACCTCTGAACTCTTAATTTTAGAGGAGGAATCATGTCTCATTCACACTTGTATTCACTTCCTGGCACTTGGTAGATGTTAAAGATATTTGTAGAATGAATGAATAAAAATATATAGTGTATTTGCAAGACACGGATGAAAATGAACGAACACCTTTGCTCAAATTCATCACACTGCTATAAAAACTTTCAAAATTTAGGGCACAGTGATATGAAGTGAGTGAGTGGAGCTGCTGTCAACTACGAAGATGAGTATAATTAATGCATTTTATAGGTCAGTCACAAATAATTGGGGCTATCTCCTCCCCATGTTTCACTTTCTCATTATTTTATTTCTCAGCATAAAGCGTATTCCATAGCATTTAAAAAAATTAGAAAGGCAAGCCCATTTATTCAAAATCAGAAATATATAATTTCTTTAAATTGTCCCCAAATTTCCACCATGTAAAATATTTGCCTAGAACATGACAAAAACATCAGTCTCAGAGTTAGAAGAGATGTATTTTCATCTCTTGCCCAATTGTTATTTTCTCCCAAAGAAAATGTGGGACATGGATGGGAAATTTTGAGCTAATATTTGAAGATACTGTCCTTTATGATATGGAAATTGAACTTGTTTTTATAAGCTAATTAGACTTACATGCTTGGACAGTTAGCTTCCCTGTTGATGAGCTCACTGCTGAAAAACAAAATAGAACAAAGAATGATGATTTGATATTCTTCTGGTTGGTCTCAATGACCAGAAATTATCAGAGGATACTGACTAACTATGGATTCTAGACACTTGAGCATATGGATCAGTCAGGAAAATAGCTACCTGATGTAACAGAATAGGTGTACAATTTTTGTAGAAATTCATAGACAACCTTGAATTAGGTGAATAATACCTCAAGCAGTGAGTAATTAAGACACAAATAGTGGATGATCAAAACCATGAGTAGTTTGCATTAATACAGAACAGTGGCTCTCCAAAGGTGCAGGGTAAAGCCTCTTTGGATTTTCCTTAAGGAGATAGAGAAAGTGGAGAAAGGGAGTGACTAGATGGGATCTTTAGGCTCACACCCAGCCACAAACAGGACAGGCCCGCTTTAAGATTTCATATAAGCCTTTCTTTGGTCAAATGGTTTGGGAATAAAAAAAAGAAACAAAATGCCCACATAAACTATATTTATAATGCAGTTCTAAACCTGTTGTGTCTTCTTATCAAACATCTGCTTAATATTGGTAAAGGCCAACTATTGTACAGAATCTAAGATTAAAATCTGTCAATTTCCAGCAGAGTTAGGAATCTGATAAAATACATACAAACATTTAAACTTAAGTTGGTGGAAGTCTGCATGAAAATTGTAATGGTTTTCAAATTAAAAAGACTTAATGAGTATAATGAGGCTAGACTGTTTTACTTATTTCTACCAGTGCCGTGTTTCTGAAACTCATATTCTCTGCATCTAATTTCCCATTGTGCACAGTAAGAATGTTTCCTTCTACTTACCTTCTATAAATTTCATTTGGGAAACAAGTGATGGTGAACTTTACAAAGTGTGAGCTTTTGAAAATAATCCAATTTAAGAATATCCTTAAAGGTTTGTCCAAACCATTATATGGTGAAGAATCAATTGGTCAGGACAGATTCTCAGTGTTTACTTGCGGAAGGAACTCAGTTTTCTGTCAAATGTTTTATTATGGTAGTAAATTTCTTGGTTTTTTTTTTAAACTTCAGGCATACCTTGCAGATATATATGCATACACACACACACATATCCATATACATATATATGTATATGGGTTTGATTCCAGATGACCACAATAAAGCAAATACTGCAATAAAGTCACTTTTTATTGGTGTCCCAGTGCATATAAAATTTATGTTTACCCTATACTGTACTGTATAAAGTGTGCAATAGCATTATGCCTTAAAAAATGTAGATGCCTTAATTAAATCACTTTATTGCTAAAAATGCTGACCTTTATCTGACAGGGTTGCCACAAACCTTCAAAAACAAAAAGCAAAATATAAAAAACAAAATATCTGTGAAGTGCAATAAGGGGAAGTGCAATAAAATGAGGTATTTTAATGCCACATATTAGTAATACATTAAAATGGAAAATGGTATAATGTTAGAACTCTTCAGTTAAAACTTCTTCAGCTTAGTTTGAGCAAGATACAAATCACGCCTTTCCAGGGTTAAGTGCAATGGTTGGGACTGTAATTGGATTTTTAAAGAAAAAATTTTTAGGGAGAATGATTATACCTAGGGGTAAACTATCCATACACAGGTAACTGCTGTTGAAGATTTCTAACTTTGACCAAATATTTTTACTTTGCATGCCTGGGACTGAAAAGAAACATTAACACCTTAGTTTTGAAAGTGACCCTCAAACACATGTCTGGGTTAAGAGTCAAATGGTTAGTATCCAGGGCTGTACATGCAACAAGTAACATGATGGGAAGTGGAGCCACATCAACAACTTGTAGGCAGTAAGTAGCCCTTTCACAGCCTTGGCATTTGCAGTGCAAAAGAGCTGATTTTAGTTTTGCTTTGACATATTACACATAAGGGACCCACACCATGCAGTTATTTGTCAAAACAAAAACACAGATTCTTGACAAATTATGGATAAATCTTGGGCTAGAGGGTTATTTCTAGACTTGGTCTAGAATTTCTGCAGTTTTCCATTTGCTTGAAGTCCTTCAAATTAAGTGTTGCTGGAGAGCAATGTTTTTGTCTATAAGAATTGCCTTGAGGATTCTACTGATCTTTCTACTAAATGAGCCTTTCCTAAGTTCTGGTAAACACTGCTCTTTTTACATCTGGAAATTTGGAGACCTTCAGTGTTCTAGGCCTCCCCCACTTTTTTTTTGTTTTTAACGACGAATCACTCACATTAATGCTTTCAGGTTTCCAAAGCATATGCACAATTTACTAGCTTTCTAAGTGGTAATAGTCTATATGTTCCATACTGTGTTCTGTATTTTCTCATATATCTTCATGGTATTTCTATGATTTCAGGAATAACAAACATTATCATTGCAATTATACAGATGAGAAAATGGAGGCAATGCATGGGCCAATTATTTGGATGGTCCTGTGGTGACTCAGTGGAATTAGAATTAGTCAGGTAACTCTCAAGTCAGGTTCTCCATCAGCACATCCTGCCCTTGACTCTACTTCAGTCATTAAAATACACTGCAGGTCACAAACTGAGCCTGTAAGAAACAAAAAGCCCAGGCAGCTGATGACCATTTTGTGCTTCTTTTTTGGTTTCAAGCTCAGGCTTTTAAGTTCCTGGCAAATTAACTGGTTATCAGAAATTGCATAAAACACATCATGTAACTTAGCAGAACTTCCATTATTTCACAACCTTGATTCATTTGCTTCCCCACAAGCAAAAAAGTAAAGAAGGTGGATTAAGCCTTTGACAGGTTCTTCCCTCCTGAGTTGGGAGAGGTCTCCAGATTTATTCCCTGAATAGCTGACTCTTTGTCTCATCAGCGAACTCCTGCCCATCCCATCCCCTCAAAATTTCGCTTCCTGGTCAGGTTTCCTCTTAAAGAGTCAGCCATACCCTGAAAGGGCAGGGCATTCTGTTTCATATCTGATATTAGTCACACTTAACTCTGATTCTCTCAGTGTCCATTGGAATTTGTAGGGGAAATCTGCACTTGTCTCCCGGAAGTAGATGTTTATGGAAACAGCTTAATGGACAAGGATAAACAGGTTTCTGTCTAGCTGGACTCCTCAGAGTCTTTAATATGTTAGTATAAGGGATGAATTTCCTAGGGGTGAATATTACAGACAGAATTTCTAAAATGTATTCAACCACAGAGCCCTTTTTTCATAAAGCCTCTTGAGAAATTAGAGATCTGGATTTGAATCTTTGCTCCTTTTAATTATTGGAATCCTTAATTTTTTTTTTTGCCTCTCTTTCACATCTACAAAGGTGCTTTTTGCCTACTTTGCAAGAATATAGAAATTAGATGCTGCATGTAAAGAGCATAGAAAAGGACTTTGATAAATATTAATTCTTTTTTTTAGAGAAGCAGTAATGTTTCCAATGATTTTTTTCCCCTAGTTTAGTGATTTTTAAAGCATTACTTATAAGATGGCTTTAGTGGCTCCAAAGTTGGTTTACTATTTTCCCAAGTACCCAGAGGAAAAAAAAGTTCACACTAACTTCATAATCTCACTGTTTACAGAAGCTATCCATACTTTTAAAAGGCAACAAATGAGTTTATGTTTTAGAAACAGAAGAACAATTATTGCTAAATACTTGGTGTTTTCACTTGCTTAGTCATGGAGGCCATGGCTGGGTCAGATTACCTCTCTGTTAGTGGTAAACATTTGGTTTTATTTTGAGTGAGTGCCAGTCAATTACTACAGGAAAAAACACTTAGTAATTAACTTCAGACATACTTTCATCAGAGAATAATAAAACCTTTAAATGCCACTTTTTAAATTGAAAGTTTTCCGTCTGAATTCTAGGTATTATGTGGAATGGAAATAATGATATAAAGTTTGATTAGACATAAAATGGAATTAATAGAGAACCTCACATCACATAGAAAGGTAGCTGCTTACCATTAACTTGAACTGATGAGGCATTTATTGACAAGGCTCTGGTGTTTCTTATCTTCTCATTCAAGATGCGATGGATTTTTTTTCTTACTTCCCTTGGCTCAGCAGAGGGGAACTGGAACACCATAATGACATCTACTTTTGCACCATCTTCCTCTGGACTACGACACACGATTGAAAGGTACTTGTTCAAAAAATACTTCAAGTATATCTTATGCTCTTTTCTGTATTTTCTCCTACTAAATTATGCGTTAATTGTTGAAAGTGTCAAGAGCTGATCATCACACTCATATGTCACTCTATGACTCAAGGTCATTTCATATGTTCTCTCTGCAAGTTTTCATTATGTTTTGAGTGCATTTTCCCCATTAATTTGAAGGCTTGTTATAGTAGTTGAGTAAGACTCAAGCACCAAAATGTTATCATCAAAATCATAAACTCTGAAGCCTGGAAGAAACTTAGTGGTCTCTCTGGCCAGTCACTCATCTGATAATCATAGTCACCTCCATGACATAGTGCTCGTCTAACCTCAGTAAACTAATTAAAATGATGGGAAATTCATTTCCCTAAACATGCTATTTCTTTTTGGTCAGCTCTCATTTTAGCAGAGTTCTTCATTTGGAGTTGAAATATGTCTCTCTGCATTTTCCATTCCATTGGCTTAGGTCTGCCGTTTGGGACATACGTAAAACATAAACTCCCTCTTCTACATAAAATATTTGAAGACAGCAATATTTTTGGTCTCTGAGTATTCTCCAGATTAAACATGTCCATTTCTGGAAAATTTTTCATGTAAACAGGTTCAAGTTCCTTCATATGTGTGGTTGAATTTTTACATACTCAAACTAGAAAAACCAAACAATAAAAGGTCCCTGAAAAATGGAAAACTGTGTATTGATCTGCCATCTCTTACTTTTACATTTCAAAAAATCCAAGATCTAAAAAGCACTAAAGGCCTATTTTCCTGAATCCTTCAGTTAAAAAAGAGGAAATCATATAAATTAGAAGATATTTTAGATATTGTGTTTCACTTAGGCTCTGGAATGTGAAGATATAAGTAATTAGAATTTTATAGTAAATTGGTAAACAAATTACCAAGTAGTTTTTCCCTCTTCTCAGATCAGAAGGAAAACATTATTTACCAGGGGGAATTTCTCTGGACCCACACAAAAGCTTACATAGTGATAATGACAACAAATTCAAAGGTATTAATAAAACTGTGATAACTTGGCTAGAATGTTATGGCAGGTCAGAATTTGGAAAAGGAAGGCATGAAATTTAGAAAGTTTCAGCAAATATATGCTTTCTGTCTCCTAAATATTGTAGAATTTATCCAGGTGTATTGTAAAATCCTTCTGCAGGGCACTAGTTAACTCAGTAAAGCTTTAAGGAACTTGGAGTGAGTCTGCCAATGAGGCATTAGTCTATTGGTGAGAAAAGTCATAATTGTTTCTTTCAAATAAGCATGTCTGAATATATTCATTTTATTTAAGAAGATGAGTCATACTGGATAGATTTGCATCTGTTACGTATATGTTCTGCTATATACTTTCCATATAACACAATTGAAACCTCTGAGCAATTTCTGCAACTGATATGAGTCTTCCCCCTCTACCACAACAAGCATAAATTCCTTAAAACAGGAACATCTTTTTGTTTAGGCATGCCTCCTGTCACTAGGGCTTCGTTAGAGGTAAGACTCATGATCCTATTTTGTGGTCAGCTTTGCCTTCTTAATATTTTTGAAATGGCATGTGTAATGAATACAGCTTGGTGCATGCAGTAACATGCTGCTGGATTTCCTCAAGGCCATGGGTTCTGGTAGTTCCAGGACTTACAACAAGTTGATGGGGTTTGAATTCTCGTTCTGTCACTTGGGGAATTTGGAACATATCACGTAACCTCTCAGAGTCTTGAATTCTGCATTTACAAAATGGTGGTCAATCCTATATTTCGAGACTATTGTGGAGATAATATTTATGAGAAATACAGCCAAGAGCCAAGCCCAAAGAGGTAACAATATATGAGGGTTTCTGTCTCCTTTGCCTTTTTTGGTCCCTCCAGGCTGTGAATCCACCTTTGCCCAAACATACGTACGTCAGTCTGACTACTTGGTTCTTAATGTAATGCTTGTTCAAGGCCGAGTCTATAAATATCTCATCCACCTATTATTACAATAAGAGAGAAACCATATGTTAATAAGATATTTTATAGTAAGAATATACCCCTGATTAAATGTTAAAGCAATAGAAAAAATTTTTAACATGAGTAATGTCATTATTTAAACCAGTGGGTCTCAATATAGTAGTGCAACAGAATCATTTGCAAAATGAAAGAAAAACAAAAACAAAACTTAAATATGCTGGGGCCCCTCTCCCAGAGTTCTGATTATAAATGGTCTGGAGGGGACCTAGACATTCATATTTGTAAAAATCTCTCCAGGTGACTCTAATATGCTGGCATAGGTATCTAGGGTAGGAGATATCTTCCTAAAACTCCGTAGAAGATGAAGTAGAAAGATGTAGAGAGAGATGGGACACAGAGGGAGGCCTTGAGAGATGGTGGAGAGAACCTTGGCTCAGTACTGGGTTTGAAGCCTCTCCTTCTGCTCATGAACTGGGTGACTTTGGAAAGGTTACTGAACCAACTGAAGCCTCAGTTTCCTAACCTCTAAAACAAAGATTTTGATATGCTACTCATAGGCTTTTAAAGATTAAACACATGTAAAATGCTGGGTGTATTTTGGTAGTAAACTGCTTGGGGCTCCCTAGCCCCCATCCTGGCATTACAGGTCTCAGAATTCTCTGCAGGTCTTTGACTGTAAGTAGAGGGAAGAGGCATTAGGGATTTAGGAAAGAGCCAACAATTTTCTAATTGTTGTTGATTGTGAGCCCTAGGGTAAGTCAGAGACGAAGAAAGAGTAAGGTGGTTTTGCAGGTTTAGGTCAAAGTTGTATTACTCAGTTTATGTCAACAAGGAAGGAGAAGAAATGATACTGTTTTTGGTCCATTTGCTCAGAATTTTAATTGCCTGCCAAGGCATCATGAGGCTGTGGCCTGTCACACCCAGATTTTGGCTTGCAGTAACCCCTAGTGACCAGTTGGTGGCAATAGTGCATGCAGGCACTGTGCTTCATATTTGATAGTAGATGAGCCAGATGTGCAAAAACCATGTCCTAAATCTCTAAGGAAGGGGCAGGAAAACCAAATCTCATTTTGAAAGACCCAAAAAAATAAAAATAAAGGGAAGATTGCTTCAGAGATCAAGGAGAAAGTTGTGATTTCCTTAGCCACTATCAGGCATTCATTAGGAAACAAAATATTGAAGATCCCCCTTAACACTTACAATAACTGTATGGTACAAGAATTATTTTGATTCTTATTTGAAGAAGAAACTGACACCTGGAGACATTATGTGAAATATGTCCCTGGCATCATGTGGATTAGTAAACTGGAACTTAAACCTAGGTCTTCTATCTGTAGTTCCATCTCTTCTCATGAATCACACAACCTCCTTGTTAAATGTTATGTACACTTTACTTCCTTCTTTAATTTCTTTCATAGAATCTATAACAATAAGTTATAAAATAAATGGTTGATTGACTTGAAGATAAAGTGTAAAACTTTTAAAGATATATTTGGTAATATATTTTTGAGCTTTAGATCAAAGACAGTATTGAGAAAATAGAGAATTTGCTAGTATCCAGAATATACATTTATTTATATTTAAATAGGGAAAGCTTAAATGGGCTGAAGAAGTGTGGGGTTTATATGTCAGAAATGAAATTGTTTTGGAAGATATGTTTTCGCAAGAGTGACATTGTTTTAATCATTTTTCTTCTGATACTCTCAGCCAGTTTTATTATTCAGTATCTGAGGGGAATCCAAAAGAAAAGAAAAGGCTAACAGAAAACAACAGGGTGAAAAGTGAACAATAGTAAAAGGAAGAAAAGTAAATAATGGTTGGGCATTTAAAGAAGTTTGGCTTGTAATTATCCTCTGAAATTCCACCCACAATTGATCCATTGGCTGTTTGTGACTTGTTGGTGAAAGTATTAGATTAAGTTTTTGACTCTGAATGACATCACTGGTCAGGGAACATGCCTTCTAAGAAGAGTCTCTAGCCCCAGTGTCAGTTCCATCACTGAATAGTTCAGGTGTCTGGGAAGATAGGAGCTGAAAGAATAACATAGGCAGAATCTAGGTGGAGGTAACCAGTAATCACAGAAGTATAGAAATTTCTTCCCTATAATTCAAATTCCAGGACCCAGCCCCTGGAATAAAGCCTCATTGGTTGGGCCTGGGGTGAGGCCCCAGTGATTCAGGCAGCTGGGAAAACACTTTGAGAAATACTGGGGTACAGACTGGCTGAAAGGGTTCCTACATTAAGGGAATTTACAACAGAGGAAAAATCAAAGAAAACATGAACATCAACTTTATTGCTGAATGGAGTTTAATTATGAACTAGCTCTCTTGAGACACCCTTAGAAATGTTTCCCTGGCAGATTAAGGCCTATTTCATCAGAAACATTCTGCCAGTACTTTAGCACTCTAATTCTAAATTCTCAGAAATTTCGAAGCACACTTTTTTTTTTAAAGCTGTGTGCCAGCTTGTTATAAATTTATTATACATAACCTAATACAGTTAGTGATTTATAAATCTATCATGCCTCCTATTTGGTGGCATTTGTAGAGTTTTGTAGTTGAACTTAGTCTCCAAACATTGAACAAAAGACCCTCTTTCAAGGTATTACCTCTTTATGTTTGATGATTTTGAAGTGCTGGAAGTTGCACTGAGATTAAGTTCTAAGAGGGCAATTGAAGGTTAGTTGGGTGTTTAATGAAAGAGTTAGGGAGAGGCCTTCAACTCAAACAAACAGACGCGCCCAGCCTTTCAGCTCTCATTCCCAAACTGACACTGTTCACACACGTAGCCCGCCTTTCACTATAGATGGTTCTCAGCTGGCTCCTCTCAGAGCAGTCTTTTTATTTGCATCGGGGCGTTTCTGGGTTTAGGCCACAAACTTCAGAGAGATATGCCACTGAAGATTGGACAGTGGAACGTGAAGGCAGTTTCTTCCAACATCACACCAGTTGAGCCCCTGAGAACTAAACGTTTAAAGCCAAAAACATGCTGAGAAAAAAAATTCAGATCCTCTTGCTTTCTGCTAATTACAGTAAGAGTAGAATACAGAGGATGGTATAGGAGATTCTTTAAAAAAACCAACAACACACTTTTACCCTTATGTAAGGTTCAGTTGAAGTTGCTTTACTCTAAGGGCTGAACTCAAGGTAGAAATAAAGACTAGAGCACAATTGCATTTGAGCTTCTGGTCATAGAGTCAGATGTTCAAGGGCCCCCCCCCCCCCCCCCCCCCCCCCGTCTGTCACTGATCCCCCTCACCCATCAACACAACCATTACCTTGCATGATTGGCAGCTTTGTTTTCAGGCATGGCTCTTGTTTTCCTGGGTACTTGCCCTTTTCAGGCTATTCCTTTGATCTGTAGCCCCCTCCCATTCTACTAGCTCTGCAGTTCTGAATCACAACTCTGCTTCACGGTCTATTTCAGATAAGACCTACTTTAAGATTATTCCTTAAACCTCAGAGTAATCTTTCCACTTCTTGTCTTAATTGTTCTTACTCCTCATATGTAATCTACTTCTTAATGCAGTTATTTATGCAAATATATTATTCCCTCTACTAAACTATAAACCCTTTATGAATAGGGAAAGTTATCTTTTCATACTCTACAATAAGTAGAGTATGCTTTTGTTGAATGAATTAATAAAAGAAAGTGAGAATTTATTTATTAAAAAGCCTTACATTTACCAGGAAACTTTTATAAGAGATTTTAATGAGCTTAATTAATGAGATTAATGCTCCTAGCGAAAAAAGAAAACTGCTCATGAATTATTCAAAGGGAATTTTTTTCTCCTTGTTGATGTGTTCAGTAATATGTTCAGTAATCTCTGTAGTGAGACTACAATAGTTACAACAGTGGGAATAGTTACCAATGTTGTCTGCTGCCTGTACACCAAGCAGAAACTCTATTGTATTTGATCTTATTGCTTTTCACATCAACCCTCTGAAGTGAATACTGTGATAATTTGCATTATTATATCAATAAGGAAGTGGCTTGCCCGAGGTGACATAGCAGTGAGTCAGTTGATCTCAGGGTGAGCATACAGGTGGATTTTCACTAAGAGTTCCTACCCACTGACATGCAGCAAGCAGTATATAATGATTGCCCCTCTCCAAAGGCAGCCCATATTCTTTGCCCTCAAAAAATAAGCACCATAATCTTGATGGTTCTTATTGAAGCTTTTAAAAGTTGTTACTGTATCTACTATTTAAAATCTAGATTTTTGATAAAACCCAAGATTCAAGAAGTCAGCTGTGAATCATTACTGTAAGCTTATATGGAACATGGCCAATCTGAGTACTGGTGGTGCTCACAGGATTTTGAGGTTTATTGATCTCTTGGAAATCCAGGCACTTTGTTTTCACCAAACTCTTGTTTTTAACTTTCACAGCTTTGAACCCAGCGCTGTATCTATTGGAGAGGGCAGTTGGATCCACTGTCATATGGGGTCTGTGGGTATGTGGGTGAAGTGCAGTGGAAGTCTGACTTTCTGATTACTCTAAGCCAGGAGATAATAATATCACCAAATCAGTTGTGACATTATGTGATGTTATCAGACTTATTTATTTGATTGCACTTGTCTTTCCTCAGTGTTTCTTGAAGACTATCAGAAAGAAATAGACAAACGTCTGTGAGGAACTAGTCACATATAGCAATTAACAATATATTCAATAATCTTATCGTAAATTGTTCTATATTCCTGAGACTGAGAGGCAAAGTAAATTCATAGAATTAAAAAGTTTGCAGTGAAGGTTTTAAGAGATAAATTATTAACTTTCAGTGTACCACAAAAACCTAGACTCTGAATTACTTTTTTAAAAAAGAATAATATCTAATATGTATCTGTTTAAATTTGTACTAAAGACATTTAAACCAGAATGCCTGATGCAAGGGAAAGTAGACTCTCCAGGTGTGTTGTCCTTGAAATCTCTAACTTCAATTATTCTATCAGAGAGAGAGGGAGAATAATTTCTCTTGGTCTTTCTTATATGCCTAAATGATGAATGATAATCTAAATAGGTTATCCATCAGAGTGGAGACTGTATTACTTTTACAACTTTATTAGGAAGTTTAGAGATGGCTCATATTACTTCTTTTCTTAAAAACTTTTCTCAGAAAACATCCATCCACATCCTTCCTTCAATCACAGACTGTTTAGGCTAGACATACATATGAAGTATAACCTTCAAACTCCTTTCTCTCTCTGTGACAATTGTTTCTATTCTTATCTTCTCCCTTAAGATTTGACATAGACCAGAGTGTCAGCCAAAATAATAACAAAAGACAAAAAAAGTCATTATATAATGATAAAGGGGTCAATTCATCAAGAAGATATAACAATCATAAATATATATGCACCCAGTATCAGAGCACTTAAATATATTAAACAAATACTAACAGATATGAAGGGAGAAATACACAACAATATAATAATAGTAGAGGTCTTTGATACCTCACTTTCAACAATGGATAGATCATCCAGACAGAAAATCAATAAGAAAATGTTGAATTTAAACTACACTTTAAATCAAATGTACCTAACAGACATATACAGAATATTTCACGCAACAGCAACAGAATATATGTTCTTCTCAAGCACACACAGAACATCCTCCAGGATAGATTATATGATAGGTTACAGAACAAATGTTAGCAAATATTTAAGAAGATTGAAATCACACCAAGTATCTTTTCTGACTACAGTGGTATAAAACTAGAAGTTATTAACAGAAGGAAAGCTGGAAAATTCACAAACATGTGGAAATTACACAACACACTCCTAAACAATCAATGGGTCAAAGAAGAACTCAAAAGGAAAAAAAATCTTGAAACAGAAGAAAATAGAACAGAACATACCAAAACCTATGGAATGCAACAAAAATAGTGCTAAGAGGGAAGTTTATAGTGATACATGCCTACATTAAGAAAAAGAAAGATGTCAAATAAACAATCTAACTTTACTCCTCAAAAACTAGAAAAAGAACAAACTAAGCTCAAGGTTAGCAGAAGGAAAGAAATAACAAAGATAAGAGCAGAAATAATTGAAATAAAGACCAGAAAAACAATAGAAAAGATCAACAAAACTAAGAGTTGTGTTTTTGAAAAGATAAACAAAATTGATAAAATTTTAGCTACATTATCTAAAAGAAAAAACAAAGAGGAGATTCAAATAAAATTAGAAATGAAAGAGTAGGTATTACAATTGATAACACAAAAAAACAAAGGATTGTAAGAGACTGCTATGAACAACTGTACACCAACAAATTGAATAACCTAGAGGAAATGAATACATTCCTAGAAAAATACAATCTATCAAGGTTGAATCATGAAGAAAAAGAAATTCTGAGCAGACCAATAATGAGTAAGGAGATTAAATCAGTAATCAAAAACGTCCCCAAAATAAAAAAATCCAAGACTAGACGGTTTCACTGGTGAATTTTACCAAACAGGAATTAATACCAATCCTTATCAAACTCTTCTAAAAAATCAAAGAGAAAGGAACACTCCCAAACTCATTTTGTGAGGCCAGCTTTACTTTGATACCAAAATCAAGTAAGGACACTACAAGAAGACAACTGCAGAACAATATTCCTGATGCAAAAATTCCCAACAAAATATTAGTGAATTAAATTCAACAGCACATTAGAAGGATCACACACCATAATTAAGGGATGCAGGGGTGGTTCAACATATGCAAATCAATAAATTTGACACACCACATCACTAGAATGAAAGATAAAAATCATATGATTATCTCAGTAGATGCAGAAAAAGCATTTGACAAAATACAAGATACTTTCATGTTAAAAACACTCAACAAATTGCATGCAGAAGGAACATAACTCAAAATAATAAAGCCCGTATGTGACAAACCTACAGCTTACATCTAACAACAGTAAAAGGTTGAAAACTTTCCCTCTAAGATCAGGAATAAGACAAGGATGCTCACTCTCACATTCTTATTCAGCATGGTCCTGGAAGTTCTAACTGGAGCAATCAGTCAAGAAAAAGAAATAAAAGGGAGCCAAATAAGAAAGGAAGAAGTAAAATTATCTTTATCTGCAGGTGATGACTTTATATATAGAAAATCCTAAATACACCACCGAAAAACTGTTGGAACTAATCAATGATTTCAATAAAGCTGAATATACAGAATCAGCTGTGTTTATATACACTAACAACAAAATATCTGAAAAAAATAAAGAAAACAACCTCATTCATAATAGCATCAAAAACAGTAAGATACTTAGGGATAAATTTAACCAAGGAGGTGAAAGATCTGAATACTGAAACTACAAGACTTTGATGAAATGAACCCTGTACGCTGTGGATGGGCGTGTAAATTGGTCCAGCCACTATGGAAAACAGTATGGAGTTTCCTCAAAAAATCAAAAGTAAAACGACTGTATGAGCCAGTAACTCTACTTCAGGGTATATATCCAAAGGAAATTGGGTCTTAAAGAGATATCTGCACTCCCGTGTTCATTGCAGCATTATTCACAATAGCCAAGATATGGAAACAATCAGTCTGTCAACAAATAAATGGATAAAGAAGATTAGTGTATATTTCTACAGTTGACTCTTGAACAGTTTCGAGGTTGGGGGTGCTGATCCTCTTTGCTCATGTAATGCATAGTTGGCCCTTCGTATCCACCATGTAAATGTTTATTCATGTAAACATTTTCTCTGTATTCATGGTTATGCATCTGCGGATTCAACCAACCGTGGATTGAATCATGTAATACTACAGTATTTACTAATGAAAAAATTTGCATATAAGTGGATACATGAAGTTCAAACCCATGTTTTTCAAAGGTCAGCTGTATATTCCTCAGCCATGAGAAAGAACGAAATCCTGCCATTTATGACAACATGGATTTTGAGATCATTATGCTAAGTGAAATAAGTCAGAAAGATGAAGACAGATACTTCATTTTATCAGTTATATGTGGAATCTACAAAGCTGAACTAGCAGAAACAGATAGTAGAACGGTAGTTACCAAAACTAGGGGAAATATTGATCTAAGAGTACAGACTTATAACATAAGTAAGTTCTGGGATTCAAAGCACATCTTGATGACTATAGTTAATAACACTGTGTTATGTACTTGACAGTTATTAAGAGAGTAGACGTTAAATGCACTTATCACAAAAAAAGAAATGGTAATCATATGACATGATGGAGGTGTTATAGTGGTAGACATTTTTCAGTATGTAAGTGTATCATATCGTCATGTTTTATACCTTAAACTTGCATGATGTTATATGTCAGTTATATTCCAATAAAGTAGAAAAAACTGATACAAGGAAATGAAGAAATTAAGGATGAAGACATTTTTATATAATAAGTAATCCCAATGTGTTGGCTAAGTAAAAGTGATCCAGCACAGTATATAGATTTATGATCTTTATGGATTTAAAAATTAAATGGGAGAAGAACTGATGTAGAAATGAACTTTCTAGCATAGCTGAGTCTCTTCCTGACAAGTAGGACAATTTAGTGGAAAGACACATGTTGGAGTTACTCATATGACTCCAAATTTCCATGCTTTACTAGCTGTGGATCTTAACTTGAGAGGCTTATTTCCCTTATGTATAAACTATGGATAACAATGCCTCCTTCTGCAGTGTTATATTGCAGATTAGATATGAAATATATCAATTAGCTTTTTCTTTCAGGATTCAAATTAAACACATTGAAGGTGCACATATTTCTCTTTTAGCCATGCTAATCTTCAATTACAAGATGAATGTAAGTCTGAGCTCTCAAGTAAGAACTCAGTCACATTCTACAACCAATTTTTCTAACCTCTGAATGCAAAATTCTAATGATAATCTCTGCTTATTTGTTTCTCAAAGCTTTCACATATCATCTCCTTTCCAGGCATAGGGTCATAGCATTACACCAGGCATTGGGTCTCTTTTACTTCTCTTAATCTTATGCAACTCCAAACTATAGACAGTCTAATATCTTTGTTAATTTAAGTTTATCTTGACCCAGCTGCTTTTTCTCAGGAGACGACCTTCCTGTTTTAGAGAACTAAGTCATCAGTGTCTTCTAATTCCTTTAGAGAGTATTCCTAAACTACAGTATCTCCTTGCATCACTTTCTGTTCCCAAGTTCTTTGCGTCTACAATTCTAGACACACAGTCCCAAGGACATTTTGAGGATCATTTCAAGCCCTGTGTCTGGTGTTTTTGAGTACAAAGAAGATAAACTTTTGAACTGCCTTGGACATAGGGAGAATAGTTTTTTTTTTGCCTGGGAGATAACCCTAAGAAAATTCCTAACTGGTGCCATTGTTAATTCAGATGGTGGTCATTGGCACATGTTAATAGTATACAGTTGACCCTTGAACACTATGGAGGATTGGAGTGAAAATCTGCATATCACTTTATAGTTGGTTCTCCATGTCCCTGGTTTTGCATCCACAAATTCAGCCAACCACCAATCATGCAGTACGGTAGCACGCATTTATTTTTTAAGAAACCCACATTTTACATGGGCCTATGCAGTTGAAACTCATGTTGTTCAAGGATCAACTGTAACTGAAAGAGAATAATGTATCAGGAATAAATAATATTTGATTTCTGATATTTTGTGGGACGGTAGATGGGAAGTAAGTTCACACAGATGATTCTAATGGATGGCAAAAATGTATTAAGAACATGTAATCTCAGATCCTAACTATAGTTTACTCTGTGATCTTAGGTGAATTAATTTTTCTGTACCATGATTTTCTCCTCTATAAAATTGTGATAGTAATTGTACTTAACTCATAAGGTTGTGTTTGAAGATTAACTGAAATAATACAGGTAAGGTGCTTAGTGTGCTAAGCTAATTGAGTGCTTATTGAGTTAACTTTGCTATTGTTATGGTGTAACAAGTTTATAACTTTCATATTTGTAATGATCATATAATTTAAAAATATTTCTGAAATACATTTCTCTAAATGAAGTACTCCCTCAGTCAATGATCCTACTCAAACTTATAATAATAATGATAATGACCTACCTATCTGGGAGTATTATAAATTACTGGTGTCTGGTTACTGGAGTCTTCCCTGAAGAATGATATGAAAGAGGAGATAGGTTTGTGCTATTTTCTCAGTGAACTGGAATGGATTTCAGCAGTATTTGGGCATGAACTCATTTTACTTTTGCATCTCTATTTGCATTCAAATCAGTAAATCCCAAATTATGAGAAAGAACAGGACCTACAACCTGTCTTTTTGGCTGTCTAATTAGCACCCACATAGGGCAGAGAGCAGAATCTGGTTTTATTAATTGGGATTTAGCAGCAATAAACAGGAGTGGTTCAGGATGAGGTATGAACTCCTCCTGTAATTCTCGTAAAGGTAAATTGGTGGAGAATGGAGGGAGAGGAAAACCTGTCCCATTTAAACGGCTAAAATACACACAACCTTTCCTGACCATATGAACCCTAGTTAATCTTCCTTTTCTTTGAAGTTCTTCTTCACTATTGTTCTCAACATACAATTAAGTCCTTAATTATATGACGTCATGCTGTTCATTTTCATGTGTGTTACTCTCATCTCTCCAAAGAGATGGGAAACAGTTTGAAGAGAGGGATCATGGCTCCTCACTGTAAGAGTCAGGTGCCAAGAAATGTCAAGAGCTGGATAATCATACCATATATTGGGAAGACAGATTGTTTAGTTAGTTACATCGGGAAAACTAGCTCACTATATGGAGAATAAAACTTGGGTTTCTACCTAACGTCACATTCAGAGGTGAACTTCAGATGCATTAAAACCCTTGTGTAAAAGGTAAGAAGTATAAAGTTAATAGAAGCTAATACAGCCTTGTAAACTGATTATACTTCAGTAAAAAAGTTAATGGATGGAAGTACAGGAAAATAATTTTATGACTTAAAAAGAGGAAATAACTTCTTTAAAAAAAGCTTTAAAAACACAGCCATAAAGCAAAGAAAATTAATGAATGATTGCTTTAAAATTATGAATTGTTATTTTATGAAGGACATATGATCCAGATTAATAAATGATAGAATGGGTAAGTGCAATGTCTACTACCAACAAACTATTCATACCTCAAAAATGTAGGAAATTCTTGCAAAGCAGTGCTAATAAAACAAGTCTAATAAAAAAGGCAAAGGAAAGGTACAGGCAGTTTATAGAAATGAAAGTCCAGATGGCTAACAAGTATATCCAATGATGCAAAGACTCATTAGTAATTGAAATACACAATAGAAAAATGCAAATTAAATCATGAATCAGATACAACGTAATGCCTATTAGGTTGCCAGAATTAGAAAGCCAGATATTACCAAATGCTGACAAAGACCTGAGGACACAGGAATCCTCATGCACTGCAGTTGGGAGTACACACTGATTCAGCCATTTTGAAGAGCAGTCCAGCACCAATTAGTCAAATTAAATGTGTGCACACCGATGACCCAGTAATTCTGCTTCCAGGGATAAGTAGGAGGCTGTTTAGTGCAGCGTTTCTTGAGATGATAGACAGGAGGTAAAATATGGTGGATAGACATTGTAACTTATCATGTAGCAGTTAATAGCAATTAATTAAATATACATTTATCAACATAGCTAGAGCTTAAAAAACAGATCTGAGTAAAAAAGTGTGAAGCAAAATGATAATAGTAGACTGAATATTTGTTTCCTGCCAAATTCATATGTTGAAATTCTAATCCCCAATGTGATGGTATTAGGAAGTAGGGCCTCTGGGAGGTGATTGGGCCATGAACCTGATCATGATGATGCCTGATTTCAGACTTCCAGACTCCAATACTATGAGAAATAAATTTCTGTTATTTGTAAGCCACTTAAACTATGGTACTTTGTTATAGCAGCCCAAACTGACTAAAACAAGTAATTTATAACACAAAGAATAAGTTAAAAGCATGTGCTGTGCACAAACAACAAAATACATTTTTGCAAGACTGAATACAAACAAAAGAATACATGTGAAATACAGAATGGTTGCCTGCCAGGGGGAGGTGAATGATAGTGGGTTATGGGAATAAAGGAGAAGAAATAGGTAATGACAGCTAGAGAAGGGCCTTGTACGTCCTCATGATGATGATTTGTCAGTACCTAACTCAGCCTTTGCACCTGAGGTTCTTTCACTCCTAGAAATGTATGCTTTACGGAAACTTCAAAGTCCACCTCCAAACACATAATGTTACAGATTCACCTCTGCATTTCTTTCTCTTTCTTTTAAAAGACCTATTGCATTCCTGTCCATCCATGTACTTCAGTAAAAATATTTCTTAGTTAGCCTTAAACAACAGTGTTGGCTGTAAAACATAAAGAAAACAGATTTTAAACTTTCCTGATAAATTACAAATATTCCTCATTGTTAAAGAATTGTGTATCTTTTCAACTAAAATGGATTAATTAATTTATTGTTATTATTTTTATATTATGGAGTTTATGTGGAGTCACTCAGGATCAAAGGGATAAAAGAGGTACTGGAGTATGTATCCAAGTTTTTTCTGGCATTCCTTGAGAAATCATTGCAACATATTTCTGGCAACACCATAGATGCAGCTTATAATCTATATTTTTAATTCTCATTAAATTATGCACATTTGTTCTCTCTTACAGTCTCATTCCCCCAAGTCAATAATTAACATTTATAAATTGACATATATCCTCCATTCTTTTATATTCAGAGCACCTTAGAAAATAGCATTTGCAGACAAATCTGTGCTTTGTGCTTCCTTTTCAAGGAAGTTAACCTGACCTTTGTTTTTGAGCGAGGGTTCACAGACATCCTGAGCAGAACTACTATACAATTGGGTTTACTTTTTTCTTTTGGGGGGCATTCCTGTATTTTAGTTTAAACAAAATTGTTAGCACTTCATTTGAGCATTACACAACAGATCTGGGTTTTTCATCTTAATTAGTATGTTTGTGAGATAAAATGAACATTGATGATCGTGTTTCCTTTCACATATATTTTAAAAGTATTTTAAATCTTAAGATATGGCCCTACTAAAAAAAGGCATGTGATTTTAGAAATAATCACTTCCGGTATGGTTGAGTTTTCCATTTGAGTACTATTGTGGTGGAAGGGGGGAGCAGTGGGCTGGGATGCCTTGGCTTCAGTTCTCTCACTTTTAGATGAGGTGGCTGAGTTAGAAAGAGTGGTTTATCAGAATCAGTCATTTGTTAGAATATGGATTCCCTTATTCCCCTATCACCACCTACCCATCCCATCAGACACTGATTCAGGAGGTCTGGAGTGGGGCCTAGGACTCTACAAGATGATTCTGATGCAAGTGTCTGAAGGTCATGTTTTAGGAAATAGTAAGGGAAAAGATGCACAAAATCCCTTTACCTGCATTATTTTGTAATAGAATTTTATCTGACTTACCAAGTTTTCGCTCATCTCCCTTAAGTCCTTAAGGTGGTATGGGCTATTTTGTCCAGAGTTACTGTTGACTCGTAGGTCTGAAATTTTAAAGGTGCCGTGATAATACTCCACTTTCTGACCTGTGATGAAAAGGAAAAGTAGGAAATTAAGTGGTTTGGGAATAGATTTTGGGATCTGAGGCTCAACTATAATGGGGCTATGATGAAATCTTGAATATATCTCTGAGATTTTAATTTAGTTTCATAATAAAATAGTGATTAATGTTCTATGTTAATAATAGCAGCTGATGTTTATTCAGTGCCTACCATGTGCGAACTCTGTTCTGGGCACTTTACATGTATTAATTCATTTGATTCTTACTAAGCTGTCTAAGGTTGACATCACGTTCATTTCACAGATGAGAAAAGTGAGGCATGAGGCATTAAATAACTTCCCTGTGCTATACAACTAGTAAGTAGCCTACTCAAGATTAAACCCAGATAAATGGCCCTAGAGCTGGAACATTTAATTACTATATTGCTTCTTGCTGAGGTGAAATGTATATATAACTTATACTGGAAGTAGAGGTAAATGAATGTTCTTGTAAATTTTGATTTATAATGGGAGAGAAAGACACTAAGAAAGACATGAAAAGAAAGGCAGGGAAAAAACTGTGTGTGGTTGGAGATGAGAACAGTGTGTCACAGGGATGAATCAGTCAGATCTCTGCTTGCCTCTCAGGAAAGGTAAAAAAAACAGAGCAGTGGATGCTTCTGAGGAATCTTAGAAGTGTAGCCCTGGTGGGGCAAGAAATCTACAGAGTTAAAGACAGAGTGGAGCAACCACAAAACATCCTCTCTCCTTGGAGAGCTTAGCTCAGGCAGGACACAATGGGTTTCCCAGAGACGGACCTAGGAAATAAAGGGGACCTCACGATGGCCTATTTCCTAGGGACACCTCTGGACTCTAGTGCGTTTTCAGTCCCCCTGATTACTAATCTATATAGTCCATATTGTTATCAAACCTTATACTCATGGGAAAGGGGCTTCTATGCATTAAATTAACTGACCTGAGAATCTTTTGTCATTGGAATCAACTACAGATGGGGTTGTCACATGAGGACCAGAGCTAACATGTGGCCCAGAGCTAGGTTCTTAAGCCCTTTAAAGCTCCTATAGAGTTTTCAGTCCCTCATCAAGTCTGAAGAAGGTGACAACAGATAAATTCATCCAAATAAGCAGTCTGAACTAGTTGCTTTATCACATACATCTGTGTGAGAGTGCTATTGTGGAGATTTGCTAAAAAATGTAAATGGTTTTCACTCTGCAGTGATGCAATATAAAAAGAGAATTCTCAAATGAACTTTTGTGTGATTATAAATATATCAGGCCATAAAAATCCCTGAATATTGTTTTGGAAAAGAATAAAATTTTCTCTCTAAGAATAAGTAATAATATTGCATCGTACTTTTACTTTACCAGTAATTTCAAAATTCATTATTTCATTGAACATGTGCTTTTCTTTTTTCCCTAGAAATGTTAGTGGACAGAAAGTGATGAGTGAAAGAGCCAGTTTTTAAAATTAATTTAATAACTAATTTATTATAGTTTTTCACCTTAACATACAATGAATGATTAAAATTTATTATGATGACTAGTAAATTTCAGATAATTACTGTTTTGATCTTTTGTGTAGATTCTCAAAAGAATACTGCAGTGTGCTCTCCAAGGAGGTAGGAAATTTGTCTGCACTGCTTAGTGCTATTTCTTGAGTGCCCAGAAAAGTACTTGTTTATTGTAGGCATTTAGTAATTACTTGTTGATGAAATGATTAAATAAATTCACAATGTGAACATTTACTGATGAAACAGTATTTGAGATGAAATTAAATTTACGTGTATGCAAATAAAGCTATACAGAAAAATGAAATCAAACTGAATGATATCCATATTTTACCTACCAGAGACTAAGAAGTGAGCCAGAAGTCCGATGGCCACTGCCACCACTGTCAGTAATGACACAACGAGAAGGGCAATCATCCATGGTTTCAAATCTCTGCTTTGGGTGCCAAATCCTACTTCTCTATGAAAAAGAAAAATCACCAGTTACTCTCACATTGAAATAGTTACTGACTTTCTGGTTCTTCTTAAGTGCATGTTGCTTAGCTTGCCTTTCTCAGCAAGAAGACATTTGTCTTCAGTTTTGGTCAAGGTCATCTTGGCATGAAGGGAGGTGTTAAAAAATCAGTATCTGGGAATCCATGATATTGCTCCTGGTTTCTATTTCTAGAGGCATTGGGTGGCTCTCTGTGGTGGCCAGTCCTGACTTCTCTTATCAGTGTGGTCCAAAGTAGCACATATGCTTGAAAAAGGACCATTCCTTCTTTCTCCAACAATTTAACAAAAAAATCTCTTTTATGTGTCTATCTTTTTAAAGTTTACAAGGTGATTTCAAGTCTTTTGTCTCATTTACTTTTTATCTGTTATTTTTTAACTATCATGAAATTTTTCAGACACAGAAATTTAGAAACATCGTATAATAGAACACTCCTATATTCATCATATCATTTTATCAGTTGTTAACATTTTTGCTGTAATGCCTTTATTTTTTTCTGCTGTATTTTAATGTAAAGTAGAACATCATTTTTTTTTGCCAAATCGTTATTATATACAATTAGGATATTTCTAACATAATCACAATACCGTAACACTCTTAAAAAATTAACGCTATTTCTCCAACATCTTGTAATACCCAATCCATCAGATTTCTGTTGTCCCTGTTACATTTACAGATGGTTTGTACAAATCAGGACATTATCAAGGACCATGTAGTACCTTGGCTGTTTTTTAACTCTTTTTGAATATAAAAGAGCCCTGCTTCCTTCTTAATTTTTAATGACATCGACTTGTGGAAGAGATCAAGCCAGTTGTCCTTTAAAAGTTCCAATTTCTGGACTTATATGAATGCTTTCTTTTGATCTCATTTAATTCATTCTTCTATCCCCCTCGTTTCCTGTCAGTTTAAATTTAGATCTAAAGACTTGATTAAATTCATTTGGCAAGAATACTTCAAAAGTGATGCTGCATAGTTCACATTGCATCACCTCTGGATTAGAGGACATTTCCACAGTTTTGGGGAAAAAAAAATAACTCTCTGCTCTTCCTCTAGCACCTTTTGATCAACAGTAGTGCTGATCACATTGTATTAACTTTTTGTTTGCACGTATGTTAACCTACACTTAACCATGAACTCCTCGATGGGCTGGACTAGTCTTGTTCATCTGTTTATCATTAAGACATAATAAGAGGCCTGGTACAGAGTAGGAATTTTATACATCCTTGAGAATCGGGCAGGAATTATACCAACCTTAAATATGAAATAACAGAGGCTGAGAGAGAGGATACCTGATTTGTTTGAGTCAAGTGGCTTAAAAGGGCCTGGATCATCTAACTCATTTTCTAGTGATTCTTCTCTGCAACATGCCAGTGTAGTCAACTTAATTTATCCCTATTCTTTAGAATTCATCTTTTTGTGTATGTTGATAACCAAAATCTTTGGGGGCAGAAGGTTTTTTTTCTGATTCTTTCATGGAATTTAGTGCAGTAATTTACTCTAAGTAGACTTTTAACAAACTGATTTACAGGAAGTTTTAATTTTAATATAAAAATGTGTATATATAAATGTTAGCATAAAAGATAAAAACTGTTTGGACCTAAACAGTTAAGAGTTGATAGCTTTGGTGTACGTAATACATTTAGCCAATAAACCTAGTGGAACTTGAGAGACTTGAATTCTGTTGAGTATGGAAAATGTTGACAATGCACATTGACTGATTAAAAAGAATCTAGACAACTGGTTATGGAAAGGCAGTGTGTCCTCTGATGGACAAGAGGTAAGCCAGAACATAAAAATGAAAAACAGAAGTTTCATGGGTGTGACATTGCTTAGACTCTTAATTGGCTTAAAACTAAATTCGGAAGTAAAGAGAACTTAGAGACTATTTAGCACAATTTACTGTATTTCCAGGTGAGGAGACTGAGGCCTAGAGATGATTAAGTGACTTCTCCAATATAACGGAACTAGCAGTCATCTCCTACTCATGTCTTCTAACTTCTGTAACACTACTTTTTTTCAGTGCCAGAGTGCCTCTCCATTGATTACATTTTAACTCTGAAACAGATTTATCTTGTATATATTCATCTATTCACTCACTCACTCATTCTTCATTTATTTGACCATTTATTGTCTCAGATAATCTTATCAGTGTGTCTTCAGGTTATTCAAAGCCGAAAAAGGACCAGAGGAGAAAGGCTAGACCTCAAGGAGATGTACAAGCTTTTAAATCTCTCTTCCCGTCACAGTACAGTTCCTCTGAGTAGCACAAATGGAGAAAGCAGATGATCACATCCCCACCACCAAGATGCACACAAACTCACACTATTAGTGCTCTTTGGGGCACTAAGCAGAAGAGCGATTAACCACTCACGGGCACCTGCTTCAAGTACCATGGCAGACACATCTGTAAATGCCATACAGGCAGCGTGAGCATCTGGTGGGGAGCAGGGGCCAGCAAACAGGGCTGATGAGTTGTCAGAGTGTTTCTCCTTTTGAGAAGAACTTTGGGGAATATAACAGGTGTGCAACGCCAAGTTACGAAAGCTGCTTTTGTGAATATGAACAAGCAATGCGTGAAGGCAAAAATGCATCATCAGCTGCCCCCTCTGGAGAGGTCCTGCTAGTGATTTGCATAGATCACTTCTGATCTGAAAAAAAATGTACTCAGTAAAGCCTTTGGAATCTAGCCTCTAGCCTATTTGTAAGTGGAGATGCTCAAGCATTTTTTTTCCTGCTTTATTTACACTCCTAAAACAAACACTCATGTATTAGTTTTTTGTTGCTGTGTAACAAATCACAAAGTTAGCAGTTTAAACCGACACCCACTCATTAGCTCATAGTTCTGTATGTGGCATGGCTGAGTTCTCTGCTCACGATCGCACAAGGTTGAAATCAAGGTATTGGTTGGGGCTACAATCTCATCTGACATTGATGACCCTGTTCCAAGGTCACTTACGTTTTAGGCAGAGCTCAGGTCCTTGAAGCTAAACTGAGGTTCCTGTTTCCTTGCTGGGTGTCAGCCAGAGGCTTCTCTCAGTCTCTAGATGCCACCCACGTTCTTTGCCATGTGGCCCACTCCATCTTCAAAGCCATCAATGGGGACTCTCGCTCCTATCAAATCTCTCTCACATCCTGAATCTCTCTCTGGGTAGAGCCTTGTCCTTTTTTAAGGTGTCACCTGATTAGGTTAGGTTCACCCAGTATAATCTCCCCATTGAAAAGTCAGCTGATTTGAGACCTTAATTTTATCTGCAAAATCTCCTCACAACAGCACCTAGATTAGTGTTTGAATAACTGGGAGAAGAAATGTATATACCAGGGGGGTGGGTATCTTGGGGGATCTTTTCACAACAAAAAAATACTACAACTTTCATCAAAATGGGCAGAAATATGTAGCCCTCAAAGAAAAAAGCATGTGAGATTTGAAATCTCCTCTAACTTTTGTGGGGTTAGGGGAGAACTGTTTCATTAAAAGGGAATTCCGTGTTAAGCATACAATTAGAAGAGTATTTTATTCAAGGAACAATCTGGGGGAATACAAAGTGAATTCTTGGAGATTAAAGTAGGAAGAAAGCTGAAAGTATTCCCTGATCATGACCTGATTAGCACTCTGCATTCCTTTAAGGAAAAGGTAAATATAGATGATACATTTTCAGAGTAACACAGTCTATAATCTATGTGAAATCCAACTTATTATACCCATTATACTTTCATTAAGTTTAATTATTCAGGGGTTAGAAGGGTGTATTTATGACATGCTTTTTCTAAAGATGTTATCAATGAAAACATGGTGATAATATGAGTAATTTTGTGTCTTTGCTTTCTGCAGTCTTAAAAACCAAAAGATACACACCCTGAAGATTGTATAAAACAGTATGAATTGTTAATGATCAGAGCTGGGATATTTATTTCCTCAGGAACCAAGCTCTATGCTGGTGACTTCTAAATCTGTGCGTTCAAAGATGACTTGAGTTAAAAGACATCATCAATCCCCTACTCCACATAGATCTTCCTTTTCCTAGAAGGAACTCCCCTGAAGGCAGCAACTTTGGCTCAGTTTGCAGTCAACCCTTTATCACTCTATCTCCAAACTCTAAATCTTTCCTTTTTCAGGATTATTTTTCTGCTTTCTTGTAGCTGCATGTTATCATGATACAAATGTAGATACATGAGATTATTATATAAATGCCAATTTACAGTCAGGTTATGTTCCCATAAAGCTTCATAAGGACAGTTTTTTGAAGTTTAAGATACATTATCTGACTGAAAAAGAATTTATTGGTTAGCTTCCCAGGCCAACCTACAAGTCTACTTAACTCCAAATGTAACTGACAAAGGTGCTAAATGCATTGAATTTTGGGCAGTCAGTTGGTGCAGAAAACTTTGCTCCTCTTTTCCAAGCCTGATGCCCATCCCTGGGGGAAAGTTCTTATAGAACTAAAGTGCCAAACTCTCCTTCCACCAATGAAAATTGTCATTCCCTCTGAGTTGCTGAACTCAGTTGTATGTTACAAAAAAGCAATCTTTTGTGGTGATCTAATATCCTCTGATATGTAAATATCTGTCTCTGGGTACTCTGTGACTATTTTAGAATGACCATTTAGTACTAAAAGGGATAAGAACAAGAGCTACTATTTACTAAGTGCTGAATTTCAGGGCCTGTTGATCTTACCCTGCAAACACTCTTGTCAGTAAAATTATTTATCTTCATTTTACAGGTGAACAGTTTGCTCAATTCAAACAGCCAGATGCAGAGTTAGAAACTAACTCTGACCGCTCTCAGAAGCCCTTCTTTCTCTGTGATACCAAACTTCCTTTTGAGACTGATTTTTTCTTTCCTTTTACAGGATAGGCTTCCTTTTAACCCAAATCAGTAACGTGTGGAATTTCAAGTAGCATAAAAGGCAGGTGAAGAGTTTTATAAAGTGAAGGCGGAGGTGGTTTTCTGATCAGAGAATCCGCCCTTCTCCATTGTGGTTCAGTCTTGAATTTGTTTTTGTTTTCACGTCTTCTTTCTACTAGCTTTAAATTCTTGTGAACTCTCAAAAACTTAGGATTCCCTTATCCCTCTCCTGACAGTGGTAGAGGTCATGTAGAGGAGAGGAGGAGGAAGGAAAGGGGGCTACGAAAGCAGGCATTTGCAGAGAAAATTAATGATCATATTTGGGCTTGTCTGTATACTTTGGAGGCTTTCATTTAATTTGACACTTTTTTTTTCATGCTTCCACGTGTTCCCTATATATTTTATTTCTTGAAATATTATGTGTACATGTGTCCTCTTACCCCAATTATGAAAGATCTTGAAGACAGTGAATAAGTCACATATGGCACTGAGGCATTTCTCAAGAAGTATTCCCAAATAGTGCGGTAAGAGAGGTTTCCCATAAATAGGTTTGGAAAAAATGGGTTAAATAAGGTTAAATAGGATTCTCACTATTTAAAATCTTAGAGCCTTTAATGGGTTTACAAGGGGTAAATGTGAGGCAGCATCTCTGCCTTGGTTTTGTATGTGTTCTGTTCACTGATACAACCCCAGTGCCTAATACATCTAATTATCTGACTCTTAGTAGATACTTGAATACTACTTATCAAATTGGATTGAAATAAAAGTTTTCCAAATGTATTTTTTTTAAATCACCATATCTTGTGATACTTCCTGGGATTCTGATGGCCCACAGAACACAGTTTTGAAAACATGGCTCTGTATGTGTTTACACCACTGTAGTGCTCCATGGAATGCTTCATTGTCAGGAGGTTAAAAATAAAAAGAAGAAACAAAGAAAACTTCTGATATTCCTTCTGTATCTAACTCCCAGATATGAATGGGAGTGAGGGTGGGGCGAAGAGGGAGATGCAAAATTGAATCAAATACCAAAGGAAATTTCCCCTAGAAAATAATGAAGAGATTCAGGCTGACCTGAATTCAGGGGACTCAGAATTCTTAGTTACACTTCTTTTTTTGCCAGCGTGCTCAATTTCCATCCCTGGGACCACAGTGAAGGCATTTCCTTAGAAAAGTGAAGAAGTAGAGTCTTGTCTTTTCTGGGGTTCTCATTTTCTTTTTCTGAGTACCCTGTGTAATGTGTGTTTTTGATTTAGCCCTAACACACCTTTGACACAAGGTGCAGCCCCACCTATTAAAGTTTGAAAATTATGTATCAGATTAGAGGTTAAGGTCTAGGCTGGCACGCTGTGCATGTGTGGAAAATGAATTGTTTGTATACAAATGCCTGGGTCAGAGCATATAAATCATAAATATGTCCCCAAAACTACTAAGAATTGATCAGCTATTGGAAAGTTTCTTATTCCTCCTTTGTCCTTTCACATGTTCATATGTCTATTCATTCGACTATCTGTCCATTCATCTACCAACTATTGTTTATTTCTACAACCTTTTATGGAGCCTCTGTTATGTTTTAACTCATCATATAAGGCTTAGGGAGGCAAAGATGAATAAGACATGGTTTCTACCTTTATGCAACTCATGGTACAACCTATAATGCTTTTGTCTCAATCTGTGCCATATGAAAGCTAATAGTGAAGCACTGTACGCTTCTTTACTATAAATATTTAAAAATAGCACAAGTAAGTTTCCATTAAGGTAACAAAAATGAGAGTTAAAAATGATAAAATAATAGAAAATATATACATTGGTCTCTACCCCCAGTTTCTGGCACAAAGCTTCTAAAACCCTTAAAATTTCCTAAATGATAGGAACACTAGGAACATCTCTTGTTCTAATATTTCATCTTTGACCCCATTTCTTGACATAGAGCTTTTAAATCCCTTGGAGTTTCCTGGGTGATAGCCGTGTCTTTTATTCCAATGAGGTAACTCTTGGTGGGCTCCTAGCTGGCTTCAGGATGGAGGCTATTCACCAGAAAGACCAAGCCATGATTAGAATTTTAGACCTTTAAGCCCCAATGCCCCTCCTCCATCCTCTGGGAAGGGGAGAGAGCTGGAGATGAGTTAATAATAATTCATGCCTGTATGATGAGACCACCATAAAAATCCCAGTAGTATGTGGTTCAGAGAGCTTTTGGGTTGGTGTACACATCTGTGTGCTGGAGGGTCTGCCCCAGCTCTATGAAGATAAAATCTACACTGGGGACTCTTCTAGACCTTGCCATATGCATCTCTTCATACGGCTGTTCATACATATCCTTTAGTAACCTCTGTGATAAGCAGGTAATCTAGTAGGTAAACTGTTTTCCTGAGTTCTGTGAGCCAGTCTAGTAAATTGATCAAATCGCAGGAAGGGACTGGGGGAAGCTCCAATTTACAGCCAGTCAGTCAGGAGCACAGATAACAGATGGGACTTGCGATTGACATCTTAAGTAGGGGCAGGAGCAGTTTTATGGAACTGAGCCCTTAACCTGTGGGGTCTGCACTAGTTCTGGTTAGTGTCAGAATTGAATGAATTACAGGATACCCAGCTGGTGTTAGAGAATTGCTTGGGGGAAAAACCCTGCACAGCTGCTGTCAAAGTGTTGTGACTGTGGTAATAATGTAACAGTACACAAAAACACAGGAGTTTTCTAAGACAAAGAGTTTCTTTAAAATTTCCATTAAGTCTTTACCTGCCTGGACAGATCTTCTCTGGGCCTTCTGAATTGCAGATCTGCCCTACCTTTTGGTAGACTTTGACTTCATTCCCTGCTTGTAACTCTTTAACGTGTATCTTGAGAAGTTCATGAAACCTCTCTGAATCTCAGTTTTCTTGCCTATAAAGTGGTGATAATAAATACAGCCCTGAGATGTGAGGCATTGAAGTGAGTGTATGTAACACTCTGGCAGGTATCAAATTCCTGCTCTGGGCCAGGAGTTTTCATAGGAGTTATCTGATGTATTTGTTGCCACAGCTTGATGGGGTAGGCCTAATACCACCTTCCCTAAAGAGGAAGGAAACTGAAGATCAGAGAGGAAAACTAACACAGGTTACAGAGCTGGAGGGAGGCCTTACCTGTCTGAATTCAAATCTATCTGTACCACTCATAACCAAGCCACTCTGATAATGAAGGTGAAAGCCTTTAGTAGTATACTATTCAAATGTTGCTTATATTATTTTTGTATCCCAAGCAGATTAATTTCTCATTGCCCAGATGTTTCAGAGACATAAGTATGACTGTATTGGGGGTAGGATGGTGTGTATAGCTTGGGTTTAAAGCTCAATAAGTCAATTTGCAGACAGCTTTCGTTTTCTATAAAGTTGGGTAACAATAGCTAGCTTATAGTATTGTAACGAATAAATGAGATAATGTGTGGAAATGATGCATATTTTGTAAATAGATTAATAGATGGTAGATGCTATTATAATAACTCCAAATAAACTACTACCCAATATAGATTCATATACTTACCCAAACACAAATTCCTATCATCTCCATTTCCAAGTACTTCATATACATATCTGCCAGCCTCCCTATTTTATCTACAGATATATTATTCTCCGTTTGCCAGACAATTGAAAAGAAGAAAAGCAAAAAAAAGAAGAAGATGTTACAAACCAGTCTTTAAATTTCAATGATATGAATATAGATAAAGCCCTACTGAGGGACTAGCATTATAAATTTTTTACTCAAATTTTAAATTAAAAAGCAAGAAGTGATATTCTCTTGAAAATTATCAAAAAGAAGGAAAAACAGGATATCCTAATGGTTAAGCTCAGGCTCTGGCTCCAGACTGCTTCACATCCCAGCTCTTCTACTCATTAGCCTGTGATGTAGAACTTGTTACTTTTTCATCCATAAAATGGAGATAATAATAGTACCTAATCATAGAACTGTGAAAATTAAATGAGCTAATATAATGTAGTGCATTTGCGGCACCTAGAAAGCGCTGAGTCTGCTGAAAACTAAAAAAACAGGAAAATTTAATTGATAATTTATATGAAGTTTAGTGATCAGTAAGTAACATGGAAGTTTTACCTTGTTATTTTGCCTTTAACTCTGAACATAAGTTTTTGAGTGCTACAGAGCATGGACTTGGCAGATTAACAAGTTAATTAAAATGAGTATTCAAAATGAAATTAAAATGTAAAACGTGAATACTTGCAAAGACTTTCCCAGGAGTTTTTCTCTAAAGCAGGTTAATGACAAGGAAAAATCTAACTGTTGCATTTATTAAGCAATGCCAAAAAGAATGAGCGATAGAGATGCCAGACTTCTGGGAATAGAACAGCAATCTCAGATGAATGAGTCATTTGATATTTTATCTTTTATAAGAGAAATAGTTGAGATTTTAAATAAATGTATCACCTAGCTAATACATTTGTAGGAAAAAGTAGGGATATGAATTTGCTAAAGGCAAATGCAAATGGCTATTCACAGCAAAGTTGGAACACTAAAGACTATCTCTGAATGGTAGAGAAGAGGGTCATAAATCATAGAAAAGAGATCAAGTTTCAATAGAACAGAAAAGCAAAGATATGAATCAAATATATTTTAAGAAGGTTTTCATGTATTTCTTGTTAATAGAGTGTTAAGAATAGTGAGCACAACTGTAAAACACATCACAGAAGTAGTGTAGGTGAGACACAGGGTGTTGTAGTAATTATTAAGCACTTGCTTTGCCTCAATCCTTAAGCCTGCCTGTTAGTGTGACCTGCCATCTTCAGCAAATCCTCCAAATCCTGGATTAATGTTCCATGAGTTTATCTTAAAGAAGCCATAACATTCAGTGTTTCCCACTATCCCTTTTCTCAACCAACAAGTGCCATGGATATCCTGAGAAATGAGACTGACCCTTAATATTATTCCTAAAATTTACTTCCCTTAGACTTAAAACACTTCTATAGACACATAAATACTTATCGGAAAAGAAGACTTTTACTGTCTGTAGTCGTGAGACTTGATATTTTAAATGGATTATTTGGGGAATGTGAAATATGAGTGGTTGGAACTACTCCTTTACAATATTATGATTTCCATAGACATGGAGTATGCATTTTCAAATTCAATGAATTTTAATAAGCAAAGCATTAATTCTAGACGTTTGCATTCGTTTACTCATTAATTTGTTTAACAAATATTTATGGAATGCCACATTGTGTGTGAAGCATTGCAGACCCTGTCTAAGGATCTCAGAGACCCTCTGGCAATTACTAGGTGCCCCCTAAAGAACTGATCCAAATGTGCATTTTATTAATGGAGGAAGGAAGCCCAGTGAAGTTGACAACTTAGTTACCTATCTAGTGTCAAATTCTCATCTGTGAATTCCCCAGGTAGAATCCTTGCCATGTAGAGAGGCTGAAAGAGTCCCGGAAGGCTGGACTTAAGGAGCTGTGGGTTGCAGCTCTCTGATTCTGACATTATGCAGCTCTGTAGACACAGGGAAGCCCCTTGGACTTCTGTTTCCCTAGATTTCTTTCTTTAAAATGGGAGCTGATACCTGTTCTACTGATCTCACAGGGGTGTCCCGACTATTAAATGAAATAACATACGTAAAAATGTTTTGAAAATGGCGTAAATCTAAGCAGTGGTGAAATATTATTGTCTTCATGGATGTTTAAAATCACTATTTTAATTGTATCAAAGATTATGCCAAGAAATCTTATTTTTTTTCTTTCCTTTACATATAGCAAACCTTATTTTGAAAAAAAACTTGAAAACTAGTTTTTTAATATTTAATAGGAAAGATTTTAGACAGTAAAACATGTTTTCCCCAGTCTGGATCTTGTCTCTTTTCTCCTCTAAGAAGTCCTGAGATGTCTATGGTGAAGGCAGATGTGTCTGCAGTTTTTGACCTCCCAATTTGCATTAATTTCCAGTGACTGACGATAAGGTACAAGGAAAAACAGCTGAAGGGAAAGTGTTACAGAAGCTAACTTTAGTCAGATTGCTGAAAGGAGACTTTTCTCAAATTAACACCTTTCTCCCTCACCACCAACCCCTGTCAAATCAGAAGCAATCAGGACACAGTGTAATATAGTTTTTCATTAACTTCTTCTAAGATCCCAACTATTGAACTTGGCAACATGAACTAATGTTAATAATGATTTTTAATACCAAAGTAATTGATTTTAACTGTAGAGATAATTCCAACAATTTCACAACATCCTGTGCAGATTGAATCCATTGAGGACGCCTCACAGGATCCAACACACCACACCAGAAATCTAGGCACTGACAGACAGTAGAACAAACAAGCCACTATTAAACAAAACTTACCGATACATCATCTGTGGGGGGAAGAATCTGATCTTAAGAGATCTGCATCCACTCAGCTCAACTTTCTAGTCAACTATATGAAATCTCTAGCAGTATCAGAGATCTACAGCTGGAAGAAATAAGGAAACACATTACAAGTAGTTGAAATGAAACTAGTTCAACAAGTCTGAACAGAGACGCCTCAACCCATAGAATGGCTCGAAGAAAACAGCCCAAAGACAGTGTAGTCTCAACAAGAAGGCAGTATTTCTCTTTTTGGTATTGACTAATTTTAAGGGAGAAGAAACTGGTTGTAAGGATTTGAGTGAGAAATACCTTAGGAATGCACTGGCATTAAGAGTTTAAAGAAGATTATTTGTAGGTATACAAATATCTTAAAGAAACCTTCACATAAAAGCTCTCAATAAAAATAATCAGATATTCTTAAAACTTAGATTTGTAATATGATTCAGGAAATACTCCTAAAATTTTTGTTAAACAACAGCTATCTTCATGTATCCAGGGTATAGTGAATTTATTAATACATAATCATTTTTCTTTTTTAAAATACCTACTTCTCAGAGTACATACAAATAAATTCATATCAAACTAGATTTTTCCTAAAATGACTTAAGGTAATAAATGCATATTTAATTTATATTTATATAATATATATTTATACATATATCTCTCTATGTATTTAAATACCTGTGTGTGTATATGGAAAGAGAGAGAGAGGGAGAGAGAGACATTTATCAGAATGAAGAAAACAAAAGAGATCAGGGAAACAAAGATTATTTTCAGTAATTTTTCAGTGAGACATCATGAATTACCAACTCTTTGTGAATATTGAAACATTAGAAATGAGGCTGAAACTCTTTTTGACCATGTCCTAATCATGGTTCCTTTCAGTTTCCTCAGAAGCAACTAGTGTTACGAGGGTCCATCTCTATAGAACATACTAAGCATTTACAGACACACACATATAGTCATAGAAAAACATATATGAATATTTTAATTGAACAGTATCATACTTCACACATCCTTGTACAATCTGGTCTTTATTTAGTTTTTAGAAGTTCTTTTAGAAGAGACACAGATCCACCTTATTCTTTTTAACAGCTACATGAAGTATGAATATACTTAGCGTTTAGCCTTGATTATAATCTTACAACCAAATGATACCCATTTAAAGGGAAACACTACTTTAAATAAAGGTTTTCAGGGGTCATCGCTTGGGAAAGTACAATTGAAATCATCTTAGTACCACATAGTGCTTTAAGCACATAGACTTTCTAGAATCAGAATGCCAGGGTTCAAATCTTAGCAGTTTCCATGTCTGTAAAATAGGAATAATATTGGTGACTACTTTGTAGGCTGAAATGTAAATGTGTTAATAAATTTAAAATGCTTAGAATAGCGCCTTGTGCAATGGTAGCACTACAGAAACGTTAGGCATTATTATTGTTAGGCCTTTAGTTTATACACATTTATTTTCTTATTTACAGAAACACTTAGTGAAACTTATTCTATTGAACTATACAAGGAGCACACATGGTTACACTCTTTCATTCCCTTCCCTCCCCTCCACTCCCCTCCTTTCCCCTCCCCATCCCTCCCCTTCCCTCCTCTTCCCTTCCCTGCTGTTTTTCCTGACACAGTGCTTCATGGAATAGTGAAAGGAAACTGGACTTAGAATGGACTACTGATGCCCTGAAAGTTATGTGAACCTGGACAGGCTACTTAAATCCTTTGAACATCAGTTTCTTCTTACATGAACTGAGCTGGTTATGTGCATTACTTTTGTGAGATTTAAATGATAGCAATGTATGTGGAACTGCCTAGCATGCTATCTGGTAATAAATGACAGCTTCTGTTGTGGGCGGCAGAAGGCCTGGTAGACAAAGCCCAGACTTGGTGGGAGATACACCTTTCTGTAAATCCTGGCTCCCCACATAGCTGCTGCTTAAACCTTCTGCATCTTAGCTTCTTCATGGAATTAACAACAGCTTTCCAGGTTATTATAGAAAAAAATTAAACAGTACATGCAGAATGCACCCCCACACTAGCTGGCATGTGTAAGAACTGAATTGGAAACTGTATTGAGATCCAAGGATGGCTACCCTGAATGTCAGCAGGGCAGAACACGGCAGGAGGTTTGCTCAGAACTTCTCTTTCGGCCCTGAAGTCATCTGCTTTTTAGCTTTTTCTTTCCTGGAGGGTAGAGGACTAACTGGTTGAGTATGAAATAGTGAAATACTGGAAACGGTTGCAATGCATAAGGATTATATCATGAGACAATAGCAATATACCTTTCTTGAGTGATATGCAAGATATTTCTCTGAATGATATTCTTCATCCAATATTTTTGGCCTCTCTCTGCTAAGGGGAAATTACAGAATTGACCCAAGGAGACAAGTGTTCTCATACTGCAAATGGACAGTTGAAAAGTATCACACAGCTTAGGAGTCACTGCACATGGTTGCTCAGACTACTGTGTGATGGTTATTTCAGAGACGCCTAATATGTTAAACATCATGGCATTCAGTAATTCTTTAAGTAGATATTTTTCCAGTTCCTGTGATGTGCCAGGGTATGTTTTGGGTACTTGGAGATTAGAGTAGTTTAAAAATTCATTAAAATCCCTTCCTTACACATATGGTCAACTCCTTTACTTCTCTTTCACTTTGTACCCTCTCAGTGACAAAATAACCTTGGATGAACACAACTTTCTGTGATTCCTCCCCTGCACCCTTGTGCAGATAAACAAGCCTGTAGAAAAACACACAAACTGATCTAAGTTTTAAGTCTCTGTTCTGTTGTCCTAAAGTGGGCTCCTAGTGTAGGTTGTCATTTTATAGTTCCTAGGCCTCTCGATTTCCCACACTCCTGGACAACATTTTCTCACCTCTCCTCTTCCTCAACTCCCTTCACTTATCACTCTCAGCTGATGACCTTGCCTCCTGCATCATTGTGTTAGGTTGCTGAGGTTACTGTAACAAGTTAACACAAACTGAGTGGCTTAAAACCCAGAAATTTATTCTTTCACAATTCAGGAGACTTGAGGTCTGAAAATGAGGTGTCAGAAGGGCTATACTCCTTGCAAAGGTCAAGGGAGATCCTTTTCTGTTTCTTTTAGTTCTCACAGCTCCCGAATTATTTGGCTTGTATCTAAAAACTCTAGTCTCTGGCTCAGTCTTGACATGGCCATCTTATTTGTTCTCTCAACCTTCCCTCCTTTTCTGTTTCTCCCTCTTTTTTTTTTTTTTTTTTTTTTTTTTTTTACTGTGATAAAGTATAGAGAGCACAAAATTTACAATCTCAGCCATTTTTAAGTGTATATTTCTTTGATATTAAGCACATTCACATTGTTCTGCAACCACCACTATCATCCATCTCCAGAACTTTTTCATCTTTCCGAATGGATACTCTGTACCCATTACACACTAACTCCTAATATCTCCTTTCCCGCAGCCTCTGGCAACCATTATTCTACTTCATGTCTATTAATTTGACTACTTCAGGTACCTTTAGAGGTACTTCATGTAAGCGTAATCATACGATATGTCTTTTTGTGACTGGCTTATTTCACTTGGCATAATGTCCTCAAGGTTCCTCCATGTTGTAGTGTATGTCAGAATATCCTTTTTAAAGGTGGAATAATATTCCATTGTACATACATATATATCACATTTTCTTTATTCATTGTCAATTAACTCGAGTTGCTTCCACCTTTTGGCTATTGAGAATAATGCTGTTATGAACATAAGTGTACAAATATCTGTCCTGCTTTCAATTCTTTTGGATATATACCTAGAAGTAGAATCATTGGTCATATGTTTAATTTGGTCCATGTTTCATTTTTGAGGAATCACTTCTTACGGACTGAATGTGTCTTCGCAAAATGCATATGTTGAAATTCTAACCCTCAGTGTGATAGTCTTAGGAGGTGGGACCTCTGGGACGTGATAAATTCATGAGGGTGGAGCCCTCATGAATGGGATTAGTATCCTGATAAAAGAGACCCCAGAGAGCTCTCTCATCCATTCTGCCACGTGAAATGACAGCCAGAAGATGGCCAATGGACTAGGAAGCAGACTGTCACCAGGCATGAAATTTGCCAGTGCCTTGAGCTTGGATTTCCCAGCCTCCATACTGTGAGAAATAATTATTTGTTGTTTAAGACACCTGGTCCATGGTACTTTTGTTATAGATGCCAGCAGAATGGACTAAGACACTGCCATACCGTTTTCCATAAAAATTATGCCATTTTACATTCCCACCAATAATACACAAGGGTTTCAGTTTCTCCACATCTTTGCCAACACTTAGTATTTTCTGTTTTTTTTTCTGTCCTAATGAATGTGAAGTGATATCTCATTGGGGTTTTGATTTGCATTTCCCTAATGATTAGTGATGTTGAGCTGTGTATCATGTACCTATTCCATTTGTATATCTTCTTTGGAGAAATTCTACTCAAGTAATTTACTCGTTTTTGAATTTGGTTATTTGTTTTTTACTTGTTGAGTTGTAGAGGATCTTTGTATATTCTGGCTACGAATCCCTTATTAGATAAATGATGTGCAAATATTTACTTTCATTCCTTGGGTTGCCTTTTCACTCTGTTGATAGTGTCCACTGATGTGTAAAACTTTTAAATTTTGAAGTAGCCCAGTTCATCTATTTTTTCTTTTGTTCCCTGTTCTTTTGATTTCTAAGAAATCATTGCCAAATTGAATATCACGGAACTCATCTTCTGTGTTTTCTAATCCATTGCCACAGTTTGAAATATATGCATTTACATATTTACTATAATTCTTCTGCATTGAAGTTCTGCCTCCTGGAATAGTCCTATGTAGATCTGTCTCTGACATCTCAAACTGAATATGACTAAACAAAACGTTATTCCTGAATTTCCCTCTATCCATTCCTGGGTTTCCCAAATCCATTGAATTGTCATGAACTGCATTTATTCTCTTCAAAGTCTTACTCCTCATTTATGTAAGAATCTATACCCCACCTCTCTTCCTATTCTATTAGACTAAATCAAAAAATATGACAAATGTCCTCTTAAAACAATGAATTACAACAGTCATTTTGGGGGGGGCTATATGAAGCAGGGAAACCATTTCTTCTAAATGAATTTTTTTTTGCTGAAACTAAATACATGAAGCATATCATACTGAAGCAGTTCTGAATGAAGTGAGTAGGGCATAATAGGAATCCCATTTACTCAGCATATCTGTATCTCCTGAGAGATGGTCCCTATGAAAGCTAGTGCCCTAGAGATTTATGGAGACTCTTTACCCTGTTCCATGCAAAAGAAAGGACATATTTTGGATAATGATCAAGGAATATCATAGGCATAGCTCTTATACTGTCCACACTTTTAATTAAAACAAAAAGAAGGGAATGTGTTAATGTATTTATTCCAACCAAAATTGCCAGTTAGTGCAGGTAGTTACAAGTATTAGTTGTAACTATGAGAATCTATTTAAAAGATCAATGTACAAAACCTGTTTTCTTCTTCTGCCTGAACCTTTGAGAGAGAAAATCTATGTCATCTATTTTGCATAGAATGCTAGGATGACCCTTTACTTCTTACTCTAACAACCTGGAGAAGTTTATTCAAACTGAGAAAATACTCTCTCCTTCCTTCAGCAATTAGAGATGGGTCATTGATTCTGAGGACTGTGAAGGTTAGCAGCATTACCTGAGAACATTTATTTTTCCTTCTATGTAAGTCTCTTACTCTCATAGTTAAACTCTTGCAAATGAAAACTTGCTGTGTTCTTGATTTTTTTGTTTGTGCTTGAAATTATATGGGAAAATTAAAACCTTTCCAGATGATCTAATCTGAAAAAAAAGTACTTGGAAACAATTTGAAAGTGACTTTGTGCATGATATGGGATATCATAGAATTTTGGGGTCATAGGACATTAGTATATATAAATTAACTATAATCAACTGCTAGCACATCAGCCGTCCACGAAGGGTCTACATTTTTGCTTACACTTACCATTATTCTATTTGTCTATTTGGTGTAAAATGGTGCCTTACTTTTGTTTTAATTACGTTTCTATGAATACTAATTCTTTAGGCATTTGTTTTATATTCTTGTTTCTTTGCTATAACTTGCCTTTTCATATCATTTGCCCATATTTCTAATGAGGTTGTTCTTTTTTCTGTTGATTTGCAAGAGTATTTGGTATAGTCTAGATATCACTACCTGTTAAGTTTTAAGTATTTTAAATATCTTCTTCCTTTCTACCCATGGTGTTATTTACCTAACAGAAGCAGTGAATGGTCACATGTATTTTTTCAGGGGAAGGTGGTGCTTACATTAATATTCCCTATGCTTTTAACAATTTATCCCTTATCATGTCACAAAGATATTCTTCCTTTTTTTGTATTAATCATTTTTTTCCCTCTCACTTATGTCTCTAATCCTTTCTGGAGTCTGCCTTTGTGCACATTTAGGCAGAGATCCATGGTTGTGCTGATGGGGGAAATGTGCCTCTTGGATCTTCTATTTAGGAGAATTTAATTGGCAGATGCCCCAGCTGCTGTGCTCTGAGTGCGCCTCAGCACTCATACTGGTCATGCTTCTTACAAGCTTCTTTCAGCCTCTGACCAAGCACAGCAGGCTCGTTAAGGCAGCCATGTTCCTAGGAAACGTGGGGCTTCTGTGATGGGTGACTTTAACTGGAGGATTCCCGATAGGCTTGGCCAAATTGTCTTGGACCTGCACTGCCATGTGAGACTTTTCTTACCTAACTCTTCTTCCTTCCCCGTCTTCTACACAAATGTCAGACCTGAACTGCATCCTACAGGGTCTCTTTGCCTCTTCCAGCATGTATCTCAATTTCTTCACAGAAATTTCCCCCAATAAATCTTTTGTACCTCAGATCCCACTTTGGGAGCCAGAAAATTAAGGACCAACAAACTCATTTCCCTGACTATTGAGTAAAGAAGAGATTCTGAGTGGCACGTGAGTCACAGTTAATCTCTGGCATAAGGTGACAGCTGCAGTGACCTGGGAAAACCACCTGGTAAAGGCATCATCATTGCAGGTGTGATAGTTCAGTCACCTAAAAGGTAAGAAGGAGAAATGCCTACAGAGATAGTGGAATTGGCTGGTTACTGCTAAATTGCATCATTGCCCTGCATTGGGATAAGGAGAAATTGAGAGCTGTTTAAAATCAGTTAAATGTGAGAGGAGTGACAAAGAAGCCTTTATCTTCTGCAGAGGAAAAGTAGACACAGCTAAGTAGCAGGCTGAAGATTGACTAAGCACCATGGGAAAGCCCATGCCATTTATCCAGAGGCATTAGGAATGAGCCAGTGAGGGGGGCTTGAGTTCAGCGGTGGCTCTCCTCTGCAGGCCAAGGCCTGCCACAGGAGCAATAGCTACAGAGCTAGGTTCTTAGCAGCACTGGGAGGAAACCAACTCTTTACATTTGAATCCACCAGTGCTGGAGGTCTGGAGTGAGGGTGAGGAAAAGAATTTCTGAAAGCAGCTGATTCACTGCCACCTTGTCTAAAAGCTCCTCTTCTTCATAAGCACTGACCCTGATACTTCCAAAACTGGTAGTCTGGATTGCTGAGTTTAGTTTCTGGTATGAAAAACAGGTGAACTTTGTCCAGAGCAATATAAGACAAGGCAGGGTGGTGGGGGACACAGAGTAAAACTTAAAAATAATTTCTTTCAGCTATTCATTTATCCCACTTTGGGCATCAGCCACCTGCCCTGCCTCCGTATTCCAGCTCTGGATCGCCCAGTCTCTCACCTGGGTTTTTGATTTCCTAGCCCAGGGTACACATTTACCTCTTTAGTCCACAGTTACCTGATTTGGCTGATTTGTATGCTATGCTATTTTACCATCTTGGCAGAAACAAAATCCCAAATATTCTGTGTGTGCGTATGTGTGTAAAATGGTGTCTTTTTGGGGAAAAAAAAGTGGGTAAACCTTTTATAAATGAATAGATACATTTGTTTATGTTTATATAAGCAGAACAATGTGAAAAGATACACAAAACTTTAAACTTGAATTGCTTTAGGGAAAAATTGGGGCAGGATTGACAGATTTTTCTTTGTCTTACTCTATGCTTGGAAAACAGATCACGTAATTTATAGCTTGAAATGAAATTATAATAAAATATCTTTTAAAAATAACATAGACCAGGAGATGGCAGCATAGTAACATATTTGGTCTAAGTTCTTAGTTAACATATTGCACAATCCAATTGACAAATTTCTTTCTCTAGATACAGATTTATATAGATACCTCTATGTAGAGATCTCTGTATCTCTATAGAAAGATCTGTCTACATCTATATTTGTCTGTCTGTCTGTCTGTCTATCTGATTTATCTATCATTCATCCATCTATCTAGACGTGAATTATTTGCTTGTATCAACTCAGCCTTCATACTGCCTTTCTCCAACCAGGTTCAGTTTCCAAGTGATCTTACTTTGACTAGGATTGTTTAAATGTGAATTTGATCATGATGGATGGTCTTTAAACTTTTTCAACGCATCAGCATTATATAAAGGGGGAGAAGAAAGATATTCCCAAACTCATGTAAGGAAATTGTGGGTACAAAATTTTTCACAATGACTCTTTTCCTCTGAGTGTTGATCCCATGACAGTGGTTCTCCATGAGGGGTGATTTTGCCCCTGAGAGAACGTTTGGTAATGTCTGAATACATTTTTGTTTGTTACAACTTGATAGGGTTACTATCGGCATCTAGTGTATAGAGAGAAGGAGAGCTGCTAAACATTCTACAGTGCAGAGGATGCTGCCGCCCCTCTAACTCCCTGTCAACTAGGAATTATCTTGGCATTACTGACACAGTGTCAAGGTTGAGAAGCTCTGCCATACAGTGATGATTCAAAGAGAATGAGTTTAAGTTTATTTTTATAAATATATTTTAATGTATACAATAATATATGAGGTAAGAGACTCTTGATATAAAACTCAAGTCTTAACATAACAGTTATTTAATTAACTAAATTATTCATAAAAGGAAGGGGGAAGCAAATAAAGGTTTAGATGCACAGGGAAATTTTGAGTTTTGTTTAACACTAGTCCATAGTAATGTACAGTGCCACAAAATATGCATTAAATGTGTATGAAATTGACTATTTTATATAATAAACCATTCCAAAGATGTTTTCTTTTTTAAATATTCTCTATAAATATAATTCTTCAAAGAATGCCTATCATTTTAACAGTGAATTTAAATATTATACTAATAAAGTCTTCCTCCAGATCTTTTATCAGATTGTCTATGAATTTCTAATTTTATATTGGCTTCTCATGTAAGTTATTTATGAATATATTATTTATATTGGCTTCTCATTCAGTATGTCCCTTAATTGTTCTGGTGTTGATTGAAAATAAAACTGCTTAGCAAATAAACTACATTAGCAAATAATTTAACAGAAGTGAAAAGTAAATTTATACCAGGATTGGAACCTCTCCCATTTTTACACACGTCTGGTCTACAGTCCTCTGCTCTATGATCTGAGCTACTGAAGGGTGCACCTCTCCTGTTCTTAGAGATGAAAAGCAACTTCTTTCATTGAGTTCTTGCCTCTTCTCATTTCCCATCTGGCAAAAAGTCCAAGGAACTGCTTTTATTTTCTGAATACCAAAAGACATTCTTACATAGTTTAGAACAAAATCCGGCGCTAGGCAGTATTTCCAGTTCTCCTTCTATCTGATCCAAGGATTTATTTCTTGTTCCAAAGTCAACATTAGTGTAGTTGTTTAAAGGGTTTAAAATCTTCACTATTGGGTATAAATGTAAATGTCAATTTTTTTTCAAGTTTCAGAAAGAGGTTAAATGCTCATCCAAGGGCAAAGGGGAAAGGACTTAACAGTAGTGCCACCTCTTATGTCCTGGTTCCGTGTCTAGTGCCCCTCCATCATTTATGTTAGCATTGGCCAAGACGAATTATCTTGCTTTGTCTGGTACAGTGGACCTACAGATTCTTAATGAGCATTATTTGACAAGGAAGATAAATACTGTGGAGTTAGGGAAGGGCAAGGTGCTGTGTCAGGAGAAAAATAAAGAGTATTTAGCCAGCTAGTACTTATCTGATTAAACTGCTGGATTATTCTAAAACAGGAAGTGTGTAGTGGGGACAGAAAGGTGAGGCAGGAGGTAATCAGATACCCTTAGCAATGGCAGATCTTTGTGGCATTAACAGTATCTTGTTTGCTCATGGTCAGCAAAACACTTCAGGTGACGTGAAAGAAAGCCTGCTTTCTTCACATTTGAGGGAAGAGCTGTCAGATCATGGTTATTTGCATCTGAAACCTGATGACAATACACATCACAGTACATACTAAACACAATTTGCTAGAGACTACACATGACGTTTGCACTTTGGTTGCAGAGGTGATTGCTGCATTAGATGTTAGTTTTAGATTTAATCCAGTCCCGATAACGAGTCACTTTGGTATAAACTCCAGGCTTGTTTTCTTTTCCACAGTCCATTCCCCAGCTTACTATTCCAATAAGATACCAGATGTTTCTATCATTTGCTATAACCAGAGGTCCCCCAGAATCACCCTGGAGGAAAGAAGAAGAAAAAATATCAATGTCATACAAAAAGGAATGTCAGAAACATGAGTTAATCGGAATCTGGTTGTCTAATAAATTGATATTTTGAAGTATGAAAACCTAACTATTTTTACTTACCATTAGTATTAATATGATAATTAAATCTATTAACGCTCTGTTATCTTATTATCTCTGCTTATCTTTATTAATGTTTTTACTTGGAAAGTAGTGTGAATAAAGCTAAGTTTTCAGTTTTATCCTTGTGTAGTTTCCTCTCAATAGAGGTCACAAACTGAACCTAAGTCCAGGCATCCAATTCTTACATAAGTGGTAACCTCAAGGCTCACCTAAACGTCACCTCCTCCATGAAGCCTCTCCTAACTCTGTTAGGTAGGAATAGTCTCTTGCTTTGAATTTGAATCTCAACTTGTTCCACTCACGTTAGTTGATAGGAAGGTGTCTGGGAGGCTGTATCACTGCTGCAGTAGGTTTGAGAGGAGGAAGATATGCAAAGGGCAATCCAAACAAATGAGCACCATTTATTACAGAAAGGATTTTGCTGCCAAGTGAACTGATTTGAGTGTGTGAATCATGAGGACTTCCCCATATATTTAACCCAAAATTTAGACAAATGACTTCTAATTTTATCTTTTAGCAATGAGCCTATTCATTTAAAAGAGGTATTATGTGGAAGCCCCTTACGAACTTTTTTTTTTAAATAAGAGAAATGATCCTGTTTGAGGTAGTTATGGGGGTCCCACGGTCTTGTGTCTTTACTACTGCAGATCACATCCCATGGTGCCTTACAATTAGAGGAATTAGATACCTAACTATTGGATATGACTATGGCTTGAATCAGTGATTTTGTGTCTTTCTGACTTGGTTTCTGTCATCTGCTTGCAGTCTTTTTCTCTAATCAGAGCTCTAGTTTGCAGCTGGTGATTATTTTTTACATATGTTTCTGGACAAAACAGTGATAAACAAGGACTATTATGGTTCTTCCATTCCCTCTATTTTATACTCTCTTCTCCACAATTTAATTTCATAGAGTCACTTGAAGTGTCATTGGTCTGTGTTCAGGAAGGCCATCTCTGTTAACAGATTCACTTTGCAAATTTAAGTCTATTCTTACCTCACAGGCATCTAGTTTTCCTCTCAAGAATCCAGCACATATCATGCCTGATGACACAGCACCACCATATACACTAACGCGGTTACATACATCATTACTTATGATCTCTACTTCAGCTTCTCTCAGAGTGTTGGGAAAGGGACCTAGAGAAGAAAAAAATAAATAGGTGAACAATTTCCACATTGTTGCTTATGATAATTAATTGTTGTTTCTTGAGAAGGATGGACCAGTGATAAAACATGTATTTGAGGTTATACGGCTGTAGGCTTGCTTACAGTCTTCAGATGTAAGTTTTATTTATTTATGTAAGTTATTATTCATTTAGGATGTCTTCCATGTGCTATGTACCATGCTTGGCACATTTACTCACTGTCTTATTTAATCCTAGCAACAGCCACCAAAGATAGATATGAGTATTCTCTTTTTCAAATGAGGAAAACAAAGCTCACCTGGTTATGAGTCTTAGCCATAGTCACATAGCTAAATGGGAGAAAATGTTAGATTTAAAGCCGGGGCATTTGGCACCACCTGGGGTAATCTGTGACAGTTTACCTTATCTGGAAATCTGCCTCACCACAAAGGACACAGCTCTATAGGCATAGCTCAGAGATACTGCAGGTTTGGTTCCAGACAATCACAATAAAGCGAATATCGCAACAAAGTAAGTCACACAAACTTTTTGGTTTCCCAGCACATATAGAAAGTTATGTTTATACTACACTGTAGTCTGTTAAGTATACAATAGCATCATGTCTAAAAAAACAATATATGTACCTTAATTTAAAAAGTACTTTATTACTAAAAAATGCTAACTACCATCTGATAAAGACTCAGGTAAAAGGTATACCCTGAGCAAGTACATAAATAAGACTAAAGTGTCATAATAAGCATCTAGAACAAGAATCAGAAATTCAAGAGTAAATTAAATTGTATATAATAAGTCCAACCAAGAAACATAAGAACTGGAAACTTACATTAGGATCTAAAGGTCTGTCTTTGCAATTCATTGTGTATTAGTAAGTGTCATAAAATGCCATACTTGTCAACTTTATAAATTCTCAGGCTCAAAAACTGTTCCATAGATACATGCATCAGAAGGGCCCCATTAATATTTGGCATCAGGAGCGCCATTCAGATTGCTTGTTTAAGGCTGTTTCTGTTTAGCTATATGACACATTACAGAAGCTTATCATTATTACTGCTCGTAAATCAGATACTTTAAGTATCATGCAGCCACAGCAGAATTTCTACATATTCAGCAACAGAAAGAAAAAATCATGTGAAAAAATGCTTCAATTATTTTTGGAAAGAAAGTTATGACTATGTAGTTTCCAAAATACCCCATAAAGAAGACAATTAACATAGATACTATGTAATAGTAATAGCAGCCTTCATAGTTCACCATATCTGGATTTCTTTCTTGTTTTTGCCATGTACGTCATGGGACATCTTGACTTCATCTCTTATTTTCTATATTTTGATTTTGTATCCTATTTTACATCTCCATTCCAGTGGGGGATAGGCTTTCTTTTTTTTTGCTTGGGAGTTTCTGCTGAGATACTCACCATTTGCTTTCAGTGCTCCCCATCCAGTAACAAACACTTTACTCCCAGGCAAGGCTTCAAAAGTAGCATCTGGGAGACAGACTCTGTGCACGTCGTCGGAAAATGTGACGGGGATGGAGAGCTTCACCACAGCGATGTCATCGTCATGCTTATGGGCAGCATAGTTTTCGTGAATGATAATTGACTGCACTTCTCTTCTCATTAGTGGAGGGCTTAGAGTTGTTCCAAAACTAGCCATCCAGAGTTTGGGGTTTTTGTAACTGATTACAGATTAAAAGATTATGGTTGGATTAGATCATTTCTGATCTAAAGTTGCCCAGGACTCTGGATGAGCATGGGACATAAGGGTGGGAGAAGGGCAAATTGTTTAAGGTGGTTGTTGATTGGGATCCTTCCACCTTCTATTTGATGCCTCTCCCTTAGGACTGCTTTGCTTTCATTTAGCTGATAACATATTCCCCCATACTAAGATAGCTTAAACTACTCTCCTTCCTTGATGAGAAGTTGGTATTTTTTTAAGGAAACAATGTATTATTGCCATTTTTGGTTGTAAAAGTAATTCCGATTAGTTGAGAAAAATATAAATAAAAAAAAAACTAGACATGTGTAAACCCACCTGTGCACTCATAGCCATGCACAGTTATATAAATGTATGTATATCTATGGAGAGAGAAAGAAGGGAGGAAAGAAGGAAGGGAGGGAAGAAAAGAGAAAGGGAGAGAGAGAGCGAATTGGAGCCAAACTTTATATATTGTTTTTGCATCCTTTCTTTTTTAGATAAAATTTTATCCAGAATATTTCCCCATCTCATATGAATTTCTCTAGGGCTACTGTATCTCTTTATTATCTCCAAGTGTCTCATATGTTAAATCTTCAGAAGGCATACAAATAATAAAAGCACAGCACCAAAGATAACTCAAGTGGGATAATCAGATATTAGTTTGTAAGTTGGGATACTATTAACTGAGTTTTTTTTTTTAATCCACAAGATATCTCAGGAAAACTGGTGAATGCCTTTAACTTTTGGCAATGTTGACTTGTTTTTAAAGTTGAGGTTGCTGGAGATTATATATGCAGTTGGAACTGAAGGTACTCTTTAAGTTTTTTCCTTTTTTTACTATTCTTCAGTAATTGTTGCTTCTTATAAGTCTGCTGGACAATTATGAATACCATTTTAGGGCCTAAGATGATCAGTGAAAGAGGGATAAGAATTATAGGAAGTGAAGGTGAGAAAAAGAGATGAAACTGGTGATCTGGTTGGTACAGAATGAGGTCTTACATGTCAAAGCAATGAGCAGCAGTCAGGAGCCACTCCTCACTGATCAAAGATGCTCCACAGAAATGGACACCATCCACCTGAAGGCTGGCTTGCCATGGCCAATCAGCTCTCTTTGCAACATTACCATTAGCAATTCTTTCCATGGACGGGAACTCCCTCCCTAAACCGCAACCTGTCGAAGGGAATTAGATGGTTATTTCCGGAGTTATAATTGTGTGTGGGTACTTTTGGCACATAGTTAAAGATGGTAACCTTAAAATAATCAAAATTATATGACAGAAATGATTATTCACATTGAAAAAGGGATTATCTTAAAAAAATTTAAACACCTTCCTTGATATACGTACCGCAATTTAACTTAAAATTTGTTTCATACTTTGCTGGGTCCGGTTCTTGTAGGTAGTTTACTGTAGTGATACCTGACAATTTTTAGTGTGAAATGTACACTACTTACAGTAGAAAAATGCCATTTGTACTCTTTTAAAATACTTGTCTAGTATTACAGTCATTACACCACTACAGCATAAATGTCAAAGTTCACATATTAAAGTTAGAGAGTGTCATTAAATTCTAAGCAGTATTTTCTGCTTTAACAAAATGAACCAAATAAAAATAAGTAAATAAGATAAAAGGGAATTCATAAAAAAAAAAGTCAGCGAAACTTTTATGAGGAGAGCAGCAAGTACATTCACATAGACATTCCCAATTATTAGCAACAGTTTTTTCCCCATGATAGAGTTAAATTATGTATCCATTCAGAAACATTATATACTTTTGGGGAATAGTAAACATGGAAATATTTTTAAAGTATTTGAATTTTATGCATCTTGATAATATTCTTGAACTTACAGCTGTTCAGGATATGCTCTGCATGTACTTTATTTATATCTGGAAAAAAAAAAGATGATTGCTCAGCAATGGAACAAGTATAATTTAAAATACTCCACCTATATAACATGAATATTTCTGGTTGGGAGGAACTGAATTAATCAAGAAATTCTTAATTTAAATAAAATCCTACAGGAGGGAGCATATAGGTCAGTGGTAGAGTGTATGCTTGGCGTGCACAAGGTCCTGGGTTCCATGCCCAGTACCTCCATTAAAATCAATCAATCAATCAATCAATCAATCAACCTAATTACTTCCTCCCTCTGAAAAAATTATAAAATAAATAAATAAATAAATAAATAAATAAATAAATAAATAAATAAATAAATAAAATCCTACAAAAAGGAGAGGCCTAGATATAAATTAAACTCTTCTTCTGACAATATATGGACCCTGGGAAAATCTTGGTTCATAATTATAAAATCATTGCCATGGGGAAGGATATTGCTTGCCAGGAAGGATGACTGTATCTAATTCATTAATGCCATACCAATTTATTAAAATATGAGTTAAATAGTAGAGAGTCTAGGTAGGAATGCTATCAGTAAGGCTAACATGAAAAACAGTGATAACATCAAATGTTGGCAAAGATACAGAGAAACTGGTTCACTCATATATTGCTGATGGGAATGCAAAGTTGCATAGCCATTCTGGAAAGTAGCTTGTTTGTTCCCTTCAAATCCAAAAATGATTATCAACCCAGCAGTTATACTCTACAACATTTATCCTAGAGAAATGGAGACATTTTCATGAAGGACCTTGTACATGAATGCTTATAGCAGCTTCACTGGGCTTCATTTCAATCTCAAAACTTGAAACTCCCCAAATGCTCTTCAGTGGATAGGTGGTTAAACTGTAGAATGCTATGGAACACTACTTGGCAGTAACAAAGAAAAAATTATTAATACATACAACATGGATGAACCTCAAAAAATTACGCTAAGCTAAAAAGGTCAATCTCAAAAAGATACAAAATACATAATTCTATTTATGTGAAATTCATAAAATAATACAATTACGGAAAATGGATTGGTGGTTGGCAGAAGCTAAGTATGGGTAGAGGAGATGGGTATGACTTTAAAGAGGTAACATCAGGGAGTTTTGATATTGTACAGTTGTATATACTGATTGTAGTGGTCACACAAGGCTACATGTGTGATAAAATTGCATAGAGCTGTACACACAAAGACACATATAAATGAACTCATATGTAACTGTGAAGTCTTAATAAGCTCTGTGGATTATAGCTATCTCAGTTTCTTAGTTTTGATATTGTACTGTATTATGGAAGGCTGGGGAAGGGTACAAGTGCATGAGATTTCTCTGTAAATTTCTTTTTAACCTCCTATGAGTCTATAATTATTTGAAAATAATATTTTAAAAATCAAGCATACTGGTAGAAAGTTTGAGTTATCTTTTTATTCTATAGAAAATGTTAAAAAAAAGATTGATATTTTAAGAGGTGATCAGAGTATACAGCCAAAAAGAAAATGTAAGGGGAAAATAGTAAGATATTATAGAGATATATGAGGTAATTAATGAATTAAAAAATCTTTTTTCTGGATTGTATGATATTTAGAGTATTAGTCAGCTTTTTAAAATTTGTGATTTGTTGTGATTTCTTTCCTGTTCTCACTTTCCTGCCTAAAATAAAATTTAGTTGAATAGTGTGTGGGATATTTGATCTGGCTAAAGAAGATAGCACAGTATTTGATTGAAAACAAACCACAAAATGGGTTAAGTGAAATAGGAAAAACAACATTTCTGGTTAACTTATTCTTATGCTAAATAAAAACTGCTATAAAGTATACTACTAAATTTAAAAGGTAAAAGAGCCACTGGCTGAAAACTTTGAGACTAGAAAAATTATTTTAAAATATTCAAAAGCTTTAGGTTATGCTTGTGTGAATAAAAGTAATATCACATTTATTTGACTTTGATCCCAGATAATTCACATAGAGTTAGAGGCAAAGTTAATACATTTTAAATACATTGTGGAAAAAAACAAGCATAATTGACTCAAATTATTTTTTAAAAAAGACTACCACCTATACCCTCCCTAGAGTGTGAAGGGTAACAGATTATGCCACTCCAAAAGAATGCCTCTTTGGCACAAGAATTATTTTCAGCTGAAAGTAATTGAGAAGAAGCAGATACAAGAAAAGCCTTCTGTGAGTTCCCTAGTTGCCTAAAAACAGGACATAAAATTACCAAGGTGTCCCTCCTTTCCTCTCTACAAGAAAGGAAAAAGGTTAGTCCCTGGGGAAAACTTTAGACCCTGTCAGCCTGGAGAGGGCACCAGAGGAATCTGCATAACACACTTTACTAACTAGCCTTTTTCTCTGCTCCTAGAAGACAAAAACTGCTTTCTTTTGTCCTGCCATTTCTCCACAAATTTCCTGTTCTTTGGTGAAGATGCTAACACTGAATTCTAAGCCACCTCTCTGAGTTACTCATTTTCCCCTAGTTACCTCCCATGTATACGTGTTAGTAAACTTCTGTTTCAGAGATCGTGTCAAGATGGTGGAGTGGAAGGACCTTGATCTCACCTCCTCTCACAAACACAAAAAAACCACAACTGACTGCTGAACAAACATCAGTTAGAAAGACTGGAACCCACTCAAAAAGATCTTCTACAATTGGAGGCATAAAGAGGGAACCACAGCGGGACAGTAGGAGGGGCACACTTGATATATTTGGGTTCTCTACTGCCTGGATGGGCGACCCACAAGCTGGAGAATAATTATATTGCAGAGGTTCTCCCATGGGAGTGGGAGTTCTGAGCCCCACATCAGGCACCCCAGCCTGGGGACCTGACATTAGGATGAGGAACCCCCAGAGCATTTGGCTTTGAAGGCCAGTAGGGCTTAATTGTAGGAGCTCCACAAGACTGGGGGAAACAGAGACTTCACTTGTAAAGAGTGCACATAAAATCTCATGTGGACCAGGGCCAAGGACCAAAGTAATGATTTCGTAGGAGCCTTGGACAGACCTGCCTGCTGGTCTTACAGGGTATCCTGCGGAGGTGAGGGGTGTCTGTGGCTCACCCTCGGGGCATAAAAGCTGGTGTCAAACGTATCAGGGAGTATTCATCTGCATAAGCTCTCCTGGAAGCTGACATCTTGCTTGGGCTATTAGCCCCAAGACCTGGCACCACCCAACAGACTGTAGGAGGTTTATCAATTTTGTTTATTGTTTCGAAGTACCAGCTGTTAGTTTCATTAATCTTTTCCATAATTTTTTTTAGTCTCTATTTTATTTATGTCTGCTCTGATCTTTATGATGTCCTTCTGCTAACTTTGGGTTTTGTTTGTTTTTCTTTCTTTGGTTGCTTAGTTGTAAGGTTAGGTTGTTTATTTGAGAACAAACAAAACTGATAAACTTTTAACCAGATTCATCAAGAAAAAAAGAGAGAGAGCCCAAATCAATAAAATCAGAAACAAAAAAGGAGAAGTTACAACTGATACCACAGAAATGCAAAGGGCCATAAGAGACTATTACAAGCAACTAACGCCAATAAAATGGACAAGCTAGAAGAAGTGAACAATTCTTAGAAAGGTACAATCTCCCAGTTCTTCAGCTTCCCCGTATCAGCATTTTTAAAGATACCCGAGAAAGTCCATAAAATAATACATTATATTAATTTGTTTGTACTTGTACTTTTCAAAACTTTTTAAACATTTTCCTAAAGAATACATTCCACTGTTGTGACTATTTTCATTTTGCAAAACAAGAACTGCTCTAACTGCATTTACTGCTGGGTCACAGGTCTTCTGTGTTCTAAGTCTTGGTTTCTGCAGTCTCTCCTGAAGTGCATTCTGTGCATTTTTTCTTTATACACTGTGTATTTTAATGATTTCTCTTACCCTATGAAACTCAACTTTTGGTTTTTAAATTTTATATGTAATAACCTCTCCCCCTCTTTTTTTTTTTTTTTAAGCGTAGTTTTAAAACCCTATGTAAAAAAAAAAGAATGATTCTGGATTCCTCAGTGTTCTGTGGTATTTATTAATTTTAGAAGACTGCTTTTGTTTCATGCCCACTTTCAAGAGACTGAGTTCATTTAGAGTTAAAAATACTACACTTTATAAATACCAAGTTCCTGCTTCGTGCTAAGTTCTTTGCTAATCTTGGGAATATGATTGTAATTACAGAGATACATTTCCTATTTTCAAGGAATTACAATTTTTTTGCAGAGAGAAGTAAAATTTTAAAAATACACAAATTAATTTCCAAGTACCCTTGGGAAGCACAGAAGTCTCAGGATAAATTATGAATCTGAGGAGACCATTCCCTGGGGATAAGGAATGTCTTAATAGTAACTTACTTAGACAGGCAAGTGAAGACCCAGTGATGGATGGATCACCAGCAGGTGCCTTCATGGACCAACCTGATCAAGTAACACTGAACGACCTAAGTCCCCTAACGTCACAGAGTGGGGGTGGGGGGTGAGGCATAGATCCAAAAATGATGGAGTCTTAAGTTTCTAATCTTTGGCTTAATGGGAGCTGAAAATCAAAATTAGATTTTTTTAAAAACAAAAATTTCATACATACTTACATCTCTTCAACAAAATGTTTCCTTCAGGAATTCTTGTCTTTAGTATCTAAAGCCCGGTGTGTTGGATTCAGAGTCTACTCTGTTCTATCTGCATGACTAGCAAAACTGAATGTTGAACATTACTTACAGAGACTTCTTATCTTCAGGCTATTTCTTCTTCTTTCTGACTTTGCCCAAAACCATGATACAGTTTTCTCATCTTTAAACATAATATAACTGCTCTAGCCCTCTGGAACAATTTGGGAGAAAGAGTACCTAGGGAAGACTTATAACTTGTAATTATCTGTCAGCTTTTAAATCTCATTTCACAACTTACACTGTTCTGGTAAAATATGACAATTTCAAAGTTAATCTAGAAGGTTAACAATAGTCTAAGAATTATAATTAGTTTTGTTTAATCTTAGACCCCAGACATCTATCACCCAGGTAAGTGTCTGTGTTACAAATGAGATGGTGTTTTTATGTTTGAGACAGGTACTTTCAGAGTCTGGCATCTTTGTCTTCCTTATCCCCTCCACGCCCTTGGGCAATCCTATCCTTTGTGTTTAGGAAGGGTTGTGGGAGTGTAAGAAAAAAATACTTCCTTTCACTGGAGCCAAATCATGTTGTGCCTCACATATTGTAATTTCTTTGCCCACACCACTCTTACACTCTGAATTCAGATTGGAGAGAGTATTGCAACAGAAATATGGGTTACTATATATGGGTTACTATGGGTTACTGTATCAGTGGCAAAATGTAGGTTTTTATCACATGAATACTTAATTAATTAAAACAATTTGACCAAGACTTCTTCTTTAAAAAAGTAAGAAATACTACTGTTTGAGTTATCATATAATTCTTATTTTATGATTGTTTCCGTATTAACCAAAGAAAGATAATCTTTGGTGTTGATTCTGTGGGGATTTATTTATTACCAAGTAAGAGACAAAAATGAAAAGTGGTTTCATTTTATGGTGAAATAAAGAAGATTTCTCCGTAGATAAGAAGATTGTTAAAATGATAAACTGTATCAAGGGAAGAAAAATGGTATTTCTTGCCTCTAAGATAAGGTGATGAAGTATCTGTCTTCAAGAAGCTTTCATTTAATCTCAACTTCTGTAGCAGAATGTTATCAGCTTGCCTTTTTACTGTGTCTGCATCATTAGAAACAAACTGAAATTTAAGCAATACATCCGTTTTCAAACCTTCATTACTTGACCTGAAAAAAAAAATTCCAGAATAAATGAGTGAGGGGATAGCCATAGTAATTATTATTTTATAACTTTTCATTTAAATATTAGTTATATCTTCAAGAAAGTGCAACATAAATATTTTATACGTTGTATTGTCATGGATTTTCCCCTTTCTGTATCATGTAGGTGTTAATACCTGAATTATTTCCTGCTTATAAAACTTGGTCATATTTAGGGAGGGGAGAATATCTGAGAATTCTAGAATTTTTTTCTGGATAAATAAATCAAGACCACTTGTTAAATTCATGAATTTTGTATATATGTTTTTCTTGATTAAAAAATGCATACATCTGTTTATTGTTAAAAATGTTTGTAAAACTGAGAGGAATTTTTAGTGATTGTAAGAATTTTTAACTGAAATGCAAAAGTCTTTAAAGAGACAACCAGTAGAATATATTTCATCTCTACGTAAGTTAAGAAACTCTCTCCCTATAGGTATTCCATTCAGGAGGAATAACAATTAAATGTGATAGTATAAAATTATTTTTGCCCTTGGTATTCACAAAGCAAATAATTGAAGAATAACTAAATAATACAAAGTCGCCTTTCATCATATAATGTAATTAGTTGTGATTACCTAAAGTTGACAACATGAGACTTGATGTAATGATGATTTAAACTGGATCTTTGAAATATTTTATCTATCTGAGAAAAGGAAAAAAAAAAACAACAGTAAAGGACTCTGTTAAATATGAATGTCACACATTTCAATATATCATAAAAATGCTTGTATAAAACTTGCAGTGATTCAAACAGCATTTACTTCTAAGTTTGTTTATAGCTATCCCCAAAAAGCTCATTGAGGCATAATCCTGTTGTCATAAAGGCCATCCCTGTAATTGAATGTTGAATAGCTTGTCACATGGTCAGAGATGGTTGATATAAAGAGTTGAATTAAGCTGTATATTTCAAAAGCCAGTGCAGAGACTGAGTTTCTTTGAAAACTTGCTATGAATGGACTTAGCACCCACTGTCATTCAAGCTTAGTTATCAACCTCATGGATATGATTGAAAGATCAGTTTTTTAGGCTTTAGTAAAAGTTTTTAGGCCATGTTTGGATCCTGTGGTAAATGGGGAAAAGATGAATGAATATTTATTATAAATATAGTCATCAAGAAAAATGCATTAAATCATTACTTATAAATAAGACAAGACAATATATGCCATTTGTATACCATTTTAGAATTCCTATATGGGACAATTTCTCTGTAGTATGAATTCCTAGAAGAAATTATTTCTTATTAAAACCACAGCTTATTACAGAGTCTGTGGTTTTACAGACCTATTTACTACCACTGACTCATTGAGCTGGCTTCTTAGAAGAATGACTGATCGTATGCCAAACGTTATGTGAACCTGAGTCTCAATAATTAATTCCACAAATCAGCAGAGAAGAGCTGCCAAACTGTGAAAGTGAGTGAATGTTGAACAGGTGTTTTTGACTCCTCTGATTCGACCGGTGAAATATTCTCTGGTGAAGTGCCTTGTCACATCATATTGGATAGGCTGATGAGCATAAACTTACTGAGAAATCAATACTTATTAAAAAAAGGAATGGTCATGTGTTTTTCTTCTGACTATGAAGGGACATTTGCTTTTTAAGGCAATAGTTTTATATATATATATATGCATATTTATGTGAAAAAACATACATATTTATTGTAAAAAAGTTATATAAAGCAAACAAGAACTTTAAAGAACTCATCTATGAAACAGAAACAGACTCACAGAAATAGTAAACAATCTTATGGTTACTGGGGGAAAAGGAATGGGAAGGGATAAATTTGGGAGTTCAAGATTTGCAAATGCTAGCCACTAAACATAAAAATAGGTAAAAAACAAGTTTCTTCTGTATAGCACAGGGAACTATATTCAATATTGTGTAATAACCTTTACTGAAAAAGAATATGAAAATGAATATATGTATATATATGTATGACTGGGACATTATGCTGTACCCCAGAAATTGACACATTATAACTGACTATACTTCAATTTAAAAAAAAGGCAAGCAATACAACAAAATATGATGAAAAGCCTTCAAATCATTTCAAAATCATGGTATAGGGAATCTTCTATTTACATTTTTGGCATATGTACTTCCAGATTTCCTACATACATTTATATATACTTATATATAATATTTATATTTCATATTCTACATATATTATTATGTTTTCTGCTTGCCTTCCATTCTCTTTCCAATTTTATGTTTTATTGTTGTTTCCCCTTAAAACACAGCTTTTTGAACTATGCATTATCCATGGCAAGTGAGCATATAAAGTCTAGATTATTGAACTCCATAAGAAGTCTCTAAAATTCATTTTAGGTATTGGCTTTAATTGCTTCTTCTGGGAAAATGCTTGCTAAAACTATAACTTACAGTGTAAATCAGGGGTCACCAAATTATAGCCTGTAGGGCAGATCCAGGCAGCCACTTGTTTTTGTATGGCTTATCATCTCACAATTTTTAATAGTTGAAAAAAATCCAAAGAAGAATGATACTTTGTGACATCTAAAAATTTTACAAAATTCAACTCTGTGTCCATCATAAAGTTTTATTAGACCACAGAGATTGTTGCCATGTTGTCTGTGGCTGCTGTTGCATGACACTGACAGATTTAAGTAATTGCAGAGAGACCAGTTGGCCTGCAAAGCTGAAACTATTTACTGTTTAGCGTTAAAGAAACAACTGGCCAACTCCTGATCCAAATTAATCTACTTCCCTTCTTTATGCTGTTTCCACTTATACTCTAGAGGACAGGACCAATACTAATGAAGTGGGCATTCATTTGCTAGTCATCTCCTAGTAAGTATTTTATGGCCCCACCATGTGGCACACACTGTGACAGGCACAAGAATAAGTAGACTTATCCCTTCACAATCCAGATGGACATAGACAGAGAAAATAAAATGATGTAACAAAGTGTTAAGTGCTCCAGGAGAGGTGTATGAAAAGTTCTCAGAAAGTAAAGGAAACAGATGCTAACGTTTATTTAGACATAATTTTTCATACTTTGTATTACTTTAACTTTATTTTTTGGGGGTAATTAGGTTTGTTTGTTTGTTTTTAATGGAGGTATTGGGGACTGAACCCAGGACCTTGTTCATGATAAGCAGGCACTCTACCACTGAACTATACCCTCCCCCCTAATGCTTTTTATTCACAATATTAACTAATCTTCAGAATAACTCAGGAAAGTGGATGAAATTATCCCTATTTTATAGTAAAAATTTTGAGGGGTTAAATAGCTTTCCCAAAGTTGATAAGCTGACAAAGGGTAAAATTGGGATATGACCCTAGATGTTCTGACTTCAAAGCTTTGACTGTCTCTAATTCAGTGTATTGCTTCCTGAAACAAAATATTTTTTATCCTGCTCTGATTTTTTCCCCCTAATCAAAATTTCCTGAAGATGTATTTTTGAAGTCATGCCAATCCCACTCAGTTGCATCCTTCAACTCATTTCATCCGCTTCTGGTATTGGGTTGAAAAATGGCTAAAGAAATATTTCTGAACCTGATAAAAATGATCCTTCATCCTTGGTCCATGCTAGGCTCAGTAGAAGCTGTGTATACAACTAAAAAGCTAGTCTGTGTGTTTTGGTGGGATATTTTCAGGAATGAATGTTCAATATAAGTTGCCTAATAGGAAATGTATCAGGTCTTACACACATTAGGTCATACACACAGTAGGTGCTTAATATATGATATGTGGTAATGTTGTTTGTGCCTGAATGATTGTTATGTTTCTAGATAACTCTAATTTTTTTTTTTGATATTTGAGCTATTTTTCTGTTGGCCTTGTTCAGTCTATGGTGCAGTTATCCTTTGTTAATGTATTTTTCCAATTTTCCTGAGAAAATGTTGACTAGAATTGTCAGTATTAGCAAATAAAAATAGTGAAGTTTTAATTTCAGATAAAAAAGAATTATTTTTTAGTATAAGCATGTTTAAAATATTGCATGAAGAATATTTTCAGGAAATTAAAATTTAACTAGGCATTTATATTTGTCTGGCAACCCTAACATAGGTGCAGTTTGATGGGTTCTCACATTGCCTCTTATTTTATTTTAAACTCCTTTTTCACAATAGTATTGTCAGTGTAGGAATGATGCCAGCAAAGCTCAGGCTTACCTCATTATTGATTTTTTGTTTCAGGTCTGTCCTAATTTTTGAGTGTTCTACTGAAATATCAGGATCATATTCAATACTGGGAATCTGAAAGGAGGCTTGGTAATAGTGAAACTTCTGATCTGGAAGGGAGAACAAAAGTGGATGGTTTCTCTTTAGTATGAGTTGTATAAATATCAGAAGGGATGACATACAAAAAACTCCTATAATTGCTAAACTACTGGGAATTAAATACTTAACAGCTGTGGCCAACACCTCCTTCGAATCCTTTGTGAAGATCACACATTCTCATAGTCACATGGTTGTCAGTTACGGCCTGACACAATTATCACCTGTTAGTGATAATTCATAAATTTAAGTTGTTAATTAAGTAATAATAATAGAATGTATTATATTCCCACAAGTTGACCTCAAAGTTAGAATTGCTACTAAAACAGTATTTTTACTTTTGGTACATTCAGTATTATTAAACCATATAATAACATATGATGTGAATCTATTGCATTGTTCAAGAGATAATATTATGGGACCCAAGTCAAATTTTAAAATGCTAGAAGTAATTTTTATGCATAAAGAATTATCATTTCCCAAATGTAGACAAATTTATGTGAAAATTGAATTATACAAAGTGTGTATACATATGCAAATTATTATTGCAATGAAAATTGCATTTAAAAATATTATAAAGGTTTTCTGTCATATTAAGGTTTTGAAATAAATTGACTAGATCTTCAAATTTTCAAAATAATACAGTGAGATGGAGTCTTACCAAATGCCAAATAATAAACAAGCAGCCCGATGATTATTGCTAGAACCAGCACAGCAACTGTGATAATAAGGGCAATCGTCCATGGTTTCAATGAACAACTTCTTCTGTCCCGTATTGATGGCCTTTTGAGAAAGAGTTGTGTATTAAAAGCAAAACTTAAACACTAGAATTTGTTTCACATAGTTTTGGTATAAGTTTTTTTCCCCCAAATTTTTAGTTAGCCCTTATTGCATTTAGTGACGTTTAAGTATATTTTTCTATAAAAATTAGAACAAAATACTGTCAAAAATCTCATTAAGATTTTACTTTATATTTTGATTTTAAAAGTCAGAATTACACTACAGTTGGGTACTATTTCCTATGTTTCCTGGTCCATTATACTAGATATATTTTTGTGAAATATTTTCTGAAATGTTTTTGTCTTTGTAAATGAACTAATGCCATATATTTGGTTCATGTGCTTCAGATCATAGCCTCAAAGAGTGAGGGCATCTGGGACACTCCTCATTCTAGCTTGAACAGGCAGTGGCTCAGAGTGATTACTAAAACCTCAGAGTTGAATAGTGGAGGAGCTGGAACTAGGACTTGGGCTTTGGGGCTCTTTTCATACTTCTTATATCCATCATCCCGATTTATAGGACATGTAGTCTGTAAGGCGTATGAAGAACATCTAAAATACAGCAGGTTGAAGAATAGGAAATAGAGAACTATATGGAAGAAATAATACACAAACCAAGAAGAGCTCATTCATATAATGAACAAATAAGTAGTGATAGCTCAGGACTCTGGACTCAGGAACTCTGCGACATGAGACCCACTGATGCGATATAACAAGTATCGTTTCATAAGGTTATAAGATTTTAAACTTGTGACTTTTATAGGTAATATTGCACAGGGCAAAGCCATGTTTATTTGAGTAAATAATGAATCAACTTAAAGAAAAATATTAAGACTAGTAGTATCAGTAGTATGCAAACATAGCAAAAAAACATGAAAGTGATATTGTAAATGGTATTTAGGAAAACTTTTTGAAAGCAAGGAGATGTGGCAAAGCTCTGTCTCCATCCTCATGTCAGGGCCCACAGTCTAGAGACCAAGTCTAAACAGTGACAGAGGTGAGACTGACATGGATTGTCTAGGAGGATCTGATCCACGGGAGAGCTGAATGGGATTATGCTTCTGAAAGTTAAAGGTACTGGCTCTTGTTCAGTTAAAAATTAGACATGGAAGAGAAGAAGAAGGAATTGCCTTTTCTGGGATTGGTATCTAGTACTGCCAAAGTGGAAAATAGATCCTTCTTAAAAAATTAAAGATATTAACTGAGGTGTGCCTTTGGGTATCAATGATCTGAAAGGAGTAGGGATGCATCTGTATCTGAGAAAAGAAGCTAAAGGCAGTTTCCCCACTCCAGAACTATCAACCTTAAGTATCTCAGGTAGCACCAATTCTGAGTTCTGCTGTGTTTCTGGAAGGATCTAAAGTTACTCTGGCTTGCTACTCTTTGGTTGGTGGCATGACAAGAGTATCACAATCAGCAAACATCTGAAGTTTCATTAGAAGAGCTGAGATCCTGCTGGGGCATAGACAAGAGCTGGTGAACATATTTATCACCTGTATTAATAGAAGATCATGGGCAGTCATGAACTCATTCAGTTGAAATTTAGGAGTTTCTTCTGTGTGCCACTTTCTGCTCAAGATTCAAAGATGAATAAGATGTAGTCTCCCACCTTCAAGGCGTACAATCTAGAGACATATTAAGTAACTACTGTAATACAAATGATAGATGTCATAATGGAATTATACCCAGTATGCTATGGGGGGATGAGTAGGTACAAATGGTTTTGCCTTAGAGAAGCTGTCCTTCGAACTGGGCCTTGAAGGCTGAAGAGGAGGAATTGTCAGGCAGTGGGAACAGCATATACAAACACAAGGACAAGGACAAGGATTTCTCAAGGACGTTATTTGAGGAAGTAGAGTTTATGAATGAGAATAGAAGTGAATTTAATGCAGAGTAATAGTTAACTCGGTAGATATTTATTGATCATTACTATGTACGAAACACAGAGGAACATAAAGGAGGGTCTTCAATAAGCCTTCCTCTCAAGGAACTTAGAGTCTTTTAAAGGAGGAGCACAGTGTACAAAAATTGCCGCCAGATTTGAAGAAAATTTCTAAGAGAATTTCAGAGGATTAATGATTTCTTTTTGGAGGAAATAATGGCTGAAAAATAATAATTCTTTAAAGCTTGAATATGCTGGACCCATCATCTCACTGTCCTCCACTCTGTATCAGGTACAGAAGAGCATTCTTAAAGAGGGAGCTAGTTTTGCAACAAAATTTTCATCATCAAAAGGATATGGTTTTCTGTTCAGCTATTCCACTTCTAACTCCAGAAACATCACTGTGACTAAATTACCATTTTATGGATAGGCCATAAAAGAGAAATTGTTTGAGTTCATTTCCTTAACCCTGCAGACATGCCCTAAAATATTTATTCCTAGATGTTTTTTAAAAAATGAAAATAACTTTTGCTCCCTGATTTATTTTAGTGCTCACCTAAGTTTAACTTAACCAGTGATTAATTTCAATGACTAATTTCAATGATTGTTCCGTACTGGTGGAGTTTATACCTCATATGTCCTTGGTAAATATTTGTCTATTAATTAGAGTAATGTGGTATAAGGTATTTGCAACACAAAAGCTGTTTTTAGCAGAGAGTTTTGCTAGAGATGAATTGCTTCAAAAACAGCAGGAGGAGAAATAAAGCATTTTTACGGAATCAAAATATAATTATAAATTTTGTACTTAAAAATCTCTAAAGGACAATTCTTCCCTCTTTCCTTCCTGAATTCTCCCTCCCCCTAATCCTTCTGATTGAGAGAATTTAATTTTGGTCAAACTATCCCAACAAGATGAGTATAAACAGGTTCACTGTAGGATAGGAATATCCAGCCTTAGAGAAGCCTATGGCATTCAAATAAAAGAAAAATATAAGTGACCTCACCTTTGAAATGTTCATGCCAAAGTGAAGAAGAGCAGCAACAAAAACTACCTATTCAACAAGTCAGTCAGGAAAACCATTCACAAAGAGTCAAAGTGTTTTTGAAAAATGTCATCCTTTTAATCCCTCCCCTACCTTCATTTAAATTCCAAGTGGCTCATGATCCAGACTCTCTCTTAGGGGATTATTGAACCAAAGTGCAGCAGACTGGAAAGAACTCTTTCTGCTCTTTTCAGTGTCAGCCATTTTCTTTCAATGTTACAATATTTGACCAAGGTACATCTTCAAGTTCTTTCCCCTAACATCTTTTATTTTTCCTGGAGTTTTTTCTAAATGCTTTATTTAATTAAAATATTGTCACTCGATGATTCAAAGATGAGGAATAAGGTAATTTCTTTCTGCCACAGCAATGGCCATATGATTTGAAGGGCTCATGGTCTCCAAAAGAAGTTGCTCAGCATGGTGGTTAAGAGTGTGGGTTCTGCAGCCAGCCCAACTGAGTTCTTATCCCAACTCCCCACTGCAGGACTTTGGGCAATCATTCAACTTCTTTGTGCCTCAGCTTCCTTGTTGGTAAAATGGGGGTAACAATACCAACCTTGTGGAATTTGTTGAAAAGATTAAATGAATCACATGGAAGGACACTTAGAACAGTAAATAAAACATGGTGAGGACTTAGGAATTTTTGTTATTTTACTATCTATATTATCAAAAACAGCTGATAAAGGATAGCAAGGAGTTTTTACATAGATGGAGTGAGCTGGTGGAAAGTGTGTGCTGGATGGTGGACATACTGCACATGAAAGAAAGAGGTGAGAACCGGTGTCCACAACCTGAGAATCTGAGTGGCAACACTGGCACAAACTACACAGAGATAGGGAAGAAGCTTGGGAGCCTAGCAAAGCCCTGCTTATCCCCATGGAGAGTTCCAGCAGATTGAAAAAAAAAAATTCCACGGTTGGAGAAAGGGAGGACACCAGAACCTTCAAGAGTAATCACAGGATTCAGAAGTAGGCATTATGTGGTGAGCACATTTTAGAGCATCCATGGGGAAAGAATTACTGGACAAAAATAATGGGTATGGCAAAACTTAAGTCAAGACAAGATGGGTGAATCATCTAGCTGGGGATTTTAATTCTTTGCTTAAAGAAGACAGCACAACTTGAGAAGAAAGTTGATATGCACATATCAGGAAACGGTGATGTCATTATTCATAATAACAGTGGCTTAGCAATGATGATGATGATCATTTTTTAATTGTACCACCAAATTCGATGAGACTTTCATTAAATCTGTGATGTAGGTAGAAATATTAAAAGTTGTGCAAAAGATTAAATGAAGATCTGTGCTTCCTTTTTATGTTTCGTGTTCTGACAAGCTGTGTGTCTTGTTTCCATAACCCCACATTAGGCAAATAAGAATGACATAATGTTTCATAAATGAAAAGTTGATGGATGTCATAATTAGAATATAATTAAAATAACTTGTTTTAGTTGATAATAGTTCAAAAGGGAATAAAGGTCAAAGAGTGCTACTCTTCAGAGCTCTGCTCATTAATGCAAATTTACATGGTGAAATTCTGTGGAAAAGTTGTTCCTTGAAGGGGATTTTAGAGTACTGAGGTAATTAATACCTGATGAGGATCCAAAAGAATGCATATACCATTGACCTGGGCTGTCGAAAATAACTGACCAGAGCAGTACTTTCCACCCACTTTGGCTAATACTATTTCAGTTTTGTTAGTATATTTTCCTTCTTGCTAATGTTTTCATTTAAGCATCATTTATTTATAATCATGTCTCTTCCCACTGCTATTTAACAACAAATTTTGAGTTCCACAGGGAGGCAGGGCTTCTTTGAACATTAAAACACAAGCTAATGTATTATCTACAAATCAAAAAAAGTTATAATACAAAAAAATATAATTTTCCACATCTTCAGTGATCTTTTCTTTGCTGTCCCATAGTGGTTTTTGTCTCTTTTCTTCCTTCTACTTGTTTCCTCTGCCCGTCTTGTTCTATCACTTTCTTTCCAGTTTAGTCATTTATTTCTTATTCCCCTCTCCTTTTACCTCCTTTTACTTAAAAAAAAACCCAAATATATGTATTAATAAGATTATTCAGATTTTTTTAGATTACCCACTCTCTGAACCTTGAAATCATGAGTATCTCCTTCTCCATAGCTCTTTCACCTAATCAGTCTACCTTAGAATTGTCTCTCCTGTTTGTACCTTCTTTGCATTTCCCTAATACCATTCTACCTCAAGCATTCAATGTATTTTATCTGGACAATAATAGTAGCCATTAATAGATCTCTTTATCTCCTATGATAACTTCCCTTCAAACACATTCTACAATTTTGCAGCCAGAATTTATCTTCTAAATATACAGTTCTGATAATGTGCAAACACTTTCAGATATTTATTATTACATAGACTGTAAACACTTTAGATTGGTATTCATTCACTTGTTCATTCAATAAATATTTATAGAGATCCTATTATATGCTAAAAACTGATTCTGTTGTTGGAAAAACCATGGTGAACAAGACAGACAAGTTTCCTGCTTTCATGGAGCTCACAGACTAGTGGAAGGGAAATGAAAATAAACAAGCTGAAGAGTAAGTTTCAACTCATGAAAGTAAAACACATTAATGAACAGAGTATGACTGGAGGCCGGGGGAAGAGATTGCTTAATTGGGTAACAAGGAGTTGTCCCCTGAGAGATGCTATTTGAGCTGAGAGATGAATAGTGAGGAAACATCTTCCAGAAGAATTGGGGAAAGAGCAACCAGGTGTCACGAGATTCCTAGAGCTGGGACAGGAGTGAATTTGCTGAGTTCATGAAAGAAACGAAGCCAATGTGCTGGATCACAGCAGGTCCAGGGAAAAGTAGAGAAAATTTAGCCAGAGACAAGCAAGGACCAAATCATAGGGTCTGAAGACCACGGCAAGGTGTTACAATTCTAAGGGCTATATGAACCCACTGGACAATTTTAAATGTGGAAAGGATGTGATATAACTTACATTTTTTTATATTCTTATTTTTTTGAAGTGTAGTTGATTAACAGTGTTAGTTTCAAGTGTATAGCAAAGCAATTCACTTATAAATATACATACACACATGTATATTTTTCAGATTCTTTTCCATTACAGCTAATTACAGGAAATTGAATGTAGTTCCCTGTGCCCTACAGTAGGTCCTTGTTGTTTATCTATTTTAATTTACATTTTAAAAGAAAAGTCCTCCATTTGCTGTGTCTAACTTTTGAGTTCTCTTCCCTTCACATGTGCTATTCTGTTCCTTACGTCCAGCCACCCCTGTTTTGCTCACAACATCTCCTCTGCCTAAAATGTCCTCTCTTCCTCTGTATTTTTAACCTCCTTTTCCCCAGCAGCTAGATTTTCCATTTCTGGAAACCTTTCAGTGCTCTGCTCTAATGCCTTTTCCTTCCTTTAAAGGTTAATTCCTTTCACAGTCCCACCCCAGTTAGCAACTCTCTTGAAGTCTCCTATACAGCTTTGTTGCTGTCTATTTTGTTGTATTGTTCACATTCTATTTTCTGTTCTGGCTATTTGTGCCAATGACCTTGTCCTTCTCTCTGCCTCAGCTGCCCACTCTCATACTCAGGCTCTGTATCTAGCCATTACCAAGAGCTTCAATTTCTCCATGATCTAAATTTTAATCATCTAACTCTTCAACTTCCACCACTTATCCTTCGAGCTCACTGTCTTAGTACCCTGACTTCAATCCCACTGGGACTTAAAATCGACTGAGCCTACTATCTTTTCACTGTCTCCCAACACCCTCGTGTTCGCATTGCCCTCTTACGTACCATAAATCCTATGGTCCCTCATTGGACTCATTCCCTGGTGTACACCCTCAGTCCTGCAGTCCTCTCTTACTTTGTCATAATCATGTAGCAAAATTCCAACCCTGGTTAAATACAACTTTCTAACTACTTTGCATTTACATAAATGTGGCTGGGAAAAAATGCTCAACATGCTTATGAGTCTCATTTTAAACACAGGATCACTAACATCTAGTTAGCCCTCAGTGCTTCCTGGCGATCTTACTAATTTAGTTCCTCTCTCTTTCTTCTAGTGTGAGAAACAATTGTTTCATACTTTCTCTTCTCAAATCTCCAATAACTCTTCCTTCATCCTCACCCTCAGCTGATGGCCTTCATCTCATTTTACTGAGAAAGAAATAATCAGAAGAGAGCATCCATAAGCTCCCACTAACCCATCTCCCACCCCAGTTGTGCCTTTTCTATGTCAATTCTATGCCTGTCTTCTCTGCCTTTCTTCCTGTAACAACAGGAATGTTTGACACAGTGTTTGGCCCAAAGTGGGCAATAAATTCTGGTTAATTCATTGAACTGCATTGTTGTGTTTTCTGCATAGACAATAAAATTTAAGTGAAGGGAGTATAGGATATAGAGCAAAAAGATGGGGTTCTAGGCATATCCTTCTACAATTTGTCAGAATCAGTCTGAGAAAAGGAAATCAAGAATTAAGACAATTACCTAGATAATTAAGAGAAGAGTTTCCCACTTTCTCTTAATTTCCCAGATGGTTTTCTCAGTATCCCACTCACCTGTATAATCTGGTTTTTATGTGATCTATCATACAATAATAAAGTTTTCTCTAGGTTACTGTTATCTCATGGGCAAGAAAGAAGCTGATAAGTTACCTGTTTATTGGATTGCATCTTAATGCATGCATTGTTCACTATTATGGGTCAGGCTTTTAAAAAGATATTTGAAGACAAAGTTATATAATATTTTATGCATTTACATGATATTTCACTTCTTCTAGCAATCCTGTTTATCTCACATAGTCTTCAACAGAAAATAAGAGTATTTCTCTCACGTTACTTTTTTCTTTAAGAGGTTGCTTTGGGCGCAGCAGTCTGAAGAGAGGTGGCATGTATGGTGGAAAGGGCCTGGTTGTTTTCAGGCAGAATGACTTTGCATCTCATCTATTAGAGGCTGAGTTTATTAATCTGTAAAATACAGATGATCCCTACAGAGATATTCTAAGAATAAAAGAGATAGCAAGCGCTCACTTGTTGTTACCGTTATCAGACTTGGCCCCAAACCCAGTTTTTTTTTTTCCATGATATGTGCTCTAAACTTTATCTTGTATTGCAAGCATTTCAGTAATCTGGATTTTAACTTACTAGTTTTTAATAAAGGAGAGAATTTCCAGAGAAGACATGGACATTTTACCGGAGAGTTGGTATTTTAGCTTGAATTGCAAGAATTATAGAAGATTTCACTTGTATAAACTTGAAAGAATTGATAAATTCAGGTAGTTATTGCCAAAACAATATTTAATTGCAGTAATTATTACAAATGACAGTAGCAGAGGAGAAGCAAGATGGTGGAGTATAAGGACGCTCGTAGCTCACCCTCTCCCACAAATACACCAAAACTCACATTTACAGAATTACTCAGCCAACCAGAGCACCTGCCGAACTCTGACAGAACATTGCCCTTTTGAAAGACAAAGACGCCAAAAATCTGGTAGGAGAAAAGGAAAAAAGAAGAAAAAGCAATACAGTGCGGGACCAGTCCTGCGGGGAGGGAGTGATAAAGGAGGACTTGTGCTCATTTGCTGGGTGTCTCCTCTTAAAATGAGAGGGCAGCAGGACAGAGAGGGAACCTCTGAGATTCAGATCTGCCCTGAGCACCCCTTGAGCGACAGAACTGAGTTAAACGACACCCAGCCCGAGACGCAAGCTGGCAGCTGGGGCCGGACAGGCCACCCGAGCCAGACGGAGGACTGGGGTGGCTGCACTGAGGCAGCCCTGGGGGACTGCAGGGTGCTGCGCACTGCGGCTGGGAGGGGATACAGAGCAGAACAACCTCAGTCCCCCATAAATTGCAAAAAAGCAAAGCAACATGGCTGGTGTGCCCTGGGGGGGAGGGACGTCGTAGACTTTGTCTCCTCAGACCTGCGCCATTACTGACGCTTCTCGCAAGAAGAGAGGCAGGGTGCAGCCACAGTCGCCATCTCCTCCTGTGCGCAGGGCCTGGGTGGGGGTGGGGGTGGGGCCGAGACCTTAATCTGCACCCGGGGGCTCTGCAACCTAGGCAGGACTGAGACTTGTTCACAGCCTGAGGCAGATAGGATCTTTCTGCCTTGGCACCTCAGAGAACTTGCACTGCCAAGACAAACAAGGAGCTGAGATTTGGCATGGAGCAGGGGCGGGGTTGTTCCGTGATCTTCCCTGAGCCCGCCTTCGGAGTGCTGACCCGAGGTGGAGCAGGCAGCTGCGTAGGGCAGCGGAGCACCCAGCGCTGGGAGAGGGCAGGCGGCCACATGCCTTCTTGGTAGGAATGCAGCACCTGACCATGGTGCTGGGAGGGGGTGCAATCCTCCCACCTGCCTCCCCCTGTGCACAGCATCTGACTGTGGCATCAGGAGGGGGAGTGACCCGCCCACCCATCGGGTAAGAGCTCAGCTCCTGACCTAGTGTTAGGACGGGGCGCAGTCTGCTAGCTGACAGCCACTGGGAGCAGCAGAGACGAGGGCACCAACAGAGGGCCTCTGGAAACAGCAAGCTGAGTTCACAAAACAGGGCAAAGACACAAAGACCTCTCAATAAAATCATTAAGAGCACACTGTCTCCAGAAGAATTAGATAACTGATACTCCTTAAGCCACAGTGCCAGAGAAATATGAGCAATATGAAGAAGCAGAGGAACCACTCCCAATTAAAAGATCAAGAGAAATCCCCTGAAAGCACAATCAAGGAAATAGACACTGATGGCCTACTAGATCAAGATTTCAAAAAAGGAGTGATCAAAGTAGTGCAGGAACTAAAAGAAATAGTGTTTAGAGATATAAAATATGTCAAAAATGAAATAGAAGCTATAAAGAAGAACCAAGTAGAATTAGTAAACTCATTTGCTGAAGATGAGATCTGACCTAAAGGCTGTACAAAGCAGGCTAGATGATGCAGAAGAACGAATTAGTTACCTAGAAGACAAGACAATATAAAGCACCCAATCAGAACAACTGCAAGATAAATAAAAAACAATGAAAACAATATAAGGGACTTATGGGATAATATAAAGCATACCAATCTATGTATAATAGGGGTTCCAGAAGGGGAAGAAAGATCAAAGGGGATTGAAAAGGTATTGGGAGAAATCATGACTGAAAACTTCCCAAACCTAAAGGAATCAGATATCCAAGTACAGGAGGCTCAGAGGGTCCCAGACAGGAAGAACCAAAACAGACCCACACCAAGACATACCATAATCAAGATGGCCAGAGTCAAGGATAAAGAAATGATCCTAAAGGCAGCAAGAGAAAAGCAAAGAGTGAGTTACAAGGGAACCCCCATAAGGCTCTCAGCTGATTTCTCTACACAAACACTACAGGCCAGAAGGGAGTGGCAAGATATATTCAAAGTCCTGAATGAAAAAAAGATGCAGCCTAGGATACTTTATCCAGCAAGGCTATCCTTTAGGATAGAAGGAGAGATAAAGAATTTCACAGACAAACAAAAACTAAAAGAGTTTAGCAACACTAAACCCATGCTAAAAGAAATATTGAAAGGGCTATTCTAAATAGAAAAGCAGCAGGATGCTACAGAAATGAGAAACTCATAACTGGAAAAGTGGTAACTCATGATTTACAAATAAAATAAACACAAAATTGTAAAAGAAGGCATCTAAGTCATTAAGAGTGGGATAGGGAAGCAAGGAAAGCCACTGTGGAAAACAGTATGGAGATTCCTCAAAAGACTAGGAATAGACTTACCATATGACCCAGGAATCCCACTCCTGGGCATATATCCAGAAGGAACCCTACTTCAAAATGACACCTGCACCCCAATGTTCATAGCAGCACTATTTACAACAGCCAATACATGGAAGCAGCCTAGATGTCCGTCAACAGACAACTGCATAAAGAAGAGGTGGTATATCTATACGATGGAATACTATTCAGCCACAAAAACTGACAACATAACGCCATTTACAGCAACATGGATGTTCCTAGAGAATGTCACTCTAAGTGAAGTAAGCCAGAAAGAGAAATAAAAATACCGTATGAGATTGCTTATATGAGGAATCTAAAAAAACCCAAAAAACAGAAATACAAAACAAAAACAGACTCACACATAGAATACAAACTTGTGGCTGCCAAGGGGGCAGGGGGAGGGAAGGGACAGACTAGGATTTTAAAATGCAGAATAGATAAACAAGATTATACTGTATAGCACAGGGAAAAATATACAAGATCTTGTGGTAGCTCATGGAGAAAAAAATGTGACAATGAATATATATATGTTCATGTATGACTGAAAAATTGTGCTCTACACTAGAATTTGACACAACATTTAAAAATAACTATTACTCAATAAAAAAAGTAAAAAAAACAAAAACAAAAACATCACACTTGAGCAAATCCCACCAAAAAACAAAGGAAAACTTAATTTTTTTTAGTGCAGTGTAAACATCTTTTCTCCAGGAAAAAAAAAAAAGTGACAATAGCAATAGCAACATTGAAATTTAAAAATCAAATTATTCGTAGAATTTTTTCCTGCCTTTTTGTGATACATTTTTTATGACTGCTGAAGCATGTAAATACCCTCTATAATAAACCGATAAAATAAGCATTTGTTCTAAAAAGAGGGGCTTGTGTTTTGCATTCTTCTTGAGGCTATCAGCCTACTCAAAAACAAAACAAAAGAGAACAAAACACCTATTACATTAACTAAGGAGGCATTCTACATTCTTAGTCTAATAATCCCAGCCTAGAATTGCCTTGACCTGTTTCCCTACTTATAAAAAATATACTTATCTCTGAGACCTCATCCAAATGCTCTATTTTAAGTGTTGATTTTCTGTCCTGCTTGAAATTAACTGTTCTTTCTTTGAATTGTTAAAGTTTTTTTTTTTTTTACAAATTTCAGCTTCAATCACCACAATTTTTGCCATAAACACTAATACCCCTAAATTGATTTCCTTAAATTTTTAAAATGGACTCGTATTTTAAGATAGCCAACCCCTAAGCAATGATACCTACCAAATACTGAGTTTGATATAGTAGTTTACCTTCTCTAATATACCTCTAATATAAAATATTCTCTAATATAAAATAAATCCTACCTAAAGTCATCTCATACATTGCTAGCAATGTGAGTACTGATCTTTTAGATAATGCTGCTAAAGTACATTGATTATACCTGTGCTAAATATTGATTAAATTCTAAATTGTATCCTATTTGTTACTACTTACTGTTTTCTTTCTTCCACTTACCAGAGATCATGTTTCCTTTGTGCGTCTACCGCGTGCTCAGTTACAAGTCTTGTCTTTAGTAATACTTGAGTACCTTTTTATGTTATTGTTGAAATAGCACTGAGCTCATCTTACTGTTACTTGGTTGGCGTAAAAAATTTTCTCTGTATTTACTCTCTATCATCCCTAAGTATGATTTGAAGTTTTCTGTCGAGTTCATTTACCAAACATGAAAATTGAGATTACATTTTAGCTCAGTAATATGTCAATACCTAGGAAATTTGGAAGGCATTTCTCCTTAGATGACTAATGAACTGGCAAGAAGAATATAGCCTGTGTTGTCAATTTGTGAAACAAGATTCATTGTGGATGGATTAGGCAATAGTACTTTCAGGCTACAAAATATTCTTTTATAAGTCTATAAAATAATCATTGTACATTATTTATTCCTATAGGGAAACTTAAGTATTGTATTTTATCAACACTCTTCAAAAAAACTAAAATAAATTTATCCTATTTAAACATCACATGAGGAGGAGAACTCTCCTTTTAAAAACTGCCTTACTTATATGAAGTATATAGTTTTCACTGTTTTGAGTTATTTATTGCCTTTGCTTATAAACTTCTTGGAGCTAGGAGATTAGACAAGTTAATTCCTCATGATCTTGGCTTATTTTGACTCTTTGTCATCATATTTATGAATGACAGCTCCATTTCCTAAAAATGACATATAGAGGCACAAATTACAAAGGGAAAAACTAAATAATTTGACTACTTTAAAAAGGAAGGCAAGCTAACAATAGCATCAAATCTTCTATGTATCAACTTTTCATAAATAAAAGTCAGATGACAAATTGGAAGTTATATGTTACAAATATGAAAAGGAGTAGGTTAACTTACCATGAATATTCCATTAAATATGCATTCCTTTCAATCTGGCAATTTTACTTTACCACTTTAAAATGCCAAGACTTTGTCAAATTCATCATTGTATTTTCAGCACATGGAATGTGGTAGATGCTCAAGAATATTTTTTAGTTGAAATAGTAGAAGACTCAGAGAATGATCCTAAAGAAGGCTAACCTTTAAGAGATAGACAAAAAATGAAGAAGCCTGAAAACCACAGAGGAAATAAGGAGGAAAATGAGTATGATATGAAAACAAAGGATGAAAGATATTCAAGGAGAGATTGATCCACAGTGTCAAATGGTGTTTGGAAATCAAATATGATTTAAAAATTTAGAATATCCATTAGATTAAGCAGTAGTGAATCACGATGACCATGACAGGTAAAGGAACAGAATAGTGGAGTTATAAACCAAACATCAGGGGTTTGGAGAATAATTGAAACTGAGAAGCTGAGACAGTGGATATCAGCATTTTTTTTCATGAATTAGATTATGGATAGGAAAAGAGACAAGTTATCAAGGTGTATGGGGTTGATGAACATTTTTCCTTATGAGTGGGTAAGTTTTGAGTATACTTACAATGGTGTAACTAGCCAGTAGAGGTCCTGAAGTTGTGAGTTGAGAGCATATCTGAAGGATCATAAATCCTAAACTATTAAGTTCACACATATTTGTGTACTATTTGTGTAGGACAAAGTGGTCATATACATTTTCATATGGTTCAACCTAATAGATTGGAGAACTTGAACAAACTGTAGGCATCCTCTTGAGAGTATGAATGGATGTAAGTAGGTTTGTTGCTTTGTTGTCAGGAAGTTGAAGGAATTCTCACCTAACTGATCACCACATTATTTCCTTGAAGTAGCAGAAACATGAGAGGACAGGTGATGAGAATTGAAAGTTTGAGGAGGCTGGAGAAGTTGAAAATAGTCATTGTGGAAAACAGGAATATAGACTAAAGGAAGGTAGTAGAAATAGCACGTGGAGCTGAGGGCTCAGAAGAACTGGCACTTCCTGCACATTTGTAGTGTTCCTCAGTGGTCTGTCTGGGCAGAGATGAGCCATTGTTCAGATAGTTACAGACTCTGTAGAATTTATCCAGGTATGAATGATAAAAGAAATATGGGACAAGAGAGTTAAATGGAATTTAAGACATTGAATTTGTTGGAATGATGAATCTAAGGATCACAAGAGGAACAAAGATGACTCTGTGTGTGTGTGTGTGCGTGTGTGTTTGGTGGAGATGACAGCTGAAGTATATGAAGAATTCATAGATTGGAAGAGCCAATGAATAATAATTTTAAAAGCTGATGCATTATGCATTAGAAGTAACTAAGACTGTAAGAAGGAAGGTTAGGATAGTGATAGTTGTCCAAAGTTATGATTCAGAGAGAATAACTGCAAGTCATGACAAAATCTAGGGTGTGGGCATGAAAGTAATATTTCAAGAGAAGATTACAGAGATGAGATAATTAAGGGAACAAATGACGAGAACATTGGAAGTCAACCACATGGGAACTGAGGCTACCTTGGGTAAATGTAAGACTTGGAGAAGAGAATGAGATAGGGAGGCGAGTGTCAGTCTTTAATAAGTAGAAGGCATTATCATGGGTCTATGAGGACAGTAGTGAAGAAGGAAAGGGGTGGTGAGCAGCATTGTTTGAGCTTCACATAACAAGACAGTTCACAAGGGTGTGGAGAGTAATGATCTGGGGTGGCATCGAGGAGTGAGGAGGACAAAAACTAAATCCTCAACAATAAACCCTTGAGAAGGCTGTAAAAAATTCTGTGTTCTGAAGAAAGAACTATATTTCAATTTTCCAGGGATATAGACACTATTCAATGAAAAAAATGTTTGGATGTAGCACATTCCAGAAATTGTGAAAGTGCAGAAGATAATTTATCCTAAGGAAATAATTTTGAATATGTGCAAAAACTAGCCAGAAGGATGTTCATTATTACAGTGTTATTTATAATGTATCAATTTTAACATGATTGAAAAATTTTAAAAATAGAAGCCACTTAAATTAAAAACAATTTATCATGGCATTTTCCTGTAAACTACTTAATCATAGGTAAAACATAGTGTCTTAAGTCTTACTACGTGTATACATGTCTTACATCTAGGTATATATGTTTAATATATGTATGTGTTCTGAAAAAGCTTTAAGTGTATTTATAAACTTGAAGTTATGCTATTCAGAGATATTAATTACTCTTATTCAGTTTGGGGGCCATCTATCTTTTCATTGTTTTACATCCAGTCCTAGGAGTACATTCACAATGCTGAATTCCTAGAGCCTCAGATGCTATTACAGAAGCTGAGGGAAGCCTCTCATTATAATGACAGGTTTGCTTTTCAAATTAAAGTCATTAAAGTCACTGTTTTCTACAGTGACATGCTTTCACTTGACAGAGTCCTTTTATGCCATTTCTATAAAATCCAAACTTGATTTTAACAATTAATGTGGGAAATAACTTAAAATCCACTAATGGGTGTTATTACAAGAAGAGACTCTTGGTGGTTACCAGAGGTTGGGGTAAGAGATGGGCAAAATGGGTAAAGGGGTCAAAAGGTACAAACTTACAGTTATAAAGTAAATAAGTCATGGGGTTGTAATGTACAGCATGATGGTTTCAGTTAATAATACTGCATTGTATATTTGAAAATTGCAAAGGGAGTAAATCTTAAAATTTCCATCACAAGGAAACAAATTTGTAACTAGGTATGATAACAGGTGTCAGTGTGACATTGGGGTGAACATTTCACAAGATATACTAATGTCAAATCATTATATGGTACATTTGAAACTATAATGATATATGTCAATTATATCTCAATTTTTTAAAAAAGAAGATATTTCTGAGGCAGAGAATTGTACAATTTTTTAGAAACTCATTGTAGGAATGCAATAATTCAAGGAATCTGTTTCATAGTTATTCACTTTTAAGAAAGAAAAAAAGGACTAAGTATTATAAATATATTTACAACTCTATATATCACTATGTCTAAATACAGAGTGGCTTACTAGAAAAATAAAGTATTTCTGTGTAAAAAAGAGTCTTTAAAGGTAGTATGAATTCTAGGTAAGTGAATTTTAAGTTAATGAGGAAAATCCAAACAACCAGTAGCTGATGAGTTGTTAGTTGGGAATTAGTCCCAAGTAAATTTGATGAACAATTAAATCGTTCAACTAACATAGTATGTGCCAGGCATTCTAATTGGTACTGGCAGGCACAACAAAAAGTATGATATATTTTCTTCATAATAGTCACAGGTGACAAGAACTAATAAATAAAGGGTTATTTGTATATTCCAAATGGAGAAAACCCTCTGAGACTTAACTACACTGGGGCATGGATTATCCATGGAGAGTAGAGATAGCTTTTCAACAACACCTCTTCCACTCAGCCCAGCACACTCATCCCTTACTATTCCTGTGAGCCTCAAAGCCAAAGAAAGCCAAAGGCAATATGGCAAAAATTTATCTGAGTAGGGATTGGGACCATCGAGTTTTTAAGGATTTTAGTTAGATCTGGAGGGAAAATTTTTGAAAATCTTGAAAATGGAAAGTAATAGGAATGGAGAGGTCTAAATGGTTCCTTAGTCTATTGACCAGATGAAGGTCTTTTACTTTCCCAGCTTTTTACTTCAGTCTATTTTTCCTGTCTCTCTCCCTTTACATCACTTTCATTTCTCTCCTTACCTTTCTGGTAGATTTATTTTGCCTTTAACCAGCTATAACATTTAACCAGAATTGACATTTACATAAGCCTTAAAAGAAACTGAATTAAAACTGTATGTTTATTTATCCCTATCCCTCCAATGCCAAAAATGGTGACTGGTACATAGCAGTTCTTGAGTAAATGCATGACTATTAAAGATACTGAAGAGCAAAAAATAGATTAACTAAATTCTCTTTATTGGTGTGGAATCACCATTTTCACCCTGCAGATTAGAGATATTTTGAAATAAAAATAATAGTAGTAGTAATTATCATTTTGTTTCTATTATTGTCCATTTGAAAAGAATATCCTAATGGGTGCTAGTTCTAGAAGTAATATCAATTAAATGTGAAAAGTTGTTTTTGTTTAATTTGTTTTTTAGCAACCTAAACCTTAATTTGTGCCTCTAAGGTGAGCAGGGAGAAGGGGGAACATTTTTAGTCAAATGGTCTGCCCCTGAGCTAGTCATTCAAGGGGAACATTTTGAATGATTATAAGGAATTGTAACTAATGGGGGAGACTGTGATCCAGAAATCCACGTGTATTTTATTGAGTTTTATATACAATATTATATTATTACCAGTGAAGAAAAGAGTGCAACTCTAGTTAAAAGTCATTAGAAAAGACATTTGTAATTCCCTTATTACCTTGAGCAACTTGCACTCATTAACATCATATTTGTATATGAAGAATTAATGTTCAAGGTGTAGAAAAATACAGAATAGATCAGACAGGGGAGTGGGGGCTAAAAACATTTAAGATTTATTTTCTAGAGACTTCCTTCCAAATACATTAAAAACAAAAATCTTAGAAGTATTTGCTTCTCACTTTTTATAGTCTTATGTACAAATTATTCTTATATTGTTCTTTAATTTTTTATTTTAAAAGGCAAATGATTTCTCAAAGGACATTAAAATTCTTATTTTTTGAAGTTTTACTTACATTTATCAGTTTCACAATGGGGATTAAAATACAGTACTTTCTATACAACTTATGTATTTCTTCCATTTTCAGTGTATCAAATGCATAATTTAGAAAGATCAGAAACAGCATTATGTATTCTAAACTCTGAGTTGAGGGTGAGAAAACACCTTCTTACTTTCTCCATCATTCCACACCTACAAATTTACACAATTTTACCTCAGCCTCTCTGTTTTTCCTCCTTTCTCTGTGATTATGTCATTTTCACATTAAATATTCCAATTAAAATCCAACATGTTAAACTTACCAAATCTTAAATAAAAAATCATTAGCATTGTTTCCTGAAATAAGAATATTAACATTACTGTTGTTATTTTCTTCAACAATAGAGAAAAAAACTTTTGAATTTACAATTCAGAATAATTTCCTGAATTGGAAACCACAAATCTGAAACAAGTCTTTTAAATGTAAAAAATAATAAACTTACTGGTACATCATACGCCGTTGAGAATGCAGACTCTTCTGCCTCTGTGCTGCTTTGTGATTTCTTGTCAAATGAGTAGCATCCTGGGCATTCTTTCAGACTTGGAAACTGGATAAAGAGAGAATACTTAAGGACTTAAAATAAACTAGTTTAACAAGTTGGGATGGGTAAACTTTAACCAACAGTATGGTTTGAGGTAAAGAATCACTTGAGAATCTTTGTTGCAGGAAGTAAGAATTTCCTGGTTCTGGCTAATTAAATGAGAAATAATATTGTGCCCAAAACCTAAGCAACACCCTTGGAGCAGTTTTTGTTTGTCTTTCAAGAGATGGCACTCTGTTCTGAGTCAGTACAGTCTGGTCTTAAGGCCCTGCCTTTATTTCTGTCAGAGGCAAGTGTGAAACAAGATCCGAGATTTCCGTAGTGGGTTTCCTTGACTCACTTTTCTTGCTGCGGTGGTACGTGTACTCATTATGTCTGCCCAGTAATTCATTTGTGTCTGCTTAAAGGGGAATCCAGCTTTAACGTGGGAAAATGAAAACATATTTGTGCCATTGCCTCTTTCAAGGGCTTCCCTGACTCTCCATGCGCTTTCCTTTGTAGCTACAGCAGCGTCTTTGAGTTTCCTTTTCTGTTGATCAGATCCTTTTCTCCTCATTGTGTCTTTGCCCGCATGCCTAAAATATTGTTTCCTTTCTTTGTAGTGCAGTTCTCAATTCAAAATCCACCTCACTGAAAGGTTCAAGTCATTTAGTTAGGATCTGACTACACAGGGTCCGTAGACTCTGAAAGCCTACATTCTAAGATAACTGCTCCTGGATGTTTTCTTTTAATTTCCCTACCAACCAAACAACCCTCGACCCATGCTTTCCCTTCAAGCAGGCATTTAGTTTTAGTTTTGCTTAATTTCAAAATGTTTCTCCTGTTAGATAGTGAAAGATTTGAGGCCAGAAACTGTGATGTCTTTGAATGAATGCACTTATCAGCACCTCTGCAAACACTTTGACATTCAACATGTGGTGAATCTTTCCTTTAGTCAATTTGACAATCAACATTTAAATTCATATTTCAGTTTCTCTTTTCTTTTGAAAAGAAGTTTTTGGCAAAACAGAAACATATAATTACAATTAATAAATGATCATGGGGAGATGGGGCCAAGATGGTGGAGTAGTAGGACGCTCGTAGCTCAGCCTTTCCCACAGATACACCAAGACTCACATCCACGGACCCACCCAGCCAACCAGAGCACCTGCGGAACTCCAACAGAGCATTGTCCTCTTCAAAAGACAAAGATGCCAAAAATCTGGTAGGAGAAAGGACAAAAAGAGAGACGAAAAGGCAAAACAGTGTGGAACCGGTCCCGCAGGGAGGGACGCGCAAAGGAGGACTGGCGCTCATTCACTGGGTCTCCCCCTCTCCAACGGAGAGGCCAATGGGAAGGAGGGGGAGCCTCCGAGGCTCGGATCTGTACGGAGCAGCCCTTGACTGATAGAACTAAGTTAAATGGGCACAGAGGGTCCCTGCAACACCCAGCCCGAGACCCGAGGTGGGAGCTGGGGGCCAGGACAGGCTGCAGGAGCGGGCAGAGGACGGGGACAGGGACGGCTGCGCTGAGGCAGCCCTGGGGGACTGCAGGGTGCTGCGCAACGTGGATGAGTGGGTGCACAGGGCAGAACAACCTGGGCTCTCCGTAAAACAGCACAGCTGATGTGCCCTGGGGGGAAGGGTGCATACCCCATCTCTGAAAACCCACGGAAGGTTTTTGGTGAGGAGAGCTGGGGCTCAGGTGCAGCTGCCATATCCTCCAGCACTTGGCATCCAGGTGGGGGTGGGGGGTGAATCTGCAGGCCTGAATCTGCGCCTGGGGGCTTGGCACCCTCAAAGGCCAGACAGTGACTTGTTTGCAGCCGCAGTCAGATAGGATCCTTCTGCCGTGGTGCCTTGCAGAGTTCGTGCCGCCAGGACAAACGAGCTGAATTTAGACACGGAGCAGCGGCGGGGCTGTTCTGCAGTCTTCCCAGGGTCCGCCTGGGGAGCGCTGACTTGGGTCGGAGCGCGCAGCGGCGTGGAGCTGCGGAGCAACAGGCACTGGGAGATGGCAGGTGGTCCCTCGCTTTTCCAGCAGGAATGCTGTGCTGGGAGGAGGCACGATCTGCTTGGCGACGGGCACTGGGAGCAGCACAGATGAGGGCGCCAACAGAGGGCCTATGAAAACAGCAAGCTGAGTTCGCGAAACAGGGCGAAGACAGAAAGACTTCTCCGTAAGAGCACACAGTCTCCAGGAGAACACCCCCTCCCCCCCTTTTTAAAAAATCTGTTTTTACCTGTTGTATTTTCCATTACTTTTTAAATTTTTACCTTTCAAACAATTATATATCCTCTCAGTTTTAATCCCTTTTAAATTTTTCTTTTAAAAAATATTATTATTTTAAAAAATCCACGTCATGTCATTTTTCTCTCTCTTGGTTTTGACCTCCTGTTGATTATACACAGGTTTCAAATGTTTTTTTTCCTCTTTTCTCCTTTTTTAAAGGTTTTTAAGAGACGTCTTAGCCCGATTGCTATTCTGCTTCAACTTGCTCTTCAATTATTCATTATACACTGTTTTCAAACCTTTTTTTCTCCCATTTTTCAAAACTCCCTCTTTATCATATCTTTTTCTGCCTGTTCTATTTTTTATTACCTTTTTAATTTCTACTTTCTAAAAAATTGTATATGCTTCTAGTTTTAATTCCTTTTTAAATTTTTCTTTATAAACAATTGTATATGCTTCTAGTTTTAATTCCTTTTAAATTTTTTTAAGTATTTATATTATTTTTTTTTTAAAATCCACCTGATTTCATTTTTATTTCTTTTGGCTTTGATCTCCTGTTATTGATTATAAATAGGTTTCAAATATCATTTTCTGATCTTTTTTCCTTCTTTTAAAAGGGTTTTTAAAAAAGATGTCTCAACTTGAATGCTAGTCTGATTCAAATTACACCTCTATAATTATTATACACTGTTTTCAACTTTTTTTCTCCCTTCTTTTAAAACTCTCTTTCTCTCTCTCTTTTTTATTTTTTAACTTTTATCCCTACATAGGCATTAGATAGATAAATAAATAAACTCCTTTAAGGACCACAATAAATAACTGATACTCTGTAAGCCAGAGTGCCAGAGAGAGATGAGCAAGATGAAGAAGCAGAGAAACCATTCCCAATTAAAAGACCAAGAGAAATTCCCTGAAACAATGATCAATGAAATAGATATCGATAACCTACTAGATCAAGATTTAAAAAAAGGAGTGATCAAAGTACTGAAGGAACTAAAAGACATAGTGTTTAGAGATATAAAATATGTCAAAAATGAAATCGAAGCTATAAAGAGCCAAGTAGAACTGGTAAACTCATTGACTGAGATGAGAACGGATCTAAAGGCTGTGCAAAGCAGACTAGATAATGCAGAGGAACGAAATAGTTACCTAGAAGACAGGACAACAGAAAGCACCCAATCAGAACGACTGCAAGATAAACAAATAAAAACAAATGAAAGCAACATAAGGGACCTATGGGATAATATAAAGTGTGCCAATCTTCGCGTAATAAGGGTCCCAGAAGGGGAAGAAAGATCAAAGGGAATTCAAAAGGTTTTTGAAGAAATCATGACTGAAAACTTCCCAAACTTAAAGAAGGAATCAGATATCCAAGTACAGGAAGTTCAAAGGGTCCCAGACAGGAAGAACCAAAACAGACCCACACCAAGGCATACCATAATCAAGATGGCCAGAGTCAAGGATAAAGAAATGATCCTAAAGGCAGCAAGAGAAAAGCAAAGAGTGAGTTACAAGGGAACCCCCATAAGGCTCTCAGCTGATTTCTCTACACAAACACTACAGGCCAGAAGGGAGTGGCAAGATATATTCAAAGTCCTGAATGTAAAAAAGATGCAGCCTAGGATACTTTATCCAGCAAGGCTATCCTTTAGGATAGAAGGAGAGATAAAGAATTTCACAGACAAACAAAAACTAAAAGAGTTTAGCAACACTAAACCCATGCTAAAAGACATATTGAAAGGTCTACTCTAAATAGAAAAGAAGCAGGATGCTACAGATATGAGAAACTCATAACTGGAAAAATGATAACTCATGATTTACAAATAAAATAAACACAAAATTGTAAAAGAAGGCATCTAAGTCATTAAGAGTGGGATAGGGAAGCAAGTATTTTTTTTCTTAGAGTATTTTATTTCTTTCTTTTACAAATTTTTTTGTTTTCGGTAAGATGGGTTTGAGATATAGTAGAGGGCTAATAGAGTTACAGAAAAGGGTAACCACAAGCCAGAAACTTACAAGGGAATCACAAAAACTAAGTAAAATCCATGATAATACAAAGGAAAATTACCAAACCACAAAAGGAAGAAGAAAGGAACAAAGAGGAAATACCAAGTCAACTGCAAAGACAAGTTCAAAATGGCAATAAACACACATCTATCATTAATTACTGGAAATGTTATTGGACTAAATGCTCCAGTCAAAAGACAGAGTGGCAGACTGGATAATAAAGCAAGAACCTTCAATATGCTGCATACAAGAGACCCACTTTAGGGAGAAGGACACATACAGATTGAGAGTGAAAGGATGGAAAAAGATATTCCATGCAAATGGAAAAGCCAAAAAAGCAGGTGTTGCAGTACTGATTTCAGAAAAAATAGACTTTAAAACAAAGGCCATAAATAAAGTTAAAGAAGGACATTTTATAATGATTAAAGGAATGATACAAGATGAGGATATTACACTTGTTAATATATATGCACCCAATATAGGAGCACCTAAATACATAAAACAATTACCAACAGGGATAAAGGGGGATATTGATGGGAATACAATCCTAGTTGGAGATTTTTTTTTTTAACATTTTTTATTGATTTATAATCATTTTACAATGTTGTGTCAAATTCCAGTGTTCAGCACAAGTTTTCAGTTATTCATGGACATATACACACTCATTGTCACAGTTTTTTCTCTGTGAGTTATTATAACATTTTGTGTATATTTCCCTGTGCTATACAGTGTAGTCTATTCTACAATTTTGAAATCCCAGTCTATCCCTTCCCACCCTCCACCCCCCTGGTAACCACAAGTCTGTATTCTCTGTCTGTGAGTCTATTTCTGTCCTTTATTTACGCTTTGTTTTTGTTTGTTTGTTTTTGTTTTTTAGATTCCACATATAAGCGATCTCATATGGTATTTTTCTTTCTCTTTCTGGCTTACTTCACTTATAATGACATTCTCCAGGAGCATCCATGTTGCTGTAAATGGCATTATGTTGTCGGTTTTTATGGCTGAGTAGTATTCCATTGTATAAATATACCACTTCTTCTTTATCCAGTCACCTGTTGATGGACATTTAGGCTGTTTCCATGTTTTGGCTATTGTAAATAGTGCTGCTATGAACATTGGGGTGCAGGTGTCATCCTGAAGTAGATTTCCTTCTGGATACAAGCCCAGGAGTGGGATTCCTGGGTCATATGGTAAGTCTGCTCCTAGTCTTTTGAGGAATCTCCACACTGTTTTCCATAGTGGCTGCATCAAACTGCATTCCCACCAGCAGTGTAGGAGGGTTCCCCTTTCTCCACAGCCTCTCCAACATTTGTCATTTGTGGATTTTTGAATGACGGCCATTCTGACTGGTGTGAGGTGATACCTCATTGTAGTTTTGATTTGCATTTCTCTGATAATTAGTGATATTGAGCATTTTTTCATGTGCTTTTTGATCATTTGTATGTCTTCCTTGGAGAATTGCTTGTTTAGGTCTTCTGCCCATTTTTGGATTGGGTTGTTTATTTTTTTCTTACTGAGTTGTATGAGCTGCTTATATATTCTGGAGATCAAGCCTTTGTCGGTTTCACTTGCAAAAATTTTCTCCCATTCTGTAGGTTTTCTTCTTGTTTTATTTCTGGTTTCCTTTGCTGTGCAGAAGCTTGTAAGTTTCATTAGGTCCCATTTGTTTATTCTTGCTTTTATTTCTTCTAGGAGAAAATTTTTTAAATGTATGTCAGATAATGTTTTGCCTATGTTTTCCTCTAGGAGGTTTCTAGTTGGAGATTTTAACACTGCATTAACATCACTAGACAGATCTTCCAGACAGAAAATAAACAAGGCAACAGAGAAACTAAATAATACAATAGAAAAATTAGATTTGGTGGATAATTTCAGAGCATTACACCCCCCCCAAAAATAGGATATACATTCTTTTCAAGTGCACATAGAACATTTTTCAGGATTGATCATGTACTTGGGCACAAAAGAAGCCTCAACAATTTTAAGAAGATAGAAATTATCTCAAGCATCTTTACTGACCACAATGCCATTAAACTAGAAATCAACAACAGAGAAACAAAGGAGGAAAAAGAGGAAAGCATGGAGATTAAACAATATGCTATTAAAAAAACAATGGGTCAACGAGGAAATCAAAGCTGAAATTAAAAAATACCTTGAGAGAAATGACAATGAAAGCACAACGACACAAAATTTATGGGACACAGCAAAGGCAGTGCTAAGAGGGAAGTTTATAGCAATACAGGCCTTCCTCAAAAAAAAACAGTCTCAAATAAACAATTTAACCCACCAACTAAAAGAACTAGAAGAAGAAGAACAAAAAACCCCAAAAGGCAGCAGAATGAAGGAAATGATAAAGATCAGGGAGGAAATAAATAAAATAGAGATTTGAAAAACCATAGAAAAATCAATCAAACTAAAAGCTGATTTTTTAAAAAAAGTAAATAAAATCGACAAACCTGTGGCCAAAATCACAAAGAAGAAAAAAGAGAGGGCACAAATTAGCAAACTAAGAAAGGATAACAGAGAAATTACAACAAATAAATTAGAAATACAGAATATCATATGAGAGTATTATGAAAAACTATATGGAACCAAACTGGATAACCTAGAGGAGATGGACAATTTCTGGAAACATACAGTCCACGAAGACTGAATCAAGAAGAAACTGACCACTTGAACAAGCTGATCAGTGGAAATGAAATTGAAATAGCAATTAAAAACCCTCCCTACAAAAAAAAGTCCAGGACCGGATGGCTTCACCGGGGAATTCTACCAAACATACAAAGAAGAACTCATACCAGTCCTTCTCAAACTATTCCAGAAGAATGAAAAGGAGGGAATACTCCCAAACTCATTCTATGAAGTCACCATCACGCTGATCCCAAAACCAGGCAAAGACACTACCAAAAAAGAGAATTATAGGCCAATATCACTGATGAACATAGATGCCAAAATCCTCACCAAAATATTAGCAAATAGAATCCAACAACACATAAAAAAGATTAGACATCATGACAGGTGTGGTTCATCCCAGGGACACAAGGGTGGTTCAACATATGCAAATCAATGTAATACATCACATCAACAAGAGAAAGGACAAAAACCACATGATCATCTCAATAGATGCAGAAAAAGCATTTGATAAAATTCAACACCCGTTTATGATAAAAACTCTCACCAAAGTGGGTATAGATGGAACATATCTCAACATAATAAAAGCTATATGTGAGAGACCTATAGCCAGCGTAGTACTCATCGGTGAAAAACTCAAAAGCTTCGCACTAAAATCTGGGACAAGACAAGGATGCCCACTATCACCACTCCTATTCAACATCGTCTTGGAAGTCCAAGCCAGAGCAATCAGACAAGAGAGAGAAATAAAAGGGATCCAAATTGGAAAAGAAGAGGTAAAATTGTCACTGTATGCCGAAGACATGTTACTATATATACAAAACGCTAGGAGATCCACACAAAAACTACTAAAGCTGCTCAAAGAATTTAGCAAGGTAGCAGGTTACAAGATTAATGTTCAAAAATCAGTTGCAGATATTTACACTAACGATGAATCAACAGAAAAAGAAAGTAAAGAAACAATCCCCTTTAAAATAGCACCCAAAGTAGTAAAATATCTAGGAATAAATCTAACCAAGGAGGTGAAAGAATTATACATGGAGAACTATAAAACATTGATGAAAGAAATTAAAGAAGACTTTAAAAAATGGAAAGATATCCCATGCTCTTAGATTGGAAGAACCAATATTGTTAAAATGGTCACATTGCCCAAGGCGATCTACAGATTTAATGAAATCCCTATCAAATTACCCAGGGCATATTTCACAGAACTACAACAAATTATAATAAAATTTATATGGAACCACAAAAGAACTAGAATTGCCAAAGCATTACTAAAGAAAAAGGCTGGAGGAATAAAGCCCAGACTTCAGACAATACTATAGAGCTACAGTCATCAAGACAGCATGGTATGGTACAAAAATAGACATATTAGACCTATGGAACAGAATAGAGAGCCCAGAAATGAACCCACACACTTTTGATCAACTAATCTTTGACAAAGGAGGCAAGAATATACAATGGAATAAAGAGAGTCTCTTCAGCAAATGGTGTTGGGAAAAGTGGACAGCAGCATGTAAAGCAATGAAGTTAGAACACTCCCTTACACTATACACAAAAATAAACTAAGAATGGATCAAAGACTTAAACATAAGACAAGGTACAGTAAATCTCCTAGAAGAAAATATAGGCAAAACATTATCTGACATACATCTCAAAAATGTTCTCCTAGGACAGTCTACTCAAGCAATAGAAATAAAAGCAAGAATAAACAAATGGGACCTAAGGAAACTTACAAGCTTCTGCACAACAAAGGAAACCATAAGTAAAACAAAATGACAACCTACGGAATGGGAGAAAATTTTTGCAAATGAAACCGACAAACGCTTGATCTCCAGAATATACATGCAGCTCATATGACTTAATAGAAACAACCAAACACCCCAATCCAAAAATGGGCAAAAGACCTAAACAAGCAGTTCTCCAAGGAAGAAGTACAAATGGTCAATAGGCAGATGAGAAAATGCTCAATTATCACTAATTATCAGAGAAATGCAAATCATAACTACAATGAGGTATCACCTCACACCAGTCAGAATGGCCATCATTCCAAAATCCACAAATGACAACTGTGGAGAGGCTGTGGAGAAAGGGGGACCCTCCTACACTGCTGGTGAGAATGCAGTTTGGTGTAGCCATTGTGGAAAACAGTGTGGAGATTCCTCAAAAGACTAGGAATAGTCTTACCATGTGACCCAGGAATCCCGCTCCTGGGCATATATCCAGAAGGAACCCTACTTCAGGATGACACCTGCACCCCAATGTTCATAGCAGCATTATTTACAATAGCCAAGACATGGAGACAGCCTAAATGTCCATCAACGGATGACTGGATAAAGAAGAAGTGGTATATTTATACAATGGAATACTACTCAGCCATAAAAACCAACAACATAATGCCATTTACAGCAACATGGATGCTCCTGGAGAATGTCATTCTAAGTGAAATAAGCCAATAAGAGAAAGAAAAATACCATATGAGATCGCTTATATGTAGAATCTAAAAAAAAAAACAAGCAAAGCATAAATACAAAACAGAAACAGACTCATAGACATAGAATACAAACTTGTGGTTGCCAAGGGGGCGGAGGGTGGGAAGGAATAGATGGGATTTCAAAATTGTAGAATAGGTAAACAAGATAATACTGTATAGCATAGGGATATATATACACAAGATCTTATGGTAGCTCATATAGAAAAAAATGTGACTATATATATGTTCATGTATAACTGAAAAATTGTGCTCTACACTGGAATGTGACACAACATTGTAAAATGATTATAAATCAATAAAAAATGTTTAAAAAAATGAGCATGGGAGATTGTTCAAAATGGCTTATAAACAAAATTTCTATACGTTTGTCAATTTTCTGTTAACGTATAACAAATTACTACAAACTTAATCACTTAAAACAACAGCCATTTTTTATCTGTTTTTATTCTGTTGATTAGAAGTTCAGGTGGGCTTAGCTTTGTTCTCGGCTTTGTATTTAAAGGCTAAAAGCAAGGTGTGGACTTGGCTGGGCTCCTATCTGGAGACTGTGGTGAAGAGTCACTTGCCTGCTCATTCAGGCTGTTGGTAGAATTAAGTTCACTGCAGAAGGGCTAAGATCTGTGTTTCTTTGCTACCTGTCAGCTTGGATTACCCTCAATTTCTAGAGGCTACCTGCATTCTTGACAAATGGTCCTCTCCATCTTCAAGCCAGGAGTACTGCATTTTTTAACACTTGGAATCTCTTTGATTTTTCTGCTATAAAGAAGAGACTATGCTCTACTTCTAAAGGAGTAGATTTAGACCCACCTGGAAAAAAAAATTCTCCTTTTTGATTAACTCAAAGTCATGTGATTAGTAACCTTAATCATGTCTTCAAAATTCCTTTAACCATGTAATGTTCCATAAGCATGGGTATAATATCTTATTGTATTCACAGTGAGATTAGAGCAGAAGATGTTGAAGGACCACTTTAGAATTCTGCCTGCCACAATACTGAAAAAAAGTATTGTTTTATATTTTTTAAACTATATATTTAACAATGAGAGTAGATTTTAGTGAAAATTCAGTATGCACAAACTGAGAATATGCTCAGTTGGTAAAACAGTTTTCAAGAATGGAAACTTGCTGAAGTGATAAGGAGGGAAGAACTTCCCTGCAGAGGGATTCACTTGTGCATGCAACATTACAGTGTGTTTAGAGCACTGTAACGTTTAGAGCACTAAAAGCACCTTTTAAAAAAACTAAAATGAAGAATAACAAAAAGAACCCAAGATGAGAGATTAAAATGGAAAATAGAAGATAATCATGAAATTTTTTTTACATCTAGAAAATAGATTTTGTCTTTACCCTACAGGTGAAGGGCTCTTAATTTCTTTTTATGCCATGCCTATGGCCATCTTTGGCTCTTTGGTAAAGGCTATGAACTTCTCATAATGTTTTTAGATGCATAAAACAAAATACATATAATTATACAGGAACCGACATATGTATCAAAATATTTTGAAATTTGTAAGTAGTAATAAATGTGCTTCTCTTTTAACGTATTAAATAACAGGATATAGCAATGAGTCTATGAACAGAATTTCAAAGTTGTAGTGAGTATGAATATATTTTGTAACATATATAACAGCTGTTAAATGAAATTTAAAAATCTGTTATTTCTCTTAGTGACAGTCACTGATACAGCTTATGTTACTGGGTTATTATTGTTTTGCCTATTTTATAATGGAAAGAAATAGTAAGTTTCTGTTAAAAGTTAGTGGAAATAAAGACTATTTTTTTTTTCTATCCAAGTTGTTAGGCTGTAGATTAAGTACCTCTTCTGTAGGGTGTGGAAAATTAGAGATATTTGAACTTAGAGGTGCAGGAGTATGGACTAGAGGACATCAATATTGGAGAAAGAAGATCATTTTGAGGTTCTTCCAACAGTCCAGATAGGAGATAATGGGAGTGGAGTAGAAGTTAAAGTCATTTGGATTTATGAGTTTGAAGAATTGAGGCTAGATGTGGATTATCCACTTGGATGTTGAAATTGACCACAATAAAGATAGGAGTCGGGTAGAGAGGTCTATTTTGAGCAGGTGCCTAGTACCTCAATTAAGGTGGGGAGTACCTAGAGGCTAGAATTAGGAGGGGCAATATGTGGTATAGGTAGAGACATGAGCCTATATACTAAAAATAGTGTAATGTTTTTATACTATTGTGCAGTAGTAATTGTTGGAAGACTACACAAATGTTAGGAAGCTTTTAATTGGGAGTTGGAAGAATTCTGACTCAGTATTATTATGGATTTCAATGAAGGGATGTATTAGATAGGGACATCCAGACTTTAGTAAGATGATGAGGGAGCATTCTGTGAAAGGTTGAAGGTATAGGAACATTTTGATAAAAAGAAGCAAGGAAGACTCGGTGGAATCAGCTGAGAAAGATGGTAGAGTGAGATGTTAAAACATTGCGGAAGACAAAAAGCAGTGTCGGGAGAAAGAGAAGAAACCACAGGCGTTGTGAGAAAGAAGCAAAGCAGAGGAAAGGATAGGTGATCACAGGGTCTTCGTTTGGTACATCACAAGAGGGTTCATGGATTGAGGAAGGGGAGGTTGCCATGGTTCCTGACCTTGATATAAAATAATTAGTTGATACCAGCTAGCCGAATGTTCTAGGCAAGGTTCTATGTGGTTTAATTTAACTCATGGGTAGCCATTAAAAATGATGATTATACCAAACATGTGGTCATTGAAAAATATATAATCTCAGATGGAGAAATATTTTATGTATGTGCTGTTATGTCAGTGTTACAAAATATACATATGCATATATACAAGAATTGGAAGATAAAAAATAGTTGTGTTAAGCTGATAAAATTGTGTACCCTCTCTCTTTCAAAGTGTATTAGTTATAAAGTTTCTTTGGGTTTTTTTTTTTTAAGCAGGCTAAATCAATTATTCATTTCCTTTAATTGAAAAAAAAACCCTTTTATTCTTTTTTTAATTTTTTTAATTTTATCAAGTGGCTACAGCTTTCTATTTGTCTTTCCAATGGCTTCTTTTTCACTTTCAGGTTCTAATTATTTCTCCTCTCTATTTTTAAATTCACCTTTTCTTCATAGTATACTTTAACCTATTTACTCAACTTCCTAATGCTCTTTCCCTAAGGATTATTACTTGTAGGACAAATACTAGTGGATTTAAAAAATTATCCCAATAATTCAGTTATCTCCACCTAGACTTAAATAGGAAGATACAGGTTCAGCAGAAGGTACTTGTTTTGAATACAAATAAAGGTAGTTAAAACCATTAGAAAGGTAATCCTAAGCATTTCTTAAATTTCTCCTCCTGGAAATACTTAAAAGGGGACATCTCAATATCTTTTATGGAGAATACTGATGTTTGAGAGTAGAAAGAGAAGAAAGATCTAACAGGATAATCCCCTCAACTCCAGGACTATGTTTTTTAAATAAAAGTTGGGCAGAAATTCTGACAACGGAACAAAACATAAAAATAGAACTTCACAGGAAACCTATGATATTTGGTTAGCATATTCACTATTACATAGCTCTGTTACTTAAAGAATCTTTAGTAATTGAGAATGTAGACTGAAATATTATTAAGCAGAGTCTTTAAAATATACTTTGTTAAATTCTGATTTTGGAATAATTTTGATATTTTCCACCATTAGCTATACAATAGCTTTAACGGTGTTCCCAGTTGATTGATTAGAAAATTCTTCAACATAAGCTATTGTAAAATATGTTGTAAATAAAATGAATTGAGATTATATTCATCCTCAAAGCTATCAAGTGAACAACAATTAACTTGATTTGCCTCATATCAAGTGAACAACAATTAACTTGATTTGCCTCAAATTTGCCTTATTATTTTTTGATAAAGTAATATTAACCACATGAGCTGTATTATATATTATTTCTCTTTAAGGAAATGCTAAATATAATTTCAACAAAACAATGTTATTTGCAAAATACATAAAGCAACGTAATCATAAATGAAAATGCTGACACTGTAAAACCCTAATGATAATCTTAGTGCATGTTCAGCACCAGCTGGGCTGATATCAGTTTACAATAACGTACTTTGCACTTTTCAAACAGTTTGAAACATTGACTTTTGTACTTTATTATTCAACAAGAAATCCTCACAACATCATGAGATAGAATAATATTCCATTTAACTAGTTAAGGGCAGTTTGGAGCAAAGATACATTTCTTTTCTTAATTGTGTGAAATGATTACATTTCTCTCACTTCTTATTAGTCATAGTTAAAACTTTCTGGCAAGGAGAATATTGAAACCTGTGAAAGAATGTTCATTGTAACCAATTACAAAATAATATTAATCAAAAGTTTTTAGTTTGCTGCATAGTACACTTCTGTAGTTTTGTTTATAAAACAGATTTTCTAGCGACGCATTAAAATGAGCAAATTTCAAAATAAACTTTTGTTGTTTTAGCATAGCAGGGTTTGAAATCTTTTGCTGTTCTTCATTCTAAAATATGGTATAGATTTTTAACTTATAACGTATTAAGGCTCCAAATTACTTCACATTATAAAGCTTAATGTGGAGGCTGAGAAAAGAATGAGTTAGGGTACAGATTTGGAGGATGAACTTTCGGTGGAGTGTTCTGACCTGCCAGTTTTAACTGACTGCATCTTTGCCTACATTAAAATTATCCTTCATCTCCTTAGGTATAGTTGGATATAGTTTTAAGTGATACTGTTTGTCTTAACCATAAAATTGGTTTGGTCCAATAATATACTTTGCTAAACACCATGGGAGTTTAACTTACATTTTTTCCAAGGAGAAACGTTGGTTTGGTAATAATCATGTAATTCCAGTGACCACTAGAACTGCAGTAGTCCTGGCTAGTGGTGAACGTGCATAACTCAAATCAGAGTAGTGGAGAGAAGACTGAGCTGGATGAAAGGGCTCCTGAATTCTGTTCCTCTGTTGGCTGTAAACTACTATATTCCTTGGGGGAAATTCTCTTGGCTTTGATTTCACATCAATCAAAAAAGAAGGTTGATTTAGATAATCAATCTTGTAGGTCCTTCGCAGCTCTGACAGCTATAATTCTAGCATTAATTTCAGTCATTTGTAACAAGTTTATTTTTTATTTCCATGATCACATGAAGGATGTCTTGTACACATCCCCTCTCTGTCACATAAATATACAAACAAAGCAACAAGTTCATTCAGTTGAAAAGGGGCGATTCCTAATAATATATTTTTGTTCTTCTTGTCATGGAATCATTAAGATTTCACTGGGAGATGGTTAAGCACTGCAAAAACCTTGGTTCAATTTTGTGCTGGTATTAAAAACTAACCCTTTTGTCCTCACGGCACCCAAAATTCTATCCAGATTCCACATGGATTATGTGCTGTATTGTTTACTGTTACCCTAATAGATTTGACCTGTCTTTTAAAATGAGTCAAACTGTAGGGTTTTCTTTTTTCCTGTGAAAAGATGTGAGCATTATTATAGCATTCACAGCAGAAGAGACAAAGTCCAGTTTTTTTAACCACAATATATTTGCAAACTTCACAAAGCAATACTATTGATAAATAACACTGTAAAGAAAAAAAAAAGCACCTTCTTTTCAATCTTAATGCATTTACAGCATCATATGTATGGATATCAGTTTGCAATAATATACCTTGCATTTTTCGAACAGTTTTTAAACATTCTTTGACTTTTCAACTTTATTATTGAACAGGGAAGCCTCACAATGCCATGAGATAGATAGCTTAACATCTCATATGGTAGATGGAAAATATGAGGCGAAAGCTACTGCGTGATTCCTGCAACACCACTCAGTAGGTCAGACATCAAAGTAGAAATAGGACAAGTAAATCCTATTTGAAAAATCCACTTTTCCATTTCTTAGAGTTTTCTATAGCCTTTTGCACTTATTTCTCTTACTTGTGTTAAAATGTCATTGAGTTGAATTAAATCAAGCATATAATTATTTAAATGAGTATATATAGTTTCACGGACATTGATATGCAGAAAGGTGTCACAGTCTCCTGAAATATAAATATAGGTACACAAAAGCAGATATCCATTTTTATATAACTTACATAGTAGAAAATAATTTTCTTGTAGACAGGTTTGTTTTCTTATTTCTACAAAGGCTCTGTAGGCTTTTATGTAAAAAAGGCATGTCCTTTGTCAGGCACATCTGGAATATGCTAAATCTCCAGAAAGCTTTGGCTGTTTCTCTACGTATAAAAAAAAGTACAGGGCTTTACATTTTTATTCTGCTTTTTCTGTTGATATTCAGTTGTTAGTAGTCATTATCAACTCAGAAATTTGGGGACATTTTCTTTTCCAGAGGAAGGTGTGCATTGGATGACCCTTTTCTGTTTATGATATTGTGATATTAAATAATAACTAGGAGTTTTTTAGTTATATTGTTTACATATATTACATATAAACACACATACATGTAAATTAAAACTTTCAGTCATCAGAGAAACTAAGAGGCTAGATTTTTTCTCTAATAAATCAGAGCAACACATCTAGCACTTGAGGTCTCACATGTGAGGCCTAGATGTGAATACTGCTGCATTTCTGTAGTCATAATCCTGGTGACAGATGACCAGGCATCCTATGACGACTTGTGTATAAAGCAGACTTTATTCAAAATATATTCATGAGACATAAGAAGTGATTTCAGAAAATCTAGTAATTCACCTAATTTTATTACAATGTCATTTGAGGTGTTCTGAAATCAATTACATGGTTTTAAAGAAGGTACAGTTTTTAAAAAATAGATTGCTGTATTCAGTCCAAAACACAATAATAATTAATAGCAGCTAGTCCATATTGAGAGCCTACTGTGGCCACTCTTCTAAGAGCTTTACTAAAGTAGTGTATTTAATCCTCATAATGATACAAAGTAGGTACCATTTTTATTCTCATTGTAGAGATGAAAGAGCTAAGGCACAGGGATGTTAATGGCACACAGTTGATATGTGGCAGAGCCAACAGTCAAGCTCGAGCAGCCTGGTTCCAAAGACTGTGCTCTCCACCACCAGACCTGAGGGCTAATTTAAGTTAATTTACCTTAATTTACCTTAAAACTCACAGAGGCATTTCTTTCCATTATAGCAAACATTTATGTAGTGTATAATATATGCCAGGCCCTGTCCTAAGTGCTTTGCACAGATCAGCTCTCCCACCCTGACATTCTGATAGACATCTGATTTGTCAGAGAACTGAAGACTTGCAAAAGTACCAGTTACCATATGTAGATATTTCTAAATAAATAACTGGATGTCTCATTCTACCAAAAATCTAAAGTGTGCTTCTTTTATCATTAATCATTTGAAACCAACTCTGCTAGCCTGGGTCCCATTGGTTTATTTTATTCTCCTTGTACCCATGGAAAAGTGCTCCCAAGATTCTTCTTTATTCTCCCTTGTGGTCTAACTCCAACTGATGTATGGATAGCAAGATGCTGTTAAAGAATAAATCAGAAATGCTTATTAACAGTACAACATACATCCTGAAGCTAGTGCTTGTGTGTATAACACAATGTTAATACCAAGTTCAGATACATTTCAACATCTTTTAAGTGGCAACTCTTGTGGTTAGTGATAATGCTCTGTATTATTATTTATAAACCCAAGTTAGAGTTCAAGGTACATTGCAAATCCCATGCTTCTCCATTCTAGCCATTGAGTGTTCAGTCATCAGTCCTGGAAGGTTGAAGCCTTGAATCCTTAGAGAGGATTGCTGTTTGATTTTTTACTAGAAGAATCCCAAGTGCTCCTGGTACTGTATGTGGTAAGATTTTGGCAGCCCTGGCAGCTCTTTATATCCTGTGGAAAATGATGTTTCCCATCTTCACTTGGGGGAAACCAATTGTAAACATGCATCTGATGAATAAGATCACAGTTTACCGTGTGAGTGAGGAGTCAGTGCTACTTGTCATTCGCTGTCTTCTTCCCTTAGGGTAGGGAAGAGTTCTGTCACATGTACACAAAGTCCACCTAATGATATGAGATTAGTTCAAGTCTGAAGGACTTCTTGACATCCAGCAAAAGCACTGATCCAAACCCCAAGAATATAAATATACAATATGCAGGAGCTTTAGCTCTGTGTGCCATGGATATAATTCATGGACAGTTCACACTAGATACCAGTCTTTGAGGCGATCCAGTCTCGATACTGAGTCACTCTTGTGTAGACTCCAGGTTTTTTGGGAAGTGCACATGATTGTCCCCAGCTTACTATACCGACAAGGTACCAGATGTCATGATTATCATAAACCAGAGGTCCACCAGAATCTCCCTAGAGAAAAAGAAAATTAAAATTAACTCTAATTTAATTCAATAGGAGGGTCATTACAATCATCTCTCTTCCACAGGGAAAAAAAAGGAAATCAATACATAGAATATACAGCCAGACTAGAGATAGATTATAAAATGTTTCTATCAGCTGAGTTAAAATGTTGTGCTAAACTTTAAAGTGAATTGTTTTCTAGAAAGATTAACACTCACTCATATGAACTATTTCTGGTTCAGCATCCCTGGATTTTTTTCTCGCTAGTTTGATTAGACACTTTATGCATGCATGGTTTACTAAGCATTTATATAAAATACTTAATGTGAGGTTAGTATTTATGCATTGGTGAAAATATCCTATGATCTCTTCTGAATGTGTTAGCTTACTGTATTTTATGGACCTACATTTGGCCTCTTTTACTTTTACTCACTTAATTCTAATTTAGATTTGCTTTCTGAATTTTATATAAGCCCCCTTAAATCTCTTTTGGAACAAGAAAGATTAAGTAAATTAACAGATACAAATGTAGAGGTTAATAGTGTGGTCTCAGTAGTTGAAATGCCCAACTTTCAGGTCCAGCTCTAATAATTAGTGGTTGTGTGACCCAGGGTGAGATACACAGGGTAACCTCTTTGCACCGCTTCCACCTTCTTCATTTATTAATTTTTTTCTTTTATCAACTCTTTGTTTAGTTCCTACTATCTGTCCCTGGCATTTTGATGGGCACTGAGGATAAAATGATGACCAAAAATGTACAGTCCTTATGCTCATAGAGATTGACGGGTAGGTTAAAAAATATTAAATAAGCCTGCAAATAAATGCAAAATGACAACTGTGGTAAGTGCTATGGAAACATAAAATGGGGGAATTCAACTGGTGAAGGAGGTCAGGAATGTTTCCCTTGGTGAGATGTAATTGAGCTAATATCTAAAGAAGAGGAGTAAATCATGAAAAGAAAGGTGTACATGAAATGTGTTCTAGACAGAATGAACAGCATGACAAATGCCCCATGGCATGAAGGAGCTTGGTATATGCAAGGGCCTGTTAAAAAAGGGGGGGAGGTACTGGAGAGAAGACAGCAAGGGGCAAATGATACATAATGACTGGTAGTAGGAGGTTGGAAGTGACTAGTCAGTCCATGTGGAGCCCTGTGGGTCTTTTTAAGACGTTTTTGGTTTTTATCTTAAGAACAACAAAGGTAAACCATTAAAGTTTTAAGTGTTTTAAGGAAGGAGTTGAAATGATCAGATTACATCTTGTTAGAAACCATCCTGGCATTCATTTGACGAATGCACCAAAGGAGCTTAAGGGTGAATATAAGAAAACAAACTAGATGGCTAATGCAGTTGAGGGAGTGGAAGGAGGAGGAGAGAGAGGTTGAGAGAGGAGAGAAAGGTAAGAGATGGTGGAGAGAGAGTTAAGGAGGTAAAATCCATGGGATCCCATATCAATTGGATATGGAATAAAGAGAGAAACTAGAATGTTTCTAGCCTTCTGGCTTGTTTAACAGAATCAAAGGGGATGCCATTTACAGAGATACAAAACATAGGAAGAAGATCAGGTGGGGAGGGGAATAGAGTAGAATCAGGTGCAATAGATGAATTTGAAATGCCTTTGAAATATCCAAGTGGAGCAGCCAAGTAGGAATAGAATATATGTCTGGAGATCAAAACTAAGATTTGGATCAAAAGTATAAATTTATAATACATCTACAAAAAGATGATAATTGAAGTTATGAAAGAGAATTAGATTCTCTGGAGAGAAAGTATAGAGTAAAAAGAGAAACAGGCATAGGATAGATTAACGTGTGATGGCTGTGATTAAGAGAATGAGTCTGAAAAGGACACAGAGAAGGAGTAGAGAGAGGTGTAGGATGAAAATCATTACAAGCCAAGGGAAGACTATTTCAGGAAAGAGGGAGAGGTAAGCATTATTAAATGCTGCTAAGAAGAAAAAAAAAAAAGACAAAAAAATTTTGTTGAAGGTCACTAGCTGTTCACTGAAAACATTAGGAAGAGAGATTTTGATGAAGCAATAGAGATTTTGATGAAGCAATAGAAACCATACTGAAATGGTTTGCGGAGTTAGTGGTAGGTGAGAAAATTAAGACAATGGGTATAGACATTTTCCCAAACATTTGATGGTAAAGATATAAGACAAGATGCTAGCTGGAGGCAAAATGGGTCAAGAAAGAATTAGCTTTTTCTTTTTATCCCTAACTTGAGAGATCTGAGTAGGACAGGATCTAGTTACAAGAAAAATGTTGACTCTGAAAAGAGACAGAGGACCTAGTTGCTAGTGTAAACTTCCCCAGAGGGCTGACAACCAGAGGAATTTGAGCAGTGGAGACAGATCAGCTTTAGCAAGGAGGCAGCTTCTCTGTGTGACCTAAGCTGAAGGCATATGAAATGCATGAAGGCAGATCTGTATGCTTGGTACTAGGAAGATGAGGAAATTCCCCTCTTAGGACTATTTTTCTTTGAATATTGGGAAACAAGATCATCAGTTGAGAATCAAGGGGCAGGAAAAACCAGCAGTTAAGGAAAAAGGAAAGTGGAAAATGTTGACAGATGCAGAAAAATGTAGACATAGGAACAAACAAACTAACAAAAATAGTAAGGTTGTCAGTTTTGTTATTTGGAACCTTCAGTGGAACCACATGTTCTGTTGTATTTTTTCCAGGAGCATTTGACTGCTCAGATGCAGGTAAAGAGAGCAACTGGATGATTGAGTTCTTCCAGGTTTGGGACTTTGTCAGAAACACTGGAAAGAGAGAGCATCTAGTGGTCTTAGCAAAAGTGAGGTCTAAGATCTCTTAGATCCCATTGAGATCTGAGCTGGACAAGTCGATGATGGAAGAAAGGAAAGGATTAACGGAATGTGAGATAGCAGAGGAGCAATGGTCTACAGGTCTCTACGAAACTGAATAAAGATGATATTTAGGCAACAAATATTTGTGCAGGTATTGTTTTAGGAGCTGCTAATACAGCAGTAAATAAAACAGGCGCTTCAAAGTGTGTCCCTGCTTGGAGCTTACATTCTATTTTAGTGAGAGAGATAGACAGTAAACCAGTTAAATAACATACTGTGTATTGGATGATGTAAGAGCTAGAGATAAAAATGAAACCGAGAAGGGACACAAAGAATATATGTGTAGGTTGTGTATGTTGGTGGGTGAGGGTTGGTAAGCTGAGGTGTAACAGAAGAGTGTGGCTAAACAAACAGAAGTGGTTGAAAAGCAGCCAGAAAGGACTGAGGATGCTTGTTAAAAAGAAGTATTTGGGGAATTAGTGTTGTTGGAGACAGAACAGTTTTGGTGATAGGGTTCAAGTTGTGGCCCTAGAAATAAGTGGCTAAGGAGGAGTGAAGATCACCAGAGGTGAGGGGGTCTAGGAACTAAGAATCCAGCATTTAAATGAGTCGGTGTTAATATTGCAGGGCTTGGGATGGAGACGAAATCTATTTCAGGTGTCAGTGTCATGAAAGAATAAAAGGGACAAAGCAGAGAGACTTAGAGGCTGGAGGATGAAAACAAGCTACAGGAGAGATGATGATAGAGCTAAATAAAGTGGTCTTCAGAGGAGAGGTTCTCTATCTTTTGATTACAATTGTGTTTAAGAAAATAACAATAGAGCATAAGAGTGATTGCCTGAACAAGAAATAGGGAGCATCGGACTTTAATTTCCCAAGTTGTGAAATAGGAATAATTATGGTACTGCTTCAGTCTCATTACATTAAATGAAATAATGTATAGAAAGTGCTTAGCATTGTCTTGGCATAGTGAACACTCAATACAATAATTTTGTGATTATGTTATATTTAAGTAAACTGAGTCTTTGGTAAAATAGATGCCATTTTTTTTTCTCCCAGGTAAAATATATGCCAAAGTTAGAAATAATTAATGGAAACTTTCCTTTTAGAATTTTGACTTTGACTTTGGACTTACCTTACATGCATCTACTTTTCCATCCATGAACCCTGCACATAACATTCCTGAGGTTATCAGGCCATCATACACATCCTTTCTGTTGCACACAGCTGTGCTTATGGTTTCCACCCTGGCTTGCCGAAGTCTATTTTGTGTAGGTCCTATTACACAAACAAACAAACGTTCTTCAAGTATAACTGTATCTAAGCCAGTATTATATTTGTGGATCTTTAAAAGCTATTAGAACCTTCAAAACTACATGCAGTATTTTGTGTGTGTGGATGCCTTTTTTTCATGAGGAGAGGGTTCACCATGCTGATCTTGTCCAACTTCACATTCTTCCATACAAAGAAATTGAGGCTCAGAGAAGGTCATCAATTTTCCAAATGCTATTCAGGTGGAAACCAGGATACGAGCTGCACAGGTCTCTTTGTCCTGCTCTGTGCTGTAGTGTGTTATTTTGGGGTATCTCGAAGCATGGGAAATAAAACAAATGCCCAAGATACAGCAACAATATGACACCAGCAGAGGGCAAGGTGGGGATTAGGAAGACAGAATACTTCACAACTGAGTCCCAAAACATTCACAAAACACTTTCCTGTTTGTGATCATCATACATCCTCATTAAAATTAGGAAGAACTTAGACAAAAAAAAGTATATGAAGCATATGCTAACCAGGTGTATTTACATTGGGCAAATACACAATTTGTAATCATTTACTCCCTTGTACTCCTGCAGCATTTTATTCCTTCTTATAGTACCTGAAACAGTCTGTTCTTTTCTTTTTTATTGTTAGCCTCTCCTCTTTCTCACCACTGCTTCAATTACTTGTGTACTGCTCTAGAATAAGGATCTGATTCCTTTTACTTTTTAATCTACTGTCCTCCTCAGATCTGTACACATTAGAAGCATCAACATTATTTTTATGAAAAGTCCAAAGAGATGTTCTCCAAGACAGCTTGTTAGATTCCAAGATAAATTTGTACTATGTAAATTAGGTTGAACAACTCACCATCATCTACAGTGGATCCAAATCCTGTGACAAATACACTTGTTTTAGGTGGCAACTTTATGGATGAATCTGGGAGGCAAACTCTCTGAACTGTATTTGAAAACTCAACTTGAGTAGCAAGCTGAGCCAAAGCAATGTCATTGTCATTTGTTTCTCTATGGTAATTTTCATGGATGATAATTTTCCCCAGATTTCGTTGCACTGCAGGTGGTGTTATAGTTGTACCAAAAGTAACAATCCATTGACTTGGGTCTTTATTTCTGCAAAAAAAATGAAAAGGTCATATTTGTGATGCTTAACTTTATCCTTTAAAAAAAATTGATGCTAGATTCTCCCCAACTACTGGGATTATGCTCCTGAAAAATCCCTATGGTGAGAGAATTTGCAATTGATGACCTTACAGAAAAAGTAAGTTAAAAATATTGATGATACAAGAGAGAGTATGAAAGCCCTTAAAGTATTTTACATACTCTAAAATTAAAAAGATTACAGTAACTAAGTGGAATTCCATGCTGTATTTGCAATAATAATAGTAATGTGTGCTATACAATTAATTTGTAGTATTTTAATTCCTTATTTATTAGAAACTCTTCAAATTTCATTTCTTCTGTAACTTCAATGAAATATGTAGAAATTAATCTTGATTTGTTTTGGATATTATGCACCCTAAGAGGCATTTTTCCTGTATATCAGACACTCCATCCATTCTTATTTTATCACTCACCTTTTGGCTCTTGTTTACTGAGTCTTACCTTGATCTTTGAGACAAAGTGTAACTTGTCTGTTCACAAACCCTCATGTGCACACAGGATTGTTTTTCCACGAAATGCCCATGCCCTTCCCCAGTACTCAAGGACTAAGCAGCCCTAACTCAATGTCATGTTGTTAAAGCTCCCACTGCCTTTTAATCTGGCCTGGTCAGTCCCTTTTGCTATTTTTGAGGTTCTCCCTTCACGCAAATGCTTTTCTCTACCACAAAGTTACATCACAAGCAAGTTCTGTTTACTCTTACTATCTTTTTACCTCCCTATTCTCCAAAGCCCAGTTCCCTCTTTATCTAATCATCCCCATCAAGAATGCCTAGAAAAATATAGAAACCTGAAATTCTCTTTGTAGAATTTTGTAGAAAATTATGTAGAAGGAAATCACACAGAAGGGAATTCAAAAGATAATTTCCTTGTTCATGTAGGATTAGTATGTTGGTGAATCATAAACTTTTACATGTATTGAAAAACCTGAAAGATTAGTGGTTTTCAAAGTACTCTGCACTGCCCCAGGGATAAGCAGTCAGAGCCTCCGGGTGGAGGGACCAGGAGGTGGTGGGGGAGGGCTCCAACCTCAATTGTTTTACTTATTTACACTTTAAAGAAAGGTTTGATTCAAAATAGAAATCTTAGGGCTGAAGTACTCATTTGAATACTAGAATTCTGGGAGCTATGAAGACATATGTGACTTCAGTCTTTAAGGAGTGTAACCGAGTAGACAAAACAGAAATACCCATTGCTTTATGTATTTTCAACCAGAAAGGAAGACTCAAGTAATAGGTTTAGTTCAGCATGCTTTGTCGATAAGAACACTGACTCAGAAGTTGAATGGCTTGCGCAGATAAGTGACAGATCCAGCTGGTTAGTGTCAGAGAGATGGCCCTGGTCTCATGATTCCTCACCTCCCCCCACTCACACTTGTTCCATAAAGACTAGAATAACTTTTCATAGACATAAAGGTATAAGATTTGTCTTAAACATGATTTTTTAAAATACACTATTTCTATAGGGGAAAAAACACAAACATTTTAAAACCACTGGATAACTGTAATATTGTTTCAAAGTACCTGTATTTTCCCTTCAGAACAGTACACTGCATTATGCAATTACATGAAATTATATCACCCCCAAAATTGAACCCTTTCTCTCCAGGATTATTACCCTTCCCAACTCTTTTATATTAGTATTACTATTTTTATTGGCATAAAATATGCTATTACATCTCTCAGATTAAAAAAAAAAACTCTTCCTTTGAGTCTACAGCCACCCACAACCGGCAAATTTCTCTCCTTCCATTCATTAAAAAAACTCCTTGAAAGTGGCATTTAAACTCACTGCATCCAGTCCTTCTCCTTTTATCCCTTCAATTCATTCCCATCCCCATCATGTCACAATTTCTTTTATCAAGTTCATAAGTTATCTCTGTTTTATCAGATTTAATGACCAATCCCCATATAGGTCTGCCAGCACACAGAGATTGCACTGGACCTGCCAAAACATGTATCTCAATCATTATAGCTTATCTTCACTAAATATTAATGTGTTGACATTCTAGGCTTACTTATTTTTAATTTATATGAGCTAATATGAGTTATAAACTAAAATAGACGACACTCCTCAAAAAAAGTATGAAGACTGGTGGACTATGAACATGAAAAAAATCAGAAAGTCATGAAAAATTAGTGTGACTCGAGTTCACCTAATGCATGATGCTGGGTATTTGGGAGGGTTGTAAATAGGTATAACTGAGTTCCTTTTCTCTTCTTTGATGAGAGAGTGACAATCACCTTAAATTCATTAGGTCATTCTCATTACACATCTACTCCACAAATACAGGTGTAGGCATATTGGAACCATTTGGGTGTTACCCTTACAAGGATGATCAAGTGCCTCCTAGACTCACCAAGGATAGCTTCCTCTGAAAGGGTTTGTGAGCAGTGCCACTGGCCAGGGCTTTATTCAGAGCTTTTGGTCTTTTTGGATTTAAAAGGAGAAACTTTCTGTATCTTGCTGGTGAAACCTCAAGGAGGAAAGATAGTGTATGCCTGATCTCCTGGGGCAGTAGCACGCTTGTGCATGTCTGTGAATGTGAAGTGATGCAGCTGAGTTTTAAGAGCAGTAACTGTGAAAGCCCAAGCAGAAATCACTTGTTGCATTGTGCGTATGACCAGTTTTCCACTCTGTGAGGGCAGTGAGATAGGCCGGCAGGTCTCTCCCACCATCCACACACCTCTCTGGTCCGTATAAGCCCACCTGGTTCTTGGATAATGCAGTTGGAAGGGAGAGCCTTAAGAGTGATCCTTCTGATTTCTTTTTCTTATTTATAAAGTGATGGTGGATGTTGATAGCTGGAGGATAGAGAGATTAACTTTTTTTAAAAAAATCAGAATGGAAGTGGCTGAATTTTCTCCTTGAATATATGGAGGAGTTTAAACATGTTACATATATAATAGGCAGTCTTTATACTAAAATAATTTATGATATAGTAGGAAAGACCACATTAGTATCACGATGCTACAAGAAAATATATGCTAAGAGGCACAAGATTAATGCAAACCAAACATGATAGATAGTGAGAGAAGGGTGAGGGGATGATGGGGTCATAGAGCAACCACAATGCATTTAGGGGACAGAGTCCATCCATAATGGAGCAGAGGATAAGCTGGTGAGATTGGACTCTTCTCAAGCATTAAATTGATGGTAATACCAGCTGAGAAAAGAAGACACACAACAGCTCTAGTAAACTTACTTGCGGAAGCAGTGAGCTGCTGTGAGCAGCCAAGTGTTACTGATGAGGCTGGCTCCACACTGATGTCCCGCCCCTTTGAGCTGCAGGCTGGCCTGCCATGGCCACTCCCCTTCCATAGCTGTTTCCATTCCTTGGACAATCCTTTCAGTAGAAGAGGATGCTGGTAATGGCATGTATGAAGAGGTCATCCTTATTCCACAGCCTGTCACAGAAATATATGTTAGGTTATTTTCATGAAAAGGAGGAGGGAGAAAAGCACATCCTGTCTTGCACTGGGTACAGATGCTTGGACCATCCATTGCACCTGCTATTCTTTAACCCATTCCAAGCACTCAGTCTCTGGGGTTATGCTGTAGGGGTCCTAATTCTCCTACTGAGATTCAGAAGAAATATTTACTAATATTTCAAGTCATCCAATCCAAGAATTAACTTCTGTCTCTACATAAAGCATATATAGATGAATGAATAGATAGATAATTGATTGAGCATCAAAAATGTATAGATCCTCTGCTAAGAGTTTTAGATACATTTACATCAAAACATTTTTCATATGGGAAAACTCAGCCTTGTAGTGAGAACATAAATTGCTGGAGGCCAGCCAGCTGGTAAGTGAAAGAGTTGAACATAAAATTAGAAGGATCGACGTCAAAGCTTGTATTCTTACTACCGAGAATAAGCCCAGAACTGTATGTAGGTCATGATTCTGCACTGACATGGATCTGTACACTATATTTGAAAAGCTTTGAATTTTAAGTCTTAAACAATAATGACTTTTTTGCCTTTCTAAAATTTTACAGACTACAGTTTTTAAAAAAGTTCTGATTCCCTGATAACAAATCCTCAATTTATTAGACTTCAAATCAAGTCTTAAATAAGACTTGAAAGTATATCAGTACACTTTATTAATATACCTTTTAATTATGTATATTTTTATTAATAATATAAGATTCTTCTAATAAAGGAGTTTTTTCAGAAACAGGTTAAAAAATAATTGCCTGAAACTGTATTTACAAATTAATCATAATTCCCTCAGAGTTAATTTAATAGATTCAGCTTAAAGTGGCCATCAAATTGAACAGAGTTTCTAGGTTAATATGGTGCCATAACAATAATGTGTAATACTTCCTCTCCAAACTTCTCCTTAAGATAAGAATAAAGGTAATAATAATAAAAATAATATCTATTAGTTATGAGCCAGGCTCTGTACAGTGTTACATATATTTTCCCTAATTTTCACAACAATTCTCTATGCTAGGTGTTATTAACTTCATATTGCAGATGAAAAATTTTAGTCTATGATATTGTTCATGTTCCTGAGGAAGGGGAAAAAATAAGAACAGAATCAGTCATCAAATTTACAGTGGAAGAACTTTTTTCCAGAATGAGAAAAAAATAATGTACAGATTGAAAATGCTCACTGTCCCAGCCAAAATTCAGTGGCAAATGCAACCATATCTAGAGCTCTTCACAAAAAAAACAAAAACAAAAAAACTTACAGAATAAAGATTTCCTACCTTTATCCAAGAACCAAAAAGATAACCTACATAAGAAGAAAAGTCACACCAGCCCTAGACTTCTGCTCTATAACAAAAACACTAGAAGAAAGTGGACTAATGTGTTTACAATTATTCAGGAAAGTTTATGGTCCAATAATCCTATAAAACATTGAGATAAAGGAATGGAAAGATTCCTGCAATTTCTCAGAAAATATACCATCTGTATGATTTTCTTGTTCAAAAATAACTTGAAGATAGGTTAACAAGCAAAAAGGTGTCTCTAAATCAAGGCTCAAGAATGAGAAATAGTAAAAGTATAACAGGAGACTTTAGTGGTGGGTAAATAATTATAACTTGGGATAAAATGGAACATGATATTTTGAAAAAGAATATTACTAGAGTAGGTAAAAATCAGTGATAAGTAAAATTGTGAAGTTATTTAATAAAGACTGGAAGATCTAGTGAAGTTGAGAAGAAAAATTTAGAATGTGAATTCTTAATTATGCATAGTTCTTACTTTAACCTTTAGTTTGATAACTAAGAAATAAAAGTTCATTTGTGGATTTAACAAACATAAAGGCAAGCAAGAAGATATAAACAACAAAATGTGTATTACAGAAAAAGACAGGTGCAATGGAAGAAAAATATTTACCAAAAACCAGAAAACAAATGAAAATAACAAATATATGAGCGTTAACTATATTGGGAAATATGTTAAATGCTGCATGTTACATATAGAGAATATTCATTGTTTTCCAGTGTCCTTACATTTTTAATAGACATATATTTGTCCACAAAAGACCATAAATATGTACAAAAGTGGGGTTGGAAAGAGTGCAGAAAATGTACATACCAGACATTTCAACAAAAATACAAGAAAATTGAAAAGTCTAAAAGGAAGAAGTCTAACTGATTAACACCTTAAATACACTCCTGAATTATGAGAGATATGCAAATATAAATATTTGAATAAAATATTAAAATAGAATGTTAAAAACGTGTCATAATATCAAGAATACTATGCAATCATTTTACGACTTACATTCTGTAAGTCACAAAACTAAAAATTGTATTTGATGTAAATTTATAAATTATGTGTCTTAAATATTAACAATAATAAAAGAATTAAAAGACTAAGTGGTTTAGAAACAGAATTAAAAGCTTGGTATTACTGTGGTGATTATTTTGCAACATAAACAAATATCAAATCATTATGTTGTACATCTGAAACTTATATAATGTTAAACCCATTATACTTCCTCAAAAAAACTTGGTAAATTCTACTTCTAACTTTCTGTGGCTTTTATTCATTTTCTTGGCTGTGAAATGGTCAGTTAAGTGTGAGCTTTGCGACTTACGGCTGTTGAGAAGATTTTGCATCTTTTTGCTGTCAATAGCTGGAATAAACAAAGCATAAATCAGTTGGTAGAAGAATATGTTCTTATTTTCATGTGATGTTCAAATGGTTACTGTAAGAAATACTTATTATCCATAGCATCCAAATTTCAAGGTATTTTTCATAACCAAGTAACATATAAATATCCCTCTTCTCTGATTTGGTCCAAAATGTATAATTTTACTTTAAAATAAAAAGAGAGCATTTTATTTTCTGATTTTTGCTAAGAAGTCAGAGAAAGAAATTAGGATTAGGAAAGAATGATAAAGATAAATGTCCCTGATTTCATTCTTTGGGAGCTCCAGTATAACTCAAGGAAGCAATCTCCAATTCCCGTCATAATCCGTGTTCACTGTATCAGGTGTACTGGCCTATGTGTGCTAGGCATATGCCTGGCAGCCATTGTTGATAGGGTAACTGTAGGGAGCTAAAGGCATCCCAGACCCCTCCCAGCCCAATTTCCAGGCCCTTGTCTACAAAGGGTGGGAATTCAGTAACTGCAGGTCGATGGCCTTCTCTCATGGAGGACTCTTCCTCATGGTGAATATGAGAAGACTGTAGCTCAGGCAGCAGGCACTGGAGGCTTGAAACTCTCATATACAGCCAAGCCCACAGTCTCTCCCTCCATTTTATGCCTCCCTGTGTGACATCTTTTTCCCTTCAAACATATCTTAGTGTTCGTTTAAGCTCAGTTTCATTGGATGTTGGGTGGTTTGGTGTTTGCTTTGTTTTATTTGTTAGAAAGAAAGTAGAAAAATATATAATGATTTTCTCAAGAATACTGACTTTCCCATGAGAGGGATATGAGCCCCAAATCCTATAAGAAGTTTCCTGGACATTTCACTTCTCTTTATTTAGTAAGAGCTATGTATGAGACAGAAGAAAATATATGCAGTAGAATTTTAGTTATTGGGGAGAGTCAGAAAATACAGGGTTTTTTTGATATTAAAACAACCTTTATAATAAAAAGTCAGTATACATCACTAAAAATGCTGAAAAATTACTTTTAACAATTATAAAATAAGGAACTCTACAATTTTAATGTCTTTTTTATAGTGAATATTTTACTTTAGCTCACATAATCATGCTTATATTTAGCTTATGTAATTGCCTTAGGGGCAATTATATTCTCAGGATCGAGATTTAGTTTGAGATTACCATTTATAGAGTGCTGGAAAATATCACATTTTCCTTTGGAATATAATTGATTAATAATAAAGGTGGATACCATACTCTTCACTATTTCGGATTCCTTCATTGAAGAAGACTATTGTGTGTGGGGATTCTATCTCAAAATGTATTCAAAGGATATTCCTGATTTCTAATGACAGAGAAATTAACTTTAGACAATCTGTTTCTTAAATTCATGGCGGCTGGGAGGGGAAAAGACTCTAGGTCCAAAGGGCAAGCCTCATTTTTTGATGTTAAGTCAGAAGTAACTGCACTTGGAAATACTTAATTGGGAGCAGTGAATAGAGCTGGAACACCTATTGCCTGTGAAACACATGCTAGAGTTTAGGGAGAGGTGTAAGAAAATAAAAAGACACAATCCCTGACCTTGGCACTTGAAGTCTTACTTGAAACACATTATTTTACTTTCTCTAATTGTGTGTTGGCACAGAAAAATAGAAAGGCCTCTCAGTTTGGATTCCAAGTAGCTGTGAGGTAGTTTTAGTTTCATAACCTTTTTAAACTTCATTTTCTTCCACTTTGAGGGGAAAATAAAATGACAACTTTCCTGAGTTTATGTTGTGAGGAATCAATGAGGAGATGGAAAAAAAAAACCTGTTTTAAATTGGAAATAATCTAGAAAACCTCTTTATAGTTCATGTCAGTGGTTCTTCCAACAGGGGTCAACCTTCATAAAGACGTCTGTTTCTTTGATACTATAGAAACTAACCCCCAGAACTGACCTGTAAAGACCCTGAGAGTCAGGGTACCTGTGCTTTAGTTCTGACCCCAGTGCTTGCTAGTCCCTTGTCTGACATCTTCCTTGAGTCTAGCTTCCTTAAAATGGTGAAAACAATACCTACCCTTTCATGCTTTGGAAAGATCCAACATGATAATTAATAGATGGGGGAAATTTTTAAAACCATAGCAATCCTCAAGTCAAATATGAAAAAAAATTATAAAACTAAACTTTGCCTTATGTGAATTTTCAATTTAGTTTTATTCCACACTGGTACATGTACATCAGGGGTGAATTCTTGAAATGAAAGAACACATCGACCTAAATTCTTATGAAAAATAAAGAGGACTGCAAAGGGAGGGAGCCACAAAGATGTAAAAGGACTTACATGTGAGTGTAAATGATGGTTTGTTTATAGTCAAAGGCAACTGTTTTGTCTTCAGACTTTGATATAAAATCCTTTCAATTTTTTTCTTGATTCGCTCAGCACTATCAGTAGATGGGTATCGAAACATGAGCACTATAAGAATATTCACACCATTTTCATCTGGTCTGAAGAGCAAAAAACGCAGATAAATAAAGATAATCACAATAAAGCCAGTTTCCAACCATTAACTACTTTTACATACTAAGATTCACACTAAATTTAAAGAAACATAATGAATGGCATATATATATCAAATTTCTAAATTATCTCTAGAAATATTGGCTAAGATTCACAGCTAGAAAAAATTGTTCTCTCCTCTTACTTAGCTCATAGTCCAGAGGAGGCTGTGGGAGGAGGAGCTGTTCATGAAATCATGCTTTACATGCACTTAAACGATTTGCTTTTTAAGGCATTCTGAGCCAGTGTTGTAACCAAGGTCATTATTCTTCAGTTGTGCTAAGGCTGAGACAAGATTTGTGTTCACCAAACCCGGTTGCCTTTGCCTCCTGAACAACAGCTAGATTTTACTTCCTATCCTCCCATGAGGTTTATTGAAACTCTCTAGTGAATTCTGGACAGCAGAATGTGGGCATAAATGATGTACCCCACTTTCTGGCCTTGCCCCTGAAGACCTTCTGTGCCAAACTCCACACTTGTACTCTTCCTTTATTTGCCAACCGGATGCAGAAGACCTGGTGGGCAGTTCCTTTCCACAACTCCAACCAGCACTCACATCCCCCACTGTCACTTCCAACTCCTTGGACTGTACCACAGAAATAAAGTCGACTTTTATTGTGTCAAGCAATTGGTATTTTGGGGTTTGGTAGTCAGTTAATATGTGTTTGATACATGGATGATTGGAGAAAGCAGTTGTAAAGGGAAATCATTTGATAAGTTCAGATATATAAAGTCACACTGTAATGTGTAGGTCTAGTTGCCTTTTGAGAATGAATTTAATTTGAAATATATAAAGAGAAGGAAGGAAGGAAGGAAAAAAAGAAAGGAGGAAGGAAGAGAGGAAGGGAAGAAGGGTAGGAGGAAGGAAAAGAAGGAAGAAACAAAAGTAGGCAGGAAGAGAGGGAAAGAAGAGGCACGGGCTCCTTAATCATATATCTGTATATATTTACTTTACCATCAAGAAGTAAAGCAGACAAATAAATATTATAGATATATGTATATCTGTATATTGAATGATATCCAAAAAAGTTTTAAAACTTCCATCAAAATAGAAAACAAGATATATTACTCCAATAAATGCCAAGCCTTTTGGACATTCTATAAACAGCATATTCAGGATGAATGCTAGTAATTTATTTTAGTCTCTGACAACAAGTGTATGTTCAATTTATGTATATTGCCCTTTATCAGAGCATAAACACGAGAAGGAATTAGAATTGATAATAAAAATGCAGTAGCATTAAAGGAAAACCTTACTGCAGAAAAAGTCATAGTCTGATTCTCGGGCAGGCTTAACGTGAGGACAATCAAAAATAACTGGCCTAAGTTCTACTTAGCCCCGAGTTTAAGGAGCAGGGTGTGTCAGCAGCACCATCCCTCCTCTTCCTGTATTTTTTTCTCTTGGAGAGTACCCTTTTTAAAAATCTAATAACTGACATTGTCTCTTGTCATAGAGCACTTCTGTCGTGAGTGGGAAGTGGCTAGGCAGCATAAGCTGGGCTGCTGAGGATTTATGAAACCTTTGTGTTCTTGCAGAGATTTGCTCAGGGATGCAGAGCAATCGTGATGATCAAATGCCTCTTTGCTGTACTGACTTGAAGTTGCAAACCAAATTTACATACCGTAATTTGATAACATGAGACTTGATAAACCGACCGTCTCCAGAACGTCGAAATATCCTAGACATCTGGATAGAAAACATTTTAAAAGTAAATATTAGTCTTAAGAAAAGTGTTTCTTCTCATCTTAGCTAGAGTCTTGAGGCAAAGACAAGGATTTCGGTTTATTCACAGGCTTGTGAAATGGTGATTTGCATTGGTAAGACTAAACTGGGTTCTAATCCTTATAAAATGAACAACCTTACCAAAATTGTTTGATTCTCCTAAACCTCTGTAAAATGGGATAGTGGCATTAACTGCTTCAGAGTTGTTTTAAAGAATAAGTGAAATAATGGATGTCATACATTTCACACCCTGCCTGGCATGTTAAAAACTATTGATAATGTTCCTTTCGGTTTATCTGTGCTGTTTTTTAAGGCAGCATTCCTCACTTTTCAGAAAACCCATCCTACATTTGCCTTATTCTTGAATATGGCATCTAGTCCACTATTGCTATCAACTTGTTGACGTCTTAAGTGATTATTCCATTGGGAGAGCACTTGACACACTGTGTAAACATCTGTGACTCTGACACCCTCACTTGGTAGTCATCTCTCTGGCAGGCAGAATGTTTCACCACACTCCATACTGTCATCATTCTATTACTCAGCTTTTCCAGTCTGAATCACTGAAGGATTTTGAATGTCCAGAGAACTGATTTCCTAAAGGGACCTGATTCCAAGAAGACTGCTGAGGCACAGTCTTAAGAGACAAAAGAAAAAAAAAAAGAAAAGAAAAGAAAAGAGAAAGCACTGGACTGAGAGTCAGAAGTCAGAAACTGCAGGTCCATACAGGTTTACTTCCATAGTATATCTTGCCCCCAAATTACTACATCCTCTGGGAAGACGGAATATTGCCTCCCTCTCCCTGACCCCTCTAGTGACAATGCTCAGTAGATTTTAGCTCCTAAATACTGAATCTACCTCCCATCCTTCAGTCCCACTGCTATGGTTGAAAATCGGCTCCTTCAAAACTTGTGCCTGGGCCTTTGCAGTGGTCCCCTCCCTGGCACGTGTATGTGGTTCTACTCTATCTTTCCTCCCCTTACGTGCTTCCCCACAACACAAGCAGTCAGGATGGTAGCTCTAAAGTACAAATCTGAGTATATTACACTCCTGCTTCAAACCCAATGTCTCTCTCTGTGTGAATTCCACAATTTTATCCCTTCATTGGCCTCACCTCACCCCTACCTTCAAGGCTAATTATCTTATCTTCTAAATTATCTACTCTTTCCTAACCCTGCTGGATTGGTTGACACCTCTACAACTTTGTACATTCATTTCCCTCTTCCTACAGTACACTTTTTTCTTGGGCAAATTTCTTCAATGACAATTCTCTTATTCTCCAATGACAGCTAAAGTTATCTTTGACTTGCCTTCCTCAGAGTTGAACACTTCTTTATTTGGGCCACCCCTGCATCTTGCACATGATTCTGTTGTAGCGATTATCACACTGGTGTACAGTTGTCGTTCCCACTCTGGACTGTGAGCTGTGTGACAGCAGGGAGTGTGTCTGATTCATCTTTGTATCCTCAGTGTTTAGCATATTGCCTTCCATAGGCAACACTCAGTGCATGTTTGACAGATAAATACATGAATGAATTAATGAGTAATTAAGAATCAACAATACGGTAAAGGGAAGAAGATAATGACGCATTGTTTTTGTTTTGTCTGTAAATCATGTTGCCAAGGGTAACTAGAAATCCATGGGAATCTAAAGCAAGATGGAAGCCTGGAGGTGACCTCAGTGGTGACCCCCCCACCATGGATGGTCATTCCAGGGGTTTGGATCAGTTCTGAGTTAAGTCACTTATGATTTCACTAAGCTTTTCTGAGTTCATTTTATTTCCATTTCTCAAGGAACAAGGAGAAAATCTGTTTTTAAGATCTCCAGCACTTAATATAAATGTCCCCTGAAATTCTGTGTACATAATAGCACTTTGGGAAAGGATCAGGATTCTGTCATATCAGAGTATAAAAAAAATCAAGAGTCTATTCAAACCAAAATATGATATTAATAAGACCATGCTTCCCTGAGGAGTCAACCTCTATTTAAAAAATGGGTAGATTCTGATACAGTACAGTATTGGTGTAACCACTAATAACAGCTTACACGTGTTAAGCCCATACTACATGGTAAGCATTGGACCAATTCCTTTGTCAACTTCATACCATCTCATGAAGAGAGTATTTTCTTTATTATCATCAGTTCCATTTTATAGATGAAGAAACTGAGGCTCAGAAACTTAACTCGTCTAAGGTGGCATAGGAAGTGGTGGATACTTGGCTCTAGAGCTTGTGTTCCTAAGTACATTAAGTGACACTGACAGCCCTGAGTTACTTACATGCCTGATGACAGATGTTTAGATTGTTGAGGGTAGACAGGTCTTGGGGCAGGAAACTCTTAAAGAAGGCCTCCAAATACCTTTTATTTCCTGAATCTAAACCTCATAAAAGATAACCACTTGGGAGGTTGCTTCCTTTTTGCTTCTAGCTAAATAGGGCTGAGGGGACTACTTCTCTTCAGACACATAATCCTTGTTGTAACCAGTTTCTGGAGAAGTTTAATTCGTGTTTATATTTTTCTACTGGGATCTCAGTAATGTTATAGTTCATCCAGATTACAAAAATTAATTGTACCCTTCCCATTTTATAGCCCAAATCTAAGAATAGATTATTTTACTAGAGATTATTCCATTTAAAACAAGATTGCGACTAAGCCCATGGTAAAATGAAAAATTAAAGGTTCACTTTAAAATCAGATACCAGTTGCAGTCCTTGGCTTGAACTCCAGCATCAAAAAACAAAATAACACATTTGAAACAATATGTATGGCTCTGACTAATAGTACACCCAGTTACTGTCTTTGGCAAATTTGAGCTTGTATGTTCCCTCTGGCTGGGAACTGCATGCAAATTAAGCCCTCATGGAGGATCAGTAGTTACTGGATGACAGCTAAGAAATCCCTTCTGGGTCCACCCAAGAAAGTAAGCCAGACAAGTTCTGCAGATTTCCTGCTCCTGTCGGGAATATGTACCAGCAGCGGGCAAATATACCTGAAAAAACCAGATTGCTTTTCTCTTTTCTCTCCAAGAAGGCTTCCTGCTAGCTCAAAGGGATTTTTACTTCCTCAAACCCCCTAAAATACTTATTGTTTGAGTCATATATTTGACAATTATATTCTGCAATGTGGCAACACTTATATTTATAAAATCTCATATGTCATGTCATCTTGTTATCTCAAGTTTCTTTTTGTATTATTTTACATGCATAAATTTCCATGTGTAAATCATATTATAGACTCCAGATAGGGAAAGGACTGTATTATGTAGACCTTGGCATTTTTCACAGTTTTGCACAAAGGAGGTGCACAACAATATTTTGATAAACTGATTAACTCTCCAGCTATGGTTAATCTTAAACAATGGTGTGAAGAAAAAAATGCTGGCTTTTGCATTGCTTCAAGACTTTTTGACTGTATCCTGTCACGTCCCCTTTTTCTCATGTATTTATTCATTCAACACAATTGATTAGGAATGTCCTATGTTTCAGGCACTGTGACAATACCTGATAAAGAGTATGAACAAAAAGTTGTGGTCCTTGGGCTCATAGAATAGAGAGACAGATGGTGATGAATAAAAAGAATTAAATACAAAATGCAACTAGTATGGGAAGGTATTATAGGATAATGGCCAGGGGTCTATAATTACTTCCAGGGGGGTAACATGACATCTGAAGGATCATAAGAAGTAAGCAACAAAAAGTAGGATCATGAGGAAATTCCAGGCAGAAGGAAGAGAATTTGTAGATAATCCCAAAGAGGACTGTTGTGGGCAGAGGACAGTAAGCAAGGAGGGGAGTATAGAAGTTGGAGAAATAGTCAGAGCCTCTAGATACTAGATGCCATAGCACTCCTCCTCTCAGTGTGACAACCAAAAAGTGTCCCCAGGAATTGCCAAATATCTTTTGGGAAACAAGATTGCCCTCAATTGAGAACCACTGGGCCAGATTATGGATCAAGAGAACTCAGCCAGAAGGGGAGTCCATCTGCTCTAAAAAAACTCCAGGAGAGACTCAGCACTTGGAAACATTAAATACAAAAAAGAAGAAGGGGTGAAAAGAGAAATTACAAAAGCTAGTCACATTTCTATACACTAGTAAAAACCAGTTAAAAAAGTGTACTTTGAAAAGATATCAGTTAACAATGACTGAGTACATACACACACGAACACCAAAAAAAACCAAATAACGACAACAATAAATCTAAAGAAAGGTTAACTGGACCTTTTAGAAAAACACTGTGGTATTATTGAAATACAGTAAATAAGTATAAGTAAGTGATGTCAATTATTTAGTTAAGTCAAAATCTCAATATGAAGTGTGTGTGTGTGCGTGTGTGTGTGTGTTACTTGGTATGGAAAAGAAAAAGAACAAGAATAATCACTATATTCCTGAAGAAGATGATGATAAATCCAGGTGTATGGGTTGAATGGTGGCCCCCAAAGATATGTCTAACTCTGGAAATACGTAAATGTGTCCTTACTTGACAGAGGGTCTTTGCAGATGTAGTTAAGATGAAAACATTGTGGAGAAATCATCCAGAAACACCCTGAATCCAATTATAAGTGCCCTCCTCAGAGCAGAGAAGCACAAAAACACAGAGGAGGAGGCCAGATGAAGATGGAGACAGAGATTAGATTTATGTAGTCACTGTCATGAAATGCCTGAAGCTACTGGAAGCTGGAAGAGGCAAAGAGGGGTTCTTCCCTAGAGCCTCCCAAGGCTGCTAACATCTTGATTTCAGATTTCTGGTCTCCATAACTGTGAGGAAATAAATTTCTGTTGTTTTAGCTTGCTAATTTTTGGTAATTTGCTACAGAAGCACTAGGAAACTAATACAACATGTATCAACACATTTCAAACTGTAGAGGTTGAAGACTTGTGATATCAACACAGTGAAAAGCAAGCTGAGCAATGGAACAGATTAGAGAGCCCAGTAACATCCCACGTTGTACATGGAAATTGGAATTTGGGCGGTGATGGCATGGCAGATTAGCCAGGAAAGGACTGACTGTTCAATCAGTGGCGCTCAAAGAAATGCTTATTTGCATAGGGGAAAAAATGAAATTAAATGCCTAACTCAAAAACACTATCACGACTGGTGGTCATGCAGATGTCTACAAACCCCTTGGAAAACCACTGATCATAATCTAAAGTTGAGTCTGAGTATAGCCTGTGACCCAGGAAACTCTGTGCTTGGTTTATGATCTAGAGAGGCTCTAGCACATGGAATAGGAGGCATGTAAGGATATGCATTACCTGCATTGTTCATAAGTATAAGAAGTAAAAACATTCCAAATGTTTGCAATCATAAAATGAATTAAGTGGTATATTCTTTCTAGGGCATTCTACACAGAAGTGAAAATAAATGAGCCTAGAGCTGCATGCAACAAAATGAAAAATTCGTGAAAAACACAATGTTGAGTGAAAGAATAAATTCATAGAAGGATATAATATATTTCCATTTACATAAAGAGAGTCAAATTGCACAATATACTATTTTCTGTACAATTAGTCAAACTGAAGTTTTCACTGTGTTTGGCAAAACAAATTAAACAGAAAGTAAGGATTTAAAAAATGAACGAAAGGAAAAAATACAAAATACCAAGACACATCATTACAAAATTTTAGAAGACTAAAAAGTAGAGTATAAAGTGTCTAGAGAAAGAACAGATCACCTAAAAACATACTTTCTCCTCAGCCACATGTAACAGAGTAATAAAAATGAAGCAAGGCCTTGGATGGTCTGATGAGAAATTATTTTTAATTTGAAGTTTTACATTCAAACTATCAGCTGAATGGAATACAGAATAAAGGATTCTCTTGGCATAAGTAAGTCAGAAATATTACTTCTCATGCTCTTTTTCTTACGGAAGGTACTTGAGTACATAACCCACCAACAACATCAAGGAAAACATGGGATGCAAGAAGTACTGGGTCTCACACACCAGAGCAGTCCTGTTATGACCCACATTTATCTCTGTGAAGGGGTAGAAAGCAACCAATTCAAACTAAAGCAGGGAGCACAAAGTTTTAAGAAAGAAGAATTAAAAAAATAAAGAAATATTGAGACCTTGGAAATATCTGAAGATACTATAAAATGGCTTAAAAAAAGAGTGAGTCTATCTATTCAAACTTGTTTCTTGGCGCATTATTCCTTGAATGGCCCAAGAAGTGCAGTAACAAATAAAAAGTGTTGGTGAAGATGTGGAGAAAAGGGAACTTTCATACATTGTTGGTGGGAATGTGAATTGATCCTCTACACTCTAGAAAATAGTACAGAGGTTCCTCAAAAAATTAAAACTAGAGCTACCATATGATCTAGCAATTCCACTTCTGGTATTTATTTGAAAAAAATGAAAACATTAACTCAAAAAGATATCTTTACCCCCATGCTCACTGCTGCAGTATTTACAACAGCCATGACATGCAAGCAAACCTAAGTGTTCACTGATGAATGAATGGGTAAAGAAAGTGTGACATATACATACAGTGGAATATTATTCAGCCATAAAAAGAATGAAATCTTGTCATTTGTGACAACATTGATGGACCATGAGGGCATTATGCTAAGTGAAGTAAGTCAGACAGAGAAAGATAAATACCATTTAATCTCACTTGTTTGGAACCTTAATGAGCAAACAAACAAAGGAAAAAACCCAAACTCACAGATAGAGAACAGATTGGTTGGTGGTTGCCAGAGATGAGGGGTGGGAGATAGGCAAAAAGGTGAAGGTGGTCAAAAGGTACTAACTTCCAATTATGGAGTAAATGAGACCTGGGATGTAATGTATAACATAATGACTATAGTTAATAATACTCTATTGTACATTTGAAAGTTGTCAAGGGAGTAATCTTAAAAGTTTTCACTATACAAAAAATTATATAAAACTATGTGTTGTTGCATATTAACTAGACTTATGGTGGTGATCATTTTTCAGTACATAAAAATATTGAACATTATGTTGTAAAACTGAAACTAATATAATGTTATCTATCAATTATATTTCAATTTAAAAATAAAATAATCTAAACATAATTCTGAATAAAGCTACCTCCCAATAAAAAGAAAAAAAGGAAAGAACTATGGCAACAGACTTGTAAAAAATACTATTCTGTTAAATGACAAACACCATTTAAATAGCTAAGGAAATGAAAATACTCTGCTGGTTTTCAACATTTAGAATCAACTTGTATAGTGATAAATAGCCAAATAAAATGCATATGCCCTTCTACGTTGTTAATAATTCAGAGAAAGGAGAGTGCAGTGAGTAAAGAGTGGGAGTGCTTAGCTCCTCATCCTTTAATTGAGGTAGTGTCAGTAGCTAATCATAAAGAATCACACTAATTCACTCCCTTTTCTATAGACCCATTTCTTCTTTGTTCCAGAATAACTCCTAAGCTTAAAAAAGTACACTCTAGGCTAACACCCTGGGTTCTGCTAAAGAAATCTGTGGTCTCCATAGACATGATTTTCATTGAACAGAAAATGAAAGACTGTTCTAGTTGAGTTTCTGCTATGATACGTAAGGATTTAACTTGCCTAATATACTTTTAAAAATTAGAAATGCCTTGATAAGTGCCTCAGTTTTCAAGGAAAACCAAAATATTTGAGGGGCATGACTAAGTTTGAGATTGATAAGAATCAGAGCACACATCCTTGTATGTGACCCTTTATGTGCTTTTAAAAGTAAAATAAACAAAATGATAAGGCAAAGATAGCAATCATATATTCTTATGTTAAAATGTTTCAGGAAAATGAACCAAGAAAGAAAATCAAGAGTTTAAAAATAGAAAGAATATCTGTTTCAGCCAGTAATTTCCTCCGGTACTAATTAGTTGCCTACTCTAATCTACATACATTAAATGTACATGACATTATCCTAAATATTTTACATACATTAAGTTATTTCATCCTCACAGCCATATGACCTACATACTATATTATTATCCTCATTTTACAGAAGAAGAAATCGAGCTTGGAGCAGCTAAGTTCCTACAACAACCACAAAGTAAGGCAGAAAAATAACATTCATAAACTTTCAAAGTTTCTATTGGACTTACCATTCTCTCAATCTGATGACTTCTTTCCATAAACTCTCTTGAGGTTCTCATTCCATAATTTTCTTTGTATTTTATATTTGTAACTTTAAAAGAGGCAAGATAATAGAATGACTTATCATCTGAAAGGTAAAAATAAAATATCTATGCTTAGATATTATCAGTACTTGTCCCCCATCTCCAGGAAATAGGTTTACTATAATGCAGCTTATTTCTTCTTAGTACAAAATACATTATAGTCAGTTTTCAAATATTTTATGATTTCATTATTGCACCCAGCTAAAGTAGAAAATTCAGATCTCAAAGTATACTTTCAGAACACTCATTTATAGTGCTTACCCACATAGAAATTTTTATAGAATTAGATAAACAACATACAATGAAAAGTCACATATTGAAGGCAATTGCTTACAGTCATGTAAAAATGATCAATTTCCTTAAAGAATTATAATATAGATATATCATAGTTAAACTGTATTATGAAGGTACATTGAACAAGGTATCACTTTTTTCTATGCTACTGATAAGCTTAGTTAGATAGAAACCTGTATTTATTGTTTTCACTTTCTTTTTGCCCATTCAGTTCTCAAGTCTCTGTAATTTACTCCTAACACACTACTGAAGCTGCCATTGTCAACAACAACGGTTGTCATAACTAATAGCCACCTTTGCTTTGCTTTTTTTTTTTTTAAATCATCTTGATTTCTTTGTGGTCTTAATCATGTTCCTTGAAATCTAGTCTTTAGTTTTATGAAGCCATTTTATAATTTTCTTCCTTCCTCCTGGTCACTCCTCAGTTACTTTGGAGGACTCTTTATTTCTACATCTATCCTTAGCCATTCAATGACCTAAAGTTGGCCTGGTCATGTTAAATAATTTCTTAGGTTTATCCTAACTATAATGCCCTCAACCACAAACGATTTGTTGATGTTAAAAGGTAAACTGAGGCATGTTTGGATTTTCAAGACTTTATTTGAGCATACATAGATTCAGATCTGGCAGCACCAAACCAAAAGTGGGTTAGGAGCACTTCACCAACAGGAGCTAGGGGAGATAACTAGTCAGGTTTATAATAAAGTAAAAACTGGTCACTTATAATTATTGAAATCCTTAGGATAAAAATAACTTCATCAAACACACTTCAATCCTGGAGATGTAAATTTTACCCTTAAGTTTGCTAAAATCCTTACTTCTGTTTTGGTTATTTCACATATTTCATTCTTTTTAACTTCCTCCTTTTCAGATCCATTTATTTCTGTTCTTTAATATTAGTATTTTAAAAATAAATTTTCTTCTTCTTGGTGTTATTCTAGTTACTACCATGTGTGTTTTTTTGTTCTGTTTTGTTTGCTGACTTTATTTCTTTATGCTATAAAAAAAGTACATTACTTTTCTGAAATGTGTGTCATCTTAGTTGCTTCTGTCTTACCTCTTCTACTTGTTTATCATCTGAGAGAGACTATCTTCTCTTTTGTTTTACTAAATTGCCATCCTTTTCAGGCTAATCTCAATGAGCTTCATGAAAAGTCCATGTGATCAATTTATTAAGTTCTTGATTGTTAACCTCTGTATTAGTTTCCTTTTGTTGCTATAACCAATCACCACCAATTCAGTGCATTAAAACAACACAAATTTATTCTCTCACAGTTCTGAAGGTTAAAAGTCTGAAATGAGTTTTATAGGGCTAAAATCAAGACCTGTTTTTTCTGAAGGATCTAAGGGGAGAATATTTTTCCTGGCCTTTTTTGGCTTCTAGAGGCTGTCCTCATCCTTAGCCTATGCTGAGGCATCACATTGTTTGCTTGCTTCTTGTCACTATGTAGTCTTCTTCCTTTGACCTTTTTGCCTCTCTTTTATAGACACTGGGATTACATTTAGGGCCTACCTGGAAAATCCAGAAAGATCTCTCTTCGAAATCTTTAATGTAATCACGCCTGGAAAGTCCCTTTTGACATATAAGGGAAAACTCATAGGTTACAAAGATGCAGGCACATGTCTTGGGAGTGTGGGAACGTTATTCAGCCTAACACAACCTCTATGATATTTTAAAAATATTTTTAAACCATTATTTTTAATATCAGTTTACTTTTTTCTTTTTTGAACACACGCAGTATTGAAGATAAAGGGATTTTAAACACAAAACTACTTCACTACCTTTTAACCCAAAGAAAATATTAACAAGAAAGATACACCTGCAGGGGTTAATGTGGTTTATCCTTTTATTTCACGAGAGTCTAAGAAATAGGTATCATCAATCCCCCGGTAAAGTGGATAGCAAGGTAAACTGAGCATGTTGGACAATATTTCATTTTTTCCTGGGAAGTCTTTCAAGTATGGTTTTACTGTTGAGTCATGGGATTCTATAAAATTCTAAGAAAAGTCTCAGTCACATGTGATTATAAATACACATACCAATGACAAAGGTAACTGACCTTGGTTGGTTGTCATTTGGTTGAACTGTGGTCCTGACTATCCATTTTTGCACATAATGCTGAATTAATTCTGAGTTTTCTCTTCTCCCCCCAGTCATGAAACAATCTCTTTTTCCTTCAAAAATAATGTTTAATCTTTAGCCCTTTAAAGATTTCTTTTAAGATAACTTTTCTCATATCAGCTTTTCTTGGGGAAATTTATTAATATATTGATTTTTAAAAAAGTATATTAAACTCAACAATGACATCTTTATTCTAAAGATAATCTTTTCATTCTTTCTCTTTTTAAATATACATCTCTTTTACATGTGTCTATCTATATAATAGTGCATATTGCAAGATTCAGTGGCTGGAAATAAGCACCACAGGGCTCAATATATGAGCAAACTAAAATTTAACATCAATAAAGAGTTAGTCATTAGAATGCTAATAGCATGCAAATAACATTTTTTATACAACAGAGATTTTTACGATGTTAAGTCATGGAGCACTCAGGCAATAGAAATGTGACCTGGATACTTACCCTCAACAACAAAATGAGTAACAATGCCAGTTGCGATTCCTATGATTGCTACAATTGCCACAGTGTAAAGAGCTAGCCTTATTGGGTCCCAAAATTGTTGTTTTCTTTGATATTCAACTTGTGGGTAATCAGCTTCTGAAAATTCAACTGGTCTGTGATAATGGAAAGAAAAACATTAAGACAAATTTCAGTATGGTTCTACTCTGTGTTCACTTGCTCTTTTCCTCTATGAGAATAGTTTTTACTGTTAATTAATAATAAGATACTTAGATTTTTAAAGAACACAAGGTTTTAATGTGTATACCTTCCCCCAACACCTTAATCACAGTGTAAGTTTTAGTTAAAACTCTCCTGATGTTGACATTCAAGTGAGGATATCTTCCTGCTACATTTTGTCTGACATATAGGCAATGTGAATTTTGAGTGGTGAGGTATAAAGACTCACTTAATAAAAAGGTAATTTATAAATAACATTTTCGTATTTTAATAAGGGACTTTTTAGCAATAAAGTTATATAATTCATCAGTTTTACTTGATTAAATGTAGAAGATTTTAATATGTATAATTTTTTAAAGACCTTAAAAATTTCTTAATGGCTTGTTCTTAAAGTAGCAACATTAATCTTAAAGTCCTGAACTGATTCCTCACATTTTTATTAGCACCTCCCAGTGAAACCACAAATTGTGAATTGTACTTGATAAGACTCCAGTCCCCATGACTGGATGCTTTTCCATGTGACACTTACCTGTCCCAACTCATGTACTACCTCCCCACGTAAAATATCTTAAACCATTTAAATTATCTTCCTCCAATCTGAGAGCTGGTATTTATTTACTTCGTTTTCTGAATCCCCAAATAGGATTCAATATTTAATATTTGCAAATGAGATATTTTTGTAAAAGTTTTTACGTTTTAATTTTATCTAGCAAATATTTATTTAAATTTTACTCATTAAATGAGATAATCTTGAGCATAGTATCTACCATATTATGATAATGCTTCAGAAACTATCCTAGAGCCAAAGAGGTATAAAGATTCTAAAATACACTCTTTGCCTCCAGGACACTCACACTTTAAAAGGGGATACAGACACAGAAACAAGTAATTAATATAGTGTGAAATGTGCCAAAATAGAACTTTGTACAAGAAGAGAAAACAATTAACCTCTTGGAAGGCTGTGTCAGGAATTTTATCAAGAAAACAACACAATTAAAACTTTGAGTGAGAGAAGTTCTCCAGGTATAAAAAAGGAGAAAAGAACAGAAAAATAGCATGTGCAAACAAACAAACAAAAAACCTCAAAAAATCTAAAAGTGTGAAACAGCATTTATCCCTAATAATTAATACTGGGGAAAATATACACGTAAAATGCGGCTTTTGCCCTCAAAGAATTTATGGTCTCCCAAAGTATATCCATGATTGCAAGTCTTTCACAGTATTGCTATGCTAGAAAGAGGATATGGTAAGGCTGGTGGGCTGGACAAGCTTATGAGGAGTCTTATAACTCAAAGGAAAGAGCTTGAAATTGACTCTGCAGGGGGTGGGCAACCAATGAAAGTTTTAATTAGGCTAGAATTTAGAACAATCACAGAGGTGTGAATGAGAATTAGAGCAAGAGTGCAGCTAGGAAGACCAGTTTAGAAGTAATTTTGAAGGTCCAGGAGAGACAGGGTGAGGGCCTGAACTAAGGCTGAGGCAGTGGGGTGGAGAGGAGGAGATGATTTAGCTCTAGTCCTGGAGCTTTGTTCCCGGCTTAGCTGTGAGACAAGGAAAAGATTAATGGCTCCTTTGTTTCCATGTTCATGTAATGTGTCTCCAGTTAAGATGCTGAAAATTAAATGAAGAGAAAATGTTTCCAACATAGACGTCAAAGTTGTTAATAATGAGCAGTGTGCTGTCTTCACACTTGGTCTGAGCCAAGTGGAAAGTATCCATTTTTTATATCTTCCCGTTGACTCATTTTATTTTAATTGTGTCACTAACACCTGTTTGCATGACTCTAATAAAAGTAGCTATTCAAGTTGGTACCACACAACCCAGAAAAAAACAAAAAAAAGTTACTTATATTCCCATGTACAATGCCCTCCTCCTAATTCACAACTGAAGTCTCCATTTCCAAAATCCAGGCATTAAGTAGTCTTGATTATTTAGTGTATGGATATTTTCGTTGCTGTAGGTTTTTTCTTTTTAATTCACTTCCTTTCCCCCTAAGTTTCGTCAGTTTGGTTTCAGTATCCTGAGCCCTTCAATAAGCAAGAAATGACAAAAATCAAATTCTCTCACATTTATGGGAAGGATGTTATATTACATCATGATAACACTGTATCATGGTAAAGGAGATTTTTAAAAATCATAGCCATATTTAATTTTAAAATGAGTTTTGTCTGGTAATCTGCTACTCTCAGTCTGATATAACTGTAATATTGACTTTATCTCATGTCAAAGTTGAAATAAGTTTTGCCAAAAACTCATTTCTGTATCTTGAAGTAGAGTTGTAGGGAACAATATGCAGGTACCAGCTAACTGCAAAGGAAGTGATGTTTCCCTTAGATGGGAAAAAAGGTCATAAAAACCTAACAAAGTACTCAGAAAATTTAAAGTAATTTGTTAGTTAGGCTGTTGTGAAATGTCTGTGATGAGCATAATAGATAAAACACATTCAAAGCAGTGTTAAGTGTGCAATGAACTTTGAGAACTTGGCTATGATAGATTAGAAATATCTTTTTAATGTACAATTGATTCAGACTTTGAAAAAAGATTATTTTAATTTGATCACACTTAAAATCCCTTTATATATTTCTATATGTTTCTTCTGATTTGTACATTATAATTATTTATTCATTTAATCTGAATATGAGTCTAATGATAAATGGAACTTTTGATAAAAGCCTTTTATGCTAACTAGTATTGCATCTGTTTAAAAGAGAGAATTAAGCGTAAACTTGTTCTTTAAAAAAAGTCCATTAAAATGAACAAAATAAAGGAACTAAAGTCTTTCAGTAATTTGAATAAAAATAAAACTAGAGTGGTTACACAAATGAAGTACCCATGTAAACATTATTAGAAAAAGCATGAAATTCAGCATCAGAAATCCAAAGTTCAAGTCTTTGGTCATATATTAACCTTTTTATCTTGATGTATCTGATTTTAAGAATCCCTTGCTGATTAAATTAGGGTGATAATATCCCCCCCCAACTTTCAAAGAGGTTGTGAAGACTTTAAGTTATGTATGAGCTATTTCATAATTTCTGAATAACTATATGAATAGAAATTGTCAGAAGCCATAAGCTTCTTTGAGAAAAATAAGATTATTCTACTGCTCTGTATCTAACCATAACTAGCATGATTACTGACATAAATATTGTTGCTCTTTGAATGAATGAATGAATGATGAATGAAAGAATTACACTCTTAGATTCTACATCTAGAAAAATAATTTGCATACAAAAGCTAAAAAATTCTAAAATAAAAGTATTATTATCAATACTTACCAATTATTTTATAAACACCAACCATATTTTAGGCACTAATAATTATTGAATACACAGTGAATAAAATGAAAATATATGATCCTTGCTGTTGTAGTGTTTGTAGTCTAGAAGGAGAGAAAGATAAAACTAGTAAGCATAGAGAGCCTTAAAGTTGTGATAATAGCTAAGAAGAATATGAATAAGATGACTGTGACTGAAAATAAGAGTATATAGACGGGGCGGGGAGAGGGAAACTACTTGAAAGAGGGAGTAAGGGAGACCTCTTTGGGAAGATAGTATTTATGCTGAGACGTGACTACGAGGAGATCTTCCACGTGTAGAATTGTTGCAAGTCTGTTTCTGGTGGATAGAAAGTGTGCGAAGTGCCTGCATTAGAAAATAACTTGGAGTTGGAATTATTGGCCATTAATCTTATCAACTTGGCCATTAAAATTATTATGGAGAAGCAATTATAAACCAATGAACATTTCCTGGCTTTAAATATTGTTAATAAAAGAAACATTTCAGTTTCTTTAGCAGAAGAAATTCCTTTTATATTACTGCAGAGGTAACCCCTGTTTATATTTTCCTGTCTTAGCCTATGCTGCTATTTCATTCTTATGACTTAACTCAGCTAGATATAGTAGACAAGCTACATTATCAGAGAGCTAAAAGATAACATGTAGAAAAAAAAAACTCTGTCTTACACCTTTCTTTCTAGACAGTCTCACAAATGTTTTGATCAAGAGAGCAAATATAACCTCTGTGACTGCCAACCACCCCCCAAAATGCCACCTGTGTAGATTAGCAATTAAGCCCAAGAGTTATATCCTGTTTTAGAGGCAGCTCTTGGGTGATAATCACTATAATCATGCCTAAATAAACTGGTGAGAAAGCTTGCCCCTTCCCAATCACCAGTTGTAACAAGCTGTATAATTAGTGTATCAGAGATAGCTGATGATTGGATGTATGACAGTTGCTTATTAGAGAGAGCTTATAGCTAGTTCAGTCTTGAACTTTTAAGAAGTTTATTTAAGCAATTGAAACAGACCTGCTTTTCCATAGTTTCCTTTATAGAACTTTTCTCAAAATGGAGGCTTTTATGACAAAATTAATTGATTTTCTAACGAGTTATTCAAGTAGCACTGTGCAGAAGTAGGCCACCTTCATTATATATTACATTAAACGGCGTGTCTTTTATGTCAGGCACATTGGGACAATTGTTATATAATTAAGACATATTCTAGCCCCTCAAGTCTCAACGTAGGTAAATCTTTTAGATTCTTGATTTAATGTGAGAATCCATGGAATAAAAGTTGTTCAAAATCCAATGAAATATGAAGTTACATGGAAAAGTCATAGTAATTTTGACCAGATTAAAGAACAATGAGTTACAAATAAGTCATGATAATGAAGATGTGTAAGATAGCCTATTAGTGCCTAAGTTATTATTTCAGAATTTTTCAAAGTTAATCCATTTGTTTCCTTTTAAAGAGTTAAATTGAAATATTTGTAAGCATACAAGGTTCAGGTGGATTGTGCAAGTCGCAAGAGGACACTCACGATGAGAGAGATATCCCCAGGCTAGAGTAAAACTTCATTAATCACTAACATCACTGCCAGGTGTTCTCTGGATGGTAAAGATTTGTCAGATGACAAAAGGGTTACATTTAACATTTATATTTAGGATTGCTTTTGTACCTGTCTTTTTTTTCTTGATATGACCTAAGCCACTAATTTGAGATACTTTATAGCATGTGGTTTGGCAAAGTACTCTGCCCTTTAAAAAATTTAATCCCATGGTTTAATTTATTCAGCTAAAAAATGGGGATATGAACCAGCTCTTTACTGAAATATAAGTGCTGGCATCACTTTTCCCATTTCTAGATTTAATAATACAATCAGTGTGTGTATGATTTTCTAAGGTTGTATCACCAGAAAACATCTATGCTATTACTGAGTAATTATTTGTTGGTTTAGTGTCGACTGACTGCTTCACATCTTCTCTGAGCTACTTGTAATACACGACTTTCCAGGGAAAATACATACATTTATATTTCACATTTAGTTTGTAATAATAGAGACATTTAAGATATGTAAACTATAGTATTTTATTTGTGGATTTAGAGGAAAAGCTTGTTCTAAGCCTTTTAAACTCGAATATTGTCTACTTTCTCTGAACTCCAAATAGGTTATAAGTTTTTCCAGTACTTTTCTCTCCCAAAGTCTTACTTCGTGACTATGAGTTCATAGTAAAGGCTCCCAAACTACATATTAATAATTAGACTTGGTTTATTCATGTAAAATATGTCAAGTGTTTTCAGGTAAAGGTCTCTAGTACTGAACTTGGAATATATCCAAAGGCACATGAGGCATGATCTGGTTGGCAGGATTGTTACATGTCCTTTTGTTACAGTTATTTCAGTTCTTTTTAAGAACCTTTATTATGTGCCTAATATATTCCAAACACTGGGGATAAAAAAATTTAAAAACAAAATCACAACAATATAGACTTTATATTCAAAGGGTTTATGGTACAGTAGAAAGGAATAAAATAATAAAATCATTTAGTGTCATAGGAAAATCATAAACTTACCAAGTATTGTGATAAGAAAACATACAGGATTGAACACTAAAAGTTGTTTGAGAAAGGAACAGAAATGGGTACAGGAAGGAGTTCTCAGATAATATGACAGCTGAGCCAGCCCTTGAAGAATAAAGGGAGTTCTCCAGCATGGGATACTGGTTAAATACATCCTGCCCCTTGTACTCCTTGCTTACAAGCAGAACAATTTCTCATTATCATGAAAGCACCTTTTAAAACAGAAATATGACCATAGAATTTATTCGGAAGTGAAAGAAAACTCCCTGATTAGTAGCATTTTCCACTACCACTTCAAGGAAAAATTAATGAAATTGACAAAAGAAATAATTCACATTATTTCAGATAAAAGGTGAGAAGAAGTAAAAAGAGTTTAAGAATATCTGGGAAGCCATTTTAATGGTTTAAACAGTTTAATTTACTTAGGCTTATAACAATGCAATACTTTGGGAGATTTCTTCCTATGGGAAGACTGTTGGCAATACTAGAAAACATGGGTCAGAAACATTGGCAAAATGATAGGTAGTAAAAAAAAAAAAGAAGAAGAAGAACTGATTGTATTGTTGCAGCACTTAAATGATCCAGCTACCTAAGTAGTGACACTGGTATATTCATGACAAGGCAAAATCTGCTCTGGACTTCATAAGAATTTCAAAGATAAACAAATCAAAAGACTCTGGCAAGAAATTGTCCTTAGTTTTGTCGAAAAGACACACATGGTCATATTCTGTAAATGCCATGATAAATAAGTGACTGCAGAAGCACAAGGAACTGATGAAGTGGTGGAAAAATCGGGGAATTTCAAGCATGAGTTAGTCATCAAAATTTGCTTCCCTATCAGCCAGATATGACTGGTTTGGCAGGCACTGGAGAAGGCAAAGCTGCAGAGTGTGGGCAGAAATTGCACAGCATCCTGTTCCTTTACTAGAATGTGTAATAGCTCTATAGGTGGGGTGGGGGTGGGGGGAGGCAGGATGTTAGTCTTGTTAATTCTTATTTATCTAGTACAATATAATATGGAAGTATGTAAAACATTTCAGGATATCAGTGACAAAAATCTCATGTGTTTTCCAAAAATTCCTTAAACATCTTTTAAGACCTTTGAGTTCTAGATCTGGCATAAGATCTTTACCCCTTTATAGCTGACCTTCAAAATAATGATCGCTATCATGTAAGCACCCAGAAGCAACCTCCTCCCATGCTATGACATCAGCAAGGTCAGCTCTGCCTCTGAAAGCAGCTCCACAAACAACAATATTTAGTAATTTAATTTAATTCTTGCAAATATGAGTAACATTTCTATGGTTTCCCCATATCCTTAAAAAATATGGCAGACATTTCAAGATCATTTATTTTCTGGTTGACTACAAAAGTTGCATTAGAACGATCACATTTTCTGCCTCAAGAAGACTTTCTGATTACTATGATTATCAAACATACTGTTAATAAGACACCTGATTTTATTCGTTGATTCAATGTATGTTCATTGAGCACCTACTTATTTCAGACACTATTTTATATAGTAGGGATATAGCAGGACTGAGAATATGTTCTCTGCCTTCACATCTCCTGAGGGGAAGACAGCAAGAAATAAATCTATACATAAATGTAAAGTGTCAGGTAAGAGGATAGAGAATGAATGGAGGTGGGTTGAGATTAGAGATCAGGGGAGACCTTTTTGCAAAGGTGACATCTAAGCAGAGATATGCACAAAGTGAAGGCTGGAATCATTCATAGATCCAAGCGACACACAAATTCTTTAGCGTGACCTTGATGGAGCCCTTGGCATCCTGATCTCCCATACAGCACCTTCTCATCTCACATTTGATTCACCAGCCTTTACCTGCTATACACCCAGGAGGGCCTTATCACTTTTCAAGTGTCACCTCTATAAAGTCTGTTCAACATAGGAAAATCCTATAAGAAAGGAACCAGTAGACATGTAGCAGATATAAACATGAGCCATTTATTCCCTGCTGTGCCAGGACTTAGAAGAACTAGGAAAGTCTGGGATCTAAAGAAATAGTCTTAGAGGGATCTCCTTTCTCTGAGACTGTTGTAGACACAAGTGTATTTATACATCTGAGAGTAGGAATTTGAAGACTCCTTTCTTGGTTTTATCCGGGAAGCCAAATAGAATCTCAAAATTCATAGTTAAACATGTTATAATTAACCCACTTAAATCACCAGTGCTATAATCTCCTTTATCGTATCACTACTATAATGTTGGCCAGCCTATCCTTGAAATCCTTCCTTCCTAACTTCCCAAGGAAACTCCTTTCACCTTTGAATAACCTGATGGTGGTTTTAAAGAATGCATTCCTAAACTTTATATCCATTACGCGAGTTATATTTCCTTAGGATCACACAAAATGGATCTAATCCTTCTGTCACATGTAATTCATTCAACAAGTTCTGGTTGAAAACCTAGAGCGTGCCCAGCACTGTTATAGGCACTGGTATTCACTGATCAACAAACCTAGGTCCCTGCTGTTACATGAATTAAAATCAGGTAAACATATCCAATTCTTTTCACCAGTGAGCCAAATCCCCTCACTGCCTTGGGGAAACAATTAGGGACATATTGAGAAAAAATGTCCCAAACATCTTTCAACAATTGAGAAATATTAATAGGAATCATTTAACAGATGAATATAAATGATGAAAGCGCAGCTCCCTGAGAATTTTCTAAGTATGCTTTTTACATTCAGAATTGAAGGCTTTGGCCTTGTTTTCAAATCAACCAACTCAAAATTAGAAAGAGACCCAAGAGTTTATGTTAAATAAAGTTGTATATTAATTTGACTCAGCAACACAAAGGAAAGGAGGATGAGTTGGCCAAGGGTTTAAGTACAAAATAAGTTATTTTGTGAAGACTGTATAAACATTTTTAATAAAGTGTGACCAATATTATTGAAATCTTTATAATCACTCTTCTATGACTTCTCTTTAGGCATATTTCTATGTTTGTCCTTAACGTTATAAAATGTTACCAGGAAACGCTGTACAATTAATTTGAACTTGATGACGTGAATCCATTTATATAGCTGATGCCATCAAGATGAGAATTTAAATACATGACTATTCTTGATACCAAAGAAATGTGAATAACCAGCTTAAGTTATACTCCTCCATGTACAGCATCAATATTTATGTGCTAATCAGGTGTTCTCAGGACAGCAGCCCTAAGGGGAATTCTTTTTATACTTTACACATGTCTTAACACACTTGTACTCAACTTGCAGCATAGATACAAATTAGATATTCTGTCTGGGCACAGTCCTCTCTACTTCTTGCCAAAAAGCATTCATTTCTGGGAATGCTGATGCTTAGTAGTACTTCTTTAATGACACAAGTTACCTGAGGTTAACAGCCTTCCTTAAAACACACACAAACACAGTGACACACACATGTTAATGTAGAGAAGCAGCAACAGAAAACTAACACAATATTCATTCACTGTAAATGAAATTTTGAGTACACAAAGGAACCTTTTTGAACCTCAGCAATATCCACAGACTCAGAAACTTCCTCCCCAGTGTTTTGCCTTGAATATGAGACACAGTGGAATTAAATCACCAGCAATGAACTATCTTTTATTATGGTCTGCTCTATGGTCAGTCGAAAGACATAAAGTTTGTTTTGAGTTGAGATGAAGTATAATCCCATAGTGATTAAAAGCACCCTAAGGAGTCCAGCTGATCCCTTTTAAATTCCCACTGTAATGCTTAACAGCTGTGTGACTTTAGGCATGATGTGTAACTTCTCTGTGCTTTAATTTTTTTAATCAGCGAAATGGATATAATTGTATCTAATTCATAGGTTTCTTATGAAAATAAAGTGAGATAATGTATGTAAAATGCCATAAGTACTATAAAGGTTTTTGCTGTTATTAAAATGCCACTAACTGATCTTTATAAAAATCCATTGTTTTCCCAGGAATAACTGAATTCAATTGTCTTTCCTCTTTTTCTCTGTAGCCATTTTATTCTGGTTCTCACTTCAATAGAATATATTTTCCACTCTTATCTGACTTTCTTGCCTTGAAAATAAAATGGTTCTAGTAGAAGTCCAACGATGGGAATGAAGACTAACAACTCTTCAGTCATTTGTCAAAGACATGGTATTAAGCCCCCTCAGAATAATCAAGGCGCTGTGCATTTTGATCCCATTTTTCTTTTATGCCTTATTAAGGTTGAAGCTCACCAGTTAGAGGTGGTTTCTATATAAATTCTGTATTGTATTAAGCATGACGCTGACATAATTGAACCCCAGCACCATAACCCCAGAACCCAGCTCTTCTCCTCATTTTACCTTGTTTGCCTAGTCTGCTTCTTACAGCTGAAGCTTACACATCTGCCATCACAATTTTCACTCATCTCAGTTCAGTATTTCTGAAATTATTCTTTCTCTTACATTGACTCTCTGAATAAACACTTTCTCTTTATAAAATTTTTATGACTATTATAACCACTCAGACATTCTTGCTTGCTATATTACGAGGCCATGAAATAGATTGCCTAAAACTTGCCCATGGCAGTAGGTTCTACTATTTATTGTTAGCTTTAAGACTTTTTGATAACTTTCAGTTCCATATCTAAAAAAATAGGGGCTTTACTGACATTAATGACTCTAATATTCTGGACTGTATTATGAGAAAATATAAATTAAGTGCTGAGCATAGTGCCTGACAGATAATAAGCAGTCAATGAAAGGAAGGTATTATAATTATTATTTATCAACTTGAAACTGTAATTTATTCAATGGTACCACAAATGCCATCATCGGGGAAGCATATTTGTGTGATTTCCACTTTGGAACCTCTCCTCGTCAATCATGGTGCTGAACAGTTGATACATTTTATCTCAAATTCATCCAACAATTTTGTCATATTATTAAAATTAACTAAGACTTAGATTAATTTGGGCAAGGTAAGATTGACAAGAATTGGGACAAGAATTTAAATTTAGGACTGTGATTCTAAATCTCAAATCATTTCTGTGTCCTACATATCTTGTCCTTTGATAATTAACCCAAAAATAAACCCAAAGATTTGGGTTAAGTCCTACTTCAGTGTGTCCTAACTGAACTATCACAGTGGAGTCTTAGCTAGTCTCCTTGTTTTCACTTTTTCTCCCCAGCAATCTAACACCAGTGAACAGAAATATTTTGGAAAGCCCTTTTCTGATGGTGTTTCTTTTGCTTAAATGTCTTCAGCTGCCTGCTGTCCACTGAATCAAGGCTAGACATTCACTCATAGGTCTAAACCTACCTTTTCAGCCAGTTGATGGCTATTTTCATTAAAGTTCCCAGTAGTTTGCCTACTGGACTAACTTTGATCCCTTGAACATGCTCCCACACTTTAATGACTCTGCTCAAGCTGTGGCCTCCATCAGTGATACTCTTTCCTACCTCTTCGCCACACCCAAATCCTATCCACCCTTCAAGATCCAACTCAACTATTTTGTTTCCATGGAAGTTTTCTGAATCTCTAGCTAAAAGTGATCCCTATTTTCATACTTCCAAACGTCTTCAGGGTTAATAGTTCTCTATTACACGTTGTGCTCTCCCTACTGCACGTTTGTTTCCATAGTGTCCTATACTTCTCCAACTTTAAGTTAATAATAAACAATCAAATATTATTTGTATCGATTTTAATGTCTTTTTCACCCTGCTAGGCTGAAAATCTTGTAAGGCATGAATAGTACCTATCTTGTTCATTGTTGTAGCTCCTGTGTCTAGCACAGTGCCGTATACAATAGTTGTTCAATAAACATTTTTGAGTAGGTATGTATATACTACATTCTACTTTATTTAATTACCTGCATCCTCTCCTAGGTTATGATTTTCTAAGAGCAGATACTGTGACATTCTTCTTTATATCACTCACTGAGTTCATAAATATGTGCTAAGTACATTAATAAATCTTCCCTTTACAAAGTTTGCTCTATAGAAAATAAAATTTCAGAATATTTATATTTTTAATACTATGCACTAAGTTAAATATTATACAGCTATATTCTTATACTTTAAAGAAAATTAACCTAGATGACTGCTTCTAGATAATAAACTGGGGTTGCACCGGTCAATATTTTATGAAATACTGTTTGCTGCGAATTTACAAATGCCAATAGGAATAACAGATAATCCCAGGAATTAGACCATAATGGAATAAAGGTTTGCAGTTGCATAAGCATGTTGATTTGTATAAAAACCAACTCAGAAAGTCTCAGTCAAATTCTTCTAATCTTGCTGAAGTTTTACTTTGAATAAACTTTTTTTTAAATTAAGAAGTTTGTTTTCTTAAACAGTTAAGAAATAATTTAGTCCCATCCTTACCACTACGTTAAATTTACATGCATGAGAGCTATCTTGGTGGCCTAGTTCTAGATATTATGTATATGTATAATTACATTTTCAAAAATTACATAATTCAAGCTATCTTATTTCTCAGTTATGTTGGCCTGGCAATATTCTACTCTGATAATTAAAAAACTTTGTCTACATTTTTGCATTGAAGAGTTCTTCTTTTGCTTATTTGCTTGAAATAGTCCTCCCCAGATATTTACAGGTCTCACTTTAAGGACTCTCTGATTATATTAAAATAGCCCATCTCACTTTCTATCCTTTTATTCTTTTTCATTAGTCTTTGTTGCATTTAATCATTACCAAAATTATGATATATATTTGCTTAATTTCCATATCCTCCATTAAAATATATTGATACCAGACAATGATAGACATCAATTAACTATTTGATGAATAAGTGAACTTAACATTTAACTTAACAGTTGCTTCCTATAAAGAATCATTTATTGCTCTTCCAGTATTTTATAACATAAACCTGTTTATCAGGTTGAACAGCAAATTTGTGTCAAAGATACGTTAAGTTGTTTGCAATTATTTTTCAAATATTCATACAGCTAAACAAGAGACACGTAGCTGCATAGTATGAATTTCTTAAGGTAAGACATTCTGTCTCATTGACTTAAAACTCATTGTTTTTGTCGTTGAACACAGTGAATCAGCATCCAAGGGAAATAACTGCCCTACTAAATTTACACAGACATATATTTTAACTCTAAAAATTTAACTGGAAGCAGTTCATAGAGTACCTACATCACAACCTTTAGTTGGCACTGGAATAATCCCAATGAGTGGTAGTCACAACACATGAAAGGCTCCTTCACAGGGAGACCTTTCCAACATAGCTTTGGTCACCATTCATTTGCATTTAAATTTTTAAAAATCTAGTGTAAAGGGTAAATAAGACTGGTAATAAAACTATTGCATTGATGAGCATTTTAGTAAAATTTCTGATACAGTAAATTATTAGTTTGAAATAACATTGAACATATTGAAAACTCATTCTTTCAAAACCTATTCTATAGACTTAGAATAATTATTAAAGGGGTAATGTCACTTCAGTCTGTTTCAGAAACACTTCCATTTCATTATTAAAAACAGAGTCATGGCAATGTAATGATCAGATGTTGTAGCAACTTTTGATATTTAAAAGAAGTCTGTGTACCTAGAAATTACATATTTAACAAAGCACACACACATTTGAGTATTGACCTGAATGCTTTCTCCTAAGATTTGGATCAAAGCAAAGATGTCTGCTATCATCACTTCCATTCATACTGGAAGTCCTAAACAGTTCAGTAAAGCAAGAAAAAGAAATTAAGAACATATAGAATGAAAAGGAATAAACTGCCTTTATTAACATATTATATAGAAAATCTCTATCAATCTGAAAGGTACTATGATGTAAACTTACAGAGGCCACAGGATAGCACATTACATATGAAAATCAACGTGCATTTCCATATATTAGCATTGAACAAATGAATATTGAAATTATAAACAGTACAGTTATACCTTGGAGATATTACAGGTTCAGTTCCAGATGACTGCAATAAAGCAAATATCGCAGTAAAGTCACACAACTTTTTTGGTTTCTCAGTGCATATGAAAGCTATGTTGACACTATACTGTAGTCTATTAAGTATGCAATAGTATTGTGACGAAAAAAATAACATATCTTAATTGAAAAATATTTTATTGCTAAAAAATGCTAACCATCATATTAACCTTCAGTGAGTTGTAATCTTTTTGCTGACACATCATTTTGCCTTGGTATTGATGACTGCTGACTGATCAGGGTAGTGGTTGCTGAAGGCTGGGGTGGCTGAGGCCATGTCTTAAAATAAGACAACAATGAAGTTTGTCACACTGACTCTTTCTTTGACAAATGATTTCTCTGTAGTATGCAATGTGGTTTGATAGCATTTTACTCACAGTAGATCTTTCAAAGCTGGAGTCAGTCCTCTCAAACCCTGCCTTTGCTCTATCACCTGTTTGTGTAACATTGTAAGTCCTTTGTTGTCATTTCAACAATCTTCATGGCATCTTCAACAGGTGTAGTTTCCATGTCAAGAAACCACTTTCTTTACCCCTCCATAAAAAGGAACTCTTCGTCTGTTAAAGTTTTATCCTGAGATTGCCGCAATTCAATCACATCTTCAGGATCCACTTATGATTCTAGTTCTCTTTGCTGTTTCCACCGCATCTGCAGTTCCTTCCTCCAGTGAGGTCTTGAACCCCTCAAAGTGATCCATGTGGTTTGGAATCAGTTCTTCAAAGCTCCCATTAATGTTGGTATTATGACCTCTTTTCATGAATCACAAATATTCTTAATAGTATCTAGAATGGTGAATCCTTTCCAGAAGGTTTTTAATTTACTTTGTTATCAGAGGAATCACTATCTATGGCAGTGATAGCCTTACAAAATGGATTTCTTAAATAATAAGGCTTGAAAGTTGAAATTACTCCTTGATCCATGAGCTGAAGAATGGATACTGTGTTAATAAATGATAATAAAATAAAATGTGTTAATAATAATAAATTTTACTCATCAGTGCTCTTGAATGACTGATGCCTTGTCAATGAGCAGTAATATTTTGAAAGGGATCTTTTTTCTGAGCAGTAGATCTCAACAGTGGGCTTAAAATATTCAGTAAACCATATTGTAAACAGATATGCTGTTACCCCGGCTTTGTTCTTTCATTTATAGAGCACAGACAGAGAAGATATAGCATGATTCTTAAGGGCTCTAGAATTTTTGGAATGGTTAATGAGCATTGGCTTCAATTTAGAGTCACCAGCTGCATTAGTCCCTAAAAAGAGACTCAGTCTGTCCTCCGAATCTTTGAAGTCAGGAATTGACTTCTCTCTAGCTATGAAAGTTCTAGATGGCATCTTGTTCCAATATAAGGCAATTGCATCTATATTGAAAATCTGTGGTTTAGTGTAGTCACCTTCATGAATTATTTTAGAGCCTCTAGGTAATCTGCTACAGCTTCTACATCAGCACTTGCTGCTTCACTCTGCACCTTTATGTTCTAGAGACAGATTCTTTTCTTAAACCTCATAAGTCAACATCTGCTAGCTTCAAACTTTTCTTCTGTAGCTTCCTCACCTCTCTCCAGCCTTCATAGAATTAAAGAGAGTTAGGGCCTTGTCCTGGATTAGACTTTGGCCTAAGGGAATGTTGTGGCTGGTTTGATCTTCTATCCAGACCAGTAAAGCTTTCTTTGTATCAGCGATAAGGCTGTTTTGCTTTCTTATCGTTTGTGTGTTCACTGGAATAGCACTTTAAGTTTCCTCCAAGAACTGTTCCTTTACATTCACAACTTGGCTAGCTGGTGTAAGAGGCCTAGCTTTCAGCATGTCTCAGCTTTCGACATGCCTTCCTCACTAAGCTTCATTATTTCTAGCTTTTTATTTAAAATGAGAGACATGCAACTCTTCCCTTTACTTGAATACTTAGAAGCTATTGTAGGGTTACTAACTGGCCTAATTTCAATATTGTTGTGTTTCAGGGAATAGGGAAGCCTGAGGAAAAGGAGAGAGAAGGGGAAACAGCCAGTCAATGGAGCAGTCAGAACACACAAAGCATTTATCAGCCAAGCTCTCTGTCTTACATGGGCACAGTTCATGGTGCCTCAGAACAATTACAATAGTAACATCCAAGGTCACTGATCACAAACCACCATGACACATATAATAATAATGAAAAGTTTGAAATATTGTGGGTACTAGCAATGTGACAGTGAGACATGAAGTGAGCAAATGCTGTTGGAACATGGCACCAATAGACTTGCTAGAATCAAGATTGCCACAAAGCTTCAATTTGTAAAACGGTATCTGCCAAACACAATATAATGAAGTGAAATAAAATGAGATATGCCTGTACTATATATAATAGCATTAACAGCCATGAAAATTATAGCCATTATCTTGTAATAACTTTTAATGAGATATAATTTGTAAAAATACTGAATCACTATGCTGTACATCAGAAACTAATATAATATTGTCAACCAAGTATATACTTCAATAAAAATTTTAAATGAAAACAGTAGAGTAGGGAATCAGGGAAGGTCAAGTCAATAAGCAACCAGTGTTCTTTTTTTAAAAATTTTTTATTGAAGTGTAGTTGATTTACAATGTTAGTTTCAGATATAAAGCAAAGTGATTCAGTTATACATACAGATACATATTTATATTTTCTTTTCAGATTCTCTTTCATTATATGTTATCACAAGAAACGGAATACAGTTCTCTGTGCTATACAGTAGGTCCTTGTTGTTTATCTATTTTATATATAGTAATGTGTATCTTAATCCCCAAGCTCTTAATTTCTCTCTCCTCATCCTTTCCCCTTTGGTAACCATAGTTTGTTTTCTATGTCCATGAGTCTGTTTTTGGTTTGTAAATAGAATGTGTTTCTTTTTTTTTTTTAGATTCCACGTATGTGATACCATATGATATCTATCTTTCTCTGTTTGACTTACTTCACTCTATGATAATCTCCAGGTCCATCCATGTTGCTGCAAGTGGCATTATTTCATTCTTTTTTATAGCTGAGTAATTTCCCATTATATATAAGTATAATATCTTATCTATCTATCTATCTATCTATCTATCTATCTATCTATCTATATATCACATCTTCTTTATCCAGTCATCTGTTGATGGACATTTAGGTTGTTTCCATGTCTTGTCTATTATAAATAGTGAGCAGCCAGTGTTCTTTACTTAGCTTTCTGTTTGATTGACTGGTGTAAAGGTCTGTATTTCAGTGGTATTTTGCAATCCAGTTCAGAGGGAGGAGCTGTGATTAAGATATAAATGTCCTAGATAAGGAAGATCAACAGTGTTCTCATCTACAATATAATCTACATGTTAAATAAACAAAATTAACATGCCCCAGAATCTTTCTGTCACATTTCTGAAAGGTCATCTGTGAAAGAGGTAATGGGTAGGTTAGAGTGTTGCATACGAAGACATTTTAGAGCTTCTCATTCTTGGAATTTTCCCCTCAAATGCTGAGCTGCCTTATCATTGACAAATGACCTAAAAATATACAACCCAAATGCTATTTCATTAGATATAATTTTTTCAAGTAGCTATTTTTAATTTTTTTAAGTTCTAGGAATATATTAAGTGGTTAATTGATAATTATTTGCCATAGAAAATTCATATAATACCCAGAAGTTTAAAAAGATATACTTCATAGCTATGAAATTACAAAGAATGATTAAATTTTATCTTCTGAGCTTTTAAAGAAAACTGACAAACTGTGTGTATAACTTAAACAATGTAAGTACCAAATTTTGTCTTTGTAAGAATGATCAGAGTTCTGTTGTTGAATTTCATATGCTGATAGATCCTACTTTTATTTTCATAAATAGATTTGCTTCTATATTTGCATAAAAATTCATTAATTAACTTATTATAATATTATATCTGACTATAGAGAAAACTCTGAAAAGGAATTATATCCAGGGAAAAAAAGCTTATTGCATAGCTATATGCATAATAATAGTCATATTTCATTAAGTATATCTGCAGCATTTGAAATCTAGTTTCCATGTAGTTTCTCCTATGTAATTAAGCAGTTATGCATTATAAATGTAACATTAGCATTAGCAAATGCAACATGAATCAAAGAAAATACAATTCTAATATGGAGAATCCATTTTAAATAATGTTTATTTCACTTATTCTAATGAATGGAAAACATGTAATTAAAGTAGATAATCCGGTTTCAAGCATCTAGAACAAATCTTAGTACATAGCCTGTTGAATGAAAGTTAATCTCATTTAAAATTTATTAGATCACTTCCAGAAAGACAATGTTGTATAGAGTAACTTTTATCCTCATTAGTTTAGAGATATGCACATTAGTACTCTTGATTACTAATCCACTTAAAAAATTGGGAAGAATTAAACTTTTTTTTTTTTAAATTTGAGGGAATGTAGATTGATGCTTAAATCTGAACTCTGGCTTACAAATATCAGCAGTAGTACCTGACTCAGCTTATTCGAGTAAGGTAAGAATATACTAACAGCTGGCCTTACTATGTCCCTTGATAATAAACTGCAGCTCTACATCAGCCATCCAAATTTCCAACTAATGGAGGGTCCTGAGAGAGTCAAGACAAAGAGATCCCCACAACACAAATAGATATACATAACACTATTAAAAAATCTGAAGTCCATAAATTTGTGAATGAGTAAGCTCTTGGCTAATAAGTCATATCTTCCATATTGACATAGAGCAGTTATGAGGAATATTTAATATTCTTTTAAAAGCTGTTGTCAGTGAGAAGGAGATGGCAGTTGACCAGCTAAATAAATTCAAACAAAGAGAAATGAATGGTTTTACCAACTTAAAAGAAATATTAAATACTCACTTAATTTTTGCTGTTCTTATTGGGCCAAAGGGTAAAGAACATAGGAACAGTCCTAAGCAAGAAGCAGTTGCCCCCAAAAAGATTAGTCATAAAAGGCAAGGGATCTAAGTCTGCTTTCCTTCAAAGAGAAAAAAAAATTTAGGACATATTTCTTGAGTTAACTTAACTGAAAATGTGAAAAGGTGAAGGTACTTGTCTCAAGCATTTTATCCCATGAGTTAATATGTTCTTAAAAGTGATATGATACATAAGTAAAGAAAAAATGAATTGATCTTTCCTCTACCTTACCAATAACAGAAATGGTGAACAGTACCACCTAAAGCAACTGAAGTTTGAGATTAGAAATAAAGGTATAAACAGAGGGTAGTAACCACCAAGAAGAAAGATGACTATGGAAGGATGAATGATAAAAGGGAAAAGAGGTAGTAGGGTCATAATGCCTCACTGACTTAGTAGACAGGAGAGCTAAGATACCTTTCAAGGTGGTATCTATGCTAATATTTCAAGCTCAATCCTTAACAGGCCCCTACAACTTATTCAGGTCTATACATATGGCTGAAATCATGAGTTCAGTGTGAAAGTATGTGTGAAAGTACCAGTGAGTTCAGTATGGGAGTAACATAACTGACTTGATTGTTAAATCTATTTTTAAAAACATTTAACAAAGATGCAACTGTCAGTTCTTACTTTGTATAGCTTCTCTTATGATTTGACACTGCCATATTATACAAAGGCCTCATTCACTTTAGGTCCTTCTGCCTATTCAAGTTTAGTTGATTATGAGAAGAAGCAGGGCAGAGCAAGTACAAAAATTTGTCAATAGGTGTGAGAAGGGGAGATACAAGACTTAAGGCAACTATTTCACATTTTGTAGATTAAATGATTATCTGGGCTATTTTCCCTTTTTTGTTTACCATAGGTTCTAGACAAACCTTACACTCTGTTTTGCACTAGATTTTACTTTTTCTATTTTCAGACCTTAATTCTTGCCAACTTGCTCATTTTATCTCACCTGTGGAGATGTGTGGCTCAAGAGTATTTGACATTCTAGTATTTAAGCCAGTATTTTTTAGGTAGTATGAAGGATTTTTCAAACATTGCCGTGATAGTTTATAAAAGCTTTTAAAGTTGCATTTAGTCATTCCATTTACTACATTCTAGGATAAGTAAAACAAGACCTGGAATAGATTAGACAAATTTTAACCATAAGAAATTTCTGGTATTCAGTCATTTTTAACCTATAAAAAGGGCAATTTCATATGGTTTCCACTAGTAGATCATACTACTGTACATTTTCTAATTTATATTTTAGATTAATTCATTTTTTATTTTGTATAAAATACCTAAAATGTGGGCTGCTCTCTTCACCCAATGATAATACAAATTGTTGAATGACTCAAAGTGCCCTGTTTTCAATTCTGAGCAGTAATAAACAATTAATTATAAAGTCTTAAGAACTTTATAAAATAATTTAAAGAAAAGTCAGTACATTTTAAATGCTGGCAACTACAGGAAATCAGTTAAGAGTCAGAGTTTAGTCTTATACACTATTAGAAGAAAATATATTGTACAGAATCTAAAACAACAAACGCAAACATTTCTGATTTGTCTTTGAATTGGCTTTTGAAGCTGGATTTTGAATATTAAGCTTCCTGAAATGCTAAAGGTTCAAATGCCTTACAATAAATAATGAGACCATATAATGATTACATGATTCAAGAGTATGAAAAACTTTCTCATTCCTAAATATTTACCCATTACTCTAACCCAAACCCATAGAATTCCAATGACACAATATCCTTTTCAAAGACTACTGCAAATAACTGCCCAATGCAACACAGACTTGTCTTCTTGGTCAAGATATTGGTTTCCGTGTTGTCTTCCTACATTTGTTGAATAATTTTGAGAGATCCAATTTAGATCTTTACAAGGCTTCTTTAAGCACAATAGGAATTTTTTTTCAATATTTATTGTTTTCAAAATGTACTTCACAAATTTAGCTTTCATTTATCTAAATATACACAAAAGTCGACTGTAGAGTGTTATCGTATGAATTGAAAATCTATTTTTTAAAAGAGCTGGCAATTATTATCATCAGCATTATCATCAAATCCAGGAATTATAAGATAAATGAAGTGATTAGAGAAAATTATTGGAAAAAAATACAAAACCTTTACCTCAACTTTATCCGGTCTCCTCTTTTAGATTGTGAACACCATAAAAGGAGAGAATATGTTTGTTTCATTCATATATGTGTCTATGTGTGCATTTGTTTATGTGCATGTGGTATGTGTATGTATCTACACATGATACATATGCACAACACATATCATGTATATATAATGTAAATAGTGTATGCAGATATGCACATACAGCATGTATATATAGTGTACCACTAGTACACTATAAGCTAAAATCATAAGTATTTGTTGAATTACCAAATAAATGCAACTATAAAATCTATTCCATAAGCATGTGTCTGATGCTTTCCCGTCTTCAACAGTAAATCCTCATTAGCACCAACAACGTAAGTTTTCTTGGAATGAATTCTTTTTATTGTTCAGCTTTTTATTTACCTTCTGAATTAGTATATCTCAAGTATCTCATAGCTCTTCTTGAATAAATATATAATGAAAAGCAAATTTGAAATTTTTGTTTACTCCTGGCCTTTCCTACATTCTTAGTATCTGTTCTTTGACTTTAGATGTATGTAAGTCACCACATTGTAGACTATTAACAGTCTACAATGGGCCAAGCAATGTGTTTGTCACTGGGAATACAGACAGCTCTGTTTAACTAAGGAGACATGATTGTAAACAAATAATCATACAGAGAAGTGCAAAAGGAGGAAGTATATACCATATATTATGCAAGTTTAGATAGGATTGCTGTGCTTCAGGAGTAAATAAGGTGTAAGACACAATGGCAGGAAGGCTATAGGGTCTCACCTAATGTGAGAAGGAACACTGATTATTGGCAGGAGAAACAACATGCCCATAGATGGTCTCCTTGGCACTCCTTTCATTTAGTTCTGCAACTGTACCAAAAAGATAGTAGAACCACACTGCTTTGGTGTTCTACTGTAACATTTCTAAATTGCAAATGTCATCATTTCTTTCTCTTATTTCAGTCTTTACTCAACTCTTCAATAAAGTTCAAAGATTTTAATCTGGTATAAAAGGCCCTTCATAGTCTGACTAATCAGTTTCATTTGATAACTTCCAGCATCTATTTGTGAGTGTATGTCAAGTCTTGGGTTTTTACAAGGGCTGTGTTCTCTCATCCCAGAAATACCTCCTTCTTTCTCCTACAGCTAATTCTTACTTGATTTTAAAAAGAAAACTCAATCACTGTATACTCAGAGAAGCTTTTATGAGGTTGACTGGGAACCCCCATAATACCTTGTTTATACTTTTTTAAAAAACATTTATCAGATTACGCCATCAGTGTGTGGCATGTTGATTTGCCTCTTGCCTCTAAGCCTACTTGCCAGTAACATCTCTTATCCCTGTCTCACTTGTAGACACACCGGATATAGGGACTAGGGAAAAAATAATCAGCACTCTAGGATAATTTAAGTGGTTCTCTAAGGCCTTCAGAAGGTTAACATTCTCCATATTAATTAGCTATTAACTTTTTGAAATCATAGAATTTAAGTATTCAAAAAGACTTTACGGCTATGTAATGGGGTGTTTTTAAAAATATTTTTGACCATGACCCATGTAAGAAATGTTCTACATCACAATGGGGTGTGATACACAATCATATATTTAAAATAACAGCTCCACAATATAATACACTTACTATATATGATATAGTAAAACAATATATCAGATATTATTTATTTTTTAATACAACAAAGAAAAAAATCAAAGTGAACTTACTACCAAAATACTCAAATTATGAATCAATAAACCAAAAATAGCTTCATGCTTATCCACAAAAAATATTTCAAGTCCCATTAATAGTGATAGCACTCTACCCATCTATTTTAGTGTAAACTCTCCCTATAGTTTATGGATAAAAGTGAGGTCTTGAGAGGTAAGTGACTTTTCCAGACAAATAAGCACAAAGCTGGATCTAGAACACATCTAAAGTTCATGCTAGTATTCTTTCCACCACATCAATGACAAAGAACTTCTGCTAAGAAGCCATCATATATTTAGCTTATTCACTCTTTGAGAGACTAGATCCCTTGCACAAAATACCTTTACAAATGAATTAAATGAACCACTGCCTAACCTTCTTATCTTACTTCTATGGCACAATTTGTATTTTTAGAATTCTGTCTAAAATATCTGTGTTGAAAATAATACTGATCTGGGATCCCAATTAGAAAGATACTTTAAATCCCCAGAACAATAAGCTCTGGATCAAAGCTGATGAGGCTTCAATACAGAAGTTTCATGTCTGCAACAATACTTTCAGATTGGAAAAGTGAGTGAGTAGAACAAGGCCAAAAATTGGGAAGAAGAGAACCAGGCTGATAGAAAAGCTATACCACAGACTTCTGGAAAAAAAAAAAAAAAAAAGAATGAGAGAACTTCAAGCCCTTTGCTAATTTTTTAAAACTGAAATTGTTAACATATATTTATAGGAAGCTTGTTAAATATCAAAGTAAGTTTTTTCTCCTGTACATTTTGTCTTATCCTAACTTTATCTTGGTAAATAAGAAATACACTTTTTCATATTTAATAAGAAATACAGAGGATATGCTACATCATGCTGTTGTGAAAGGGTCCACTGGGATAAGCTAAATGAATGAAATGGACAGTCTTCCTCAGGCTCGTGCTATTATTTAACAGTAAATTAGGGAGGGCAAGAACACTCATTGTTTCAGTATTAATGCCTACAGGCTTAAAGTACTATATTTAATTGAAGACAAAAATCAAATGATTGCACAATTATAATTATCACAAAATCATGATTAAGTTTGAAACATTAGTCAGTGCAGAACATTTAGGAAATTGGTGTCTGTAGAGAGATTAAGAACCTCTGAGAAGCAAGGTTAGACTAAATAGGAATTTGAACTAAATCACTCTCATCAAATATCAGTTATTCATTTCTGAGTCTGTAAAAAACAATAGCCTGAAGTTACCTAAACATAAATATAAATACAATTTATTTACCTTAAATTCATTAATTAATTATTTTGGAGTTCAATTATTTCAAATGTCATATAGAGTCTGGATTTTGTTAATTCAATAATTTTTAATTTCATCATTTCATTCATATGATAGATGCAATAATCCTATTGCTATGATACTTTATATTATTTAGAGTTAAAGAAATAAAAACTCTAATAGACTCTCATCTTACATTTATATTTCAACTTTTTCCAGAATATACTTCAATGAGCAAAGTAAGACAAAAATTTATACCAAGCTATTGATCATTCTAAAGAAACTAAATAAACCATATTAAATATTTTAATTTTGAAGCATAGATTTTTCTAAATGTTTATGTGTAATATAATATATTACTGCACGTTATTTCTATTTCTACCATTTAGAAAGAAAAGACCACCTTTGTTTAAAAAAATTCTTAACGTTTAAAGACAACAACAAAAGAAAACTTTAACACAAAATACAATAACACACATGAGAAATTCTTATTTTTAAAGCAGTCTCCACCTGCCAACATCTGTCCTGCCTGTCTCAGGAATCATAAACCTCTATCACCACTGGTAACTTTGACCAAGAAAAGCTGAGTACTTACCCGTACATCATGGACCCAGAACTGGGGCACCTTCTATTCAGGCACCATCTGATCTTTATCAGCCAGGTCAGAGCTGGGAGGCTGGAAAATAATGAGAGTCATTGGCAACAAGAAAAGAAACAAGTCTGACTGGTTTAATGACCGAGGTCTGCAGCCTGGAAATAGCCTGATAAGAATATGATCAACTTTGTGCCTGCTGGTTCCGCAGGTGGAGGAATTGTCAATACCTTTGTAGAGAAGCTCCAAGCAGAGAGGGCAGACCACATGCAACTGGTGATGATTCAGAGGGCCACACTTTTCCGATTGGGAAGGTATGATCAGCATTGAGGTGTGGCCTCAATTTGTTTTAAAAAAAATAAACCAGCAAAACATTAGAGTACATTGGGTGCTCTGTACTTCATTAAAATGATTATATCTTCTCCCCTTTGAGGGAATCATCAGGTGTGGCGATGTGGAACAGACCTGGGCTCTGTGCCAAGATGCTTGTCTTTGCTTCGGTGGTATGATAATGGGCTTGCTGTTTAGCTCATTGGGATTTATTTTCCTCATAAGTAAAGTGTTGGGACTGCATTACCTTTTCTAATACTGTCCATTTGAGCTCTAAAGATAACAGATTTTATTGATATAATTTATTTACCACCAAAAAGATCCAAAAAAATTTTAAAAAAACTTTTTCTCCTTTCTTATCATTAGGAATAGTTTAGTCTATTTTAGTGCATGTGAATTCCTCAATATTTATAAATAGTCACTTTAGATAATTCATCCACAGAGCTTTTAATCTGAATACATGAACTTGTAATGAAGATAAGTAAAGTTGCAGGAAGAATATTACAATTTTAAGAGCTGTTTTTAAAGGATCAGAGCCAGGAGATATTAAAGGGGAAAAAAAAGATTTAAACATGCATCTTTGTTATTCATACAGAATACATTTATCTAAGATGCTACAAATAACAATATGAATCTTATCTTAACACTATCATTATAATATTCCACTAAGACATTAATATAAAATACATTTCCCATGACATTTTACAAATAGAAGAACTGAGGTAGATTGTCAGTTTGTATAGTTATAAACAATGTGACAAAGAGACATGTGACAATATAATTTTGAGAAGGAATAAAGAATTCTGAATAAATAGTTCACAGGAACTTATCAAGTCACTTTAACTATATTGAAAATTATAGCTTAACTTAGGAATAATAACTTTCATTCTCTGGGGATGTGATTTTTTCCAAAAGGAAAAATTTTTTAAATCTAACAAAACTGGTATAGAAAAATTTTCTTAATTTTAGTATCTGCTATAACATTATTATTTTGATTTTCTATATGGTAATACTGTGCTAACTTGAAATTAACATTGTACAAATATGCTTTTAAATGATTTTAATGTTTACATTAAAATATTTCTCACTAATGAATTAATATTTTAATAATTGATATTTGTTTAAATTCATAAAAATATTCTCAGCTCTTTATATTTATAAATAATAATACAGTAGAAAATAAACTCTTTGGCTTAAGTGGAGGAAATTTTGCCTTACAAAAAGCATGTCCAAGTAAGTTAAGAACCAGCTTTGAGGGTTCTGGAATGAAACATGCAGTATGTACATATTTCTTATTTTAAGAAAATCAGCATTTTCATATTGAATTATAGGACTTGGGGGTGAGAATTAAGAGATAGAGTAATATTTAAACAGTCAGAGATCACAATAGAAGCTATCTTATTTTTAAAAGCTCAAAAATAGACATTTAATTGTCTTTCTCAGGAACCTTTCCTGCTACACCATTCTCTCAAATTATCATCTGTTTGATTTTAAAAGTTCTGTTTCTTTGATTATTTTTATTTTTTCCCTTCTGCTTTTAGTGAATATGTAAAATAATCCCTTTATTCTCTGAGGTAATGACTTTCTCATGGTGGATGGCGGTACACCAGTATGCTGTGTCTATCAACTAACCATGTGAACTTGGGAACATTCTTAACCTTTCTATATCCCAGTCCCCACCCCCTCCCACCCCAGAAAATAGGATAATACTTGTACATAGTTTAAACAAGATAATAAGTATAAGCGACTGAACAAAGTGTCTGGCCCATAATAAAGCCCAGAAGTATTAAGTATTGTACTTTCTCTCAAATCCATTTTTTTCCCTAGGATTAGCACTGTATTGCTAATTGTTTTCAATAGAGTTCAAAAGGGGTGTTTTCCAAACTCTTTTGTCTGTATGGTTCTCATTTTAGCAACATAATTCTCTAGTTCTTTGCTTTAATTGTATTAAATAAAGACATTTATGTATTAGGTTCTAATTAATGTAGCATATGAAGATTTTTCAATGAATGTTCATTCTAAGGCTGAATAACTCTATCAGCTAATTCGGAAGGCTGGCAGGCATTAGTAACATGCACTATAAAAGTGAATTACTACATATGAATTTGATCTCATTGCTTTCTCAGCACCTTAGCGCACGTTGCTTCATGTGGGCAGGCACCACACTTGTTTCTATTACTGTGCTGTTGATTGATTTATTATCAGTCAAAAGACAACGAGTGTATGAGGCAAAGCATCAACAGGAAAAATTAACAATAGGATATTACACCAAGACATCAAGGAGAAAGTTAAGATACTCCCAAATTGATCATGTTTCTTCAGTGTCCAAAATAAAAAAATAAAAAAATAGATTAGATTTAGAATAGATTCTATAAAAGATTTGTGTACATTTCTCTGTAATTTCAGATTTTAAAATAAATTAATTAAATTTATGAACTTAATAAATAAAGTCATTGCAAATAAATAATTTAACCTCATACTTACTAATAGCCTAGGGTTTGAGGGCTGACCTTAAGTTTTACCTTGCACTTACTAAGGCAATCAATGTATTACTTTACCATTGAAGAAAGAGCATAAAGGGGATTTAGTGGAGGATCACACCTTGCCAAGTGCAAGCACTACCAAAGAGTGATAACATGGAAGAAAGAGACCACCTCAAGGGAGATAACAAGTCCTGTGGGTTAGAATAAATGCATCACTGGCTGAAGGAAAAGGAGACCAAATTCAGTAGCCTTTCTCTAATACAGCATAAGAATTAGTAGACATTATTTATCCAGACAACTTAGGACAAAAACTGGGAACACTCACTCTAAGATCAACTCATCTCCATGGATCATTTCCATGTACTCGTTAAATTATGGAACTGAGAAGATCAAAACATAATATATGTTTATTTTTTTAATCTCAAAGAGTAGATCTTAGAGTTGTTCACACCAATGTTCAAGTCAGTAATTTTTTTTCTCAGATCCTAATTGTTTTGTTTGAAAAACTTTTAGGCAAAATACATATTTTAGAAATAGGATAAATTATTGTATTTCAATACAAATAGTTTAATTACTTCATTATAACCAGCTTCAAAGTTGTATACATAGTCTATTATCATTCAGATATAAATTACCACAATACTGTGCTTGCTGATAAATATTCTGTTGGTAGCTAAAACAATTGATCAGTTTTAAGTAGTGCAGTGAGACTTCAAAAACTACCTTACAGAGCATTCTTTAGGTGGTCTCCTCATGGTTTTGGAGGTTTCTGTTTTCCAGCTATGTAATAGTATAATGAAGTAATCATTAGGTGTTTCTCATTTGAAACAAAGCAGGCTGAGATGTTCTTTATCAAATGATACTGGATCTGAGTAAGACAGACTAGCCCACTTTACATTCTTACATATTAGCTGTACCTCAGTGGCTTACACTGAAAGAAAAAATGTGTCAAACTAATCAACATACCATAAGCTCCACAGGCAGAATTTAATCCAAAAAGACTTGTGACACAAACAATAAATAAGCATTTTTTTCCTTAATTTTTAAGTTGAAGGAAGTCCTTTAAGACCTCAAGTAGAAGGTTCCTATACTAGGTCTTCTGAATTTTGTTTTTCAAAAAAAAAATCTCTCTTTCAAGAATTAGTCTATTCTCATGACTTTATAGAACTCTCCTCTATTCAGTCAACACCTAAATCTGTATCTCCACTTTATTCCCTTGCTGAAATTGTAGTCTTATAGATGCCTACTAAGTTTTGTTTCATTATCTTACATGACCACATGCAATCATATATTTAAAAAATACTTATTAACAATCTGCTATGTGCTAGGCACTGTGCCTATCATGTTGGTAAGGCTAAGACAAAATAATTAACACTATCTTGCTCTCAGAGAGTTTTACAGTCTAGTCAGTCATCTCAAACTCAACAAATCTTTGTGCCTCCAAACTTCTTTGTCTTTTTCAGTGACACAACACAATGCCTCAATAGTCTACACTAAAAATTTGAAATGTATCCTTGACTCAATTCCATTCTCTGTATCCAGCTAATGATTTTGAAAATTATTCTTTCAAATTGTTTCTTTGGCCTGTATATTCCTTTCTCTTCCTAGCCTAGCTTACTTAGACTGTTACAACAGCTTTCCAACTGAACTCCATGACTCTTAGTCTTTTCACCTTTCAGTTCACCTTCATGCTCATTAAAGACTAATTGTCTATAAATATGGCTTTCATCATGTGACTATTAAAAAAAATCTTTTAATGGCTCCCTATTTTCCATCTCATGAAGAATTTACTCAATGAAATTCAAAATCCTCTAAGAATCAAATTCATCCCAACTTTATTTCTGTAATATATCACATCATGACTTTGTAGTTTCTCTTCTATCATCACACCCTCCTTCCCACTGGGGTGTTCACCCTATTCTTGTCTCTGACTTAAAGATGAACACCTTGTAAAAGCCCAGCCCAATTACTACCTCCTTAATCAAATCTCTAACAGTTTAAGATAGTTTAAGATGCAGTTCCTGGGTGCTGACTACTTTGATTCTGAATTTTGTTCTACCACTAACTTTGTGACCTTGATTAAGGCACTTATTCTCTCTTGTGCCTCAATTTCTTCACCTATAAAAGAGAAATGAAAATAGCCTCTAACTTTCATGTTATTTTATTTTTATTGTAGTATAATTGAATTATAATACTAGTTTCAGATTACAGCAGAATGATTCAATATTTTATAGGTTATATTCTATTTAAAGTTATTATAAAGTATTGGCTATATATTTCCTGTGCTGTACGATATATTCTTGTAGCTTATTGTAGCTTATTTATTTTATACATAGTAATTTGTACCTCTTAATCCCCTACCCCTATTTTGCCCCTCTCTGCCTTTCTTCACCATTTGTTATTTGTTCTTTTTGATGATAGCCATTCTGACAGGTGTGAGATGATATCTCATTAAGGTTTTTTATATATATATAAATATAGACACACACACTTTTTTATTGTAGTATTATATATATATATATATATATATAGACACACACACCCTTTTTTATTGCAGTATAGTCAGTTTATAATGTGTCAATTTCTGGTGTACAGCATAATGCTTCAGTCATACATGAACATAACATTTATTCATTTTCATTTTCTTTTTCACCATAAGTTACTACAAGATATTGAATATAGTTAGCTGTGCTATTCATTGAGGTTTTGATTTGCATCTCCCTGAGGATTTGCAATGCTCAGCATATTTTCATGTGCCTGTGGCCATATGTATGTCTTCTTTGGAAAAATGTCTGCTGAGATCTGCTACTGAGATCTTCTGCTCATTTTTTAATTGGGTTGTTTGTTTTTTTGATACTGAGTTATATAAGCTGTTGATATATTTTGGATATTAACCCCTAAAGACCAAAACCTGGATCTTTTGCTTCTGTGATATCTTCTGGTCTTTGGTATAGGCCCATAGTAGGTGGTCAGTTAACACTCACTGACTGATTTGTCTCATTCCATTCCAAACTACAATTCGTTTTTACCTTCTACATTACTCCTGGGAGTTGGAACTGCGATCATTTTTCTCTTTTTACTTCGAAGGTGAAAGTAAAAAATACTGTGTGCATGAAAAATGTTAGCTTTCCAGAACTCTAATAACTCCCTGTCTTCCTTAACTGGAATATTCTAATAAGTTATACTTAAGAGAAAATCCAGATAGCCATTTCCTCTAAACACTTTCTTGGCTGATTTAGGTTTTGCAGTGAATACATCTTATTCATAAGTGGCTTATAATTTTTATTGATAACTTGGTAAGACTCTGACTCTGGTATATAATAACTTGGAACTTCCATTGCTGTTTGAGCAGTGGTACAGCAAGGTTGGAATCAGGGTTGTAGAAGCTGTCTATTCTGCATACAGGAAATGAGGGGGGGTGCATTGTCTAATAATGAATTTTAAAACAATAGAAAACTGATTAAAGTTGGTGTGGTTATTATTGTCACCATGCACCACAAAATCTAAGCAACATCATTGATAAAAATATTCCTCCCTACTGGAGGGTTGACTACTCCCACTAATGCCTCCACCCTACTGTACCTCTTACATCATGTTCTAAAGTTATCTTTGTAGACATTAAATTTTTTCCTGGTCAATAATGAGGATTCTGATACATTTTAGTGCAGCTTCCCCCTTGCCAAATTTTTAATATGTTCTATAGTAAAAATACATTTTATATGACAGCAAAGTACCCACACACATACATATGTTTCACTAAACAGTCATCTTTACTACTAACAGGTAATGGCACTGATTTTGAAAAATATCTCTCCAATTTGATCCTTAGCTATCCAAATTAGAACTACCAAGGAACTGTTCTAGAATGAATTCAGTAGCTCCCCTGGGGTCCTGTGAACTAGATATAATATAAAATTGGAGCTAAACTAGACTTGTGACATTGATGGGTGAAAATAAAATTTAAGGAGCTGATTTACCTTTTTTGGCCTCTACACTATTAGTCACAGAGAACAGGGATAATGGTACATCAAAGCCAGTATCCAGGCTGAGGGGTGGGTATCACCTAAAGACTCCTCACTTTTTCTCCTTGAAGATTCTATTCCCAAGTCTGGCCCTGATCTGAGTAACATTTCTCAATTTCTGCCCAACTCTTACTCCTCATCTAATAATATACCCTAATTTTTCTCATTCAGCTCTGGCCAATTTCTTATTTCATTCCAAATTCACAGAATACTGAAGCTTATTAACCTCCACATCTTTCTAAACCATGTGTTTTGCTTCATTCCTTTCTAGTGAGTGTACTACTCCCTTAGTTATCTCTCTCACTATGCATTATTCAGGTACTTCTTACTGGAAGAGCTTCTTTATGCCTATAATTTATGAATGCAATCAGTCATGATGCAATATTGACTGGCCAGGATTTCCTCATGAAATCTATAATTAGATGCCTCATTAACTGCAAGATTAGAAGTTTATGCTTAATGACATATCTCAAAGATTACAAATTATTCTTTCTTATTTACCCTGGTTTAGGATAGAGACCAGTTGTAAATGAGGATTTAATCATTATTATACATTTCCAGAAGTGTGTTATAAATAACTAAAATTTTATCAAATATACTGATAAAGATTTAAAAGAGGATGATTTATTCTTAGTTCTACATGAATTCAGTTATTTTGTAGCAAGTGAGAAGATGACCTTAAACCTATTTCAATAGAAATTACAGGAACTGATTACAGATTAACATGCATACTACTTTATGAGCTAGTATTAACATAGGTTATTATTTCCTATGAGTCAGGATTTTTCTTATTGTTAAAATGAAGGATTTAAATATTATTTGACAGTTTTCTATATGTTCATGATATAATATGGCAGGAAATTGTAAAAGGACATTTAACTATTGAAAGGCTAGTAGGTAAGAATACCATTTCTATGTAGAAAAATCTAAGCTAAGGCTGTGGAAAATTGCTAAATTAATAAAAGATTTCAAAGTGACTTGATTCAAAACATAAATATACCAAAATTAATAAATCCATCTATCAGTATTAGTCACCTGTAAATAATAATAAAATTATTTCTTTTACAAAAGCAAAGATTCTGCAATATAACTAGTAATAGGCTTAAGAAATGTGCAAGATCCTTGTAGAGAAAGCTATATACATTTTAAAGAAAAATTACTGCAAAGATATGCACAAAAATATTACAAAAGAGATACATTTATATCAGACTAAGATGATTTTAATATGTGAAAACTGGCAACATACAGCTATTGAATAAATGTAACAATTTTTTAAATTGTTAATTCATTTTAGGTTTGTGGATGGGGAAGGGAAGGAGTAGAGAAGAGAAAAAAATGGGCAGAAAACAATAAAAAAAAGAAAGAAAATGAGAGAAGGAAAATAGGAAATTCTGAAGATTACAATGCTCAAATGTTCCTTTAGGTATAAACTTCAGAATGTCCTCAGATCACAGCTCTTCAAATGCTTTTTATCTATAGCTCTTAGAGGCTCCAGTTTAGCAATGTTACCCAAATAAGCACAGTGAAAAAAAAAATTTTTTTTTTAAACAGATAGGGTAGCAGCAACTAGGACAGTACTACCTGGAAAATTAAGCTGAAGTTCCAAATTGAATTTTCAACTTTGAATCTTCCACACCTCTTACTTAATACCTTGAAACAGTAATAATAAAATTGAGTCCTCCTAGTGGACTGAAGGAATGGGTGAAAGTTTCAAAGGTCACCAGTTTAGGTCTATGAAATTGTTGCAACATTGTAATTCAATATTTTGTACTCAAGATCAAAGATTTCACATATCAGAAAGTGTAGATCTGGATAGAATAAATAGCAATATAGTGAAAAGAGTATTCAACTAGGAAACCAGATTTTAGTTCCAGAATTAGTCACATTATAACCTTGTTTGCTATCTAACCATCTCGGGGCCTGTTTCCATCTCTGCCAAAAAAAGTTTGAACTATATCATCTTTGATGTCTCTTTATATTCCAAAACAATTATGCTTCCATGATTTCAATCATGTGACCTATGACAAACCTAAGAGGATTTGTAGCAGGGTCACACACAGTTCGGATCATCAAAATACATGTGTATTTTAGAGATCCTCAGTGTGATTGTGGAAATGATTGTGTTACATGCCTGGGACCAGGAGATAAGCATTAAAACAAACAAACAAACAAAAAATACTACCTAGAGCACTAGCATTATACTTTTTAAAGCTTCTGACCTGCACAGTCATCAGATGCATAATCACTATGTTAAATGTGTGATGTACTGAGTCACTAAACTAGTAAAATACCAGATAACATTTTTTACGGGTTTATATATTTTTTAAATCTAGCTTCAAGGCTAGTAAATTAACACCCTATCATTACATGGTTCTGTTATGGCTGACTTCTCCCTTGCAAGGAATTAAACCAAAGGTACTCAAGACATTTTGTTCTCATGACCCCTAAATACCCTTTAAAATGACTGAGAATGCTAAACAGATACTGTTTATCTGGGCGGTCTATCAGTATTTGCTGTATTAAAATTAAAACTAAGAAAATTAAAATATTTATTTATTAATATAAAATAAAAATAACCAGCTATTTAAAATAAAATTTTAATTTTTTAAATTATATTTTAAAAATTGTGACTCTCATGTCTATCTGCTTTGAACTTGCTGCATTGCAATGGATTGTTTTGATTGAAGTGTTTTAGGAAAATTCTGTCTCACACAGAGATATAGTTGGAAAGAAGAAGGAGTATTTTGATAGCCTTTTCAAATAATTGTGGATATTCTTTGATTCTTCACCAAATCTGGAAAAGTGGTAGTTTCTTAGAGGTTAGTTGTTGCAATGTAGAATCTGAAGCCATATGGATGAAATTGTTGTACTTTGTGATGTTAAAATCCATCTATCTCTGTCACCTGACAAGTGGATCTTTTCATGTGTATGATTTTGTAATATCATGCGTTGGCTATTTATAAAGTATTGATTCACTTAGTTCACCTAGTCATGCAGATCTCCCAAATGCTGACATATTCCATTATACAATATCAACACCAACTTCATTATAAAAAGTATTAAGTATTGTGAAACTCAGTTTTTAGGGGATTATGTAAGTTTTCCAAAATTCTAATTTTCACTTGAGAGTTTGAATTTTATCACAAACACATTATTATTTTCCTTGAAGTAACAGGCTTACTTTACTAATTTTAATAAATTGTCTGCAAAAGAACTAAGTCTAAATAACCATGATTTTGTATGTCACTTGCTCTTTCAAGTAAAAATGGTGCCATGTGTTAGATAGCAGCTATTTCAGCTTTCAACTCAAATGTCCAAGAACTTTCCTCAAGACCACCATTGTCCTTTAGTATGCAGCATGTGTTTATGTATGCTTTTCATTTTGTTACCTAGCATATTAAGGAACATCTATACCCAATGGTCAAGATATAATAAAATTAATTTTTATTGTTTTATCAAGAACATTCTTAAGTGAAACTGGAAATTTTTTTTTCCAGAGTGCTTAAAAGCAAAAATTATAATGTCTCCTGGTACAGTTTGGTGCCAGTGCCTTGATTAGCACTAAGGTGTTAATAGTTTTAATCATTATTGCTTTTACTTTATCAGTACGAATGTCAACACAGAGAAACCACAGTGATACTTAATTTTGAAGTCAATAGTCCATTAGAATCTCAGGGATACCCAAGAATCCTTGGTATGCACTTTAAGAAACACTGAATTAACCTTTTCAAACCAAACAGATGTCATTATAAACCTCCAAAGATATTTTTTAATTGACTAGAAGTACACTTCTAAGCAATACATTGAAAATGCCTCAACATTCAAGTTTCAAGTAGAGAAAATAAAATTTGAACAGGACAGATTTAAGATGTAAACACAGAAGTAAATTTAAGAAAGATCATGCATAGGAAACTATAACAGAGCATAAGGAGGAAAACATAGATTTTAAAGTATGCATTAATCCCACTAAATATTGTCTTCCATACCTTGTAGTTTATGATCTTGAAGTGATCACTGGCATCTGCTTCTTTGGCTAGCAGCTATTGAAAATGATTTGAGAATGAAACTCTGGAATCTTTCTTCTGAAATCCAAAATACATGACAGACAGTGCAGAGTTAACCTCCTTTTCCCAGGACCTGGCTTTTAAATCTGACTCAGGCATGGGCCACGGTTTCAAAAGAGTTCTTGACAGTCTGAAGCTAATCACGTGCCATCTTTCTTTAGCCAATCATAAGGTGATGCTAAAAACAACAGTTGGTCAATTGAGGTATTTTCTAACACACCTATAATCATCACTATCATTATCCCTGACTCTCTTCCAGAGAGCTCTGAGGACAGCATATATCCCATCAGGTCCTACAGCTTCCAACATGTAGAAAGAAAATATTGTGCCTACTCTATACAAGGATAATGCAGTTTGACCAAAGCCTTATAGTAAGTCAGAACTAAAAATACTGATGAAAGAGCTTGGACGTGGGACCCTTATTTCAAGAAATACCTGTTTTTAATCATGTGTATCACTTTATGCTGCTGGAGAAAATGAATGGAAAATATACCCTACAGTAATAATTTTTAGATAGTTTTTAGTAATATTTTTAGTAATAATTTTATGTCCTTTGCTAGTACATAAAGTGGCTTTGTGATTATTAAGTATCTACTGATAAAACATTACAGCATGGAACTAATATTTATTCAGTTCCTACTTTTGCAGGACATGCTTTTAGGCACTCAAGAATTGAAGGATTGAGCAGACATTTATCATTACATAAATTAAATTATTCATAGTATCTTTAGTACTTGATTAAAACATCTAATTCAAAAGGTTATTGAGTAAATACCTCCAAGTAATTAATTTGTAGCTACATTTGGCTTTACACTGTTGCTAATTAACAAAGGAGATATGTTCAAACTACTGTGTACTACGCTAATAGTGCAGCTACTAGTGCAATTCGGTAGTAGTAGATTGTATCTAATACTTGAAACATGAGTCAACCAAGAGTTACATGACTCCTTAAAAATGCTCATTAGAGGACAACAACTCAGAAACTGTTTGCTGAATCCTCTGCCTCTTCCCAGCTACTAAATTTTGCACGTTCTCAGGGCTCAGCCCTCAGATATCTTCGCTATCTCACTTACTTTCTGACTCAGCTACTTCATTTCAGATACACTGTATGTTCATAATTCTCAAACTTACACTTCCAATCCTTACCTCTTCTCTGAACACCAGACTTACATATCTAAATCTCTACTCAGCATACTCACTTGTATTTCACGTAAGCATTTTATGCTTAACATGTTCAAAATTTAACAGTTAATCTCCCTAACCCTCATAGCTGCTTCTTCTAAGTCTTCCTAATCTCAGTAAATTGCACCATTCTCCACCCAGTTGGTCATGACAAAAACCTTGAAGTCACCCTAGACTCCACTTTACATCCAATCCATTAGAAAATCCTACAGTCTCTACCATGAAAATATATATTCACATCTAACCACTTGTCACCATCTTCACTAATACCACCTAATCAATGATCAGATAATCAGTCATCTGAAATACTGCATTATCTCCTAACTTCATCACTGGTTCCATAACTGACCCCATTCTGTATACAACAATCAGAGTGGTATTATGGAAATATTAGTCAGATTATGTTGCTGCATAAAAACCTCAAATGCCTTTTCAGCACAGTCAGAATTAAATTCAAAGTCTTATCTTGGCATACAGATCATATGCAATCTTGCCCTTCTCTGATATTTCCAACTGCACCTTCACTCAGTTCCAGCCATGTTGTCCTCAATGTTTGTAATTTCTATTCTCTCCCCTTTGAAACTCTTGCTGCAAATACTTTCAAGTTTTGCTCTTTCATTTCTTTCACATTTCTGCTCAGAAGGGCCTTCTCTGACCATGTTGTCTAAAATAGTGACCCCATCACCTTCTATCTTCAACCTCTACTTCTTTTTCTTAGCATTTATAGCTTGTTATCTATGTTTCCCTCTATGTATGTATTATACATATGTGTACATACATATATATTAAATTATCAATTTATTAGTAGAATGAAAATGTGGATTATTGCCTTTCTAGTGCTAACAACAGTCCTTAGCATATACTTGTGAATATTGTTGATGTAATGAGTTAATCAATTATTCATTCATAAAGATCTTGTACATAAACACTGCATATAATATCTAATTTTTGAGACAGTTTCACTAGCTCTATTAGTGACCAATGTTTAAGCAATTCTTTAATAATAAAGCAGTGGAATTTACTGCTGGAACTATACTACATAATATTTGTAAATTTATATTTTTATATATATATGTGTGTATATATACATCTATATATATATATGTATATATAAAACTCTAGTATACAATTAAACAAAGGCCAACCAAGTGACAACAAATAATGGCTGTTTATTCAAAGCTTGCTATATAGCAAGGGAGTTAGCCACTATCATTTGTATTTGGCAGGAACTCAAAGGTAGGCAGAAAGGGGGAAAGCTTTATAGTTAAAAAAAAAAAAAAGTCTTCAGGTATACCCTGATTGGAGGCTGTTAGCATGGGAAAGCTGTAGGAGGGCTAGCTAGAAGCAAAGCATAATATTTGGTTGGATAGGGCATGCATATATTTAGGTTTCTCTGATTAGTCCTAAGTTGAAAGCGGAGGGAAATATTAAGAAAGTTATCAGTTAATAATCAAATTATTAATCAAGTCCTAGTCATTTGGGGCTGATTACTTGTTGTTTGGACTCTCGGACTGGTTGTTATAGATAGTGCGTTGGCTTTCTGGGATAGTTCCTGAAGGCAATGGGTCAGAGTTACACCTTCATATATGATCTAGCCATTGCCTGTTTGTATATTGAACCTCTGACTAGGTAACTTTTAATGAGCTAAATATAATTCATTATATATTATAAAAATATTTTATAATAGTAATTTAAAAAACTAGCCTTATTAAGTAATTTTTGTGTCTTTAAAACATCCCTAAAGAATACCTCCATCTATTGCTACTGATAAATACCTAGAACAAACAGGCTCATTTAACAATGATAAAGTTCTCTGTCCAAGGATTTCTTATTTACAAATGGCAAGATTATTATCTTTATGCTCTTATGAAACACCTATAAAAGCACAGAAAAAGATGAAAAACATACTCCATAGGAGTCTTAAAAGAAAATAATGGAATGAGACAACATTGGAATAAATAATAACCAAGAATTTCTAAGAACTGAAGATATGAATCTGCAGTTTGGAGGACCTAAAGAGTTTAAAATAGGATAAAGAGTTTTTAAAAGTCCTCATCTGTCAAATATTTCAATACCAATAAGTAGGGGGAAAATTAACAAATCAAACATATAAAAATACAGCTTACCCTTTCTAAACAGAGGTTGTAAAAAGAGAATAGAGCAATATCTTCAAGAATATAAGAAAATTAGGTAGAAACTAGAACTCCATTTTCTATATATATGATTATTTAAGGAGGAGAGAGAAATGAAGACATTATCAAGCATTTACTACCTCTGTCCAGTTCACTCTCTCTAATTATTTGAGTCCAACACTTCTTGGATCCCACTAGGGTCCCACTAATCCATTGATTCTGTTCCCTTTTCATGGTTTCTCACCCATATCAAGTCCACATTTCCTCTGTCACCCAGTTTAGATTACATGGTCCTTCTTTATAAGCACTCTCCTGCATACATTCTCTACTCTCTTCTCTCTTTAAATTCATGATGCTATCTTCACATGGCCCCAGAGTGCTGTTTAATAATCATACTATATGCCTCTATTTAATTCCTATTCACTCTTCTCAGAATTATTTCAGACCTGTTCTTTCCAAATACCTCCTCCTCATTCTCACTCAGCTGTTGGTCTTATTACTTATTTTACTGAAGAAATAGAAGTGAATCAGAAGTGAATTTTCCACACTTATCTAGTAACTTGCCTTCATCTGAATCCACACATTCTACCCTCTTCCCCCTTTTGTGGATGTGTGATCAGTTGTTCATAATATTCAAAAAAGCAAAAGCTAACATGGAGAAATAGCCTGTGAAAAAAGGTGACCTATAGTCTTCAAAAATGTCAAGATCATGAAAGTCAAAGAAAAACTAGAGAACTCTTCTAGATTGAATGAGTCTAAATAACTAAATGCAGCATGTGATTCTGGGTACCTTGGCTATAATGAATGTGGTTAGGATAATTGAGACTTGAATGGGATATTTGGATTGAGAGGTAGTAATGTATTGATGTTAGTTTCCTGATGTTGGTGGTTTTACTGTACCAGAACAATGCCCTGGTTTGTAGGAAATACACGTTACAGTACGTACATTGGGGTGATTGGACATGATGACTGCATGTTACAAATGGTACAGAGAAAAGAAAGTTCTTTTAATATTCTTGCAACTTCTAATTTTGAACATATTTTTTAAAAGAAAAGAGAAAATAAAATCCTAATGAAGGTGACACCAGAGAGAAAACCACAGTCCTCATATAATTTTCCGTAACAGAAAGGAAAGACAGATAATCATCTGAAGTTCAGGGAAAGGAATCCACTTGGCTGGGTTTGTTGAAATTGTGTCTATTCAAATTAACTTTAAATAGCAGTTGGCACAATTTTGTGTCTATTAGAACATAATAAATATTCTTGGATAATTCTGGCTATGCTAATACTTACAGATAAATATCTATTTCATAATTTAGTTAATAACTATATTAGATTTCTAGAACTTATAGCTGCAAGTTTGAAAATCTTATTTCAATTTTCCTTACATCCTGTTAAATCATTTATCTTCTTTATTTCTTCTGTAGTTTAGATTCTATAACCTATAAAACAGATACTAAAATAATAATTAGTCTAAATCAGGTATAATTGTGCTTTTTCTAAGTATATAAAAAACCTTATTTACAAAATAATATTTGTTTTGTAAAATGGCTATCTCAAGACTTTTGGGTTTATAAAGAAAATTTATGATCAAGTGATATTGTTATAATTATTTTAATGTTTATGAAAAATTAAAATAAAAATCAAAAATGGTTCAAAATAGTTACTAATCCTCTTCATTCATATTTTAGATGCTTGCTTTCTTAGATCTGAAATTATTTCTTTCTGTTTGTTTTTTCTGTGTTCATGATCAAAAGATGTGGACTAATTTCCCATTGAGAAATGATGCTTATACAATATTGAGTTCTATGTGTATCTACTCATTATTGTCCTTGATTTTGTTCTATCTAGTAGATGGTGCTAGTATTAACTTAGAGATATGTCATAAATATAATTGAATAGAGATGGCAGGTGCAAGGAGAGACTGTGGCTTGAGATTCAACTCTAGGTATTTTCCTCCATTCTTCATTTATCTATTTTAGAAGACGTACTGAGATCAACAGTTACTCCCTACATATAGATATGCAAAGAAATATGGTTAATTTTCTTTTCTGTCAAAGATGGCGTCTTTGCCCTGATGCTCCTTTGCCCTGGGTGGTGTGCAATAGCAGTTGAATACCTATGTCTTTTCATTTAAATTCTTTCATCATTTCACTCCCTAACTGAAATTGATTAGTTTCCTGAAATCAAAGTTCAACTTCTTATTAGGCTGGTTTAAAGGGTGCTCTTCAGGTAAATGTCCATTTTTATTATAATTTTTTCTTGGTTTCTTACTCCTTCCCTGCTCCTCTCCAAGATAGTATGTTAGGTATGAGTAAATAGTGTTTGTGACCTAAGGCAGCTGAGCAGTGAGGACCTGAGTCATGGGGCATTCTCTTGACCCCTGATTTTTTCTGGTTTGGTCCGTGGACAGATCAAATCTGAGGTGTTACTTGTCTTATGAAGCAAGTGACACCCTGATGGCACCTACCACTGTAGTCTGGTCCTGGCCATTTGCTCTAGGTCTCTGACTCCCTTCTTTCTGTAGCCAGCTTAAGTGCAGGTCTCTGTCAGTCCCAGGGCCCTCTCATCACCTCCTCCTTTCATCACTGGAGTCCATGGGATCAGCCTTTCTCCTTGTATCCATAGAATGGGCCATGGGAAATAAGCCTCAGATTTATCTATACAGCTACCTTGCTCTGTCGACTGTGTAACATCCCTCCCAGATCAAGCTCAGCAAGGCCACATACAAGGCTTCTCCTAGAACCTCATAGCTTCCCCTCGCTGCCACAGTCCTGGCATTCTTGGGCTCACCCATTCCTATTTTTATTGCTTCTCCACTCATCCTATAGTTCTGCCTCAAGACAGAACGGGAGAACATGTACATCTAACTTCTTTTCCCCATCTCTGTCTCTTTTGGCCCACGATTTACCCAGTCAGAAGAATGGAGTGTTCACTTCGTCCTTTTCTCCAATACAGATTCAATTTGCTAAATAACCTCCTTCCCTGAGGCAGTAAATCTTAAAGTTTGATTTTTAAAAAGGAAGGAATATCCTGTCTACAATATGGAAGGAATTTAATGATCTTGTCCAGGCCTGGCTCTAAAAAGGTAATTGGAGCTAAAAGAATTTGGAATCTATTTTCCTTTCTTGATGAGGCTTTGGTTTCAAAATTCCTGTTTTCTCTCAACTAAAAACAAATCCTACTTTGGATTGTAAAAACTTCATTTTTCTCTTTCAAAATTTCCCCTGTAAAATTCTAACCCCAGGGCAAATGGATGTCCTTGGCATGATAAGGGGTTGTTCAGGCACACACATACACACACACACACACACAAAATGCAAAAGAGAAAAGCTCTTTAACATAATTTTAAAAATATTATTACATATACTTTACCATCTTTGACTTCCCACAATACTGCACTTTTTATAGTATACTGAATTGAATCTTCTGGAGAGTAACGCTATCTCCTATTTTTCCTAAAGTATAAAAAGTATGATTTTTCTAGTCACTTGTTTTATTCTCCCTTTTTTGCTGCCCCCACCCTATCTGGAACCTCAGCTTGATGTTCTTTGACTTCCTTAAACCTATATTTCCATGTTCAAGTGTGATTTACCCTTTGACATATCACTGTACTTACAGGGAATTCCAATCAAGAAGTTTACTGGAAATAGAGTGTTCTGGTATAAAGATCGTTCATTCTCATACTCTTCAGAATTTTTTCTTAAATCATGAACTCTCATTTGTTTTTTTACCACTTTAGATTTAGATTTTTTTATTTATGTAATTTATAAAATTAAAAGTCTGCATTCAAAAATCACACACATGGAATATCTTTAAATGATTATAGTATGAAACAGTTACCACACTATGAATGTGATTAATTAATACCTTAGTTAAGCTACAAGGAAGATCAATATGAGAAAACAAAGTAAGGCTAACATATATACCTTTGGGTTTTTCCCTGACTAGGATCTTAAGTAACACTGAAAGATTCTTCAGTGTATCTTTTTAGCAGTTCTTTTGTGATGGAATTATATATAACTTATAGCCTTATTGGAATATTTAGAGGACACGTCATTATTTCATTAATTTTCTCATAGAACAATTTTATTGCACACATTCAAAATATGAGAAGAGTTGAAATTTAAACATGCAATGATACTTCCACTTGTATAAGAAAATATTATATTAACAACTTTCAACCTTAAATCTCCAATTAGGAGATCATAATAACCAAGATAAAAGCTATTTACTGAGTTTCTATCATGTGTCAAGGGCTTTATTATCCAATCTCTAATCCATACAAGAGCACTTGGAGGTAAGTATTACTATCCTCTTTTAAAAGATTAAGAAATCAGTGCTCAGAGAGGTTAATAAACAAACTCAAAGTCACAAAGATGGTAAAGCCAAGTGGTAGAGCCAAGATTTTAACTTACAAAGATTTGTTTTCTCCATTATACTAAGTCAGTTATTAACCTGGGGAGAGATGTTGATAGATGTTGTTGGCCTCCTCTGTACAAAAGTTTTCTACATGAGTCCTCTCCAAAATTTAAGCAAGGGCTGTGAAGAGGTGGGGTCAGTGACTGCTGACCTCACCCTTGCCTCTATTTTCACAGGTATAAGAACTGTCAAATCCTAGCTAGTGAATAGGGGGCCTCACAGGCTCTGTCTGGCTGACTTCCTGATGAAAATGTTTGACTCATTCTTGGCCTGGCCAGCTTTTTCTGAAAGGCAATTTTCTAAAGTTCGTATGACGCTCTTATCTATAAAGAGGAAATGTCATAGAAAGGTAAGGTTGCGAAGAAGACAGTGTAGAAACTCAAATGGCAAAGATCTAATGGACAATTTAAAATGAAATACAATCAAGATAAGTAGTTTGGACAGCAGGGATAAGTTGCAAGTCACAATCTTGAATACCCAAGTAGGCTGAGCCCCCAACTGAAAAGAAACCAATAAATAATAAGAAGCAAGCAGCAAAGGAATGGAGGACTCAATTTAAGGCTAATTTAGCTCTGGAGAAAAAATCTCTGTCAGTATAACGACTGATACCAGAGCATTTGCCCAAGGACTATCTGTGGTTCAACAAAGCATAGGAAAGACCATGACTCATATTGAAAAGACACCTCACAGATCTAAGGGGACAAGAAAAACAGGTTATGTTACTCTGATTCACACTATTTTACTTTACTTCCTTAGTGTGGTGTTTAGTTCTGTTTTGTTTTTTTTTTTTTCACTCCTTTTAAACAAATGTTACAGACCACAAGAAAGAAGATGGTGGGTCATTATGATGAAGAGATGAGATGACGAGGTGGTGGGGAGGGAGGGAAATGTTCCCGAGTATATGGTTTTGTATGTGTTTGTGTATATGATAGAACAAGAACCTAGGACTGGAGGCAGAGGAAAAATTACATGTTTGAATCTTGAAGCATTTTGTTTTATTTTTGTTGAGGGATATTGAACTACCAACCTTGATCAAAAGATTTGAAAAAAAAATTCATCCCATTGATTATATATAGATCTGCTTAGGAAAAAAGTGGGGGAAATTAGCATTAATCTATCAATGGGGTCTAAGAAGTTAAGCTCCCAGATAAAATGCAGGATGCCTGGTTAAATTTGAATTTCATATAAATAATAAATAATTTTTTTTACTGTAAGTATACTCTATGCAATATTTGACATCTTCCCACATTTCACAGCTGTACTGCCCAGATTTGAAACCCAGCTGAGCTATTTATTTGCAAGGACAAGCTATATTTGAAATACATTTATACAAAAAAACTAAATTTTCACTTACTTAAATTCAAATTTAAAAGTTTCCTATCTTTTTATTTACTAAATCTGGTAACTAACTCTATCCCAAAGTGAATGATTCATCTGTGAATATATATCTCTGGATATGTATTGTTATGAGTGTGTGTGTGTGTGTGTGTGTGGAGAAAGAGATGAAATTGAGATGACTTCAAATGGAGCAGAGGCAATACACTGGGTAACAGTGACTGTATATGGTTGTTGTCAAGCAGCAGTGCCCACACCTGTAGGCTCAAGTCCCACAGCACAGTGGGCAGCATAGATGACAAGCAGTTAGCCTCATTGTCTGGAGTATGTGTGCATGCCTGAGCAGGTCACCAGAATGGGACCTTGGTCTGGATTGGTAGTGGCAGTTGTGGCAGCAGCAATACAGGTAGCAGTAGCAATGGCAGTGACCATGGCCCAGGAAAGGTCTCCACATGGATGCCGGGCTGAAACCAGCTCATCCAACTGTTCCAGAGCTGTCCCTGCAAAGTCTGCACAAATATTAACTCTCCAGCCTGAGATTTGTCAGAAAGACTGCAAGCATTCCATCAAAAAACTTTGCCAGTAAATTATATGTATACATAGTGTATAACACATATATGTATACAGACATATTTATTATGTAATATACACATGTAGACATATTTCCTCCCTCTTTCAGCTGAGAAGGTTTAGAAGCAAGGAAACCAAATAGTCAGAAGCACACTTAGCTCCCAGATCTTGGTTTCTAATACCATTCTCCCATAAAAGAAACCAGAGATCCATGCAGAAATGGCTGATTTTAGGACTAGAGCAGGAAATACACAAGATGCACCCACAATATCTTATAGTTCTGTAAAGAAAGTACTAAAAAGCAAACAAAGAAAATGATGGTGGTATGCCAACTAGTTCGGACACAGAGGGCAACTGAAAGAGCTCCAAAGGTCAAATTTGGAACAATTTGAGAAACAAAGTATTGGATTATAATTTAAAGTATAAAATAAATATCCATGAGCATATACCGATATAAGTAAATGCTTAAAAAAAAAAAGTGACAGAAAAGAGCCAAGTCTCTCATGCAGAAGAATTCCAAATAATTTATGTAGATACTCCATTCTCAAGAAAGTGGGATATAATTCTCCATTTCTTAAAGGCAGGCTGCAAATAGTAATTTCCTTCCAAAGAGTATGGTATGGGAAGGGGAGGAAGAAGAGTAACTTTACAGTAGAGAAGTGTCATAAACACTGCCTCAGCCAGGTGACCAAGATCAACATTACCAGTAATAAACCATGTTGATGGCACATAATAGTGTAATGAAAATGGCACTTTACCTCTAGGGTCTTCCTCCCCAAAACCTGTGACAGCAGTCTAATCATCAGAAAAACATTAGACAAACCTTAATTGAAGGACATTCTCCAAAATACCTGTCCAGTATTCCTCAAAATTATCAAGGTCATCAAAATAAGATAAGTTTGAGAAACTGTCACAGACAAAATGATCCTAAGGAGACATGAGAACTAAATATAATACAGTAGCTGGAATGGTGTCCTAGAACAGAAAAAGGACATTAGGGGAAAAAACTGAAGAAATGTAAGTAAGGACTTCATTTAATAATAGTGTACTAATATTGGTTCATTAATTATAACAAATAAGCCATATTAATGTAAGATGTTAACAACAGAGAACAGTACGGGTGTATAGACACTGCACTTTTCTGTAAACCTAAAACTGTCTAAAATTAAAAGTTTATTTAAAAACTTTTAACCAAAACATTTGCCTTTTAAAAAAGGAAAAAGGAATTGTGATCTCGCCAAGAGCCACTGACATTAATTTTAATTACACCAATTGAAAACTAGATTAGTAAAAGTATAAATTTTGATAACCTAACAAATGAGTTTCCATAAATGTACACCAAATGTTTTATAATAAACCAAGGTATTATATTATAAATTGTTACTGTTTATTGTGAGAGAAATAGTTGTATTTTTGCAGTTTATTGGTTTATAATCTTACTCATGTACCATCGATATCCCTATTATGTTTTACAAGTAGTTAAATATTTTTAGAGGACAAAGCTTAATAGGGACCTCAAATTTTCACATTTCACTAGGCCCCACAAATTATGTAGCATCACTTATTTCTACATCATAGGGCTTTTAGGAAGTTAAATGAGATCATTTATGTTAAGCACTTAGCTTACCACCTGCTACGTAGGAAATGCTCAGTTAACAGTAAGTATTGTTACTGAGGAGTTATTGTCAATGCCCAGATTTTGATGCCCACGAAAAATCATTCTTCAGAGAACATCTGTAATACCTCAGTTGAATTTTTAACTAATTGGGAGCAAAGCCACTTTAAGACCCAACCAATTGGTGTTACATAGCTGGTGGGAGATACTGGCATACATATTTGCATGTAAAATTAAATATTTGAGAAGGAAAAAAGGTGTGGCAAAATACAGTTCAGGAACAGCTTCTGCTTTGAACAAGATTTGCTGATTTCCTGTTGCTGTAACGAACATTTTCAGTACTTTGTTTCCTTTAATCCTCACAGTGCTGTGACGTGTACAGCACAAAGCTGAAAGCAGACTGAGATCAGGCAAGTGGAGTAAACTTTTCAGACCACAATATGAGTAACAGAATCGGGAAGGGAACTCACTGTTTCTTACTTCCAGGTAGTTTTCATCACCTCACATTTCCCATGGTACATGTACTATTTTCATTTTTTTTAATAAAGGTATAGTTGATTCACAATGTTAATGTAAGTTTCATATGTAGAACATAGTAATTCACAATTTTTAAAGGTTATACTCCATTTATTGTTATTGTAAAATATTGGCTATATTCCCTGTGCTGTATCCTTGTAGTTTATTTTATATATAGTAGTGTGTACCTCTTAATACCTATCCCTATCTTGTCCCTCCCCCTACTCTGTCCCCACTAATAACCAGTAGTGTGTTCTCTAGATCTGTGAGTCTGTTTCTTTTTTGTTATATTCACTAGTTTTTTTTATTCTTTAGGTTTCACATATAAGTAATATCATACAGTATTTGTCTTTCTCTGCCTGACTTACTTCACTAAGCATAATACCCTCCAAGTTCCTCCGTGTCCTTGCAGATGGCAAAATTTCATTCTTTTTTATGGCTGAGTGGTTTTCCATTGTACCACATCTTTATCTGTCCATCTGTTGATTGACACTTAGGTTGCTTCCATATCTTGGCTATTGTAAATAATGCTGTTATGAGCATCAGGGTGCATATATCCTTCTGAATTAATGTTTTCAGTTTTCTTTGAATATATACCCAGGAGTGGAATTGCTGGATCATATGGTAGTTCTATTTAGTTTTTTGAGGAACTGCCAGACTGTTTTCCACAGTGGCTGCACCAGTTTTCATTCCCACCAGCAGTGTACAATCCTGGGTTCCCTTTTCTTCACATCCTCACCAACAGTTATTAGTTGTGGCCTTTATTTATGATAGCCATTCTGACAGGTGTAAGGTGATATCCCATTGTGGGTTTTGATTTGCATTTCTCTGATGATTAGTGATGTTGAGCATCTTTTCATGTGTCTGTTGGCCATCTGTATGTCATCTCTGGGGTACTATTTGCTTTGGTTAACATTTCCTCACTTTAATGCATATTGCAAAATGATTGGATATCTTTAACAAACATAGTTTGAACAGGTAAGAATTAAGAATGACTTGTTCCCCTACCTCTTTTACAAGTTTAGCTTCCAGTTTTTTCTTATAATGACTACAATCCTATATCATGAGCTCATTCCCTTCCAGCTCTGTTGGGTTATGCCTGGAGCCAGCTTTTGTTTAACTCTTGATTTTAGACCATAATTTTCTCTGCAGGATGGTCCTGATAATCCTCTAGACGATCTCCTGGCATACCTGGCCTAGCACATCAGCACAGACCATAGAGGAGGGATTTCAGACTTTGTTGGAGAAAAGCTTGTTGATGTCTTCATGGTGGGAACCATGTTTTTATGACATTCTACCTGCTTGGCCAGCCAGTCCCATTGAGGTGGCTGCTCTCAGTCCCTCATGGGATTCTCAAGCAAGTCCTGACAGCATGTTATCTCATTCTTTACTCTGCACCTCTTGCTTACCACCTGGGCTTTTCCTTTGCTTGTGAGACACACTGGAGGTGCACTGGATTGCCCAGCTAGGTCTGTGAGACTTAAGTCTATACATGGACTGGTGGGAAGTATAGTATCACTGGCTTGTTTCTGTTCACTAGCTTACCTCATGCACTGTGGTAGGTGCTATGAATGCTGTCACTGCTGTCTTGGGATTTAGCTTCCTCATGGCTGCTGGAAGGACCAGGTGGTGGTACAACCTAAAAATGTGTCACTGTTGGTTCACCATATGGTGAACTTTGTTCAGAGGCAAACAGGAGAAGGTAGTTGAACTCTTCTCTCTCTCACTGGTCAGACTATTCAGAAACAAAGTAGCTTATACAGACTTTCTGAAGATACTACAATCACTTTGTATAAGGCTCTGGCCAGACTGGTAAGCTACCTCATTGCTTTTGCTTTTCATTCCTTCCTGCTCATTGGCCCCTTTCCCTCACTCCTTCCCTAGAATTACATGCCCCACCAACGTAAAGTTTTCGCCGAAGTTCTGTTTTCTAGGAAATCCAGACTGAGATAGTTAGTGATCCTAAGATCCCCTTTCTGCCAAGAGTCAAATCCTATTCACCTTATTGAAAAAGATCAGCAATAGCTTTAAATTGTAAAAACAAAATCTTTGTGAACTTAACAGTTAACTGATTGAGAGATAAAAGTGGGACAGAAGAATCCTATCTACTGGGCTCTAAGAAAGTAGAGGAAGTTGCATTACTAGGAGAACCATGACAAATTTCACAGGTTTACAGACAGTATGGTGAGTGGAAAGCAGTTGCACATGCGACTATTCAAGGCTTTAGTACTGAAAAAAATCTTGATTTGTAAGAGGTGGTGTTCAGGATTTTCAGTGACAGACATATCAGAAATAACTGATGTAGTAATAGGTGAGTATATGGATAAACAAGTTATTCCATGTGTAATTGTTTGCTTGCTTGCTTACTACTGTGATTTATATTAATGCATACTCTTCATTCATGGCCAAATAGCCAGAGCAAATTTATCCAAGTAATGTGTTTAAATAATAACAACCAGACTTGAGAGAAGAAGAGCACAGCATGACCACTATTTCCACACTCCTCTCATGGGTTAAGACAACCCTGTCAAATCCTTGGGAGAGGAAATTCAGTGACGTAAAATACTTTAATGGAGCTATCAACTTGTGCCCTACAATTAGTAGTAATCTAATTTATACGTCAGAATAAAGAGAAACGAATAAACATGACAAGGGATCAAATAATGTGACGATATTAAAAAATCAGATGTCTCCTGACATAATACTATATATTGAGTCTTTTGGATCACACCAAACTTCCTATCAAACATATCCTTTGATGGCCTGCTTGCTTAATGTATATGCACAGAGCTTGTTTCTGTTACACTTAAGCAATTTCATGACACTTGATCATTTTCTTGTGGTGGCTGAGGCTGCAGGAGTTCAGATGCACTGGTAATGGATGACTGGTCATCCAAGTGACAACACACATGGCCTAATTCTAAATAATACGTTAGAGGTTTAACCTGTCTGAGGTTAGGGGAAACTCTGATTAATGTCTTAATCATTTGAGCACTGAAATGAAGAGTCATGTCATAGTCTTATATCTCAAAAGCAATGTTCTTTCACCGGATTAAGCTGCAGTCTTTTAGAATAAAGACTCGTTTCCCTCTTATGTGTGTCATAATTGGGCCAATTCTTCTGTGGCATCTCTAATATTAATAAGAAATTCTCAAAAGAAAAAAAAAAAGAAATTCTCATTTCAGGCAAAGGACCAGTGGATGATTGTAAAGAAGAAGTAAAAAAATCTGTTGCTATTTTAACTTAAATTATTCACTAAGAAGACAAAGATCACTGAATATAAGGTAATCAGTTCATTTGCCTTGTAGTATGCATTTGAAACTGGTACTTTGTAGACTTGTTTATTTATTCAGCAAATATTTACTGGAGGCCTACCATCTAGAGGCACTGTTCTAGGTGCTGGTGTTTTGGTACTGAATACAACAAAAGTCCTTGCCTTCATGGTAGCTTGAGAGGTAGTCAAAGAGAGGAGACAGGGAGTAAACAAATAAATACATAATATAATTCCAGATTGCTTTTGGTACTATGAAACAAATTAAAGCAGAATGAGGGCTAGGAAGTGAAGAGGGCCTGGGCACTACTTCAAGTAGTGGAATGAGAGAAATCTCTCTGGGCAAGTGAGATTTAAGTTGAGACCTGAAGAATGGAATTCTTTGATAAATATTAAACCATTTTTAATTCAACAGCTCTTTTAAATAAATTTATATTTTATGAATTTCAACAGCAGCTTTACACGTTTGGAGGTGGAAAGTAATAGATATTCACTATAAGGCATTGTTTGGAGCACTAACGGATTTGAGGGTTCCTTATGATAACTGTGCACACACTCCTTCATTTAGGGCTCCAAAGCTGGGAAGCACTTCTCTAAATTAACCCCATATGCCCCGTCCTATCCCTCTGCTCCTTAATGTGTATTTCTTTCCTAGATTGCTCAAATGTGCCACCTTCATTGCTTTGTTCAAGTTCATTATTCCCCTCGCCTGAAATGCCAGCCTTTACCCACACTGTCTACCTGACCAAATTCTCCCTTCCCATCAAGGCCTAAACCCCTTGAAAGCTTCTCTAATGATACATCATAGTTTGGGTGCGTAGGGGGTACTATCTACTAGGCACTGTATTTAATACTTTATGTTTGTTATAGTATGTATAAGCCTTGGTACTATTAGCATTCCTACTTTGTAGACAAGGACATGAGGTCTTGGGGAGTTTAAGAAACTTGCCTAAGTAGAGAGAGAAATAAAAGGGATCCAAATTGTAAAAGAAGACATAAAAGTGTCACTATATGCAGCTGACATGATACTATATATAGAAAACCCTAAAAGGTCCACACAAAAACTACTAGAACTAATTGTAGAATTCAGCAAGGTAGCAGGTTACAAGATTAATGTACAAAAATCAGTTGCATTTCTTTACACTAACGATGAATCAACTGTAAAAGAAAGTAAAGAAACAATCCCCTTTAAAATAGCACCTGAAGTAATAAAATACCTAGGAATAAATCTTACCAAGGAGGTGAAAGACTTATACACGGAGAACTATAAAACATTGATTAAGGAAAATTAAAGAAGACTTTAAAAAATGGAAAGATATCCCATGCTCCTGGATTGGAAGAATCAATATTGTTAAAATGGTCATACTGCTCAAGGCAATCTACAGATTTAATGAAATCCCTATCAAATTACCCAGGACATATTTCACAGAACTAGAACAAATCATAATAAAATTTATATGGAACCCTCAAAGACCTTGAATTGCCAAAGCATTACTGAAGAAAAAGAAAGAGGCTGGAGGAATAACTCTCTAAGACTTCAGAAAATACTATAGAGCTACAGTCATGAAGACAGCATGGTATTGGTACAGAAACAGACATATGGACCAATGGAACAGAATAGAGAGCCCAGAAATGAACCCACAAACTTCTGATCAACTCATCTTCAACAAAGGAGGCAAGAATATACAATGGAATAAAGACAGTCTCTTCAGCAAGTGCTGTTGGGAAAACTGGACAGCTGCATGTAAATCAGTGAAGCTAGAACACTCCCTTACACCATATACAAAAATCAACTCAGAATGGATCAAAGACTTAAACATAAGACAAGATACAGTAAACCTCCTAGAAGAAAATATAGGCAAAACATTATCTGACATACATCTCAAAAATGTTCTCCTAGGACAGTCTACTCAAGCAATAGAAATAAAAGCAAGAATAAACAAATAGGACCTAATGAAACTTACAAGCTTCTGCACAGCAAAGGAAACCATAAGCAAAACAAAATGACAACCTACAGAATGGGAGATAATTTTTGCAAAAGATGAAACCGACAAGGGCTTGATCTCCAAAATATATAAGCAGCTCATACGACTTAATGAGAAAAAAGCAAACAGCCCAGTCCGAAAATGGGCAGAAGACCTAAAGCAAGCAATTCTCCAAGGAAGAAATACAAATGATCAATACGCACATGAGAAAATGCTCAATATCACTAATTATCAGAGAAATGCAAATCAAAACTACAATGAGGTATCACCTCACACCAGTCAGAATGGCCATCATTCAAAAGTCCACAAATGACAAATGCTGGAGAGGCTGTGGAGAAAAGGGAACCCTCCTACACTGCTGGTGGGAATGCACTTTGGTGCAGCCATTGTGGAAAACAGTATGGAGATTCCTCAAAAGACTAGGAATAGACTTACCATAAGACCCATAATCCCATGCCTGGACATATATCCAGAAGGAACCCTACTTCAAAAAGACACCTGCACCCCAATGTTCATAGCAGCACTATTTACAATAGCCAAGTCATGGAAACAGCCTAAACGTCCATCAACAGATGACTGGATAAAGAAGAGGTGGTATATTTATACAATGGAATACTACTCAGCCATAAAAACTGACAACATAACACCATTTGCAGCAACATGGATGTTCCTGGAGAATGTCATTCTAAGTGAAGTAAGCCAGAAAGAGAAAGAAAAATACCATATGAGATCTCTCATATGTGGAATCTAAAAAAAAACATAAATACAAAACAGAAACAGACTCATAGACATAGAATACAAACTTGTGGTTGCCAAGGGGGCGGGGGGTGGGTAGAGACAGACTGGGAGTTTGAAATTTATAGATACTGACAGGCATGTGTAGAATAGATAAACAAGATTATACTGTATAGCACAGGGAAATATATACGAGATCTTGAGGTAGCTCACAGCGAAAAAGAATGCAATGATGAATATGTGTATGTCATGTATATCTGAAAAATTGTGCTCTACACTGGAAATTGACTCAACATTGTAAAATGACTATAACTCAATAAAAAAAGTAAAAAAAAAAAAAAAAAGAAGAAGAAACTTGTCATACAGATGGGCACAGCAACGTCAGATTCCAGCTCAGGTCTGACAATTCTGATGTCCATGATTTACACCATTCAGAGACAATGATTCCATCTCGATATGATCTCACCATCTTAGAATGCTTACAGAAAGTTCTCTTCCTAACTTGGTCCTGGCTTGTTTGTCCACTAGTATTTCATATTCTTAGTGTATACTTCCCAAGTTTGTAGGCAAGGAGCATATTTTGTACTTCTTGAGCAGATTCAATAAAAATAAGTATGGTTCTGAACATAATGTAAATTCAGAAAATACTTGGTGGTCCACCTGCAGTGGGGACAAGTAGGCCCCTCCTGCACACAGATGGGTTGGACCCTACCAGCAGCTGTAGCTGCTCCCTGGCCAGCCAGGCCCTCCAGTGCAGTGCGGCCATCCACCGGCAGGCCAGGCAGAAGCAGCAGCAGCAGGAGGAGTGTTACATTTACTACAACCTCTTGGACAGGTGCAACTGTGGAGAGTGCTACCCCTGCTTCAGGGGATTTGCAGTAACAGCTGCTGTCCTACAGGACCCCACTGGGTGCAAAGTGCAAGAAGAAACTCACAGGGATGTGCCCTGACTTCTCCCTCAGGGACATCTGCCTCCTGGGCACCCAGTGATGTGAAATGGAGTTTAAACATCTAAAACTGGCACTTACTCCAGTTATCTTGCATCTGAGTTTGCTGTGCATTTATACTTTCACTTATACTTCACTAGATCATATGTTTTCTACAGTGGAATCCATTACTTAATACATATACATTTATCATGGAACTTGATACTGTCCTTTGCAGAAGTGAATTTTAAAAGTAGAACTTAATCTGTGCGTCTTCCCATTTTTAACCTCCTTTAGATGTGATACCACGCTCATTAAAAATTGTCCTCTGGGCTGTTAGTTATCTCCATACATTTTGATACCTGGTCCAAATTGATAAGAATATGCACACATCATCTCAGTTTATACTCCTTGTTTACCCGAAATAAGGATTGAAAGGGAAGTTTTTCCTTTGTATATTATCTTATCTCCTGGTGGGACTATACTTTGTCCCTTAATGAGAACTGTCAAGTAACTATGCAAGTTTGACAATAATGGAAAATTTGTGAGGCCTGATACTTGGGTTGTAACGCCCTCTGCTGGGAGAAATGATAAAACATAGGTGTTCTGCTCGCAAAAGAAAAAAAAAAAAAAGTCCAGATTTCAGAGGTAAAAATTAAATACTTACTATCTTTTAAGCAAATGTATGTGTGTAGACATAGTTTATACAGAAAAATAATTCAAAATAATTCATTATTCAAATACTAAGCTATTTTGGTAATTTAAAACATTCAGTTTATAAAAACTGGATTAACATAAATTTCAGTAACACATTGTGGAGGGCAAGACTGTATATTGTATGTATCACATATAAATATGTCCCATTTGAGCTTAAAGAAACATAATTATAGCTTTTCATTTCTTTGTGGCTGTGCAGTCATATGATTTTTTAGGACTGTTTGATGCAAAATTTTCAATCTTGTCAAATTTTGTATCAAGCCATACATCCCAATTTAAGGTAGGGGAAAGTATATTCATACTAATGAATTCATATTAATGAATATCTCATCTCAATATCAGACTTGTGACTTAAAATTAACCATTTAGGTTGGCATTTTTAACAAAGCTTTTCCTTTGGTTATAAAGTAACCATGCTCATTATGGAAAATTTAAAAATCACCAGAATTAACTGTTGAAATCGTCCTGTATTTCCTTTTAGTCTTTTTTGTGCATATTTTATACAGTAGAGACAAACTACATAGTAGTTTTGTATAACTTTTTTCTCTTAACATTATGATATAAATTTGTTTGATTCTGGGGGGAGGATATAGCTCAGTGGTATACCATGTGTCTAACATGCACAGGGTCCTGGGTTCAACCCCCATTAAAAATAAATAAAAACCTAATTACTTCCATCCTAAAAATAAAATAAAATAAATTTGTGTAATTCTTGTCTTCTCTCTGTATAGTACCTGCTTCTCTTTCCCTTCTTTGAGGTCTCCACCTCTCCTTCTACTCATTTTTGATCAGAAGCTACAGCATGAATCTTCCTATTAGTCATCATTCTGGTTGATTAACAGAGCCCTTAACTTACTCTTAGAAACTCTCTGTTCTTGGCAGGAGTAGAAATTAGTGCCAGGGGTCTGTTTTAAATAACTAGGCTAGGCCAGAGAAATATATGGGTCTCAAAATATCCAAGTGTTCGCTCACATTTTTCAGCCCCTTTAAGTTAGAAGGGGCCGTTTGAGGGGTTATGGTTACTGGTCCAGGAGCATTAGTGGGTATCTGTTCAGTTCTGTTAGTGGAGCTACTAGCAGCTCTCTCTTCTCTGCCATGGAGTATGCAGGCCACATGTTCACGTGGCACAGCCACAAGGCAAAAGCAGCCCGGGTTGCTGATCCAGCTGCCTTGGAGAGTCATCCTACTGGAAATAGTCTATGAGGGAGAAGTCAATTTTGATGTGTTAAACTGTGGAGATTCAGGTGTGTGCTAGCAGGGTACAGTCTAGCCTGTCCTGACTAATGCACGGATGCTCTGTTCAGTTACGGTGTTTGACAGTGTGTCTTCTCTGTTTGGGATGTCTTTCCCATGTACCTCCACGCCTTTACCAAGAAGTCTTACCCTCTTGTTCATTTTATAGGGCTTATCCTCGGGGCACTTTCTCTAATAAATCTTTGATTGCCACACCTCCTTTCTGAGTTGCCTCTTCCACGTGCTTCTGTCATATATAGGTATATGAATGAATTATTCTTGGTTATTTATGTATTGATAAGATTATTTTGTGGGTATTGGTTATGTACACTTCCCTTTACAACAATTAGCACAGATCAGAGGTTTTAAAAGTGTGGTCTACTGACCCTAGAGAGTCTCTAAGACCCTTTCAAAGAGGTCTGTGAAATCAAACCAATGGTGTAAAAGTAGTGGTGGTGAAAACTGCTAGCACCTTAGCAAGGCAGTGGAATGAAACTTTATCAGGAGTCAACTGTATCACTGTATTTTTCACACACACTTTCAAAAAGTGTGTGATGATTATTGACCAGACATCAAGTTTCCAGACTTGGCAGACAATGAACTCTCTGAGGTTTGAGTTCTTCTGGCACAAACTGAATGAATACCAGGCATAATCCTTTCAAGTCATCATTGGTTTCCTTTTCTTAATCTCATATCTTGAAAGTACAATATTTTAGTGTGTAATACATAATATACATTGCCATAAATGTTCAAAACACTTACATTTGAAACTTCCTTTTTATTATACATTAACTGCATGAGTGTTGTTATGCACATTTAATTAATTTATATGAAATATTTAAGGTAAATGTTTCTAATCAAAACTACCTGTGCCAAATTTTGCACTATTCTTAACATAATGATAACATCAAGACTATCAGAAAACAAATTTTAAATTATCATTTCATAGATAAAGGAACCAAATTAGTAGTTCTTTTTCTAAAGTTACCAGTTTATATAATTAATTAGAATATACTTTAAGTTGTAACTTTTTGTTTATGGTAACTCCATCATTTAAAAATATTCACAGAATTTTCCATCTGTTTTGAATACAGTATGAGTTGAAATTATGCTGACTGGCAGCACTTGACTTAAAAAAATAGCCAATAAAATTTTATATATAAAGCAGCTGCTTCTGCATTGTTACTTCCCATTACAAAGTTTGTCATTAACAAACTTATATTTAATAAAATATGGAATATAGTATAAGTAACATGTATTTAAAAGCTGAAATGATTTGTCAGTTAGGCTCCATAAAGCTCTTTTCATTTTGCATTAAAAATTGAGATGCACATTTATTTGTAATAAATTGATTTTTTCACAAAAAATGAAATTTATTATTCCACATTAATAAACTCTAGCCCTCATTAAACACAGGGAGCAAAGAAGATTTTAAGTCCAAAATGGGGTTCTGACAAGGGTTCACGTTAAACAATTCAACTATTGCGGAAGCTGCATCTGAAGTCTTAGAAACATGTAATTACAGAATTAATAAAAACCTTAATGGTCACTAGTATCACTCTTCTCCACTTATAATTCCACCTACACTTCAAAAACCAAATCTTTGAAATCTTTATGCCCCCTCCGGATGAGTAGATATCCAGTTTCTACTTAAACCCTTCATCATCCTCCTGAAAGAAGGTAGTTTTATTGCTTGTGTTATTTTTCCTCTTTCTTAGATGGCTCACAGGAGCAGTTGTCAGGAAGGTTACCCCAGTATAAAAAGGCACACAAAAATGTAAACTCTTAACATCTCTGGTCAAAGTCACTTCCTTATTATGAATTTCTGTGATGGACTGAGGCAGAATGATGTACAGCGGATGTTATTCTGAGTTTTCCGCAAGGTTTTTAATGTCTTCCTGTCTCAATTCCTTCACCTGTAAATTTAGGATAATAGTAGGGTACTTCATAGGACATACGGATTGATTGGGACAATACATGTAAAATTATTAGAATCGCATATAGTAAGGACTCACTAAATGTTAAGCTTTATCGTTTAATTGATGATGGTGATGCAGTATTTGATGTTAATTATGACAGTGGGTTAAATATCAAGGCAGTTAACTAGAATTTAATATGCTGAGACTTCTTTAAGAGATGTTGGTCTTTGAAAATTTTAGGAAACTAGGATTACACATGATAGAAAAGAACTGAAAAATACCATTTAAAAACAAATTTGTGAAATTTAGGACAACTCCATTATATGGCTGCACATGATAGGTACTTACTTTTTCAGATATTTGATAGAAAAATGATTATCAGTAGACTGAGTAAAATTCATATTTTCTGAGTGGAGAAAATTCAGTAGGTAAATTATTTTATCTTTGTACAATCCAGGTAATTGGAAATTATGTAAAATTTAAATCCTCTGTGTAAGGACTATTGTGAAGACTCTAAGGCAGATTTTCAGTAAATTTGAGTTAAAAAAATTAATATTACAAACTGAAGTTACTTAACTTGTGAGGACTGTACGGTTCATAAAACAGGACACTATGCTCACGTCCACAAATTGTGAGTCCAAGAATATGGCAAATAATATTTCTCCCTATAAAACAGCCAGCTATAAGGACAGGGTGTGGATATGTCTCCTGCTAGGACGGAACCATCCCGCCAGACTTTGAACACCCTCAACTTCCTCCTCAGCCCCCAGCCGCTGTTTCTGGAACCATCGTCTCGGCCATTCCATCGTCCACCTCTGAGACCCGCTAATACCATTCTGTGTGTAGTTGGCTCCAACGAACCATGAGCTACATCAAGTAGACGTACTCCTCCAAGGTTGGAGGCCGCTGTCAGCGCCTGGTCAACCGGCACCTGGGGACCTAGCTTACCCTCCTCCTTCCCTCCCTCTGGTGCTCCATACCCAATGCAGGACAAGCCCTGATGGCTGCTAACGCGAGTTGGCCGAGGAAAAGCGCACAGCCGCCCCGCGTCTCTGGAAGACGGAAAACCTGCGCAGCAACCGAGCCCTCGTCCAGGAAGACCAGGAGCCATGCGTGGGGATGCGCGGGGCGGCAACCTGCCAGCTGTGGAAGCTGCCTTGGCCTGGGAGACAAGCATTCCTGGGCTCTGCCTGCCACCTCTGTGGCTTCCTAGAGAGCCATTTCCTAGGCCCAGAGCTGAAACTCCTCCAGAAGATGGGCGACCACCTGACCAAACCCCACAGGCTGTTGGGCCCCAACCTATCGTCCTCAAGTGTCAGTAGTAGCCTCCCACGCCCAGTGGCCTTTGAGGACCCACCCGCTGCTTCCCCCTGGCCTGCCTGAGTGCCTCTCTCTAGCTTCGAGGTAGCTTTTTAATCACCGTGGACCCCTCTCCCAAGCCATGGACCAAGTGGAAAAAATAACAGAGAAAAAGCCATCTGCAAACGACTCAAGAAAATAACAAACAAAAACAAAACAAAGAAATGAAAAGAAAATTTTCATATTGAAGAAAGATAGGTTGCTTTTAAATTCGTTTTAATTAAAGTACATTTTCATGGTTCATAGCTATATCTTTTTGTATCTTACAAATAAAGAATCTCCACAGATTCTCTACAGTGTATCAACACTGAAGAATTAGCGTACCTGATCTCTGCAAGAAAACATGTTGTTTTGCTGATGGTGAAATTCTTTCAGTGATTACAAGAGTTGATCAAGACCCCACTACAAATAGGAGGCTAAGTCAGTGCCTAAATTCAGACCAGATTCAGTTCACAAATACACGCCTTCCGCAAAAGCTATGAAATGAAGGCAGATACAGCATGTTCCAAACCAACCCTCGGAAGGTAATTGGTTCTGGTCTCTCAAGTGCTGCCTTTTAACTTGCAACAGACAAGGATTTACTTTCGTAATTACAGAAAGTCTGAATGACTAAAACCATGAGCTTTATGCTGTGGTGAGATAACCATGATGTGGGTTCATGAAATAGAAAACAAATAGTAATAGTACATGACTGATAGGAGCACTTTCTTTACTTAGGCTTTTGTCAACTAAATATGAGATTTCTTGTCTTGTAGAGTCTGCTTAAAGTTAAAGTTCATCAATATTCCCTTAGGACCACAATTCTTTCAAAACAGCCATTATACATACCAATTTAAAATGAATATTAAATAAGGCTTAGGAGTAGTAGGCAAAAATGAGATAAAAGAATGGCTACAAGATGTGTTTCCCTTAGATACCAGTCTTGGAGGCAATCCAGTTGCGGTAGGCAGTCACTCGCGTGTAGACACCTGGCTTGTTGATTGTACCACATTCTACTCCCCAACTTACTATTCCAACAAGGTACCAAATGTTTCGAGAATTGGGATGAACCAGTGGTCCTCCAGAGTCACCCTAAATTAAAAAAATGTATTTATCATTATGAGAATTTACTTCCAGATACTTTACTTACACTCACTGATAAGCCCAGATGAAGTTCGTGATTCATGCTTCATAGAGACCATAGGAAGGTATGTGATGTAAATCCCTGCACCTCCCTTAACCTCAACTGTGGCTGACCAGAATGTATTTCCTGGGGCTCTTTGGGATTAACTTGAACCTTAAAGGCAAGAGCTCATAAGTTTCAAGGTCTAGTTCTATCAGAAAGCTTTGGGAGACCTGTATTAGGGATATTTTTGGAGTACAATTCTTTATATCTGAGAAAAGTAACAAAACTGTGGCCATAAGTGGCTAGGAAGATAAAAGAAATAGGCTAGACGTATTTTAAAAATTTCTGAGCCTGAAATGTGGTTAAGAGTACGGACTGTGTTGCTAGCCTACCTTGGCTTACATGCCAGTTCTCCCACATACTAGCTGTGTAACCTTGTGCAAATTATTTACCTTCCTTTGCTTCAGTTTCCTCATCTGTAAAGTGATGGTAACGATAGCACCTATATCACAAGGTTGTGATGACAATTAAATGGATTAATATTTGTAAAAGACTTCAGTCAGTGCTTGACTCAGAGTAAGTCCAACATGTGTTTATTAAACAGTTATAAACAAATGTTGTACTTAGGGGAGAATTACTTTAGTGCCAGAGCCAAGAGGGAGTTTGACAGGATTGTAAAAGTGCAAATTAGTTGAAGCATAGAATCATTTCTATGTTGATGATTTACATAAAAAATAATAGCAGTTACTTATATACTATATGGTCAGTGTGAATAATGTCCAGCCTTACCTGGCACGCATCAATATTTCCTTCCATGTACCCAGCACACAGCATTGTGTCTTGTACCATACCATTATATGCTTCCTTAGCGTTACAAGTGTTTGTATCAATAATCTTCACAGGTGCCTTCTGAAGTAACACTGGGTATTCACCTAAAGGAAGTAAACATTATCAGCAAAAGAGCTCCTCTGTAACAAAGCAGGATGGAAAACTTGTTTTGCCCTCTGTGTGTAAGACCTGTATTTGCATATTATTAGGATGAAAAAGCCCACCCTCACTCAAACCAATGAAAAAGAAATACTTAACAGTTTGAAACATCTTTCTAATGCTGCTTTTCTGTGTCCTCTCTCTTCTTACATCTTTGCACCAGAAACTTCTCAATTAAGTTCTTCAAGTTAAGGAGTTTCTACAGCAAAATTGGTTCCCTTGTAATGTTTCAAACCAAGGCGATTTGCAAAGTCATAAGTTCATATGCACCATTCCCTGAATAGTTTCCTGAGAGTACTGGTCATCTAGGGGTAAATGATGCCTTTCATTCTGTGCCTAGATCACTAATTTTTCTTGTTGCTTTTCTGCCTTATGTGGTAAGTGTTCACTTGACTTACCATCATATGAAAGTGCTCCCCATCCTGTAACAACTACTCCTTCACCTGGTGGAAAAATCTGTGTGGCTTCAGGAAGACAAACTCGATGTACATCGTTCTTAAATAAAACTTTTTCAGTGAGCAGTATAACTGCAATATCATCATGATGTTCACCCTTGATGTAGTCTTCATGAATAATAATTCGTTGAATATGATGTTGCATGTAGGGAGGACTTACTTTGGTGCCAAAGCTGACAGTATAGTTTTTTGGATCTTCTGTCCTAAGGAAACAAAAATAATGTGCTTTGTATTTATTTCAGAGGAATAGAAATAGAGCTTGCATCTATTATAGTCTTTTCATGACATTAGTGGTATTTCCTTGCTTTATAACCCATTAGCAGGAATACAATCTGATTTTTTAACTCATTTAAAAACTCTTGTTTGAGCCTGTACACCATATGCTTGCATAAGGCAATGAGAATGTAGAAATAAAAATAGTCCATGCTTTCAAGAAATTTAAATGTAATGAAGGATGGACATAAACACAGGCAGCTATAATTGCTTAAATGGTTATGTATATAATTAGTGGTACCACAAAACAGAAGGACTTAAATCTGCATACCCTAGGGAATGGAAGATTTCTTAGGAGAAGTAGCTTTTTGATGAGACTTTGGAGCTGAGCCATATTTGCCTAAAAGACAATGAGAGGGAGACAGGCAGATGCAGAGCAGAAAAAGAATATGAAACAGGATGATATGTTTCAGTGACTATAAGTAGTTTGGGATGTCTGGAGTATAAGGTGATGAGAGAAGAATCATGTTGAGAAATACAGCATCAGGAATGAATGACTTTTCCCATTATTACTGATAAAGTAGGAAAACCTTAGATTGGCTTGTCATGTAATTTGTCTTTCAAACCAGGACACTTGAGAACGAAAGGGAATGGCGCTGATGATTAGCTGGGGATAAGGTGTAAACTGGAGCTGTTGTCTCCCTAGCCGTGGGCAACATGATGAACTTACTTTCGAAAGCAGTGAGCTGCAGTCACCAGGTATCTTTCACCGATCAAAGATGCCCCACAGTAGTGTCGGCCATTCTGTTGGAGACTTGCTTGCCAGGGCCACTCTCCCTCCTGAGCAGTGGAACCTCCCTTGATTCTATCATATGTAGCTGACATCCTTGCTCGTCTCCCGCAGCCTGTCAGAAAGTCAGTTTTGCTCCATTAAGAATAGGAAGACACTGTTTGATTACAAAGCCAAGAATAAGCTGAGTTATTCTTGTGGGGTTCAGTCTGACACTGTTACTGAAAGGAACAGAATGTAATCTGCACAAGAGTCCCCAGCAGCCCCTGGATCACCCCCATACCCAGCCTAGTATCTCCAGGACACTCCAGCACTTGAAGAATATGAAAGCTGTGCAAGGCAGATAATGTCCCAGTTAAGTCTGTGGGCTCTGCAACCAGACTAGACTCCCTGGTTTGGCCCATCATTTACAAGCTACATGAATTTACAAACTGCATAAATTTACAAGCTACATGAATTTGGGGAAATTATTTTACTTCTTTGTCCTTCAGGTTTCCCATCTCTAAAATGGGATTATAATAATACCTATTTCTAGGATTGTTGTGAGGATTAAATGAGTTACATGTAAAGCAATTTGAACTGTGCTTGGCTAAGAGTGAGAAACCTTGACTGCTGTGTTTTAAATCATCTCACATTTTAATTAAAAAATATCTGAACTTACGATTGTTGATAATCTTTTCAGCATTGACCTTACTGATTTCTGAAATAGAAGAAAAAGCCCATAGTAAATTTAATGCCTGGCATTTGTCCACTGACCCTGGAGCTAATGAAGTAAGATGGTAGGTCCACCAGAGCAGGAGGGTCTAGAAATAATTTTGAATCTCAGGATAAGATGTTGATAGAAAGGAGAGAATATTGGTTTATTCGAATTGCTCTTTTACTACATATGAATGTGTGATATGGAAATACCATCTTCATGGTTCCATGTTAGAGACTTCTTTTTATTTAATTTGAATTGCACTGTATGTCTTCTAAAGGGGAAAATTCCTAGAATCTTTCCTTTGAAGACCAGGAAGACCCCAGGTGAACCTGACTCCTGGTAATACACAAAAATAACTTTTAAAAAGTGACCTGTCTCATAATGGCAGATCATATCCTGTTTTTGAAAGTTATGGGAGATTATGAAAAGAATACAAGAATACATCATTACTCATAAAGATTTTTCAAAGACTTACTATTTTCTTTAGAATGAGCAGCAGATTTTTTCTCCCAGAACTTTCCCCCAGAATCTTAAGGTATGGCACTATAATGATTTCAATGTGTTTAAATGGTAAGGATGCAAATTATTGCTCTGAAGTAAAATGACTTATTCATTAAAAAAAAATTAAGGATAAGTTTTGTGCCTGGTGCTTGTGCTATATGTTAGGAATAAAAAGATGGAAGTAGTACTACTTCCAACTAATACATGAGCTTACCCTCGAGTCTAAGAGAATCAGGATCTGTAGTCAAGGATCCTGAGTGGTTCCTTAGCATTTGACGTAAGATGCTTTCAATTCTTCTTCTTGTGTTTTCCTTCATTGATCTGGGAGCCTTGAATATCAGCCATATATTTGCTGTCACGCTGTTGTGATCAGGACTGAAAACATGGTTAAAAAAATAGCATATTCCTCTTTATTCCCTGAACTTTTATATCTTTATCTTTTCCTGCTCCTTTGTGAGTTTGTGCAGTACCTTCACTTTAGGTTAATCACAGGACCATCCATCTGCCTATGTTTACTTGGTGACAGTTTGTATACAGCTATTCAGTTTAGGGAACAAGTAGTTTTACACATCTGAAAAAACAGGAAAAGCCTGAGGCACAGGGTAGAAGTATCACATAAGAAGTGGGGTCATTTATTCATGTATTCATCAATCATTCATCTGGGCACCGTCAGCCCAGACAAGTGACTGGGCTAGATGCTACTGAGTGATGCAAAAGTGACTGTAGCATGGCTTCTACTCTCAAGAAATTTCCAGATCTATAGGAGAGATAAAGCATGTATACAAATGACTATAATAAATGAGGCAGAAGCAATAAGATACTGATCTTATCTGCAAGTAGAAGATAGACAAATTGTATTTTACTTAAAGGATCAGAGAAATTTTCATGGAAGAGGTGACATACACACTAGTGCTCTAGAATAACTGATAGTAATAATATTAATTAACACTTATTGGGTATCTGCTGTGTTCCAGGTAGTATGTTACCACATTTATTATCACGCTTAGTCTCAACAGCAGCCCAGCAGCATGGGCGTCATTGTCTTCATTTTATAGGCAAGAAGAAATTGATGCTCTGAGAGGCTACCTAATGTGCTCAAGGTTACACAGCTATTAAATTAGGATTCAGATTCAGTACAATTGACTGCCTAATCCAGACTCTTTACACTACGCACTCTGTCCCTCCAAGTCTTGTCAGCCAGTGTAACAGTGCCTAGGAGATTGTGCTCAGATGGACGTGGATTTTAATGCTAGCCAATGAGTAGCAGTAAAAAGGAATTGTTGAATAAAACCGAACCTAAGGAAGATTAACCTGACTTGTAGTGTTCAGGGCAGATTTGGTTGGTTTTGGAATATGGGTATGTAGCCCAAGAGGCTGGCTAATGGACATGTAGGAATTGTCAAGCAGCTCTGAGGCTAGTGTCTGAAGTGGCATTATTACGCTTTGGATCTTTCTAATGGATGATTACCTTTTAGCATATAAATAAATATTTCTAGGTAGCACTCAGCTCATACAAGTTTGATTTTCATAACAAGGTGAGCCAAAATGAAAACCTCTGTCCTGCAGCCTCTCCATCACTTCCAGTGGGTCCACACTTCCTATAGATACCTGAAGTTACATGCATGGAAAAACAAAGCAGAAGCCTTTGGGTGGTTGTTGTCATCTTTGAGAGATAGCTGGGCCCTTTAATTTTAGCCTCGTGTTTCTTTCCAGTACTAAAATCACCACCCTCCAGGTTAATTCTAGCTGAGATCTTAATCCATTCTGCAATTCCAGGAGTCCCTGTGAGTTCCAGGAGCAGGAGAAGGGCAGACATGGTTTGGTGGCATTGATGAAGGTAAAAGCAATAATTGCCTTCATTAGTAATGTGTTTATTTGCAAATATTTGCACATACATTGTCCTCTTTGATCTTGAATACAGTTTTATGAGGGAGGTGGCGTAGGTGTTGTTATCACTATTTCACAGACAGGAAAGCAGACTCAAAACGTTATGCTGATTCACCCAAAAGTCTAGGACTACTAAGTGGCAAAGACTGGGCTTGGGTTGTCTAACTGCTATTCTAGGTCTCCCTCAGCAAGTCCGTGCTGCTGCAAACACACGTGCAAAGACCACAACATAGCTATTTCAGTTCTTGTTATGGTCACTAGAATGATTTCCCTGATGTCAAAGCCTCATGTAGATATGCTCTTTTCTACCCTAAAAGAACTCTAGGGCAGTTTGCCAAGGTGTTTAGCTGACTTGAAGTAAAAGGACGTGAAAAAACAGGATATATGCTTATGCTACAGTTAAATAAAAATGTTAGGCCATTAAACATTGGTCTAAGGGACTATCTAGTATTTGCTGGACATGAAAACTTTAAAAACTATAGAGATGAGTCATCTGTAATTTAAGGAATAATCCATTCTCAATAGAGCTAATGAATTCAACAAAATAGCTCAAACTTTGCTTCAATTTTTTACTGAATAATTATCCTGACATTTAGCTTAGGATAATGTTTATTATTAACTTACTGACTAATGACTATAACATAACAATAGACGCTTTTTACAGTGGCACTTGAAATACAATATTATGTTTGATAGGTTGATATCTTTTCTGTTATTGTTACTTACACTAGTGTGATGACTTGAGAATTGATGTATTGTCTGTAAATGCTAGAACTTTGAAATGCATCAACCATCTGTTAAAGAGAACACAAAGTCAAACATCAAATTCCAATAATACATTTTTGTTTCTGAGAATTAACAATGAGATAAATATAAGAAAATTCTAATTTACCTTAGTCTCGAGAATTTTGCTAAGATAGTTATTTTCTGGTGATGTCTCCCTTTCATAATTGCTATTATATGGGATATCCAGCACTGTGAAGCTGCCTTTGTAATAGTAGGTCGTGTTTTCTGTGAGATAAAGAAGTGATCCAATAATTATTTAAATGAAGTTGATTTCAAATCCAGACATAGATTACATAGTAATACCAGCTAGTAAATATTGTGCTCATATTAGATATTGCTAAACTCTGTGAATTTTTCTGGCACAGTTGATTAGATAAACCGAGCATTGTGGAAAGCATAAGACCAATAATGGAGCAAATATGTATCAGACAAAGGTCAAAAAGAAGAGTAACATCTTGATTGAGACAGATAGAATAGACTATAAATGATATTTTTGTCTACAATAACCAAATGTCAAACTATAAATAAAAAATAGTTACCATTTATTACATATCCTATATGAAGTTACTTTGTAAAAACCATGTAAAGTATACCCATTTTTCAGGAGAAATGTGGTCTCAAAGATATTCAGTAATTCACCTAGTACCGTTCAGCTACTAAAAAGAGCCAAGGCTAAAAACTTGCTCTGACTGACTCTGAAGCCCAATTCTAATTCATTACATTTTATTCCTAAATTTTCATAGATACTAAGCTGTTTGACATATGATACATCTTACTCCTAATTTGTGGTAGATATTAAGCATCTAGGAATATGCTAGAAACACTGTATAATAGCACCTAGCATGTAGTAAGCAGTAAATAAATGTTAACATTATTTTGTAATATGAGCATTGCCTTTGAAGACCATCTTGTGGAAGAGATGGGCTCCATATGGATAAAATCATTATGTGAGATACTAATAAGGATATAATTAAATGACAAAGTTAATTGTTCAACTAGAAGTTCTGTATGAGTGCAGAGAAGGGAGGCACCATAATTAAAATAAAATATGATTTATCATTATAAATGTGGTGAAATATTCTACAGAAAGGTGATGGAAAAAGAAGTCAGAAACTTTTAAACAAAATGCTGAAAATGTGTTGTTTATAAATAATAATTTGGAATGAACATTGTTAATTGTAGTTAGCTTGTCTGTGGTTCATGGATCACTACCATAGAGATGAGGCTTTGCAATGGTGGTATATAAGGGTTTACCATAAATAGCAAAAATAGACTTTAAAACTGTTCAACTCTATTTTTCATAATTTAGTATTCACAATGCATACTTCAGTTTTTATTTAGATTTCTAAATATTTCTACCTATTAAAGTAATTAAGCAGCCATCAATATTCCTCAGTATAAATTAATAAATTGGCAAGATACAGGGTTTTTATTACAACTGCATTAAGAACTTCCGCTGAGCTAGTGGATAAACTGAACATTTAATGTCTAAGACATTTAAGACTAAGAAACCATACCCTAGAATAAGGAAATGCATTCTTGAGTATCCTATTCTCAATTTAATTCTATGCAACAAGCCTAATAACACCTCTGAGGTTGCTCACCATGCTGAGGTCACTGTGAATACATCTATGGTACTCTGTTGGTACCTGATGAGATGAAAGTAACCCCTTATGGATGAAAACTCTATAAGGCATTCTTATACCTTATGATGAACATTCCCATCTCCATAAGTAGTCCAAATGCAAATATGAATTGAGAAAGATAATAAAGGGGCAGAAAGAATTGTTTTGCAACTTTTTCATCATTTGATTACTTACAACTTATTCCCGTAAAGAAAACCTACAATTTACACACATACATTTTTCATAGTTTTGAGTTTGGGGATTTTTTTTTATACTAGGTATCTGGGTGCAAAAACAGGATTTAAGCATGATTTATGGGAGCACTTATATTTAAAACCAGTAGAGCAAAAGCACTTCTAAATTCTCCTTCTCTATGCCCAGAAAAAGGTAAAAAAAAACAAGTGTGAAAGGCTTAATTAAAAGAATCCTAAAAGGCACTGACACTTTTGGACATAGGAGTGGAAATGTGATTAAAACCAAGAAGATTGGTTGAAACATCTAGATCCCAATGTTTTTTTCCCCAACTTCTAAAGTTTTTAGATTAGGGAAGTTGAGACACAGTTGAAAACAGGTGCACCATACTAAAAATCAATGTGCTGAATTTTTCCCTCAACTTGACTACAGAAAGCTAGTAGTCCAGAATATACTCATGCATTCCATCTAGGAATTCTGACCAATTCAACAGAAAATACCCAAGTATATTGGTAAATTGGCTTCTCTTAACAAAACAACCTAGATAGAACAGCCTATGGTTAAAGCCATTTGTTAACATGCATTTCTTTTATAGACTTCCAGGCAGCTCTTTAATCCTCATTCTTAAACATTAGCAGACACTAAGCTAAAAGATCAACATATGTTTGAGAAAAGTATCTAATATGAAATACTTCCAAAATACGCAGAGAAAATCTTGGAAAAAAAGAGACTAAAAATTAAAATAAATTACTATATTCAGAGAAGATTTTGTAAGAAATAATATTAACATGTTATATAAAGGAATATCTAGATAATAAAAAGAATATCTTAGCTATTGAATATATCACTGCAGAAATGAAGAATTCAGTAGAAAGATTGGAAAATAAACTTCAGAAAATGACCAAGAAAGTGATTTTTAAAAATAATAAGGGATGGAAAATACAGAGAAAAAGATAAGAAAATTAAAGACTACATTTAGGAGGCCTAATGCCCATATTACAGGAGCTCCAGAAAGAGAGTGAAGAGGGTAGAAAATTATCAAAGAAATAATCTAAGAAAATTTTCAGGCACTAAAGTACATGAATTTCTAGATTAAAAGGACCCACTAAATGCTAGCACAATGATTAAAAATAATATCTACATTATAGCACCTTAACTATAAAATTGCAAAATACTGGGACAAAGAAAAAAATTCAATAAGGTTTCAGAAGGTGGGGGAGTAGGAGAAGAGATTTCATTCAAAAGCTCTAGAATCAAAATGTCATCAGACTTCTTGACAGACATTATGAAAGCAAGACAAGTAGAGCTTTAGTTTCAAAATTCAGAGGGAAAAGTTTTTTCAGCCCAGAATTCTGTGCCATTAGTTGAGGTTAAGAGTAGCTGAGACATTTTCAGACATGTGAATTGTTGAAAGTGTAAACTTCCCTGAAAGCTTCTGGAGCATACAGTCCACCACAACTGAGCGAATAAAATAATTAAAAACGAAATATGGAATCTAGGCATTAGGGGACCAAACCCAACAGACAGTTGAAAGTAATACCCAGGATGTTGCTAAAGGGAAATCCCAAATCAACAGCTATGTGGTCAGGGTGAGAATGAGTACGAAATCCATAGCAGAAAGTGAATACATAATACCAATAACTGAAAATTTAAGGTCTGGCAATGTTAAGAATCAACTTACAGAGTGAAAGTGGTTGCCTCTGAGAAATGGGAAATAAAGGTAGTGGAGGAGAAGCTGCATTTCTCATACAAAGCTTTGATGATCTGACTGTTTAAATTATGAGTACATGTAGCTTTGGAGGAAAAAAAAGTCCAAGCATGACAAAGTGATTAATGGTGAGCATACTCCCCATTTGAATATATGTGTACATATATTTTCATTCAAAACTAAACAACTAGTAGTTATGATTATGATTACAAATCAAAATGGAATGTTATAACTGTTGACAATGTAAAAATAATACTGGTAACAAACTACTGGGAATTGTGGGAGAAAAATGAGAAGTATAAGTGTGCCTATTTTCTTACCTTTCATAGCAGGCTACAAATAAGATAATGTTTAAAGTTAAAACATATGATTTTCTAAAAATGATTGCAGCTTTCCTTATGTTTTTCAAAGTCTTTTTTAAAAATCTATGTTGAGAAGACTTTAATATTAATGTCTGTTATGAAGAAACAAATAGTTAAAATTCCATATTCTTTGGTTTCTCTTCATCACATACAATGAGTGTGGTATTTTAATTATAAAATAACACACATATTCCATCTCAGTAGATTACTTTTTCTCCCTGTCTATCTGTGCATTCACATCTCTATATGACATACATTCTTTTTTTACCTGTGTATATTCAAAAACATGTCTGTAATATAATGTTTGGCAAATGTTAACAATGCTAATTTCTGGGATCTTGGGTCATTAGTGGACATTCCAAAAGGAGATTATTCATTGTTTGCAGTCGTTTCTTTGTCTTGTAGAAATAGAAATGAAGATTACAACAAACTGTATTTTTTTAAAAATGTATTCTTTACCAACCTACTGCCAGAAAATGAACCAGGAGACCTATGGTAGTTCCCAGGATTGCCAACACTCCAAACACAATGAGGGCAATCATCCATAGCGGCAAAGATGTACGCGAAGCTGTGACTGGTCTGCAAGTAAAGGATGTGAGTAAGAAAGATATGTTAGAAAAATCACAGTCATTCCAAATCTTTCTTTCTTTCCTCTTACTCACCCCTAGAGGCTTCACAATTTAGGCACAGTAGTAGCAATAGACATTTGAAGACAGAAAAAGAAAGAAGGAAGGAAAGAAGGAAGGAAGAAAGGGAGGGAGGAAGGAAGGAAGGAGGGCAGACGAGCCAATGAGCTTATCTTAAAGCTTATGATTAAACCCCTCTGGATCTGTGCTATGGAATTATTATTCAGAAATATGATGGTTGGTCCCAGGTTATCTATACTTAGAACCTAAGTCCCTCCCATGATCAGTGGTTAGTTACAGAGTTAGTATCAAGTAAAGACCTTGCCAGATGGGGCTGGAGAGGAGGGGAGGAGAATAGAAGTGTCTTAGAAGTTCTCGATGTCTACGCTTATCATAATTTTAAAAATTATGGTCATGATCCTATATTATTTATTACATCCTTATATATAAAGAACACACACAAATATGAAGTGCTATATTGGATCAGAGCAATGTCCATCTCTGCTAGCCATGAACTCTAAATACTACCTTGGCAAGGATTTAAAACACAGCTTTTTTTCTGAGATTTTTCCCATACCATCTTATAGGACTACCCTACAAAAAAAGGAAATTGATAAAATATAGTTTTGAAGTCTTTACTTCCACTTTTATTGCTTCTTTCCTACCTGGTGTCTGTACATCAGACACCCATATGCAACCACAAGATTAACAAAATCTCTTCAAATGCACCTGCAGAATCGACCATGTGTCCAGATCCCTCCAGGCTCTCCTGGGCAATCAGATTAATGCCTCCCTGAGAAGCTACCCACTGAATTAGGCATGAACCTTTCCTGGGTGACTAGGAGTGCTTAGAAACAATGGATTAATTCTTGAAAATCTTTCAGGTTAGGGCTTCACATAAGTGTCAAAATGATGAAGCAGAAGGAGGAGGTGCCCTATAAATAAAAAAAATTATCCACCCATCATAAGGTGATGACCATCTTACACGCAAAACAAAACAAAACAAAACAATCTGTTTTCTCTCCACTTTTAAATGTATGTGATTACTCTTTCCTTTACTGATAGACCAGATGTGTCACTAATAAGATATCAGGGTTACAAATAATATAACATCTTTAATAAAAAAGAAGTCACACAATATTTACTTTAGTTCAAGAAAAAATGTTCTTAGTATGTTCTATCACAGTGAGCATACTCTTTCTAACATTTTTATATGGATGTGGCTATTATGAAAAAATATATGAATATGTCTTGAGGGTCCAACTGTTGACTCAAGATGTACATTTTCAGAGGAATATTTGCGTAAGGTATGAATTTATATTTCAATTCTTGGGACATTAGATATTTTAAATTAGGTTTAGTTTATTTTGCTAATATATTGCATACATTGTGAAGAAAACTCCTTAGGAGCCAAAAGCATGTTTTTAAAAGGTTGGTATTAATGAACATGGTAACTATCTAGTTAGATACTTAAAAATGAATAGCACATCTGTACATAGTTATACTATTCTAGGTCATGAACATTTTACAGATAAAAATTTATGGTTTTATATATTGTTCTACAGAGAACAACTATGAAACAATGGTACGATGAGATTCAAGACAATTTTCATGAAAGCACTTTTGAAAGAACACGATGTGAAACAAAAACAAGGGAGTCATAAGAATCACCACCACCAATAACAATATAACATTTGCTTTATGAGAGAAGAAAATTCTCTCTCCGCTTCTTTCTCTCTCCTTTGAGACAGCCACACATGCATATTACTTTTCATTCATAGGATGTAAAGCTGCATGTTACCTTTCTGAAGCACTCCTCAAATCATTTAATGAAACTATAGATCCCAGATACAAATGCATGTATGTGATAAGGCTGAAATCCAAAATGCTGTGAGAAAACTGCAAGTTCCCCCCAAACTCAGTTGTTTTACTACAACCTTTGGATGGGAGTCATAGTGGGGAAACAGTGCTAATTCTATTTAGGTCAGAAATTGAGGCAAGCAAATCTCCACTTACCTATACATAATGTGCTGATATAATGGCTGTTGATGTTAATAATGATAAAGGAAACTTCTGCACTTCTTTTGTCCTGATCAGTGGTTCTCAGGTAAATGTACTAACCACAGTGATACTTGGGATTTTAAGGGCTGGGTGCAATAGCAGAAAGCAATTAAAAGGAAACTTGTTTAACAAGTGTTGATGACAGCTGTGGATCTGTGGCTTAAAGGAAGACATGAAAATTCTCTTTGAGTGAATACTTAAAAAAAGACACTAGACATAAGCTGGATTGGTTGCCTGACAGGTCCACCCAAGAAATATCACCACAAATTGGTGAACCAGTGTTCTGACTCAGATTCCACCCACCCCTTTCACAGAGCTCCTCCCCAGTGAAACTAGCTATACCCACCAGAGCAGTCTCGGACAAATGACTTCAATATACATTGTTTTCTTAATACAATAATTCTGCCATAGCATTACTCATTTGAAACATGCTTAATCTAAACATTCTCCCAGGGACTCTGCATACTTTTGTAGAAATGGATTTACTGATGGAGGTAGGTTATGGTATAAGAAATATCGGTTCTATTTTGGTGATTCTTTAAAGGAAATGGAACTAATCAATCCAGTCGAGTTGTTTTACTGAGTATGCATTATGTTTTTGGATGACACACCAAATTCTTATGAAAACAAAAAATCAGGACATTGTTTAGATATTTTGGATACAAATATCTAGAGTCGTGGCATCATATTTCATATCTTTAACCATCCAATTTCTCCATTCACTCATTTAATAAATATTTGCCATGTACTTCCTGCGACTATCCATTGTTCCTAGTAGTGGAAATACAACAATGGATATAATAAAATTCCTGCCTTTATGGAGCTGACACACTAATGGAAAAGACAGACAAACACTCAAAAAATAGTAAATATTTCATTTAATATGAGATATTTATACATGCTATGAAGAAAATAAAGCAGAATAATTGGGTAGAAAGTGGGGGTCCTCTCTTTAAGAGGGTCAGGAGAGGTCTCTCTGAGGAGGAGGCTTCTGAATGCAGAACTGATGATGATATTAATTGGCAAGATACATCTTCCTAAAACACATATTCATGACATTTCTTCATTCAAAAAATCATCAAAACTCTCAGTTGCTTTCAGGATAAAATACAAACTTCTCTGGTTGATATTCAAGGCCTTTTAGAATGCCATTTCTTTCTTTCTTTATTGCCCCATAATAGCATGGTGTAACATGGTGTAACAGAAAGGGCATGGCCTCTACCCCAATGCCAGGCCCACTAGTACTAGCTGTTTGACACAAACCTCTCTGAACTTCAACTTTCTCACAGGTAAAAATGGTGTCTAACAAGATTGTATATGTAAGGTATGTCTCAGCTGAGACCATGTATGCTAAGTGCTTGGCACAATGCCCAGGACATTGTGTTACCCTAACAATGACTTTACCTAAAGCTTGAATTTACTTGAGTCATTTCTCACAGTTCTGTTCCTTGGATGGCAAGTGCTTTCCTAACTCCAACTTTTTATTCATGTCATTTAATTCTCCCAGGACTGCCATTTCTACCATCCAATGTTTATTCATTCTTCATGGTCCAACCTAATTGCCACTTCCTTCATAAAGCCTTCTTTGTAAAGCATTATCCTCTTTGATCTTTTTTTTTTTTTTGGCCTCTAATATTTACTGTCATCAGTACTCATTTTGGATTTAATAATCTGCTATATTATATTGGTTTCTACTTAAAACTGTTTTGTGGATGGTCCTGTCACATCAGTGAAAGTGTAAGCTGGTTGAACCCGAAGGCACAAACTATACCTTCTTTTTCATTGTTTTTCATAATGACCATCAGAGTTTTAGTATCCAGTAGATGTTCAGCAAATAAGTTATATGCTTCAATAAAATGATTACCATCCAAATACACATAGACCTCCCAAAAGTCAGTAAAATATATTAAAAATGCATTATGAAATGTAGGTAGGATTTTAATAGAGTATTCGCAGAAGAAACAGAGATGGAAATTAATATATAAAAAGATGCTTAATATCATCCATTAGCAATTATAAAAACATACATTAAAATAATATAACACTACTAAAATTAAAAGTTAAAGATAGTATTTCATTATTTGGTAAGTGTGTGGGGAAATAGACTCTCATATGTTGGCAGTAGGAATCATAATTGAGTCAGCAACTTTAGAGGGCAGCTTGGCATCAACTATTTAATTTTAAAACTATCTCCTATAACTAAGCAATTTCACTTCTAAATACATATGTAGATATTCATCCTGGCACATGTACTTGAACAGAAATATATAAGGATGTTTATTATAATGTTTTCAATAGCAAAAACAAAATGGAAACAAAATGTTAATTGGCAGAGGAACAGTTAAACTATATTATACTGGTATAGTGGAATATTATTCAGCTGTTGAAAGAAACGAGGTAATAATAGATGCGATGAGTTGGCCCCACTGATCATTCTCAGGTCCCCTTCTATGCTGTAGGGATTAGAAAGCTAAAAATGACATCTCCAAGACTGCCATGCCTTTAGGATTCTGAATGCAAAATAGATCCTGCCAGCTGGATGTACTCATATGAAACTTGAAAGGAAGAATGTCGTTTAAGGCAGAAATGAGGCTGCTTTGGGATTTATGCTGGTAATAGGTCATGAGGGTATTCTGTTCTGCAACAACATTCCAGTTTCCATTCTCCGGCTTCCGGGGGCTAAGAAACAGTTTTAGAGTAGGCAGAGACCAGAGCAGTTCATGGATGTCAGGAGGCTTTGGTAGTAATATCACTGGTGCTGGTGTCTTACTGGTCCCTGGATTGACTTCAGCATTGCCAGGTGCAGTCTCTTCCCCTGGGCTTTGGTTCTGTAGTGTTCTGTGGATCATCCTTGAAGCTCAGCCCAGGGCCTGCACAACCAGCACTCTGACAATTTTTGAAGTATGCTGATTTCCTACTTCAAATTTCTTTCTGCTTAAAAATGCCTTTTCTACTCTGAACTCTGACTGATACAGTTATAGATGCATATAGAAAAACTGTAAGAAGAATTAGAGATGCAGAATAATAATTCAATATGACATCATTAATAATTAAAAGAGTAAATAATACTTTACATTTTAATGGGTGCTAATATATGCACTTAAATCTGTATATTTATGTATGAAGAGATACATAAATATATAAAAAAGATCTGGAAGGATTTCAAAACAGTGCTTAAAGGGGGAGGATATAGCTTGGTAGTAGAGTGCCTGCTTCAATTTCCAGTACCTCCATTAAAAAAAAACCTACCCCCCCCCCAAATAAAAAGGAATTGTAAAAAAAAAAAAAAATCCAAAACAATGCTTACCCTCAAGGAGAAGAAAAGAGACCAGAATTGAAAATGATGACTAAAGAAATTTTAGCCTGATCTATAATGGGTTTATTATTTTCACAAGGATAATGTATTAATCCATTGCTAATATAATTAAACATTTTAAATATACTTGTTGAAATGAAATAAAAATTTATCTTTGATACGGATCTGAGTAGAGGGAAAAAGGAGGAATTGGCAATAAAATACAGGTTCTCAGGGATTAGGGTCAAATTAATACTGGCTAAAAATTAAGTATTGGCTTTGTAGAACTTTCCAGGATGAGATGATGGCTTGATGACAATAAGCACAAAATCCATGAGGACACAGTGGATTAAGTTTCATAAAGTTGTGGGTTAATTTTTAAAAGATGGTAGGAGTTTACCAGAAAAAAAAAATATATCAGAGAAGGACATTCTAGACAAGGAGTACACCATTTGAAAGGCTCCAGATAGCACGTTTCAGATAATAGTGTGATTGGAGCACAGGTTAAACGCGAGGAAACGATGGGAGAGAAAAACAGCGATGCATGGAGCAGCCAGATCTTAACAGTGCACTTCAGTTTTATTCAGTTGGACAGGATTATTACCTCCATTGAACCAGCCACTGGTCTGGGAACACAGCGACAGAAAAGAGCCCATGAGAAGTTCGGTCTAGTAGGACATTCAGATGCCAAAACAGATAATGTTTACATGTTGTAGAAAATGCAGTAATAGGTGAATGCCTGGGGCTATCTGGAACACTAGTCTGGGGATGTCAGGAAAGTCTTCCTGGTAAGAGGTAACACCTGAGGTTTGTCTTGACAAATGAGTTGGAAGAGTGAGTCAAGCTTTTTATGGATTTGTAAATCATAATAAAGAGTTTAGGTTTTATTCTGTAAGGTTATTGAGACGAAGAGGGGTGGAGTAGGATTTTAAGCAGAAGAGAGAGGTGCTCCTAGACTTCCTGATTATTAAGACCTTGTACCTGCTCTGATCATGGCTCAGTTTGATGCCCTTTAATCCCTTGTCTTTCATCAAATGGTTGGGAAGGAAAATAGGGGGACAATCTCTCATTACCCTGGCTGGAGATTTCTGCCTTGTTGAAAATTTTTTTTTATTAAATGAGATAAATCTGACTTAAAGAGCATAAACCTATGAAACCAAAGATAGAACCAATGGAATTCTTTTGTGATATATACTCATATTTAATTAAAATAAAGTTTGGTTTATTCAACCATGAGTGTAAACCGTGACAAAACTCCAAGTGAAGAGAATTAAATTTATTGAGGAAACAACATAGGAAAGCATGATGCAATGATTTTATTTTCATAATTAAGCATAATAATTGTAGGGAAAACAACATATTATAATAACATATAATTGTCTTTTCTGGAATCCTTTAATTAACCACTATAAACTGCAAATCTGAAATGTGCTTGACACACCACTATTAAAATATTACAAAAATAGCTTCTTCTGAAACCTCCTCTTGCACTGAAATCATGAAAAGTGAAAACCAGTAACAAACCTACTTTACCTCTGTCACTAGCAGGCAGTACTTAAGGTATTTAACAAAACATCTGGCACAATGGCCAGAAAGCTAGTTTGTAATGTCTTGGAATAGAAATTGTGCTCAAATTGCGTCATCTAGTGAAGATTTCTTTTTTTGTTGTTTTTTAATTTTGAGGGGAGGTAATTAGGATCAGTAATCAAACTGGCTCAGGGGTTGACAGGAAAGTTTCAGGCTTTAAACCTCACATAAATCCCACTGACCTTATTTCATCCAAGATTCAAAGCCAAATATCCAGGCATTTCCAAAGGTAAGTACGATAGAGCTTTCCTAGTCCAGTTGTAAATCCTATACAAAATATGGTAATTAAAATAACAAAGGATGATATTTTAAATATATATTCCCCAGGATGATTCCAGGGCCATTTGGGGGTTATGTGAAAGACTGAGGAAAGGTGAAAATTCTGTTTTGACATACTAATATAAATTGCATATTAGATCCTCAATTGGAAATTTTAGATGTTTGCCACTGAAGGTGCAGGGAGAAGTCAGAGCTAAAGTTAAAATGTTTGGGAGTTGTCAGCAGATAGTTGGTATTGAGAGTATTGGACTGGAGAAGACCATTAGGGCATGAGTGTAAGTAGAAAAGAGTAGAGATCTGTGGTTTGAGTCCTGGGAAACTCCAACATTTAGATTTTAGGAAGATGTAGAATAGCCAGCAAAAGAGACTGAAAAGAAATAGCCGTCAACATAGAAAGATGACCGAAAAAAGTGGCTTTTTTTGTGGAAGCCAAGTAAAGAGTTTTAATAGAGAATGATCAACAGTACTAAATGCTTTTAATATTATTGATATTCTTACTTAAGAAGAGGATTGAGAATTTAGCATTGGAGTTGGCAACACAGAGCTTATTGGTGACCTTGACAAATGTGGTTTTGGAGGAGTTTCTGAAACAACATCCTGATTGGAGTGAGTTTAAGAGAAATGAGAAAGAAAATAAATGGAGACAATACTTTCAACCATGTTTGCAGAGAAATGTGGCAGGAAGATGTAGGATTGGAAAAAAAAAAACTGTTCTTATCTGAGAAATACTGTATAATTACTGTGTCTATGAAAATGATCCGGTAGAAAGGGTAAGATTATGATATAGGAGGGATAGGTGACAGCAACAGGAACAAAGTCCTTGAGAAAGGATCTTTTCATAAGTGCAGAGTTTGGCCTTAGAGTGGTGTTGATTCAATAGTTGATCCATTGTGACAAAAGGAAAGACAGGTGACAATAGTGGCTAACACCAATCTTGCATTTGCTATGTGCTTTAAGGCATTGTACATTTGTTAACTCCTTCAAAACTCCGTAACAACACCATGAAGTAGATACTGTTCTTGTCCCCATGTTACATTAAGGAAACAGAGACACAGTGATGTCGAATAATTTGCCCAAGATCACACATCTAGTAAGTGACAAAGCTAGGATTTGAACACAAGTAGTTTAACTTGAGTTCACTTACCGATACTACCTTTCAAGAAGGAAGTAGTTTGACAAATTTTTATGGTAAGCACTAACAGAAACTCTCACCTGATTCCTTCTGTTTTCTTGGTGAAATAATGAGCAAAATTATCAGCTGAGTGTGAAAAGAAACTGTTGGCATTAAGGAGAGGAGAGAAGATGCGAATGAATAATTTAGGAGAATGAGAGCCAGTTTTGACAAGGAAAGTATAGAAGGATTTTCAGGAAGTACTAAGAACATATTTGATGTTTGTGATCATAATTTTAAAGTGAGACTAGTCATCATGATGTGTATTTTTCTCCAGCTACAGTCAGTAACTAAGATCCATGCACTAGAAAGTTGGAGAGTGGGGTGTTTGCAAGTTTGTGGTTTTGCCCTGCTAGGTGGTAAATGGTGAAAGGGGCAAAGCAGTAGGTATATATGGCATGGTTGACCATAGTGTGTAGTAGTAGCTCAATAAGAAGAACATAGTGACTCAGTAAGACGAACATGAAGATATTTGTGGGATATGCAAGAGAAGTTTCAGTCAGTAGGATAGAGTGACTAGTTTTTTTTTTTAATAGAACCATATATATTTTTTAATTGAAGTATAATCAGTCTGCAATGTTGTGTCAATTTCTGTTGTACAGCATAATGTTTCAGTCATACATATATACACATACTCTTTTTCATATTCTTTTTCATTAGAGGTTACTACAGGATATTGAATATAGTTCCCTGTGCTATGTGTCAATGGAATAGAGTTACCAGTGGGTTTTGGACCATTAAGCCTATACCTAAGACTAAATAAAAATGCAAACTTAAAACAATTATCTAAACTTTGCATTACTTTATTTTCTCTTTTCTGGCTCACTTTTCAGTGAAAGCATTCCTTGAATGCATTAATATGAAAGTCTGTGTTGCTAAACAAAATACTGTTTATGAGTTAAAAGATCTAGTTTCTATCTGCTGATAGGTTGACAATGTTTCTATTGTAAATACAATTCTTGAACAAGAAAGTCATTATTAATATTCCATTATTAAAGCTAAAATGAGTTGGTTTTAGCTTCCATCACTTCTGTGTTAGGGGTATCACTCATTCAGTTCTATCTGATTTCCCCCTGGAATTAGCAGGAGACAGACTGAGATCAATGTGCTATGGGCCAAATGTTTGTGTCCCCTCAAAATTCAGGTGTTGAAACTTTTAATCCCCAGTAGGATGGTATTTGGAAGTGGAGCATTTGGGAGGTAATTAGGTCATGGGGGTGGAGTCCGTATGATAAAATTAGTGCCAGTATAAGATGAGACATATGCTCTCCATCATGAGAAGATACGAGACAGATCCTGCAAACCAGGAAGCAGGCCATTACAAGACAATAGATCTGTTGATGTCTTCCTCTTGGACTTCCTAGCTTCTAGAACAGTGAGAAATAAATGTCTGTTGTTTAAGTCACTCAGTCTATGGTAATTTGTTGTAGTAGCCCAAGCTGACTAAGACACCATGCTCATGAGTTTGGGGAAGAAGGAAGCAAATTCCCAAATATCTGGCTTCTGAATTAAGGGACTACTACACAGCCACTAATACCTCTTATATCTCTTAGGAGTAGCATTATCCTGTAAGTCTGTCTTTTCTTCTCTACTTTGAGTTGCATTATAAAAGGATTCCTTCTGTTCTTATACCTAGATAAGTTCTTGACCCAAGGAAAAGGGTGAGTATCTATCTGTTCATTTCTTTCCAGGAAAATTGCAACAGCCTTCTACCTACTCTTCCTGCTTCTCTGTGTAGCCTTCACCTCCAACTCCAGCCCACCCTCGTCATCAAAGCTAAAGCAATCTTCTCAGAGTATGTATTAGATCATCTCTCTTGCTTCTCTGCTCAGAAAACTCAAGGGTCTCCCACTGCAGTTAAAATAAAATCCTAGGTCATTAGAAATCCTTATTTGAGTTGGCCCTCAACTGCCTCTTCCAAATTCTTTCCTACCCATCTCTTACTTACCCACCAGGCTTCAGACACACTGGCAGACACACTGGGCCTTTTTCTGCTGACACAACCACCTTGCTCATTTCTCTTTTGAGGCTTTTACACTTGTTCTCTTCGGACTTCTCTCAGATGTTTTATGTTTTGCCTCCTCATTGTTTAGGTCCAGCTCAAATGCTACTCTTTTGAAAAAGTTTTCATACTACCAGATCTCAAGTACTTCTCATCTGCCCCATTTTTTCTATCATATTACCTTTTCCCCCTTCCTAACACTTACCACAAACCAAAATTGTCTTATGTGTGTGCTTACTGCCTGTCTTTATCCACTAAATGCAGCATCCTTGGAAGATGATACTGTGTCCATACCTGACAGTTCCTGGAACGCACTGAGTGTTCAATACATACATGTGACCTGCCTGAGAAAGGAGAGGGGAGGAAAAAACACCACCTTGTCTCACTTAGTTATGGATTGGCTTCACATCATTATGTACATCATAAGTCATAATTTATAATAAGGAAAAAAAAGAAGAGTAATATCACAAACAATTGAAGGAAGAGAATTTTTAGGTTTATTTTAGCTGGTTTTAAATTTTTAAGCTACTTTTTAATTTTAGGAAATTACAAAAGGTGAATTATTTGCAGAGATTACAGAGTCTGTCCTCCACACCACTGCATATGCACTGTGAGGAGAGCTATAGATGCCATACAGTCCTCTGCCCTCAAGGACCTCACATTATTCTTGCTGCAAAGGAATACAAACAAATGACAAAAGGACATGAAGAAATATTATATAAATAATTGCAACTTAAAAATCATTTTAAAATTCCTGACTGACTTTGGATTTGAATTCTACAAGGGAAAATTCACATGAGGGTTGCAACTTGTCAGAGAGACTGAAGAATGACTTTAAGGAAATAATTTTTCTTCTTAGTTTCTCGATCTCTATATTGAGACACTCGGTCTAGCTGAACCTCTGACATTCCCCTCCATTCCAAGATCATATGATTTTACAAGGTACACAAACTATCTCACATTGAAATAAAAAGTGAATATACATTATTTGTCTTATGTATTTTGGTTTAACAAAATGCATTTATAATATATAGAATGAAAAATAATTTATTTGGTAGATCCAGCATATGTTCTCATACCAACAAATATGTATTTCTTTAATTCTAAAAAATAAAGGTCTATTCTGAATACAATGGTAAGATACATCAGAACTAGGCTATTAATAAAAATATTACGGTCATCCTTTCTTTTTTTCTTCCTGTTTCCTAAATTAGTTAAATAGATCAATAAATAAATGGATAGTGCTTTAGATAAAACATTAATCAAGATATTTATGCATTTTTATATAAGAAAATGATTAGTATACCAACAGTCAAAAAAGATTTTGAAACAATAGATAAGAATATCCTGTAGTTGTCTTTATGTTCCATTCCAAGGTTACATTTCTTTCAGAGTCCAGTCTTGGAGGTAATCCAGTCACGATAAGCAGTCACCCGAGTGTAGACACCTGGTTTATTCTTTTTACCACATCCTTCACCCCAGCTTACTATTCCAACAAGGTGCCATATATTCCTAGAGTTGGGGTAAGCTAGTGGTCCACCAGAATCATTCTAGAAGAAAAGAGGGAAAAATGTTTCGTGTCTTGTCGAAGAATTTCCTTTTACCTCTCCTCTGGAGTTGCAATGCCCTGAGCATTGCAAACATCCACCCTCTGGGCTTAGAACTGTGGAACTCTTGGGTTTCTTCAAAACCCAGGGCAACTACCAACCAGAATACATTGCCTACAGCAGCTAAATATTGGATTGGAAAGACTAGGATTTGATTTTGTTAATTAGTCCAGCCTTAACTATGGAGAAAGTGCCTCAGCTGCTCCATGAGGAAGCCTCTGAAGAACGGATGTCACGTGCACGTGCTAAACGTCCTGCTGCATCTCTCCATAAGGAAGAGACAGCATTCTTGTCGGCAGGGTGCCCATAAAATAGAGCCAAACTTATTTTATCACCTTGTAAGTATGGATTCCTAGACTGAAAACTTCATGAGGGCAGGCATGGTGTTCACCACTGCATCCTCAGCATCTACGCTGGTATCTGGTACATTAATGAGAGTAATAAATATTTGCTTTCTGGATTGAAATAAGAAGTTACTCTGTGAAAATCATTAAGACAAAAATTTTTTTGTGTGGTGATAAAAACTACCACTGAATTAGTACTTTGGGAAAAAATGATTTGATAATATTTCTTGAGGTACCTGACAGGCATCAGCTTCTCCTGACATAAATCCAGCACACAGCATTGTATCAGTCACCAAGCCAGATAACGCATGTGGAGCATTGCAAACTTTGTTATCAATAATCTTCAGAAAGGCCTGCCGAAGTATTACTGGAAGAGGACCTAAAGGCAATAAATTCTGCAAATTATAGAGATCTTAACCTTGTTTGTTGATACAAAGAGCTTCTGTGGAATAAAGCCGATTCTTTGGTCACCAAGAGCCAGCCAGTCCCTGACTAGACTGGTTTCTTTCTGATGTTTATTATCTGGCTGCCGCATACATTATTCCAATTTTTCCAATTCTCATTCTCAGAGGTATTTCAGAAACTGAAAACAATACCATGCTTTTGGTCCCATCACTTTGTTTTCTTTTCAGTATATTTACTGATTGGTTAATTGTGTGAGAAAGTGATTGATTGATTGATTAAATATTATTCCTGTGAAGATATTACATATTTACAGAAAAACTCACCATTCATATAAAGTGTTCCCCATCCTGTAACTACAACGCTGTCATTTTCTGAGAGCTTCATTTTGGCTTCAGGAAGACAAATCGTACGAACGTATTTCGTAAAAGAGACTTCTTCAGCAAGCTGCACAAGGGCAATATCATCGTGAACCCCAGCCTTGCTATAATTTTCATGAAAAATAATATTTTGGACTTTCCTTGTCATATATGGTTTATTTACTACAGTTCCAAAGTTGACAGTCCAGTCTTCTGAATTATTTTTCCTGGAGGACACAATTCAATTAAAATTCACTCAGTTTGGGGTGTTCACAGAGGTTATTATCTTATAATTTTAAGGTATGAGGTTCCCAAACAATACTTATAAAGCACTTAAATTCTTATTTTTAAAAATTGTCTTTGACGTGGGGATGTTATAAATGCTGCAGTCACATAAAAATAGTGCTAAGGACTATTAGAGCTGTTAGCTTTCTACAAATCCTCCTGACCAGAGTCACTGATGTTTCCTGCTGCTTCAGCCCCGTCCAGTTTCTGAGCATTTGAGTTGGGTAGGGCTCACATGAGCAGCCCCAATGGAAGGGGTCCAGAATCACTGTTCTTTCCTACCATACACCCTGCACTCCTAGAACCTGTGGCAGTCTCCAGGCACTTCCATAAATTTTAAAATTGCAAATTATTTTAACACAGTCACATTACATTTACCAAGTCAATGCCTCTTGGCTTCTAATTTAGATTTTCTGACCAGTTTCTCCAGTTCCCCTGAGATTCTTTCTCAGTTAGGACCTAACATCCTATCTAACCATTTTTACCTTCCTCAAAATGTCAGGTATTGGCGGTTTTTTTGGTGGTTTTTTTTTTAAGGGTTTCAAGACCTTCCTATAACTGTGACACTGTTCAATCTTTCTCCCATTTTAAAATCTTCAGTGACTCCACATACTCAATAGCTGTGTTTTTCCAGTAAGTTAGCATCTTGTCATTTAGAAGTATTCCCGATCCCAGATATAACTACATTTTCTAAGCATATTTTCTAATGTTTCCTTTTACAAATCCTCTAAGATTCAAATTATTCTCTTTGCTTGCTGTCCACAGAATACAACTTGTGTTGTTTCATGTCAACACATTTGAAGAAGGCTATTTTCCCAACTCGAAATGCTTATTATCCTTTCTCATCTACTCACCCTATCAATCAAGTCTTTCATCTTTAGAGTCTGGATCAAATCTTACAACTGCATACCTCAGCTAGATATGTTCTCTCTTGTCATCAGGTTTCCATCAAACTTAGTACCTGTGTTGTACATACACCATGCCACCTTCTACTTTTAATACATCACATTTAAATTTCTTCAAATAGATTGTAACCCCCCAGAGGACAAGACAAATAAGCACCTTGTAACTGGAGTCAGACATACCTGTATTCACATTCAATTTCTGTTATTTAAGAGCTGTATGATCTTGGTCAAGTTACATCACCATTTCTGAACCCTAGATTTCCTCATCTTTAAATAGGTTAAATTATACCTTCCATATGGAATTACTATTATGATTAAATAAAATGATGTAAGTAAAGCACTTAACATTGGGCTAAAGCAGCTTTTTAGAAAATGTTAATTTGCTTCCATTCACTTTTCCCCCCTTCCAAATTTAAATTTCTTTGCTGCCCTTCAATTATACAAGTATTTGTAAATTTCATATGGCTTGGCAAACTTCACACATTCAAGTTAACCCCCACAGACTATCCGAAATAGGCCTGCACCTAGACTCCTACATTTAGTGAAACTCTCAAACTTACTTAGCAAAGCAGTGAGCTGCAGATAGGAGCCACCTGCTGCTGATCAGAGAGGCACCACAGTAGTGCTGGCCCTTCCATTGCATGCTTGCCTGCCACGGCCAGGCCCCACCCACGGCTTTTTTCCCATTCACAATTCGATTGCCAGATGTAATACTGTTGGCCAGTTGTCTCCCACAACCTAAAGAAAAGATTTATTTATACAAGAGCAGGTATCTGTGATTATGCTTTATAAGAAGTATTTTTAAAACATTACTTGAAACCCTTCAGTGATTGTTCAGCACCTCCTAACAATGCTGTCTCTTTCCTGTAATGTATTCATATCATGGTAGTCCACTCTATCTTCGTTTGGGTGATGTTTACTTTTCCTCTTTTTCAGTCTTAAACGTCTTTCACTTACTGAGTTACATTGTATCTGTCTTATAATTTTACTCTCCCCAAATAGATTGCAAAGTTCTTGAAGGTAGAAACTTTGCTTCATTAATGTCTGTATGTTGCATAGCATGTACAGTGCTGTCTGTAAAGCCCCATGTGGATAATAGATATTCCAGAAATATCCACTGATTGAATGAATGCATGGATGTACCATGTTGTGGGCCCCATGATACTTTAAAGAGAATTTGTTTAAAAGGTACAGAACTGTTTTTTACCTTATAATAGACGTATTTTTCTATAGCCTAGTTTTGCATTTTCTTATTATCCTAAGTTGTCCTTTTTCCTTCCCTTTTTTTTATATATTAACTAATTCAAACAAGATATTTTTCATGATTCCATTCTTTGCAAACAGTTGTCATTTCACCCTTTTGGACAACCACTTACAAATGGTCAGTGTTTTTTAAAAAGGAATTCCCAATAAATATCTAGTATATCCAATAATTTTGAAAAACTACTATAGATTTCCACCTGAGGTGCTTCTAGATACTTTCTAGAAAAATGATAGAAAACTGTTTGTGAGTGTATTAAATTTATAATAAAGTTTCTAAACTTACAGTTGTTTGTAAGCATTTCAGCATGAGCCTTGCTGATTTCTGAAATTAAAAAAAAATAAAGTTGATAAAATATCATCATGCAATTCTCTTCAACCCAAGGACTAGATTTCCTAACCTAATTACAGCCAACATTTAACTATTCAGGCTAGTTCGTGTATTGCTTATCAACCCCTCTCACTCTTACTTGTTATATTCTGGCCATCTCTCCACATCTTTACCAGGTAGTACAGGAAAAGGAAATAAAAAAGCAAAGCTCTCAGTTTTATGATAGTTGAAGTAAAATATTTAGTGAAGTAAGAAGCTTATACTCTTACTAAAAGAGGCACTGGGCATAATCTTTGGATTTCTTTCCCTTAGATAATTCTCATTACTCTGAAATACTCAGAGTTATCTATATTTTAAAGGAAAAAAATCCAACTAAAATTACATTGGGCCTATCCTACTCTTTGCAAGTCATCTCATTACTAAGACTGAATTATGAAATTTTGAGAATTTAACTTAAATTCAAGTCTCTTTTCCACTGGGAAGAGACTTTAGAGAGAAAGAGAAGAGAGAACTAAAAAAGAACACATCAGAAAGTGCTAACTCTTAAATCTCGGGGATACAGAGGGGCAGTAACTGGTACAGTCTTCTTTCCCAACAACTACTCACGAAGGAATTGTATTGCTTCTTTCAGAAGCTCTGCCTCAGACTCACTTGTCATGAGTGGCCCATTGGTGACAGGGTCTGTGTTCTGAGGCAAAGGACCTGTGACTGGCAGCTGGCAGCCATTATAGCTTTCAAGGACACTAGGATCAATTGTCAGTCTGGAAGAACCACAAAACTGGGCTCTGGAACCACAAGCTTAGACCACCTAAATAGACCTTTTAACAATCCAAGTTAGAGTTTCAGGACAAATGCAGGACCTTCAAGATGCTTACAAACGTTACTTTCTGCACTGAGACAAAATTCTGTCATTTTCTTCTCTTGTTTTCTGGGGAATTATTTCAGACAAGTTTTTCTTTAGTAGGATTACTTCCATTCTTCTACAAGAATCAATAAGAGCTCTCTGTCCTCAATTTCACACTTACTCCTACAATCTTCAGCTCAATGATCAAGAAAACACTTAAGTCTGTTTCCTATAATGAGATCCTGACAAAAGTAGAAGGTAGGGAGAATAATGCTTCAATTACTACCTTTCACCCCCTTTTCCATCCATAATACCCAACCCTCCCAAACTCACAAGCATATCTGTGGTTCAACACTCCTTCCTATCACTGTTCAGACAAAGATTCCATAGCACTACCCTTTCCACTATCAACTCAATGGTAGGAGTGCCAGAGTTTGGAAAGACTATTTTTTCCTAAGTAAATTTTTTCCTAAGTACATTTTTTCTGGTACTTTTTTTTTTAATAGTCTAGATACTTAAGTAGTAGAAAATAATTAAAATAGTTGAAATACCTATAAATTTAAGGGAGGTGGGAACTGCATTCCAGGATGCCATGTTGTCTTTCAATATCTGATGTAAGATAGCTTCTATTTCAGGCTTCATGCTATTCTTCTTTGCTGGAGGAAACTTGAATGTCAGCTGTAACTGTACACTGGAACCACTGGGATTAGGACTGGACAAAACAGAAATGTTCTCATGTGCTACTTCCTGATTTTTTAGATGTCTTATGAACATACTGAATTTCCCACATTGTAATTATTATATTGCCTTTACATATATTAAAAAACAATACACAGATATTGTCCCAGTATATATAAAGTTCAAGGATCCTTAAAAATCTTCTAATTGGTTTAGAGGTATTGTTTGTGAAAGAGGATGTGAACGTTAGAAATCAGAATATTTCAAACATGTATGAGAAACTGAGTACTGGCCAACAAATAATTGGCTTGAAATTTCATTATAATACAGTAAAAAAAAAATAGTGTTTTGTACAGATGTTTTCTTAATTTTAGAGGAAGAGATAAATAAGAACTTAAATGCAGGGCTGGGAAGCATTCAAAAGATAAATTCTAGCATATATTCAAGAGCCAGAACTAAGCTTCTTCCCGTAGTTTCTTATGAGTGTCCACCCCAATGGATCTATACAATGAGAAGGCTCAGAAAGATAATTCTAAGCATAAGAATATCTCCGTTATCTGTATATTCAGTACATTATTTTTATTGATCAGGAGAGACAATTAATTCATTTTGGAAGACTGTCAATGCAAAAGCTATATTAATCACAATTTTTAAGAAACCACAGCTCTATTTTCAAATAATTAGGATCAATTGAAGGGCCTTCAGACGTTTTTGTCTGTCTGGAGGTAAGTAGGTTGGTTGGTTGTCTAGCTGGATTTTTTTTTTAGTTTTAAGGAATTCAGACTTCTCCAGAATAGATACTGACAGTTGCTAAATTACAAATGCTCTCTCCCTTAATCACTTATCCCCTATGCTCCGTGATACCTGCCTCCCCGCATCTCTCACCACCACCATTACCACTGTCAGGCACACTTACAATACATATTTAGACAAATGTTATCGTAAAGATTCACTTTTCTCCACAGTCATTACAGTGATGGTGATTATTAAAGAGACCGAAGGAGGATTATTTTAAGAAAGATACGGCCAGACGAGTATGAATGGGAAAAGAGGTGGCTAGTAGATGGATAGCAAGACAATCTTTATTTTCCGTAGAGTTACAATTGTCTTTTAAATTATCTTTTATCATAGAAGTCAGTTAGAACTGACTGCCACCAACAACCTTACAATTCCCCTTCAAGTACCGAGATTACAGATTTGTACAGAACACTTCCTACCCTGAACAGAAATTTGTTAGATACAGTGATATTTTAATTTATGGGGAGTCCTTCCTTCCTTCCTTCCTTTTTTCCCTTCCCTTCCCTTCCTTCCTTCTTCCTTCCCTCCCTCCCTCTCTTCCTTCTCTCCTTCTCTCTTCCTCTCTCTCCCTCTCTCTTTCTGTTTTTCATCACTGTTGTTACTTAAAACCAGGACTAATGTGACATATTACCTACATCTTCTTCCATATAATCTTGAATGAATTTATACTTACAGAAGTTTCATGACCTGAGAGTTGATATATTCTTTGTATACCCTAGAATTCTGAAATGTGGTAGATATCTGTCAAGAGAAAAAACCAAAAAAGCCATGATGTATGTTTCAATCAAATTTATAATAAAGTTAATAAAAAAGATCTCTTACTTACTTTAGTCTCAATATCTTTGCTCAGATTTGTGCTGGCTTCTGAAACTGCTTTTTCACAACTGTCATTATATGTGACTCCAGAAATATGAAAATTACCTTGGTAATAGTAAATCTTTCCTGTGAAATAAAGAAATATTCAGAAAATTTTAAAACAGGAAACGGCTTCAAGCCCCTCTGTATCTTTATCTCAAAATTAAATTTCAATAGATGTACTCAGTTAGGGCAATTAGTTTACTACCACTGAATGAGATATTCCCCTAGCTGTCATCCAACTCAAGTTACTCTATTAACAAAGATTGTATTAGCTCCTAAGCCAAAATCCTAGAGCAAAAGGGTTCATCTTTCAAAATGATTTCAAACAACCTTTGCAAGTTTGAATGTCCATTTTTACTTCACAAGAAGCCTGGTTCAACTAATTTAACTTTAGGTAATACAAGCTTGTCTAGTCTTATATCTGAAATGATAGATGGTTGAACATGTAGAGAAATTCAGGGGTGACTTATCATTCCACACACTTCCTACTCAAGCCAGGATGCCTGTAGTTCTCTCTTTTGCATTACTCCTTTCCACTAAGTCATTGTTTCTCCAGAAGAAGGGATCTATTAAAATGCAAACTATATTTTGGAAGGTTAACTAATTAGGCTACTGGTCCCCACTAACATATTGACAGAACTTCTTCACGGGGGCTTAATATGGAAAACTCAGAACTATCCTTAAGGAAATGATGTGAAGAATGTTATTTTTTAATGAGCAGAGACAAAAAGAGGCTAGAAGGATTCAGACTATGGAGAGTTCATGGATAGACATGCCAAGCAAGAGTCTGAGTGTCTACTACACTCATGAAGGACAAGTTTTGAAATTTGAAATTAAGATGATTATGGAGAAACAAAGGAGAAGCTAGGTTGAAAGAAAACTTGAATTGTCACTGAATCAAGCAAAATGTGTCCATATGACATTATTGTATAGGGTGATATATTTCAGAGGAATAAAACAAAAATCATGATAAAGTAGAATAATACACTTGAAGTATTAAAATGTGGGTTTGTGTTCAGCTATGTGACTTAAATCCTGTGATATCAAGCAAATCACTTGAGTTGCCTGAACCTCAGTTTCCTGCGTGTGAGACTAGGGATAGTAGTAAAACCTGCTCTCTCAAGTTCAAAGGATTATTGTGAGGATCAAGTGGAAGAGTAGGTAACAAATTTGTTTAAAAACCTTAAACAGTTACACAAATTTTAGAATTAATTTTTCTGAAAAGTAAAAATAAACTGGAAAACCAAACTTTCTGAATGTAGGTTTAATAAAAGATATTAAAAATAAGATCAAGTTAGTATGAACATTCAGCCATTTAACCATTCTTGACTGTCCACTATTAGAAGAACCATTAGTGGATTATCCATTCTTACTTATCAATTATATCTTTAATAATCAATATTAGAAATGAGCCAAGAAGAGTAGGGATCTCCAAAGCTTGAGGTATATTTACTAAAAATGTACAGCTTAACTGCAAACCTACTATATAAGCTCCTTTATTGACAACAAATATTGGCACCAAAGTATTGAATTTTTCAGTCTTGCCCATACTCCCATAGTTGGTGATACAACTTACAGAGAGGATCAAGGAAATACAGAATTCAGAAAAATTTATAAACTTTGGTGTCAAATTATATAAAATTATTATGTTGAAATAAAATAGTAGTGACAAAGTTTCCATAAGGAAATTTAATATTCATATTGTTTCTTACCAATTTCTAAGAGTTAAAAGAGATTTAGTGGTAAGGGTGAAAATTGAGTAGTCAATACTGACCAACTGCCAGAAAATGAACAATGAGACCAATAGTTATTCCCAAGATTGCCATCGTTCCAAGGAAGATAAGGATTGTCATCCAAAGTGGCCAAGATCTTCTCTGGGAAAATACGTTGTACCTACCAAAGGAGGAAAACGGCTCAAATCAGATGATAGATATTCTAAATCTACCTGTTTCTCCTCCAACTCATACAACACAGTTTATAACTTATGCATTAGGTCTTTATGTTAGTTTAAAACACAGATGCCTTAACTGTCTCAGTGAGGATGGACATTACTGTTCGTCCATTTAGCAAGTCATCTTTGAGTACTGTGTTACAACAGTGAGTAAAATAGCATGGTTTGTGTTCTTACGTTGATAAGGAGAAGTTGGTTTGCTTTTTTATTTATCTAAAGCAAGTTATAAAACATTACATGTGGTCTGGTTGTATCTTTGTAAACTAAAGCCACATCAGATGTGTGGACATATATAGATTTATAAACACAAATATATAACATCATTTATATGTTTAATTGTGTAGGGAAACATCATGATGTCAAAAGCAACTTTCCCATATTATAAGATTATGGGTAGACTTTTTGTCATTTTTGTTTACTTTATTCTTAACTATGTTTTCTGATGTTTCTATAATAAATATAGATTATTTGTAAAATATAATTTAACAGACAGGTAAGATTCATCATCAAAACCAATCAATTAGATGAAAAATAATCAGAAAACATTGTGACTTGGCATCATACAAATAGAGAGGTCTAGGGTTACAGTTAGGCCATATGGCCACCCTTAGTCTAATTTTATAAAGTTTGGACATTGTTTATTCTTTATAGCTTGAAAGATATGATGTCATGAAATTGTCCATTTGGACGAAGACCTGTAACACACAAAAAACAAAATCTGATTTCAAGTTTCAAAATAGCCTCAGCTGTTTCTTCAATCTCTTTGTATTCTGCATCACCCTAAACAAAACTTGCAAAACAGAAGAGTTTGTAATCAGTGGGTACATTTAGCAAATCATATATTCCCTGTGAGCAGGAGAACCTTTTTGTTCTAATCTTTCTAGGACTAACTGATTTTTAGGTAGAGAAGGTCCTTTAAAAATAAATGAGTACCTTATGCCACACCTGTACAACTCCACCCAGTTTTGTTTCCTCTCTGTTCTCTATTCTTAATCCTAACTCTTCCTTGTATGCTTTTATACTAGAATTCAGTTGTTTAATCTCATCCTCAGAGCAAAACATCTATTTAGGCATGGTATTTCTTATACTAGATAAATCACAGTTTAAAAGGAGTATACAGTTAAGGTAATTAATAATGATATTTATAACCTTATTAATATCCAATAATCTGTGTCTTCTAATGAGTAGAAAAGTTCACTGTGATAGCAAAGTCTGAAATTTGTTTTGGATTAGTCAGTTGTAATGTAGTCTGGTAGCTCAGTCTTTCTGAGACATGAAAGTTTGAAAGACTCACACAGGTAGCCTAAATTATGTACATGGCACATAAAGTAGCTGAGACAGTTTCTATGCAAGTAATCACTATATTCAGCTTATAAAATGTTTATCGTTGAAAGCCCATTTTAGGTGTTCTTGGAAGTTCTAAAGAATACATATAGTTGACTGCAGCACTGATAAGCTTTTCCCTTTCATTATGGATTTCTTTCAGTCATAAGCATAATTAGTCCCCCAAAACACACACACACATGAAAACAAAAACAATTCAGCAGTAGTAAACAATCCTATTTTTTAAAAAAAGAACAAAAGCAGAGTCTACAGAAAGAAAATCATTTGAAAACCTTTTAAATTTTGAGGCCCCTTGTATTTTGCCAGGTGCTAATTTAGAATCTGTGTTGTAAAGTACATTATTCCAAAATCTATGTACTAGAGAACAAAAATAATAGTTCTTATGGGTGGATATAAAAAGTAAGCAAAATTTTGCTAAAATTCGTTTCCCCCCCCCAAATTTCTGAAAATTTCCCAGAGACTAAATACAGGGCCTTTAGGCCTCAGAAACAATTGCATGGGCCCAGAAATAACAATCTAAATTATAAAAAGCAACCAATTAACAAAAAACTAGAGGATACGCTATAGCAGCTTGTTAGCTTTTATAGACTTACTCTCCCAATTAAAATCCCATTTACCTGGACATAGTATTTTGATAGTTGTGGTGGTGCCACTGGCAATGGTAGTGATGATGATGATGACAGTGGTGACAGTGATAATGATAATAAGGATCTTCTGGTGTAGCTTTTAAGATGATCAGTGTTTCATAGGTTTATGTGCTACATCCAGTGTTGGTTTGTTTTTTGGGCTGGGTGAAATATGGAGAACAAATAAGATGAAACTTGTCTGACTAATGTTAATGACTGTCATATTTCTATTGTTTCAAGATAGGAGTCATCCAGGGAATGACAAACTTCCTTGACTTGGCTATTTTGAAAAAAATAATTGCCAAGTCTTGGATTTGTCACCTAAAGCTACACCCCAAAAACAGCTTTGTGGTAAGTCGGGATAATCCTAACTCTGTGTTCGGTCAATTCCATCATTCTGGCTTCTTCTTCCTTAACTGAAACCAGCTGTAACTAGGTAGAAATTTCTGACAAAAGACTTTTCACAGGGTACCAATTTTAATATAACTAATATTGCCATCATTTTGCTTAACTTTTTAGCACCCCTATGCCACCTGGACTGAATGACCAATGCCCTCTGGCAAGAAACTGTATGTTTGTAAATCTCAGGCAATATAGTCCTTTCCTTTCATAAACTGACCCTAATACAGTTTTTCCCAGTTTTTGGTCACTCTCTGCTGCCTTCATATGGCTGGTTTTTATGTTTTTTCCAAACTTTGTAATTATTAACTCTAAGAGAGCTTGATATAAGACTACCATTGCTGGAAGTGGAACTAATTATTGGTGATTTTTTAAAAAAAGATTTTCTTAATTTTAGTTTAAAAATTGTCAATATTTCCTTTTAAGGTTAGTATTTTGTGAGTATATGTGTGCAATTCATTTAAGAAATCTTTGCCTTTCATAAATATATACTTCCATGTTTTCTTCTAAAACCTTTAATGTTTCTTCACTGTCTGCACTTAGGTCAACAATTCACATTGCATTTATTTGTGTGTGCATTATGAAGTAGGAGTAAAAGATGCATCTTTTCCCATATGACTATTAATTGACCCTGTACATCTTATTGAAATCATAAACATGCAATCTTTATCCACCGCCCTTCAATGCCACCTTTCTTATAAATCAAGTATAAATCAAGTGTGGATCTCGTTCTGAACTTCTTTTATTGTTTCTTTGATTTATTTTTCTATTACTGTGCCATATCACACTACTTTGATTATTGAAGTTATAGAATGTATGCCAACTCAAAGAAAAACACGCATTATAAGAGTTGTGAATTCAGAGTCTTACTATAGCCTGGTGGACAGCCATTCAGTTAGCTCTGAGGAAAAGGCTCCAAAGAGGTAGGGGAAAAACCAAATTAAATATGATTACCAGATTAAATCTCGGTAAAAGATTACTGCTAGTCACAAAGAACAGATATCCCAAGTCAGTGATTTTAGTGCTTTTCTGTAAAATGGAAAATGCAAAAATCCAAGGTCATTGAAATTCTTCCTGAGATGTTTATCTATTTAAGGAGCATACTTGTCCAAAGCACGGAGGGCCTTACTCATTATGCTGTCCTCTTAATTTCATCTCACAGTGCAGTAGGTCAGTGAATATAGTGGGTTGTGACTTAATCCTTGTAGAACTTGGTGGTGAGCAACACCTTGAGTTTCTCTGTTTACACTTGATGTCTGGTATGTAAGCCCATATTTATTTTCCTTTGTCAAAATTGTCTTTGCTATTTTTAGTCCATTACATTTCCTTATAAATTTTAACATCATCTGATTAATTTCCAAAAAAGAATTTCTAGACTTTTGTTGGTATAGTATCGAATCTATAGATCTTTTGGGGAAGAACTGACTTCTTAAAATATTGAAGTTTCTAATCCATGAACTTGGTACCTTCTTTGTTTTATTTAGATTTTCTTTAATTTCTCTCAGTAGTGTTTATTAAGTATCTGAATAGAAGTCTTGTACATGTTCTCCTAGAATCAGTCTTATATATTTGACTTACTGAATCCTACTGTAAATGTCATTATCGTTTACATTTCATGTCATATTTATTGCTGACATATATAAATACAATTGACTTTTATATATTGACCTTGAATTGAGAAAACTTGATTCATCTATTAATTTCATTTTTTTCTATTTGTGTATTCTTTTGGGTTTTTAACATACACTTCCATCTGCAAATAAGAACAGTATTATTACTTCTTTTCTATTGCTTATATTTTTATTTTGTTTTGGTTGTAGTTGATTTATTGATTACTTCTAGCTTAAGTCATAGAATTCTAGTAAACTGTTGAATAGAGTTGGTGATAGCTGGAGTCCTTCTCTTTTTCCTAATTTCAGGGAAAGGTGTTTGGTACTTCACAATTAAATAGGATGTTTGCTATCATTTTATCAGATTAAGGAATTTTCTTTTGTTTTTAGTTTGCTAATTTTTACAAAAATGGATTTTTAATTAGCCAATGCTTTTTTTGGCATCTACTGAGATAATCATATCCTTTTTCTACCTTTATTTGATCAATATTGTGAATTACATTGATTTGTATTTAAATGTTAAACTGATCTTGTATTTCTACAATAGCCCCAACTTGATCGCAAATAAGATACATTTTACATTCCATTGGGTCTCACATTTTATTTTGCTTAGGATTTTTGTATCCATACTTCTGAGAAAGAATGACACAATTTTACAGTCTTTTAATGTCATTGTTACATTTTGTAATCAAAGCTATGTTGGAGACGGAAAAGATGGCGGAGTAGAAGGACGCTTGCAGGTCACCCTCTACCACAAATACACCAAGACCCACATCTACAGACCCACTCAGCCAACCAGAGCACCTGTGGAACTCCGACAGAACATCGCCCTCTTCAAAAGATAAAGACGCCAAAAATCTGGTACGAGAAAAGGAAAAAAGAAAGAACAAAAGGCAAAGCAGCACCGGACGGGGCCCGCGGGGAGGGAGCGGCAAAGGAGGACTAGCGCTGGCTCGCTGGGTCTCCCCTCTCCAACTGAGAGGCCAGCGGGACGGAGGGGGAGCCTCCGAGGCTCGGATCTGTACAGAGCAGCCCTTGACTGACAGAACTAAGTTAAACGGGCACACAGCGTCCCCCCGACACCCAGCCTGAGACGCGGGCCGGCAGCGGCGGGCAGGGCCAGGCTGCACAAGCCGGGCGGAGGACGGGGACGGCTGCACGGAGGCAGCCCCGGGGGAACGCAAGGGGCTGCGCGCCGTGGCTGTGGGTGCACAGGGCAGAACAACCTGGGCCCTCCATAAAACAGCAAGGTTGATGTGCTCTCGGGGGAAGGGTGCACACCCCCATCTCTGAAAACCCACGGAAAGTTTTTGGGGGAAGAGAGGCAGAGCTCAGGCACAGCCGCCATATACTCCGGCACTTAGCACCCAGGCAGAGGCAGGGGCGAAACCTGCATCCGCACCGAAGCGCTTAGCAGCCTCAAAGGCCAGACAGACTGGCCTGCAGCCTGGGGCAGATAGGATCCTCCATCCTGGTCCCTCAGAGAACTTGCTCCACAAAGACAAACAAGGAGCTGGGTTTTCGCTCGGAGCAGGGACAGGGCTGTCCCTCGGTCTTCCCCGAGCCCACCCGCGGAGCGCCTACCAGGGCGGAGCGCCGACCAGGGCAGAGTGCGCAGCCGCACAGAGTAGCGGAGCTACCGGCGGTGGCGCAGGTAGAGCGAGAGCGGCCCCCCGCCTTTCGGGCAGGAACACAGCCCCTGACCGAGGTGCTGGGAGGGGGCACGACCCGCCCTCCTACCCAGCCAGTCTGCAACATCTGACTGCGGCATCCGGAGGGGCAGCGACCCGCCCACCCACAGCAGAGAGCTGCACCTGACCCAGTGTTAGGATGAGGCGCGATCTGCTTGCCGACAGGTGCTGGGAGCAGCACAGAAGAGGGCGCCAACGGAGGGCCTCTGAAAACAGTAAGCTGAGCTTCCAAAACAGGAGACAAAGACAGAAAGACTTCACATTAAAAGCACACAGACTCCAGGAGAACACCGACAAACACCCCCCCCTTTTTTTTAAAATCTGTTTTTACCTGTTCTCTTTTCTATTACTCTCTTAATTTTTACTTCTTAATTCATTTCTATTTCTCTTGGGTTTTGATGTCCTGCTATTCATTAGACACAGGTTTCAAATACATCTATTCACCTCCCCCCCCCTTTTTTTGTAAAAGTTTCAAAAGGACGTCTCAACCCGATTAATACTCTGCTTCAACTCACTCTTCTATTATTCATTATACACTGTTTTCAAACCCTCTTTCTCCCTTCTTTTAAAATTCTTTCTCTCTCTCTCTTATTTTTTTTTCTTTTTTTCCTAAGTTCTATTCCTAAATAGGCATCAGATAGATAAAATCCTTAAGGACCAAAATAAACAACTGATACTCCATAAACCACAGTGCCGGAGAGGTATGAGCAAGATGAAGAAGCAGAAAAACCTTTCCCAATTAAAAGAACAAGAGAAATCCCCTGAAAGATCAACGAAATAGCCATCGATAGCCTACTAGATCAAGATTTCAAAAAAGGAGTGATCGAATTGCTGAAGGAATTAAAAGAGATAGTGTTTAGAGATATAAAATATGTCAAAAATGAAATCGAAGCTATAAAGAAGAGCCAAGTAGAATGGGTAAACTCATTGACAGAGATGAGGAATGATCTAATAGCTGTGCAAAGCCGACTAGATAATGCAGAGGAACGAATTAGTGATCTAGAAGACAGGGCAATAGAAAGCACCCATTCAGAAGAACTACAAGAGAAGCAAATAAAAAATAATGAAAATAGCATAAGGGACCTATGGGATAATATAAAGCATCCCAATCTTCGCATAATAGGGGTCCCAGAAGGAGAAGAAAGATCAAAGGGGATTGAAAAGGTTTTTGAAGAAATCATGACTGAAAACTTCCCAAACTTAAAGAAGGAATCAGATATCCAAGTACAGGAAGCTCAGAGGGTCCCAAACAGGAAGAACCCAAATAGACCCACACCAAAACATATCATAATCAAGATGGCCAGAGTTAAAGATAAAGAAATGATTCTAAAGGCAGCAAGAGAAAAGCAAAGAGTAAGTTACAAGGGAACCCTCAAAGGCTCTCAGCTGATTTCTCTACACAAACACTACAGGCCAGAAGGGAGTGGCAAGATATATTCAAAGCCCTGAATGAAAAAAAGATGCAGCCTAGGATCCTTTATCCAGCAAGGCTATCCTTGAGGATAGAAGGAGAAATAAAGAGTTTCACAGACAAAAAAAAAGCTGCAGGAGTTTAGCAACACTAAACCCATGTTAAAAGAAATATTGAAAGGGCTATTCTAAATAGAAAAGCAGCAGGATGCTACAGAAATGAGAAACACACAACTGGAAAGGTGATAACTCATGAATTACAAATAAAGTAAACATGAAATTATAAAAGAAGACATACAAATCACTGAGAGTGGGAGAGGGAGGCAGGGAAATATAGAATATCTTTTTCTTTCTTTTTAAAATTTTTTTAACAGTAGGATGGGTTTGAGATCATGTTACTATCAGTTTAATAAGAACAGTTACAGTAATGGGTTGATAGATTTACAAAAAAGGGTAACCACAAGCCAAAAATTTACAAAGGAGTCACAAAATTAAATAAAATCCATAATAATAAAAGGAAAATTACCAAACCACAAAAGGAAGAAGAAAGGAACAAAGAGGATATACCAATTCAACTGCAAAGATAAGTTCAAAATGGCAATAAACACACATCTATCATTAATTACTGTAAATGTTAATGGACTAAATGCTTCAGTCAAAAGACACAGAGTGGCAGACTGGATAATAAAGCAAGAACCTTCAATATGCTGCATACAAGAGACCCACTTTAGGGAGAAGGACACATATAGATTGAGAGTGAAAGGATGGAAAAGGATATTCCATGCAAATGGAAAAGCCAAAAAAGCAGGTGTTGCAGTACTGATTTCAGACAAAATAGACTTTAAAACAAAGGCCACAAAGAAAGATAAAGAAGGACATTTTATAGTGATTAAAGGAGTGATACAAGATGAGGATATTACACTCGTTAATATATATGCACCCAATATAGGGGCACCTAAGTACATACAAGAATTACTAACAGAGATAAAGGGGGATATTGATGGGAATACAATCATAGTTGGAGATTTTAACACTGCATTAACATCACTAGACAGATCTTCCAGACAGAAAATAAACAAGGCAACAGAGAAATTAAATACTACAATAGAAAAACTAGATTTGGTGGATATTTTCAGAGAATTACACCGCCAAAATATAGGATATACATTCTTTTCAAGTGCACATGGAACATTTTCCGGGATCGATCATGTACTTGGGCACAAAAGAAACCTCAACAATTTTAAGAAGATAGAAATTATCTCAAGCATCTTTACTGACCACAATGACATGAAACTGGAAATCAACAACAGAGAAACAAAGGAGAAAAAAAGGAAAGCATGGAGATTAAACAATATGTTATTGAAAAAACAATGGATCAATGAGGAAATCAAAGCTGAAATTAAAAAATACCTTGAGACAAATGATAATGAAAGCACAACCACTCAAAACCTATGGGACACAGCAAAGGCAGTGCTAAGAGGGAAGTTTATAGCGATACAGGCCTTCCTCAAAAAAGAAGAACAATCTCAAATAAACAATTTAACCCACCACCTGAATGAATTAGAAAAAGAAGAACAAAAAGCCCCAAAAAGCAGCAGAAGGAAGGAAATAATAAAGATCAGAGAGGAATTAAATACAATAGAGATTAACAAGACCATAGAAAAAAATCAACCAAACCAAAAGCTGGTTTTTTGAAAAAGTAAATAAAATCGACAAACCTCTGGCCAAACTCACAAAGAAGAAAAAAGAGAGAGCACAAATTAGCAAAATAAGAAAGGAAAATGGAGAAATTACAACAAACAAAGTAGAAATACAGAATATCATATGAGAATATTATGAAAAACTGTATGGAACCAAACTGGATAACCTAGAGGAGATGGACAAGTTTCTGGAAACATACTGTCCACCAAAACTGAATCAAGAAGAATCTGAACACTTGAACAATCCGATCACTAGAAAGGAAATAGGAATAGCAATTAAAAACCTCCCTACAAATAAAAGTCCAGGACCGGACAGCTTCACCGGGGAATTCTACCAAACATACAAAGAAGAACTCATACCAGTCCTTCTCAAACTCTTCCAGATGATTGAAAAGGAGGAAATACTCCCAAACTCATTCTATGAAGCCACCATCACCCTGATACCAAAACCAGGCAAAGACACTACAAAAAAAGAGAATTATAGGCCAATATCACTGATGAACATAGACGCCAAAATCCTCACCAAAATTTTAGCAAATAGAATCCAACAACACATAAAAAAGATTATACATCATGACCAAGTGGGGTTCATCCCAGGGACACAAGACTGGTTCAACATACGCAAATCAATCAGTGTAATACATCACATCAACAAGAGAAAGGACAAAAACCACACGATCATCTCAATCGATGCAGAAAAAGCATTTGATAAAATTCAACACCCATTTATGATAAAAACTCTCGCCAAAGTGGGTATAGAGGGAACATATCTCAACATAATAAAAGCTATATATGACAAACCTACAGCCAGCATAGTACTCAACGGTGAAAAACTCAAAAGCTTCCCACTAAAATCTGGGACAAGACAAGGATGCCCACTTTCACCACTCCTATTCAACATAGTCCTGGAAGTCCTAGCCACAGCAGTCAGGCAAGAGAAAGAAATAAAAGGGATCCAAATTGGAAAAGAAGAGGTAAAAGTGTCATTATATGCTGATGACATGTTACTATATATAGAAAACCCTAAAAGGTCCACAGAAAAGCTACTAGAGCTGATTGAAGAATTCAGCAAGGTAGCACGTTACAAAATTAACGTTCAAAAATCAGTTGCATTTCTTTACACTAACGATAAATCAACAGAAGAAGAAAGTAAAGAAACAATCCCCTTTAAAATAGCACCCAAAGTAATAAAATATCTGGGAATAAATCTAACCAAGGAGGTGAAAGAATTATACACAGAAAACTATAAACCATTGATGAAGGAAATTAAAGAAGACTTTAAAAAATGGAAAGATATTCCATGCTCTTGGATTGGAAGAATCAATATTGTTAAAATGGTCACACTGCCCAAGGCAATCTACAGATTTAATGCAATCCCTATCCAATTACCCAGGACATATTTCACAGAACTAGAACAAATCATAATAAAATTCATATGGAACCATCAAAGACCTAGAATTGCCAAAGCGCTATTGAAGAGAGAGAAAGAGGCTGGAGGAATAACTCTCCCAGACTTCAGACAATACGATAGAGCTACAGTCATCAAGACAGCATGGTACTGGTACCAAAACAGACATATAGACCAATGAAACAGAATAGAGAGCCCAGAAATGAGCCCACAAACTTTTGGTCAACTCATCTTTGACAAAGGAGGCAAGAATATACATTGGAATAAAGACAGTCTCTTCAGCAAATGGTGTTGGGAAAACTGGACAGCAGCATGTAAAACAATGAAGCTAGAACACTCCCTTACACCATATACAAAAATCAACTCAAAATGGATTAAAGACTTAAACATAAGACAAGATACAATAAACCTCCTAGAGGAAAACATAGGCAAAACATTATCTGACATACATTTAAAAAATTTTCTCCTAGAAGAAATAAAAGCAAGAATAAACAAATGGGACCTAATGAAACTTACAAGCTTCTGCACAGCAAAGGAAACCAGAAATAAAACAAGAAGAAAACCTACGGAATGGGAGAAAATTTTTGCAAGTGAAACCGACAAAGGCTTATCTCCAGAATATATAAGCAGCTCATACGACTCAATAAGAAAAAAATAAACAACCCAATCCAAAAATGGGCAGAAGACATAAATAAGCAATTCTCCAAGGAAGACATACAAATGATCAAAAGGCACATGAAAAAATGCTCAATATCACTAATTATCAGAGAAATGGAAATCAAAACTACAATGGGGTATCACCTCACACCAGTCAGAATGGCCGTCATTCAAAAATCCACAAATGACAAATGCTGGAGAGGCTGTGGAGAAAGGGGAACCCTTCTACACTGCTGGTGGGAATGCAGTTTGGTGCAGCCACTATGGAAAACAGTGTGGAGATTCCTCAAAAGACTAGGAGTAGACTTACCATATGACTCAGGAATCCCACTCCTGGGCTTGTATCCAGAAGGAAATCTACTTCAGGATGACACCTGCACCCCAATGTTCATAGCAGCACTATTTACAATAGCCAAAACATGGAAACAGCCTAAATGTCCATCAACAGGTGACTGGATAAAGAAGAAGTGGTATATTTATACAGTGGAATACTACTCAGCCATAAAAACCGACAACATAATGCCATTTGCAGCAACATGGATGCTCCTGGAGAATGTCATTCTAAGTGAAGTAAGCCAGAAAGAGAAAGAAAAATACCATATGAGATCGCTCATATGTGGAATCTAAAAAACAAAAACAAACAAACAAACAAAAACAAAGCGTAAATAAGGGACAGAAATAGACTCACAGACAGAGAATACAGACTTGTGGTTACCAGGGGGTTGGAGGGTGGGAAGGGATAGACTGGGATTTCAAAATTGTAGAATAGACTACACTGTATAGCACAGGGAAATATACACAAAATGTTATGATAACTCACAGAGAAAAAAATGTGACAATGAGTGTGTATATGTCCATGAATAACTGAAAAATTGTGCTGAACACTGGAATTTGACACAACATTGTAAAATGATTATAAATCAATAAAAAATGTTAAAAAAAAAAGCTATGTTGGCCTTATAAAACAAGTTGGGAAGTAACTGTTTTATTACACATTAAATTTTAAAGTTACATGAAGTGAAAAAAATCTTAAGGAAAAAAATTCAAGTTTCTAAAACTGATATAATCACCAGTATAGGAATTGCTACCTGCCCTTCAAGAATACCACATTTTGAACTCTGCACAAACCTGAAATAAACTTTCACTTTACCAACTAACTACGATTCCGAAATTCATATGTTGAAACAGCTAACAGAAATATAATCTGACTCATATAGACATTATATGACACCGTCATTTTATCTTTGTAAAACAAGACAAAGATTTAAAGCTGATGTATGTAATGTATTTATACTAGATATCAATCATCTCATATGCATTTCTTTTTTCTTTTTTGATTTGCTTCTAATGTCAAAAATCGCAACTGTGGATTGATGTGGTTCTCCAACATTCCATGAATAAACAGTGTTGCTGCTGAAACAGTATAAGCCTTTCTTCCATCTTGGACAAAGCCTTAAATGTCAGTGCTTACACCAGTTTTCTCCTCTTGGCACCATTGCCACAAAAATCCTGTCAGTTGTAAAGGAGAAACACACGTCATGTTAAATTTTTGGTCTTATTGAATCATCATCCTTTACATGAGTACATTTTAGAATTTACGTGTGTTCTAAGAACATCCTATAAATTGCATGTCCCAGTTTCAGTTCAATTACAAAGTCTCAGTGTCTTAAGCTTGGATAAGAATTATCAAGTGCTATGTAGCAGCTGATATTATCCACCACATGACAGCACTTCCTCTTCCTGGGTTTATATTTTCACCCAAAGCTTTACCATGATATTTGCATTCAAATATATTTATTTTCAAATTTTTCAAAATCTTTCAAATACGCCTTAAGACTCTCTACTGACTGGCCCACCTTAATTTTATTATTTTCTGTCACGAAGTTGCACATGCCTCGTAACAACTAATACTATTTATTGTTCTGTTTGTGCCATACTTTTTCCCCAAGAATCTTATAGGACCCTAAAGTATAGGGTTTATATCTTATACTAATTTTCCATACATTTCAGGTTTTCAATAAGCACTTACAGTCTCATTGTCTGATTCTTACAACATGAAACAGCAAGCAAGGGCCTCTTCTTTCTTTTATTTCTACATAGTATTTAGCGCTTATTCATACTGTTTTCTTTTGCATTTGCAATAATATTTTGGGTTAGCTTATCTGGCGAGCTAACAGTGGCCTTTTTAATGACGTTGTTCCTTGATAAGCTCACTTCTAACAGGACCTAGCTTTCAAAAATAGAAAAATGAGAAGCTCAGTTTTATCAATAGCCCATCAAGATCCAGCTCTAAGGAATTATTTCATATTTATTAGACTCATGGCATATTTTTTGACCAAGGTGTCAGGTAGTTAACTTAGAATGGGAGCTACAGTATTTTCTATGTATAGAATGCATGAGTCCATTACTAGGAAACTACCTTTGTATTCTCAGGGAACCTGGGTAATATACTCAATAGGTCTGTTACTCAATAAGTGACACATATGTGTTAAATCCTACTATTCTGGTACTTGAGTGCCTACTTACTTCCTATAAACCCTCTAGATTAAAAATGTCATTTCTTGTGCATTGTTAATTTTTGTTGCTAAAAATATAATTTCGTTATATATTCTGTTCCTACTAACGAAAATTTAGGGGAGATTGACATTCCTTGCCAACCCTTGTAACACAGTGAACTGAAGCCTACATTAATTAAAAGATTGTAAGAGACTAAATTGCTATTCAATGAGTTTCAGTTTTTTGTAAGATGGATTACATCCCTAGGTACAAAAGGTACTTACGAATGAAATTGTTTGCAGTGTTATAGCTAATGTTTATATAATTTTGATGACTCATAAAATATGAAGAATACGAAAGTGGAGATAACAGTCTACTTTTTTAACTGAAAGAAGTTGTTACTAAAAAATCATTTGCCACTCAATCTAATAATTCTGGGTAAAAAGAAATCCAGAATAAATTATTAAAAGTATGGCTTGGTCAAATCTAAAAATTGGAAACAATCATTACTTGAAGCCTATGTTTGTTCACTTAAAATAAATGTTGTCAGATTAACTTTATATCACTTTTAGATTAGGAGCTCAAGGCAGTGTGGTAGATAGAGACTCATATATTTCTCATATACTCTTCATCATCTTAATAATTATTATCACTAATATGAAAAAAATAATAGTTGCTATTTATTGAAGGGATACTAGTGGCCTTATATTGTGTCTTCCAATGTTACTAAGTAACTATTTCATATTAATTTTTTCAACAATTCTATGAGATAAATATTATCACTCTCACTTTATAAATGAAGAAATTGAACTTCAGAGAGTTTATTTGTCAAAGGTCACATAGACAGTGAGTAGTAAAATCAAGGTTAATTTTTCAAAAATATATGGGACTGGTATTTCTTCTAATGATGGACTAAGCAATTCAGAACAACACTTCTGATAAGTATAGCAAGAAAGATGGCTAAAAGAAATAGTTGAAAATTCTTTTGAAGAGCTCATAGAGCTAACAAGATGATGAATTCCAGGCCAAGATCTTGGTGAAGATAAACCCAAAGAAGTTAGTTAGCCTGCCATTTGGAGCTACTATTTCTGAAAGAGGACGCCAGAGCTGAGTAGGACATATGATAGGATCAGGGCAACAGCATCAAAACTTGGAATCCAGGGCCTGCACTGGGTAAGGGTGGTTGGGAAACCCACCACACTTTGAGATGGGCCTCTGAAAGGCAACTTCCTAAGTGTACATATATACCTAATGTCTGAATTGGATATCTTTATGAAAAGAACAATGATACTTGACCCCTACATGGCATTCTACTATAGGAAGATCATAGATCCTAATGTAAAAGGTAAAATAATAAAACTTTAGAAGATCATTTAGGAAATAAGCTTCATGATCTTGAAGAGAGCACAGTTCTCACTTTTTACAAAAAGTATTAAAAAGTATTAACCGTAAAAGAAAAGATTGATAGATTGGACTACATTTGGAACTCCTGTTTATCAAAAGACACATTAAGAAAGTTAAAGGCAAGCTGCAGACTGGAATAGATATTGCAAAAAATTTACCTGACAAAAGACTTTTATCAAGAATAGATAAAGCACAGCTCTAAGTTAGTCAGAAAAAGACAGACATCTTAATAGAACGCAAAACTTGAATATGCAATTCTGAAAAGTATATAGATATTTATAATCATATGAAAAGATATTCAACCTCATTAGTCATTAGGGAAATTGGAATTAAAATCACTACATATTGACCATTTTGGCTTAAACTAAAAAAAAGTAATAATGACAAGGGTTGGGGAAGAGGAACTAATAAATCACTGCTGGCAGGTGTGTGAATTGGTCAGCCACTTGGGGAAACTGTTAGAGCAGGCAGATAGCAGGTATGAGCAGAGAAAGGGGGACACAGACCAAATGGCAGGAATTGGGCAGAAAGGAGGGGCACAGGCCAAATGAAGGAAACCACACATCCTGTGAGCAGCAGGGATCCCTGGGCAGAGAAAGAAAAGCTGGAATCTTTGAGCTGATAAGGGGCCACATCTTTTGGCCTGGAGACCAACAAAGAAAGGTCAGAAAAGGCAGGAATTTCCAATGTCCGAATGTAACCTTTTACTCATTATGCCCTCATTTCAATAAAATTAGCCTTGCAGATCAGAAGTACCCATCATGCACCGACACCATGACTATTCCGATCCAGACTAAATAAGGACAAAAATCCCTCCTCCCTTTGGGAAGGTGTAGTCAGGGAATACGACCCCAAACCCTTCCCTCCCCAATGAATATTCCGCCCATTCATTTTTACACCCTATGTAACTAACTTGCCAAAGAAACTCAGGGCAGCTGCTCACCTGAGCCTGCCCACTCTCCCCTGAGAGTGTACTATCCATACTTTAATAAAGCCTCACTTTACCTTTTTAACCTCTAAGTCTTGTCTCTAAATTCTTTCTGGGACGGGACAAGAACCTGGAACACCAGTTGCACCTATCGGCGACAAAACTAGTTGACAGTTTCTACTAAAACAGAATGTGGGCATGCATAGCAACCCAGCAATTTCACTCCTGTTCTAAACCCACCAGAAGCAGCATACATATGTGCACCAAAATGATGTGGAGGGGCACTCCCAGCTACACTATGCATGATAACCCCGAAGGGGAAGCAACTCAGATGTCCATCAGCACTAGAGTAGCTACAAACTTTGTGGTGTTTTCACATAACAAAATGTTCCACGGCACTTTAAGTAAAAGAACTTCAGATACATGCAGAAACATAAGTGATTCTCAAACGAAAGGATTAGATTCAAAATAATATACACTAAATGATTTTATTTCTGTAATAGTCAATGACTGTTAGATGTATAGAGTTAGAAGTTCAGGATACCATTTGTTTTTGTGGAGAAAAAGGCACATTGATTGGGGGGAATTGGGAGAGTGTGGCTTCTGGGATGCTGGCAAAGCACTATTTCTTGACTAGGTGGTAATTATATGCCTGTTCACTTTGTGACAATTTATTGATCTGTATATAGTCTTCTGTTTTCTGTGTTACAGTTAACAGCAAAATTTCTGAAAAAAATATGTCATCTATTAGAAAGGGAAATATTTCTATATAAAAGCAAAATAAAAAGCTTGTCAACAATATGTACCCAAAACTTAATATACTGCAGAACATCTTTCAGGGTTCTGTGATGGTAGATACAAAAGATACAGTAAAGAATGTGTCTGCTGTTTAAAGAGGTTACATGTAATAAGAGAAATAATATATCTGTAACACATGTAGGTATTTTATTGTAGTCGCTAAATGACTTTCCAAGATAACTGCCATGTCTAAGAGATTCACATTTCAATATATTTTCAAATGGAGTTTTCATAAAAAAAGAAAATGAGTACTCAGTATTTATTTAACTAAACATGTAAATATTTATGTAATAAATGTGATTTTGTTCATACAATTAAACATTTTAAATGTATCCTTAGTAGCAAATACTTTCCAAGTTACTGGGGAAAGAACGACTGAAATCAGAGATACTACATATTTTCTTATGGTTTGCAAAATATTTTCAGCTTTCTGAAAATACTAGTATTTTATATTACTTTGCACGAGTCTTTTTAAAGTGCAGACACAAGTAGCAGTTGAGTTCTATTCTATTTTCTTTCTTTCTTTTTTTCTTTTCTTTTATTTACTTGTTTATTTTTAATATAGTTATCCTAATTGTCCTCTCAGAATTAGTCCATCTGGACCAGGTTTTCTTTCCTGACTGAAACTCTGATTTTCAAATTAGTAGCGCCATCTAGAGTCCTACCGACATATTTCTCTATGGGGAAAAAAAGCCCATCTTTTAATGTTGCACAGAGTACAATTTATTTAGTACTGTCCTCATATCTATTTTTAAACATAAATTGCTTTTTAGTGTTAATTGTATTTATCATGTTGTACATTACATCTGTAGTACTTATTTATCTTAAAACTAGACTTACCAGCCCCCAGAACTGCCAGAAAAAAATATTCTGTTGTTTATAACCCACCCAATCTATGGTATGGCTGCTTTTTTGCAGGAAAAAAAATGGATATCAGCAGTATTTGTTCATTTACACCACAAGAAGTGCTAACACTAACAAAATAAGTATTCTAGTGTTGCTAAAACACCACTGCTACACTTGTTTTCTGCTAAAAGTTGTTCCTTTGAAAATGTTTTGTGAATTTCTTGGATGCCACAAAATTTAATTATTAAATTCCCTATGTTTACAAAAAATATATTATTAATTTAATAACCCTATTATTAAGATATTATATTTGAACATGTAATAGGCCCTGCAGAGTTTCTAAGTGACTACACAGGATGGTGCAGCAGGAACAGTGGTAAATGTAAAATTTGTACAAAGAAGGTTAGAATTGGAAATTGTGCATTTGCAGAGTACTTTGTATAAAATTGGGAAGGAAATGGGAAGATACAAACATTTTGGTGCTGTGCTCACTAGGAGTTAGTACCTTTTTTAATGTGAGCTATCTACTTCTCTGCCTCTAGAGGCTGGATTTTCCTTCCTTGAAGACATTTTACAGAGTCTGTGGTTGCTGGGATTCACCTTGTATCTTGTTCCCATTCTCTTGCACCAGGTAGCTACCTGATAAAATTTCACTTTATAACAGGAAAAGAAAATAGGTAACATATGTGTTTTACCAAGTAGTATATGTGTTTTAATACTAAAATATGAAAATTGATATTAGAACTTTAAAAAAATTAGTGCTTCTTTAAAAAAAAATCAATCTGAAAGATAATTGATGACAGCTAGGCCTTTCAAACCACCCCCAATATACCACATTGATTTCTGCCAAATTGGCCTTTAAGGCCAGATTTATCAGAGTGAATAATCAGCAAATGCTTGTTTAAAATGCAAACTCTTAAGCTCCCCTAGACCAACTATATATGAGTTTAAGAATGAGGCTCAAGACGTGCTTTTGACAAGTACCTCTGATAAATTTTATAGACAAGAACATTGCTCTGAGAGTACTCGAATGAGGTATAATAAAAATAAGCTCTAAGATCTAAGAGTTCCTTTAAGACTTCAAAGGATTTTTGTCCTCAAAGAATGAGACCAAAAGGTTTTGGCATATATTAAAAGTAGTGAGGTAAATTATTAGTACACCCTTGTACGACCAACTGCCAGAATTTTTAAAAATTCAAATAAGAGCTACAGCTTAATTAATAATGTTGTACTAATGTTAATTTCCTGTTCTTGATCATTGTACTATGGTTATGCAAAATGTTTGCATTAGAGGAGGTGGGGTGAATTTTTTTTACAACTCTCCTGTAAGTCTAAAATTAATTCAAAATGAAAGTTTTTTTGTTTAAAGCTACTAAAGTCTTTGAATAATTCCCTCGTAGACTTTATTGCAGAGATTAAAAAGTAAGGCCAGTATCTTGAACTACTGTTGCTTGTGTAATCAGAGGGTCCCGTGACCCGCTCCTGGGGTTTGATTGATTTGCTAAAGTGGATCACAGAACTCAGGAATCTACTTACTAGATTACCAGTTTATTACAAAGATACTGAAGGATTTGAATCAACAGTGAAATGAAGAGATACATAGAGAAAAGTGTGGAGAAAAGGCATGGAGCCTCCATGCTCTTCTCTGAGTGCCACTCTCCCCCAAATCTCCATGTGTTCATCATCCCTGAATCCCTCTGATCCCTGTTCTTTTGGACTTTTATGCGACTTTCATTACCTAGGAAAGATTGATTAGATCATTAGCCATTTAAGATCAATTCAACCTCCAGTCCCTCTCCCCTCCCTGGAGGTAGGTGGGGTGTGGTGTGTCTAAAAGTTTCAACCTCTATTCATGGTTGGATCCCCTGGCAACAAACCTCCATCCTTTTTGCTTTCCAGAAGTTACCTCATTAACATAAACCCAGCTGTGGCAGAAAGGGCTTGTTTTGAATAACAGGACAGCCATTTCACTTTGGACTCTGAAGCTATTTCATGAAGTGAGGACAGGAGACCAAATATTGTAACAAAAGATGCTCCCATTGCTCTTCTCAGTCAGAAAATTCCATGAGTTTTGGGAGTTGTGAGCCAGGAAGTGTGGACAAAGACCAAATATATATTTCTTATTATAAATCAAAATATCACAGATTAGGTTAAAGACAGTACATCATGAAAATATTTTCACGTTTCTTTTTTTATTTTTTAAAATATGTCTACTAGAAAATTCAAATTACATATGTAGCTTACATTTTATTTGTTATGAATACTTCTGTTAGACAATATTCATCAGCAGATGATAATCACTTATAACATTTTGGCTTTTTTCCTTTCTATCTTTTTAGGTCTACATGTATAAAAAATGACCATGATATAAAATGAATAGCCCAGACTTGTAAGACCAGTGCCTTTATAACAAGACTGTTATATTTGTGTTTGTGAATATGTATTGGAAGGATCTGGGGCAAGACAATGCTTAATCTAATCAACAGTAATTCTAGGGTAGGAAATGGTTGGCTCTTGTACAGGAAGAGAGGAATAATTTTTAGTCTTGGGGACTAAAATGAGGTGTTGTGGGACAGTAATGTAGGTGAACTGTCTCTGGTTTAGAGAAGGCAAACTTTCATTATGGAACTTTTTTTTCCCTAGCATCTTTTGTGGCATCATAAATCTCTCAGGCACTGCTTTATATGTTCTTGGTCTCACTTCAATTCCAGATACAACTATGGTGAAGAGTTCCACACACACCTCAACCTCCTTCAGTCTGACATCACCTCACCTCAAGTGTTCCAGGACTTTTCTAAAAACTTCAGCGTGGGATGCCTGTGGAATTCAGATGAGCGCTTACATTTGCAGAGTCTGGAAGTGCAAACAGGTAAGTCACCATAGGGCAGCTCTCAATCAATGGGAGAAAATATTCCTCCTTTAATTTCTCAAGTGGATAATTCTGAGAAGTGGTCTATAGGGCTCTTCAGAAAACCCTGAGGGATGGAACACCTTCCCCCAAAGGTGCCAACTCAGTAACATATCCAGCCTAGGCTTTTCCTTCTCTGTTTTTAATTCCAATCCCCCATTCCTGGGGTTGCTTTTAGGAAACTATCTGCATGGAAGTTGTTTCAGGCTCTGTTTTCAGGGGAACCAAAGTTAAGATCATGGAGTCAACTGGAATCACAAAAGCAGGGTGGAGTCTTGACTTCAGAGGACCTCTTCCCACTCCATGTTCATTGTAGGCAGCCTCTAAAATGCCCCGAGTAGTGTCAGCCTCCTGAAATGCATACCCTTGTGTAATCTCCTCTCCCAAGTGTGGACTAGACTTAATGATTCACTTTTACAAAGCTGAATGAAGTTGAGATGATGGGATGTTGTTTCTAAGATTAGTTTAGGTCACTTCCAAGGATACAAAAAGACTGTAGCTTCTGTCTTGGGCACTGTCCTGGGCTGGATAGTGTCCCACAAACATTCACGTCCGACTGGAACTTAGAATGTGACCTTATCTGGAAAAAGAATCTTTGTGGATGTACTTAGTTAAGATGAGGTTATACTGGAGTAGGTGGGCCCTAATCCAATACCTGGTATCCTGATAAGAAGAAAGAAACACAAGAAGCAAAACGCAAACACATGGGGAGAACCTCTGTGCTGACAGAGGCAGAGAATGGAATATGAGAAAACTACAAAAACAAAAAAAAAGGGAATACCAAGGATGGCCGGCAACCCCCAGAAGGTAGGGAGAGGCAAAGAAAAACTCCTCCCTAGAGCCTTCGAAGGCAGTGTAGCCCTGAAGGAACTTTGATTTCAGACTTCCAGCCTCCAGAACTATGAGACAGAAAATTCCTGTTGTTTGAAGCTGGCAAGTTGAAGGTACTTTTTTATGGCTGCCCTAGGAAACTAATACAGAAGCTTTCTCTCATTCTGTTTCCTGCTCCCTCTGAGGAAACCAGTTGCCATATTGTTATTTGCCTGAGTAAAGGCTAATGGTGACTCTGGCTAACAGCCAGCAAGGACGCAATGGCCATGTAAGTGAGCAGATCCTCCAGTCAAGCCTTGAATTGACTACAGCCCTGGCGATGCCCTGATTAAAGCTTTATGAAAGGTCCTGAGCCAGAGACACCCAACAAAGCTGCACCCAGGCTTGTGACCCACAGAAACGGCTAGATATTAGATGTTTGTCGTTGTACGTTGCTAAGTTTTGGGGTGACTTGTTTCTCAAGCAATAGAAAACAAATGTAATGCTCTGCCATGAAAGACAAGAAGGACTCTTGGTGGCCTGATGTAAAAGAAGAGGACGTGTTTCTCTCCAGTCTCAGTGGGGAGACTAATGCTACAACTCCACCTGACAACAAAGCCATTCTCATACCTGGGGCAGGTGAGGAACACATGTGACTGTGGGTTCACACACTTAAAACAAATGGCCCAAAGCCAAAACATATTTGTGTAATGTCTACTAACAGAGTTACTGTTTAACCAAGTTTTCTGGTCTCAGGAATATTAAGAAAACTAATCAATTAGAATAGTACTTGAATAATGATAAACAGTGTAATTTTAAGACAAAGAGAAACAATGCCATTCATCCTAGCTGAGCATTCTGAGCCCCACTTCTTCTAGATTCCTTCTCAGAGTATCTCAGGGTTTGAAGGCACTGTTTTATTCATTTAATAAATAATAATTGAATAATTGCCATGTGTCACACACTGAAATACAACAAACAAGAGAGGAGAATTTCTTACCTCACAGAATTTATATTTTAGTGTAGAATATAGGCAATAAATATTTGTGTGTGTGTATGTGTGTAGTATAGGGTCAGGCAGGAATAATTGCTATAAAGAATGTAAAGTAGGGTAAAAAAATGAGTAACAGAGGCTACTGTGAGAGATAAGATCATCAAACTAGGCCTCTCTGAGAGACTGATATTTGAGCAGAGACTTGAATGAAATGATGAGGGGGACAAATCACATGACTATCTAGGGAAATACCTTTCTAGGTGGAAAAAGCAGTAAAAGCAAAAATGCGGAGGCACGAGAATTAATGAGATGCTTGAGGGACAGCAAAGTACCCAAAGAAGTTGGAGAGTTAGAGAAAGAGCAGAAATATAAGAAGTTACAGAGGTAATGGCCTAAGGAAAAATAGTTTTCATTGAACCTTATAGGATGTGATGAGAACTCTGAATTTTATTTGAGTTTGGTGGAAAGCCATTGTAAGGTTTTAAAACAGAAAAGGATGTGATCAAAGTTGTATTTCAAAAGACTACCAGCGGCTGCAAGAAACTAGTTCCTTGTGAAGCAAGAAACTATCTGTCAAGGCTGAGTGGGAGGAGGCAGGGAGTTAAGAGGTTGTTGTGTTGCCCAGGTGAGAAAAATGGCTATTTGGACTGCAGAGATAGTAACAGTGTTGACATTGGGTATAGTTTGATGGTCCAGCTGGCGGGATCTGTTGATGGATTGGTTGTGGCAGGTGGTTTGGGGCCTGAGTAATAGGTTTGTGGTGGTGCCGCTAAGTAAGAAGGTAACTCGCAGAGAAAAATAGGGAGTGGAAGTCAGAAAGCAAGACTTCCCTTTTAGGCATGCGCCATTGAAAAGGGCTTTTAGATGTCTTTTAGATGAAAAGGGAGCTGTTAAATGGGTCATTGTTTATATGAAACTAGAGTTCTTTGAAGAGCTTTCAGCTGGAAATGTAAATTTCGGAGGCTGAGGAAACTGGAGACCAACTCTTGTCACTAGATGCACTGACAGGTTGACTGTTCTAGTTGAAGGAGACAAGCAGCAGACCAAGTGAGGTGGCTTGACAACCATGAACAGGAGGTTGAATTGCAGACGGCAGAAGCTCACAAGGAATGAAAAGACTTTAGGAAGCTATTATGCTGTGATAAATGCTTTCATGTTTCTTTTCCCAGAATGAACTCTATTTCATGGTAATGAGAATAATTGAAAATGATTGCTGAACTACTGAAGCTAATATCTCTGGAATTATGGATTTTCAGACAATGGGAGAAGTGGCAAATGACATTCTTTTCAAAAGAGCAGAAAATTAATTTACAAACAATAGACAAGTGAGCTTCAGTTTAGGCAAAATTCTAGAGAATATTAATATATTAGAAAAGCTTTAGATGTGGGATGGGAGAGAAAGAGAGGAATCAAGAGGATGTCAAAGTTTGGAGACCGGAAAAACTGGAAGAATGACATTGATGGAGATGGGGAAGACAGTGGGTATGAGATGTTTGAAGAAAGGACATGCTGTGTTTAAACTGGTATTAGACATCTGAGTGGAGATAACCAATAGGCAATTGGACATATGAGTTTGGTTTTGGGGAGAGAGGTCTGGGGTAAAGATAAAAATCTGGAGAAGTCATCATGTAGATGGCATTAAAGACCATGAGACTGAATGGGATCTTGACCAAGGAAGCGTAACAAGGTGTTAACTCTGAAGTAACCCAGCACTAAGGGGTCAAGGACAAGGGTAGCTACCAGAAAATGAGACTAGCCTGTGAGTGGAGGCTGAGAGTAGTAGGAGATCAGGAATTCGTGGTACCCTGGAATACAAAGAAGGTTTATGAAGGAGGGGTGGGGGGGGGAATCAACTGTGTCAAATGCTCTTGATAAGACGTAGAAGATGAGAATCCACCATTAGATTTACCAACATAGAGATTACAAATGTTCTTGCAAAGAGTAGTGTTAGTGAAATTATGAGGCATTTGATAATGTGTTTAATGGATATTGGAACGAGAGGTATGGGAGATGGTGAATATAGACTTATTTTTTTCAGGACACTTTCCCTTAAAGTCTTGGAACAGTCACTGGTGGGGAACATAGGATCAAGATAATTTTTGATGTTTGCTTGTTTGTTTGCTTTAAGATGGAGGAAATAACAAAAAGAAAAGGGAGGGAGGGGAGAGTTGCTGGAGCAAATTCTTTAAGTGAGAGGAAGAGATCTAGTGTGTAGGGGAGCAAAATTTGCCACCCCAAAATATGTCTCTTTGGCATAAGGATTAATTGTGACTGATTTTTTTTAAGAAACAGAAGATTCAGGAAGTCTTTTCTGTTTATCTCCTTCTCTTCCTGCCTAAGGAATTTAAATAAAGGGGCTGTTGCTGAAAGGGTTATCACCAGAGATACCTGCAAAGAATATGAACTAGGTGTTGTGAGGAAAACTCAGCAGGGCCTGGAGATCAGAGTCCACTCTGTGTCTGATTTGTCCCTTGTGACCTAAGTAAACATTTATTTACCAAACATTTGCTTTTCCACTTCCTCGTGAATTGCCTTCCTCTCCTTTGAAGTCCCAGACCACTACCCTCAACATCCTCTTTTGTCTTTAGCTGAAGATGATATTTAAGATGACGGCTTCTACCATCTTGGCCAGTTTCTCAGTTTTCCTGGGTATCTCCCATGCTTACATGTTATTAAACTTTATTTGATTTTCTCCTGTTAATCTGCCTCATGTCAATTTAATTCTTAGGCCAGCCAGAAGAACCTAGAAGGGTAGAGGAAAAATTCTTCCTCCCGGACAAGTTGGAGGATCGGCTTTCAATCAGAGCACCTGGGACAACAGGTAGGCCGGCTGAGTGTGCGGATGAAGCTGCTGCTAAGTAAGTAGAAGAGGTGGAGGGTTTCCACAGAATGCTTCAATCTTCAGTGAAGGAGGGAGGAAGCAATATCATCAGTGGAGAATGGGGATGGATAAAGAGGTGCTAGGGGAATTGAGGAGAGGAGAAGATATGAAATAGACAGCTGGAGAAGGGCAGAGTGAACAGAGACACATAGTATGATGTGGGGAAACATTAAAAGTGTATTGGAGGTTTGTGATCATGAATTTGACATTGGACCAGTCAACATGGTTGTGTATGACTGCATGGTATAGGAAGAGCAGATGGAGATTTGGACTTTATTAGGGTTGTTGTAAAAAGCAAATGTCACATAGTAGTGAAGCAAGAGAGAAGCCCAAGAGTCAAGCATATGTGCAAGGCAGTGATCATAGTGATTGACTGTGGTATTTATTTAAGCTGGATACAGCTATGCCCAAGAGGTACTGATTAATGGGTCATTGTCAACTAAGGGAGATATTCCGACTGTGTTTAACAGGCCTCTCTCTGTATTTCACTCTCCAATATGATAAAAATTATATTAGGACAAGCAAATTATAGTGTCATGGTTACACAAATTAAGAGCAACAGGTATTTATTGAGTATATCTCTATACTGAAATCCATTTCACAACTACAGTATAGAAGCTGATACAGATACCATTAAGTATTATGTATCAGGAAATTTATTTAGGCACAAGAATAGAATGATCATCTAAATCATACCTTTAGACTATGTTTGATAGGATATCATGTGGGAAAGTGGAAAACAAGATTTTAAATCAACCTGCATGAGATACTTGGAGATAAAGTCCAGAATTATAGAAATTAAGACATAATACATTCATGAAAACATTATGCAATATTGTTCATTCTTTTCTACCCAAACTAACGTCTTCTTTTTCATTTTACATACAGTGCCATGTTTGCTTGTTTTTATTACTATCTTCCCTCTTAATTTAATAAATCTTTATTGAGCATGTGCCATAAATATACTTTCTTATGAACTGTGAAGTTTATAAAAATGAGTTAGTCATGGTCCCTACCCCCACAGAGTTTACAGTGTAGTGTTGAAATCAGATCTATTCACACATGTCTTAAAATATGGGGAGAGAGTAGAGGTACAGAGAGATTTAAAAATGGTAAGAAATCATCTGAAAAGAATATGACAGTTTCTTCAGAAATCAAACATAAGCTTACTATATGACCATGAATGCACTCTAAGCCATTAATCCCAAAGAAATGAATACTTATGTTCATACAGAAACCTAAACACAAATGTTATAGTACCTTTATTAACAGTAGCCAAAAATTATAACCAAGTCAAATGCCCTTCAGTGGATAAATGGTAAACCAACTGTGGTACAACCATACTGTGGCTGTGGAATAATACACAGCAGTAAAAGGGAATAAACTGTTGACACACACAACCTGCATCGATAGCAAGGGAATCATGCTGAGTGAAAAAGCCAACCTCAAAAGTTTACATACTTTATGATTCCATTCATATACCATTCTTGGAATGACAAAATTATATAGATGGAGAATAGATTAATGGTTGCCAGGGGTTAGAGACTGGGGATGCTGCTAAGGAGGGAGCCAGGTGTCTGGATCATATGAGGAATCCTTATGATCAAACTATTCTGCATCTTGACTGTGGTGGTGGCACACAAATCCATATGTGAGACACATGGAACATGCACACACATCCACATGCATAATTACATGTTTTAAAAACTGATAAAATCTCAAAAGGTTGATTGATTGCCTCATTGTCAACTTCCTGGTTGTGATATTGTACTATAGCTAAACAAGATGTTACCATTTCCAGAAACAGGATAAAGGATACACAGGATCTCTCTGTATTATATTTTACAACTCTACATGAGTCTATGATTATCTGAAAATAAAAAAGTTGTTTTTAAGTGGGTAAGGAATTTCAGAAAAGAGGATGTTATGGCCACTTGAGGGAGTCAAGGAAAGCTTCACGGAGGAGGCATCATTTGAACTAGACTGTAGCTCTTGATATGATCCAGTCACTCCATGGTTAATAAGGTTTATCATTTTTGAAAGTTGAAATGAAAAATTAGAATAACAGTCGGAGAGCAACTTGACAGAATGTTTTAGAATGACCCCGATAAAACTTCTTTTGCAGAATCAGAATTAAAGAAGAAACAAGCCCATTCTGTTGCTCTAATTATGTTTCAAAAATAATTATTTAACCTATTATAGTCAAGATAGTCAAGTAGCAATCATATAAAACAAGACTGTAGTTTTATTACAGTAACAGTTATAATAGCACCATTTCTTGAACACCTACTCTGTTCCAAGAACTTTGCTAGAGAAGCACTTTCAAATATTATCTCATTCTAATTCACACTACAGTCATTTGAGGTAAATATTATTATCCTTACTTTATGAATGAGTATACTGAGGCTTAGAGTGTTTATGTAACTGGCTTAAATCACATATTTAGTGTAAAATCTGGGATTATTTCTTAAAAATCAATGTGTAAAAATAATAAAGCTGTATCTTCTACATAATACAAAAGTAAAAAGGTAGTTCAACAACATTTATTGAAAGACTATTATGCACAAAGCACTTCACTAGGTGCTGTAGGAAGAGAGATAAAAGACGTAGCTGAGGAACTGCCTGCTTTCTTCCACAATAAATAAGTATTATTTCAGCCATGACTTCTTAAACTTTTCCAATGAAGTGGTTAAAACAGACAAGTCCAAGAATGCTGAAACTTTTATATGTTATCTCTCAAAAGAAGCTGTCGTTTAAAAAATCCAATACTGTATTATCTATTTCTCTGTGCACACAAAGTTTCAGCTGTTGCTCACATATTCACTATGGCTTTAACTCTACTTCTCAAATCTTTCATTAAAAAAAAAATATATATATATATATCTCCCTGAGAAATATGATGCCATTTTGAAATTAAACATCTAAAATTTGTCCTTAATTTAAATCTCTTCAAATGTATTTGCAGAAGAAATTACTTACATCACATGGCTTAAATTTTATTTTAGTTTGGAAACTCACCTCCAGATACCTGAAAAATACTATTCATAATGTCAGTTTACCTGGATTCATTTTTAAACGCCTTCACAAAGATGAACTGTGTTCTTTCTGTTTTACAAGACCCTAACATAGAATGTCTACTGCAGTTTTCATTATTACTTGATGGTCCTGACGTCGTTCTTCCCTGTATCTACCTATAGCTGTGGGTGCCATCTAGAGTCCCAACTGCAAAACATACTCCAAGGGAAATCAGTTTTTAACAGAACACTGAGAGTAATGTGGTTTGAAATGTACTTGTCTTTGTTTAAAATTCATCATTTTCCTCAATTTTTAAAAAGTATTTCATTAAATAGAATAAAAACAGCTTATGCAAAATGTTTAACACTGTCGATTCTTGTCAGATTTCATATCTTATTTTAGCCAAGTGCCTAAAATTTGATCAGTTCATATGCCAGTGTTATTTGGGCTAATAAATGTCAGATTTTTCCTACTAATGTTACTTTCAAAGTGGTTATGGTACAATACAGAATTTGTATGAGTAGCTGTATACGATGAGGAAAGGGTAATGGAAAGATTGAGTGAAATCTCACCATTAACATGTACGTGTGCCATGGCACCAGTGCTTACTTCATAATGGCCCAGGTCACTTGAATGTTGTGTCTCTAACAGCCCAGTAGTGGTTTACCAAAGCCAAAATTATGAAGGTGGTTGATATTAGGCTTTCTCTTCAGTTTTCTGTCCAGGCAGTGAGCAACTTGGTGCCATGCTAGATGTAACAGGGAGTTTCCAGGATGAATTCCCTCTGATATCTTTCCATCTAAGCCCAGAGGAGTCTAAGAGGCCCATGGTCCAAGTGTGGAGTGCAAATGCGGTAGGGGGAGGAACCTGCAATCATCTCAAAATAGAGGTCCCACCTCCAGCTTTATTTGCACAGCTGCAATTACACACTAACACTGGGTCCTTATTCCCCTTCAAGGCTTTGCAGTTTGGGAAAGCTTTAAATATAAATACACAAGCAATTGGTCATAATCCTATTTCATCCATTAGTTTGTACTGAATCTATCTTCATTCCCTCCTATTCAACTGTACAAAAATCTCACCATATAAGGTATGCTGGTTGATCTTAAGTGAATTTTCATTCTAGTGAATTTTCAAATTTTAAAAGAATTTGCAATAAATTGATTATTGACATTTCCCCATCTTTCCCTTCTTCATCAATTATCATAATGTCAAGCAAAAGGATGATTTATTATTATTATTATTATTATTTATTATTATTATTTATTCTTCTTATTATTAAATATTGATATTCTTAGTAGTGCAATGTTACATAATTATTATTTGCTAGAACTTAGAATAAGCCCATTATATAGAGTTTGTATACTTAGCGTTGGCCACAAGAAAGCAGAATCTTCCCCACATTTATCTCTGTAGTTGTTTGCTGGAAATAAAAATAAAGCTGTATCTTAGTTTCTCTTTAGTTCCTTAACTTAGTTCCCATTCTTTTTCCATCATGAAGTATTTGTTATTCTGTTGTCTGTTTGCTTGACCTTTCATAATGATTATGATCATTTTCCTCATTCCATAAAGAAAAAAATACTAATGCTTTTCTACACATGAAAAATGTAGTTCTTTCCTTTTCATATTTCCTTTCAGTCTCTGTCCTACACCTTGAAAGTGGAAATTTACTGATATGAGAGAAGCTGAGGAAATGAAGGAAGGGATCACTTCAAATTGTGTACGTGCATGAGAAATTGATGTTAACAAGCTAAAATCTGATGACAGTAAACTTCTAGGGAACAAGTGAATGCAAGTTGGGACGGAATCCATCTGGCAGAAGTTAGGAAGGAAATATATGCACATACAAGCAGACAGTTTAGTTCGATCAGACAAATCTAGGTGATCTGCAAGGCTTCTTCTGCAATTCTGTATCTTTAAGAATGGCCTGTATATAAAAATGTGTTCTACTCTACTGGGTTTTTCTCTCCTAGACACCGGTTTTGGAAGCGATCCAGCCCCGGAAAGCAGTCACTCTAGTATAAACGCTGGGCTTATTGGGTGCCCCGCAACCATCGCCCCAGCTCACTATTCCAGCAAGGTACCAGGTATCTCTAGCATCTGGAGTAACCAGTGGTCCTCCGGAATCACCCTAAAGGAAAAGGGAGAAAGTAGTCATTAATAATTTAGTTCGTTACAGAGAAATCTACTACTTTTCTAATTTGAGTTTAATGAAAAGGGCGATTTTCAAAAGTCTTCTATGTGCTCCCCTCTACCTATGCCAGTGACTCACGGTAAGGAGAAGCTCCCCTACCTGGAGAACTGGCTTAGACTCAGGGTTCAGAAAACTGAGATTAAAGGCTCCATCTCTTTGCAGAATGGTACTTATCTGATACATCCGTCAAAGCAACTGTCCGTTTTCTTTATGAGTGTGACACAGTTCCCAAAAGAAAGGTGAAGGGTTTATTACCGATGAAAAACATGGACATTAAAGTCAGACACCTGGGTTTAAATCTCAAGTCTGGCCCTTCCAAGCTAAGACCTTTAATTTACTTCTTTGTAATGCTTCTAATAATACCTACCTCCAAGGATAATTTTGAAGATTACGGAAGACAGTGTATGTAATGTGCTTAGCATGGAGCCTGGCACAAAACAGAACTTAGTAAATATGTATATAAAATCACAAATTCCACACAATTGTTTATGTCTTGCAAACTCCAAAGGGCTGTTTCTTTATACAAGTCATAAAAACAAGGTACTGGATGATCTTTCTGAAAAATCCTGGGGTCTCTATTCACTGACCACCCATCAACACTGGAACAACAAGCTGGAAAATAAGGTGACATCCAGCAAGTATCAAATAGAGAAAGATGTAATCTGCTCTGCTAACACTAGTTAGCTCACACTCGAGGAAAAAGGAAAAGGGGAGTATGGACGTTGCGATGACTTATACGTGTTTTGTTTTAGTAAAGGACAGAATAATGGGAGTAGAAGTACAATCTTCAGGAAAAAAAGGAAAAGGTCTCAGCTCCACTACTGCACAGGCAGAAGCCTTTGAGGCTTTATTTTAAGAAAATGTTAAAAGAATCCCTGCGCCTGGGAACCTTCTCCCTGCCCAGAGAGACACACCCCAGACTTGCTTAATTCTTGGGTCCTGGCAGGTTACACTTCCTCCTCTACTGAAGCTACATTCCCATGGGCATTGTCTAAGCCTCTGCAAGCTGGTATTTCTACTCTGTTGTTTCTGTGCATTTTTAACTTCCTCTAAGTCAGCCACCAGCCACTCCGGGCATTCTGCCTACCTACACTGTCCACGTTGTTTTTCAAGGTCCAGTTAATTGTTGTTAATTCTCTGCTTACAAAATTGCATAGCCTTTGAGGGGGGCTTTTGGTCTGTATCTAACCCTATTTTTCTCATAAATCCAGTTATTTTTAGTGAGTGGTTTAGTGAGAAACAGAACAAGAAGTTTATTCAAGAATATATATATACCACAACAGAAACTTTTAAAACGAGAAAAAGAAAGTCAAACCAGGAAGCAATTAAGGTGATCAAAATATGAAGTAAGGTGATGGACTAGATGAGGATGTTAACAGAAAGAATGGAGACAAAGAGATAAATTTGGAAGAAATGGTAAAGGGGAAAAATATTCTATAACTTACTTGATTACACGTGAAGGAGATTTAAGAGTAAAAGAAGATTCCAAGCATAATAAGATCCAACAACACAAATGAGAAAGTTGAAAATGAAAAAACAGGTAACATTTCATGATGCCTGTTGAGTTTAAGATGGCACATACACACATTTTAGTCTTATACTAACAATTTAAAATATATAAATGGAAATGGTTTTGAAGTGGGTGGAAACGTGAGACTGAATTTGGGCAAGAGGTTGATTTTGGAGATATAGGTTTGGAAGTCACTAAAGTGACAGCTGATTTAAAGAAAAGAAAAGATAATTTCTTTGAGTGAGTATATAGAGAGCAGAAAAAAAAATGAAAAGATTCTTTAGGAATAGCCAAACTTAGAGAGAGGGAGAGAAAGAGAAACCATAATAAGTAACCAGAAAAGAGTGATTGAAGAAGGAGGGAGATTAGGAAGTCAGCATATTTCAGGATCATAGAACCCAAAGAAAGATCATTTTTTAGGAGGAGGTAGCCACATGTACCATCATGTTTGAAAAAAATGAAAAAATAAGAAGTTTCAGCAAAGAAATACCATATATAAAGGATCAAATGGAAGTCTCAGAACTGAAAGATATAATAATCAAAAGAAAACTTCCCTATATGTGCTTAGAGAAGAATGAAGATGACAGAAGGAAAAAAAATCAGTAAACTTAAAGATAGAATGATAGAAATTTCTCAGTTTGAACAACAGAGAAAAAGCAGAACAGAAAAAAAAAAAATGAACAAGAACTCAGGGACCTCTGAGAGTATAACAAAAGAGGTAACATTCCTATCATTAGAGTCCCAGAAAGAGACAAAAACGTATAGGGCTGAAAAAGTATTCAAAGGAAAAAAATGGCTGAAAATCTCCCAAATTTATCAAAGGACGTAAACCTGCAGATTGAAAAGCTAAGCAAACTCTAAACAGGATCGCCCAGAGAAAGCCATGCTAAGATACATAATCAAACTTCTGAAAACTAAAGACAAAGAAAAATTCTTGAACACAGGGAGAAATGACACCTCACCTATAAAGGGAAAACAATTCTAACGGGAATCCTCATCAGAAATCCCAGAGGGCATGATTTAAGTGCTGAAAAAAAAAGAACTGTCAATCTTAAATTCTATATCTGGCAAAATCACACTTTAGAAATGCATAGGAAATAAAGAATTTTGAAAATGAAAAAAAAAAAAATCTAAGGAAATTTTTCACCAGCAGATCTACATCAAGAGAATGGCTAAAGGAAGTTTCTGAAACAGAAAAGAAATGATAAAGGAAGAACCTTAGAAAACCAGAAGGAAAGAAAGAACAGACTTCCCTTCTCCTCTTGAGTTTTCTAAGTTATGTTTGGCACTTGAATCAAAAACATTGTCTGCTGTGGCTCTCAATATATAAAGGAGAACTATTTAGTATTTGTATTTATTAATATTCAATATTATAAATGAGAAAGGGTAAAGAGCCTTAAGGGGAGGTAAGTTTTCTATTCTAAACTCCACTCAAACTAGTAAAATTCCAATACCAGTAGACTGTTGATAAGTTATGTGTATTTAGCTAAGAGGAACCACACAATTTTTCTACAGAGAGAATCTTTTGTAGGTCAAAAACACAAATAGCTAAATCAAAATGGAATTCTTGAAAAAAAAAAAAGGTTACTGTATGGTTCTGTTTACATGACACTCTCAAAATTACAAAAGTATAGAGATGGAGAACATATTAGTGATTCTCAGGTGTTAGTGATGGTGAAGTGGTGGGTGAGGAGAGTGAATGTTATTATAAAGGGAAACCTCTATGCTGATAGAAGAGTTCTCAACTGCAGTGATGATTACACAAATCTGCACATGTGTTAAAAAAAAACCAAAAACCCAAAACCTAGAAGCACACATTGTACCAAGGTTCATTTCCTAGCTTTTACATTGTGTTATAGTTATGTGAGATATAACCATTGGGAAAAACTGATTGAAGGGCCTCTCTATACTATCTTTGCAACTTCTGTAAAGCTATAATTATTTTAAAGTAAAAGGTGAACAAAAAGTTATGCAGCAAACCACTTACGAGGCATGCATCTCTATTTCCCTTCAAGGAGCCAGCACATAACATTCTAGGAGTTATGGTATTATTGTAAATTTGCGGTTGGTTACAGGTTTCAGTGTCGATGAAATCCACTTGTACTTGCTGAAGACAATTTTGACTGATATCTAAAGGGAAGAAAATAGACTTTATATTAATAGATATACATATATTCTGTAAACCTGTAGAAAATCTTTTATAACTATTGGATAAGATGGTGGCACAGAATCTTAGGATATGTATTTTGTCAGATACAGTAATATTTGTGAAAATTTTTTTCTATTTTAAATGAAAAGTTAGGTGCCTAGGAAAGGACCTCAAGTTGTTTAAGTAATTTTTATTCCATTGTTGGGCTTAGAAGGTAATTTCAGTAGGTGAGAATGGTGGCTTTATGAGTCTCTGATCCTCACAGTTGGGTATGTGTGTTAATGATCCCTAATCTCTGATGTAGTTAATTCCCTAATACAAATTTCAGACATAGTCACTCTTTCAAACACCTTACCAAGCACCATGACTAAAGTAGTAGTGATGAACTTGATAGTAACCTAAGGCATGAAGGAATTTACGTGTCTTCTAAATGACTTGGTTCACAAGTAGAGCCTGGCTTGGCCCACGTCCACATGACCAACCATCAACATATTTCGGCATAATGACATTCCATTCTTTAAATGCATTAGAATACCGAATTAGATTACTATGACTTGACTTTCTCCCAGATGCTCACTTTCATTTCGCAGTGCTCCAAATCCTGTCACGAACATCACATTATCGGGGTGGAATTCATAGGATGCATCAGGGAGACAAATTCTGTGTACTGCATTTGTGTAAGGAACGGGGCTAGAAAGCTCTGCAACCGAAATATCATAGTCGTGCGACGGGTATTTGTAATTTTCATGGACAATTATCCTCCGGAGGCCCCGTTCTATTTTCGGAGGCATTAATGTTACTCCAAAGGAAGCAGTCCATCTGGCTGGGTCCTTATACCTGAGGAGAAAGTATGAGGAACAAATTTCACTTTGTACATGTTATCAATATAACCATTTATATTAAATAATTCAGTGGACAGGTGTCAATATAAGTTTTATTTGTTAAATTATAGTTTCTGTATATAGAAACAAATTCCAAGCTAATGTTCGGAGGACAGATCTTGTGGAAATACCATGGTGGCATGTTTCTCAGGCTATGCATGCCTCTCTGCATGCTGAGTCACCCACTCTAGACCCTAGGATTGTTTGACATTGCTGGGCATCAGTGTCTCCAAGGGGCATTTGGAGAGCATATCCTGGACAGAATGAGAGAACAGAATGTCTTATTTTATGTGCACCATGTTGCCTATCTATGAACATACACAATTCTCTAAAAATCAAAAATGCTGGAGGCAAGGGTATAGCTCAGTGTCAGGGGACATGCTTAGCATGCACAAGGTCCTGGGTTCAATCCCTAGTACCTTCATTTAAAAAAAAATCAAAAATGGTACACAATAATTTAACAAGGCATTACTTATCCTGTATACTGTAGACATTTTGCACTGGATTGGAAGATTAAATTGAAATTCCTTGAAAAATAACTAGTCAGCCTATTCAGTTGTATAATTTTTTTCATATTTAAGTTTTCTCTTACCATGTGGAATTTCCCCATTGGTGTCAAACCTATAATCTACCTGGCCTCCATCGCTGATAGATATGCAGTAGAGATATACAGCTCTTCTCTTTAACACCAAGCTCCAAATCCAAAGATGACTTTAAAATTCCTGCTTCCTTTGACCAACTGTTGTGTAGTTGTCAATGGATAATTTATCTACATGTACTTTGATGTCACTTCCATTGCCAGACTCTAAAACCTCTTACTAAGGTTTATGAGTTCCCCGCTCTCTTTGTGATGTATGTATTTTCTTTAATTTATATTGAACTCGTCTCTCATGAGGTATTTCCTTCCTGCCAAGCCCACAATCCTTTGCTGACCCTCAGTCATTCTCATGGATCAGGATTTACCTTCTAAAGCAGTGGGCAGCACTCACAAGCCATGTGCCATTAATTAAAGTCGCTCCACAGCGATGTCTCCCATCCCATCGCAGGCTAGCCTGCCACGGCCATTCATCCTCTTGTGCCTCTGTCCCACCAACAACCATGACCCTATATTTTGCAGTTTTGTTCCTTCGTGTCCCACAGCCTGCCAAAGAGAGATGTTGCATTAGTTAGCAGTCGCTTTTAAGTATCAAATTGTGTCATTATGTCTCAAATTTCTTATACTTTGTATTCCAGTAGTATCAAACATTTTTTCCTACTCTTACCTTTCCTTAAATTGTAGTGTTTCATATTTAACTCCTATTCATTTTGTAAGAGTTAAATCAGTCATTACTTCCTCTAGAATGCCTTCTCTAATAATTCCCCTGCCTCCAAACTGGATTAGTTACAACTTTCTTGATTCTTACAGAATAATAATAAAAACAGTAAACTCTTTCTTTCTATGTGTGTGTATATACATATGTACATATATCTCCGTTTATATATTTCTACTAATATATATTAGTAATATATTATATATATGCTTATGATACTAACATATTAGTACTAGAATATATACACATATATATTATATCCTTGTTGCCTAACACAGCACTGGCACATAGCAGGTTTCCAATAAATAATGGTGGCAAAAATATATGCTGTTTAGGTAATGAGATCATCCTTTGGTTTTATGTTTAGTTAGGTTTGTGAACTAACCAACATTCTGAGCTGGTGAGTAGCACATTTCCTTCCAACTTTCAAGATAAATGTATTGTGTGCTAATTCTGTTGACTATGAAATGTATTCTCTAAATCAGAGTAGGGTACTATGCTATAGGGGAAGGGAAACACTAGGCCTAGAGTCAGCACTTTTAAAATATGGGTGAAGGTATTATCTGGACCTTCAACAATTTCATCAGTATATACCCCAATCTCATAATTGTCTGCAATTTTTATAATATGGGATTAATATTATCAAGATTTTATTTAGTGTACAGTAACACTGCTTCTGTCTCTACCTGAAAAAATATCAACATACAGACCACTTTTATATAATGTTTAGAAAACTTTCATGAGGGTATATTGTAGATATCTGCAATCAAAACAGTGAGAATTTTTTTGCCTTTTCTTGAAAAACTGCACAACTCACTTCCACTACACATCTGCCACTGGCTCCACACATCTGTTCCAAAGCCCTCCCAATTTTTATCCTTTTGCAATAAAATGTGCCTCAAATATAAGATAAAACACCATAGATGTGTACAGATCAAACTTTATTCTGACCCTATAATACCAACAAAGTAAGCCTAAATAATCTAGAGTTAACTTTTTACATTCAGGTAATGCAACTTTAATAACTAATGTATTAAACTTACAATTGCTCAGAAAGTCGTCTGTTTCTGTCTTGTTGATTTCTGAAACACAGAAATGGTGAATAGAACAGGGTCAGCGTATCAGAATTACATAATGCCTCTGAATACTTCAACAACTAAAGGTTGCTCAATTCCATTATAAGATAATAGCTCTAGATTGTTTAAAAAACAAACAAACAAACAAGGAACACAGGTAGTTTATCATAGACTTAGTATGTTCACTGCCTTGAGGAAAAGGGAGGTTTGAACAGTGTTTCCTAAACTCAAGTGTGACTGAAAGTCACCTAGAGAGTGTTGTTGCTGTAAATGCCTGCTCTTTCCCGGTAATTCCAACTCGGCAGCTCTGTGCTAAGAGGCAGGAACCTGAGTGTTACAGCAGGTGCAGATGTTCCACAGCCTCTCTGCGGGCAGTGCCGCGCTATAGTGCTGATCCCCCAAATACAGTGATATTTTTATTGACCATTATTTCAGATTTTGTTTTTTACTAAACTCATAGACATAGTTCCATTTGTATAACATATCTGAGTGGTGTGCCCCTAAATTAGTCCTCACTCCCATGTTATTAAAAACAGTGTTATGGAGGGGAGCGATAAATTAGAAATTTGGGATTAAAAGATAACACACTATTATATATAAAACAGATGAACAAGGACCTACTGTTTAGCATAGGGGACTATATTCAATATCTTGTAATAGCCTATAATGAAAAATAATCTGAGAAAGAATAGATGTAGATAAACGTATAACTGAATGACTTTGCTATTTAACTGAAGTGTAAATCAACTATGCTTTGATTTAAAAAATAAATAGATATATATACAAAAAGAAAACAAAGAAAGGAGAAAAAAAATTTAAAAATTAAAACAATGTTATCCTTTTACAGGTCTTCTTTCTGCTCAAGTTTTAGCAAGACAATTTGCCCTCAAATTGCCATTCAGTTTGCCCTGAAATTGACTAGCCAATGACTCCTTAGATTGTTGATTTCTCAACAGTTAGGCCCTAATCCTATCCAGATACTAAACCAACAGTTACATCAAACTCTAAGCACTCAAATTTCATGATTCAGTAGATTTCCAATGACCAAACCTATTTCCTTTGAACGTGGCAAGATGGGAGTTCTAACTGCAAAAAAATAATGTTAATTTTTCTTATAATATTTAATAGTACTGATTTACAAAAAAATAAAATCTGTATTCTAGAGAGGCTTCCTTCTGACTTTCTCCATTATGGCTATATTTGAGGAAAATGACAAAAATAAGGAAGAAGTGACCATTTATTCTCAGTAAATATTTTAAAACACCACCACTAATCTCCTTTTTCAATAATGTGTTCTCTATCTCAAGCTTTCCCTAGAGAAAATTCTGGCTTTTCATGTTGCTACTGGTAAAAAAAAAAAAAAAAAAGTAATAAATGACCCCAAGTAGAGTCACTTGTTCTAAGCCCCACATCAGCAATTAAGACTTAATATCTAGCCTAATTGTGGTTTCCATCTATCCCAAGAATGTAACCGCTAATCAGTCAATCTGGCATCACCTGGTCAGCACTAGTGAAGTAATCTGCCTGACAGATTTGCAAATCTGCTTGCAAAAGAAGGTGCCCTTGCCTGAAACAATCTACTCTGCTAGAAAGCCTCCTTGCCCAACCTCATTCTGTCTATAAATGTCTTCCATTTTGTACAGCAACTCAGCTCCTATCTATCTGCTAAGGTGTGGTGCTGCCTGATTCATGACTCATTAAATAAAGCCAATTAGATCTTTAAATTTATTCAGTTGAATTTTGGCATTTTACAATACTACTGACAGGACTGACTTCACGGATGTGTGACTTGTGTGTCTGCACTGGGTCCTGCACTCATTATGAACTTACACTGGGTTTAATGCTCACTGTCTTGAAATTCTTAATAATTGTTATCTCATAACTTGTGCTTGGAAATGAAGTCTGATAGGATAATAGAGCATGGCATGAGCAGAGGAATACACAATGTGTCCATGGGTTCTTGCCACCCCATTTGCTTATACCATTCACAATACCCTGTGAACTAAGAATTCCAGTGGACCCACAATGTTCAGCAAACTCAAAGTGAGTACAAAATGAGTATGTGATGCCTACCACTAAGGAAGTAGAGGACACTGGCAGTTTTTGTTTGAAACAGAGCTTGCTTTGAATGCCAAAGAAGGCATTGGCATTCTAATTAACACAAATGGCCAAGGGACCCTAGCACATTCTTTCTTGCTCCTGTTACTTCTTTGCATTAGCCAGTAGCTTCTGCTGAAAATAATGACATAGAGGGATCTTTTGGTCCTTTGTCATATAAACAGAAGGTAGAGAGCATTGGCAAAATGTGCCAGTATCAACGAAAAGTTTTTTAAAAAGCGTGATCTAGACTTGTGTAGTGTTTCCATTGATCTGGTAACCAAAATGCATGTATGTATGAGCTGTGAAATACAGCTGTATATTTTTATTATTCCAAATAAAAGTTAAACACTTTTATATTTACATTTGAAATTGATATATCACAATATAAAGGTGAACAGCGAAACTCATGCTAGTAATTTTAATTTTTTTCACTTAGAATAGCATTCATTAACAAATAAAAATACCATCACAAGTCGAAAAAGACTGTGAAAGAAGAAAAAGTTTTATATTTTAGTACCTTTAACAGCACATTTTTATTGCTTTTCAGAGTCCAACACTTTAATTTTGCACTGGGATCCACAAATTATGTAGATAGCCCTGACTAATGAGCCTCTTTTTCTAAGTAAGTAGAGGGGCTGACCACCAGGTTAGGCCTCTAGTTTGGTTTACCAGCTTTTATACTACTGCTTTGTATTCATTCTACTTGACCCCTATCCTGTAGTTTCTAGTGCTGACATTTCAAATATTGTATTCCCTAGCCACATGTGCCCAGTGAGCTCTTGAAATGTGGCTAAATTGGAATGTGCTATAAATATAAAATATACACTTGATTTCAAAGCCTTAGTACAAAAAATACTCACGAATAGTATTTACATGGACTACTTGTTGGAATAGTACTAATTTGGATATATTGGGTTAAATGTGTAAGGTATTTAAATGTATTTCACATGTTTATTTTTACTTTTTTTAATGTGACTACTAGAAAATTTAAGATCGCACATGTAGCTGGCATAGTATTTCTACAGACTAGCTTGTTTTTATTTCCACTAAGGATCGCCTATGTTCCTTACTTTCTAATAATGAAGACCTAACACTGCTTATTTTGTCCCCCTGCCCTGACAAAAAATACAAGTACCCCAACCACACAAAATTATCAGACTTTACAAGTTAGTTGTAAAACATACCAAAAATAAGTTATATCAAAAAATTAATTATAAACTTTTCATTGGTAACCTGGAAGCAGGTAACAAGGTATATTAATGACATTTGAAAGCAAATATGTGGCTGGCATGAGCCTTTCTACACATCATACTCACAGGACATAAAATGTAAGCAACAAGAAAAAGAAGGATAAATATACAAAGAAGCTTTCTCCCATTTATCACTGGATTCTATAGCTAAAGTGAAAAACCCAATGTAGACAAAGAACCCAGGCTCAGGAGTTACTGATAGACTTGCATGGGTGGCATAAGTTTTGGGTGGTATTAAAAATTTTTAAACTTCCTTTGGACCAACTTAGTCACAAAGAAATGTTCTGCTGGTGGCAAGACCCCATAATAAAAGACATCCAAAACACAATTTTTTAAAATCAATGCCCAAACTTATCCTGGAGCTATTGTATGTAAGAGAATTGAACTAAATAAGAGGAAATAAACTTACTTTTAAGTACAAATAACTCAAGATTTAAGTTAGGGGATCCTACAGCATCTTGCAGCTTTTCATGTAGAACACGCTGAATAATTATATTTGTGGTTTCAGGATCCTCAGTAGAGCGAAATCTAAAAATCAGCAGTATATGAGCCAACACTCTATGTTCCCTGTGACTGTGGGCCGAAAAATAAAGAAATAAAAATGTGGTTTTAAAAGGTATAATTCATAATAAGATTTATGGTAATATCACACTCCATTTTTTTTTATCATTCATTTGAAACACATTCACACAAAAACAAATCCATAAATGCAATTTTAAAACTTCCAGTTTGTTTTCTTCTATATTCCTATTTTTTACCACATATAGAACTCCCATCTCAGCCTCTCCGATAGCTGGTATGCTTATGGTCTCCCTAACCACCAAAGGATCTAGTTAAGTACATGGATTACTAATATAAAAAGGCAATTCTCTTGTCAACCACACAGAATTATAAAGTACAATATATAGTCAGTATGAAGTCAACTCTGGCTATGGCTTTCAGGCTTAATCCTCAGGGGTATAAATCCAGTGATTTCTCCTAAGCAAATTTCAGGTTGCCTAAACAACTCCTAACCCTAACGATGTTAGAAAACTTAGTCAAATTGTCTTGACTTCATGTGATTGTATTTTCAAGATAGAGCATTAATTAGCCTTAGCATTATTTGAATGAATTACTACTTTGAAGTCATCTTTGATTACTCTTTCTCATTCTCTGTCAGCTACTCTACCTTTCCTATTCACATATAGTCAGTTCCCTTTTAGTCTGGGTGCAATTGGCAGCCTCTGGGCTAAGCCCTGAGGTAGGTGAGTCCGAGGCATTGGCCCATTAAGAGCCACCTCCTCAACAGCTACAATCTTGTGGGTCTCAGAACTTGAATTCCATTGGTTTTCAAAGTTAGATGTTTTGGAGGCTCATCTCTCAAATGCAGGTGGTAGAAGTTGGGGTGCCTCGTGGGTTTCAAACTCTTTGCCCATTGAAGAGAACCCTGGGGTTTGAGGGTTTTTTCCTGGTGTGCTGGGGTGAGGCTTATGGCAAGACTGTGTCCCAGTTTCTCCAACCCTCTTCAATGTGGTTTTCTTTCTCATCTGCCCAATGTGTAGTAGTCGCTCAGCCAGACTTTGCTTTTTTTTTTTTTTTTTTTAGGAAATTATCTCTTATGTATCTTTGGAAGGCAGTTTTGTTTATAGTTTTGATTATCTATCCTCTCTGATACAGCATTTCTACTTTTAGAAATTTAATCTTTAAATACACTCTTGTGTGTGCAGGGAGATACGTACTTACATGTTCATCATAACCTTGGTTTTAAATCAGAAAAATATGTAGCAACCCAAGTGTCCATCAAAAGAGCTTTGGCTAAATCAACCCTGACATATTCTGAGAGTGAAGCCCTGATATACACTATACAACCAGCTAAAGAATGAAATAGATCTATATGCAGTCATTGAAAAAATATTAACAACAAATTGTTAACAAGATGTGTTATTTCTGGGTGTGAAATTACTGGAGAGGAGGCTTTTGCTTTCTGTTTTATGTAATAGTATTTTTGAATTTTATGTAATTTTGTATTGCTTTTGTAATCTGAAAAAAGAAACAAATAGGGCTTTAAAAAGATTATTGTTATCTATCTCATCCCTCTTCACAGCCTCAGCAACCCTGTACCTCCATTATTTATTCTTTCTTCTTTCTCTTAAACTATTCCCATACTGGCTGAGTAATAGGAGCAAACAAACAAACAAAAAAAACAAAACCCTCCCTCTACTCCAGCTATACAATTTATCTTTCACCTTCATATCACAGAAAACCTTCTTAAATGGGTAAGTTACATTCTGCCTCATATTTACTTCATTGCAGTCAGCTTCCTCCCCTTCTGTTCCACTGTGTTGCTCTCTACCTAAACACTAATGACTTCCTCATTGACAGAGCCAGTGAGTTCTTTCTAGTCATTTTACTTGGTCTCTGGGGAGTATTGTCAATGCTTACCACCCTCTCCCTGAAACTCTGTCTTAAGCACCAGCAGAACCTCTCTCTCTCTCTATTCTTTTTTCTTCTGCTTCTCCTCTATTTCCTAAGTTTCTGTTTCTCTTCCATCTCCTTAAATATTGTTCTTCAGGCTTTCTTCGTCGTCCTTTTTCTTTCATCACCCTTTTCTGAAAAGTTATGTTTATACCCACACTTCCCAATACTTAGAGTTGATGATAAGCAAATGTCTGTCTTCAGCTCAGTTCCCTTTTCCTCCCCTACATCAGACTCATATTTCAGGCTTATCTGGTCCCTAACTATCTCAACTCAGCAACTCTAAGACTGACTTTATCTTTGCAACAAACTTGCACTTCCTCAAATTATAGTAAGAGAAGAAAGACTTAATAACTAGCAAGATTTCTGGGATGAAGAGTAAAATAAATTAGAAAATGATTTGGAAGATAGAATAGGTAGAATTTAATTATTCACAAAGTGTATACAAAGTCATCATATGACTTCTAGGTTTCTCATTAGTGTGACTAAGTTTTCCCTGAGTTTGAGAACTTTCTGTGAAACCTCCATGTGGAGATGTGACTAGCAGGCATTAGGTCTAGAAATCAGGAAGACAGTTTAGATTGGAAAGAGAAGCTTGGATTTCAAAAGCATGTGAAGCCAGGTGCGTGGATGAATTTTTAACCTTTGAGAGAGTAAAAATTTAAGAAGTGAAGAAGCAGATACATACCCAAGAAATAATATTTTAAACATTAGAAAGTGGAAATACTGGGAGGAACTGGTCAAAGTAACACCTCAGAGATGTCAGCTAAGTAATAGACTGAGAAGTAACTTGGGGTTTTTATCACGGAAATAATATTGGAAATAGCTCTTATTTTATTTTTGAAAAATAAAAATAATTTTTATTAAGAATGTATTATTTAAGATTCTTAAATAGTATTTTGCTTAAAATAGTATGTTCTGAACTTCTATTTATTGTTGGTTGATGATAATCAGACCTGAGAGCTTAAATATGTGTAGCAGAAACGGGTAGAATGGAAGAAAAGAAAGAAAATTGGTAAGCTGGAGAACCAAGAGGAGAAGAAAAACCTCATCACTGCACAGGTTTACACAGGGCATTATTTGCTATTAGACCAAGAGATGTAGTTCAGGTGCCTGTTTGTGCTAATTAGAGTTTCCAAAAAAATAATGATAATAATTCCATAACATAGCCACCAATAACACTTCTGTCCCTCGAAAGCATCTTGCAAATGCTTTTTTTTTTTTTTTTTGGATTTGAAGAATGAATAAGGCACATTGTAACCCATAACTTACACAGGACAGGTACCAAATGAATATCTGTTGAACTAAATTATATCATATCATTGACACTTCAAGCAGTATTTATTACTAACCAGGTTAATAGCCTTAGCTTTAAATTATATTCACAAGTCAGAATTTTAGATCTACATACCTGAACCTGATAATGTGAGACTTAACAAATTTGTCCCTCAGTGAAGATTTATGAAACATATTTTTCACCTGTTCCAAAAATATTCAAAATGTCAGTAAGATTAATTTTCTGAAATTCTGCAGTTTGTTTCAAAGCTTAAAAACATTTTAAAAACAAAACACATTGACTGACATTTCACAATGTGCTGAAATTGAGGAATTTTGAGAATTCTTTGTATTCTACTCAGTGATTTCAGCTGCACTCTGCTAGGGAATCATAGCAGAACGGCTAGGAGTGACATCTGCTGCACTATACTCAGAAAGAGATGGTTTGGGGAAAAGTGAGAGTTCACACCCTGAGATACAGACTTTTTCTGTAGGTAGACTAAAGGAAATGAAATAACTCTGGCAAGTAGTGGGTCACTGAAATAAGTCAATCTACTGCCACACCACTGTAAACACACTATCTCATCTGATCTCACAAGCTAAGCAGGGTTAGGCTTGGTTAGTATTGGGAAGGGAGAAATGAATGCATAACAGTGTCACGTGGCTCTCAAACCTGTTGAAAAAGTTACCAAATATCCTGTCAAAATCTGCCCTCGGTTCACCACTCAAAATGCTCTGACGAAGGCTCAGGTGAACTGGAATACTTCCTATGAGGTGTACTCTAATAGAGTAAAAGAATGTATTTTGTAGAGATATTTCTTACTACTACAAATAAGAACTCCAGCCAACTTACATTTTTAAATTAGGAGTCAAGGTAAACATGTCAAGTGTTTCTTTTCTTACTGTATGGATATTTGCCAAACACAAGCTGGTTACTACAAGCTAGTGATTGATGGATAAAACCACTGAACCCTTTTATTTTTTTCTTACATTTTGTTGATTCCTTAAGAAGAGTTTATTCAATATTTCCCTGAGTTGGTGTTTACAAGTACAAAAACAACCAAGATTTGACCTGAGCAAAGTATTCAAATTCTCAGGCTTCTGAGTCTACCAGGCAGATTCCAGGTGAGTCATTGCCATTCTGTTCGCACTCAGGATATTGGAACTAGAAGACAATTTGGAAATTATCTAGTCTAACTCCTTAATTTTCACACAAGGGAGTCTTTCCAGATGATAAGAGATGTGTCAAGAGACATGTCACTAGCTAGTAGGTGGTACTAGAACTAGGTGTCCCACCTCCCACTTTAGGATGCTTTCCATCACACATTCCACTAATTGCCTCCCAGACCATCAGGAAGAGTCCAAATTGTTCTCTAAATAATCTGACAATGATGAGAAGTTATCGCCCAGGCTCTTGCTTTTTTGGCTTATACTGTTAATTTTCCCACTTTTTATGACAATTGATTCATCTCTCAGGTTGAATGTTGATGCCTTAGGGTTAAAGATAAGTATCCAAGGATTTCCTGTAAACTTACATACTAAAAACTGGTCCAAGGTTAGATATTTTGGGGTACTAAAGTACTATTCAACTATGTGTCTGAATAGTTTCAATCTTGTGGCCTTTTGCTCAAGGTTTCTTCTTTAAGAAATAAAGGATACAACAACTATGTTTTGGGTCACCCTCACATTTCCAGAATTTCTGGTCTCTGTTGAACAAGAGTGTAGCACTAGCTAAGGAGGGGTCAGTTAGGAGGGACAAAAAGGAATGGCTAACACTCACTAGGCTTAGCTCTGCAAGGCATACTCTTTTAAGTCATGTCAATTTTGTTTATATCTCTTAAGTAGGGCCTCTTCCCACTTTGCAAAGATACATGAGATTGGTTAAATTTGAGAAGCTAAGGTACTAAAAATTATACTCAAAATTGATAACAAATGCCATTGAAGTGGGAAAAAATGCTTACCATTGATTCAATTTTCTGGCTCATCTCTGTGAAATTTTTAGAAGCCTCTTTTTCAAAATCATCATACAGCTTGTCACTTGTAAATGATAGTGTGCTGTAATAACTGTAGGTCTTCCTTTGATCTATAAGGAGAGAGACAAAAACTCCCCATACTTTTTAGCAGATGTGTGTAAGCATCATCATTTCCCCATTTGTTAGTTGCTAGACAGACTGAGAGAGGAAAGAACGTTCCTAACCTAGGTCATCATCTCTGTCATCATACCCCAAGCTTCATTGTCATCTAAGAGTAAAAGACAACACCATTCATTGTTATAAGATCTTGAGTGTAAAAGCCATAAGAAATGCTTGGTGTTCCTGTAGGCTAATTAGTCATGTGTTATCCATTCCTGAATAAGCCACAAGAGGCAGAAAGTCACTCCACCTGAGCACACAAACAGGGATGGATTCAGAAGCTACCCAAGAGTAAATGCATTTTTAGGTTTCAAAAGTAGATTTCTCCCAGTTCTATAAACTATACATCCAATTCTGGCCACAAGGATGCTAGTGTAAGAACTTTTATTTTGGCTAAAGAAGGAGGTGAGGGTAGGGATTAGAATGCTGGAGTTCAGTATATCAAAGCTGAGGGAGCTAGAGCTGTTACCCAGCGTGACTCTCTAGGGACCCTGCTTAGTTTCACCTGATTCCCCTGTCACTCCATTTATTTTCTCCCACCAGCCGTAGGAATTGGCTTGTCCACTCCTTTAGCCATTGTCTCCATTTTTAGCATCCAGTTCAAGCAGTCCATGTTTTTGCTCTGCTGAACAATTAATGCAACATAGCTTTTCCTCTACCCTCCTGTACTCAAACATGTCACTAGGTGTCAAAACATATTCCCAATTGTCAGAATTACTTGGCATGTGTAGCTGTTGAAAATATTATTAAGAATGTTAACACAAAAGTAAGAAAAACAAGGATGAACATGAGTTTGCTGATAACTTTCACAGCTTTTTGAATCTATACCCTACAATGATGTTGTTCATAATAGATTCACCTGCTGCCATTCCAATCACAGAGGGGACAGAAATGCAGTCCCAAAGGCCACTGGACACAAATCACATATACAGTTTTATGCTGTCCTGGGCTTTATGCCCAAGTGATGTTTTTCCAAGTCTGATCACCTCCATCTTTATCTGTGTTTCTATTACAGATTTGTTTGGCTTAGTTTGGTTATCTAGGCAGGCCAGCTCCTAAATGCTCATGTGCTGTATCTACTCTGTTCTTAGGTTACATCTGTAAACAGAGCTCAAGTCACAAATATGACAGTAACACATATCAGAACAATTGCTATTTATTCAGGTGTGCTGTGTGGACAGTGGAAGTTTGTATGTTCATATTATTCAGCTAATTATCCCAACAATAGGATATACAGGAACAGTTTACTAGAAAAATCTAACCAGATTTTTATTGTATGCATATGAGGAAGATTTGTAAGCATTGGGAAGAGACAAATGAGAAGTAGTAAAGAACATTTCCTCTTACTGAGGCCATGAGACCCCCTTTGCCATACTAGAAATCAGACAAACCGAAATATGCCCCAAGCAAGTATCATAGGTGTGATTCGTTCATTTCATTAAAACTTTTTTAAAATTTAGGTATAGTCAGTTTACAATGTTGTGTCAGATTCATTCATTTTTATCACTCAATATTCAATAAATATTAAGTATCTAATATGTGCCAGGATCCTGCTAGTTCCAGATATACAGAAGTGCATAAAACATAGTTCTAGGCATCCATGGAGATGAATAATGATGCTTATAACATAATGGGACTTAGTATATCCAGAACAGAACTATAGAATTGTGAAGTTATTTTAGCTATTCTTTTTATATTAAAAACACGTACCAGAGAAATGACCAAAATGCACATACTCCAAATTCAAAGACCTACGTGTGGGCAAATTCTACCAGGAAAAAAAATGACTTTTGAATATTTTTTTCTTTAAACTACCCAGAAATAATCTACCTTATTTAGGAAATTAAGATTGGATTTATGTCTGCTAGCAGAAGAAGATAACCAATTTACAATTGCCATTTCTCTTTATAGGAAAACAACTTCCTATACATTCCCAATTAAATTAGAATCAAGTGATTAGGTTTTTTACTTAGAGGATCTTGAACATCAAAGCATTATCTAGTCTCTAAGGGAGATATTAAACCAATAGGTCAAAGTGGAGTCAACTCATTAAAACCCGAGGCAACTAGCAGGAAACTTCAGAAGGGTTGTTATGCCTGGAAGAATAGTTCTGAAGTACCCCGGGGACTTTTCTAATGACATAGCAGTGTTCACAGTTCATCTAGCAGGGAGGTACCCGATTACCACAGTCTGAACCTCTTTATAATTAACCTTCTCAGCATATCTCATCCTCTTTAATCACTTGCAATATAACACAAGATGATTTTAAAATAACAGAAGTAGGCATTTATTCAACAATATATCACTTTGAGCCTTTTTCCAGCTTACTAGTACAGTATAGGGCCTACTTCTCTATGATCTCTGATTGTACAATTTATTGGGCTATCAGGATTTTCAGTGAGTTGTAGTTATTATTTTAAATCAAGGTGATTGCCTTATGACCTCCAATAACACAAAACATTGAACTCTAGCTTTCCTGTGGTCTTCCCTTAATTAAGGCTTGATTATTGCTTATTATGGAATATAAATACTAGCCTGCTATTCCCAGCAGGAGGCATTGGTTCATCAAAGATGGAAGAAAGACTCCTCCTTGGTTTATGAAGATTAAACGATTGACAAGGCAGGTAAAGAATTCTTTGCACTAGCTATGCAAATGAGTTACAGAAATGAATGAATAAGCTTGAAACAAATCAAAACAGGAATGTACATCAGGAAATATCTGAGGTAAATTGCAGTCTGCCAGGGCAGCCGCTACTTACTGTATCTCGCATAATCAAAAGTGAGTCCAGTGCACACTGTCAGGACAATTAGGGAGAGAAAGATGATGAGGACAATAATCCAGGGCTCCAAATAAGCTCTCCTCCTGACCTTCACCACTGACAGCCTGAGAAAGAAAGCAAATAGATGGATTATGTTACAGTGCACACTGCATCTGCTCCTTAGGTAAAGCAGATATTCCTGGGGAATGAATGTGGGACACTCAGTTAGGTGGAAGAGGACTGTTTGGTTTTAGAACACAGCCTAATCAGGGCTTCTGAGGCCATTTCTGGCTCTGGTCGCTTGACTTTAGGCAAGTAATTTGACTTCTCTATGCATCAGTTTCCTCGTTCATAAAATGAAGATAATACCTATCTCATAGGATTGTTGCAAGGATTAAATGACTTACTATATGTAAAGTGCCTCCAACAGTACCTAGCATGTAGAAAGCGCTATGTTAGCTATGATTTACTGAGCTGATCGTGTGCAAGATACTGAGTTAGGCACTGCAGGAGCTACAAAAATGTTTCAAGTCTGCTTTCACCCTAGAATCTTAAATGGCCTATGATATGTATTACAGCTTGAACCATACCAGCTGTTCCAGGCAGGGTTTCTAATTCTATTTTCCTTCTAGTTTTCTGATTTATTTTCAAACAAACTTAAAGACTACATGCAAGTGATAACCTGAGATATCTTCTAAGAACCTGAGAGAGCTAAACTTCAACAATGCTGCAGGAACTCTCTTCTTCAACCTCTCCCATTGGTTCTGCTTTCAGAAATAAATGTTACTAAAAAAATGCTGATCAACCTTGTTTTTGATTGATTAGCAAAGTTGCTGTTCCCTTTGGTTGTAATAATTATTAAGCAAACCCTCTTCAAGAAAATGAAATAAGTCAACAGTTGGCCAAGTTGGTTAAGTACGATGCTGTTATTTTAAATTTCTTGAGGTATTTATCATGCTGGCTAAATCAATGGCATATATTCTTAACAGTACTATCTTGTACATGAGAACTGGGGGAAAGGGTAATATTATCCTGGGGAGAACTGGAGATGGAATCAGAATAAAGAGAATTCTGAATCCAGCTCTTTCCTTACCAGCTTGGACAAATTATTTAGACTCTGAACTATGTTCCTCCATCTGTCAATAAGGGACAGGCTACCAGTTCTGTCTAAAGTGCGTTGTTGACTGTGGAATCCAGAATGAGATCATGAATGTGAAAACCTCTTGGAAAACTGTGAAGCATTTTGCAATGAATAATTTTTGCTTACAGAAATCAAGGAGACTCTGTTTCCTGGTGTTGTAGGACCAGAAAATGGGATTATCACTCTGGTCCCTGGCCCACCATCATCACATCCTGGCTCTGCCTCAATGTCCTGTTCTGTGGGAACTATTGCAGAAGTCAACCGAGTCATCGCTACATGCCCCTGCACCTGCCCCTGCCCCTGCTGAAGTCACTGGGATGTAGTGGAAGACTCCAAGGATTCTACTTGGTCTCCTCCCTTATTCCTTTTTTTTTTTTTTTTTTTTTTTTTTGCTCCCTTATTCCTGAGATTTTCCCATGGGGCTGTAGCCAAGGAAACTTCATCTTCTTCTCCCCAATCTCTTTCATCTCTAGTTCTCCCTTGAGTGGGATTCCAAACACCTGTTCCTAGAATTACTGTAATATAAAAAGACTTCTCCCCTTATCTTCTGTACATTTTTTATGTGCAAACATGTCTAAGAAGACTATAAGTTGATTCCTATTTCTTCATTCCTGAATGCTTATTATTCACTTGTTGGAGAAGAAAGGATATGCCTATAGCAGACATAAGCAAAACTTTGGAGGAATATGGGGAGGGAGGGCCTCTCAACTAATGTCAGTACATGCCAGATGAAGAATATGAATTTGTAATTATAGGAAACATGATCTAATAGTCAAAAGCACATGATTGCTATGTAGAATTGTGACATATAAAACAGAAGTTCTTTTTGTTCTACCATAATTTTTAATCAAGACAAAATTAAAACAGTGCAGCCATTAAATTGATGAGGTGGAGCTACATGTATTAACATGCAAAAGGTAAAAGATGCATTTTAGTGAAAAAAACGTTGCAGAATAATATGCATTCTATGTTGCACTTGTTGCAAATAATAAAACTACATATGTGTGTGCATAGCAAAATATATAGAAAGACACAAAAATATTAGCAGTAAGAAGCAGAATAACAGGAGACACTTTAATTTGTATACTTTTTGTGTTTTGCTGGATTTTTTTGTGTGTGTTCTGGTGGATTTTTTTCAACAAGGCTTTTGAATTAAATGAGAGAGAGAGGAGAGAAATAACAAGGAGGATTATGCATGTCCTTTCATGGAGCTCCTATCACTATCTTCGCCAAGGTACTGCTGTCTTCCTTTCCTGTCTCCCACCTTTCATAATGATTTTAGTGGTGCTCTGTCTTTGGTGGCTTTGAAGAAGATAAGACCAATAGCATGGAATAAAGGAAAAGACAATCCATTAAAAACACTTTGAATAAATTATCAAGAGAGTATGTTTCTGACTCTGGCCACCAACTTATTTATTGTATAGTATGGTACTAGCAGATTGAATTCTCTCTCTTACTTTCTCCATATGAAAAGCAAGGATAAGAATCCCAGACCCTTCTTAGCTCTATAGAGATAAAAATGATAAAGTATTTTATTGCTTTGCGCTCCCAGGTAGAAAATCATTGTACAAATAGTAAGGATTATTATTATTATCATTATTATTTTAATTATTAATAATAAAGGTAATGACCACGTTACTGCAGTATTTGTCATCTGAAACATGATCTCTTTCTTCCTAGTCTATATGACATTGCTTTTCAAACTTATTTGACCTGTTTCTTGTTAGTTTTTTTGTTGCTGTCTCAGCAAGTGATTCAGTATTAAATTGCTCCAAATTAAATGTAATAGAAGTGTGCTCAAAAAATTATTAAAATGGAGAAATAAACCCTTTTTATATATCAACAGACACTGATGTCACTAACCCCCTCCTGCACATAAACCCTTGCCCAGTCATGATTGGGGCCTTTTGAAACTTATCTGAACCTCCTCATGGCTGAAACTTCAGACAGACTGGATGAATTCTAGTAGCTTCACTGGTATCAAATTTCTTTCTTTTTGTGAATTTTCTTTTCAATTTGAGGACATGTGTGATTAGACAGTGAATATAGCAGTTAAAATATGGGTATATTTTTGTCAGCCCCAAATTGCCAGAAGACAAGTCCAGAATTGCATTATCCTGATCACCTCTTAATGCGCTGTTTTTAGAATAGTACTAAAAAAGAAAAGCAGCAGCAGCAACAACAACAAAAAAGTGAGGGGGAGAAAAGGTACTAACACAAACAAACCTTCTGATAAGCACTGGAGAACCGTTGTCAAGGCTCACAGTGCTTCAAAGAAAAGTTTACCGGAACAAATGCCTACCTGACACCACTGCCATGCACTGATTAATAGCGCATCTCCAACTCGTTGCCCATTCTCTGTAATGTAAACATCAGCACTGATGTTTAGTTCTGTTTCCCCAGCTCAGTCTGGCTGAGCTGTTCTGAATGAGCATGTACACAATATCAATAAAGCTGGTAATTCCATTACTATCAACTATTTCATTATTGTCATCCATTTCAGCCGGAGGTCAGCAAACGTTTCTGTGAAGGTCAAGATAGTAACTATTTTCAGTTTTCTGGACCATACATTCCATGCTGCAGCTACCATACTCAGCTCTGTGTAGCACCAAACAGCTGCAGATAGTACACTCAGAAATGAGCAGGGCTGTGTTCCAAAAAAAACTGAATTTGTGTACACTGAAATTGACATTTTGTATAAGTTTCACTTGTCATAAAATATTTTTCTTCTTTTGATTTGTTTCAACCATTTACAAAGTATAAAAATCAGTCTTAGCTCAATTAATTTATAAAAACAGGTGGTGGGCCAGATTTGTCCCTTGGGCCATAGTTTACTGAAAGCTGATGTGAGCAGTAGCCTACAAGTCAAGGCTCAACGCTCTTCAAAGAAAAGTTTACCAGAACAAATACCTACTTACAAGCCAGTGCTAATTGTGTTAGGAAGTTATAATAATCTTTTCGTTTTCTAGTCTCACTCACAGGGCAAATCTAATGTAGTCCATCTCCAATCCCATTGCCACCAACCTTGTTCTAGAAATCCTGACTGAAACTTGTCCTGCAGCTTGATAACAGGTTTCTCTCCTGCCTCCTCAGTCTCTGAATTATTCTCCAGTACAGTAAGCGGTCTTTCTGGAGGTGAGGGAGCCAATGACTGAGAAGACTTGAAACCCAAGTTGGCCTCAGTTTGCTTGGCAATCCGCTCTTCCCCAAAGCCCTTTGACTTTGCTCCTGCTGCCTCCTATGTGGAGTAACTTAGTCTGTTCTTTGCTTGAATTGTAAAAATCAGAGTATATTTAAGAGCCAGTTCAAAAAGTCCCCTCTGCCTCAGGAAGTTTTGTTCACCTCGAGTATCTCATTAGAATATGCATTTTGAGCTCCTTAGGGATGGTGTCTGAGACTTACTGTATCTCTGTATTCTCTGACTGTACACTCAAGATTTGTTTCCAGAGGGAACTGAAATTAACTAAACCAAACTGAATGGACCATTTGTCAGTACCACAGTATGGGTTTCAGTCTCTCTCAAAGCACTTCTGTTCTGCCTTAGCCTTAGAAAAGAACCTGGGATATTACCCATAAGAAAAGATAGGTCAGACACTGGGAAGAATAATCACCATTTAAGTAAAGCCTTATTTCCATAAAACACTTTATATAATGATCAAGCGTTGTAGTTAATATTTCTATTTCACCCATGTTTAAAATACATGATTTTCCAACTGATTTGATCTATCTGCTGTGAAGTGATATCATAGTACAGAAAGTGACAAATGAAAATAAAGGGTCATTAATTTCAGGAGACATTATTTGGGGTCATTGAATATCTGTATATAACTACAATATCCAAACAGAAGCATAAAGAAAGATACCACAATGAAATAACAGCATAGTACCTTATGACATTGCTAAGTCAATGCTTACATTTTAAAATATCAATTAATAAATATTTATTCAGTTTTTATTATGTGTTCAGCACTAGCTTATTTCTTTAGCTCATAGACTGTGCCTGCTTGTCCTAGCCACGCAAATACTCCAGATGCTTTTTCCTTTGTGGAAGACTCACAAGCTGGCACTGGTGAGATCTTTACTCTTTCTTACACTTTCTAGAATAAGACTATAAAAATATTCAAGGTGGAACTAAAGTTTTGAATATGTGTGAATGGATCATGTTTTCAGTGCCTTTTTAAAAAGAAATACAAATTACTCATGTAAAATTATGAACCATGTATTTCTGTCTTGTCCACTCCCACACAAAAACATCTACAAAGTGTCTAACAGCGTCAGCCAGGCCCTTGAACTGAATGACCTGTGCGTTCCTTAACAGTGGTAACTGTGGATACTTCTATTAGAGAAGTTACAATTATATCAAGGTGGTAGTCTAATTAGGAGACAACTGTTTCCATTTTATTTTATAGTACCAAGACAAATGGTGGGAAACTTATTATTTTTATTATAAATGTTTTCATTTAGATTCCACCTTGTTCTAGACTGGTTTAAGGTAGCTTATAAGGATATTTATATTTATATTATCAAATTATATATTATTACGTTATATTTATGTATGGTATTAAATATAGGGATGCAAGGAGAAAGCAAAACATTAAGTGAAAACATAAAGTGGGAATAGTACTAAAACTACATATCCTAATTCGCATCTACATATTTCCTTAAGTCAGGACATAAAATTTGTAGCTTTTTAGCAGCCAACTCAAAAACAAAACTAAATAAAATAAAGCACGCAAACAAACCCTCCTCCGGTGCATTCTCCATGGCATGCATAAGATAAAAACTGAGCAGTTGTTCAGCAGCAATACAATTCTTTTGTATTCTAATAAAAAGGACACTATGTAATATAATGAACTATATTCTCCACAGTATTCTTAGCACAGAAACAAAAATTAGTTTCATAATACTCTGTTTGTCCCTCAATACTGGCAAATGACATCAATTACTAATCAGTAAAAGCAGTATGTGGGAGAAGCAGTGTGGAATTATTCATACCAAGCTCTAAGATAATTTTTTAAAATATCTGACAATACTTCCCTAATTGTTGAAACGGCTCCATGTGGCATTTTCAACATGATAAAGTACCTAAGGATTATTGAAATCATAGACAAAAAATACCGTATTACTTAGGTAAGTTTTTAATAAATATTGGGAATGACAGAAAACCCTACCACGAACTGTTAATTTAGGCAAAACCCATAGCTTAATGATTCCTATATTTAACCACCCACAAAACTGAAGTGATACTATCTTTCCTCCTACCTACTTTAAAAGGAAGTTGTGCATCGTCGGTGTTGGATACATGTATTATATGTGTCAGTGACAACTCGGTGGTAAGGAGTGTCTCTAATCTCTGCTATGTTCTTATCAAGGTCTTTATTAAGTTCCCTGCCAGATATGGTGCATCACAGGAAACTACAGACTGAGATTCAGGTTGGCACTTTGCCTGACCTCTAGAAATTTACAATCACACATAGATGGGGTGCAAAAAAATTAAAGGTATTATTAAGTAAATTAGGTGTGGGTTTATAGACTTATAAACTGAGCTGTTTTAACCCTTAATTACACTAACATGTTTGCTTTATTTTCTTCAAATTCTTTCCAGTTCAGGAAATAAGTCAGCATGACCTACGTAAGCAATTTTAAAAGCAACAGTTTCCCACAGAAAGTTTGACAAGAGTGGCCACTGCAGCTAGTCATAGGGAATTGTATGTACTTTAAAGTGTGGAAGAAAAATAAGAATTAATAGGGAAGTGTGAGTATGTCATGGGAAGTATACCAGAAGAACAATGGTTGAGAAACCTGACCTAGAGACACTCTTGAGGCTGCTGATATATAGCACTGACTTTCAGAAATTTCTTGTAACATTAGATGCCTTCCTATCCAACCTTTCTCTTGAGTTTGTCTAGATGCCTCTTAAGAGAGTTGGTATTATTGAGTGGAAATAACTCTGAACTGGAAGAGCAGTGGCCTGTGTCTTACTCTTAGGATTTTCATTTAAGGACTATGTCCTTCCATTTAAGTCTAAGTTTCTCAGATGAGAACTCTGAGAGCATATTCAGCATCACGTAAGTTCCAGCATCCCCTAACCCTCAACTTACATGACACTGCATGTGCTTTCATTTTAATGATTTTAATTGATCTAGTTTTAATTGATCTAGTTGCTCTTTAATTTCCACCAACGCATGTGTTCCATGTCTCAAATAACCTAAAAATGCTTAACATTATCATGGTTAAAATTCAGGCTTTTTAAAAATAATCAACTTTAACATAATTTTTCAAGTGCATCATTTTCCTGATGGCTAGATGTCAGACTATTTGGAATAGTCGAATTAAGGAACTGCAAGTCATTTGAAATAATCTAACTTTCATATGAGGAAGTCATAAAGTTTCTTGATTACTTGCATCCTAAGCCAGTTTTAAAATCCCTACACCCATAAAATTGTATTTTGTGAAGTCACTGATGGCTCTTAAAATTGGAATGTGCCAGTTGGAAGATGTGCTGAGACCATGTGGTGACCCTCTGGCTGCTATTTTCTTGGCAAGCACTTGTAAGCCATACAAGGACCTAGAAATTTCTGTATATAATAAAACCCTATCTGAATTTATTTAGCTATGAGGAACAACTGGAAAATGTGTGGATTCTGTTAATGTTTATATTATTCTTCCGAAAGTGAGATTTCTTGCTTAATAAACTTGCTGCCTCAATTGCTGACCCAAAATATAATGGAAATATTGAGTCTTAACTTTTGGATTGAACACAAATTTGTGAAATATTCACCTTAATTATACTCAAATACATTGGCATTTTAATAGGAACATAGTGAAATATGCTCAGATTCATATTAGGATAAGGTATAATTTGCTATGTAAATTAATACCATAAAATTACAAGAAAAGCATTATCCGAAAGACCTAAATATTTTCAGTCACTAGTGCCCATGGCTTTAATACATATCTATATGCTGATGGCTACCAAATCTTTAACGGCAGCCCAGATCACTTATCTAAACTTCACATCCATGTATCTACCTGTTTGGCGTCAAAACAACTTGGGTTTAGTCCTGGCTCTGCTTCTCATTAGCTAGGTGGCTCTGAGCAAGTTACCTTCTCTCAGTCTACATTTCCCCACCTATAAATTAGGATAATGATAAGACCCAACTATACGATTCTTTTAAGTGTTCAGTGAAATAACACTTATTGCAATTGACATCATGCCAAGTACACAGTACATGCTCATCAAATGTTGGCTTTGTCCTTATTCCTTCTTCATAATGAGGCATTAATTTGTTTTCAAAGCAGGTTGAAAAATGCTTCAGATTGCCTCATGTGCCTGAGAGGATAAGGAAAAGATGGAGCAGGTGAGGCTCCCAAGCCTTAGACCCACTCCACCCATCACAACACTGCTCCGCGCAACAGGGGCTTGTACTAGGCCTTATGTGTAAAAGGGATTCAAGTGGTAAAGAAAATGTGGAAAACTACTCATCTTTGGACCTGTCTAGCTCTAAAAATCTGTAAGTCAAGCCTGTGGTCACCATGAAGTATATAGTTCAGGGCAAGGATTTTATTTACTTATTTTTTAAATCTTAAAAAAAATTTTTTTTTCACTTCTTAGGAGAGAGGTAATTAGGCTTGTTTATTTGTTTGTTAATTTTAGTGGAGGTACTGGGGATTGAACCCAGGACCTCATGCATGCAAAGCACACACTCTACCACTGAGCTATACACTACCACCTAGGGCAAGGATTTTAGAACACTACTTATGAAGCCCAACTTTAGCTTCACTGCTGAATCCAGTATTATATGTCCAGGTGCTTTATTATGACTTGAATATGTTGTAAGTTTTGAAAGATTGGTTTGAAATCTTTTAGATGTATTATTTATTTCTTTGCTATTTTCTGTATTAGGAAAATTGAGAGATTAAGATTAAGCTAATTGTTTGAAAAGCAAGGAAGGTTATCTCTGCTTAACCAAGGGAGCCCTTGTGATTCTGAGGGTCATGATGTGGTGGAGGCAGCAGGCAGCACTGCTAGAAAGTGCAGGACTGGAGTTAAAAATGTATGTTCAAACTCCAGGTCTGCCAATCACTTACTCAGGCATTTGGAGACTTCGATCTTCCTAATCTTTGATTTCCCTATCTATAAAATCATGGTAATATTAAAATTGCCTGCCTCTCAGTGTTGTTAATAGGTACCAAATAAGAAATATATGTTGGAATTACATGTAAAGAATATATACATATTATGTGTGTATGTGTGTGTATATATATAGTGTATATATAATATATATGTATTCCTATTATATGTACACTTTCTGAATTTTTGTAAATGTGACCCAACGAGCTTTTAATGTGCAGTAACTAATTTTTAAATGTCCATATATTTCTATACAAATTCAAATGGTAATAGTAGCAACAGTAATAATAATATTTCCTGTGTCTGGTTGACACCTGTGTTAATTTACCTCTTATATTTAACAACGTTGGACTCAGTACACAGATGAACTGGCAGGACGGATTCAATCTCTAGTATTAAGTGACTCACCCATTCCTGTGACCACATGCAAATTACCTAATCTTTGACTGCTGTGTCCCTTAACTTATAGAACACAGACAGAGATGCTTCCTGTCTCTCAACCTCAAGGTCTATTTAGATGACTATTCAGTGAATAATAACATTGTTCCTTGTAAATGTAACTTTTATTTTAACACAATAAGACAGTTAAATCAGCACAGTAGTAGCACTGCCTTGGTAGGTAAAGAAGGTATTGTGGGGATAGTATAGCACTGAGGTTAAGAGTATAGATTTAGAGTCAGGTGGACCTGGGTTAATTCTCAGTTGTACCATTTATCATCTCTGGGCAACACAGTTACTTGTCTGAGCCTCAGTTTCCTCATCTGTAAAATGGGTATAATAATATAACCATAAAATGTAAATGTGCATGATATTTTAGAACAGTAGTTGACACACAGTACATGTGAAACAAATGATAGCAATTATATTGCTCTTCACTGGCTCATAGCTTGACTTTAAATAGAGTGCTTTGGGGAGGGATAAATTGGGAGTTGGGATTTGCAGATACTAACTACTATATGTAAAATAGATAAACTGTATAGCACAGGGAACTATATTCAATGCTTTGCAATAACCTATAATGAAAAAGAATATAAAAAAGAATATTTATATATGTTATGTATGTACAACTGAATCACTGTGCTGTACACCAGAGACTAACACAACATTGTAAGTTGACTATGCTTCAATTTAAAAAATACTATAAATAGAGTGCTAAATCCTTCTGTATCTGCTTTTACAGCTTCAAAAAGAGGTATCATCAGATATTTTCAGAGGAAAGGTTGCAAGATAAAATTTAATGATGACTGTGTGATACTTTGGACTACCCTAGGCTTTGTTCTATCATCTCAGAACTACTCTTCTAAAAATCTCAGAAATTGCTCAACCACGCAGGCCACGTGCATACACGGGAGATTGGGCTTGCAGGTTCTGGCATGATCTGCTATCTCTGTAGCCCATTTTTGTCTTTCTCAACTTCTTAAAACTTTCCTAGTCTCTAATCCACTCATTTCAAACCTACTAATTTATGCTTGAAACAATGAGTCTGTCCTTCATAATTTTCATCCACCATTTTCAATGAGACTGTGTCCAAAGCGGTATGCTTTGAGATGTTCTTAGTGGGGTACTTCTAAATCCTAATCCTGACAAAGCCATGAAGCACAAAAACATCCGCCCTCAAGCACAAAAGCATCAGGCAGACTCAAATCTCAGTGCTGACAAGTAAGCACCTGATGTTGATTGTTTTCCTTGAATGTTTCTATTTATTCCCTTGCGGTATTGAGGCAGTGACATTTTTCGAGGAAAGCAGACAAGGATGAAGGATAGCAAAGGTCCACCAGACAGTGATAGTCGCTACAGACTGATGAATTCCTTCCAGGAAATGCTGCACTAAGGTGAACTTGATTTTCACACAGTAGCATATGGTGCAATCTCGTTTAGAAAATGGTGACAATGTAATTGAAGTGCTATGCTCTCACTTACTGATCACCTTTGAGACAGTGCAGAAAAGTTAAGTCATATTCTTACCTTGTTAAGAACAGAGTCAGTTTTAAGAAAATTAAATAAGGGCAGCCTGTGAATTCTTCAAATGTTTCTATAGACCAGTAATGAAAGTAAAACTCTATCACCACCCTTCCTCCTTTCACATCTACTTGCATTCTTTGATATTAACCTGTACTGATCTGTTTCTTTGCCTGTACGTCGTGTAGACATGCATGCCTACACAGACATGCACATTTTCTCCTTGTGTGTATATGCAGTGTGCATGTTTTCCTTTTCACTGCTGAAGTGCAGACTTTCCAAAGAGTCTCTCTTTAGCCTCACAAACATGATAGACAGCGTATTACAGTAGAAAGAGCATAGACTTTAGAGCCAGAAAGGCCAAGGTCAGATTCTAGATCCAACACTTATTAAGTCTAGACAATTTGAGCTGCAGTTATTTCATGTTTTAAAGGAGTGATCACAATAACAGCATCTCAAAGTACTGCCAAAATTAAAATATGAGACAGTATTTTACAAAATGTTTAATACATAATAGGTGCTCAACAAATCTTTTTCTTCCACACAGAACTTAGTACACAATGGGAACTCACTAAAAGTTTTACATGGACCAGGACTGATCTTAGCTGAAGGAGAAGTGAGGGGCAGTGTTAAACAGATGGAGCAGCATCATACAGCAACTCTGCACCTAAGTGTCAGTAGAGTGACTCTTCACTATCACTATCTAATGACTAACCTCAGGGCAGAAAGGAAGGTGTTGCTAGATTAATCTTACACTGAGATTTTCTCTATAAACAAACAGATTTTTAATCCAAATAAGACCACCCTCCCTATCTAACACAAACTACCCAAATCATGTCTGTATCCTCCCTTCAGTTTCCCATCCCTTCTGAAATTATCCTCTCTTCCTTAATCATCACTATGTTGCATAAATGACTACTCTTCTTCCTTGGAGGGAAAGGTGACCTGGGAGAGAGCACCATTAAGATATAATTATACCAATTTGGTTAAAACAAAGAGCTACCTCTTTAAAAGCTGACCTATTTCATTTCTGCTTTTCTTTCTTTCTGTCTTACAAGTTCCTTTACTTTTTTTATGGCTTTATACTATATCAGTTCTTCTCAAACTTTAGGTTGAGTAAGAATTTCTTTGTGTAACTTTTAAAGTTGCGATTCCCATGCCTCAACCAGAGATTCATAAGAATTTCTTGGATGAGAACTGGACTTCTCTATTTTTATAAGTACCCGATAAATCTAGGGGAGGGGTCCATGGATTACACATTGTGAAATATTGCTTATCCTTCCTAGTAAAAATGGAAGTTGTCCATTTTGTTTTACTTGAATATTACTCATCTTACTTTCATCCATGTAAACATGTGTAGATATTAATGTCTACAAATTTGACCTGCTTAATTTTAATTCTTGTCAGTGGTTGCTGGTCAATGTAGTTAGCAGACATCCCATCAACAATAAATCTATTTGATAAATATATTCTCTTCCCATATCTCTTCCTTATAAACTGATTCTTGATAAATTTTTCTTTAACCTTCTGCTGCATGGGTTTTTATCAGATTAATGTGTTGATTTCTTCATATTCAAACAATAGAATCAAATAAGAGTTTGGGGGAAATGACAGCATCTGAAGAATAATGTTTACCTGACCCAAATTACTTCTTACATTTACATTCTGAAATAGTGATTTTTACTTAGAACAGGAGAAGTGGGATAGGGGCTATCAGAAATTTGGCTAAAGAAGAAGGAGCATGCTGTTTGATGAAAACTCTCCACTTATTTCTGATGCACCTTTCAAGTTTTGAGCCAATGGCCTTAAAAAGAAAGTTCCTAATATTTCAGTTCAAAGCATTCTTGTCAGTACATTTATTCCTGCAATAAACATATGACTTACCTGTTAGAGAAGTTGATTTTGTGACTAGGCACATCATTGGATTTATTTTAAATATTCAACTATAATACTTTAATTATATTGTCTTTTTGAATTGTTTCTTATTCTTTTAAAACAGAAAATTTTTTAAAATTTATAATATTTACTAACAGAAATAAGAGTAATTTTGATCTTCATGGTTTCAGATTTATATTTTTCTCATATATAACTTTAAAAATAAAAGTATTTCTCAATATAATGTATATATAATATACTATAACTTGGGGCAAATAAAACCCAAGCTAAAAACACATTCTGTTCTTCTTGAAACAAAACAAAAGACAGTTGTCAAACACAATGTGCCTTTATCTGTTGTTGAACTCTTCTGAAAGTACATAGAAAACATTTTGGGGTGGGACACATGAGGACAGAGAACACTAATATAGAAAGAAGAGAAATCTATTTCTTGACATAATTACAGGTTAAATATCATAAATATTTTTGTATATTAAATAAACAATAAATTGGAGATCTACATATTTGTTGGTATGGTTTATGCCATTTTAAACAAGCTAATTTAAGACAAGGAGAAGGAAAAGAAAAGGGAAACTTACTGATACATTGCTGCCCAGCAAGGAACAGTCCTGTGGAGACCAAAGTCTGCAGTCAAGTGTGTATATCCAGGCTCTATCAGCAACGTTGTGGTCTGGATTGAGGTGAAGAAAGAAATCACTGATGACCTAACTAGAACCAGTCCGACAGGTCTCGGCTAGTGTGATGGGGGCTGTGTAACTGGCAAGACAAAGCCAAATTTTACGGGGAGTGGGAGAACATGAATAATATAAGCACTTTCTAGAAGTGGGGACTTAAACGCTAAGCACTGTTAAAGGTTATAATAATTTTAAAGTGTTAATGTAAACCAGATTTTTAAAAATAGAAACCAGATGTTTAAATATAGAAAGAAATTTAAAAATCATCTTGCTCAGCCTCCTTATGTTTCCAGTGAAGAAATTGAGGTTTCATTGTTGGTCAAAAGCACATAGTTTTTTCACCTATTTAGGACTAACACCTTTTTTTTTTTTTTAACTAATCTGACATGCTTTCTACTCTGCCATGCACAGAATGAAGGTTTTCCTTTGGTACTGACTACAAATCAGCTGCTGAAAATACAGTAGAGATTAGAAAAGCATTAATATCTTAAAATTATGTGCCACCATTCTTCTGCAAAAGTCAAGTCGTTTACAAATATTAACCCCCAACTGAGACAGTGTGTGTTCTTCATTGTAGTGGAAACAGGCATATCAGCCAACACTGAGTCATTACTTTCTTATTTCTGAAAAGTTCATAATGTATCTTTTTAAAATATGCATTGACATATGTATATGCAAATATCTGTGTGTTTGTGTCAGGTGTAATCTTTAGATTGCCTCTCCTAATCCCCATAAACTAGATTAGGTGTTTCTCCTCTGTGCCTCCATGGTATCTTAATACTTACTGTATGGTACTAGAATTTTTAATTTATATCTCAACTCCTCTAGACTGTGAATTCTTAACAGACATTAACTCTATTCTTAACACATATGGGCTTTCAAAAGTATGCATGAGAAGGAGAGAGGGAAGGAAGGAGAAAGGGGATATGTGCGACCAGACCTAAAAATCACCATAAGGAAGGCAGTAAATACTGTTGAATATGACTACACATCCATTTAGCCATCAGCCCCTCTGAACAGATGTACAGGTTGGGATCCATAGTGAAGTGTGGGATTAGTCTACCAAGAATTGGGATCACTCTCTAACAGTAACTCAAGAAACCCTTATGGTGCGGCACACAGTACTGGGACCAAAGAGAGCATCACATCTACACTTTCTGTTCTAGCCAAGAGATTACTTAACACTGAAGAATAGAATGTGTATTTACTTAAAGTTATTCAATGTAGTATCAGGTTTCTGTCTGCTCACTGGAAAGTACAGTTTAGCCAGAAATAAAGAAGAAACAATAATGAAGTAAAAACTTCCAGGTTATGAGATTAAATGGTTCTTTTATATAACCTTTAAAAAGTGAAATCCTCATTAATTATATGTTAATACTGACTTAACATACTATATTCTATTTCATATTCATATATTATGAAAATATTGATTATATTCTTGCTTTCAAAGGAAGACAGTTTCCTTTTAGGAGTGACTTTGGGCCAAGACTTGTCAGACTCATTTTAACAGAACCCCATGACTTTTTTTCGCTACCAAAATCTAGACTCCAAACTCAAATAAATCCTTTATATTGTCCTATGGTTGCTATATACTCAGGTTTATGTATATCTAGAGATGTAGATGCAAAAAATAAGAGAGCTTTCATGAATTTTTTTTTAAAACCCTAACGAATATAAACTAGAATTTATAGAAAACCAGAAAAGTAGAGATTAAAGATATGTAAATAGAGAATGAGTGGATGTCAGCCAAAAGAGAATCATAACTACATCCTTCCTATAAATAGCCTCCATTCAAAGAGCATTAACTGTGCCATCAAATTTCATGATATTACTTACCTTTTAATAGAAATTTGAAGAATAACAGGGAAAGAAGAAAGAATGAAACATTAGAATAAAGTTTTCACCAAACAGAGCATTTCATGTATTTAAGGTATTTCTCTGATAGTTATTTGTAGAGTTGTAGGGTAGAAAAGCACAGTCAATCCATTTTAAATTAACTGATCTCTAAGAGGGAGAAAAGTATCTTAGAGCAAGTTTATCTTTCATTCAAATATTTATTTTCTTCATGCTGTTTTCCTGAAATTATAAATGTTTTTCTACAATCCTTTGCCCTAAACTGTGTTGTGAAGAAAATGTATTCAGAGCTATCCTCCTCTTTGTGTCTGAGATACAGCAGTCTGTCTTCCCTGTGTCCTTCTGTGCAATGCGGAAGCAGAGTCGGAAGGAATGTATTTGTGGACCTGAGTCTCTTGGAAACCCACAGTAGATATGTTACATTGCATAACTAGTAAAATAGCTGCTTGACCTCAGGCATTTTTACCAGCCAATAAACTATTCCGTAGTCTTTTCTATACATGGCGACATCATAGCAGTGAGGCATCTGATGGCCGTAAACATAAGTATTTTCAAGAGTATAGGGCCAGTGTGGCTAGTAATAGCTGATTGTTATCATTGTTTAAATATCCCCTGGCCTGAAGCAAGTTCTTTTATGCCTCATAATACATGGATGCTTATGCGTAGTAATCTGATTAACTTATCTTTATCTGTAGCTTTTTTTTTTTTTTTTTTTTTTTTTTTTGAGAAAGGGGACTGGGACTGGGGATCTGTCACATAGTTAAGTAGATAAGAAATCTTATTAATCCAATTTTGTTTGAGAGTTCCTTGTCCATAGGATTTTTTTAAGACCAATTAAGTTTCACAAAATGTTTCTTTGTTTCCTGAAATTACTTTTGGAATAATATTTAAAATGAGAGATTATAACCCTATAAATTCCATAGGGAATAAAACATTCCAGTGTACACACATAAAAAGGCAAGTTTTAAAATCAAATAAAGAGTGTTGTAAAATGTAAAAAAAAAATTCCTCTATGAGATGTTCTGCACCTGCTATAACTATCTTCACGATTCTATGGATAGTTTTTCTGCACATTGACATGAGGCTCTGCTAAGCTCTAAGATACCTAGTGATACATAGAATAAAAACCAGAGATACGGTTTTTATAATTAACAGACAGTAACAATACTAAAACAATCTTTTTATTGCTTAATTTATTGGGATATACAATATAGACTATTTAATGTTGTTAAACTAGTGAGTGAATGAAGATAACATTTTTGGACACATTTTAAGTTTAAAACAGTTTTTTGCAATTAGTCTTTGAAAAACATTTTTAACATTAATTAATTTCATGTTGGGGGATCAACTTTCAGTCTTCTGAATAGACTTCCTGAGATACAAACTAAATTTATTTATCTATATATACTTTATCATTTTACAAGTAGACACTCCCCCAAAATGTGCAATATATTGATAAAATAGGAATCAAATCCAAGAAAAAGTACAAATGCAAATATGCTCTAAATATTGTTTAATAAACATACTTGCTTTGATAGAGCTGCAAATTTGACTTTGAACTTCCTGGCAGTAAGAATAACAGCAGAAACTTAGAAAGTTATACAGTTGTAATTACTGAAAGGTATTATTATGCCCATTTTGTAGACAAGGGTACTGAGATACAAAGATTTATGTATTTTTTAAAATTATATTTTATTATGATAAGAACACAATATGAGATATTATCTCAACAGATTTTTTAATGTACAATACGGTATTGTTGACTATAGGTGAAGTGTTATACAACAGATCTCTACAGACTATTCATCTTGCTTAACTGAAACTTGAAGCCCATTGATTATTAACCCCCTATTTACCCACCACCCTCCCCAGCCCTTGGAAATCACCATTCTCTTTGATTCTGTGAATACTACTATTTTAGATACCCCATATTGTTGGAATCATAGAGTATTTGTCCTTCCGTGATTGGCTTATTTCACTCAGTATATTGTCCTCAAGGTTTACCCATGTCACGCATTGCAGAATTTCCTTTTCTTTTAAGGCTGAGTAATATTCAATTGTATCTATATACCACATTTTCTTTGTCTCTTCATCTAACTATGGACGTTTAGGTTGTTTCCATGTCTTGGCTATTGTGAATAGAGCTGCAATGAATGTGAGAGTGCTTATATCTTTTTGAGATTCTGGTTTCAATTATTTTGGATAAATACCCAGAAATAGGATTGCTGGGTCATGTGGTAGTTCTATTTTTAATTTTTTGAGGAACTTTCATACTTTTTTCCAGAGAAGCTGCACCATTTTGCATTCCCACCAACAGTGTGCAAGAGTTTCAGTCCTCCGCATTCCAACCGGTGTCTTTTTCTTCTGTAATAATTATTCTGATGGGTGTGAGGTGATATCTCATCATGGTTTTGAGTTGCATTTCCCTGATAATTTTTTTTCTATAAAACTCTTTAATGCCACATTCAGCACAAAAAATGTACAGTTAGGTGAGTTTAAAATTAAAAGTTACCTGAATTATGACCACACAAAGTTTAAATTCTAGATGAGTCCGACTACTGCTAGGACCTTGAGTGCCAGGAAATACTGATGGCTCAGTAGTCAGTAGAGTGATCCAAATCAACCTTCACTGCAGAACCATTGCAGTTCAGTTCCACTGCATCAACAACAAGTGCTCTCAGCTTCTCCACGTTACCACATAAGTGCTTCGCCTTGGGACAAGCAATGATTCTTTCCAGGGGTACATAAAACTTTCCTCTTATACAGAAAGGTTTGGGAGTCATCTCTATGGCTTTTTCAGCTTCTGTGAGTGGTTGAGGGGGTGGAAGGTTTAAGATGAACTTTCTCCTTGGGTTGTCAGCATCTTTCTGGGTCAGCTTCCAATTCATACCATCTTAGACCATTGAAGATTTTTGTCATGTACCTGTTGGCCCTTTGTATGTTTTCTTTAGAGCATGTCTGTTCAAATCCTTACACTATTTTTTATATCAGGTTATCAGTGTTTTTGCTTTTGTGTTCACAGGGGTATTTGTCAGAGGGCCTCAGAAGATGGGAAGCCATAAGACCAATAAGAACCATCTTCGTACAGTGTCAAATTTATTCAGTGGTGAGTAATTTAAAACATTCTATTCCTGCTAAACATAGATAGATAGACTAAAATGCACATTTTCACAGATTTTAAGAAGTGAGATTTCAAAATAACTCTGTGCTTTCAAGCGAGCCTTTATTTTGTGTTCCTAGAGTCACGTGTTTTTCCTCTTGATGTTGGGGATACTGCAGGACACATTTTGGGGAAGCATAGGTAAGGTAAGAAACTAAGCAAAACCAAACCCTCCAAGAAATATATCGGGCACAGTTTGGGAAGGATCTTGCTCACCTGACAAGAGCAATATTGGGCTATCCTCAGCTTAATCTTACTGATTTGCATAAAGGTGAATTCTATGGGTTAGAGAAAATAATAAGTAGGCGACTAGATCTTAACTTCTTTTAACTAAAATCATCTTTTTTCTTATTGCAAAACAATGCATAAAACAAGATTTGTCACAAGTTAGTAATAATTGAAGCTAGGTTATGGATACTTGAGGTTTCATTATACTGTTTCTATTACTTTTGGACTGAATTGAAAATTTCCATACTAAAAGGTTAAAGAGAACAACAATCGTGCTTAGTTATAGAAGAATATTACATATAGGTAAGCAAAAGGAAGAAAATGTAAGTGAAATGTAATTATACCACCAAGATACCACCATTTTATAGTATTACTTTTCTAGACTATTCATAAATACAGATAGATAGATAATTTTTTAAAATCTATAATAAATGTAATTCCATAGCCCCCAAATCTTCTAGTCTACTCAAAGATAGGGATTAGATAGGTATTTTTTAAATTGTGTTTGACTTTCCAAATGCACTTTACCCTCTACTCCATTGAATAGTAACACTCTGGTTTAGGAAATTGACCTTAGCTCAGTAAGTGAGTCTGACTGGTCTACAGAGAATCACATTCCCTTTGCCAACTATGAGTTTAGAAACTGAACATGATGCAATTCTAGCCTCTCTAGATAAATGAGGAGATGGTTACTAGAGACTTCTAGAAAGGTTCCTCTTCCATCTTAACAGCAAGTGTAGTCAGCTATTCCCTCCTCCATCTGAATGTGAATGAGGAAGCAAGTAGTTACACCCAATGGCACCTGGCATCCATTTTATTTTATTTTATTTTATATATTTTCTTATTGAATTATAGTCAGATTACTATGTTGCATCAATTTCTGGTATACAGCATACTGCTTCAGTCATACATGGACATATGTATATTTGTTTTCATATTTTTTTCATCGTAAGTTACTACAAGATATTGAATATAGTTTCCTGTGCTATACAGTATGAACCTGTGGTTTATCTATTTTTATATATTAGTTAGTATCTGCAAATCTTGCTCCCAATTTATCCCTTCCCAGCCCCTTTCTCCCTGGTAACCATAAGTTTGTTTTCTATGTCAGTGAGTCTGTTTCTGTTTTGTAAATAAGTTCATTTGTCTTCATTTTTTTAGATTCCACCTATAAGTGATATCACATGGTATTTTTCTTTCTCTTTCTGGCTTCACTTAGATGACAATCTCTAGATTCATCCATGTTGCTGCAAATGGCATTATTTTATTATGTTTATAGCTGAGTAGTATGCCATTGTATGGGTATACCAGAACTTCTTTATCCAGTCATCTATTGATGGACACTTAGGTTGTTTCCATGTCTTGGCTATTGTATATAGTGCTGCTATGAACATTGGAGTGTATATATCTTTTTGAATTAAGATTCTCTTTGGATATGTGCCCAGGAGTGGGATTGCTGGATCATAAGGTAAGTCTATTTTCAGTGTTTGAGGAATCTCCATACTGTTTTCCATAGTGGCTACACCAAACTACATTCCCACCAGCAGTGTAGGAGGGTTTCCTTTCTTCACACCCTCTCCAGCATTTATCATTTGTAGACTTTTGAATGATGGCTATTCTGACTGGTGTGAGGTGGTACTTCATTGTAGTTTTGATTTGCATTTCTTTGATAATTAGTGATATTGAACATTTTTTCATGTGTCTCTTGGCCATTTGTATGTCTTCATTGCAGAATTGCTTGTTTAGGTCTTCTGCCCATTTTTGGATTGGGTTGTTTGCTTTTTTCTTATTAAGTTGTATGAGCTGTTTACGGGTTCTGGAAATTAAACCCTTATCAGTCTCATTTTTTACAAATATTTTCTCCTATTCCATAGGTTGTCTTTTTATTTTGCTTATAGTTTCTGTTGCTGTGCAAAAGCTTATATATTTAATTAAATCCCATTTGTTAATTTTTGCTTTTATTTCTATTACTTGGGTAGACTGCCCTAGGAGTATATTGCTAAGATTTACATCAGATAATGCTTTGCCCATGCTTTCTTCCAAGAAGTTTATAGTGTCTTATCTTATGTTTAAGTCTTTAAGCCATTTTAAGTTTATTTTTGTGTATGGTATGAGGGCATATTCTAACTTCATTGATTTACGTGCAGCTGTCCAGTTATCCCAACACCATTTGCTAAAGAGACTATCTTTACTCCACTGTATGTTCTTGCCTCCTTTTTCAAAGATTAATTGACCAAAAGTTTGTGGGTTTATTTCTGGGCTCTCTATTTTGTTCCATTGGTCCATATGTCTGTTTTTGTACTGATACCATGCTGTTTTGTAGTTCTGTAGTATTGTCTGAAGTCTGGGAGGGTTATTCTTCCAGCTTCATTCTTCTTCTCCAGTATTGCTTTGACAATTCTGGGTCTTCTGTAATACCATATAAATTTTAGGATTATTTGCTCTAGTTCTCTGAAAAGTGTCCTGGGTAATTTGATAGGGATCACATTAAATCTGTAGATTGCTTTGGGTAGTATGGTCATCTTAACAATGTTAATTCTTCTAATCCAAGAACAAGAGATATCTTTCCATTTCTTTAAATCATCTTTAATTTCCCTATTCAGTATTTTGTAGTTCTCCACATGTTAGTCTTTCACTTCCTTGGTCAGATTTATCCCTAGGTATTTTATTTTTTGGATGTGATTTTAAAAGGGATTGTTTCTTTACTTTCCTTTTCTGATATTTCATTGTTAATGTAAAGAAATGCCACTGATTTCTGTATGTTAATCTTGTATCCTGCTACCTTGCCAAATTCTTTTATCAGCTCTAGTTGTTTTTGTGTGTAGCCTTTAGGGTTTTCTATATATAGTATTACATCATCTGCATATAGTGATAATTTTACCTCTTCTCTTTAAATTTGGATCTCATTATCTCTTTTTCTTATCTATTTGCTATGACTAGGACTTCCAACAGTATATTGAATAGAAAGCAGTGGTGAGAGTGAGCATCCTTCTCTCATTCCAGATTTTAGTGTGAAGGCTTTCAACTTTTCACCGTCGAGTATTATGTTGGCTGCAGGTTTGTCATAAATAGCATTTATTATGTTGAGATGTGTTCCCTTTATATCTACCTTAATTAGAGTTTTTATCATAAATGGGTGTTGAATTTTATCAAATGCTTTTTCTGCATCTGTTAAGATGATCATGTGATTTTTGTCCTTTCTCTTGTTGATGTGGTGTATCACATTGATTGATTTGCCTATGTTGAACCATCTTGGTGTCCCTGGGATGAACCCAACTTGATCATGGTGTATAACCTTTTTTATGTGTTATTGGATTCTGTTTGCTAATATTTTGTTGAGGATTTTTGCCCTATGTTCATCAACAATATTGGCGTATAGTTTTCTTTTTTGGTAGTGTCTTTGTCTGGCTTTGGTATCAGGGTGATTGTGGCTTCACAGAATGAGTTTGGAAGTATCCCCTCCTCTTCAGTCTTTTGAAGGAGTTTGAGAAGGACTAGTATGAACTCTTCTTTGTATGTTTGATAGAATTTCCCAGTGAAGCCATCTGGTCCTGGACTTTTGTTTGCAGGGAGGTTTTTCATTGCTGATTCTATTTCACTTCTAGTGATTGGTCTGTTCAAATGATCTGTTTCTTTTTGATTCAGCCTTGGTGGACTGTATGTTTCTAGCAACTTGACCATTTCTTCTAGGTTGTCCAATTTATTGCCCTATAGTTGTTCATAGTATTTTCTTATGATTTTTTGTATTTCTGTGGTGTTGGCTGTAATTTCTCCATTTTCATTTCTTATTTTGTTTATTTGTGTCCTCTCTCTTTTCTTCTTGGTGAGTCTGACCAGAGGTTTGTCAATTTTATTTATTCTTTCAAAAAAGCCAGCTCTTGGTTTGATTGATTTTTTATATTGTCTTTTTAAATCTTTATTTTATTTCCTCCCTAATCTTTATTATTTCTTTACTTATGCTGACTTTAGGTTTTGTTTGTTCTTCTTTTTTTAATTCTTTTAAGTGGTATGTTATATTGTTTATTTGATATTGTTCTTACTTTTTGAGGAAAGTCTGTATCGTTATGAACTTCCCTCTTAGGTCTGCTTTTGCTGCATCCCACAGAGTTTGTGTGGTTGTGTTTTCATTGTCATTTGTCTCAAAGAATATTGTATTACTAGAATGACTAGGATTATCTAAAGAGATTAAACAATAATTCCTCTTTTAATTGTATCATTCCTATCCATTATTAAGGACTCATAGTATGGGTTGAGAAAATGTGAAAAAGAGCAGCAGTTCATATGTGAATATAGTCACTTTAATAAATAGTCATATCAAACTGTATCATGATCAAAAGAACATGAATGAACCATAAATATTGCAAATATAAGTGTTCTAATAAATTTGACTGCATCTGTGTCACTACCCTAGTTACTTGCCTTAATTTAAGGTGAGTGTTGTCAAAATCTCAAATATTCCTATCATTTTGGATTCCATGCACAGACAGGTAAATTCATGTCCTATTATACTCCTCTGCTCTTGTATAACAGTCTTGCCAAATTGGCAAGTGTTTTAATCCAGATTATTTTATGAATAGAAAATGGAAATAAAAATTACTGGCATAAAATAGAACCACAGTGGATATTCAATACAATTTACTCTTCTGTTGCCTAGCAAATATCCAAAGACATACTTATAGCTCCAAAAATGTCTCCACCAAGTAATTCATGTGCCACCAAAAACACCCACCTCTTGCCCAAGAGGAAATCACAGAAAATCATGTCTTTCAAACCTTCCCTCAGACAATGTTCCAAGCTCAGTGTTCTTCAAGTCCAAGCTTTCTGTGCAATCTCCTTTAGTACAGTTGAATCAGACATTAGTATGAAGTTTCAATATACCAGTGTGGGTTAGACAATGAGTTTCTGTCTTCTATCAGTCAGGGTCCCCAAAAGAAATAAATGGCACAACTAAATAGGCTATTATCAAGGAAGAGTTGTTTATAAAAGGACTATTTCCTAAGGTGTGGATGTGGGGGAATAACAGGATATAATGCAGGAACCCAGAGTTTTGTAGCAGCTGAGCTGTTGCCCCTAGGCCACAAGTTACCAAAAGAGGGACAGAGACAGAGTGATTTGGCTTGAAATGAACAGTGACATTCAGTTGAGGAACACAGAAGGCAACCTTGTAGGGAGGGAGCCAGGAGATAAGTCCTCTCCCCCTGTCTCTGATCTACTGCCAAGCCTCCCCATTGGCTGAAACTAACTGGAAGTCAAAAGGGATAAGAATCTATTAATGTTGACTATACACGTATGTCTCCGAGGACAGAGAATAGGGTAGAGAAGGTTGAAGGATGGACAGTGGAGTCAGAGGGGCAAATAAAGGCACACCAAAGGTAGAGTAGCTATAATAAAATATGTCATGTAGAAAGAAGAAAAGGGAAAAAATGCTCTCTTGTTAGGAGCATGTGCTATAAAATGTCATTGACTTGCTTTCCTGAAAGTTGAGGAAATATTCTTGATGAACCAATATGCACCTTGAAACTCCCTTGTTTATCACTGTTTATCCAATGCCTGACTTAATAGTTACAACAAATGAGGCATTTGGTGCTATTATTCTTGGAGATGAGTCAAATTCCTAATTGTTTTTTTTTTTTTTTTTTGCATCTGGTCTTGTTCTCATGCGGTACACTTACCCACCTCTTGCTAAGATGATCATTCTGAAATACCAATCTCACCATGTCATGCTCTTGCTAAAATTCCTTCAATTACTGTTCACCATTTTCAGAATAAATTTTGAACTTATTAGTATAATATCTAATGCCCTTCCCCCACCTACCTCTTCAGCCACATCACTGGTCACGGCATACTTTGTATCCTGAGCTATCTTCTCTTTAATCAACATATCTTTATAAATGCTCTACTTTTGATTAAGAAGACCTGTTCTCCCTTTCTTAGTCTGGCTGAAGTACTCATCCATCAGCACTTAATTCATCTTTCACTTTCTCTAGGTAGCTGTTCTCCTTCGGTCTAGATTACTTGTCCTTCCTAGTCTGTACTTCCGTTTGCTATTGTATCTATTATAATGTATAAGCATTTTTACTAGGTTTTATTGATTTTTATTATTAGAAGTGACTTTGAGCCATTGTGAAAATTTCAGAAAAATATAGAATAGAAGTTTGAAGAGAATAAAGTTAATGTTAACCAATCTGATACTATCCCAGGATACTCACGTTGTGCCCACAAGTGAACACATTTTGTTACATATCCTCCTCCCTGTGTGTGTGTTTGTGCCCCTTCTTATTCTCCACAATGCGGGCAGTGATCTTTTTTAAACTATAGATTATTCAAGCCTTTCCTCTCAACTCTTTTAAAATTGGCTTTAGGGAAAGGTTTTATACCCTTACTATAACCTGTGAAGCCAGGAAAGATCTGATCCCTACTTACCTTTCCATACTTACTATATGCCCCTCTCCCCGTCACTTCTTCCCCATGCCACCTTGGAGTTTTCACCTCTTTGTGCATACCATGCTCTTTCTACCTTAGAATTTTGTTCTTCTGTTCTTTCTGCTGTGAACACTTTCACTCCAGCTCTTCATGGAAGTAACTTTATTTATCATTCAAATCTCAGTTTAAACATTACATTTTCAGAGAAGTGATTTTCTCATCTAGTTTAGCTCTGGAAAAGGTGTTATAACATTTTTAAAATCTTTTTTGAGAGGGGTGGGTTATTCGATTCATCATTATTATTTTTAAATGGAGGTGCTGTAGGTTGAAACTAGGACCCTCCTGCATGCTAAGCACGTGCTCTACCACTGAGCTATACCCACCCACCCTGCTTCATAGCATGCATATTGTTTGGAATCCCATGTTCAGTACCAGCTTCCCCACCACCAAATCTGTAAACTCTGTGTGTACGTCTGCCTCTTACTCACCTCCATATTCCCAGTACCTATCACGTACTTGAATTATTTCAGGTGCTCAGCATTGCTTACTGGAAAAATAATAGAATGTGTAACAAAAATATATTTATGTGTATTTTGTATTTGGCAATATATTATGGATATCTTTTCATATCAGTAAGTCTAGGTCTAGTGTCAATTTTGGTGGTTCATTGTATGGATTTATCACTCACCTCATTGTTATTTTCTCTTTCCCTGTATATTTTCCTGACTAGACTATGATCTTCCTTAACCCAGGGACTAGACTTCTTTCTCTGTGTTCCAGTGCCTAGCACATAGTAGGAGTCCGATAAATATTATTGAATAAATGAATGAGAAAAGTTTACAAGCACAGCAATAATGGCTACCATTTACTGAGAACTTTCTGTGTGCTGAGCACTATTCTAAATTCTTTATGTGTATTAGCTCATTGGACCCTCACAACAAGGCTATTAGCCCAATTTTACAGATAAAGAAACAGAGGCCTAGAGAAGATAATGTACCCCGAGTCTCCCCATTAGTAAACAGTGGAGCTGGATTAGGACACAATCAGTCTAGTTACAGACCTGAGTCCATAAAAAGAATCAAAAAGCGATTGCTGGATTGGACAAAGGGGACTTCAGCAGTGACTTTCAAGATAGAAGATCTGTGAGGGAGAAGTTGTTTAGGGGGTATGCTGAGGACAAAAGTAGGAAGTTTGAACAATGTATCCAAAAACCAAAACTTCTCTATCAGGTATGAGGATAGGGAATAAGTAGAAATGAAAGGAATGGACCTGGGCACCATTCCTGAGAACCATGCAGAGACAGAGTAAGAGGTCTAAGTATAAGAGAAGCATAGTTGAACTTGGATTTGCATGTAAGAAATAGGTGTAAGTCCCACCAAACAGGACTTCCCGTGAATGTCCATGGGGCCATAATGACAGTGAGTGGTCCTGTCCATAAACTGGTCTGAGAGTTGAGAAAGAACCTTCCCTTAGGATAGTTACCACAACATTCAAAGCACAAGATCTACAAATCCTGAAGAATTTTTTTCTGGGAACTCCCTATGTCTGTTCTCCATTATTCCATATTGTTTGTCAGTTCTTGACATCATACGTAAAAAAGCTCATTTTTCTTACCAGTAGTAGTCATTTTATCTAATATATGATGTACTTAATCAAATGATTGAAGTTTTCATTGTCATTACTTTGAGAGATTAAAGGATGAGACTGTAACAAGGTACTTCCTTGGATGTAGAGTAATACTGAGGATAGGTACAACACAAACACTGTTTATTTTTTTTAAATAGAGGCCTCTTCCAGTCAAACACAGGTTCAGTAAATAAAAACTCAGAATACATGCACATACAGGGTCTATTTCTGATTTTCTTTTGATATTTAAGAACTGAAGGGAACTTAGAAATAAAATTGCACAAATGTAGGAGATCAACAGAGCTGAACACGGTAAACTCTCCGTGCTGAATACCTATAGTGAAAAAGACATGTTTTAATGATAGATCTATTTTATTCATAACTTTAAACATGATATTTTTTAAAACAAGAAAAACTTTGCCCTGTGGAACTGTTATTTTGACTGAAGAAAATGATTCCTTCCCCTGAACCCTAATATTTAGGCATTAGGAAAAATTAAAAGAAAGAGTATTATCAAGCTGTAAATAAATAACTTAAAATCAAAATGAATGTTTCACCTGTCTTTGTTCTATAGTCATGACTAATAAGGTTAAAAGTCAATAGTTTCAATACTATCAACCATAACCTCTAGGTTTGCCTTCACTGCTTCTCCATCAAACTAGAATTAAATCTACCTGTAATAAATGTATATACTAATGTTAAGTGTATAATATGTATACATATGTTTGTGGGAGAATAGACAGAGCTGGGGGATAAGAACTGAGGTAAGTTTATAAGGAATAAATATGGAATACAAAGGGACAATCTAATTAGTTTTTTTTTTAAAGTTTGTTTTTTCAGGTAATTCCATGGGTAATTATTTGACTATATTATTAAGTACAAAACACATGTTAATAAAAAAGAAGAGTGGAGGGCAGACTTCCAGTTTCAAAATGGTAAACATTTGGTGTAATCTCCTTTCTTACACTAAAGTCACAGAAATTAAGGAAAAGATGTTTAAAAAACAAATAAAATAGCCGTAATCAAACAAAAAAGAATGACAGAAATAGTAATTGACCTTTGAAAAATACAGAGACAAGAGAAAGGTCAAGTCCAGAATTCTCTTGGGAAAGTTCTAACCTAGCGAGGTGAGACCAGCAACACAAATGCTCCATGCGTCGAGATGAGGAAATCCAGTAGAAGGAGCTAGACCCAGATGTAACCAGCAGGATGATTAGCTGGAGTACCACAAAGGGAGGAGCCAGGCATTCAACCCTAGCACTCCTCTCTACCCACCTCCTGCAAGACAAATAGTATCTACCTCCCTGCAGGAAAGGTGAATATAATATAAGCACTTACTGCAGGGAACTAGGGCAGTGTGCCAGAGGGCTGGTGGCATGAGGGGGAGTAAGGAGAACTCTCAGCCCAGAAGACTATCATCAAGGCTTCCTGGTTGTAACCATCAGGTGTAACATCCTTCAGCAGATTTAGCGAAAATATAGAAGAAATATTTCAGAAGGTAGTCAGTGGAGAGTGGGGTATAACTCAGTGGTAGAGCGCATGCTTAGCATGCATGACATCCTGGGTTCAATCCCCAGTACTTTCATTTAAAAAATTTTTTTTAAGGTTTTTAAAATTTTCCTACAATTTTCCAGAACTTCACAAAGGCATGATAACTCAAAAAAGCCAGCAAAACTCTCACAAAATTAAAAAACAGAGAAGAGATGGCGAAATCTTAGAATATCAAGTTAAAAAAGAAAATATCTAGAAAGAAAAGACAGATTCCTTACAGGATATTAAAAAACAGACTTTTTATCAGCATCCTGCTCACAGTGAAAGAACTGAGCAAAATTCTGAGTGAAAAAAACTTTGAACCTGAAATTCTACACCTAGCCCAATTATCAAGTAAACAGAGCCATTTTCAGAGAAAACAGTAACTGAGAATTTGACGATCTTGTTTTCCAATTCTGTATGGATTTAATTCAACATTAAATGTGTGAATAAGTCTTAGCCACATTTCAGATACAGCATATGGCTGATCCTACCCGTAGGCCTCCTGCCAATTGCCTGCTATGCATGAATGTATTCAGTTGTTTCTCTGCAACCGAATTCATTCTTTGGAAGCTACACTGTTTGTCCCTTTGACTAATACACTTATTTTCTACCCGTTCCCCTGTGCTTCCCCTCTACCTTACAAAGAATGATCTAAATTTTAAATTTACCTGAAGGCTAATGTCTCTGGCCTGAATCTCCTGTCTCTAAAGTCCATCTGTCCACAACGTCACATGTCTGCCAGACTTGAGTCACAGCCTCTCCCAATCTGGTTCATTCAAATACCACTTAAATCTTGGTTAGAGTAGATTGAAACTTTTAGTAAACTTTTAGTAACATGCAAGATTATATGTTCTTTTAGAGTTTTAGGCTACAATGTGTCAATAATAAATCAGCAGAAATACAAGAGTTATCTTATCCTCTTTAAATTTAAATCCTAGCCTTGCCATTTACTAGTTGTGTGACCCAGGGCAAGCTTTACTAAACCTGTTTTTATATAATGAGGAGAATACCTTTTTTTACCCCAGGGTTATTGTGCAGAACAAATGACATAATATATTTAAGGGACCAAGCAACACTTTATGTCAGTAAATGTGAATTTTCTCCACTTCCTCCCTCTTAACAGCAATGCAGATTCTGCTAATAGAGAAATGTGAATTTATTTAACCTTGAAAAATAATTTGAGAAATAGAAATTAAAATGTATTTTTCCAGTCCATGAATAAAGAAAAGTTAAAAATGAGTTGAATACACAGGATGATATTTTAATTTACCTACGTTGCCACCTGTGAATGCCCATTTAAATTTGAATTATCAAATATCTAAGCATGCAAAATACATAAAGTGCCCCCAATATATTTATACATGTTAGGAATATGATATATTTGTGTAACTAAAGTATATAACCAAAAACCTTGTTTGTAAATTCACAATGAGAAATACTGTCAATCTAGTCAAGTAGGACATATTTTTTGATTTGGCCTGACCAGCACATTCTCTTCTGGGAGGCAAATCTCTTGGAAAAATCAAACTATCAGAATATTGTCTAGTGAGCATGAAGTCAGACCAAAAGGCATTCGTTACATAATTCCAGCACTCCTGATGCTTTCTCCCCACAGTGAGTATCTGTGGCTGGGTATCCAAAACTAGAAGGTGGCCCTCACTTTCTCCTCAGCATGAAGTGGTTGTTTTACTACGAGTGGTAGACTTTGGGATTCTGCTTGTTTCTGCTTCTGTGACTGAACTGTTCTTTCTTTAAATTTGTTTTGCCTTCAGTTGAAGTTCTAGAACTATCTTGTGAAGAGTGATCTTTAAATTTTGTAGCAGGAGAAACTTCCAGTGAGAAGGTAGCACACAGTTTTCTACACTCTGTTGTGGGAATTGGGTGGGTCCTTTTACACATGCACACAAGTTGTTTCCATTATTCCTGAGGATAGTCCTGAATGTGGAGAAGTAGCCCCTAAGCAGAGGTCTGACGTTGGGCTTAAGTGTTCTGCTCAGTAATATAAATTTGGTTTACTAGCAAGACTCTACATGAAACATATTGTACACCATAAACTGACACAACATTGTAAACTGACTATACTTCAATAAAAAAGGAAGAAAGAAAAAAAAAAAAGAGTGCTCCACAGAGCTGAAGACAGTTTCACTTAATTCTGGATTTATTCTATTCTCTACCTGAAAATAACTATTTTGTTCTTAAAAGTTGTGTTTATATATATGTTTTTGTTCCAGAATTCACTCCCAGGAGATAGGTGATGAAATCATATTATACGTGCAGTTGCAATTTTTCTTTGCGTCCCCTTGAAGGCAAGACTGAAAACAAACTGTACTGAATTTGGTCCAGTGACATCTGGTCTCTAATGTAACTCTTTCCCATAAAGTGTTATTTGAGATGGAGTTGGGCGAATCACTGTGACTGTTTTGGCTTGTTGAAGCCAGACCCCATTAGTGGAAAGGATGCCAGTTATCCCTTGATAAGAATGAAATTCTCACTCACAAGCACTGTGTGTGTGTGTGTGTGTGTGTGTGTGTGTGTGTGTGTGTGTGTGTGTGTTGGTGCATGCCACAGGAAGTCTGATGGTTGTTATTCAGGGACTTGGAAGTGTAGTTGGGCTTTGGATTCTAAGAGTAACTACTTGTGCTAGCAGCTCTTAGTCAATGATTATAAACTAGTGACTGACAGTCCCATTGTGTTCTGTAAAAGTGTTTGACTTGGCCAAGGCAGTGTCATTTTAAAAAAAAAATCAAGTGCCAGTGTTGAAAAATAAGCTTTCACTTAAAAATATAAGTTTCAGATTTTTCTTGCAAAATCAGATCTGGCAAAACTAAGTCTTTGTTCTCACAGGTCAACAATCAGTTGGCTTTAAAAAGTAGCTTCTCGTTTTAAATGGGGCACGTGCTAGCCAGTTCACCATCACTCTCACATGGCCTGTTATTTCCTGATACTGCAGCCAAAGATCATAGCCACTTTTCTTATACCACACAGACTTCATACATTTCCATGACCAGCCAGACCTCAGTTGACATTTGAGTTTGCAACAGCTATGACACCCAAACCTTGTGAAGGTCCTTGCAGGGTCTCAACCATCTTATAGAGAATTACAGGAACAGCGTCCCCTCCCAGGAGCTGGGCAGCTAGAGGCAGAGTGGCAGTCTGATAAACATCACTGACACCAAAAGTAATGAACATCTCCTTGGCCAGCAGGATGGGAAAGCTTCAGGGAGGGACCAGACTGCAGCAAAGCTCCTAGCCACATGCGAGGCAGTAATTTGGAACCTCTCCAGTGTGGGAGGTAAGCAGGTGCCAATCTCTGGCAAGCAGGTAGACTTGCCCAGAATTATCTAGACACAGAAATAAAAGGTAACTCCCATTTGTAGTGACAAGCTCATCAAGCTGGAGACATATGTCTTGCACAAGTTCTGGTTGTGGGGGTGGTCATCTCACAGTCTCTTCACATTTACCTAAAACCACTTTCTCACTTGTTTTTAACTCACTTGTCTTACCTGCTGAAAAGGCATGTTGCCAGGCTCTGGCTTTAAATAGAGCAGAAATGAAACACTTTTTCTTTGGAGTCAGTAAATGGAAAAAATTAAAGCAGTGACATGTTTTTTAATAGCTACATGTCACTGAGTCAGATGTGGGTTACAGCTTCTCACAGAGAACACATCTTAAAGCTTATACTTTCCTCTGTTGTCATGAATGTTTAACCCATATGACTGTTTTGCACACATGTATAATAGAATTGTACAGAAGAGAATTCTCTATGTTAAAGAATTGACAATATGTAAGTGTGAGTGGTTGTATTTGCGTTAGGAAGGATCTGCTGCCCTGCAGCTTAAGATTGAGAATTTTGACAGGAGTTGAACTATCTGGATTGGATGTAGTGTGGAAGTGGGGTGGGTACCTTCCGTTTGGAAGGAACTGCATGCACACAAGAGGTGAAGCTCCAGCTGATCATCATTATGCAAGGAGACTTGGTATTTTAGTTTTGCTGGAGAGTCACAAGAGAGTCATTTGTGAACTCAAGCTGTGCAATGTCACAGAGATTTCAAAGTGTCAGAAAAGAACACAAGAAGGATATTGAGGCTTTTGTGTGTTGGGTTATTTTTAACAAATCCATTCTACTTATGTGAATAAATTTTAATTAACTTCATAATTATGAAAAGTACCTATTTCAGAAGGTTCACTGATTATAAATTTTGTATAATCTATATAGTATGTTGTAAATGAAAGTGAAACAAGTGCCTTTTTAAGTATAATCCGAGACTGGGATGGGGGAGCGGATAGCTCATTGGTAGAATGCATGCTTAGCATGTGCAAGGTCCTAGGTTCAATCCCCAGTACCTCCATTACAAATCAATCAATCAATCAATCAAATTACCACCCCCCTAAAAAAAAATCCAAGACCATAAATGCTGGAAAATAGGGAGTGTCCATGTACAACTTTACAAAATATTGCCAAATTGCTCTTCAATGTAGTTTACCAATTTACAGTCCCATCAGCAGTCTGTGGGAGATCCTATGTCCAGCCATGGTTATTTCTGTCATTATATCTCAAGTACCTAGCACAATGCTTAATTATACCTAGTATAATGCTTATAGCAGAAGTGTAAGTGATGTTTGACAAGTGAATGAATGAATGAGGACCATGATTTGTTTAGCAGTGAGACAGTCCAAAATACAGGTCCAGCACCAGCTCCAACTAAAGGGAAGCAGGGGCAGAGCCAGCATTACACAATGGGTCTGCTCAGAGAAGCAAAGTAGAAGACACTACCTGAAAAGAATAATGGCAAGGAAACAATCAAATCCCAGGTGAGAAAAATGTAACAGAAGATGGATAAGACATGGCAAGGAGGCAGTATGTCAGCAGGCAATATGCAGACGTCCAGGCAGCAGTCTGACTGTCTCAGCAAATTCTCACCTAGTGGGAACCTTAACTCTGAAGGCAAGACCCCAGTTTCTGGAAGGTAGTGTCAGAGAAACTTTGTCTTTTATGGGGAGAAAGACAGTAGGAGATGCAAAGGACTTTAAGGACGATGGGGCATTGAGTAGAAACGAGGGAAAATACCATAGCTAGAAATCAGAATGGATCTATCAGACCACCTATGCCTTTAATCTCAGCCCTAGACCCACAGTTTTCTTAGATGTCAATGTATTTGTGGCTGTGGTTCAAGATCCACAGCGTCAATCCTAAAGAGATTTCTTTCCTGTTCATAATTCATTTCACCCTGACCACCTCCTCACTGATGGCCATTATTTGTATCTCATTCTTTCTGTCTAGTCTTTCCTGCTCTGCAAGTCAGTTATTTACTCCTGGTTGTCATCCTTTAATACCAAATCGTGGCTTCCCAAATTTAGCTCAGTCCACTGATGTGATTATTCCAAGGTAATCTGCTAGTATTGACTCTTCTCCTCACACATTTTATTTAGTCTGTTGGATGTTTCTACTGTACCATCTTCCTTATACTGCTCCTTCAGGATGGGCCATTTTCCAGTACAGTGGAGGAGGAAAGGGGAACAAAATGATGATCAGATATTGACTATAATAATTACTGCATCAAGGAATTCTAAATTTACTTAAAGTTCTGAGAGAAAGAATACCTACAGTAGTAGCTCAACGTTCATTAACTCCAACGGTGCTAGAATTCTGTATTCCAAAGAAGTAGGGACACAGTATCAGGAACTCAGTGCACAGTCATGGCACATTATGATGGTGGAATAATGCAAATGATAATATTATCTCCAGTCTTCCATCTTTGTCCATGTTTCCTATAGGGACATAATATAACACTGTGTCTTTGTGATCCCTGAGTCTTCCTATACACTGAAGAGATAGGGTTAAATTTTATAAATTCATTAGATCACATTAATTTTGAATTTGAGGGTTAAAACTTTCAAAGCGTGTGTAATGGAGAACCATATTTAGTAGATACATAAATATCAGTTAATGAAGGGAGAAATTGTACTTACCTCTGAAAGCATTGCTGATTAACTGAGGGTCTTGAACTTCAGCTATACTCAGAGATGTGGATTTTATTAGTCTAGTGTAAGACGGAACAGTATGAACTCTTTCATGAATTTCCGTAAATCAGTAGTATTCTCTGCTTTCATTCCTTTCCCGGCACTCATGAGGCACATCTGAAACACTGGGCAAGCATTTTGTACCACCAATACAGTGTAACAAATCTCAAAACATTAAGTGCATAACATGCATAATTAAATTGAGGATTTCTGATCAGCCCTACTCTACAAAATCCAAGCTCACGCCTACTACCATGGCAGTAGGTTCTGTTTGGGATTTAGGCTTCACAGTCCCTCCTCAGTCTGTAGAGTCTGTGAGATGGGTCCCATCATGATGTCAACAAGTATCTCTTTAGTAGGCTACATTTTCCATCCATTTCACTGTGAGGATTCAATGAGATTTAAAGGATGGTACAGAACTCAGCACAGAGTAAGCTACTGGTTCATTCATTTATTTGTGCAACAAATATTTATTCCTAGAAGTATTCCAAATAGGGGGCCTAACACTATGGTCTTGTGTTTTAACTCAATCTAGAGTATGGGATATACCCATCCTAAAAATTTATATACAAGCATATGGATATGCAGATCTATCTATATTGAGGGAGGGAGACAGAGAATATATATATTCTTCTTAGTTAGGACTAGAATATTTTGTAACTACATAGCCTTGCCCTGGGATATCTTAGAAATAACTTGAAGGAAAAGAAAGAAGAAATATGGGGAGGAGGAAAAAGTGAGAAAATGTAGGAGGAAGAGGAGGGCAAGGAGGAGAAAACATTAATCCAATGATACTTCAAATGATTCCTTTCTATTTTTATTTTATGTTATCTGTGTTTTTTAAACTAATTGATGTACATTCTAATTTTTTTATTCTTTTTCTTTTCATCTTCTCAAATTTTTCCCATTAGTATGTATAACTTTAGAGAGTATGCAAAAAAAAAAAAAAACTGGTGGAAAAACTGAAGACAGAAGGAACAAGACAACTTTTTGAGGCTATCAGTTCTCACCAGCCCATTTGGGCCCTTGAATAGACTTGGTGTACAGGCCTGGAATGGCCACCCTCTTTGGCAAGCTGACCTTGGCAGCTGATGTGTGGGTTGCTGCCTGAGGCACAGGTATTATGAGGTAATTACAACAGGTAAAATTAAGTGAAGGTGATGACAGCCAAGAAATAAAAAACCCTCTCAGGATAGTTTTAATCCAGTAAAAAACGAGTAGGATGACTGGGAATCATTGCCGTCAGTGGCAAGATGTCCTTTGCTCTCAAATCAACCACAGTTAGGAACCAGGCAAATAGTAAGTCTCATCCGAAGAAAACAAATAAGCAATTCAAGACAGCTTCATCTGAAAACTCTCTCACCCGTGCACTATTTATTTATTAATTTACATCCTTATCTGGGTTTTAAAATAATTTGATATCTCTTATTTCCACTGTAAAGGGATGTGCATTAATAATATATGCCTTGTCCTGCCCTTTTTTGAAAAGCAGTATAGCAATGTTTTTTTCTTACATATATATACATATATATATATACACACACACATGTTTTCAGATTCTTTTATATTATAGCTTATTACAAGAAGTTGAATATAGTTCCCTGTGATGTATAGCAATGTTTTTAATGGATTAGTTGCCAGATAGTCCTGACATATCCACGTATGCCCAAACTCTCATTAAGCACGACAAATGCGGAATGATATGTAAAAGCTAACTTTGGCAAAAGTCCTGACATGTGGCGTGTACCCTTACAGGAAACTTGCCTGATATAGCACGTTTGCAGCTAGAGACTTTGTCTTAAGAAAAGTACTGTAAGTACATATATTTTGCTATTTCTCTGAAAAGTGATTTGAAACTATTTGTTTAGATCACACGATGGAGGCTTGTATCCAGAGAGGTATGTCAAAGTAAATTATGCATTACAAAGATTTGCCAAAAGAATAAATCATTTTTCTTGGGCCAGCCTCTAAGCTTAAGGTTTCTCTCTCACTCTGTAGAAAGATAAATATTACAAGGTAAAAGGGACTATATACTTTCTATAAAGCCTATGTACAGTCTTCCTAGAAGACAAAGCAGAGTCATTTGGGGGGAATCTTTCTATAACCTTTTAAATATTAGATACATAAAGTGTACATACTTAAGCTAAATTATGGCCAGTGTTCAAATTCAAAAAATAAGGGAGAAATAATCAGTAAGATTTGTGACATGCTTTTTTTCTGCCTCTTACTCTCAAAATTAATTAAATTTTCCATTGGTTAGACATTTCAGTTCCATAATTGTTTTAGTACTGAAAAATGATTATCTATAAGACCTTATGCTAAAAGGTAACATAGAAAATGCAAAGACAATAAATAAACAGATGTCTTTCCTCATAAGCTAGCACTTGAAAGTTGGAGTTTCTACAAATACTGCAAACCAGAGTCATAGACTTTTCTTATTAACATCTTTCATGGAGGGGGTATTGGGGAAATCCTTAGCTTAAACCATTTGAGTATTACAAAAAAGGCATGATTCTCCACTTAAGCAAAATTTAATTTTCAATGGAAACAATGAAATCTGCTTAATCCTGATTACCACTGGACAGTTTTTTGTTTTTAAAAAGATGTTGTTTAAGAATCCGAAACCATCAGAAGCAGAAAAACAGAATTGACTGATTCCTGTAGAAAAGTTGGTATCTTGCCAAGCTTGCTTTTCTTAAAAGGAAATAAATTTCCTCTACTTCTGTAAATGACATTTAGGGCACAAGGTTAGCAAATAAGTCCCCTAAACCTTGAGCTCATAGCCAGCCTCTAGTTTTCCATTTCTGGTATTAAATTCCTCATCCTAAAAACCACACGTATGTTCATAGTTGTTGGTTGATTACTAGAAGATTGGGAGAAAATCCTTCCTCCTATTTTCAGAACTCCTCAGTTCTGGGATTATTGTTTCTCCACCCTCTCACTTCTTTTCTACCTGATGTCAAGGCCAAATGCTTTCCAGCTGGAGGCCTCTTTTCATGTCCTCATAATACCAGGGAGAGATTCCCTCTTATTCAGATCTCAAGATGACAAGAACGAAGACAGAACCCATGATGACCCAACTCTATTGCAATTCAAAAGCAGAAAGACAGTTGGGTCAAGAGGGAAAACAGCATCCTACCTTCAGCTGCACTTTGCAGGGAGGCAGAAGTGTGGAGCCCGCAGAAGAGCACCTTGCCCATGTAAGCAAAGCTGATGCGTGTGCACTCCACAGCTCAGGAGCCTCTGCACCCAACATCTTCCAGGACACCCATGTTTATAGCTATAGCAATTGCACTATGTCAGAAAGGGTTATTCCACTGTCACAGTTCCTTAAGGGCCAGTCTTGTTACAAGAAAATGTCAGCTTGGATTTTTTTTTCCACCTTTATTGAGATGTAATTTTTATCTTGCATAACGATAAATAAGGAACACTGCACAAATGTATGTGTCACTCTTGACAGAGGTCAAGCTAATTTCTCTTTATGGTTCCAATTTTAGTATATTTGCTGTGAAAACAAGCACGAGGCTTTATTGGATATTTATTTGGGGTGTTTGTATTTTTTAATTATTATTTTGATATTATTTAGATCTGAAAAGTCATCAAATCCCAGATTAATACATACACAGTAAAACAAACAAAAAAAATACACAGTAATATGAGTGGATATCTCTACATGATCTAGATTATTTTTAAACTTCTTCTTGATTATCAATGTTGTCTGAAGTTTCTGTAATGAGCATTTATTTACTATTTATAGGTTAAGAACAAACATAAAATTTCTTTTTCCTACAAAAAATGATTATCTCATATTAAGTGATTTTTCTTCTTTCTATTTTAATGCATTTTTTTCAAATGTTTACAATAAACATATATAATAAGAAAAAGTAGTCATTATTTTATTTCTAAAGAGACCTTGGTGAGGAAATTGTTTATTTTTTTGCCTGAGTGCTGGGAGCATACAAAGATGGAATTTAGGAGACCAGCACAATAAAAAGGCTTAAGTACTCTATAAAAAATGATGAGTCAGAAAAGGCAAAAGTGCTGTCTCACTGTATAGAAAGATGTTCTCTGCCCAGCTGGGTGAGCTTTGGTTCAGACTTAGGCAAATTCACCTCTGCTACTAAAGTGAGCTGGTATACCATGTCCTACTCTCCACCTGGCCAGAAAGATAAACAGCTAGAAAGAGTCTGAAATGGAAAGAGCAAGCCCAGCTTATTCAGTGTCAAATACTATTTGATGAACTGTTTGATCATTTGTATAATGTCAATTTGACTTAGAAATTAAGGTAAAGGGCCCAGAAATAACGAAATTTGCAGGCTCTACATAACCAAAATGTGCAAGTAACTTCATCTCTTGGACCAAATGCCTTATTCTAGTAAAAATCAGTATTTTCTGTGGTCTTTCTCAATTCTAATAGTCTATCAATTGTGTTGTTTCATAATAAATGAATTTGCATATATGCAGGAAATTCCTGTCTTCTAATTTCATTTTGGGAAATATTTGACAAAAGTGAAATTAATAGAGAAAAAATTGTCGGTGACTAGTTATCATTTAAAGACACAATAAAGCATCTTCAAGAAGGTAATTTTAGCTGTGGTTCTTAAAAGAAAAATTCTTTAATGTCCACTCAAAATACTGCATGATGTTCTTTTTGGGGGAAAACCTCAAAATAGGCAGCATACAGCTAAGGCAGCAACCCGTACAAATCCTCTTAATTTTGTTCTGAATTGCCAAGCCAGTAGCATGATGTTGATGAAATCTTCAAACTTTCCTGTTGATGCTGACATAACAACATGCAAACATTTTAACAATGTGCACATTAATAACTGTGTTCATCTGAACAGTTTCTCTAGGAGTTTGCCTACTAATCTTACCACTCACTTAAGCAATTGTGAAACTGTTAATGTGTGTAGTAATTTTTTAAAAGCTTCAAGAGAGTAATTATAATGTAAGGCTGGGTGGATGCATATAATTTGGTATTTTTAACTCAGAGATCCCCATCTAGAAACTTCCTGACAATGAAACTTTGTCAGAGAGAAATGCTGGTATACATACAGGAGAGACTACAATGCCTGGAGAAAAGAGGGTGTAATCACCCAAAAAGAAGTGGGTGGTGCTTTGATTGCAAAGCCCTTGGGCAAATGCCCAAAACTGGTGTTTCTCTTCAGCTTTCTTCTGTTTGCTTGCAGCGTTCTAAATGCTGGGCAGAGCCATTCACAGTAAAGTCTGAAATTTTGAAAATCCTTGGGAATGAAATGGAAATATTAACAGTTTCTCATTTTCAAAGAGCAAAGAATTTTGTTTATAGATAAGAAGCAGTCATTTTTCAGTGGATTTGCAAATGCCTTCATTCTTATCTGGAAAAGACTTCTTAGAAATTGTTTGATCTTTTGTACTCTTTTAGCTAAATGAGTCAGTTGAAAGTTGATGTGTGATTTATGTTGTGAGACACAGTGGATCAGCTGGTGGGTGACATGGTTACGCATGGGTTGGTAAAAGAATTTACCAGAGATAAAGTATGGGAATAGAAAAAGAGTTTATTAGGGATACTCTGCTATAGATAACAGAGGGCCACACAGTTGGGGGGGGGGTGACTGTGTGAGCACAGGTGTGAAGAACAAGGGAAAGTTTCAACAGTTACACTCCTGTAGAAGACGGTGGCCCACACAGGTGAGAGGGGCCTGTGTGAGCGCCCAGGGCTGGTTGGTGGCGTTTTATAAGGCAGGATCACAAGGTGCCTGATCAGCTTGTGTACAAGTCTCTAATTGCTTGTAGGTGAGGTAAAAGATTTAGGGTTCTACTGTAAAGGGCGGTGGGATTCATGACTCTGATAAGGTGGGCTGAAACCAATAGCCAACCTGAGCTATTGTAAGATTAGGCATTACCTGGTGCTATTAGTCTGTTAGGGGCAACATGCCCAGTAAAGAATGTCTGAGAGCCCAGAAATGGGGGTCATAGGACTTTGAAGGACATCAGTTGGCCCAACAATTTAGATATCTTTTCTGCTGCCATTGGAGCTAATGCTGTTGACTCATTTTGTTGCTGAACACAATTTTATGTGCCTGATGTACACTGAGTACAAATAAATGGAAACATCAGAGTTTGGATCAGAGAAAGGTTTATTGCAAGGGCCATGCAAAGAGAATGGGTAGCCCATGCTCAAAAGACATAAACTCTCCTATGGTTTTGGGGGAAAAGTATTTTTGGCAAAATTTAAGGTGAGGGCTGCAGGGTGTGTGACTTTCTTCTGCTTGGTTGGTGGTGAGGCAACAGGGTGGTGTTCCAGGAATCTCAATCATCAGCCCTCTGGTTGCAAACAGTGTGGGGTCTCAGTATGTAGTAGTTACCATCCTACACCTCGGCAGGAGCCTTAGTTCAGGTAGAAGAACTCAAAGATACATTGTTATGTATATTCCTTGAGGAGGAACTAGAACCCTGCTTTATTGCTTCACCACTGTTTCTTGACTATTCCTCTTTTGTTTCTTCATTTCTTCATTTCCCTGATTAGCAACTGTTTGAATCTGCCCTTTGGAACTCTGGGAAGGTCTAGGAGGCTGAAGCCTTTTTCTTACAAACAAGAAGAAAGGGAGACTGGGAGGCAGAGGGGGTGGTGGTGGGGCACTGGAAAGTCTTTTGTACCCTGGAGGGTCCCACAGGGTCCTACCTGGTTTCAATTTCTAAGAAAACACTGTAAAACCATCAGGTGAGGAACCACTAGTTGTTACTACTAAGTTGAGCAAGTTTTAAAACTAGTGTTGACTGACATAAATGCTCAGCCTAAAAGTTGAGAGTTATGTTTTATTTGGCAGGAGGACTGGAGCTGGGATGATAGCCTCTCAGATCACTCTGAGGATCTTCTCCGAAGAGGTAGGGGAGGAGCTAGGATATATAGGAGCTTTACAACAAAGACCAGGTAGTTGTAACAATAAAGATTACTTGTTATCTGAAGAAAACCAGGCATCTCAAGTTAAAGAATTTAGTGCTTTTCTGTGTATGGGAGGAGGCAAACATTTGGGCTCAGTGAATTCATTCCTTTGACAAGCACCTAGCTATCTAGGGCCAGTGTCCTGTCCTTTCTTATTCTGAGTCCCCTCAGGGTGCACCATTGTGAGTGGCTACAGAGGCTGGGCTGCAGGCTTATCTTCAGTGGGGGGTGGCGGCAGCTGCTGATGACTTGGTTTCAGCATTCTTTGTTTACTGATACGGTTTGTAGTATTTTTTGTTCACAATATGTAACAGTGTATCTTTGAGATCTTCTGTAGGAACTAAGGCCCCCACCAAGCTGGATGATGGTAACTTTAGGCTGAGTATCAGAGTCCTGGAACACTGTTACCTCACCATCAACCAGTGAGAAGAAAGTCGTATACTCTGCAGGTCTTCCCCACAAATTTTGCCTATAAAAATCTTCCCCATAGGAGAGTTCAGGTCTGTTGAGCATGAGCCACTCATTCTCTGTGCATGGCTCTGCGATAAACCTTTCTCTGCTTCAAACTCTGACGTCTGGTTTGTTTGGCCTCCCTGTGGGTCAGGCACATGAACTTGGGTTGAGCAACAGATTCTTCTGCTATAATCATACATATAGTTTTACTATGTGCTAGACATTTTTCTTGGTTCTTTAGATACATTAACTCAAACTTCAAAGTAACTCTGTCAGGAAGGTTCTATTATTATCCCCATTGAGTAAATAATGTTAACTCTTCAAAGGTCATGCACCCAGTAAATAGCTGGTTTGGAACCCAGGCAATTTGGATTAAAAGCCTATGCTCTTAGACACTATGCTAACTATTTCACTGGATTATAACTGTCTCTTTACATGTCTAGGTCATTGTGATACTGTGATTTATTATGAGAAATATATATTTGGTCTTAATCCCCATTCCTGGTACAGAGCTTTTAAAACCCTAGGAATTTCCTAAATTCCTAGAAACAGAAAATACGTCTTTTGTTACGTTAATGGGTGACTTCTGGAAAGCCCCTAGATCACCTAAGGGTGGGGTCTGGTTGCCTGGGGAACAAACCACCTGGTTAGAGGGCTGGATCTTTTAGTCCCACCTCTGACTCCAGGGAGGTGAGAGGGGCTAGAGACTGAGTTCCATCATCCAAGGCCAGTGATTTAACTATTCACACCTATGTAATAAATCCTTCATAAAAACCCAAAAGGAAAGGGTTCAGAGAGCTTCTAGGTTGCTGAACAAAACACTTCCACGTGCCATTGTGCCAGGTCCCAAACTGCACGGTGACAGAAGCTACTTTGCTCAGGACATTGCCCTATGTATCCCTTCTTCTAGCTGTTAATTTATATTTTAAAAAATACCATTTTTAATAAACTGGCAATCTAGTGAGTAAACTCATTTGCTGAGTTCTGTGAGCTGTTCTAGCAAATCATTTGAACCCAAGGAGGTGATCATGGGAACCTCAGCTTTATAGCCAGTTGGTCAGAACCACAGGTGACAGCTGGGACTTGCAATTGGCTTCTCAAGTGGAGGGCAGTCCCATGGGACTAAGCTTTTAACCTGTGGAATTTAATGTTATCTGTGGGTAGATAGTGTCAGAATTAAACTGAATTCTAGGACATCCAGTTGGTGACAGAAAATTACCTGGTAGTGTAGGGGAAAAACCCACACAGTGGAATTGGGCAAAGAATAATAGTCCCCCTTAAGAACTGACTGTTCACTCCTTGAGGATAGGTGTTGTGGCTCAGTCATCTTTTTATCTTTATTGCTGAATACAGTGTAAGAGCCAAACAGATTTTGTTGTAAATTGCAAACTCTTTAAAGACTAGAATTCTTTTCACACGCATGGTATACAGTGTATTTTGAATGCTCTGCACACTAGGAATGTAAATAAACATAGATAAAGGAATGGATTTATCTCCTTATGAATAGGGTAAACTTTAAAGAGAGGATAGCAAGTGCTGCAAAATAGTAAATATAAATGGAATTTATTTCTAGACAGAAACTGCTAAAGATTAAAAAGTCAAATCTGACTCCCTTTCAAAAACTTGATCCTTCTTTCTCCTTAAACTCTCCAATAATTCACTTCTCTTAAAACCAGATTTCCATCATCTTATGCACTAACTAAACTTTTTCCTTGAAGTTCTTAACCACTCATGTCTTAGATGAGCAATTCTGAGCCTTCTATCCTCCTTGGCACAGAAGATGCTCCTTCAGGTAAGAAAACTTCAGGTAACACGTAATTCCCATCCATAGGATTCACTAAAAGGCCCTTTCCCTTCACAAAATTTTCTCAAGTCACTTACATGACTCCCCAGCTCCTCCTCTCATTCCATTCCCAGGCCGGGGAATCACTACTAAGACCACTTCCTACCTTCCCCTTTCTTGTTGCTGGTTTTTATTCTGTTTTGAAGAGCTAATTATTTATTTCCATTTTTCTGTTTGCCAACTGAAAGAAAAACACACAACCTAAAAGTTGAGAATTATGTTTTATTTGGAGACTTTACTGAGGACTATAGCCTGGGAAGGTAGCCTCTCAGATAGCTCTGAGGAGACTGCTCGAAAGAGGTAAGGGAGGACCCAGGAGAAGAAGGAGTTTTTGCTGGAAAAAAAAAATGTAGTCAAACATCAAATGATGACTGCTAATCACAAAAAAAAATAAATAAATAAAAGAAACTTCCTCAAGTTAATGATGTTAGTGCTTTTCTGTGTATGGGAAGATAAGGGTCAGGCGCCTTGAAATGATTCCTTTGGTATGCATCTTAACTGTCTAGGGCTACTACCCTGTTCTTCTGCATCCTGAATTCCCTTCAGGGTGCACATTGCAGGTGGCTGCAGTGGCTGAAGCTTGATGGAGGCAACATTCTTTCTTTACCAGAATGGCTGGCAACATTCTTTGTCTGCATATCTATTTCTTCACTAGTGATCCTATCTATGCTTAGAATATACTTTGCTATATTCCAAGGAATCCAAGAGTCCCCTTTAAAATGGCCCCTTTTCTTTCCAACATTGCAACAAATAAAATTCAGACTGTACAACGATTATTTATTAACCCTATATACAGATTTGTTTAATGTGCTTACATAAGTTTTTCTATATTGTATCTCTGAATATGAAAGATATCTGCCATCTGTATTTGCCATCTCAAAATTTTAGTGACTTGACAAAGTCACAATTCAAAATTGGTCCAGCAGCTCTGTTCAGCAGCTCCCTTCTAAGTGTTGACTCAGGGAAGCTCCACTTTCTAAAAATCCTTTGCTTACAATCATGGGACAATGGAGAGAGTGCACAAAAAATTGTGAAGGACATTTTAGGAGCCAGATCCAGAAGTGGCAAAAATAGCTTCTGTTCACATTCTATTTACCAATCTGTCAACCTAAACAAATATAGGAAACAGTAATCAAGTAAAAAGTATTTATTTGGGATCAAAGGATGGCAGTTCCAGGCACTCAGTTACTCAGACTCAGGAAGTAACCCAAAGAGTGTCCCTAGGGAGTAAAAATCAGGAGCTTTTAAAGGCAAAGAAGAGAGATTTGCATTACAAAGAATTTGGGGTGTATGTATATATACATATATATATATACTTTTTTTTAGTTGACATATAATCAGGTTACAATGTTGTATCAATTTCTGGTGTACAGCATAATGCTTCAGTCATACAGGAACATACATATATTTGTTTTCATATTCTTGTTACCATAAGTTGCTATAAGATATTGAATATAATTCCCTGTGTACACAGTATAAACTTGTTTATCTATTTTATATATATTAGTTAGTAAGGCAGAAGCTAGTCTTGGCTGAACACGACTGAGTGCTAAGGCTATCCCTAGAGAGAAGGAAACGTCTATTATTGTCTATTATTGCAGGTATTCTTGCAGAGTCCTTGGAATATTTGTGGTTTGGCCAGGTCAAAAGTTCATGGCTCTAGCCTGTGAGGACATGGGTAGGTCCACCTTCTTAATGGCCCCCAAGCTCCATTTTAAAACTCCTTGACATAAGTGACTCCATTTTGTTTCATATTTCTGAAGTCAAATGGCTGTGATCTATTTGATCTTACTACGAGAGACACTGAACTATGAAGCATTCCCATAGTCCCAAGAGGAGGAAACAAGATTAGTGAGCATCTAGTTAGTCTCTGCCACAGTCCTCCTTTCTAGCCACTCATTGTCCCTTTATCTATCCTCCCACACATGAAAGATATTGACTCCCATCACTAACCCAAAACCTTTCATCACTAATTGCATCAACTCAAAATCCAGGCTCTTTTTTTTTTCTATCTATCTATCAATTGGCCAATTTTCTCCTGGGCTCATCTCTTTTTTTTAACTATACACTGTCAAATGAGCTAATAGTCCCAAAAAACACTTCTAACATTTGGTTTTTGAAATTCTTCCTATAGAGCGACAGTTCCATCAACACATGTCTGCCTTGCAAGGAAAAGCAGGTAACAAATTCACCAAAAAATTTGCCACCATATAACATAGTTATCTAGCAACTATTTCTTTACAATCTGTAGCCAATAGCTGATGCAGTGCCACATATTTTAGATTTTCGTTATGGCAGTACCTCACCTCTGTTACCAATTTCAATTAACAGGAGTAAAAATCACTAGCTGCTTTAACTATGAACCCTCAAATCAGAGGGATTAATACAACAAAAATTTGTCTCCAGTTCATGATGTGGCCCAGGCAGCTCTCCCAGGTGACTCTACTCCGAATGATGACTCAGAGATTTGGATTCCTTCCATAGTAAGTCAGTCTTACATTTCACTTCCAGCCACTCAGACAGAAAGTATGAACAAAATTGAGGAGGCATTTTAGTGGCTAGCTCTGAAGGTGGCAAACATCACCTTCACCCATTGTTAAAAACCAGTCATATGGTCCCAAATGAATGACAAAAGAGACTGTCAAGTACGTTTCCTGTGTGCTTTGTGAAATGAAAAAGTAATGTTCAGCCTGTAGCCAATCTCCGCCACGCTCTGCAAGGGAGAAAGAGCCCCAGACTTAGAATCAGAGTGGTTATATGTAAATCCTGGCTCTCAGTTCATAATAAATGTTTGATCTTAGTTAAGTCAAGTGGTATCTCTTAATCTTTGTTTTCTGATACATAAACAGTATTCCTAAAAATCTATCATTATAAGGTTATAGAGACATGAAATTCAATTCTATATTTTATTGGTCAGAATTATTAAGGCAAGTACAACAGAAGCCAACTCTAATTTAGATAGAAAAGTAATTTATTACAAGAATTTTATATAGCTAAGAGAATTGCCAGCAAAGCTAGGGAACCACATTCTGAAAAAAGAAAAGTACAAAAGATAGCAGGCAGCATCCAGGACCAGAACTGAAACCATGGATCTAGAGTCATGAAGGTGTTACTGAATTCACTCAAGAATCCAGTACCGAGAGACATGTTTTGGGTAAAAAGAAAGATAACTTTATTGAGGAAGCTGGAGATCCTGGGGATAAGGTGGACTTACATCACAAAGAACCAATTCCCCACTCCCTCTTTACTGAGAGATTATATAGGGAAAAGAGGAAAGGGCTATGTGCTAGGGTGGGGGTTAATCTATTTTCAGAGACGATTGTCTCCATCATGCCATTCCAAGTAGCCATCATGTATTGCTTGCAGTTGCAACATGACCTGAGCCATAAATCTCTGGTCAGCTAGTTTTTCTGGTTCCAACTGGTCTGGGGTCTGTGTGCCTGTGGGCAGCACACAGTTAATTTCTTCCATCTGGTGAGTGTTTCAGTATCTGCAAAATAGCTCAAAGGATATGGCTCAGAATGTTATCTATATCCCTTGAGGAGGAAGTAAAGGTCCTTGATTTTGTTTAATGGCTAAACTAGTAATAACTTGCCTCGCTTGACTATTTTCCTTTGTTTCTGCATTTTCTCATTTCTCTGATTAAATTTATTGTTTGGAACTTGGGGAAGGCTAGGAAGCTGAAGTTTTTCTACAAACAAGTGGTAGGCAGAAGACATGGAGGGGAGGAGGGGGTCTGTTCTTGGGAAGGTCCCCTAGGGTACTGCTCAGTTACAAGGGGACTTTTCCTACTACTGGCGAATTCTGGATGCTGTTGGATTCTGCCAAGCAGCTCCTGAGCAAGGGAGTCCTGCTTCAGAGAGACTCAGCGGATCTCCAGGGACAGTTCCAGGGCCCTACGGTTGAGAGAGGCAGAGAGCAGGTCAGAGGGGACTGGCTCCTCAGCAAGCTGGGAGCTCCTGGACCCGGGAGGGAGTGGGGGCTCCTAATCCCGAAACCAAGGAGGTCAGAGGGACCCAGGGTCTGGTTGCAGATAATTATCGCCCATATAAGGCATGGGGTTATCAGAGGCCCAGAAAGGCCAGAGTGTACTGGGATCAGGTACCTGCTCTGGGCAGTGGTGGATGGTGGTAGAGGCTCATTTGTTCATGGGCCCCTTCCAGGTTGATGAGGGCTCCTCTTAAGGCCTCCTCAGGGTCCTCCTGCACCTTTGCAGCTCCTCTTGCATGGACTGCAGCTCTAGCACCATCTGCAGGCAGGGCATAGTCAGGGACACAGAGGCAGGTAGGTCCCAGCCTTGCTCTTCCCCACAGGGCAGCCCACCCACTTGTGCAGCCGCTCACCTCTGGCATGGACATCGTATGCCACCCTCGTTCTATTTCCACTGGATCTCTGCAGCAGGCGTTAGTCACACACTGTTACCACAAGTAGAAGAGATTCTCCACTAGCTCCCAACACAAAGTCGAGTGGGTGCAGCTGACTAGTTGAGCCCAGGTCATGTTCCTGTGCACTTGCTGAAAAGGAAGATGGGATACCTAGTGTACGGCCTTTGAGGCTTCTGTCAGGGATACTTATGATTAAGAATTCCCCAAATATAGGAAGGGAGTTTGTGCTCTGAGCAAAAAGAACAACAAAAGACAAATATTTACTTTAGACACTTACTGAGCTATGCCTGGCAATTTCTGGGTTCAAGGGATAGAAGTCAATGAAATAGTTCCTGCCTCTAAAAAGGTGTACAAGAAAGTACTTTATGAATTGGAAAGACCTCAGAAATTGAAGATACTAATATTACTGCAATAATTTTAATATCAAGATTATATTAATAGATTCTTAAGATATATTAGTTTTATTCAGATCTATGCCCAAGTGTCCTTCTATTTTCAACATCATCTGACTCTATCTAGGAGCCTAGATATCTGACCTCACATGCACAATATCATTTTTAACTAATAGATTTTGATGAGGATTAGCAGATAGCAACTCCAAAATTACAAAAATACAATATATATGGATGAGTTTCTGTGATTTCTCATTAACTACTGAAACTACAGTTCCTGGTCTACCAGAAGGACCACCTGTATTCATGTAGAGGCATGTCAAACAACGGTAGGAAAATAAATAGTAAACAAAATAAAAACTAATGTTATTTGTTTTCTATCATAAAGAGAGACTTTGGAATTTCAGATGTTTCGTAAAAGAATATATTACTTTTCCTACATTATGGTATAAAAGAACTGTGGATCTCTGAAGAGTATTTCTTCCTACACAAAGGAAAAGCCCCTCTCCAGGGTTAAATTAGTAATTAACATTCAGTGAGTTGAATGATTGATCTTCTGAAAGAAAGTATTGTAGGTCGTACTTAGTCACGCTGCTTATCGTGGCAATGAACCAGGGAATTTGTGACTTAGCCTGTCCCAGAGGGATGGATCAAAATCAGAAGTGGAGGAACCACTGACTCACAAATCTTACTTCCTTGGGGAACAAATAATGAGAAACAGGTAACAACAATCGCAACCAGCAGGCAAATACTAAGAAAAAGAAGCAGGACCTTCTAGTTCCAACACAACTAGATCCCAAAGGGTTAGCTTGTTCATCTGTCTTCAAATTTCAAAATAGTCATTTCTGCAACTGCAAAATCACTTTGAAATGCAGTATGTATAAAAATTCACATGAAATAATCAGAAAATAATAAGCATAATCATGATGAAAATAAAAGAGGAAAGTGGCATCACTATCAATTTACAGAGTGAATATAAACCAGTTTAGTTAATAATCGGTTTCCTTAGGTAATCTTTCTGAACCTATTCCTTCTCTAATTAGAAGATGAACAAGAAAAAAACAGATGACAGCTGAATTGTAATCATCAACTCTGAGTGATGTAATAAGCTTTTTCTTTCTCACATGGTAATGTCTATCCTTCCTCACCCTAAAAAACACTCTTCTTTTTAAACTTTTTGAAGCACTTTAATCAGCAGCCAAAGAAAGATATTGTTCAGATTACCTAAGATGTAAAGTTGGCATTTTTCCACATGACATGTATTCACTACATGATCAATTAAGGAGCCAACAGTGATGTTAAAACACACTGAATAGAATTAAATGTTCTACATGGAGATATAATATCCTCTTAATATTCACAGTTAAGACTATTAAGACTGTGCTGTATACTCCATTGCCTACTTTCTCTTTTGTGATTGTTCAAAGGAAGGGAGAAAATAAGAATATAGAGCAGAGGGTAAGTGCAAAGACAAATAATTTTGAGAGGCTCTGAGTTCCAAAGATAATCCTCATTCAAGGTCATGAATAATAATGAAAGAAAGGTAAAATGATAGCTTCAATTGAAGTACTTTCTAATGATAACACACTAAAATCTGTGAGTGCAACTTAAGCCTCACATTATACCAATTAACAAGATAATGACAAAAGAAATTCCACTATTAAAAAAAATCACCATATTTATCACATAGAAAAGTGAAGGTTTTGATGAACATAGTGCATTATTTTCTTTAAAATATACTTCCTACATTTATGTTTACTAGTATAAATATATGTGTCAGGTAAAGCTTTACAGCTTATCTTGTTATTATCATTTGCCAAACTGAAACAATTAAAATATAACTGCTATGATATTTATTATCTTCCTTTTATCCCAGAAAGGATATAAGAGCAGGGGATCATCAGAAGCCTGAGAATTCAACATGCTCATCCCCAGATAGCACTGACTTTCATATGCTCTCAAATTACTTCAGACCCCACACTCCCTGTTCTACTATGCATTATTATTTTTAAACAATCAAGTGCACAAAATTGAGTTAATCACACTCTATATTTCACTGTACTTTATCAGCCTTTTGAATGCCTTTTTTTCTACTCTCATTCAGTATTTTTTCCATTCATCCACCATCTTTATCTCTCTTCAACTCGTGTACAAATATTATTATATACTAAATGTAATATTAATAAAATATTAATTTATTATATATTAAAATACAGGCTTTTCCAGTCTGTCATCTCTATATTTATTTAGATACCCATGTATCCTTAAAAATAAGTATAGTGTTGCTTTCTAGGTGTCTGCATTTAATCTCCTTGAAAGATATTCTTTTATAAATCTCATATTTTGGGTTGGGGATGGGCATAGCTCAGTGGTAGAGGACATGCTTAGCATGCACGAAGTCCTGGGTTCAATCCCCAGTACTTCCATTAAAAAATAATAATAATAGAAAAAAATTTTAAAATCTCATATTGTTTCTTTTTTTTCCCTTGCCATGATATTTTAAGATCCATCTAGCTATATATTAATCTAGAACATTCTGATTACTGCATATAACTTTATTATGTGTCTATCTCTCACTTTACTTCTCATTCCTCTCCTGATGGACATTTCAGCTTCCCCCATTCTTATTACCATAACCAGTGCTGTAAAAAATATTCTTAGGGACAAGTGCAAGAGACTAGGATGTAACTGCTACATCCTATAGAGAGTATAAGAAGAGTTAATGTACCAAGTACTTGCAGGTTGCCCTCTGGAATGGTTGCACCAGTTTACCTTCTCTTAAGCCTTATAGGAGATTTCCTATTTCCCAACATCCACACCTCTACTTGAAATTATCAGACTTTCTAATTGATGTTTTAATTTGCATTTCTCTGATTACTTGTAAAGGTAAATTACTCTTCATTTGCTTTTTAGCCATTTGGGTTTCCCTATTTGTTTTTTTTCTGTCTCAACAGCAGAATGGAAACTTCACAAGTCCTGTTATTTAGTGCATCTTCTTTTCTTTTTCCTGATTAGTTTGATCAGAAACTTGCCTAATCAATTTTTTAAAAGAAAAACCAGCATTGGGTTTTTATAGCAATATCTAGCACACAGATGTTCAATATATAGTGAATGAGTGAGGAATAAATGAATAAGTGACAAAGGAATGTCTTTTGCTATGTAACAAACAACTGAACAACTCAATGACATAAGAACAAACGTTTATTTCTCACTCATGAGTGTGCAGACTGGTCTGCGGGAAGTTGTGGGCTCTGCTGAGGTCTACTGGGCTTGGCAACAGCCTGCAGTTTGGTTTAGGTCTGCAATGAAAGGAAACCATCCTTAAGGGTTTTTTGTTTTTGTTTTTGTTTTCAACTTTAACAGGTTTCATGTTTTAAAATTCCTTTAAAAATAGGAAAGAAAATGGGACATGATATTTATAATCCAGTAAGCTTAATGAAAACCCATGCAAGCTGACTTGTCAGGAAAATGTCTTGATTAAGATTATATGATTACTCTCTCTTCTTTATTATAAGTTAATATCCCCTATTTATTTTTTCTGATTTGCATTGTAAAGAAGATAAGGCTCTCCAATATGCCAAATCATTTTACTACAGACACTGTCTTCATCTCTTAGGAGTATAACATCTACCAAAGGTTAGTTTTAAAAAAATAAGTGTATTTTAGAAAATTGTGTGACATAATCAAACATGAAGACATGTTGCTACTCTGCCAGTATACATGACCATACCAGGTGTTAAAATTCTGAACAATCTGGTATCTGTTGGTAAATGGAAGCTACCCTGATCCCTTCCCCCGTGCCTCTCCAAGGCCCCCGCATGACCCAGTTTGCCTCAGATGTACTTGCAATCTCCAGGTGAAGGGCACAGCAGGAGCCTCCCAGAATCTGCTCCAGCCCTTTGACTGATGTCTGCTCTGATTGGTCAGTGCCCATGCTGTATTAGATGTCATATATTTTAAACATTATCTCTGATTATAGGAAATAGTGCATATTCACATGTACAATTTGTAAATAAATTCATGGAAGGTTTTTATGGCCTTTGTTCCTCCAACAAATACCCATATACAAATGACATGTGTCCCACCTGTGTATACTCTATGAAATCTCTGGGGTAATAGAAGCGGTCCAGTCTAGCCACCCCCTGAAGCCATCTGTATTAACGGCTCCAGCAGCTTCTGATCCAAGCATAATGCAAAGCGTTGCTTCTTCCACACCTTCTGCATCTCCTAGTTACCTCTTGGATTCATTGCTTTGCTTGCTCAAACACTTCCTCCCACCCTGTTTTCAAATAGAATCTTTGTGTGTCAGCCTTCTGAGGCATTGTGCACCTTACAGTAACTTATTTTGGCCTTACATATAATGAATTAGATTAAAACTGTTAGCTTGAAATTTCTCCTGTTTCAACACTTTCTCTGTGCTCTTTCCATCTAGATACTAATATCATTCTTTACTTTTGCAAAATTGTGTCACTGTGTCTTAGCGTCTCTCTTTTCTCTGTTTTTTAGTATCACTTTGTCCCTTCCTAATTTCTCTGGGAATGTTCATTGACCTGATCTTACAGTTCACTAATCTGTTTTTCAAGTGTATTTAGTCTGAAAAAGTATCCACAAAACAGTAGTAAAGTGTTTCTGATACAATACTTACTACATAATTTTGTCTGGTAGATTTTTCATGTTTAGTATCTCCAGTTGGTCCTTCATAATTGATTTTTCTGATTCATGTTTCCAATTTCCTCCTTTAGATCACTAAGGTTATTACTTATGCTTTTTAAAAATTCTTATTTGGTCTGGTCCATTCATTTGGCATCCTCTAAAGATTTCTGTTTACTTTCTTTTCATAGTACTCGCATTCCTCCCACTTTGTTATTTTTTTCTTGTGTCCCCTAGGATTTAGAGTAATACCCAGATGATAGAATAACCAGATGGCATGGACACCAACTAATTTTAACAGAATATTGAACACATTGGAACAGACAGATGCCCACTGTAACTACTCGATATAGGCTCAGTGTTGAACATCAGCTTAACTTGGGACTACAAGCTACCTTTGCTAGTTATATGTACCATCATATCTTGATTAATATCTCCAGTTTGCAAAGTTCTTGTGCCAAAAATATCCTGCTCAGTGACCAAATTCTGATTTTGTGATTTTCTCTAAATTGATTGGCAACATACCTTCTAAATCTTCTACCTGCAACAATTAAACTATAATTTGGCATTTTCTTAAGAACAGTAAGATTTCTGAGGTCATAAAATGTTTAAGATATTAAGAAAAAGCATTTTCAAGAAAAGGCCTGCATTTATGAGCATTCTGATTATCATCCAGCAAGGGTTTTCACTTGCAAATTAGATGACTTCATACATCAAATTACAATCATGGACTATTGTATATAGAGTTTTTATTTATATCAAAATTTAATGAAATGGTGGTAAGATTCATTTGATGCTATAATACTTACTGTTGTCTTTTTAAATATTTGGATCTAGCACTCAAGTGTCAGAACATTTCTAGCTTTCAATTAACCTATCTTGCCACTAGGTGGAGAGTAATGACAGTTTATCGTCTCGTGGTAAACACAGGTTTTTAAGATAATTGCTTAAGTATAAAGTATGAGGTCTTGTCTTAATCTGGTAAACAATATTTCAGAGTTCAAATATTAATGTTTCTAGTTTCAAAGGTGAACTTAAAACAAGTTCTTTCCTCTCTAAATCACTAATATGAATAAAACAAGCCTTGTCCTTAATGCCTCCTCTAAATCTCCCTATGCTTATTCTGGGAATAAAAAAGAGGATCTTTAGCCCCAAGAACAGTCAAAAGTCAATCACTCTCTTAACATTTGAGACTGGATGCTGTACATGCTCCTATAGAAGAAAAAGATGTGGGAACTGTTGTCTGACAGCCCGAGGGTTCCCTGGGCATTCATCGAGCTGCATTAAATCAGAGTAGGATAGTGACTTCATCAGTGGATTCCAGCCAGTGGAATGACAGCTGAAAGCCTGGGCCTTTCAGACCTCTCTGAGCTGTAGAGCTCTTCCTCACAGAGCTGCTTTCCTTACAGGGCTCTTACTGTGAGTGGCAAGAAGTTCAGAGCCCGGACCCACGTACATGTAACCCACAAACCTCATAAAACCATACCGATAAATATTCAAACATTTACAATTCAAGTCTAGGATATGCACCTAAACTAAACTGGTTGCATCATCATCAAGTTACATAATCTTAATTTTAGTTAAGGCCTACAGGCTTAAACTAAACTTAAAATTAAACTAGTTGAATTTTGCAGAGAGTGAAAGAAGAAATTTTTCTTGGTATTTACTTGAAAGCCTAAAGAGAATTGTTTTCCAATAGAGGAACATAGTAAGGTCACTAGATCTTAAAGTTATTTAACTAGTAATAACAAAAAATAATAAAACAAATGGATGAACAAAAGAAACATTGTTTCCCATCATCTGAGATGTGTGAATGCATTACTGCATTACTGCTGGGGAAATGAATAGTCTAAAGACTTGACTGTAATTCCCCTATGGTGAGAATTAAAACGTTCAAACTTCCTAGCAAAAGAAATGCTAAGTTTTTAAATGATGTGTCGTTTTCCTTTTTAAAACTACAATAAATGCATTAATCATGATTGACAACATAGAACAAGGATGGCTAAAAAGAGTATAAACATAAATTTTCAAAAGGGCAATTTTGCAATAATTGTAAAAAACTTGAAAAGTACTTGTACCATCTGACTCAGAGATTCTACTTCTATGAATTTATTTTATTTATTTATCATAGAGAAAAATACTTAAGAACCTAAAAACCTAAAATTTAAGGAATGGTTAGGTGAATTATAATACAATGTGCTATTTCCATTCCCATCTACTTCTTTTCTTTATGTGCCTTTGAGGTTGGAAAGTAAAAACTACGTTACCCAGATGTCCTCGCTGTTAGGGTGGCGGATGGGTTTGGGTTCCACCAATCAGGGTCAAGAGATCGTGGACAGGACCCGCCACAGCGGCTGGTTTTGATGCTGCGAACCCAGGCGGAGCCTGTATTGTTGTGCCCGCCGCAGCCGCTCGGTTTGACGACTTCCTAGTGGCGGTGCTGCTTCGGGAGTGCAGGTGTGGCGGTGTGATTCTGGAGGGTGGAAGTCGGTCCCAGAAGCGCCCTAGCCCTGCCATCACAAAGAGTTTAAGCCGTCTAAACCCCGGCAATAAATCCTTCCTGCTTGAGCGACAGAACCGTGAGCAACTGAACCATAGCCAATAGCTCATCCATAAGGTGAATACGACACATCAATTTAAAAATCACATTGTCAAAGTTAATATTTAATGAAACTGGAGTATAATTTAATAATCATTTATGTCAAAAACTGTTTTCTTAAAGGACGACTGTGTCTTTAAGAGCAAATAATTGCATTCATGTGAGTAGTTCAATGTGGTTGTAGGGAAAGTTAAAAGTGATTTTTTTAAGACAGAGCATTTTAAAAGATTTCCCATCTGCCTTTCAGTTCAGCGGCAATTCTGTTGCTCTGCTCCCCAGTTTCCCTCGAAAGCATTTGTTTTTAGGTGTAATCCAGTTATCGACTAAAGTAGTCTGTCCTGTGTCATTCAAACAAGTTTGGCTCAAATCCACATAAATGGTAGAATTCCTGCATTCCTCCTGGTTTCAATTGCTCAGCTAATTCTGGGGAAAAGAGGGAAGGTGTTGGGAGGGTGACTTTGGTTTTTTTTCTGAACAATTAATCTAGTGATTTTTCTGCTTGTTCCCTTAGTTGTGTTAAATTAATTAAACAAGGAGGCCATTAGACTGAGGTGGCTATAAATACCCTGTCAGCCTATATAAGCAAACCAAAACCTAAGTCCATAAATACCAAGGTTACCAAATGAAAACCTAAGGACAACCAATATCCAAAATATATAAACTGCTCATACAACTCAACATCTCCCTCTCCCTCTCTCTCCTCTCTCTCTCTCTCTCTCTCTCTCTCTCTCTCTCTCTCTCTCTCTCTCTCTCTCTCTCTCTCTCACACACACACATGATTAAAAAATGGGCGGAAGACCTGAATGGACATTTTCCCAAAGAGGACATGTATATGACGTGAAAGTGGCCAACAGGCACATAAAAAGATGTTCAGCGTTGTTAATCAAGAGAGAAATGCAAATTAAAACCACAATGAGATATCATCTCATACCTGTCAGAATGGCTATCATCAAACAGACCACAAATAACAAATGTTGGCGAGGATGTGGAAAGGAACCTCATACACTGTTGGTGGGAATGTAAATTGGTGAAGCCACTGTGGAAAACAATATGACAATTTCTCAAAAAAACTAAAAATAGAACTACCATATGACCCAGCAATTCCACTCCTAGTATATATCCAAAAAAAAACACAGAAACACTAATTTGAAAAGATACATGCATCTCAATGTTCATAGCAGCATTACTTACAATTGCCAAGATATGGATCAACTTAAGTGTCCATCAACAGATGAATGGGTAAAGATGATGTGCTGTGTATAGATAGATAGACAGGTACATGGGAATACTGCTCAGCCATAAAAAATAACAAAATTTTGCCATTTGCAACAACATGGATGGACTTGGAAGATATTATGCTAAGTGAAATAAGTCAGACAGAGAAAGACAAATACTGTATGATACCACCTGTACGTGGAATCTAAAAAATAAAACAAACTAGTGAATATAACAAAAAGGAAACAGACTCACAGATCTAGGGAAAAAACTAGTGGTTCCTAGTGGGAAGGGGGGAGGAGCGAGATGGGGATAGGGGATTAAGAGGTACAAACAATTATGTATAACAAAATAAGCTGCAAGGATATATTATACAACACAGGGGATAGAGCCAATATTTTATAATAACTTTAAAAACTGTGAATCACTATATTTTATACCTGTAACATATATACTATTTTACATCAACTATATCTCAATTTTTTTTGATTAAAAAAAAAAAAAAACCAAGATCAACCAATCCTAAACAGCCAGTTAGGCCTTAAGCTATAGCCAGTAGATAATTTCCTTATTTTGCAGTCAGTCTTCTCTGTAAGTCTTTCCCCCAGTTCCTGTGAGTGCAGTGTTTCCAACTGCTTCCAGTTTGGCAAGGCACAGTTTGAATTGATTTTTGCTGAAATAAACTCTCAAAATGTTTAATTTGCCTCAGTTTATCTTTTAACAGAAGAGAGAAATAGCAATTTTAAGTGATTTTTTTCCTACTTCCATTTCGTAAGACTGCTAAATCATCATATTTTCACTTAAAAAGTTTTGTAAACCTGAGAACACACCTATATGTTCTGCATATGTACCTTCTGCATAAGGTGATTATGAAGTCAATGAGATAATATATGCAATTAAATTTTAGCATTTAAGAATATAAGACCCTAGGTGTATGTAAGTGGTGAAGAAATTGACCTAAACTGAACTTACATTCTTTACAATCCTGATTCTTCTTCTATATTCCTTATTTCGATTAATGACATCTTTTAGATGCTTGTCAAGAGCAGATGTTATTTCCTTCTCTGGGCTAGGTATAACTTTAGTTCTTTTATTTTTATTTTTTGGGGGGTTAGGTAACTAGGTTTATTTACTTATTTATTCATTTTTTTAATGGAGGCGCTGGAGATTGAACCCAGGACCTCGTGCATGCTAAGCAGGTGCTCTACTACTGAGTTATAACCTCACCCTTCTTGCCCCTGTTCTTTTAAATTAAGCGATGAGAAGAAAATTTCAGAGCAGCAATAATGGTAGAACACACTACCCTGGGATTTAATAAGTAAATACGTGGAAAATAAATAAAATGATTATTGCTAACATAATGATCTCAGCCTTATTTCTAAATAATAGGAATAGGCAGAAAGAAGGCAGAACACGTCTTTCTTTTGAAGCAATCATCTGTCTAGTCATGCCCCAGAAGCCCAACCACTTATTGTGGCTAAAACTGTATGTCCTGCTCCTCTTCTCTCTAGGAAATGAAGTTGTGGTAAAACTACTACCAATAACAGCAACAATAAAACTTCCATCTTTTAAGCACCTTCTTCTATGTGCCAGATGGCACACGTGCTTTACTTGACAAATCCATGCAGTAACTCTCTGAAGCAGGTATTCTGATACCCACATACCTGCAGATTAAGAGGCAGACTAGGAAGAGGTTAATTTGACCAATAGCTCCTAAGTGGCAGAGTCACAATTAGATCAGAGAGCCTGATCCAAGAGTTCCTAAAGAGAGATAAAAATTTCCAGAGGCAGGCTCATCACAAACCAAATTACAAGATGCATAGAGAAGTTGATAGAGTTATTATATTCAAATGTAAATCCAATCACTTCAGTCATTTAAGATGCCTGTTAATATGGCAGGTTCCCAGACTTAAACAAGCCCTGAATCAGATTTCTGGGTTCAATACCTGGAATCTGTATTTTCAATAAGTTTTCCTTATGAATCTTACACACACTATAGTTTGAGAAATCCCGATCTGGGGGATGAAGTTCAAACTCCTTGTTTTGGCACAAAAAACAATGTCTTGGGCAGTGCCTGTCATGCAATAGATGTATAATAAATACTTGTGGAAAAAAACCTGAGGAGGCAAGAAGGGGAGTAAGTTGAGGAAATAGATCCAGCTACTTAGGTTTTGGATAAAATTAAGGATTAATAGGGAGATAAGGAAGATAGATAAGATTACCTACAGAAATACTGCACAGATCAATTCCAATGCTGAATCCGTTTTCTGCCTTGTTTTTCTTTCTCCAAAAGGCTAAGTAGCCCTTGAAAAACAAATACAATTATTAACTAGGTGTAAATTTAACTGCTCAGCTTTTAAATGCCTTTCATTCTTTCCCTCTTTTTATTACACCTTTCTTTGCTTGCACTGGCATGTGAGCTGATTGTTCTGGTCAAATGAGCCAGTTTAGGTGGAAGCATTGATGTACAGGAGCACAGCTTGTGTCCATGTCCTAGACACACATGCACAAAGGTAGTGGCTGCACATCTGTGTTCCACTTAGCCCACAAAATGTCTAAAATGTCCCTGGAAATTTGGCCTCAAACCTGCTTTAGAAAGTCTGGCACAATTTAACCAAACTTACCCAAATAAGAAGTATCCTAATGATTTTAAGACTTCATTTTTTTAGAGTAGTTTTAGGGTCACAGCAAAATTGAGAGGAAGGTATGGAGATTTCCCATATAACCCCTGCCCCGAAGCATAGCCTTTCCCACTATCAGCATTCTCCACCAGAGTGGTACATTTCTTATAATCAGTGAAACTATACTGACACATCATAATCACCCAAAGCCCATAGTTTATGTTAAATAGACCTTTGATGTTGTATAGTCTTTGGGTTTGGACAAATGTATAATGTAATGTAACCATCATTATAGTATCACGCAGAGTAGTTTCACTGCCCTAAGAATACTCTGTGATCCCCCTTTTCATTCTTCCCCCACCTTCAACCCCCGACAACCACTCATCTTTTTACTGTCTCCGTAGTTTTCTTTTCCAGAATGTCATGTATTCAGAATCATACAGTATACAGCCTTTTTGGGTTAGCTTCTTTCACTTACTAAGATGCATTTAAGATTCCTCCATGTCTTTTCATGTTTAGTAGCTCATTTTTTTATAGTGCCGAATGATAGTCCGTTGTCTTAATGTACCACAGTTTACTTATCTATTTACCTGCTGAGGAATATCTTGGTTGCTTTAAGATTTTGGTAATTATGAATAAAGCTATTATGAACATCTATGTGCAGGTTTTCTGTGGGCATAAATTTTCAGCCCCTCTGGTTAAAAACCAAGAAGGGCAATTGCTGGATCCCAGTAAGAGTATGCTTAATTTTGTAAGAAATTGCCTTCCAGAGTGGCTGTACCATTTTGCATTGTCACCAGTGTGTAAAGATAAACTGAAGCATATTAAATATTTTAAGAGTTTATTTGAGCAAAAATGGATTCAAAGTGGAGAGTGCTAAACCGGAAGTGGTTAGGAGAACTCTGCTGACAAGAGTCAGGGGAAAGACTTATACAGAGAAAGCGTAGAAACAAAGAAAGGAAAATATTTGACTGGCTATAGCTTAAAGCTTAGTTGACTGTTTGTCCTTAGCGGTTTGATTCATAACCTTGAGGCATTTACAGGCTTAGGTTTTGGTTTGCTTACATCAGTTGCCATGGCATTAGAGCCATCTCAGTGTGATGGTCTCCTTGTTTAATTCATTTAACAAGAGGTAAGGTTACCTGCCCAAGTCCAAGGATAAAATGCAATCATGTCTCAGAAAAAAACTGCAGCCAAAAACTAGAATGCTGTAAGACAACTAAGATGTGTGTTTTCCTTTTCTGCTTTTCCCTCTGCATTTCTTATTCTTTACTGAAAGATTAATCTTATCTGCTACTCAGTCCATATTATTGTCAAAAAGTGATTAGCTTCAAATATTCACGTGTTAGTTATAGCTTCAGTCACACAAAGAAAATGATTCTCGGTCTTAATTCACTTCTAAATTCTACATTGCTCTCAGCAGCTGTGGCCAGGAGAGACTGTAACTATACAAATATGGCGACTCAGAGCTGTGTGTCTGAGGGGCAGTTAAGGGCAGTAGTATGCTGGAACTGGCTCATAATGGCTTGTAAGAGCCAACTTAGATTTTCACAAATTTTGCAACTTGGTTGTTAAACACAGGAATTATTAAAAATTAGATTATATAAAGGTATAGTTAAGTCAACTATATTAAAAATAAAGTAAAACATATCAAAACTCACCACTTCCTAATTATTTCAACTAAGTTGTAATATTATCTATGTTCTTGAGGTTATTTACATCTATTGCACCTGTATGATAAAAATACTATTTAATTGTGTGTTACCACGTACTTCTCAACTCTGTTCAGTGATGTGATATCACATTGGTAGCTTCAAATAGGTCACGATGGGAGTATTTATATTACAGAAATTGGCAAACACTACAAAGAAGGTTTTTCCTTCTGGAGAGCTGGTTGTTAAATATCTACCAGCTCACCAGCAATTAAAGGAGTCAAAATACCGTTTACTCCACTATCTACTACTTCTACTGTACTAGAAGGTAAGTTTCTTCAAACAAGCTATAACACAATTGATAACAATACAACTTTTTAATTATTTATTTTTTTAAATTGAAGTAGAGTTGATGTACAATATCATATGTTATAGGTGTACGATCTAATGATTTACAATTTTTAAAGGTTATACTCCATTTATAGTTACTATAAAATATTGCCTATTATAACATACTGCTTAATATATATAAACTATATGTATAGCTTATATATTTATAGCTTAATATTATAAAATATTGCTATATTCCCTGTGTTGTATCCTTGCAGCTTATTTTGTTATACATAATTGTTTGTACCTCTTAATCCCCTATCCCCATCTTGCCCTTCCCTCTTCCCACTGGGAACCACTAGTTTTTTCCCTAGATCTGTGAGTCTGTTTCCTTTTGTTATATATTTGCTTTATTTTTTAGATTCCACATATAAGTGATATCATACAGTATATGTCTTTCTCTGTCTGACTTATTTCAATTAGCATAATACCTTCCAAGTCCATCCATTTTGTTGCAAATGGTGACATTTCATTCTTTTTTATGGCTGAGTAGTATATATATATATATCACATCTTCTTTATCCGTTCATCTGTTGATGGATACTTAAGTTACTTCCATATCTTGGCAATTGTAAATAATGCTGCTATGAACATTGAGGTGCATGTATCTTTTCAAATTAGTATTTTTGGGTTTTGGGGGATATATACCAGGTGTAGAATTGCTGGGCCATATAGTAGTTCCGTTTTTAGTTTTTTGAGAAACCTTCTGTTGGGCTACACCCCACAGGCCTGTAAGCCCTGTACTTGCCCAGCCTCAAGACTGAAGAAAGAGCCCAGAGTCAGTGACAGAGACATCAATAGTTTAATAGATAGGGGATCTTACATGTCTGAAGCAAGGTCCTGCAGCGACACCCCACCATGTGTGGCAGATGGTGGGCACTCAAATTATATGTATCCCAATTTTGGTTCAAAAAATAGGAAGGCTATTTTAAGGATGAGTTACTGCTAAGAGATGACTGTGAGTTTGGAAAGCTAGATAGTAGTTTGGATAGCCAGGTACACAAGTAACCACAACGAGAACAGCAAGTGTCAGGGGACTATAGAGCAGGTTGGGTGATACCTTAAAAAGACAAAAATAAATAAATACATACATAGTTTTCCTTTATACAAGGTGTACATACTATGGAACATTGATTAAAATTAAATTCTATTAAAAAAAGTAGAAAGAAAAATTCACAGTTGGGAAGCATGTTGGACTCCTTGTAGGGAGCAGTAAGGTACCTAATTCACATTTTAAGCAAATGCCGTGAAAAATAAACAACTGGAAAATAATTTATGATGTAAAAGGAGCTCCAATTGTTTCAAAAGTTTTACTGACTTAATAACAATGCTAGCAAATGCCTCTTAGAAGTAGGAATTCCTTATTTCTTTCCCCTTCATCAAGCCATCATTATGGTGAGTTAGCTTTGATTCATTTTTGATCACCCGTTGTGCCACTAACAGCATTTTAGTCTTCTACTCTGACTCTATGGCTTTTTAAAATTCATGGACTCTGGTTTCTCTTTGTGTGTCTCTCCATTTCTGCCTACCTTACTATTTTTTTAAAATTGAGATATAATTGACATATAACATTGTATTAGTTTTAGGTGTACAACATAATGATTTGGTATATGTATATATTGTGAAACAATTGTCACAATAAGTTGAGTTAATATCCACCACCACACGTAGTTACAATTTTTTTTCTTGTGATAAAAACTTTTAAGCTTTACTCTCTTAGCACCTTTCAAATATCCAATACAGTAGTATTAATTATAGTCACCTTGCTGTACCTTACATCCCCATGGCTTATTCATTTTATGACTGGAATTTTGTACGTTTTGACCCCCTTCACCAATTTTGCCCACTCCCCAGCCACCCACCCACCCACCTCATATCCATGAGCTTGGTTTATTTGGTTTTGGTTTTGGGTTTGTTTGTTTCAATTAGATTCCACATATAAGTGAGATCATATGGTATTCATCTTTCTTTGTCTGACTTACTTCACTTAGCATAATGCCCTCAAGGTCCATTCATGTTGCCACAAATGGCAAGACTTCCTTCTTTTTTATATCATATTTTCTTTGTCCATTCCTCCATTGCTGGACATTGAGGTTGTTTCCGGGTTTTGGCTATTATAAATAATATTGCAATGAACATGGGGGTGCAGATATCTTTTCAAGACAGTGTTTTCGTTTCCTACAGGTAAATACCCAGAAGTGGAATTGCTGAATCATGTGGTAGTCACAATCGTATTTTCGATTTTTGAGGAATCTTCATACTGTTTTTCATAATGGCTGCATCAATTTGCATTCCCACTAAACAGTGCACAAGAGTTCCCTTTTCTCCATATCCTCTCTAACACATGCTATTTCTTGTTTCTTTGATAGTAGCCATTCTAATAGATTTGAGCTGATATATCATTGTGGTTTTGACTTGCTTTTCCCTGATGATAGTGACATTGAGCAATTTTTCACGTAACTGTTGGCTGTTTGTGTATCTTCTTTTGGAAAAATGTCTGTTCAGTTCCTCTGTCCACTTTTAATTGGAATGTTTTAATTTTTTGATGTTGACTTTTGTGTGTTTTAAATTTATTTTTAGTATTAACCCCTTATCAGAGTTATGATTCTTCCATTCCATAGGTTACCTTTGCATTTTATTGATGGTTTCCTTTGCTGTACAGAAGCTTTTATTAGTTTGACATAGTCCCATTTCTTTATTTTTGTTTTTGTTGCCAAATCCAAAAAACCATTGCTAAGACCAATGTCAAGGAGCTTACCCCTATGTTTTCTCCTAGGAGTTTTATGGCTCAGGCCTTCCATTCAAGTCTTTAATCCATTTTGAGTTGATTTTTGTGTATTGTGTAAGATAGGGGTCTAATTTATTCTTTTTGTATGTGGATATCCAGTTTTCCCAGTACCATATATTGGGGAGACTATCCTTCCTCCATTTTTTAAGGGTCACAAATATTTATTCAGAAATGGGTAAGTAACACAGAGTCTTCTCCATTCCTTAATGGCTCTTCCTCTCCTTTTGAATGAGAGACACGGAAGAGTGGAAGGTAGAGATAGACACAGGGTTGGCTTGCCACTTTCTCTTCCCTAATTCCCACAATGACATCCTGTGGAGGAGGGGAGGCAAACAGATTCCACTCCCCATTGTATTTTATGGCTATCCAGAGGACAGCATCCAGATGGCCAGGAGCTGCAGGTGGGCTTAGTAAAACTCTGGGAAAACTAGAGCAGTATGACATGGGAATAAGAAGGGAGAGGGAAAGGGAAAGCCATGAAGGCAGGCTACTTACCATCCCTACTCTAAGCAGAGTCCAAGCAGTGATCTGATTGTCCCCAGTACCTAAGAAACCAGGTCCTACTGCCTTGGGGTGCTTTCTTAGAGCAAGTAGAGAAAAGTTTAGGAGGAATGTCTTCCAGCTGCTAAAGAGAACTAAGTTGGTACCCATTCAAAAGGGAGGAAGGGAACAAACGCAGCACTCTTTAAAGGATCAGAGGGTAGAGCACCATCAGGTACATTCCTTGGACTCCTCAGACCTGGGCAACCTCTGAGCTGGTTTTAAACCCTGGGTTCTTCCTGCTTAACAGACTTAACTGTGGAAGTATGAGTTTCTAGGTTTTTCTTCTTCACTGGGCTAGCCCTAAGCAGGTCACCAGAATCTCTTAGTGCCTCAGGTTCCCTTGACCTTTCAGTCTTATGCCTTTCACAGCACTTGCTACTGATCTTGTAGAATCCTTCTTCTCAATTTGTTCCAAGTCTGCCAGCCTGGATTCCTATTACAGTCCCCCCAGACCAGCAGGAGACTAAGAATGACACTGGAGCAGCTCTGTCCTGGTTTTCGTGGACTTCCCCTGGGTTCTACAGGACTTGTCTCCAATACAGTTAGACATTGGGAGTTAGGGCTTCAACATACGAGTTTTGGGGAGACATAGTTCAGTCCAGAGTAATACCCTAAGGCAGAACGAACAAATTAAAGTTGAAGTTACTAGAACCGACATAGGATAGCTGTATAGGTACTGTTGACTGCTATGAATAGAAGTACAGAGCCAACCTCTGGTAACCCTGCATGGAGGGAGTCATGAAACTAAGTAATTCAACTCTTACTATCTTCCTACTCTCAGATCTTCTGTGTGTGCCTTCCCTTGTCTGCACTCAGCCAAAACCAAGGAAAGGAACCAACTGAGCAGTCTCCATAGGTCAGCTTTTTAAAGTACAGAGCAGGGTAGAGTGTAAGAAAAATGGGTCAGGGCAGCCAGAGAGACCCAGCACACCCCTGTACCAAGATGCTACCAAGAAAAGAGAAGAAGAGGAAAGAAAAACCCTGAAAGACTAAGCATTTACTCAAAAGAAACTTACCTCTTCAATAAAATAAAGATGACAGTAATGTCTCATGGGGTTATTAGATGGATTAAGTGAAGTAAAACACAGGCAGCATTCAGAGCAGACTTGGCAGTGCTCAGTAAATGTCATCTATCAATGTTGTTAAAAAGTAAGCAGAGCAACTTCGAAATTCCAGAATTCTTTAACTATCCCAGGAGTAGATAATTATTTTTTAAGCTGAGCAGAATTCTTTTCTTTTTTTGGAAGTACTTATATTTTGAAAATCTGTTTCCTATTAAAAGACTTAAACCAATAGAATTCCTATTAAAGAATGCATGCAAGGCTGCCTTCTGTGGTACATGTAAAAGCTAAATGAAAACTTGACGTTGACATCTTAGTGCAGAAGAAAATGTTCAGGTACCTGGTTTCAAATCAAAAGATTATTACACTTCCAAATTTTAAAATACCCTGCAATATCTAGATATTTAGATTTTTATTGATTTTTTTCAATTGAAAATATAACTGCTGTTATAACGTTTGTTGAATCTAACTCACAAGTTGGTTGTGAAGTTTAAATGAGATAGTATATGTGGAAAGGAAGTTCTAAGTAAACGTGCTAGTCAAGGTTAGTTATTTTAAGAGTACATAATATACTAAATTGTTCAGGCAGGAGTTCAGTGCTACATCAAGGCCTCTGCTGTGTTACACTCAAGAGTTCAGCAATGTTTACTGTGGCATATTTAATGTAACTTTTCCTTATGTTTGGGAAGTTCTGGAAGAGCTTCAGGCAAGTCTGATACCAAAAAGGACCCAGTCTTGCTAGGAGCCAAATGTGAACTGAGTCAGATGCCAGAAGGTGGTGCAGAATACAAATTTAAATATTTTTTTCAAATACATATTTTCATACTTTTTTTTTTTTAATGGGAGTTCTGGGGATTGAATCCAGGACCTCGTGCATGCTAAGCATGTGCTCTACCCTGAGCTGTATCTTCCTCCATATTTAAATATTTTTTAGTGATTCCCATCAAGGTATCTTTAAGTCTTTTTAAATCTATTTCAAGTGACTTCAGGAAATTCCCTTCTCTAGGGGTTTCCGCAGACCTTCTATTTCAGTCCTCTGTTCTCCTTAGGATTTCAAGTCCTGTGGCCTCTTTTTCTTGGTCAGCCCAGAAAGACCCTTGAAAGGCCTACGTCCTTCACAGATGTTTTCCAAAGTGGAGCAGCTACAGTATGAACAATTCCTCTCCTCTTTTTTAACTTTATTTTTTCCCCAGTTCTGATTGACAAATGAACATTGTACATATTTAAGGTGTACATTACATGTGTAAATTGTGACATGATTACCACAATCAAGGTAATATACACATCTGTCACTTCACATAGTTATAGTTACCATTTTTGTGTGTGTGTGTGGTGAGAACACTTACAATCTGCCCTCTAAGCAAATCTCAAGCAAGTAAACAGTACAACACTATTAACTAGTCACTGTGCTTTCATTAGATCCTAGAACTTAATCATAGTATAACTGAAAGTTTGTAGCTCTCCTAATACTGTATTCTATTATGCTAAACCTATTAGTGTGTTATTTTATAAAAACACCTAATCCTTACTAGGCATGGGTGAAGACGGAGAAGGATACAGTCAGGAACAGCAAATCAGGTCCTGCCACATTCTTACACATTAGCTTACGGAGGCACCCAGGCAGAAACAAGAAGAGAGGCTGGAATGTGCAGGCAAGCTAAGCTTTATGCATCTGGAGGTCCAGATAAGTATTTCAATAAAGGATACAGAGTCCGGTCCCAGGCTGTCCTCTCACCTACACACACTTGGTTTAGGAATAGGAAATTTTCTTAAATCTGCATCAAGCTCTTCAGAATGAGCAGAAACAAGGCCCCCTAGTGGAGAAAGCCCAGAGACAAAGACTATAGGAGGGTCAGTTTCTTTTCTGCTGTGACCAACTATTTTAAACACAATTACCTGATGCAATGATGAGCACTAGAAATTTGCCTAAAATTCATGCGTAATTTTAAAAAATGAAATTTTTAAAAGATGTTGAAGAGAATAAGGTAACCCTCATGTACTCACTAATGTCATTGCTTTGCCATGTCTTTCAGGTCTTTCTTGTCTTAAATAAACAAAGCATATCTGATGAAAGTTTAGTCCTTGTACCCCTTCTCAGTTCTATTCCTTCCTCCCTTCCCAGAAATCAACACTGTTTGGAAGATTACTTCTGGACTATAATACAATTTTATATTTTCCATACATTATTTCTGCATCTATAAAAGAATACATAGTTTTTTTTTTTAACATTTAAATAATAGTATCATGGCACTCTGAGAGCTCCTGTTTTACCTAACATTATGTTTTTGAAATCTAACCATGTTTATACATGTAGCTCTTATTTTTGATGTTGTATTATATAACTGTATATGAATATAACACACATTACCTATACATTTAATGCTGTATTGCATGCCTAGGTATGATTGTGTCTTTATTCATATAGTTGTCTTACTTTAAAAAGTACCACACTATCTTGATTACTATAGCTTTATGATATATTTTTCATAAAGTTTAATTTATTCATTTTATTATTTTTCTAAGTAATTTTTTTTGCAAGGGGAAAGGTAATTAGGTTTACTTATTTATTTACTTTCTAAGTGGAGGTACTGCAGATTGAACCCAGGACCTTGTGCATGTTAGGCATGCACTCTACCACTGAGCTATGCCTTCCCCTGCCATAAGTCGTCTTGAAATCAGGTAGTGCTAGACCTCCAAAATTTTTCTTGTTTTCCAAAATTGTTTTGACTATTCTAGGTCCTTTTCATTCCCTACAAACTTAAATTCACCCTGCCAACTTCTATAGGAAAACCCACTGAGATTTTGAATAGGATTGCTTTGAATCTATAGCTCAATTTAGGGAGAAATGACATCAATCAGTATTGAGTCTTTCAATGCATAATGAGTATGTCTTCATTTATTTAGGTCTTCTTTAATTTCCCTCAACACTGTTTTATAGTTTTCGGTATTCCTAAGTGTTTTATGTTTTTAATGCTATTGTAAACATTTTAAAATTTCATTTTCTGATCGTTTGTTGCTATATTTAGAAATACAATTAATTTTTACATATGGCATTGTGTATTACTTATCTAGTGCTGGGTAACAACACAGCCCCCAAATTTAGTGGCTTAAAAACAACTTTTATTATGTCTTGCCATCTTTGGTTCAGGAATTTCAGAATCACTTAGCTGGGCAGTTCTGGCTTAGGAAATTGCAATCAGATTAGGGCTTCAGTCATATAAAAGCTGATCACTTTGAACTTGTGTACACTGGATGTTTACATTTTATAGGAGTAGATATATGGAAAGTCCAATTTTTTTGTTATTGTTGTTGTTGTTTTTAATGGAGGTACTGGGGATTGAACACAGGACCTCACGCATGCTAAGCATGCACTTTACCACTGAGCTATACCCCCACCCACAGTTATACCCTCACCCCCAGCTATACCTCACCCCTACCCCCCCAATTTTCTTAATCCTCTCTAATATGCAAGACTCCAAAACTTCCACATTTTTTTCCCCTGTGGATCTTGCTGGGCCTTGGTTTTGGTCTCTGTTTGAGTAGATCATGATCAGACTTTACTTTAGGCTAAAGTCCCTATCTATATGTGGTGTGGTCTTTCTGCTGTCTCAGCTGGATTGCTGGAGGATTATGAAGTACAACTGAGATCTCCCTCAGAGGGGCTAGATCTCCAAAGTTCCCTACCACAGCTCTTTCCCTAGCTTTGCTTATCTCTAGTATCTCTGTTCTGATGTCAACTCAATAGTAACTGAAATCTGGTAATCAGTCCTTTTATGTTCTTCTCTCCACATGCATAGCTCGGGGCACTTTTTATTGCTAACTAAATTCAATTCAATTCACAATTCATTACCATCAAAAAGGAACTTTCCTCTGTATAAGCTGTATTACATTTTTTAAATAACATTTTGATGACCCCTGAGGTCTAAAGAGTTTTTGGTTCTATGTTTTTAGTTTACCCACCTTCGTTCAAGAAATCGTACACATCCATAGCTAACGCAAAAATCCATGGAGAGCCATTTGGTGCTATATTTTCTGCTTAAGTTTACCAACAATAAAACAATCCATCCTCCCTCAACTACAGAAATAATAAATATAACAGAAGTCCAGCTTATCGAACATTTAACTGCCTTTTTCTAACCTTTTTAAACATTACAGTAACTCTTTGAAAATGATTTCTAAGTTTTCATTCATAAAGACACGAAAGATTAGAAGTTAAGTTCTCTAAGATCTCATGCTAGTGAACGGCAGAGCCAGAATTTGTACCAGCTCATTATGACTGCAAAGCCTGTGCTTTTAATAATTACACAATAGTTTACTTGAATAGATTGATGTTCAACAAATCCAGAGATCAATTCTTTTTAACTCCATAACTTTTCTTTTCTATTAACATGCCTAAAACGAAAACTGCATTTTTAAAACAGCTGTACCCTTGTTTTCACATAACTTTATTTTAAAAGCAAATAGTTAAATATAGAATTCTAATTATATTAAAGATTATTTTTAGTTACTTTTTAGTTCTGATAGGATAAATATGGATTAGGGAAAGTGGCATTCTTATATCACCTTAATTTTCTTGGCTGGTTTTTCTTGCTCTGCTTTTCTTTAAAATTATTAAAGAAAATCTCAAATATTAAAAAAAAAAGTAGAGAGGAGAGTACATTTTTCCACAAATGCATCACCCATCTTCAGCTCATGAGTGGACTTATTTCATATATAATGCCACCCAAAGCCCCCTGTCCTGTCAGTTTATTTGGAAACAAGTCCCAGATACCATTATCATTTCATCTGCAAATATTTTAGCATGTATCATGAAATTATAAAAATTCTTTTTTAAACATAACTTATTAGACTAAAATTATTAACAGCAATTCCTTCAAAATCATCATTTACTCACTATTGTAAGTTTGCTGGGGGGGGGTGTGTGAGATGTGTTTTCATGTATTCAAGTCAGCATTTAAATAAGGTCCACAGTATTAGTTTCATAGGACTGCTATGACAAGGTACCAGAAACCGGGTGGCTTAAAACAACAGAAACTTATTGTCTCACAGTTCTGGAGGATAGAAGTCTAAAATCAAAGTGTCAGTAGAGCCACGTTCCTTCTGAAGCCCATTGGAGAGAATCTTTATTTGCCTCTCTGAGCTTCTGGGTTTTGCCTGTAATCCTTGAGTCCCTTGGCTGCATCGTTCCAACCTCTCCTTCCATTTGTCACGTGGCCAAACATTCCTTGTGTTCTGTTTCTGTATCTCTTCTCTCTTATAAGGACACTAGTCATATTGGATTAAGGACCCACACTATTCCACTCTAACCTTATTTTAATAAGTTACATATGAAACAAGCCTAAAACTAAATAAGGTTGCATTCTGAGGTACTTCAGGTTAGGTCTTCAACATAATATTTTGAGGAACATTTCAACCCATAACATCCACATCCTGCAATTGGCTTATATTTTTTATATTTCTTACAATTTTATTTTAACATATAGATTACTTACTCCTCTGTTTTTCTTTCCTCCTTCCCTGCAATTTATTTTTGAAGACACCTGCTTGTTTGTCCTGTAGAGTTTTCTACTGTCTGGATTTTGCTAATGATATTTGTGTGGGATTGCTTAACACAGTCACCTGTGTTTTGCCTGTGCTCTAAAGCACAATTTCTCAGCCTAAGCACTATTGGCATTTGGGTCAGATAGTTATTTGTTATGTTTAGGGGAGGAGGGGTGCTCTTCTGTGCCCTATAGGATGTTTAACACCATCCTTGGCCTCCACCCACTACATTCTAGTAGCACAATTTGTTGCAGTAGCTAAAAATTTCTCCAAACTTTCCCTGGGGGCAGAGTCACCTTTGGTTGAGAACTACTGACAAGTCTTGATGAGATCCAGGTTTCATGGTCTTGGCAACGTTACTTCATAGATAGCATTATGTACTTCCCTCAGGAGGCACATAACATCTGACTGTTATATAAATTAGCAGCCATTAATAACCATTGTCTTGGTTTGTTTATTTCATTAATGGTTATAAAATGATGGTGTCCTACTTCTATCATTACTTTGCTCTGGCCACGTATTAGCTGGAATACTTCCCTAGAAACTTCCCTTCATCAACTACTTGCTTGGTAATACTGAGATAGAGTTCTAATTGGAAGGACAGGATAAATGATGATTTCTCTTTACCAGTTTTCAAAATAATGAACTGGTTCCCTAGTGTCATTCAAGAGGGACTGATGAATTTTTTGAACTATTATAAATTCATGGATTTAAACATATTGCATATGTTTCAATTCAATGCAATTTTATCTTTACAGATGTTCAAAATGTTTCATATCTTGATAGGACCCTAGCATTCTTTGATTACTACTTTTTAATATGACAAAATGTTCCAGATTCATATTGCATATTCCCTTTATTGATATTCTCTAAGACTCTGGACTGAGTCTTCTTAATTCCTCACTCCGCATAAACTTTCTGGGGCAACAGAATCTATCTTTTTTTTTCAATCCACATGCTCAATAGATATATACTTCAGTCAGTAATATTGGTCAAAGGTAAGGCAATTGAGAGGGATGATGCAGGAAAGGTCTTATTGGAAAGTGCATGCCCTGATTAAAGGCATTTAAGCTTCAGTAAAAGCACGCAAACACTGCTGGTTCCAGGAAAGTCTTAGGTCAGCGGACACCAGTTTGCAATTTGTGCTGTATGATCTGGCCCTGGCCTGATTTAATATTAAATGTTGTGAAAAATGTTTCAGAGACTCTAGATATTGTTATCATCCTCTGAGAAGTGCTGGTCACCTTGAACTTGTATTGGCTTGTTTTTATATTTTATAGCTGTGGATCTGTGGATCTATTCCAACCCTCCAGTGGATTCAACCTTGAAATTCTGTCCCTCTGCAGATCATGTGCTGTTTTTGTCTTAGCCTGGGTCTTGATTAGGCCCTTACTTGTATGATGTGGCCTTTCCCTCAAACATTATCTCAGTCACTTGCTTTCTCACTCATTATCTGGGTGGCTCATTGGTGTTCTCATTAGATCCTTGACCACACCAAGGCCTCTTTCTCCCTCAGAGCCTTTGTATGGGCTGTTCTTTGCCTGGAAGACTCTTATCTCCTGTTACTGGTTATCAGTCCACCTGATGTATTCCCTCCTCAGAGAGGACTTTACTAGTTTTTTTTTAATATAAAAAGCCTCCACCCATCTCCGCCTTGCCACATTAGCCTCTTGTTTCTTTCACAGGATTCATCATGACTTTTAATTTGTTCCCTTATGCTTTGTCTCTCTCACTAGAACATAATCCTCAGCTTCTTCTTACATAACCATTGAATATCAACCTGAATTGAACCATGGGCAGCTTTGTCACCTAGGATTTTTTTTTCACATGAAAACCATTCTTCTGCCCACCACCCTTGCCCTTTTTCCTTTTACTGAGGCTGAGAGGCTTTTAAATCTCAACTAGGCTTTATTTCCCCTTCTCCAGAAAGCTTTCGTTTACTCTATTCTTTACCCCCCACCAGTCTGAGTGGCCTGCCCCCAAGGGTTCCAGTAACATTCTGAGCTTACTACATAAAGCAGTATTAGGAAGTGGGTGATGGCTGAATCCAAATTACCTGGACTTCAGTCATGTTACTAACTACTACTCCTAACTTTGGGCACTTCAATTTCATAATCCTTCACTTTCCTTTCATGTAAAATAGAGCTAATAATATACTAATCTAATCGCGTTTTTGAAAGATGAAATCAGATCGTGTAGGTCAAGTGCTCAGAACAGTACCCACCACACAGTAAGAACACACAAATTTTTAGGTATTGTTTTTACACAGTAATATCCTGTTTACTTTTCTCTTCCCTATACTATATATTTAAAATTCCTTAAAGGCAGAAATACTGTCCTATTTAATCTTGATTCCTAAGCCTCTGATACATAGCTTGGTTTTATATTTACTGAATTGATTTCCTTCTCTTTTCTCCCTTGAAGCCCTCCAGATGGCTCCAAACAAATCTCTATTCATGTTTTCCCACTGCTTAAAATCTTCCAGTTCCCTTCAGTTTGGTCTCAATATGTTAAAAGGGCTATCAAGGACCAAGACTCTGTAGACTGTCTTTCTCTAAATTTGCCATTAGCTTGTTTTTATATAATAGTGTTACCTCTTTTTTTTTTTTCTTCAAATTTTGTTTCCCTTGTAATCTCAGTTATGAAGCAGTGAAGCAAAATTACATTTTCATTCCTTTGGACAGTTTACTTCATGCAAGTTTTCTTTGCAGATTTTACCATATTATGTAATTTTTGGTCACTTCTGTAGTTTTAATTTCTCACTAGTCCCAGGACCTCGATAAATGTTTAACAAACTTGTTATACAAAGCTATTATTAAAATATCATTCCTTTCCCCAATTAAAATCAATACTAGTAGGCTTTTGTGAAGTCAGCTGGTTGCATCCTGCGCTGAAGCAAATAAGAACTTACATCTGGTACCCAGAGTATAAAGTGATGGCTGCAAAAGGACCGGCCCATATTTGTCCTAAATAAGACTCCGATTTCCAGAACTGAATTAGGCGTCCCGCGGAGCGACAGGAAGCATCTTTGCCTGGAGGATGGAAGGTCCATTAATGGTCGTTTCAGGTGAGAAAACTGACACCTAGGAGTACGCAGTGCAGCAAGTTGCCCACAAAGTAACTTGGCCGACTTAATCACTAGAAGTAAAACTCATTCAAGGGACTTCCGGGCTGCGGCGGGGGGGGGGGGGCCGACGTGCTGACGTTACGTTCCCTTGCCCGCCCCACTTCCCCGCCCCTCTCCGCACTGTGACGTTCCCAGGGAGAAACGAGGCGTAAACAGCGCAGGGCATTTCGGGAGCGGGATTGTTTCACGCAGGAAGCAGGCTCCATTTTAGCACCGCCCGCCGTCGCCATCTGTTTCCCTTCCCTCCCCTTTGCCCCCTCCCGTCCCCAAGCCCCAACGGGAAGGCTGGGCCTAGGCTGCGGGAGGCTGGAGTGAAAGGAGGGAAGGGGAAAAGGGAGAAAGGGAAGAAGCAGGGAGAAAGGGTGACTGGTAGACACTCAGGTGCGAAGCGCGCAGCCCAGCGGACGGACTGACGGACGCGCCTGTGCTTCTGCTGCCGCGGCTGTGGCGCCCTCGCGGGTCGCGTCTAAGCGGCGGCGGCCACAGCGGCGGAAACAAGAGGGGAGCAATGGCGGCCGACAGCCGAGAGGAGAAAGGTTAGTGCGGAGAAGGGTGACGGGCGCAGGCGGGGCTCGGGAGTGGGTAGATGGAGCTGTGGTTGTCGTTGTGGGTTGGGGGTTGGGGGTTGGGAAGGTTAATCTGCCCCGCGCGGAGCCGGTCTCCCCGCTGAGACCCTTGGATTCATTGGAAAAGAACAGGCCTACCCTTTCGTCTTCGATCTTCATGTCCTAACACTTCATCTAGTCTTGTTCTTTTTTTTTTTTTTTTTCTTTTCTAATCGTAATTCCCTTCTTCACTTAACGTTAGCTGTCCTGGGCGCGGCTGAAGGAAGGCCTGTTCTGAGTTGCAAGGCCCTTAGGGTTTAGTTCCTGGTAGTAGTATGCGGATGTACTGCGTATTTTCAGAACATCCTTTTCTATTAGGCTAAATTTCGAAAACCCTTAATGCCAAGTTTAAAGCTAGTAAGCAACATATTTAAGAAGTGGTATATAGGTGGATTATTAATGTCGAGAAATGTTTATAATTAAGTTTTGGCTATTCCTGTCAAATAGGCAGAGTGGCAAGAATGGCCTGTTTTTTTCCCTAAATACTTATTTTGGAAAACATGATGTTTGAAAACGTGATTGTGTGACTGAGGCCAGGCAAAAACAAACAAACAAACAAACAAACCCCGCCACTGTTCTGATAGAAACACGTTGTGCATAGCTCCTAGAGGGTACAGCGAGGAACAAATGGATGTAATTTATGGAGAATTGGAGGGATACAGTTACATTGAAATATCGGAAGAACTGATGTTGCCAGAATGGAATGCCGTATCTTTTGAAATACTGACCTTCCGGCCCCTGGAAATACTAACGTAGATCCTGAATCAATACATGTCTGTAGTAGAGTGGTCTAGATTGGATGCTGCGTTAAGATTTTTTCCAACCCTAAGATTATTATGATGGTTTTGAAAAGGTTATGGTTGATAAAAAATATGACTAGCTGCTTTCCTGTATTTCACGGATCTACCCTTTTGTGTGGCTAATTAATTTGGGGTGGGGATTTGTTAAATGGGCTGTAGAGTTAAATGATATTAGACTTGTGATGTGTGATTTTTCTTAAGAGAAAGAAGAGACTTCATGAATCAGTGAACTGGATAGGGACAAGTTTGGGAAATGGAGTGGGTGGGAATATGTTTAAGGTACTACTCCAGTCTTAAACTCAATAATTAAATTATGGCAGTTTAATTTTCTTTCCTTAAATTAATTCTAAAAATCCAACCCCCCCACCCCCACTTTTGAGAAATCCAGAAGGAATGTGAACATAAAATTGCATGGGGTTAGTGAATAAAAGAAACTGCTTTTAATTAGGAGTAAAGTAGTATTAAATAGATGGTTTTAATCAATAAGAATTAATCCAGTCAGCATTTGTGCTTGTGTAATCTGTGAGCTGTGTGTATTGAGAGTGGGGTGGTGGTTGTGGGTGAGATGAACTAGATACAAAATGAGTAAAACTTAATACTTCTTAAGAATTAATTGTCCATTCAGATGAACATAAGTTGTAAATAAAGTGATACAGTAGACACATTAAAGTATGTGGAGGAAGAAAAGTAGGTAGTGTTTTAAAAATTTTGTTTAAGAAATGGATTTAATGATGAAAATGTAGTTCAGAACTTAAACTTTGTGACTATTATTGGAAAGTAGTAAATGCCCCCTATTAGCAATACTTAAGTTAAATTGTCCAGCTTTTGAAAGACCTCACATTTGTGTAGTTTTTTTAAAAACTTAATTTCCATAGTTCAGCTTCTTTATTTCAAAATTTATGATATAAATACTTACCTTAATTGTCTCTAGTTTATTGGGAAAGCTAGCAAATACAAACCTACTGAAATGACTTATTTAATATTGGAATGGGAAGATTTCTAGAATAACCCACTTTGTAAATAAAGAAACTGAGGCCTAGGGTGTCTTATTTCATCTCTGTCAATCAGCCAGAATTATAATCAGAATTAAAATTAATACTTGATTTCTCATGTTGAACAAAGAAAAGTGGAAAGCTAAGTACTTATTATCATCAGTTACCTTATATGAAACATTAGGAAATTAAAAAAGTAAACCCTGTAAGGATCTTAGACATGTTAACAAACCTTTGATCCCTTCTTAAAAGATTCTGTAAATGGTGTAAGATCTTGATAAGAAATGAGTTTAAGTTGCAGAAGTTTGCTATTAATCACAGAATAGTTAAAAGACTTTTGGTCATAAAATGCTTGGATTGTTGGGCTTTGTACATTAGCTGTGTAATAAGCAGACATTACCTTCTATAAATGCTCCTATAATACCCATACCTAGAAGCTGAAGCCTATAGCTGGAGAAATTGCCAGCTCCCTCTGATTCCTGTGGTGATTATTTGTCCAAAAAATGGATTTGGAATTGTTGGAATGTTGGTGGTGTTAGCTAAAATTAAATGCCATTTTTCTATATGGGGAAATAACACATCTTTTCTATTATGAACACCTTGTATACATTTTACTTCTTAAGCTCTTACAAAGTTCTCTCTGAAGAACAGCTATACAAGTTTAATATACCTAAAACATGGATAACAAGGTACCACTTTCAAAAGTAACGTGTTTTGTACATTATCAGACTGGAAGCTCCATGAGGGCCAGGATTTTACCAGGTTCGTGGTATACAGTAATTGTCTCAGTGCCTTGAATAAATGATTTAGAAGGTTGTAAATCATTAGCTCAAGGTCAGACTTCTTTAATAACTGACTAGTTATGTGATATTTGTTATTGATGTCCAAAGGTAAGAGTTTCTCAGTTTAAATTGTATATGTACGCACTCACAGGTGCATATAAATATGTACACACAATTATATACACATACACACACACATATTTACATACTGTAGCTGCCAATGTATGGTAAGTCCTTAGGGTTAGATTGACTTATACTTTAGTTAGGGCTTTATAAAGCATGGAGTATATATTTGATATTCCAGTATATTTGTTTTACCCATAATAGAAGTAAGACAAAAGATTTTAAATGCTCTCCTTAGACTTCACTTGTACGCTTTTTGGAAGACCTAAATTTGTATGGGGTGGGAAATCCAAGTCTCTGCACTTCATATAAAGGAATGACAGTTTTGAATGACAAAAAGTAACTGAAAGACTGGTCTAACGTAAAGCACAACAGAAGGGGAGGTTCCAGGAAATCTTGCTCCATTGCCAAACCCCACTGAAACTGTATTAAGTGAATTAAAATTAAAAGTATAATGTACTTTGGTGCCTTGTGTTGGAAAACAAAATGCATTGTATATTTAACTGCCCAGTGTTTTTTTTTTTTTTTTTTTCCTTTAAATATTTCAGATCTTAGTCTGATGCTGGATCCTGGAATAAATTGTACTTTGTGTCTCCTGACACTGAAGCTTCCAGGGTCAAGAAAATGAACTGTGTCTCAGATAAAGGTTAATTTTCTACGCTGATAATCCCTGGAGTTAAATAAGGTTTGTGGCCTTTCTGGGCCAAGAATTTCAACAGTAAGATGTAATTCTGGTATAGTAAAGAGAGCACTGAATTTGGAATCAGAGCTGTGAGATTTTAGTCAAGTTATTTTAATTCTTTGGGCTTCATTTTGGAATACTTGTTCCATACATAACCTTCTAAAGGTTAAACTGCTTTGAAAGCTAGTTAGGTTTTAAAGTTCCCATGTTTATCTTGTCAAGACCAAAATCTCCCAATCAAGCAAAAAGACACGCCCTGTTAATTCTAACACAGTTTTGAAAAGGTTCTAAAAACAGTGACTTATTTCCTTGTTTTGCTTCCTATACGTGTGAATCTGTACCTTTATCCTAAAATTCAGTTTGCTAATTATAGTTTGTGACAATAACTAAGATTGTGTTCCTTTGCACCAGTAATGATGATCAAGTCCATAGAAGCACATCATATATTGTGAAAGCGAAATATTCACAGATGATTGCATTTCCATAGAGGAGTCAAGCTAGCAGCAGTCTGCTTTGTTTTGTTTTTAATTAAGGCAGCATTTGGAAGTCAGAAAATTCCAAATTAAAATCTGAATTTGGGAATCCTCTTGAAAATTTGTAAGATCTGACATCATGGTGCTTACATTCTGTCAAGGCAGTTAATCTACTGGAGTTAAGTAGGCTTGTCTCTTTTAGGGTTCCTACTCTTTTACAAAGTATTGTATATATACTAAAACTGTAGTTTGGTGTCCCTGTGCCTCAGTGTCTTGAACCTTAAGTTTATTTGCATTTATTTAATATCAGTGTTGTTTAAGAGTTGTAGGTTTATATGCGTTCTAGGGTCAGGCAGATAAAGTACTCATTTAATACAGTATGTAAATTGTGAGTATTAGGTTATAAGGAATAAAAGAGTAAACATGGTCTGTGTTCAGGCAGTATTAGTAAATACTTTGATTTATGGGGCATAAACCCAGATTGTCTCATGCACAACCTTGACATAAGTTACCTTCACGGTGTCTTAGCAGGAGACTGTCAGGACTGCTCCAGCTCATTTCTAGATGAGAGTCTGGGCCACTAATGATGAAACTGTCTTTTTTAGAAAATATAGGGTCTGGATTTTTATATTAAATCCCTGGAGTTTTCAAAAACAAAGCATCCAAGAACTAGATTCATCTACAGGTTGTTAGTATATAATTTTGTATGGATTTGAATTTTAGCTTTAAGTGGAAATGCTGTTTATTTTGTTTCATTTGAGTTAATTTGCACTGATGTAAAAAAACTCATTTGTCGTGGTGTCTAAAATACAATTTTTAGGGTTTTAAAATGCTTTTTTAAAAAGACTATGTAGTTCTTTATATAGACTTCTCAAAAAATATGAAGTGCTTTAACTCAGAAATAACTGCTTTTGAGTCATTTTTATACTATATAAATTGTGTTCATAGAATTCTTCTTAACTGGTGTTTGCTAACCTTTGTTCATTTTATTACCAGTATTCTTAAGGTGCTGCTGTCAAACAACTGTGAAGTATTTAAATATATCTACATCATTATACAGAATAATAATGTTACATTTCAGGGTAACGAAAATGATTTAAAACATTAAAGTAGCTTAAAGTCACTGTAGAGAACCAATGGGTGTTACTTTAATTATTAGAGATAATTATTTCTTTCCGAAAAGGTTATGCCAGTTATGTTTAGTCTTTAATAATAGTAGCTTTGAGACTACCAAAATAATCTTCCCTTTCTTTATAACTAATTGATTTGAAATTGAAAAAGTGAATTAAAATATATACAGAGTGTACTTTTTCTAGCCAATGAAAGAAGTGGAAGCAGCTTTTTAGCTTTATAACGCAATACTATGAGCTCTTTTTAAACCAAATTTTGATGTTTAAAAACACTCCATACATTTATTATTAAAATCATTAAGGTTAAACCAAAACTAAGCAGACGGTGGTAGTTTTGAAAATGTCTGCCAAGTTATTTGACTTTTCTCCCAATAATAGGTGAAGTCCATCCATGGCTCCTCTCTTTGAACCTTAGTAGACTTTTGTGATTGTCTCTGAATAAAATACTATGGCAGTGTTGTTGAGCTTCTGCCTGGCCCTTTCTTTTTTGAACTGTACATCTTTAGAGCCCTAAACCATGTAAGAGGTCAGCCTACCCTGAAGCTGCCTTGGTGGAGAGGCAAGTGACCCTGGAAAGGAATGCCCTTGGAGCCCCAGGTTTTTTGAGTCTTCCCAGCCAAGGCTCCAGCCAGACTTGTGAATAAGCAAGCCTTCAGATGATTCTAGCTGGCCCTCACTGCAGCCACATGAGAGACCCTAGTTAAGCCTCAGAACCATAAGCAGTAATAATAACTCATTGTATTGTTTTAGGTCATCGTCAAGTTTTGGAGTAACATATAATATTTACATCAATAGATAATCAGAACATTTATATATTTGTCTTACTAAGAGGATTTTGTTTTATGTTCTGGACCAGTTTTTGTGTGTCATATACCCTAGTCATTAGCAAGGTTTGTGGCAGACAGCGTTCATTAGAATCTGATAGTGACTGGAAAGGCTTATCAGAGGATTTAGAAAACTACCTCCTTTCCCCCCTTCCCCAAACACTGATCTTTTTGTTTTAAATGCCTTTTCCCAGAGGTGAAGAAACTGAAGCTCAGACTGAGACTTTCCCAAGGATACCTGGCTCTTAAATGATGAGCTGGATTTTCTTACTTACAAATACAAACCTCTTTCTCCTGTGTATTATATTTCGGCAAATACATGAGTGGTTTCAGTGGTGGAGGAAAGTAACTTAAAGTATGATATTTTATATCACAGGTTGGCAAATTGTAGATAATATTTTAGGCTTTGTGGGCCACATAAGGTCTTTGTAATATATTTTTTTGTTCTTTTTTTAAAAATACAACCTTAAAAATGCTGAAACCATTCTTATCTTGTCAGTCAAAAATAGGCCATGGGCTGGATTTGTCCTGCAGGTCTTAGCTTGCCAGTGTTGAGATAAAACTACAGTTAGGTTATTGATGTCATGGACTGTAATATGGATAAAAATGTGTAGACCATTAAGTGAGGATGCTATTGTTCATCTTAAAGTAAATTTAAGATGCTATGATATTAATACAGAGCTTTCTGGTGCACTAATTTGAAATTACTAGTGTACTAACTTGAAATTAATCAAGATTTTTCAGTGATACTCTGCAGTTTGGTTGTTCTCTTATACTTTGTTTAAAGGTGCTTTTAATGTTCCTCATCTAATTCAACCCTGAGTTTACAAAGCCTGAACTGTAGACAAGTGAATTTGCTCAACTCGAACTTCTGAGCTTGTATTTCTTTATCCGCAAAGTATTAGATCTAAAACATACTTTATATATGTCATGTATGACATGTGAGAGTGATAAAATGTTAGAAAACTAAGAATTGGTTAATATTTTAAAAATTTGTAGATGCTTTCTAAAACTGCAGCCAGTCTTTGAATTTGATACAATTATTTGTTAAAGCTTTTTAAGACAATAATACCCTTTTTGTAGGGAAATCATGATTTAGACATGCCTGAAATTTAAATGGAGTTAATTAACCTGCACAGTTCTTTCATTCTATAATAGATTTAGCACATATTAAAGTGTATAATTTCATGTGAATGTTCAAGCTTTTGGGTGGATATTTCTAATTAAGAACTAGTGATTTCATGAAAAGATTTTTATAGCACTATTTACTTAGTTGCCTGTTTTCCTGTGATAGTTTTAGTATTTTTCTTTTGGTTCTACAAATACATTTGATTTTTCAAAATCTGTTGGGCCCCCTTTTTACTGGCTAGAAAGCTTTGACCCAAGAATCATTAAGTATTTGAAAAACTTGGATTTTTAAAAATCAAATTACATGTTTTTGAATTTTTATTTACAATCTATCCTTTAAAAATTGTTTGCTACAATTCAGATCTTGAGGGAATTTCTTCCATAAAAACATGAACGCAGAGGATGAGAGAAGCCTTTTTGTTTGACATATCTTGATTTTCAGTAACATTTAAAAAAATAAATGAACACAAATGAAAACAGTCCGTATAGTATACGTTCATTTTAGAAAAATAGTGTAGATAAGCGTTCTTAACCACCCAAAGATACCAGTTACTATGCTATTCCAGGCATGTGTAATTTTCACGTGTTCTTCTTAAACAGCAACTGTGACTATAAGTACAGAGGAATATGTGCATTGTTACCTTTTCTGTATCCGTGTAATCTTGCTTTCCTCCTTATCAATGCCTACATTAACTTTTTTAGTTCTCTTCAGTCACTGATTTCTATCCCTCTTTGGAGAAATTTGAATCCCCTGTAACCTGTTTATAGACCTCAGGTTAACAGCCCTTGCTGTACTTTGAGTGGGCTTTGCCTTTTGGCTGAAGTCATAAATATAATTGTCCTATCTCAACAATTTTTATAATTTTATAACCCTCTTTGCATCACCTTAAATTTGCAGAGGTTTTTTTTTTATACCGAAATATTTAGTGTTCAAAGCATTTACCATTAGCTTTAGTGCCTTATTTTTTTAAAAAAATCAGTTTAAAGTAGTAAATAAATATTTGCATGTATTTCTAAGACTTATTTTGTCCTGTTGGATGAGGGTGGGGATGGGGATAGGGTGATAAAACTTGAATTCTAAGTTTTCATGATTACTGAATATCAGTTATTGTCAGTAGTTCCCTTGTCTGAACAAGTTGCATTTAATATAGTCCATACCAGCAGCCTCAAATGTTTTTGGTTGTGTAGCACATCAATAATTTTCTTTTAACTTGCTTTGACATTATTTCAGACAAACAGGATAGCTATAAGATTAGTACAAAGAATTCTTTTGCTTTTCAACCACATTCCACAAATGTTAACATTTTACCACATTTATCTTTCTCTCTAACTCATTCTCTTTCGCTTTTTCTATTTCTCTCTCTCTTTCTCTGTATATATGTGTGGATGTATGCATGCAGACACATTTTTTTTCCTGAATGCTTTTGTCGGTTGCAGGCATGATGCTTCTTTGCCCCCAAATCCTTAAATGTTTCCTAAAAAGTAGGATTCTCTTTTACTTAACTATATAGTACTATCAAAATTAGAAAATTAACATTGATAACTTGTAATCTACAGACCTTATTTAGATTTTACTAGTTTTTCCAGTTAATGTCTTAGATCATATACAGTAAGTATTCAGTTATTGTATCTTTTAGTCTTCTTTAATCTGAAGTATTTCCTTAGTGTTTGTATTTCATGTCATTGATTTTTTTGGATGCCCCTTAATTTGGGTTTGTTTAATATTTGTTTCCTCATGTGTAGGTTCAGATTTTGCGTATTTCATAGGAATCTATTACAGAATTGTTCTATTCATAGTGCATCATACCAGAGGGTCCAGGATGTTGATTTGACCACTACTGGTGATATGAACTTTCATTAGTTGGTTAAGCTGGAGTCTACCAAGTTTCTCCACTGTAAATTGGTAATCAATAAGTATTTTGCTGGAAGTACACAATCTTTGATAAATGTATGTTTATTTAAAAGTTATACTATGCACATGTATTTTTATGCTAGTTTATTGTGCATATTTTAAAACAGCTATAAAAGTTAGAAATTAAAGGGTGAGATACACATACAGAAGTTCTTACATCCCAGTATATCTTTTTGTATCCTATGGGGTATATACTCCTCCTGGCTTTGTGAATCAGAGCTCTATCACATCCTTTATCTTGTATGGTTTTACAGGAATTATTCTTGTGTCTTGAAATAAAAGCTCCTTGATGGTTATGTCCTTATACTTCTTTAGCCTCAACATAGTAAGTACTCAGAAATAAATGTTTAATGATAATGATTTTTCCCTATTTTTAATTTTGTTTTCAGATGGAGAACTTAATGTTCTAGATGATATTTTGACTGAAGTACCAGAACAGGATGATGAACTGTATAATCCAGAGAGTGAACAAGATAAAAATGAGAAAAAGGGTATGAAAGATTTCTATTATTTTTTTTTAAAATGCCAGTATAAATAGAGATTTAATTTCTTAAGAAAGAGTCTTCACTTTTGCACTTGTTCCTTAAGACTCTTAACACCAAAAGCACAATCATAACAAGCAGTGGGACCCAATTCCACATGAATAAGAGTAATATGTTTTTTTCAAACATTTGCATGGGGTTTATTCCAGTATTTGAAAGCTGTTTTTCTTTATGATTAACTTTGGAGTAAACGTATTTGAGAAGACATGAAAGAGAAGAGGCTTTTTTCTCTCTGATATATTTACCTGTTAATCTTGGGTGAAATAAATCAAATACTCAGACTCTTTTTTTTTTCTTTGTATTTTTAAGGATCAAAAAGAAAAAGTGATCGAATGGAATCCTCTGACACAAAGAGACAGAAGCCTTCTGTTCATTCAAGACAATTAATTTCTAAGCCCCTGAGCTCATCAGTTAGCAATAACAAAAGAATGGTTAGTACAAAGGGAAAGTCAGTTACAGAGTATAAAAATGAAGAATATCAAAGAGCTGAAAGAAACAAGCGTCTGGAAGCTGATCGGAAGATTCGTTTGTCAAGCAGTGCCTCTAGAGAACCTTATAAGAGTCAACCTGAAAAAACTTGTCTGCGGAAAAGGGATCCTGAAAGGAGGATCAAATCCCCTACGCCAGATGGTTCTGAGGTAGTAAATATTATTGCAAATATAAAACAGAAAGCAATTCTTTTTGAGGCTAGAACTATTTATTCACTCTGACCTTGTCTGTTACATGACTCCTGATTCCCTTTTTCTTTAAACATCAGAGAATTGGGCTTGAAGTGGATAGACGTGCAAGCAGATCCAGCCAGTCTTCTAAGGAAGAGGTGAACTCTGAAGAATATGGCTCCGACCATGAGACTGGCAGCAGTGGTTCTTCTGATGAGCAAGGCAACAACACTGAGAATGAGGAGGAAGGGGTGGAAGATGTGGAGGAAGATGAAGAGGTAGAAGAAGATGCAGAGGAAGATGAAGAGGTGGATGAAGATGGAGAGGAAGAGGAGGAAGAAGAAGAGGAGGAGGAGGAGGAAGAGGAGGAAGAGGAAGAAGAGGAAGAGGAAGAAGAGTATGAACAGGATGAGAGAGACCAGAAGGAAGAGGGAAATGATTATGACACTCGAAGTGAGGCTAGTGACTCTGATTCTGAATCTGTTTCCTTCACGGATGGATCTGTCAGATCTGGTTCAGGCACAGATGGATCAGGTACTAGTTTTTATCTGTAAAGTTTTGTCTTTTTTTTTTTTTTTAATTGACATGATTAGCTTTATTCTTAAACCTGTTTAAGTTAAATTATAAAATTTTTGAGGTGCTGGGGGATGTTAATAAGACTGGGATGTTAATAAGACTGCCTAGTGATTTTTTGGTATAGCATGCTTTTATGTATTATACATGCATTTGAGTAAGATTTACATATCTTAGTAAAGGTATTTCCTGGCTACAAATTGATTAATTGTAAATGTACACTAGTCTGTTTCTCTATAAGGAGATGTATGTGAGGTTTTAATGTTATAAATTCTTAGATTTCTGTACTAAACAACAGCTTATTTAAACACTACAGTACTTGAAGTATATTCACGTGGAACCTGTCTGCTAGATATTTACAGTATTTTCACGTTAAGTGCTTCTACATTTCTATCATGTGGCAACAAATCAAAACAACTTAACTTTCTTTTTCTTTTGGGAGCACAACAGACTTTTCTTTCAGTTCTATACCTGTGGGTTGACTGACTGGGGCAGGATTACCAAAAGGCTGGGTATAAAGGTACAAGATGGAAAATAAGAGTAAAATTCTTGTGAAGAGATGGGGTAAGAGCCATCTTGAGTAATTCCTTCAGTACTACATGCCCTCCCACTGTATCTGACCCTTGGGACTTGAATGTAGAAGTGGGAGGTAGTGGCAGTCACTAGCCTGAGGGGACCCTCTTTTGGGGGAAAGTTCAGAGGGTAGAGCAAGGAGAGATCAGGGTACTTAAAGACCCCTGGCCACTATGTGGTGATGACACTCTCATGGCTGTCTTATGTGAAGATACAGCTTGGTCTGCTTTATAGGCAAGATGTACTAAACATTAGAAAAATCCTATTTAGATATATATGATAGTTACAATTTTATTATTATAGAATGTTGTTATCTTAGTAATACATTGTTAGTAAATCATATTCTTGATAATAGTGTAAATGATAGAGCAAATGGCCAAGTATTTTCTAATTGGCAGCTGAAGTGCTTCCACCCTTGTACTCACTAGAGTTCTAGGTTTGGGAGTTTAGATGGGTTTTTGAAGGAGGTTAGAGTTAAACTGAATGGATGAGTAGTTGCATTTGATATTTTAAAAAAAAACTTGTGGAAAACTTTTATTTTACTCTGATTCTGTCATACGTTTTGCAAACTGATGGGATATACATTTTATAATTTATGATAATGGAGAGAGAACAAAAATTGCATTGGCAATATGAATGAATGTTCATTTATGTGGAGAATGTGAAACACCTGTAAGAGTTTATTTTAGGAGTCTTCTTTTTGATGTCCACGTTAGGAACAATATTTCTTAGAATTTATGTATATCTTGTTTTAAGTCAAATAAGGTAGAATTATATGAATAGGACCTGAAATAATCTGTATTTTTAATAAGTTCCTAGATGCTGATATTTCACAAGGTACTGATTAATACTTTATATATCTGTGGATAAAATATTTCAGATTGAATGATAGGCAATAGTTTTACAAACCTTGATACTAAAACTGTTAGATTTGTTGTTTTAAAAGACATACCTAGAAGTCTTACTTTCCTTATTAAAGGGAAATATATGGCTTTTCCTTTGAAGAGCTCTTATGTGGAACATGTTTTAGAGACTGTATTCAGTATGCAGGACATTTTAATTTTTATCGTGGAGTAGTTTCTCTTTATAATAATGTGCGAAAGAAAAATGGGGTGGATTTGGAATGCTTTGATTAGGAAATGTCCATTTTTAAATACAAGGGATCACAGTTTAGTTTCTTTGTCATGAATTTCCTACATTCTAGTTTATTCTACCTTATTTTTTCTCAGAATTTCAGTACCGTCCTTACAAAAGTGATTTAGTAAAGGTTGTTAAAAGTTTGTTAGGTGACTTTCATTGTTTTTTTGACCTGAGAATAATTGTTGGGAGAGGGAAGAGCAGTGATTTATACAAAAAAAGTTATATAAAAAAGATGAAAAAATCCTTGGAGATTTTTTCATGATAATGCTGTATTTAACATTATATAAAAATAGTTGGGCAAGATCTTAACTTCTGCTTCTATCATTTTTCCTGTTCGATCTTAGTGAGACATCCTTTTAGTACTTAGAAACATAACATATTATTTTTAAATAGCAACAAGAAATGTATTATCCTTTGTGATCAATTTATAAAGTTCATATTCCTAAATATTCATAGAGGAAAAATAAAAAAATGCTAGAATTTTTGGAAGAAATAATTAAAAATTTTTAAAAGTTTTATTTTTCTCATTTCTTTCATGTACATGTTATATTCATTGATTGAATGAATTCAGTTCCTACTGTATGCCAGGCGCTATGTAGGAATGTGTAGTCAGTGAACAAAACAGACATGGATGAGAAAGAAATTTGGGATTTGACAAAACCTGTTTCTCATCTGTTTGGGTGAAGTTCTCAGTCATTTTAAACTACTTCAGTGTATTCTCTTGAAGTCTTATAGTTTGCCCTGAGGGAAAAGATTTTAAAACTTGAAAGTCAGGTATCATTATTCAAAGCCAACAAGCCTGAAAATAAATGGTTTTCCCTACAGCTAGTTATTTGAATATTGTTATGTCCCCAAGGTTGCTAGCTTTAAATGGGCTTGGCTTTACAATTGTGCCGATATGTGTTGCTTAGCCCTTCTTTTCTGCCCTAAGTTAGGAAAATCAGTATTATTTACAAGCTTTTAATACTGTGTATTTGGAGAAGCAATTAATAATACATTACAAAGGGAAGGATACTTAAACTAAAATAAAAGGAACTTATCTCCTTGGAGTTTTCCATCTTTAAACTAGTTTAGACATAGGATCCCCCTAGAATAGTAGTAAAATTTTTTTGTTTTCTCTTAATAAGACTAGAGCTCGTGGCTTGTACTTTCAAGTTAGAAACTAGATTCTGTCACCTAAGAACTGTGGAACCCTTGCCAATTTGGCTAACCTCCCCACTAAGTTGAAGTTTCCTTTTCTGTAAATGAAAATAATGGTATTATGTATCTCATGAGTTTGATTCAAGGATTAAGGGAGATAATTTATTTAAAGCTTTTAAAATAGTACTGTGTATGAAAGATCATTGATTATTCTTTTTCAACATTCACTTATTTTTATAAAAATAAGTATATGCATTTTCTCTTATCATATTCCTCCTTCTAGCTGAAAAGTAAAGGTGCTTATAGTGGTATAATTAAAATACCAATAAACAGAGACAGGAGAGCCTAATTCCTGTTTAGGCCCTTGTTTATGTGCTTATAAAATTCCAAATTAAGCCTGAAATGGTTCTTATGTGATGGGTAATGCAAACTTTTTCTATTTACTGAAGATTCCCAGCTTTTTTTTAAGATATCTATAGACTATCATTGATTTTAGAGATAAATTTTAAACTGAATTTGAAAACAAACAATAATTGAGAAAGGAAGTGGTTAAGAAGAATGGAATTGAAGGTACAAAAACAGTGAACAACCAGAAGGGAATTACTAGTTTACTGTAGTGTAATTTTTTTCTTTTTTTAAACAGTTGAAAGGCTTGGGTTCTGGGGTTTATCAGACATCTAAGGGAGAATCACAGTTGGAATTGTGATGAAGAATGATAGTATACATCTTAAAAAGAGGACTTAAAACAGTGGTACCTGGTGCATAGAAGGGAGCACAGTAAATTTAATTAAAAGAAAAGTTGCGTTTGCTTTGCAGAATTTTTTTCCCCTTTTGAAAAACTTTATTCAAGACCACCTTTAGGTATAGGACAAGTACTTAATTATGGCCATGCGTTTTTGTTTGGTTAAAATTGGAGGGAGAAATAACAAAATGTCCTTAGTTTTTGAACAGTGTCTTCTGATTGGAAAACCTGAAAAAATTTAAGTGTGAGAGATTAGTAATGACTAATACTTAGGGCTTATGCAAAATCCAGACACATAATAAAAACATTCTTATTGGATTACCTGTACCTGTATTGTAATGTTTTAAAAAATCTTGTTTGAATTCATTTTTAGATGAGAAAAAGAAGGAAAGGAAGAGAGCTAGAGGCATATCTCCTATTGTTTTTGATAGGAGTGGAAGCTCTGCATCGGAGTCATATGCAGGTATTCTCAGTTTACTTTTACTTGTGACCATATCTGACCAATTCTGATGTAATCTGCTGTAAAAAGTGTGTGGAGGCTGTAGTTTAGTGTGAACTTGTTGATGTTCATTAGTATTGATTTCTGGCATGTTCAGTGTAATAATTCTAGAGGAAACTAAGCTTTTTCTTATTATTTTAATCCTGTTCTGTTATTGCTTAAGTGGAATTTCACTTTTTTTTTTCTTGGAAGATGATGATTCAGTGACTAGTTTTCTGAGTGAGAAACTGTTCAAATATTTTTTTAAAAATCCAAACAACCCAAAAAGCAAAACACTCGTACACATTGAGAAGTATTTGTGTGTGTGGGTGCGCCAGAAAGAATAATTTGTCTTGAATGAGAACTTTATGTGACAAGACTTAGAAATTTTGTCTTATTTCTATATTAAAGCTCAATCTGAACAAATGTACTTTGGCTAAATACAGGTTCAGAAAAGAAGCATGAGAAATTATCATCTTCCGTTCGTGCTGTCCGAAAAGGTATCATTTAAATTTGAAATTGTTTTCATTGCATGCTGCGTAAAGTCATTATTTTGCCTTATTGGTTCTCCATTAATAGTTGGTTTTAATGTAGTAATGTTCTGATATATTACATTAAGGGAAGAAAAATTAACGATGTAGTCTTACATAGAACTCCATGTTCACTTCTTACTGCTTATCTTTTAGAATAATAGCAAACATTTTAGGATATCGTTAACAGTTTTTGGACACAGTGATGGTATATATATTTTTAATAGCATAGTGGTCTGTTAGCAGTTTTTAAATGATTAATCTGATAAAAGAAATCTATAAAATTTATAGCCATTTTTGTATTTAAATTTGAATCTGATATATCAGAGCATCACTATATTAGGTTTACTTTCATGCAAAATGCTAATGTGTCCTCTTAGCTTTGCTTTATTATGTGTTGTGGCTTAGCTTTCTAGGTTGAATGGGTGATTATGAATTTTGAAAGTTCAGCTGGGTTGTAGAGGGATAATTTCAGTTAGTACAGTTTACATCCCTCTGTTTGATAATGGCCTCTGGTTAATCAATTTGGATTTCTTTTTTTCAGATCAAACCAGTAAACTCAAATATGTCCTACAGGATGCAAGATTTTTCCTCATAAAGAGTAACAACCATGAGAATGTGTCCCTTGCCAAAGCTAAGGTATTAGCATCAGTTCTGTTGAAACTATCCTAATCTTGAAATTTTTAAATGTGAGCTGGATTTGAGTGTCACTTGAGTGCATGAGATACTGTAATTTTTGTGAAAGCTTTAAAGATCCATAGCCCAGTTGCCATAATCCATAGCCCAGTCTGCTTTTGGAGGCAACATAGTAGTAATTTAAGTTTTTAAATCTTTTAAAAGTTTAGGAGTAAATGTATTCAGTATTTGAAGAATGGATATAATTATACATTGTACTGCAAAAGATGTGTTTCTTTCAATTTTTGAGTTTTTGTATTCGGTTGCTAATTTATTATACTAATACTTTTTAAAGTTTCTTTAGTTAGCCAGTTTTTGTTTTATATTGATGCTGTTCTATGCCTTGAGATTTTTCTTGAAAAAAAATCATTCTTTAACAGAGAGTTTCTTTTACTTTTAAAAGTAAGGTCACTATTTTTTGTTTAATAGTTTCTAATGACTCTGAGAAAGTTAAAACTAAAGTTAAATATTTTTTAACCATATTTTTGTCACTTAATAATCCTATATTTCTAACTTAAGTTGAGGATTACCCATTAAATTTTACAGATGGAAGGAATAATACATCAGATAACTCTCTAGTGGAAGTTTATTCTGTTCTTTAACTAGTAGATTTAGGCAGAAGTAATTAATCACTTAGTGTGAATGAGATCTAGTTTGTATCAATGGGCTAAACTGAATTAGAGCTTCTGGCTTCTTTTACCGTTCTATCTCTTAATCTTTAATGAACAAAGAATTGAATGCTCTGGAAATTAATAATTATGTTCCAACTCTACATAAAACACAGGCCTCTTCAAACTATTGATACGTGAAAATTTGAACTTAAATAGGAAAAAAGAAATGCTAGTAACTTGACAGAAATCCTTCACTTATGGATTTACTAATATAATGATAATTATTTCGTTAGGCATAGTTTTTTAAGAAGAAAAATGTACACATTGTGATTCACCTTCAAACAACATGCTTTTACCACAGTAAATGGTTCTGATATTAAAATAATTGTAGGTGATTGTTTTTATTACATGAAATTCTACGCCATATGATTTGCTCACCCCCCTGCCCAGTGTGGTTTACTAGTTGTTTTAGTGATTTGGTTAAGGTTGGTAATTTTCTCCATATTTTTTCTGAGTTTTTAATAGGTTATTCCATTATTTTGACAGCTGGTAATTCATTATAATTTACTTAAATTTAATGTACCACAGTATTGGTAGCTTTGATCTTCTGCAAATATAATTGGAAACGTAAATGATCTGCACTGATTTCGGTCTGTGATGTTTGCATATAGGGTGTGTGGTCTACACTGCCAGTAAATGAGAAGAAATTAAATCTTGCATTCAGATCTGCAAGGAGTGTTATCTTAATATTTTCTGTGAGAGAGAGTGGAAAATTTCAAGGTAAGAATAAAAATAAGTTGGATTTTAAAAACATTAATTATATTTGCATCTATATATTATGTTGTGATTTATTCCCTTAGGCTTTGCAAGACTTTCTTCAGAGTCACATCATGGAGGATCTCCTATACATTGGGTGCTTCCAGCAGGAATGAGTGCTAAAATGCTGGGAGGTGTGTTCAAAATTGACTGGATTTGCAGGTAAGTTATACATTTCAGTGTGTAAAGTTGTCCTTGTTTTGAATGGACTGCTAGTTGAGAATAATGTTAAAACTTCACAGTTACATGTTTTAACTTACTATTCTGATTATTCTCTCTTTTTGTTTGGTCTCATTCCTAGGGTGATTGGGACCTGTAAAATTTATTTAACAATCTAAAAAATAACATTAATATGCTTTGCTTGTCTTGTTCACCACCTTTATAATCTATATAGGATGCAAAGGGCAAAGGTTTATGTAGTCAAGAGTTTTATGTATTTAAGTTGTCCTCAGTATTAGTAATTCAGCAGTAAATTTGTTACGACAATTGCTTGGAATGTTATTTGGCATATATATATATATATGTTCAGTGATTTAACATATCGTATTACTGTGGAGTGGGAAAACAATCACTCTTTGATTTGGCTAATAACATTTTGGAGGTGACTAATTTAGTTGTGAACAAGTAGTGTTTTTAAAGGAAGTTAAATCATGTTAGCTGGCATTGTTATCTTTTGAAACTGGAGTATTTGATTTAAATGTTTGTTAGAAAAATAGACTTATTTCAAACACCGAGTTATTTGCCACTGTTTTTTTGTCCTTAACTGATTGATTGTACGTTGTTTTATTTTTTATTTTTTTAATAGATACTAATAGAGATTCTGGGGATTGAACCCAGGATCTTGTGCATGCTAAACATGTACTCTGTCACTGAGCTACACCCTCCCCCTGTATTATCGTTTAAAAAAAAATAATTAAAGAAGTCAATTTAGGTGATACAAACAAACTTGACACTTCAGGAAATGGACAGTCTCTTTTGGAGAACTGCAAAATAGGGCAGATGGCAGAAAGCTTTTCTATCAATAGTAAAGAAAACAAGGAAGAGACGAATAACGAAACATCTGATTGGATGGAGCCACATAGTCAATCATGTTTGGAATGAGAAAGCCCAGAGTTGGCTTGGCATTTGGGAATTGGCTGACTGGATATACTGCATTTCTGATTAAGTGGAGTGTTTGTTTATAGGGACATGAAAATTTTACAAGTTTCAGTTTGCTGATGTGACACCTGGGATAGGATTGGCTCCATCTTGGGTCTAGAAAGTTTTTTCAACAACAGAAAAAGCTAATTATTTAAGTGAACTTTGTATGACATACACAAATCTATTACCTGTAAAATTAATTTTAGTCAAATAAGAATTACCTGAAAGGGACCATATGGGTTTTTTTCTGTGTCATAAATTGGCTTACATGGATTTTTATGAGGATGGAGGAATTGGGTAAAAGGGAAAAATGCTATTCATATTCAGGAAGGTAGACTAGCACAAAGAAGAGCCAAGGAATCAGAAACCATGGTGTGGGAGATCGGGGGTGGGAGTGGGGTATGTGGGTGGGATAAGGAGACACCTTTTTAATGAACTGTATAGTAAGGAGAAGAACAAAAGACAAAGATGAATGGTAATGTGGACCAGCCTAAGGAGTTAAACCTTTACTGTGGGACAGTGAGGAACTAAGAAAATACATGGGCAGTGATACAGTGGTATTAGGTTGATAATTAACCAAAAAGCTTATGCCATAAGTGTATCACCATTATTCGTCCCATCATTACTTTCTATAGGGGAAAAATAGAAGCAGTCTGAATTCTCCCGTATAGGAAATTGGTTAAGTAAATTATGGTTTGTCACTTAAATGTAATATGCAAAAATAATTGTCCATGTAATAAACGGAAAGATAAAATAGATGAAAGAATACATAATTGTAATGTTGGAATGCATTGTTAGGGTGGTGAGACAATAGATGATATCCCCATACTCCATTGTACCCAGGGTTTATAAATACAAAATTATAGTTCTTTAGAAATTAGTTATAATTCAATTAAAATTAGATCATAATCAAAATTATAAAATTTAAAAATCTGATGGCAGTTTATAGGGAAGACAAGGTGCCAATTATTTCTTAGCAGAGATAGACACTTTTACTGATTGACTGATTGATTGGCTGGATAACTATAAATACCAAAATAGAGGTTAAGTCTATAGTTTTATGACTAGAAGCATTGTGTCACTAATAAATATTTGGAGATGATGTTTTCTTAGTAATAGAAAAATAATTACCAATTTTAGATCACTGGTTGCAAATTTTATTTTGAATGTTACTTGTTTTATTAACCTTCATTTTTTAACTATTGGTAAGGAAATTTGTTTCTTAATTTTAGAAGATAAGTTTAATTTATTCACAGATTATTGTCTTCATGTTCTTCATTGACTTACTGGCTATTATACTAACTCATTAGATATATATATATAGCAACAGAAGAGGTACAAACCTAAATAGTCCATTCTACTAACATCTTGTTCAAGATTTTGGGTAGTGACTTTTTTTTTTTAAACTGTTTTCAAGTAAGTTTTAGGTTTAGCTGGAAAGAATATTCTTAAATTTAAAAAGCTTTAATATTATTTTTGTTCAAGAGTAATTTTACAGTACTTAAGAGTTCTGAGGGGGCATGTGATACTTACTACTTTGATATTGCCTTGGGTAAATCACTTGAACTCTCAAGTTCTCTGTATGAATTAGAATTGCATTTGACTCGGAGTTAAAAGGATTAAACTTCAATAAATATAAACCCTAAGATCTTTGCTATCAGTAATACTGTTATTAGTATTTTTTCTTTTCAGATATGATAGTTATTAGACTTTCATTTAAGCACCTTGTGGATTTAATAATAACTAGCCTTAAGTTTTTAGGTGTGGTCCCTGGATCACTTGCATCAGTAGTATCTGATTGTTAAAATGCAGACTCCTGAGACCCACCTGAAACCTGTAGGCACACTGAAGTTTAAGACCAGATGGTACGTGGTAGCAGATAGGAGGGGAGGCATAAAAAGTGACTTATTTGTCACTGGGAGTTAGATCAAAATAAGGCTGTAATCTATAAAATGTCATTCGACTAGAATTAAATCTGCTGACTATTACTATATTTTATACTCACCCTTTTCATGGCCATTCCAAATAACCCATTTCTCTTCTTTCAGGATTTCTCTTTTATTTTGACTTTAATGACCAAATCACTATCCAGTACACAGAGCCTCTGTACAGTTTCATGTTCTTTTGTTAAATTTGCCCCATTTACTAAGCTTGCTAAGTTAAAGAATTACTCCCATGTTATCTAAAGTACTCACAGTAAAGATAGTCATCTGTAGGCTTCTTCATTACATGTCTGCTCAAAAGCTAACTGTTAGGATGCCTGTTCTCTAATTGTAATCACAGATGTGCAATTTCTCTTATTCTTAATCTGAGCCCTGTTTTGCCTAAGACCTCATAGTTCTCTGTGATATTCTGGCTGGGATTAACTAATTTGTCAAAACAGTAGGCAGATATCTATAGAATCTCGTTAGAACCAGTGCCACCAAAGACTCTTAACCCCAGGTGACTCAGCCGGCTTGACATATGCCTTTATTTTGGACCTAGGGTATTCTATTGCTAATATTTAAATAACAGTGATAACTCTGTGCAATAATAATTTGTAACCTTCCTGCACTTTGGTTAGTTGTAGATTATGTATTCCTTTCCTATAACTGTTTTTTAACTGGCAGTTTAGAAGAAAAATCTAAGAAAGTATTAAACGAAATACAAAGTTTTAAACTATAGATCTGCCTCTAGATATTCTAGGCTTTGGTATGGACTTGCTCTAGCTTAATGATAGTCTCTTTCTCCCAACCTCCCTGAAAAGGGGGCAGGGCAGGGAATGTTTGTGTGTGTATATGTATATTTTATGTATGTATATATGCTTTTTTAATTTATTTTAATTCTTATTTTTTTGTTGACATGTAGTCAATTTACAGCATTAATTTCAGGTGTACAGCAAAGTGATTGTTATATATATACATACCTATGTGTATATATATTCTTGAACTACTCTTGATGTGTGAGGTAAGATATGTGTTAGATGAAGAATCCAAGCCTTGTAGTAGTACCTAGTGGGCATTTCCATCACTCACGGCCCACTTCTTCCATACCTTCACATCACCACTACAGATCATGCCCCCTTGTTAACATTAATTTTAGATGTACTTCTCTTTTCCTATAAATGTCAAAATGTTTCTGAGGTTTAAAACAGTGGTATAAAATTTGAGCATGTAATACTCATCTTGAAGAAAGTTCATGTAAGGTTAGAATAAATGGTTATATAGCATTTGTTGACTGGACCAGGTTACCTGCTTGTATTTTGTCTTCTCTGTTACGTCTTTGCTCAAGTCCTTTTCATTGCTTCAGATGTAACCCTGCCTTAACCTCCCTACATATGGCTTTTCCTGAATCTCTTTTTCTTTCAGATTTATCCCATATGCCACCTTTTCCAGGATGCAATTTCTGGGTTTTTTTTCTTTCCAAAATAAATATGAACATCCACATTAAAAACAAAATTCTATACTCTATGCTACTCATTCATTTACAAAATAGTTGTGTGTGCTTGTTTATTCTTTGATAAAAGCTGTGGAAGAAAAGTTAGGAATGCAGGCTTTTCTTTATCTTATTCATCTTTGTATGTCCTTTGAAAAATTTCATTTGTATTATAGTTATAATAAATAGTTCTTTAAAGCATTTACTTAATTTGACAATGCTTGTTTTATGCACAATTAGATGATATCTTACTGAACGTTGTTAATTTCTGATTGTTTTTTGACAACTAACAAGTACTTATTACAATGTCATATTTGTGTTCAGTATTATGCTAGGTTGATAAAGAACTATAAAAATACAGGATACTTTTTTTAACTTGGAGAGACCATTTTCCCCTATTGCTCAGAGAGCTTAGAGCTAGGGTTTTTTTGTTTTTTGTTGTTTTTTTTTTTAAGGTAAATAGGTATAGTGCTATAGTATAAGTGGAGGACATAATTAATACATGCAAATATATGTATTTATAACTATAAACATTTGTATTGTCAAGAGCCATTCCATGTGTGGTGGGGAGTATTGTGTTATCAAAAGGGGAGGATGCTTGAATCTGGGAAAGCAGTCCTGAACTAAGAATAGGGAACACTTATTTTCATTTGGTGTTAACTGCCTGGTTTAAGGGTTATCTCTTTGTTGATCAGTTATTAAAAAAATACAGTTTCTTTTAGTACAGAGAAGCAAGAAATATGCTAAACATTTGATATTTCATTTCAAACTACTAAAAACAAGTATGAAGACAATAGTGATATCCTGGTTTATAAGATGAAGAAACTCAGGTTCGGAGAAGTTGAAAGAGAGTTGGGATTTAAACCCCAAACTGTCTTGGTTTCCAAGCTCATGTTCTTAAGCATATTATTTAGATCTGTTTTGTTCCATTTGTTTTTTTTAAACACTGGAGAGAATGTGGAAAGAATGCATCTCTGAAGGTGGTTCCCTTTCTGGGAAATAAGTTCTACCAGTCTTAAATTTTAGTCACATTTAAATTGTGATTAACATAGGAATTCACTGTGAAAGTACTGTAAGGCCTTTAAAGGATTCTGCAAAAGAATATAATTGATAACACTGTATTTTTAGGCGTGAACTACCCTTCACTAAGTCGGCTCATCTCACTAACCCTTGGAATGAACATAAGCCAGTAAAGATTGGACGCGATGGACAGGTTTGTTGTTTTAGTTGATTCTTTTAAAAAAACACATATTTAATCAACCCTTTTAGAGATCTTTATTGAGGGACATTTAAAAACCATTTTTGAAAGAACTTGGGAAAGATTAAGGGAAGATACTCTTATTTGGAGTTTGTGATCACTGTGATTATGACTGATTAATAAAACTTCCATTAATATTGAAAGATAGGTAGCTTTATGTGATACTTTAATTAATACAATTGAAGGAAATTTTTTTTGAAGAAAATTGACATTATTTCAAATGGTTTTTCATTATATTTATTACGGTTTTAATAGGTTCTGCATTTTGTATAATACATTTCAGAAATGCCATTTAACATCTTTGCTGAAGTTTTCTGAATAGAAGGAAGCTTTATGAAAAGATGATAAGTATATGTACTCAGATTTTCGAGTCTACAAATGAAATTAAAATAAATCCAGACCTGTGACCCTTATGTTTCTACATATATTTTTGAACCAGGTTTTCATTGCTTATAAATGAAATGTTGGTAATTGAAAATAAAACTTAATTTTAAAATCCCATAGGTTAGTCTGCCTTTGTAGTTAATGTATTTCAGTGCATTTAGCTCTTCGTAATTACGAAAGTTGTTGACACACACCAACGTAAATGTTTTTCCCCCACTGTTAAGATGGATGACTTTGTCCTGATTCTTAAGTATTCTGCACAAAGAAATACTCCTTTGTTGCAGAGGGTCATTGTCACAGAGTTTTTTGTATAGTTAACTTTGGAGATTTTACACTTTTAGTTTTTTACCTTTATATAAATACATGAAACACTTTTGAAAGGCTTTTTAAAACCTTTCACGGAAGTTTATCGGAATCTCATACAATCATCAACCTCAGGAAGGAAGCCTTCAAGTCAGTCTGTTTTTCTTGTACATGAGGAAAATACAGCAAGTCTATTGAAAGTGTCTCCTCTTTTTTTCATCTTGTAAATTACTACTTTCCTATTTTAGGAAATTGAACTTGAATGTGGAACCCAGCTTTGTCTTCTATTTCCCCCTGATGAAAGTATTGACTTGTATCAGGTCATTCATAAAATGCGTCACAAGAGAAGAATGCATTCTCAGCCCCGATCAAGAGGACGTCCATCCCGTCGAGAACCAGTCCGGGATGTGGGAAGGTTAGAAACGTTCTTTGGACTGATAATAGGCACATGTGTCAGAATAACATGATGGAGGAATTTGATTCGTCAAAAGTTTGTCCTGCGGTAAAGAAGAAAGAGAAAATCCTCAAATCAAGCTGCATGGACTAGTTTGTGGCTTCATTGAGGATTTCACATGGTCTCACCTTGGTCTCAGTCATTTTTCAAGAGGAAAATGGGGATCTTTCCTAATGCAGAAAAAATTATTTGCTAAAGCGTGATAACCAGTTTAGATGATAATCTCATTATACGATGTATACCACTGAAATGAGGTAGGCCTTTTTTGCTAAGAACAGGCTAGGAAGGAGGAAGAGGAGAAAGTCTTTATTTGCAAAAATTGTTAATATTTTGTAAAAAGCCTTTTCTTTCAGGTGTGTCTCTGGATAACCTTATCAGATATGGGACTTTTATAAAGGATCACTAATATTTTTTCAGAAGATGCCGCCTCGTTTAGAGGATAAAATATTTTAAATTATTTTGATGTTCAAGAGGAGCATTATTGGGACTATTTCAGATTTTACCACCGTGATGTGTTAACCCCATTGTCAAATATTGTCTAACATGTACCCAGTGAATTCACACATCTTGCTGAGCTTCTGAAAACCATAGGTTCTTTCCAAAGGGGATCAAGTGGCCCTGGGAGACCCGGCAACAAACCAAAAAGAAGGGCTGTTGCTGTGTCTGTTTACAACTTTTCCAGATGCTGGCAGTACCTGTGGACTTAAAAGTGTTTTTAGAGGATCGCCATGGTTATTGATCACTACTTTATGAACTAAACAGCATTTTCCAGGAAAAGGGGGTTTAACTTGTTACAGAATTGGAGAAGTTTTTGCAAAGGACTGATTTAAGCCCTTCTACCCAACACCTTCCCCTGTATAGATTTGCATACAGCTAAATCTAAAATACTCTGCTAAAGACTGTTGGATGTATGGTTGATGATGGGATGAAACCTTTGGTTAAGTTTCCTTTTGATGGAAACATCCTGTGGTAGGTACAGATAATCCAACAAGCGTCCCTATTTCTTTGAGCTTAAGAAGGACACTGTCAATTAGGTAGGAGGAACCTGGCAGAGCCCCCTTATTTTTGGCCTAGAAGGACTGAACACCAAGATGTCTCTTGAAGTTTTAAGCTAAGAGAGTTCCAGTGCAATACAGTACATACAAGTGAAGTTTACCTCAGTTTTGCAATGGACTGTAAACCATACTTATTACACCACTACACCTTCTCTCAAGCCTGCCAGGGCCTCCATATTTGTATGTGGCTTACAGCTTAAAGTCAGTAGTTGGACTACTTTATGAACTGTTACTATCATGTTTTATTCCGGTCGTAAATGCACTTCCCAAACTACAAGAAAGCGGTATGTTTATTTTTTAAACCAGTTTTTATTTTCTTAGTCTTATTTATTGTAGATGCAACTGTTTTTATTCTGTTGGGGGGCTTGGGTTTATTGCAACTTAGCAGTTTGAATTTGTGTTGCAAAAGTTAATGAAAGCAGTTGATACTCAGAGAAATAACTGGAAAACTAGTGATGTCAGGTTATTACAGAGTTTTTGATATTAAGGGTAGAAAGATATTTATTACCTTAAAAACTTGGATTTTTGTTTCTTTTGTGTAGCTCTTTATTAAAAGCTAAGTAAAATGAGGTGTATTTAATGATGTATTTACGTTAACCATTAAGATTTATGGCAGATAGTGAAGAGCAGCCCTCTGCAGAGAGTAAAGTTTGAACTTGTTGTATAAACTCTGTTAAACTCTGGCCCATTACTTGCCAGTATTATTTTTTAAGGCATTGTCTCTGGAAATAAAATTCCCTTAATTCTTAAATGTTATTAACTTTAGAAATTAGTTTTTTGAAGTATTAAGATTTTCAAAACTTACCTGTAAAGTCACTTTTAATAAGTGTCAAATTTTCTGTATGATCATGTGAAAAGTATAATTTTGTGCAAAGTAGAAGAAAAATATTAAAGAAGTCCTAATTCTTCAGACTTAGCCTAACATGACACTAATAAGTTTAAATATATAGATTTTGTAGTTAGTTATTGTGTAATGATGAGAGAGTTTTTCTCCCTCTCTTTTTACTTGAATGGAGACTCTGAGAAAGTGTTTTGATTGCTAAACTGGATATTAACATTAGTTTGAGGGCAGCTCATTTACTTTTGTTTTGATTACTAAAATATGATTTACATATTTTGAGCAGATTACTCTTTGCAAGCGTCTCATCACAGCATGAGGATTACAGAGAATATCTTGTTTCCAGCAATACATCTAAGGATTGGTATATAGTAATTAATTTGAGGAATTAAAATTTAGAAATTTTAAGATATTTGCTCACCAGAAATTAGGGTGTTATTTTAAAGGAAGTAATAAGCTATTCTTTGTACTTATTTTTGTCAGAAACTCTTGCTTGCTGTTTGTTCTCCCAGCAGTTTTTGGTTTAATTTCTAATGTGTCTAATTTGTGTAGGCGTCGACCAGAAGATTATGATATTCATAACAGCAGAAAGAAACCAAGGATTGACTATGCCCCTGAGTTTCATCAGAGACCAGGTTAATATTTTATAATCCTGATGACTTGAAATTATTAAAAATAATAACAGCAACAACAACACAAAAACTTCTGTCATGGGCCTATAGTTTTTAAAAGTGAGAAAACTTAGGATGTGACTACTTAAACCTTAGGAATTTATTAATAGTTCTTAATAATTCTTCCTCTACTTTAAATTTGTTTAATCTATTCCAGTGTGACTCATTATCATAGTCTGTTAATTACCTGAAATTGCCAGTTTATAATTATTGCACAAATGGAAACTGCGTATGTATTTTAAGATTAAATGTAGTTAGGGAAAGCAATGATCTTAACACTGTTAGGCTTTTTATTCTCTGGTACTTAGTATTTCATGTGGTATATAGCTTTAATTAGAAACTGAAATTTTTTTTTTAAATACAAGTATCTGACTTCCATGTTTATAGAGAGGAGTAGGAAGTACTTGGTTTGTAATCTAAAAGCAGCTTCTCAGTCTTTCCCTTACTAGAATCATAAAAGGCAAACTGTATTATTTAAAATTGTCAGTGATCCAATTATAAAAATTCAGCAGTTTGGAAATTGGCGTTCGTGAGCACTACAGCACTATTCCATCACAAGTGGCTTGATAAGCCTCATTCTTCTCTAAAATGGAATATTCCAGAGAGTAAAATTAATTTTACTCCCATAACTTGGCCACTCAGATTTTTTTACATTTTAATTTGCTGAGTCCTTATTAGAAGGAGATATGGGAGGGGGCGAATATTTCTCTTATCACCATGGTTCTTTCATTTAAAGTGTATATATCTTCATTTTTGCAACTTTTGTAATTTTGCTTTTCTTCCCTTAAGTTTGCATTTTTTAAAACTATCTATGATTGATTCAGAAAGGCTTCTGTATACTCAAGGTGGAAGGTAAACATTTGTTTTAAGAAAGTCCTATTACAGTGTCCTCAAGATAATTCCTCTTCCCTTACCTTTATTATGGTGCAGCATGAAGAAATTTCTGTCTAGCAAGAATTGGGGTGTGGATTTAGAAGATCCATATGAAAACCTCTCTAGCAGTTTATAATTCTGTGATATCAGTAAGTTACTTAGTTACTTCCTAAATTATCATGTAATCTGAGAAGAAAATCTGAAAATGGAATGATATGTAATAGCATCATTTAATAGCATCACTTTATTTCATGGGAGGAATTGAAATGAGTGGTAAGGAAGGTTTAATTATAATGCCATAATAAAAAGTATAAATTTGATATACTAAAATGCTTGATGTTTGAACAGGGTATTTAAAGGATCCACGATACCAGGAAGTAGACAGGTAAGTTGGGTTCACTCTTGCTTAGTTTTGAATTACATTCTTGGAACTAGTTTATGAATTACCTGAATTTAGTTTCACAAATCTTATTCCCAACAGACGATTTTCAGGAGTTCGCCGAGATGTGTTTTTAAATGGGGTAAGCATTTCATTTTTTATATTTAATGTATGTAAAATCAGGATCTGATTTATTTTGTAGTTCTGGGTTTTTTATTTACTTATTGACATTATCATCTTTCATTTTAGTCCTACAATGATTATGTGAGGGAATTTCATAACATGGGACCACCACCACCTTGGCAAGGAATGGTTTGTATTCTATTTTTGCAAGTTATTTTACTTCGTTTGCAGTTTAATTATTACAGTTACCCATTAAGAGACTTACAATACGTATCTTTGAGGACAAATAACTGCATGCTGTTTTTAAAACTCAAGACTCATGAATGATTTGATTTGTATTAATAGTACAGGCTTAACTGACAAGTCTTATGATTTATTATTGTAGTGGTAGGTAGTGCAAACTTTAGGTTCAAACACCTTCTCTTCACAAATCTGACCTGGACAAGTTTCATAATACTTTTTTTTTTTCCTTAGTTTTCCTTACCTGTAAAACTCAGTGAGCATCTATTTATTCTTTGGCTCATCAAACTTAATGTTTAGTATCCACTCTTTGCAAGGCACTGTGCTTTCTCTGGGTATGCATTGGTGAATAAATTGGACGTTATGCCTATCCTTGTATGTCTTAAAATTTAATGGAATAATGTCAGCCTCATAGGAAGCTTAATTTGCAAAATACATGTAAAATTTATAGCCTAGTGCCTGACTCTAATATTCAGTAAATTTTCTGTTTAAGATAAGGTTAATTAAACCTTGTTTCTAAACTTTTTTTCCTTTATTTAAGAAAACTGGATATGCTTTTTAGAGTATATTTTGAGATACTGAGGATAGCTGAAGCATCAATTCCTCAGAAATAAAAAAACTTGGAAGTAGTTCTTACTGTTTCTTTCTTTTTAAACTTTTTTTTATTTTAAGTGCTGCCTTTAATGTGACCTTTACATCTGACTTTTGTTTCACTTAAGGTATTGTATACAGATAGGTGAATTATTAATTTCTTTCCTTTAGATTCTATGAAATTAAAATAATCAAAGTATTTATTATGTTGACGCTAACTAGGGGGAGAAGCACCTTTGATTTGTTCTTACTCATTTTATAATGGCATTTAAAAGTTTATTAGCTCCTGGATTTTTTTTTTTTAAATAGATTTGTGCACAATGGTTAGGATGACTGATTCCAGAGCCAGAGTGCTTAATGCTGTGTCTAACTTCCACTCCTTTAATAGCAATGTGATCTTAAGCAAATTACTTGACCATTTTGGTGCCTCAGTTTCCCCTTTTGTAAACTATGATTATGTAATAGTACCTATCTGGTAGGGTTGCTGTGAGAATTAAATGAGATGTGTGAAGTGCTTAGGATAGTGCCTGGTTCATAGTAATCAATGTGTAGTAACGGCTTGCTATGTCTATTAGAATTTAAATAATATGTTAAAAAGTATAAGCATGTTAAATCTTACAAGATATGTATCCAATTGGATAGTTTATTGCACATGTGTTTTCAATAAGCAAATACAATATTGTGAACAATCCTAATACCATCAAAGTGGAAGGCTAGTACAGATTAAATTGTTTGGGATGGGTGGTTTGGATAGGGGAATTCTAAAAATGGTTTGTTTACAAGGGTGTTTGGTAGATGCTCATGGAAGTTTTCTTTTTTTAGACTCCTTATCCTGGGATGGAACAACCTCCACACCATCCTTACTATCAGCACCATGCTCCACCTCCTCAAGCTCATCCCCCTTACTCAGGACATCACCCAGTACCACATGAAGCCAGATACAGAGATAAACGAGTAGTAAGTGCATAAGAAGGCAGAGATGTGAGGGATCTACTTATAATTCTGTAGAAAATTTAAATGTGGGGTATACCAGGGCACGTTGAGTGGTGGAATGTTTCATGTTCTTACTGCTTACTGCAGACTTTGAAGCAGTTCACGGTTTGTTTTTACTAAAAGTGACTAATCCCATTTAACTAGACTATATTTCTTTCACTGATCAAGCATGAACTACTTAGGTTGAGGCAACTCCTACATACAACTTTCAGGTAATGTCCTAGTGATATAGCAAACTAGGTGGTGTCCTAAAGATACCATAAACTAGGATGTTTTCTTTTTGTGCTTGGATCTTTAAATACAACTCTGTAATTAATATTACAGATAGGTATTTCTAAGCTCTATATATTCTGGCTGACTCAATTTTTGTACGATAGATGGTATATATTTAGTTAATAGATAAACTCTAATCTCATTTAGTCATTTATTTCTGGTTCTACCATATTTTGTTAAAGCTAGTAATCAAATGAATTATTTCACCTCTCTGTCTCTTGATTCTTATGATGATACAGCAAATGACAAACAGATAAGAAGCAATGCAGCAGAAAAGTAATTGTCTCTTAATAAATTTTGGTTCCAATAGTTGATATGAAAGCTTTTTTTCAGTAACTTCAAAATAGGATGAATGAAAGACAGTCTCCAGTTTGAGATTTCTGGGTCTTCAACATAGTAGTTGGGTCGAGTTTGTTTCTTAAATGTTATGCACGCACACGCGCACACACACTCTCTGACTCTGTGCTGGGCCACATAAACTCCTTTTATCTTCCCAGATGGTGAAGGGCTTGCATATTTGAGAGGGCCCGTCAGAGCAGTAGTTTCCTAGCCTGTCATTGAGATACTTTGGTCTGTCATTTATTTCGTTATCCTTATACAGATATTAATCCTTCAAAATAAAGTCATACTAGAACTTTCAATATTCAGTAAAACAGTCTGTGAATATTAATGACTAATAGACTTTAGTGGGTTTTTTTTTTTTTTCAGTCACAGAAAAAGAAATATACAGCCTGTGTATGATGAAATCTTAGTTAACTAGATTACTGGGTTGTGTTTAAAAAAAAAATCCCTTTTGTGAATGATCATATTATTTTCACAATAGGAAGTTTTCCTGAGATTCTTTTACAAAATATACTCGTCTTTTTTAACAAGTTCTGTTTCGTGCACATTTATGTGCTTGCTTTTTGGTTAGTATTTATGTTCCATGCTCACGTAATATTTACTTATTTATTATATATGAAAGGTAATGTGGAATTGTTGAACCTTATATCCTGTATATTCCAGCTGACTTTTGAAGAGACCAAGTTCAGTAAGTAGAGTTGAGCTGCGAACTAAGAATAGAAAGCCCAGAGGAGGTATCAGACTTAGAAGTAGCCGCATGGCAACTTTGCACCTCAGTTGCTTAACCTTACCCTTCGCTGTCCTCCTCTACCTTTTGTGGATTATTAGCTCTGTGTGGAGTAGACTCCACAATCTTACTGCAGTACGTATTTTCTCAAAATTCTATGAAATGCCTGAACTGTTTGTTATTAACAGTGATTTAGTTTGAGAGAAAATCCAGAATGGAAAAATTCCTAATTTCACCTTAAGAGGGCAGAGTTGGCTTAGTTTTAGTTTGTAGAATCAAAGGAGGAAAAACAGGGTTCACCATGTTGCAGAAAAACATTGATGACATTTAATGGAATTGGCAACATGTATTCATGTCTTGATCATGTGGTTGATGGTCCCCACTAGGTGATTATTTTGGCCTAAATCTTATTAAAGGGATTGGATGGAGAAATTAAATAGAAAACTAACTACATGAAGTAATTTTTAACGAGATTTGAATAATCCTCTGCTGTAGGTGTCTAATGAGTAAGACATCAAAATCCTTTTTCTAAACAGCGTCAGAATTACATTCTGTGAATTAATGCATAAGTATATTTCTCTAGATTCTTTCTCTCTACCAGACAATTATAATAAAGGGACTCATAAATTCCATTTGATTTTGACATACCATACCCATTTCTTACCTTTTTTAGCATGATTATGATATGAGGGTGGATGATTTCCTTCGTCGAACACAAGCTGTTGTCAGTGGTCGGAGAAGTAGACCCCGTGAAAGAGATCGGGAGCGAGAACGTGACCGTCCTAGAGATAACAGAAGAGACAGAGAGCGAGATAGAGGACGTGATAGAGAAAGAGAAAGAGAGCGATTATGTGATCGGGACAGAGACCGAGGGGAGAGAGGTCGTTATAGAAGATAATGCGCTTTTGGAAGCACTGATTGTTTAAAGATAAAAAATCTTGTATTTTTCTTTTTGTGTGTGTTTACAAGTAGTAAATTTATTTTCAGCTGTCTGCTTAAAGTTCATTGTGTAGAAGGATTTATTATGACCCTCTTTGTTCCAAGCATGCAGTATAATAAGAACTGGAAAAACTCAAATCCTCCAAAAATGCACAGCTGACAATTTGAGTTGACACTTACTGGGGCAGAATGGAACAGTCCAAGAATGTAGATATTGATTCATTCTCCGTAATGTTTATCTACTTATAGCGTGTTCATCCTAGAGTTATTTTTGTTTGTTTTCTTCCTTTTGGATCTTACTGATGACTGCCATGATATTTTGCTTTGATGTGTTTCTAAATGTAGTTGCACACGGTTCAGTAAAAATAATGCTGCTATCAGGTATGCAAATATTGAAGTATGATGGTTTGACTGTATGGCAGTGTTGTAGCAGCCTCTTGGTTTCTCCCTTTCCTTTTTTTTTTAATCTTAAAAAAGGTCACTTTTTATTTTTCTTCCATCTTCAATGATGAGAGCAATATTAAGAAGACATTGCTATCTAATTTTTAATCTTTTTAAATAAATTCCCATGTTCAGTAGCATGGTTGATGCCATCGCTTTAGCCTTCCCCTCCACACTGTACACATCGGCCTGGAATGTTCACAACTTGTGTGTGCGGCAGCGGAAGATAATTCCCATATTCTACATTGCTACTGTTTTGTATAAAATAAATTGGTAAAGATTGACACTTACCCGTTGTGTTTCTTTCTTGTCTGGAAGCAAGTTTGTTTTCTTATGTATTAGTGGGCATCAAAGAATGCTTTGTGTTTAGGGATTGTAGGGGCCCCATTTGCCTTTTTTTTTTTTTTTTTTTGCATATTTTAGCAATTAACCTAGGTCATTTAACTTTCTTTTTTTATGTATATTTTTATTGAAGTATAATCAGTCTACAGTGTTGTGTCAATTTCTGGTGTACAGCACAATACTTCAGTCATATAGGAACATACATATGTTTGTTTTCATATTCCTTTTCACCATAAGTTACTACAGGTTATTAAATATATTTCCCTGTGCTATACAGTATAAACTTGTTTATCTATTTTATATATATTAGTTAGTATCTGCAAATCTGAACTCCTACTTTATCCCTTCCCCCTGGTAACCATAGTTTGTTTTCTGTGTGAGTCTGTTTCTGTTTTGTAAATAAGTTTGTCTTTGTTTTTCTTTTTTTTAGATTCCACGTGTAAGTGATACATGGATTTTTCTTTCTCTTTCTGGCTTGCTTCACTTAGAATGACAATCTCCAGGTTCATCTGTGTTGCTGCAAATGGCATTATTTTATTATTTTTTATGGCTGAGTAGTATTCCATTATATAAATATACCACAGGTTCTTTAATTAACTTTCTAATACAAGAACTAATGGTACACAATGGAGTTAATTTCCTATGTTGGTTAAGTGTTCTTCACCTGATAAAATTTTTGGTTCTACTCTGGGCACAGAATTGCTTTCTTCTTTCAGGTTTTCTGTTTTCATCTTTGATAAGTTAGCTACCTTAGATATTTTCTATTTTACTTAAAATTTAAACCACATAGTTATTTTAAGTTCATCATTCCCGTCAGTAATAACAAGCTATATAAAACACAGTTTATGAAAAATATTTTTGTGTTTTATTTTGAGTTACACTTGTAATTTTGGCTTTTATTATGTTGAATATTTAAACATTTGGGATATCTGAATATTTGACCACATTTTTTGTTTTCATGCATTGTCATATTTATAATTGTGTCCTGTACTAATCAGAATCACAGTTTGGTATTTACTCTATTTATTAGTCTCGAACATAAGAACTTCACTGTGGAAGGATATTTAAAACTATCAGTTTACTGCTTCCATATTCTCACTGGCACTTAGAATATTTTTCCATGCACTTGTAATTAGTGGTTTTATTTACCTATTTCAAAAATAAAGCCTAAGGGTTTATTTTAAATCTATGAGTGTAGGGAGAGACGAAAGAATATTTAACTATGTGTTAAGAAAACTGGGTTCTAGTTTCAGTATTTGCCTTCATTTAAACTAAACCAGCTGGTAATGCAATGCAGGTCATTTCACTGATACTTTGTTTTCATTAGTTTTACACATTAATATCTAAGGTTTTCTTTTCAAGTTCTTAAACTGAAAAATTTCTAAAATGTAGAGGAATCACTAAAAATGTTACTTTATGAGGTGACCAGTTATACAAGACCGGTGGGTAAATGACCAGTAGTCATTTTCCTGAAATTATAACAGTAATAATAAAATACAAGTTATATTGAGCGCTTAGCATTTAAAGGCACTTAGTGGCTTTCGTGTACTGACTTATTTCACCTTCATATGACATCCAACTCCCTATTTTTAAGATGGAGAGAGAGGCCCAAAGAAGCTAATAACTTGTCCAAGATTGTGAAGTTGATAATTGGTGGAGCCAAGGTTCAACCCGTGTTTTTATCCAATTTGGTGTTTTTTGAAGAAGTCACCTCATCTCTTGGAAAAGTAGAGTATTAATAAATATTTTTAAATGATGATGCTGGGTTCTACTAAGAATATTAAATGTATTTCCTTCAGGTTTCTATTTCCTATTTCTGATTTCCTATTTAAGTACCAGATACAATCCTATATGCTTAATGTTAGCTGATTTAGTCATCAAAATAATTGGTTTCTCCCCCTCCTGATCTTTTTTTTTTCTGGTTTTAAAAATTATTTACTAAATCTGAGGGCTTCTCAGCACATTTCCTGCACGTGCCCTTCAGATCTTCAGTCTGTAAATTCATAGCTGAGAGAACAGCTACAGAGATACTAAGAAAGACCTACTCTGCTAAGGCTCCATTGGGTTTACCCTTCTAAAAGAGGTAACTGCCAGGTCAAGATGAAACCGCAGGTCGTTTATGCATTGATTTCCAATTGGGTTTTAAGAACCATACCATTTTGGTGTCCTGATTTTCCAAAACAAATTACTAGTTTTAGGTGACTAGTGACATAATCAGTCAGGAGCCCAAGCAAGATGAAGGAATACAGCATACATACCAAACATTAAAGACTCATTTTCCCCACATTCAGAAAAAATACTGATTTTTAAAAGTTTTTTAAAAGCAAGCCTATACAAAATAAAGTTCCCTTACTATTTTGTATATAAGTATATATATATTTTTTACAATATCAGGAACTTTTTCATTTTTAAAAATTGAGGTATGGTTTATTTACAATGTTTCAGGTGTACAGCAAAGTGATTCAGTTCTATATATAGGTAAATCTATTCTTTTTCAGACTCTTTTCTTGCAAAGATTACTACAAGATACTGAATACAGTCCCCTGTGCTATAGAGTAGGCCCTTGTTGGTTATCTATATTATATGTGTTAGTTCCAAACTCCTAATTTATTCATCCCTCAAATTTCCCCTTTGGTAACCATAAGTTTGTTTTCTATGTCTGTGATACTATTCATGTTTTGTAAATAAGTTCATTTGTATCATTTTTTTAGATTCACATATAAGTGTTACGATACTCGTCTGTCACTGACTCAGTGTGATAATCTCTAGGGCCATCCATGTTTCTGCAAATGGCGTTATTTCATTCCTTTGTATAACTGAGTAATACTCCGTTGAATATATCACATCTTTATCCAGTCATCTGTCGATGGACATTTAGGTTGTTTCCATGTCTTGGCTATTGTAAATAGTGCTGTTACGAACATTAGAGTGCATATATCTATTGATATTACAGTTTTCTTTGGATATATGCCCAGGAGTAGGATTGCTGGATCCTATGGTAACTCTTAGTTTTAGTTTTTTAAAGAAACTTCATACTATTCTCCCTAGTGACTGCACCAATTTACATTCCCACCAACAGTGTAGGAGGGTTCCCTTTTCTCCATGCCTTTTCCAGCATTTATCTTCAAAGTAACTGGTTTCTCTCCTCCTGATTTTTTTGGATGAAAAAAACTGACAGGACCACGGTGTAAAAGATTGCATGATATTTTTTTTTCTCCTATGCAGAGGAGTCAAAATAATAGAAATGTAAAATGGAAATCCTGATTAGCTATTTGAAGATATTTATGGCAGCTTTCCTTGCTGTGAAAAGCATAGTTTCTTTCATGTATTCCACAATATTGTTTCTAAAAGCCTATACATCACCAACATGTTCAAGTCAAAAACAAAATTCAATTATTCAGAGTTTATAGAAATTCAGTCAGGATTTTATTGGCTAGAGTAAAACTTCAAGGGAGTGAAACAATGTCACTTCTCTTTTGGCTTTGCTTTCCCCTATGATGATTTTATTCTCAGGCTTAGTCTTAAAATTATCATCCTAAGGCATTGAAACATGGAATAAGAAGGAAGTGTAAGTTGCCAGCATTTGACTGACTATGCTGGAGTTCCCGACTCCAAGGTCAGGGTGACTGACACACATGGATGATTTTATCCCAATTTTTAAAATTTGGTTTGATTTGGATAGAAAACATCCCAAGTGTAATTTGTTATATGTATTAAAAATTAGGCACCTGTGACACTATTTGTCCAAACTTTTAGACTTCAAGTTCCTTGTAGTAGGAATTGGAATCTTAGAGCTTAAACAATTTAGAGCATTCCATCCTCTGTAATACGGGTCATTTATTTTTTTCCCCTCCTTTTCATGCTTTTAAGTCTTTGTGGTTCCCTTTCAGTTTCTTCTCTATGTCCTAAACCTGTCTGTGGCATCTGAAAGACAATTCAATCCTACAAATGATATTCAGGTTATGAAAGGTCAGGAAACTTCCGGATCTTGGCTTCCACTGAAGTCACTCAAAGGAACTTTGTTTTTAAAATGTGTGGCAAAAGACAGGGCAGGGGGCTGCAGTTAGCCTCACAGAATTTCCAAGGGACTCTGATTCTGGAATATGAGCTCAGATTTTCTTTTTTTTCCCTTAGGTTGGAAATATTAAATCAACAAAATATTAACAACTGGCTAATAGACTACAAAAATTCCGTCTACCCGCTTCATTTGTAGTGGTTTTCAGAAGTGTATGAGAATTTTGGTACAAAATTAAGGAACTTAAGTGGTTTTTATGGGAACATCCTATTTAAAGTATTTTACTGGAGAAATGTGTTTTTCCTCTGTGTAACGTCTGAGAGTTTTTAACTGAAATCTATGATGACAGAATAATATTGGGATTGATTTTAACCTCGTAATACTCAATTTGGGGTGTGTGTGTGTGTGTGTGTTTTCAAAGCTATTTAGATGCACATAAAATTTTACTGAATGTAAACTTCCTTTTTGGGATTTTGGATTTAAAGTTAAATCCCCATTTGCATCATTTCTTATTTCAAAATCACAAACCCATATTCTGTTTTGTAGAAAAACTCATGCAAGAACTTGGGCTCTTCTCATACTTTGTAAACAGACATCTTTAGAAACATACATTACCTATTCTGTAGCAGCTGTATTTCAACACCACAGTGAGGTCATACAGCTAGAGTGATGATTTGAGAACAGATGCACTGACTTCATTTTATTAATAAAGTCTAAATAATAGTTACTGTGAATGTTAACTGGTTTCCTATGTAGCCTCCATCCTTTTTATACATTCTAACAGTTCTTCAGTTATCACTCAAGTATCCCCACCCTACCAGAACCCATGCAATTCAGGAATAGTTGGCCCCATCCTTGGAGAATGGACTTGACCGTCCTGCGTTATCCCATTTCCTTAGGAACTCCTAGTCACATAGGGCCTGGCATTCCTTTTGCCATGGCTTGGCTTAGAACTGGGCAGTTTACTATCCTTAGGCCAGTGAGATGTCATGGGAGTTTTTCCGAGAATTTCTGGGAAAGATTTGCCTGCTCTTAGGACAGTCACTGGAGTAGATACTTTTTTTTTTTTCACATCAGGGGACTAAATTATGCGAAAGCAAAGCCTGGAACTGTTACAACTATTTTGCCAGCTTCAGGGAACTGTTAGTTTAAGGATAGATCCAACAAACAGCAGGATAACCCATTCTGTCTTGCATCATAGAATAGGGTAGAACTTTATGTAATCTTTGAGGAACTTTTCTACTTCACTGGGCCTTGAACCAAAGATGCCATAAATACAGTTGACGATTTACAGAAACAGAAAAATCATTGGGAAAGGGTCATAGATCTGAGTAAAGTAGTGGATGAGTGAGTGCAGGATCAATAGGAACAAACAGATCTTGATAAAACAAAGTACACTTCAGCTATTGAAGTGACACAGGGATATGTTTTGCACTTGAACTCATCAGACACAAGTGTTGATGTGGGGGAATGGTACTCAGGGCACACTGAGTTTGCACAGTAAAATTCTGGGGAAGGGCGAAAAGAGGAAAGAGGAGAGCTTTAATGATGTCATGTTTACTCTTCACATCATCTCTTTCTGATAGATGCTTCAGACTTTATTGTTAGGATGCGACAAGGTCAGGCTTTGAGCCACGTTGTTTTTACTGCAATAGCGCACAATCTGAGAGGAGGAAGGGAAAGCTTATTTGTCCTGTGTTTGGGAATGTGTTTCCTGGTGCAATCTGGCAAAATAGTCTAGATGTGATATTGATTAGGAACGAAGGGAAAAAAATCAAAATATTTTTAAAAGCATTCAAAATTAAAAATTTATATTGATTTGTTTTTTAATTGAAATATGACAATATTAGCTTCAGGTGTCCAACATGATTTGGTATTTGTGTTGTGAAATCATCACCACAGTCAGTCTAGTTATCACCCATCACTGTACGTAGTTTTACTTTCTTTTCTTGTGATGAGGACTTTGAAGATTGACTCCCCTAACAACTTTCAGATAGTCAGTGTGGTATTAGCTGTAGTCACCATGCTGTGTATTGTATCTCCATGACTTGTTTCTTTTGTAACTGAACGTTTGTACTTTTTACCCCCTTCACCCACTTCACACACCCCCACCACCCATATTGCTCACCCCCACCACCTGCCATCTTTGGTAACCACCAACCTATTTTCTGTATTTTTGAGCTTTATTAAAGTTTTACTTTAAATTTTTTTCTTCTGGACTCTACATATAAGTTATATCGTACAGTGTTTTGTCTTTCTCTGTCTGACTTAATTTCACTTGAGTGTAATGCCATCAAGGTCCGTCCATGTTACAAATAGCAATATTTCATTCATTCTTATGGCTGAACAATACTCCACTGTGTATATATACACATTTTCTTTATTCACTTATGTCTGTACCTTGGCTGTTGTAAATTTGCAGTGAACATGGAGGTGGATATATCTTCCTGAATCAATGTTCTCATTTTCTTTGGGTAAATACCCAGAAGTGAAATTGCTGGAATGTATGGTAATTCTATTCTTAAATGTTTTTTAGAAACTGCCATATTGTTTTCTGTAGTGGCTGCACTGATTTATAGTCTCACCAACAGTGCAGGAGGGCTCCCTTTTCTCTACATCCTCACCAAAACTTGTTATTTCTTGTCTTTCTAATAATAGCCATTCTAACAGGTGTGAGGTGATATCTCATTGTTTGATTTGCATTTCTCCGATGATTAGTGATGATGATAAGTTTTCATATACCTGTTGGCCATCTGTATGCTTTCACTGGAAAATGGCTATTCAGATCTGTCATTTTTTAATTAGTTTTTTTTGTGTGGCTATTTTATGAGTTTTTTAAAAAAATATATTTTGGGTGCTAACACCTTATCAGATATGATTTGCAAATATTTCCTCCAATTCTGTAGGTTGCTTTTCAATTTTGTTGATAATTTCCTTTGTTGAGCAGAGGTTTTTTAGTTTCATGTACAGGCACACCTCAGAGATACTGCAGGTTCAGTTCCAGACCACTGCAATAAAATTATCAATAAAACTAGTCACACAAATTTTTTGGTTTCCCAGTGCATGTAAGTTATGTTTATACTATATTATAATATATTAAGTATGCAATGGCAATATGTTTAAACAACAATGTATGTACCTTAGTTTAAAAATACTTTATTGCTAAAAAATGCTGATCATCATCTGACAAAGCAAGATTTCCACAAACTTTCAATTTGTAAAACATGCAGTATCTGTGAAAGGCAGTAAAATGAAGTGCAATAAAACAAGGTTGCTTGTAGTCTCACTTGTTTATTTGCTTTTATTGCCTTTGCTTTTGGAATCATCCAAAACACCATTGCCATTCTAATGTCAAGGATCTTACCATCTGTGTTGTTTTTTTTTTTTTTTCTTTTCTAGTAGTTTTATTGTTTCAACTCTTTAATCCATTTTGAGTTAACTTTTGTGTGTGGTGTAAGACATCCAGTTTCATTCTTTTGCATGTGGGCTTCTAGTTTTCCCAGCATCACTTATTGAAGAGATTGCCCTAATCCCATGGTGTATTCTTTGCTCTTTTGTTGTAAATTAGTTGACCATATATGTGTGGGTTTATTTCTGGGCTCTCTATTCTGTTCCATTGATTTATGTGTCTGGATGCCAATACCTACTGTTTTGATTACTATAGATTTGTAGTATAGTTTGAAATCAGGGTATGTGATGCCTCCAGCTTTGTCCTTTTTTCTTAAGATTGCTTTGGCTATTTGGTGGTCTTTTGTGATTCCATACAAACATTAGGATTTTTTTGTTCCATTTCTGGGAAAAATGCCTTTGGGATTTTGGTAGGGACTGTAAATCTGTAGTTCACTTTGGTTAGTATGGACATTTTAACAGTAATAGTTCTTCCAATCCATGATCACGGAATATCTTCGTATTCATTTGTGTCTTCTTCAGTTTCTTTCATCAGTGTCTCTTACTGTTCAGAGTATAGATCTTTCACCTTGGTTAAATTTATTGCTAGGTATTTTCTTTTCAATGCAATTATAAATGGATTGTTTTCTTAATTTTCCTTTCTGATAGTTTGTTATTAGTGTATTAAAACACAGCAGATTTTTGTATATGAATTTTATATCCTACACTTTTCCTGAATTTGTTTGTTAGTTCTAACGGTTCCCTGAGAGCATCTCCACAGGCCGCTAGAGGTGTGCCAGACCAGAAGCCTGCCCCTCAGGCCAAAGCTCCTGGACAAACAAACAGGTCTATTTTTAAGAAAGACTGAGGGCGTGTTTCTGTCTACTGTCTTTGCAGTGCCCTGGGGGTGGTAGTCTGCCAAGAACTGTCTCTTCAATTGTTACAGTGCCATGGGACCCAGGAGCACAACCCCCCCACCAGCCTTCAGAGACCAGCAGTTGAGGGGTGTACCCTGGGCAGCAGCCACAAAAATCAGGACACCAGCAGAGGGAGAGCATGAAGATGGCACCTGCCAAGAAGAGAGAAGGAAGAAAGAAAGATGCGAAAACGGCGCCTGACAGCCTCTGTCCCTGGAGATTATTCCAGGAAGCATGGGTAGCATATTATCAGTTTGATGTTTATTCCAGGCTTTTTTCTATGTTTGTATATAATCATTTGCATGCATTGTAAAATATCTTAGGAAATATTCTGCGGATAGTTTTTTTCCACTTAAAAATGTATCATGAACATACTTCAGAGTTAAAGAGTACTGACTTCCTTTTTTTTCTGTTTTGATGGCTCCAGCTTTTCTAACGTATGGATGTACCCAAATATCTTTATCCATTCACCTATTCTTAGACAATTAGAGAACTCCTCAATATCTTAGACAATTAGATAACTGTGCTATATCGAGTATTTTCACACATACATCTTAACACGCTGTTTTTTATAAGATAGGGAGGTATCTTGAAATGATATTGTTCAGTCATCTTACATTTTGATAGTTATTGTCAAATTCTTCTCCAAATAGTTGTACAATTTACTTAAACAGTCTATGAGATTTGTCCATTTACTATGCACCCTTATCAGCACTGGGAACTATAGAGCCCTTAAATCCCTGCAGTCTGACAGGAGAAAAACACTATTTCTTTTTAAAATTGATTTGCTTTTCCTTAATTATTTATAAATTTGAGCATCTTTTCATAAATTCATTGAACATTTCTATTCCTTTCCCTAGAAATTGCCTTTTCCTATTCTCTGCTTATGAGTTTACCTTTTTATATATGAATATTAATGTGACATGTGTTATCAGTATTCTCAGCTAACGATGTCTTTTTATTTTGTTTATGGGATCTTCCTCCACATAAAAGTTTAAATCTTTCATATAGTTAAACATACAAATTATTTATGGATTCTTGGTTTTACACTGTTTTCATTCCAAGTTTCACAAGAACACAAAAAAAGTGTTCTTCCATGTAGTTTTAAAATTTTGAAGTTTTTAATATTTAAATCTTCAATTCAATCTGCAGTTTGTTTTTGTGAGACTATCGCATGGGGGTCTCATTGTACAGTTGTCCCAACATGGTTTATAATTGAGAAATCATGAGTAATTTTCAAAGCTCCCAATATTAGGCACTGAGTTTCTACATACACCTGGGTCTGCTTTGAACTCTAGACTGTTCATTGATCTACTTATCTGCATCTGCTTACACCAGGGCCACAGTGTTTTCATAACTATGGTCCTCTCTAGTGTGTATTGTTGACTTTCAATTTTTTTCTTATCTTTGTGCATTTAATATTCCATAATAACACTAACATTTTGTGCCTTTTAAAAATATTTTCAGGATTTTGAATAAATGCATTGAGATCATGCAACTACTTGGAGAGAATAATTTAACTATTGAGGTTACCCATCTAGGTACACAGTAGTTCTTTCCTTTTTTTTTCATATTCTTAAGTAAATCTTTATATTTTTCTTCCAATGTGTATTGTACATTTCTCGTTAAGATTATTTTTATTTATTTTATGTTTTCCGTTCCTATTGTGGTAAATTCTACAATATTTTATGTTTGATTTTTTTTCCTGACACTTAGGAAATCTATTGATTTTTAATATTAATCTTGTTCTTGGCCATCTTACAGAACTTACAATAACCTATGATAATTTTCCAGTTGTTACGTTTGATTTTTCTCAACAGACACCATATTACCTACAAATAATGTCAAATTCTCCTTCTGTGTTCCAATTTTATTATTTTAACATATTTTTCTTATTGAATTGGCCAGGACTTCTAGTACAATACTGCATGGTTAAAGATTGACAACTAAATATTCTTGTCCAGTTCTTGACTTTCATGATAATGATACTTCATTTGAGAAGGAAAACAAAACTTAGCAAAAATCTAAGAATTCTTATATGTGGTTAAACAGATCAAACACTATATATGGCCTTATATTATAAAATAAGTATCTCCTCACCGTTAGCCTACTTAACCATTTCAGTTTTTGTTTCTTCTAGTGGTTATCACATCTCCAGATAATATCCTTACATAGCTGTTTATAGATTTATCAGGTTTATAAAATGCATTTTTATAATTAATTTATCTAACCCTTGTAAAATTTTTTGCCTCTTTCCAAATCAGCCACATTTTTAGTCTCAATTCCTCCACTGAAGAACTGTGACCACTATCTGTGTCTTTACAGAAAGCTAGCTTCACTTGTCTCTTCATCCTCCTCTACTACAAATTCTTTATTTCTCTCTCGCTGGGCCAGCAGTTCAGGTGTTCTGTATTGCTAGTCTGATCAGATGACATGAGCCTTTATCCGCAAACTGCCCTACCCTTCTTGGGTCATGCTTGTTGCAGGTGCGCTCTTAGAGTTCTCATTCGGCACTGAGTTCCACCCCTCTAAATTGTAGGTACCCCTCTGCATCTTGGATCTCAGATAAATTCCTTCCTTCCCTATCATGTAACTATGATCCTAGCTCCTGACTGTAATCAGGGTCACTTGTCCCCACTGATAGTAACTATTTTCCTTGCCCACTGTCCCACTGATGGGAGGAGTCTAAAATGACCATGTGATATTCATAGCTTTAAGTTCAGTGGTAGCCTTACTGTGACCCATGAAAGAAATGTCTTCACTATCCTACCTCCAGAAGCAGAACCCAGAAGAGTCTGGGTATTGAGGATTTGCAGGCTTGTTCCCCTACCTCAGGTCTCAGGAGTCCCATTCTCTTTCTATCTAGGCCCTGACTTTGGTCTAGGAAGCTGTTGAGGTTGTGAGTTGAGTCTCCTTTGTAGCTCTTTTATCTTTGCAATTAAATTTTAAGCCTGGTTTTCTGCTGCTACAGAAGAAGAGAATCTCTAAACACTGCCAGGGAGAACTTCTGAATTTCACAGTGTACTTTGATTTGATATTTGTTCAAACTGAGCTTGTCATTTACTTTTTACAGAACTTCTAAAACTGTGACATTTAAAAAAAATCACTATAAACTATGTAATTAGCATTGTCCCTATACTTTCTGTAAGTCAATACTTTACCTTCCCCGTGTACCTCACCCAAATTCCTTGTTCCTATCTTGTGTGAATCTTATAAATTGTGATTCGAGTGAATGCTAAGAGCTATCACCGTCACACATGCCATCAGTAGTGAGATTGTTATTGCCAGGATTGCCAGTGAATTATCCAATTTCCAAGTTTCATCCTGCAGTGTGCTTTTTAGAGCCAGTTCTGGTACAAACTGTCTCAGTCTATTCCCCTCAGAAAATAGAGCCTGAGATAAGGATCAGAATGTAATAGCTTATTGAGAGAATCCTGGGGTACAGGAGGTAGGGACAGGGAAGGGTGAAACAGGAGGGGAGGAAAGGTAGTACAAGCATATTGCCAAGCTCATCATCACTGTGAGCAACTGGAACCTAATCCCGCTGGGACCCAGTAAGAAGCCACGTGGCATGTACTCACAGGTGACTACCTGGAGGATGGGGGAGGGCTCCTATTGAACATACTGCTAGACTATGCATATGTGAGTGTTAATGAGCTCCATCAGCAGTTCTATGCAGTGATGTCAAAGAAGCCCTACTGTAGGAAGAGAGAGATCTGGGCTACCAAATTATAACCGTGCAGAAGCCCCTTTGCACAGCGAAAACTAGTGAAAAAAGTGGGATAAAAAGGTATGACATAGGGATAAGAGATGTGAAATATATAAGAGCCCCCCCTTTTTCTCTTGTTTCTTTGTAGTATATGGATGAAATATTTTTGACTATTTATGCTACTAAATAAGGTTAACTTTTTATTTTTTAAAATTCTCCTTTGTTTATCAGTCTATGTATTCTGGTTGTGTGTGTGTGTGTGTGTGTGTGTGCGTGGTTATTTATCTTGGCCTTACTCTGCCATTTTATCAGCTATCCCTAAATGTTGGCTGATCTTTGGTTGTCCATATTTAAGAAAGAGGCAATAGATCGAAGAGATTGCTGGGATCTCTTTGTACCTGTGAAGGATTTGTTAACTGTCTGGCTTTGACTTTTATGCTGAGTGTGTATTACTAAGCATTACCTAAGGGACCCATAAATTTTAGGATGAGAAAGGCTTTACTTTGATGTGTTACCTTGATTTTAGTTGCTTTATTTCACCCTGGCCAGTTTATTTCAATTTCTTTAGAAAAGGACGCTAATTTGGGGTAGAGGGGGATTGAGGGTAGGAAGGGTATAGGAATCACAGTATAATGCCCTAGCTTCTGGTTTTCCTATTGTCTCACTAATTTTTTTTTTTTTTTTTTTTTTTTGCACCAGGATCCAATCCAGGATCATATGTTGCATTTAGTTGTCATGTCTCCTTAGTCTCTTTTAATTGGGGATAATCCCTTGGCCTTTTTTTTTTTTAATCCTTCTTAATTTTGACAATTTTGATGAATTATTGGCTAGTTATTTTAGAGGATGATCCTCAGTTTAGGTTTACTTGATATTTACTCATGATTCAATTCAAATTATGCGTTTTTGGCAATAATGCTGCAGAAGTGTGATCTCATTTTCAGGAGATACATGATGTTAATGTATCTCATTAATGGTGATGTTACCTTTGATCACTTGATTAAGGTGATGTCTACAGTTTACTGTAAAGTTACGATTTTTTAATTTAAAAATGAAATAACTAATACAAATGGCCTAAAATTGTTTATATATATATTTATATATATATATGTTACACATACAGATATATAAAATTTCTAATACTAAATGAAAATTTATGCAATATTATTAATATCAAACAAGTAGAAGAAAAGATGGAAAGTATGAAATGTGTTAAACATTTCTATGGTTAGAAGTAATTTACTAAGAATCAACACATAAGAAAAATTGTGAAATTTTTATGTACCCTCATGTAAGCAGGAAACTGCTCTCAGCAAGAAACCCCTTTTGCCTTCTCACTTTACCAAAGCTACATTGTAACTAACTTTTAAATCAGGCAACCTCATGCTCTACTCACCTCCAGCCCAAGCACATTTTTCAAACCTTTTGATCAAATAATACTTGCCCAACCTGTTGGTTCTTTTAATAGATCAAAGAAATAGAAATGAAGAATAAGTAATTAACAGATATCTAGATCTCTTTCCTAGCTTCCCCTTGACTATGTGAACAAAGTAGCATCAAAAGAAAGATAATAGTCAGCAAGCCTGCATGCAGTAGGAGATGGCTATGAGTTTGATCCCCTTTCTCAGTGATTAATTGAGATTGCTTCTCCTTTTCCCTTTAAAACTTCCATGGCTGAGCAGAATCTTCAGAGTTGTTTTTGGGGGTATGTAAGTCTGCCTTCTCCCCAGATTTCTGGCATTCTTTAAAAGTAACTTTCCTTTCTACCAACAATTGCCTCTTGGTATTGATTTTCAAATGGCAAACAGCTGGATGGGAGTTTGGGAACCTTCAGAAACTGATAGATCAAGCAAACAAAAATTAGTATGAAAGTTGATTTTTTTTGGCAACAAAAGTAACAAGATTTATCTTTTGAATCCTGCAGCTCCAAATAGAGTGTATGCATTCTTTTCAGGAGCACACAGATGTAACATTTTATAAAAATTGACCTTAGGCAAGGTCACAAATGAAATCTCAGCAAATTCTCAGTATTTATATAAGACATCTCTGACTATAGCGCAATAAAATTTCTAAAAATAATTAAAAAGGAATGCCCCATCCTCGAACATACACACTTAAGAGTTCCATTCAGTGTAGTGGACTGAGCTGATTATAAACGACTCAACCCTCCCCACTTCTGCTTCAGTCGCATGTACATCTTGAAGAAAAGACAACATAGGACAACATACACAGCCAAATATGCTAACAATTTATGGATATCCTCTTTTGGTTTCATAAGAGGAAATTGCATGAATAAATGATTGTAGGAGATATACAACAGTAGTTTGGAAAGGAATTAAAAAAGATAAAGACATTATCAAATAAGGATCAAAATTTACTCTGTCTACAGAATGCAGTGACTATAGGCTAAAAAAATTATATGGAAATGGTCATCCCCTAGACCCCAGCAGAGGCAATCAAGAAACCATTCTGAAGGGATGCTTTTACAATACAAGACATATGGAATATTTGAAGAAATCAACACCCATTGAAGATTAATTCATGAAAACCACATGAGGAAATAACCAACCATACAAAACAGGGTGATTAGCACCCACGGTTTTTAGATAGAAAAAAAAATCAGGATGAGCTTTTTAAAGTAAGCACATTTAACATGTTCAGAGATGAAGCAGTTAATAAGCATGGGTATGGGTGGGATGGTTGAATATAAAAAGAACCATTTAGAAATTCTAGAAATCAGAAATACACTCATTGATTATACGAAATAAAATGGGACTGAATGGAAGATCAAAAGAATGAACAAGACCAGCTATAGAGAGAATTAGCGAATTTGCTTTCTTGACTGAACCTCAGCTGATAGAGCCCCCTAGACCTAAAGGCTCTAGGAATTTTCAGTCAACTGATTAGAATGTGTGTTATTTGCTAACACCTTACATCAGAAGCCCCCTGATTATCTGCTGTGCTTCTAAAGCTCTCGTTTCTAATTGTTTTCCTGGCCTTATTTCCCCATCCTGTGCTACTCTGCAGTATTTGTGATCTGATTCAGTGTGTTTGCCTCAGTTTTTATTTCCTTCAATCCTTGTCATGGGATCCAGTGGGCCAGTGAGAAGACAGTAAAAGAATTTACCAGAGATGAAGGAGGAGAGTAGTAAAGGAGTTTATCTGGTACGCTGCCACAGACAGCAGTGGGCCAGACAGACGAGAGGTGCCTGTGTGTGCCCTGATGGTGAAAGCTTAGGGTCCTTTATGGGGAGGGGTTGGTGAACACAATGGGTTGGGGGCTGTGTAATCAGCTCATGCACAAGTTTCTGATTGGTTGTAGATGAAGTGAGGAAGTTAGGGTCCATGAAGGGGCAGTGGGATTTATGACTCTGAAAAGGATATGTGGGTCAAAACAAACCAGCCCGAGCTATTGTGAGAGTAGCCCATTTCCTAAGGCTATTAATGCTGCTAGGCAAACACACGTCAGGAAAGAATGTACTTTAACTTTTGAGGGATTGCAGGCGGACACCTGGGAGCCCAGGAATGGGGATTGTTGGACTTTGAAGGGTGCCAGTTGGCCTCACAGTCCCCCTAATAGATTGGCAGTGACAAATCTTTGGAAGAGGGGTGATGGTCTCTTCTTCTGTGGCTACTTCCTGCTGAACAAGGGCATCACGCTGTCCCTGCCTATCATGCCAGTCTGTCCAGGGCGCGCGGTGGTCCTGGCGTCCCAAAGAAATCCGACTGCCTAAAGGACGGCCAGGAAGGAGACTCCGGTGGCGTCTGAGGGCTGCATCATCATAGCACTGGCACGGATCATGGCATCTTCAGCAGAGCGAGTGTATCTGCCTCTAATCTCGTGAAACTTGGATCTCAAAAAAAGAGACAATCATTTTTGTAAGAAAGGGATACAAGACAAAAATACATATACCAAGATAAACAGCCAGTCCTAGTAAAAGTATGGAGAGGAGTAATTTTAAAATGCCTAGAAATAAGGACCTTATTCCGTCAGGGATCCAGGAAAAGACACTGGAAAACCAGTCAATGACCTGTTTGGTGAGTACTGTAAGCACTGGCATCCCCTTAAGTGTTTATGTGAGTTTGTAACTGGGTGAGGAGAGTAGAAACTTTACCTAACTCGTCAGGGATGTAAGTACAGCACTCAGTATGTATTACTTAGCATGTGCAAGTCTTACATGCAGTTTCGTAAGATTCTCTTCATTCGGATCATCTCTGTATTGAATAAAAATGTAATTTCCTTGGCATCACTTAGTGCTTTTTGTGTAAATTTTTCTAGAGCTTCTAGACGAAGGCTTACATCCTCTAACCCAGCTGAGGGATATATAGAGTTTAGTAAGTGATTGTAGCATTGGAAAACTGACCTGGTCCGCTGAGCACGTAACAGGGGAGGTTGGCTGTTTTTGCACTCTGGAGTGAGGCCCATATATGTACCTGAGCCCAGGGGAAACCGAATGTGCACTGGCCAATCCACACGTTTAGCAGCCAAGGCCAGAGATTGGACTCATACATCCATTTAATTCCATTGAGGGCCAGGGAATCTGGAATTTGTGGATCCAGTTAGTTCCAAACCAATCAGACTACTTGAGATATACAGTCGCTCCACATGGTCTGAGGATGTCCATCTAACATGACTAGTGAAATTTGGCCAAGAATCATGGGAATGATTTCTTTGTTCCCAACATAAGGGAGTGGGTGCAGCTGAGCCAACCATATTCGGGAGTAAGCCAGAAAGTGCCATCCCGTATTTGGGAGTACCTGTCGTTTCTTCTCTCTAGGCGTGGTGGAAGTTTCCAAGACCAGTCTCCCTGACGTTTTAACTAGGTCATCGCTCATTCCTGCTGAGAATAGGTCTCATAAACGGAAACAAAAAATTATGCCCTGGGTTTGATTATGTAAAATTAATTTTCCACATGAGAGGGTTCCATTCACTAACGTCTGGATCATTTAAAATACTGTCAATCTCTCTGAGCCCCTGTATGAGCTTTGCAAGTTGGATCCAATAGGACCCCTGCAAAAGGGAAACCCATGAAGGGAGCCCCAAAAATCTGGAGACTGGCAGTTGGCCACAGATCCGGAAATTGGAGTAAACACTTTAGCATAGGAAAAAGCCCATCCCCAAAAGCTGTTTCCTATAACAGTAAGGGGTGAAGTAAGAAGGAAAATCAGAACAACTGGGTGTCATATTTAATATTCTAAGTAAAGATTAATTTCATCAGGTGTAAAATCAGAAGTCACCTTGAAGATATAGATCAGGAATTAAATCTGTAAACTGTTTCAGAAAAAGAAAGAAGACCTTAAACGGGAATTTCAGTTAATGTTGAAAGAATAATGTCATAAAATAGGGCAGGTCGAGAACTTAGTACCAGTCAGCACAAGGATGGGAAGTGCAGGGATTAGCACGGCTTGGAGCAACAGAAAGTAAGAAGTATAATAAGACAAAATGCTACCAGGAATAGCTAAGGAAACAAGGGCCACTGATGGGGTTAGCCAGCAGGTGGCGCCCATGAGTTAGGAATTGGGATTCAGAGCACCAGGTTTTCTCCTGAACAACAGGCAGAGATCCTCCACAGGTTCGCAGCTGTCGGCGGTTTTTGCTGGAGACGCCTCAGCCACTTCTAACGGCAACGGGGCGGCAACCTCCATGCGGGGCAGCTGGACCCAAGAAGCAAACCCGTTGAACCTGACTGCCGTAGGGCTGGTTAAAAGCACCTGATGCGGTCCGGCCCAGGCCAGCTGAAGTGGCTGTTTATCCTGAGGGAGAATTTTAAAGTAAACCCAACCCCAGGGCGGGGGAATTTTGGCTGTGAGTTTCCCTGAAAGTTGGGGATCAGGCTTTGGACTAAATTTATCACAATATTCATGAAGAGACTTAACATTCTGGCCTGAAGTTATTGGGCGAGAGAATGATTTCCAGAATCTATTAGTAAATGCGTCTGGAGAAACGGCCGGCCGGAAAGGAGCTCCAAACGCTTAAATGTGTCCGGCTTGGGAGCCGTCCGCGCGGAGTGAGGCGGCAGGAAGAAGAGCCGGCAAGATGGCGGAGTTTCCTCCGCGGGCGTTTCCTTACAAGGCTCTCAAGGGTCTGGTGGGCCTTTCCACGCAGCCTGAGGCCTGGGGTAAGTCATGTTCAGTCTGAAGAGTTTCTGGCACTCTTTGTGTCATCTGTGAAGCAAAGCTGAGGCCCATATCCGATTGTAGCAAAGGAGGCAAACCAAAACGAGGGACGTATGTTCTGTCAAAGCACTATTTCCCTCTGAGGCCCTTCAGTTTGAGTAGATAAGGCCTCAGTCCATCCAGTAAACGTGTCAACAAATACCGAGAGATATTTTAAGCCCTTACAAGGAGGCATGTTGGTGAAACCTATCTGCCAGTCCTCTCCGGGTAAAGTTCCTTATCTCTGAAGGGGGTGTAATGAAGGAGGCGGCTTCAAAGGGCGCCCTCGGCATCTGTCCGACAGCGAGGAAGGCGGGCTCGAGGGATGTTACGTATTGTCCGGGAAATCACTTTTCCTACAGAAGTGAGTGGTATTGAGTCCTGTAAGGCTTTGGCCCCAAGGTGTGTGATTTGGCGAAGGTTGTGTAACAGCTTCCATTGTAAGGCCCCTGGAAGCAACAGTTTACCCTGTTTTTAAACCATCCTTCTGGGGTAAAGACGAAGCCTGTCCCTGTTGCCTTTTGGATTTCTTCCTCGGTGTGATGTGGAGTGAGAGGTGTAAAGGCTGGACGAGGGCTGCCTGTGTGGGGAGTTTTGCTGCTCCCCTAGCCTGTTTATCTGCCCTATTTCCTTGGGGGATTTCGCCGTGTCCCTTTTGGTGTGCTTGACAATGAATTATTGCCACTCGTCGGGGGAGCACGACGGCTTCTTGTAAAGCCACGATTTCTGGGGTGTGTTTTATTGGAGTATTTTGTGCTGTGAGGAGACCTCGTTCTCGCCACATGGCAGCATGGGCATGAACAACATGAAAAGCATAGGACGAGTCTGTGTAAAGATTTAGTCTCCTATCAGCTCCAAGTTGTAAAGCTCTGAATTCTGCCTTTGGAGCTGAGGTGGAGCCCCATGGAAGCGGCCCCGATTCTGTAACCTCTGTGAGCCTTACTGCTGCGTAGCCTGACAGCCTTACTCCATTTAAAATAAAACTACTGCTGTCAGTAAACCGTGTGTCATCTGGATCGTCAATGGGTGTATCTGGAAGGTCCTGCTTGGCTGGGCAAGTTACTTCTAGCATTTAGAGACAGGAATGTTCCAAAAAGGAGTTAGAGTTGGGGTTAGGAAGTAGGGGAGCAGGGTCTAATGTTGCGTTCGGGGGTTTCTAAAAATAGAGTTTGGTATTTAGTCATTTGGCTGTCTGAAATACAGTGAAATGCTTGGGGGTTTTGGATGTCTAAAACTTGGTGGGGGTATAAATGGTCATCCCCTGTTCCAAGGTTAATTTAGATGCTGCTTCTACCTATAAAGCTGTAGATGCCAATGCCCTGAGGCAAAGGTGCCATCCTTGAGAGAAGGATCCAGATTTTTGGATAAATAGGCTACTGGGTGCTGAGTGGGTCCCAAGGCTTGGATAAGGACCCCCAAGGTGACACCTTGCTTTTCACATATGAATAAGAAGAAAACCTTTTGTAAGTTTGGCAGGGCCAGGGCTGAGGCCGTTGAAAAAGCTTCTTTAAGAGTTGTCAAGGCCCGGTTCATTTCTGGGGTACATTCTGAGGGCTCATTTTCTGGTCCTCGTAAGGCCTCATAAAGGGATTTAGTTATGAGGTCAAATTGGGGTATCTAAGTTCCGCAAAACCCTGGCACGCCCAAGAAAGAACACAGCTGTTGCTTGGTTGTGGATAACTCCCATATCTAAGATTGTCTCCTCTGAGTTGGCAGACTTTTGGTTACTGCGGTTAATATGAGTCTGAGGAATTATACTTCCTGTGCAGTTATTTGGGCCTTAGAGGGAGAAACTTTATATCCATTGGAGGCCAATTTTTGTAACACCATGATAAGGTTAGAATTTGAGGATTCCTTCTCAGGGCTGTGTATCAGCAAGTCATCTATGTATTGAAACAAGGCACTGCCTGCAGAGAATTATAAAGTGGAAAGATCCAAGCAAGTGAGGGCTATCCTTAAGTCCCTTGGGCAGAACTATCCAGGTTAGTTGTTGGGGATCTTGGGTTTCCAGATTATGCATTTGAAGGCACAGGAATTAAGAGTCAAGGTGAACAAGGGTACAGAAAAAGATGTCTTTAAGATCCAACACTGTGTACCAGGAGGTCTCAGCTGGAATTTGTCCCCAAAGAGTGTAGGGGTTTGGCACAATGGGATGGACAGGAATTACAGCCTCATTTATAGCCCTAAGATCTTGAACCATTCTAAATGCTCCATCTGGCTTTTTAACCGCTAGAATGGGGGTGTTACACGGAGAGTTGCAGGGGCTTAATAGACCAGCTGATAAGAATTTTGTTGTTAGAAATTGCAAGCCCCTATGGGCTTCTAATTTTAGAAGATCCTGAAGCTTTCTAGGAAAGGAAATAAGATCTTTTAATTGGACTTTTACAGGTTTTGCAAAAAGAGCTCTCCATGGAGTAGCTATGTCCCAGCCTTCTGGAGCACTTGTAAATAAACAGCAGGAGGGAGAGCCTGGAGAGCCTGTGAAGCCTGCTGTAGAGGAATGAGTGAGGCCAGTAGAGGGCAAACATGCTCTGGCAAGTGGCCCTTTGCTTGGAGCTTAGTCATAATATCTCTGCCTAACAAGGGAGTGGGACATTGAGAAAGAACAAGGAAAGCATGTGTAAAAACAATTTTCCTAGTGTACAGACTAATGGCGCAATAAAGTGGCTTGTTTATGGTTGGTTGTCTATACTGGTGAGGAGGCTTGAGTACTAAAAGATTGGACCAGAGAAATTAAGGCAGAGTGCGTGGCTCCTGTGTCAGCTAAAAATTCAGCCTTACCGCCTGCCACATCCAAGATCACCCAGGGCTCTGCCATTGAGGTAGAAAGCATGGGAGCCTGCACAGCCTCTGGGGCCCTTCAGTCAAGGATAGAATTGTAATCATCGCCGTCTTCGTAGGGCTCTTCATGATTGAGGAGCAGGGTCAAGGGCATCTGCTGGCCAGCCACAGGCTTAAGCCGTGGCAAGGGGGTCTGGAGTGAGGATGGCCCTCTCCCACGAGGGAGAGAGGGACAGTCCCGTCTCCAGTGTCCCTTCTTCTTGCAGATGGGGCGTGGCCCTGCAGAGACCTCCGATCTTGGCTGATATGTCCTGGTTGTTGGCACTGGGACCAAACAGGAGAGGGCCCAAGAGACGTAGGCTCTTTCTTGGGGGCCGGTGTCCCGTAGGGCCTCGGTTGAGTTGAACCTGGCAGGGAGTGGGCAATAGTGGCTGCCATGTATTTAGCCTGCTGCTTGTCTCTTTCTTTGTCCTTTTTGCCTGTTCAGCCCACGATATTTCCTCCCAGTTGTTGAAAACCTTAAAGACTGTCTAGTAGGACAGGAAAAGGAGTTTGTGGTCCCTGTTCAAGCCACTGAAGTTTATGTATAATGTCGGGTGTGACTTGGCTAATGAAATGGACTGCAAGAATGGAAGGTCCTCTGTGTTTTCTGGGTCAAGATTTGTATATTTTGTCATTGCCTCTGCCAACTAGGAATGAAAAAGGGCTGGATTTTCATCTGGTCCCTAGGTAATTTCCCTCAGTCTGGTATAATTAACAGGCTTAAAAGTGACCTTCTTCATCCTTTCTATTAAACAAATAATCATGTGATTATGGTATTCCCTCCTGGTGTTCCTCTCTTGATAAGACCACTGGGGATCTGAGTCAGGGACTGCTTCCTTCCCAGACCTAGATGAACCTCTAGATCTAGGATTTTGGGTGGTGTGAGCATGGACCTTGTCAGCCCAGCTCTGAGCCGAGGACCAAATGTGAGTTTTTTCTTCATGTGTAACAGGTGGTGAAAATAACAAATACGTCCTGCCAGGTCAGATCAAAGGCTGTGGTGAGGGCCTGAAATTCCTGTATGAAGTGAGAAGGGTTCTGGCTAAAAGAGCCTAATTTGTATTTGTGGGAGACTTGGCAGAGGGAAAGGGACGTGGACCTGAATCGTGCCCACTTTGCCATTAGCAACCTCAAGAAAGGGTAACAGATTCCCTTGCTTTGAGGCTTCTGGAATAGTAGTCTTAACTGGGGATGCTGGTCCTGTTGTGTCAAAAATAACACCTGCTCTAGTATGTGGTGGGGAGAAGGGATTCTAATAGCAAGGAGGGATCGGGGAGGAGAAATAAGAATCTGAAGAAGTCCCTGAGTTAGAGGCCATTGGATGCAATGAAGGGTACAGAGAAGGGAACTGATTATTGTTAGGAACCTGGGAAAGTAAAGGGTCATCTAGAATATCTGGTTGCTGTTAGATGCTGGTGAGCCAGAGGGTGGCGATGCCTCTAAGTATTGGGAAAGAGACATGCAGCAATTTTTACAGAGATCTGAATCTTGGGAGATGGCCATAAAGGCATGAACATAGGGGACCTAAGACTGTTTTTCAACTTGTGACAGAAGAGATCAAACTGATAGATGGTGTTATAGTTTAGAGTCCTATGAAGGGGCCAAGTCTCCTGATCTGGGAGTTGGTACTATGGCCAGGTGGTAGAGAGAAAGACAAGACATCTTTTCTTTAATGTCTGGGGATCAAACTTATGGCAGTTCTTTAAAATGCAGCCCAAAGGTGAGTCCTGGGGGATTGAGAAGACCTGCCCTATAGTGATTAGAGGAGGAGAAAAGAAAACACCCACAAAGGGACTGTCAAACCCGTAATCTGGGGCATCACATCAGAAAAGAGAAGCCTGTAGCACTAGGGGCCTACGGAAATGTTAGAAACAGAAGAAAGGACAGGGAGACTCACCAAATTGAGGCTTCTGTCTGGCACATGATGGTCAAAGACAGGAGGCTTAGCCAATCTGCAGGTGTGATCCACAAAAAGCGGAGAGAAGACAGAGGTGCACCAAATGGGTCAGGCCCGAGAACTAAGAGGTGTTTCGATAGCCAAGGCCAGAACAAGGGAAAGGTGGAGGGAAGGGAGTAAGAAGAGAGGGAAGATGAAGTGGGTATTGGGCCAGATGGTGTGCTGCCTATGAGGGGGCTCCAAGTGCTGTGACACACTGAGTCATCCCCACCTTGTATGGGTCTGGGGCCAACCAGGAGACAGGGTCCTGGGTGTCTCAAGGCACTGGATGACTAGTCCTTATGTGTGCCTTCTCCAATGAGAGAGTCCTTTCTGACCCAGGGATGGAGTATGGAGTGAGATTTGCATTCGCCTTGGGGGCTAAACATCCAGTCCCATTTGTTAGACTGCGTTTCAGGGCTTGCTGAGAGTAGCCCAGCCAGAGCCCACCAGTCACTGGTGAGACTTTGGGGAAGTCCCGAACTCTAGGAAAAGGCAGGAGAGTAAGAGAGAGAACAAAGCAGAGAGAGAGAGGGAAGGAGTATCCCTGCCTAGAGAACAAAGCCTGCAGGGAAGCCTTTCCTGACAATGTGACGTCCTAAATGTTCTCCAACCCTCCGCACTCCCAAGGGAGTCTGGCGCAGAGAAATGCCTAGGAGCTTCTGATCAATCCAGGGAGAGCCCCGGTAGGAAGAAGGGAGAAGAGAGATATCCCGTCTCTGTACAGGCCACCAAAATGTTGTGGAATCCGGTGGGACAGTGAGCAGGTGGTGTAAGAATTTACGAGAGACAAAGGAGGAGAATAGTAAAGGAGTTTATTTGGTACGCTGCCACAGACAGCAGTGGGCCAGACAGACGAGAGGTGCCTGTGTGTGCCCTGATGGTGAAAGCTTAGGGTCCTTTATGGGGAGGGGTTGGTGAACACAATGGGTTGGGGGCTGTGTAATCAGCTCATGCACAAGTTTCTGATTGGTTGTAGATGAAGTGAGGAAGTTAGGGTCCATGAAGGGGCAGTGGGATTTATGACTCTGAAAAGGATATGTGGGTCAAAACAAACCAGCCCGAGCTATTGTGAGAGTAGCCCATTTCCTAAGGCTATTAATGCTGCTAGGCAAACACACGTCAGGAAAGAATGTACTTTAACTTTTGAGGGATTGCAGGCGGACACCTGGGAGCCTAGGAATGGGGGTTGTTGGAAGTTGAAGGGTGCCAATTGGCCTCACAGTCCTGACTCCTGCAGTCTGCATGTCCTCATGATTGATCAACCTGACCTCGAATTTCTGATTAACTTCTACCAGTTTATTTGACTTCATGGATATTATTTCTTTGCCAGTCACTCTCAGCCACTGTCATCCATGGCTCTGGAATTCTAGATTTTTTTATAAATGACAAATTGACTTTTTGTAATTTCTCTAAACCAAAGAAGAGTCAGTAGAAAAATTCCACAATGGAAAAGGAGTGCAGTACATGAAAAAAAAAAAAAAAGAACCTGGAATGGACAAAAAAACAAAAACAGACATATAAAAAGGTGACCATTCATATTCATAATTAGAGATTTGCCAGTTAAATCAATGAAATACTATATTTCCATATATTTTGGATTATTAGATTTAATATTCACCATAGACCAGGCACCAAATAACTGGCACTCTAGTGCTGCTTTGATGGATGTCTGAACAGACTGGTTGGTGATGGGTGCAGAGATAAAAGCTACACGTGGGCCTGTTGGAGAGGAAAACTTTTTCCTTCTCTCCTTGGTTCATTGGCTGACTTAATACTTAAATTGCCGTAAAACAAATTAACAAGGGAAAAGTTAGTTTCGTACTTATGAGATCCTGTAAAAATATGAGATTCAAAGAAGTGACCAAAGCATGCAGCTTTTATACCTTTTAGACAAAGAAGCAATACATTTGTGAAGAGTTGACAAGATAAAGGGGTTTGGGCTTGAGGTACTGTCTGGTCAGGACACTCAAGGTGACTTTTCTCTTGCTCTCTGTACATTCCCTGCTCAAGCAGCGCCTGTTTCACCTATACCCTACTCACCTGACTGACCTGCCTACATACTTGCGCCAGACCCCAGCTAATGATTGGTCTAACTCAAGCCACCCTGATAGCTTATGAAAGAGGTGATGAGGGGTGTGCCCCTCTGTTGATTTTCCTGGTAACCAGTGAGCGAACCTTTGTAACTGGTAACCTTCTCCTGCCCCCCTGAGCAAAGACTGTGTCCGTGTCCTGCTCTCTGTCTGCTGCACACAGTAGGGTGTCACTCCAGGACCTTGCTTCCAACATGTTAAGATCCCCCTATCCATTGAGCCATTGATATCTCTGTCGCCAACTCCGAGCTCTTTCTTCAGTCTTGAGGTTGGGCAAATACAGGCCTTGCAGGCCTGCATAGTGCAGCCCAACAGATTGCAAATTCATGAAGTAACAAAGTTTGTTTATACAGCCTTCTCAGCCCAGAGTTCCCTCTCTCTCTGTTGATAAGGATGGCTTCTACTCTCCTGGTATAGGGAGGGCAGCTGCACATGGGAGTTTGATATCTTGCTTTTAGGGCAATAATGGAGGCTCAGAATATCCTTGCACCAGCTGTTTGTTTAGTAACTTTAATAAAAAGTCATATGTCAAAGTGGCATATTTTGGAGTGGCACATTATATACGCCTTCAGGAGTAACAGAATGGATGACCCTAACCAAGACTGAGCTAGCTATTACGTAAGGCAAGAGTCCAGCCTGCTAGTATGTCTATTCCATTATACATTTGGAGATCAGGAAAGTGGCCAACAGCGGGGCTGCCGACCCAGAGGAGCCTACTCTTAAGTTCCCCTTTGTCAGCTCTATCTGTCTCCACTTTCACAAACTTCATTTTAAAAGAAAGCCATGCCTCTTATTCACCTGAATTTTACCATGATGCAGTAAGGATGCAAAAACGTAAGGGATGCTAACAAATGAGACATTTGAAATATTGTCTGCCTTACCAGTTTTCAGTTTATTGTGTCTCAGCTCCAAATTCGGCTTTGCGATACAGACATATCTTGTTTCACCGTGCTTTGCTTTATTGCGCTTTACAGGTATTGTGTTTTTTGACAAATTGAGGGTTTGTATGTAGTTAGCTACTTCACTTCTGTGAATTTGTTGTTCGTATCCTTCATTCATTTTCACGTTGGACTTGTTTATTTTCATTGGAGATTTGTAGTAGTTCTCACTGTACAATGACTACCAATCCTTTTTTAGTTACATATGTTGCAGGATAGATTAGAGAAAAATGATTTAAGACTATATGCATGATTTAACAATATTATCTATATGGCACCATATTAGTTCTATTTTTCTTTAAAAATGTGTCAGTTATGTACAGGGTTTGTGTGGAATCTTCTGTGGTAAATTTTTCCTGTAATTGCCCAAGCATCCATAGTTTAATTTGTTTTAAAATAAATTATGTCTCAGGCTGGAGAATATTTGTCATATGATTTCAGTGTTTTTTTTCTTTAACTTTATTTGTGTATTTATTTTACAATAGATTTTTAAAATTGAAGTACAGTTGATGTACAATGTTATGTTACAGGTATACAATATAGTGGTTCACAACTTTTAAAAGTTGTATTCTAGTTATTATAAAATATTGGCTATATTCCCCATGTTGTACAATACATCCTTATAGCTTATTTTATACCTGGTAGTTTGTACCTCTTAATCCTTCACCTCTATCTTTTCCCACCCCCTACCCTCTCCCCACTGGTAACCACTAGTTCCTTCTCTACATCTGTGAGTCTGTTTCTTTTCTGTTATATTCACTAGTTTGTTGTATTTTTTTAGATTCCACATGTATGTGGTATCTTACAGTATTTGTTTTTCTCTGTCTGACTTATTTCACTTAGTATAATGCCCTCCAAGTTCATCCATGCTGGACACCAGAAGCTAATACAACTTTTTAAATCAACTGTACTTCAATTAAAAAAGCAAACAACCCATTTAAAATATGGGCAGAAGAATTGAACAGACATTTTTCCAAAAGAGGAAATGCAGATGGCCAACAGGAGCATGAAACATCACCAGTATCAGGGAAATGCAAATCAAAATCACAGTGAGACACCATCTTACATCTGTCAGAATGGCCACCGTCAAAAAGCACACAAATAACAAATATTGGCAAGGATGTGGAGAAAAGAGAATCCCTGTCCACTGTGGGTGGGAATGTAAAGCGGTGCAGCCACCATGGAAAACAATATAGAGGTTTCTCAAAAACCCAAAACAGAACCACCATATGGCCCAGCAATTCCACTCCTGGGCATAGACCTGAGAAAAATGAAAACATTAATTCAAAAAGATGCATACTCCTCACTATAAACAGCAGTATTTTTTATAATTGCCAAGACATGGAAGCATCCTAAGTGCACATCAATAGATGAATGGATAAAGAAGATGTAGCATATATACACAATGGAATACAATTTATTGAGTGGTGGTTTTGACCAATAAGACAAGTATGCATTTCATCTCCTGGACCACTTTGATATAAAGTCCTTTCAGGACACGCAGTTTTCAAGAGTGCCTTCAGATTGCTTTCATTTGATTTACCAGTTTTCCATAAAATGTATGTAATTTCTGTATCCTGCTCATTGTTCCTGATTATGTCAGTCATGGTGGGCCTAGGTTTAAAGAAAATGATGTCTGTATTATTTTTTTGTCATGATGACATATTGAATGTTTATGGGAGGGATGGGGCAATAGGCTAATGAGGAAAGAGGCAAAAGATTGACACACGATCTAAAATGTGGTACCATAGAATAAAAGCCATTATTTCAGTGTGTGTTCAATGAACACATTAAATTTCATACCATATCTGCAAGTAGGTAAGTGATGCTGTGTCTTGTTTTGTAAGAATATATACAGATATAGATATAGATAGCACATATAGATATATTCAGGTATATTTGGAGAGAATGAAAATTCAGTAAGACCCTTTAGAGTACAAGTTAAATATTTTCTTACAGTAGAAAACTTAAATCTTATTACCAGAGGCTGAGTGAATATGGGAGTAAAAGAGATCAGGTGAATATTTTTAAAGTTAAGGAGAAAAAGAAAACTCAGTCATATATCAAGGCTTTTCACAAATAGCTCAGTTTTATAATAGGAAGCAGGTAGCAGTTGCTGTATTCCTAATTCCACAGACATTTTACTGGGACATGACTTAACCTGCATAAATGTAAATGACTTGCCATGGCTTTAGGTAAGAAGTGATTCTGAGGCTGGATGCACAGTAAAAACCAAGAAGTGTTAGTGGTCTCGCAAATGAAATGGAAGGGTGAATCTTTTTCACAATTCCAATTATTGAACACTTCTGTAGTAAGATAAAAGTATAAAATTCTACAATAAAATAAAGTTAAAATTTTCAGAATATCCTCAAATATAATATGGAAAATATAGACTTTGTATTTTATTGTGTATATGCACACCCTGTGAAACACAGTTAAACTCAATTTCTTTTTAGTAAAATTTTGAATTAAAATGATAAATTTCAATATATACCCTTATAGTTTTATTTTTTTTTAATATCTCATTAGCTTTTCTCTTGGCATGACGTATTTCTAACTCTTAAGCAGGAAGAAAATCCCTTGAAAGCAAATTTTGATCTTTGATGCTAAATTGTGAAAAGTCCTTTTGTCACAGGAGGACAGGAACCTCATCATAACTCCTTCTTGCTGGAATCAACTGAAACAGATCCATGTATGGGGTGTTCCTGCTTCAGGCCTCAGATAAAGCTACTCCCTTTTTTCCTTCTTTCTTGGTATAGGAAATTTCTTGCAGCAAAACAGACAACATTTTGTGATGACAAAGAGAGCAGCTGCCACACAGACCAGCAGGAACCCAGTCACATCCAGAGAGTGGTACTGGCACCAGGTGAGGTCGTGAGCGGCTGGCCGCAGGTGCTTGGCTCCTTTGTGGCGCATGACAAACTCGATCCAGAAGACTGCTCGGTCCAGGGGCTTTATAGGTTGATCGTGTTGAATGGTTGATAACCTCATAGCATTCTGTTTGTAGCTGAAGGAAAAGCAAATAGACATCAATTTTTACAATAAACTAAGAAAGATACATATGTGGAATCTTCATGCATATGGTAAAAATGAGTGCCACATCAAGTGGAAGAAAAATAGATTATTTTTCTCAGAGATGATTATAGAGATCTTAGCTTATGTGCTAGAATTTTTTGAATGCATAGAATTTCAAGCTATGGAGAAAAGAGAGAAAATAGGATAGGACAGGTATTTGTAGCCAAAAGAATGGAATGAATTAGGTCCTGATGTGAAAAAAAAAAAGAACAATAGAAAAGATGTACATGATTTGACTGTTCAAAGTTTGTACTGTCTAGTAAGGAATTGTTAATAGACCTGTTGGACAAGTTTTAAAATACTATCATAATGCAGAGATAGGAGGAAAATCCATATTGAGATTCAGAGACATGTCCAGCTGGGGCTGGTGAGCAGTTGGTATTGAGCATTAACTGGTATTTATCTTCTATTAGTGAAGTGGTGGTTAAAAGTTGGAAGTGATTGCCTTGTTTTGAATCTGACTCTGACATTTGCCTTGATGCCTGCTTTATTATTCTTCTTTCCTCAGTTTTTCACTGATAAATAGGATGGATAGGAATGGTATCTGATCTGATTATTTGGAGGAATAATATATCGATTCTTAAGTATTCCTGGCATACAGTAGACTCTTAGTAAACGTTTGCTAGTATTGGTGGTGTTTTTCTTGTGAGTGATTTTAGAATCTGGCGAGTGCTCAACATTTCACTTTCTGGCATTGCAGTTGCATTTGTTTCTAGTGTTGGAATGACTATGGACTAACAGACAAGGAGGAAGGGAGGAATAAAGAGATATGGCTCACAAACTCTAAATCACAAAGTGCAGTAGCATGGCACTGAAGCAATAACAAGGAGGTAAAATCTCTTTGTGTTCTGTATAAAGCACAGGAGGAGCCTTGGGTTTTTCAGAGGAGACACTTATGTGACATTTTTGTAATGCAATAGGGAAACACTACTATGAAGAAGGTACTTAATATATGCAAAGGACTTAATACAATGTGTAGCATATAGCAAACATTCTGTATCTAGCAGCTAATAAATTATCTTCATTTTTGATACCAGCTTTACATTATTAAAAATCGAAAGTGGTATAAGTATTCCACAGGGTTGCAATTTTACATTAAACAGTTACTACAAATTTTGGCTGTATTCCCATTGTTGCTCATAACATATTTGAGCGCATATTGCATCCAAAGTTTGTATCTCCTAGTCCACCACCCTTATGTTTCCCCTCCCACTTCACTGGTGTTGTGTAGCTTTTTTTCTGCATCTGAAAGTCTGCTAATATTTTGATCTCATCCCTGATAAAAGGAAACAACTAAATCTTTCTAATTTACCCAATAATGACTACTTAGATACTACTTATGAATGTAGGTATATTCTTAGTTTTTTTGGTTTTACTTGTTTTTGTCTATTTATAAGACATATGTTGGTATATTTCTGTTTCAAAGAGATAATATTTGGTTTCCAAATCATTTGAGGATTTTTATGAATTTCGATATTATTATTAATATTATGATAACTATTGTATGTATTTTCTCCCTTTTGTTTCATAATGACTTTATAAAGAAAACATTTTGAGAATGTGTTGGTAATAATAGCAATGGGAGAATAATGCAAAGGGAGAAAATATTTACATATAAATCCTCTTAATCCTTATGTTACCATTTCAGTGACTCTTTTCATTCTAATGATTAGCTCTTTCAAAATTTCTCCATTTTCCTTAAACCTCTGAAGAAGCTATCCACTAAAACCACTGAAACAAACTTTATGTGACACTCCCAGTAGGCTATTGTAGACTATTCAAAGCCCTGTGCAACTCTTACTCTTCATTGTGTTTATGTGAAGATACATTGCTACCTCCCTGGCCTCCCTATTAGAACTTCTCTAGACAGAGTATGTAGTAGAAAAATATACATGTATACTCACGAAGGATTATTAATGACTTGGTTCAATGCATTGAGCAAATCTGTTGTTGACATTTTACTGAAGTCCAGCCTGACAGCTGCCCCCTTGACTGTCATGCGAGCGATGTTATCAGGTTGATCAGCAAACAAAGGAATGCCCACCATAGGGATCCCGTGGTAGATGGCCTCATAAATGCCGTTGGTTCCACCATGAGTTATAAAAGCTTTGGTTTTTGGATGACCTAGGATTGAGTGAATTTCAGTAAAATGATTAATTAATGTTAGAAATCAAATGAGAACTGGCCATTACAAGGCAGTGAAAGAAGCAGTGTCCTTTCGATAACAGATGATTATACACATGAAACTGCATTTCAACTGCTTTCAGAACTCAGATCAGGAAGCCACTCAGTCTGCTGGAGAGGGAAGTGAAGCCTTCATGAAAGGAGTGCTGTGTGAGTTGAATTCACAAATGTACTCCAGATTGTCAGGTGAACAAATGGAAAGAACATTCTGGGTAAAAGAAACCACATGAGCAATTAAGGGTGAGAATATGTCAAAAATATAGTCTCTTAAGGAAATAGACATTTAGTCTGATAGGAAGGGTGTCAAGGCAACAGGAAAGATAATGGTCGTGACACTGAGACCAGAGGAAGGAAAAGCTGCATTTTATCATGAAATGTGTTACAGCTTCATGAAAACAATTCTGAAGTATTTTCCTATAGAACATGGGGAGTCACTGGTAATAAAAAGGAGCTGCTGTATTTCAGGGGCATTTAAAATACCCATAAGATGGGAAAAGAGAGATGTATGGAGAGAATTTAGAGGCAAAGCGATAATCCAGGATGTTCTTGATAATTTTACTTAGAGAAATAATTACAACCAATATAAAGATTCTGTCCATAATAGATGTGACTCTTTAATAAAAAGCCACCTGTTACACAGAGAACAAATTTACTGATACCTGGGGTAAAGGGGGGTGGAAAGGGATAAGTAAAGAATTGGAAATTTGCACCTCTTGGAGAGTGATCTAAATGTTGGCCATCTTGATTGTGTTGGAGGTTTTATTGGTGTATACCTCTATCAAAATTCATCAAATTGTACATCCGAAAAACATGTAGTTTACTGTACAGGAGTCGTACCATAATAAGGGTGTTAAAAAAAGCCGACCTTTATATTTTATTTGTTTTCCCCTAGGACAGGAAAGAACAATGAAGATTCAGAGTGTTCCTTTTGCATGCTTGAGTAATAAGTGCTGAGTAAGTTGGTTTCTTCTCCCAGTGCTCTCACTCCCTCAGCTGTTACTCTTGTTTCCAGCATTTTTTCTCCCAGGTCTCACCAAGAAGGTCGTTCTGGGGGATCCACTTATACAGCCGAGTATTGGGTCCTAAGGTATCTGGTTTCTTGCCGTTGAATCTCCAAAGAACCTGTTAGGGTGAAGTAAATAGCTTATTCATGAGTTGAACTTCAAAGTTATAGCACGTTAGAATTCTAAAGAGATGAAAAGACATCCAGTTAAATGCCTTCCATACGACAGGTCAGGAAATGAGGACAGCAGATCCTAAGTAGAGATGACTAGTAATGCACTGACATCAATAGGAATACCCACATTCTGTGTACTTATTTTTATGTTCAATCAGGTATGGAATGAATCATGACATTTCACACATGATGTTATTGACAAACTTCTCAATGACAATTTCAAGTATTTGGGAAATTGTTAGGTATTCTTGATTCTAGTGAATTAAAATTATTCTAGTAATAATCTTCACATTTGTTTTGATTTATTTTATATACTAGCACTCATTTTCAATTTTGGTATCCACTGGTTTATTTCTTTTTCACTCATAAAATGGAGTTTACTTGTATCCAGTCATTAATATAACTTTTTTTTTTATCAGTTTTATATCTTTTGATTTAGTAAAAGGAAAATGCCTACAGTTAGTCACTTAAGAGAAATATTTCTGCTTATTTATAATTTATTAATGATAAGATAATTAATGCTGCTTAGGAGGTACAACTTCTTTTAGATTACAAATTGTTAAGCGCCTCTTCCAAAAAAAAAGACAATTATTGTTTTTTGATGTAAATCCAGATTATTGCCACTATTAGTAGCTCTGAAAATTTTTAAGTTTAGAAAAGAGGAGCATGTTGGTAATTTACAAGTAACAATAAGGCTGTTGAAAAAGCTCCAAAATAGGGATACTAAAATTTATTCAACTGACCCCGAACACTTCAACAGTGAAGCACAATGCATTGACAGCAGTGGTTAATGTGGTTTTTATACTCAATACCAAAATAAGATACCTATTTTGGACTTCCTAGCAATTCTCATAAGCTGGATTATAATTTAACTGGTGTTTCATTTCTGTTTGCTATGTGAATGAAATGACTAAGTTCTCAACAAAAAATTAGCATAGGTGTTTGTGAGAAGACCACAATATCGGATAGTAAAGTAAAAAGTAGTTCGTAAATAACAAAAGATCCCAGGTGTATTTTATTTACTAGAGAATAAGTTACTACATAATATGGAGAAGGAGGCAGCAGAATCTTTTCCATGCCAGTCTTCCTTATGTTTGACTCTTGCCCTTCTCCCTCCTCAGTCAGGAAGAGTAACCTGATAGGCTGGAAGCAGAGTTCATTAAGGTCCACACTTTATAATGCATAGGATCCACCTTAAGGGCAGGACCCCATCTCCATCCTTTCTCTTTCATCTTCCTGCTTTAGGCTTTGGCAGGGCTCAGTCACCCAGGGCAGGCTGATGTTTGTCTTTGTCTAAATCATGGTGGCTGGATGGGTGTCTGGAGGCAGCTTGGGGAGCCCTGACCAACCTTTCTCTGAATAGCACCCTGAAAAGCACACTGAATGGGTCTGTTGCAAAATTTAGAGGAAGTGATGGGGCCCAGGATTACCTGGCAAGCACAAACTGCATGGCATATTTCTGACTTTGATCACTGCTGTTCAACATTACTGTGCTAGTACAATTTCTGTTAAAATTTAACTCCTGAGAACTTCTGTATGTGTACTATGTCCTCAGGAATCCTTCAGAGATAAAGGAGCAATGACAAGGCAGAATTTGGTGATTTTTCTACCTGCCCACATACCATTATAATACCAGATTTCACACTGCATCTCTTAAATACATTTATTTGATTACAATGTGAATCCAAAAGTCATTGTCAAAGATACTCTCTGTATTATTGTAGGACCTGCTGTGTATATTTTGATTTTTAAATACTTGAGATACATTGGAGCTATCATAATAATTTACCTTTCTTGCAGAATATGTAATCATACTTTTTACAGAATTTAATAGTCTCATTGTATGGTTGTCCACTATTATGCTGCTTTATCTACCTTTTGTGGAATCTGGGCAAGGGCTGATGCAATCATATTGGCTCTTTCTTCTGTTATGTTAGTGACAATTGACCCCAAAGTAAACACCACAATACCATCTTCTCCTGAGCTCTGGACAAACTCTTCCATTTCCTGTCAAAAAAGAATTTTCTCCATTACAAAAGAGCAACAGTGTAGCAAACATTATTGAAAGATTAATACAAACAGCTGAAGAGAAAAAATCTGTTATAGTCAGGAATTATTACGGTAGTAGCTTTTTGAAAAAAAAAAAAAGGTAAAATATACACAAGATGCAGTTTACCATCTTAGTCATTCCTAAGTCTATAGTTCAGAAATGTTAAGTATATTCGCATTGCGGAACCAATCTGCAGAACTTTTTCATCTGGCAAAACTGGAAGTCTGTGCCCATTAAAAACTCCATTTTCCTCTTTGATCCCAGCCCCTGGGAATCATCATTCTACTCTGTGTTTCTACAAATTTGATTAGTCTAGATACCTCATATACATTGAGTTGTATAGTACTTGTCTTTTTGTGACTGGCTTATGCCCTTCTCCTGAAGTTCATCCATGTTGTGTCATGTGTCAGAATCTCCTTTTAATGACTAAGTAATAACCCAGTGTTTGTGTATTCCATATTTTGTTGTTTGTGTTTTCTGTTCATGTACACCTGAGTTGCTTCAGTTTCTCGTCTCTTGTGAATAGTGCTTTCAAGATTATGGTGAACAAATAGCTATTTGGGATTCTAGGTTCAATTCTTTTGGATACACAGCCAGAAGAGAAATAGCTGGACCGTATGGTAACTCTATTTTATATTTTTTGAGGAAATTCCTCAAAAGTTTTAAATAATGGCTTTTTAAAAATGGACCTCAGGGTTGAAGGAGATGTGTGATTTGAGGTCAGTGTCTTCTATTACATGTACTTGTGCAAATGTGTGTGGGTGTGTGTATAAGCAAAAATGAGATAGAGGCAGTACACAGTAGTGAGGAGGACACACTGGTAAACAGTGTTAGACTCTTCATCAGTCATGTTATTAATTACTAACATAGATCCTTGGAAGGAGGTCACACAGCAGGATCTTAACTCACCTTTAATTCTTTCTTATTATAGTTCTCCTAAATCATTTGTTTATTCCAGGTACTTTTTAGAGAATTATTTTAGATTAGTCATTAGTATTTCATTTCCCTGACTATGATCACTAAGAAAAAGTTAGGATTTGAATGACTTTATCCTTCTCACAGATCTATAATCCTCAAACCTTAACTTAAAGTTACTCAAAAGTTCCCCAAATCTGTCTCTAAATTACGAGTCACTGACATTGAGGAGTCTGGTATTATAGTTTAGAATTTCTGTGAAACAGCCTTGTGTGTCCTGTTAATAACCAAGAGATGTACTTATGTAGTTGCATTTCTGAGTGACCATACTGCTGGGTTTGTTTCCATTGGACACACTCTGCCCTGAAATCATGTTGTATATTTGCTGTCACAGTAGGATGTGCTATGTGTAAGTGGCTGTGAGGGACCCTCATCCTCACCTCACTAAGTCCCTGGGGGAGCACCTGCCCCACAGTGGGAGAGGTACACCAGGCTTTCTGTAGCAGAGATCTGATCACCTATGAGTAGTTCATGTCAAACTAAATGAGGCTCCTGGTGAAGCTGTATTTGATTGGAATTCTTTCAGAATTATTTTGTCTTGTAGTCCTTGAGCCTAATTTAAAAAATTTTACTTTCTGCACTAGAATAATTCCACATTGTTCAATATTCTGTATAACAAAAAAAATGCAGAGGAGCAAAATTTTCCTGATTATCTGATGAAACCATATACTCCTCTTTTTGAAATGCCTTTCTTCTTTTTTACATTCATTATTCTTTTCTCTCTGGAAAATTCTGACCTAATCCTTCCATTTAAAATGTATAGTTTATGATCATGATTAATGTCATAAAAAATTTTTTATAGAAGTATAGTCAGTTTACAATGCTGTGTTAATTTCTGGTGTACAGAGTTGGTATTAATTTATATATATATGTAATATATATACACACATATATACACACACACATTCCTTTTTATATTCTTTTTCATTATAGATTATTATCAGATATTGACTATAGTTCCCTGTGCTAAAGAATAGAAGCCTATTTTAAAGTTGTTTTCAAAACTGTTTTTAATAGGAACAAGAAAATAGGCAATTTCTTACAAACTTTAACCTTGTAGACTATACCGTGTAGATCATTCTTCAAAAGTATAATTTCATCCTGATGATCAGTTTTGCTATTAATGTCTCTGAACTTCCCTATGACTCTCATGGTGCATCTAGGTAATGTGTGTATTTCCAGTGACTTGTCCCAGCATTTAAGGTTACCTGTGTTCTTTGTTTTTCCCTCATTGGTTTGCTCCCCAAAGCTGCCTCATCTCTCCTGTAGAAGATGCATCCCTATCATATTATTGTAATACATCCTCTATTTAAAAGTTAATCACTGTTGTGGACTGGTTATTCTCATTGTCTGACATCTGTATGAAAATAATATAAGGTCATGACATTAAAGTATTAAAAATACGAAAAATTATTAAATTAAAATAAGATATATTCTACCCTCTGTCTAGGGATATCCTTAGTTTAAAATTTATAAATATTTTTTAATGATGAAATATGTTAGAGGTATAACATTATTTCAGTTGTATAACTTACTGATTTGATACACTTAACAGATTGTAATAGGATTACCATCTTGGTGGTAGGTTGCACCTCTGTCATGTCAGATGATTATCATTTTTCTTTTGCGGTTGGAAAAAATAAGGTCTAGTCTCTTATCAAGTTTGATGATTAGAATATATTGTTATCTATACTCACTATCCTTTACCTTAAATCTCTAGGGCTAATTTACTATGAGATGCAAGTTCATACCCTTAAATAACATCTCTCCTTTTCTCCCACCCTCTAGCCCTTGGTAATCACCATACTGCTTTCAGTTTATATGATTGACTTTTTTAGATTTCACACAGAAGAAGTATAATACAGAATTTTTCTTTCTCTGCATGTTCAAAAAGAGAAACTGATGACAACCTTTAGCTAGACTAAGGAAGGAAGAAAACTCAAATAGATGAAATTCGAAATGAAAGAGAAGACATTACAATTGAGACTCCAGAAATTCACTGGATCATGAGAGATTTCTATAAAGAATTCTATGGCAAGAAAATACATAACCAAGAAGAATGGCTACATTTGTAGAAACAAGAAATCAATAAAGACTGAATCAGAAAGAATTACAAAATCTGAACAGTCAAAATGAGTTAAGATATTGAATCAGTAATTACAAAACTCTGAACACAGAAAACCCCAGCACCAGACCTCTTCACTGATAAATTCTATCAAATATTTAAGGAATACTTAATGCGAGTCCTTGAAAAACTTTTCCAGAAAAAACTTACAGGTGGGAGAGAACACTTCAAAATTCATTCTTCAAAGCCAGTATATGGAGATACCAAGTAGATAAGGACATTGCAAGTAAAGGAAGGTATACGCCAATATCGAGAATGAATATAGATTAAAAAATTCTCAGCACAATGTCTGCTAGCTAAATTCTAGAACACATTAATAGTAATATATACCATGACCCAGTGTAATTTACCTGTAAGATGCAAGGAAATTTCAACATGCTGAAATCAATAAATGAAATACATTGCATTAACAGAATGAAAGATAAAATAAGTTGATCATCTCAATAGCTGTAGGAAGAGAATTTGACAAGATACAAAATCCCTTTAAGATAAAAAACCTGACCATGTTGGGTATATAGAAGGAATATTTTTCAACAAAATAAAGGCCACATATGACAAACCCAAATCTAACATTGTAGTGAATAGTGAAAATTTGAAATATTTTTCTCTAAGATCAGGAAAAGGCAAGGGTTCCCACTCTCACACTTCCAGTCGACGTAGTACTAAAAGTCCCAGCATAGAGCATCCAGGCAAGACAAAGAAATTAAAGACATCCAAATGAGAAAGGAAGAAGTAAAATTTTCATTTTTTTGCAGATGATATGATTTTTTTGTATGGAAAATCCCAAAGAGTCAACCAAAAGCTTTAACTAATGAACAAATTCTGTAAAGTTGCAGGATATAACATAAATTCAACATACAGAAGTCAGTTGCTTTTCTCTCTATTAATAACGAAATATATGAAAAATTATTTCATTCAACATAGCATGAAAAACAATAAAATAACTGGAAATAATTTTAGCCAATGAAGTGAAAAATCTATACAGTAATAATTACAAGACTTTGTTGAAAGATGTGAAGAAAACACACACAAAAAGAAAGTCATCCAGTGTTCATGGATCAGAAGAATTAATATTGCTACACTATCCACACTACCCAAAGCCAAAGGCCTCACACCTACCAATTCCAAAGTATTACTACAAAGTTGTAGTATTTAACAGTGTGGTACTGCCCTAAAAATAGAGAAATAGATCGACACAAATGAAACAGAATACAGAGTCCCGAATTAAATGCCTGCATATATAGTCAACTAATATTCAACAAGGGAGGGAACACCACCCACTGGGGAAATGGTAGTCTCTTCTTTTCTTCTAAGAAAACTGGATAAGCACATGGAAAAAAAATGATGAGACCCCTATTTTAGACCTCTCAAAAAATTAAATCGGAATGGATCAAAGACAAGATCAGGTATCATAATGTTCCTCAGTAATTTTCTGAGAACCTCATAATTAATGGAAAAGTTAGTAGTTTGAAGGAATAATTAACAGAAAAGTTAGTAGTTTGAAAGTTAGTAGTTTGCAGACATTCTCTTGCATTCATCTCTTGTTTTGCAACTTAATAACAACAGCTACTATTACTAATATCATTATATTACTATTCATCTTTCTATTTGTCCTTCTTTCTCTGGTCCTTTCTCTCCTACTAACACTGACTTGCTTGAAAGGAGAATGGGGATATCTTTGAAAAATGGAGTTAGATATAATTTTCACTGATTTTATTTCAGCCTTTGGACGCTGTGACAGTTTACCACTGAATACCAAAACAATTTGTAAACAAATGAGATATTGTGTTTGACAGTTGAAAAAGATATGTTTCATTTTTCCACTAATAAGGAGTAATCAAAAAGGATCTCCTAAGAGATCACAAAATAGTTTGCTAAAGATTGCTTGCTTACTATTTATATCTTGAATCAATTTAAAACAGCATGTCAATTTAAAACAGATTAGCTTCTTGCTTTCCTTCATAAGGAATAGTATCTTATAAACTGAAGAGAATTTTTGTAATTTGAAACTATGGGTAGTTTTTGTATTTAAGTGGTAGAAATTATTTGGTCTTTACTGTTAGTGTGCAGAATTAATGTGCTTATATACGCAGTGTACATTTTCTGTCTGCTCATTCTGTCAGCAGCTACAATGTTGAGACCCGTGTTCCTTAAGGGAGCTGTGCTGAGGTTTTCTGTATGCTTAGTTTAGGCAGAAAACACCTGTTCTAATAGACTAATTTATATCTTCTATGCTATAAGATGTAAAACTCCAGGATTTTAGATGAGGAATGGTTTAAACGCTGTTGTGGAAGCAAGAAAATGTTGGATTTGGTGCAGAAATTGTAGGGGCATTCATTTGTATTTTTGAGGAATGGTCCCTCGTGAAGAGCCTCAACGCTTATAAAAAATTTTTAGCTTGTCATCTTGCTCATCTGATTGTCCAAAACATTAAAAAATTCTCAACATTTAAGATTAAGTTAGGTATATTAAAATATATTTTATTTAAATTCAGTTTTTAATTAATTTAGTATATGCTGTTATTAACTTAAATTTTTTGATTAAAAATCTTTTAAAAATGCTTTTAATGCACTCCATGGGCTATCTACTCTCTAGGACTTTGATAGATCATATAATCTTGATGTGTTGGAAAATCACTTCCTATTCAATTATGATTTAGATCCAGGTGGCTGGCACATGTTGGATTATTGATAGTGTAATAGTAACAAAATAACAATAAAGACAATAGTTAATATTTCTTCTGGATCAGTGAATATGTGCTAGACATTTTGGATGTTTCATGTGTACTAACAACTTTTTTCCCCACTACAACTGTATGAGATTCATGCTGTTAATATGAGTCAGTATGATCATGTCTCTGTGAACATTGTAGTCTAGTTTTCCATCATTGTTGCCTGTATCTCTCAGCAAACCTGTGAAATGGTCTCCCTTTCTACTCTTACCCCTTCATAACCCAACCCAGTGACTACATCCTGTGTTTTTCTTTAAATGTGATTGTACCTCTCCCTTTCTTAACACTCTTAATTTTTTCCCGAATGCCCCTATTAGATGCTTCACACTCCTTAGAATGTCTGTCTCCAGCTTAATTCTCCAGCACCATCTGTCTCTTTACTCAGCCTCTTCCTGTTCAGACTAAACTTGGACTTCTTGGGAACTGTCACTAACTACTCTCCCTGGCTGTCTTTTGTATCTTCCTCCACCCCTGACCTACCCCGTCTGCTTATTCCTGCACATGTTCAGATCTGACCTTAATTATCAAAGAATCAGAGATACTTTCTATGAATTCTGTGAATGTTTCCTTAGCATTGTGGTCTTCCCTTATTATAACACTCTTTACACAATGTTTACGACTTGCCTGTATTCTGTCTTTCCAGTAGACTGTCAGGTGGCAGAAACTGTGTTTATATCATTCCTCTGCATATGAGCACTCACTTCTGGTATAGGCGAGTCCCTTTATAATTATTTTTATGACTGATGCTTTATTATGTGTTGAATAATGAAGGCTGTAATTTAAAATAGTATAAGTCCTCCAGATGTCCCAATTTATTCTGTAATGGTAATGAATTTCACATACTTGTGCTAGTATAGAAATAAGAGTTTCTAATTGACAAGTCACTTTATCCGGCTTCCCAATTTCTCTGTTGTATAAACCATTGTAAATAAAGACTGCATAAGTATTCCCCTGAAAATGCAAAGTAAGGAAAACAAAATAAATAGGAACATGTTACCATAGGCAAAGGTTTAGCAGGTCTGCAGTGGAGGCCTCCTACAAATTCAAAATTTGGTAGCAATGGGTGAGGGAATTCAAAATCCCAAAAGGTTCGAATGAGCCACATGTCAGCTTTCCCAATTGTCTCAAATAATGTAGTGGGTCTTCCTGAAAGGAAAAAACAAAGACAAAAAGAACAAATGTTCGATCAAATGAGAATATTGCCATGTGTATATATTAAGCAATATTTGAAATGGAGCTTGGAATGATGTAGTCAAAGATGTCTGAAAGTGGCTGTTCTTTGATAAAGCAAATATATTTTTTTGTGACTCTGCTATACTATACTATAATGTGGAAACTGAGCTACACAAGTAGAAACAATTTCTAAATGCCACCTAGTTACCTATGCTACAAATATGGGCATAGCTCTTAAGTCTACATTTTTTTAAGAAGACATTTTAGTCACCTTTTTAAAGTTAAAAAAAGTTTAGTAAGATGGATACTTAGTTTCTTGGAGATGTCTTAGGTGCTTCAATTTATGGTTTATGACTCCTGGAGTGTCCTGCGCTAGTAATGGGCCTTACCCCATGAATTAATGTTTCCATAATTATTATGAAATTGATGAAACATTTTATACTTTCATTTTATCATTTCACTTATAAAACCCAAATTTCTGTGATGTTTTATTTATATGATTTCATCTTCAAAGTCATTAGAAAAGTTAGGACTTTATGCCACCAACTGAAAACATGACTTACCTAGTACTTCACTGTAAAACTGATTCCACTTCTTCTCATTAAATGTCTGGAACCAAAAGTCAAAATAAAGTACGTACATCATATTTTTCACCCTCTCCATGAATGTCATTTGATCACCTAATTCTGACATGATAACCGGTACGTAGGATGGTGGGAGTGGAAGTTTTCCACCATACTTCTCCAGTGCAAAGCCCGGAGAGAAGCGGAGACTGTACACTAATGGGATTTGAAGTATCTCAGCCAGCAGCTCACCACAGGGCCCAATGGCATCTGCAAGAACGACGTCAAACCTTGATTCATGTAGTTTTGTCATAAGTTTCTTGTTCGAAACAAGATCTTTACAGCCTGTGATAAGAATATCAGAAAATTCCAAAAACGTACTTTGCACTGTTGAAAAGTAAGTCCAAAATGAATCTTTTGCAAAATTAATCCATTTTTCAAGCAAATGCTTGAAAATATACTTAAAATTATCTTTAGTTAAAAGTGTTGGAAAAATCTCAAATTTAATAGAAGATTGTGTATTGGGATTAATAAAAATGGAAGCTGAAGATATCAGGACAGTCACCTCATGACCCCTCGTGATAAGTTCATCCAGAATTGTATTCATATTAATCCAATGACTATATTCCACTGGCCACACGAGCACCTTCCCACAACTCCCAGAGCTAAAGTAGCAGTTCAGCTGCAGCAGCAGCAAAAGTGAGAGCCATTTCATGGACATCTTGTTCACATGCAAAACTTTTGAAAATTTCTCTATCCTTTTGCTATTGCTCATGCTTATATCCAAGGAGAAATCAATCAAGAAGTTAAAGTATAACTCCTACACTAAAGAAGTTAAATTATAACTCCTACACCTTAAGTAAACACATTTTATGAGTAGTCAGCAGCCATGGAAATCAAGTGAAAGGGCAAAATGTAGAAAAATCCACGATTGTACAGTTTGTTTTATATTGTGTTGTCAGTGTTAACACCCCTCTAAAAGTCGATGACTTTACAACCTGCAAATCAACTGTATTATGTAAGTAATAAGACTAATGTAAAGCAATAGGAAGTGAGGGGCTCTCGTGTCTGCAGGCTCCTTGACACAAAATTAGAGATACGGTGACATCAGCACAATGGAGGGTTAGGAGGTCCCAACACTTTAAGACCCACAAAAACAACAAAAACAATAAATGAATAACTACAAACTGGTGTTAAGTTATTTCGGGGAAAATGTCTGGACTACAATGAAGCAGCAGCAGAATCCCTGCAGATTACAAAACTGAGGATGGCCACGTAGAAAAGCACAGGAAAGACTTTACCTACCTCGCCTCATGCCCTGGTTCAGAGCAGCCTGTCACAGCAGAGATGCCCTGGAGGCATTTCACCCCCTGGGGAAGAAGAGACCTGGAGGACCCCAGCAAGCCTCTCCACCCTAGGTGTTTGTGGCCTTTGACACAGAGGACTTCCAAGATCTTTACCAACACGGATTCCAGCTGACAGAGCTGCCCAGAGTCCTGCTTCTGTGTCTTTCCTGAGGCTGGAAATGTAGCTGTGGTGTGACCTGACCCTTGGGGCCCCGTCCCTCCTGTAACCTGCTCTCCCTGATGGAGTTGTCACCGGGCCTTGCCATTTGTGTGACTGGAGCTGCTGCTGTGCACCGAGCCCCAGGTTCCGAGTCAGGGCGGGTTCCTGCCATAAATGTGGCCCTGCTGCTACTGCTTCGGACCTCACCCTGGATTCCTACTTGTGGCTCTGACTGGCCACTCCCTAGGCTGAGCTGCTGCTGCTGACGCACCTTCCGTGAGTCCTGAGTCAGGGCTTTAAGCTCTCATTGCTGGGGCCGCAGGGCTGCGCTCTGCTCCTCACCCTGGGTCTTCAGCCAGCGCTCTGCCCCACCGTTACCAGGGCCACACCGCTGCTGCTCTGCACCCCACCCCCTGGGTCCTGACAGGGGGCTTTAACAGGCCATCACTGAGAACAGGTGCTGATGCTCTGTGACGCCCCTGGGGCCAGAATTGGAACTTTGACCCAGTACATCTCCGGGCTCTACTGCTATAGGACCATGCCCTCCTGGGCGTCAGCCACTGCTGCAGTCCCCCTCCCCAAATGTATTAACTCTGTGTCTTATGCCTACAGTACAACTGTATGCATGGTTTACCTGCTTGCTTTTTATATTTATTGAGAGAAGAAAGGAGAAGAAATGTACACTTAATACTGTTTTGTATAATTACTTAATTGTCTTCACCCGTGCTCTGGTTTATCCTGGTAAGTAGAACTGTAGTCTTTGTTTACTTTCTTGAGCACGAAGATCTTCCTTCAGTTTTTCCTTTAAGGCAGATTTCCCACCAATGAATTCTATTTTGGTGGAGTGTGGGACAGAGGAATATCTGTATTTTGCTCTCTTTCTTGAAAGCAGTTTTGTTTGATAGAGAATTTTTGGTTGATAGGTTTGTAGCACTTTGAATATGTCATCCCACAGTCATAGAGCTTCCATTGTTTCTGATGTTTTAAAAGCAGTATCTTATTAGAGTTTGATTGTATGGATGAATATTCTCTTAGTGCTTCGAGATTTTCTGTCTTTAGTTTTTGACATTTCAGTAGTGTCTGTGTGTGCCTGTGCTCTTTTTCTCTTACTTGGAATTGATTGAACAATTGGGATGTGTAGATCAATTTAGTTCATCATATTTGGTTTGTTTTCAGGAAGTTTTTAAATAATATTTTCTTTGTTCCTCTTTCTTTTGGCACTCCCATTTTGTGTATGTTGGTGTTCTTAATTTTGTGCCAGCATCTCTAAGCCTCTCCAGTTGTTTCATTCTTTTTTCTCTCTCTTATTTGGATTATATTATCTTTTGATCTATTTTCAAGTTTGCAGGTTTTTCATCAACTCCTACAAATTGACTGTTGACCGCCTCTAGTGAATTTTTCATTTCAGATACTATAATTTTCAACTCCACAATTTCCATTTGTTGGTTTTGTTAAATACAGTTTCTGTTTATAGATGCTCTTAGATGGGATGTTGTTATTATACCTTTCTTCATTAAGCGTGGTTTCCTGATGGTAGGTTGTATGCTTCCAGGGATTTGTCCATTTTTTCTGATTTGTTCAATTTGTTAGAATATCATGACTCACAATAGACTCTTACAATCATTTAAATTTTTTAATTTAATTTCTCATTTTATTTATTTATTTGAAGGTTTTGTCTTCTTGGTAACGTCCTTTGAGTCACTGAACCCACTTACAATAGATAAATTGAAATTTTTCCCTTACAGCCAACCATTTGTTCCTCCCACAGGCAGTTTCTATGGCCTGCTGTTTTTCTCATGTAGGTCACATTTTCCTATTTCTTTTTATGTCTTGTGAAATTTTTCTTAAAGACAGTAACATTTAGATAATCGAGTGTAGCCACCCTGGATGCTGGTTCTCTCCAGTACTATGTATTGTTAGTGTAGTTTGTTTAGCGACCAAATGGACTATTTTAGTGAAGTTTGTTCCCCCTACAGTGTAAAGCCTCTGATGTGTCTACTTGGAAGGGGTTGCCGCAGGCATCTTCCCATCTCCTGGGCTGCCAGTGGTTTTAGTAGGGCACTCCTTTTGAGTCTTTTCTTACTGTTAGCTATCACCAATTGTTGGATGATTGGGCTAACGTTGATGATAATATCTTGGAAGCATAAATTGCTCCAGAGTCTGAGCCTAAAAGCTCAGGCTCTTTTGCAGAAATACTTTTTAAAGACTTTGCATTCTTTTTCATTGAAGTATAGTCAGTTTACAATGTTGTGTCAATTTCTGGTGTACAGCACAATGTTTCAGTCATACATATACATACATATATTCGTGTTCATATTCTTTTTCATTAGAGGTTACTACAAGATATTGAATAGAGTTCCCTGTGCTGTACAGTAGAAACTTGTTGTTAATCTATTTTATATGTAGTAGTTAGTATTTGCAAATCTCAGACACTTAGTTTATCCCTTCCTACTTCCTCCCCCCGTTGGCAACCATAAGTTTGTTCTTTATGTCTGTGAGTTTATTTATCTTTTGTAAATAAGTTGATTTGTGTCTTTTTTATTTTTTTAAGATTCCACATCTAAGTGATATCATACGGTACTTTTCTTTCTCTCTGACTTATTGAGATTGACGATCTCCACGTCCACCCATGTTGCTGCAAATGGCATTATTTTATTCTTTTTTATGCTGAGTAGTATTCATGTAATTCACACACACACATATATATATATATATATATGTATAAAATTTTCTTTATCCATTCATTTGTGAATCAACATTTAGGTTGTTTCCATGTCTTGGCTGTTGTAAATAGTGCTGCTGTGAGTATTGGAGTGCATGTGTCTTTTCGAATTATAGTTTTCCCTGGGTATATGCCCAGGAGTGGGATTGCTGGATCATATGGTAAGTCTATTTTTAGTTTTTGAAGAAACCCCCATAGTGGTTGCACCAATCTACATTCCTACGAACAGTGTAGGAGGGTTGGTTTTTCTTCACATCCTCTCTAGCAGTTATTATTTGTAGAGTTTTTAATGATGGCCATTCTGAATGGTGTAAGGTGATACCTCGTTGTACTTTTCATATGCATTTCGCTGATAATTATTGATGTTGAGCATCTTTTCTTGTGCCTGTTGGCGATCTGGATGTCTTCTTTGGAGAGATGTCTATGTAGGTCTTCTTTCCACTTTTGATTGGGTTGCTTTTTGGGTTTTTTTTGATATTAAGCTGTATGAAATGTTTGCATATTTTGGAAATTAGTCCTTTGTGGGTCACATAATTTGCAAATATTTTCTCCCAATCTGTAGGTTGTTTTTTCTTTTTGCTGTTGGAATCCTTAGCTGTGCATAAGCTTTTAAGTTTAATCACGTCCCATGTGGTTACTTTTGCTTTGATTTGCATTACTCTGTGGGCTGGTTTGAAAAAAAACTATTGCTTCGATTCATGTCAAAGAGTGTTCTGCCTATGTTTTCCTCTAGGAATTTTATAGTATCCAATGTTACATTTAGATCTTTAATCCATATTGTTTTATGAGGGAAAGGTAATTTGGTTTATTCACTGATTTCTGCTTGGAGGAGGTACAGAGGATTGAACCCAGGACGTCTTGCATGCTGAGCACTACGACTTGAGCTATCCCCTTCCTACTCTTTAATGTATTTTGAATTTATTTTTGCATATAGTGTTAGAGAATATTCTAGTTTCATTTTTTATAAGTAGCTGTCCAGTTTTCACAGCACTACTTACTGAAGAGACTGTCTTTTGTCCATTGCATATTCTTGCCTCCTTTGTCATAGATTAATTGACCATAAGTGGGTGGGTATTTCTGGACTTTCTATTCTGTTCCATTGATCAATGTATTTGTTTTTTGTGGAAGTACCATACTGTTTTTGTTTTTCTTTTTTTGAGTTATAGTCAGTTTACAATGTTGTGAGTGCCGTACTGTTTTGATTACTGTAGCCTTGTAGTGTAGTCTGAAGTCAGGGAGCATGATTTCCCCTAGGTCCATTCTACTTTCTTCAGATTGTTTGGCTATTTGGAGTCTTTTATGTTTCCATACAAATTTTAACATTTTTTGTTCCAGTTCTGTGAAAAGTGGCATGGGTAACTTGATAGGAATTGCATTGATTCTGTAAACTGCCTTAGGTAGTATTGCCATTTTAACAATGTTGAGTCTTCCGATCCAAGAACACAGTTTATCTTTCCATCTGTTTGTGTTGTCTTCAATTTCTTTCATCATTATCTTACAGTGTTTGGAATACAGTTCCTTTGCCTCTTAGGTAGGTTTATTCCTAGGTATATTATTCTTTTTCATGTGATAGTAAATGGAATTGTTTCCTTAAGTTCTTTTTCTGCTATTCTTTTGTTAGTGTATAGAAGTGCAACTGGTTTCTGTATATTAATTTTGTCTTGCAACTTTACTGAATTTATTGATGAGCTTTAGTAGTTTCCTCATAGCATCTTTAGGATTTTCTATAGTATCATGTTTATCTGCAAACAGTGACAAGTTTTAATTTCTTCTTTTCCAATTTGGATTGCTCTTATTTGATTTTCTTCTCTGATTGCTGTGAGTAGGACTTTCAAAACTATGTTGAATAAAAGTGGCGAGAGTGGGCATTCTTGTCTTGTTCCTGATCTTGGAGAAAATGCTTTCAGTTTTTCACCATGAAGTATGATGTTAGCTGTGGGTTTGTCATATGTGACCTTTGTTATGTTGAGGTATGTTACCTCTATGCCCACTTTCTGGAGAGATTTTATCATAAATGGATGTTGAATTTTATCAAAAGCTTTTCCTGCATCTGGTGACATGATGATATGATTTTTATGCTTCAGTTTGTTAATGTGGTGTATCACACTGATTGATTTGCAGCTCCTGAATAATCCTTGCATCCCTGAAATAAATAACACCTGATCATGGGGTATGAAACTTTTAATGCATTGTTGGAGTCGATTTGCTAGTGTTTTGTTGAAGATTTTTGCACCTGCATTCATAAGTGATATTCGGTGTAATTTTCTTGTTTTGTGGTGTCTATCTGGATTTCGTATGAGGGTGATGGTGGCCTCATAGAAGGAGTTCAGATGTGTTTCTTCCTGTGCAGTTTTTTGGAATAGTTTCAGAAGGATCAGTGTTAACTGTTCTCTAAATGTTAGGATTCACCTGCGAAGTCATCTGGTCCTGGACTTCTGTTTGTTGGGAATGTTTTAATTACTGATTTGATTTCAGTACTGGTAATTGATCTATTCATATTTTCTATTTCTTCTTGGTTCTGTCTTGGCAAATTTGTAGGAAGTTTTCCATTTCTTCTAGGTTGTCCATTTTGTTAGTGTGTAGTTACTCATAGTAGCCTCTTATAATCCTTTGTATTTGTCTAGTGTCAGCTGTAAATTCTCCTTTTTCATTTCTGATTTTGTTCATTTGGACCCTCTCCCTTTTTTTCTTGATGAGTCTGTCTAAAGGATTATCAATTTTGTTTATCTGTTCAAAGAACTGGCTTTTAGTTTCATTGATGTTTTCTATTTCTTAAAGTTTCTATTCTGTTTATTTCTTCTCTAATTTTTATGATTTGTTTCCTTCTACTCACTTTGGGTTCTGTTTATTCTTCTTTCTCTAATTTCTTTAGGTGTAATATTAGGTTGTTTATTTGAGATTTTTCTTGTTTCCTGAGGTAAGCTTATATCTCTATAAATTTCCCTCTTAGTACTGCTTTTACCCTGTCTCAGAAGTTTTAGATCACTGTGTTTTTGCTTTCAGTTGTCTCTAAGTATTTTTGTATTTCCTCTTTTATGATCCATTGTTTGTTTAGTAACATACTGTGTAGCCTCCACGTGTTTGCGATTTTTGCAGTTTTTTTCTCTTTGTTGATTCCAAGCTCATAGCATTGTGGTTGGAAAAGATGCTTGATATGATTTCAGTTTTCTTTAATTTACCAAGGCTTGCTTTGTAGGGCAGCATGTGGTCGATTCTGGAGAATGTTACATGTGCACTTTAGGAGAATGTGTATTTTGCTGCTTTTGGTTGGAATGCTCTTTAAATATCAATTCACCCCACCTGTCTAATGCTTTTTTTAAGGCTTGTGTTTCCTTATTAAATTTTTGTCTGGATAATCTGTGCATTGATGTAAGTGGGGTGTTAAAGTCCCCTACTATTACTGTGTTATTGTTGATTTCTCCTTTTATATATGTTAATAATTGCCTTGTATGTTGAGGTGCTCCTCTGTTAAGTGTGTATATATTTACAATTGTTACATCTGCTTGGATTGATCCCTTGAACATTGTGTCGTTTCCTTCTTTGTGTCTTGTAACAGTCTTTATTTTAAAGTGTATTTTGTCTGATATAAATATTGCTACTCCAGCTTTCTTTTGGCGTCCATTTTCATGGAATACCATTTTCCATCCCCTCGCTTTCAACCCGCACGTGTCTCTAGCTGTATAATGCATTTCTTGTAGACTGCATATATAGATGAGTCGTGTTTTGGTATCAATTTAGTCAGTCTATGTCTTTTGGTTGGAACATTTAATCCATTTACATTTAAAGTAATTATCTATATGTATATTCTTATTGCCATTTTCTTAATTGTTTTGGATTTGGTTTTGTAGGTCTTTTTTTCTCTTTCTTCTTTCTCTCTTCTCTTGTGGTTTGGTGACTATAACATTACAATTGGAGTCCTCTTTCTTTTTTGTGTGTATATCTATTATAGATTTTTAGTTTGCCGTTACCATGAGGTTTAGGCATCGAAGTCTCTCTCTCCCTCTCTCTCTCTCTCTCTCCATTGTTTTACACTACTAGTCTCTTAATTTCAGATGCATTTTACATACCCTGCATTCATACCCTCCTCCCCTTATGATTACTAGTTTTGATATTGTATTGTACATCTAATTATTTTGTGTATCCTTTAACTGCTTATTGCAAATACAGATGATTTTACTACTTTTTTTCTTTCAACTTCTCTTTAGTTTGTGTGTGGATGATTTCCTACATTTATTGTATGTTTACATTTCCAGTGAGCCTTGCCAGTTTGTAATCTTCTTGTTTCTGGTAGTGGCCTTTTCTCTTCTGCCTAGAAAGCTTCTTTAACATTTGTTGTAACTTTGGTTTGGTGGTGCTGAATTCTTTTAGTTTTTGCTTGTCTGTCAAGCCTTTGATTTTTCCATCAAATTTGAACAACAGCCTTGCTGGGAAGTGTATTCTTGGTTTTAAGTTTTTCCTTTTCTTTTCTTTTTTCTTTTTTGGTTTTTCCTTTTCAACACTTTAAATATATCTTGCCACTCCGTTACAGCCTGTAGAGTTTCTGTTGAATAATCAGCTGGTAAGTATGGGAGTTCCTTCGTATGTTATTTGTTGCTTTTCTCTTGCTGACTTTAATATTTCCTCCTTATTGTTAATTTTTGTCAGTTTGAGTTTTATGTACCTTGCCATGTTCCTCTTGGAGTTAATCCTGTAGGGGACTGTGTTTGCTTCCTGGATGTGACTGTTTCCTTTCCCAAGTTAGGGAAATTTTCAGTTGTTACCTCTTCAAAAAAAATTTCTCTCTGTCTTCTCTTTGTGGGAACTGTAGAATGTCAATGTTAGTGTGCTTCATTTTGTCCCAGAGGCCTTATAATCTTTCCTCATTTATTTTCATTCTATTTTCTTTTTTCTGTTCTGCAGCAGTGATTTCCACTACCCTATCTTCTAGCTCACCGATCCATTCTTCTGCCTCGTATAGTCTATTTTTTTTCCTTCTTTTGTATTATTCTTTTCAGTAATTTTATTCCTCATTTCTGTTTGAGTGGTCTTTATATTTTCTAACTCTTTGCTGAAAACTTTGCTCTGTGAATATAATCTCTTCCCACGTTCTCTGGTCATTCTCACAATGTTTAAAACTAAACTCTTTCCTGAGTAGATTGCCTATCTTCTCATCACTTTTTTTCTGGAATTTTATCTTCTGCCTTTGCCTGGAACATACTCCTCTGATGCTTCATTTTGTCTAAATTTGTGTTTGTGTTTTTATGTAGGTTAGTTATGTTTATTGACCTTGGGGAAGTGGCCCTCTTTAGGAGACATCCTGTGCATCCCAGCAGTGCACTCCTCTCTTGTCACCCAAAGGGGAAATGTCCAACTGGTCCCAGTATAATCTGGCCTTTGTTTGGGAACTCCTTCCACAAGTTGTTTCCTTACTTCTAGACTCTTCCACCTGGTGGGTAAGGCTGAACTAGAGGGTTATACAGGTTTCCGAGAAGGAGGAGGCAGTGCCTGTTCACTGCTCAGTGGAGCTGGGTCCTGGCAGTCTGGTAGGCAGGGCTGTTTCTCGGTGTGTCTAGAGGTGGCTGTAGGCTCAGGAAGTCTGCTGAAGGAAGGAGTTGTGTTCCCATCCCATGTATTGTTTGGCCTGGGCTTCCCCATACTAAAGCCAGGTATCGGCACCAAAGATCCAAGGAAGATGTCAGCCTCCAGAAAGGCTCATGTAGGTAAACACTCTCCAAATGTCTACCAGCAGCTTCTATGTGCCCAGCGTGAGGCAGAGCCACCCGCTTCCCCAGGAGACCTTGCAAAACCTGCAGGCATCTCTGGCCCAGGCTTCTGTGAAATCACTGCCTCAGCCCTTGGTCTCAGTGTGTGTGAGTTTCTGTGTGCACCTCCCAAGAGAGTGAAGTCTCTTTCCCCTAGTCCAGTGGAGCTTCTGCAGTTAAGTCCTGCTGGCCTTTAAAACCAGATGTTCTGGAGTCTCCTTCTCTCAATGCTGGAACCCCAGGCTGGGGAGCCTGATGTGGGGCTCACAACTCTCACTCCTTTGGGAGGGCATCTGCAATATAATATTTCTCCAGCTTGTGGGTTGCCCACTTAGAGGGTATTGAGCCCAATTATATTGCGAGCAGACCCCTCCCACTGCCCCACTGTGGTTCCCTCTTTATGTTTCCGGTTGAAGTAGATCCTTTTTGCTAGCTTCCAGTCTTTTTTTTCTTTAATCGATGGTGGTTTAGCAGTCAGTTTTGTTGTGTTCATAAGAGGAGGCAAACTTGTGGGCTTACTACTCTGCCATCTTGACTGAAAACCCAGGTATACTTTTGATGTCAGTATCTAAGGTGTGTTCTGACCTCTGGAAGCCTCTTAGCTGTTTTTTTGTCTGGTTTTCTTTGACAAACTAGCTTGGCAACAGTTTAGTTTGTGTCTGTCATGAAGCAATCAGCTTCCTTTTCACTGCTTACCAGGAAACCTTTCATAGTTTAAAGACACTCTTTGGGTTGACCTCTTTACAGTCTGTTTTAAATAAAATGAGTTCCTTGGCAATAGTTCGGAGGTCCACGTTTTGTGTCTTGAGTCTCCCTCTGGTCAAACTCTCTGAACTTTGACTTCTAGAGCTGGGACAGTGGCATACTTCTCTCTGAGTGACATTCCTGCTTTACAAGAAGGAAGTAACCTTTATTTTTAGTTTGCCTTTATAATCAGGGAACTTCCTACCTGGGAATGAGCTTAGGTGATGACTCTTTGGGATTCAGTATTTTCAATATGTCGTGCCTGAATAAGACCTCCACTCTATGAGTGGGGCTAGGTGGAAGAAGAGAGAATCTTGTTGGCCACACTTGTCTGGAACTTATCCTCTGTAACACACGTGTGCGTGTGCGTGTGCGTGTGCGTGTGTGTGTGTGTGTGTGAAATTCAAGTGGCTTGACAGTTCTAAGAATATACCACAGTACTCAGATGTGAATGTGGGGAGTCGGAGCCCTAAGTTCTCTCTGACCCTACTAGGAATATCTCTTACTCTGATTAAGGAAGGTGAGAAGGGTTGAGTTTTAAATAGCACAGGTTCTCACTGATTTTACCATTTTGTATTTTCTGGAATAAATGTGTACTTGCTGTATGTCTTTAGGACAATTTCTAGACCTTTTAAATAGTCATTTAAAAATAATTTTTGTCTAGTTATGCTCCATTCACATGGAAGCTGGTCCATAGAACATGGCATACTGCCATTGTGAAAGTGGGAGGTTGAAGGAGTTTTGTAAATTTCTCTACATTCTGCTTCTTGAACATATGCTGTGTTCTTGCGTATGTTCAGTAAGGGAGAAATCCTGAAATAAAAATAAATTATGTTCCCATCAACAAGAAATAATCATATAAAATCATGCAATGTAGTTCTTGAAAAGAATAAGATATATCAATATTTAAACAATGCAGAAAGATCACTAAGGTGTACTATTAAGTAAAAATGCAAGTTGTAGATCAGTAATCACATTAACTGTACTTACTGTGCATCACTTATTTATAACCTAGTTACACAAACTATATCCTTCATGCACATGTATATGTAATAAATACGTAATAAATAAAGATTAATAAATAAAAATAAACAAAGAATAAAGACAGAAGATAGGAAAAAGAAAATCTTAATATTTCAGAAAATTTTAATTAAAGAACCAAGAAGATATATGAAAGATTTATAAAGAAACCTGATTAATGTTGTAGTCTTGTATGTCTTTTTGGGAGGTTGAGGTGGGGCATTGCTTTAACATGCTGTAGAATGAAGCTTACAGAATGCCAATTTACTATGGCCTGGGGAGTGAGTAATTGGGAAGTAACTGTCTACTGAGAATATAGATTCATTTGGGTGCTGAAAATAGTCTGGATCTAGATAGAGGTGACAGTTTACATCTCTGCATGTTTATTAACTTACACTGAATTGTATAATATTTAATGGTTAAAAAGGTGAATTTTGTGTTATATGAATTTTACCTCAGTGGTAAAAACCCAAATGGCTGCTAAGATTTGGTCAAGAGGCCATGGTGGAACAGCCCTTAGTTTGTAACATAATTCAATTTATTTATTTACATACACTGAAGTGTAGTTGATTTACAATTTTGTGCTAGTTTCAAGTTACAGCATACTGGTTATTTTTGTAGATTATATTCCATTACAATTTGTTATAAGATATTGAGAATAACCTCTCATGCTATATAGTAAATTTTTGTTGCTTATCTATTTTACATACAGTTGTTTTTTGTTACATATTCGTTATTTGTCCCTCCCCACCTCTAGTTTAGTAACCATAACTTTACTGTCCATATCTATGAGTCTGTTTCTGTTTTGTGTATAGATTCATTTGTATTATTGTTTAGATTAAACATATAGGCAATATCTTACAATATTTGTCTCTCTGTGTCTGACTTATTTTACCAAGCCCAGTATTCTTTAGGTCCATCCATGTTGCTGCAAATAATTTTATATTCTTTTTTATGACTGAATAATAGTCCATTTTACATATGTACCACCTGTTCTTTAGACAGAGTTCTGTTGATGGGTACTTGGTTTGCTTCCATGTTTTGGTTATTACAAATACTGCTGCTATGAACATTGGAATTCTTGGATCTTTTGAAACAAGAGAGTAGTGGAATTTCTGAACCATGTATTAGTTCTATTTTTAAGTTTTAGGAGTCTCCATTCTTTTTTCCAAAGTGGTTGCACCAATGTACATTCCCACCAACAGTGTAGAAGGGTTCCCTTTTCTCTACGTCTTCTTCAGTCTTTACTACTGGTAGACTTTTGATGATACTCATTCTAACCAGTATGAAGTGTTACCTCATTGTGATTTTGATTTGCATTTCTGTAGTAATTAGCAATGTTGAGCATATTTTCATGTGATTGTTACACATGCATATGTCTTCTTTGGAAAAATGTCTATTCAGTTCTTCTGCCCAGTTTTTGATTGGATTGTTTTTTGATATTGAGTTGTATGAGCTGTTTTTGTATTTTGGATATTAACTCATTACTGGTCACATCATTTGCAGCTAGTTTCTCGCATTCCATTGGTTGTGTTTTCAATTCGTCTGTGGTTTCCTTTGCTGTTCAAAAGCTTTTAGGTTTCATTAGGTCGCATTTGCTTACTTTTGCTGTTATTTATTTTTCCGTTGGGGACCAATCTAAGAAAATTTTGCTATGATTTATGTTAAAGAGAGTTTTACCTATGTTCTGTTCTAGGAGTTTCATGATGTCAAGCCTTATATTTATGTCTTTAAACTAATTTGAGTTTATTTTTGTATTTGGTGTCAGGGAATGTTCTAGTCTCATTGTTTTTAATGTGACTGTCCAGTTGTCCATTACCATTTGTTGAATAGACTGTGTTTTCTCTTTTGTATATTCTGACTCCTTTGTCATAGATTGACTTTAGGTAGATGGTTTATTTCTGGGCTCTGTGTTCTGTTCCATTGTTCCATGTGTCTGTTTTTGTGCCAATTCCACACTGTTTTCATTACTGCAGCTTTGCAGTTTTGGCTGAAGTCTGGAAGGGTTGTATCACTAACTTCATTCTTTTTCCTCCAGATTGCTTTTCCCACTTGCGGTCTTTTGTGGTTCCATATAAATTTTAGTATCATTTGTCCTAGTTTTATGAAACATATCCTGGGTATTTTGGTGGTGATTGCATGAAATCTGTAGATTGTTTTGAGTAATATAGCCACTTAAACAGTGTCAATTCTTCCAATGCAAGAGCAAGAGATATCTTCTCATTTCTTTAAATCATCTTCAGTTTCTTCATCAATGTTTTATAGTTTTCAGTGTATAGGTCTTTCAACTCTTTGGTTAAGTTGATTCCTAGATAATTTAATTTGATGTTTTGATGTGATTTTAAACAGGAAAATTTTTTCTTTTTATTTCTGATATTTCATTGTTAGTGTATAGAAATGCAACAGGTTTCTGTATATAAATCTTGTATCCTGACACTTTGTTGAATTCATTTCTTCTAACAGTTTTTGTGTGGAGATGTTCAGACTCTTTACATAGAGTATCATGTCATCTACAAATAGTGACAGTTTAACCCCTTACCTTACATTTTGAAGAATTTACTTTTTTTTTTCTTGTCTGATTGCTGTTTTTAGGACTTCACGTCCCATGGAGGCTGTGAGTGGGAATCCTTGTCTAGTACTTGATTTTGCTGGAAGGCTTTCAGCTTTTTCACTATTGAGTATTATGTAGGTTGTTGGTATTTCGTAAATGGCCTTCACTGAGGTATGTTTCCTGTATATCCACACTGATCATAGTTTTTGTTCATAAATGAATGTTGACTTTTGTTAAATTCTGTTTTGTGTTTATTGAGATGATCATGTGGTTTTTGATTTTCCTTTTGTTAATTTAATTATCACACTGATAGGGTTGCATCTGTTGAACCATCCTTGTTCCATCATAATTCCAATTTGATCAGGTCAATAATCCTTTATATATATTTGGATTTTTTGGCTAATATTTCATTGAGAATTTTTGCATCTTTATTCATCAAAATATTGGCTTGTAAATTTTTTTGTCATGTCTTTGATATCAGGGCTAATATTTGCCTTGTAGAATTCATGTGAGGTGTTTCATCATCTTCAATTTTTTGGAATAATTTGAAAAGGGTAGATATAAGTTCTCTTTTATATTTTAGGTAGAAGTACCATGTGAAGCCATCTGTTCCTGGACTTTTGTTTACAGGCAAAACTTTTTTTTTTTTTTAACTTACAGCATCTATTTCACTTCTAGTGATTAGTTTGTTCAAATTGTGTCTTAAGTCAGTCTTGGCAAGTTGTATATCTCTAAAAATTCATACATTTCTTCTAGGTTGTCCCAGTTTTTGGCATATAATGATTCATAGTATTCTCATGTGGTTTTTTGTATCTCAATGGTATTGGTTTTTATTCTTTTTCTTTCATTTGTTATTTTGTTTATTTGCGTCTACTCTCTTCTTGTTGAGCACAACTGAATGTCAGTTTTATTTGTTAAAACAGAGCTCTTGGTTTTTTGATCTTTTCTAATGGTTTTTTAGTCTTGATTTCATTTTCTTTCTCTTTATTAATTTCTTCCTTCTGCTTCTTTGGTCTTTGTTTTTCTTTTTCTGTTTTTTGTATGTAGTAGGCTAAACTGTTTATTTGAGATTTTTTTTGTTTCTTAAAGAAGGCCTGCATGACTATGACCTTCCCTCTTAGAACTGCTTTTGGTGTATCCTAGAGATTTTATAAAGTTGTGCTTTCATTTTCATTTGTCTTGTGATATTTTCTCATGTCTTCTTTGATTTCATCATTGACCCATTGGCTCTTTGGTAGCGTGTTGTTTATTCTCAACATGTTCATTCTTTCCTTCTTTTTCTTTCTGTAAGTGATTTCTAGTTTCTTAACATTGTGGTTTAATACATGCTTGATATACTTTCTATCCTCTTTAATTTGTTGAGGCTTTTTTGTGACCTACTATGTAGTCTTTCCTAGAGACTTCCGTATATGCTTGGAAAGAATGTGTGCTTTGCATTTATGCATGTAGTTTCCTATAGATATGAATTAAATCCTACTAGTCTCTTGTGTCATTGCGGAGCACTGTTGCCTTATGAATTTTCTGTCTGGGTGATCTGTCCATTAATGTCAGTGGGGTGTTAAAACTCTCATTGTATCATTGTATCCCTGTCAATTTCAGCTTTAATTTCTGTTAATATTTGCTTTATATATTGAGGTGCTCCTGTTTTGATTGTGTATATGGTAGCGAGGGTTATATCTTCTTCTTTTATTAATTCCTTTATCATTGCATAATGACCAGTTTGTCCTTTGTTATGACCTTTTTCAAAAGTCTATTTTGTCTGATACGAGTATTGCTAGCCTTACTTCTTTGTTGTTTCCATTTGCATAAGATACCTTTTTTCATCTCCTTGTTTTAAATTTGTGTGTGTCTTTTGCCTTGAAATACGTCTCTTGTAGGCCACATAGTGTAAGTTCTTGTATTTTTTTTACAATCCATTCAGCCAGACTTTTGATTGGAGCATTTAGCTCATTGCATTTAGAGTAATTATTTCAAAAGTAGGTACTTATTGCCGTTTTTATCCTTGTTTTTCAGTTGCTTTTTTAGTTCTTCTCCATTCACCACTTCTTTTTGTCTTTCCTTTTGTGGTTTGATAATTTTGTTTCACAGTATGCATGAGTTCTTTAATTTTTAGCTTTTTAAAATGTATGTATGGTTTTGATTGGTGGTTACCTTGGGATTTATTTATGTTGACCCATAAATGTGTCTATTTGCTTTAAACTGATAATTATTTAAGTTCAGTCACACTCTAAAAGGTCTTTATTGTCTATTCCTCTTTCCCACATTTTGTTATTTATGTCCTTTTTTTAATCACCATGCTTGTATATCTACTGTTTATTGTAGTTGAGTTGCTTTTACAATTTTTTGTTTGCTTTGTATTCTATGAACTGGCGTATTTAAGTGATACTCAGTCATTACTATGTATTTTCTTGCTATTGGAATTTTCCCTTCAGAAAAATTTTTGCTTCTTTTTCATGTAGGGAAGACCCTTCAACATTTCTTTTAGGGTAGGTTTAGTACTGCCGAATTGTTTTAGTTTTTACATGTCTCATAAATTCTTTATCTTTCCTTCTATTCTGAATGATAATATTACTGAGCAAAGTATCCTAGGTTGCAGGATTTTCACATTCAGGACTTTGTATATAACATGCCTCTCCCTTACGGTCTGCAAATTTCTTGCTAAGGAATCAGCTGATAGACTTTAGGGTGATCCCTTCAAAATGACTCCTTATTTTTTCTTGTGCTTTTGCATTCTGTCTTTATTATTAACTTTTGCTATGTTAATTATATGTATTTTTGTGTGTCTTTTTTGGGTTCACTGTTTCATACCCTTCTGCTTCTTGTACCTTGGTATCTGTTTCTTTCTTTAGTTTTGGCAAGTTTCCATCCATAATTTCTTCACATACATTAATCCACTTCTTTGTCTCTTCTTTCTCTGAAATCTCTATTATATATAAGTTGGCATGTTTTATACAATTATATGTATCTCATATGTTGCTTTTATTTAAAAAAATCTTTTCTGTCTGCTAGCCTGAGTGGCTGATTTCCATTATTTTATCTTCCAGATCACTTATTCATTGTTTTGTGTTTTGTAATCATCTATCCATCACTTTTACAGTGAGTTTTATCTCATAAATTGAATTATCTATTTTCATTAGTTGATCATCATAAATCCCCTCTCCTTGATCAAAATCTGTATTTATATCTGTTAGTATTCTTAATTCATGTAGGTTTTTTATCACGTCCTTTTTGAACTCAGGGTCTGATAAACTTGTGTTTCTGTGTCATTATTTATTCTTTAGGAGGATTTCTTTTACTCTTTCAATTGGGGATGTTACTTCTGCTTTGTCATTTCAGTGAATGTTCTCTGTCTTCGTGAATTTAGGAGAAACTTCTCTACTGTGGTCTTGAAGAGGTGTTTTTATCTGGGAGAGTCCCTGTGTAGACTACATGTTTCCCGTGTCTCTGGTGTGCGCACTCGTTTGGAAATGCTAGTCAGCCACATCTTTCAACAGATTGTGATGGCCATTATCATATTGATGGGGGGGTTGTTGCTGTTGGAGTGTCTAAAACCTGTGTAGAGTGTGAGGCATGACTATTTCTCTGCTCCATGTCTGTTACCACCTTGTCAGGGGTAGTATCTTCTTCCCAGGTGTTGGAATAGAAGCTTGGAGATTCCAGCACAATCAGGGTCCTTTCTTATTGATAGTATTCCTAAACCCAAGGGTGGGGAGTGCTAAAGCATGTGAAGCCTTTGTGTTCAGAGAAGTCAGATATACCACCTGTGTAGGCATCTTTGGCTCTGCTCAGGTGCAGCCCAAGTTTGTATCTTGTACCTTGTTGTGGTTGTACCAGATAATAGTGCAAGGCTGTGTTGTGGAGTAAGAGGGGCCAAAGTACTTGGCCAGATGTTAGAGGGATGTGTCATACTGGTCCCTGTGGATCTTGAAACACTACCTAATCAGCACCAACATTCGCAGCAGCCTCCCCCAACCTGCCCCCCAGACCACACCCAAGGCCCATGCCTCCACTGCATAGCTAGACTGAGTCTTTTTCCAGGGTCCAGCTGTCCCAGATCCAGAGCCAAGATGTGGTGTGGAATGAACTGGGCTGAGATGCTTGCCCACTCAGATTCTAGAGTATTGCAAGCAGGCATCTGCCACTGTAAAATGTCCTTACTGTTTGTTGGCAAGCCAACATGTATACTTTCTTTGAGAGTGGAGTATAGGATAGTCTAGCCCTGTTATTTGTTTCATTAGTTCCCCAGCATCCAAAGGGGTTATTTCCTCCATATAGGACACCAGGGCTGGAATGCCCAGTCTGGTGCTCCATAGTGAGTTCTCCAAGCTCAGAAGAGGCTCCACCTGTGAGGGCCTTCTCTTCTTTTCAAATTCCTCACAGGGGCAGAGGCCCCAACCCTTTACTTTTTTTCCATTCTACCCACTTACGTGGAACTCTTTCTTGTAGCTTTGTTTTTGTAGGAGTTCTGTATGTTTACAGGTAGTTTTCTGTGACATTTGTTCCACATGAAGATGTATTTTTGATGTGTTTGTGGGTGAAGTGAGCTGTGTGTCCTCCTACTCTGTCATCTTGACACAATCTTGTAACTTAAATTTTATAACTACATATTTACAGAAAATGCTGTTATTATAATCATTTACAGTTGAAATATGACACACTAAAATATGTTACATAAATGAGTACTAAAATTATTTCTATGCATTTAAATGGGAACAGTGCATGTAAATTACATTTCACTATATACACCAACTACATTTAGTTCTTTACAAGGTTAGTATAATCAGACTTTCAACAACTCCATGAAGTGGTTAATACCATTACTTTATCTGCATTTCACTGATGGTGCAGCTGAATCATAGGAAGGTGACATGCCCAACCCCGCATAACTCTGGTAGTTTTGTAGACTTAAATCCATGCTACCTGAGTACAGAGTGTAACCACTTAACCGTTTTGATACAATGGATCCCCTTTTTGGGTTGTAGTTTTTCAAAATGTAACATTGATAATTTCCCATTATTAAGCTATATCTTAAATTTTAATATTATGGCAAAAGTATAATTTTTTTCCAGTTGTATATTGCTGCATAAAAAAATGCCCTTAAAAGTAGGGATTTAGAACAGCAGTACTCATTTTATTTTTATCTATTACAGTTGTGGGTGTTGTGTAGGCTCAGCTAAGTGATTATTGTAGGATGTTTCTCAGGTGGTTACAGTCTTGTGGCTGGGGTTGTAATTATGTAGACATAGCTGGTGATTGGTTTGAGAAGACTCAATCTGTTGGAAGGTCAAAGTTCTGGGACTTCTTAGGCATATCTATGAACTTTCCACAAATGATCATTTACGACGGGGAGTTTGGGTGTGGTGCAGGGCTCCATGCTGAGTATGGAGCTACGGAGGGAGAGAGAGACAGAGAGTGAGACAAAGAAAGAAATAGACAATGTGTTGCATTTTGTAACTGAGTATTGGAGGTTAGACTGGAACATTTGTGAGACAGCAACAAAATTTTCTTTTTAAATTTTTCTTTTAAAGTTTTTGGAGGGTAGGTAATTAAGTTTATTTATTTATTTTAATGGCAGTACTGGGATTTGAACCCAGGACCTTGTGCATGCTAAGCATGCACCCTCCACCTGAGCTATACCCTTCCCTTCCCAGCAACAAGACTTCCCAAAGTTCAAAAGAGAGGAAATTTCTTGATGGGAGAGGTATCAAAGATTTTTGTCATATCTCAAAAACAATATAAATGTAAGTATTTGAAGTAAGCCAGCAGAGGTGCTTGAGCTATTTTAAAATTACTTCAATATTGGCATTAAAACCACAATCATTAAATCTTTGTGAGTTAAGTTTTTTAAAACTATTGAAATTGCAAATATATGTTGTAATATATTTATCTATAATATGTAAAATGTGTAGTTGGTGTACTAAAAAACAGCTCTAATTTGATATATTTCATATGTCAGATTTCTAGTCATTTCAAGTGCTCTGAATGAAACTAATAAATTGGTAACAAGATATCAAAAATTGTAGAACTTAATATCTTGAATGAATATGTTATTTTCACTAATAATTTTTAAACCATGTAAATAAGAAATGAAAACATTATTGTGAAAGGTCAAATAATGATGTCTAGAGAATAAAAATTTAAATTCTCATCATTGGGAATTCAGTATATTCTTTAAGAGCATTTCTTCTGTGGTTTATAAATTTACATACATGTAATTTTATTTCCAAAGGAGAATGTCATACTTTCTTTGTTTGTAATCTCTGTACGTGTTCTTTATTTAGTAAGTGACATGGAGAGCATTCAACAACATGGCCCATAATCTATCCGTTTCCTCTCATAGCTGTATAACCCATACCTATGTTGTAGTTAAGTGTGTTTACTAGTGGATAGCCATTTAAGTTCTAGTGGAATATTCAGAATATAATAATGAACATACGCAAGTTTTTCTGCATTCCTAGATGTAGAGTTGCAATTGTCAAACACTGTTTATATTTTATTTACAAGAGTATTTCCACAGTATACTTCCAGAAAAAATAGTGATCCCAGATTGTTTTTTCCATAAATCATCTGTAGACAAATAATTTATTGACAGTTCCCATTTCCCAATTCACCAGTGGCCTGTGTCAACATTTGTATCTCATTGGCAATTTCACTTTTGGGAAAATCCTGTTCATATGCTTCATCTATTTTCATTGTGACTGTTTGACTTTTTATTGAAGGTAAGTAGTGGTGATCACTGTACAGTGACTATGAATCCTATTTGTGTTACACATGTTGCAGAATCAATTTGAAGAAAAGTATTTAAGCCTAGATGCATCATTTAACAATATTATCTACTATGGTGCCGTATTAATTCCATTTTTTTTTTACAAAAGGTTTTATTTATCTGAAAGAGTTGTATGAAAAATTCTGTGGTAAATGTTTTCTAAAGTTCCCTAAGCATCATGTTTTAAGTTATTTTTAAAATAAACTATGCCTTAGGCTGAAGAATGTCTGACATATGACTTGGATGATGCTCTTCTTGACCAGTAAGATAAGTAGACTTTTCCTCATCTGGACCATGTCGATCATAAAGGGCTTTCCTGATGTGCCGTTTTCAGGATAGCCTTCAGATTTCTTTCCTTTGATTTACTTATTTTCCAAAAAATTTATGTAATTTTTGTATTCAGCCTATTGTTACTGATTATGTAAGTCATAGTGGGCCTAGGTTTAAAGAAAATGATGCTGTTATTATTTTTGTTGTGACAAAAGATTAAACATTTACATTTAAGTATTATGGGAAGGAAGGGGAAATAGGTTCATGAGGAAAGAGACAAAAGAATGACACACATGATGTTAAGTATCATTATATAAAATAATAGTAATTATTTCAATCTGTGTTCCACAAACACAGTGAATTTCACAACGTATCTTCAAGCTGCTAAGTGATGCTTTGTATTGTTTTGAAAAAATGTATATAGATATAAAGATATATAGATATAGACAGGGTATATAGATGTTTCCAGGTACATTTGAAGAGAATGAAAATTCAGTAAGTCCCTTTGGTGTACATGTTACGTATTTTCTTAATATATAATAGAAAACTTAAATCCATTATCAAAAGCTGAATATGGGAGTGAAAGAGATCAGGTAAATATTTTTTAAATTAAGGAGAAAAAGAAAATTAAGTCAAGGATTTTCACAAATAGCTCAGTTTTATAATAGGAAGCAGGTAGCAGTTGCTGTATTCCTACTTCCAGAGACATTTCACTGGGACATGAGTTAAACTGGATGAAGGCAAATGACTTGCCATGGCTTTAGATAAGTAGTGATTCTGAGGCTGGATACACAGTAAAAACCAAGAAGTGTTAGTGGTCTCACAAATAAAATGGAAGGGTGAATCTTTTTCACAATTCCAATTATTGGAACACTTTTTGTGGTAAGATAACGTAATAAAATTCCAGAACAAAATAAATTTACAATTTTCAGATTATCTTCAAAATAATATGGATAATATAAGTAGACTTGTTATTTTATTATGTATATGCACACCCTGTGAAAGACAGTTAAATTCAATAATTTCTTTTTAGTAAAATTTTGAATTAAACTAATCAATTTCAATATATACCTATATAGTTTTATTTTTATTTAATTTTCAGCAGCTTTTCTCTTTTCATAACATATTTCTAACTCTCAAGCAGGAAGAAAATCCCTTGAAAGCAAATTTTGATCTTTGATGCTAAATTGTAAAAAGTCCTTTTGTCACAGGAGAACAGGAACCTCATCATAACTCCTTCTTGCTGGAATCAGCTGAAACAGATCCATGTATGGGGTGTTCCTGCTTCAGGCCTCAGATAGAGTTACTCCTTTTTTTCCTTCTTTCCTGCTATAGGAAACTTCTGGCAGCAAAACAGACAGCATTTTGTGATGACAAAGAGAGCAGCTGCCACACAGGCCAGCAGGAACCCAATCACATCCAGAGAGTGGTACTGGTACCAGGTGAGGTCGTGAGCGGCTGGCCGCAGGTGCTTGGCTCCTTTGTGGTGCATGACAGACTCGATCCAGAAGACTGCTCGGTCCAGGGGCTTTATAGGTTGATCGTGTTGAATGGTTGATAACCTCATAGCATTCTGCTTGTAGCTGAAGGAAAAGCAGACGTTAATTTTTAGAATAAACTAGAAAAGATACATATGTGGAATTTTCATGCACGTGGTAAAAATGTGTGCCACATTGAATGGAAGAAAAATAGATTATTTTTCTCAGAGATGATTATAGATCCTAGCTTATGTGCTACAATTTGTTGAATGCATAGAATTTCAAGCTATGGAGAAAAGAGAGAAATTAGGAGAGGACAGGTATTTGTAGCGAAAACAATGGAATGGGTTAGGTCCTGATGTTGAAATAAAAGAACAGAAAAGATATACATGATTTGAGTGTTCACAGTTTGTATTATCTAGGAAGGATTTTTTTTTCTTTGTATATAATGACAACAAAAAATTTTTTTATATTGAGGTATAGTCAGTTTACAAAGTTGTATCAAGTTCTGATGTACAGTATAATTCTTCAGCCATCCATGCATATACATATATTCATTTTCATATTCTTTTTTGCCATAAGCTACCACAGAATATTGAATATATTTCCCTGTGCTACATAGTATAAGCTTGTTATTTATCTACTTTATATATACCAGTCAATATATGCCAATCTCGAACTCCCAGTTTATCTCTTCCCACTCTCTTCCCCCCCGGCAACCGCCAGTCTTTATTCTATGTCTGTGAGTTTGTTTCTATTTTATATATACACATTCATTTCTTTTTTTTTTTTTAGTTTCCACATATAAATGATAACATATGGTATTTTTCTTTGTCTTTCTGGCTTGCTTCACTTAGAATGACACTCTCCAGGGCCATCCATGTTGCTGCAAATGGCATTATCTAATCGTTTTTTATGACTGAGTAGTATTCCACTGTACAAATATACCATAACTTCATTATCCAGTCATTTGTTGATGGACATTTAGGTTGTTTTCATGTCTTAGCTATTGTAAATAGTGCTGCTGTGAACACTGGGGTGCAGGTGTCTTTGAATTAGGTTCCTTCTGGATATATGCCCAGGAGCAGGATTCCTGGATCATATGGTAAGTCTGTTTTCAGTCTTTTGTGGAATCTCCTTACTGTTTTCCACAATGGCTGCACCAAACTGCATTTAGTAAGGAATTGTTAATAGACCTGTTAGACAAGTTTTAAAATACTATCATAATCCAGAGATAGGAGGAAAATCCATGTTGAGATTCAGAGGTATGTCCAGTCGGGGCTGGTGAGCAGTTGGTATTTAGCATGAATTGGTATTTATCTTCTATTAGTGAAGTGGTGGTTAAAAGTTTGGAAGTGATTGCCTTGTTTTGAATCCTGACTCTGACATTTGCCTTGATGTCTGCTGTGTTATTCTTTCCTTAGGTTTTCATTGATAAATGGGATGGATAGGAATGGTATCTGATCTGATTATTTGGAGGAATAGTATATCAATTCTTAAGTATTCCTGGCATACAGCAGACTCTTAGTAAACGTTTGCTAGTATTGGTGGTGTTTTTCTTGTGAGTGATTTTAGAATCTGGCGAGTGCTCAACATTTCACTTTCTGGCATTGCAGTTGCATTTGTCTCTAGTGTTGGAATGACCATGGACTAACAGACAAGGAGGAAGGGAGGAATAAAGAGATATGGCTCACAAACTCTAAATCACGAAGTGCAGTAGCATGGCACTGAAGCAATAACAAGGAGGTAAAATCTCTTTGTGTTCTGTATAAAGCACAGGAGGAGCCTTGGGTTTTTCAGAGGAGACACTTATGTGACATTTTTGTAATACAATAGGGAAACACTACCATGAAGAAGGTACTTAATATGTGCAAAGGACTTAATACAATGTGTAGCATATAGCAAACATTCTGTATCTAGCAGCTAATAAATTATCTTCATTTTTGACACCAGCTTTACATTATTAAAAATTTAAAGTGGTATAATCTTTCCAAGAGTTACACTTTTACATTAAACTGCCAAATGAATCATATATTTCTTTAAAATTAGAAAGTGTGCTGCTTATGCTGTTCAGTTAGGACAATAGTTGTGTTAAAATTTAAATAAATAACACTGTTTTTAGGTAGCAGGATAGAAGTTTAACACACAGAAATCTGTTGCATTTCTTCACACTAATTATGAAATATCAGAAAAGGAAATTTTCACAAAAATCATGTCAGAAAAAAATAAAATATTTATGAATAAACCTGACGAAGCAGGTGAAAGACTTAGAGGCAGAGAAGTATTAAACATTGATTAAGGAAATTAAAGATGACTTAAAGAAATGCAAAGATATCCCATACTCTTGGATTGGAAGATTTAATGTAGTTAAAGTGGTCACACTACCAAAGCATTCTACTGATTTAATGGGGTCCCAATCAAATTACCCAGGATGTTTTTTTCACAGAACTGGAATTAATAATTCTAACATTTATATGGAATCACAAACAACCCAGAATTTCCAAAGTGATATTGAAGAAAAAGAACAAAGTTGGAAAAATAACCCTCTAAGACTTCAGACAGTACTGCAAAGTTACCGTAATCAAAAGAATGTGGTACTGACACACAAAATAAGACATATGGATCAATCGATCAAAATACAGAGCCCGGAAATAAACATACATACATACAGTCAATTAATCTTTGACAAAGTAGGCAAGAATATAAAATGGAGAAAATACAGCCTGTTCAGCAAGTGGTGCTGGGAAAGCTGGATATTCAAAACCAGTGAAGTTGTAACATTACCCCACACCATACACAAAAATAAACTCAAAATAGCTTAAAGACTTAAACATAAGTCACTATAATCCCCCTAGACGAAAACATAGGGAAAACATTCTCTGACATAAATCTTAGCAGTTTCCTCCTATGAAATCATGTCTACTAAGACAATAGAAATAAAAGCAAAAATAAACAAATGGTACCTACTGAAACTTGTAAGGTTTTCCACAATAAAGGAAACTGTAAACAAAACCAAAAGACAACCTACACAATGGGAGAAAATATTTTCAAATTATGCGACTGACAAGGGCTTAATTTCCAGAATATACAAACAGCTCATACCACTGAATAACAAAAAAACAAACAACTCAATTCAAAAATGAGCAGAAGAGCTAAACAAATATTTCTGCAATGAAGACATATAAATTGCCAATGAGCACATAAAAAATGCTCAGTATAGGTAATTATCAGAGTAATTCAAATCAAAATTACAATGAGGTATCATATCACACTGGTTAGAATGGCCATCATTAAAAACTCTGCAAAGGACAAATGGTAAAGAGGATGTGGAGAAAAGGAACCCTCCTACTCTGTTGGTAGAATGTAGTTTGGTGCACCCATTTTGAAAAACAGTATGGAGATTCCTTAAAAAACTAAAGCAAAAGTTACCATATGATCCAGCAATCTCACTCCTGGGTATATATTTGGAGAAAACTCTAATTTGAAAGCTTCATGTACCTCAGTGTTCATAGCAGCACCATTTACAGTAACAAAGACATGGAAGCAATCTAAATGTCCATGGACAGATAATTGGATAAAGAAGTTGTGGTGTATATATATAGAATCATACCCAGGTATAAAAAAGAAAAGAATAAAATAATGCCATTTTCAGCAACATGTATGGATCTGGAGATTGTCATAAAGACAGGATGGAAGAAAGAAAGACAAATACCATATGATATCACTTATATGTTGAATGTAAAAAAACTGACACAAATGGACACATCTACAAAACACAAACAAATACACAGACATGGAAATTGAACTTAAGTTTACTAGAGGGAGTGGGTTGGAAATGGAGGATAAACCAAGGATTTGGAATTTGCAGATATTAACTACTATGTATAAAATAGATAAACAACAAGGTCTTATTGTATAGCTTAGGGAACTACATTTATTAACTTCTAATAGCCTATAATGAGAACAATTATGAAAAAGGATATATATAAACACACACACACAAACAAACGCATACATATACATACGTACATCATACAATAACTGAAACACTATGAAACACCATAAATTAACACTACATTGTAAACCGACTATGTCAGTTAAAAAAATAAAATAACACTGCTATTAAAGCCAAAATGTCAACTTTGCTATTATTACGAACACATTCACAAAAAGTTTTCTATTCAAAGTCATTATGAAACAAAAGGGAGAAAATACATACAGTAGTTGTGATAATAATAGTAATAATATTACTGAAATTCATGTAAATCCTCAAATGATTTGGAAACCAAATACGATCGCTTTGAAATAGGAATATCCAAACATGTTTTCCAAATAGACAAATAGAAGTATAACCAAAATATCTATGCATATACCTACATTCATAAGTAGTCTCTAAATAGTTGTAATTGGGTAAATTAGAAAGATATAGTTGCTTCCATTTATCAGGGATGGGATCAAAATATTAGCACAGACTTTGAGATACAGAGAAGAAGCTATCCATCACCAGTGAAGTGGGAGGGGAAACAAAAGGGTGGTGGACTAGGAGATACAAACTTTGGATGCAATATGTGTTCAAATATGTTTTGAGCAACAATGGGAAAATAGCCAATAAGTTTTATAACTGTTAAAGGAAAGTAACCTTTCAAAATAATATGCAACTAATTAAAAAAAAACAGGAATATCCCAACATATCTCTTCCAAGTCACTTTCTGATTTCAGTTCTTCCAAATAGTCAAAAAGAGTTATAGCAAAAAGAACTAAGAATATACCTATGATTTTAAGTAGTGACTACATAGTTGCAGTTGGGTAAATTAGAAAGTTTTGGTTGTTTCCCTTTTATCAGTGATAAGATCAAAATATTAGCACAGAAAACTTGGGAATTGCTAAATGTAATGAGAAGTTGAGATGGAGTATGTCATGGTGGTTTACTGAAAATAGACATCTTAGAAGAGCTTAAAATATTTGAGGAGTTCTCATGCTGAAAGAAAGTCATAACTGCGGATGAGTACTCTTACAACGTCATGATTCCCTACTTGAGCTTTGTCCTTTATGCTTCCTCTTAATTCTTCTTTCACCATTTCAGTGAGTCTTCTCATTCTAATGATGAGCTCTTTCAAAATTTCTCCATTTTCCTTAAATTTCTGAATAAGCTTTCTGCTAAAACCATTGCAAACAAACTTAACGTGACACTCACAGTAGGTGATTGTGGACTATTCAAAGCCCTGTGCAACTCTTACTCCTCATTGTGTTTATGTGAAGATGCATTGCTACCTCCCTGGCCTCCTTATGAGAACTTCTCTAGACAGAGTATGTAGTAGAAAAATATACATATGTACTCACGAAGGATTATTAATGACTTGGTTCAATGCATTGAGCAAATCTGTTGTTGACATTGTGTCCAAGTCCAGTCTGGCAGCTGCCCCCTTGGCCGTCATGTGAGCGATGTTATCGGGTTGGTCAGCAAACAAAGGAATGCCCACCATAGGGATCCCGTGGTAGATGGCCTCATAAATGCCGTTGGCTCCACCATGAGTTATAAAAGCTTTGGTTTTTGGATGACCTAGGATTGAGTGAATTTCAGTAAAATGATTAATTAATGTTAGAAATCAAATGAGAACTGGCCATTACAAGGCAGTGAAAGAAGCAGTGTCCTTTCGATAACAGATGATTATACACATGAAACTGCATTTCAACTGCTTTCAGAACTCAGATCAGGAAGCCACTCAGTCTGCTGGAGAGGGAAGTGAAGCCTTCATGAAAGGAGTGCTGTGTGAGTTGAATTCACAAATGTACTCCAGATTGTCAGGTGAACAAATGGAAAGAACATTCTGGGTGAAAGAAACCACAGAGCAAGAAAGGGGGAGGATGTGTCAAAAATACAGTCTCTTAAGGAAATAGTGAAGTCATTTAGTCTGATAGGAAGGGTGTCAAGGCAACAGGAAGGGGAATGTTCGTGCACTGGGACCAGAGGAAGGAAAAGCTACATTTTATCATGAAATGTGTTATAACTTCTTGAAAACATTGTGAAGTATTTTCCTATAGAACATGGGGAGTCACTGGTAATAAAAAGGAGCTGCTGTATTTCAGGGGCATTTAAAATACCCATAAGATGGGAAAAGATAGATGTAAGGAGAGAATTTATAGGCAAAGCAATAATCCCAGATGTTCTTGATAATTTTACTGTGAGAAGTAATTACAACCAAAATAAAGATTCTGTCCGTAAGAGATGTGACTCTTTAATAAAAAGTCAACTATTAAGTAGAGAAGAAACTTATTGTTACCAGGGGTAAAGAGGGTGGGAAAGGGTAAGTTGGGAATCGGAAATTTGCACCTCTTGGAGAGTGATCGAATAGTTGGCCATCTCAATTGTGGTGGATGTTTTATTGGTGTATACCTCTATCAAAATTCATCAAATTGTACATCCGAAAAATGTGTAGTTTACTGTACAGGAATCGTACCATAATAAAGGTGTTAAAAAAAAGCCAACCTTTATATTTTATTTGTTTTCCTCCAGGTCAAGAGAGAATAATGAAGATTCAGAGTGTTCCTTTTGCATGCTTGAATAATATGTTCTGGATAAGTTGGTTTCCTGTCCCAGTGCTGTCACTCCCTCAGCTGTTACCCTTGTTTCCAACATTTGTTCTCCCAGGTCTCACCAAGAAGGTCGTTCTGGGGGATCCACTTGTACAGCCGAGTATTGGGTCCTAAGGTATCTGGTTTCTTGCCATGGTATCTCCAAAGAACCTGTTAGGGTGAAGTAGATAGCTTATTCATGAGTTGAACTTCAAAGTTATAGCACGTTAGAATTCTAAAGAGATGAAAAGACATCCAGTTAAATGCCTTCCATACGACAGGTCAGGAAATGAGGACAGCAGATCCTAAGTAGAGATGACTAGTAATGCACTGACATCAATAGGAATACCCACATTCTGTGTACTTATTTTTATGTTCAATGAGGTATGGAATGAATCATGACATATCACACATGATGTCATTGACAAATGAATTTTTCAATGACAAATTCAAGTATTTATGAAATTGTTAGGTAGTCTGGATTCTAGTGAAAAAGCAAAACAGTGGCAAATTACTAATAATCTACACATTTGTTTTGCTTTATTTTATATACTAGCTCTTATTTTCAAAGTTGTTATTTGCTGAGTTATTTCTTATCGACTCTTAAGGAATGGAGTTTACGTATATCCACTTGTTAATGTGACAAGTTATTTTATTAGAATTTTACATGTTTTGATTTACTAATAGAAAGTACCTGCAGTTAGCCACTTAAGAGAAGTAAGTATTTCTGCTTATTTATAATTTATTAATAATAAGACAATTAATGCTGCTTAGAAAGTAAAACTTCTTTTAGATTACAAATTGTTAAGCGCTTTTAAAAAAAAAAAGAGAGAATTGGTATTTTTTGACATAAATCCAGATTATTACCACTATTAGTAGGTGTGAAAACATTTAAGTTTAGAAAGGAGGAGCATGTGGTAATTTACAAGTAACAATAAGGTATTGGAAAAGCTCCAAAAGTGGGATGCTAAAATTATTCAGCTGACCCTGAACACTTCAACAGTGAAGCACAGTGCATTGACAGCAGTGGTTAATGCGGTTTTCATATTCAGCACCAAAATAAGCCACCCATTTTGGATTTCCAAGTAATTCTTACACATTGGATTATAATTTCCTGGTGTCCAATTTCTATTTGCTGTGTGAGTGAAAGTGACGTTATGTTCTCAGCAAAAAATTAGCTCAGTTGTTTAAGAGAAGACTACAATATCAGATAGTAAAGTAGGAGTAGGTCACAAATAACCAAAGATCCCAGGTGTATTTTATTTTGTAGAGAGTAAGTTACTGCTGTATAATATGGGGAAGGAGGCAGTAGAATCTTTTCCATGCCAGTCTTCCTTATGCTTGACTTTCTCAAATAGTCCATTCTCCCTCCTCAGTCAGGAAGAGTAATCTGATAGGCTGGATGCAGAGTCCGTTATAGTCCACCCTTTACAATGCACAGGGTTCACCTTCAGGGCAGAACCCCATCTTCACTGTTTCTCTTTTATCTTCCTGCTTCAGGCTTTGGTAGGACCAAGGCACCCAGGGCAGGCTGATGTTTGTTTTTGTGTAAATCATGGTGCCTGACTGGGTGTCTGCAGGCAGCTTGGGGAGCCCTGATCATCTTTTCTCTGAATAGCACCCTGAAAAGCACACTGAATAGATCTGTTCCAAAATTTAGGGAAAATAAAGGCAGCCAGGATTACCTGGCAAGTATAAACTGCATAGCACATTTCCGACTTTTATCAATATTGCCCAACGTTACTGTGCTAGTACAATTACTGTTAAAATTTAACTCCTGAGAACTTCTGTGTGTGTACTGTGTCCTCAGGAATCCTTCAAGGAAAGCAGCGATGACAAGGCAGAATTTGGTGATTTCTCTACCTGCCCACAGTACCATTATACTAACCAGATTTCGCACTGCATCTCTCATGTATATTTACTTGATTATAGTGTGTATCCAAAATCATTGTCAAGACACTGTCTGTATTATTGCAGCACCTGCTATGTATATTCTGGCTTTTAAATATTTGAGACATGTTGGAGCTATCGTAATAATTTACCTTTCTTGCAAAGTATGTTTATAGTCAAACTTTTTACAAGATTTAACTGTCTCATTTTATAGTTGTCCACTATTATGTTTCTTTATCTACCTTTTGTGGAATCTGGGCAAGGGCTGATGCAATCACATTGGCTCTTTCTTCTGTTATGTTAGTGACAATCGACCCCAAAGTAAACACCACAATACTGTCTTCTCCTGAGCTCTGGACAAACTCTTCCATTTCCTGTCAAAAAAGAATTTTCTCCATTACAAATGAGCAACAGCATAGCAAACGTTATTGAAAGGATTGCTACAAACAGCTGAATAGTAAAAATTCTGATACAATCAGGAATTATTTCAGTAGTGGCTTTTTGAAAAAAAAAACCTGATAAAATATATGTAACATACAATTTACCATCTTAGTCATTCCTAAGTCTGTAGTTCAAAAGTATTAAGTACATTCACATTGTGGAACCGATCTGTAGAACTTTTTCATCTGGCAAAACTGGAAGTCTGTGCCCATTAAAAACTCCATTTTCCTCTTTGATCCCAGCCCCTGGCAATCATGATTCTACTCTACGTTTCTACAAATTTGCTCAGTCCACATACCTCTTATACGTTGATTTGTATAGTACTTGTCTTTTTGTCACTGGCTTACTTCCCTTATCCTAAGGTTCATTCATGTTGTGTCATGTGTCAGAATCTTCTTTTAAAGACTGAGTGATATTCGAGTGTTTTTGTATTCCATACTTTGTTTATTGCTTTATCTGTTCATGGAGAATTGGGTTGCTTCAAGTTCTTGGCTCTTGTGAATAATGCCTTTATGAATATGGTGTGCAAATATCTCCTTGGGGTGCTAGCTTCAGTTCTTTTGTATACACATCCAGAAGAGAAATAGCTGGACCATATGGTAATTCTATTTTATATTTTTTCTTTTGGAAACTCCTCAAAAGTTTTCAGTAATGGCTTTGTTTTAATAGACCTCATCCCTAATGTCCTTGGGAAGGAGATGTGTGATGTGAGGTCGGTTTCTTCTGTTATATGTATGTGTGCAAATGTGTGCATATAAGGAAGAAATGAGATAGAGGCAGTACACAGTAGTGAGGAGGACACACTGGTAAACAGTGTTAGACTCTTCATCAGTCATGTTATTAATTACTAACATAGATCCTTGGAAGGAGGTCACACAGCAGGATCTTAACTCATCTTTAATTCTTTCTTATTATAGTTCTACTAAATCATTTGTTTATTCCAGGCCCTTTCTAGAGAATTAGTTTGGAGTAGTCATTAGTATTTCATTTCCCTGACTATGATCACTAGGAGAAAGTTAGGATTTGAATGACTTTATCCTTCTCACAGATCTATAATCCTCATACCTTAACTTTAAGTTACTCAGAAGTTCCCCAAATCTGTCTCTAAATTACGAGTCACTGACATTGAGGAGTCTGGTATTATAGTTTAGAATTTCTGTGAAACAGCCCTGTGTGTCCTGTTAATAAGCAAGAGATATACTTGTGTAGTTGCATTTCTGAGTGAGCATACTGCTGGGTTTGTTTCCATGGGACACCCTCTGCTCTGAAATCACCTTGTATATTTGCTGTCACAGTAGGATGTGCTATGTGCAAGGGGCTGTGAGGGACCCTCATCATCACCTCACTAAGTCCCTGGGGGAGCACCTGCCCCACAGTGGGAGAGGAACACCAGGCTTTCTGTAGCAGAGATCTGGTCACCTGTGAGTAGTTCATGTCAGACTAAATAAAGCTCCTGGTGAAGCTGTATTTGATTGGAATTCTCTCAGAATTATTTTGTCTTGTAGTCCTTGACCCTTTCTCACTAAAAAATTGTTACTGTCTGCACTAGAATAATTACACATTGTTCAACATACTGTATTACAAAAAAAGTGCAAAGGAGCAATATTTTCTGGATCTCATTAAACCATATACTCCTGTTTTTAAAATATCTTTCTGCTGTTTTACATTCATTATTCTTTTTTCTCTGGAAAATTCTGACCTAATCCTTCCATTTAAAATGAATAGTTTATTATCATGATTAATGTCATAAAACTACTTTTTTTATTGAATTATATTCAGTTTACAGTGTTGTGTTAATTTCTGGTGTACAGCATTGGTATTAATTCATATATATATGACAGACACAGACACACACATTCCTTTTTATATTCTTTTTCAGTATAAATTATTTCAAGATATTGAATATTGTTCCCTGTGCTAAACAATAGGAACCCTATTAAAAACTGCATTCAAAACTATTTTCAATAGGAACAGGAAAATAGGCAATTTGTTTCAAAATTTAACTTTGCATTCTATATTGTGTAGATCATTCTTCAAAAGTACAATTTCACCCTGATGATCAGTTTTGCTATTAATGTCTCTGAACTTCCTTGTGACTTTCATGGTGCATCTAGGTAATGTGTGTATTTCCAGTGACCTGTCCCAGCATTTAAGGTTACCTGTGTTCTTTGTTTTTTCCTCATTGGCTTGCTCCCCAAAGCTGCCTCATCTCTCCTGTAGAAGATGCATCCCTATCATATTATTGTAATACATCCTCTATTTAAAAGTTAATCACTGTTGTGGACTGGTTATTCTCATTGTCTGACATCTGTATGAAAATAATATAAGCTCATGACATTATTCAATATAAGAAAAATTATAGAAGTGAAATAAGATGTATTTATATTCTCTGTCTAGGGATATCCTTAGTTTAAAATTTATAAATATTTTTTAATGATGAAATATGTTAGAGGTATAACATTATTTCAGTTGTATAACTTACTGATTTGATGCACTTATAGATGGTAATAGGATTGCCATCTTGATGATAGGTTGCACCTCTGTCATGTCACATGATTATTATTTTTCTTTTGTGGTTGGAATAATTAAGGTCTAGTCTCTCATCAAGTTTGATGATTAGAATATATTGTTGTCTATACTCACTATCCTTTACCTTAAATCTCCAGGGCTAATTTACTATGAGATGAAAGTTTATAATAACATTGAATAACATCTCTCCTTTTCTCCCACCCCCTAGCCCTTGGTAATCACCATACTATTTTCAGTTTATACAACTGACTCTTTTAGATTTCAGACAGAAGAAGTATAATACAGAATTTTTCTTTCTCTGCATGTTCCAAAATAGAAACAATGGTGACAACCTTCAGCTAGACTAACTAAAGAAGAAAGAAAACTCAAATAATGAAATTCGAAATGAAAGAGAAGACATTACAACTGAGACTCCAGAAATTCACTGGATCGTAAGAGATTTCTATGAAGAATTCTATGGCAAGAAAATATATAACCAAGAAGAATGGCTACATTTCTAGAAACAAGAAAGAATTAGAAAATCTGAACAGTCATAATAAGTAAAGATACTAAATCAGTAATCACAAGCTCCTGACACAGAAAACCCCAGGACCAGATGACTTCACTGATAAATTCTATCAAATATTTAAGGAATATTTAATGCCAGTCCTTCAAAAACTCTTCCAAAAAAACCTGAAGAGGAGGGAGGGAACACTTCAAAATTCATTCTTCAAAGCCAGTATATGTAGATACCAAGTAGATAGGAACACTCCTGGGAAAGAAAGGTATAAGCCAATATCCAGAATGATTATAGATTTAAAAATTCTCAAATCAGTGTCTGTTCGCTAAATTCTAGAACACATTAATAGTACCATATACCATGACCCAGTGTGATTTACCTGTAAGAGGCAAGGAAGTTTCAACATGCTGAAATCAATAAATGAAATACATTGCATTAACAGAATGAAAGGTAAAATAAGTTGATAATCTCAATAGCTGTAGGAAGAGAATTTGACAAGATACAAAATCTCTTTAAGATGAAAAACCTGACCATGTTGGGTATATAGAAGGAACATTCCTCAACAAAATAAAGGCTACATATGACAAACCCAAATCTAACATTATAGTCAACAGTGAAAATATGAAACGTTTTTCTCTAAGATCAGGAAAAGGCAAGGGTTCCCACTCTCACACTTCCAGTCAACGTAGTACTAAAAGTCCCAGCTTAGAGCATCCAGGCAAGACAAAGAAATTAAAGACATCCAAATGAGAAAGGAAGAAGTAAAATTTTCATTTTTTTTGCAGATGATATGATTTTTTTGTATGGAAAATCCCAAAGAGTCAACCAAAAGCTTTAACTAATGAACAAATTCTGTAAAGTTGCAGGATATAACATAAATTCAACATACAGAAGTCAGTTGCTTTTCTCTCTATTAATAATGAAATATATGAAAAATTATTCCATTCAACATAGCATGAAAAACAATAAAATAACTGGAAATAATTTTAGCCAATGAAGTGAAAAATCTGTACAGTAATAATTACAAGACTTTGTTGAAAGAAGTGAAGAAAACACACAAAAAGGAAAGTCATCCAGTGTTCATGGATCAGAAGAATTAATATTGCTACACTATCCACACTACCCAAAGCCAAAGGCCTCACACCTACCAATTCCAAAGTATTACTACAAAGTTGTAGTATTTAACAGTATGGTACTGCCCTAAAAATAGAGAAGTTGATCGACAAGTGAAACAGAATACAGAGTCCCAAATTAAATGCCTGCATATATAGTCAACTAATACTCAACAAGGGAGAGAACACCACCCACTGGGGAAATGGTAGTCTCTTCTTTTCTTCTAAGAAAACTGGATAAGCACATGGAAAAAAAATGATGAGACCCCTACTTTAGACCTCTCAAAAAATTAAATCAGAATGGATCAAAGACTTAAATATAAGATCAGGTATCATAATGTTCCTCAGTAATTTTCTGAGAACCTCATAATTAATGGAAAAGTTAGTAGTTTGAAGGAATAATTAACGGAAAAGTTAGTAGTTTGAAAGTTAGTAGTTTGCAGACATCCTCTTGCATTCATCTCTTGTTTTGCAACGTAGTAACAACAGCTACTATTACTAATATCGTTATATTACTGTTCATCTTCTATTTGTCCTTCTTTCTCTGGTCCTTACTTTCACTCCTACTAACACTGTGACTTGCTTGAAAGGAGAATGGGGATATCTTTAAAAAATAGAGTGAGATATAATCATCACTAATTTTATTTCAGCCTTTGAACGCTGTGATAGTTTACCATTGAATACCAAAACAATTTGTAAACAAATGAGATACTGTGTATGACAGTTGAAAAAGATATGTTTCATTTTTCCACCAATAAGGAGTAATCAAAAAAGGATCTCCTAAGAGATCACAAAATAGTTTGCTAAAGATTGCTTGCTTCCTATTTATATCTTGAATCAATTTAAAACAGCATGTCAATTTAAAACAGATTAGCTTCTTGCTTTCCTTCATAAGGAATAGTATCTTATAAACTGAAGAGAATTTTTGTAATTTGAAACTATGGGTAGTTTTTGTATTTAAGTGGTAGAAATTATTTGGTCGTTACTGTTAGTGTGCAGAATTAATGTGCTTATATACACAGTGTACATTTTCTGTCTGCTCATTCTGTCAGCAGCTACAATGTTGAGACCCGTGTTCCTTAAGGGAGCTGTACTGAGGTTTTCTGTATGCTTAGTTTAGGCAGAAAACACCTGTTCTAATAGACTAATTTATATCTTTCATGCTGTAAGATGTAAAACTCCAGGATTTTAGATGAGGAATGGTTTAAACGCTGTTGTGGAAGCAAGGAAATGTTGGATTTGGTGCAGAAGTTGTTGGGGCATTCATTTGTATTTTTGAGGAAGGGTCCCTGGTGAAGAGCCTCAACCCTTATAAAAAGTTTTTAGCTTGTAATCTTGCTCATCTGATTGCCCAAAACATGAAAGAATTCTCAACATTTAAGATTTTTAACTTAAGTGTATTAAATTATATTTTATTTAAATTCAGTTTTTAATAAATTTAGTATATGCTGTTATTAAATTTTTTGATTAAAAATCTTTTAAAATTTGCTTTTCAAGCACTCCATGTGCTATCTTCTCTCTAGGACTTTGCTAGAGCATATAGGTGTATTGGAAAATCAGTTCCTATTCAATTACGATTTAGATCCAGGTGGCTGGCACATGTTGGATTATTGATAGTGTAATAGTAACAAAATAACAATAAAGACAATAGTTAATGTTTATTCTGGATCAGTATGTGCCAGACATTTTGGATGTTTCATGTGTACTAACAACTTTTTTCCCAACTACAACTGTATGAGATTCGTACTGTTATTATGAGTCAGTATGGTCATGTCTGTATGAATATTGTAGTCTAGTTTTCCATCATTGTTGCCTGTATCTCTCAGCAAACCTGTGAAATGGTCTCCCTTTCTACTCTTACCCCTTCATAACCCAACCCAGTGACTACATCCTGTGTTTTTCTTTAAATGTGATTGTACCTCTCCCTTTCTTAACACTCTTAATTTTTTCCCGAATGCCCCTATTAGATGCTTCACACTCCTTAGAATGTCTGTCTCCAGCTTAATTCTCCAGCACCATCTGTCTCTTTACTCAGCCTCTTCCTGTTCAGACTAAACTTGGACTTCTTGGGAACTGTCACTAATTACTCTCCCTGGCTGTCTTTTGTATCTTCCTCCACCCCTGACCTACCCCGTCTGCTTATTCCTGCACATGTTCAGATCTGACCTTAATTATCAAAGAATCAGAGATACTTTCTATGAATTCTGTGAATGTTTCCTTAGCATTGTGGTCTTCCCTTATTATAACACTCTTTACACAATGTTTACGACTTGCCTGTATTCTGTCTTTCCAGTAGACTGTCAGGTGGCAGAAACTGTGTTTATATCATTCCTCTGCATATGAGCACTCACTTCTGGTATAGGCGAGTCCCTTTATAATTATTATTTTTATGACTGTCTGATGCTTCATTATGTGTTGAATAATGAAGGCTGTAATTTAACAGACATAGTGTCAAAGTCTCCCAGATGTCCCAATTTATTCTGTAATGGTAATGAATTTCACATACCTGTGCTAGTATAGAAATATGAGTTTCTAACTGACAAGTCACTTTATCTGGCTTCCCACATTTCTCTGCTGTATTAACCATTGTAAATAAAGAATGCATAAGTATTCCTATTGAAAATGCAAAGTGAAGACAACCACATAAATAGGAATATGTTACCATAGGCAGAGGTTTGGCAGGTTTGCAGTGGAGGCCTCCTACAAATTCAAAATTTGGTAGCCGTGGTCGAGGGAATTCAAAATCCCAGTAGTTTCGAATGAGCCACATGTCAGCTTTCCCAACTGTCTCCAATAATGTAGTGGGTCTTCCTGAAAGGAGAAACAAAAGCAAAAAGAACAAATGTTCGATCAAATGAGAATATTGCCATGTGAATGTATTAGGCAATATTTGAAATGGAGCTTGGAATAACGTAGTCAAAGATGTTTGTACGTGGCTGTTCTTTGATAAAGCAAATATTTTTTTTTCTGTCTATACTATACTATAATGTGGAAACTGAGCTACACAGGTAGAAACAATTTCTAAATGCCACCTACATACCTATGCTACAAATATATGCATAGCTCTTAAATCTACCTTTTTTTTTTTTATCAAGACGTTTTAGGAGGTTTCTAGTCACCTTTTTAAAGTTAAAAAGCAAAGTTTATTAAGATGGATATATAGTTTCTTGGAGATGTTGTACGTGCTTCAATTTGAGGTTTATGACTGCTGGAGTGTCCTGCGCTAGTAATGGGCCTTACCCAGTGAAGTAATTTTTCCATAATTATTATGAAATTGATGAAACATTTTATACTTTCATTTTATCATTTCACTTATAAAACATAAATTTCTGTGACGCTTTATTTATACGGTGTCATCTTCAAAGGCATTAGAAACGTTAAGACTTCATGCCACCAACTGAAAACATGACTTACCTAGTACTTCACTGTAAAAGTGATTCCACTTCTTCTCATTAAATGTCTGGAACCAAAAGTCAAAATAAAGTACGTACATCATATTTTTCACCCTCTCCATGAATGTCATTTGATCACCTAATTCTGACATGATAACCGGTACGTAGGATGGTGGGAGTGGAAGTTTTCCACCATACTTCTCCAGTAAAAAGCCCGGAGAGAAGCGGAGACTGTACACTAACGGGATTTGAAGTATCTCAGCCAGCAGCTCACCACAGGGTCCGACGGCATCTGCAAGAACAACGTCAAACCTTGATTCATGTAGTTTTGTCATAAGTTTCTTGTTTGAAACAACATCTTTACAGAGTTTCATTTGCATATCAGAATATTCCCACAAGATACTTTCAACTGTTGAAAAATAAGTCCAAAATGAGTCTTTTGCCAAATATGTCCATTTATCAAGCAAATGCTTGAAGACATACTTAAAATCATCTTTAGTTAAAAATCTCAAATTTAATAGAAGATTGTGTATTGGGATCAATAAAAATGGAAGCTGAAGATATCAGGACAGTCACCTCATGACCCTTCGTGACAAGTTCATCCAGAATTGTCTTCATATTAATCCAATGACTATATTCCACTGGCCACACCAGCACCTTCCCACAACTCCCAGAACTAAAGTAGCAATTCAGCTGCAGCAGCAGCAGAAGGGAGATCCATTTCATAGACATCTTGTTCACATGCAATGCTGTTAAAGAATTATTGTATTCTTTTGCTATTGCTCATGCTTATATCCAAGGAGAAATCAATCAGGAAGTTAAAATACAACTCCTATATCTCTAGTAGTACGTTATATGAGTAGTCAGCAGCTGTGGGAAATCAAGTGAAAGGGCAAAGTGTAGAACACTTGGTGTTTCTACAGTGTGTTTACTGTTGTGTTGTCAGTGCTGTCACCCCTCTAAATGTCGATGACCTTGCACATGCAATTCAGCTGTATTATGTAAGTAATAAGACTAATGTAAAGCAATAGGACGTGAGGGGCTCTTGTGTCTGCAGTCTCCTTGACACAGAATTAGAGATACGGTGACATCAGCAAAATGGAGGGTTAGGCTATAATATAGGTCCCACTTTCAAGGTATAATTAGTCAGTTGTCTTCACCCATGCTCTGGTTTATCCTGGTGAGTAGAGCTGCAGTCTGGGTTTACTTTCATGAGCTCAAAGACTTTCCTACAGTTTTTCCTGTAAGGAAGATTTCACACCAATGAATTGTGTTTTGGTGGAGTGTGAAACAAAGGAATGTCTGTATTTTCCATTCACTTTTGAAAGATAGCTTTCCTTGATACAGAATTTTTGATTGACAGGTTTGTGTTTCAGCACTTTGAGCATGTCGTCCCACTGTCATAGAGCTTCCATTGTTTCTCCTGAGATAGAAGCTGTAACTTACTGGAGTTTACTGCTATGAATTATTTTTCTCTTAGTGCTTCAAGATTTTCTGTCTTTATCTTTTAACATTTCTATAGTGTCTGGGTGTGGCTGTTCTCTCTTTATCCCACTTGGAATTGGTTGAACAGTTGGAATGTGGAGATGAATATGTTTCATCATATTTAGGATGCTTTCAGGTATTTTGAGTAGTCTTTTGCACTACTCCTCTTTCCTCTGGCACTCCCATTTTGTATATGTTAGTGTGTTTGATTTTGTCCCACCAAGTCTATGCCTTAATTTTTTTCATTCTGTTTTCTGTTTTATTTGAATTATATTATCTTTTGGTGTATCTTCAAGTTTTCAGGTTTTTCATCAACTCCTTCTAGTCTACTGTTGATCCCCTCTAGTGAATTTTTCATTTCAGATTGTATAATTTTACTCCACAATTTTCATATGCTAATTTTTTTAAATAGAATTTCTAATTATTCATAGATGCTATTTGGTGGGACATTTTTATTATACCTTTCTTCTTTAAGGATCATTTCTTGATGGGAGGTTCTGTGCCTCCAGAAATTTCTTCATTTCTCTGTGTCTCTGTGTGTGTGTGTGTGTGTGTGTGTGTGTGTATGTGTGTATATATATGTATGTATATGTATTATGTATATATATATATATTTACAATGGTGTGTTAATTTCTGGTGTACAGCATAATACTTCAGTCATATAAGAACATACATACATACATATTCATTTTAATATTTCTCACCATAACTTACTACAAGATATTTAATATAGTTCTCTGTGCTATACAGTATTAAGTTGTTGTTTATCTATTTTATGTGTATTAGTTAGTGTCTCCAAATCTCAAGCTCCCAATTTAACCCTTCTCACTCCCTCCTCCCCCTCACCCCGTAACCATAAGTTTGTTTTCTATGTCTGGGAGTCTGCTTCTGTTTTGTAAATAAATTTGTTTCTTGCTTTTTTCTTTAGATTCCCCATTAAGTAATATCATATGGTATTTTTCTTTCTCTTTCTGGCTTACTTCACTTAAAATACATTCTTCAGGTCTATCTATGGTACTGCAGATGGTATTATTTTATTATTTGTTGTGGCTGAATAGTATTCCATTGTATAAATATAGCACAATTTATTTATCCAGTCATATGTTGATGGATATTTAGGTTGTTTCCATGTCTTGGCTATTGTAAATAGTGCTGCTATGAACATTGGGGTGTGTATGTCATTTTGAATTAAGATTCCTTCTGGATATAGTCCCAGAAGTGGGATTGCAGGATCATGTGGTAAGTTTATTTTTAGCCTTTTGAGGAATCTCCATACTGTTTTCCATAATGGCTGTACCAAACTACATTCCCACGCACGGTGTAGGAGAGATCCCTTTTCTCCTCAGCCTCTCCAGCATTTATTGTTTGTGGACTTTTGAATGATGGCCATTCTCACTGATATGAGGTGATACCTCATCGTAATTTTGATTTGCATTTCTATGGTAATTAGTGATATTGAGCATGATTTTCCTGTTTCATAATGGCCATTTGTATGTCTTCATTGGAGAATTGCTTGTTTAGGTCTTCTGTCCATTTTTGGATTGGGTTGTTTGTTTTATTCTTATTAAGTTTTGTAAGCTGTTTATATGTTCGAGATATTAAACCTTTGTCCCTCTCATCTTTTGCAAATACTTTCTCCCATTCAGTAAGTTGTCTTTTTGTTTTGCTTATGGTTTCCTTTGCTGTGCAAAAGCTTGTAAGTTTAATTAGGTCCCATTCGTTTATTTTTGCTTTTATTTCTTTTGTTTGGATAGATTGCCCTAGGAGAACAATGCTGAGATTTATGTTGGATATCTTTTTGCCTATGTTTTCTTCTAAGAGGTTTACAGTGTCTTGTCTTATAAGTAAGTCTTTAAGCCATTTGTAGTTTATTTTTGTGTATGGTGTGAGGGAATGTTCTGACTTCATTGATTTACATGCAGCTGTCCAGTTTACCCAACACCATTTGCTGAAGAGACTGTCTTTACTCCATTGTATGTTCTTGCCTCCTTTTACAAAGATTAATTGACCAGAAGTTTGTAGGTTTATTTGTGGGCTCTCTATTCTGGCCATTGATCCATATATGTTTTTGTACCAATACCATGCTCTTTTGATTACTACAGCTCTGTAGTATTGTCTGAAGTCTGGGAGGATTATTCCTCCAGCTTCATTGTTTTTGTTTAGTAATGCTTTGGCAATTCTGCATCTTTAGTGATTCCATATAAATTTTAGGATTATTTGTTCTAACATTCTGTGAAAAGTGTCCTGGGTAATTTGATAGGGATTGCATTGAATCTGTAGATTGTTTTGTGAAATATGGCCATTTTAACAATATGAATTCTTCCAATCCAAGAGGAAGATATCCTTCCATTTCTTTGTATCATCTTTGGGTTCCTTCTTCATTGTTTTACAGTTTTCAGTTGTTAGGTCTTTCAACTTCTTGGTTAAGTTGATTCCTGGGTATTTTATTTTTTTGATGTGATTTCAATGGGATTGTTTTTTTCTTCTCTTTCTGATATTTTGTTATAGTGTGTAGAAATGCAACAGATTTCTTTATATTAATTTAGAGTTCTCTACATAGAGTATCATGTCATCTGCAAATAGGGATCGTTTTACCTCTTACCTTACATGTTGGGTAATTTTGTTTTTCTTGTCTGATTGCTGTGTGTAGGACCTCACATCCCATATTAAATAGAGGCTTTGAGAGTGGGCATTCTTGTCTAGTACCTGAATTTTGTGGAAAGGCTTTCAGCTTTTTCTCTGTTGAGTATTATGTTGGCTGTTAGTTGTTGGTTATTGGTATGTTGTAAATGGCCTTTATTACATTGAGATAGGTTCCCTCTATATTCACTTTGATGAGAGTTTTTATTCACGAGTGAATGTGACTTTTCTCAAATGCATTTTTGTGTGTATTAAGATGATCATTATGGTTTTTGACTTTTCTTTTGTTTATGTGTGTATCACACTAATTGATTTTCCTCTGTTGAGCCATTCTTGTGGCCCTAGAATAATTTCAAATTGATCAGATGAATGATCCTTTTAATGTATTGTTGGATTGTGTTGGCTAATATTTTGTTGAGAATTTTTGCATCTGTATTTATTAAAAATACTGGCATGTAGTTTTTTTTTTTTTCACAATATCTTTGTCTGGTTTTCGTATCAGGGTACTAGTTGACTTGTGGAATGAATTTGGAGGTGTTCCATCCTCTTTAATTTTTTGGAATAGTTGGAGAAGGCTAGGTATAAGTTCTTCTTTATATGATTGGTAGAAGTCCCCTGTCAAGTCATCTATTCCTGGACTTTTGTTTTCAAGGAGTTAAAAATTATATTGCACATTTTATTGCGCTTCTAGCTATCAGTCTCTCAAATTGCCTGTTTCTTCTTGACTCAGTCTTGGAAAGTTGCATATTTCTAGAAATTTGTCCATTTCTTATAGGTTATCCAATTTGTTGGCATATAACTATTTATAGTATTCTCTTATGATTTTTTTTGCATCTCTGTGGTGTTGGTTGATACTCATTTTCTTTCGTTTATTATTTTGTTTTTATTTTAGGTCTTCTTTATTCTTGTTGAGCATGACTGAAAGATTGTCTGTTTTATCTTTTTTTATTCTTTTTTTTTTTGATTTATAATCATTTTACAATGTTGTTTCAAATTCCAGTGTAGAGCACAATTTTTCAGTTATACATAAACATATATATATTCATTGTTCACATTTTTTTCTCTGTGAGCTACCATAAGATCTTGTGTATATTTCCCTTTGCTGTACAGTATAATCTTGTTTATCTATTCCACAATTTTGAAATCCCGTCTATCCCTTCCTACCCTCTGTCCCCTGAGCAACCACAAGTTTGTATTCTATGTCTATGAGTCTGTTCTTGTTTTGTATTTGTGCTTTGTTTGTTTTTTTTTTTTTTTTTTAGATTCCACATATGAGTGATCTCATATGGTATTTTTCTTTCTCTTTCTGGCTTACTTCACTTAGAACAACATTCTCCAGGAGCATCCATGTTGCTGCAAATGGCATTACGTTGTCAGTTTTTATGGCTGAATAGTTCCATTGTATAAATATACCACATCTTCTTTATCCGGTCATCTGTTCATGGACATTTAGGCTGTTTCCATGTCTTGGCTATTGTAAATAATGATGCTGTGAAAATTGGGGTGCCAGTGTCATCCTGAAGCAGGGTTCCTTCTGGATATATGCCCAGGAGCGGGATTCCTGGGTCATATGGTTAATCTATTCCTAGTCTTTTGAGGAATCTCCATACTGTTTTCCACAGTGGCTGCACCAAACTGCATTCCTACCAGCAGTATAGGAGGGTTCCCCTTTCTCCACAGCCTCTCCAGCGTTTGTTGTTTGTGAATTTTTGAATGATGGCCATTCTGACTGGTGTGAGGATTTAACTGATGGTAGTTTTGATTTGCATTTCTCTGATAAGTAGTGATATTGAGCATTTTTTCATGTGCCTATTGATCATTTGTATGTCTTCCTTGGAGAATTGCTTGTTTAGATCTTCTGCCCATTTTTGGATTGGGTTGTTTATTTTTTTCTTATTAAATCGCGTGAGCAGCTTATATATTCTGGAGATCAAGCCTTTGTCGGTTTCATTTGCAAAAAATTTTTCCCATTCTGTAGGTTGTCTTTTTGTTTTACTTATGGTGTCCTTTGCTGTACAGTAGCTTGTAAATTTCATTGGGTCCCATTTGTTTATTCTTGTGTACATCCCTCACTTTAAATCTGTGTGTATCTTTTGCCTTTAACTATGTCTCATGTAGGCAGCATATTGCAGATTTTTTTTTCATTTTTCAGTTTTATTATGTAAAATTGTTACAATTTGCACATATAGAGTATATTGTATGTAACTACATATACAGAATATGTTGCACATATTGTTTAATAATTTACATACATGTTATGTTTATTACTTCTAAGAATGTTAAGAACTTTAGCTTTTTTAACTAAATAGTTATCAAAGGAATAAAGCCGACCACAACATAAGAATTAATTCAAAAAGATACACAACCCTGCTTTTAACAGCAACGTTCTTTATAATTGCCAATAAATGGAAGCATCCTAAGTGCACATCAATAGATGAATAGATAAAGAAGATGCAGCTTCTATATGTAATAGACTACAACCCACCCATTTGCAGCCCTTCATTCACTTTTTTTTTTCTTTCACTTCAAAAACCAGAATTTGATAACTGGCATAAACATTTGCATTGCATCAAAAACAACAAAACACCTAGAAATAAACTTAATCAAGGAAGTTATATATACTCTGAAAACTGTAAAACATTGATGAAAGGAATTGAAGATGATACAAAGAAATGGAAAGATAGCTTGTGCTCTTGAATTGGAAGAATCAACCTTATCAAAATGGCCGTACTACCCAAGGCAATCTGCAGATCCAACGCAACCCCTGTCAAAATACTCATGACATTTTTCACAGAACTAGAACAAGCAATTCCAAAATGTGTATGGAACCATAAAGGACCTGGAACTACCAAAGCAATGTTTTTGGGTCTTCTCTTCTTCTTCTTTGTCTTCGTCGTCTATGTCGTCGTCTTCATCTTCTTTGTCGTCGTCATCGTCGTCTTCTCCTTCTCGTTCTCCTCATTCTCCTCCTTCTCTCCCATGTCCTCCCCCATCTCCTCCCTTCTCCTCCCTCTCCTCCTCCTCCTTCTCCTCCTTCTTCCTCTTCCTCATTCTTCTCTTCCTTCTTCTCTTTCCTCCTCCTCCTCTTCTTCTTCTTTTATTTTTTTAAATAGACTTTAGCGTTTTAGAGCCATTTCAGGTACACAACAGAACTAAGCAGAATATACAGAGTTCACACATAGCCCTCCCCACCCACCCATATATACTCCCCTACCCTCAACGTCCCTCATCAGTGTGGCATATTTGGTACAGTCGGTGAACCAACATGGGCACGTTATTATCAACCAAAGTCTATAGTTTACATTAGGGTTCACTCTTGATGTTGTACATTCTGTGGGTTTTGACATATGCATAATGACATGTAGCCATCACTAAAGTATCATACAGAAAAATTTCATTGGTGTAAAAATCCCTTGTGCTCCATCTATTCAGTCCTCCCTCCCTCCCTCTCCCCAAATCCCTGGAAACCATAATCTTTTTATTGTTTCTGTAGCTGTACCTTTTACAGAATGTCGTTTGGTTGTAATTGTACAGTTTGTAGCCGAAATTTATAAGGAACCACAAAAAGACCCCGAATAGCCAGAACAATCTTTTGTAGGTCTCTCTTCTTTCCCCTCTTTCTTCTTTTTGTTCTGTTTTCTTATGGTTTGATGACTAGAGAAGGTCCTTTAACATTTGTTGTAAAGCTGGTTTGGTGGTGCTGAAATCTTTTAGCTTTTGTTTATCTGTGAAGCTTTTGATTTCTCCATCAAGTCTGAACGAGAGCCTTGCTGGATAGAGTATTCTTGGTTGCGAGTTTCCCCGTTGCATCACTTTAAATGTATCATGCCACTCCCTTCTGTCCTGTAAAGTTCCTGCTGAAAAATTAGCTGATAACCTTATGGGAGTTCCCTTGTATGTTATTTGTTGCTTTTCTCTTGCTAGTTTTAATATTTTCTCCTTATCCTTAATTGTTGTCAGTTTGATGACTATGTGCCTTGCTGTGTTCCTCTTTAGGTAGATTCTCTGTGGTACTCTCTGCGATTCCAGGACTTGGGTGACTGTTTCCTTCCCCAAGTTGGGTAGGTTTTCAGTTATTTTCCCTCCAAAAATTTTCTCAGTTCTCAGGTCCTTTGTCTTTCTCTTCTCTTTCTGGGACCCCTATAATGTGAGTATTAGAGCGCTTCATATTGTTCCAGAGTTCTCTTAAAGTATCCTCATTTCTTTTCATTCTTTTTTCTTTTGTCTATTCTGTAGTAGTGATTTCCACTAATCTGTCTTCTAGCTCATTGATCCGTTCTTCTGCTTCATTTAGTCTATTCTTGATTCCTTCTAGTGTGTTTTTCATTTCGGTGATTTTATCCTTCAACTCTGTGTCTTCTTTATATTTTCAAACTCTTTGCTAAAACTTCACTCTCTGCATCTATACGCCTCTTCAGTTCTCTGAACATCTTTGCCATCATTACCTTAAACTCTTTCTCGAATAAATTATACATATCTCCTTATCACTAACTTCTGTTTCTGGGATTTTATCTTGTGCCTTCACCTGGGAGATATTCCTCTGTGGCCTCACATTCTGTCCTTGTATTTGTATTTTTAGGTAGGTTAGTTACATTTGTAGACCTTGGAGAGGTGGCCCTCTGTAGGAGATGTGCTATGCATCCCAGCGGTACACTCCTCTCTTGTTACTCAAGGGCCAGGGTCCAGCTGGTCCCAGTGTAGAGTCTGGCCTGTGTTTGTGGATTCCTTCCACAAGCTTTGGGATTGTTTTTTTATTTCTGGTACCTGCCCCCTGGTGGATGAGGGAGGAACTAGAGGCTTATGCAGGTTTCCTGGCAGGAGGAGTTAGTGTCTGCCCACTGCTGGGTGCAGCTTGGTTCTGGACCTCTGGTGGGTAGGGCCCTGTCTAGAGGTGTTTGTGGGGTTAGGAAGTCTGCTGATGGGTGCGCTGTGTTCCCACCCAGTATGTTTTTTGGCTTGAGGTTTCCCTACAGGCTGTTGGGTGGGGCTAGTTCTTGGTGCTAGTGATCCAATAATGATACCAGCCTCCAGGAAAGCTCATGCAGATGAACACTCCTGTAATGTCCAGCACCAGCTTTTATGTCCCCTAGGTGAGCCACAGCTTTCCCCTACATCCCCAGGAGTCCTTCCAAAACCAGCAGACAGGTCTGTCCCAGGTTCTTATGAAATCACTGCCTCTGCCCTTGGACCTGGCACACGTGAGATTCTGTGTTCTATTCCCTAGAGAATGAAGTCTCTGTTTCCCCCTAGTCCCATGATGCTCCTGGAGCTAAGCCCCACTGGCCTTGAAAACCAGATGTCCTGGGATCTCCTCCTCCTCTCAATGCTGGAACCCTGGGCTGGGGAGTCTGATGTGGGGCTGAGAAGTCTCACTCCTGTGGGTGCGCCCTTGCAACTTAATCGTCTTTCAGCTTGTGGGTCACTCAACCCAGGGGTATGGAGCCTGATAATATTGGAAGCATGCCCCTCCTACCATCCCACTGTGGTTCCCTCTTTATGTTTAGAGTTGAAAAAGTTTTTTTTTTTTTTTTTTCGCTAGATTCCACTCTTTTTTTTTTTTTGACGGTTGTTTAGCAGTCATTTGTGGTTTTGTTGTAGTTGCAAGGAGAGACGAGCTCATGGTCCTATCGCTTCACCATCTTGCCCCTTTACTTTTTTTCCATCGTGCCTGGTTACAGGGAACTCTTTCTTGTAGCTTTGTTTTCGTAGTTCTGTCAGTTTACAGTTTTCTGTGACAGCTGTTCCACGTGAAGATGTATTTTTGATGTGTTTGTGAGGATCGTGAGCACCATGTCCGCCTACTCTGGCATCTTGGCACAGTCCTGTACCACAAATTTATTTCTCCTTATTTAGTTTCTGCATATTTACAGGAAATGCTGTTATTATCATTATTTGCATTTGAAACATGTTACATAAAATGTACTGCATAAACCTGTGGACTAAAATTATTATGAATGTATTTCCATGCATTTAAATCAGAATAGTTAATGTAAATTACATAGCACTATAGACACCAACTACATTTAGTGCTTTACAAGGTTAGTATATTCAGACTTTGAAGAACTCCATGAAGTGGTTAATACCATTACTTTATCTGCATTTCACTGATGGGGCAGCTGAGGCTTAGGGAGATACAGTAACACTCCCAACCCCACACAAGTCTGTGGCAGTTCTTCGGGGACTTAAATCCATGCTGTCTGAGTACAGAGTTCAAACTCTTAACCATTTTGGTATGGTGGGTCTCCTTTTTGGGTTACAGTTTTTCAAAATGTAACATTGATAATGTCCCATTATTAAGCTGTATCTTTATTGTAATATTATTACAAAGGTATAATTATTTTTCCAGTGGTGTATTACTGCATAAAAAGTGCCCTTAAAAGTAGGGGCTTAGAAGAGCAGTCCTCATTTTATTTTTATCTATTATAGTTCTGGGTGTTGTCTAGGCTCAGCTAAGTGATTATTGTAGGAGGTTTCTCAGGTGGCTACAGTCTTGTGGTGGCTGGGGTTGTAATTATCTGGTGATTGGTTTGAGAAGATGCAATCTGTTGGAGGGCCAAGTACTAGGACTTCTGAGGCATATCTATGAACTCTCCACAAATGATCATTCACCATGGGGACTTTGGGTGTGGTACAGGGCTCCGTGGTGAGTAGGGAAGTAGGGAGTGGACAGAGACAGAGAGAGAGAGACAGACGAAGAAATAGACAATATGTTGCAGTTTGTAACTGACTATTGGAGGTTAGACTGCAACATTTGTGAGACAAGTACAAAATTGTTTTTTAACTTTTTTTTTTTGGAAGGGAGATAGATAGGTTTATTTAGTTATTTTAATGGCAGTACTGCAGTTTAGACCCAGGACCTTGTGCATGCTAAGCAAACACGCTACCCCTGAGCTATGGCCTTCTCCTCCCAGCAACAAGACTTTCTAAACTTTAAAAGAGAGGAAATTACTTGATGGGAGAGATGTCAAAATATTTGTAGTGATATCTCAGAAACACTATAAATGTAAGTATTGGAAGTAAGCCAGCAGAGGTCCCTGAGCTATTGTAAAATTAATTCAATATTGACATTAAAACCAAAGTAAAGGCATTAAATTTTTGTGAGTTAAGATTTTTAAAACTATTGAAATTTTAAATACAAGTAGTAATACATTTATCTATAATATTTAAATGTTGCAGAATCAATTTGAGGAAAATTATTTAAGCCTCGATGTGTGATTTAAAACTATTATATACTATGGCATCATTTTAGTTCCATTTTTAAATACAAGGTGTCAGTTATACATACAAATTGTATTGAAAATTCTGTGGCACATGTTTTCTATAATTCCCTAAACGTCAATGTTTTAATTTATTTTTAAAATAAATTATGCTTTCAGCTGAGGAATGACTGTCACATGATTTGGATGATGGTTTTGACCAATAAGACAACTATGCTTTTCCTCATCTGGACCACTTTGATAATAAAGTCCTTTCCTGATGTGCAATTTTCAAGAGTGCCTTCAGATATCTTCCATTTGATTTACCAATTTTCCATGAAATTTATATAATTTTTGTATTCCACCCACTGTTACCAATTATGTCAGTCAAGGAGGGCCTAGGTTTAAAGAAAATGATGCTTTTATTATTTTTTCTCTTGACAAAGGATTGAGTGTTTACAGATAATTGTTATGGAATGGATGGAGAAATAGGCTCCTGAGAAAAGAGACAAAAGAATGAGCTATACTGAACCAAAGTATGGTTATGTAGAGTAATATCCATTATTTCAATCTGTGTTCAACAAACACATTGAATTTCATAGTGTATCTGCAATAAGCTAAGTGATGCTGTGTCTTATTTTGATGGAATATATAGAGATATAGATATATTTTGGTACATTTGGAGGGAATGAAAATTCAATAATTCCCTTTAGAGTATAGGTTGTATATTTTCTTGATTTAAAGTTGAAAAGTTATATCCATTATCAAAGGCTGAATATAGGAATGAAAGCGATCAGGTGAATATTTTTAAAGGTAAAGAGAAAAAGAAAATTCAGTCATGAAATCAAAGATTTTCACAAATGGCTCAGTTTTATAATAGGAAGCAGGTAGCAGTTGCTGTATGACTGATTCCACAGACATTTCACTGGGACATGACTTAACCCGGAGGAATGCAAGTGAGTTGCCATGGCTTTAGGTAAGGAGTGATGCTGAGGCTGGATGCACAGTAAAATCCAAGAAGTGTTCGTGGACTCACAAATGAAATGGAAGGGTGAATCTTTTACACAATTTCAAGTATTGAACAGTTTCTGTAGCAAGATAAAACTATAAAATTCTGCACCAAAATAAGGTGAAAATATTCTGAATATCTACAACATAATTTTGATACTGTGAGTAGACTTGTTATGGTTCTTTTGTACGTGCATACCATGTGAAACAGACTTAAATTCAATGATTTCTTTTTAGCATAAGTTTTTAATTAAAATAATAAATTTCAATAGATACCCTTATAGTTTTATTTTTGTTTAATTTTTGGCAGCTTTTCTCTTTTCACAACATATTTCTAACTCTCAAGCAGGACGAAAACCCCTTGAAAGCAAATTTTGATCTTTGATGCTAAATTGAGAAATGTCCTTTTGTCACCGGAAGACAGGAACCTCATTCCTTCTTGCTGGGATCAACTGGAAGTGATCCATGTATGGAGCGTTCCTGTATCAGGCCTCAGATACAACTACTCCCTTTTATTCTTCTTTCCTGCTTTGGGAAACTTCTGGCAGCAAAACAGACAACATTTTGTGATGACAAAGATAGCAGTTGCCACACAGGCCAGCAGGAACCCAGTCACATCCAGAGAGTGGTACTGGTACCAGGTGAGGTTGTGGGCGGCTGGCCGCAGGTGCTTAGCTCCTTTGTGGCGCATGACAAACTCGATCCAGAAGACTGCTCGGTCCAGGGGCTTCACTGGCTGATCGTGCTGAATGGTTGATAACCTCATAGCATTCTGCTTGTAGCTGAAGGAAAAACAAATAGACATCAATTTAGAGAGTGATCTAGAAAATTAAAGTCTGCAAGATTTTCATGCAGGTGGTAAGAATGAGTGCCACAGTGAGTGGAAGGAAAGATTATCTTCCTCAGAGATGATTATAGAGATCTTAGCTAATGGCTAGAGGTTGTTAAATGCATTTGATTTCAGGCTATGGAAAGAGAGAGAAACTGGGAGAGGAGGAGTATTTCTAGCCTAAAGAATGGAATGAGTTGAGACACAAGAGTAAAAAACAAACAAGAAAACGTGATTTGAGTGTTCCAAGCTAGTGAACGACCCCGTAAGTGATTGTTCACAGACAAGTTTTGAAATACTATAATAATCCAGAGATAGGTGGAAAATCCGTGTCGAGGTTCAGAGACACGTCCAGGTGGGGCTGGGCAGCAGCTGGTAGTGAGCAGGAACTGGTATTGACGTCTTATTAGTGAAGTGGTGGTTTAAAGTGTGGAAGTGATTGCCTTGGTTTGAATCCTGACTCTGGCACTTACCTTGTTGCCTGCTTTGTTATTCTTCTTTCCTCAGGTTTTTATTGTTAAGTGGAATGGTTAGGAATAGGATCTCATGTGATTATTTGGGGGAATAATATCGATTCTTAGAGGTATTTGTAGTGCACAATTCACTCTCAGTAGGTCATTGCTAGTATTGTTGTTTTTCTTGTTAGTGATTTTAGAATCTGGGAAGTACTCAACCTTTCAGTTTCAGGTGTCGCAGTTACTGCTGAAATGGTTATGGACTAACAGACCAGAGGGGAGGAGGAATAAGGAGAGATGGCTCACGCAGTCTGAATCACAAAGTGCGATAGCATGGCTCTGTAGCAATAGCCTTGGAGGCACATTCTCTTCATGTGCTGGGCGAGCCTTGGGTTTTTCAGAGGAGGAAGTTATGCTGAAGTTTTTGTAATACAATAGGGAAAGACCAACATGAAGAAGTTACTCAATACGTGCGAAGGACTTCATACAATGTGTAGCATGTAGTAAACATTCTGTACGTAGCACCTAATAACTTATCTTCATTTTCTGACATCAGCTTTACATTATTAAAAATTAAAAAGGTATAATGATATTAGAGAAATGTGCTTTTACATAAAACCACCAAATGAAAGATAGATGTCCTAAGAAAAGAGGAAAATGTGCTCCTTATGCTGCTCTTTTAGGAGAATAGATGGGCTAAAATGAAAATAGATAACACTGCTTTTATATCTATATAAAGTTCTAGTTGTTTACTACTTATCAGCAATGGGTTCAGAATATTAGCACAGAAAACATGGAAGTTGTTGAATGTAATAAGAATTTGAAATTGAATATGAATGTAGTTTACATGGCACAGGCATCTTGGAAGAGTTTAAAACACTTGAGGAGTTCTTATGCTGAAGGAAAGTCATAACTGTGTGGGTGGGTACTCTTATAACCTCATGATTCCCATCCTGAACCCTGTTCGTCCAGCTTCCTCTTAATCCTTCTGTTACCATTTTGGTGACTCTTCTCATTCTAATGATTAGCCCTTTCAAATTTCTCCACTATCCTTAAACCTTTGAGGAAGCTTTGTCATTAAGCCACCAAACCCACCCCCCCCCAAAACAAAACCTTAATGTAACATTGACAGTAGGCTGTCACTGACTGTTCAAAGCATTGACCAGCACTTACTCCTCATTGCGTTTATGTGAAAATGTATTACTGCCTCCCTGGCCTCCCTATGAGAACTTCTCTAGACAGAGTATGTAGTAGAAAAATATACATATGTACTCACGAAGGATTATTAATGACTTGCTTCAATGCATTGAGCAAATCTGTTGTTGACATTGTGTCCAAGTCCAGTCTGGCAGCTGCCCCCTTGGCCGTCATGTGAGCGATGTTATCGGGTTGGTCAGCAAACAAAGGAATGCCCACCATAGGGATCCCGTGGTAGATGGCCTCATAAATGCCATTGGTTCCACCATGAGTTATAAAAGCTTTGGTTTTTGGATGACCTAGGATTGAGTGAATTTCAGTAAAATGATTAATTAATGTTAGAAATCAAATGAGAACTGGCCATTACAAGGCAGTGAAAGAAGCAGTGTCCTTTCGATAACAGATGATTATACACATGAAACTGCATTTCAACTGCTTTCAGAACTCAGATCAGGAAGCCACTCAGTCTGCTGGAGAGGGAAGTGAAGCCTTCATGAAAGGAGTGCTGTGTGAGTTGAATTCACAAATGTACTCCAGATTGTCAGGTGAACAAATGGAAAGAACATTCTGGGTAAAAAAACCACATGAGCTAAAAACGGGTGAGGGCATGTCAGAAAACATAGTCTCTTAAAGAAATAGTAAGACATTTAGTCTGATAGGGAGGGTGTCAAGGCAACAGGAATCATAATGGTCGTGACACTGAGACCAGAGAAAGGAAAAGCTACATTTTATCATGAATTGTGTTGACAGCCTCATGAAAACAATTGTGAAGTATTTTCCTACAAAAAATGGGGTAATGAAAATGAGCCGCTGTTTTTCAGGAATATTTGATATACTCGTTAGAGGGGGAAAGATGTGTGTAAGGAGTGAGTTCAGAGACACAGCAACAATCCAGGATGTTCTTGATAATTTTACTGTGAGAAGTAATTACAGCCAAAATAAAGATTCTGTCCATAAAAGATGTGACTCTTCAATAAAAAACCAACTGTTATGTTTTATTCTGGTTTCCCACTAGGAGTGGAAATAACAATGAAGAATTTTTGCATGTTTGAATAATAAGTGCTGGGTAAGTTGGTTTCCTGTCCCAGTGCTGTCACTCCCTCAGCTGTTACTCTTGTTTCCAGCATTTGTTCTCCCAGGTCTCACCAAGAAGGTCGTTCTGGGGGATCCACTTGTACAGCCGAGTATTGGGTCCTAAGGTATCTGGTTTCTTGCCATGGTATCTCCAAAGAACCTGTTAGGGTGAAGTAGATAGCTTATTCATGAGTTGAACTTCAAAGTTATAGCACGTTAGAATTCTAAAGAGATGAAAAGACATCCAGTTAAATGCCTTCCATACGACAGGTCAGGAAATGAAGACAGCAGATCCTAAGTAGGGATGACTAGTAATGCACTGACATCAATAGGAATACCCACATTCTGTGTACTTATTTTTATGTTCAATGAGGTATGGAATGAATCATGACATATCACACATGATGTCATTGACAAATGAATTTTTCAATGACAAATTCAAGTATTTATGAAATTGTTAGGTAGTCTGGATTCTAGTGAAAAAGCAAAACAGTGGCAAATTACTAATAATCTACACATTTGTTTTGCTTTATTTTATATACTAGCTCTTATTTTCAAAGTTGTTATTTGCTGAGTTATTTCTTATCGACTCTTAAGGAATGGAGTTTACGTATATCCACTCGTTAATGTGACAAGTTATTTTATTAGAATTTTACATGTTTTGATTTACTAATAGAAAGTACCTGCAGTTAGCCACTTAAGAGAAGTAAGTATTTCTGCTTATTTATAATTTATTAATAATAAGACAATTAATGCTGCTTAGAAAGTAAAACTTCTTTTAGATTACAAATTGTTAAGTGCTTTTTCCAAAAAAAATGAGAATTGGTATTTTTTGACATAAATCCAGATTATTACCACTATTAGTAGGTGTGAAAACATTTAAGTTTAGAAAGGAGGAGCATGTGGTAATTTACAAGTAACAATAAGGTATTGGAAAAGCTCCAAAAGTGGGATGCTAAAATTATTCAGCTGACCCTGAACACTTCAACAGTGAAGCACAGTGCATTGACAGCAGTGGTTATTGCGGTTTTCATATTCAGCACCAAAATAAGCCACCCATTTTGGATTTCCAAGTAATTCTTACACATTGGATTATAATTTCCTGGTGTCCAATTTCTATTTGCTGTGTGAGTGAAAGTGACGTTATGTTCTCAGCAAAAAATTAGCTCAGTTGTTTAAGAGAAGACTACAATATCAGATAGTAAACTAACAAGTAGGTCACAAATAGCCAAAGATCCCAGGTGTATTTTATTTTGTAGAGAGTAAGTTACTGCTGTATAATATGGGGAAGGAGGCAGTAGAATCTTTTCCATGCCAGTCTTCCTTATGCTTGACTTTCTCAAATAGTCCATTCTCCCTCCTCAGTCAGGAAGAGTAATCTGATAGGCTGGATGCAGAGTCCGTTATAGTCCACCCTTTACAATGCACAGGGTTCACCTTCAGGGCAGAACCCCATCTTCACTGTTTCTCTTTTATCTTCCTGCTTCAGGCTTTGGTAGGACCAAGGCACCCAGGGCAGGCTGATGTTTGTTTTTGTGTAAATCATGGTGCCTGACTGGGTGTCTGCAGGCAGCTTGGGGAGCCCTGATCATCTTTTCTCTGAATAGCACCCTGAAAAGCACACTGAATAGATCTGTTCCAAAATTTAGGGAAAATAAAGGCAGCCAGGATTACCTGGCAAGTATAAACTGCATAGCACATTTCCGACTTTTATCAATATTGCCCAACGTTACTGTGCTAGTACAATTACTGTTAAAATTTAACTCCTGAGAACTTCTGTGTGTGTACTGTGTCCTCAGGAATCCTTCAAGGAAAGCAGCGATGACAAGGCAGAATTTGGTGATTTCTCTACCTGCCCACAGTACCATTATACTAACCAGATTTCGCACTGCATCTCTCATGTATATTTACTTGATTATAGTGTGTATCCAAAATCATTGTCAAGACACTGTCTGTATTATTGCAGCACCTGCTATGTATATTCTGGCTTTTAAATATTTGAGACATGTTGGGGCTATCATAGTAATTTACCTTTCTTGCAAAGTATGTTTATAGTCAAACTTTTTACAAGATTTAACTGTCTGATTTTATAGTTGTCTACTATTATGTTTCTTTATCTACCTTTTGTGGAATCTGGGCAAGGGCTGATGCAATCACATTGGCTCTTTCTTCTGTTATGTTAGTGACAATCGACCCCAAAGTAAACACCACAATACCATCTTCTCCTGAGCTCTGGACAAACTCTTCCATTTCCTGTCAAAAAAGAATTTTCTCCATTACAAATGAGCAACAGCATAGCAAACGTTATTGAAAGGATTGCTACAAACAGCTGAATAGTAAAAATTCTGATACAATCAGGAATTATTTCAGTAGTGGCTTTTTGAAAAAAAAAACCTGATAAAATATATGTAACATACAATTTACCATCTTAGTCATTCCTAAGTCTGTAGTTCAAAAGTATTAAGTACATTCACATTGTGGAACCGATCTGTAGAACTTTTTCATCTGGCAAAACTGGAAGTCTGTGCCCATTAAAAACTCCATTTTCCTCTGTGATCCCAGCCCCTGGTAATCATGATTCTACTCTACGTTTCTACAAATTTGATTACTCCACATACCTCATATCTGTTGAGTTGTAAAGTACTTGTCTTTTTGTCACTGGCTTACTTCCCTTATCCTAAGGTTCATTCATGTTGTGTCATGTGTCAGAATCTTCTTTTAAAGACTGAGTGATATTCGAGTGTTTTTGTATTCCATACTTTGTTTATTGCTTTATCTGTTCATGGAGAATTGGGTTGCTTCAAGTTCTTGGCTCTTGTGAATAATGCCTTTATGAATATGGTGTGCAAATATCTCCTTAGGGTGCTAGCTTCAGTTCTTTTGTATACACATCCAGAAGAGAAATAGCTGGACCATATGGTAATTCTATTTTATATTTTTTGAGGAAACTCCTGAAATGTTTTTAGTAATGGCTTTGTTTTTAATAGGCCTCATCCATGAGGTCCTTGGGAAGGAGATGTGTGATGTGAGGTCGGTTTCTTCTGTTATATGTATGTGTGCAAATGTGTGCGTATAAGGAAGAAATGAGATAGAGGCAGTACACAGTAGTGAGGAGGACACACTGGTAAACAGTGTTAGACTCTTCATCAGTCATGTTATTAATTACTAACATAGATCCTTGGAAGGAGGTCACACAGCAGGATCTTAACTCATCTTTAATTCTTTCTTATTATAGTTCTACTAAATCCTTTGTTTATTCCAGGCCCTTTCTAGAGAATTAGTTTGGAGTAGTCATTAGTATTTCATTTCCCTGACTGTGATCACTAAGAAAAAGTTAGGATTTGAATGACTTTATCCTTCTCACAGATCTATAATCCTCATACCTTAACTTTAAGTTACTCAGAAGTTCCCCAAATCTGTCTCTAAATTACGAGTCACTGACATTGAGGAGTCTGGTATTATAGTTTAGAATTTCTGTGAAACAGCCCTGTGTGTCCTATTAATAAGCAAGAGATATGCTTGTGTAGTTGCATTTCTGAGTGAGCATACTGCTGGGTTTGTTTCCATAGGACACCCTCTGCTCTGAAATCACCTTGTATATTTGCTGTCACAGTAGGATGTGCTATGTGCAAGGGGCTGTGAGGGACCCTCATCATCACCTCACTAAATCCCTGGGGGAGCACCTGCCCCACAGTGGGAGAGGAACACCAGGCTTTCTGTAGCAGAGATCTGGTCACCTGTGAGTAGTTCATGTCAGACTAAATAAAGCTCCTGGTGAAGCTGTATTTGATTGGAATTCTCTCAGAATTAATTTGTCTTGTAGTCCTTGACCCTAATTAAAAAAATTTCTTACTCTGCACTAGAATAGTTCCACAATGTTCAATATTCTCTATTGAAAAAAAATGCAGAGGAGCAAAATTTTCCTGATTATCTGATGAAACCATATACTGCTCTCTTTGAAATGTCTTTCTTCTTTTTAACATTCACTATTATTTTCTCTCTGGAAAATTCTGACCCCATCTTTCCGTTTAAAATGTATAGTTTATGATCATGATTAATGTCATATTTTTTATTAAAGTATAGTCAGTTTACTCTACTATATTAATTTCTTCTATACAGCATTGTGATTGTTATATATACACATTCCTTTTCATATTGTTTTTCATTATAGGTTATTAGAAGTTATCGAATATACTTCTCTGTGCTATAGAGTAGAAACTTCTTTAAAAACTTCTTTTCAAAACTAGTTTTAATAGGAACAAGACAAGAGGGAATTTTTTTCAAACTCTTACCCTCCAGGCTTGTGTATTGTGTAGATTATTCTTCAAAAGTATATTTGCACCCTGATGATCAGTTTCAGTTTTGATTTCGCTGAACTTTCCTGTGAGTCTAATGGTGTATCCAGATAATGTGTGTATTCCCTGTGACCATGTTCCAGCATTTAAAGTGTTATGTCTTCAGCGTTTTTTTTCTCATTGGCTTGCCCCCCAAAGCTGCTTCATGTCTCCTGGGGATGATGGATCTCTGTCGTACTGTTGTAATACATCCTTTCTTTAAAATTTAATTGCCGTTGTGGACTGGTTATTCTCATTGTCTGACATCTTTATGAAAATAAAAGTTCATGGCATGAAAGTATGCAAAATGTGAAAATGTATAAAAATTAAATAAGATTTATCTATACTCTCGATCCTTAGTTTAAAATGCTATGTCATTTTTAAAAGATAAATATATTTGACATGTAAGATTATTGAATTTAAGTTGTATAGAATATTGATTTGATACATTTATATATTTTAATAAGATTCCCGTTTTGATGTTATATCACACATCTATCGTGACACATGATTATTATTCCTTTCTGTAGTTGGAATAACTAAGATCTAGTCTCTTACCAAGTTTGATGGTTATAAAATTGTTGTCTACATTCACTATGCTTTACCTTAAATCTCTAGGGGTAATTTACTATAAGATGCAAGTTTTTACTCTTAAATAACATCTCTCCTTTTCTCCCATCCCCTAGCCCTTGGTAACCACTGTATTACTCTCAGTTTTTACAAGTTTACTTTTTTTAGATTCCACATATAAAGGTATCATACAGTATTTGTTTTGCTCTGTGTTTTCAAAAAGATGAACACTGATGATAACCTCTAGCTAGATTAACTAAGAAAGAAGACTCAGATAAAATTAGAAATGAAAGAGGAGACATTACAACTGAGCCTACAGACATACATCGGATCATAAGGGATTTCTATGAAGAATTACGTGCTAACAAAATACATAACCGAGAAGAATCGGTAGATTTCTAGAAATATGCAACCTGTAAATACTGAAACAGATAGATTTAGGAAATGTGAACAGTCATAATGAGTGAAGAGTTTAAATCAGTAATCACAAACTGCCCAGCATAGAAAACCACAGGGCCAGGTGGATTCACTGTTAAATTCTAACATTTGTGGAGTAATTAATGCCAGTCCTTCAAAAACACTTCCAAAAATTAGAAAGAGGGAGGGAACCTTTCCAAACTCATTCTACAAGGACAGTATTATGCAGATACCAAATAGATAAGATCATTACAAATAAAGAAGAGTATAAGCCAATATGCAAGATGAATATAGATGCAAAAATTCTCAAGAAAATATCAGCCAGCCAAATTTAAAATTCAAAACACACTGAAAATTTTATATACCATGACCAAGTGTGATTTCCCCATGGAACGCAAGAATGGCTCAACATACCCAAATCAATAAGTATAGGCCATTGCACTAATAGAATGAAAGATAAAATAACTTGATCATCTCAAGAGAAAGAAGGGCATTTGAAAATATACAATAGTCTTTGATGATTAAAAAACCTCAACATGTTCGGTATATAGAAGACATACCTCAGCATAATAAAGGCCATATGTGACAAACCCAAAAGTAACATTATCATCATCAGTGAAAACTTGAAAGCTTTTCTTCTAAGATCGGGAAAAGGCCAGGGTTCCCACTGTCACACTCATTCAACATAGAACTAAAAGTCCTAGCTTAGATCATCTAAGCAAGATAAAGAATTAAAAGACACTCAATTCAGAAAGGAAGAAGTAAAATATTCATTTTTTTTTTTGCAGATTACCCATTTTTTTGTACAGAAAATTCCAGAGAGTCAAAGAAAACCTGAAGTAGTAAATGAATTCAGTAAAGTTGCAGGATAAAGAAATTATCATACAGAAATTAGGTGCATTTCTCTATATTAATAATGCAATATATGAAAAACTATTCATTCAATATAGCATGAGAAACAATAAAATAACTAAAAATAAATTTAACCAATGAAGTGAAGGATTAGTACAGTAATAATTATAAGAATTTGTTGAAAGTTAAAAAAAAAAAAGAGAGATAAATGGAAAGGCATCATTTGTTCATGCGTCAGAAGGATTGATCTTGTTAAACTATCCACACCACCCAAAGCCCAAGGCGTCACACCTACCAATTTCAAATCGCAGTACAAGCTATCATATTTAACAATATGGTACTGACCTAAAAATAGAGAGTTTGACAAGTGAAGCAGAATGCAAAGTCCAGAATTAAACCTCTACATATATAGTCAACTAATATCCAACAGGGGAGGGAAGTCCCTCAGTGGGGAAAAGTTAGTCTCTTTTTCTTCTCAGAAAAGTGGATAACCAAATGCACAAAATGAAAAGGGACCCCTATTTTAGACTCTCCTACAAAAAAATTTTTGTAACATTTTTTATTGAGTAATAGTTATTTTACAATGTTGTGTCAAATTCTAGTGTAGAGCACAATTTTTCAGTTATATATGAATATTTATATATTCATTGTCACATTTTTTTTTTCACTATGAGCTACCACAAGATCTTGTTTATATTTCCCTTTGCTATACAGTAGAATCCTGTTTATCTATTCTGCATTTTAAAATCCCAGTCTGTCCCTTCCCACCCCCTGCCCCCTTGGCAACCACAAGTTTGTATTCTATGTCTATGAGTCTGTTTCTATTTTGTATTTATGTTTTGTTTTGTTTTTAGATTCCTCATATGAGTGATACCATATGGTATTTTTTTTCTCTTTCTGGCTTACTTCACTTAGAATGACCTTCTCCAGGAACATCTATGTTGCTGCAAATGGCGTTATGTTGTCGGTTTTTATGGCTGAATAGTATTTCATCATATAAATATACCACATCTTCTTTACTCGGTCATCTGTTGATGGACATTTAGTCTGTTTCCAAGTCTTGGCTATTGTAAATAGTGCTGCTATGAACATTGGGGTGCAGGTGTCATTTTGAAGTAAAGACTAGGAATAGATTTACCATATGACCCAGGAATCCCGCTCCTGGGCATATATCCAGAAGGAACCCTACTTCAAAAAGACACCTGCACCTCAGTGTTCATAGCAGCACAGTTTACAATAGCCAAGACATGGAAAGAGCCTAAATGTCCATGAACAGATGACTGGATAAAGAAGATGTGGTATATTTCTACAACTGAACACTATTCAGCAATAAAAAATGACAACACAATGCCATTTGCAGCAACATGGATGTCCGTGGAGAATGTCATGCTAAGTGAGGTAAGCCAGAAAGAGAAAGAAAAATACCATATATCATTCATATGTGGAATCTAAAAAAAAAGAAAAAGAAAAACAACATAAATACAAAACAGAAACAGACTCATAGACACAGTGTTCAAACTTGTGGTTGCCAAGGGGGCTAAGGAGGGGGAAGGGACAGACTCGGATTTCAAAATTTGTTGATACTGACAGGAGTATGCAGAATAGATAAACAAAATTATACTGTATAGCACAGGGTAATATGTACAAGATCTCATTGTAGCTCACAGCAAAAAAAAATGTGACAATGAATATATGCATGTTCATGTATATACTGAAAAATTGTACTCTACACTGGAATTTGACACAACATTTTAAAATGACTATAATTCAATAAAAAATGTTTTAAAAAAAAGAATTTGCAGTCCAAAGGTATATTGTGTTTTACCATTGAAAAAGATATCAGTTTAATTTTTCCACCAATAAAAAATAATAAGAAAGGATGTCCTAAGGTCACAAAATAGTTTGCTAAAGATTGCTTGCCTCCTATTAATGTCTTAAATTCATTTAAAACATCATATTAATGTAAAACAGATTAGATTCTTACTTCCTTTCATAAGGAATAGCATCCTATAAACTGAAAAGAATTTTTTGTAATTTCACACAATGGGAAGTTTTCAGATTCCAGTGGTAGAAATTATTTGCTCTTTGTTATTTATGTCCAGAATTTATGGTGCTTGTATACTCAGTGTACATTTTCTCTGTGCTCATTCTGTCAGCAGCTACAAGGTTGAGACCTACATTCTTGAGAGTGCTGTACTGAGGTCTTCTATAGGGTTAGTTAAGGCAGAAAACACCTGCCCTAATAAACTAAGTTATGTCTCTCATGCTGTAAGATATAAAATTTTCAGATTTCAAATGAGGAATAGCTGAAATGCTGCTGTGAAAGGAAAGAAATTTTGGATTTGGCTGCAAAAATTGTTAGAGCATGCATTTGTATTTTTGAGGAATGATCTTTTTAGCTAGAGCCCTGGTGAAGTGCCTCAATCCTTAGAAAAAAATTTTAGCCTGTCGTCTTGCTCATCAGATTGCCAAAACCTTAAAAACTCTTAACATTAAAACATTCTTAATTAATTTTATTAATTACATTTTATTTAAGTTTTTACTAAGTTACTGTTATTAACTTAATTTTTTAATTAAATTTTTTAAAATTTAGTTTTCAAGCCCTCCATGGAGTATCTACTCTCTTGGAATTTGCTAGAGGATATAATCTTGTGTTTAGGAAAACCAGTTCTATTCACTTAGGAATTAGATCTAGGTGGCTGGCACATGTTGGTTTATTTTTAGTAGGTAATAGTAACAAAATAACAATAATGACAATAGTCAATATTTCTTCTGGATCAGTGTGTGCCAGACATTTTGGATGTTCCATGTGTACTAACAATTTTATCCCCACTACAACTTTATAAGGTTGGTACTTTTACCATGAGTCAGCGTGGTCATGTCTATATGAACACTGTAGTCTACTTTTTCAGCATTGTTGCCTGTATCTCTCAGCAACCTGCGAAATGGTCTCCCTTTGCACTCTTACCCCTTTATAACCCAACCCAGTCAGTACATTGGCTGTTTTCTTTAAAAAATGTGATCGTACCTCTTCCTTGCTTAACCTTCTTAATTTTCTCCCTAATGTCTTACTCAATGCTTCAAACTCCTTAGAATGTCTGTCTCCAACTTAACTCTCCAGCACCATCTGCGTCTTTACTCAGCCTCTTCCTTTTCAGACTAAACTTGGACTTCTTCGGAAGTGTCACTAACTACTCTGCCTGGCTGTCTTTTGCATCTTCCTCCACCCCTGACCTACCCCTTCTGCTTATTCCTGCACATGTTCAGATCTCACCTTAATTATCAAAGAATCAGAGATACTTTCTATGATTTCTGTGAATGTTTCCTTAGCATTGTGGTCTTTCCTTATTGTAACCCTCTTCACACAGTGTTTATGACTTGCCTGTATTCTGTCTTTTCAGGTGGACTGTCAAGTAGCAGAAACTGGGTCTATACTATTTCTCTGCATATGAGCACTCACTTCTGGAAGATGCTAGACCCTTCATAATTATTCTTTTAATGACTGTCTGATGCGTTATTATATGTTGAATAATGAAGGCTGTAGTTTAACAAAGTTTCAAATCATCCCAATTTGTTCTGTAATGATAATGAAATTCAGGTATTTGTGTTGGTATAGAAATGTATGTGTTTCTAATAAGCAAGTCAGTTTATCCAGCTACGCACATTTCTCTGCTGTATTAATCACTCTAAACAAAGAATGCATAAGTATTCCTCTTGAAAATGCAAAAGTAACAAAAACAAAACACACAGGAATAGGTGACCTTAGGCAGAGGTTTGGCAGGTTTGCAGTGGAGGCCTCCAACAAATTCAAAATTTGGTAGCAGTGGGCGAGGGAATTCAAAATCCCAAAAGGTTCGAATGAGCCACATGTCAGCTTTCCCAATTGTCTCCAGTAATGTAGTGGGTCTTCCTTAAAGGAAAAATGAGAACAAAAAGAACAAATGTTAGATTAAATGGCAATACTATCATGTGAAAATGTTAGATAATTTCTGAAATGGAACCTGGAAGGATGTAGCCAAAGATGTGTCTATTTTTGATAAAGCAAATCTATTTTTAATTATCTGTACTATGCTGTAACACGGAAACTGTGCTACACAAGTAGAAAGTATTTCTAAATGCTATCCAGATACTTGTGGTATGAATATGCACATAGCTCTTAAATCTACATGTTTTTATTTTCAGGATATTTTAGGAGGTTTCTAGTGACCTTTTTTAAGTTAGAAAATGAAGTTTAGTAAGATGGATTACATAATTGCTTGGAGATGTCTTAAGTGCTTCAATTTGTGTTTCATGACTTTTCGGAGTGTGCTGCACTAGTAATGGGCCACAGGGTCATGCCTTGCCCTGTAACTTAATGTTTCCATGTTTATTATGAAACTGAGGCCGAATTTTATATTTTCATTTCATCATTTCATGTTCAAATTTATAGAACATAAATTTCTGTGACTTTGATTTATACGATTTCATCTCCCAAGGCACTAAAAAGTTAGGACTTCATGCCACCAAGTGAAACATGACTTACCTAGTACTTCACTGTAAAACTGATTCCAATTCTTCTCATTAAATGTCTGGAACCAAAAGTCAAAATAAAGTACGTACATCATATTTTTCACCCTCTCCATGAATGTCATTTGATCACCTAATTCTGACATGATAACCGGTACGTAGGATGGTGGGAGTGGAAGTTTTCCACCATACTTCTCCAGTGCAAAGCCCGGAGAGAAGCGGAGACTGTACACTAACGGGATTTGAAGTATCTCAGCCAGCAGCTCACCACAGGGCCCAATGGCATCTGCAAGAACGACGTCAAACCTTGATTCATGTAGTTTTGTCATAAGTTTCTTGTTGGAAACAAGATCTTTACAGACCTTGATTTGCATATCAGAATATTCCTGAAAGATACTTTGCACCGTTGAAAAATAAGTCCAAACCGAATCTTTTGCCATATATGTCCATGTATTGAGCATATGCTCAATGGTATTCTCAAAATCATGTTTGGTTAAGAGTGTTGGGAAAATCTCAAATTTAATAGCAGATGGTTTGCTGGGATCAATCAGAACAGAAGCTTGAGATGTCAGGACAGTCACCTCATGACCCTTCATGACAAGTTCATCCAGAATTGTCTTCATATTAATCCAATGACTATATTCCACTGGCCACACCAGCACCTTCCCACAACTCCCAGAGCTAAAGAAGCAATTCAGCTGCAGCAGCAGCAGCAGAAGTGAGATCCATTTCAGAGACATCTTGTTCAGATGCAATGCTGTTAAAAGATTATTGTATTCTTTTGCTATCGCTCATGCTTATATCGAAGGAGAAATCAATCTGGAAGTTAAAATACAACTTCTAAATCTCTACTAGTACATTATATGAGTAGTCAGCAGCTGTGGAAATCAAGTGAAAGGGCAAAGTGTAGAACACTTGGTGTTTCTACAGTGTGTTTACTGTTGTGTTGTCAGTGCTGTCACCCCTCTAAATGTCGATGACCTTGCACATGCAAGTCAGCTGTATTATGTAAGTAATAAGATTGATGGAGAACAATAGGAAGCGAAAGGCTCTTTTGTCTGCAGTCTCCTTGATGCAGAATTTAGATACAGTGATATCAGCAAGATGGAGGGTTACGTTAGAAAGTCCAATACTTGTATTCCACAAGAACAGCAGAAACTGTAAATGAGCAAGGGCAACCAATGTGAATTACTTTGGGAAATCTCTGGACTACAATGAAGAGGCAGCAGAATCCCTGCAGAGTACAAAACTGACGATGGCCATGTAGGAAAGCACAGGAAAGACTTTACCTACCTCGCCTCATCCCCCAGTTCAGAGCAGCCTGTCACAGCAGAGATGCCCTGAAGGCATTTCACCCCCTGGGGAAGAAGAGACCAGGAGGACCCCAGCAAGCCTCTCCACCCTAGGTGTTTGTGGCCTTTGACACCGAGGACTTCCAAGATCTTCACCAACACAGATTCCAGCTGACAGAGCTGCCCAGAGTCCCTGCTTCTGCGTCATTCCTGAGGCTGGAAATGTCGCTGTGGTGTGACCTGACCCTGGGGCCCCATCCCTCCTGTAACCTGCTCTCCCTGATGGAGTTACCACCGGGCCTTGCCATCTGTGTGACTGGAGCTGCTGCTGTGCGCCGAGCCCCAGGTTCCGAGTCAGGGTTGCGTCCTGCCATAAATGTGGCCCTGCTGCTACTGCTTCGGACCTCACCCTGGATTCCTACTTGTGGCTCTGACTGGCCACTCCCTAGGCTGAGCTGCTGCTGCTGTACGCACCTTCCGTGAGTCCTGAGTCAGGGCTTTAAGCTCTCATTGCTGGGGCCGCAGGGCTGCGCTCTGCTCCTCACCCTGGGTCTTCAGCCAGCGCTCTGCCCCACCGTTACCAGGGCCACACTGCTGCTGGTCTGCACCCCACCCCCTGGGTCCTGACAGGGGGCTTTAACAGGCCATTACTGAGAACAGGTGCTGCTACTCTGCACCTCACTCCTTGGGTCCTGACAGTGGGCTTCAGCCCTAGTTTGTAACATAATTTTATTAATTAATTAATTAATTAAATTTTCAGTCATTCATTTACTTGCTTGCGTTGAAGTATACCTGATATACAATTTTGTTCAGTTTCAAGTTACAGCATATTTATTCAGTGTTTTGGTATATTATATTCCATTACTGGTTATTATAAGATATTGGAAATAGTTCCCCATGGTCCATGATAAATCTTGTTTTTTATCTATTTTATGCATAGTACTTTGTTACCACATACCCCTAATTTGTCCATTCATCCTCCTTTTTGGTAAGCATACATTATTGTCTATTTCCTGAATCTGTTTCTGTTTTGTATATAGTTTTAGTTTTTAGACTTAACATTTAATTGATAACTTAAAGCATATTTACATTTGTCTGACTTATTTCACTAAGCCAAATTTTCTCTAGATCTATCCATGTTGCTCCCAAAGGCAATATTTCATTCTTTCTTACAGCTGAGTAATAATCCTTGGTACACATACATCATGAATTCTTAAGACTATCGTCTGTTGATGTGCATTTGGATTGCTTCCATGTTTTGGTTATTGTAATTAGTGCTGCTATGAACATTGCAATTCATGTAATTTTTTGAAATACAGTTTTTGATTTTTTCATATATATACCCAAGAATGGAGTTTTTGGATCTTGTGGCAGTTGTATTTTCAGTTTTTAAGGAACCTCCATAAATTTTCCATAGTGGTTGCATCAATTTGTATTTCCAGCAACAGTGTATGAGGTATTCCTTTTCTGCACATTTGCATTTGTCTAATAATTAACAGTGTTTTTCACATTTTCATGTGATTGTCAGATGTATATGTCATCTTTAGAAAAATGTCTATTCAGGTCTTCTGCTCATTTTTTGATTGGATTGTTTTTTGCTATTCAGTTGTATGAGCTGTTTGTGTACTTGAATAACTCCTTTTGTTCGCATCATTAGTAACTATTTGCTTGCATCCCACAGGTTGTGTTTTCATTTTGTCCACGGTTCCTTTGCTGTTCAAAACTTCTAAGTTTCATTAGGCCTCATTTGCTTACTTTGCTTTTATTTTTTCCCCCTTTGGGGGACTAACCTAAGAAAATTTTGCTATGATTTTTGCCAAAGATTTGACTATGTTTTCTTCTAGATGTTTCATGTTGTCAAGACTTATATTTAGGTCTTTAAACCAATTTGTGGTTATTTTTGTATTTGACGTGATGGAATGTTCTTATATCATTGTTTTTAATGTGGCCGTCCATTTTTTCATCACCATTTGTTGAATAGACTCTTCTCTCTTTTGTCTATTCTTGCCTCCTTTGTCATAGATTGACCGTAGGTGCATGCGTTTATTTTTGGGCCATCTATTCTTTTTTATTGATCTATGTGTCTGTTTTTATGCCAGTACCACACTGTTTTCATTACTATTGCTTTGCAGTTTTGACTGATGACAAGAAGGGTTATATCACCTTTTTCGTTCTTTGTTCTCCAGAATGTTTTGCCATTGGAGGTCTTTTGTGGTCCATGTAAATTTTAGTATTATTTGTTCTAGTTCTATGAAACATATCCTGGGAATTTTGGTGGGGATTGCATACAAACTGTAGATTGCTTTGAGTAGTATGGCTATTTTAACATTATTAATTCTCCCAATCTAAGAGCAAGAGATATCTTCCCATTTCTTTGAATTATCTTCAGTTTCCTTCATCAGTGTTTTATAGTTTTCAGTGTATAGGCCTTCCACTTTGTGGTTAAGTTGATTCCTAGATAGTTTATTTGATTTTATTATTTGATATAATTTTAAATGAGATTGCTTTTTCTTTGTCTTTCTTATGTTTTATTATTAGTGTGTAGAAATGCAATAGATTTTTGTATATAAATCTTGTATCCTGCCACTTTACTGAATTCATTTCCTAGTTCTAACAGTTTTTGTGTGGAGACTTTCGGATTCTCTACGTAGAGTATCATGTCATCTGCACATAGTGACAGTTTAACCTCTTACCTTATATTTTGGATAACTTTCTTTCTTTTTATTGTCTGATTGCTGTGGCTAGAACATAGCATCCCACGTTAAATGGAGGCTGTGAGAGTGGGAATTCTTGTCTAGTACCTGAATTTTGTGGGAAGTCTTCCAGATTTTCACTGTTGAGTATTATGTTGGTTGTTGGTTGTTGGTATGTCATAAATGGCCTTTATTACATTGAGATATATTCCCTCTATATCCACTTTGATGAGAGTTTTTATTCATGTATGTTTTTATCAAATCTTATTTTATTGAGACGATCATGTAGTTTTTGAGTTTCCTTTTGTTGACAGCAGTATCACACTGGTTGATTTGCCTCTGTTGAACCATCCTTGTGACCCTAAAATAATTGTAACTTGATCAGGTGAATGGTTATTTTAATGTATTTTTGGATTTTGTTGGCTAATATTTTGTTGAGGATTTTTGCATATATATTCATAAAAAATACTGGCCTGTAGTTTTTTGTAATGTATTTGGTTATGATATCAGGCTAATTGTTGCTTTGTAAAGTGAATTTGGGGTATTCTATCATCTTTAATTTCTTGGAATAGTTTGAGAAGGATAAGTATAAGTTCTTCTTTATATGTTTGGTTGAAGTCCCTGTTCTGGACTTTTGTTTACAGGCAAATTTTGTCTTTTTTAAGTTACAGAATCTATTGCACTTCTGGTGATCACTCTGTTCAAATTGACCCTTTCTTCTTTATTTAGTCTCGTCAAGTAGTGTATTTCTAAAAGTTCATCCATTTCTTCTAGGTTGTCCAATTGGTTGGCATATAACTATTCATAGTATTCTCTTATGATTTTTTTTGTATCTCAGTGGTATTGGGTTGTATTCTTTTTCTTTCACTTGTTATCTTGTTTATTTGGGTCTTCTCTCTTCTTTTTGAGCACAATTGATGTTTTGTCAGTTTTGTTTATCTTTTAAAAATGATTCCCTTTTTTTATCTTTTCTAATGATTTTTTAATGTCCATTTTATTTACTTTCTCTCTCATCTTTATTAATTCATTCCATCTGCCATGTTTGGTCTTTGTTCTTCTTTTTCTTTTTCTTGTAGGTAGTAGATTAAATCATTCTCATTTTTTGAGGAAGGCCTGCATTGCTATGACTTCCCTCTTAGAACTGCTTTTGCTTCATACCATAGATTTTGTAAAGTTGGGTTTTCATTTCCATTTGTCTTGTGATATTTTCTTAAGTCTTCTTTGATTTATCATTGACCCATTGTTAAGTATCATGTTTTTAGCCTCAATGTGTTCATTCTTTTAGTCTGTTTCTTTCTGTAGCTGATTTCTAGTTTCATACCATTGTGGTTTAATAAATGCTTGATGTAATTTCTATCCTCCTTAATTTCTTGAGGTTTGTTTTGTGACCTACTCTGTGGTGTCTCCTAGAGAATCTTCCATATGTGCCTGAAAAGCATCTGTGTTCTGCTTTTTTGGAAGTGGTGTTCTGTAGATATTAGTCCTAGTGTTCTACTGTGTGTTTAGGACCTCTGCTGCATTATGGGTTTTCTGTCTAGGCAATCTGTCTATTGATGTCAGTGGGCTGTTATAAATCTTCTATTACTGTGTTCCTGTCAATTTCTGCCTTAATTTCTATTAGTGTTTGCTTTATATTTTTAGGTGCTTTTATATATTCCTATTGATCTCTTATGTTGCTTTCATTTTTTAAAATTGTTTTTCTGTGTGCTGTTCCAATTGGGTGATTTCCATTATTCTATCTTCCAGATCACCTATTCATTGTTCTGTGTATTTTAGTCAGATGTTCATTGCTTCTAGATTGATTTTTATTCAGAAATTGAATTACCTATTTTTCAGTTGATTATCATAATTTCTATCCATTTGTTACAGTGATCTCTATTTATATCTAAAATTATTCTGAATTCACTTAGACTTTTATTACCTCCTTTTTGAAATCAGGGTCTGTAGACTTGTGTTCCTGTGTCATTATTTATTCTTTAAGGGGATTTCTCTTACTCTTTGAATTGGAAGTAGTACCCCTATTTCTTCATTTCAGCTAACTTTCTCTGCCTCTGTGAGTTTAGGAGAAACTCTGTATTGTGATCTCAAAGGGGTATTTTTATGTGGGAGCATCCCTGTGTAAACCGTATGTTTCCAATGTCTTTGGTGTGAGCTCTCATTTGGAAATGATAGTCAGCTACATCTTTCATTAGTTTGTGCTGGCCATTATCAGTTTAATAGGGGGTGTTGTGGCTATTGGAGTGTCTAAAACCTGGGCAGGGGTGAGACTGCTCTCTGCTCCATGACTATCACCACCCTGTCAGGGGTAGTACCTGCTCCACAGTTGTTGGAGTTGAAGCCTAGAGATTCGGGCACAGTCAGGGCCTTTCTCTTTAATAGTGTTCCTTGCCCCAAGGGCAGGGAGTGCTGAAGCAAGCAAGGCCTGTGTGCTCACAGATGTCAAGATATACCACGTGTGTAGGCATCTTTGGCTCTGCTCAGGTGCAGCCCTGATTTGTGTCCCTCACCTTGTTGTGGTTGTACCAGATGTATTGCAAAACTGTGATGTGGAAGAGGTAGGGCCAGAGCACTTGTTCAGCTGGTAGATGGACTGTCATTTGCTGGTCCCTGTGACTCTTGTAACGCTGGCTAATAAGCAACAGCATTGGAAACGGCCTCCGCAGCCAGACGACACTCAAGGCCCAAGCATTCTCTGCACAGCTAGACTGAGTCTTTTTTCAGGGTCCAGCTATTCCAGATCTTGTGTCAATCTATGGTGTGGAATGAACAGGGTGGGATAGTTGCCCCTCTCAGATTTGGAATTTTGGCAAGGCAACAGCTGCCACTGTAGAGTCTGACCTTACTTTTTTTTTTTTTTTGCTAGCCAGCACATGTGCATTTTTTGAGAGTGGATTGATGGATTCTCCAGCCCTGCTATTTGTCTAAGTAGTTCCCCAGCATCCAAGACACTTGTTTCCTCTGTATAAGACCAGGACTGAGGTGCCCAGTCTGTAGCTCTGCTCATTATCTCCCCAGGGTGAAGGTCCACCTGTGAGGAACTTCTCTTTCTTCCAGATCCTTCCAAGGGGCAAAGTCCCAACCCTTTACCTTCCGGTTTTCATTTTTCAATTTTATTATATAGAATTGTTACAAATTTGACTGCACATATACAGTATATTATGGAACCACAAAAGCCTTGGAACTGCCAAAGCAATCTTTTGTAGGTTTTTTTTTTTTTTTTAAATCTTTCTTCTTTTTGTTCTGTTTTCTATGGTTTGATGACTAGAGAAGTTCCTTTAATATTTGTTGTATAGCTGGTTTGGTGGTGCTGAATTCTTTTAGCTTTTATTTACCTGTGAAGCTTTTGATTTCTCCATCAAATGTAAATGAGAGCCTTGCAGGATAGAGTATTCTTGGTTGCAAGTTTTTCCCTTTTATCACTCTAAATATATTGTGCCACTCCCTTCTGGCCTGTCATGTTTATGCTGAAAAATCAGCTGATAACCTTATGGGAGTTCCCTTGTATGTTATTGTTTGCTTTTCTCTTGCTAATTTTAATATTTTCTCCTTATCCTTAATTTTTATCAATTTGATGACTGTGTGCTTTGGTGTGTTCCTCTTTGGGTTGATCCTGTGTGGTACTCTCTGAGCTTCCTGGACTTGGATGACTGTTTCCTTTCCCAAGTTGGGGGAGTTTTCAGTGATTATCTCTCCAGAAATTTCCTCAGGTCCTTTCTCTCTCTCTTCTCTTTCTGGGACTCTTGTAACGTGAAAATTAGTGTGCTTCACATTGTCCCAGAGTTCTCTTAAATTATCTTCCTTTCTTTTCTTTTTTTTTTTTTCTGTTGTGCTGTAGTAATTTCCACTAATCTGTCTGGTAGGTCACTGATCCATTTTTATACTTCATTTAGTCTATTCTTGTTTCCTTCTAGTGTGTTTTTCATTTCAGTGATTTTATCCTTCAACTGTGTTTGGGTATTCTTTGTATTTTCCAAGTCTTTGCTAAAAAACTCCCTCTGTGCATCTGTACACCTCTTGAGCTCTCTGAACATCTTTGCCATCAGTACTTTAAACTCCTTCCTCAGATAAATTGCCTTCTTCTCATTGTGGGTTCGTCACCATTTGTGGGTTCTGGCCAGCAGAAGTCCCACCGAGACGGAATGAATTACTCAAGACTCTGGGGAAATGTCAAGAGAGCGAGAGGGAGTCGGGAGCCAACTCCACAAGCCTCTCAAATCTCTCATATTTACTGAGTACAGTTGAAGCAGGAATTTAGGGAAGTACAGGGTAGGATCACAATGAGTACAAAGGCTTTGTTTATTGTTGGTGTTTGGCTCAAGGTCAGAAGACCCTTTTTGGTGAATCATAATCGTGTTGAGCCTTTCAGCTTATCAGGGCGGAACGTATGAGAATCAGCTTGCTTGACAAGATTTTCTTGGACTCAGGTGGCTGTGCCTGTCTTAGGTTGCCCCCTCAGGGGGTCTTACCTGTCATTGGCTAACCAGCCTTCTCACCTCTGAGTCTGCAGCTTTCTATAAGTTGTTTACCATTCCAGCCCAAGGCTGTTTTGGGGATAGAAGACTAACACCAGGCATGCCCAGCGTTTATAGCTGGGGGCCTGTGTCATTGCTAAAACCTCAAGGCAGGTACTAAGCACATCTTCTTTAAGGAGGTAAGTGACTGGGATTATTACAGTTTGTTAACCCAGTCATGGGCTCCCACAACTCATCACTTATTTCTTCTGAGATTTTATCTTGTGCCTTGGTCTGGGCAGTATTCTTTTGCCATGTCATATTGTCTGTCTTTCTATTTGTGTTTTTAGGTAGGTCAGTTACATTTGTAGACCTTGGAGAGGTGGCCCTCTGTAGGAGATGTGCTATGCATCCCAGCGGTACACTCCTCTCTTGTTACTCAAGGGCCAGGGTCCAGCTGGTCCCAGTGTAGAGTCTGGCCTGTGTTTGTGGATTCCTTCCACAAGCTTTGGGATTGTTTTTTTATTTCTGGTACCTGCCCCCTGGTGGATGAGGGAGGAACTAGAGGCTTATGCAGGTTTCCTGGCAGGAGGAGTTAGTGTCTGCCCACTGCTGGGTGCAGCTTGGTTCTGGACCTCTGGTGGGTAGGGCCCTGTCTAGAGGTGTTTGTGGGGTTAGGAAGTCTGCTGATGGGTGCGCTGTGTTCCCACCCAGTATGTTTTTTGGCTTGAGGTTTCCCTACAGGCTGTTGGGTGGGGCTAGTTCTTGGTGCTAGTGATCCAATAATGATACCAGCCTCCAGGAAAGCTCATGCAGATGAACACTCCTGTAATGTCCAGCACCAGCTTTTATGTCCCCTAGGTGAGCCACAGCTTTCCCCTACATCCCCAGGAGTCCTTCCAAAACCAGCAGACAGGTCTGTCCCAGGTTCTTATGAAATCACTGCCTCTGCCCTTGGACCTGGCACACGTGAGATTCTGTGTTCTATTCCCTAGAGAATGAAGTCTCTGTTTCCCCCTAGTCCCATGATGCTCCTGGAGCTAAGCCCCACTGGCCTTGAAAACCAGATGTCCTGGGATCTCCTCCTCCTCTCAATGCTGGAACCCTGGGCTGGGGAGTCTGATGTGGGGCTGAGAAGTCTCACTCCTGTGGGTGCGCCCCTGCAACTTAATCGTCTTTCAGCTTGTGGGTCACTCAACCCAGGGGTATGGAGCCTGATAATATTGGAAGCATGCCCCTCCTACCATCCCACTGTGGTTCCCTCTTTATGTTTAGAGTTGAAAAAGTTTTTTTTTTTTTTTCGCTAGATTCCACTCTTTTTTTTTTTTTTGATGGTTGTTTAGCAGTCATTTGTGGTTTTGTTGTAGTTGCAAGGAGAGACGAGCTCATGGTCCTATCGCTTCACCATCTTGCCCCTTTACTTTTTTTCCATCGTGCCTGGTTACAGGGAACTCTTTCTTGTAGCTTTGTTTTCGTAGTTCTGTCAGTTTACAGTTTTCTGTGACAGCTGTTCCACGTGAAGATGTATTTTTGATGTGTTTGTGAGGATCGTGAGCACCATGTCCGCCTACTCTGGCATCTTGGCACAGTCCTGTACCACAAATTTATTTCTCCTTATTTAGTTTCTGCATATTTACAGGAAATGCTGTTATTATCATTATTTGCATTTGAAACATGTTACATAAAATGTACTGCATAAACCTGTGGACTAAAATTATTATGAATGTATTTCCATGCATTTAAATCAGAATAGTTAATGTAAATTACATAGCACTATAGACACCAACTACATTTAGTGCTTTACAAGGTTAGTATATTCAGACTTTGAAGAACTCCATGAAGTGGTTAATACCATTACTTTATCTGCATTTCACTGATGGGGCAGCTGAGGCTTAGGGAGATACAGTAACACTCCCAACCCCACACAAGTCTGTGGCAGTTCTTCGGGGACTTAAATCCATGCTGTCTGAGTACAGAGTTCAAACTCTTAACCATTTTGGTATGGTGGGTCTCCTTTTTGGGTTACAGTTTTTCAAAATGTAACATTGATAATGTCCCATTATTAAGCTGTATCTTTATTGTAATATTATTACAAAGGTATAATTATTTTTCCAGTGGTGTATTACTGCATAAAAAGTGCCCTTAAAAGTAGGGGCTTAGAAGAGCAGTCCTCATTTTATTTTTATCTATTATAGTTCTGGGTGTTGTCTAGGCTCAGCTAAGTGATTATTGTAGGAGGTTTCTCAGGTGGCTACAGTCTTGTGGTGGCTGGGGTTGTAATTATCTGGTGATTGGTTTGAGAAGATGCAATCTGTTGGAGGGCCAAGTACTAGGACTTCTGAGGCATATCTATGAACTCTCCACAAATGATCATTCACCATGGGGACTTTGGGTGTGGTACAGGGCTCCGTGGTGAGTAGGGAAGTAGGGAGTGGACAGAGACAGAGAGAGAGAGACAGACGAAGAAATAGACAATATGTTGCAGTTTGTAACTGACTATTGGAGGTTAGACTGCAACATTTGTGAGACAAGTACAAAATTGTTTTTTAACTTTTTTTTTTTGGAAGGGAGATAGATAGGTTTATTTAGTTATTTTAATGGCAGTACTGCAGTTTAGACCCAGGACCTTGTGCATGCTAAGCAAACACACTACCCCTGAGCTATGGCCTTCTCCTCCCAGCAACAAGACTTTCTAAACTTTAAAAGAGAGGAAATTACTTGATGGGAGAGATGTCAAAATATTTGTAGTGATATCTCAGAAACACTATAAATGTAAGTATTGGAAGTAAGCCAGCAGAGGTCCCTGAGCTATTGTAAAATTAATTCAATATTGACATTAAAACCAAAGTAAAGGCATTAAATTTTTGTGAGTTAAGATTTTTAAAACTATTGAAATTTTAAATACAAGTAGTAATACATTTATCTATAATATTTAAATGTTGCAGAATCAATTTGAGGAAAATTATTTAAGCCTCGATGTGTGATTTAAAACTATTATATACTATGGCATCATTTTAGTTCCATTTTTAAATACAAGGTGTCAGTTATACATACAAATTGTATTGAAAATTCTGTGGCACATGTTTTCTATAATTCCCTAAACGTCAATGTTTTAATTTATTTTTAAAATAAATTATGCTTTCAGCTGAGGAATGACTGTCACATGATTTGGATGATGGTTTTGACCAATAAGACAACTATGCTTTTCCTCATCTGGACCACTTTGATAATAAAGTCCTTTCCTGATGTGCAATTTTCAAGAGTGCCTTCAGATATCTTCCATTTGATTTACCAATTTTCCATGAAATTTATATAATTTTTGTATTCCACCCACTGTTACCAATTATGTCAGTCAAGGAGGGCCTAGGTTTAAAGAAAATGATGCTTTTATTATTTTTTCTCTTGACAAAGGATTGAGTGTTTACAGATAATTGTTATGGAATGGATGGAGAAATAGGCTCCTGAGAAAAGAGACAAAAGAATGAGCTATACTGAACCAAAGTATGGTTATGTAGAGTAATATCCATTATTTCAATCTGTGTTCAACAAACACATTGAATTTCATAGTGTATCTGCAATAAGCTAAGTGATGCTGTGTCTTATTTTGATGGAATATATAGAGATATAGATATATTTTGGTACATTTGGAGGGAATGAAAATTCAATAATTCCCTTTAGAGTATAGGTTGTATATTTTCTTGATTTAAAGTTGAAAAGTTATATCCATTATCAAAGGCTGAATATAGGAATGAAAGCGATCAGGTGAATATTTTTAAAGGTAAAGAGAAAAAGAAAATTCAGTCATGAAATCAAAGATTTTCACAAATGGCTCAGTTTTATAATAGGAAGCAGGTAGCAGTTGCTGTATGACTGATTCCACAGACATTTCACTGGGACATGACTTAACCCGGAGGAATGCAAGTGAGTTGCCATGGCTTTAGGTAAGGAGTGATGCTGAGGCTGGATGCACAGTAAAATCCAAGAAGTGTTCGTGGACTCACAAATGAAATGGAAGGGTGAATCTTTTACACAATTTCAAGTATTGAACAGTTTCTGTAGCAAGATAAAACTATAAAATTCTGCACCAAAATAAGGTGAAAATATTCTGAATATCTACAACATAATTTTGATACTGTGAGTAGACTTGTTATGGTTCTTTTGTACGTGCATACCATGTGAAACAGACTTAAATTCAATGATTTCTTTTTAGCATAAGTTTTTAATTAAAATAATAAATTTCAATAGATACCCTTATAGTTTTATTTTTGTTTAATTTTTGGCAGCTTTTCTCTTTTCACAACATATTTCTAACTCTCAAGCAGGACGAAAACCCCTTGAAAGCAAATTTTGATCTTTGATGCTAAATTGAGAAATGTCCTTTTGTCACCGGAAGACAGGAACCTCATTCCTTCTTGCTGGGATCAACTGGAAGTGATCCATGTATGGAGCGTTCCTGTATCAGGCCTCAGATACAACTACTCCCTTTTATTCTTCTTTCCTGCTTTGGGAAACTTCTGGCAGCAAAACAGACAACATTTTGTGATGACAAAGATAGCAGTTGCCACACAGGCCAGCAGGAACCCAGTCACATCCAGAGAGTGGTACTGGTACCAGGTGAGGTTGTGGGCGGCTGGCCGCAGGTGCTTAGCTCCTTTGTGGCGCATGACAAACTCGATCCAGAAGACTGCTCGGTCCAGGGGCTTCACTGGCTGATCGTGCTGAATGGTTGATAACCTCATAGCATTCTGCTTGTAGCTGAAGGAAAAACAAATAGACATCAATTTAGAGAGTGATCTAGAAAATTAAAGTCTGCAAGATTTTCATGCAGGTGGTAAGAATGAGTGCCACAGTGAGTGGAAGGAAAGATTATCTTCCTCAGAGATGATTATAGAGATCTTAGCTAATGGCTAGAGGTTGTTAAATGCATTTGATTTCAGGCTATGGAAAGAGAGAGAAACTGGGAGAGGAGGAGTATTTCTAGCCTAAAGAATGGAATGAGTTGAGACACAAGAGTAAAAAACAAACAAGAAAACGTGATTTGAGTGTTCCAAGCTAGTGAACGACCCCGTAAGTGATTGTTCACAGACAAGTTTTGAAATACTATAATAATCCAGAGATAGGTGGAAAATCCGTGTCGAGGTTCAGAGACACGTCCAGGTGGGGCTGGGCAGCAGCTGGTAGTGAGCAGGAACTGGTATTGACGTCTTATTAGTGAAGTGGTGGTTTAAAGTGTGGAAGTGATTGCCTTGGTTTGAATCCTGACTCTGGCACTTACCTTGTTGCCTGCTTTGTTATTCTTCTTTCCTCAGGTTTTTATTGTTAAGTGGAATGGTTAGGAATAGGATCTCATGTGATTATTTGGGGGAATAATATCGATTCTTAGAGGTATTTGTAGTGCACAATTCACTCTCAGTAGGTCATTGCTAGTATTGTTGTTTTTCTTGTTAGTGATTTTAGAATCTGGGAAGTACTCAACCTTTCAGTTTCAGGTGTCGCAGTTACTGCTGAAATGGTTATGGACTAACAGACCAGAGGGGAGGAGGAATAAGGAGAGATGGCTCACGCAGTCTGAATCACAAAGTGCGATAGCATGGCTCTGTAGCAATAGCCTTGGAGGCACATTCTCTTCATGTGCTGGGCGAGCCTTGGGTTTTTCAGAGGAGGAAGTTATGCTGAAGTTTTTGTAATACAATAGGGAAAGACCAACATGAAGAAGTTACTCAATACGTGCGAAGGACTTCATACAATGTGTAGCATGTAGTAAACATTCTGTACGTAGCACCTAATAACTTATCTTCATTTTCTGACATCAGCTTTACATTATTAAAAATTAAAAAGGTATAATGATATTAGAGAAATGTGCTTTTACATAAAACCACCAAATGAAAGATAGATGTCCTAAGAAAAGAGGAAAATGTGCTCCTTATGCTGCTCTTTTAGGAGAATAGATGGGCTAAAATGAAAATAGATAACACTGCTTTTATATCTATATAAAGTTCTAGTTGTTTACTACTTATCAGCAATGGGTTCAGAATATTAGCACAGAAAACATGGAAGTTGTTGAATGTAATAAGAATTTGAAATTGAATATGAATGTAGTTTACATGGCACAGGCATCTTGGAAGAGTTTAAAACACTTGAGGAGTTCTTATGCTGAAGGAAAGTCATAACTGTGCGGGTGGGTACTCTTATAACCTCATGATTCCCATCCTGAACCCTGTTCGTCCAGCTTCCTCTTAATCCTTCTGTTACCATTTTGGTGACTCTTCTCATTCTAATGATTAGCCCTTTCAAATTTCTCCACTATCCTTAAACCTTTGAGGAAGCTTTGTCATTAAGCCGCCAAACCCACCCCCCCCCCAAAACAAAACCTTAATGTAACATTGACAGTAGGCTGTCACTGACTGTTCAAAGCATTGACCAGCACTTACTCCTCATTGCGTTTATGTGAAAATGTATTACTGCCTCCCTGGCCTCCCTATGAGAACTTCTCTAGACAGAGTATGTAGTAGAAAAATATACATATGTACTCACGAAGGATTATTAATGACTTGCTTCAATGCATTGAGCAAATCTATTCTTGATATTTTATTGAAGTCCAACCTGACAGCTGCCCCCTTGGCCGTCATGTGAGCGATGTTATCGGGTTGGTCAGCAAACAAAGGAATGCCCACCATAGGGATCCCGTGGTAGATGGCCTCATAAATGCCGTTGGCTCCACCATGAGTTATAAAAGCTTTGGTTTTTGGATGACCTAGGATTGAGTGAATTTCAGTAAATTGGTTAATTATAGTTAGAAATCAAATGAGAACTGGCCATTAAAAGGCAGTGAAAGAAGCAGTGTCCTTTCGATAACAGATGATTATACACATGAAACTGCATTCCAACTGCTTTCAGATCTCAGATCAGGAAACCACTCAGTCTGCTGGAGAGGGAAGTGAAGCCTTCATGAAAGGAGTGCTGTGTGAGTTGAATTCACAAATGTACTCCAGATTGTCAGGTGAACAAATGGAAAGACCATTCTGGTAGAAAAAACCACATGAGCTACAAAAGGGTGAGGGCATGTCAGAAAACATAGTCTCTTAAAGAAATAGTAAGACATTTAGTCTGATAGGAAGGGTGTCAAGGCAACACGGAAGATAATGGTCGTGACACTGAGACCAGAGAAAGGAAAAGCTACATTTTATCATGAATTGTGTTGACAGCTTCATGAAAACAATTAAAAGTATTTTCCTACAGAAAATGGGGATAATAAAAAGGAGCCGCTGTTTTTCAGGAACATTTAAAATACCCGTAAGAGGGGGAAAGATGTGTGTGTATAAGGAGTGAGTTCAGAGACACAGCAACAAGCCAGGGTGTTCTTGATAATTTTACTGTGAGAAGTAATTACAGCCAAAATAAAGATTCTGTCCATAAAAGATGTGACTCTTCAATAAAAAACCAACTATTATGTTTTATTCTGGTTTCCCACTAGGACTGGAAACAACATTGAAGAATTTTTGCATGTTTGAATAATAAGTGCGGATAAGTAGGTTTCCTGTCCCAGTGCTGTCACTCCCTCAGCTGTTACCCTTGTTTCCAACATTTGTTCTCCCAGGTCTCACCAAGAAGGTCGTTCTGGGGGATCCACTTGTACAGCCGAGTATTGGGTCCTAAGGTATCTGGTTTCTTGCCATGGTATCTCCAAAGAACCTGTTAGGGTGAAGTAGATAGCTTATTCATGAGTTGAACTTCAAAGTTATAGCACGTTAGAATTCTAAAGAGATGAAAAGACATCCAGTTAAATGCCTTCCATACGACAGGTCAGGAAATGAAGACAGCAGATCCTAAGTAGGGATGACTAGTAATGCACTGACATCAATAGGAATACCCACATTCTGTGTACTTATTTTTATGTTCAATGAGGTATGGAATGAATCATGACATATCACACATGATGTCATTGACAAATGAATTTTTCAATGACAAATTCAAGTATTTATGAAATTGTTAGGTAGTCTGGATTCTAGTGAAAAAGCAAAACAGTGGCAAATTACTAATAATCTACACATTTGTTTTGCTTTATTTTATATACTAGCTCTTATTTTCAAAGTTGTTATTTGCTGAGTTATTTCTTATCGACTCTTAAGGAATGGAGTTTACGTATATCCACTCGTTAATGTGACAAGTTATTTTATTAGAATTTTACATGTTTTGATTTACTAATAGAAAGTACCTGCAGTTAGCCACTTAAGAGAAGTAAGTATTTCTGCTTATTTATAATTTATTAATAATAAGACAATTAATGCTGCTTAGAAAGTAAAACTTCTTTTAGATTACAAATTGTTAAGTGCTTTTTCCAAAAAAAATGAGAATTGGTATTTTTTGACATAAATCCAGATTATTACCACTATTAGTAGGTGTGAAAACATTTAAGTTTAGAAAGGAGGAGCATGTGGTAATTTACAAGTAACAATAAGGTATTGGAAAAGCTCCAAAAGTGGGATGCTAAAATTATTCAGCTGACCCTGAACACTTCAACAGTGAAGCACAGTGCATTGACAGCAGTGGTTATTGCGGTTTTCATATTCAGCACCAAAATAAGCCACCCATTTTGGATTTCCAAGTAATTCTTACACATTGGATTATAATTTCCTGGTGTCCAATTTCTATTTGCTGTGTGAGTGAAAGTGACGTTATGTTCTCAGCAAAAAATTAGCTCAGTTGTTTAAGAGAAGACTACAATATCAGATAGTAAACTAACAAGTAGGTCACAAATAGCCAAAGATCCCAGGTGTATTTTATTTTGTAGAGAGTAAGTTACTGCTGTATAATATGGGGAAGGAGGCAGTAGAATCTTTTCCATGCCAGTCTTCCTTATGCTTGACTTTCTCAAATAGTCCATTCTCCCTCCTCAGTCAGGAAGAGTAATCTGATAGGCTGGATGCAGAGTCCGTTATAGTCCACCCTTTACAGTGCACAGGGTTCACCTTCAGGGCAGAACCCCATCTTCACTGTTTCTCTTTTATCTTCCTGCTTCAGGCTTTGGTAGGACCAAGGCACCCAGGGCAGGCTGATGTTTGTTTTTGTGTAAATCATGGTGCCTGACTGGGTGTCTGCAGGCAGCTTGGGGAGCCCTGATCATCTTTTCTCTGAATAGCACCCTGAAAAGCACACTGAATAGATCTGTTCCAAAATTTAGGGAAAATAAAGGCAGCCAGGATTACCTGGCAAGTATAAACTGCATAGCACATTTCCGACTTTTATCAATATTGCCCAACGTTACTGTGCTAGTACAATTACTGTTAAAATTTAACTCCTGAGAACTTCTGTGTGTGTACTGTGTCCTCAGGAATCCTTCAAGGAAAGCAGCGATGACAAGGCAGAATTTGGTGATTTCTCTACCTGCCCACAGTACCATTATACTAACCAGATTTCGCACTGCATCTCTCATGTATATTTACTTGATTATAGTGTGTATCCAAAATCATTGTCAAGACACTGTCTGTATTATTGCAGCACCTGCTATGTATATTCTGGCTTTTAAATATTTGAGACATGTTGGAGCTATCGTAATAATTTACCTTTCTTGCAAAGTATGTTTATAGTCAAACTTTTTACAAGATTTAACTGTCTGATTTTATAGTTGTCTACTATTATGTTTCTTTATCTACCTTTTGTGGAATCTGGGCAAGGGCTGATGCAATCACATTGGCTCTTTCTTCTGTTATGTTAGTGACAATCGACCCCAAAGTAAACACCACAATACCATCTTCTCCTGAGCTCTGGACAAACTCTTCCATTTCCTGTCAAAAAAGAATTTTCTCCATTACAAATGAGCAACAGCATAGCAAACGTTATTGAAAGGATTGCTACAAACAGCTGAATAGTAAAAATTCTGATACAATCAGGAATTATTTCAGTAGTGGCTTTTTGAAAAAAAAAACCTGATAAAATATATGTAACATACAATTTACCATCTTAGTCATTCCTAAGTCTGTAGTTCAAAAGTATTAAGTACATTCACATTGTGGAACCGATCTGTAGAACTTTTTCATCTGGCAAAACTGGAAGTCTGTGCCCATTAAAAACTCCATTTTCCTCTGTGATCCCAGCCCCTGGTAATCATGATTCTACTCTACGTTTCTACAAATTTGATTACTCCACATACCTCATATCTGTTGAGTTGTAAAGTACTTGTCTTTTTGTCACTGGCTTACTTCCCTTATCCTAAGGTTCATTCATGTTGTGTCATGTGTCAGAATCTTCTTTTAAAGACTGAGTGATATTCGAGTGTTTTTGTATTCCATACTTTGTTTATTGCTTTATCTGTTCATGGAGAATTGGGTTGCTTCAAGTTCTTGGCTCTTGTGAATAATGCCTTTATGAATATGGTGTGCAAATATCTCCTTAGGGTGCTAGCTTCAGTTCTTTTGTATACACATCCAGAAGAGAAATAGCTGGACCATATGGTAATTCTATTTTATATTTTTTGAGGAAACTCCTGAAATGTTTTTAGTAATGGCTTTGTTTTTAATAGGCCTCATCCATGAGGTCCTTGGGAAGGAGATGTGTGATGTGAGGTCGGTTTCTTCTGTTATATGTATGTGTGCAAATGTGTGCGTATAAGGAAGAAATGAGATAGAGGCAGTACACAGTAGTGAGGAGGACACACTGGTAAACAGTGTTAGACTCTTCATCAGTCATGTTATTAATTACTAACATAGATCCTTGGAAGGAGGTCACACAGCAGGATCTTAACTCATCTTTAATTCTTTCTTATTATAGTTCTACTAAATCCTTTGTTTATTCCAGGCCCTTTCTAGAGAATTAGTTTGGAGTAGTCATTAGTATTTCATTTCCCTGACTGTGATCACTAAGAAAAAGTTAGGATTTGAATGACTTTATCCTTCTCACAGATCTATAATCCTCATACCTTAACTTTAAGTTACTCAGAAGTTCCCCAAATCTGTCTCTAAATTACGAGTCACTGACATTGAGGAGTCTGGTATTATAGTTTAGAATTTCTGTGAAACAGCCCTGTGTGTCCTATTAATAAGCAAGAGATATGCTTGTGTAGTTGCATTTCTGAGTGAGCATACTGCTGGGTTTGTTTCCATAGGACACCCTCTGCTCTGAAATCACCTTGTATATTTGCTGTCACAGTAGGATGTGCTATGTGCAAGGGGCTGTGAGGGACCCTCATCATCACCTCACTAAATCCCTGGGGGAGCACCTGCCCCACAGTGGGAGAGGAACACCAGGCTTTCTGTAGCAGAGATCTGGTCACCTGTGAGTAGTTCATGTCAGACTAAATAAAGCTCCTGGTGAAGCTGTATTTGATTGGAATTCTCTCAGAATTAATTTGTCTTGTAGTCCTTGACCCTAATTAAAAAAATTTCTTACTCTGCACTAGAATAGTTCCACAATGTTCAATATTCTCTATTGAAAAAAAATGCAGAGGAGCAAAATTTTCCTGATTATCTGATGAAACCATATACTGCTCTCTTTGAAATGTCTTTCTTCTTTTTAACATTCACTATTATTTTCTCTCTGGAAAATTCTGACCCCATCTTTCCGTTTAAAATGTATAGTTTATGATCATGATTAATGTCATATTTTTTATTAAAGTATAGTCAGTTTACTCTACTATATTAATTTCTTCTATACAGCATTGTGATTGTTATATATACACATTCCTTTTCATATTGTTTTTCATTATAGGTTATTAGAAGTTATCGAATATACTTCTCTGTGCTATAGAGTAGAAACTTCTTTAAAAACTTCTTTTCAAAACTAGTTTTAATAGGAACAAGACAAGAGGGAATTTTTTTCAAACTCTTACCCTCCAGGCTTGTGTATTGTGTAGATTATTCTTCAAAAGTATATTTGCACCCTGATGATCAGTTTCAGTTTTGATTTCGCTGAACTTTCCTGTGAGTCTAATGGTGTATCCAGATAATGTGTGTATTCCCTGTGACCATGTTCCAGCATTTAAAGTGTTATGTCTTCAGCGTTTTTTTTCTCATTGGCTTGCCCCCCAAAGCTGCTTCATGTCTCCTGGGGATGATGGATCTCTGTCGTACTGTTGTAATACATCCTTTCTTTAAAATTTAATTGCCGTTGTGGACTGGTTATTCTCATTGTCTGACATCTTTATGAAAATAAAAGTTCATGGCATGAAAGTATGCAAAATGTGAAAATGTATAAAAATTAAATAAGATTTATCTATACTCTCGATCCTTAGTTTAAAATGCTATGTCATTTTTAAAAGATAAATATATTTGACATGTAAGATTATTGAATTTAAGTTGTATAGAATATTGATTTGATACATTTATATATTTTAATAAGATTCCCGTTTTGATGTTATATCACACATCTATCGTGACACATGATTATTATTCCTTTCTGTAGTTGGAATAACTAAGATCTAGTCTCTTACCAAGTTTGATGGTTATAAAATTGTTGTCTACATTCACTATGCTTTACCTTAAATCTCTAGGGGTAATTTACTATAAGATGCAAGTTTTTACTCTTAAATAACATCTCTCCTTTTCTCCCATCCCCTAGCCCTTGGTAACCACTGTATTACTCTCAGTTTTTACAAGTTTACTTTTTTTAGATTCCACATATAAAGGTATCATACAGTATTTGTTTTGCTCTGTGTTTTCAAAAAGATGAACACTGATGATAACCTCTAGCTAGATTAACTAAGAAAGAAGACTCAGATAAAATTAGAAATGAAAGAGGAGACATTACAACTGAGCCTACAGACATACATCGGATCATAAGGGATTTCTATGAAGAATTACGTGCTAACAAAATACATAACCGAGAAGAATCGGTAGATTTCTAGAAATATGCAACCTGTAAATACTGAAACAGATAGATTTAGGAAATGTGAACAGTCATAATGAGTGAAGAGTTTAAATCAGTAATCACAAACTGCCCAGCATAGAAAACCACAGGGCCAGGTGGATTCACTGTTAAATTCTAACATTTGTGGAGTAATTAATGCCAGTCCTTCAAAAACACTTCCAAAAATTAGAAAGAGGGAGGGAACCTTTCCAAACTCATTCTACAAGGACAGTATTATGCAGATACCAAATAGATAAGATCATTACAAATAAAGAAGAGTATAAGCCAATATGCAAGATGAATATAGATGCAAAAATTCTCAAGAAAATATCAGCCAGCCAAATTTAAAATTCAAAACACACTGAAAATTTTATATACCATGACCAAGTGTGATTTCCCCATGGAACGCAAGAATGGCTCAACATACCCAAATCAATAAGTATAGGCCATTGCACTAATAGAATGAAAGATAAAATAACTTGATCATCTCAAGAGAAAGAAGGGCATTTGAAAATATACAATAGTCTTTGATGATTAAAAAACCTCAACATGTTCGGTATATAGAAGACATACCTCAGCATAATAAAGGCCATATGTGACAAACCCAAAAGTAACATTATCATCATCAGTGAAAACTTGAAAGCTTTTCTTCTAAGATCGGGAAAAGGCCAGGGTTCCCACTGTCACACTCATTCAACATAGAACTAAAAGTCCTAGCTTAGATCATCTAAGCAAGATAAAGAATTAAAAGACACTCAATTCAGAAAGGAAGAAGTAAAATATTCATTTTTTTTTTTGCAGATTACCCATTTTTTTGTACAGAAAATTCCAGAGAGTCAAAGAAAACCTGAAGTAGTAAATGAATTCAGTAAAGTTGCAGGATAAAGAAATTATCATACAGAAATTAGGTGCATTTCTCTATATTAATAATGCAATATATGAAAAACTATTCATTCAATATAGCATGAGAAACAATAAAATAACTAAAAATAAATTTAACCAATGAAGTGAAGGATTAGTACAGTAATAATTATAAGAATTTGTTGAAAGTTAAAAAAAAAAAAGAGAGATAAATGGAAAGGCATCATTTGTTCATGCGTCAGAAGGATTGATCTTGTTAAACTATCCACACCACCCAAAGCCCAAGGCGTCACACCTACCAATTTCAAATCGCAGTACAAGCTATCATATTTAACAATATGGTACTGACCTAAAAATAGAGAGTTTGACAAGTGAAGCAGAATGCAAAGTCCAGAATTAAACCTCTACATATATAGTCAACTAATATCCAACAGGGGAGGGAAGTCCCTCAGTGGGGAAAAGTTAGTCTCTTTTTCTTCTCAGAAAAGTGGATAACCAAATGCACAAAATGAAAAGGGACCCCTATTTTAGACTCTCCTACAAAAAAATTTTTGTAACATTTTTTATTGAGTAATAGTTATTTTACAATGTTGTGTCAAATTCTAGTGTAGAGCACAATTTTTCAGTTATATATGAATATTTATATATTCATTGTCACTTTTTTTTTTTGCTGTGAGCTACCACAAGATCTTGTTTATATTTCCCTTTGCTATACAGTAGAATCCTGTTTATCTATTCTGCATTTTAAAATCCCAGTCTGTCTCTTCCCATCCCCCGCCCCCTTGGCAACCACAAGTTTGTATTCTCTGTCTATGAGTGTGTTTCTATTTTCTATTTATGTTTTTTGTTTTGTTTTGTTTTGTTGTTAGATTCCTCATATAAGCAATTTCATATGGTATTTGTGTTTCTCTTTCTGGCTTACTTCACTTAGAATGACATTCTCCAGGAACATCCATACTGCTGCAAATGGCATTATGTTGTTGGTTTTTATGGCTGAATAGTTTTCCATCATATAAATACACCACATCTTGTTTACTCGGTCATCTGTTGATGGACAGTTAGTCTGTTTCCATGTCTTGGCTATTGTAAATAGTGCTGCTATGAACATTGGGATGCAGGTGTCATTTTGAAGTAGGATTCCTTCTGGATTTATGCCCAGGAGTGGGATTCCTGGGTCATATGGTAAATCTATCCTACTCTTTTGACGAATGTCCATGCAGTTTTCCACAGTGGCTTTCCTGGCTTCCCTCTCCCACTCTTAATGATTTTGATGGCTTCTTTTACAATTTTATGTTTATTGTTTTTGTAATTCATGGCAGTTATCTCCTTTCCAGTTATGAGTTTCTCATTTTTGTAGCATCCTGCTTCTTTTCTATTTATAGTAGACCTGTCAATATTTCTTTTAGCATGGCGATGTTCTGTCGGAGTTTGGCAGGTGCTCTGGTTGGCTGAGTAGGTCTGTAGAAGTGAGTTTTGGTGTATTGTGAGAGAAGGTGAGCTACAAGCATCCTTCTACTCCACCATCTTGCTTTGAATCTCTCTCTCTTACAAAAGTTAACTCAAAATGGATCAAAGACTTAAACATAAGACCGGATACCATAACACTCCTCAGAAATTTTATGTGAAACTCAAAACTAATGGAAAAATTAGTAGTTTGAAGGAATAGATTTTTTTATATAATGAAAATTCACAGTCATCCTCTTGGATTCAGATCTTGTTTTGCAACTTAATAAAACAGCTACAGTTACTAATTAATATCATTATACTACAAATCATCTATTTGTCCTTTCTCTGCTCCTAACTTCTCCTTTTACAAACACTGTGACTTTCCTGAAATGGGAATGAATATGTCTTTTAAAAATAGGGTTAGATTGCACAGAACTTTTACTAATGTTGTTTCAGCCTATGGACACTGAGAATGTTACCGTAAATAAATGAAAGAATTTGTAATCCAGAACTTGGGGCCAAGATGACAGAGTAGAAGGATGCTCATAGCTTACCCTCTCCCACAAATACACCAAAACTCACATCCATTGATCTACCCAGCCACCAGAGCACCTGCTGAACTCCAACAGAACATTGCCCTCTTCAAAAGACGAAGACGCCATGAATCTTGTAGGAGAAAAGGAAAAAAGAAAGAAGAAAAAGCAAAACAGTGCGGGACCAGTCCCATGGGGAGTGAGTGGCAAAGAAGGAATAGTGCTCATTCATGTGGTCTCCCCCTCTCCAACGGAGAGGCCAGTGCAGCGGAGGGGGAGCCACCGAGGCTCGGATCTGTACACAGCCGCCCTTGACTGACAGGAATAAGTTAAACGGGCATTAAGTGTCCCTGTGACACCCAGCCTGAGACATGAGCCGGCAGCTGTGGGACAGGACAAGCTGCCCAAGCTGGGCGGAGAACTGGGGCAGCTGCACTGAGGCACCCTGGGGGGAATGCAGGGTGCTGTGCCCCATGGCTTGGAGTGGATACAGAGCAGAACAACCTGGGTCCCCCATAAATTACTAAAAAAAACAAAAACAAAGCAACACTACTGGTGTGCCCTGGGGGGAGAGGCGCTGTAGACTTTGTCTCTTCAGACTCGCGGAGCCATTACTGGCGCTTCTCTGGAGAACAGAGGCGGGGCCCAGCCACAGCTGTCATATCCTCCTGTGTGCAATGCTTGGGTGGGAGTGTGGCCAAGACCTGAACCCGCACCTGGGGGTTCTGCAACTTTCTAGGCATGACTGAGGTCTGTTTACAGCTTGATGCAGATAGCATCTTTCTGCCCTGGTACGTCAAAGAACTTGGGCCGCCAAGACAAACAAGGAGATGAGTTTTGGCATGGAGCAGGGACGGGGCTGTTTCACGGTCTTCCCCCTAGCCGGCCTATGGAGTGCCAATCGGAGGCTAGGCGGACAGCTGCACAGAGCAGCGGAGCAACTGGCACCAGGAGAGGGCAGGCAGCCACCAGCCTTCCTGGAAGAAACGCAACACCTGACCGCCATGCTGGGAGGGGGCACGATCTGCCCGCTTAACTCGGTTGAGCACAGACAGCATCTGCCTGCGACATTGGAAGGGGGAGTGACCTGCTACCCACCTTGTAAAAGGGCAGTACCTGACCCAGTGTTGGGAGAGGGTGCAATCTGCTTGCTAACAGGCACTGGGAGCAGCACAGATGAGGTCATCAATGGAGGGCCTCTGGAAACAGCAAGATGAGTTTGCGAAACAGGGTGAAGACAGAAATATTTCTCAATATAATCATAAAGAGTGCACAGTCTCCAGGAGAACACATCCCTTTTTTAAAAAATCTTTTCTTATCTGTTCTCTTTTATATTACCTTTTTAATCTTTAATTTTTAAACAATTGTATATGTCTACAGTTCTAATCCCTTTTAAATTTTTGTTCTAAAATATTTTTGTTATTATTATTTTTAAAAATCCATCTCATTTCATTTTTATTTCTCTTGGTATTGACCTTCTGTAATTGATTATACACAGGTCTCAAACATATATATATTTTAATCTTTTCTCTTTTTTTAAGGATTTGAAAGATGTCTCAACTGCTGTTCTGCTTCAACTTGCTGTTCCATTATTGATTATACACTGTCTTTAAACCTTTTTTTCTCCCTTCTTTTTAAATTGTACTTTTTAAAGTTTTATTCCTGCAAAGGCTATAGATGGGTAAATAAATAAACTCCTTAAGGACCACAATAGGTAACTGGATACTCCATAAGCCACAGTGCCAGAGAGATCTGACCAATATGAAGAAGCAGAGGAAACCACTCCCAATTAAAAGAGCAAGAGAAATTCCCTGAAAGAACGATCAATGAAATAGACATTGATGGCCTACTGGATCAAGATTTCAAAAAAAAGGGAGTGATCAAAGTACTGAAGGAACTAAAAGAGATAGTGTTTAGAGATGTAAAATATGTCAAAAATGAAACTGAAGCTATAAAGTGCCAAGTAGAATTGGTAAACTCACTGGCTGAGATGAGAGCTGTTCTAAAGGCTGTACAAAGCAGGCTAGATGATGCAGAGGAACAAGTAAGTGACCTAGAAGACAGGACAACAGAAAGCACCCAATCAGAACAGCTGAGAGAAAAACAAATAAGTACAAATGAAAACAGTATAAGGGACCTATGGGATAATATAAAGCATGCCAATCTATACATAAGAGAAGTTCCAGAAGTGGAAGAAAAACCAAAAGGGTTTGAAAAGGTATTTGAAGAAATCATGACTGAAAACTTCCCAAACTTAAAGAAGGAATCAGATATCCAAGTACAGGAATCTCAGAGAGTCCCAAACAGGAAGAACCCAAACAGACCTACACCAAGACATATAATCGAGATGGTTAGAGTCAAGGATAAAGAAATGATCCTATAGGCAGCAAGAGAAAAACAAAGAGTGAGTTACAAGCGAACCTCCATAAGGCTTTCAGCTGATTTCTCTACACAAACACTACAGGCCAGAAGGGAGTGGCAAGATATATTCAAAGTCCTGAATGAAAAAAAAGATGCAGCCTAGGATACTTTACCCAGCAAGGCTATCCTTTAGAATAGAAGGAGAGATAAAGAATTTCACAGCCAAGCAAAAACTAGAGGAGTTTAGCAACAGTAACCCCATGCTAAAAGAAATATGGAAAGGTCTACTCTCAATAGAAAAGAAGCAGGATGCTACGGAAAAGAGAAACTCATCACTGGAAAGGTGATAACTACCTGAATTGCAAATAGAATAAACACAAAATTGTAAAAGAAGACTTCTAAATCATTAACAGTGGGAGAAGGAGGTAAGAATATATAGAGTATTTTTTCTTTCTTTTTAGAATTTTTTGTTCTCGGTAGGATAGGTTTGAGCTTATATTACTATCTGTTTAATACAAACAGTTATAGTAATGGGTTAATAGACTTACAAAAAAGGGTAACCACAAGCCAAAAACTTACAAGGGAGTCACAAAAACTAAATTAAATCCATGATAATACAAAGGAAAATTACCAAACCACAAAAGGAAGAAGAAAGGAACAAAGAGGAAATACCAAATCAACTGCAAAGGTAAGTTCAAAATGGCAATAAACACACATCTATCATTAATTACTGTAAATGTTAATGGACTAAATGCTCCAATCAAAAGACATAGAGTGGCAGACAGGACAATAAAGCAAGAACCTTGAATATGCTGCATACAAGAGACCCACTTTAGGGAGAGGGACACATATAGATTGAGAGAGAAAGAATGGAAAAGGATATTCCATGCAAATGGAAAAGCCGAAAACGCAGGTGTAGCAGTACTGATTTCAGACAAAATAGACTTTAAAACAAAGGCCATAAAGAAAGATAAAGAAGGACGTTTCATAAGAATTAAAGGAGCAATACAAGATGAGGATATTCCACTCGTTAATATATACGCACCCAATATAGGAGCACCTAAGTACATAAAACAATTACTAACAGAGATAAAGGGGGATATTGATGGAAATACAATCCTAGTTGGAGATTTTAACACCACATTAACATCACTAGACTGATCTTCCAGACAGAAAATAAATAAGGTAACAGAGAAACTAAATAATACAATAGAAAAATTAGAGTTGGTGGATATTTTCAGAGCATTACATACCCCATAAATAGGATATACATTCATTTCAAGTGCACATGGAACATTTTCTACGATTGATTATGTACTTGGGCACAAAAGAAGCCTCTATGATTGTAAGAAGATAGAAATTATCTCTAGCAACTTTACTGATCACAATGCCATGAAACTAGAAATCAACTACAGAGAAACAAAGGAGAAAAAAAGGAAAGCATGGAGATTAAACAACATGGTAATAGTAATCCAATGGGTCAATGATGAAATCAAAGTTGAAGTTAAAAAATATCCTGAGACAGATGAAAATGGAAACACAGCGACACAAACTTTATGGGTCACAGCAATGGCAGTGATAACAGGGAAGTTTATAGCAATACAGGCCTTCCTTAAAAAAGAACAATCTGAAATAAACGGTCTAACCCACCAGCTAAAAGAATTAGACAAGGAATAGCAAAAAAACCCCAAAAGGCAGCAGAAGGAAATAATAAAGATCAGGGAGGAAATAAATAAAATAGAGATTAAGAAAAAATAGAAAAAAATCAATGAAACCAAAAGCTCGTGTTTTGAAAAAGTAAATAAAATGGACAAACCTCTAGCCAAACTCACAAACAAGAAAAAAGAGCACAAATATGCAAAATAAGAAAGGAAAATGGAGAAATTACAACAAATAACAGAAATACAGAATATCATATGAGCATATTATGAAAAACTATACGGAACCAAAATGGATCACCTAGAGGAGATGGACAAGTTTCTGGAAACATACAGTCCACAAACACTGAACCAAGAAGAAACTGACCACTTGAACAAACCGATCACTAGAAATGAAATAGTATTAGCAATAAAAAACCTCCCTACAAATAAAATTCCAGGACTGCATGGCTTCACCAGGGAATTCTACCAAACATATAAGGAAGAACTCATACCAGTCATTCTCAAATTCTTCCAGTAAATTGAAAAGGAGGGAATACTCCCAAACTCATTCTATGAAGCCACCATCACCCTGATACCAAAACCAGGCAAAGACACTACCAAAAAAGAGAATTATAGGCCAATATCACTGATGGACATAGATACAAAATTTCTCATCAAAATATTAGCAAATAGAATCCAACAGCACATAAAAAAGATTATACATCATGATCAAGTGGGGTTCATCCCAAGGACACAGGGTGGTTCAGTATACGCAAATCAGTCAATGTAATGCATCACATCAAGAGAAAGGACAAAAACCACATGATCATCTCAATAGATGCAGAAAAAGCATTTGATAAAATTCAAACCCATTTATGATAAAAACTCTCACCAACATGGGTATAGAGGGAACATATCTCAACATAATAAAACGTATATATGACAAACCTACAGCCAGCATAGTACTCAATGGTGAAAACTTCAAAAGGTTCCCACTAAAATCTGGGACAAGACAAGGCTGCCCACTATCACCACTCCTACTTAACATAGTCTTAGAAGTCCTAGCCACAACAATCAGGCATGAGAGAGAAATAAAAGGGATCCAAATTGGAAAAGAAGAGATAAAAGTGTCACTAAATGCCGATGACATGTTAGTATATATAGAAAATCCTAAAAGGTCCACAGAAGAACTACTAGAGCTGATTGAAGAATTCAGCAAGGTAGCAGATTACAAGGTTAATGTTCAAAAATCACTTGCATTTGTTTACACTAATGATGAATCAAAAGAAAAAGAAAGTAAAGAAACAATCCCCTTAAAAATAACACCCAAAGTAATAAAATACCTAGGAATAAATCACACCAAGGAGGTGAAAGACTTATACATGGAAAACTATAAACCATTGATGAAGGAAATTAAAGAAGACTTAAGAAAATGGAAAGATATCCCATGTTCCTGGATTGCAAGAATCAATATTGTTAAAATGGTCACATTGCCCAAGGCCATCATCTACAGATTTAATGCAATCTTTCCCAAATTACCCAGGACATATTTCACAGAACTAGAACAAATCATAATAAAATTTATATGGAACCACAAAAGACCTAGAATGGCCAAACCATTACTGAAGAGAAAGAAAGAGGCTGGAGGAATAACCCTCCCAGACTTCAGACAATACTATAGAGCTGCAGTCATCAAGACAGCATGGTATTGGTTCAAAAACAGACGTATAGACCAATGGAACAGAATAGAGAGCCCAAATGAACCCACAAACTTTTAGTCACTAATCTTCGACAAAGGAGGCAAGAATATACATTGGAATAAAGACAGTCTCTTCAGCAAATGGTGTTGGGAAAACTGGACAGCAGCATGTAAAGCAATGAAGCTAGAACACTCCCTTACACCACACACAAAAATCAACTCAAAATGGATCAAAGAATTAAACATAAGACAAGATACAATAAACCTCCTAGAAGAAAATATAGGCAAAACATTATCTGACATACATCTCAAAGATTTTCTCCTAGGGCAGTCTACCCAAGCAGTAGAAATAAAAGCAAGAATAAACAAATGGAACCTAATTAAACTTACAAGCTTCTACACAGCAAAGAAAACCTTAAGTGAAACAAAACGACAACCTACAAAATGGTAGAAAATTTTTGTAAACAATGAAGCCCACAAAGGCTTGATCTCCATAATATATAAGCAGCTCATACAACTTAATAAGAAAAAAACAAATAACCCAATCCAAAAATGGGCAAAAGACCTAAACATGCAATTCTTCATGGAAGACATACAAATGATCAATAGGCACATGAAAAAAATGCTTAGTATCACTAATTATCAGAGAAATGCAAATCAAAACTACAGTTTGTTATCACCTCACAGCAATCAGAATGACCATCATTCAAAAGTTCACAAATGACAAATGCTGGAGAGACTGTGGAGAAAAGAGAACCCTCCTACATTGCTGGTGGGAATGCAGTTTGGTGCTGCCACTGTAGAAAATGGTATGGAGATTCCTCAAAAGACTAGGAATAGACTTACCTTATGACCCAGTCATCCCGCTCCTGGGCATATATCCAGAAAGAACCCTACTTCAAAAAGACACCTGCACCCCAATGTTCATAGCAGCACTGTTTACAATAGCCAAGTCATGGAAAGAGCCTAAATATCCATCAACAGATGAGTGGATGAAGAAGATGTGGTATATTTCTACAATGGAATACTATTCAGCCGTAAAAACTGGCAACATAACACCATCTGCAGCAACATGGATGCTCCTGGAGAATGTCATGGTAACTGAAGTAAGCCAGAAAGAGAAAGAATAATAGCATATGAAATTGCTCATATGTGGAATCTAAAGAAAAAAAAAGAACATAAATACAAAACAGAAACAGACTCATAGGAACAGTATACAAACTTGTGGTTGCCAAGGGGGCTGGTGGGTGGGAAGAGACAGAATGAGATTTCAAAGTTTGTAGATACTGACAGGCTTATGCAGAATAGATAAACAAGTTTATACTGTATACCACAGGAAAATATATCAAGATCTCTTTGTAGCTTACAGCAAAAAAAAAAAAAAAAAAGTGACAACAAATATATGTATGTTCATGATAACTGAAAAATTGCCCTCTTCACTGGAATTTGACACCACATTTTAAAATGACTATAATTCAATAAAAAATGTTAAAAGAATTTGCAGTCCAAAATTTTATTATTTTTATCATTGAAAAAGATATCAGTTTCATTTTTCCACCAATAAAAAATAATAAGGATCTCCTAAGTTCACAAGATAGTTTGCTAAAGATTGCTTGCCTCCTATTAATGTCTTAAATTCATTTAAAACATCATATTAATGTAAAACAGATTAGATTCTTGCTTCCTTTCATAAGGAATAGCATCCTATAAACTGAAGAGAATTTTTTATAATTTGACACTATGGGAAGTTTTCAGATTCCAGTGATAGAAATTATTTGCCCTTCGTTATTTATGTCCAGAATTTATGGTGCTTGTATACTCAGTGTACATTTTCTCTGTGCTCATTCTGTCAGCAGCTACAAGGTTGAGACCTACATTCTTGAGAGTGCTGTACTGACGTCTTCTATAGGGTTAGTTGAGGCAGAAAACACCTGCCCTAATAAACTAAGTTATGTCTCTTATGCTGTAAGATATAAAATTCTCAGATTTCAAATGAAGGAATGGCTGAAATGCTGTTGTGAAAGAAGGAAATTTTGGATTTGGCTGCAAAAATTGTTAGCGCATACATTTGTATTGTTGAGGAATGATCTTTTTAGCTATAGCCCTGGTGAAGTGCCTCAATCCTTAGAAAAAAATTTTAGCCTGTCGTCTTGCTCATCAGATTGCCAAAACCTTAAAAACTCTTAACATTAAAACATTCTTAATTTTATTAATTACATTTTATTTAAGTTTTTACTAAATTACTGTTATTAACTTAATTTTTTAATTAAAAATTTTAAAATTTAGTTTTCAAGCCCTCCATGGAGTATCTACTCTCTTGGAATTTGCTAGAGGATATAATCTTGATGTTTTGGAAAACCAGTTCCTATTCAATTAAGAATTAGATCTAGGTGGCTGGCACACGTTAGTTTATTATTAGTATGTAATAGTAACAAAATAACAATAATGACAATAGTCAGTATTTCTTCTGAATCAGTGAGTATGCCAGACATTTTGGATGTTCCATGTGTACTAACAATTTTTTCCCCACTACAACTTTTTGAGGTTGGCACTTTTACCATGAGTCAGCGTGGTCATGTCTCTATGAACACTGTAGTCTACTTTTTCAGCATTGTTGCCTGTATCTCTCAGCAACCTGTGAAATGGTCTCCCTTTGCACTCTTACCCCTTTATATACCAACCCAGTGACTACATTGGCTGTTTCTTTTTAAAAATGTGATCGTACCTCTTCCGTGGTTAACCTTCTTATTTTCTCCCTAATGTCTTACTCAATGCTTCAAACTCCTTAGAATGTCTGTCTCCAAACTTATCTCTCCAGCACCATCTGCGTCTTTACTCAGCCTCTTCCTTTTCAGACTAAACTTGGACTTCTTCGGAAGTGTCACTAACTACTCTGCCTGGCTGTCTTTTGCATCTTCCTCCACCCCTGACCTACCCCTTCTGCTTATTCCTGCACATGTTCAGATCTGACCTTAATTATCAAAGAATCAGAGATACTTTCTATGATTTCTGTGAATGTTTCCTTAGCATTGTGGTCTTTCCTTATTGTAACCCTCTTCACACAGTGTTTATGACTTGCCTGTATTCTGTCTTTTCAGGTGGACTGTCAAGTAGCAGAAACTGGGTCTATACTATTTCTCTGCATATGAGCACTCACTTCTGGAAGATGCTAGACCCTTCATAATTATTCTTTTAATGACTGTCTGATGCGTTATTATATGTTGAATAATGAAGGCTGTAGTTTAACAAAGTTTCAAATCATCCCAATTTGTTCTGTAATGATAATGAAATTCAGATATTTGTGTTGGTATAGAAATGTATGTGTTTCTAATAAGCAAGTCAGTTTATCCAGCTACGCACATTTCTCTGCTGTATTAATCACTCTAAACAAAGAATGCATAAGTATTCCTCTTGAAAATGCAAAAGTAACAAAAACAAAACACACAGGAATAGGTGACCTTAGGCAGAGGTTTGGCAGGTTTGCAGTGGAGGCCTCCAACAAATTCAAAATTTGGTAGCAGTGGGCGAGGGAATTCAAAATCCCAAAAGGTTCGAATGAGCCACATGTCAGCTTTCCCAATTGTCTCCAGTAATGTAGTGGGTCTTCCTTAAAGGAAAAATGAGAACAAAAAGAACAAATGTTAGATTAAATGGCAATACTATCATGTGAAAATGTTAGATAATTTCTGAAATGGAACCTGGAAGGATGTAGCCAAAGATGTGTCTATTTTTGATAAAGCAAATCTATTTTTAATTATCTGTACTATGCTGTAACACGGAAACTGTGCTACACAAGTAGAAAGTATTTCTAAATGCTATCCAGATACTTGTGGTATGAATATGCACATAGCTCTTAAATCTACATGTTTTTATTTTCAGGATATTTTAGGAGGTTTCTAGTGACCTTTTTTAAGTTAGAAAATGAAGTTTAGTAAGATGGATTACATAATTGCTTGGAGATGTCTTAAGTGCTTCAATTTGTGTTTCATGACTTTTCGGAGTGTGCTGCACTAGTAATGGGCCACAGGGTCATGCCTTGCCCTGTAACTTAATGTTTCCATGTTTATTATGAAACTGAGGCCGAATTTTATATTTTCATTTCATCATTTCATGTTCAAATTTATAGAACATAAATTTCTGTGACTTTGATTTATACGATTTCATCTCCCAAGGCACTAAAAAGTTAGGACTTCATGCCACCAAGTGAAACATGACTTACCTAGTACTTCACTGTAAAACTGATTCCAATTCTTCTCATTAAATGTCTGGAACCAAAAGTCAAAATAAAGTACGTACATCATATTTTTCACCCTCTCCATGAATGTCATTTGATCACCTAATTCTGACATGATAACCGGTACGTAGGATGGTGGGAGTGGAAGTTTTCCACCATACTTCTCCAGTGCAAAGCCCGGAGAGAAGCGGAGACTGTACACTAACGGGATTTGAAGTATCTCAGCCAGCAGCTCACCACAGGGCCCAATGGCATCTGCAAGAACAACGTCAAACCTTGATTCATGTAGTTTTGTCATAAGTTTCTTGTTGGATACAACATCTTTACAGATCTTCATTTGCATATCAAAAAATTCGCGAAAGATACTTTGTACTGTTGAGAAATAGGTCCAAAATGAATCTTTTACCATATACGTCCATTTATTGAGCATATGCTCAATGGTATTCTCAAAATCATGTTTGGTTAAGAGTGTTGGGAAAATCTCAAATTTAATAGCAGATGGTTTGCTGGGATCAATCAGAACAGAAGCTTGAGATGTCAGGACAGTCACCTCATGACCCTTCATGACAAGTTCATCCAGAATTGTCTTCATATTAATCCAATGACTATATTCCACTGGCCACACCAGCACCTTCCCACAACTCCCAGAGCTAAAGAAGCAATTCAGCTGCAGCAGCAGCAGCAGAAGTGAGATCCATTTCAGAGACATCTTGTTCAGATGCAATGCTGTTAAAAGATTATTGTATTCTTTTGCTATCGCTCATGCTTATATCGAAGGAGAAATCAATCTGGAAGTTAAAATACAACTTCTAAATCTCTACTAGTACATTATATGAGTAGTCAGCAGCTGTGGAAATCAAGTGAAAGGGCAAAGTGTAGAACACTTGGTGTTTCTACAGTGTGTTTACTGTTGTGTTGTCAGTGCTGTCACCCCTCTAAATGTCGATGACCTTGCACATGCAAGTCAGCTGTATTATGTAAGTAATAAGATTGATGGAGAACAATAGGAAGCGAAAGGCTCTTTTGTCTGCAGTCTCCTTGATGCAGAATTTAGATACAGTGATATCAGCAAGATGGAGGGTTACGTTAGAAAGTCCAATACTTGTATTCCACAAGAACAGCAGAAACTGTAAATGAGCAAGGGCAACCAATGTGAATTACTTTGGGAAATCTCTGGACTACAATGAAGAGGCAGCAGAATCCCTGCAGAGTACAAAACTGACGATGGCCATGTAGGAAAGCACAGGAAAGACTTTACCTACCTCGCCTCATCCCCCAGTTCAGAGCAGCCTGTCACAGCAGAGATGCCCTGAAGGCATTTCACCCCCTGGGGAAGAAGAGACCAGGAGGACCCCAGCAAGCCTCTCCACCCTAGGTGTTTGTGGCCTTTGACACCGAGGACTTCCAAGATCTTCACCAACACAGATTCCAGCTGACAGAGCTGCCCAGAGTCCCTGCTTCTGCGTCATTCCTGAGGCTGGAAATGTCGCTGTGGTGTGACCTGACCCTGGGGCCCCATCCCTCCTGTAACCTGCTCTCCCTGATGGAGTTACCACCGGGCCTTGCCATCTGTGTGACTGGAGCTGCTGCTGTGCGCCGAGCCCCAGGTTCCGAGTCAGGGTTGCGTCCTGCCATAAATGTGGCCCTGCTGCTACTGCTTCGGACCTCACCCTGGATTCCTACTTGTGGCTCTGACTGGCCACTCCCTAGGCTGAGCTGCTGCTGCTGTACGCACCTTCCGTGAGTCCTGAGTCAGGGCTTTAAGCTCTCATTGCTGGGGCCGCAGGGCTGCGCTCTGCCCCTCACCCTGGGTCTTCAGCCAGCGCTCTGCCCCACCGTTACCAGGGCCACACCGCTGCTGCTCTGCACCCCACCCCCTGGAAGTTAATTTTTATATTTATTAAGAGAAGAAAGGAGAAGAAATGTGCACTTATACTGTGTTGTATAATTAGTTAATTGTCTTCACCTGTGCTCTGGTTTATCCTGATGAGTAGAACTGCAGTCGGGGTTTACTTTCTTTTGCATCAAGATCTTCCTTCAGTTTTTCCTGTAAGGCAGATTTCCCACCAATGAATTCTATTTTGGTGGAGTATGAGATAGAGGGATATTTGTATATTGCCCTCAGTTTTGAAAGTAGGTTTGTTTGATACAGAGTTTTTGATTGATAGGTTTGTAGCACTTTGAATATGTCATCCCACAGTCATAGAGCTTCCATTGCTTCTGATGAGATAGAAGCAGTATCATATTGGAATTTGCTGGTGTGCATGAATTACTTTTTTCTTACTGCTTGAACATTTTCTGTCTTTAGCTTCTAACATTTTAGTTGTGTCTGCGTGTGGCTCTTCTCTATCTTACCTGAAATTGTTGAGATTTGTAGATGAATATATTTCATTATACCTGGGATGTCTTCAGAAACTGTTTTTCGAATATTTTGCTCTGTTCCTCTTTCTTTTTGCCACTATCTCTAAGCCTCTCCATTTTTTTCATTCTTTTTTCTCTCTCTTATTTGGATTATGTTATCCTTTGATCTATCTCAAGTTTGCAGGTTTTTTATCAACTCCTTCAAATCTACTGTTGACTGCCTCCAGTGAATTTTTCATTTCAGATACCATAATTTTCAGCTCCACAATTTCCATTTGTTTCTTTTGTTAAATACAATTTGTTTATAGATGTTCTTAGGATATTGTTTTAATACCTTTCTTCTTAAAGCATGGTTTCCTGAAAGTAGGTTGTATGCCTCGAGGAATTTTTGCGTTTCTTCTAATTTGTACAATTTGTAGGAATATTGTGATTCACAGTAGTCTCTTATGATCATTCATATTTTTTATTTTAGTTTCTCATTTTATTTATTTATTTTTGAGTGTTTTGTCTTCTTGGTAGTTTTCTTTAAGTCATTGAACCCATGTACAACAGATAAATTGAAAAATTTCCCCCTTACAGCCAACCATTTGTTCCTGCCACAGGAAGTTTCCATTGCTTGCTTTTTTTTTTCTCTCATGTTGGTCACATTTTCCTATTTCTTTTTATGTCTTGTGAAAGTTTTCCTAAAAAGAGGAACATTTAGATAATAGAGTGTAGCAACACTGGATACTGGTTCTTTCCAGTTCCATGTATTGTTGCTGTTATTTGCTTAGTGACTAAGTTGACTTTTACTGAAGTCTCTTCCCTTTACTGTGTAAAACCTCTGATGTGGCTAGTTGGAAGTTATACCCTCAGGTTTTAGTAGGGACCTCCTTTTGACTGTCTGTTTTCTTACTGTTGCTTTCACCAATTGTTGGGTAATTGGGCTATAGTTGATGAGAATATCTTGGAAGCATAGATTGCTCCAGAGTCTGAGCCCCAAAAGCTCAGGCTCTTCTGCAGGGATACTTTATTTTTAAAACTTTCATTATTTTTTATTAAAGTATAGTCAGTTTACAATGTTGTGTCAATTTCTGGTGTACAGCATAATGTTTCAGTCATACGTATGTATACAAATATTCATATTCTTTTTCATTAGAGGGTACTATAATATATTGAATATAGTTTCCTGTGCTATATAATATAAACTTGTTGTTTATCTATTTTATATATAGTATTTAATATCTGCAAATCTTGAACTCCCAATTTACTCCTTCCTAGCCCCTTCCTCCCCTGGTAACCATATGTTTGTTCTCTATGTCTGTGAGTTAGTTTTTCTTTTTATAAATAAGTTCATTTGTGTCTTTTTTTTATTCAGATTTCACCTATGAGCGATATCATGTGATATTTTTCTCTCTGTTTCTGGCTGACTTAGAATTATGATCTCCAGGTCCATCCATGTTGCTGTAAATGGCATTATTTTATTCTCTTTTTAGGGTGTATAGTATTTATACATTTTCTTTATCCAGTCGTCTTTAGATGGATATTTGGATTGTTTCCGTGTCTTGACTGTTGTAAATAGTGTGGGATTGCTGGATCATATGGTAAGTCTATTTTTAGTTTTTTAAGGAACCTCCATAGCTCCTGCGCCAATTTACATTCCCACCAACAGTGCTGGAGGGTTTTTTTTTTCTCTACCACCTCTCCAGCATTTATCATTTGGAGACTTTTTAATGATGGCCATTCTGATTGGTGTGAGATGATATCTCATTGTAGTTTTGATTTCCATTTCTATAACAATTAGTGATGTTGAGCATCTTTTCACATGCTTATTGGCCATTTATCTGTCTTCTTTGGAGTGATGTCTGTGTATTTCTTCCACCCATTTTTAAAAATTTTTTTAATATTAATGTGAATGAGCTGTTTGTATATTTTGGCAATTAGTCCCTTGTCAGTTGCATCATTTGCAAATATTTTTTTCCCAATTTGTAGGTTGTCTTTTTGTTTTGTTGATGGTATCCTTAGCTGTTCAAAAGCCTTTAAGTATAGTTAGTTCCCATTTGTTTATTTTTTATTTGATTTCCATTTACTCTAGAAGCTGGTTCAAAAAATATATCACTGTAATTTATGCCTGAGGGTGTTCTGCATATGTTTTCCTCTAGGAGTTTGAGAGTATCCAGTTTTACATTTGGGTCTTTAATCCACTCTGAGTTTACTTTTTTGTATATGGTGTTAGAGAATGTTCTAATTTATTCTTTTACAGGTAGCTGTCCAGTTTTCCCATCACCACTTATTGAAGAGATTCTCTTTTCCACATTGTATATTCTTATCTCCTTTATCAGAAATTAATTCATCATAAGTGTGTAGGTGTATTTCTAGGCTTTCCATGCTGTCCCATTGATCTATGTGTCTTTTTTGGTGCAAGTACCTCCTTAGGCATGTTTATTCCTAGGTATTTTATTCTTTTGGATGCTTTGGTAAATGGGATTGTTTCCCCAGTTTCTTTTTCTGCTATTTGTTGTTGGTGTATAGGAATGCAACTGATTTCTGTATGTTAATTTTGTATCCTGCAACTTTACTGAATTCATTGATGAGCTTCAGTAGTTTTCTGGTAGCATCTTTAGTATTTTCTATGTATAATGTCATGTCATCTGCAAACAGTGACAGTTTTACTTCTTTTCCAACTTGGATTTCTTTTGTTTTGTTCTCTGATTACTGTAATTAGGACTTCCAAAACTATGTTGAATAAAAGTGGTACGAGTGGGCATCCTTGTCTTGTTCCTGATCTTAGAGAAAATGCATTCAGTTTTTCACCATTAAGTATGATGTTAGCTGGGTTTGTCATATATGGCCTTTGTTATGTTGAGCTATGTTCCCTCTATGCCCATTTTCTGAAGGGTTTTTATCATAAGTGGATGTTAAATTTTATCAAAAGTTTTTCTGCATCTATTGAGATGATCATATGGTTGTTATTCTTAAATTTGTTAATGTGGTGTGTTACATTGATTAATTTACAGATATTGAATAATACTTGCATCCCTGGGGTAAATCCCACTTGATCATGATGTATGATCCTTTTAATGCACTGTTGGAGTTGATATGCTAGTATTTTGTTTAGGATTTTTGCATCTATATTCGTAAGTGCTATTGGCTATAATTTTTTTTGTGATATCTTTTTCTGGTTTTGGTATCAGTGTGATGGGAGCCTCACAGAATGAATTCAGAAGTATTTCTTCCTCTACAAAGTTTTGGAATAGTTTCAGAAAAATAGATGTTAACTATTCTCTAAATGTTGGTAGAACTCACCTGTGAAGCCATCTGGTCCTGTACTTTTGTTTGTTGGGAATTTTAAATTACTGATTCAATTTCAGTACTGGTAATTGGTCTATTCATATTTTCTATTTCTTCCTGGTTCAGTCTTGGCAAGTTGTCCTTTTCTAAGAAATTGTCCATTTCTTCTAAGTTGTCCTTTTTCTTAGTATATAGTTGCTCATGGAAGCCTCTTATGATCCCTTTGTAACTTCTTTTCATTTCTGATTTTATTAATTCAGGCCCTCTTCCTTTTTTTCTTGATGAGTCTGATGGAAGGTTTATCAATTTTGTTTATCTATTCAAAGAACCAGCTTTTAGTTTCAATGATCTTTTCTATTTCTTTTTTTTTTTTTTTTTTTTTTTTGGTCTCTGTTTCATTTCTACTCTAATCTTTATGATTTCTTTCCTTCTACTAATTTTGGGGTTTGTTTGTTCTTTCTCTAGTTGCTTTAGCTGTAAGATTAGGTTGTTTATTGAGAAGTTTCTGTTTCCTGAGGTAAGCTTGTATCACTGTAAACTTCCTTCTTAGAACTGCTTTTGCTGTGTCCCAGAGATTTTGGATCATCATGTTTTCATTTTCATTTGTCTCTAAGTATTTTTTGATTTCTGCACTGATCCATTGTTTGTTTAGTAACATATTGTTTAGCCTCCGTGTGTTTGTGGTTTTTGCAATTTTTTTCTTGTCATTGATTTCCTATCTCCTGATGTAGTAGTTGAAAAAGATACTTGATGTGGTTTCAGTTTTCTTAAATTTACCAAGGCTTGATTTGTAGGATAGCATGTGATCTATTCTGGAGAATGTTCCGCATGCACTTGAGAAGAATGTGTATTCTGCTCCTTTTGGATAGAATGCTCTATAAATGTCAATTCAGGCCACCTGGCCTAATGCATCATTTAAGGCCTGTGTTTCCTTATTGATTTTTTTGTCTGGATAATCTGTCCACTGATGTAAGTGAGGTGCGAAGGTCCTCCATTATTATTGTGTTATTGTTGATTTCTCCTTGTATGTCTGTTAACAGTTGCCTTATATGTTGAGGTGCTCCTGTATTAGGTGCATATATATTAACATCTTCTTGGATTGTTCCCTTGAGCATTGAGTAGTTTCCTTCTTTGTCTCTTGTAACAGTCTTTATTTTAAAGTCTATTTAGGTATGTTAAGTTGTTTATTTGAGATTTTTCTTTTTTCTTGAGGAAGGCCTGCATCACTATGACCTTCCCTCTTAGAACTGCTTTTGCTTCATCCCATAGATTTTGTAAAGTTGGGTTTTCATTTTCAGTTGTCTTGTGATTAAAAAAACTTTTTTTAATGGGGAGAGGTAATTGGTTATTTATTTAATCAATTATTTATTTTTAGCAGAGATGCTGAGAATTGAACCCAGGATTTCATGCATGCTAGGCAGGCACTCTACCACTGAGCTACACCCTACCCCCTGTCTTGTGATGTTTTCTTATGTCTTCTTTGATTTCATCTTTGATCCATTGTTAAGTATCATGTTTTTAGCCTCAAAGTGTTCATCCTTTTACTCTTTTTCTTTCTGTAGCTGATTTCTAGTTTCATACCATTGTGTGGTTTAATAAATGCTTGATGTAATTTCTATCCTCTTTAATTTTTTGAGGTTTGTTTTGTGACCTACTCTGTGGTGTCTCCTAGAGAATCTTCCATATGTGCTTGAAAAGCATCTGTGTTCTGCTTTTTTGGATGTGGTGTTCTGTAGATATTAATCCTAGTGTTCTACTGTGTCTTTAGGACCTCTGTTGCCTTATGGGTTTTCTGTCTGAACAATCTGTCCATTGATGTCTGTGGGGTGTTATAAATCTCCTTCTATTATTGTATTCCTATCAATTTCTGCCTTAATTTCTGTTAGTATTTGCTTTATATTATTCAGTGCTTTTATATAATCCTATTGATCTCATATGTTGCTTTCATTTTTTAAAATTGTTTTTCTGTGTGCTAATTTTTATCTCACAAATTGAATTATCTATTTTTGACTAGTTGGTCATCATAACTTCTATTTGTTACAGTGATCTGTATTTATATCTATAATTTTTCTGAATTCACTTAGATTATTTTATTACCTACTTTTTGAACTCAAGGTCTGGTAGACTTGTGTTCCTGTGTCATTATTTCTTCTTTAAGGGAATTTCTCTTACTCTTTGAATTGGAAGTATCACCCCTGCTTTTTCATTTCAGTTAACTTTCTCTGTCTCTGAATTTAGGAGAAACTCTTCTGTATTGTGGTCTTGAAGGGGTGTTTTTATGTGGGAGCATCCCTGTGTAAACTGCATGTTTCCAGTGTCTTTGATGTGAGCCCTCATTGGAAATGGTAGTCAGCTACGTCTTTCCTTAGTTTGTGCTGGCCATTATTGCCTTGATAGGGAGTGTTGTGGCTGTCTAAAACCTGTGCAGGGGAATGTCTGCTCCACAGTTGTTGGAGTAGAAGCCTGGATGTTTGGACACAATCATGGCCTTTCTTTTTGATAGTGTTCCTTGCTCCAAGGGCAGGGAGTGCTGAAGCAAGCAAGGCCTGTGTGCTCACAGATGTCAAGATATACCACGTGTGTAGGCATCTTTGGCTCTGCTCAGGTGCAGCCCTGGTTTGTGTCCCTCACCTTGTTGTGGTTGTACCAGATGTATTGCAAAACTGAGATGTGGAGTAGGTGGGGCCAGAGCACTTGTTCAGCTGGTAGATGGACTGTCACTTGCTGGTCCCTGTGACTCTTGTAACGCTGGCTAATAAGCAACAGCACTGGAAACGGCCTCCACAACCAGACGACACCCAAGGCCCAAGCATTCTCTGCACAGCTAGACTGAGCCTTTTCCCAGGGTCCAGCTATTCCAGATGTTGTGTCAATCTATGGTGTGGAATGAACAGGATGGGATACTTGCCTCCCTCATATCTGGGATTTTGGCAAGGCAACAGCTGCCAGTGTAGAGTTTATCCTTACTGTTTTGTTTGTTTGTTTGTTTGTTTTTGCCAGCCAGCACCTGTGCATTTTTTGAGAGTGGATTGATGGACTCTCCAGCTCTGCTGTTTGTCTAAGTAGTTCCCCAGCATCTAAGAGTCTTGTTTTCTCCAAATAGAACACCAGGACTGGGACACCCCGTCCGTGGCTCCACTCATTAGCTCCATAGGGTGAGGGTCCACCCTTTCTTTTTAGATCCTTCCCAGGGACAGAGGTCCCAATCCTTTACCTTTTTTCCATCATATCTGGTTATAGGGAACACTTTTGTAGCTTTGCTTTTGTAGTTCTGTCAGTTTACAGTTAGTTTTCTGTGATAGTTGTTCCACATGAAGATGTATTTTTGATGTGTTTGTGAGGATTGTGAGCTCCATGTCCTCCTACTCTTGGCACAGTCCTGTGCCATCGATTTATTCCTCATTTAATTTCTGCATATTTACAGGAAATGCTGTTATTATCATTATTTACATTTGAAACAAGTTATGTTAAAATACATATTACATAAACCTGAGGATGAAAAGTATTGTGAACATGTTTCTATTCCTTTAAATGGGAATAGTTAATGTAAACTATATTCCACTATATACACCAACTACGTTTAGTGCTTTACAAGGTTAGTGTATTCAGACTTTCAACAACTCCATGAAGTGGTTAATATCATTACTTTATCTACATTTCATTGATGGGGCAGCTGAGGCTTAGGGAGATACAGTAACACTCCCAAGCCCACACAAGTCTGTGGCAGTTCTTCGGGGACTTAAATCCATGCTGTCTGAGTACAGAGTGCAACCTCTTAACCGTTTTGATATAGTGGATCTCCTTTTTGGGTTACAGTTTTCCAAGGCGTAACATTGATAATGTCCCATTATTAAGCTATATCTTAATTGTAATATTACGACAAAAGTATAATTATTTTCCCAGTGGGGTATTACTGCGTAATAAGTGCCCTTAAAAGTAGGGGCTTAGAATAGCAGTCCTCATTTTATTTTTATCTGTTATAGTTCTGGGTGTTGTCTACGCTTAGCTACAGGAGTGTTGTAGGAGGTTTCTCAGTTGGTTACAATCCTGTGTGGCTGGGGTTGTAATTATCTGGACATATCTGGTGATTGGTTTTAGAAGACTCAATCTGCTGGAGGGCCGAAGTACTGGATATTTTCAGACATATCTATGAACTCTCCACAAATGATCATTTACCATGGGGACTTTGGGTGTGGTTCAGGGCTCCATGATGAGTAGGGAGCTAGGGAGGGAAGAGAGAGGCAGATAGAGAGAGAGAAAGACAGACAAATAAATAGACAATGTGTTGCATTTTGTAACTGAGTATTGGAGGTTAGACTGCAACATTTGTGAGACAGCAACAAAGTTTTCTTTTTAAACTTTAAAAAAATTTTTTGAAAGGGAAGTAGTTAGGTTTATTTACTTATTTTAATGGAAGTCCTGGGGTTTGAACCCAGGACTTTGTGCAAGCTAAGCACGCACAGCATCCCGAGCTATACCCTTCCCCTCCCAGCAACAAGACTTTCTAAAGGTCAAGAGAGTGGAAATTACTTGATGGGAGAGATGTCAAAGTATTTTTAGTTATATAAAACACTATAAATATAAATATTTGAAGTAAGCTGGCAGAGGTCCCTGAGCTATTCTAAAATTATTCCAGTATTGACATTAAAACCATAGTAAAGTCATTAAATTTTTGTGAGTCAGGACGTTTAAGACTATTGAAATTGCAAATACATGTAATATATTTCTCTATAAAACCTGAAATTGGTGTACTATAAAAAGGCCCTAATTTGATATATTTCATAGTATGTCAGGTTTCCAGTAAAGTGTTCTGAGTGAAACTAATACACTGATAATAAGATATGAAAATTATAGAACTTAATATCTTGAATCAATATGTTGATTTCACTAATTTTTAAACCATGTAATTAACAAATGAAAACTATTGTGAAAGGTCAAATAATAATGTCCAGAGAATAAAAATTTTAATTCTCATCATTGGGAATTCAGTGTATTCTTTAAGAGAATTTCCTCTATGGTTTACAAATTTACATATATTTAATTTTATTTCCAAAGGAGAATGTCATGCTCTCTTTTTTTGTAATCTCTGGACTTGTTCTTTATTTAGTAAAGTGACATGGAGAGCATTCAACAGTATTACCCATAATCTGTGCTTCCTCTCCTGGCTGTATTACGCATACCATGTTGTAGCCATGCTCACTAATGAATAGCCATTTAAAATCTAGTGGGAATATTCAGAATATAATTATGAACATAAACAAGTGTTTCTGCATGAAGATTCCTAGATGTAGAGTTGCAATTTCAAACAGTATGTTTATATTTTATTTAAACGGGTATTTCCACAGTATACTTCAGAAAAGGTGTGCCCCAAGTTTATTTGTTCTGCAGATCATCTCCAGGAAAATAATTCACTGACTTAATTTTTGTTTCCAAATTCATCAGTGACCTATGTCACCTTTCATATATCATTGGCAATTTCACTTCTGGGAAAATCCTGAAAATTCATATGCTTCATCTAATTTCATATTGAATGACTTTTTATTGGAGATTAGAAGTAGTTCTCACTGGACAATGACTACCAATCTTTTCTCTGTTACACATGTTGTAGAATCAATTTGAAGAAAATTATTTAAGTCTAGATATGTGATTTAAAAATATTATATACTATGACACCATATTAGTTCCATTTTTTTTTAAAGTGTCAAGTATATGTATGAGTTGTATTGAAAATTCTGTGGCACATTTTTTCAATAATTCCCTAGACATCAATGTTGTAATTTATTTTAAAAATAAATTATGCCTTAGGCTGAGGAATGATTGTCATATGATTTAGATGATAGTTTTGACCAATAAGACAATTATGCTTTTTCTCATCTGATCACTTTGATACTAAAGTCCTTTCTTGATGTGCAGTTTTCAAGAGTGCCTTAAGATTTCTTTCATTTGATTTACCAATTTTCCATAAAATTTATATAATTTTTGTATTCTACCTACTGTTACCGATTACATAAGTCAAGGAGGACCTAGGTTTAAAGAAAATGATGCTTTTATTATTTTTGGTTTTGGCAAAGGATTGAATGTTTACAGATAATTGTTGTGGGACAGATGGAGAACTAAGCTCTTGAGAAAAGAGACAGAAGAATGGCACACATAATCTGAAGTATGGTATATGGGACAATAGTAATTATTTCATTCTGTGTTTAACAAACACATTGAATTTCACACTGTTTTGCAAGTAGCTAAGTGATGCTCTGTCTTGTTTTGAAGGAATGTATATAGATATAGATATGGTATGTAATATATTTAGGTACATTTGGAGAGAATGAAAATTCAGTAATTCCCTGTAGAGTACAGGTTGTATATTTTCTTGGTTTACAATTGAAAAGTTTTATCTATTATCAAAGGCTGAATATAAGAATGAAAGAGATCAGGTGAATATTTTTAAAGTTAAGGAGAAAAAGAAAATTCAGTCATGAAATCAAAGATTTTCACAAATGGCTCAGTTTTATAATAGGAAGCAGGTAGCAGTTGCTGTATGACTGATTCCACAGACATTTCACTGGGACATGACTTAACCCGGAGGAATGCAAGTGAGTTGCCATGGCTTTAGGTAAGGAGTGATGCTGAGGCTGGATGCACAGTAAAATCCAAGAAGTGTTCATGGACTCACAAATGAAATGGAAGAGTGTATCTTTTACACAATTTCAAGTATTGAACAGTTTCTGTAGCAAGATAAAACTATAAAATTCTGCACCAAAATAAAGTTAAAATATTCTGAATATCTACAAAATAATATTGATACTGTGAGTAGACTTGTTATGGTTCTTTTGTCCGTGCATATCTTGTGAAATGGAATTAAATTCAATGATTTCTTTTTAGTATAAAATTTTAATTAAAATAATCAATTTCAATATATATACCCTTATAGTTTTATTTTTATTTAATTTTCAGCAGCTTTTCTCTTTTCACAACATATTTCTAACTCTCAAGCAGGATGAAAACCCCTTGAAAGCAAATTTTGACCTTTGAAGCTAAATTGTGAAAAGTCCATTTGTCACAGGAGGACAGGAACCTCATCATAACTCCTTCTTGCTCGAGTCAGCTGAAAGAGGGTCATGTATGGGGCATTCCTGTTTTAGGCCTCAGATAGAGCTACTCCCTTTTTTTCTTCTTTCCTGCTTTAGGAAATCTCTGGCAGCAAAACAGACAGCATTTTGTGATGACAAAGACAGCAGTTGCCACACAGGCCAGTCACATCCAGAGAGTGGTACTGGTACCAGGTGAGGTTGTGGGTGGCTGGCCTCAGGTGCTTGCTCCTTTGTGGCGCATGACAAACTCTATCCAGAAGACCGCTCGGTCCAGGGGCTTCACTGGCTGATCATGGGAATCCTTGATAACCTCGTAATATTCTCTTTATAGCTAAAGGAGAAGCACAAAGATATCAACATTTAAATATAGTTAATTTGCTTTAGCATACTAATAGCATAAATAGTTTTTCCAAGATGTCGTACGAATTATTCAAAATAAATGTCATACAGTTACAGAAATAGTAGACATTTTTATTTGGGTCATCATAGAAAGTTTGGCTCTTAACTTAAAATTCTCTGATAAACAAATAGTTAAACAGTGAAAATGGAAGGTCAGGTGGGAAAATTCAGTCTTTTCTAGTGGCAGAATTGATATGAGCCAGTCTAATCACTATAAATTGGGTGGTGGAAGTATCATTTTAGGATGATGCTCTTATAGTTTTTAAAGAGTAATTGAATCATGGATAGTGAAATGACTCTTAATCAATCCTGGTGCTTTGACTCTTCTCTCTTCTACCAGCTATCTTCTACCAGTGGCCAGAATGATTTTTTGGAAACACGTCTTAGATTATTATACCCCGCTACTCAAAATTTCCATCTGACTTCTCATCACTTTTAGAATAAAACCCAAAGCTGCTCTTTTACTGATAGCATCCTGCATGTTCAGACCCCTGGCAATCTCTTCCTTGGTCACTTTGTTCCATGCACACTCTGTTGTGGTTGTAGGAACATTGGCCTTCTGTTCCTCCACGTTGCAAATATGTTCTCACCTCAGCACCTTTGCACTGTCAGTCCCCTCTGTCCTTCTCCTGGATTATTCTTCCCCACAACCCCCTGGGTCTTGCTTCTACCTCTTGATTGAGGACTTTGCTTCAGTGTCATCTTCAGAGTGGATTTTCCTGACCACATTACGATAGTAGTTGTGGGCATTTCTTCTATTGTTTTTGTTGTTTATTTTGCTATTTAATGTGCAGGAAAATTTAAATGTTATATTTTCTAAAACCTTTAAGTATAAAATATGTATGAAAACTGCACAAATCCCAAGCAAAGAGCTCAAAATTCAAAATTAGCTAGAAAATGATCACCAAGTGAAACACAATGATAGCTCCCTGCCCTGATCATGCTATAGAGTACTGTAAGCTCCCCAGAAGTACCCCTTCCTTGTGGATGCCTCCAGTCACTTCTGTCTTCCCCAAAGTAAGTAGTAGCCTGACTTCTAACACCATAGAAGTATTATACTTGTATATATATTGGAATCATTTAGTATATACTTTTCTGTGTCTGTCCTGTGTAGCAAATGGTGGCTAATTCCATTGTTGTATAGTATTCCCATGTATGACAATACCACAAATAATTAATTCATTCTTTGATCAATGCACATTTAGATTATACACAGTTTTTTGGCCATTACTATTAATGTGGTTGCAATAACTCTTGTATATGTCTTTTGGTTTACATAGTTATACATTTTTGTTAGTCATATATCAAGGAATGGATTGGCTGAGGGAAAGGTGCATGTATGTTTGGGTTTCGTTGCTATCACTAAACAGTTTTCTGAAGTGGTTTATTAACTTGTGTTCTCACCAGTAGTATGGGAGAGTCCCTATTTCTCCACATTCTTGTCAATGCTTGATAGGGATAGTCCTTAAATTTTAGTTTTTATGATGAGTTAATAGTGAAGTTTTAGTTTATATTTTCCTGATGACTAATGAAGAGGATAAAGCTGTATATATTTTGCCAGTGAGTGTAATATTTTATAGGGATTTTATATAATCATTATAAGATTAAGGGCATTTCTTTCTATTTCTAGTTTGCAAAAGGTTTTTTTTTTTTTAAAGTATTATGAATGGATGTTGACTTTTATCAATTTTTCTGAAACATTGGAATGGTCATAATATTTTTTTTTCTTTTATTTTGACAATTCATTGAATAATTTTTATTGATTTTTATACATATAGGAATCTTGGAATAATGGAATAATATGGAAAAATGGAATAACAATAATGGAATCTTGTAATAAACCCATTTTGGCCATGATGTTTTGTTCTTTTCATATGATACTCTATTTAGTTCTTTTATATTTGATTTAGGGAAGGAATTGTTTTTAAATTCTTTTGTGTTGTAATATCTTTATCTGGGTCTGATATTAAGGATATTATGTCCTCATAAAATGACTTGGAGAGTGTTAGTATGAGATTATCTGGAAGAGTTTGTGGAAGATTGGTGGTATTTCTTTTTTAAGTACTTGAAAGTATTCACTAGTGAAGGCATCTGTGCTGGGAGTTGCCTTTCTAGGAAGTTTTAACAGTTTTAACAGACTCAGCTGAGTATGGAAACACTTAATTATTAAAGATTTATTCCATCAATTTTTTTAAAAATTGTGTTTCTAAGGACACTGGCAAGAAAAATAACTTACTACTTGAGAATATATTTTCAAATCATTTATCTGATAAAGGACATGTGTATATGATACAAAAGAGTTCTAACAGTTTAATAATAAAAAGACAGATAACCCAACTAAAAACAGGGTAAAGAATTGGAAGAGAAATGTCTCCAAAGAAGATATAAAAATAGCCAATAAGTACATGAAAATATTCTCAACATTAGTAAACATGAGTAAAATGCAAATCAAGACCACAAAGAGACCACTTCACACCCACTAGAATGACTATAATAAAATTATAATAATATATAATATGTGTATTGGCAATGTTACAGAGGATTGGAACTCTTAGACACTGTTGGTGGGAATGTGAAATGATGTGACTATTTTGGAAGATAGTTTGGTAGCTCCTCATAAACATAAAGTTATCATATGACCCAGTATATGATACCAAGATATATACCAAAAAGCAATAAAAGCATATGTTCACACCAAAATATGTATAACAGTGTTTTGTAGCATCATTGTTCATGATAGACAAAACTGGTGAATATATTAATAGCTCATAATAATTAATTAAAATTAATACCACATTAATAATGAATGTGGTACATTAATAATGAATGTGTTATATTCATGCCATAGGATATTACTGAACGATATAAAGGAACAAAGTACTGATACATGCTGGAATGTGAATGCAACTAAAAAGTTAAAGTTGCTAAGAAAAAGAAGTCAATTGCAAAAGGCCACATACTGGATGACGCCATTTATATAAAGTGTTCAGAATAGGCAGCTCCATAGAGGCAGAAAGATTAGTCATTTTTAGTATTTTTATAGTTTTGGAAATTTGAAGTATTAAATTAAACTATTTTCTTTAACATTTTTCAGTCTTCTGTGGATTCAGTCATATTTTTAAAAATACATGCTTTTTTTTTTGCTCTTTACTTTTTAAAATGTATGTATTTCTTTTACAGTATCATATTTTTAAACTGAGATATAGTTAATGTACAATATTATATGTTACAGGTACACAATACAGTGATTCACAATTTTTACAGGTTATACTCCATCTATAGTTATTATAAAATATTGGCTGTATTTCTCATGTTGTACAATACATTCTTGTAGCTTATTTTATACCTGGTAGTTTGTACCTCTTAATCCTCCACCTCCATCTTCCCCCTCTCTTTTCTCTCTCCCCACTGGTAACCACTAGTTCCTTCTCTACATCTGTTAAGTCTGTTTCTTTTCTGTTATATTCACTAGTTTGTTGTATTTTTTTAGATTCCACATGTAAGTGGTATCTTATACTATTTGTCTTTGTCTGACTTATTTCACTTAGCATGATGCCTTCCAAGTCCATCCATGCTGTACATCAGCAACTAATACAACATAAAAATGTGTGCCTTAATATAAACTATATAGCTTTGAATTTTTTCTTTGCATGGAAAATTGTTGCACTAACTAGTTGCTTATCAATCCAGAGGATTAAAATGCTACTTTGAAATAACTGGTTGAATGTAAAAGTGAATTTCAGTTTGGTTATATCATTTTAATTACTTCAAAATCAGTTTTTTAATAAGGAGAAAAAAGCTCATACTTGAAAAGAGAACTTATCTATAAATACTACTCAGTTAAAAAAGTTTATACTCACAAAGGGTCATTAATGATGGTCTTAAATGCATCAAACAAATCTGTACTTGACACTGTGTTCAAGTCCAGTCTAATAGCTGCTCCCTTGGCCGTCATGTGAGCAATGTTATCAGGTTGGTTAACAAACGTGGGGAGTCCCACAATGGGAATCCCATGGTAAATGGCTTCATAGATGCCATTGACACCACCATGAGTAATAAAAGCTTTGGTTTTGGGGTGACCTAAGAAAGAGATCAATGAAAACAGTAAATTCTAAGTCCCATCGTTAGAAATTGATAGTATAAGCCAATAAAGAGGGCAATATTTTCTGCATAGGACTACTATGCTCATGGGATTCTATAAACATTTGTGGATTTCCAAAGAAAGTCTGTCTGAGGAAATGAAAGAAAGGAAAATTACCTTAGAAGGCATATTAGTATAGTGTTGTTTTGGCCAGTTGACAAGTGTGGGAGTGGTTCCTGATTCAAAAAACACCATGTTCAGAATCATGGAGTGAAGAACCATTGTCTCTTAAATGTACAGGGAATGATTTGTTCTGATAATATATGGAGAATCTCAGGGGATGTTTGGAATAGAGGACAAATAATGGATGGGTTGATCAAAAAGTCATATTCTATCGGATGTACTTTATTTTGTAGGCAGTGTGAGGCACGGAAAGTTCATAGAACAGTATGGATATTTCCAATATTAAATTAGACAAAAGAACTAGAATAGCAGTAGATATATGAGGTGGAAGACTGTGGAGGCAAGAAGATCAGTCAAGAAGCTATTGAAAATTTACGGGTGAGAGACAGTTAGCACCTGGTTGTGGATGTTTTCAAAAGCAAATGGTGCATTACATTGCTGTTCCACTATTTTCCCTGAGATTTTCTCTTAATTAGAATTTACTACTTGTTTGCCACCATCTTAACAAGATCATTCTGTGGGATCCACTCATAGAGCCAAGTATTGTTTCCCAGTGTGTCTGGCTTCTCCTCAACCTCCACAGAACCTGTTAAGACAAAGAAAATGCTCTACTCCGTGAATATGATCACAGGCTTAGAGCATTATAGAGGTTAAAGTCTACTAGGAAGGCGTCTTGCCCAGCTTCCTTCAATTAACAGATGTGAACATTTCTTCCCAGAAATGTTAAATAATGAGTGCTGTTGTATAGTTTAAAAAAAATTAAAGTACCAAAAACCTGGGAACCTGTTTATCAACTATCTTTTCGTAGAGTTTACTACAACATGTTATTATTAGTTGTAAAGAGCTGAGGTAAATTCATTTGTAAATGATGTATTTTAATAGTTAAAAGCATTCATGAATCAATCAGAACTGGAGTGTAAACACAAAGTTGACTGAAATTTCTACCACTTTGTTTCATGCGACTATCTTATACAGCAACCTTGTGGTTTTACTCTGGAGGAGGCTTTGCTTGCTTAGCAGTTTCTGGGAAGAATAAGTGAGAATTTGCTATGTTCACGTTCTTCATGAAGTATTTTAATGAATATTTATGTCTTTCTATTCTGTATTCTCAGAAGTATACTTTCTTCTACTTGGGAAAAAGGGATAAAGTTTCTTCTACTGATAGAGGGAATATAAAGTATTTTAGGTTAAATGTTGGAAAATCACTGCTTCATATAATCTTTTAAGTGTAAATTTCCCTGGCATTATCTCAGTATTTTTCCTACCAAGGCATTAATAGTGGAAATATCCATGCACAGTTTTACATATTTATTATACAAAGCTAGTAACTGCAGAATTATACAAGTGATAACATTTTTTAAAAAATGAACAAAGCCACATTAATTTTCCTTGATCATTATAAGCTAAAGTAGGCAGATTAGCAGTTTGTGCTGTCAAGAGCAAGAATTGCATTTTATACAATAGAAAACACTAATTTAGAATGTATTAAAGATGCTATATCCAGCCCTAAGAAATGACTGATGCTGAAATACTTCTCAATTCATTTTTTTTTTAAAGGCAGATAGATGACTGTCTATTACTTGTCAAGGCAGTCAGCCCGATTCCAGGCTTTCAAAGGTAAAAGGACTGTGGGTTGTCTGGGGCAGTTTATATCATGCGCGAAGGTGGCAAGTAGTTCACAGCTAGTGAGAGAGTGCAGACTGAACTTGTACTGTCATAAACATAACTACAGCATTTTATGGGAAGGAGGACTTCTGTAATTTTCTGTGTGCTTAACCCTGACTCTCCCCGTGCCTTCCTGGTTTTTGCCTCTCCTCTTCCTCCCCACCTCTCAGAAAGTAGTTGTTAATCCAGTTGGTCAGAACAGTATGTTGATTAGGCCAAGCTGCTAATGGGCAGGACTAGGAGACCTTAAAGTCAGAGCCGGTGCCTCTTCCTGTTGCCCTTTCCTGCTGTAACAGGAAAGAAAGCCTGGCCCTCAGGCTTCTCTTTTGGTCTTTTTCTCAAGGATTAGTTTTAAGATATATGCTGTTTTCATCTTGGGAGAAGAGGGAGGAGGAGAAGAAGGGAAGGACTTGAAATCTTTTTGCTTCAACTCAGCAAAATTCTATTTTGAACATTGAATATCGAGCACAGCTACCAATTGAACAGTTCTGTGATGCTGCTCTGCTGCTCATAATTTCCACAGCCCCCCAGGAAGTCCACTGGGAAAAATTTTGATATGTGGGGTAAATTTTGGGCATCCTTGTGTTCTTCCTATTAACTTAATAGCACTGATCTTTAATATATGAATGTCTCTGAGAACAAAGTAAAACTTGAAAGGAATATTTAAGCAAATGTGTTCCCCTTGCACCATTTTAAGATGCAACTTAAAGAGAAAAACAATCATACCAGTTCATTTTGACTTAACTGCCTTATGAAATTCTCTCTCTTTTCAAAAACGATGTTAATGGATCCACTCTACCAAACTTAGAGACTCACTCAAGTAGTTGTTCAGTACGAAGGCAATTTATCAGACCTTCTGTGGAATCTGGGCTAGGGCTGATGCAATCATGCTAGCTCTTTCTTTGGGAAGGTTTTGGACCATTGACCCCAAAGTAAATACTACAATGCCATCTTCTCTGGAGCTCTGGATAAACTCTTCGATCTCCTGAAAAGTAATAGTTTTTGTACTGTGAAAGGGCATCAGCGAAGAGAGAGTTCTTGTTTATTTAATTATTTTCTCTTTTTTCAGTTTGTTTGAAGAGAATGAATGCATGTTTCTAAAGAGAGAAGCACTGTTAGAATTGTCTTATCTTCTAACATGCAAACCAATAGAACCCTTTAGAAAGAGATGTGTGGTATGAAATCTATTTTCTTTAACCAGTGTATAATCATTGATTACTAGGCAAGTATGATGATTTATTTATTAGTTATCAGTAAGACATGGCAGCAAAGAGAAAGTCTCTCGTGAAGAACCTTTCACATTGTGATGACACAGGTTTAATTTTCTTCAGTGAGTTGTAAAAACAGTGTAAATTTTATTCCATGTCTCAAACAGTAGGACCAGGAATTTTTTTTTTCTAGTTCTGTATTAAATAATACTAAGATCCAACAACAATGACTTAGCAGTTAGTCCCAGGATAACAGGATTTTGACCAAGTCAAATTGTGTAATTATTAAAACACATGGCTTGTGCAACAGGACAAGGTTCAGGAACTCACCTCACCTCACCTTATCCAGCAATCCAAAGTTCTGTCCTGAACTCTGCACATTTCCAACCAGTTCCTTCCTTTACAAAGCTCTTGAAGATATCACCAACCAGGCCCCAACACCTTAGAATTACCTTCCCATGACTTCTCTCTTCTGAAACAGTACCAAAACGCAGTTCCCCCTTCCTGTAATAAGTCACATAAACCTAGCCCTGCTTGATTAACTGTGGGGTTTTTTGTTTGTTTTGTTGTATTATTGTTGTTTTGGAGGAGTTGATAGAAGACAAGTATTTAAAATAATCTGAAATAGGAAATAGGAAATAGATCCTTGAACAAAATGAAAGGAGTCTATGTAGCTCAGCTTCTTGAATTTGTATGCCATCCAAGTCCAATGCATCGGTTACTGAGTTGGTCTACTTTTCTTCTTGGCATTTCCAGGAAGTCTCTTGGTGTGTGGGCTTTTCTGATTATATAGGCTACATATGATATACAACTGACTGTGAGGTTACATGTAATTGATTTGGTAAAAGATGGAAAGTGCTCTTGTTAAATCACCTCTATGTACATAAAAAAGAACCCTCAGGTTATTAACTGCAACTTTTTCTGGTGTTTCATATTTCCAACACAGACAAGTCCCCTAAGTTTAAGCCTCAGTTAAGATTCTGATCTATTAAACTTTTTTTTTTTCTTGTAATAGTACATTAATTGATTGAGAGACAGACTTAGGAAAAATGATTTTAAGTCTTATATTCTTTTTATCTCTGCCTCATGCTCTTATATTTGACTTGCTTTATTAATTTCACCTCTTAAGAAAATAGCTTTTCAAAGTTTCTTATTGTTTATTTCTTCCTATTTTCATTCATTCAAAACCTAATGAATGGCAATAACATATATTAACATTATTTTTATGTGGGACACTTAAATTTTGAGTATAAAGTTAATTTTATTTCTGATATTGGCCCAGATATTTTAAGGGAATTAAGGCTGTGATTTATAATAAATGTCACAAATTTGGCCTGTAAACTATTTATTCTGGGTGGCTTTTACTGCATAAGTTTTTTTTTTTTTTTTTTTAAGTACCTGGCAGTACATAATATATTTATTTGCTTACTGGTTTATTCTCTGTCTTTTTTTTTTTTTTTAACATTTTTTATTGATTTATAATCATTTTACAATGTTGTGTCAAATTCCAGTGTTCAGCACAATTTTTCAGTCATTCATGGACATATACACACTCATTGTCACATTTTTTTCTCTGTGAGTTATCATAACATTTTGTGTATATTTCCCTGTGCTATACAGTATAATCTTGTTTATCTATTCTACAATTTTGAAATCCCAGTCTATCCCTTCCCACCCTCCACCTCCCTGGTAACCACAAGTCTGTATTCTCTGTCTGTGAGTCTATTTCTGTCCTGTATTTACGCTTTGTTTTTGTTTGTTTGTTTGTTTTGTTTTTTAGATTCCACATATGAGCGATCTCATATGGTATTTTTCTTTCTCTTTCTGGCTTACTTCACTTAGAATGACATTCTGTAGGACCATCCATGTTGCTGCAAATGGCATTATGTTGTCGGTTTTTATGGCTGAGTAGTATTCCATTGTATAAATATACCACTTCTTCTTTATCCAGTCACCTGTTGATGGACATTTAGGCTGTTTCCATGTTTTGGCTATTGTAAATAGTGCTGCTATGAACATTGGGGTGCAGGTGTCATCCTGAAGTAGATTTCCTTCTGGATACAAGCCCAGGAGTGGGATTCCTGGGTCATATGGTAAGTCTATTCCTAGTCTTTTGAGGAATCTCCACACTGTTTTCCATAGTGGCTGCACCAAACTGCATTCCCACCAGCAGTGTAGAAGGGTTCCCCTTTCTCCACAGCCTCTCCAGCATTTGTCATTTGTGGATTTTTGAATGACAGCCATTCTGACTGGTGTGAGGTGATACCTCATTGTAGTTTTGATTTGCATTTCTCTGATAATTAGTGATATTGAGCATTTTTTCATGTGCTTTTTGATCATTTGTATGTCTTCCTTGGAGAATTGCTTATTTATGTCTTCTGCCCATTTTTGGAACGGGTTGTTTATTTTTTTCTTATTGAGTCGTATGAGCTGCTTATATATTCTGGAGCTCAAGCCTTTGTCGGTTTCACTTGCAAAAATTTTCTCCCATTCCGTAGGTTTTCTTCTTGTTTTACTTCTGGTTACCTTTGCTGTGCAGAAGCTTGTAAGTTTCATTAGGTCCCATTTGTTTATTCTTGCTTTTATTTCTTCTAGGAGAAAATTTTTTAAATGTATGTCAGATAATGTTTTGCCTATGTTTTCCTCTAGGAGGTTTAATGTATCTTGTCTTATGTTTAAGTCTTTAATCCATTTTGAGTTGATTTTTGTATATGGTGTAAGGGAGTGTTCTAGCTTCATTGTTTTACATGCTGCTGTCCAGTTTTCCCAACACTATTTGCTGAAGAGACTGTCTTTATTCCATTGTATATTCTTGCCTCCTTTGTCAAAGATGAGTTGACCAAAAGTTTGTGGGTTCATTTCTGGGCTCTCTATTCTGTTCCGTTGGTCTATATGTCTGTTTTGGTACCAATACCATGCTGTCTTGATGACTGTAGCTCTATAGTATTGTCTGAAGTCTGGGAGAGTTATTCCTCCAGCCTCTTTCTTTCTCTTCAGTAATGCTTTGGCAATTCTAGGTCTTTGATGGTTCCATATGAATTTTATTATGATTTGTTCTAGTTCTGTGAAATATGTCCTGGGTAATTGGATAGGGATTGCATTAAATCTGTAGATTGCCTTGGGCAGTGTGACCATTTTAACAATATTGATTCTTCCAATCCAAGAGCATGGAATATCTTTCCATTTTTTAAAGTCTTCTTTAATTTCCTTCATCAATGGTTTATAGTTTTCTCTGTATAATTCTTTCACCTCCTTGGCTAGATTTATTCCCAGATATTTTATTACTTTGGGTGCTATTTTAAAGGGGATTGTTTCTTTACTTTCTTCTTCTGTTGATTTATCGTTAGTGTAAAGAAATGCAACTGATTTTTGAACGTTAATTTTGTAACCTGCTACCTTGCTAAATTCTTCAATCAGCTCTAGTAGCTTTTGTGTGGACCTTTTAGGGTTTTCTATATATAGTAACATGTCATCAGCATATAATGACACTTTTACCTCTTCTTTTCCAATTTGGATCCCTTTTATTTCTTTCTCTTGCCTGACTGCTGTGGCTAGGACTTCCAGGACTATGTTGAATAGGAGTGGTGAAAGTGGGCATCCTTGTCTTGTCCCAGATTTTAGTGGGAAGTTTTTGAGTTTTTCACCATTGAGTACTATGCTGGCTGTAGGTTTGTCATATATAGCTTTTATTATGTTGAGATATGTTCCCTCTATACCCACTTTGGCGAGAGTTTTTATCATAAATGGGTGTTGAATTTTATCAAATGCTTTTTCTGCATTGATTGAGATGATCATGTGGTTTTTGTCCTTTCTCTTGTTGATGTGATGTATTACACTGATTGATTTGCATATGTTGAACCAGCCTTGTGTCCCTGGGATGAACCCCACTTGGTCATGATGTATAATCTTTTTTATGTGTTGTTGGATTCTATTTGCTAAAATTTTGGTGAGGATTTTGGCATCTATGTTCATCAGTGATATTGGCCTATAATTCTCTTTTTTGTAGTGTCTTTGCCTGGTTTTGGTATTAGGGTGATGGTGGCTTCATAGAATGAGTTTGGGAGTATTCCCTCCTTTTCAATCGTCTGGAAGAGTTTGAGAAGGACTGGAATGAGTTCTTCTGTGTATGTTTGGTAGAATTCCCTGGTGAAGCCGTCCGGTCCTGGACTTTTATTTGTAGGGAGGTTTTTAATTGCTATTTCTATTTCCTTTCTAGTGATCGGATTGTTCAAGTGTTCAGATTCTTCTTGATTTAGTTTTGGTGGACAGTATGTTTCCAGAAACTTGTCCATCTCCTCTAGGTTATCCAGTTTGGTTCCATATAGTTTTTCATAATATTCTCGTATGATATTCTGTATTTCTATTTTGTTTGTTGTAATTTCTCCATTTTCCTTTCTTATTTTGCTAATTTGTGCTCTCTCTTTTTTCTTCTTTGTGAGTTTGGCCAGAGGTTTGTCGATTTTATTTACTTTTTCAAAAAACCAGCTTTTGGTTTGGTTGATTTTTTCTATGGTCTTGTTAATCTCTATTGTATTTAATTCCCCTCTGATCTTTATTATTTCCTTCCTTCTACTGCTTTTTGGGGCTTTTTGTTCTTCTTTTTCTAATTCATTCAGGTGGAGTGTTAAATTGTTTATTTGAGATTGTTCTTCTTTTTTAAGGACGGCCTGTATCGCTATAAACTTCCCTCTTAGCACTGCCTTTGCTGTGTCCCATAGGTTTTGAGTGGTTGTACTTTCATTATCATTTGTATCAAGGTATTTTTTAATTTCAGCTTTGATTTCATCATTGACCCATTGGTTTTTTAATAACTTGTTGTTTACTCTCCATCCTTTCCTTTTTTTCTTTTTTGTTTCTCTGTTGTTGATTTCCAGTTTCATGGCATTGTGGTCAGTAAAGATGCTTGAGATAATTTCTGTCTTCTTAAAATTGTTGAGGTTTCTTTTGTGCCCAAGTACATGATCGATCCTAGAAAATGTTCCATGTGCACTTGAAAAGAATATATATCCTATTTCTTGAGGGTGTAATGCTCTGAAAATATCCACCAAATCTAGTTTTTCTATTGTAGTATTTAATTGCTCTGTTGCCTTGTTTATTTTCTGTCTGGAAGATCTGTCTAGTGATGTTATTGTGGTGTTAAACTCTCCGACTACGATTGTATTCCCATCAATATCCCCCTTTATCTCTGTTAGTAATTCTTGTATGTACTTAGGTGCTCCTATATTGGGTGCATATATATTAACGAGTGTAATATCCTCATCTTGTATCACTCCTTTAATCATTATAAAATGTCCTTCTTTATCTTTCTTTATGGCCTTTGTTTTAAAGTCTATTTTGCCTGAAATCAGTACTGCAACACCTGCTTTTTTGGCTTTTCCATTTGCATGGAATATCCTTTTCCATCCTTTCACTCTCAATCTATATATGTCCTTCTCCCTAAAGTGGGTCTCTTGTATGCAGCATATTGAAGGTTCTTGCTTTATTATCCAGTCTGCCACTCTATTCTTTTGACTGGAGCATTTAGTCCATTAATATTTACAGTAATTAATGATAGATGTGTGTTTATTGCCATTTTGAACTTATCTTTGCAGTTGAATTGGTATATCCTCTTTGTTCCTTTCTTCTTCCTTTTGTGGTTTGGTAATTTTCCTTTGTATTATCATGGATTTTATTTAGTTTTTGTGACTCCTTTGTAAATTTTTGGCTTGTGGTTACCCTTTTTTGTAAATCTATTAACCCATTACTATAACTGTTTTTATTAAACTGATAGTAATATGATCTCAAACCCATCCTACTGTTAAAAAAATTTTAAGAAGAAAGAAAAAGATATTCTATATTTCCCTGCCTCCCTCTCCCACTCTCAGTGATTTGTATGTCTTCTTTTATAATTTCATGTTTACTTTATTTGTAATTCATGAGTTATCACCTTTCCAGTTGTGTGTTTCTCATTTCTGTAGCATCCTGCTGCTTTTCTATTTAGAATAGCCCTTTCAATATTTCTTTTAGCATGGGTTTAGTGTTGCTAAACTCCTGCAGCTTTTTTTTGTCTGTGAAACTCTTTATTTCTCCTTCTATCCTAAAGGATAGCCTTGCTGGATAAAGGATCCTAGGCTGCATCTTTTTTTCATTCAGGGCTTTGAATATATCTTGCCACTCCCTTCTGGCCTGTAATGTTTGTGTAGAGAAATCAGCTGAGAGCCTTATGGGGGTTCCCTTGTAACTTACTCTTTGCTTTTCTCTTGCTGCCTTTAGAATCATTTCTTTATCCTTGACTCTAAGTTTTCAGTCATGATTTCTTCAAAAACCTTTTCAATCCCCTTTGATCTTTCTTCTCCTTCTGGGACCCCTATTATGCGAAGATTGGGACGCTTTATGTTATCCCATAGGTCCCTTATGCTATTTTCATTATTTTTTACTTGCTTATCTTGTAGTTCTTCTGAATGGGTGCTTTCTATTGCCCTGTCTTCTAGATCACTAATTCGTTCCTCTGCATTATCTAGTCAGCTTTGCACAGCTATTAGATCATTCCTCATCTCTGTCAATGAGTTTACCCATTCTACTTGGCTCTTCTTTATAGCTTCAATTTCATTTTTGACATATTTTATATCTCTAAACACTATCTCTTTTAATTCCTTCAGCAATTCGATCACTCCTTTTTTGAAATCTTGATCTAGTAGGCTATCAATGTCTATTTTGTTGATCTTTCTTTCAGGGGGTTTCTCTTGTTCTTTTAATTGGGAAAGGTTTTTCCGTTTCTTCATCTTGCTCATACCTCTCTGGCACTGTGGTTTATGGAGTATCAGTTGTTTATTTTGGTCCTTAAGGATTTTATCTATCTAATGCCTATTTAGGAATAGAACTTAGGAAAAAAAGAAAAAATAAATAAGAGAGAGAGAGAAAGAATTTTAAAAGAAGGGAGAAAGAGGGTTTGAAAACAGTGTATAATGAATAATAGAAGAGCGAGTTGAAGCAGAGTATTAATCGGGTTGAGACGTCCTTTTAAAACCTTAACAAAAAAAAGGGGGGGGGGAGATGAATCGATGTATTTGAAACCTGTGTCTAATCAATAACAGGACATCAAAACCCAAGAGAAATAGAAATGAATTAAGAAGTAAAAATTAAGAGAGTAATAGAAAATAGAACAGGTAAAAACAGATTTAAAAAAAAAGGGGGGGGGGTGGTTTGTCGCGGTGTGCTCCTGGAGTCTGTGTGCTTTTAATGTGAAGTCTTTCTGTCTTCGTCCTGTTTTGGAAGCTCAGCTTACTGTTTTCAGAGGCCCTCCGTTGGCGCCCTCTTCTGTGCTGCTCCCAGCACCTGTCCGCAAGCAGATCGCGCCTCCTCCTAACACTGGGTCAGGTGCAGCTCTCCTCTGCTGTGGGCGGGCGGGTCGCTGCCCCTCCGGATGCCGCAGTCAGATGTTGCAGACTGGCCGGGTAGGGGGGCGGGTCGTGCCCCCTCCCAGCACCTCGGTCAGGGGCTGTGTTCCTGCCCAAAAGGCGGGGGGCTGCTCTCGCTCTACCTGCGCCGCCGGTAGCTCCGCTGCTCTGTGCGGCTGCGCGCTCTGCCCTGGTCGGCGCTCCGCATGTGGGCTCGGGGGAAGACCCAGGGACAGCCTTGGCCCTGCTCCGAGCCAGAACCCAGCTCCTTGTTTGTCTTTGTGGAGCAAGTTCTCTGAGGGACCAGGATGGAGGATCCTATCTGCCCCAGGCTGCAGGCCAGTCTGTCTGGCCTTTGAGGCTGCTAAGCGCTTCGGTGCGGATGCAGGTTTCGCCCCTGCCTCTGCCTGGGTGCTAAGTGCCGGAGGATATGGCGGCTGTGCCTGAGCCCTGCCTCTCTTCCCCCAAAAACTTTCCGTGGGTTTTCAGAGATGGGGGTGTGCACCCTTCCCCCGAGAGCACATCAACCTTGCTGTTTTATGGAGGGCCCAGGTTGTTCTGCCCTGTGCGCCCACAGCCACGGCGCTCAGCCCCTTGCGTTCCCCCGGGGCTCCCTCCGTGCAGCCGTCCCCGTCCTCCGCCCGGCTTGTGCAGCCTGGCCCTGCCCGCCGCTGCCGGCCCGCGTCTCAGGCTGGGTGTCGGGGGGACGCTGTGTGCCCATTTAACTTAGTTCTGTTAGTCAAGGGCTGCTCTGTACAGATCCGAGCCTCGGAGGCTCCCCCTCCGTCCTGCTGGCCTCTCAGTTGGAGAGGGGAGACCCAGCGAGCGAGCGCCAGTCCTCCTTTGCCGCTCCCTCCCCGCGGGACCCGTCCCGTGCTGCTTTGCCTTTTGTTCTTTCTTTTTTCCTTTTCTCCTATCAGATTTTTGGCGTCTTTATCTTTTGAAGAGGGCGATGTTCTGTCGGAGTTCCACAGGTGCTCTGGTTGGCTGAGTGGGTCTGTAGATGTGGGTCTTGGTGTATTTGTGGGAGAGGGTAACGTGCGAGTGTCCTTCTACTCTGCCATCTTCTCCGTCTCTCTGTAATTTATTGATTAAAACATCTGATCACACTATGAACTAACTCGAGTTCATAATTTAAATTATAAAAAATCTTAATTAACATTTATTTGATCTACTTGTAGGTTAATACCAACCAGGCACTTCCTCTCTAATATTGACTTTACTATATTTGTTTTCAAGCCTAGCTAGTGAGATCAGGCAACTTAAATGACTGAAATAGAACTGTATCTTATCTAATTTATGTATTACTGGATGATTTATAATGCGCCACTGCAACTAACTTCTGAGAGAGCCTTGTATCCATGTATTATCACAATACAGTGATTTCTGTTCTGTTTTGTGCTATGAACTTCTTTGATCTCAAATAAGATCAGAACAGATGCCGAAGGGAGAAAAAAATGCTGAAGTGCGTTCACAAAGTTTGTGGCAGGGGGAGGGTATAGCTCAGTGGTAGAGGGTGTGTTTAGCATGCATGAGGTCCTAGGTTTAATCCCCAGTACTTCCATTAAAAACAAACAAACAAACCTAATTACCGCCCCCTCCAAAAAAAAAAAAGTAAAAAATAATAACAATTAAAAAAAAAACAAAAAACAAGAAGGAACTTCGATACTGTCCTACATAGTGGCTGCACAATCTACACTCACACCAACAGTGTAGGAGGATTCCCTTATCTCCACATCCTCTCCAGCATCTATTGCTTGTAGACTTCTTAATGATGGCCATTCTAGCTGGTGTGAGGTGATATCTCATTGTAGTTTTGTTCTGCATTTTTCTTCCAATTAACAATGCTGAGAGAAGGGGCCAAGATGGCAGAGTAGAAGGATGCTCATAACTCACCCTGTCCCACAAATACACCAAAACTCATATCAACGGACCCACCCAGCCAACCAGAGCACCTGCTGAACTCCAACAGAACATCGCCCTCTTCAAAAGACAAAGACGCCACGAATCTGGTAGGATAAAAGGAAAAAAAAAAAAAAAAAAAAAAGAAGAAAAAGCAAAACAGTGCAGGACAGGTCCTGCGGGGAGGGAGTGGCAAAGGAGGACTAGTGCTCGTCCGCTGGGTCTCTCCTCTCCAACGGAGAGGCCAGTGGGACTGTGGCAGGGAGCCTCCGAGGCTCAGATCTGTACAGAGCACCCCTTGTCCGACAGAACTAAGTTAAACGGGCACAGAGGGTCCCCGCAACACCCAGCCTGAGAAGCGAGCCAGCAGCTGGGGCCGGGACAGGCTGCCCGAGCCAGGCGGAGGACTGGGGCGGCTGTACTGAGGCAGCCCCGGGGGACTGCAGGGTGCTGCGCACCATGGCTGGTAGGGCATATGGAGCAGAACAACCTGGGCCCCCAAAAATTACGAAAAAAAAAAAAGAGCAAAGCAACACTGCTGGTGTGCCCTGGAGGGAGGGGTGCCATAGCCTTTGTCTTCTCAGACCCGCAACACCATTACTGGCACTTCCTGGGAAAAGAGAGACTGGGGAGAAGAGAGGCAGGGCGCAGCCACAGCTGCCATATCCTCCTGTGTGCAGCGCCTGGGCTGGAGTGGGGCCTAGCCCTGAATCCGCACCTGGGGGCTCTGCAACCTCCTAGGTAGGACTGAGCCTTGTTTACAGCCCGAGGAAGATAGGATCTTTCTGCCCTGGCACCTCAGAGAACTTGCTCCACCAAGACAAACAAGGAGCTGAGTTTTGGCATGGAACAGGGGTGGGGCACTTCTGCTTTCTTCCCTGAGCCCACCTACAGATGCTGACCCAAGGCAGAGTGGGCAGCTGAATAGAGCAGGGGAGCGACCTGTGCCAGGAGTGCACAGGTGGCCACCCCCCTTCCTGGCAGGAATGCAGCACCTGACCATGGTGCTGGGAGGGGGCACGATCCGCCCGCCTACCTCGCCCAAGCTCAGCATCTGACTGCAGCATCAGGAGGAGGAGTGACCAGCCCGCCCACCCTGAAGGAGTAAAGCACCTGACCCACTGTTGGGAGGGGGCATGATCTGTTTGCTGACAGGCACTGGGAGCAGTACAGATGAGGGCGCCAATGAAGGGCCTCTGGAAACTGCAAGCTGAGTTCGCGAAAAAGGCGAAGACAGAAAGACCTCTTGATAAAATCATTAAGAGTACACAGTCTCCAGGAGAACGAATCCCTTTTTTTTTTAAATCTTTTTTTTATCTCTTCTATTTTTTATTACCTTTTTAATCTTTACTTTTTAAACAATTGTATATATCTACAGTTCTAATCCTTTTTAAATTTTTCTTTTCAAATCTGTTTATTATTATTATTTTTAAAAATCCACCTCATTTCATTTTTATTTCTCTTGGTATTGGCCTTCTGTAATTGATTATACACAGGTCTCAAATATTGCATTTTGATTTTCTTTCTCCTTTTTTAAGGTTTTTAAAAGACATCTCAACTCGAATGCCATTCTGCTTCAAGTTGCTCTTCTATTATTGATTTTACTGTTTTCAAACATTTTTTTCTCCCTTCTTTTAAAGTTCTCTCTCTCTCTCTCTCTTTTAAGCTTTATTTCTGCATAGGCTTTAGATAAATAAATTAACTCCTTAAGGACCACAATAGATAACTGATACTCCATAAGCCACAGTGCCAGAGAGATATGAGCAATATGAAGAAGTAGAGGAACCACTTCCAATTAAAAGGGCAAGAGAAATCCCCTGAAAGAACAATCAGTGGAATAGACGTTGATGGCCTACTAGATGAAGATTTCAAAAAAGGACTGATCAAAGTACTGAAGGAACTAAAAGAGAGTGTTTAAAGGTATAGAATATGTCAAAAACGAAACTGAAGCTATAAAGAAGAGCCAAGTAGAATTGGTAAATGCATTGGCTGAGATGAGAACAGATCTAAAGGCTGTACAAAGCAGGCTAGATAATGCAGAGGAATGAATAAGTGACCTAGAAGACAGGGCAACAGAAAGCACCCAATCAGAATAGCTGAGAGAAAAACAAATAAGTACAAATGAAAACAATATAAGGGACCTATGGAATAATATGAAGCATGCCAATCTATGCATAATAGGGGTTCCAGAAGGGGAAGAAAGACCAAAGGGAATTGAAAAGGTATTTGAAGAAATCATGACTGAAAACGTCCCAACCATAAAGAAGAATCAGATATTCAAGTGCAGGAAGCTCAGAGGGTCCCAAACAGAAAGAACACAAACAGACCCACAGCAAGACTTATCATAATCAAGATGGCCAGAGTCAAGGATAAAGAAATGATCCTAAAGGCAGCAAGAGAAAAACAAAGAGTGAGTTACAAGGGAACCCCCATAAGGCTCTCAGCTGATTTCTCTACACAAACACTACAGGCCAGAAGGGAGTGGCAAGATATATTCAAAGTCCTGAATGAAAAAAAGATGCAGCCTAGGATACTTTACCCAGCAAGGCTATCCTTTAGGATAGAAGGAGAAATAAAGAGTTTCACAGACAAAAAAAAAGCTGCAGGAGTTTAGCAACACTAAACCCATGCTAAAAGAAATATTGAAAGGGCTATTCTAAATAGAAAAGCAGCAGGATGCTACAGAAATGAGAAACACACAACTGGAAAGGTGATAACTCATGAATTACAAATAAAGTAAACATGAAATTATAAAAGAAGACATCTAAATCTTTAACAGTGGAAGAGGGAAGCAAGAAAATATAGAGTATTTTTTTTCATTTTTAAAATTTTTTGTTCTCTGTAGGATGGGTTTGAGCTCGTATTACTGTTTAATACAAACAGTTATAGTAATGGGTTAATAGACTTACAAAAAGGGTGACCACAAGCCAGAAAGTTACAGGTGAGTCACAAAAACTAAATAAAATCCATGATAATACAAAGGAAAATTACCAAACTACAAAAGAAAGAAGAAAGAAACAAAGAGGAAATACCAAATCAACTGCAAAAATAAGTTCAAAATGGCAATAAACACACATCTATCAATAATTACTGTAAATGTTAATGGACTAAGTGCTCCAATCAGAAGACATAGAGTAGCAGACTGGATAATAAAGCAAGAACTTTGAATATGCTGCATACAAGAGACCCACTTTAGGGAGAAGGACACATATAGATTGAGAGTGAAAGGATGGAAAAGGATATTCCATGCAAATGGAAAAGCCAAAAAGGCACATGTAGCAGACAAAATAGACTTTAAAACAAAGGCCATAAAGAAAGATAAAGAAGGACATTTTATAATGATTAAAAGAGTAATACAAGATGAGGATATTCCACTCGTTAATATACATGCACCCAATATAGGAGCACCTAAGTACATAAAACAATTACTAACAGAGATAAAGGGGGAAAGTGATGGGAATACAATCGTAGTCGGAGAGTTTAACACCACAATAACATCACTAGACAGATCTTCCAGACAGAAAGTAAATAAGGCAACAGAGCAATTAAAGAATACAATAGAAAAATTAGATTTGGTGGATATTTTCAGAGCATTACACCCCTCAAAAATAGGATATACATTCTTTTCAAGAGCACATGGAACATTTTCTAGGATTGATCATGTACTTGGGCACAAAAGAAGCCTCATCAACTTTAAGAAGATAGAAATTATCTCTAGCACCTTTACTGATCACAATGCCATGAAACTAGAAATCAACAACAGAGAAACAAAAAAGAAAAAAAGGAAAGCATGGAGATTAAACAAGACGGTATTAAAAACCTAATAGGTCAATGATGAAATCAAAGTTAAAATTAAAAAAATACCTTGAGACAAATGAAAATGAAAACACAACCACACAAAATTTATGGTATGCAGCAAAGGCAGTGCTAAGAGGGAAGTTTATAAGGAACGATACAGGCTTTCCTCAAAAAAGAAGAACAATCTCAAATAATCTAACCCACCAGCTAAAAGAATTAGACAAAGGGGCAAAAAAGTCCGAAAGGCAGCAGAAGGAATGAAATAATAAAGATCAGGGAGGAAGTAAATAAAATGGAGTTTAAAAAAACAATAAAAAATCAATCAAACCAAAAGCTGGTTTTCAAAAAAGTAAATAAAATGGACATACCTCTGGCCAAACTCACAAAGAAGAAAAAAGAGGGAGCACAAATCAGCAAAATAAGAAATGAAAATGGAGAAATTACAACAAATAACATAGAAATACAGGATATCATACAAGAATATTATGAAAAACTATATGGAACCGAACTGGATAACCTAGAGGAGATGGACAAGTTTCTGGGAACACACAGCCCACCAAGACTGAACCAAGAAGAAACTGACCACTTGAACAAACTGATCACTAGATATGAAATTGAATTAGCAATAAAAATCCTCCCTACAAATAAAAGTCCAGGACTGGACAGCTTCACCAGGGAATTCTACCAAACATACAAGGAAGAATTCATACCAGTCCTTCTCAAACTCTTTCAAAAGATTGAAAAGGAGGGAATACTCCCAAACTCATTCTATGAAGCCACCATCACCCTGACACCAAACCAGGCAAAGACACCACCAAAAAAGAGAATTATAGGCCAATATCACTGATGAACATAGATACAAAAATCCTCACCAAAATATTAGCAAATAGACTCCAACAGCACATGAAATAGATTATACATCATGACCAAGTGGGGTTCATCCCAAGGACACAGGGTGGTTCAATATATGCAAATCCATCAATGTAATACATCACATCAACAAGAGAAAGGACAAAAACCACATGATCATCTCAACAGATGCAGAAAAAGCATTTGATAAAATTCAAACCCATTTATGATAAAATCTCTCACCAAAGTGGGTATAGAGGGAACATATCTCAACATAATAAACCTATATATGACAAACCTACATCCAGCCTAGTACTCAATGGTGAAAAGCTCAAAAGCTTCCCACTAAAATCTGGGACAAGACAAGGCTGCCCACTATCACCACTCCTATACAACATAGTCTTGGAAGTCCTAGCCAGAGCGATCAGGCAAGAGAGAGAAATAAAAGGGATCCAAATTGGAAAAGAAGTGGTAAAAGTGTCATTAAATGCCGATGACATGATACTATGTATAGAAAACCCTAAAAGGTCCACACAAAAACTAGTAGAGCTGATCGAAGAATTCAGCAAGGTAGCAGGTTACAAGATTAACTTTCAGAAATCAGTTGCATTTGTTTACACTAATGATGAATCAACAGAAAAAGAAAGTAAAGAAACAATCCCCTTAAAAATATCACCCAAAGTAATAAAATACCTAGGAGTAAATCTAACCGAGGAGGTGAAAGACTTATAAGTGGAAAACTATAAAACACTGATTAAGGTAATTAAGGAAGACTTAAAGAAAAAAGGAAAGATATCCCATGCTCCTGAATTGCAAGAATCAATATTGTTAAAATGGTCACATTGCCCAACGCAATCTACAGATTTAATGCAATCTGTCCCAATTTACCCAGGACATATTTCACAGAGCTAGAACAAATCATAATAAAATTTATATGGAATGACAGAAAACCTAGAATTGCCAAAGCATTACTGAAGAAAAAGAAAGAGGCTGGAGGAATCACTCTCCAAGACTTCAGACAATACTATAGAGCTACAGTCACCAAGACAGCATGATATTGGTACAAAAACAGACATATGGACCAATGGAACAGAATAGAGAGCCCAGAAATGAACCTACAAACTTTTGGTCAACTAATCTTCGACAAAGGAGGCACGAATATGCTATGGAATAAAGACAGTCTCTTTAGCAAATGGTGTTGGGAAAACTGGACAGCATCATGTAAATCAGTGAAGCTAGAACACTCCCTTACACCATATACAAAAATAAACTCAAAATGGATCAAAGAATTAAACATAAGACAAGATAAAATAAACCTTTTTTAGAAGAAAATATAGGCAAAACATTATCTGACATACATCTCAAAGATTTTCTCCTAGGACAGTCTACAAAAGCAATAGAAATAAAAGCAATAATGGGACCTAATTAAACTTACAAGCTTCTGCACCGCAAAGGGAACCATAAGCAAAACAAAATGACCACCTATGGAATGGGAGAAAATTTTTGTAAATGATGAAACCCACAAAGGCTTGATCTCCAGAATATATAAGCAGCTTATATGACATAATAAGAAAAAAAAAAAAAACAACACAATCCAAAAATGGGCAGAAGACCTCAACAAGCAATTCTCCAAGGAAGAAATACATATGATCAATAGGCACATGAAAAAATACTCAGTATCACTAATTATCAGAGGAATGCAAATCAAAATTATGATGAGGTATCACCTCACACCAGTCAGAATGGCCGTCATTCAAAAATCCACAAATGACAAATGCTGGAGAGGCTGTGGAGAAAAGGGAACCTTCCTACACTGCCGGTGGGGATGCAGTTTGGTGCAGCCACTGTGGAAAATAGTATGTAAATTCCTCAAAAGACTAGGAATAGATTTACCATATGACCCAGTCATCCCACTCCTGGGCATATATCCAGTAGGAACCCTACTTCAAAAAGACACCTGCACCCCAATGTTAATAGCAGCATTATTTACAATAGGCAAGACATGGAAATAGCCTAAATGCCTATCAACAGATAATTGGATAAAGAAGAAGTGGTATATTTATACAATGGAACACTATTCAGCCATAAAAACCAACAACATAACACCATTTCCAGCAAGATGGATGTTCCTGGAGAATGTCATTTTAAGTGAAGTAAGTCAAAAAGAGAAAGAAAAATATCATATGAGATTACTCATATGTGGAATCTATAAAAAAAGAACATAAATACAAAACAGACTTGAGGTGAAATCATACCAAACATAGGATGGGCCCTAAATCCAATGACAGATGTCCTTATAAGAGAAAGCATAGGGAGACCTGAGCCAGAGACACAGAAGGCAGCCGTGTGGAGAGGGGCAGAGATTGGAGTGATGCAGCCACAAGCCCAGGACTTCTGGAGGTACCAGGAGCTGGAGAAAGCCAGGAAGGATTATCCCCTATACACTTCCAGGGAGAGTAGCCCTGCAAATATATTGATTTTGTACTTCTGGCCCCCAGAACTATAAGATAATAGACTTCTGTTGTTTTAAGCCAAAAAAAAAAAACAAACAAACAAAATAGAAACAAACTCATAGACATAGAATACAAACTCGTGGTTGCCAAGGGGGTGGGGGGTGGTAAGTGACACACTGTGAGTTCGAGATTTATAGATACTGAAAGGTATATATAGAATAGATAAAGAAGTTTATACTGTATAGCACAGAGAAATATATTCAAGATCTTGTAGTAGCTGATGGTGAAAAGAATATGAAAACGAATATATGTATATTCATTTATATCTGAAAAATTGTGCTGTACACTAGAAATTGACACAACATTGTAAACTGAGTATAACTCAACAAAAAGAAAAATTTCTTCCTATCTACTGGAGGAAAAATGTAATAAATAAACCACTGACTTACCTAATACTTCACTGCAAAATATATCCCATTTCTTCTTGTTGAAGATCTGAAATGAGAAGCTAAAATGTAGGTGATACAACATATTTGTCACCCTTTCCATAAATGTCATTTTGTCACTAAGTTCTGATATGATAACAGGTACATAGGAAGGAGGCAATATAAGCCCTCCACAGAGTTTTTTGTATGTTTTGCCAAGGGTAGACTGAAGACTGTAGACACAAGGTAGGTTAAGTAGTTCAGATAGCAGCTCAGCACAAGGAGAAACGGGATCTCCAAGAACAACATCAAATCTGGATTCTTGCACTTTCTTCATAAGTTTTTTGTTCAACACTGCATCCTCACAGAGCTTTTGAGCAGTATCAGAGTATTCATAAAATGTTTTTTGCATCTTTGAATCATATGCCCATAATGTACTCTTTGGTAACTCATGTGTCCACATCTTGACCCATTTCATATACTACAAATCAAGCTCATTCTTAGTAAAGGATGTAGGATAAACCTCAAGTTTAAGGGCTAATGATTTATTAGGATCTACAAGTATGGAAGCTGAAGATGCGAGCACAGTGACTTCATGTCCCCTCTGAGCAAGTTCATCCAATATTGTCTTTAAATTGATCCAATGACTGTATTCCATTGGCCACACCAACACCTTTCCTCAGGATGCACAGCTGAAATAAAAATACAGCACAAGAACAGAAACCCATGTCTTAGACATCTTGGGAAAATCTAACCCTTCTTCATAAACTCTCTTAACTTCAGTTATAGTTTTCATTTATATCAAGGAAAGAATCTGATAAGTAGTTAATATTAACTGGTACATAGCAAAGTCACAATGACTAATGAGCTAAAGACTGCTTTCAGGAGTGCAACCCTAGTAATCTCTCTGCCAGCTAATCTCCAGCTCAGAGATTTTGGATAGCAAATAAATAAAAGGTTAGATGACCTTATGTCTGTTTGTGCGCACAATGAATCCCAGTATCATCGTAAATGCCACTGCTTCTAAACTAAGAGGGAATTACCTTACAAATAGGGATTTTCCAAGTAAGAAAGCAGAATTGTGTCAATACAAATCTATTCTTATTTATTTGAGCATTTCAAATCATTTCTTTCTCTATATTTTCACATCTGTTTTATTAGCTTCATTTCATTTACATTGCCTTGGGTTTTTTTCACTGTAGATACTCCCACTCTTTTTTTTTTTTCTACCTAAACATGGACATGCTTTGAGTATCGCTTTAGTTACTTTCCTTTATCTGAGAATATTACCTCTGAATTATTATCTTTTCATTTCCAGCACTCCTTATGTTACTCTCACTTCTTTAATACTTCTTCAGTATTTACTCTTAGAAAGTATTTATCCTCTAAGTACCTTCTGAACTTTGTTTTCTATATTGCCTTTGTAATCCAGGTAAGTTATAGTTTTAAAAAAAATCTTACCAGGATTTCCCATTAAGTTAGAAGTAGGAAGGGAAAGATGCATGTCATGGGATAGATTTGTTTTCATGTTATCTGTATTCTATTGACTTGAGATGAGAGGAGAATCTACCTTAAAAAGGATTTGGATGTAGATTCTAAGCAGAACATTGCCAGCAGAGTTTCAATATCCTTCAATCTTGGTAATGTCCCATGATAGGTGCTTTAATGTGTTAACCAGATTCTTTTTTTGGGACTGTAGAAACTATTTCCCAGCTCATGAGATTTTCAGTTGACACTCCTTATCTACCATCTTTCTTTGAGGATTGCCTCTGCTAAAAGAGAGAGATCTAGTCTAAAGCAATGTATCTTTCCTGGGCCCATGTCCAATGCCTAGACTTCTCATTTTAATTTTGGTCAACTCTTCAAGGTGATCTTAGCTTCAGAGGTCCCAGTGGTTTGCTTGAGATTTACTCTGAAATTGCATTATTTCTATTTTTTCCACTGTCCAGTTTTGCTTCCTACCCTTCACTTGCACAGTTTGTTTCCATGAACATGCCATAACAATTTTCCTGCAAACTAATCTCCAGCTCTGAATCTGCACATTGAGGGCACTCAATGTTTTATAATCAGTGCCAAGGGTGGAATAAGAGAGAGACACCAAGGTCATATTTTGGAGCTGGATCATTCACCACAGATTGTAATGTGGTCTCTATCACATGGTGAGACACAAATAGCTCTTGAATTGCGATAACGTGAAAGTTTTACTACTTTCAGTGAAGATGAATTGAGAGTACATTGAACGAAAGGTACTAGTAGTTGTGATATATCATATATTTGATAAATAAGGGAATAAATTAAGAAAATGGAAATAGGTGGTTATGTTAGTAGAATTGATGCTTTGGAGAGTATAATGGAAGAGTGTGGGCTATTAACCATCAAATTAAGGCTAAGTTTGAAAGCCAGAGGAACTGCCTTGGTAGCATGTAAAGAAAGCCTCATATCTTGGAGAAGGGCTAAAACAATCTGCATAATTTTTAAAATAAAATATTTCCAATTCTACTTAAATTGCTAACCTAATTGCGGTAGGGATCATTACCTCTATATCATCCAAGCTTTTGATGACAGTACTGAAAAACCCTCAGAGACATGACAGTGCTTGTGATTTATTATGTATTATGGAGCAAGGACCAGACAGTCCCAGTGGATTCCACTTGGCCTTTTGTGAAGATCTCTTGTGTGGGTAATTGAAAAGACTCACAGGGCTCCACAAAGAATATTCAACATAATGCTTTTAATAAAAAATATATATATAGATCTCGTGGAGCTATAGTAGGAGAAAGAGAGTAAGGTGAACATTGAGGTTCCAAGAGACTTCCAGGCACAGGTCCTCAGGGTCCTCTTTTATTTGCACAGGATACAGTTTGTCTCCAGATATGAAACACCAAGATTTGTATGATGAATTTTAATTATACAAGACAAAAAAGGTTGGTTTTCTTTGCACTCCTCTAGCCATTTAATCAAGCCAACTGATCTCATGGGTTACATCAAGTGTTACAGGCCATCAGTAATCAAACTTGCCTTGGATACTAAAGGGAAGAGGGTTGGAGGAGAGACTTGCACACTTTTAATAGAAAACCATAAATCATTAGTTAGCTGCTCATTCTTATCATGACCCAGAGTTATAAACAGACTTTTATTTGTCCATGAAGGTAACCATGGTGCTGTCAGCATGCAGGTGAGGTGACCCAAATGGAGATTCTATCAATTACTGAATGTACCTGCATTCTGGGTCAGAGAAGTCACATAAGACGGATCCATAATCTTAATGAATCCATTGTAAGAATAACTGAGGGCAAATCTTTACCTATTACTTGACCTTTATGAGCTCTCAGTCTTCTTTTTGTACAATAGTGATGTTTAGTGTCTCCAGAGATTAGTGTCAGTTCAGAGTGATAGTCTGATAACCTCTAGAGATTTAAATATTTCTCTGTTTACAAAAGCAAGCACCTTGGTCAATAGACTCTGGGTAATTTCTTCAGTAAAGAGATCTTGTCTGAATTGTAATTGAAATCAATTTGTGATTTAGGTTGGGGTAAATTTCTGCATCACAAAGGCACTAAATAATAGAGGAGAGATGTTCTAAGAAATGATCAGAAGAAGAACATGGAACATGCAGGTAAGATTGCATTATATTTCGCAGTAAGAAGAAAAAAATGAGTAGCACCTCATACCAAGCTATTATATGGACCCAGGAATGAGGGACAGGTCCATGATCAAGTCCACATTCATAATCCTTCTAGGATGAGCAGGATTGGGTAGTGGGGCAATTGTTCTTTAATAATCATTGGCAGATAATACATTTATGACTTCTGGAGGCTCTAAGAGTAACAACTATTTGGGGAACAGCATCGTTATCATCTGGCCTTGTAAACATATAAAAGTTATGAGTGGATTCACATTTATAATTTTAAAATTCTCCAGAGATATGGCATTGCATTTTGTGAAGATTGAAATGGAAGGTGGCCACTAACTAAAACAGAGGAGATTTCTTCTACCTCTCACACAAATAATATGATACTGTCGTGACACCTGGAAAATGAATTCTCCCTCAGTTCCTAGTAATTATTGATGAAATAGCAGTTATACATCAACAAAGGAAGAAAGACCTAGTTTATTCCAAAATTCTCAATGAGTTTTAGGATCTCCTCTATCATTGCCTGCATGATGAGCTTTTATGTCTGGGAGTCCTGGAAAGGAGACAGGAACTAAATTGAAGCATATAAATCAGGGCAGAAGTAGTCCAGGACAGTGAGGTGGCTTCCCTACATGGAAGAGTCATGATTTTACCGTCTGACAATTGCTTTAAGGGTGAAAGATAGGTGCTTGCATGTCATAGTGTCATTTGGATTGCTGACATCTTATATGAGGGGATTCCATCTGACGGTATGAAAGACTGTCTGGGGGAAATGAATGGTAGGAACTAAGAGTGAAAGATAGGATCTCAGGCTCTTTGGCTAAGTTTAGAGCCAGAATTGAGAACAATGTAAAATCAGAATGGGATTCAGAAAAGAAGAACCTGGGGAGAAAACACAGTTGAGAAGCAGAAGGTAGGTGGCGATTCAGTGTGCATCGCAGAAGTTAAATGTTCTCTGTTCCTTAGGCAGCATATTCTTCTAAGTCTCAACTGTATTACCTTTTAAAATATCATAGTTGGTATTTCCACTAATTTAGGGAGCATAGTAAATCTGAGCCTGCAGGTGAATCATTATTTTTGGTAAAATTTGTAGAACATAATAGAAACCAATACTTCCCTCAGAGTAAAAGGCAAGCAAGTTTAAAAATCAAAGCATGCAATAATATGAATCATTTTTTATTTATAACATGTAGGACTTGATTTGTATTCACATATACATGCATGTACACATGTACAAAATATTTCCACCTACCTATCAGCATTTTCAATTAAGTTGTGATCCAGAAGAAACTTGAGCAGAATTTCAAAATATTGTCACATATGAATTGTAAATAGTTTTAAAATAAAATACTTTAAAATATAATATTTTAACTGACTAGGAAACCCAGAGGTCATAAAACTTCAGAAAAATCTGTTTTTATAAAAACTTAAACTGGAAAATATAACATATTAATGTTTAGCCTCTGCATTCCTAAAATTATTACAAATTGTTAACAATATTTAATATGAACACTCATAAATGATTTAAATAAGTAACATTTGTGTTTAAGAAAGGCTTTGGTCTCTACAAGATAGAATATCCTTACTTATTTGTCAGGGTAGTTCTTCTGAATAAACTCAGAAATGGCTAACAAGGTATACAAACCTTGAGTTTACTTAAACTTACTATGTTACATCATTTTATAATAATGAAGAAGTGAAGGGATATCTTGACTTTAATATAAAATGACTAAAGATTAAACTATGATTTTTAAGATTACTTCAGGAAAAAAACATTATCTTATTACCAAAGTAAGTGATTTAGCACTGTGGTAAATTATTGCTTTGATTACATGATTTAGATCTTAAAACAAATAGCATTAATGCTTACACTTTGAAAACTTTATGCAGTATAATTATTTAATTATAAAACCTCATAAAATTGAGAATATATCTTTTCCCCTATATCTCTTCATAGTTAATTCCCCATCTAAGAATAAGTTTATGATTAACTTGCTATTTTTTGTGCCATTATTACTGTTAAAAAACCTGTAACAGCCCAAATGATTTATATTTGTTCTAAGATAGAGCTGTAATTTTAGGTCTCTCAAGTTTGGGTTATAAATATCAAAGTCTGTAATAATCATTTAATGAACTTGGTTACTAGGTAAGGCCACCAGAGTTAGACTGAACTGAATTCTTTGTAGAAAAGAAAGTAAAAGACATCTTTATTTTTTAAAATACAAATTGTGTTCATGTTACTGTAGATTTTGACAGATTCGAGCTAATAAGAAGCCTAAGTATTTGTGCTTGGTATAGTGATCTCAGTACAGTTTATGAGAGGACCAGGAGAAGTGACGGGGTAAAAGAAAAGTAAGAAATGAAGAAATTCACCGAGTGTGATTAGTTGGAGAGATCACCCCCATAGGAAAGAGCATTTCTGAGAAATGCGTTTCCTCCCAGCTCTATCTAAGTAGTTTGTTTCTTCTTTACAAATATTTATATTGTAAGTAAAATTGGAGTAGGAGAGAATCAAGTAGATTTTTAGTTACTTTAAAAGGGTAGGTGCTCCACCACACCATCAGTCACGCTAACTTATGAAAATCAGCTAGTCTGAAGCTACAAAGTATTACAACACACATGAAGTACTGTCACTTTTAGTATCCAAATGAAGGGAAATCTTTAAATCAAAGACAAAAAAGAGTGTTTTTTATCTGAGGGGACACAGTCTGATGTGTCAGATGAAAATAAATTGATGGCATCAAGTGTGCTTTACGGCAGAGGAGAAACCCTGACAGCCTCCTGATCTTCCTGACCTGAAGGGAAGCTCTGGCTGGAGTGTGCTCTGCACTACTCTTGCCTGGTTCCTTTAGAGAACATGCAAGAACTATAACACACTGGGCACAGGATGATGTTATGTATTTAGAAAATCTTCAATATGATTAATACTGAGATTAGAATTAATCACTATGTTCCCAAGGCCTCAAAGAGCATCTCAATTAGTTCAGCTGAAAGCAGTGAATAAAATAAAGCACTGAGTCTTAATTAGCGACATCCATGTGTTTATTTGTTTATCTTCTCTTTTCAACGAATAGATTATTTTAAACATTAGTGCTAAATCATGTGGCACATTTTCGTGTTGTCTTTGACAGTTGACTTGATAAGCTGAGGAATGGACAAGAACCCAGAAGAGCAGGAGAGGAATCTGTTCAAATCAGTAGCTGGATTAATTCGGATGGACCCTACCAAGGTTTCCAGTCAAATCATTAATAAAAAACCCTACTCTCTCTTTTTCTTCTTTGTAGTTTTACCAAACTTCAGGCAACAAAACAGACAACATTTTGTGATGACGAACACAGCAGTTGCCACACAGGCCAACAGGAACCCAATCACATCCAGAGAGTGGTTCTGGTACCAGGTGAGGTCGTGGAGGGCTGGTCGCAGGTGCTTGGCTCCTTTGTGGCGCATGACAAACTCTATCCAGAAGACTGCTCGGTCCAGGGGCTTTACAGGCTGATCGTGGTGGATTCTTGATAACTTCATAGCGTTCTCTTTATAGCTGAGGATTGAATATATAGATAGCAACTTGAAAAATTCATTGAGGACATGACACACCTAAAATTATGTTATATATTAAAGAATCAAAAAGAAAGACTATATGTAAATATGTATGCATAATGAATACAATGTTGTAAATCAACTATACTTTAATTAAAAAGTATATTACATAATTACACAATAAATTATGTCATAAGTGACATTACCCAGAGCACTGAAAACATAAGAAAATTTCTTTCATCTTGAGATATTTCAATATAATAGTCTATCAACTGGAATTGGTTAGATGTTTCAAAGTGTAATTAACAATTGGAGTAGGGGAAAAAAGAATTTCTATTGGAAATAGCATTTAAAAAATTCAGAATAGGAATGTAGACTACGTAGGTTGATAAAACAGCATTTTGCTTTTATTTGCAGAGGGTGGTATTGTGAACATGATAGTGACAGGAAGCAGTACTGAGGGCAGGTCTATGAGAGAGGAACCCTTCCCCCACCCCTCCACCTTCCCCAGGTTTGGTCTGGAGTGTTGGTGTTAACAAGAAGCTAGTATTCAACAGCATCAGGTAATGGTTTCCATCCGTGATCTTCATGGCCCTGACATTTCAGATGAAAACAGAAAATTTAATGTCACCCTATGGGCAAGAAGTAGGGCTCTAGAGTGAGTAGATGCTGGAATCTTTGCTTCAGGCTACAGAGGGATGCAAGCGCCAGTGGTGAGATGGGAAATGGCAAGAGCCAGAACACAAACCCTCTACCTTCTGTCAAGGGACAAAAGAACAGGCCAGGGTTTTGTTTTGAGGTTTTGGATGGCTGACCTAAATGAAGCATTTCCTTGGATTTGTGAAGGAGGTGAAGTTAGCAGGTGATTCTTCCACACTCAAGTGCCATGATCATTTAAATTAAAAATCATTAAATTGCAGAAAATGGTGAAACAGCATGTAGAAAGTTCTGAGGAGAATTGTGATCCAAAAAAACAAAAATCTTATACAAAGCCCTGTTGCCCTTTGGTTTAAGAAAAATAAGGCAGGGCTTTGTTAATACACAAGAATTTAAGGAATAAGTACGTCTGCATATATCTCAGGGATCAAGGAAACAACAGCAACAGAAGCTCCAAAAATAGAAATAAAGTATTTGTCAGATGAAAAATTAGTACGAACAAAACCTGACAGGTACAGAAAGACTGTACTAAAACAAACGGTGCATCATTAAATCCGTATAAATACAAAAGTAGGGCTAAAATGTATTGGGAAGTGTGATCATAGACAATGTTGTATGTTGTAAGCCTTGATAATGTTATAATGATTATACATCAAGCAATAATTGAGCTGTGATATAGAAGAGAGAAATGGAAAGTTGAGAAGTAGCTTCCTAGAGAAAAGTCATTCAGTATTAGCCAAAATTGGAAATAGTTTAAAAATAATTATTTTAGTCTCTAATGTCAATATTTATTCATAGATGTCTATGAAATTTTTAGTAAGAATTTATCTGATATTAAAAGAAGTATTTATCCAAAGCCTGGAAAGTATTATCATTTTGATATAGTTTCTTTTTTTCCTCCAAGATTATATTTATTAGATTTATTTGAAATACAATAACAGAAATGTAACCATTCCATATTGAGAATTTATTTATTTTTGATCACAGCTCATCGCCATGTTGTACAAAGTTCCCCAGAACTTGTTCATTTTATTACTGAAAGTTTGACCCTTTGACCAATATTTCTCTACTCCCTGAACCCCTAGTCCCTGGTAAACACCACTCTACTTTCTGTTTCTATGCATTCGCCCCTTTAGATTATACATAAAAGTGACACACAGTATCTGTCTTTCTTTGTCTGACTTGCTTAGCATAATGCCATGTTGTCACAAATGGCAGGATTTCCCTCATTCCTATAGCTGAATGATATTCCTTGATAAACATACACCACATCTTCTTTACGTATTCATCCATAGACAGAACAGGCTATTTTCATATCTTAGTTATTGTGAATAAAGCTGCAGTGATCATGTGAGTGCAGATATCTCCTTCATATTCTATTTTCATTTCCTTGAGTCATAATGCCAGTAGTGGGATTGCTGGGTAATGTAGTAGTTCTATTTTTAATGTTTTGGGGAACGTGCATACTGTTTTCCATAGTGTCTGCAGCAATTTCTATTCCCATCAGCAGTGCCCTAGAATTCCCTTTCTTCACAGACGCACCACCCTGGATATACCTAGTGTTTTGATGCTGGCCTATCTGACAGGTGTGAGGTGATGTCTCACTGTGGTTTTGATTTGCTTTTCCTGATGCTTGGTGATGTCAGGCCCCCTTTCATGTACTTGTGGGCCATTTGTATGTCTTTGGGAAAATATCTATTCAGTAACTCTGGTCTTTTGAGAACATTCTTTTGGCTTAGAGTTAAATGAGTTTTTTTATATTTTGTGTATGAAGTGCTGATCAGATATGACGTTTGAAAATATTTTCTCTCATTTTTAGGTTGCCTTTCATTTTTTAGAGAATTTTATTTTCTGTGCAGAAGTGGTAAGTGTGATGTAGACTCATTTGTTGATTTCCACTTTTGTTCTTTGTGCTGTTGCTGTCATTTCCAAAATATTGTTGCAAAGACCCTTATTCAAGGAGCCTTTTTCTCTGTTTCCTTCTAGGGCTTTTTATGGTTTCAGGTCTTCTGTTTAAGTCTTTAGTTCATTTCCAGTTAATTTTGGTAAGTGATGTCAGATAGGGGCCCAAATTCATTCTCCTTTATGTGATTATCCAGTTTCCCCAGCACCAGTCATCTGTCAATGGACATTTAGGTTGCTTCTATGTCTTGGCTATTGTCAGTAGTGCTGTTATGAACATCAGGGTGCATGTATCTTTTCAAATTAGAGTTTCCTCCAGGTATATACCTAGGAGTGGAATTGCTGGATCATATGGTAAGTCTATTTATAGTGTTTTAAGGAATCTCCATAGAATTTTCCATAGTGACTTCACCAAATGCATTCCCACCAATAGTGTAGAATGGTTCCCTTTTCTTCACACCCTCTCCAACATTTATAAATTGATTAATTATACATAATCAGCAGTACATAGTTAATATCAAATATGATTGTCTTGTACTTAAATTCTATGAAGGAATTTTGTCATGTACTGTCCCTGAGCAGTAGATTGTAACTTCAAAGAAATATTAAACTTATTTAAAGAAATTAAGCTATTGTTACACAGAGACACAATCTTTTCTTATTATTGATAGTTTTTTCTTTTCAAAACAGAAAAATATCATATGATATCACTTATATGTGGAATCAAAAAATGGCAAAACTGAACATATTTTCAAAACAGAAAGAAACTCACAGACATAGAAAACAAACTTATGGTTACCAGGGGGATGATGAGAAGGGGACCAATTGGGAATTTGGGATTTGAAGTCACTAATGGCTATAAACAGATAGAGAAACAGCAAGGTTGTACTGTATAGCACAGTGAACTATATTCAATATCTTATAATACCCTATAATAAAAAAGACTATGAAAAGGAATATATATATATGTATACACATAACTGAACCACTATTGTGTACACCAAAAACTAGAAAACATTGTAAACCAACTATACTTAATAGAAAAATTTAAAAAGTAATTAATTGAATTGAATGAAACAGTTCACTCCTATTAAAAAACAGGATGACTCTCAGAAAAGAATATATTGTATACTCACGAAGGGTTGTTAATAACCTCCTTCAAAGCATGAAGCAGATCAGAACTTGTCATTGTGGGCAAGTCTACTTCAACAGCTGCCCCTTTGGCTTTTACACGAGCAACATTATCATGCTGATCACCAAACATGGGAATTCCCACCATAGGCACCCCATGGTAAATAGCTTCATAGACCCCATTGGTTCCACTGTGAGTGATAAAAGCTCTGGTTTGGGGATGGCCTAAAAAGAAAAAGAAAATCATTATTCTGTGTTGTATGTGTTTCAGAAACAAAAAAACATGACCGCTGTATACGTCACCAATTCAATTAGGCAGCATTTCCTATGCAATTCTGTGCCCTGTGGCTTTGTATATATTCCTGTAGGCTCCAAAGAAAGTGGCAGCTAATGATTCCAGGCTGAGCAGCAATGAATGATTCTAGCAATTAAGTCATTCCACAAAACCCTGAAGGTTTGTGCAGAGGGAACTGATGGGGAGCAGTTGCCATGGACAAGTTGTTGGGAAAATACATCAATCAAAAGGAATGAAGGGATTTCAGAAAACAAATGCTTGTGTGGATGGGGAAGAGGAGCTGAGATGTGCAGAGTTTCAATGTGAGAATGTGGGCATAACAGGCTAGAAAGGTAGACTAGGGCAAGATCCTGAGGTACTGTAAGAACATGGGATTTTGCACATGATGTTACATTAGTATGGAACCATGAATAATATCGCAGATGGTGAACGGAATTGTCAGGTTTTTTTTTTTTCACAAATTTATAGTGGGGAGGAGAGAAAAGAGGTGGGATGGAATGGATAGAGAGATTCAGGAGGCAGCTGAAATACTCTGCAAAATTTCGTGAGAGACTGTTCGAAAGGGACATTGATTGATTCTGAGGAGGGAGGTTGTATCATCAATGGGGAATTATAAATTCCACATTTATGTCAGACCTTGAGAAAAATTCTGTTCACAACCAAACCCTAGTCAGATTTCTCTGAACTCTCTTCCCCACTGGGTCCTGATATGGAGCTTCTTTGTTTATCTCTGCTTTGCCCAGTTTAGTAAGAATCCTACGAAGCCAGTTTAGCTAGACTCCACTATCCTTGATGTCCAGTCACCCTTTATAGCTGTTGCGTCATTCTTCACAATCCCTCAGATGATGTTTGACCACCCTAGCTTGCCATTGGCAAGAATCAGATTAGGTCAGTTTTGCCGGAGCCCGCTTTGTCCCTGATGTCTCCTCTTAGTAACTTTCCACCCAGTGGTACCCAATTTTGCTCTTTGGCTATAAATTTCCCAATTTTCCTGTTTGTATTCAGAGTTGAGTCCAATCTCTGTCTCATTGTCAAAGTCCACTGCAGTAGGATGTAAACTTAACATGATGGTTTTGAATAAACTGTGTCTTCCAGTCTTTAACAAGTGTCTGGAAGATTTTTCCTTAACAAGCCCCAGAAGAAAGGTGATGAAGATGTTAAGGGTGGTTTTCTGGTTTTTTTTTTTTTTTTTTTTTCGCTTATTTTGAATTCAAATTTGTTGAATTTTTTTTTTTTAACTGAGAAATCATTTAGCTTATCCCTCATTGAACTCTGTGCAAATTTCTCCTCTGTGGTCTTACCAAGAAGATCATTTTGCGGAATCCATTCATACAGCCGGGTATTGGCTCCGAGTGTATCTGGTTTCTTTCCTGTGTATCTCCACAGAACCTGTTAAGATACATGCCTTTACTCAATTAGAAGACTTTTAGAATCACATCCTGTCAGAAGGAGGCAGTTAACTTAGAATTAATCTAGTTCGATGTCACCAGGTTATAGATGAGAAACTGAGGCCCTAAGTGATTAAGTAATGAATGTTTCTAAACCATGGACGCTACAATCATGTTTTCAAATGCTTGCAATAATCCTAATAGATCGGCTATCAACATGAGATGGATTCTAATTTAGTAGAGGAAGGCAATCTGTATCTGAGACAACTACATATTGGTGTCGCTAGGCCATTGTGGTAGAGGAGATTTTTGAAAGAATGTTTTCAGAGGCAAAAGGGAGGGATGTTACCTACCTCACTAAGAAAGTGTTAGTGCTTTGACCTTTGTAATACATTGGCAGTAACACAGAAGCAAGCATTGCCTTTCTATCTTTGTAAGTATTGTAAGTTTAGAATTTGGTGGCGTTCAATAGATCAACAATGTTGTATAACCATTAGCACTATCTATATCCCAAATGTCTTCTTCATCTGAAGCATAAACTCTGCCATTTAGCAATAACGTCCTGTTCCCTGCCCTCCCTAGTCTGGTAACCTCTATTCTTCCCGTCTCCATGAACTTGACCGCTCTAGGTACCACATATACTGGAAGCATACAGTAATTGTCCTTTTCTGATTTAGCATTATTTCACTTAGCATTGTCTTCAAGGTTCATGCATGTGTAACATATCAAAATCACCTTTCTTTTTTAGGTGGAAAAATATCCCATTGTGTGTATATATAACACTTCCTTTATCCATTCAGTTTTTGATTGTAGATAATGTTGCTGTGACCATCGGTGTACAAGCATCTGTTGAGGCCCTGATTTCAGTCCCTTTGACAGATAGCCAGGATTAGAGTTATTGGGTCATATGAGAGCTCTATGTTTAACTCTGTGGGGGACCACGGACATGTTTTCCAGAGCAGATACCTCACTGTGCACCCTTACCAGCAATGCGTGAGGCCGCACTTCTCCACATTCTCACCAGTACTTGATAGTTTCCATTTTTTGATAATAGCTATTCTAATGAGTGAAGCAGTATCTCTTTGTGCTTTTGATTTGCATGTCCCTAATGATGAATGATGCTGGACACCTTTTCATGTACTTTTTGACCATTTGTATGCCTCCTCTGGAGAAAAGTCTGTTCAAGTACTTTCCCATTTTTCAACTGGTTTTTTTTTTTTGTTGTTGTTGTTGAGTTGTAGGAGTTCTTTATAAACTGTGCACATTCATTCTTTATCATAACCACGATTTGCAAATATTTTCTCCCAATCTGTACATTGTATTTCACTTTCTTGATAGTATCTTTTGATGCAAAATTTCTCTTCCTTTGATGTAATTCAATTTATTTATTTTTTTCTTTTCTTACTTGTGCTTTTTTGTGTCATACTTATTGAAATCATAGCAAAATCCAAAGTGATGAAGTTTTCCTTTAGGGATATTTTGTAAAAGTGTTACTGTTTTAATTCTAAAGTTTCACTCTCTGAACTACCTTGAGTTTATTTTTGTATGTGATATAAGATACATGTCGAGTTTCCTTCTTTATCATGTAGATATCAAGATTTTCTTGGCTAGTCTTTCCTTTTTTTTCTCATAAATGGTTTCTCTGTAAATTGTTGCTATTTTGGTGCCTGAGGGAAGAGGTGAGCTGAGGGTCTTCCTTCTGTGCCATCTTGGCAACATTTCTTTCATATCCTCTCAAATCAATCAAATGAGGACACTTCTTCACATCATACACAAAAATAAACTCAAAATGGCTTAATGGCAAATATCAAGTATGATACCAGAAAACTCCCAGAAGAGAACGTAAGCAAAACATTCTCTGACATAAATCATATCAATACTTTCTTAGATCTGTCTTCCAAGGCAATAGAAATAAAAGCAATAATAATCAAATGAGACGTCATCAACTGTGTAAGCATTTGCACAGCAAAGGAAACCATAAGGAAAACAAAAGGACAAACTAGGAGTGGGAGAAACTACTTGCAAATGACATGACCGACAAAGACTTAACTTCCAAAATACACAAGTAGTTCATAAAACTAAAAACAGAAAAACAAACAAACACAAAAAATCTCAAAAAATAGACAGAAGATCTAAATGGACATTCATTCAAAGAAAACATGTACATGGCCAAAAGTCACACTAAAAGATGCTCAAGATCGAGAAATGCAAATCAGAACCACAATGAGGTATCACCTCACATAGATCAAAATGGCCATCATTGGAAAATCTACAAATAATTGCTGGAGAAGGTGTGGGGAAAAGGGAACCCTCCTACGCTGTTGGATGGAATGACAATTAGTGCAGCCATTATACAGAATGGTATAGATGTTCCCTAAAAAACAAAATAGAGTCATCATATGATCTAAAAATTCCACTGTTGGGCATACATCTGTAGAAGACAAAAATTCTATTTCGAAAACACACATGCACCCCGTTGGTCATCGCAGCACTATTTATAGTAGCCAAGACATGGAAGCAACCTAAGAGTCCATTAACAGACGAAAGGATAAAGAAGATATGGTGTGAATATATACACAATAGAATACAACTCAGCCATGAATAGAATGAAATGATTCCATTTGCAGCAGTATGGATGGACCTAGAGATTGTCACAGAGGGTTAAGTAAGTCAGACAGATAAAGGCAAATATTACATATCAATTATATTTGAAAAAATTTTTAAATTATGTAAATGAACTTATTTATAAAACAGAGGTGGACTTATAGATGTAGAAAACAAACTTCTGGTTACCAAATTGGAAGGCGAATGGGAGAGATAAATTGGGAGTGTGGGTTTAACAGATGCAGACTGCCACATGTAAAACAGATGAATAACCAGGATTTACTCTATAGTACAGGGAACCGTGTATTCAATATTTTGCAGTAAAGAAGAATTGGAAAAGATTGTAGATATATACATATGTATGTATAACTGAATCACTTTGCTGTATACCTGAAACTAGCACACTATTATAAATCTACTGTAATAAAAATAATTCCCTGTAAGCCCTAGTTTCTCTGCATCTCTTCTTTGGTTTGTATTTGCATTCATTTAAAAATATTTTTGAATGCTCTTGTGATTTATCTTTGGACCGATTTATTGCTAACTTCAAAGTGAACAGAAACTCTGCTCCTGTATATCGCCATTTCCCTTTCTGTTATTGACGTGTACATACTTATACACTGTGTTCCTAGTTACATGAATTAATAATTTTTATGCATCTTCTTTTAAATGACTGAGAAAATTAAAATAAATCAGAATTATAACCAAAATTACAATAATAGTAGCTTTTATGGTTGCTTTTGTTTTTACCTTTACTGCAGATCTTTATTTCATCGTATGATTTTTTATTAATGTCCAGCAGCCTTTCATTTCAACCAGAAAGGGTCTCTTTTGCATTTTTACAGGAAAAGTCTAGTGCTATTCACACCCTTCGTCTTTTGTTCATCAAGCAGTGTCTTCATTTCTACCTCATTGTTGAAGGAAATTTTGCCTGATAAAACTCTCAGTTAACAATTTTGTCTTTAAGACTTTGAATTTATCAACCCACTGCCTTCTGGCCTCCAAGGTTTCTAATGAGAATTGGCTGATTATTTTACTGAAGTTAACTTTTATGTGATGATTTTCTTCTTTCTGGCTCCTTTCAAGCTTTTCTCATTGTCTTTGTCATTCAGCAGCTTGATTCGAATATGTCTTTGTGTAGGTCTCTTTGCATTTATCCCACCTATAGTTCACTAAGCTTCTTGGATTTATGTCTTTCATTAAAAGCAGTATATTTTGAGACATTATTGCTTTAAATATCTTTTCTGCCCATTTCTGTCTCTCTGGGACTCCCAGCATGTGTCTGCTCATGCACAGGATGGTGTCCCACAAGTCCCTTAGGCTTTGCTCATTTAGCTGCATTTGTTTGTCTTTCTGTTCTTTGAATTTGCTAATTTCAGTTACTCTGTTTTCATTTTGCTGGTTCTTTTGCTCGCTCTTGTCTGATTTGGAACCCCTGAGGTAAAATTTTCATTTTAATTCTTGAAATTTTTAGCTGTAGAATTTCTTCTTGACTCTTTTAAAAGAATTTATTTCTCTTTATCAATATTTTATATCTTATCTATATCTTTTGTTCTCTTTATAACTGTCTCCCTGTGGTTCTTTGTGAATTTTTAAGACTGTGCTATTAAAATCTTTTTCTGGTAATTCCAAAATCCACGCTCCTTCACTAATTGTTTCTGTCTATTTTGTTCCTTTGATTGGACCATCTTTTCACCTATGTATGCCTTGTGATATTTTTTTTCACCTATGTATGCCTTGTGATATTTGCTGAGAACTGTACATTTGAGGTTTTTATAAAGTTCTAACTCCAGAAATCAGAATTTCCCCTTCTTAATTTTTTTTTTTTATATTGTTGAAGGGTTTCTCTTTGCCAGGAATCAGTCTGAGGTAAAAGCTTTAGGTTTTCACAAGTCTTTTGTCAGCCTATGGTTTTCCCTGGACATACACATAGCTTTCTAAATTTCACTGTATGTGAAGTTTTAAAAAAATGGCCCCACTGGTGATTGTCTGACTCCCAGAGAAAAAAAGAAAAAAAAATAGTGCTCATCCTTTAAAGTCCCTGGAAACTTCTGCTAATCGAAGTTGAAACAACTGTGGCCAACTTCTGTGCCTACATGCCAGTGAACAAAGCATCAGTCATCAATCAGAATGCAGAACCAAAATCTGGAGATTAAGGTCATTATTTCCCAGCATAGCTCCAGCAAATCACACCAGGAATAAAACATGTTGGCTGTCATGGGACTGGGTGAGGTAGACTTAGAACTTGCTGCTATGCTAAATGGTTGAATTTGTTTTAAAAAATTAACCACAAATTACTAGTCAGTCTCTCCACCGAAAAATTCAAGTGCTCACATAGAGTCCATATTTCCATCATAGTTACTTCAGACAATTTCTTGGTGCTTCTGAATCTACCTTGATGTGACCCTTAAGCACTGTATTTTAATACAGTTGAAAATTTAATATTTTTCTGAAGATGCCATTTAGATGAGATGTTTAAATGGATATTGCTTCCACAAAATGATTTTTGAAAGTAATTTGGCTATGTGCACAAGACTTGTCATGATGTTTTGGAACTTAAAATTGCATATAAAGTTAGCTATTTTATCTAAAGCTACAAGGTAAAAAGTGTCCCTGGCAAATTAGGAACACCATCACTCAGTTATAACCTAGGATGCTATCAATTAAAAAAATGCATAGTTTGTGGGAATGCCATAGAGTGAACTGCCATTAATCTTTTACAGTATTACTAAAATCTTTAACTGTTTACATAGAAGCATCACATTTAGGAGTATTCCTGGAATCTAAGCTGTCAGTTCCAGGTCCCAAACAATTAATTAAAAGGAGATGTACTCCGAGGCAGCCTGTGAATCAATGGTATAATTTTGAGTGTCTCTTCCTGTATTCTCTGACATGTTAGTTGTACCTTGTGTATATGCCACAGATTTAAAAAACAAATAACACAAAAAGAGGTTAGATTTCATGGAAACCTTAAAACCTAGGCAAACAGCTGACCTATTGTTTAAGATCGAGAGTGACTTAGTTTTATCCCATTACATAAAGAAAATATGGCAATATGTTTTCCTGTCAGTAATGCCACATTTAAAGCAAGTAGCATAAAATATCTTCTTGTAACATTTAATATTTTTTCTTTACACTTTAGTTAAATTGATGCTAATATCAGTAGCTTTTCTTACATTTTTAAAGTGCACATTTAAGGAGATCCTCATAGATTTTAAAACAGCTGCTCTTCCAAAAATAACTTTATCTGACCTTCTGTGGAATCTGGGCAAGGGCTGATGCAATCATATTAGCCTTTTCTTCCGTGAGGTTTCTGATCATTGACCCCAGAGTAAACACCACAACTCCATCTTCTCCAGAGCTTTGGACAAACTCTTCTAAGTCCTGTGAAGAAAACAATCTTTGTAATATGAAAGTTAACACTTACAAGAATAAGATAGTCACACACTTTTCTCAATGTGTCTGAATTATTAGAAAGTTTCTGCTTTTTCATATGTTAACCATTTCAGAGTATGAAACATATGGCCTGAAATCCTTGGTTATTAGGCAAATTAAGAATAATTTAATTGTAAAACATGGGGGGAGATAGTCAATATATTGTAATAACTGCAAATGGAAAGCAACCTTTAAAAATTATATGAGATAAAAGATTTTAAAAATAATTTAAGCTGGAGGCTCCCTACTAGTATGTTCTAGACATTTCTGAGGTGTGTTTGTATCTCTGTTTACAAATCATTGACTACATGTTATCATTTGCCATGTGTTGAGCTCTTTATATGTGTCATTACACTCAGATATATGGTGATCTTAAGATATATGTATACATTTGCAGATGGGAAAGCTACCTCAGAGAGGTAAAATAATTTGTTGAAGGCTATAAAGCAGTAGCTGGCAGAGTCAGGTTTCTATTTAAGCTTGTTGTTTGTAAAGTGAATGACTACATTAGATACTGTCTATTGCCTTCCAACAGCCTCTCCACAAATCTCCAGATGAAGAATATCTGATTTCTGCTTCATGTTAAATAGTCCTGGTGCTTCATTTCATATTTAGCCTTGGGTGATAATAAGATTATCATTCTTTCTTCTGCTGAATCCTGGTCAGAATAATGACATCCTTTTGGTACAATTTACTTTGTTCTGTTTTCTGAATTTCAATTTGTTTTTAATTTGTCCACATTTATACATTAGATAAGTTTCCACAAACACATTTAGGATTGAGGAAGCCATATAATTTCTGACCAGGTAATTAATGCAGGAATTCCTCTAATGCATACTTTGCAAATGACAGTAATAGTATAGAAAAATTAGGCTTGGAATCCAAAATAAAAATAGCATATTTAATCTTCCTGAAGTAAAAAGAAATCTTTTCATCCTATGTTTAGTTACTAACTAAGCTAAGTCAACCAGATAAGATAAGGAAAACATGCATGAGGTTTGAAATTGAAGACAGGGAAGAGATTTATTTTAAGCATTTGACTCACATGATTATGGAGGCCAGCAAGTTTAACATCTACAGAATAGGCCATCAGACTGAAGACTCAAGGAGGAGTCCCTGTTATAGGTCAAGTCTGAAGGCCCTCTTGGCAGAACTCTTTTTCACATGGGAGAGTTCAGTCTTTTCTATTCAGTTCTTCAACTCATTGGATGAGGCTCACCCACAAATGCAGAGCAGTTTACTTTACTCAAGGTCCACATATTTAATGTTAATGTCAGCCAAATACACCCTCACAGAAACTTCCAGAGTGATGTTTGGCTAAATAGCTGGGTCCCAGGCCCAGGGAAGCTGACACATAAAATTAACCATATACTATTCTGATAGATGGATTGATTTAACATGGAAATTTATTTTCAATGACAGCAGAGTATTCTTGAGATACTGGGAAATATTTTAACATTTCTGCAGAATGTACATGTTCATAAAGACTTAATGAAGTATGAAAAAGGAAAGGAAATACGGGGACTACTTCAACCAGATAATAACACATAATACAAAAGGAAGGCTCCTGACCTGCTGATTGCAGTCTACTAGTGTAAGAGAGTCATGGCCGCTAATTCCTGAGCATGTGTTTTCAGCTGGCAGATCAAATACTATCAATAACAAACTGGAAATCATTTCAGCAGGTAAGTTCTCAAACAGGCAAAATCAGCACATTCAAGTACCTTCGGTAGGGGCTTCGCAGGCTTGCAGTGCAGTCCTCCAACAAATTCAACATTAGGTAAGTACGGTTGAGGAAATTCAAAATCCCAGTAAGTTCGAATCAACCACATTTCAGCTTTCCCCATAGTCTCACATAATGTGGTAGGTTTTCCTGAATAAAAATGAAGGATGATAGAGAGGAAACAAGCTGACATGTTATAAGGGAACTGTTTCACCATCTACTTTTCTAAGAGAAATCTTTGAAGATACTGGCCCTATGTTATCTCTGTGAAATCCATTGACCTTTTCCCCAAGAGTACAAATAGTGAGATTATCAATAACCAAAGACCAATTTAAGCATGGAACAAAGCCAAAAGCCCGCCGCTTCATCTCTGCCAACAGAGTCTTCTGCTTGAGCTAAGCCTGAGCCCCACTCCACGCTCAGCAAGGACACCTGCTCCGAGCCAGGAACAAGAAACTCAGGCAGTGATCCTCAAACTTCTATGGTCGTGTCTCCTCCTCTTCTCGAGAACCCTCTTCTCCAATTTTTTGCATCCTTGTTGCCCCAAGAACCTCTGGTTTCTTAAAAAAAACAACTTTTTACTGTATCCATCTTTTCCCCTAGTGTTTTCCAGTGTGCTGTCACAACTAATTACATCATATCGGGAATGAATTATTAAAAGGAAATTTTTTAAGTGATTTTCTCCTTTGCCATACAAAATGGAAGTTCCTGTTGGACAAGCCTTTTGTCCTCTTTGGGGAAGATATAGCAATGTTTAATAAGCTGGTGGTGAAATATTAAGTATTTTGACACATTTAGCTGACTAACAGTAAAAAGGGGGTCTCTTTCAACTGAATGGCAACGAAGTGACTATTAACAGCTTAAGAACTGAAAGTAGTGACTGAGAAGTAAATCACTTCTCTTTGTTTGGAGTCCGAGCTGCATTTCTGCATTCTATTCAATTACTGTGGTGTAAGGAACCTTATCCAGGGTTTTGGCGTCCTTTTGAAATACATACTCAGTATCACTAATATGAAGACACTGTAGCTTTATGTTGTCCCATCACATGGCTTTTTGAATATTCTCCTTGATGTTCTGAGTGTGCTTAAGTTCTGATTAGCAAATGTGAGGGATTTTGAACTGACCAGGACAATCTATCTGTGTAAGAGATCACAAGCAAATCTCAGTAATTTAAGTGTTTGATTCTGATAATGAGAACGGAATTCAAAATCCAGTTTCATACTCAGTTCTTGTCCCATTTCAGTGGCTTATTGGTGTAGCCTTGGGTATAATCTTCTTCCCTTTGTGTGATGCTTCACTCTCACACCATCTTTTTGACAGGTTTATTAAGATAGAATTTACATATTGTATAATTCTTCCTTTTAAATACACAATTGAGTAGTTTTTAGTATATTCATAAGGTTGTGAAACCATCTCCACTACTGTATTTTACAAATTGTTATTACTCCTGAAAGAGAGCCCATATCCATTGGTAGTCATTCTCCCTTTCTTCCTTTTCCCAGCCCCTGACAACCACTGTTCTACTTCTTTCTTCATTTGACTATTCCAAATAATCTCATTTCATTTAATTTAAATGAAAGTATACACTGCGTGGTCTTTTGTGCTGCCTTCTTCCCCTTAGCATAGTGTTTTCAAGGTTCATCCCTGTGGTAGTGTGTATCAGTACTTCCTTACTTTTTATTGCTGAGTAATTCTTTTGTTTGACTATACTTCATTTTGCTTATCCACTCATAATTGATGACCATTTGGGTTGTTTCCATATATGGATACTGTGGATAATGCTCTACGAGCAATCATGCATATGTTTTGTGTGGACACGTGCTTATTTTCCTTGGTTATAAACCTAGGAGTAGAATTTGAGGAAAACATGGTTGCTTCACTTTTTTTCATATCAATACCATTTTGCTGTTACGTCTGCACTCCTAGATTAGTAATCTGTTGTGTTTAATGGATTGAAATGAAGACAATATAGTATGAGAAGTAAAAAATAATGCTTGATCTGCATGAAGAGATTATGAGACAATATCTCAAATTAGGAAAAGCATTTCCCAAATTTCCGAAGGTACGTGCCACATTTGATGTTATGTTGGGGCATTTCTTGAGGAATGAATGATTTGAAGATTAGTTACATATATAGAAAATTGTGCATATATATGACTTTGTCACTTATTATCATTTTATTGTGGATTTTTGAGTTCAGATAGTTTGAATTTGAATGTGAACTTGTATGTTTCTGTCTGGTAGAAATGAGCATCCCCCCAAAATATGTCTTTATTGCACTATGGGATTTTTACCATTTTGGGGTCTAACCTAGCACTATTACTCTAATATTCCTCTTTCCCTCAAAATGATTGTAAAGAGTTCCTCAAAATACGTTTTGAAACAGGTGGTGTCTTACTGGTTTCCTCCTCAATTATTTCAACATATCTATGACATGGTTCAATTAATAATTGTATAAGTTATGACTTATATATTTAGAATTTGAAACACACTTTAAATAGATTTTATAATAAAGATCCTAAATTCTGAATAGCAAAATAACAATCTGTACCTTACAGCATTTTTAAATGTATGATGAGAGTAAAGAAATTATTTTTCTATTTACAAAGTCTTTATTCTTCTTTCTCAGATTGATATACTGCTACCCTCCAAATATTCTTAAGTAAAAACAGCTATGAAATATTTAGAGACTATGATCACTATGTCCTACCAGTAATGCTTCATTATGAAAGAGGTTTCACCACTGAGTACCAAACTGCTGGAATCAGAAATAAACAAATAACCTTGATTCAGCTGTAGATCAGTCACTGTTTGATGTATGACTCAGTAATGTCACCACGAGTAGATTTTAAATTATCTATTCTCAGTTTTGCCATTTGCAGTTTGGATTCTGAACATGGGTGACTGGTGACTGATGGGTACAGCAGCTTCTGTGCACATTTTCTTTAGTGTCAAGTTTAGAGAAATAAACACATTCTTCTCTCACAGAATGCCCAGGAAATGTTTCAAAGCAATTTGTCAACCTTGATTATGACACATGCCGTTCTGAACATAAGGCATATTCCTGGGCAGCATTCTTTAGAGGCACTCATAGTGTTTGTGAGTTGTTGAAAAAATAATTTTGCAGAGGGAATTTAGAACAGATATCTCAAAAAACAAAGAGGGAAATGGCTATATATAACAATAGTTCACAAGTACAAACAAATTTAAAAAATTTTAGGAATGAACACAATTTTTAGGAATGATAGATTATTAGACATATACTCTGTTAAAATTAGTAAGAAGGAAAATAATTGAAAAATTCATACGTAACTGCAAAAGACCCCAAATATCCAGTCATCCTGAGATAGAAGAAGAAACCTGGAGGCATCACACTTACTGATTTCAAGCAGTATTATAAAGTTATACTAATCCAGGTCTTTTTTGTTGTGTGGGGGGGATTATTACATTTATTTATTTATTTTTCAGAGTTACTGGGATTGAAGTGGGACCTCGTGCATGCTAAGCATGCACTCTACCACTGAACTATACCTTGGAGCTATACTAATCCAAACCATATGGGACAGGCATGAAAACAGACACACGGAAAAGCAGAACAGAATGAAGAGCCCAGAAATAAACCCATGCATATTTGGTCAACTAATATTTCACAAGAAGGCCAAAAAATACTCCAAGGAGGAAGACAGTTTTTAAAAAAGTTCTTGCTGAAAAAGTTAGATATTCAGATGCAAAAGAATGAAGCTAGACCTTGATCTTACTCCACTATAAAAGTACTCTTAAATGAATGACAGACTTAAATGTAAGACCTAAAACCATAAAATTCCTAGCAGAAAACACAGGGGATGTATTTCTTGACATGGGCCTTGACAGAGATTTTTAAAAGTATGAAAGTTAATGCATAAACAACAATGTTAAAAATAAACAAATGGGACTACTTGAAACTAAAAAGCTTCTGCACAGCAAAAGAAAAGATCGACATAATGAGAAGGCAACCTATGAAGTGGGAGAACATATTTGCAAACCCTATGTCTGACTAGGTGTTGCCACCTGAAATACATAAGGAACTCACCTAAATCAATAGCACGAAACCAAGCAATTCAATAAAAAAAATTATCAAAGGACCTGAATAGACATTTTTCCAAAGAAAATATTCAAATGGCAACAAATACATGAAAAGATGCTCAACATTGCTAGTCATCAAGGAAATGCAAATTGAAATCAAAATGAGATATCACCTTTCACCTGTTAGGATGGCTATTATCAAAAAAAAAAAAAACAAACAAACTGAGAGACAACAAATGGTAGCGAGGATGTGGAGAAAAAGGAGCCGTGTGCACTGTCAATGGGAAGGTACATGGTGCAGGACTATGGAAAACAATATGGAAATAAAAGTACCATATGATCCAGCAATTCCACTTCTAGGTATATATCTGAAGGAAAGGTTATCCCTGCATCCACATGTTCACTGCAGCATTATTTACGACAGCCCAAACTGGAAACAATCTCAGTGTTTATGGATAGGTAAGTGAATAAAGAAAATATGGTTATTATACAACGAGCTGTCTCAATATGGACGGAGATTGGGGAAATTATGTTAAGTGAAGTAAGTCAGAAAAGAAAAGTTATAACTTATATGTAGAATCTGAAGAGAAACAAATCAAAAAAGAAAGTGGACTCATAGAAGCAGAGAACCGATTGGTGGTCACCAGATATTGGGGTTGGAAATTGTGCATAATAGGTAGGAGAGGGTGGACAAATTGTACAGATTTTCTGTTCTAAAATAAGTAAAGCAGGAGATGTAATGTCCAGCATGGTGACTAGAGTTAATCACATTGCACTATGTATTTGACAGGTACTAACAGTAGATCTTAAAAGTGCTATCTCAGGATAAAAAATTTTGTAGCTCTTTGTAGTGGTGGATGTTATCTAGTGTTACTGTGGTAATTATTTCATGATACATACCAATAAAAAATCATTATGTTGTATACCTGTGTTGAAACAATATGATTTTAAGTCAGGAGAAGAAAAATTTTACTAAAATTTTCTTTGCCATTTGAATAACTACACTACACTGTTGTCTCCCTTTCACTGTACATTGTGCGTCTGCATTATACATTAACCAGATCCCCTCGGAAGACACAGGAAAACTTACTCACCAAAAAAAACAATTTTGTACTGATGCTAGCAATGTAACACCTTTAAAGATAACATTACTCCCTTAATCCCTTAGGGGTTACAATGACCCACTACATGGCCTTTTGGACTTAACTGTCAATACATTGCTTTGATGTATAAAACTTTTTGTGGTATAATCCATTGTCTCAAAAACTTATATAACTGTGCTGTGGCTTCTAATGGGCAGAACATTCCTTAGAGCTTCTCGACAAACTCTCTCCAGGATTATAATCCTCAGGTTGATGGCAATAAATTTTTCATTTCTTTTGTAGGGTGACTATTGAATAATTTTTTGTCAATATCTGAAAATAATACAATGTTACATATGCTAAGCGTATTTTTTAAAAACTAACTAAATAATGTAAGCAGGGTCCTGCTTCCTCAGAGGTAACTAGTCTCTTAGGCAAAATTTCCTCAACAAAATTATATAAAAAAATTTAATTAAAAAAATTAATTATGCAAAAGGGACAAAGAAGAGTAAATAGAGTTGGTAAAATAGAAAAAAATCTTTGTGCTTAGGGTCACAGCTAGTTGACCTCTAATGTAATTTTGCATAGAAAAACAAGAAAACAATGAGTTAAGTTAAAAATCTAGAAACATGGTTCTTTTGAGAAAAATCTTCCTTTTCTTGCCTTTTCAAAGAAGAGCAGATGAAACTTAGGTACATTTATTTGTTTTCTAGTTTCATGTTTACCCCATGCCAAGTCCGGCAACCAATCAACCAAGCCTTGATAGGAGGCAAAAAGAAAGTCTGAGAAAAAGCAAGTTAATTAGAAAGAAAACAGAGTGTATAAAAGTAAACAAGAGAGTAGTCCAAACTTATAGAAATAAAAGACATTGTCATATTTGGTTTCTCCAGTTACTTTAAAAATCTTATTAGTATCAAGCAAGACCTATGAATATAGAGAATATTTTCTTCTCTGATATGGTGCCAGTACTCAATTATGAAAAAATACAATAAGAAAAGATTACTATTTTTTCCACTCAAAATAGTTTAGGTACAAGAACTAGGGTCCTCCCTAAAAATCCCTTTTGTCAGTTTTCATACAGTCAGACAAATATTTACATTTAATATATGAAATAAGAATCCTTATTACATGCAAATTTCTCTTACCTAAAACCTTGCTGTAATATGCATCCCATTCCGGAAATACATAGTAAGAATACAGCATATCAATTAGTGTGTACAATAACCAATTCTCCAGCCTCTGTACGAAAGTCATGTTGTCTGTCAGTCTTGATGTACTTCCAGGAACGTAGGAAGAAGGCATCGGAAGCCCAGCACACCATCTCTCAATGACATTCCCATAGGAAAACCGGAAAGAGTATATAAATGGAATATTGAGGAGCTCAGCCACTAACTCCCCACAAAAGCTTAAAGGGTCAGCCAAGCAGATATCAAACTTAGCTGCCTGTAGTCTGCTGAGTAAATCCTTATCTGTGATAGCACTGTCACATACTCTTTTCATTGTTCTAAAAAAACTTTGGCCTATTTTTGTCAGTTTTATATGCATTTCCCACCAGGAGAGATTTGACAGTTCAAAAGAAGCTGAATAGAGAACTGTGTCGAGTTCTTCCCTGAGAGTTTCTTTAGTTACCGGAAGTTGGAGGATCTCCACATTAAAAGGAATCTTGGTATGATCAAGCAGGAGACTTGGTGAAGGTACCAGGACAGTTATCTCGTGCCCACGATGGCGGAGTTCTTCCAGAATCACATTTAAATTAATCCAATGACTGAAATCCATGGGCCATACAAGTACTTTCCCAGTCCTTCCAGAGTCAAAGAAACCCAGATGCAGCATGAAAAGGACACAGAAGCCTTTCACAGTCTTCATGATTAACTCTTGCTGAAAGGAAATCTGAGCTTAAACCAAGTGCATGACTCACAGTACAAAGACATTTCCTTGTTCTAAGCAGTCAGTTTATACTAGGTTGGGCTGAACTTTGAAGTGTGTACTTTGTATTATGGATTAAAATGAATCGAAACTACTTTGATGGAGAAAAGAAAGGTTGAGAAGATCAATATCCTGAGTTATGAAAGAAATACTCAGAATGAGAATTTCAAAACTTTTTTTGGAGGATATAAAAATAAAGAGCCACACAGCTACAGGTGGCAAGAATATACACTGGAAAAAAGATAAACTCTTCCACACGTGGTGTTGAGAAATCTGGGCAGCTGCATGTAAATCGATGAAGCTGGAATATTCCCTCAAGCCACACACACTGGAGTAAAAAGTTTGTGGGATCAGGAGAAGGCGCACAAGCACAAGCACTTCAGGCTCTGCTCTAGGGAAAGCAATGGGGGGACCCCAAAACTCAGATCAGCAATGCAGACTCAAAAGAAGGTATTTAATCTGGGGATATTCCTGGAGGATTTCTTCTTCTCAAGTGAGAAGAAGAAACATGGAGGAGGTGTATCTAAGAAACACCTGAGAAAGTCTCAGAATGTCTAGTCAGACTGATGGGTGGAAGTATTTGTGTCTCAAAGCCAGTCAGTAAAGACTGGACTTGGTGACTGATTCCTTAAATGCAAATTCCAACACAAGCCTATGAAGAACATGAGAAATCAAGGAAGTACAACACCACCAAGGGAGCACAAGGATTTTCCAGTAAACAACTACAAAGAAATACAGATGTATAAGTTGCCTGAAAAGAATTTTAAATAATGTTTTTAGGAAGCTGAGGAAGCTATGGGAAAACAGAGGCAAGGAAATGCAGTTCAATGAAAAGACATCATTACTGACCTGATTGAAATAGGAGACTGAATACAGAAATAAGAAAAATTAAAAGTAAAGTGGGAAAAATCATTAAAAAAAGATGGTTAGCTTAATTAAGAACAACAAGAAGAAACAAGGAAACAAACCTGCCATAAATCTTGGAGCTAAGGAATCTGCTGAATGAAATGAAAAATGAATACAGGGCCTCAGAAGCAGACTCAATCAAGCAGAGTAAAGAATCTGTGAACACAAAGACAGGTCATTTGAAGTTATACAGTTAGAGGAGAGGAAAAAAAAAACTAGAAAAGTGTGAAGTAAACTTATGGGTATCATAGGATAACTTAAAGTTGAGAATAGTTGCACTGTGGGCTTCATAGAAGGAGTAGAAGGGAAGCAAGGTACAGAAATCTTATTTAAGAAATAATACCTAAAATATTGGGTAATATCTTATATCAGTGATTCTTCTTTATAAGTTTTATTTTGAACCACGGAGGAGATAAAGAACTATGACCTTCAGTCAATGAATTCATCCATTATCAGTATTACTCCAACAGTATTATTAAGTGTACTTTGGTCTGGTTTTTAATCATTTTGCATGTTAGTAGGAAGAAATACACAAAGTGCTTCAGTTATTATTTAATTTATAGAAGTCTGGAAAAGTAAGAGGATGTACATTTTCTGAGATATGAGTTCAGTTAGTCACTAAACTTCTACATTACAAAAATCCCTTTCTTGTTATAAAGACTCCTCAGTTTCTGCTGTAATTTGTCCACTAAAGTAAGTTCCAAGTTGACTGAACTGCTTAGGAATTGAGGGATTGACTCCAGTTCTGGCTATGATGGTATAACTGGAGCCAAAATAATTCTCTGCCATAAGCAACTAAAAAGTTCACCAAATTAGTTAAAAAAATTGGCCAAATTATATGTAACAGTTTTCTTCAGATATTGAACAGTAGGCATCACAGAAACTTGAGAACTAAGAGAAGGGAAGCTTATGAGGTGAACCTTAGACTCTCTAGCTTTAAGACTCTAGCCACTTTCGAGGTTTCCTTGTAAGGACCAGGATCTCTAGCAGAAACTGTGGGTACCACGGATTGACGTAAAAGAAGGTCGGGTCTAAGGATGCTTGATATCTGGAATAAGAATTGCATACATTGGGAATTCAAAATGTCCCACCATGTCTTCTACTGAACAATTAAGCTGCTCATTTAAGAGTTCAGGTTGACATGCTGAAGTTAGTTTTCACTCATGGTGTTCAAATATTTTGATTTTATACCACTTAAAAAAATGTCAGCCTTATGAACTGTTTAAATTACTAAAATCCCAGTTAGGTAAACAGAATGTGACCTTTTTGCAGAGTTCATGAGATAATAAGATAAAGTCATTCCCAGGATATGTGTCTACTACTGTTAGGGTAAATGCCTGTGTGAAAGAGAGACAATTAGGATCCTGGCCCCAAGCGTCCAGTTGGTATACTCATGCAGTAGTGCCATATCAGAAACTCAGTGTTTAATTCCACTCCCAGCAGATGTGACCCTCTCAGCACTCATCTGGGGTGTAGTTAGGGGAACCTTGGTCCATAGGAGCCCATACACTGAGTCCCATGCATAGCTTTATTCTCTGCCACCAAAGACACCCCAATAAATTGCTCTAGGGGCTGGCACTGCTTGGATGATTATGGAGGGTGCCTGATGTTACCTGGCTGAGTACTTTTGCCTACCTTCTTGCTTACTGTCTAGTCTGTGATGGATGTTCTATGGTGGGAATTAACATGGTGTCCCATGGTTGAGCCCTCCATCTCTTATAGGGTTCCATAGCATGTCAGTTGTTTTTCCAGTTAGAGGTTAATTCTTCATTCCAGATGATATTGCCTTGCTGTGTTGTGTTTCTGCCATTCAGCTTGGCATAGATGCCACACAGTGCCTTCTCTCACTGCTGATGTGTGAAATACTAAAAGATCTCCATAATATTATAACCCATCACAGCCTGGGGCTACTGTGGAGTTCTTTCCCAGTCAGGTCCCTCTCAAAGCTGGCAGTCTTTTGAGTTACGTAGCATATTTGTCCCAGAATGGAATATATATTCTTCCCCCAATTCTTGAAAGACTTAAAAATCACTGTTTCTTTTTCCTTGTAAAAAAAAAAAAAAAAAAACGTAAAATGCAAAAATCTATTCTCCTTTGGAAGTAATGACCTCAAATACACCTGACCACTGGATCTCAATTAATTTTATTGGTCTGGCAGATCACACTTGAATATTCATAGGGTTATCTTACACTTTGTAAGGCACGTGTATCACACTCAGGTTTCCAACATATTAAACAATAGTGTATCCTGTTTGATTTGCAAAATGTCATCAATACAATCAGTCAGTACAATTTTCTGAAGGATATCCAGGTAATTTAAATCTCGTGGGTTATAGTTCATGGAAAGAGAAGAAAGTTTTATAGTACAGTCCTGATGTAAAAGAGGAAATGTGTGCTGTTTGTTCCAAGTGAAAAAGAATCATTTCTAAACGTCTTTTCTAGTAGGGATGGTGAAGAACACGCCCATCTAAGCAGTGGCCTCACTCTGTACTGAAGATGTCTGAGTCTTCCCTAGCAGAGATACCACATCTGGCACAGAGGATGAGATTGGAGTGTTGTCTTGGATGAATTTGCACAAGTGTGCTATCAATTTGAAGAAAATGTTGGTTTTGTATTGGCCAGATATATTGGAGTTGATCATTCTGCCTCCTTGAAACATTTAATAACTTTCATTTCCACCATCCCCAGAAACATGATGTGATTTTATGTTTCTGTTTTGGCTGGGGTCAGGAGGGTGGTGAGAGGAAGTTGTTCCAAGAGTGGATGGGTTTGAATAGCGGACCCCCAAATATGTCTAAGTGCTAACCCCAGATCCTATGACATTGACCTTAAATGGAAAGATTTTGCAATGTGCACGCATACCTTGTTTTATTGTGCTTTGCTTTATTCTGCTTCACAGATACCGCATGTTTTACAAACTGAAAGTTTGTGGCAACCTGACTAGAGGAAGTCTATCAGCACCACTTTTCAAATAGTATTTGCTCACTTTGTGTCTCTGTTACATTTGGCTAATTCTTGAGATATTTCAAGCTTTTTCTTTGTTATATGTGTTATGGTGATCTGGGATCATTAATGTTTGACATTACTATTGTAATTATTTGAGGGCACTGCAAAACCTCCGTCATATTAGATGGCTGATAATTGTTAAATATTATGTGTTATCATTGCTCCATCAAGGGCTATTCCCCTGTTTCTCTCCATTTCCTCAGGGCAACCTGTTCCCTGAGACCAAAAATATTGAAATCAGTCCCATTAATAACCATCAATGGCCTATAAGTTTTCAAGTGAAAGTAAGAGTTGCAAGTCTCTCATTTTAAACCAAAACCTAGAAATAATGAAGCTTAGTGAGTAAGGCATGTGGAAAGCTGAGACAGGCCAAAAGCAAGGCTTGTTGCAACAAAGTAAGAATTTTTTTTGGAAAGGAGAAATTTTGGAAGGAAATTAAAAGTGCTACTCTAGTGAACACAGAAAGGATAAGAAACTAAACCTTATTGCTGATACGATGAAAGTATTTTGTGGTCTAGATGGAAGGTCAAAACATCCATGACATTCCATTAAGCCAGAGCCTAGTCCAGAGTGAGGCCTTAATTCCTTTCAATTCTATGAATGCTGAGAGAGGTGATGAAGCTGCAGAAGTAAATTTTGAGACTAGCAGAGTTTGATTAATAGGTTTTAAAGAATCAAGCTGTCTTCATAAAATGAAAGTTCAAGATGAAGCAGAAAGTGCTGGTGGAGAAGCTGCAGCAAGTTATCCAGAAGGTTTAGCGAAGATAATTCATGAAGGTGTCTGTAATCAACAGCAGATTTTCAATGCAGGTGAAACAGCCCTCTGTTGGAAGAAGATGCCATCGGGGATTTTCATAGCTAAAGGGGAGATGTCAATGTCTGGCTCAAAAGTTCAGAGGACAGGCTGACTCTCCTTTAGGGGTTAATGCAGCTGGTGACTTGAAATTGAAGCCAATGCTCATTTCTCAAGGCTCAAATCCTAGAGGCCTTAAGAATTATGCTAAATCTACTCTGTCAGAGCTCTATAAGTGGGGCAACAAAACCTAGATGACACAGCAAATCTGCCTACAACATGGATATTGAATATTTTCAGCCCACTGTTGAGACCTGCTGCTCATTAAAAAAAAAGTTTATTTCAAATATACTGCTTCTAGGTAATGTACGTGGTCACTCAAGAGCTGTAATGGAGAGGTCTAATGAGGTTAATGTTGTTTTCATGCGTGCTACCCCAACATCCATTCCATAGCTTAGGGACCAAAAGCAATTTCAATTTTCAAGTCTTATCATTTAAGGCATACTTTTGTATGGCTGTAGCTGCCATAGGTAGTGATTCCTGTGATGGATGTGGGCAGTCAGTTGAAACGTTTCTGGACAGGATTTACCATTCTAGATTCCATTAAGATGATTCATGTTTCATGGGAAGAGGTCAAACTATCAACATTAAAAGGAGTATGGAGGGAAGCAAGATGGCGTAGAAGGATGCTTGTAGCTCACCTCTCCCACACATACACCAAAACTCACATCTACGGACCTACTGAGCCAACCAGAGCACCTACTGAACTCTGACAGAACATCGCCCTCTTCGAAAGACAAAGACGCTAAAAATCTGATAGGAAGAAAGGAAAAAAGAACAAAAGTATAAGCAAAACAGTTCGGAACCGATCCTGCAGAGAGGAAGCGGCAAAGGAGGACTGGTGCTCTTTCCCTGGGCTCCTCCTCTTCAACAGAGAGGCCAGTGGAACAGAGGGGGAGCCTCCCAGTCTCAGATCTGCCCCCAGCATCCCTTGACAGACAAAACTGAGTTAAACAGGCACAAAGGGTCCCTCTGACCCACAGCCCAAGATGCAAGCTGGCAGCTGGGGCCGGGACAGGCTACCCGAGCCAGGAGGAGGACTAGGGTGGCTACAATGAGGAAGCTCCAGGGGACTGCAGGGTGCTGGGCGCCGTGGCTGGGAGGGGATAAGGAACAGAACAATCTCGGTCCCCCATAAATTGCAAAAAAAGCAAAGCTACAGGGATGGTGTGCCCTGGGGGGAGGGGCGCCGTAGACTTTGTCTCCTCAGACCTAATCACCATTACTGGCGCTTCTAGGGAGAAGAGAGGCAGGGCTCAGCTACAGCCGCCATCTCCTCCTCTGCTCAGTGCCAGGGCCGGGGTGGGGCCGAGCCCTGAATCCACACCTGGGGGCTCCGCAACCTCCTAGGCAGGACTGAGACTTGTTTACAGCCTGAGGCAGATAGGATCTTTCTGCCCTGGCACTTAAGAGAACTCGCGTAGCCAAGCCAAACAAGGAGTTGTGATTTGGCACGGAGCAGGGGCGGGGCCATTCCACGGTCTTCCGAGTCCACCTTTGGAGTGCAGACCTGAGACAGAGCGGGCAGCTGCACAGAGCAGCGGAGCGACCAGCGCTGAGAGAGGGCAGGTGGCCACCCCGTTTCCTGGCAGGAATGCAGCACCTGACCATGGTGCTGAGAGGGGGCCCGATCCGCCCACCTGCCTCCACAGGAGCACAGCATCTGACTGTGGCATTGGGAGGGGGAGTGACCCACCTGCTCACTGGTAGGAGCTCAGCTCCTGACCCAGTGTTAGGAGGGGGAGAGATCTGCTAGCTGACAGCCACTGGGAGCAGCACAGACAAGGGCGCCAACAGAGGGCCTCTGGAAACAGCAAGCTGAGTTCGGAAACAGGGCCAAGACACAAAGACCTCTCGATAAAATCAAGACCATCTCCAGGAGAACTAGATAACTGATACTCCTTAAGCCATTGTGCCAGAGAGATATGAGCAATATGAAGAAGCAGAGGAACCACTCCCAATTAAAACATCAAGAGAAATCCCCTGAAAGCACGATCAAGGAAATAGACATTGATGGCCTACTAGATTAAGATTTCAAAAAAGGAGTGATCAAAGTACTGAAGGAACTGAAAGAAATAATTTAGAGATATAAAATATGTCAAAAATGAAATCAAAGCTATAAAGACGAACCAAGTAGAATTAGTAAACTCATTTGCTGAGATGAGAGCTGCTCTAAAGGCTGTACAAAGCAGACTAGATAATGCAGAGGAACGAATAAGTGTCCTAGGAGACAGGACAACAGAAAGCACCCAGTCAGAACAACTGCAAGATAACAAATAAAAACAAATGAAAACAATACGAGGGACCTATGGGATAATATAAAGCATGCCAATCTTCACATAATAAGGGTTCCAGAAGGGGAAGAAAGACCAAAGGGAACTGTAAAGGTATTGGAAGAAATTATGACTGAAAACTTTCCAAACCTAAAGGAATCAGATATCCAAGTACAGGAGGCTCAGAGGGTCCCAAACAGGAAGAACCCAAACAGACCCACACCAAGACATACCATAATCAAGATGGCCAGAGTCAAGGATAAAGAAATGATCCTAAAGGCAGCAAGAGAAAAACAAAGAGTGAGTTACAAGGGAACCCCCATAAGGCTCTCAGCTGATTTCTCTACACAAACACTACAGGCCAGAAGGGAGTGGCAAGATATATTCAAAGTCCTGAATGAAAAAAAGATGCAGCCTAGGATACTCTATCCAGCAAGGCTATCCTGTAGAATAGAAGGAGAGATAAAGAACTTCATAGACAAGCAAAAACTAAGAGTTTAGCAACACTAAACCCATGCTAAAAGAATTATCAACAGATCTACTGTAAATAGAAAAGAAGCAGGATGCTACAAAATTGAGAAACTCATAACTGGAAAGGTGATAACTACCATGAATTACAAAAAAAATAAACACAAAATTGTAAAAGAAGACATCTGAATCATTAAGAGTGGGAGAGGAAGCAAGGAAAGCCACTGTGGAAAACAGTATGCAGAGCCCTCAAAAGACTAGGAATAGACTTACCATATGACCCAGGAGTCCCTCTCCTGGGCATATATCCAGAAAGAAGCCTACTTCAAAATGACAGCTGAACCCCAATGTCATAGCAGCACTATTTACAGTAGCCAAGACATGGAAACAGCCTAAATGCCATCAACAGATGACTGAATAAAAAAGAAGTGGTATATTTAAATGATAGAATGCTATTCAGCCACAAGAACAGACAACATAATGCCATTTGCAGCAACATGAATGTTCCTGGAGAATGTCATTTTAAGTGAAGTAAGCCAGAAAGACAAAAAAAAAAAAAATGCAAAATGAGATTGCTCATATGAGGAATCTAAAAAAAAAGTACAAAACAGAAACAGACTCATAGACATAGAATACAATCTTGTGGTTGCCAAAGGGGATTGGGGTGGGAAGGGACAGACTGGGATTTTAAAATGCAGAATAGATAAACATGATTATACTGTATACAACAGGGAAATCTATACAAGATCTTGTGGTAGCACATAGTGAACAAAAAAAGTGTGACAAGGAATATATGTATGTTCATGTATAACTGAAAAATTGTGCTCTCCACTAGAATTTGACACAACATTGTAAAATGACTATTGCTCAATAAAAATTAAAAAAATAAAATAAAGGAGTATGGAAGAAGTGATTCCTGCTCTCAAGGATGACGTTGAAGAGTTCAAGAATTCAGTGGAGGAAGAAATTGCAGATGAGGCAGGAACAGCAGGAGAACTAGAATCAGATGTGGAGCCTGACTATGTGACTAAGTTGCTGCAATTTCATGATAGAAGTAACAGGTGAGGAGTTGCTTCTTATGGATGAGCAAAGTGATTCCTTCTGATGGAAGCGACTCCTGGTACAAATGCTGTGAAGATAGTTAAGTAAAAACATAGGATTTAGAGTATGACATAAACTTAGTTGACAAAGTGACAACAGGGTTTGAGAAGACTGACTCCAATTTTGAAAGAAGTTCTTGTGGGCATAAAATAGCATCAAACAGCATTGCATGCTATAGCGATATCATTCGTGAAAGGTAGAGTCAATTGATGTGGCAAACTTCAATGCTGTCTCATTTAAGAAATGGCTACAGCCCCCTTAGTCTTAAGCACCACCACTCTGATTGGTTGCTAGTTATAAACATTGAGGCAAGACTCTCCACCAGCAAAAATTGTGACTCACTGAAGTCTCGTAGGATGATTAGCATTTCAGGGCAAAAATTATGTTTTAAACTAGTGGATGCCCATTGTTTTTTGGCAGAAAGCTTCTGCACCCTTAAGAAACTAAAATGGAGTAATTTTATATGCACTGAGAAACCCCGTAAGTTTCTGTGACTCATTTTATTGTGATGTTTGCTTTGTTGTGGTAGTCCAGAACCAAATCTACAATATCTTCAAAGTATGCCTGTAATTAGTTCAGAATACTAAGATAAATTCATAATAATTTAAGATTGGCTCAAAATCCAATGACAGGTGTCCTTATGAGAAGGAAGATGGAGGAGGATGAGAGATGCACAAAAGGAAATATGACATGAAGACAGGCACAGAGATTGGAGAGAGCTACAGACAAGGAACACAAGCATTGTCAGCAGCCACCAGAAGCTAAGAGAGTGGTATGGAATGAACACTTTCCCAAACACTCAAGGAGGTCTGGACACTGATGACACTTGATTTCAGACCTCTGTCCTCCAGAACTGTGGAAAAATAAATTTCTGTTGTTGTCAGCTATCAGATTTGAGGTATTATGATACAGCAGCTCTAAGGACCCCATATGGAGTGCTTCTACTTGGCTTTTCCCACTGTGACAGCCCTAATCCCACAGGCCAGTTGATGCAATTAGCGGGTTGTGCCCTCGACAAAGTGAATGTATTCAAGTATACATTTAGGGACTGAGAACATCATCATTGTTTCAAGATGCTGTTGTCATTTTGGGAAGGATTTGAGGGAATCATTAACGTGTACACTTACGGTGATGGTACAAGTTTCTTTCTCTGACAGACCCAGTCCCTTCATTAGTCAGTGGATCAGGACAATCCTCAGGTCCCAAAACTTCTCAAGTGAATATGATTTTAAGGAAACAATCATCCTCTAACTCTGAGACCTATCTTTCAACCCTTCTGATAGTATAGACACAGCAATTCCTTCTTGGTCGTCTATCTATTCTGTTTCTAGGGCTGCCTGCTCTATCACCATATCCACAGCTCTTCATGGGTTAAGCCTGCCTGGCTGCCACCCCAACCTTATTGTTCACCGTGATCACTGTGACCACCTGACTTCTGATTATTGATGGCTCCTACTGGTCTCTGTTACTTTTGTATTTGATTTTAATTAGCATAATGAGCTAAGTTTTATAATTACCAACAATCCTGCCCCTCAGAGAATAACCACCCTGAACATCTTATAGCTTCAGTAAAGACTCCTTTTGTGGATTTTACTGACATACAAAGCATATCTATCTTTATATGTCTACTACCCTAAGCCTTTGGGTTCCTTCTTCCACTGTTTGCCATGACATTTCCAGCACATCAGTTTTACTTCCTGAGGACCATCATTGTTGCCAAGTTTCTACAGACATCATGGTAGTCTGTTCCCACCATCTCCTGGAGTCTGAATGCAGGTAGTAATTATACTGTGTCCTGAGAGAGTGCTTGAAAATTTTAAAAATGCTCCCTTATACACCTTTATGTTGACTTTCCTCAAGTCTGTCCTTGAGTGTACAATTCCATATATAATCTCCCAGTTCCTGCTAGTAAATTTTGGATGGGTTCTTCAGTTCTTTTGAGTTATACTGTCTTTCCTTCCTTAGTAGGTCCAGCTTATAGCTGATTGTATTGCAGTGTGACTTTACTCTTGTTATTGGCTTGTGTTCAAGAGGGGAGATAAGAGCAGACCCTGAGAAGGACACATGATGTCCTGTGGGGTAGAGGACGCTCTGTCATCCTCCCACAATGGCGAGGTGCTATCATCCCTTCACAGAGAGGAGTGGGACACTTCTGAGGACTCGAAGGGCTCAGGGGCATCTAGGAATTCAAGATTCTCACTAACTGTTTATCAGATGCCTTGCCATTCTGCCTACCACAAGTAGGGTCCTGATCTTGGAAACATTTCAGACTAGGTCTGACTTTAAGTAGAACAGGAAATGTCTTATTTTAAAATAAAAGAAAAAACTTTTTTGGTGAGGAAATTCTGCAAAGGACGAGAATCTCTTTATATGCTGCCAAGCAGGTCTTCTGCCTTTCTTACTCACCACTCACGTAATACGGTGGTTTAAAGGCTTCACTCTATCATTATATTTTTTCAAAGAACTAATTCTCTAGAGCAAAACTTTATCTCCATTTTCCTCATCATTTTTCTGTATAACAAAAAGCTACTGTGTCACAATAACTAGTACCTGTTCTTCCAACACTATAAGGTCCCAGTTCACCATGACTAATATCATTAGAAATTTCACGGTTACCAGAGTCCTGGGTTTATCTTAATACAGTAGAGTATTAGGTGTTTCATTGTTTTATCTATTCCATTTTTATTTCAGCATTTGTTAAAAAATCTTACTTCTGTGATTGTAAAATATATACGTATGTATGTGTATATTATATGAAATTAAAATTTAAAAAGATTTTATATTTTGTTAAGAGTAGTGAAGAAAGGGAAGTATGATAATTTCCAAATGAAAATATATCAACCACTCTAGAGAGCTTGTACACATAACCTCGACGTTTGTGATGCTCTAGACCTCCCTCCAACTGACACTTATCCACTATATTAATATTCTTCGGCCTTGTTTATTTAAAGTGCTATGTATGCACTTTGTTCTTCATGAATTATAATGCATCTGTTATTGGTGTAAAGCCAACCATCCTGAACCTTACTCCTTTATGTTACCTCATTTTATAATAATGAAAAAGTTAATGGATATCTTGCCTTTGGTATAAAATGAACAAAGATTCAACTATAATTTTAAACAGTCCTTTAGAAGAGCACAGTATTTTATTGCCAGAATAAATGATTTAGCATTGTGGTAAATTACTGCTTTGATTACATGATTTAGATCTGAAAACAAACAACATTAGTGTTTACAGTTTTGAAAAAATTATACATTAAAGCATTATAATTTTTTAATTATTTCAAAACCTCGTAAAATTAAAAAAATCTTTTTTTCCTATATCTTTTCATAGTTAGTTGCCCATCTAAGAACAAGTTTATATTTAACTTGCTCTTAATTGTGCCATTATTACTGTCAAAACCAGAAAATTGTGGAAATGATTTATATTTGTTCTAAGATAGAGCTGTAATTTTGGTTTTCTTAAGTTTAGGTTATAATTCTCACAGTCCATGGCAATTATTTAATGAACTTGGTTACTATGTAATGCCATCACAGTTAGATTGAATAATTTTTTGACCTCAAGGCCAAAACACTGGCAAACATACTAGAAGACAGATTTTTTAGGAAAGAAATTAAAAGACATCTTCATTTGTATTAAAATACAACTTGTGTCTTCATGTTTACCGCAGATCTCTGGCTGATGCTTTTTAACAGAAGTCTAAGTACTTGTGCTTCATAGAGTGGTCACAATTAAGGTTCCTGAGAGAACCAGGAGAAGTGATAGGGCAAAGTAAAAGGAAGAAATGGGCAATGTCCTGAGTCTGTGATTAGATGGAAAAAATCACCCCTTTAGCAAAGAGCAGTTCTGAGAAATGGACTTTCCCCGTCAAAGTATCTGCAGTGCAGCTGTAACTAGTTTGCTTCTTCTTTACAAATATTTATAAGTATAATTAATATATGAATGAATTAAATAAAATTTCTAGTTAGTTTATTTTTTTAATGGAGGTAGTGAGGATTGAACTCAGGACCTCATATATGGTAAACACACACTCTACCACTGCACTTTACCACCTCTCTTTAGTTATTTTTAAAAGGAAGGTATTAAATTCCAGTCATTTACTCCACTGTACCATCAATCATGCTAACTTATGAAGTTCAGCTACTTCTCTGAAACTACGAAAGTGTTACAATCCAAATGAAGAATTAACATTATTAATTTCCAAATGAAGAGCAATCTACAAATCAAAGGCGAAAAAGCGTGTTTTGTAGTGCAAGGGGGACACAGTCTGACGTGTCAGATGAAAATAAATTGATGGTATCAAGTGTGCTTTACTGCAGAGGAGAAACCCTGACAGCCTCCTGATCTCCCTGACCTGAAGGGAATCTGGCTGAGTATGCTCTGCACTACTCTTGCCTGGTTCCTTTGGAGAACATGCAAGAACTATAACACACTGGGCCCAGGATGACGTTACGTATTTAGAAAGTGTTCAATGTGATCAATGCTGAAAACGGAATTAACCATTTTGTTCCTAAGGCCTCAGACAACATCACAATTTGTTGAACTGAAAGCTGTGAATAAAGCACTAAGTCTTTATGGTAGCAACTCCATGTGTGTATTTGTTTATTTTCTCTTCTTAAAGAATAGGTTTCTGGGAAAGAATTTGAAACCTTAATTCTAAATCATGTGGCACATTTCGGGGGTGAGTCTTTGATCTTTGATTTGAAAAGCTGAGAAATGGACAAGAACCCTGAAGAGTAGGAGAGGAATCAGTTCAAGTCAGTGGATGGATTGATTTGGATGGGCCCCACCATGGTTTCCACCCAACTTGTTAAAAAAAGAAACAAACAAAAAATATCAACAGAAAAACCAAATCCTATTCTCTCTTTTTCTTCTTTGTGGTTTTACCAAACCTCGAGCAACAAAACAGGCAACATTTAGTGACCAAAAATATAATAGTTGCCACACAGGCCAGCAGGAACCCAGTCACATCCAGAGAGTGGTACTGGTACCAGGTGAGGTTGTGGGCGGCTGGCCGCAGGTGCTTAGCTCCTTTGTGGCGCATGACAAACTCGATCCAGAAGACTGCTCGGTCCAGGGGCTTCACTGGCTGATCGTGGTGGATTCTTGATAACTTCATAGCATTCTCTTTATAGCTGAAGATTGAATATATGGATAACGACTTGAAAAAACCATTAAGGATGTGGTATACCTAAAATTATATGTTATTAAAAGTATTTTAAATAGTTGTATAATAAATGATGTCATAAATAACATCTCCAAGAGCACCAAAGCATGTGAGTTTGTTTCCTCTTGAAATATTTCTATATAGTGGTCTATCAGCTGGAATTTTTTGGATGCTTCATACTGTAAATAACAATTGGAGTTAGGGGAGAAAAGAACTTCTATTGGAAATAGCGTTTTCAAAGTTCAGATATAGGAATATGAATACAGCATTTTACCCTCATTTGCTGAGGGGGTGGTATTGAGAACATGATAGTGACAGGAAGCAGCACTGAGGGCAGGTCTGTGAGAGAGGAACCCTTCCCCCACCCCTCCACCTTCCCCAGGTTTGATCTGGAGTGAGGGTGTTAACAAGAAGCTAGTGTTCAACAGCATCAGGTAATGGTTTCCCTCCATGATCTTCATGGCCCTGACATTGCAGATGAAAACAGAAAACTTAATGTCACCCAATGGGCAAGAAGTAGGTCCCTAGAGTGAGTAGATGCTGGAATCTTTGCTTCAGGCTACAGAGGGATGCAAGCGCCAGTGGTGCGATGAGAAGTGACAAGAGCTAGAACACAAACCCTCTGCCTTCTGTCAAGGGACAAAAGACCAGGCCAGGGTTTTGTTTTGAGGTTTTGGATGGCAGACCTAGAAGAAGAATTTCCTTGGATATATGAAGGAGGTGTAGGAGACAGGTGATTCTTCCACACTTCAAGTGCCATGATCATTTAACTTATAAATCATTGAACTGCAGAAAATGGAAAAGAGCATGTAGAAAGTTCTGAGGAGAATTGTGATCCAAAAAAACAAAAATCTTATACAAAGCCCTGTTGCCCTTTGGTTTAAGAAAAATAAGGCAGGGCTTTGTTAATACACAAGAATTTAAGGAATAAGTACGTCTGCATATATCTCAGGGATCAAGGAAACAACAGCAACAGAAGCTCCAAAAATAGAAATAAAGTATTTGTCAGATGAAAAATTAGTACGAACAAAACCTGACAGGTACAGAAAGACTGTACTAAAACAAACGGTGCATCATTAAATCCATATAAATACAAAAGTAGGGCTAAAATGTATTGGGAAGTGTGATCATAGACAATGTTGTATGTTGTAAGCCTTGATAATGTTATAATGATTATACATCAAGCAATAATTGAGCTGTGATATAGAAGAGAGAAATGGAAAGTTGAGAAGCGGCTTACTAGAGAAAAGTCATTCAGTATTGGCCAAAATTGGAAATAGTTTAAAAATAATTATTTTAGTCTCTAATGTCAATATTTATTCATAGATGTCTATGAAATTTTTAGTAAGAATTTATCTGATATTAAAAGAAGTATTTATCCAAAGCCTGGAAAGTATTATCATTTTGATATAGTTTCTTTTTTTCCTCCAAGATTATATTTATTAGATTTATTTGAAATACAATAACAGAAATGTAACCATTCCATATTGAGAATTTATTTATTTTTGATCACAGCTCATCGCCATGTTGTACAAAGTTCCCCAGAACTTGTTCATTTTATTACTGAAAGTTTGACCCTTTGACCAATATTTCTCTACTCCCTGAACCCCTAGTCCCTGGTAAACACCACTCTACTTTCTGTTTCTATGCATTCGCCCCTTTAGATTATACATAAAAGTGACACACAGTATCTGTCTTTCTTTGTCTGACTTGCTTAGCATAATGCCATGTTGTCACAAATGGCAGGATTTCCCTCATTCCTATAGCTGAATGATATTCCTTGATAAACATACACCACATTTTCTTTACGTATTCATCCATAGACAGACAGGCTATTTTCATATCTTAGTTATTGTGAATAAAGCTGCAGTGATCATGTGAGTGCAGATATCTCCTTCATATTCTATTTTCATTTCCTTGAGTCATAATGCCAGTAGTGGGATTGCTGGGTAATGTAGTAGTTCTATTTTTAATGTTTTGGGGAACGTGCATACTGTTTTCCATAGTGTCTGCAGCAATTTCTATTCCCATCAGCAGTGCCCTAGAATTCCCTTTCTTCACAGACGCACCACCCTGGATATACCTAGTGTTTTGATGCTGGCCTATCTGACAGGTGTGAGGTGATGTCTCACTGTGGTTTTGATTTGCTTTTCCTGATGCTTGGTGATGTCAGGCCCCCTTTCATGTACTTGTGGGCCATTTGTATGTCTTTGGGAAAATATCTATTCAGTAACTCTGGTCTTTTGAGAACATTCTTTTGGCTTAGAGTTAAATGAGTTTTTTTATATTTTGTGTATGAAGTGCTGATCAGATATGACGTTTGAAAATATTTTCTCTCATTTTTAGGTTGCCTTTCATTTTTTAGAGAATTTTATTTTCTGTGCAGAAGTGGTAAGTGTGATGTAGACTCATTTGTTGATTTCCACTTTTGTTCTTTGTGCTGTTGCTGTCATTTCCAAAATATTGTTGCAAAGACCCTTATTCAAGGAGCCTTTTTCTCTGTTTCCTTCTAGGGCTTTTTATGGTTTCAGGTCTTCTGTTTAAGTCTTTAGTTCATTTCCAGTTAATTTTGGTAAGTGATGTCAGATAGGGGCCCAAATTCATTCTCCTTTATGTGATTATCCAGTTTCCCCAGCACCAGTCATCTGTCAATGGACATTTAGGTTGCTTCTATGTCTTGGCTATTGTCAGTAGTGCTGTTATGAACATCAGGGTGCATGTATCTTTTCAAATTAGAGTTTCCTCCAGGTATATACCTAGGAGTGGAATTGCTGGATCATATGGTAAGTCTATTTATAGTGTTTTAAGGAATCTCCATAGAATTTTCCATAGTGACTTCACCAAATGCATTCCCACCAATAGTGTAGAATGGTTCCCTTTTCTTCACACCCTCTCCAACATTTATAAATTGATTAATTATACATAATCAGCAGTACATAGTTAATATCAAATATGATTGTCTTGTACTTAAATTCTATGAAGGAATTTTGTCATGTACTGTCCCTGAGCAGTAGATTGTAACTTCAAAGAAATATTAAACTTATTTAAAGAAATTAAGCTATTGTTACACAGAGACACAATCTTTTCTTATTATTGATAGTTTTTTCTTTTCAAAACAGAAAAATATCATATGATATCACTTATATGTGGAATCAAAAAATGGCAAAACTGAACATATTTTCAAAACAGAAAGAAACTCACAGACATAGAAAACAAACTTATGGTTACCAGGGGGATGATGAGAAGGGGACCAATTGGGAATTTGGGATTTGAAGTCACTAATGGCTATAAACAGATAGAGAAACAGCAAGGTTGTACTGTATAGCACAGTGAACTATATTCAATATCTTATAATACCCTATAATAAAAAAGACTATGAAAAGGAATATATATATATGTATACACATAACTGAACCACTATTGTGTACACCAAAAACTAGAAAACATTGTAAACCAACTATACTTAATAGAAAAATTTAAAAAGTAATTAATTGAATTGAATGAAACAGTTCACTCCTATTAAAAAACAGGATGACTCTCAGAAAAGAATATATTGTATACTCACGAAGGGTTGTTAATAACCTCCTTCAAAGCATGAAGCAGATCAGAACTTGTCATTGTGGGCAAGTCTACTTCAACAGCTGCCCCTTTGGCTTTTACACGAGCAACATTATCATGCTGATCACCAAACATGGGAATTCCCACCATAGGCACCCCATGGTAAATAGCTTCATAGACCCCATTGGTTCCACTGTGAGTGATAAAAGCTCTGGTTTGGGGATGGCCTAAAAAGAAAAAGAAAATCATTATTCTGTGTTGTATGTGTTTCAGAAACAAAAAAACATGACCGCTGTATACGTCACCAATTCAATTAGGCAGCATTTCCTATGCAATTCTGTGCCCTGTGGCTTTGTATATATTCCTGTAGGCTCCAAAGAAAGTGGCAGCTAATGATTCCAGGCTGAGCAGCAATGAATGATTCTAGCAATTAAGTCATTCCACAAAACCCTGAAGGTTTGTGCAGAGGGAACTGATGGGGAGCAGTTGCCATGGACAAGTTGTTGGGAAAATACATCAATCAAAAGGAATGAAGGGATTTCAGAAAACAAATGCTTGTGTGGATGGGGAAGAGGAGCTGAGATGTGCAGAGTTTCAATGTGAGAATGTGGGCATAACAGGCTAGAAAGGTAGACTAGGGCAAGATCCTGAGGTACTGTAAGAACATGGGATTTTGCACATGATGTTACATTAGTATGGAACCATGAATAATATCGCAGATGGTGAACGGAATTGTCAGGTTTTTTTTTTTTCACAAATTTATAGTGGGGAGGAGAGAAAAGAGGTGGGATGGAATGGATAGAGAGATTCAGGAGGCAGCTGAAATACTCTGCAAAATTTCGTGAGAGACTGTTCGAAAGGGACATTGATTGATTCTGAGGAGGGAGGTTGTATCATCAATGGGGAATTATAAATTCCACATTTATGTCAGACCTTGAGAAAAATTCTGTTCACAACCAAACCCTAGTCAGATTTCTCTGAACTCTCTTCCCCACTGGGTCCTGATATGGAGCTTCTTTGTTTATCTCTGCTTTGCCCAGTTTAGTAAGAATCCTACGAAGCCAGTTTAGCTAGACTCCACTATCCTTGATGTCCAGTCACCCTTTATAGCTGTTGCGTCATTCTTCACAATCCCTCAGATGATGTTTGACCACCCTAGCTTGCCATTGGCAAGAATCAGATTAGGTCAGTTTTGCCGGAGCCCGCTTTGTCCCTGATGTCTCCTCTTAGTAACTTTCCACCCAGTGGTACCCAATTTTGCTCTTTGGCTATAAATTTCCCAATTTTCCTGTTTGTATTCAGAGTTGAGTCCAATCTCTGTCTCATTGTCAAAGTCCACTGCAGTAGGATGTAAACTTAACATGATGGTTTTGAATAAACTGTGTCTTCCAGTCTTTAACAAGTGTCTGGAAGATTTTTCCTTAACAAGCCCCAGAAGAAAGGTGATGAAGATGTTAAGGGTGGTTTTCTGGTTTTTTTTTTTTTTTTTTTTTTTCGCTTATTTTGAATTCAAATTTGTTGAATTTTTTTTTTTTAACTGAGAAATCATTTAGCTTATCCCTCATTGAACTCTGTGCAAATTTCTCCTCTGTGGTCTTACCAAGAAGATCATTTTGCGGAATCCATTCATACAGCCGGGTATTGGCTCCGAGTGTATCTGGTTTCTTTCCTGTGTATCTCCACAGAACCTGTTAAGATACATGCCTTTACTCAATTAGAAGACTTTTAGAATCACATCCTGTCAGAAGGAGGCAGTTAACTTAGAATTAATCTAGTTCGATGTCACCAGGTTATAGATGAGAAACTGAGGCCCTAAGTGATTAAGTAATGAATGTTTCTAAACCATGGACGCTACAATCATGTTTTCAAATGCTTGCAATAATCCTAATAGATCGGCTATCAACATGAGATGGATTCTAATTTAGTAGAGGAAGGCAATCTGTATCTGAGACAACTACATATTGGTGTCGCTAGGCCATTGTGGTAGAGGAGATTTTTGAAAGAATGTTTTCAGAGGCAAAAGGGAGGGATGTTACCTACCTCACTAAGAAAGTGTTAGTGCTTTGACCTTTGTAATACATTGGCAGTAACACAGAAGCAAGCATTGCCTTTCTATCTTTGTAAGTATTGTAAGTTTAGAATTTGGTGGCGTTCAATAGATCAACAATGTTGTATAACCATTAGCACTATCTATATCCCAAATGTCTTCTTCATCTGAAGCATAAACTCTGCCATTTAGCAATAACGTCCTGTTCCCTGCCCTCCCTAGTCTGGTAACCTCTATTCTTCCCGTCTCCATGAACTTGACCGCTCTAGGTACCACATATACTGGAAGCATACAGTAATTGTCCTTTTCTGATTTAGCATTATTTCACTTAGCATTGTCTTCAAGGTTCATGCATGTGTAACATATCAAAATCACCTTTCTTTTTTAGGTGGAAAAATATCCCATTGTGTGTATATATAACACTTCCTTTATCCATTCAGTTTTTGATTGTAGATAATGTTGCTGTGACCATCGGTGTACAAGCATCTGTTGAGGCCCTGATTTCAGTCCCTTTGACAGATAGCCAGGATTAGAGTTATTGGGTCATATGAGAGCTCTATGTTTAACTCTGTGGGGGACCACGGACATGTTTTCCAGAGCAGATACCTCACTGTGCACCCTTACCAGCAATGCGTGAGGCCGCACTTCTCCACATTCTCACCAGTACTTGATAGTTTCCATTTTTTGATAATAGCTATTCTAATGAGTGAAGCAGTATCTCTTTGTGCTTTTGATTTGCATGTCCCTAATGATGAATGATGCTGGACACCTTTTCATGTACTTTTTGACCATTTGTATGCCTCCTCTGGAGAAAAGTCTGTTCAAGTACTTTCCCATTTTTCAACTGGTTTTTTTTTTTTGTTGTTGTTGTTGAGTTGTAGGAGTTCTTTATAAACTGTGCACATTCATTCTTTATCATAACCACGATTTGCAAATATTTTCTCCCAATCTGTACATTGTATTTCACTTTCTTGATAGTATCTTTTGATGCAAAATTTCTCTTCCTTTGATGTAATTCAATTTATTTATTTTTTTCTTTTCTTACTTGTGCTTTTTTGTGTCATACTTATTGAAATCATAGCAAAATCCAAAGTGATGAAGTTTTCCTTTAGGGATATTTTGTAAAAGTGTTACTGTTTTAATTCTAAAGTTTCACTCTCTGAACTACCTTGAGTTTATTTTTGTATGTGATATAAGATACATGTCGAGTTTCCTTCTTTATCATGTAGATATCAAGATTTTCTTGGCTAGTCTTTCCTTTTTTTTCTCATAAATGGTTTCTCTGTAAATTGTTGCTATTTTGGTGCCTGAGGGAAGAGGTGAGCTGAGGGTCTTCCTTCTGTGCCATCTTGGCAACATTTCTTTCATATCCTCTCAAATCAATCAAATGAGGACACTTCTTCACATCATACACAAAAATAAACTCAAAATGGCTTAATGGCAAATATCAAGTATGATACCAGAAAACTCCCAGAAGAGAACGTAAGCAAAACATTCTCTGACATAAATCATATCAATACTTTCTTAGATCTGTCTTCCAAGGCAATAGAAATAAAAGCAATAATAATCAAATGAGACGTCATCAACTGTGTAAGCATTTGCACAGCAAAGGAAACCATAAGGAAAACAAAAGGACAAACTAGGAGTGGGAGAAACTACTTGCAAATGACATGACCGACAAAGACTTAACTTCCAAAATACACAAGTAGTTCATAAAACTAAAAACAGAAAAACAAACAAACACAAAAAATCTCAAAAAATAGACAGAAGATCTAAATGGACATTCATTCAAAGAAAACATGTACATGGCCAAAAGTCACACTAAAAGATGCTCAAGATCGAGAAATGCAAATCAGAACCACAATGAGGTATCACCTCACATAGATCAAAATGGCCATCATTGGAAAATCTACAAATAATTGCTGGAGAAGGTGTGGGGAAAAGGGAACCCTCCTACGCTGTTGGATGGAATGACAATTAGTGCAGCCATTATACAGAATGGTATAGATGTTCCCTAAAAAACAAAATAGAGTCATCATATGATCTAAAAATTCCACTGTTGGGCATACATCTGTAGAAGACAAAAATTCTATTTCGAAAACACACATGCACCCCGTTGGTCATCGCAGCACTATTTATAGTAGCCAAGACATGGAAGCAACCTAAGAGTCCATTAACAGACGAAAGGATAAAGAAGATATGGTGTGAATATATACACAATAGAATACAACTCAGCCATGAATAGAATGAAATGATTCCATTTGCAGCAGTATGGATGGACCTAGAGATTGTCACAGAGGGTTAAGTAAGTCAGACAGATAAAGGCAAATATTACATATCAATTATATTTGAAAAAATTTTTAAATTATGTAAATGAACTTATTTATAAAACAGAGGTGGACTTATAGATGTAGAAAACAAACTTCTGGTTACCAAATTGGAAGGCGAATGGGAGAGATAAATTGGGAGTGTGGGTTTAACAGATGCAGACTGCCACATGTAAAACAGATGAATAACCAGGATTTACTCTATAGTACAGGGAACCGTGTATTCAATATTTTGCAGTAAAGAAGAATTGGAAAAGATTGTAGATATATACATATGTATGTATAACTGAATCACTTTGCTGTATACCTGAAACTAGCACACTATTATAAATCTACTGTAATAAAAATAATTCCCTGTAAGCCCTAGTTTCTCTGCATCTCTTCTTTGGTTTGTATTTGCATTCATTTAAAAATATTTTTGAATGCTCTTGTGATTTATCTTTGGACCGATTTATTGCTAACTTCAAAGTGAACAGAAACTCTGCTCCTGTATATCGCCATTTCCCTTTCTGTTATTGACGTGTACATACTTATACACTGTGTTCCTAGTTACATGAATTAATAATTTTTATGCATCTTCTTTTAAATGACTGAGAAAATTAAAATAAATCAGAATTATAACCAAAATTACAATAATAGTAGCTTTTATGGTTGCTTTTGTTTTTACCTTTACTGCAGATCTTTATTTCATCGTATGATTTTTTATTAATGTCCAGCAGCCTTTCATTTCAACCAGAAAGGGTCTCTTTTGCATTTTTACAGGAAAAGTCTAGTGCTATTCACACCCTTCGTCTTTTGTTCATCAAGCAGTGTCTTCATTTCTACCTCATTGTTGAAGGAAATTTTGCCTGATAAAACTCTCAGTTAACAATTTTGTCTTTAAGACTTTGAATTTATCAACCCACTGCCTTCTGGCCTCCAAGGTTTCTAATGAGAATTGGCTGATTATTTTACTGAAGTTAACTTTTATGTGATGATTTTCTTCTTTCTGGCTCCTTTCAAGCTTTTCTCATTGTCTTTGTCATTCAGCAGCTTGATTCGAATATGTCTTTGTGTAGGTCTCTTTGCATTTATCCCACCTATAGTTCACTAAGCTTCTTGGATTTATGTCTTTCATTAAAAGCAGTATATTTTGAGACATTATTGCTTTAAATATCTTTTCTGCCCATTTCTGTCTCTCTGGGACTCCCAGCATGTGTCTGCTCATGCACAGGATGGTGTCCCACAAGTCCCTTAGGCTTTGCTCATTTAGCTGCATTTGTTTGTCTTTCTGTTCTTTGAATTTGCTAATTTCAGTTACTCTGTTTTCATTTTGCTGGTTCTTTTGCTCGCTCTTGTCTGATTTGGAACCCCTGAGGTAAAATTTTCATTTTAATTCTTGAAATTTTTAGCTGTAGAATTTCTTCTTGACTCTTTTAAAAGAATTTATTTCTCTTTATCAATATTTTATATCTTATCTATATCTTTTGTTCTCTTTATAACTGTCTCCCTGTGGTTCTTTGTGAATTTTTAAGACTGTGCTATTAAAATCTTTTTCTGGTAATTCCAAAATCCACGCTCCTTCACTAATTGTTTCTGTCTATTTTGTTCCTTTGATTGGACCATCTTTTCACCTACGTATGCCTTGTGATATTTTTTTTCACCTATGTATGCCTTGTGATATTTGCTGAGAACTGTACATTTGAGGTTTTTATAAAGTTCTAACTCCAGAAATCAGAATTTCCCCTTCTTAATTTTTTTTTTTATATTGTTGAAGGGTTTCTCTTTGCCAGGAATCAGTCTGAGGTAAAAGCTTTAGGTTTTCACAAGTCTTTTGTCAGCCTATGGTTTTCCCTGGACATACACATAGCTTTCTAAATTTCACTGTATGTGAAGTTTTAAAAAAATGGCCCCACTGGTGATTGTCTGACTCCCAGAGAAAAAAAGAAAAAAAAATAGTGCTCATCCTTTAAAATCCCTGGAAACTTCTGCTAATCGAAGTTGAAACAACTGTGGCCAACTTCTGTGCCTACATGCCAGTGAACAAAGCATCAGTCATCAATCAGAATGCAGAACCAAAATCTGGAGATTAAGGTCATTATTTCCCAGCATAGCTCCAGCAAATCACACCAGGAATAAAACATGTTGGCTGTCATGGGACTGGGTGAGGTAGACTTAGAACTTGCTGCTATGCTAAATGGTTGAATTTGTTTTAAAAAATTAACCACAAATTACTAGTCAGTCTCTCCACCGAAAAATTCAAGTGCTCACATAGAGTCCATATTTCCATCATAGTTACTTCAGACAATTTCTTGGTGCTTCTGAATCTACCTTGATGTGACCCTTAAGCACTGTATTTTAATACAGTTGAAAATTTAATATTTTTCTGAAGATGCCATTTAGATGAGATGTTTAAATGGATATTGCTTCCACAAAATGATTTTTGAAAGTAATTTGGCTATGTGCACAAGACTTGTCATGATGTTTTGGAACTTAAAATTGCATATAAAGTTAGCTATTTTATCTAAAGCTACAAGGTAAAAAGTGTCCCTGGCAAATTAGGAACACCATCACTCAGTTATAACCTAGGATGCTATCAATTAAAAAAATGCATAGTTTGTGGGAATGCCATAGAGTGAACTGCCATTAATCTTTTACAGTATTACTAAAATCTTTAACTGTTTACATAGAAGCATCACATTTAGGAGTATTCCTGGAATCTAAGCTGTCAGTTCCAGGTCCCAAACAATTAATTAAAAGGAGATGTACTCCGAGGCAGCCTGTGAATCAATGGTATAATTTTGAGTGTCTCTTCCTGTATTCTCTGACATGTTAGTTGTACCTTGTGTATATGCCACAGATTTAAAAAACAAATAACACAAAAAGAGGTTAGATTTCATGGAAACCTTAAAACCTAGGCAAACAGCTGACCTATTGTTTAAGATCGAGAGTGACTTAGTTTTATCCCATTACATAAAGAAAATATGGCAATATGTTTTCCTGTCAGTAATGCCACATTTAAAGCAAGTAGCATAAAATATCTTCTTGTAACATTTAATATTTTTTCTTTACACTTTAGTTAAATTGATGCTAATATCAGTAGCTTTTCTTACATTTTTAAAGTGCACATTTAAGGAGATCCTCATAGATTTTAAAACAGCTGCTCTTCCAAAAATAACTTTATCTGACCTTCTGTGGAATCTGGGCAAGGGCTGATGCAATCATATTAGCCTTTTCTTCCGTGAGGTTTCTGATCATTGACCCCAGAGTAAACACCACAACTCCATCTTCTCCAGAGCTTTGGACAAACTCTTCTAAGTCCTGTGAAGAAAACAATCTTTGTAATATGAAAGTTAACACTTACAAGAATAAGATAGTCACACACTTTTCTCAATGTGTCTGAATTATTAGAAAGTTTCTGCTTTTTCATATGTTAACCATTTCAGAGTATGAAACATATGGCCTGAAATCCTTGGTTATTAGGCAAATTAAGAATAATTTAATTGTAAAACATGGGGGGAGATAGTCAATATATTGTAATAACTGCAAATGGAAAGCAACCTTTAAAAATTATATGAGATAAAAGATTTTAAAAATAATTTAAGCTGGAGGCTCCCTACTAGTATGTTCTAGACATTTCTGAGGTGTGTTTGTATCTCTGTTTACAAATCATTGACTACATGTTATCATTTGCCATGTGTTGAGCTCTTTATATGTGTCATTACACTCAGATATATGGTGATCTTAAGATATATGTATACATTTGCAGATGGGAAAGCTACCTCAGAGAGGTAAAATAATTTGTTGAAGGCTATAAAGCAGTAGCTGGCAGAGTCAGGTTTCTATTTAAGCTTGTTGTTTGTAAAGTGAATGACTACATTAGATACTGTCTATTGCCTTCCAACAGCCTCTCCACAAATCTCCAGATGAAGAATATCTGATTTCTGCTTCATGTTAAATAGTCCTGGTGCTTCATTTCATATTTAGCCTTGGGTGATAATAAGATTATCATTCTTTCTTCTGCTGAATCCTGGTCAGAATAATGACATCCTTTTGGTACAATTTACTTTGTTCTGTTTTCTGAATTTCAATTTGTTTTTAATTTGTCCACATTTATACATTAGATAAGTTTCCACAAACACATTTAGGATTGAGGAAGCCATATAATTTCTGACCAGGTAATTAATGCAGGAATTCCTCTAATGCATACTTTGCAAATGACAGTAATAGTATAGAAAAATTAGGCTTGGAATCCAAAATAAAAATAGCATATTTAATCTTCCTGAAGTAAAAAGAAATCTTTTCATCCTATGTTTAGTTACTAACTAAGCTAAGTCAACCAGATAAGATAAGGAAAACATGCATGAGGTTTGAAATTGAAGACAGGGAAGAGATTTATTTTAAGCATTTGACTCACATGATTATGGAGGCCAGCAAGTTTAACATCTACAGAATAGGCCATCAGACTGAAGACTCAAGGAGGAGTCCCTGTTATAGGTCAAGTCTGAAGGCCCTCTTGGCAGAACTCTTTTTCACATGGGAGAGTTCAGTCTTTTCTATTCAGTTCTTCAACTCATTGGATGAGGCTCACCCACAAATGCAGAGCAGTTTACTTTACTCAAGGTCCACATATTTAATGTTAATGTCAGCCAAATACACCCTCACAGAAACTTCCAGAGTGATGTTTGGCTAAATAGCTGGGTCCCAGGCCCAGGGAAGCTGACACATAAAATTAACCATATACTATTCTGATAGATGGATTGATTTAACATGGAAATTTATTTTCAATGACAGCAGAGTATTCTTGAGATACTGGGAAATATTTTAACATTTCTGCAGAATGTACATGTTCATAAAGACTTAATGAAGTATGAAAAAGGAAAGGAAATACGGGGACTACTTCAACCAGATAATAACACATAATACAAAAGGAAGGCTCCTGACCTGCTGATTGCAGTCTACTAGTGTAAGAGAGTCATGGCCGCTAATTCCTGAGCATGTGTTTTCAGCTGGCAGATCAAATACTATCAATAACAAACTGGAAATCATTTCAGCAGGTAAGTTCTCAAACAGGCAAAATCAGCACATTCAAGTACCTTCGGTAGGGGCTTCGCAGGCTTGCAGTGCAGTCCTCCAACAAATTCAACATTAGGTAAGTACGGTTGAGGAAATTCAAAATCCCAGTAAGTTCGAATCAACCACATTTCAGCTTTCCCCATAGTCTCACATAATGTGGTAGGTTTTCCTGAATAAAAATGAAGGATGATAGAGAGGAAACAAGCTGACATGTTATAAGGGAACTGTTTCACCATCTACTTTTCTAAGAGAAATCTTTGAAGATACTGGCCCTATGTTATCTCTGTGAAATCCATTGACCTTTTCCCCAAGAGTACAAATAGTGAGATTATCAATAACCAAAGACCAATTTAAGCATGGAACAAAGCCAAAAGCCCGCCGCTTCATCTCTGCCAACAGAGTCTTCTGCTTGAGCTAAGCCTGAGCCCCACTCCACGCTCAGCAAGGACACCTGCTCCGAGCCAGGAACAAGAAACTCAGGCAGTGATCCTCAAACTTCTATGGTCGTGTCTCCTCCTCTTCTCGAGAACCCTCTTCTCCAATTTTTTGCATCCTTGTTGCCCCAAGAACCTCTGGTTTCTTAAAAAAAACAACTTTTTACTGTATCCATCTTTTCCCCTAGTGTTTTCCAGTGTGCTGTCACAACTAATTACATCATATCGGGAATGAATTATTAAAAGGAAATTTTTTAAGTGATTTTCTCCTTTGCCATACAAAATGGAAGTTCCTGTTGGACAAGCCTTTTGTCCTCTTTGGGGAAGATATAGCAATGTTTAATAAGCTGGTGGTGAAATATTAAGTATTTTGACACATTTAGCTGACTAACAGTAAAAAGGGGGTCTCTTTCAACTGAATGGCAATGAAGTGACTATTAACAGCTTAAGAACTGAAAGTAGTGACTGAGAAGTAAATCACTTCTCTTTGTTTGGAGTCCGAGCTGCATTTCTGCATTCTATTCAATTACTGTGGTGTAAGGAACCTTATCCAGGGTTTTGGCGTCCTTTTGAAATACATACTCAGTATCACTAATATGAAGACACTGTAGCTTTATGTTGTCCCATCACATGGCTTTTTGAATATTCTCCTTGATGTTCTGAGTGTGCTTAAGTTCTGATTAGCAAATGTGAGGGATTTTGAACTGACCAGGACGATCTATCTGTGTAAGAGATCACAAGCGAATTTCAGTAATTTAAGCATTTGATTCTGATAATGACAACGGTATTCAAAATCCAGTTTCATACTCAGGTCATATCCCATTTCAGTGGCTTATTGGTGTAGCCTTGGGTATAATCTTCTTCCCTTTGTGTGATGCTTCACTCTCACACCATCTTTTTGACAGGTTTATTAAGATAGAATTTACATATTGTATAATTCTTCCTTTTAAATACACAATTGAGTAGTTTTTAGTATATTCATAAGGTTGTGAAACCATCTCCACTACTGTATTTTACAAATTGTTATTACTCCTGAAAGAGAGCCCATATCCATTGGTAGTCATTCTCCCTTTCTTCCTTTTCCCAGCCCCTGACAACCACTGTTCTACTTCTTTCTTCATTTGACTATTCCAAATAATCTCATTTCATTTAATTTAAATGAAAGTATACACTGCGTGGTCTTTTGTGCTGCCTTCTTCCCCTTAGCATAGTGTTTTCAAGGTTCATCCCTGTGGTAGTGTGTATCAGTACTTCCTTACTTTTTATTGCTGAGTAATTCTTTTGTTTGACTATACTTCATTTTGCTTATCCACTCATAATTGATGACCATTTGGGTTGTTTCCATATTTGGATACTGTGGATAATGCTCTACGAGCAATCATGCATATGTTTTGTGTGGACACGTGCTTATTTTCCTTGGTTATAAACCTAGGAGTAGAATTTGAGGAAAACATGGTTGCTTCACTTTTTTTCATATCAATACCATTTTGCTGTTACGTCTGCACTCCTAGATTAGTAATCTGTTGTGTTTAATGGATTGAAATGAAGACAATATAGTATGAGAAGTAAAAAATAATGCTTGATCTGCATGAAGAGATTATGAGACAATATCTCAAATTAGGAAAAGCATTTCCCAAATTTCCGAAGGTACGTGCCACATTTGATGTTATGTTGGGGCATTTCTTGAGGAATGAATGATTTGAAGATTAGTTACATATATAGAAAATTGTGCATATATATGACTTTGTCACTTATTATCATTTTATTGTGGATTTTTGAGTTCAGATAGTTTGAATTTGAATGTGAACTTGTATGTTTCTGTCTGGTAGAAATGAGCATCCCCCCAAAATATGTCTTTATTGCACTATGGGATTTTTACCATTTTGGGGTCTAACCTAGCACTATTACTCTAATATTCCTCTTTCCCTCAAAATGATTGTAAAGAGTTCCTCAAAAAACTTTTTGAAACAGATACTGTTACTGGTTTCCTCCTGAATTATTTCAACATATCTATGACATGGTTCAATTAATAATTGTATAAGTTATGACTTATGTATTTAGAATTTGAAACACACTTAAAATAGATTTTATAATAAAGATCCTAAATTCCGAGTAGTCAAATAACAATCTGTACCTTACAGCATTTTTAAATGTATGATGAGAGTAAAGAAATTATTTTTCTATTTACAAAGTCTTTATTCTTCTTTCTCAGATTGATATACTGCTCCCCTCCAAACATTCTTAGGTAAAAACAGCTAGGAAAGAATCAAAGACTATGATCACTATGTCCTACCAGTAATCCTTCCCTATGAAAGAGGGTCCACCACTGAGTACCAAACTGCTGGAATCAGAAATAAACAAATAACCTTGATTCAGCTGTAGATCAGTCACTGCTTGATCTACAAGTCAGACAATGTCACCAAGATGGGATTTCAAATTATCTATCTCAGTTTTGCCTTTTGCATCTTGGACTCTGAACATGAGTGACTGGTGATGGATGGGTAGAGCAGCTTCTGTGCACATTTTCTTTAGGGTCAAGTCTAGAGAAATAAGCATGTTCTTCTCTCACAGAATGCCCAGGAAATGTCTGAATGCAATTTGTCCACTTCGATTATGACACATGCTGTTCTGAACATAAGGCATATTCCTGGGCAGCATAGTTCTTTAGAAGCACTCATAGTGTTTGTGAGTTGTTTAAAAAAAATTTTTGCAGAGAGAATTTAAAACAGATATCTCAAAAAACAAAAAGGGAAATGGCTATATATAACAATAGTTCACAAGTACAAACAAATTTAAAAAATTTTAGGAATAAACACAATTTTTAGGAATGATAGAGTATTAGACATATATAGTGTTAAAATTAGTAATAAGGAAAATAATTGAAAATTTCATACGTAACTGCAAAAGACCTCAAATATCCAGTCATCCTGAGACAGAGAAGAAACCTGGAGGCATCACACTTACTGATTTCAAGCAATATTATAAAGTTATACTAATCCAGGTCTTTTTTGTGGTGGGGGGCTATTATTACGTTTATTTATTTATTTACCAGAGGTACTGGGATTGAAGTGGGACCTCGTTCATGCTAAGCATGTACTCTACCACTGAACTATACCTTGGAGCTATACTAATCCAAACCATATGGTACAGGCATTAAAACAGACACATGGAATCACAGAACAGAATCAAGTGCTCAGAAATAAACCTACGCGTATTTGGCCAACTAATACTTCACAAGAAGGCCAAAAATTATTCCATGAAGGAGGACATTTTTTAAAAAAATTCTTGCTGAAAAAATTAGATATTCACATCAAAAGAATGAAACTAGACCTTGAACTTACGCCACTATAAAAGTACTCTTAAATGAATGAAAGACTTAAATGTAAGACGTACAACCATGAAATTCCTAGCAGAAAACACAGGGGAAATATTTCTTGACATGGGCCTTGACAGAGATTTTTAAAAATATGAAACTTAATGCATAAACAACAAAGTTCAGAATGAAGAAATGGGACTACTTGAAACTAAAAAGCTTCTGCACAGCAAAAGAAATGATCGACATAATGAGAAGGCAACCTATGAAGTGGGAGAGCATATTTGCAAACCCTATGTCTGACTAGGTGTTGCTGCCTAAAGTACATAAGGAACTCACCTAATTCAATAGCACGAAACCAAACAATTCAATAAGAAAAATTATCAAAGAACCTGAATAGACATTTTTCCAAAGAAAATATTCAAATGGCAACAAATACATGAAAAGGTGCTCAACATTACTAGTTATCAAGGAAATGCAAATCGAAATCAAAATGAGGTATCACCTCTCACCTGTTAGAATGGCTATTATCAAAAAAAAAAAAAAAAAAAAAAATGAGAGACCACAAATGGTAGTGAGGATGTAGAGAAAAAGGAGCCGTGTGCTCTGTTAATGGGAAGGTAAATGGTGCAGGACTATGGAAAACAATATGGAAATAAAAGTACCATATGATCCAGCAAATCCACTTCTAGGTATATATCTGAAGGAAAGGATATCCCTGCATCTGCATGTTCACTGCAGCGTTATTTACAATAGCCCAAACTGGAAACAACCTCAGTGTTTATGGATAGGTAAATGAATAAAGAAAATATGGTTATTATACAACGAGCTGTCTCAATATGGACGGAGATTGGGGAAATTATGTTAAGTGAAGTAAGTCAGAAAGAAAAAGGTATCACTTATACATAGAATCTGAAAAGAAAACAAATCAAAAAGAAAATGAACTCATAGAAACAGAGAACTGATAACTGATCGCTGGATTTTGGGGTTTGAAGCTGGGAGCAACAGGTAGGTGAGGGTGGACAAATTGTACAGATTTCCCATTCTAAAGTAAGTAATGCAGGAGATGTAATGTCCAGCATGGTGACTATAGTTAATCACACTGCACTGTGTATTTGACAGGTACTAACACGGTAGATCTTAAAAGTTCTATCTCAAGATAAAAAACTTTGTAACTCTGTGTGGTGATGTATGTTATCTAACGTTATTGTGGTGATTATTTCACAACAGATACCAAAAAAAGATCATTATGTTGTATACCTGTGTTGAAACAAAATGATTTTAAGGCAGGAGAAGAAAAGGTTTACAAAAAATTTCTCTGCCATTTGAGTTACTTCCCTGTTGTCCCCTTTTACTGTGCACTGTGCATCTGCATTGTACATTAACTAGATCCCCGTGGAAGACACAGGAAAACATACTCACCAAAAAAAGCAATTTTGTACTGATGCTAGCAAGTAATACCTTTAAAGATAATATTACTCCCTTAATCCCTTAGGGGTTATAGTGACCTACTTCATGCCTTTTTGGACTTGTAAACTGTCAATATATTGCTTTGATGTATAAAATCTTTTGTTGTGTAATCCGTTGTCTCAAAAACTTATATAACTGTGCTGTGGTTCTAGTGGGCAGAACATTCCTTAGAGCTTCTTGACAGACTCTCCAGGATTATAATCCTCATGTTGACGCCAATAAAATTTTTCATTTATTTTGTAGGATGACTATTGAATAACTTTTTGTCAATATCAAAAGTAATACAATGTTATATAGCTAAGTATATTTAAAAAAATCTAACTAAATAATGTAAGCAGGGAAGCAGGGTACTGCTTCCTCAGAGATAACTAGCCTCTTAGGCAAAAATTCCTCAACAAAATTTTATAATTAAAAAAGTCAATTATGCAAAAGGGAAAAAGAAGAGTAAATAGAGTTGCTAAAATAGAAAAAAATTTTTTTTGCTCAGGGTCAATGCTCGCTAGTTGAACTCTAATGTAATTTTGCATAGAACAACAAGAAAACAATGAGGTAAGTTAAAAATCTAGAAACATGCTCCTTTTGAGAAAAATCTTCCTTTTCTTGCCCTTTCAAAGGCAAGAACATATGAAACCAAGCTACATTCATTTATTTTCTACTTTCATGCTTACCAGATGCCAAGTCTGGCAACCAATCAACCAAGCCTTGATAGGAGGCAAACAGAAGTCTGAGAAACAGCAAGTTAATCAGAAAGAAAACAAGGTGTATAAAAGTAAAGAAGAGAGTAGACTGAAGTTATAGAAATAAAAGACATCGTCATATTTGGTTTTTCCAAATACTCCAAAAATCTTAGCATCAAACAAGACCTATGAATATAGAGAATATTGTCTTCTCTGATATGGTGTCAGTACTCAATTATGAAAAAAATACAATAAGAAAATATTACTATTTTTTCCACTCAAAATAGTTTAGGTACAAGAACTAGGGTCCTCCCTAAAAATCCCTTTTGTAAGTTTTCATACAGTCAGACAAATATTTACATTTAATATATGAAATAAGAATCCTTATTACACGCAAATTTCTCTTACCTAAAACATTGCTGTAATACGCATCCCATTCCGGAAATATATAGTAAGAATACAGCATATCAATTAATGTATACAGTAACCAATTCTCCAGCCTCTGTACAAAAGACATGTTGTGTGTCAGTCTTGATGTACTTCCAGGAACGTAGGAAGAAGGCATCGGAAGCCCAGCACACCATCTCTCAATGACATTTCCGTAGGAGCTCCGGAAAGAGTATATAAATGGAATATTGAGGAGCTCAGCCACTAACTCCCCACAAAAGCTTAAAGGGTCAGCCAAGCAGATATCAAACTTAGCTGCCTGTAGTCTGCTGAGTAAATCCTTATCTGTGATAGCACTGTCACATACTCTTTTCATTGTTCTAAAAAAATTGTGCTCTATTTTTGTCAGTTTTATATGCATTTCCCACCAGGAGAGATTTGACAGTTCAAAAGAAGCTGAATAGAGAATTGTATCGAGTTCTTCCCTGAGAGTTTCTTTAGTTACCGGAAGTTGGAGGATCTCCACATTAAAAGGAATCTTGGTATGATCAAGCAGGAGACTTGGTGAAGGTACCAGGACAGTTATCTCGTGCCCACGATGGCGGAGTTCTTCCAGAATCACATTTAAATTAATCCAATGACTGAAATCCATGGGCCATACAAGTACTTTCCCAGTCCTTCCAGAGTCAAAGAAACCCAGATGCAGCATGAAAAGGACACAGAAGCTTTTCACAGTCTTCATGATTAACTCTTGCTGAAAGGAAATCTGAGCTTAAACCAAGTGCGTGACTCACAATACAAAGACATTTACTTGTCCCGCCCAACCAGTTTATACTAGGTTGGGCTGAACTTTGAAGTGTGTACTTTGTATTACGGATTAAAAAGAAATGAAACTACTTTGATGGAAAAAAAAAAAAGGCTGAAAAGTCAATACACTGAGTTTGGAAACAAATGCTCAGAATGAGAATTTCAAAACTTTTTTTTGAGGATATGAAAATAAAGAGCAGCACACCTACAGTGAATTAAACTACAGCAAAGGTGGCAAGAATATACATTGGAAAAAAGACAAACTCTTCTAAACGTGGTGTTGAGAAATCTGGGCAGCTGCATGTAAATCGATGAAGCTGGAACATTCCCTCAAGTCGTACACAAAACTAGAGTAAAAAGTTTGTGGGATCAGGAGAAGGCTCACAAGCACAAGCACTTCAGGCCTCTGCTCTACGGAAAGCAATGGGGGACCCCAACACTCAGATTGTCAATGTGGACTCAAAAGAAGGCATGCAATCTGAGGATATTCCTGGAGGATTTCTTCTGCTCAAGTGAGAAAAAGAAACGTGGAGGAGGTGTATCCACAGAAACACCTGAGGAAGTCTCAGAATGTCTAGTCAGACTGATGGGTGGAAGTATTTGTATCTCAAAGCCAGTCAGTAAAGACTGGGCTTGGTGACACTGATTCCTTAAATGCAAATTCCAACACAAGCCTATGAAGAACATGAGAAATCAGGGAAATACGACACCACCAAGGGAGCACAAGGATTTTCCAGCAAACAGCTACAAAGAAATACAGATGTATAAGTTGCCTGAAAAGAATTTTAAATAATGTTTTTAGGAAGCTGAGGAAGCTATGGGAAAAAAGAGGCAAGGAAATGACGTTTAATGACAACAAGACATCACTAATGACCTGATCAAAATAGGAGATTGAACACAGAAATCAAGTAAAATTAAAAATTAAGTGGGAAAAATAATAAAAAATGATTAGCTTAATTAAGAATAACAACAAGAAGAAAAAGGACACAAAGCTGCCATAAATCCTGGAGCTAAGGAATCTGCTGAATGAAATGAAAAATGAATACAGGGCCTCAGAAACAGACTCAGTCAAGCAGAGTAAAGAATGTGTGAACACAAAGGCAGGTCATTTGAAGTTATCCAGTCAGAGGAAAGAAAGAAGAAAAAAAAAAAAAAAAAAAAACAACTAGAAAAGTGTGAAGTGAAAGAAATGTAGAAGAATACTAAAAGATCTCCATAATATTATAACCCATCACAGCATAGGCCTCCTGTGGAGTTCTTTCCTTGTCGGGTCCCACTCAAAGCTGGCAGTCTTTTGAGTTACGTAGCATATTTGTCCTAGAATGGAATATATATATTCTTCCCCCAATTCTTGAAAGACTTAAAAATCAATGTTTCTTTTTTCTTTGTTAAAAAAAAAAAAAGACAAAATGCAAAACTCTATTCTCCTTTGGAAGTAATGACCTCAAATACACCTGACCATTAGACCTCAGTTAATTTTATTGAGATCACACTTGAATATTCATAGGGTTATCTTACACTTTGTACAGCATATGTGTCATATTTAGGTTTCCAATATATTAGACACTAATTTTCCTGTCTCATTTGCAAAATGTCATAAATACAGTCAGTCAGTACAATCTTCTGAAGGATACCCAGGTAATTTATATCTTGTGGGTAATAGTTTATGGAAAAAAATAGCGTTTATAGTACAATCCTGATGTCAAAGAGTAAATGTGTACTGTTTCTTCCAAGTGAATAAGAACCGTTTATAAACATCTTTTCTGGTAGGGATGGTGGAGAACACGCCCATCTAAGCAGTGGCCTCACTCCATACTGGAGATGTCTGAGTCTAGCAGAGATACCACATCTGGCACAGAGGATGAAATTGGAATCATGTCTTGGATGAGTTTGCACAAGTGTACTATCAGTTTGAAGAAAATGGGAGACGGAGAGATGGCGGAGTAGAAGGACGCTCGCAGGTCACCCTCTCCCACAAATACACCAAGACCCACATCTACAGACCCACTCAGCCAACCAGAGCACCTGTGGAACTCGGACAGAACATCGCCCTCTTCAAAAGATAAAGACACCAGAAATCTGGTAGGAGAAAAGGAAAAAAGAAAGAACAAAAGGCAAAGCAGCACGGGACGGGTCCCGCGGGGAGGGAGTGGCAAAGGAGGACTGGCACTCGCTCGCGGGGTCTCCCCTCTCCAACTGAGAGGCCAGCGGGACGGAGGGGGAGCCTCCGAGGCTCGGATCTGTACAGAGCAGCCCTTGACTGACAGAACTAAGTTAAACTGGCACACAGCGTCCCCCCCGGCACCGAGCCTGAGACGCTGGCCGGCAGGCGCGGGCAGGGCCAGGCTGCACAAGCCGGGCGGAGGACGGGGGCGGCTGCACGGAGGGAGCCCCGGGGGAACGCAAGGGGCTGCGCGCCGTGGCTGTGGGTGCACAGGGCAGAACAACCTGGGCCCTCCATAAAACAGCACGGTTGATCTGTTCTCGGGGGAAGGGTGCACACCCCCATCTCTGAAAACCCACGGAAAGTTTTCGGGGGAAGAGAGGCGGGGCTCAGGCACAGCCGCTATATCCTCCGGAGCTGAGCACCCAGGCTGGGGCGGGAGCGAAACCTGCATCCGCACTGAAGGGCTTAGCAGCCTCAAAGGCCAGACTGAGACTGGCCTGCAGCCCGGGGCAGATAGGATCCTCCATCCTGGTCCCTCAGAGAACTTGCTCCACAAAGACAAACAAGGAGCTGGGTTCTGGCTCGGAGAAGGGACAAGGCTGTCCCTCGGTCTTCCCCGAGCCCACCCGCGGAGCGCCGACCAGGGCGGAGCGCGCAGTCACACAGAGCAGTGGAGCTACCGGCAGAGCAGCGGAGCTACCGGCAGTGCAGGTAGAGCGAGAGCGGCCCCCCGCCTTTTGGGCAGGAAAACAGCCCCTGACCGAGGTGCTGGGACGGGGCACGACCCGCCCTCCTACCCGGCCAGTCTGCAACATCTGACTGCGGCATCTGGAGGGGCAGCGACCCGCCCGCCCACAGCAGAGGAGAGCTGCACCTGACCCAGTGTTAGGAGGAGGCGCGATCTGCTTGCGGACAGGTGCTGGAAGCAGCACAGAAGAGGGCGCCAACGGAGGGCCTCTGAAAACAGTAAGCTGAGCTTCCAAAACAGGAGACAAGACAGAAAGACTTCACATTAAAAGCACACAGACTCCAGGAGAACACGGACAAACCCACCCCTCCCCCCTTTTTTTTAAAATCTGTTTTTACCTGTTCTATTTTCTATTACTCTCTTAATTTTTACTTCTTAATTCATTTCTATTTCTCTTGGGTTTTGATGTCCTGTTATTGATTAGACACAGGTTTCAAATACATCGATTCATCTCCCCCCCCCCCTTTTTTTGTTAAGGTTTTAAAAGGACGTCTCAACCCGATTAATACTCTGCTTCAACTCGCTCTTCTATTATTCATTATACACTGTTTTCAAACCCTCTTTCTCCCTTCTTTTAAAATTCTTTCTCTCTCTCTTATTTTTTTTTTTCCTTTTTTTCCTAAGTTTTATTCCTAAATAGGTATTAGATAGATAAAATCCTTAAGGACCAAAATAAACAACTGATACTTCATAAACCACAGTGCCAGAGAGGTATGAGCAAGATGAATAAGCAGAAAAACCTTTCCCAATTAAAAGAAGAAGAGAAATCCCCTGAAAGAAAGATCAACGAAATAGACATCGATAGCCTACTAGATCAAGATTTCAAAAAAGGAGTGATCGAATTGCTGAAGGAATTAAAAGAGATAGTGTTTAGAGATATAAAATATGTCAAAAATGAAATCGAAGCTATAAAGAAGAGCCAAGTAGAATGGGTAAACTCATTGACAGAGATGAGGAATGATCTAATAGCTGTGCAAAGCCGACTAGATAATGCAGAGGAACGAATTAGTGATCTAGAAGACAGGGCAATAGAAAGCACCCATTCAGAAGAACTACAAGATAAGCAAGTAAAAAATAATGAAAATAGCATAAGGGACCTATGGGATAATATAAAGCATCCCAATCTTCGGATAATAGGGGTCCCAGAAGGAGAAGAAAGATCAAAGGGGATTGAAAAGGTTTTTGAAGAAATCATGACTGAAAACTTCCCAAACTTAAAGAAGGAATCAGATATCCAAGTACAGGAAGCTCAGAGGGTCCCAAACAGGAAGAACCCAAATAGACCCACACCAAGACATATCATAATCAAGATGGCCAGAGTCAAGGATAAAGAAATGATTCTAAAGGCAGCAAGAGAAAAGCAAAGAGTAAGTTACAAGGGAACCCCCATTTCTCTACACAAACACTATAGGCCAGAAGGGAGTGGCAAGATATATTCAAAGCCCTGAATGAAAAAAAGATGCAGCCTAGGATCCTTTATCCAGCAAGGCTATCCTTTAGGATAGAAGGAGAAATAAAGAGTTTCACAGACAAAAAAAAAGCTGCAGGAGTTTAGCAACACTAAACCCATGCTAAAAGAAATATTGAAAGGGCTATTCTAAATAGAAAAGCAGCAGGATGCTACAGAAATGAGAAACTCACAACTGGAAAGCTGATAACTCATGAATTACAAATAAAGTAAACATGAAATTATAAAAGAAGACATACAAATCACTGAGAGTGGGAGAGGGAGGCAGGGAAATATAGAATATCTTATTCTTTCATTTTTAAATTTTTTTAACAGTAGGATGGGTTTGAGAGCATGTTACTATCAGTTTAATAAAAACAGTTATAGTAATGGGTTAATAGATTTACAAAAAAGGGTAACCACAAGCCAAAAATTTACAAAGGAGTCACAAAAATTAAATAAAATCCATGAAAATACAAAGGAAAATTACCAAAGCACAATAGGAAGAAGAAAGGAACAAAGAGGACATACCAATTCAACTGCAAAGATAAGTTCAAAATGGCAATAAACACACATCTATCATTAATTACTGTAAATGTTAATGGACTAAATGCTCCAGTCAAAAGACATAGAGTGGCAGACTGGATAATAAAGCAAGAACCTTCAATATGCTGCATACAAGAGACCCACTTTAGGGAGAAGGACACATATAGATTGAGAGTGAAAGGATGGAAAAGGATATTCCATGCAAATGGAAAAGCCAAAAAAGCAGGTGTTGCAGTACTGATTTCAGGCAAAATAGACTTTAAAACAAAGGCCATAAAGAAAGATAAAGAAGGACATTTTATAATGATTAAAGGAGTGATACAAGATGAGGATATTACACTCGTTAATATATATGCACCCAATATAGGAGCACCTAAGTACATACAAGAATTACTAACAGAGATAAAGGGGGATATTGATGGGAATACAATCATAGTTGGAGATTTTAACACTACATTAACATCACTAGACAGATCTTCCAGACAGAAAATAAACAAGGCAACAGAGAAATTAAATACTACAATAGTAAAACTAGATTTGGTGGATATTTTCAGAACATTACACCCCCCAAAAATAGGATATACATTCTTTTCAAGTGCACATGGAACATTTTCCAGGATCGATCATGTACTTGGGCACAAAAGAAACCTCAACAATTTTAAGAAGATAGAAATTATCTCAAGCGTCTTTACTGACCACAATGCCATGAAACTGGAAATCAACAACAGAGAAACAAAGGAGAAAAAAAGGAAAGCATGGAGATTAAACAATATGTTATTGAAAAAACAATGGATCAATGAGGAAATCAAAGCTGAAATTAAAAAATACCTTGATACAAATGATAATGAAAGCACAACCACTCAAAACCTATGGGACACAGCAAAGGCAGTGCTAAGAGGGAAGTTTATAGCGATACAGGCCTTCCTCAAAAAAGAAGAACAATCTCAAATAAACAATTTAACCCACCACCTGAATGAATTAGAAAAAGAAGAACAAAAAGCCCCAAAAAGCAGTAGAAGTAAGGAAATAATAAAGATCAGAGGGGAATTAAATACAATAGAGATTAACAAGACCATAGAAAAAATCAACCAAACCAAAAGCTGGTTTTTTGAAAAAGTAAATAAAATCGACAAACCTCTGGCCGAACTCACAAAGAAGAAAAAAGAGAGAGCACAAATCAGCAAAATAAGAAAGGAAAATGGAGAAATTACAACAAACAAAATAGAAATACAGAATATCATACGAGAATATTATGAAAAACTGTATGGAACCAAACTGGATAACCTAGAGGAGATGGACAAGTTTCTAGAAACATACTGTCCACCAAAACTGAATCAAGAAGAATCTGAACACTTGAACAATCCGATCACTAGAAAGGAAATAGAAATAGCAATTAAAAACCTCCCTACAAATAAAAGTCCAGGACCGGACGGCTTCACCGGGGAATTCTACCAAACATACACAGAACTCATACCAGTCCTTCTCAAACTCTTCCAGACGATTGAAAAGGAGGGAATACTCCCAAACTCATTCTATGAAGCCACCATCACCCTAATACCAAAACCAGGCAAAGACACTACAAAAAAAGAGAATTATAGGCCAATATCACTGATGAACATAGATGCCAAAATCCTCACCAAAATTTTAGCAAATAGAATCCAACAACACATAAAAAAGATTATACATCATGACCAAGTGGGGTTCATCCCAGGGACACAAGGCTGGTTCAACATATGCAAATCAATCAGTGTAATACATCACATCAACAAGAGAAAGGACAAAAACCACACGATCATCTCAATTGATGCAGAAATAGCATTTGATAAAATTCAACACCCATTTATGATAAAAACTCTCGCCAAAGTGGGTATAGAGGGAACATATCTCAACATAATAAAAGCTATATATGACAAACCTACAGCCAGCATAGTACTCAACGGTGAAAAACTCAAAAGCTTCCCACTAAAATCTGGGACAAGACAAGGATGCCCACTTTCACCACTCCTATTCAACATAGTCCTGGAAGTCCTAGCCACAGCAGTCAGGCAAGAGAAAGAAATAAAAGGGATCCAAATTGGAAAAGAAGAGGTAAAAGTGTCATTATATGCTGATGACATGTTACTATATATAGAAAACCCTAAAAGGTCCACACAAAAGCTACTAGAGCTGATTGAAGAATTTAGCAAGGTAGCAGGTTACAAAATTAACGTTCAAAAATCAGTTGCATTTCTTTACACTAACGATAAATCAACAGAAGAAGAAAGTAAAGAAACAATCCCCTTTAAAATAGCACCCAATGTAATAAAATATCCGGGAATAAATCTAACCAAGGAGGTGAAAGAATTATACACAGAAAACTATAAACCATTGATGAAGGAAATTAAAGAAGACTTTAAAAAATGGAAAGATATTCCATGCTCTTGGATTGGAAGAATCAATATTGTTAAAATGGTCACACTCCCCAAGGCAATCTACAGATTTAATGCAATCCCTATCCAATTACCCAGGACATATTTCACAGAACTAGAACAAATCATAATAAAATTCATATGGAACCATCAAAGACCTAGAATTGCCAAAGCATTACTGAAGAGAAAGAAAGAGGCTGGAGGAATAACTCTCCCAGACTTCAGACAATACTATAGAGCTACAGTCATCAAGACAGCATGGTATTGGTACCAAAACAGACATATAGACCAACGGAACAGAATAGAGAGCCCAGAAATGAACCCACAAACTTTTGGTCAACTCATCTTTGACAAAGGAGGCAAGAATATACAATGGAATAAAGACAGTCTCTTCAGCAAATAGTGTTGGGAAAACTGGACAGCAGCATGTAAAACAATGAAGCTAGAACACTCCCTTACACCATATACAAAAATCAACTCAAAATGGATTAAAGACTTAAACATAAGACAAGATACAATAAACCTCCTAGAGGAAAACATAGGCAAAACATTATCTGACATACATTTAAAAAATTTTCTCCTAGAAGAAATAAAAGCAAGAATAAACAAATGGGACCTAATGAAACTTACAAGCTTCTGCACAGCAAAGGAAACCAGAAGTAAAACAAGAAGAAAACCTACGGAATGGGAGAAAATTTTTGCAAGTGAAACTGACAAGGCTTGAGCTCCAGAATATATAAGCAGCTCATACGACTCAATAAGAAAAAAATAAACAACCCGTTCCAAAAATGGGCAGAAGACATAAATAAGCAATTCTCCAAGGAAGACATACAAATGATCAAAAAGCACATGAAAAAATGCTCAATATCACTAATTATCAGAGAAATGCAAATCAAAACTACAATGAGGTATCACCTCACACCAGTCAGAATGGCCGTCATTCAAAAATCCACAAATGACAAATGCTGGAGAGGCTGTGGAGAAAGGGGAACCCTTCTACACTGCTGGTGGGAATGCAGTTTGGTGCAGCCACTATGGAAAACAGTGTGGAGATTCCTCAAAAGACTAGGAATAGACTTACCATATGACCCAGGAATCCCACTCCTGGGCTTGTATCCAGAAGGAAATCTACTTCAGGATGACACCTGCACCCCAATGTTCATAGCAGCACTATTTACAATAGCCAAAACATGGAAACAGCCTAAATGTCCATCAACAGAGACTGGATAAAGAAGAAGTGGTATATTTATACAATGGAATACTACTCAGACATAAAAACTGACAACATAATGCCATTTGCAGCAACATGGATTGTCCTCGAGAATGTCATTCTAAGTGAAGTAAGCCAGAAAGAGAAAGAAAAATACCATATGAGATCGCTCATATGTGGAATCTAAAATCAAAAACAAAAACAAACAAACAAAAACAAAGCGTAAATAAGGACAGAAATAGACTCACAGACAGAGAATACAGACTTGTGGTTACCGGGGGGTGGAGGGTGGGAAGGGATAGACTGGGATTTCAAAATTGTAGAATAGATAAACAAGATTACACTGTATAGCACAGGGAAATATACACAAAATGTTATGATAACTCACAGAGAGAAAAATGTGACAATGAGTGTGTATATGTCCATGAATGACTGAAAAATTGTGCTGAACACTGGAATTTGACACATTGTAAAATGATTATAAATCAATAAAAAAATGTTTAAAAAAACATAGAAAAAAAAATTTGAAGAAAATGTTGGTTTTGCAGTGGCCAGATATATTGGTGTTAATCGTTCTGCCTCCTTGAAATATTTACGAACTTTCATTTCCACCATCCCCAGAAACATGACATGATTTTCTGTTTCTGTTTTGGCTCGGGTCAGGAGGTTGGTGAGAGGAAGCTGTTGTAAGAGTGGATGGGGTTGAATAGTGGACCCCGAAATATGTCTGCGTGCTACCCCCAGATCCTATGACCTTGACCTTAAATGGAGAGACTTTGCAATGTGCACACATACCTTGTTTTATTGTGCTTTGCTTTATTCTGCTTCACAGATACCGCATGTTTTACAAACTGAAAGTTTGTGGCAACCTGACTAGAGGAAGTCTATCAGCACCACTTTTCAAATAGTATTTGCTCACTTTGTGTCTCTGTTACATTTGGGTAATTCTTGAGATATTTCAAGCTTTTTCTTTATTATTATATGTGTTATGGCGATCTGGGATCAGTGATGTTTGACATTACTATTGTGATTATTTGAGGGCACCGCAAAACCTCCGTCATATTAGATGGCTGACAATTGTTAAATATTATGTGTTCTCATTGCTCCATCAAGGGCTATTCCCCTGTTTCTCTCCATTTCATCAGGGCAACCTGTTTCCTGAGAACAAAAATACTGAAATCAGTCCCATTTATAACCATCATTGGCCTGTAAGTTTTCAAGTGATAGTAAGAGTTGCAAGTCTCTCATTTTAAACCAAAACCTAGAAATAATGAAGCTTAGTGAGTAAGGCATGTGGAAAGTTGAAATAGGCCAAAAGCAAGGCTTATTGCGACAAAGAAAGAATTTTTTTTGGAAAGGAGAAATTTTGGAAGGAAAATTAAAGTGCTACTCTAGTGAACATAGGAAGGATAAGAAAAATAAGAACCTTATTGCTGATATGATGAAAGTATTTTGCGGTCTAGATGGAAGGTCAAAACAGCCACAACATTCCATTAAGCCAGAGCCTAGTCCAGAACAAGGCCTTAACTGTTTTCAATTCTATGTAGGCTGAGAGAGGTGAGGAAGCTGCAGAAGTAAATTTTGAGACTAGCAGTGGTTGATTCATGGGGTTGAAAGAATCAAGTGTCTTCACAACATGAAACTTCAAGATGAAGCAGAAAGTGCTGGTGGAGAAGCTGCAGCAAGTTATCCAGAAGGCTTAGCGAAGATAATTCATGAAGGTGTCTGTAATCAACAGCAGATTTTCAATGCAGGTGAATCAGCCCTCTGTTGGAAGAAGATGCCATCGGGGATTTTCATAGCTAAAGGGGAGATGTCAATGTCTGGCTCAAAAGTTCAGAGGACAGGCTGACTCTCCTTTAGGGGTTAATGCAGCTGGTGACTTGAAATTGAAGCCAATGCTCATTTCTCAAGGCTCAAATCCTAGAGGCCTTAAGAATTATGCTAAATCTACTCTGTCAGAGCTCTATAAGTGGGACAACAAAACCTAGATGACACAGCAAATCTGCCTACAACATGGATATTGAATATTTTCAGCCCACTGTTGAGACCTGCTGCTCATTAAAAAAAAAGTTTATTTCAAATATACTGCTTCTAGGTAATGTACGTGGTCACTCAAGAGCTGTAATGGAAAGGTCTAATGAGGTTAATGTTGTTTTCATGTCCGCTACCCCAATACCCATTCCATAGCTCAGGGACCAAAAAGTAATTTCAACTTTCAAGTCTTATCATTTAAGGCATGCTTTTGTATGGCTGTAGCTGCCATAGGTAGTGATTCCTGTGATGGATGTGGGCAAAGTCAGCTGAAACGTTTCTGGACAGGATTCACCATTCTAGATTCCATTAAGATGATTCATGTTTCATGGGAAGAGGTCAAAATATCAGCATTAAAAGGAGTATGGAAGAAGTGATTCCTGCTCTCAAGGATGATGTTGAAGAGTTCAAGAATTCAGTGGAGGAAGAAATTGCAGATGAGGCAGGAACAGCAGGAGAACTAGAATCAGATGTGGAGCCTGACTATGTGACTAAGTTGCTGCAATTTCATGATAGAAGTAACAGGTGAGGAGTTGCTTCTTATGGATGAGCAAAGTGATTCCTTCTGATGGAAGCGACTCCTGGTACAAATGCTGTGAAGATAGTTAAGTAAAAACATAGGATTTAGAGTATGACATAAACTTAGTTGACAAAGTGACAACAGGGTTTGAGAAGACTGACTCCAATTTTGAAAGAAGTTCTTGTGGGCATAAAATAGCATCAAACAGCATTGCATGCTATAGCGATATCATTCGTGAAAGGTAGAGTCAATTGATGTGGCAAACTTCAATGCTGTCTCATTTAAGAAATGGCTACAGCCCCCTTAGTCTTAAGCACCACCACTCTGATCGGTTGCTAGTTATAAACATTGAGGCAAGACTCTCCACCAGCAAAAATTGTGACTCACTGAAGTCTCATAGGATGATTAGCATTTCAGGGCAAAAATTATGTTTTAAACTAGTGGATGCCCATTGTTTTTTGGCAGAAAGCTTCTGCACCCTTAAGAAACTAAAATGGAGTAATTTTATATGCACTGAGAAACCCCATAAGTTTCTGTGACTCATTTTATTGTGATGTTTGCTTTGTTGTGGTAGTCCAGAACCAAATCTACAATATCTTCAAAGTATGCCTGTAATTAGTTCAGAATACTAAGATAAATTCATAATAATTTAAGATTGGCTCAAAATCCAATGACAGGTGTCCTTATGAGAAGGAAGATGGAGGAGGATGAGAGATGCACAAAAGGAAATATGACATGAAGACAGGCACAGAGATTGGAGAGAGCTACAGGCAAGGAACACAAGCATTGTCAGCAGCCACCAGAAGCTAAGAGAGTGGTATGGAATGAACACTTTCCCAAACACTCAAGGAGGTCTGGACACTGACAACACTTTGATTTCAGACCTCTGTCCTCCAGAACTGTGGAAAAATAAATTTCTGTTGTTGTCAGCTATCAGATTTGAGGTATTATGATACAGCAGCTCTAAGGACCCCATATGGAGTGCTTCTACTTGGCTTTTCCCACTGTGACAGCCCTAATCCCACAGGCCAGTTGATGCAATTAGCGGGTTGTGCCCTCGACAAAGTGAATGTATTCAAGTATACATTTAGGGACTGAGAACATCATCATTGTTTCAAGATGCTGTTGTCATTTTGGGAAGGATTTGAGGGAATCATTAACGTGTACACTTACGGTGATGGTACAAGTTTCTTTCTCTGACAGACCCAGTCCCTTCATTAGTCAGTGGATCAGGACAATCCTCAGGTCCCAAAACTTCTCAAGTGAATATGATTTTAAGGAAACAATCATCCTCTAACTCTGAGACCTATCTTTCAACCCTTCTGATAGTATAGACACAGCAATTCCTTCTTGGTCGTCTATCTATTCTGTTTCTAGGGCTGCCTGCTCTATCACCATATCCACAGCTCTTCATGGGTTAAGCCTGCCTGGCTGCCACCCCAACCTTATTGTTCACCGTGATCACTGTGACCACCTGACTTCTGATTATTGATGGCTCCTACTGGTCTCTGTTACTTTTGTATTTGATTTTAATTAGCATAATGAGCTAAGTTTTATAATTACCAACAATCCTGCCCCTCAGAGGACAACCATCCTGAACATCCTATAGCTTCAATAAAGACTCATTTCCTAGATTTTACTGACATACAAAGCATATCTATCTTTATATGTCTACTACCCTAAGCCTTTGGGTTCCTTCTTCCACTGTTTGCCATGACATTTCCAACACATCAGTTTTACTTCCTGAGGACCATCATTGTTGCCAAGTTTCTACAGACATCATGGTAGTCTGTTCCCACCATCTCCTGGAGTCTGAATGCAGGTAGTAATTATACTGTGTCCTGAGAGAGTGCTTGAAAATTTTAAAAATGCTCCCTTATACACCTTTATGTTGACTTTCCTCAAGTCTGTCCCTGAGTGTACAATTCCATATAATCTCCCAGTTCCTGCTAGTAAATTTTGGATGGGTTCTTCAGTTCTTTTGAGTTATACTGTCTTTCCTTCCTTAGTAGGTCCAGCTTATAGCTGACTGTATTGCAGTGTGACTTTACTCTTGTTACTGGCTTGTGTTCAAGAGGGGAGATAAGAGCAGCTCCTGAGAAGGACACACGATGTCCTGTGGGGTAGAGGACGCTCTGTCATCCTCCCACAATGGCGAGGTGCTATCATCCCTTCACAGAGAGGAGTGGGACACTTCTGAGGACTCGAAGGGCTCAGGGGCATCTAGGAATTCAAGATTCTCACTAACTGTTTATCAGATGCCTTGCCATTCTGCCTACCACAAGTAGGGTCCTGATCTTGGAAACATTTCAGACTAGGTCTGACTTTAAGTAGAACAGGAAATGTCTTATTTTAAAATAAAAGAAAAAACTTTTTTGGTGAGGAAATTCTGCAAAGGACGAGAATCTCTTTATATGCTGCCAAGCAGGTCTTCTGCCTTTCTTACTCACCACTCACGTAATACGGTGGTTTAAAGGCTTCACTCTATCATTATATTTTTTCCAAAGTACTAATTCTCTAGAGCAAAACTTTATCTCCATTTTCCTCATCATTTTTCCATATAATAAAAAGCTACTGTGTCACAATAACTAGTACCTGTTCTTCCAACACTATAAGGTCCCAGTTCACCATGAGTAATATCATTAGAAATTTCACGGTTACCAGAGTCCTGGGTTTATCTTAATACAGTAGAGTATTAGGTGTTTCATTGTTTTATCTATTCCATTTTTATTTCAGCATTTGTTAAAAAATCTTACTTCTGTGATTGTAAAATATATACGTATGTATGTGTATATTATATGAAATTAAAATTTAAAAAGATTTTATATTTTGTTAAGAGTAGTGAAGAAAGGGAAGTATGATAATTTCCAAATGAAAATATATCAACCACTCTAGAGAGCTTGTACACATAACCTCGACGTTTGTGATGCTCTAGACCTCCCTCCAACTGACACTTATCCACTATATTAATATTCTTCGGCCTTGTTTATTTAAAGTGCTATGTATGCACTTTGTTCTTCATGAATTATAATGCATCTGTTATTGGTGTAAAGCCGACCATCCTGAACCTTACTCCTTTATGTTACCTCATTTTATAATAATGAAAAATTTAACGCCTCTCTTGCCTTTGGTATAAAATGACCAAAGTTTCAACTATAATTTTAAACAGTACTTTAGAAAAGAACACTATCTTATTGCCAGAATAAATGATTTAGCATTGTGGTAAATTACTGCTTTGATTATGTGATTTAGATCTGAAAACCAACATTAGTGTTTACAGTTTTGAAAAAATTATACATTAAAGCATTATAATTTTTTAATTATTTCAAAACCTCATAAAATTAAAAAAATCTTTTTTTCCTATATCTTTTCATAGTTAGTTGCCCATCTAAGAATAAGTTTATATTTAACTTGCTCTTAATTGTGCCATTATTACTGTCAAAACCAGAAAATTGCAGAAATGATTTATATTTGTTCTAAGATAGAGCTGTAATTTTGGTTTTCTTAAGTTTAGGTTATAATTCTCAAAGTCCATGGCAATTATTTAATGAATTGGTTTACTGTGTAATGCCATCACAGTTAGATTGAATAATTTTTTGACCTCAAGGCCAAAACACTGGCAAACATACTAGAAGACAGATTTTTTAGGAAAGAGATTAAGAGACATCTTTATTTGAATAAAAAACAACTTGTGTCTTCATGTTTACCGCAGATCTCTGGCTGATACTTTTTAACAGAAGTCTAAGTAGTTGTGATTCATACAGTGGTCACAATAAAGTTCTTGAGAGAACCAGGAGAAGTGATAGGGCAAAGTAAAAGGAAGAAATGGGCAATGTCCTGAGTCTGTGATTAGATGGAAAAATCACCCCCTTAGCAAAGAGCAGTTCTCAGAAATGGACTCTCCCCCTCAAAGTATCTGCAGTGCGGCTGTAAGTAGTTTGCTTCTACTATACAAATACTTATAAGTAAAATTAACATAAAAAAGAATTAAATAAAATTACTAGTTACTTTATTTTTTAATGGAGGCACTGAGGATTGAACTCAGGACCTTGTATGTGCTAAACACACACACTACCACTGCACTTTACAACCTCTCTTTAGTTACTTCTATAAAGTAGGTATTAAATTCCAGTTATTTGCTCCATGCTAACTTACAAAGTTCAGCTACTTCTCTGAAGCTACGAAAGTGTTACAATCCAAATGAAGAATTAACATTATTAATTTCCAAATGAAGAGCAATCTACAAATCAAAGGCGAAAAAGCGTGTTTTGTAGTGCAAGGGGGACACAGTCTGACGTGTCAGATGAAAATAAATTGATGGTATCAAGTGTGCTTTACTGCAGAGGAGAAACCCTGACAGCCTCCTGATCTCCCTGACCTGAAGGGAATCTGGCTGAATGTGCTCTGCACTACTCTTGCCTGGTTCCTTTGGAGAACATGCAAGAACTATAACACACTGGGCCCAGGATGACGTTACGTATTTAGAAAGTGTTCAATGTGATCAATGCTGAAAACGGAATTAACCATTTTGTTCCTAAGGCCTCAGACAACATCACAATTTGTTGAACTGAAAGCTGTGAATAAAGCACTAAGTCTTTATGGTAGCAACTCCATGTGTGTATTTGTTTATTTTCTCTTCTTAAAGAATAGGTTTTTGGGAAAGAATTTGAAACCTTAATTCTAAATCATGTGGCACATTTCGGGGGTGAGTCTTTGATCTTTGATTTGAAAAGCTGAGAAATGGACAAGAACCCTGAAGAGTAGGAGAGGAATCAGTTCAAGTCAGTGGATGGATTGATTTGGATGGGCCCCACCATGGTTTCCACCCAACTTGTTAAAAAAAGAAACAAACAAAAAATATCAACAGAAAAACCAAATCCTATTCTCTCTTTTTCTTCTTTGTGGTTTTACCAAACCTCGAGCAACAAAACAGGCAACATTTAGTGACCAAAAATATAATAGTTGCCACACAGGCCAGCAGGAACCCAATCACATCCAAAGAGTGGTGCTGGTACCAGGAGAGGTTGTGGAGGGCTGGGCGCAGGTGCTTAGCTCCTTTGTGGCGCATGACAAACTCGATCCAGAAGACTGCTCGGTCCAGGGGCTTCACTGGCTGATCGTGGTGGATTCTTGATAACTTCATAGCATTCTCTTTATAGCTGAAGATTGAATATATGGATAACGACTTGAAAAAACCATTAAGGATGTGGTATACCTAAAATTATGTTATATGTTATTAAAAGTATTTTAAATAGTTGTATAATAAATGATGTCATAAATAACATCTCCAAGAGCACCAAAGCATATGAGTTTGTTTCCTCTTGAAATATTTCTATATAGTGGTCTATCAGCTGGAATTTTTTGGATGCTTCATATTGTAAATAACAATTGGAGGTAGGGGAGGAAAGAACTATTGGAAATAGCGTTTTCAAAGTTCAGATATAGGAATATGAATACAGCATTTTACCCTCATTTGCTGAGGGGGTGGTATTGAGAACATGATAGTGACAGGAAGCAGCACTGAGGGCAGGTCTGTGAGAGAGGAACCCTTCCCCCACCCCTCCACCTTCCCCAGGTTTGATCTGGAGCGCGGATGTTAACAAGAAGCTAGTGTTCAATAGCATCAGGTAATGGTTTCCGTCCGTGATCTTCATGGCCCTGGCATTTCATATGAAAATATAAGAAAACTTAATGTCACCCAATGGGCAAGAAGTAGGTCCCTAGAGTGAGTAGATACTGGAATCTTTGCTTCAGGCTACAGAGGGATGCAAGCGCCAGTGGTGCGATGAGAAGTGACAAGAGCTAGAACACAAACCCTCTGCCTTCTGTCAAGGGACAAAAGACCAGGCCAGGGTTTTGTTTTATGTTTTGGATGGCTGACCTAGAAGAAGCATTTTCTCAAATTTTTGAAGAAGGTGAAGGAGGGAGTTCATTCTCCCACACTAAAGTGTAGTCATTGTTAAAGGAAAATACGAAACATTTCATTGTCCTAAACTGTGGAACAGCATAGAGAAAGTCTGAGGAGAAATGTCAGCCAAAAAATTATTGTATAAATCCCTGTTGCCCTTTGTTTTGAAAAAAGCAAGGCAGGCCTTTCTTAATACACAATATTTTAAGGAATAAGTATTTGGGATATATTGCAGGCAAACAAGAATGCAACATCAACAAAAGCTCCACAGATCAAAGTAAAGCATTATCAGGTAAAAAATTAGCAAGAACAAAACCCGTCAGTTACAGAAATACCATTATAGAACACAAAGTGCGTCAATAAATCTACATAAATAGAAAACTAAGGCTAAACAGTATTGGAAATTGTAGTCTAGACAACATGTGTATTATATAAGCCTTTATAATGTTATAATGATAATACATCAAACAAAAATTAAGATATGATATTTAAGAGACATAAATGTGAAGTTGAGAAGGGACTTCATATTGGAGAGTCTTTCAATATTGGCCAAAATTGGAAGTATTTTAAAAATAAATATTTTAACCTATAATGTCAATATTTGCTCAAAGATTTATATGGAATTTTTAGTAAGAATTTATTTGATATTAAAGTAATATATAGCCAAACCTTGCAATTTTTAAAATTTTAATATTTTTTCAACAAATATATTTATTTGCTTTATTTGAACTACAATATCATGATAAATGTAATCATTCATGTTGAGAAGTTATGATCACAGCTAATCACTATGTTGTACAAAGTTCAGCAGAAGGTATTCATTTTGTTATATAAAGTCTGACTCTTTGATCAAATCTCTCCACTCCCTGAACTCCTAGGCCCTGGTATATACCACTCTGCTCTCTAGTTCTTTGAGTTTGTCCCTTTAGATTACATATATAAGTGATATTCAGTATCTGTCTTTCTCTTTCAGGCTGATTTCACTTAGCATAGTTGTCACAAATGGCAGAATTTCCTTCTTTCTCATGACTGAAAAATACTCATTTATATGCATATACCACATTTTCTTTATGTATTCATCCACTGACAGACAGTTAGGCTGTTTTCCTATCTTGGCTATTTTGAATAAAGCTGCAATGAACATGTCAGTGCAGATATCTCTTTCATATTCTATTTTCATTTCCTTTAGTCATAATCCCAGAGTGAGATTGCTGGTAGTGTAATTCTGTTTTTAATCTTTTGGGGAAACTCCATATTGTTTTCCATAGTGGCTGAGCCTATTTTTATTCCCATCAACAGTGCCCTAGAATTCCCTTTCTTCACAGACTCACCAACACTTAGATATACCCAGTGTTTTGAGGCTAGCCTTTCTGACAGGTGTGAGGTGATGTCTCACTGTGGTTTTGATTTGCATTTCCTGATGCTTGGTGATGTCAAGCCCCCTTTCATGTACTTGTGGACTATTTGTATGTCTTCTTGAAAAAATATCTATTCAGTAATTGTAGTCATTTAAAAGTTATTTTGCTATTGAGTTATATGAGTTTTTGTATTTTGTGTATTAACCCCTTACTGGATATGTAATTTGAAAATACTTTCTCTCATTTTGTAGACACCTTTCATTTTGTAGATCACTTCTTTTGCTATGCAGAAGTGGTAAGTTTGATCTAGACTCATTTGTTGATTTTTACTTTTGTTCCTTGTGCTGTTAGTGTCATTTCCAAATATTATTGCAAAGAGTTCAAGGAGCTTTCCCCTTATGTTTTCTTCTAGGACATTTTTATGGTTTCTGGTCTTACGTCTTCAGTACATATCCAGTTAATTTTTGCAAGTAATGTTAGATAGGAGTCCCATTTCATTTTCCTTTATGTGATTATCCAGTTTCTCCAGCACCATTTATTGAAGAGACTACCCCTTTCCTGTTGAGTGAGTATTCCTGGCTGTTTTGTTAAATATATTTAATCTTATATGCGAGAGATTATTTTTGGCCTCTCAATCCTGTCCATTGCTCTCTGTGTCTATTTTTATGCCAATACCATACTGTTCAAATTAGTATTCTTTATAGTGTAGTTTAAATCAGGAAATGGGATGTCTCAGCTTTGTTCTTCTTTCTTAGGACTGCTTTGGCTATTTGGGATCTTTTGTGGCTTCATTCAAATTTAGGATTGTTTTTTCTATTTCTGTGTCCCAGGCTGCTTTAGAGGCTAGTCCACATTTCTTTCCTGGTAAGAAACTCTTTCTACTTGGAAAGATCTCTCCTGGACATGAGCTACGATGGCTTGGGGATGGGATGATGCAATCAAACGAAACTGTCTTCATTCTGTCCTTAGGTGACTATTCTCAGGTTTTTCTGTTCCACAGTGTTTCTAAAATCTCTTATATGGAGTTTAGAACTCTCCGAGAGCTGTTTTTGTCCATGGATAGCTGTCTAATGTTGATCTTTGCCAGGGGACAGGGAAGCTGGCATCGTCTATGTCTCCATTTGGATCTCTTAGTTTTAATTCACTGTAATAATCATGCTTTAAATTAAAATATACAAATATGGGATATCTTTAATTAAAAAGTAGCATAATCCAATTTTTATACAATTATTTCTGTCTTTTTTTTCCTATTTATAAATTAGCACAAGGAAATATCTGAAGTAAAATTTCTGAACTGGATTTTGGTTATAACTGCATGAGAGGAGTTAATTTTTTATTTTATTTCTGTATGTTTTGTCATATTGCATAAATCCTTTTAGTGATTATATCTACAATTTTAAGAAATGAGTAATAATATCATTAATAAAAAGACTTGTGTCTCTGTAACAGTAGCTTCTTTTTTTTAAATACGTTTACTAATTTTTTGAGATTGTAATCCATTGCCCAGTAACAGTAGGTATGAAAATTTCTTCATAAAAATTAAGAAGTGTAAAACAATCATACTTGATATTATTTATGTCCTGGTGATTGTGTAAAAGTAATCAATTTAAAAACTGAAACAGTTTACTCCTTTTAAAAAACAGGATGATTCTCAGAAAAGGATATATTCTATACTTACAAAGGGTTGTTAATGACCTCCTTCAAAGCATTCAGCAGATCAGAACTTGTCATTGTGTGCAAATCTACTTCAACAGCTGCCCCTTTGACTTTTACGCGAGCAATATTATCATGCTGATCACCAAACAAGGGAATTCCCACCATAGGCACCCCATGGTAAATAGCTTCATAGACCCCATTGGTTCCACTGTGAGTGATAAAAGCTCTGGTTTTGGGATGGCCTAAAAAGAGAAAATATATAAATATCACTATTCTAAGTTGTAAGAATTTCAGAAACAGAAAATCATGACACCTGTATAAATCACTAATTCAGTTAGGCAGCATTTCCCACACAATTCTGTGCCATGAGGCTTTGTATACATTTCTACAGGCTCTAAAGAAAGTGACAATTATTCCAGGCTGAGCAGCAATGAATGATTCTAGCAATTAAGTCATTCCACAAAACCCTGAAGGTTTGTGCAGAGTCAACTGAAGGAGAGTGGTTGCCATGGACAAGTTGCTGGTGCTGCGAATACAACAGTAGAAAGGAATGAAGGGATTTCAGAAAACAAATGCTTGTGTGGATGGGGAAGAGGAGCTGATATGTGTAGAGTTTCAATGTGAGAATGTTGGCATAAGAGGCTAGAAAGTGTAGATTATGGCAAGTTCTTGAGGTACTCTAAGAACATGGGATTTTGCACCTGATGTTATGGTAATATGGAATCGTGAACAATATCATAGATGGTGAAAGGGATTGTCAGAATTTTTTCAAATAGTTATAGTGGGGAGAAGAGAAGAGAGATGGGAGGGAATGGATACAGAGATTCAGGAGGCTCTACAATATTCTATACAAAAGTTAGTGAGAGTCAAGATCTAAAGCATACTGACTCTGATTCTGAGGCGGGAGAAGTTGTATTATAAATGGGAGAATTATAAATTCCTTACTTATGTTGGAACTTGACAAAAATTCTATTAGTAATCAAAACTCTAGTCAGGTTCCTCAGAATGCTCTTCCCAACCAAGCACTGATTTGGGGGCTTATGTGTTTATCTCTATGTTGCCCAATTTTAGCAAGAACCCTATTGAGTCTATTTTGCTAGACTTCCCCATCCCTGATGTCCAGTCACCCTTACAGCTGTTGCCTCATTCTTCATCATCCCCCAAGTGATGTCTGATCACGCTATCCTGCCGTCAGCAAGAATCAGATTAGGTCAGTTTTGCCAGAGTTCCCTTTGTCTCTCTTATTTCCTCATAGTAAATTTTCATGCAGTGACATAATATTCAGCATTTTGGCTATTAATTTCCAACTTTTCTCTTTTTCATTCCGAGTCAAGTCCAGTTTCTCTGTCTCACTGTCAAAGTCCATTGCAGTAGGACCTAAACATATCATGATGGTCTTAAATAAAGTGTGCCTTACAATCTTTAACCAGAATCATGAATAATTTTTCTTTAACAGGTTTCAGAAGAAATGTGAAAAAGGCACTATGGGCTTTGGGTTTTTTCCCTTATTTTGAAGACAAATTTCTTGAATTTATTTGTTAATGAGTAAACTCAACTCTGTTTAATTTTTTTTCTCTCTGGTCTTACCAAGAAGATCATTCTGTGGAATCCATTCATATAGCTGGGTATTGGCTCCAAGTGTATCTGGTTTCTTTCCTGTGTATCTCCACAGAACCTGTTAAGATACATGCCTTTACTCAATTAGAAGACTTTTAGAATCACATCCTGTCAGAAGGAGGCAGTTAACTTAGAATTAATCTAGTTCGATGTCTCCAGGTAATAGATGAGCACACTGAGGCCTGAAGTGATTATGTAATGAATGTTTCTAAACTGTGGATGCTACAACCATGTTTTCAAGTGCTTGTAATAATCCTAATGTATCTAATATAATTAGATTGATTCTAATTTAGTAGATGAAAACAATCTATATCTGAGACAACTACATATTGTTATTAGTAGACTGTTCTTATAAAGGGGATTTTTGAAACAGTTTTCAGAGGCAAATGGAAAGGATATGACCTTTCTCACTAAGAAATTATTAGTTCTTTCACCTTTGCTGAGCTTTGCTATACATTTGGCAGTAACATAGAAGCAAGCATTGCCTTTTTTATTATAGTAAAATGTACATAAAGATATTTATCATTTTAAAGTATTGTAAGCATAGAATTTAGTGGCATTAAGAACATCCACAATGTTGTGTAACCATAAGAACTATCTATAGCACAAATGTTTTCACCATCCCAAACATAAATGCTGTATCACTAAGCAATTCCCCTATTCCCCCCAATTCCCCAGTCCCTGTTAATCTCTATTCTTCTTTCTATCTCTATGAGCTTGACTACTCTAGGTACCACATATAAGTGGAATCATACAGAATTTGTCCTTTTCTGACTTAGCATTATTTCACTTCATATTATGTCTTCAAGGTTCTTGTATGTCATAACACATTAGCATTTTCTGTCTTTTTAAGGCTGAGTAATATTTCATTGTGTATATATCACATTATCTTTATCCATTCATTTTTCTTTTGTAAATAATGTTGCTGTGACCTTTGGTGTACAAACATCTGTTTGAGTCCCTGATTTCAATTCCTTTGGATATATAGTCAGGATTGGAATTAATGAGTCATGTGATAGCTCTACGTTTAACTTTCCAATGTATCGCAAAAATGTTTTCCACAGCAGATGCATCATTTTGCACTCTGACCAGCAATGCGTGAGGTCACATTCCTCCATATTCTTACTAACACTTGTTAATTTCCTTTAAAAAAATAATAGCTATCCTAAGGACTGAAGTGGTATCTCTTTGTGCTTTTGATTTGCATTTCCCTAATGATCAATGATGTGGAGCATTTTTTATGTATTATTAGCTATTTGCATATCTTTGTTAGAGAAATATTCAAGGACTTTCCCATTTTTTCAGTTGGGATTTTATTGTTGGTGTTGAGTTGTAGGAGTTCTTTATAAATTGAGCACATTAATTCTTTATTATATACATGATTTGCAAAGGTTTTCTCCCAATCTATATATTATATTTCAAAATGTCTTCTGATGCACAAAATTTCTTCAATTGATGTATTTCAATTGATTTATTTTCTTGCTTGTACTTTTTGTGTCATACCTATTGAAATCATAGCAAAATCCAATGTGATGAAATTTTCCTCTAGAATTTTCTTATAGAAGTGTTGCAGTTGTACCTCTAAAGTTTAAGTCTCTGATCTATTTTGAGTTAATTTTTGAATGTAGTGTAAGATACGGGTCTAATTTCATTCCTTATCATGTGGCTATCAGCTCTTTTCTGCTAGTTCTCTCATTTTTCTCATAAATAGATGCTCTGGAAATTCTTGATATTTTGATGTGCCTGAGGGAAGAGTTGAGATGAAGGTCTTCCTACTCTGCTATCTTGGTCACACTTCCATCATAACCTTTTACAATCCTATGTAAAACCATTCATCCTCTCCCTAAGTTCATTTCTCATTTTAATTGTTAGCATCTACTCTTTTTTTTCCCTCTTTGCAATTTAGCTAAAGTTTTGATGATTTTGCTGACCTTTTCTAAAAACCAGCTTTTGGTTTTATTGATTTTCTTTGTTTTTTTTTTAAACCTTTTTGTTTTGTTTTGTTTATTTTACTCTAATCTGCATTGCTTCCTTCTGCAAGGTTTGGGTTTCGTTTGCCTTCTTTTTATACTTTTTGAGATATAATATTAGGTTATTGATTTTACGATATCGTTCTTCTTTTTCAATGTAGGCACTTACAGCTATAAATTTCCTTCTGAGCAACAGAAGGTGGCAGAGGAGAGGGATGTGGAACTTACCTCTTTCCACAAATATATCAAAAATACATCTACATGTGGAACAATTCTCACAGAATACCTACTGAAAGCTTGCAAAAGATCTCATACAAACAAAGTTATAAGAATGATCCTCATGTTACCAGGTAGGACAAAGGAAAAATGAAGAAGAATCAGGATGGGACTTGCACCCCTGGGAGGGAGCTCTGAAAGAGGAGGGTTCCCTCACCCTAGAAAACTCCTTCACCAGCTAGGAAGTCTGCCAGGACAAATAATGGGCTTCAGAGGCTGGAGAGGCAATTGTGGGAGCTGGCCTGCAGACCTACAGTACAGAGAATGACCAGTACATATGGTCCTTGCCATGCTACTGCAATTCTCAACCCAAGATACTTGCTTGTTTGTGTCTACAAAACTGGGTGCTAAATCTCCCAATGTGTTTACAAAAATAAACAAATGAGATCTAATCTAACTTAAAGCTTTTTCACAGCAATAGAAACCATAAAAAACAAAAAGCCAACCTAGAGAATGGGAGAAAATATTTGTAAACATTGTGATCAACAAAGACTTAATTTGGAAAATACACAAACAGCTCATACAACTCAATAACAAAAAAACCAACTACCCAATCAAAACTGGGCAGAAGACCTAAATAGACATTTCTCCAAAAAGAACATACAGATGGCCAACAGGCACATGAAAAGACTGCTCAAGATCACTAATTATTAGAGAAATGCAAATCAAAACTACAATGTAGTATCACCTCACCAGAGTCAAAATGACCATTATTAAAATATCTACAAATAAATTCTGGAAATAGTGTGGAGAAAAGGGAACTCTCCTGCACTGTTGGAAGGAATGTAAATTAGTGCAGCCATTATGGAAAACAGTATGAAGGTTCCTTAAAAAACTGAAAACTCTTACCATAAGATCCAATAATCCCACTCCTGGGCATACATACATAGAAAACTAATTTGAAAAGATACATGAATCCAATGAATACAATGTTCATAACAGCACTACTTAACAATAGCTGAGACATGGAAACAACCTAAATGTCCATTGACATGACTGGATAAAGAAGATGTGGTATATCTATACACAATGGAATACCACTCAGCCATAGAAATAATGAAATAATGCCCTTTGCAGCAACATGGATGGATCTAGAGACTATCATAGTAAGTGAAGAAAGTGATACACAGAAAGGCACATATTATACGGTATCACTTATATGTTGAATCTAAAAAAAAGTATATGTGAACTTATTTACAAAATGGAAAGAGACTCAGACACAGAAAGAAACTTATGGATATCAAAGTGGAAAGGGAGTGGTAGGGATAAGTTGGGAGCATGGGATTAAGAGATGCCCACTGCCATATACAAACAGATAAACAGCAAAGATTTATTCTGTAGTGCAAGGAACTCTATTCAATATCTTGTAATAGATTGTAATGGAATAGAATCAAAAGAATATGGATATATATATAACCTAATCATTTTGGTGGATGCCTGAAAATAGCACAGTATTGTTAAATCAACAATAGTTTAATTTAAAAAATACCTCTTAGCCTTGCTTTCTCTGCATCTCTTTTTTTTTTGGTTAATGTTTGCATTTATTTTAAAATATTTTCTAATACTCTTGTGATTTATTTTTTGATCTATTAAAGTTAAAGCATACAAAAACTCTGCTTCTTTATAGCTTAGCTTCATCCACCTCTTTCAGTTATTTATGCCATCAATTCCATGTTTATACACTATGTTCCTAATTACATAACTTAATAATTATTTTTGTGTGTTTTCTTTATATTATTGAGAAAGGCATGTTGGCTGCAGTGGGGCTGGGTGATGGAGACTTCGAAGCTACTGCTATTCTAGGGGGCTGAAATTGACAAAAAAAATTAACCACAATCTACTAGTCAGGCTCTCCCCTGCATATTTCAAGTGCTCAGATAGAGTCCATATTTCCAACATAGTTCAGACAGTTTCTGCTAGGACAGTTGTTGTTGAGGTAGACGGTCAGATCTTGGTGCTTTTGACTCTACCTTGATGTCACCCTTAAGCATTGTATTTTAATACAATTGAAATTTTAATATTTTCATGAAGATGCCATTTAGATGAGATATTTAAATGGGTATTGTTTCCACAAAACATTTTTTGAAAGTAATTTGGTTATGTGCACAAAAATTGTCATGATCTTTTGGAACTTAAAATCACGTATAATTTTAGCTATTTTATCTAAAGCTACAAAATAAAATGTGTCCCTGGTAGTTTAAGAACCACATCACTCAGTTATAACCTAGGATGGTATCAATAAAAAAAAAATGCATAGTTTGTGGGAATGCCATAGAGTGAACTGCATAAATGTTTTACAGTATTACTAAAATCTTTAACTGTTTAGATAGAAGAATCATTATTTAGGAGTATTCGTGGAATCTAAGCTGTCAGTTCCAAGTTCAGCCAGGGCCTGGTCCAAAACCATTAATTAAAAGAAAATATACTTCCAAGACAGCCCGTGAATCAATGGTATAATTTTGAGTGTCTCTTCCTGTATTCTCTGACATGTTAGTTGTACCTTGTGTATATGCCTCAGATTTAAAAAATAAATAACGCAAAAAGAAGCTTAGGTTACATGGAAGCGTTAAAACCAGCACATAAAGCTGATCAATTGTTTAATAGGAGTGGCTTGATTTAAGCTTTATCCCATTATTTAAAGAAAATACGGCAATATGTTTTCCTATTAGTAGTACCATGTTTAAAGCAAGGTAGCCATAAAATATCCTCTTTTAACATTTAACACTTCTAATTTACAGTTCAGTTCAGTTGACACTAATAACACCAATACCTTTTCCTACACTTTAAAAGTGCACTTTTAAGGAGATCCTCATAGATTTTAAAATAGCTGCCCCTCAAAAATAAAAGCATCTGACCTTCTGTGGAATCTGGGCAAGGGCTGATGCAATCATATTAGCCTTTTCTTCTGTGATGTTTTTGACCATTGACCCCAGACTAAACACCACAACTCCATCTTCTCCAGAGCTTTGGACAAGCTCCTCTAACTCCTGGGAAGAAAACAGTCTTTATAATATGAAAGTTTCCCCTTACAAAAGTAAGTTAGTCACACAGCTTTCTCAATGTGTCTGAATTATTAGAATAATTTGTCTTTTCATATGTTAACCATTTCAGAGCGTGAAATATAGAAACTGAAATCATTAGTTATTAGGCAAATTAACAATGATTTAATTGTACAACATGGGGGGATAAGCCAATATCTTGTAATAACTATAAATGGAAAGTAATCTTTAAAAGTTGTATAAAATAAATGATTTTAAAAGATATTTAAATTGGAAGCTCCCTTCTACTATGTTCTAGACATTTCTGAGGTGTGTGCTTTTCTGTTTACAAATCATTGACTACATGTTATCTTCTGCCATGTGTTGAGCTCTTTATATGTATCATTTAACTTAGATATATGGTGATCTTAAGATATATGTATACATTTGCAGATGGAAAAGCTACCTCAGAGAGGTTAAATAATTTGTTGAAAGCTATAAAGTAGTAGCTAAATTAAGCTTGTTGTTTATAAAGTGAATGACTATATTCATTACTCTCTATTGCTTTCCAAGAGTCTCTTCAGAATGCTCATCAAATTAAGCATTTGGTTTCCTCCTTTAAGTTAAATAGTTCTGGTGCTTCATTTCTTATTTAGCCTTGGATGATAATAAGATTATCATTCTTTTTTCTGCTGAATCATGGTCAGTATAATGACATCCTTTCAGTATAATTTACTCTATTCTAAATATGAATTTCAATTTTCTTTAATTTGGATATATTTATACATTATATAAGCTTCCACAAACACATTAAGACATGAAGTAGACATATAACTCCTGACCAGGTAAGTAAAGCAGAAATACTTATAATGCACACTTTGGGGATAATAGTAATATTATAGAAAAATTTGGCTTGGAATCCAAGATAAAAATAGCATATTTAATCATACTGAAGAAAAAAGAAGTCTTTTCCTCTTATGTTTAGCTACTAACTAAGCTAAGTCAACCAAATAAGACAAAAAAAAAAAGTGTGAGACACACTGAAGACAGGGAAGAGATTTATTTTAAGTAATTAATTCACCTAATTATAGAGGCCAGCAAATTATAATCCACAGAATAATAGGCCATCAGACTGAAGACTCAGAGAAGAGCCCCTGTTGTAGGTCAAGTCTGAAAGCCATCTACTGGCAGAACTCTGTTTTGCATGGGAGAGTTCAGTCTTTTCTATTCAGTTCTTCAACTCATTGGATGAGGCTCACCCACAAATGCAGAGCAATTTACTTTACTCAAGGTCCACATATTTAAATGTTAAGGTCCTCTAAAAACACCCTCACAGAAACTTCCATAGTGATGTTTGGCTAAATAGCTGAGTCCCAGGCCCAGGATAGTTGACACATAAAATTAACCATTACAATATGTTTATAGATAGATTGACTTAACACGTAAAGTTATCACTCTCTTTAACCTAAGTTTCAATGGGAGCATGGTATTGTTGAGATACTGGGAAATATTTTATCATTTCTGCAGAATGTACATGTTCATAAAGACTTAATGAAGTATGAAAAAGGAAAGGAAATACGGGGACTACTTCAACCAGATAATAACACATAATACAAAAGGAAGGCTCCTGACCTGCTGATTGCAGTCTACTAGTGTAAGAGAGTCATGGCCACTAATTCCTGTGCATGTGTTTGCAGTTGGCAGATCAAAAACTATCAATAAGGAGCTAGAAATCATTTCAGCAGATAAATTCTCAAACAGGCAAAATCAGCACATTCAAATACCTTTGGTAGGGGCTTCGCAGGCTTGCAGTGCAGTCCTCCAACAAATTCAACATTAGGTAAGTACGGTTGAGGAAATTCAAAATCCCAGTAAGTTCGAATCAACCACATTTCAGCTTTCCCCATAGTCTCACATAATGTGGTAGGTTTTCCTGAATAAAAATGAAGGATGATAGAGAGGAAACAAGCTGACATGTTATAAGGGAACTGTTTCACCATCTACTTTTCTAAGAGAAATCTTTAAACATATCGGCCCGATGTTACCTCTGTGATATCCATTGGCCTTTTCCCCAAGAGTACAAATAGTGAGATTATCAATAACCAAAGACCAATTTAAGCATGGAACAAAGCCAAAAGCCTGCCACTTCATCTCTGCCAACAGAGTCTTTCTGCTTGAGCTAAGCCTGAGCCCCACTCCACGCTCAGCAAGGACACCTGCTCCAAGCCAGGAACAAGAAACTCAGGCAGTGATCCTCAAACTTCTATGGTCGGGTCCCCTCCTCTTCTCGAGGACCCTCTTCAATTTATCGCATCCTTGTTGCTCCAAGAACTTCTGGTTTCTTAAAAAACAACTTTTTTACTGTATCCCTCTTTTTCCCTAGTGTTTTCCACTGTGCTGTCACAACTAATTACATCTTATTGGGAATGAATTATTAAAAGGAAATTTTTTTAAGTGATTTACTCCTTTGCCATACAATATGGAAGTTCCTTTGGACAAGCCTTTTGTCCTCTTCAGGGAAGATATAGCAGTGTTTATTAAGCTGGTGGTGAAATATGTAGTATTTTGATACATTTAAATGACTAACTGACTAACAGGAATAAAAGTGTACCTTTGAACTCAATGGCAACGAAGTGACTATTAACAGCAGAAGAACTGAAATTAGTGACTGAGAAGTAAATAATTTCTCTTTGTTTGGAGTCCAAGCTTCATTTCTGCATTCTATTCAATTACTGTGGGGTAAGGAACCTTATCCACAGTATTGGCGTCCTTTTGACATACATACTCAGTATCACTAATATGAAGACTCTGTAGCTTTATGTTTTCCCATCACATGGCTTTTTGAATATTCTTGATGTTCTGAGTGTGCTTAAGTTCTGATTAGCAAATGTGAGGGATTTTGAACTGACCAGGACAATCTATCTGTGTAAGAGATCACAAGTGAATCTCAGTAATTTAAGCATTTGATTCTGATAATGACAACGGTATTCAAAATCCAGTTTCATACTCAGTGCATATCCCATTTCAGTGGCTTACTGGTGTCAGCTTTGGGTATAGTCTTATTCCCATTGTGTGATGCTTCACTCTCACACCATCTTTTTGACAGGTTTATTAAGATAGAATTTATAAAAACACACAATTCCTTTAAATACACAACTGAGTAGTTTTTAGTATATTTATAGTTGTGAAACCATGTCCACTAGTATATTTTACAAATTTTTATTACTCCTCATAGAGACCCCATATCCATTGGTAGTCATTCTCCATTTCTCCCTCTTCCCAGCCCCTGGCAACCACTAATCTGCTTCTTTCTTTATTTGACTATTCCAAAGTAACCTTATTTCATTTAATGTAAATGAAAGTATACACTGCGTGGTCTTTTGTGCTGCCTTCTTTCCCTTAACATAGTGTTTTCAAGGTTCATCCCTGTGGTACTGTGTATCAGTACTTCCTTACCTTTTATTGCTGAGTAATACTTTTGTTTGGCTATACTTCATTTTGTTTATCTACACATCAGTTAATGACCATTTGGGTTGTTTCCATATTAGGCTACTGTGGATAATGCTCTACGAGCAATCATGTATATTTTTTGTGTGGACACGTGTTCATTTTTCTTGGTTATAAACCTAGGAGTAGAATTTGAGGAACATATGATTGCTTTGCTTTCTTTCATATCAATATCTTTTTGTTGTTAAATCTGCACTCCTAGGTTAGTAATCTGTTGTGTTTAATGGATTGAAATGAAGAGAATTTAGTATGAGAGTTAAAAAAAATGCTTAATCTGCATGAAGAGATTGTGAGACAATATCTCAAACTTGGGAAAGCATTTCCCAAATTTCCGAAAACATATGCCATTTTAAATACTATGCTTGGGCATTGTTGAGTAATTAATGATTGGAAGATTATTCACATCGTTAGGAAAATGTGCATATGTTTTACTTTGTCATTTAATCATTCTACTGTGGATGTTGAGTTCAGGTACTTTGAATTTGAATGTAGACTTGTACATTTCTGTGCAGTAGAAAGACAATCTCCCAAATTATGACATTATTGCACTATAGGATTTTGATCATTTTGGGGTCTAACCTAGCACTATTACCCTAACATTTCTTTTTTCTCCAAAATGTTTAGAAATAGTTCCTCAAGTAGTTTTTTGAAAGAAATGCTGTCTTACTGGTTTCCTTCTCAATTATTTAAACATATCTATGACATGGTTCAGTTAATAACTGTATAAACTATGAGTTATATTTTAAAAATTTGAAAAGCTTTAAATACATTTTATAATGAAGATCTTACATTCTGAATAGGCAAATAATGATCTATCTTATAGTATTTTTAAATTTATGAGAGTAAAGAAACATGTTTCTTCTATTTATCAAGCCTTTATTCTTCTTTCTCAGATTATTGATTTACAAACCCCTCCAAATATTCTTAGGTAAAAACAGCTAGGAAAGAATCAGAGACCATGATCACTATGTCCTACCAGTAATTCTTCACTATGAAAGAGGTTCCACAACTGAGTACCAGACTGCTGGAATCAGAAACAAACAAACGACCTTGATCCAGCTATAGATCAGTCACTGCTTGATCTACGACTCAGAAAATGTCACCAGGATGAGATTTTAAATTATCTTTTCTCAGTTTTGCCATTTGCATCTTGGACTCTGAACAAGGGTGACTAGTGGGTACAGCAGTTTTTGCAAATAACTTTCTTTAGGGTCAAGTCTAGAGAAAAAAGCACCTTCTTCTCTTACAGAATGCCCAGGAAATGTCTCAATGCAATTTGTCAACCTTGATTATGACAGATGCCATTCAGAACATAAGGCATATTCCTGGGCAGCATAGTTCATTAGAAGCACTCATATTGTTTGTGAGTTTTGAAAAAATAATTTCACAGAGGGATTTAGAACAGATACCTCAAAAAACAAAAAAGGGAAATGGCTATACAGAACAATACATCAGAAGTACAAACACATTTTAAAAATTTTAGGAATAAACACAATTTTTAGGAATGATAGAGTATAAGAGATATATCTTTTAAAATCAGTAACAAGGAAATTAAATTTTAAACTCTATGGAACTGCAAAAGACTCCAGATAGGATGCAAACAGTAAGTCTGAGAAACAGGAAGTAAATAAAAAAGAAAACAGGGTGTATAAAAGAGGAAGTAAATAAGAGAGTAGTCCAAAGTTATGGGAATTAAACACACTGTCAGATTTGGGTTTTCCAGATACCCCCCAAAACTTAGTAGCATCAAGCAGGACTTATGCATTAATATAGAGAATATTCCTTCTCTGAAATATTTTCAGTACTCAATCTTCTAAAACAAAACAAAAAGAAAAAAAGAATTACCATTTTTTTCATTGAAAACTGTTTAGGAGCAAGAGTTTGAATCCACCCTTAAAAATATCTTTTGTACATTTTCATACAGTCAGAGAAGTATTTCATTTAACATATGAAATAAGAATCCTTATTACATGCAAATTTTTCTTACCTAAAACTTTGCTGTAATATGCATCCCATTCTGGAAATATATAATATAAATTGATTATATCACCCATTGTGTACAATAACCAATTCTTCAGCCTCTGTATAAAAGTCATGTTGTCTGTCAGTCTTGATGCAATGCCTGGAACATATGAAGAAGGCATCGGAAGCCCAGCACACAGTCTCTCAATGGTATTCCCAATGGAACAGCGTAAAGAGTATATAAATGGAATACCGAGGATCTCAGCCACCAACTCCCCACAAAAGTTTAAAGAGTCAGCCAAACAGATATCAAACTTAGCTGCCTGTAGTCTGCTGAGTAAATCCTTATTTGAAATAGCACTATCACATAGTCTTTTGGGTATTGCTAAAAGATTGTTCATCATTTCTCTAGATCTTATTAGCATGTCCCACCAGGAGAGTTTTGGTAGTTCAAAAGAAACTGTATAGATATTGGTATCGAGTTCTTCCCTGAGAGTTTCTTTAGTTACCGGAAGTTGGAAGATCTCCACATTAAAGGGAATCTTGGTATGATCAAGCAGGAGACTTGGTGAAGGTACCAGAACAGTTATCTCGTGCCCACGACGGTGGAGTTCTTCCAGAATCACTTTTATATTAATCCAATGACTAAAATCTGCAGGCCATACAAGTACTTTCCCAGTCCTTCCAGAGTCAAAGAAACCCAGATGCAGCATGAAAAGGACACAGAAGCCTTTCACAGTCTTCATGATTAACTCTCGCTGAAACGAAATCTGAGTTTAAAACAAGTGCATGACTCACAATCCAAACACATTTCCTTGTCCCGCCTAACCAATTTATAGTAGGTTGGGCTGAACTTTGAAGTGTGTACTTTGTATTATGGATTAAAACAAAATGCAGGAAGTCCTGTATTGCTATAAACTTCCCTCTTAACACTACCTTTGCTGTGTCCCATAAATTTTGTGTGGTTGTACTTTCATTTTCATTTATCTCAAGATAGTTTTTAATTTCAACTTTGATTTCATCATTGACCCATTGTTTTTTTTAAATAACGTATTGTTTAATCTCCATGCTTTCTTTTTTTTCTCCTTTGTTTCTCTGTTGTTGATTTCTAGTTTTAGGGCATCTTGGTCAGTAAAGATGCTTGAGATAATTTCTATCTTCTTAAAATTGTTGAGGCTTCTTTTGTGCTCAAGTACATGATCAATCCTAGAAAATGTTCCACGTGCACCTGAAAAGATTGTATATCCTATTTTTGGGGGGTGTAATGCTCTGAAAATATCCATCAACTCTAATTTTTCTATTGCATTATTTAATTTCTCTGTTGCCTTATTTATTTTCTGTCTGGAAGATCTGTCTAGTGATGTTAATGTGGTGTTAAAATCTCCAACTATGATTGTATTCCAATCAATATCCCCCTTTATCTCTGTTAGTAATTGTTTTATGTACTTAGGTGCTCCTATAGTGGGTGCATATATATTAACGAGTGTAATATCCTCATCTTGTATCACTCCTTTAATCATTATAAAATGTAAAATGTCCTTTTTTATATTTCTTTATGGCCTTTGTTTTAAAGTCTATTTTGTCTGAAGGAAATTAAAGAAGACTTTAAAAAATTGGAAAGATATCCCATGTTCTTGCATTGGAAGAATCAATATTGTTAAAATGGTCACACTGCCCAAGGCCATCTACAGATTTAATGCAATCCCTATCCAATTACCCAGGACATATTTCACAGAACTAGAACAAATCATAATAAAATTCATATGGAACCATCAAAGACCTAGAATTGCCAAAGCATTACTGAAGAGAAAGAAAGAGGCTGAAGGAATAACTCTCCAAGACTTCAGACAATACTATAGAGCTACAGTCATCAAGACAGCATGGTATTGGTACAAAAACAGACGTATAGACCAATGGAACAGAATAGAGAGCCCAGAAATGAACCCACAAACTTTTGGTCAACTAACCTTCGACAAAGGAGGCAAGAATATACAATGGAATAAAGACAGTCTCTCCAGGAAATGGTGTTGGGAAAACTGGACAGCAGCATGTAAAACAGTGAAGCTAGAACACTCCCTTACACCATACACAAAAATCAACTCAAAATGGATCACAGAATTCAACATAAGACAAGATACAATAAGCCTCCTAGAGGAAAATATAGGCAAAACATTATCTGACATACATCTCAAAAATGTTCTCCTAGAACAGTCTACTCAAGCAATAGAAATAAAAGCAAGAAGAAACAAATGGACCTAATGAAACTTACAAGCTTCTGCACAGCAAAGGAAACCATAAGTAAAACAAAAAACCTATGGAATGGGAAAAAATTTTTGCAAATGAAATCAACAAAGGCTTGATCTCCAGAATTATAAGCAGCTCATATGACTTAATAAGAAAAAAATAAACAGCCCAATCCAAAAGTGGGCAGAAGACCTAAACAAGCAATTCTCCAAGGAAGACATACACATGATCAACAGGCACATGAAAAAATGCTCAATATAACTAATTATCAGAGAAATGCAAATCAAAACTGCAATGAGGTATCACCTCACACCAGCCAGAATGGCCATCAATCAAAAATCCACAAATGACAAATGCTGGAGAGGCTATGGAGAAAAGGGAACCCTCCTTCACTGCTGGTGGGAATGCACTTTGGTGCAGCCACTGTGGAAAACAGTATGGAGATTCCTTAAAAGACTAGGAATAGACTGACCATATGACCCAGGAATCCCACTCCTGGGCATATATCCAGAAGGAACCCTACTTCAGGATGATACATGCACCCCAATGTTCATAGCAGCATTATTTACAGTAGCCAAGACATGGAAACAGCCTAAATGTCCATCAAGAGATAACTGGATAAAGAAGAGGTGGTATATTTATACAGTGGAATACTACTCAGCCATAAAAACTGACAACATAACACCATTTGCAGCAACATGGATGCTCCTGGAGAATGTCATTCTAAGTGAAGTAAGCCAGAAAGAGAAAGAAAAATACCATATGAGACTGCTCATATGTGGAATCTAAAAAACAAACAAAGAAACAAACAAAGCATAAATACAAAACAGAAACAGATTCATAGACATAGAATACAAACTTGTGGTTGCCAAGGGGGGTGGGGGAGTGGGAAGGGATTTCAAAATTGTAGAATAGATAAACAAGATTATGCTGTATAGCACAGGGAAATATATACAAGATCTTATGGTAGCTCACAGAGAAAAAAAATGTGACAATGAATATATATATGTTCATGTATAACTGAAAAATTTGCTCTACACTGGAATTTGACACAACATGGTAAAATGATTATAAATCAATAAAATGTTAAAAAAATAAAATGAAATTCAACTATTTTGATAGGGAGAAAAAAGGTTGAGAATGTCATACACTTAGATAGGAAAAAAATTACTCAGAATAATCATTTCAAAACTTTTTTAGGAGGATATAAAAATAAAGAACCGCACACCTATCATCAGTTAAGCTTCAAAAAAGTGTCATGAATATACAATAGAGAAAAGACAGACTGTTTAGCAAGTGGTGCTGGGAAAGCTGGACTGCCGCATCGTGAGTGGACTTAAGATGAGTTAAGGCCGTGGGACCCAAGGCCACGATCTCGCAGTATGGCAGCTCCTTGGGCATTGTTTTGGTTGGGCCGCTAACCTCCTCAAATCCCACTTCAGCTCCCTTGGCTGACACTTGGCGCTGTGAGCAGGATTGGGTGAGTGCCCCTTCTGAACACCCTGCCCCTGATGGGGATTCTTAGATGGAAACTATGTGGTCCCCTACCTCTCTATGGTACCTGGTGGCAGCCTATTTGCTGACATGGGCTCAGCCTGAGGATTGGGACACAGAGGCGCCCCTCCAGATGAAGTACGGAGGGCGCTGGAATTGTTAGAAAATAATGTCCCACTAGCCCACTGAGAGGCAGCCAGGAGTGTGGCCTGGGTGTTCTTGTAGGTTTTGCAGCGCGCTAGCCAAGACAGGAGAGAATTGCAGGCACAAGTGGAGCAGTTACAGCGCAGGGAAGAGGAACTTGAGCAGAGACTCGGCACAACAGAAAGATGCCTGCATGGTCCTAGCTCTGCTGCCTCCGAGAGTGGTAAAGCCTGTGCGTCTCCTGTCCCACCATCTCCAAGAGAGGTAAGCCTGGCCCCTACCCTTGTTCCACTGCATCTATGGCCCATGGTGAGGCAGCAGGTGGAACTGGAGGAGCCCATGGCTCAGGGGGGAGCTCCTGCAGGACCACAGCAAGTGACATGACAAACCACCTATAAGTCTTACACATCAACGGAATTGAGAGACCTGGCAAAGTAGTGCAAACAATGTACGGGTGAGTCAGTCCCCACATGGCTACTGTGCCTTTGGGATGATGGGGCTGACCAGACTGAGCTGTCTCCGAAGGAGATGGGCCAGCTGGCCAGCATAACAACCATCCCCTCATTGCGGCAACAGCTGCAAACTATTCCCCAGTCTAATGCTGATGCTGGCAACCATAACACTGATAAGCTGGTTGGTGGCTGCTGCACGCACTGTGTGGGACAATTTGCCTGAACATGTGAGTAAATGGACTTAGCGCAAGTTGTCTGGGAAATGGGCATGTGCCAGATGATGTTTGCTTTGCATTTCCGTAGTCCAGATGATGAGCTCCTTACAGCTTGGATGAAAGATTTGATTTTGGCTAATGGCCCAGTGGGAACGTTTGGGACCATGGTGGCGCTACTAGCACCATATGTAGACTGCCCCATACATGAAGGCTGAGGCTAGTCTGTGGGACGTAGAGGTGCGCCGAAAGGGGATACATGTTGCCAAGACTCAAGGTGAGTCAAAGACCTCCTCTGGTGCAGTGACTCAGAAAGGGAAATTCAGAGGAGGAGAAAAGGGGAATGCTCCAATTTTGGGAGGGCCCCAAAAGCTAGATTGCCAGTAGATATGGTGTGATTTACTGGCAGCTGGCTTGAACCATATAAAATTAGATGGCCAGCCTTAGGAGGTGCTAATGGCCTTATGGAAGAAATTATGGCCTGAGCAACAATATACTCCATTGCCAACCTCCCATCAGGCCCGAGAGGTGGCCTTTGCTGATTTCCTCCCAGGCTAGGAGGAAGGCTGAGGTGTTCGGGACATGGGACACCCTGACGACCAGAGGCCACATGTTGAACTGACTAGCCACTGAACCCCTGATGGGGAAGCAAGAGGTCCAAGTGCAGACAACATACCCTATTGCAGGATGGGTACAGACATGGGCAAAGCAACCCCAATTGGGAACTGCCCAGATCCCAACTCTGATGAAGTGGGGTGCTTATTTGGAACAGATAGCTCAGTATACCACTAGCCCCTTGGCTGCAGAGTTGCAGCAGGTGTTATGGCCTGTGAGATTTGCTGTGCCTGCTGTACAGATGCTCCCACAACAAGGGGTGGACCCTGTGCCCAGTCCCTTTTGTGAAGGGAAAGGGCCACCCTCAGGAACTGCTTGGTATACAGATGGATCTTGTAGGGGCAGTCCGCCCACTTGGGTTGCAGTAGCACTGTACCGTGCCACTGAAGCCTTCTGGTATGAGACAGGAGAAGGCCAATCCAGCCAATGGGCTGAATTACAGGCAGTATAGATGGTGTTGATGAATGAACCTAGCCCCTTACAGATTTGCATGGATAGTTGGGCTGTGTATTGAGGCCTCACTTTGTGGATACCCCAATTGGCCCTGTAAGACTGGATGATTGGGCACTGACCCCCATGGGGACAACAGATGTGGAAACAATTATAGGGTAAAGGCCAAGAAGGTCAGTATACTATTTACCATGTGCTGGGATACTGCCCAGCCTTGGCACCGAGCAATGATGCTACTGATGCGCTAGCCCAACTTCGCCCTGTACAGGCCATGGTTCCAGGACCCGACATAGGTACCTGGCTTCATAAGAAACCTGGTCATGTAGGTTTGTACACAATGAGGCAGGTAGCTGACCAGTAGGGCCTACATCTGAGTCATAGTGAAGCCAAAGATACCGTGCGACAGTGCCCATGGTGTGCTAAGAAGCACCCGCACCGGCGGCGATGTCCCCAACAGATGGGGAAGATTGCAAGGGGAATTCAGCCACTGCTGGTATGGCAAATAGATTAGATAGGCCCCTTTGCTCCTAGTACGGGGTTGTGGTACCTGCTGACAGTGGTGTACACCGCTACTGGCCTAGGTTTTGCCTACCATGTGCCCTGAGCTACACAAGACGCTATTATTACAGCATTGGAAGTTTTACAGGCCTTTTATGGGACTCCCTTAGAAATACAAAGTGATAGAGGGACCCCTTTTACTGCCCAACAGACCCAAGAATGGGCCAAGGAAAATGATATTAACTGGACATTGCATGTGCCTTACCATCCCCAAGCAGCAGGCATGATTGAATGATATAATGGCATATTAAAGGACAAACTGAGGGCTCTCAAACCACAAGGGAGAGGCTGGAATAGTGTCTTGCTGCAGGCGGTACGTCTTTTGAATGAACAACCTTGCTGTACAGGTATGAGCCCACTGGAAAAGTTATTGCAAGGGACCATTCGGAGGCTCAGAGCTGGGCCCATAAAGGATGCCTCTGATGTCTCAATAGTGGGGCACACATTAATAATATGCAACACTAGGGTGTTGAACTCAGGACAAAAGGACACCTGGACATGGAAGAATCAGGTCCAGATTGAAGGCCCCTGGCTAGCCCTTTTGGAACCATGGGGCAACAGGCTAAAGAAAGCCCTGCAGGTAACCCCACAAGTGGGGGAATGGCCTTTTGATATACAGGTTACTCTAGGGAAAACAGGAGTGTCCCTACTTAAAGGAGCAGAAGCCCTACAGCTTTGGGCAATTCCACTGATAGCTCCCGAAGCACTCCCAGAGTGTAACCAACCTACCATGGGCGGGTTGGTATGGTACTACCGCCCAGGTTGAACAGCCCTTCCTGCCACTGTACTCTTACAAGATGAGAAAGTGGCTTGCATCCTCCCAGAAGTGAGAGATTTGCCAAGCATGGTGTTCACCTTTGCTCTGTCCTTCCATCCAGTGTAATAGCAAATACCATGTTTTCCTGGGTGCACACATTTTTGCAAGTACACAGTGTCTCTCACTGTTGGGTCTGTACTGAACTTCCCACAGACGCAGGAGATAGACTGCTGGGGCACCTCCACCCTGCGTCCAGAGCTAATTGGAGCACCTTGGTTCGATGGAATGCCAACAGGACAGTGAGATCACCCTGGGACTTGCAGAGACAGACTATTTAAAAGACACTCTGACGTGAGTGGGGCAACCCCCCCCCACAATTGGAAGGATTGCATGGAATGGGTGGGGATGGACAAATAGTGTTCATGTAAAAGTGAGAAATTTAAGCCCTCTTTGTATTGAGCAGCAGTTTGAACACAAGGCTCCAAACCGCAGAATGGGGTGGTTTCCAGAAGGGCTATGTGCCAACATTACTTATAATGTAAATGCCTCCACCTGGTAGGATGCTATACTCTGTATTGTTGTTGTCTTTGGGCACAAAGCTCCACCCTATGGGCCAGGGTTCCCACGACCTAGGAGGTGAATATCAGTGGCCTTGAGATGAGTTAAGGCCGTGGGACCCAAGGCCATGATCACAACATGTTTGTAGTATGAAGTAAATAATGATTGTATGCATGCATCAGTTATATAAGATTTAGAACAAAGCAAATAGATGTATGCATACACTAGAGATATTCTGTAAGCCTCATGAACAAAGAAAATGACACTGCGCATGTGCTGGCAGAAAATAGGTAAAAGCAGGACAGGTGCACCGTAGAGTGAGCACACTACCTTGTGGCAATAGAATAAAGTGCTGTAAACTCCATGTTCGCTCTGGGTGAAGCCTGTCTCATGGTATGGCAGCTCCTCGTACATTTTTTCGGTTGGGCCGCTCACCTCCTAGAATCCCACTTCAGCCTCCCTTGGCTGACACACATGTAAATCAATGATGTTTGAACACTCTCTCAAGTCATACACAGAAATAAAGTAAAAAAAGGCTTAAATATAAGACATGATACCACAAAATGCCTAGAAGAGAACATAGGCAAAACATTCTTTGACATAAATTGTAGCAATGTTTTCCTAGTTCAGTCTCCCAAGGCAATAGAAATAAAAGTAAAAATAAACAAATGGGACCTAATCTAATTTATAAGCCTTTGCACAGCAAAGGAAACCTTAAAAAAAAAAAAACCCAAAAAGACAACCCATGGACTGAGAAAATATTTGCAAACGAAGCAACTGACAAGGGTTTAATTTCTTGATGGATATCATCTAGTCTCTACTATTTTAGGGTTTGATTGTAATTAACATATTGAGCTCAGTTTTGTAACTACCAACTATCCTTCCCTCAGAGGACAACCACATTGAACATCTTAAAGCTTCAATAAAGACTCATTTGGTAGACTTTACCGACTTACATAGCATATCTATCTTAATATGTCCACTACTCTAATCATTTGGATTCTGTCTTCCACTGTTTGCCATGACACTTCCAGAACATCAGTTTCACTTCCTGTGGGCCATCACTTTTTCCAAGTTTCTACAGGTAGTCTGTTCCCACCATCTCCTGGAGTATGAACACAGGTAATAAATCCTGTATCCTGAGGGACTGTTTCAAAAATTTAAAAATGTTTCCTTGTACAACTTTATGTTCTATTTTCTTTAATCCAGTCCCTTAGCATGCAATTCCATATATAACCTCCCACTTCCTACTGGTAAATATTGAGTAGGTCCTTCAGTTCTTTTGAGTTATACTGTGCCCCTTAGTAGGTCCACCTTGTACCTGACTGTATTACAATGTGACTTGACTCTAGTTATTGGCTTGTGGCCAAGAGGGGAGATAAGAGCAGCTCCTGAGAAGGACACACGATGTCCTGTGGGGTAGAGGACGCTCTGTCATCCTCCCACAATGGCGAGGTGCTATCATCCCTTCACAGAGAGGAGTGGGACACTTCTGAGGACTCAAAGGGCTCAGGGGCATCTAGGAATTCAAGATTTTCACATGCATTAACCATTTCTCTGATTCTGGACATTCTGCTCTTTCTCAAGTAGGGTCCTGATCTTGGGAAAAGATCAAACTAGGATGGAAAATTAAGCAGTACTGGAAATGTCTTATATTAAAATAATACAAAAAATTTAGGGGGGAGGGTGCCTTCTTCAAGAGATGAGCATCTCTTTATATGCTGCCAAAGAGGCTCCTCTTGCTTCCTCACTTAGCCTTTAATTTGATGGTTTAAAATCCTTGCTTTATTATTATATTTTCCAAAGAACGAATTCTACAGAAACAAGCACCTACATTCATTTTCCTCATAATTCCTACTTTTACCATATTCATCAAATGCCTAGTAGGTCACAACTACTAATCACCGTTCTCCCAACATTATATGGACATATATATTTCTTCGCAATTCACCCTGACTGAAAGTAGTAAAAATGTCATTTACCACAGTCCAGGGTGTACCTGTGTCTCATCTTAATACAGTGGAGTATTAGGCATGTCACTTGTTTATTTGTTACATTTTTCTTCCGTCATTTGTCAAGAAACCTCACTTTCTTTGTGTTTGTAGAATATATACGTGTGTATAGTATAAAAATCAAAAATAAAAAAGATTTATATTTGTTAAGAGTTCTGAGTAAATGAAAGCATGATAGCTTTTAAATCAAAATATATCAACCATTATAGAAAGTTTGTACAAGTGACCTAGAAGCCTGTGACAATCTAGACCTCACTCCAATTTGACAATGATCCACTAATATTTTCAGGGCTTGCTTATTTAAAAAGCTACATATGCACCTTGTTACACATAAATCATAATGCCCCTGTTATGTACTGGTGTGAAACGCACCATACTAAAATGTAGGTTTTAAGATAGCAGCCAGATTTTTCCTCACAGCCCTGTGAATCAGCAATTTGGGCTGAGCTCCGGGAAGTGTTTCTTCGCTGGGACTTGCCTGGGCTTACTCATTAGGCTGCAGTTAGTGATCAGCTTGGGCAAGGCAGAATGATGCAAGAAGGCTTCAGGCAGATTGACAGGTAGCTTTGATTTTCACTTTCAGGTGGCCTCTCCTACAGACAAGCTTGGATTTATTCGGGTGATAGCAGAATTCCAGAACAGCTTATATTAAAGTTCTAGGCCAAGTTTGGAAGTCACACATGTCACTTCTGCCTTCTGTTGGGTTTTAAAAATAAGTCATGGGTCAAGCCCAGATTCCAAGTGTGGAGAAGTAGCCTCCAACACTTGATAGGAGGAGTTACAAAGAACACATAGTCATTTTCAATATACTACAATAAGTAAGTTCATCAAATATAAAATTAAGTGAAGGGCAGTCATGAGGGAACACATCTTTCAAACATGGTTCTAGTAAAAAAAAAAATCTAGTTTACGTATAAGAAACTATGAGTACTTTATGTAAACTTTGCTTGCCTTAAAAATTAAATGTTTCTATGAACTCATAATTAAGGTTCCTTTCAACTTTCAGAATCAAAGTCTCCAATATCTTCTAGATTCAAATTTTTATATTATTATATGTGTGCTATTTCTTAGATCTAATATATCTGTTAGGAGGGAAAATTGGTTATTTGTGAGTGACTTGTCTCTGGACATTAGTATTACTCTTTCCTTCTCAATGGATTACAATTCATTAAAACTAAAACTTTGGGGATTAATATTAGAATTATTACTCTCAGTTATGTGTTTTCTGATTCTATATGTACTGCAAATTGATTTGGCAACGAAGTCAGTTTTCCAGTCTAACTTTTCAAATGTTTTATGTCACTTCTTGAACAGGCATCGTCAACAGCTTTGTTAATTTACTCTACAGACAGAAACTGACAAAGGAGGTCTCTTGGCCAAATTATAATATATAAATGAGAGAAATTTTAGGTTTTTTGCTGGTGAATTTCCCTTACTACCCAATCCTACGTGCTTAGTAATATTTTTCATTTTTTTCAAATTTTTGTATTTTTTTTTTTCTGAAAACCAGAGACACACACTTAGATACGGAAAAGCACTTGATGAATTAAATCATGGGGTAGCTCCTTGTGGACCTCTTTCCAGGCAGTTATCAAGCAGCCTTCACTGTACATTAAATTGAAATAATCAGTACATGCAAGTGTTTCATGTTACCTAGGGGAGAAAAGGACATGAAGATGGAGGTGAAAGACATCATTTCGTTTATGCATCTCATTCATCACACACTTTCCTGATCACGGGTGGCCTAGGAATTTGGTCCCACAATAATCTCTCTTCTGCAAGATACACAAGAGAGTGTGAGTCTTGAAGCTTTGGAAGGGAAAGCTTGTTGATTCCTGGTGAGATCTGCATCATTAAGGAGGGCTCTTAAGACACTGGGGTTTCTCCACTTGCTTTTCCCTGTATACCTAAAGGAAATTCAGTTTCCCAAGGGTAATCTGTTCATTCTTTCATGGCTGGCTGATTGAGAGAAGTGTGAACAATGCAAACTCTTTATGCTGCAGGTTTATATTTAATATAGAAGATCATTATAATCTTCAGAAAACAAGTTCTTATTCAATTACTTACATCAACTTTGGGACATTTCTTTATTCTCAGTGAGCAGCAAAGTGGGTTCTGAGCTGGGCACATGTCCCAGGTGAAGCCCTGTCATATGGGTCTTTCTGGGAGGTTGAGGCTCATCAGTTATTCAAGAAAATAAAACATGTTTAAAATGCCATAGAATTAAAGTAAAAAATGTCACAAATATAAAAGAGACACAACCCTAATGCTGATGGAAGAATTAAGATGAAAAATGAAAAGATGGCCAATTAGAATACAATATTTATCATAAACTTAAGTAATTTTACAGAAATATTGGCCTAGAAATGTAATGTATCAGTTCTCTTGAATTTGTGATACATAGAAAGTGGAATGGGAATGAATCTAATGGATCTGCCAACTAAAAACTGGCACTTGCCGTGTGCCTCTACAAGGGTTAGAACACGCTGGCACTTGCCATCTACCTCTTCTTGGATTAAATCACAAGCTGCTGCAGCCGCTGACCTCCAGCACACCCTGAAAAGAGTTCAGGGTGGAGGTCAGGAATAAGGCACTCTTCGCTCTGAGAAAAATAACAGAACAGGTCTATCTACAGTTAGTTGGATGTTTTCAGGAGAAGATTTTGTCTGCCCAAATTCTTATGTCTCCTCATATCTAGAAAAGCACTAAAATCATTAACAGTGACATCTGCTCTTCGTGACCAGCAGCAAGTCTCTGCCTAAATGTGTGCTTAACTGCACGTATCCCCTTCATTAACATCATGTATCATACTGATGTTCCCCCGTGACTCTTCGGAGCAGTTCCTCAGGCCTATCTGAAATGCTGTCTCCTGGGCTTTAGTCCTTATTTTGCCCCCAATAAAACTTAACCCACAACTCTCACTTTGTGTGATTTTATTTCAGTTGACAAATCTTTGACACTAGAATGGCTGTAGAGGTGAGAATATTTTATTACATATGTAGCCCTCTCACATGCATGGCTTTTTTGCTTTTTTGTTTTGTTTTGTTTTGTTTTGTTATATGCCAGTTTCAATTTTGTAACTACTTGCATATATTGAAAGTCTTGACCTCCAGAGACCTGAAACTTTATTGCTATATCTTCTAAGAAAAAGTGTGTATAGGGGCCAATATTCACAAAGTCATGAATTTTCTTTTCATGTTTTCTTTTTCAGGAAAACCCACTACGTAGTGTGAATTGTTGGGGAAAGCTGGAATGTGTTTGATAAGAAGCTATTGGGATTTTGAATTTCCTCACCCACTCTTACCAAATTTTGAATTTTTTGGAGGACTCTGCTACAAACCTACAAATTTCTTGCCTAAGGTAAAACTTTGGTCTCTTGGAAAGAGTTTTCTATCTCCAATTCAGATGTTGTCTTTTTATGATATAAGGCAATACGTAAAGTTTCTTCACACCATTTCCTCATATGTTATGTGTTTCATGTTTCATTATTACCAAAGATTCTTGGCTACATAACAGATGTAAAAGTAATGAGAGAAATTTAAGATCATGTGGATATAGTCACTATAAAACAGTCTTTCACTGTCCAACACAAAATAAGGGACAATTTTCTCAACAAATATGTATCTTGTGCCTAATAGATTCCAGATTCTACACTCTGTACTGAAGAAGGATAGGTGAATAAGATAGACACAGTTGAAATCTTTATAGACTAGTCAGCCAGAAAAACTATAAATATTAATCAAATGCATGTAATTATACACAATAAAGTACTAATAATAAAAGTGAGATTGAAGTGATATGGGAGCTTTTGTATTCTCTTCAAGTAATTTGCAATGAGGTATTTAAAATAATCAAATTCTGATCATATTATATTAAAAGTGGAAATATATGAGCATATTCAAAGGCTCAGGAATCTGGTGATTTACTATATAGTACTATGATACCTAGGAAATATACAAAGACCACAAACATGCCCACAGTACCTTTCCTATAAAATATAGATGTGTAAGAAAAAAGAAGCAACATGGCGGAGAGTGGGGAGGAGGTTTAGTCACCTATCTCATTAGATTGCGTGAGAATAAAATGGTTTAGTACAGCCATTTCTCATTATATACAGATTCTGTATTTTCAAATTTGCCAACTCACTAAAATTTATTTCTAACCCCAAAATCAGTGCTTGCGGTGCTTTCATGGTCATTCATGGACACACACAGAGAACGATAAAAACATATACTCACAACAGGCACATTCCCAGGTGAGTCTTGAACAAGGCAACACTCTGCCTTGTTGTAGCAGCTCTCAGACTGTAAACAAGTGTCCCTTTCCAGTCTCATTAATGCTACTCTTTTGTGTGTTTTGTGCCTTTTTGTTGCCGATTTCACTGTTTAGAATGGCCCCCAGGAGGGTGCTGACGTGCTTTCTATTTTTCTTAAGAAGAAGTAAGGAGGCTGGGATGTGCCTTAGGAAGAAAATATGTTCTCTAGATAAATTTCATTCAGTTCCATGAGTTATAGCACAGTTGGCTATGAGTTCAGTGTTAATGAATCAGCAATATAGATCAAATAAGGTGTTTTAAAACAGAAACACACATAAAACAAAGTCATATGTTTATCAGTTGATGAAAATACTGGGACAAGAGGCTTGAGGGAACCTAGGAGCACTGACTCAGTGCTCACTAATGCTGTGATCACAGCAACTTTATAGAACCTATCTACTGAGAATAAAAAGAATAGACCAGATAGATAAAGCCCCTACATAGTGCCAAGAGTATAGTGCTGGAGAAAAATTAGCTATGGGATTTCAACTTTTATTAGTGCCCCTTTTGACAAGAGAAATTTGTCTCAGAAACCAAAGTAAGAAGAAGAATAAGAAAGAAATGTTAAAATTCTATTTGAAGCTTTAAGCAGTTTCACAAATATCAAGACTGGAGGGATTCCTTCTGATACACACACACACACACACATATATATATCTGATTATATACTGGCAAACTCATGATATTTTTTTCCAAAAACTTTGGGAATGCACTCCAGCATTTGGTCTGGTCCTACCTGAGATCAAAGAACTTCACCACACAACAGAGATCAGGATTATTACAATACTATCCTACCTGATAGTATTATTTATGAAAATAAGCCTCTCTCAGAAATTAGTTGTAGTGGTGCATTATAAATCATTCAGTAATGCATATATTAGATAAGAGAAATTCTATTCCAATCATTTAAATTGCCTGAAAACACATATAGTAAGATATTAGGGAGGTAACACTTGGTTTAGTATCAACTTACACAACAGGCTTTAATGTTAAAAATGTAAAGGAATATTTTCTATACTTTTATATTATGGACCCCAATTAGTTCATAGATTGATTGATCATATGTTTTACCCACTAACTCATTTACTTCTTTACCTATTTATTTTGGGTGGAAAATTTACCCTATATAAATAGTTTACAGGTAAAATTTGTCATATTCATTATAAATCATAGCTTTAGATCCCTTAAAATATCTGAGTAAGGATTAGAAATAGTATCAAATTTATATTCAAGATTTAAGCATTTGATATTAAAATAATATTGATGTACAGCAATTTCAGTAGGACTTTGAAAATAGGAAGAAAACAGACTACAGGGGTTTTAAGAAGCTATTTTCTTAATATGAGATGATATCAATATACATGCTCTATCGCATCAGAGCACGTGCTAGAAGGAAAAAGGATATAAGACCTTGACGAAAAAAACTGTTTTCATAAATCCTTCTCTCAGTTAATTAACGTAGTATCACCAGAAAAGAAAGTTAATATATCAGTCTTACCAGAGGCTTAATTTAGGGAGCCTATCTTTAGTGAGAATTTGAAACACCAGGAAAATATTGTGGTTAGCAAATTGGGAGTTCTTATTAATGTACATAGAGATGATTTAACAAGAGCACTTTCCTTCTTTTACAAAAGCAATTATATGACACCTCATGGTCAGGTTATATTTTCATGTATAGCTTTCATATTCAGGAAAACCTACGTACCTAAAGAGACTTCCTGAAAACCGCCAAGAAGAAACGTGAGTAAATTCACTAGTAAATATATTGGACATAGAGTGATATACAAAGTCAAGAAGCCTACTTACAGTGTCTTTCCACTTTATTCAAGGAATTCTGTTAGGAGGTCAGATCCTTTTAAATTCTTGAGTTATGTGTTAATTCCTCAAAGGAACACTAACCTAAAGCAAACAACAAGGGAAAAAAAATATAGGTTAAGCAAGGCTACAGTCATTTGATTTATTACAGGAAGGGGGAACAGCACTTTGAGCTTGACTGCTGCTTCAGAAGAGGGAAAGTAATTCTAAGATGCTGGGGTGTGGCTGGTGATATGAGGAGACTTTGTAAAGGAAGGAACTGGTTGGGACTGGGCAGAGTTCATGACATAACTTCCGATTGCTGGATACCGTGAGGTAAGGTATGACTCTTACCTTAGAGAGAAAGCTTTGTGTTTTAATAAGCATACTACTTTACTTGGTCACAACTTGTCATCCTGGGACATTTTTTTTTTACTGGGTCTCAGTATTACCTAATACAGGACTAGGAAAAAAATTTCTGGTCCTGGAATTGTTTGACATGTGGATTAGAAGAGAGATTTTTTTTCCATTTTTTAAATTGAAGTATAGTCAGTTTACAATGTTGTGTCAATTTCTGGTGTACAGCATAATGTTTCAGTCATAAATACACATACATATATTCCTTTTCATTATATGTTACTGTAAGATATTGAATATAGTTCCCTGTGCTATAAAGTATAAACTTATTGCTTATCTATTTTATATACAGTAGTTAGAATCTGCAAACCTTAAACTCCCGATTTATCCCTTCCAACTCCCTTTTCCCCTCGGTAATGAAAATTTGTTTTCCTTGAGAATAAAGATGTTTTTATCACTCATTTAAGAAAACTGAAACTGTGTTGCTGCAATGTGACAGGTTCTTCCCAAAGACTTTCTCTTTACTGCCATCTCTTGTTGACAACTGATAAATAAATCACCAGCCTTGCTAGTGATGCCTCATCTATAAATGTTCAGTAGCTCTAGACTGGGCTTCTTACCTCCAGGCTTTCCTATAGCAGACTATCTTCCTCACTTCTGCCACCTGCTTTTTTCCTAAGATGATTTAGGAAAACACCATTACTTTTCTCAGGCGTATTATCCATTTTATTGAATTGGGTCCCTTTTTATGGTATTATTTCTTATTTAAAATATCTAGGAATAAATATATTACTATGTTTATTAAAATTTTCAATAGTTGTAAAATCTAAAGGCTCATAATTCTTAGCACCTGCTGAGTTTTTAATGGCAATATTTAATAAATTTTATTGTGACTTGGTGAACTCTGCTTGATTCAACATATTATATCTGTAGTGATTTTGTGACAGGATTACAAATGCTTGGACAATCCTCTCATCATATCTCCTCCCCTTGAACTTTGGAAAAGCTTGCAGCTATCTCAATAAAAAGAATGTATATATCCAGAAGAAAATCTAATTTGAAAAGACACATGCACCCCAATATTCATAGCAGCACTATTTACCATAGCCAAAATATGGAAGCAACATATATATTCATTGGCAGATGACTGGATAAAGAAGTTGTGGTATATGTATACAATGGAATACTACTCAGCCATAAAAAGAATAAAATAATGCCATTTTCAGCAACGTGGTTGGACCTGGAGATTGTCATACTAAGTGAAGTAAACCAGAAAGAGAAAGAAAAACACTGTCACTTATATATGGAATCTGGAAAAAAAAAAGGCGCAAATGAACTTATTTACAAAACAGAGTCACAGACATAGAAAACAAATCTATGGTTACCAGGGGGATAACGGGTAGGGAGGGATAAATTGGGAGTTTGGGATTTGCAGATACTAACTACTGTATATAAAATAGATGAACAGCAAGTTTAAACTGTATAGCACAGGGACCTATATTCAACACCTCATAATGGCCTATAATGAAAAAGAATATGAAAAGGATTATATATGTGTATGTATAAATAAAGCACTCTGCTGTACACCAGAAACTAACATAACATTGTGAATCAACTATACTTCGATTAAAAAAAAAAAAAGAATGCAGTGGAAGTGATGCACCTTAGCGTCCAAGCTTAGTTGGAAAAGGCAGTAATTCTGTGTCTCTCTCGCTGATTCTTTTTTCCTCACTCTTTTTCCCTTCCTCTCTCTCTGCTTCTATCCACTCGCCTGGGGCACACCTGGAGTGCCTGAGACCAAGAGACTGTGTGATGGAGGGATTACATCAATATGTCTAAGAAGTCTCCAGCAGTTAGAGTTGTTTTTTTTTTTTTTAAATTAAAGTAGAGTTGATTCACAAGTTTGAGTCTTCTCACATTAATCTGAAGGGTTTTCCCTCACTTGCCCCCTACACACAAAGAAAGCTATGTAAGGTGGTAGATTTTTAATTATATTGATTGTGCTTAATACTTCACAATGTATACACATACCCATCATCACATTTTATACTTTAAATCTACACAGTTTTATTTGTTAATTATACCTCGACAAAGCTAGGGGCAAAATTTTTGTCTATGTCAGTACCCTTACAATTGCTATTTTTCTCTTCTTTAAAAAAATTTTTTGAATTTATTTTTTTTAATTTTTATTTTTTATTGAAGTATAGTTGATGTACAATGTTGTATTAATTTCTTTTGTATGGCAAAGTGATTCAGTTACATATATGCATATATAGATTCTTTTTCAGATTCATTTCCATTATAGTTTATTGTAAGATATTGAATATAGCTCTCCATGCTATATAGTAGGTCTTTGTTGCTTATCTATTTTATATATGATAATATGTAACTCTTAATCCCAAGCTCCTTATCTATTCCTCCCTCTGCTTTTCTCCACTGGTAACCACAGTTTGTCTTCTATGACCATGAGTCTATTTCTGGTTTGTAAATAAAATTTGATTTTTTAAAAATATTCCACATATAAGTTATATCATATGATAGGTTTTCTCTTTTGGTCTCTATCTCATTCTTCTAATGTCATCTTAAACTTCACCTTCTTAAAACATACTACCTAATATGGTGTTCTAAGTTTCATTGTTATTATTATTTGGCCAATTGTCCTGTATTTGTTTACATACAAACTGCATTTAATGTAATTATGTTGGGTATAGTGCATAACACCTAATAGCAGCAAGACCTTTTGAGGAACTGTATGACTAGATTATATCATGCAAGCATCTACACATTGTTAAAATGTAGAATAAAATACATACACACAAAAAACGACAAAAAAATAAAAAAGTAAAATTCCCCCAAAAAGGGAAGAGACAGAAGAGTACCTTTGCTGCATTTCAATAAAGGGGAACTACCAACAAAAAATGTACTTACTGAAATTACTGAACCCAGGTGACTCAGCGCTTAGTCTAACAGCCAATGACAATACGCAGACTGCTGCATTATTAAGGCGGTCGTTGATGTTGTGCACACCAACTCAAAGTACCAGGGTGTTAAACAGTAGCACCCAGAACAGGAAATGCAAACTTTTTCAACAGGGAAGGTTTAAGTCAGTTGTGAGTTTTTTACTGTCAAGAATTGAGAGAAATACTTAATACTCCTTGTTGTTTCTCTAATATTGAGTAAATTACATGGCAAAACCTGCCTCTATAAGTGCCTTGATCTAATTACTTGTAATTTTTGCGGTAGTCCAGCCCTTTTATAGCTTTATCTTCTGTGCTCTTTAAACTAGCCTTGCAAATTGGCCCCGAAAACAACCAGTCCCCCTTTTTCCTGTATGATATCATTCTTCCCCATTCTTCAAGATTTAGTTAAGGAAATCTGCATTCCTTAATGAGTGCTTAGCCTAAGTTTTTATCCACCACTGGGAAAGAAACTACTTGCTTGCAAGTCTGCTTTAAACTGTTGTTGCCCCCACAAAGAGTGAGGAAACTATCTCTGCAGTTGTGACTCGAATGTGCACTTTTTTACTTAGAGCAGGCCACACTGAGAATAGCGGTAAGATAATAAAACATTTCTAGTGTTTTAGAGACCCACAATTACCTATGATTTATGTAGTAAATTCTATATAAAAAAATGAAATCTTGCCATTTGCAACAACAGAGATGGACCTAGAGGATATTATGCTCAGTGAAATGTCAGAGAAAGGCAACTACTGTTTAATTCTCTTGTATGTAAAATCTAAAAATAAAATGAACACAAGAAAACAGAAATAGACTCATAGATACAGAAAACAAACAGGTGGTTTCCAGAGGTGATAAGTTTGGGGGAATCAGTGAAATGGATGAGGGAGGCTAAGAGGTACAAACTTCAGTTATAAAATAAATAAATCAAAGGGATGTAGTTACAGCATAGGGAATATAGTCAATAATATTGTAATATTTTTGAATGGTGACAGATTCTAACTAGACTTATATTGATCATTTAGTAATGCATAAAAATATTGAATCATTGTGTTGTATACCTGAAACAAGTATAACTTTGTAATTCACTTATACTTTAGTACAAAATACAATAAAACTTCAACTTGTCCATGGGAACATACTAAAAAGCCAAAAGGAAAAAAGAATTTTTAAAAATCAGAGAAATAGAAATATACAAAATGATCATAAAAGTAAAGTATGTCAGTTTCACTAGCATTTATCACTGGGTAAAAGTTCCCAAGTAAAAGATGTAAAACTTACATTGATTATAAAAATTCAGTTATGCACTGGTTAAGAGAGGTACACCTAAATATTAGTACAGTGTGTAACTTTCAGATAATAAAAGAGAAAAACAAAAAAGCACAGCAAAACACTAAGCATCCAGTTCTAAAAACAAAAGAAAGTTGGGGAAATATAATCTAAAATTCAGAAAACTCATGAAAAGATATTGAGAATGAAATATAATAGTTTCCAAATGAATAAAAGTAGATGAAAATTTTGTGTTTAGAAAATATTCATAAACAGTAGATTTTAAAATATCTAGTTATATTCAGGATTAAAAAAATAACATCAAAAATATTAAAGCATACACATTTAAAGTAAATGTATGAAAATATATCACATATATACTTGACAAAAGAATACAGGTATTGTTATATTGATATTAGAAAATAATTTATTCCAACTAAAAAGCATTATCAAAATTAAAAGTTACTGAGAAAAAAAATTTAAAATTTCAGTTCACTGGGAAGCTATAATAATTGTTATGTGAATGCAGCTAATAGCACCACTTTAAACTATAAAGCAAGTAGAAGTACAAAAAAGGTGTAAAATTAAGTGAAGATTCAAGGTGGATAGTTTGATTACATCTACTGTGTTGTGGTAAAGAAAAAGTATTATTGAAATATGTTTTAGATTTACAATACAGCTATACACACAAATTTGGATAAATTATTGTGATATATTGATGTAATGGGATATCACAATGTTGAGGACGAATAAACTACAGTCATATGCAAAAAATGTAAATAATTCAGAGAATATATTAGGTAAACTAAGCTTGTGATATTTTGTGATCAAATTGCTTTATTGCCACAGTTGCAAAACCACACAGATTTTGCCTCAGCTGGAGATACTGAAAGGAGATCAAGGGTCACATCTCTGCTATTTGAGAACTCCAAATGAGTAAGTCTGAAGTAAGATATAAAGACTTCCATTTTATAGTCTCTGATGTAGTGGTATCTGTCCTTTTGTGGACCATGCAAGTATTTCATTTGTTTTTCCAAAAGCTGATGCCTAGGACCAGCCTCTATATCCAAGGAAACAAACAGGACAGACGGCAGTTAGGAAGCTAAACAAAGTGTTAGTGGAAGAGTTTTGAAAGGGTAGTGTTAATTTCTAACAAACGTTCCCAGGAATTATCACTGAATTAGATATGGGATTACATTGACGTTTTAGGGAAATGATGGGAGAGAAATAAGATTATATGAAAAGGACTTACTTTCTTCACTTTGATAGGTGTTTGGTCCTTATCTGTGATGCTGGAAATCATAAATAATTTTTCTGTTTTGTGGGGCCCTTAATCATTTACTACGAGTGGTGACTGCAATTGGAACAAGTCTTTCCCACCGCTACGTGAGGATGGCTGAATATGGAGAAAGAGAAGTGGGGCCACAGATGGAGACAGAGGAATATGGAGTGGTTCACAAAGCCTGGACACACTCCCAGTAAAACAGGAGTGGAGGTCTCTCCCTATAGTAGGTAAGGGACACAGAGTTTATCAAGAGCACTGGAAGGTTTTTGAAGTGTTGTTAGGTGTAATTTGATGGCAGATAAGATGAATAGAGTGTTTCTTAGTATATGGAAGAACGTAAGTAGTGATTAGCTTGATTGTTAAACATTTGAGTGCATGTAGAACTTGAAATAAATGTGAAAAAACTTACATTCTGTCTTATCTTTGCATGGGATCAAATTGTTTACTTCCCAACCTGAATACTACAAACTTGCCTACAAACAAAACTTCCCTTCTTCCTCCTCACCTTTTACATCTATTGAATTACTACCATGAGATTCACTCTTGTCAAGGTCAGTTTTTTCCTGAGGTCCTCACTTTCTGGGCTCATGTGCTTATGGTAAATCTTCCCCCAAACACGACTCAGCAGTATGACATTAAAAATTATTCAATCTATTTGTGCCTCAATTTCCTTATATATAAAATGTACTGAAAGTAATACCCTCTTCCTATAAGGAAAGAAGGAATAGGGTTAATACATTTAGAGCACTTAGAATAATGCCAAGCATGTGACACTAAACAATGTTATATTAGATAGATAGATGGATGGATGGATGGATGGATGGATAGATAGATAGATAGATAGAGATATTGATACAGTATCTTTGTTTCATGTTATCTCTTTTTTCCCATTTATAACTAAATTTTATAAAATTTGTCTATACATTTTCTCTCATTTCCTTACCTTCTATCTATCTTATATTTTCTTTTTCTATTATTTCATGGAAATAGCTCATACCAGGATGAGCAGCAAAATTCCTAAATTATATTAAAGAATATAACTTCAGTCATTTTACTTACATGGCCTAGAAGTCAACTCTACTTTATTTCAGTTACTGAAATTCTTATTGTGCTTTCTGATTCACCAACTCTTGAGGTTTTCTCCTGTCTTCTATTCACTCCCAGTCTCTTTTTCTAAAATGGCAGCCTATGTCTGTCAATAAATATGTGTTCTTTATTTATTCAATAAATCAGTTAATATTTATTGTCTACCTGCTATATACCCAGATGACCACTAGGTACTGGAGAATCTGGTAACAAACAAGATAAGGGGCTTTGCCTTCCATTATCTATATTTTATTAATCAATACAAATCTAAGGAAAAAATAAGATAAAAAGAATTGTTTTGGAAGGGAATTATATAGGGTGGGAAAGGACTACTTTCAGTAAAACTAAATTTAAGCTGAACTCTAAAGGATTACACAAGAGCTAGGAAAGGTATTTCTGGAAAAGGGGACAAAATATGAAAAAAACCTCAGTGTGAGCTTTTCTCTGGCTGGTGGGAAAGGAAGTGTCTGTAGTCAGGAGCATGACGTGCTAGAGGAATAGCGGTGGGGCAGGCAGGCAAGGTAGACCAGAGTTTTCTCATTCAGGAGGGCGCTTGAGGGACATGGTATTGAGGCGGACTTTGTGACTTATAATATGGAACTGACCAGTGACAAATTTGATTTAAAGTTTAAAAGATCACTCTGGTTGCTGGCTGAAGAATGGATGGTGAAAAAGAGAAGAAATGTGGAAAAAAGAAGTATAGTTAGGAGACCCTGCAGAGGTCCACTTGAGAGTTAATGGTGGATTCAAAGAATGCCTTTGAAGAGGAACCAAAAGGAATCAAGGCTGGCTGGCACGCAGGTGCAAGTGGGAAGGAACGAATGCAAACAAGGACTAGTGTAAAGTTTTGGTGGCAGCCACTGAGGTGAAGGTGTCGCCTTTTGATATGAGAACCTCAAGGCCTGGAAATATTGATGTGGTTAATACAGAGGGGAGAACAAGGGGTCATATTCTTGTTTCCGTTATTGAAGAAGCTAGAAATCTCCAAAAGTGAAATATAAACCCATCTCTTTATGCTTATACTTGTAATCACTGCCTGCTAAGCTTTGTACACACTGGGTAAATGCTACTCATCCTTAAAGATTTTAGTCAATCAAACAGCATGACCCTGGAATGTTCTCCTTGAATTTTCTCTCCCTTTCATCACCATCAAACCTCTCCATCCTCCCACAGGGAGAAAAGCTTTAGGAGCTTCCATAATATCACTTGCTTTGCTATCTAGTAGTTGGCATTGTCCTTGATATGGGTAAGAAAGATCCTGTGAAATTTAGATTCAGATTTGTGGATTCTAACAGCATTTATTTTATGCTGTTTGATTGAGTATCTTTGAAATAGAAAATTAACACATCCAGACAGAATTTCCTGAAGGACATATTTTTTTTAATTTAAATCAATTTTACAAGAAAATATCCAAATATATTTTAAGTGTCTTTGTTTCAATAGCTCCAAAGGGAGCTGTTGCAAAAATTAGTTTATCTAAGTATTTTTAGGTTCGAGCCTGTGAGTCAAAGTTCAGCTCAGCTCCTTCTCAGAGATAGCCATTGTATGGCATTATGCTTGTATTGTTTCTTTTCATGTTCAAAATCACATCAATGAAGGCAAAAAGCCTAAATTTGATGAGTGCTGGGCTATTTTGCCTAAATATGCCATTTAATTCAGTATATGCAAAAAGACATTATAAACTTGTTTTAAAGAGATGGATAGGAAATTTCCTCCTCATCATCTTAACACTGGGACTTCTCATATTTTACTCTTTTGTTTGGGATACCTGGATTCTGAGAGACTTAAAGTTCAAGAGTTAATTATAGGACAAATCCCCACAGCTTCATATGGCTTATATTGCTTGAGTGATTTGGTCCTATTAATATTTATTCATTCTGGCTTATTTGAAAAGTTCTACAAATAATAAACTTCTCAACATTAGTTTTCTACTTTCTTAAAATTATGAGTCTTTCCTTTGTCCTTTGTCTGGAATCATGTCTTTCTGCATTTGTCTATTATAACCAGGACTATTGCTATTCATTTATCAGCAATGAAGCTTATGTTATGTGCACTTTAGGAGCTCCTACTAGGTGAAAAACACAGTGTTAATCTTATTAACTATTATATCCCTTATAATAGCACAATGATTCTCCAAAATTTTTCCATATTTTCTCTAAAAATGTTTGTTGAATAAATGAGAGTGAAATAAACATTGAATTAAGTTTTATACTTTTTCTAGTCATTATTCATTGGGATGTATAATTTGAAATGAACATCAAATATATATAGAATTACATGTATACATTTATATAAACACTTATTTTTTAAACTTATGATTATATATATCTCCACAAAATTCCATTAAATGCATATGGCTTTCTTACTCATTCTACTAAAATGTACATGTCTGCATCATGGAGTCATTGTAAGTACTAGAGAAATATATGTTAGTTACCTAACAAAATAGCTAGAAATACTTGTCATACCTGTCAGTATGGCCATTATGAAAGAAACAAAAAATAACAAGTATGGCTAAGGATCTGCAGAAGTTGGAATCTTTGTGCATTGTTGATGAAAAAGTAAAAGGGTGTGTCCACTACTGAAAAAAGTAAGGAGATTCTCCAAATACTAAAAGTTGAGCACTATATGATCAGCAATTCCTCTTCTGGGTACTTATCTAAAATAATTGCAGTCAGTATCTCAAAAAGATATCTGCACTAGCATGTTCATTGCAGCATTACTCACAATAACTAAGCTATAAAGGGAAACTAAAAGCAAATTCACAGATGAATGTAAAAAGAAACTGTGGCATATGCATACAATGGAATATTAAAAAAAAAGAAGGAAATTCTGTCACATGCTACAACATGGAAGAAACGTAGGGACATTATGCTACGTGCAATAGGCCAGTCACAGAAGAAAAAGTACTGCGTGATCCTAGTTATTTGACGTATTTTAAGTAATCAAACTCAATGAAGCAGAAAGTAGAGTGGTGAATGCCAGGGACAGAGGGAGGGCACAATGGGAGTTGCAGTTCAGGAAGTGGAAGTTTCAGCCGTGCAAGCTCGCAGGTCCTAGAGATCAGTTGTACATTGTGCTTATAGTTAACAATCCTGTTCTGTACAGGTGAAAATACGAGAGGGCAGCTCTCATTTTTTTAAAGCACAATTTAAAAAGAAGAAAATCCAAGTGTACCTGCTGTGCCTGTAGCAGATAGATGGCAGACAGTTAAATAAACTTTTGATAAACATCAAAAAAAATCCTAGGATTTTGGGCATTTCTATGACCTATTTTTCTGACATTTCTTCTCCATTAGAAGAAACAGCCCTTCACTGGTTATCTTGCCCTGTTGAGACTGAATACCTGATCATGGGCACCAAGTGATTATGCTACTTCCAATGACCATTATGTTGTAAAAACATAAAAATAACTGAATATTCAGCAGCAACGTTCTACAATTAAAGAAATACAGCATGTGTGACAGCAGACCAGAGCAGATCGAGAAAAACAAGTAAATGTCTTTGCATGTGGCTAAGAATTTTCTGGAACCTACCAATGTTTTAAAATAAATCTTAGTCAATCTCCATCTTCAGACTTACAGTGGAATTCCCAGCTGAAAACAGGGAAAACATCCTCAAGGCCAATTTATATATGAGATGCACAGTATTCTTGCAGCAGCAGAAAGTAAGCATTGTTAAAGTCCCATTCAAGGGTGTCTCTGAAAGACGGTGAAACAACTCCTTCACAAAGAGTAGAATGTCAAGCAGTGCATCTGGATAATTCCTCTTTATAGGAAAAATGTCCTGTTTTACAGATATTCAGATTCATGGGTGGTGTGGTTAATGGATGGATTGACTGATCAAAGACTTGGGAAGAATCAGAGGGAAGATTAAATACAAGGTCTGAGGTAGAATTATGTGGATAAACCTCTTGGAATTTTCATAGAGTATAAAGCTATTCATATCCCATGGGAATTTCCTCCAGAAATCAAATGCAGCAGACAATGTGTTCTGGATGAGCAGTCCTATGGACGCCAATGTCTTTTTCCAGATGCTCCAGGATTTTATCATGAACCTTTATGAACAGAGGGGCAAAGGAGAATGGGATGGAAACTATACATGGATATACAGTATGGACTTCACCTCACCAAGGCTCATCTGGCTATTCCAGCTGTTACATGTTCAATCTGTTAGTAGAGGATATCTCCCCAACCTTCTCCTTCCCACTATAGCACCAACCCTAGGATTCTAGCCAGTCAGAGGCAGAAGATTGCATTGGTCACTTCCATTCTAGAGGAAAGAAAATTTTCTTTCATAGATGTAGTTATAATTTCCAAATAACGAATTTCCCCCAGCCCCTGCCCACCCCATCTCCCTGTAGTATTTCTGACAGTATCACAAACCGTGGACATAAAATCTTAATAAAAATCATGGTATTGGTATTAACATTGTATATGACCAGGAAATGTATTTACAGCTGAGGAAATGCAGCAAAGTCTAATATTCATGGAATTTGCTTATTTTACCAAGTTTCCCTCTAGGTAATGAAAGCTTTTCAGGGTTTTAGCTGGGAGATAATATCTTATGTATTTCAGGTGTTGACTTAAAGGATGCAGTGTATGCTTTAAAAATGGCCTGATGTAAGACGCCTTCTGTATTTCAGTTTGAATGCATGGGTTAAGATTTCAAGGAATTGAAAGTGGCAATGTGTCCTCTAACAAGTGTGCTTTTTCATTACTACAACTTGGAGTCCAACAGTTTGGAGATTGCATTTCTCAAGAGAACAATGATTCCACTCAGGCATATAGACATAATTTTCTTAGATTGGAAGCTGTCTTGAATATTTTGGGCTCCTCTGCTTCATAATTCAATTAGAGAAAGCATTACTCTCTGAGCTGTGGTAATTTATCCAAAATACCAAAGATGAAATAGGTTGTTGACATATGATAAGTGTAGGCAAAATTATGTCTAGTATCCAGCAGATTACTGGGGCACATCACAATACTCTGATCTCCGATAGTAAAGGTCAATGGAGAGCTATGACAAATCATTCAGACAAGACATATTATCACTTTGATTTGAAGTGGATAAAGATTTGGGTCATCCTACCAGGTAAAGAATCCTCACCAGAGGAGACGCTGCCCAGTATAAGGGCCACACAAAATGTTTATGAACAAAATAAGCAAAAGTATTAAATTCAGCCTCGTGAGCATCTCTAAGGTCTGAGAATGTAAGATCTGTACAAAAATACTCTGGCTGGTGGGATTTGGTTTCTGCCTTGTTAGGGATGAGAGTTTCCTAGAATGAATAGTTTTGTGAATGACTGCTAAGAAAAGACTTTTTTTTTAAATTCAAGTATATACTGCAGTTAATCTAACTAATACAGTTGGTATCACCCAGGCATTTTTTTGCCAGCTGGCTTCTGATGAAATTCAGGCAAAGGAAGAACCCTGTAAATAATCAGAGAGCAGAAAAGGAGAAATCAGGTGAGCAGTGGCTACTGAGCATTGTATATAATGGGGTGTCCAGTCTTAGGACACAAATAGGTGCCTGTACTTAGGTAATGCTCAGCGCCAGGGATGGCAGCCCATCTCTCATTCCATCTTAGCCATTCGCTGCATTCTAATTACAGAACATAAACTAAGCATAGAGCAAACATAAACAGCTCTTCTCAAAACAATAAAATTGTAAAAGTCAAAACACATCAACATGAATCACCTTTTACAAATGTTAACATTTAACAAATACAATTTCAATTTTCACAAAAAATGTGTAGAATTTATTTGCATTTTCAGTAACGTACATATTCAAGAAGAAATACTTGTGTTACCACCATACAATTATTTTCAAATTGGAAAACATTTTCAATATACCATATTGAAATAAATAAGAATTTCAAAAATTTCGGTAAGCCAATGGATGTTATTTATTTCTTCAACTATATCAAGTACTAAAATTAAAACTTTAGTTAGACATGTCATTAAGTTTATAAGGGGTAAAGAAAGTGCAATCTTTAATCTATTTATTAAATTAATCAAAACTGATTTGAGTATGAACATTTGTCTTTAATTAGTGCTTTAATAAAAATATACTATAGCATATGCTTGGTTGAGCAGGTCTACTAACATCTTATGTCCTTGGCATAACAATTAATTGATGAATTTAAATTTGTAGAAGATAGAGACTGAAAAATAATATAAAGATTTTACATTCAAAGTAAATATTTGTTTTTTGACAGAAAACAAAGCCTTGATTATAAATAATGATTATGGATTTTGAGCATTAATGATATTTAAATATAATGAATTGATATTTAACTTTAAGATTATCAATTGTATTTTTAACATTTCATAAATCTTTAAAACTTTTTTTCTATATTTATTGTTTTCTCTAAAAATGATCTATTCACCTTTAACATTCTGCTGACATTCTCTGTCCCCGAGAAAAACCAAGGACTCAGTCAGTCTCTTTTGTTTGAAGGCAGTGCCCAGACTCTTGCACTCAAGGACACACAAAAATACTTGTTGACTTAAGGCAGGAATGTAGGTGTGATTATGTTTTCAATGAAAATCTGTAGACCTTTCCTGGTGTGATGAACCATCAGTTAGTATCAATTCATGCTCTGACCCCAGGAACACTGGGAAGTCAGAAGGTCTTATTTTTATGACAAATGAAATTATTACCCATCTTATTAACACACTAGCCTCCTATGATGGTCTCCTAATTTATATGTTCTAGGGGAACTTGTAAATTTTAGTCTTCTGTCTTCTCTGAATCTATCAGCTTCAGTTTCTACTTGTATGTTCCCCAGGATTCACCAAATTGTCATTCAGCATATCAGTTAAGGTGAAAAATAGAGAAAAAATGTATAATATGAATAGAATATACATAAAATTACTAGTGTGTCCTTGTCAGGAAAGTTTGAAAAAGAGGGTAAAGCCAGCTGAGAGAAGACAAAGGATGAATAGGACATGCTAACTAATTAATGATATTGTTGAATTAAAAACTTTATCTCTAGTATAAGGAGGTAGAAGAATGAGAATTTTGAAAACAGGTTGGAGATGATATGCTTTCATTAAGGTTACTGTAGCTAGAAAGAACAGAATTGCCCATTGAAGCCTTTAGCACACTTAGAAAGATCTATTCTCTCTTTTCCTTCTTTCCTGTTTTAACAAATTGTCTGTAAGAAAACAAGCAACATTTTGTGACCAAAAATATAGCAGTTGCCACACAGGCCAGCAGGAACCCAATCACATCCAGAGAGTGGTACTGGTACCAGGTGAGGTTGTGGGCGGCTGGCCGCAGGTGCTTGGCTCCTTTATGGCGCATGACAAACTCAATCCAGAAGACTGCTCGGTCCAGGGGCTTCACTGGCTGATCATGGTGAATCCTTGATAACCTCATAGCATTCTCTTTATAACTGGTAGGCAAAAACATAGAAATTAGAGAGTTTTGGTTTTCATTAAAGGTAAGTATGGGATGCATGTTGCATGTTATGCAACCCATAGGTATGTAGAGAAAATAATTTAACTCTTGCTGTGGCATGAACTTTGCTTGTTGCATAGCATTTTAAGAGTGGTGAAGGGAGGGTGTGGAGGAAATACATTCCTAACAGAGTGTGGTGAAGTGCAAACATATAAAAAATGTAATAAGCCAATTGTAAATGTATAGGCTCATTTTTCCAAAAAAGAATTTTGATATTGTGTGAAGTATAGTTGCCAGACTGTTTCCAAGACCAAGATTGTGAATAACCCTATACTGAGAGAAAATATCCATTTGAAAGTCCACAAGCATGGTCTTTAATGTCTGGTTAGTTAATGCTGACGGACATAGGCGACTGAGAGTCAATATTAGTGAGCCATTTTTGCAGTGTCTGAGATCTTGGCACTGTGATAATTCCTCCATTGCATGCACTCGTGTCTTTGTGATGGGAAAGACCATGTCCATATTGGCAGTGTCAAGACTGGATGAAGATACTGGAGTAATTTTAGAAATGACAAGGACGCAGATTTTGAGTTTTTAAGGTAAAAAGAAATATCTCACTAGAATTAAAGCCCATAATCAATGTAGCATCACAGCAACAACACCTAACAACTCTAATGGTCTCTCAAGCAACAATAGATATAGACATGTATTCAGAAAGCTAGTTATGCTTTCACTTGAGATTTCTTGGTGGCTGAGCCAAAATGAGTATGCTTCCCTTTGGTTTTGTGAAATAAAATTCCAACCTGGAGACATGAAGATGACATAAGGTAAGTGATTTGTGAAGAGATGTCCTGGTGCAAGTTGGACGTTGTTGGGATTGGAGAAGAAATGAGATCATCATTCATCAGTGAACATGGTACACAAGGTCCAGCAGAAAGAGGTAACTGACTTGTGCTCTTTTTTGTGTGCAGTGAGAAAGAACAGTCATACCCTCTTTCAATTGGTTTGAAATACTGTAGTATAGGTAGGGCCAAAAGAGTAATTTCACAAGGTTCATCCTAATACATTTTAAGCAAACGACAATGGTAATAAGAGCCTACCTGTCCAAATCACATTTTTGTTCAAGGTTTTCTCTAGATAGAGATTTAAAATTTGAAACAAGCTAACACTTGATAGGTACGTCTGCACATGTGAATCCAAATAAAAATAAAGTATGCTTTCCTACAAATGAGATAGGATAAAAAAGACTATGCTCATATTTAAAATGATGATGTAATATTTTACTATACGCTATTGTTTTATTACTGTTATCTTAAAATGTCATGAGTACTTGAAATTACTATGGTTTATGTATTTAGATGTAATATTTGTGTTCCTTAACTCCCATAAAGAATAAGAAAACAAAATATAAGTACATTGTATATATATACTCTACACTAAACACATTTGTTTCCAGATAATTTCAAACTTAGTGTTAGGTTTAGGGTTAACGTTAAGGTATTTTAAAATAAATAATTTTAGGTATTATCTTGGAAAATTCTAAGAGTATAATTTGTTGCATCAATAGTTTTCAAGTTAACAATAAAATTTAGTGAGCATTCTAAAATGAAGTAGAATTTTAAAAATTTACAGAATTTACCTACTCTGACATTTAGTAAAAATGAACCAAATTATCAGCAATTAACAACTTGGTAATAGCCTAATAGGTTAGATATCGACATCATCACTTATGAGAAATGAAAGATTGTAGTAAGCCTTGCTGAAGTTCCTAACCCCTCCTTCCAGCTCAAGATGATATCTATAATATTCTGAAAATTATGATTTGAACTTGCATCTTAAAGACAATCTTTTGATTAGAATGTGGGTGGGAGGAGAAAATGGACCACCAGGGCTGGCTGATTTTTTTAGGATGCATTCAAGGAAAATATTGAGTGTCTTCCCTTTTGGAAATGAATATATTGATCACTTTGTCTAGAAAGCGTTGCTAATAGGGCTTTGAACAGATGGTTTTACACAGACCAGTTCCACTTTAAAAAAGCTCCACAAAATTCCATCTGAGTTTACTTTCTCCCCCAGCACCTGAATATCAGGTTTCAGTAATGCAACTAGAATGTTACAACTATCTTTCAAGTTTTGCATTTGAGCAAAAATAATTGAGTCTGACATAAACTGGAAACAAATTTAACTGTAAGGCATCTATACAAATTCAGAACAGATACTGAAAACAAGATGAAAAACATGCAGTGAAAACAACTTACACAATATTGGGGAGAAAAACATAAAAATGACAGAATGCAGTTAGGCATAATTCATAATTCCAAAGAAGAGGAGAGTTTAAGTACAGTAAGAATGTGAGAGCTATGAATAAGAGATCAAAAATCAGATTATGAAACAAGAAGAGGTAATAAAAGATACAGGTGAGGTGATGAAATAAATTGTTACAATAGCACTTCCAAAGTTTAATTAAGGAAATTACAAACAGCAAGTAATGCTCATTATGAAAAAGTTAATTTACTAATTTATAAACTATTTGAGGAAAATCAGTGAATTGAGAAAAGCAAAAAATCATTAGAACAATTAGAAAATAAAAGAGGAAGGAAACAAACTAAAATAAACACAAAGAACATTTTATCCATGAAGAGATAAAAAATGGAACTAAAAGTCTAATAAATAACAAATTAATTTACGAAAAGAAAAATTGAATAATTTTCATCCTAGATTAACAGTGTTGAAAGGATACACTATAATCCCAAGAAAATGTAGAAAATGAAGTATAAGTATATACCATAATTAAGTTTCTGAATTAAAAAAATAATAACTATTTCCAGCTCTTAAAAACCTCTTAAAAAGTAACGCTGATCAGAAAAGTCCTCAAAATCTTACAGCAACAGTTAAAGCTAGTCATATTATACAGTTCTGGAGGAAAGAAAATGAAAACTAAGCATGTTATATTCAGATAGGTGTCATTCTCCTATCAAGGCAATGAGCAAATGTTTCTAACCATGATCTCAGGGAATTCAGTGTCCATGAGACTTTACTGCAAGAAAATTTCATGTGATATGTTTCAGTTAAGAATGAATCCAAAATAACTTGAAACAAAAAATCTCTGATTCAATTGTGAACATTGATTCCCTTAAAATATAGTTAAAGAATAAGTAGATGTGAGAAACATACTGCCATAAATATTGACAAATTAAATACTTAAGTAATACATATTAGAGATGAGGTTGCTTCCAACTTCAGCTATTAGAGGCTAAAATTAAAATACATAGTTAAAAATAAAGACTATATATACATATATTATTAATTATTAACCTTAAGGAGGGGGCATAACTCAGTGGTGGGTTCAATCCCCCGTACATCCATTAAAAAATAAATAGATAAATAAACCTAATTACCTACCCCCAACATAAATAAATAAATAAATAAACAAACAAATAAATAAATAAATACTTAACCTTGATGAGATCTTTCAGAGAAAAAACTCATAATCATATGTATCTAAGGTTCATATAGTTTATATAGTTTATAAATTTACTTTATAGCTAAATCAGATAAAATTTTAAAATTTGTTTAAAAATCTATATATAGCATCAATGTATATTTATAAAATTATTAACTACTCCAATCTCTCCTCCTTGTATATCTGCATATATTGATTAAAGATAAACACTCAGCATTAACAATTATTATTTCTGAATAATTAATATTGGGTAAATTGCCACATCTATTTCTGTACTTACTGAATGGTCATAATACTTAGCCAAACATAGATATTTTTTATAAAATAAGCAAATTATCCAGAAAAATATCTGAGAATTTATGTGATCATTAACATTATTTATCTTTAAAAAATTAATCAAATATTTGAAATCTTACTGTTTTTTTTCTCAATATTAGCCAATCACTTCAGCAATCTGGGAGTGAAATAATAAAATGGTTTCTATACGGTCATGTTATGGCTGTTGTTTGAAAATAAACCAATTAGAAATGCGTGAAACATTGGACATTTTTGAGTATGATGGGTAACATAATTAATGCTAAGCCTTTAAAAGCAGTAGTACTTACGAAGGTTCATTAATGACTGTTGTCAAGGCGCTGAGCAAATCTGCACTTGTCATTGTGTTTATGTTCACCTCCACAGCTGCTCCTTTGGCCTTCATGTGAGCAATGTTATCGGGCTGATCAGCAAACATGGGTACCCCCACCATAGGCACCCCGTGGTAGATAGCTTCATAAATCCCATTGGTTCCACCATGAGTGATAAAAGCTCTTGCTTTGGGATGACCTAGATTGAGGATCCAGTGAGAAGTGGGTGAGGATTTCATTATACATAATATACTAACAGAATTTCAGAGACAGATGGGGATAACTACTGGATAACTTAATGAAGGAGGCAGTATTTTCTACAAAAGCTGAGCACATGGGGTATTGCTATATCAGAAAACTGTGATCCCTGAAAAAGGTGGAATTAACTCCCTCTGCGCTGGCTTTATTGAGGAGAAAACATCTGAACTGAGATTGCAACCTGAGGAGTGATGAGACTCTGAAACTGAAGATGCTCTTTCGCAAGCCAGAGGAAGCATGGATCTATACAATTAAGGCAAGTTATTGAATTATATCCGCTTTAAAACTAGAAGTAAGATGTGGAAATTTAAATATTTATTGAATTCATTTGCTGTTAAACAGTTACTTAACCTGTACATCATCCAGCAGTACAGCTTTTTTCCCTCAGTCTTACCAAGAAGATCATTCTGTGGTATCCAATCATAGAGCCGAGTGTTGGCTCCTAATGTGGCTGGTTCCTTTCCTTTGTATCTCCATAAAACCTGTGGAATAATACTTTAGTTTTGTAAATAAAAACACAAAGCTAAGGCATTTTAAGGCTGTTGAGTTATTTAGAAATCACATAGCCCACCCTACTTTATGTAATTGTTGAGAGGAATTCATGAAAGAGGTAGTTTGTGAACATTAAGAGAGAAGGTAGGACTATTTGCCTTTACCTTTTTTGAAAAGGCTTGTACTCATAACCTGTTAAGCATAGTATCACCATTTAAAATCTTTTGGAGGTGAGATTGTAGGTGAAGAAATAAAAAATGAACAGGGCTAGTTTAGACAGCATATGAAGATTAAAAACATTAAAACAAACATGAATACTATGTAAATTTTTCATGAGGCCTTCTTATGCCATATTTCAAATGGAATGTTTTCCAAAAATATAATTAGCTTTAAATTTTTATTGTCTGCTTTTCTGATAATAGATTGTCTTTTCTTCCTCCTCTTCCTTCCTTCTTTCCTTCCTTCCTTCCTTCTTTCCTTCCTTCCTTCCTTCCTTCCTTCCTTCCTTCCTTCCTTCCTTCCTTCCTTCCTTCCTTCCTTTCTTTCTTTCTTTCTTTCTTTCTTTCTTTCTTTCTTTCTTTCTTTCTTTCTTTCTTCTTCTTTCCTTTTCTTTCTTTCTTTCTCTCTTTCTCTCTTTCTCTCTTTCTTTCTTTCTTTCTTTCTTTCTTTCTTTCTTTCTTTCTTTCTTTCTTTCTTTCTTTCTTTCTTTCTTTCTTTCTTTCTTTCTTTCTTTCTTTCTTTCTTTCCTCCCTCCCTCCCTCCCTCCCTTCCTTCCTTCCTTCCTTCCTTCCTTCCTTCCTTCCTTCCTTCCTTCCTTCCTTCCTTCCTTCTTTTTAGTTTTTAAGGGAGGATGATATAGAGAGTTGCTTATACTCTATTATATAATGAAGTACCTTGTTAGGATGTTAACCTTTTGTTACATAGTTTATTTTTTTTTCCTTTGGGGGAACTCTGTATGACGAATTTCAGATTAAATATAATAGGTGGCAAACTCTTTAACAGAAAAGTTTAGAAATAAAAATTCAAAGTTTCAACATGGCTAATTAGTACACTTACTAGAGTTTTATGTACTTTAATATACAAATATAGAGACCTAGGGTATTTCATGAATAGGAGTATATAAGGAGTAGAAATTTAGAACTGTAATGGCAACAAAATTAAAATTAATTAAGTGTCATAAATTAGAAAAATATATTGTTTGACAATAACATTAAGAGCTACTGTTTGATTGTTGAATATTCAATTTAGAGATATTAGTCTTCTACTCCTAAACCAACTACACTTTAATTGGGTCTTAGTAAAACCTAGAGATGTAAAATATATACCTGAGCATGAGTTCCCTCTACTCTATGTATCACCTCTCTTTCCTGGACCTTGGAGCTAACACACTTGAGAATTTTGGGGAATAGTCAATGCAAGTCACAAGATTTCAAATAGTAAAAAGTTATTAGGATCATAACATTTTCATCTCTATTTCACTGAAAATAAATGACTTCATGAAAAGATGCATTTTCATAGAAATATGAAGTCTCAGTAGGCAAATGGTAAAACGTGCCCAAAATACAACATTTTAATGTCTTGAGAAATTTTCGCTTAAAGTGGTGCAGCTTTCGTCTGGAAAGAGTACTATTAGCTACAGTCTCTTCCCAGTTGGCAAAAGGGCTGCCCACTTGGACTGGAGTTTGTACTAACCTTCTGTGGAATCTGGGCAAGGGCTGAGGCAATGAGATTGGCTTTTTCTTCCGTGAGATTTTTGACCATTGATCCCAGAGAAAATATCACAATACCATCTTCACCTGAACTTTGGACAAATTCTTCCATTTCCTGAAGAGATAAAATTCTCTCTATTATACAAGTATAAGATCACAGGGGAAACAAAGAGTTCTCCTACCCTTCAAAATAGGCAAACTCAAGAGAAGCATCAGGGACACTGTTAGACTGGTTCTGTCTTCTGCCAAATAGAACTATCTAGTCTCTTTAAGAGTGTATATGTTTCTGAAAACTATGACAAATAAATAAAGAGTGATTACAAATAAATATTTGGAACCAAACCATTATACAAAATGAATAGGTGATAAGAGGCAAATGTTGTGGTATATGGAAATATTACTCCCAAGGCTTAATTTTATGAACCAACAGAGTTGTTTGCAAACTCACAAAAATATTCCTCGGAAGGAATCTCAAATAAAGGTTCTGCACTAGACCTTTAAAATTTTTAGCGTGCTGTTTATAGCCAGTAAATTATGAATAACTTGAACTAACTTTCTGTTAGGCATTCAGGATATTTTTCTCATGTTTATTTTCTCCCTGATTAATAAGACTAAAAAAAGCAGGGTTTTTTGTTTGTGTTTGTTTTTTGGTTTTTGGTTTTTTTAGAAAAGGAATAAATAAAATTGATTTTTAAAAGATGATAATGCAGTTAAACTCCTGGTATAATCATGATAACATTTATGAGAGAGTGCTTCTCTGCCTACCCATAAGAGTGCAACACTGACTGCATGTCCGTAATTTAAGCCTTAGCATGGAAGTAAAATACACTTTTCTCTACAAATAGAGTTCTCTTGATCATCACTTACAGTGGGCAAGTTGGGCACAGTAAAGTCTGGAATTGGGGTCTTTGACACAATCTGTGTAAATACCACTCTCTAGAGATGTGTCATGCGTTATCTTTGTAATCATTTGTGGTCAGATGGCAATCACTGATGTTTCTCAATTAAAGGCTAGTAAAATTACTAGGGGAAGGAAGATGCCATAAATGAAAGTAGACTTCTATTTTTAGTTTAGTTTATGTTAGGAGAGTATCTCTGAAGTCCCAGGAATTGGTTTTATCATTTTGATTCATCTCCCTAAACAGATGGTGATCGAATAAAACACACACACACACACACACACACACACACACATGAAGGCACACAGGTATATAAAGACTTACACACCTACCTGTTTGATTTGGATTCTTGATTTAACTCTCATTGCTCTTCTACTCTGTGAATCCAGTGATGGCATAATTCTTTCATCAGGGACATAAGCCATGATTGGTGTTCATATTGCCCAAAAGTCTATGTTAATAAGTCGGCTTAGGATGGAATAATTTTCTCTCTTGTAAAGCATGCCTGAGTCATTTTTGTGTAGCTGTCTATATGTGAAAAGTGGAGGTGGAAGGACAAACATAATAGCGTGGCAAGGTATTATCTAGTGAGCCAGGGAATACATATCTTTTTCCGTACCTTTATTTTAGATACTGGTTTATTATCTCCCACAATAACACTCATTACAGCTTGCTTGCAGCTATAACCTGGTTGGTATGAAAAGCATATTCAGAATCCTGAAGCGAAATTTTAGGCTTAAGATACCCATCTTACCCTAAACATATCAGGGCCTGTCCTGGGAACACCATTTAACCTGCTATCTTCTACAGAGATTATGCTCCTTTACCTACAACCTAAGCAAATAAGGATCTGTCTCTTCACTCCCTATTGATAAAGATTCTTAAATATGATATTCTTACTGTGTTTACCTATTATTCTGTTTTGTTTCTCTATATCGTTTTCTTCCAATATTTCTGGCAGGCCATATTTATTCTTTGAGGACATTGGAATATGGTATACGGTTTTCTTTCTTAAAACATCCTTATATCATGGTCATAAAGAACCAATTCAACATTTGGGGTTCTAGTTTTATGATTTCTACTTTACGTTGACGACTCTCAATTATTTCTAATGCTCTCTGCTGAGACTGAAACCTTGTATTACTCAGATGATTTCTAGAAACCTCCACCTGAAAATCCCTTTAACTTCTGTAAGTAAATTTGAAATTTAACTCATATTGTCATCTCAAAAAAGTTTTTTCCACTAATTGTTTCCTAGCTCAGTAAAGGTCACTGCTATCCAAGAAGCCCCATCTGATTCCATGTCTTCCATAACACTTAACTTCTTACTGACCAAAGTTTGTCAGCAAGAATCTTCCCAAGAGTCCTCAGGAAAGCATCTTTATCATTCAAACAATTGTAGTAAATGTCTCTATTCATAATTCCATCATGCTTTTTAGGACGTCTCTGCAGCAGTCTCCCTAGTGATTTCCAAGACTCACATTTCCTGTCCCTTCATTCTTCTCCTTAAATATCAAAGTCAAGTCCAAAAAAAAAAAGTAATATCACTCCTAGGAGACCCCCGTGATTTTGAAAATAGATTTGGAGTAGCAAACTGAAGATAGCCAGCAGCGTATCTCTGTTATTAATCCTGCAAACTTTAAAGGAAAATCAGGCTTTTATTATAAGGTACAAAAAAGCCCTCCACCATAATAGACCTACCTTAGGTAACGGTTTGGCAGGCTTACAATGCAGTCCTCCTACAAACTCAAAATTAGGTAAGTACGGACGAGGAAATTCAAAATCCCAGTATGTTCGGATTAGCCAAATTTCTGCTTTCCCCATAGTCTCACACAATGTAGTGGGTCTTCCTGGAGAAAATGAAGAAAGTTGGCTGGGGGTTATTAGCGTATATATATGTTTGCTGTGGAAAAATTATACCAGTGATTTTTCCAATGTGCTATTAAGGAAAAAAATAAATCTAGGTTCTGTAGATGACTTATCACACCTAGATGTTAAAAGAAAGGGGAGTTTAAAGTAATAAGGAAGGAAGAAGGAAGAAAAGAAGGAAGATAGAGAATGGGTAGTAAAAGAACAGTAATGTGTAAAATAAAAATAAATTCAATAAAATAAATTCAATAAAATCTAATAAAAATAGTTGTACAAAATAAATTTAATGAAAAATTTAACCACAACTCCAAGTACTGATGAGTTTAATATCAATTGTTTCTTTCCAATTAAATGGCACATGACAGATTAGCCCCATCATATGAATACCAAATCAACTCTCAATATTTTTCTCTTTTCCAGTCAGGACTATATTTCTCCCTTCTAGTTTATTATACATTCTGAATCTCACCAGTATCAGTTTACCTTATCTTCCTGAGTCAAATCCCTTCAATTCAATTGATTTACCATTATTTTCTCAGCAGGAATTCCCTGAATACTTTATACCCAATACAGCCCCCTTTGGAATTTGAAGTATACACATATGCATTATCAATATCACACACTTATTTTAGTGTTACCTTTAAAAGATGTTTTTTGAAAGGGACGGACTCTAAGTATTCATTTTAGGAGACTGTGGAGAAGAAGTATTACTTGCAAATGACCAAGTCAGTCATTTTTATGCACAGAAAACATGTTTTGCAACTAAGTAAAGAGAAATGCAGATGAGATTTCTCCTTTTTAAGGATTATATTCAAATTGATGATCACATATATCCCAGATTCGATAGCCTTTTTTTTTAGAATCATTACTACTTTGTAGTGTTTGAACCTATTAGTCTGAGGTTATGGAGTCAATGCTTTAATGTGATAATAAAGAAGCATTATCCAAGGACACTCACTTGAAATTGCCAGAGATTGGATGAGAACACTAACTCACAGTTTCCCTACCAATATGTCTGTGTTCTTTGGATGTCTTGCTCCATGTATATGACATTCTCCTGCCTTGATTACTGACTCCTTAGGTGGAATTATTTTGCATAACCTGTAGACCACATTTTAAGAAAGACCTAAAGTATTCACTAAAATTATGTGAATGTATCAAGTTATGCACAGTATCAAGTAGAAAGCCAATTAAATGTGAAGAGAATGAAATTGAGCAAAACTATGCAAGTTGTTAAATAATTTTATAAGACATTTCAAATGTTATACTGAAGACTTATAAAACAGAAAATAGGGAATTAAAATTTACCACCAATCTTTTTCCTATAGTTATATCATTACACAAAATGAATCATGAACACAGTGGAGATTATATAAATAACATAAAATGGATAAATGACTATTAAATTTGAATTGCCATGTAAATATTGTTATTGCTTGAATCTATTATTTCAATCCTACATGATGAGTCTACAGAGATACCTTTTAATTTCAAAGAATTCTTAGAGGTAGCCTGAATTTATGGCAAAATGCCTTAATGTAGGTGAGAGCGAATTTCAGTGGAGGACAGTTACCAATCTCCCAGTAGTAAGTCATGCTGGCTTTAGATATCAATCTGTAGATAATTTTTCTAGGCTCCCTAGATTTTTCATTTCTTTTAAAGGCATGTGAGAAAAATAATATATATAATTTCTGTATCACTTTTTAAAAATCAACACTTTACTTTTTTAGAGCAATTTTTGGATCACAATAAAATTGAGGAGCAAGTGGAGATACTTCTCATATACCCTTGTCTTCACGCATGCATAGACTCTACCATTATCAACACCCCTCAACAGAGTGGTATGTTTGTTACAACTGATGAACGTACCCTGAGACATTATAATCACCCAAAGTCCATAGTTTACATCATAATTAGCTCCTGATGTAAATTCTGTGGGTTTGGACAAATAATAAAGATATGTATCCATCATGATAGAGTAGTTTCACTGCCCGAGAATTCTTCCGTGCTCTGCCTGTTAATCCCCCACTCCTATCTCACCCCTGGCAACCATAGATTTTTTTTGTCTCTATAGTTTTGCCTTTTCCAGAATGTCATATAATTTGAATCATACCTTTTCAAATTGGATTCTTTCACTTAGTAATATGCATTTAAGTTTCCTCCATGGTTCCATGTCTTTTCATAGCTTGATAACTTTTTTGGTGTGTGCTGAATAATATTCTATCGTCTGGATCTACCACAGTTTATCCATTCACCTACTGAAGGGCATCTTGGTTGCTTCCAAGTAGTGGTAATTATGAATAAAGCATCTATAACATCCGTGTACAAGTTTCTGTGTGAACATAAGTTTTTCAGCTCCTTTGGGTAAATTTCAAGAAGTGTGATACTATGGTAAGTTTATGCTTGCTTTTACAAGAAACCATCAAAGTGTCTCCCAAAGTGGCTGTCCCACTATCAATAAGGAGACTTCCTGTTCCACAACTTGCCACTGTTTGATGTTGCCAGTGGTCTGCATTTTGGCCATTCTAATAGATATGTACTGGTGTCTCACTGCATGCTTTTTTTTTAATTGAAGTACAATTACAATATGTCAGTCTCTGGTGTACAGCACAATGTCCCAGTCATATGTATATATACATATATTTGTTTTCATATTTTTTTCCATTAAAGGTTATTACAAGATATTGAACATAGTTCCCTGTGCTATATGAAACTTTTAAAATCTTTTATATATAGTGGCTAAGATTTGTAAATCTCAAAATTCCAAGTTTATCCCCTCCCACACCCTTTCCCCAGTGACCATAATATTGTTTAGTAAGTCTGCAAGTCTGTTTCTGTTTTGTAGATGAGTTCATTGTGTCCTTTTTGTTTAGATTCCACTTGTGTTTTAATTCGCATTTTCCTCATGACAGATCACGTGGAGCACTTTTTACACGCTTATTTGCTGATTTGCTGACTATGTATCTTCTTTGTGCCATATCTGTTATTGTCTTTGGTCCACTTTCTAATGAGTTTCATGATTTCTTCTCTTTGAGTTTTAAGTGTTTTTAAAAACATTTTGGATGACAGTTGTCTATCAGACACATCTTTTGTAAATATTGTCTCCCAGGTGTGTCTTGTCGTTTCATTCTCTTGACAGTCTTTCACAGAACAGAATACTTTCTGTATATTGTTGGATTCAGTTTTCGAGCATTTCATTGAGAACTTGTACATCTATGTTTTTGAGAAATATTTATCTATAGCTTTCTTCCCTGGTAGTGTCTTTGTCTGGTTTTGGCCTTTGGGTACTGTTATCCTCATAGAATGAGTTAGAAATTATTCCCTCTGTTTCTATCCTCTAAAAACAGCTATGAAGTATCAGTATAATTTTCATCTTTGAATTCATTTCTGTTACAGTTTTTTTTTAATCTCTTCTTCTTTTTTGATTTTTCTTAGGATTTGCAAATCTCTGCTTCCACAGTCCATCTTTTCTTACATGAGGTCTACTTTATCGATTAGAGCCTTTAGCATATTAATCAGAATTGTCTTAAATCCTTGTCTTGATAATTACAATATTCTTGCTGTCTCTGGCTCTGATGATTGTTCTGTCTATTCAAAATATATTTTTGTCTTTTGGTATGTCTTGTAATTTTTTCTTGATAGCCAAACATGACGTATTGATTAAAAATTATTGTAAATAGGCTTTTTTAATGTGGGGATTAGTTGTTGAGGGGGAGGCACTCTCTAGTCCTAAGATTGGTCTCAGTGTTTTACCGAGTCTGTGCCTCTAGACTGTGAACTTCACAACTATTTCTAATTTTTCCCCCATTTTACATGGGGAAAGAGGGTCTGGAGATGGGTATATTCCTTTCCCCATGTGGTAATCTGGGGGGCCTGGAATTGTATTTTTCTTTCTCCAGATCAGTTAGGCTCTGATAATACCCCAGCACATTATGCTCTGATTAACTGGTTTCCCCTGGCAGCCCACCTTGCTAAGAAGAACAGAATACTCTGGCTTATTTAAAAATGATTCCTTTCCCCCTCCTCTAACTGGAAGCTAAGGATTTTTCTTTGATATTTACTGCACAAAAATTGTTTGAGCTCCTGGAGGTAAATCTTACAATACTGTGGGGACCCCGCTGTGACTGGGTCCCACTGGATTTTTCTAACTTTCAGATTTGTCCACACTGAACCTCCAGTAATTCATCAATTACAGTTCAGATGTTCCTACTCAGACACTGGTTCCTGAGATTATTTCCACTTGAGTCTCTGCTTTTGAGTATCTGTTCAGATAAGCTGAGACTCTCTGTATATTTCCAAAGAATATGCAGATATATCAGTAGAATGAATGTGAGAGTTTGATCATTATGATGGATACAAAGGAATATGAAATAGCAACTGCAATTTCTGTGCATGAATAAAAGAAAATATAATTAAAAGTATACTTTGGCTTACAATTTTTGAATAACTGTCAGGCTTGTGTAAACTAGTTATGATTAGAATGATAAAGTCTTTTAGAAACTCATTATAGAAAAATAGAGCCATCATGTTCATTGACAGGAAAATCAAAATTTATAAAGGCGCCCATTCTCTCCAGATAAATCTACAGACTCTTTATAATTCCTTTTAAAATATCAAAATCCCAAGTTTCATGAAACAACAATTTTTATAGAATTTTAAATTTAATTTTAAAATCTACACAGAAGAGCAAAGAGCTAAGAATAATCAAGGTACACTAAAAGAGATACAAGGGGAGAGGATATTATCCTTCCAGATACTAAGAACCAGTTTTTGCAAGATAGTCAAAAAACCTATCCCTGATGTATCGCTACCTCAACAACAACGATTCAATATTTGTCCATGGACAATGTGTGTTTGTGCAAGCCTTGGGCTGCAGGTAGGAGACTGTGAAATCTGGGTGCAGTCCAAGACAGAGGAAAGAACTTTTGAGAAGGCAGGCTTGCAACCAGATGAGTGACTTGCAGACTGTGTTTCTAGCTGCAGACTTGGAAAAAACTTCTGTACCCTGAGAACTCAGCTACAGCTCATTTCTCTTTGTTCTGCCACCAACACCATAAGCCAAGGAACCCAGCAGGAGTCATGCTGCCTGCATGTCGAGTAATAAGCATGCAGACCTCAGTCCCAGCTGTGGACCCTGAAGTGGCCCATGAACTTACCCTAGCCCCTGTGGGAGCCCCCAGAGGCAAGCTTGCCAAACTCGGCTCCAGCTCCTCCCAACCACAGTGGGTGAACAATCCTGCTAACATGTGGACCCAGCAGAAGACACTCCAGGCTGTGTCCCCAGAGACCCTGATGGTCTCCCTACTTAGTTCCAACCTCAACACAGTTACAGTCCACTAGCGGACCTGCCTGCCCAGGGTCCCAGCAGAAGACATTCCTGTCTGTGGTGTCAGAGATCCTGAGGGTCCTACACTCAGCTCCAGCCCCTCCCAGCTACAGATCATGGATTGTAATTTTGGATGAATGGGTGAAGAAGATGTGGTATACACATACAAGGGAATATTATTCAGCCATAAGAAAGCAGGAAATCTTGCCATTTGTGACAAAATGAATGAAACTTATGCTATGTGAAATAAGCCAGACAGAGAAAAACAGATACTGTATGAGCTCACTTAAATGTAGAATATTAAAAAAAAAAGCCAAACTCATAAAAACAGTGGATTGGTGGTTGCCAGGGACTGGAGGGTGGGGAAATTAGGCTGATGTTGGTCAGAGGTACAAACTGTAGATGACTACGTCATTAGATGAGTAAGTTATGGGTATCTAATATTCAGCATGGTGACTCTGATTTACAATAATGTATTATATACTTGAAGGTTGCTAAGAGTAAATACTACATGTTCTCACCACAAAAAAAGTAAGCATGTGAGGTGATGGATGTGCTAACATTATTGTAGTAAACATTTCGCTATATATACATGTGTTTTAAGTCATCAACTGTATACTTAAAACTTATGCAAAGTTATATGTCAATTACATCTTAATAAAGCTAAAAATAGAACAAATAAAGAAGAAAGCAAGTAAAATAATGAATAGAAGCAAAACCTTAAGTAATGAAATTTCTGAAAGACCGAGTAAGCATTGCAGATAAGCAGGGAAAAGAAGCCTTGAATAAATAGTAGTGACACAACTCATTATCCCTGGGCAAGAGTAGGGAGAAAGAGAGGAGAGGAGAGAGGTAGAGACAAGGCAGGGAAGAAGGAAGAGGGTGAACAGTTAAACAGAAAAGAAACTGAGCCTAAACTACAAAATACACAAAAATAAAATATTTAGTAGATTAAAACCTTCAAAGGAAAAACTGAAACATAGCCTCTTGGAAGACAATGTGAAAGGAAATCTTTATGCTTTCATAGAAAGAAAGGATTTCCTCAAGTGCGTAAAGAAAGGAATAGCTAATTAATTTGACTCTATTAAGTTTAAAACCTGAAAGTCTTCATATGATACTTAAGAGAAAGAGAAGCACTTCATAAACTGTCAGGAAAATGTCTGAAATACATAAAACTGACAAAGGCTTGTCTAGAATATATATGGAATTTACTGAATCAGTAATGAAAACACAAGCAAACGCATTAGAAAAAAATGGACAGAAGACATGAGCAGGATATTCACTGAAAAATAAATGGAAACAGCCCATAAAATATGAAAAGTTACTCAATCTCGGTAATAATCAAAGAAATCTAAGTAAAACCTAAGATATAACTTCAGATCTGCCAGATTGACGGAACTTAAAAAATCCTTTCTTTGGGGTGTTGTAAAATTACAGCATGGTGATAGTCGCTGGACTTTTAAACATGCCGACTATCACGGTACTCTTAAAATGTGTGAGCTTTACGGTATGCCAATTACATCTCAATACAACTGCTAATAAAAGTCATTCAATGATACGCTAAGTGAGGGTGTGCTACAAAGAAGATTAAAATGCCCTGTTGGTTAAGGTAAAAATTTGTATAATTTTGGTTGGAATATAATTTTTTGAGAAAAGTCTAAAATTACCCAGTAGGGGGAAATATACGTGTGTGTGTGTGTGTGTGTATATGTACACACACACATATACACACAGACTCACACAAACTATATATATATATAGTTTATATCCTATTGATACTATTGGTCTTGTACAACAGAGGACGTATACAAGAAAGTTCATAATAGCAGCATTAAATTAAGTTGTAAACAGCTAGTCGTCCATACACAGAATGTCATAGTGCTGTCACACAACAGAACACTGTCTATAGAGCTTTAGGAAAATAAAAAAGGAAATAAAGAAAGAAAACACTTGATTGCATCCTATAGAGTATCAGGCATAAGTAGCATATCTATGCCTGTATTTGTAGACTATTAAAAAACTAAACAATGAAGTGTTGAGGAAATCATATACAATGGGAGACATAAAATTTTCAAGAAAATGTTCACCAAAGTCAGGGTGGTGGGCTCTACTGGAAGAAGGGTGTTTCTAAGATACTGGCAACAGTCTATTTCTCAACTTGGTTATAGGGCATACAGAAGTTTATTTTATTATTTCTTTCAACTGTATACTTACATTTTATTTGCTTCTTTTTGTTATATTTTCTAAAATCTGAAAGGACATGCATAATATTTTAAAATATATATAAAATATTTTTATGTAGGAATAAATTAGTTTAAAATTCCTAAGTCAACTGATGGGCTTAAAAAGACGTCTGTAATGCATATTATAGGGGAAAAAAAGGCTTTAAATTCCCTAAAATGCCAGGACAGTTGTAGGTCAATAGGATTAACAGCCCAAAAGAAAATGGAATACCTGCTGGTCACCCAAGAAAAGATCTGAGGATAAAAGCTAAATGGTTCAAAACATTTAGGAGGCATTGCGGCAGAGATTTAGGTACAGTAAATTTAGGGCAATTTTTTTTTGTAATACCAGAGCTGGAACAATCCAAGTATACCTTTCAGCACTAGACCAAAGTCCAACGATTTTTTATATCCATTCAATTGAATATTATTAGGTCAATATAAGGAATAATGTAGATCTTAAAATGTTGTGTGGAAAGATATCAAATCTACATTAAGTGATAAAAAAGAAGTAAAGATAAATATTTAGTCATTGTTACTACTGGTAAAAAAGAAAAACTATATATACTTATGTTTAATATTACATAGACAATATTTTGATGTAAAGAAAAGAAAAAGGAATAGTCTTACATAAGAGAAATGTGAAGCCAATTATCATTCAGTATATATACTTTTGTTCCATTTGAATTTTTTAGCCATTTGTATTAGTTGTTTTTATTATGACATCAAGAATGAAATTATACTCATAATGCATTCAGAATTGCCCGTTAAAGAACATGAGAGAGTACAGGAATGAAACTCAATGAAAGTATTTACAGTAAAAGAAAAACCTGTTAAATGTAAGAGTTAAAAATTTGCCATAGACCCTGAGACTACATTTGTTTCATAATATGTATACATGCAGAATTTTTTACCTTTCCTCTAATTATGCATAATATGACAAATGTCCTAGAAAGTTATTGATTGGAGTTAGGGAAGCGTCTCTAATTATCAGAGTATATTTCTAATTCTGTATCTTGCATTTATTTCTGAGCGTAGAACTGAGGCCAAGGTCCTGGTCTTTTTAACCTAAAATCCATAGAGTAAGACACTGCCTACACTCAGAAAGTTCTTACTGGTTGTTAAATTATGTATTGTGAAACCAGTGCAGTGTAAATTTAAAACCACGTGTAAAGCTAAGGATTTTTAAAGTGGATTTTTTGAACATTAGTTCTGTGAAACAATGTATATATTGAAAATCAGTGTTATGGACTGACCTGTGTTCCTCTAACATTAATTGATTAAAGTCTGACTGGATTTGAAGATAGTCCTTTAAAGAGGTAATTAAAGTTAAATGAAGTCATAAGAATGGGCCCTAATCCAGTACAACAGATCTTACAAGAAGAGGAAGAGACACTAGGAATGTACAAGCCAGAGAGATCAACTTCCAGGGAAACTAGCCTTGACAACACCTTGGTTTTGGACTTTCAGCTTCCAGGACAATAAGAAAATTAATTTCTAGTGTTTATGCCCCCTGGTCTGTTAGCTGTAGCAGCCCTGGCAAACTAACGTATTAAGGATGGTAACTGAGTTAATATTTCCAATGAACACCCAATATGATCTTTTGTTTGCTAGTTCATCTTCATGACTCTCAAAAAATACTTGGAGTAAAAGCCCACTTCAGTTGATGGAATCAGATAAGAGCCGGATATGTGAAAAGTGCAAAGCAAAACCATTCTTTATTAGAAACGGCAAGCAACTAAAAATAGAATATACATAACTAGTGAAGCAAAAAATAAACTTTTTTAACACCTCAAGCTGGAAATGATTTTAAGTTTTCTATCTGATTTTTTTAGATTTTTGTATAATACTCCCACAAGAAGTCTAAAGCATCCTAAGAAACTTTTCAGGAAGAACAGCTATGATGAAGCAGTTTACGTCCAACTTAATGACGTTTCATCCCAGATTCATGAGCAAGATAGGAATAGAAGGTCCAACAGAAGAATGGTATCAATTTTGAATCTGATTATCCATGATTCTCAAAATTTGTAAAGCAATATTCAGACTAAATCATATACCAGCTTTGTTGTCCCATTGTTAATATAGCTCAAGTTTCAGTTTATTACTGGAATCAGGCAAAAGGATTATCTTTGTCTTTCAACATATGTTACCATCTTTCGACCAGTAAGAAATCAAACATCCTCCACTATAAAAACTCAGCGTACTAGACTTTTTTGTGATATCTTATATCCAACAAAAAAATCCATCTTCCACCGGATTGACATGTATTGGTGTATTTTATATTTCATTTTGTTTTGCTAACAATCTCTTAAGCGCTGAAGTACCCTCCAAAAGAGATGACAGTAGAGAAAGAGTAACCATGGCAACCCTTCCCAATTCGTTACTGAATAACAGTTCATGGCTATCACTCGTAGACTTTTATGTGGAAGTGCAAGTTTTAAAAATATGTTCCTTTCATTGTCCTAGACTTTTCTTCGACCTCCTTAGCTGCTGCTCTTAAGTACTTTAGAGTGAAAAGTAGAGTCTCTTACCCAATGCTTCACTGTAAAACTGGTCCCAAAACCGAATGTCATGATGCTGGAGCCAGAAGTCAAAGACAATGGAAAGCATTACATTTTTTATCCTTTCTGGAAAAGTCATTCTGTCTGTTAGTCCTGCCATGGCAACGGGCACATAGGAGGGTGGAGCCGGGAGTTTCCCACAGTATTTCTCCATCGTGCTACCCATGAAGAGCCTTAGCGTGTACATGAAAGGGACCTCTAGCAACTCAGCAATCAGCTCCCCACAGGGTATCATAGGGTCGATAATCATAACGTTGTAGTTGCTTTCCCGGAGCTTCTTCATGAGTGACTGATTGTAGACTACGCTCTCACACAGAAGTTTATAATCTCCAGTAACTTGAAAAAGAAAATCCTGCAGTTTTTTGGCTGACTGCCAGGCTGACAATGATGGCATGATGTTAACAGATAAGTCTAAAAAGGCATTTAGTGTATTTATAGCGGTCTCTGTGTCCTGGGACATGGGGATCACCTCGAAGTTCAGCTTGGAAGGCTTTTTGGAGTCAATGATGAAATTTTGTGGAGGCACCAACACAGTCACTTCGTGGCCTCTTTCTGTGAGTTCCTCCAGAGTAACCTTTAGATTGAGCCAATGACTCATGTCACAGGGCCACACCAGGACCTTCCCGCAGAATCCACAGCCAGCAAAGCAGAGCTGCAGCAGAATTGCTGAAACCCATTTCTCAGACACCATGACAGCAATCCCCTCACACACTACTCTGCAGAGGTTGACTATGTGCTGGGCACAGAAGCAAAGTGGTACTTTAGATATCTATCAAGTTAAAAATTAACTTCTAGAGTTAGGCAATGACCCTTACACGCAGAGATGTTTGCCAGTGTTTTTAACTGGGCATAGCAATATACAATATTCGATATTTGTTCAGGAGGAGGTATAAAATATTTATGTATCTTGGAGGACATAATTGTAACTTTATTTTAGTTTGTTATTGCACCATTATAGTTTGTTTTAAATATGTTAAAGTATAAAACATATTTTTCATTGACAATTTTAAAATATGATAGAAGAACCCATTTAAGTAAGTCTAGTAAATGATAATAGGTTTAATAATACTGGACTTAATGATTAGTAATTTGGGGAAACAAAAATGTAGGTCCTATAATAAGGTTGGTCACATGTTAGTATGTGGATAAGACACACACGTCACATCATAATAGGGGGACTTTATTCAATATTATACAAAGGTAGAGCATTTCAGGGCCTCAGAAGACGGTGTCACTCCAATGTAAAGAAAATCAGACAAAGCTTCAGAATGGAGGGGACATTTCAGCTAAGTCCAGAAGTAAAGTTTACAAAAGATGGATTCTGAAGGTGAATGGACAAAAAGGAGAAAAAAATCAGTGATACATAAGTTATGGTCACTTAAGTATACAGTTATTAGTCCAGTGTGTATGGAGCAGAGGCTAACACAGAGCAGGGCAGAAAAGGAAAATATTGGTTAAAATAGGACACTTTGGAGAGTTTTGAATCTTATACTCTGGGTTCAGTTTTAATCTTCATGAAAAGGTGTCCATTCAAATTTTTAATTCAGGTTCAGGAAATGATTATTATGTCCTTTAATAAAACTATTTTGGCAACTAAATAGGATTTGAGTTGCAGAGAAAAAAGAATATGTAAGTGTTAAAAATTAAATATTAGGAAAGCAAGATCTGATGAGAGCCGCTGGGAGAATATAATATTGGTTTGTGACTGGAGGGCCCAGAAGGAGAGCCTTATGACTGATGAGAAGTGAGAGGTGACCAGTAGCTAACAAGGAAGTGCTCGGCTTATACTTTGAGCAACCAGAGTGTGACAATGACTCTAGCAAAATCATGAAACACTAAGGGAGAAGTAGCTATGGGAAGATTTTACGACCAGCAGTATGTACATTAATGACTACGTGTGCCTGTGAATCTCAAAGGAGGGGTAAAATTTAGAAGTAGAGGTTTTGTGTCCAATCATCCATCCATCTTTCAATCCAATTACAATTATTCTCCAAATCACTTGCTATGTCATACCTTCAACAAGCTGTTTAGCACTTAGTATAGGCCAGATTCTATATTATACACAGGGCATAAAGAGACTTGTAAGATACAGTTCCAATCCAAAGGGATTTTACAGATTATTACAGAAAATAAACCAGTTAAAAAATACTTATTCCACAAGTATAAGGAAGATGGATCTTAAGAAGGAGAGATGAACTGAAGAGGGGCAGAGCCCATGAAGGAGGTTGCGTGGTAGAGGAAGGGAATGATGAAATTATGAGTTAGCTAAGTCTTTAAGAGTCTTGCAGGTTGAAAATTATCACTTAGAAGTAAAAGAGAATATTAACATATATGTGTTCTACGAAGTGTAACATAGTTATATCAAGGGGTTTATTCAGTTACAAAATTATATTCATTTCAATAATTTGAAAGAGCCGTATTGAAATTTCAAATCCGTTAAGAGTTTTTCTGTTTTGCTAAAATGAAAACCTAGAGTAGATTTGCTTAAAAGATGACAAGATAAATCCAGGATCAAAGATTGAGAGTGGCACTGTGTTGCATAATTAAGCTTTGCATAAGTTCTTACAGTAATTGGTAAAAAGCAGAGTCCAAAAGAGAGTCAGAAAATAGGAAGATAGGGCAGGAACATGAACCCACTAGAAGAAAACTGAGATAACGTTATAATCTTAGAGGGTGAAAGTTCTTTTATACAGGGTAAATAATCTTGAAGTGATTAAAAAAAAGACTGATAAATTTATTCACTATGCCAAAGTTCATGAAATACCGTAAACAGTTTAAACAAAGCTAAAGAGCGAGCAAAGATATATAATACAGCTCAGAAATTGATTTCGCAATGTATGTGTTATTAGAGAGCTATTTCTAGCTATTTCGTTATGAGAAAACTAAGAGTTCAGGTTATGAGGAAAGATTTATTTGCATAAATTTAAAAGTATGGCATATTTTCACTTATGTCAAACTGAAACATTTAAAATTTTGGATAAAATATAAAATTAGGTCATTTTTTGATTTGGCAAGAAAGTGAAAAATCAGCAGAATCCCTAGACAAAGTCAAAGCAGGGATTCTGATGTTCAAGCTTGCCGTTTCTTTGGGAAATACACAGTAAAGTGGCAGGAGAGGGGAGAAGGAAAGTCTCAAGGCTTGTCTAAGACCCTACACCCACATAACATTCACATAATGCTAGATTTCCAAGATCTGGCCTCACTTCTACAAATGAGTTCCCTTACAGAGAAGTTTATAGCAAGGAAAACTTCTTGGCTTTGTGTGGATAAAAAAAATCTTCCCTTAGAATTCTTAATAAAGTCAACCTTCAAATTTTCTAATTTGATTTTCAGTTCAAATTAGAAAAGCTCTTTGAAGAAACTTTGACCCCAGCTTCAAAGGCTTCCCACAGGTAAAATTCCAGGGTAAATATTTTGCAAAGAAACAAGACCTCATGACTGAGAAACAGCGAAAGCAACAGAAATCAGAAATATTAACATAATGATTAGAAATATTATTACTGTTTGAGACAAAAAGTACAGTTATCTTGTACAATATTTTTAAGGTTATGAAAGAGAAGTCTGAAAATATGAGCAAGGAACAAGGGATTAAAAAGAATAATTGTGAAAATCTGTTAAAAAAGACAAAGAGAATTACTGGAAATTAAGAATTCAATACATGAAACTCAAAATTCGAGGGCTAGATTGAAGAGTAGATTAAGCACAACTGTAGAAATAAACAGTGACGCAAAAGAGAAATCTGAAGATGTTATTTAGAATTACATTCTGAATAAAAAGAAAAAAAACATGGAATAGGAAATATGATAGAATGATGAAGAGACATGGAGAATAGACTAAGATGTCTGATTCTAGCTACTGGTTTTGCCTACTTGATGCCTTTTCTCCAAGTCCTTTTTCACTCTTTAAAGCTTGTGCCTTTTTCATGTAACCCAAACTGCCCAACTAAGCTCTTCATTTATGTTCTTTTAACAAAATTTTCCAATTATCTTAAATCTTTAAATAAATAATAATTTTAGACATAAAAAGTTGCAAAATAAGTATAAAGATTTTTGTATACCCTGCAGTAGTTATTACTATGAGTTTGCCTAATGGTGATTTTCTATTTCCATTACTCCTTCTGTAAATATTGTTTTTTACTGTAAAGGATTGCAAAAATATGTGCAAACATGTAATTAATGTATTTCACATAGTCTCATAGTATCTCCTGTCAGGATACTTGTTAATTACAAAGGGTAAAATCAGGAGAATCTTGGCAGACACCATCTTAACTCAGTGATTAAAACATGGTCACTAGTAATACCTTTCTATCTATAATAGGTACCTCTGATACACCACGCGGTGAGGGACACAAGATCGCCTCTGCAGTATTCTTATCCACGAAGCCTAATCTCACCTTAATCACCAGAGAACACCAGGAAAAAAAAAAAAAGGGATATTCTAAAAAGTAACTAGCCAGTACTCTTCATGAATAAAAAACAGAAAGACTATGAAGTATTCTTTGGATAAATACCAGAAGTGGAATGGCTCAATCATGCAGTAATTCTATTCTTAATTTTTTGATGAATCACCATACTGTCCTTGGTGGCTGCACCAATTTACGTTCCTGCTAACAGTTGATGAGGATTCCCTTTTCTCTACATCCTCACCAGCACTTGTTATTTCTTCCCTCTTTGATAACAGCCATTCTAACAGGTGTGGGGTGATATCTCGTGGTTTTGATTTGCATTTGATAGTTAGTAATGTTGAGCATCTTTTCATGTGCCTGTTGGCCATCTGTATGTCTATTCAGCTTCTCTACCCATTTTTTAATTTGGCTGCTTTTTTGTTGTTACTGAGTTACATGAGTTCTTTATATACATTTTGGATATTAACTCTTTATCAGATATATGATTTGCAAATATCTTTTCCCATTATGTAAGTTGTCTTTTCATTTTGTTGGCATTTGCCTTTGCTATACAGAAGCTTTTTAGTTTAATGTAGTCCCACTTGTCTTATTTTTGCTTTTGTTTCCCTTGCCCGAGGAGACATATCCAGAAAAATATTTTTAATACCTATGCCAAAAAAGTATGTCTATGTTTCCTTCTAGGAGTTTTATAGTATGTTTTACATATAAGTCTTTAATCCATTTTGAATTGACTTTTGTGTATGATGTGAGATAGTGTTTTAGTTTTATTTTTTTGCATGTAGTTGTCCAGTATTTTAACACTCTTCATTGAAGAGAGTATCCTTTCTCCATTGAATGTTCTTTGCTCCTTTGTCAGTAATTAATTGTCTATATGTGTGTGGGTTTATTTCTGGCCTCTCACTTCTGTTCCATTGATTTATGTATCTGTTTTTCAGCCAATTCCATGCTGTTTTGATTATTTCAGTTTTGTGATATAATTCAAAATCAGGGTACGTGGTACTTCCAGCTTACTGAATTCTTCAGTGCCAGAATTTCTGTTTGGTTCTTTTTAGAGTTTAAATCTCCCATGTAAAGTATTCTTTCTGTTAATTAATTTAATAATTTAATTCCTGAGCTCACTGAATTGCCTTGCCGAATTTTCTTGTAGCTTGTTGAGGTTTTTAACTGCAGCTGTCAGATCTGTGACTTTAAGTTTGGTTTCTGGAGAATAGTCATTTTCTTAGTGGTACAATGTTACTGTGGCTCTTCATGATGCTTGATGAGTTGTTCCTCTGCTGGCACATTTGAAATAGCAAACACCTTTTTTCTTTAAGCAATTTTTTTTAACTTGATTCTAATGATTTGGCTGGTTAGAAATTAAAGGTCTTTCTACTGTTTTCCAGTAGATGACACTATAGCACAAGTTTTTGGTTTCTCTTACTCTACTATATTTGAGTAGGCATTTTCCACCCTCCACTAACTGTCAGAGCTGTTGCCTGGTGCCCTCCTTGCACTGCTTGTGCCTCTTGGGTTGCTGGAGCCTTGCTGCTGCTGGTGTCACTGGCTTCTCTGCCTGAGGTTCCAGGATGATGGGCACTTCTGCTGCTGTGTCTGGGGTCTCCTATGTCAGAGGGGCTTGGTTTGCACAGAGAGAGGGGGAAGATGGGGTGAAGTGGGGGTTACAGGTGCCTCTGCTATGCCTGGGGTTGCTGGGTTCACAGGCACTGCCACTGAAAGCAGGGGCCGGGGCTGGAGTTGTGGGTTCCTCCATGGCTGGAGGGACAGAGCCACAGGCCCAGCTCCTACTGCCACCCAGTTAGCTGGGGCTGCAAGTGCCTTGCTGCCAGGAGGCAGGAGTCAGTCCTGTGCACTGGCTTCCCTGCTGCTACCATGTTCTCTGCAGCTGAGTTGCTGGGATCACAGGCATCACCTCCACTCTTCCCTTGGTTACACCTCCTCTATGGAGTCCAGTCCGCTCACTTTTAGATGTACAGATGGTACATCTAGGAAGGGCATTAGCTGCAGAATCACTGAATAGAAAACTAGACCAGTGGTGGATGCTTGATGGATCACAAACTGAACATGAGTGACAACAAGATGATGTTACTTTTACAGTTAAAAAACAATTACAGAATGCATTAAGAAACCCGCCAAAAAAAAAGCCAAAGTTCAAAGAAAACAAAAATACTTACTCAAAAAGATACATACTGATGTTCACAGCAGCATTATTTACAATAGCTAAGTTATGGAAGTGACCTAAGTGTCCATCAGCAGATGAATGGATAAAAAAGATGTGGTGTACGTATACAATGAAATATTACTCAAGCATAAAAGAGAATGAAAGTCTGCCACTTGCAAGAACGTGAATGGACCTAGAAGATATTATGCTTCAAGAAATGTCAGACAGAGAAAGGCAAATAAATACTCTAATTTATTACTTATATGTGGAATTTAAAAAAATAAAATGAATGTATCTTCAACAAAACAGGAATAGACTTACAGATACAGAGAACAAACTAGTGACTACCAGTGGGGAGGGGGAAGTGGGTAAGATACGGTTAGAGGATTAAGAGATATAACCTACTATGTATAAAATAAATAAGCAATAAGGATACATTGTACAGCACAGGGAAATAAAACCATTATTTTATAACTTTAAATGGGATATCATCTATAAATATTTCGAATCACTGTGTCATAAACCTGAAGCTAACATAATATTATTAATCAACTATATTTCAGTAAGAAAAAGAAAAATGGATGTAAATAAAAGGAATGAAAACTGAGTGGTGAGGTTATTCAGTCTGATAAGTATCTGAAAAGGTCTGGAGAGCAGCTATGTTAGGTAGGGATCCTAGAGGTTGATTGATGTGTTGGTTACAAAGGTGTATACACTTGACAACACAAATCACATTGTGTATGTACCTTTTTAAGAATCTGAAAACATATATATGTATGTAAAATAAGCAAGTACAAATAGTAAAAGTATAAATAGGTAATGAAAAAATGCATGCAAGCTAAAGGTAAAATTTTGAGTGTACTTCTTCAGGCAACTTTTATTATATCTAATCTGATTGTTGTTATAAATGTATATATAATTTACTAATGTGTAAATTGCATATTATTGAAACATTCTACTAGCTCCCTTAGGGGATCAAGGGTGTGTCAGATTATATATCTGACAATACCTGGCAGATTGTCTTACATCACTGAATGTATTGAATTGTATTAAGTTAAATTGAAATGAGCTGAAGCAGAAGCAGAAAGGTACAGAATAAAGGGCACTGAGGTAGCATTTTTAAGAAAATGTAAATTAGCCCTTAGTAAAAAATAATAATGAGATAGCACTGCACATCAATAGCATGGTTACAATAAAAAAAAGAACAAAAAGAAAATACTAACTGGTGATGAGAATGGAGAACAGCTGGAAATGGCTGATGAGATTATTGACTGGCACAAGCCCTTGGAAAACTAGAATTTAGCAGCATCTTCTAAAGCTAAACATATACATGCCCTGCAACTTAGCAATTCCACTCTCATGTATACACCCCCTAGTATGGCACACATATATTCACCAAAAGACGTGTACATGAATGTTCATAGCAGTGTTTATCATAAATAGCCAAAACCAAGATAGTCTGCATGTCCACCAACAGTAGAATGGATAAGTAAAATGTATATTAATACATTAGACTCCGTATAGCTATGAGAATGAACACACTATACCTGCATGCAACAACTTGAACAAATATAAACATCATGACATTAAGCAGAAGGTGCAAAATACAGAAGAGCCATAATGCGTGGTTCATTTACACAGTTTAAATCAGGCAATTTAATCTGTGGTGTCAGAAGTCAAGAAAGTCGATCCATCAGACAGGAGTTGTAGGGACTGGTATGAAGAACAGTAAGGAGTTATGAGTGTAATAATGTTTTGCTTTTTGGTCTGGGTACTGGTTTGCATGGATGGGTTTATATCGCAAAACTGCAATGAGCTGTACAATTTATGATTTACGTTTAATCTCAAGAGAAAGGTTATACAGAATTTTAGAAATCTCACAGCACTGACCGCAGGAAAGTGATATGTAAGGAGGAATTAAAAGCTTACATGAAGACAGATTAACGGAGAGATCCAAGTTTTCTGGGAAAAGGATGAGAGGTTGGCAATTGGGATTAGAATGGGAGTGGGATACAGAAAAAGAAGCAAATAAACAAAATACTAGATCCAGAAAGGTAGCCAGGATCAAATGTAAAAATGTTGAGTAGTGCAGCTCAGTTCCAGGAAATTCGGGGGAAGTTAGGGAAAGGTTTAGTTCTAAGGAATCCATCTACAATTTAGCAGTCGGGAAAGAGGGACCAACATGGAGCCCATGTGGTACTGACAGGTAAGAGTAGGCTACACTTGCACATAAATTAGTACTGGGCTTTCCTTTTCTCATCTGCAGTGTGCTGGGAAAGATGGAGACAAACCAGGAAACCAAAAGACACAGGCAAAATGAGGCCATCCAGTTTCCTTACCGAATTAACTATTTTCACTGCAACTTTCAAGCCCTTGGTCTTCCTGTAGCTGCAGCAAAGGGTGGTCCCAAATCCTGCCCGCATGAGAACTATCCTTTTGCTGTATGTACAGCAGATCTCCCTGAGGTTGGGGGAGAGATCCAGCTCAGGGCAATTTGAAGATATCACAGGACAATCAGCCAGGGAAAGATGAATAGAGTCACTCCTGGATATGAGTAACAATGACTGGCATATACCCAGACACGCTTGTTCCGTTAGGAGTTAGATGCATATTTAAAATGGAATTGATCATCATTTTTATCTGCTTCATCCATAAACGATTTTCTCATTGATAAATACAACAGGATTTTTAAACAGTGCAATTAGATATTTCCTTGTTACTTACTTCTGTTTCCTTGAAAACAGATCTGTGTTATTTTTTTCTTTACCACAGTTAAATGTTATTTTTCTAATTTATTTTTCTCACAGAAATGAAGAATAGCTATTGAAAAGGGAACACAGAGATATTTGACATGTTATGAAATCTCTTTTGTTCAAAGATAATATCGAATACAAGGTATCTGCCCTGTTTCAGTATCAGTTTACGGTTAACAGGTGTTGCTAATACTTTAAGAATGTAATTGCAAACAAAAAACAGATTGGATTTTACCAGTTCTTCTTGAAAATGTACTTCAATTTGAAATAGAATATTCAAGGTAGTTATTTGTTGTCTAACTATGTTTAGTAACATGAGGAGTGTAAAGGTTTTAAGTAAATAAGATATTTAATCTCTTAATAAGTGGGATTTCTGAAACTAGATTATTATTCTGTGAAAATGAGAAATCAGGAACATTCTGTTTCACAAAGCCTTTTTCACACATTATATAATTTGTCATGGCTTCCTTTGAGAGAGGAGATTTAGTATATCCCAGAGGTCATTTGTTTTCTATAGATATTTACTGACTACTCTATGTACCAGAGCCCTGTGGTAGTATAATTAGGGCATTGTCACTGCAGAGTTCTCATGTAGTTTGGTGTAAATGACAGTCAACATAAGTATAATCCTTCTCAGTTGCTACAGAATAGCCATATATATACTGTCATATGATCATCCTAGAGAATATAGTGAAATACAAAACAGAAACAGACTCACAGACATAATAAACAATCTATGGTTAAGGGGGAAAGGGATAAATTTGGGAGTTTGAGATTTGCAAAGGTTAACCACTATATATAAAAAATAGATTAAAAAAATTATTCTGTACAGCACAGGGAACCATATCCAATATCTTGTAATAACTTTTAATGAAAAAGAATATGAAAACAAATATATGTATATATATATATATGCATGACTGGGTCACTATGCTGTACACAAGAAATTGACACATTGTAACTGACTATACTTCAATTAAAAAATAGTAATACAGTGAAATAATTACCCCATTTTAAAGAGAAGGATGTACTGTGACTCGGAGTTTAAGTTATCTGCCTGAGATCACAGAATTAGCAAGTGGACCTTGAACGCAGAATCTCTTGTGCTTTGTGAGAACTTTCACTATTTTACTTTTTGCAGCTCCCTATTTAAGAAATATAGACTGCTATGTCATTCAAACCCACAGTCGTTAGTGTGTGATACATATATGCTCAGTGATGATTATTATAGCACATATTTCAGATGTCTTGGGGAGTAATCATGTGAATAACATCTACATTTAAAGCTAAGTATGTTTTTGAGGCCTATGTAATTTGAAATCCAGGAAAAAATACAGTTACGTTACATGATAAAAAATACAAAACCACTGAATTTTGCCTTCAAAATTCTACCATATTTTCAAAGATATGTGCAGATTTTAATTAGCTTCTGTATGTTTCATTTATACGTGTGGTATGTTTAGTATCTTCCCTCTAAATCAGTTCTACAAAGATGTTTAAAAGTTTAAGTGATGGAACACTGGTTAAAGAGTATTCCAAAATCAAAAAAAAAAAGAAAAAAAAATTAGAGATCTTACTTGTGGAAGGTTAGATTAAGGTCGAGTTGCAATAAATCTTTATTGTAAATCCTTACATAAATCCTGCTTCTATGGCTTAACGCAGGTCTTTGCACTTGTTCTTATCTACACCTGAAATGCTTTTCCTCCAGGGATCCTGTTGGTTCTCACCCTCACTGCCCTCAGGTCTTTATCTGAATGTCATCCTTTCATTTGGAAACTTCCCTTGCCACTCTATTTAAAGGTGTAACCCTACACTCAGAACTATCTGGTCTTATTTTACCATATAGCATATATCACATGCTTAACACTCTCTCCCTATTATATATTTTATATATTTATTTTATTCATTTGTCTCCTTTTTACTAGAATGTAAGCTCCATGAGGGTAGATAGAGATTTTGATGGATTTGGCTAATGCTTGCATTCCCAGTGCCTAAAAAAGAGGGAGGTATTTGGTTCGTATTTGGTAATTTTCCTACACAAGATGGGAGGAAAATAAGTGAAGGAAGAGAGGGAGGGAGGAAGGAAGGAAAAGAAACAGAGAGAGGGAGGGAAGGAGGGTCGGAGGAAGGCAGAAAGGTGAGCAAAAGAACTGTCATACTACCTTTGTAAGAAAGTAACACTGGCAGCATCAACTACTAACTCCTGTTGTGAATTAACATCTCTGCTACTACGAATAGATCTAGAGAAAAAATATATTCAGGAGAGAAGAAAATAGAAAAATTAACTAAGGACTACTTACGAAAGTGAGAAAGAGAACCAGTATCAACAACCAACCAGAACAGGCCTTGACAGCTTGCTTTATTTTGTTTGCTCCTCATAAGGAGTCTGCGAGGCAAGGAAACTTGAGGCTTGCCCACGGTCCCTGAGCAATTAAGTTGGAGGCAGTGCTGGCCCAGGCACCTAAGGGAGCCTAAGGATAGAGAGAGAGACTGAGAAGCAGAGGAGGGTATAAATTCAAGTTTCCAATGCCCAATCTTAAAGCTTCTTCAGACAAAGAAAGAATGAAGAACAAAGAAGGGAAAGTAAACCAGATATCACTTTAAAATATTTACCAAGATATTTTTTTCTCAGTGTCATAATTTATCCTAGTAAAGGTGCTTTCATTTATATTTGTATATTGATTGCCACATTGAAAAGCTATTACCTAAATAGGCAAGATTATTTGCTTTGAGACAAGAGCATATGTATTAACACCACCAGTCTATTTTTTAAAGAATGTGTCCAAAGATAATTTTCAAGGACGTTTACAGAGATACAGGTATATTTACTTCAACTTGGCATATGCTCTGGTATGGGGGCATTTTGCTGTACTAACAATTAGAATAAATAAGGTATCTGGAATCATTAGTGAGAGACTATTTTCGAGACTTACCTAGAACTTTGCTGTAGTATGAATTCCATTCTCCCCAGTAGGATTGAAATATATAGTCTTGCAGAGGATAAGATATGGTATTTTTAACCCTTTCACTGAAGGTCATCTGGTCAGTGAGCTCGGAAAGGGCTGCCGGTACGTAGGAGGCTGGTGCTGGGATTTTCCCACAGTGTCTCTCCACTGTTGAGGCTGGAGAGAACCTCAACGTGTACATAAATGGAATTCCTAATTTCAGAGCAACCAGGTCTCCACAGATTGTTACCGGGTCAGCCAGCAACACATCAAAACCACCTTTCTGAAGTCTTGCCATTAACTCGGGGTTGTTTAATACTCCATCACAGATTTGGATATTAATTCGAAAAAAAGTCTCTAGGAGTTTTCCTAGTTCTTTGTAGAAAGCCCAGAGTGTGAGAGGAGTTGGTCTGTGATGTATCCACAGCATTATCATATGTTCAATTAAGGAATCGATATTGCTCTTCTTGTAGGAAACAGGTATCACCTCAAAATTCACAGGAGAATCAGGACTGGAGTTGATGAATATGGTAGCTGATGAAGCCAGTACAGTCACATTGTGATTTCTTTGATTCAACTCTTCTAAAATGATCTTAATATTTAACCAATGGCTACCATCTGTTGGCCAAATTAGCACGTTCCCAGTTAGAACAATTTGAGTCAGCATCAAATTAAAAATCAGCAGATGGAAAAACTTCTTAGGCATGGTGATGTCCATTATGGAAACCCTCCTACTGCAGATCTTTTAAAATGAAAAGAAACTTTAGAAGTGTATTTAGGTAGATAATTTTTATTTTATTATAAAATAATATTTAATGTGACAGCTACACTCATTCATAGGTCCATTGGTCTAGAGTTTGAAAGGAAAACAATATAGTTCAAATTCCTAAATGCACTAATATAATTATTTCAGCAAAAGAAATGAAATCTGGCCCTATTTTAAAGAAAAAGTGCAGGCAGGTTATAAGCCTGATATCTGTGTTCTCTGTGATGCTATGACTTACAAAATGTGTATATCCCAAAATTTTGTTAAATGAAAAATAACAGTTCTTACTGTCAAAGCTGCTTTGTCAAAATTTGTGGTACTTTCCAGTTGGTTGCCTTTATTACAAGGCATTTTTACATACATTGTCTAATTCAGTCCTTTTCACAATCTTGTGTGGTGAAAGTGATTCACTCCATTTCACGGACAGTGAAACTAATGTTGAATTGCACACCCAGAAACATATTTGACAAGTAGAACAACTGGGACTATAATTCTAACCTTATTCCACTCACGGCCAGCTTTTTACAATGCTATGCCTCATCTTTGTAGGTTTTAGGAACTTTGGCTATGCACAATGACCAGCATTATTATCTTTCCCCATGGCTCATATTTATGAAAAAAAATTTTTAAAGTGTCACTTGGAAGAGTTTGCTCAAATACTTCAGGATGTTTTAGATTAATTGGGGTATAGCGTAAATTACTACATATTTGATAGAGAGCCCTTTCCTTCTGTGATAAAGCAGATCGATCATTGTCTCCTTGTTACAGGGAAATTTTCAGTTTCTTTCCCTATGACACCTTTATATACAAATCAAGGAAGTAGGGACCAGCACCCCGGGGAACCACATGATTTTTCACTCAGAGTTATTTAATAGCTTAAATTAGGTGGACACCAGAGTTCAAAAGAGCCAGATTCAAAAACTGTCCTTTTACAAGCTTCATGATGGTGAATTATCTATATCTTCTTAGCCTTAGTTTTCTCATGTATAAATGAGAACTAGTGCTAATTTGTTACCTTACCTTGGGGATTAGCAATAATATCTGCAAAGCTGCTTTGCAAACTGCTTAGCTCAGATCAAGAGTTTAGTAATGTTAGCAGTTAAATTACTTTGCCTCAAGTTTGATCAGTAAATCAGCAGGCTAGCTACAGAATGAGTAGCTAGACATAGATATAATGGTATCTATTAGTTGAAGTTCTTAGTGAAGGTCAGTCCAAACGAGGGCAACTGTATAATGATGATATTTTAACAGTTAAAATTATTAGAGGCTGCCATTAAAAAGAGAAAATAAGAACAAATAAAGAGATTAAAAGGATAGAAGCCAGGAACTGAGAATGGAAATTAAGTAGCAGTTTTTCTCTTCTTACTCTGTTGCTCTTGAATTGTGCAATTTCAGGCCCTTGAGTAACAAAAGAACCCGGAAGGCAGAGAAAGGGAAAGAGGGGAGAGAGAAGTGATGCTTTTAGAATGATTGTATTTGTATCCTTCCAAGAGCTAGGCTCAATTTGGTACAGAGGCAGTACCTTTAAAATTAATTAGGTTTTGAAACAAAGCAGTAAACGGACAGTAGGAATCATCTTGACGGCCATTAAAACAGGCCTAGTGAAGAAATATCTTCGTAAAGAAAACTGTTGTCATCATGACCTCCTTATTAAAAGGTGACAAAACACAACATAAAAGGGATAACCAAAGTTTATCTATAAAATACTGGGATCTGTCTAATTATTGAAGTCCTTTTAAAAATAATATAATGATTTAAAAGAAATTACCCACTAGCAATATCTATGTTAGCACTTAAAACTTGTCAATATATATTCCAGAATCAAATGCATGTAGGCAGCCCTAAATTACCCTGAATTAAAAAAAAAAAATCATTCAAGAGTTCAAGGAATCAACTTTCCACTGTTAAGTGATCTCTTCAGGAAAACAACATAATTATCTAATTTAGTAAAGAACAATAGGAGATAATAGAACTAATGAATAGCTGATGTACATGTCTTTTTGTTTTCAAATTATTCTTGGATGTTAAGGTGTTTAATCCCATTGACATCAGTGTAGATGTCCTTTAGATTTATTCTTTGGTTTCCTGAAATGTTTCATAATTGCAAATTCAAAAATTATAAAGAGATAGAAAATAAATATTTGGAGACATATGTAGGTATAAACTTAGATTTAAATTTCTATCAGTGAAAAAATAATAGCTCCTGCCAAATAAGCCCAATTTCAGGACAAAATGAAGTTCACTAATTTAAAAGGATCACATATTTGTTTGCTTTATGAATTCACTAACAGCTATTTTGAATAAGTTTTGTGTAACAGAATTCTGATATTGTTTTCATTCTGGAGACAGTACAAGTCCAGCTTATCCAACTCCATCATTTTGTATGTGAGAAAAAAAGATCAAGAGAGGTTTAAATAATCTGAAAGTCACAATACTAGTAATTCATAAGTATTCTTTCTTCTATATTCCACTTTTTAAATCGAATACTTGAGATACATTTTATAGTAGTAAAAATTAGAAAACATGACATTTCCTATTGTGAACATTTGATAATGGCATCTTAAACATAACCAAAGAGGTCAGAAAATAATTTTAAAAACGCATGCCTGTGAAACATCAATATATAAGTACCATGAGTGAAAAATAGATCAGCCATAGAAAATGTGCACGAATTTGAATATTGTTCTTGTATTTTGAATTGTGAGGGAGGGACAAAACTTTCCCTCTAACTTTTCTAGGTTTTTCCAACTTGTCTAAGAATTAAACTGACATGAGACAGACGAACAGGAGAAAAACTAAATTTAATGATGTACGGGGTTCCATAAGACTATGAGGCCCAAGGACAGGTTGGGCAGTTGAGGCTTATATGCCATCTGAGAGAAGGAGAAGTGAGTAGGGTTGGGGACTTCGAAGGGGAGGAAGGCAATTCGCACAGAGGTGGAGAAACAGTATTTGGTAAACAAGTGTTTTCGGTGCCACACAGAGACAATGGGACCAGGAGTGGACGTTGGCCTCCAGGCCCTGTTGAGTTTCCATTGACAGTAGCCCATGTTCTTTGTAGGTATCTGTGGTGAGAGGGCTCTTCCTGGACCAGGGCTTTTATCTAAAATATTTTAGGCAGTTAAGGGAGGGGTAAAAAGAAAGACTTCCAGAACCTTTTGATTCTAAAAAAACAATCAGCCCCAAATAATCCTCAAGCCAAAGACACAGTTTGAGGTGGCAAGTTTTGTCCCCCTACAGAATCAAGTGATCCTTTCTGTTCTCTGTTTATTTTAAAAGAGAGGGCTCCAAATAGTAATAAAATGGATATAAAGTTCTCAGAATAAAATTTAATAAATTTTTGTATTTAACGCCTGCTAGAGAATGTTTAGTCATCTGTATAAAATTAAATTAGTATTAAAGTTTCTTAAAATACGCATAATGCTATTAGTTTAAATTGAAAAATCCTCAAAACAATATTTTTGTACAGGAGTTTTTCTTATTATAGTTTTCCTCTGAAGACACGTCCTGCCTTGAAGGTTTACTCTTCCCGTGCGCTCCGTGAATAATGCGCTGAACGGCTGGGACGGAATTGTGCTGATTCATTTCTTATTGTCTCTCAGGTCTGGACGTGGTTCCAGTGGCGCAAAAGCCTGGAAATCAATCTTCATATTGTTTTAGGAACCTGAGTAATCAAGTCGTTAGTAACCTTATAGTTTTAGCCTTACATTAATGCTTACATTTCATTTGAGTTCTTTGATTGGCATTTATTTAATTCCTTTGAAATTTTAAATTTAGGTGCGCTCTCTTCTTTTTCTCTTTGTTTTACTCTATATAAACTGAGTATCTTCCAAAGCTTTCTTTTTCGCCCCAGGACTGCCATCAAATGCTTCACCATTTCCTTAATTGTAACCTCAGGCAAGTTACTAGCCTCCTGATTACAAAGTGGGGAAGAATGACGATGTGTATTTCCTGTAGTTGTGAGGACAGTGTGAAACAATGCATGTAAATTCTTCCCAACGGCATTTGTGCTCAATGAATGTTAGCTATACATGCTATTGTGGGGAGAGAATCTGACTTTAAAAATGACCAGTTTAAACAGATTTCATCACCTAGTTCCACCTCCTCTCTTCCACCCCTCACACAATGGCTCCCCGGGGGCACCTGAGCTTTGGTGCGGATGTGCCGAAACAGGGGCAAGTCCCTCCACGAGCGTCAGTCATGCTCAGTCTCCGGACATATCACAAGCGATCTATTACTAACAATGTATTCAGTACCAAAGTTTACAAGTGATTTAAGAAATAGACAAATATAAAATTCAAGCTTATATGCATAAAGATTGAGCTTCATTCCCTTCCACTGAGAGGGAACAAAGAACCAGTGAAAGCTCTCCCTGGATATTGTGCAGGTCACCCTGCAAATTCCGTCTCGGATGTCATGCCCATGGCTGTTGTCCGGCTCACGGGTAATTGTGGAAAAGGGAATGCTACCGGTGGTGATTTGGAAAATCCTAACCAACCAAGATTAACTTAAATTAAAAAATAGAAACAGAAAGGAAGGAATGAGAGAGGGAAGCAAAGAAAAAGCTAGGAAGAGAAGAGAAAAAAAAAAAAAAAAAAAAAAAAAAAAAAAAAAAAAGAAAGAAAGAAAGGAAAAGAAAGATCCAAACAAAAATGTATTGCCCTTCAAAGGAAAGACTCCAATACATTTTTTATCTTCTTTCAAATGAACAGTGAAAATCAAGCACTAATGGAGAGATAGATATACACTCAAATTTGTTTCATTTCTAACACGTTATTTTACATTAATTACTTGTGCTCAGCGAGTACCTAGTTCATGTAAAGAGCTGAATATTATGGTCATTTTTTTTTTCTTTTTTGGAGGTCTGCTGTTTTTCCTACTGAATTTAACATATTTTCAAGATATGTTGTTATAGATGGCATTAGTTTTTAGAAATTAATTTATTAATTTAGAAGTTGTTCACCTAATTATTTGTATATAATAATACATTAGATATTTACATAAATCTAATATATAAAGCTTACTCACAACAAAACCCATTTGTTTTTATAATGGCCACAGGATAAAACTGTCTGGTAGCAATAGATAATATTTATGGTTTATAAATATTTTTATTGGCATTAAAATGCTACATCATTATTTTCTTAAATGTTTCCTCAATTTTGATGGTATTTTTGTTAATATAAACATAAAAATTGAATTTGCCTGGTTCAAATTTAAACAAATATTATTTGAATTCTGCAGAAGCCTTTTCTTATTTTCAGTTGAAGTGAGGCTCTTAGGACCAGAAAGCTATGCTCAGGCAAATCGCCCCAGGCAACAGTCACCTGGAGTCTTACGCCTTAAGGAAGAGCAAACTACCTAGTGATAACATGGCCCAATTAAACACCATTTGGCAAATTAAAATAGGTGAGAAATAGAACAGCAGATTTCAAAAACTAAGTACATTGAAAGGAAGAAGAAAAGTACCAAAGAAAGTTTAAACTAAAAATATTCTGAATAACTAATGGATTCACATCTGAAATTTTAAAAGGAGAGAAAAACTGGTCTACATACTAGTTTTCTCTTCACAAGTTCATTGCAAGGATTAAGAGATATATTATATGTGAAGCACTTATGGTGTCCAGTGCAAAAGAGATCAACAAATATTACCTGCTATTACTTAATGATATTCGTGAGTTCAAACCAAATACCCATGACCTGAAATAAAAGAAGTAATTTCCACATCATAATATCCAATTCCTAGAAATTAGCAGAGATTAAGGACTCACTCTGTGGTTCTTATAGCATTCCTTGAAGAAAAATAATCTCCCAGAAAATTGTCCTCTATTTATTTACTCAGGTGTGACAATTTGAGACCTGAGGCGATATTGATTTGTTGCAATGACTTTGATTAGAGCGTTCAAGCTAAAGTGAAATGTAAATTCAAATTACAAGTTGGAAATAAGTTCTTTTTACAAGTCAGGTCCATTCATCACCCTCATTTATCATTTCATTTGTGCAAAGTCTTGCACAAAAATAAATTACTCTGAGTTGTCAGTATTTCTACTTCTTACCTGATCTTTTGAATATGTGTGCTCATATCCCTGGGCATCAATAATATTGTGTTTTAGTAAAACAAACTTAAATAGTCATTCTAAGTCAGAAGATTGTAATTTGATTAGAAACGTGATATTATCAAAATCAGAGTGTAAGAATGTTTTTAGAAATCTTCATTACATTCCCATGAACAAATTGTTAGGAAAGATTATTCTCATGTGTTAAGACTAGGAAAATAGTGTGGTTTTATTACCAGCATTAACTTACAAGTAAAATAGAATGAAATGTGATTCTGAGACTGCCAGCATGGGGAAGGTTTACCTAAGGGTAATTTCACCAATTTAATAAAGAGCATTGTAATCCTGACAATTATTATTCCAAGGTTGAGAACAAGTAGTTGATAAAAATATAAGTGATGAGATAAAAATGTGGACATATATTGTGACCAAGGAAGTCTCCATACACATTCCTCTAGTTTATTAACTTGGATGCTGCGTGTATTCAGATGTCACTTAGTTAACAACGTGCATGAGGAGACTAAAGAGTTTTTGAAGATCTTGACAGCTTCATTGCTTCATAAAGTTGCCATTTCTTTATCTTCTTTATTTTTAAGGTCCAGCTTTAGTCCTCCAATGTTGACTGTTCACTTTTATCTTCATAGGGTAGTTTATAATCATCATAGTAGCTATGCATATTCTCTCTTAATGTCAGAACAGCTGGGCCTTTGTTTACATTCCAGGCGATAAATATCTATTTTTGAATTAGGGGGAAACTATTGAACATATCCAGAGGAGATGATGCACCAACTGTAACTTACATCCCTCTTAACACTCCTCTTTAATAAATCCACTCATACGTGTCAATTGATTTGTAACAAAGGAGCCAAGTAGAAAGTAGAAAAAAGACAGTCTCTTCAATAAATGGTGTTGGGAAAACTGGACACCCACATGGGAAAGAAGGAAACTGAACCACTATCTTATACTTTATAGAAAAATTAACTCAGATTGGATTAAAGACTTTTATTCTCACTGAAGTGAAACTACAAAACTCCTAGAAGAAAATACAGGCAGTAAGTTCCTTGACACAGATCTTGGCAGTGATTTTTTGGATTTGACACCCAAAAGCAAAGGCAACAAAAGCAAAAATAAACAAGTGGGACTACATCAAATTAAAAAGCCTCTGCACAACAAAGGAAACCATCAACAAAATAAAAAGACAGCCTACCAAAAGGGAAAAAAGTATTTACAAATCATATATCTGATAAGGGGCTAATATCCAAAATATATATAAAAATTTATCCAACCTAGTAGAAAAAAAAAAAAAAGGCTAAAAATGGGCAGAGGATCTGAATTGACATTTTTCCAAAGAAAACATACAAATGGCCAACAGATACATGAAAAGATGCTCAACAACACTAACCATCAAGGAAATGCAAATCAAAAACACAATATCAACTCACACAAGTTAGGATGGCTGTTATAAAAAAAACTAAAAGATAAATGTTGGTGAGGCTATGGAGAAAAGGGAATCCTCACACACTGTTGTTGGGAATATAAATTGGTACAGCCACTAAGGAAAACAATATGGAGGCTACTGAAAAAATAAAAAATAGAACTACCATATGATCCAGAAATTCCAATTCTGAATATTTATCCAAAGAAAATGAAAACCAACTTGGAAAGATATCTATACCCCCATGTTCATTGCAGCATTATTTACAATAGTCACATACGGTAGTACATTTTCTTTATTTATCCAACGATGGACGCTTAGATTGTTTCCATGGCTTGTGCGTGCGCACGCAAACACACACACACACACACACACACACACACACACACACACACAATGAAATATTATTTAATGATAACAAAGGAGGAAATCCTATCATTTGGAACAACATGGTTGGAGCTTGAGGACATGCCAAGTAAAATAAGTCAGACAGAAAGACAAATACTATACGATATCACTTATAAGTGGAACCTTAAAACAAAACAAAACAAAACCTTAACTCGTATATACAAAGAACAGACTGATGGTTGCCAGAGGTGAGGGGTAGAGAATCCGTGAAATGTGTGAAGGTGGTCAAAACGTGCAAACTTGCAGTTATTAAATAAATAAGTCCTGGGGATCTAATGTACAGCATGGTGACTGTAGTTACTGATAAACTGTATTGCATTTTTGAAGGTTGCTAAAAGGGCAGAGCTTTAAATTCTTATTAAAGAAAAGTAAATTGGAACTATGTGTGGTGACAGATGCTACCCAGACTTATTGTGGTCATCATGTAGCAGTATATACAAATACCAAGTCATTGTATTGTACACCCAAAACTAATCAATGTTATTTGTCAGTTATATCACAAAAATAAACCATTTTAATCTCTTCCTCATCCCCCCTTTAACACTCCTCACCAGTTATCAGCTTTTATTAATTTTATCTGATAAACTCTAATTGAATGGTTATTAGCTCCTAGACACTGTCTTAAAATCCTTTTATATGTTAACTAATTTAGTTCTTTCAGTAGTCCTATTAGAGATGGGATAAATAAATGCAGGTGCAAAGAAACTTAATTACACCTCCATGGTCACACACTCATAACTGGGAACCAGTTATCAACAGCCCGCTCTCCTAGTTGTTACTTTGTGGTCTCATCTCATTATTTTTCTCTGTTTATAAGCTACTTCACTAGTATGTGCTCCTATCACATCTTTCCAGGTGTGATACAGTAGCCTACAGTCTAACAACCCTCCACTCTAGGTCCACATCTGTCCAGGTATTTTAAATAAAAGGTGATCCAGTCATAATACATCCCTTTCAACATTCCCCAGTTCCTTATTAGATAAAAACCAAGATGCTTAGCATGACATGCAAGAGACTTTGTGAATACTTATTGAATAAATTCATTCTTGCAATTTTGACATCTCTAGCATTCTTTCCCGTGCCTCCCGACTTTATACTTTGACCTTCCTAAATACTGAGACTGCTATTTTAAGACTCCACAACATGGAACATACTGTTTTCCTCCCCACACTTAGTTTGTAGGAAAATTCATATTCACTGTTTAAAAATTTCCTTGTGTATCACCTTAACTCTTTTAAGTTTTTCGGAATACCACTCTCTCATCTCACGTGCCTGTTTCCTTTATACTACCTCTGTTCTTTATACATATTTCCATTACCCACATTAGTCATACTGTAAATATTCCTTTTCATGTCTGACTTCTCTGCTTGACTGCAAATTTCTTGAAGCCAGGAGCTTTATCTTAGTCTTTGTTGTAACTTCCCTGTTGAAGGGAGTGCCTAGTAAATAGTAGGACATCTATGTGCAATAATCATATCCATAAACATATATGGCTTTAAACACACACAGATGTCTATAATAATAGGCTTGCAGAAAGCTGAATCTCTTCCAGCTTTCCCCACAGCCCACGCACTGAAGTTTCCAGGCAATTTCTATTTTCAATGTAATATCTAAATGGGAATTTAGTCCTATTTTTAAGTTTAGGTATTTGTCACCATATGTTTGTTATCCATAAAAGAATTTAGGTGGTATCTTCAAGTCCATAAAATTAGAAAACAACACACTGTATTTCCAAAGGATAGTGTCTTTTATCATCTTTCCTGCTATCAAATGATATTAATCAACATGTAGGATTGAAGAATAATAGCCATAGGGAAGTAAAGAAGTGTTTGTTCAAATTCAAATAATAAAAAAATGTAACATACCCAAAGCTTTACTGTAGTAGGAATCCCATGATTTCCAAAGAGTATTAAACATGTAGTCCTGTAGATGGTAGGAAATGAAATTTCTTATTCTGTCACTGAAAGACATCTGGTCAGTGAGTTCTGATAAAATAGCAGGAACATAGGAAGGTGGGTATGGTACCTTCCCACAGTGTTTTTCCACTGTTGAGGCTGGAGAAAACCTCAAAGAGTATATGAATGGAATTCCCAGTTTTAAAGCTATTATATCACCACAAGGAAATACTGGATCTGATACCAAGACCTCAAATTTGCTCTTCTTCATCTTTTCCATTAGCTTTTGGTTTTTGAGAACACCGTCACAGATTTCTCTAGACACCATGTGGAAGTCTTTGATGACTGTGGCCATCTTCTGATAGAATCTCCAGATGGTTAACGGAGATGGTCTATTTTCCATCCATGTCAAAACAAAGTCCTTGATCACTCCTTCTATTCTTTCTTTGCCAAAGGGCACATTATATATTTCAAATATCAGAGATGGGTGAGAGGTCGGTGTGATGAAAAGTGCACCAGAAGCAACTAGGACAGTCACATTATGCTCTTTCCTAATCAGCTCATCTATAATTATCTTAACATTTAGCCAATGACTACCTTCCATTGGCCAAATCAGGACATTCCCACCAAGAGTGGTTCCTAGAAGACTTATCTGAAGAGACAACAGTAGAATGTTCTTGTTCAACATGATGTGGCTTGATGTAGAAGATTAGATTAGATGACAAAAATGAATTTCTCTGCTTTTTAAGCAAAAAAGAAAAACAAATTAGTTCTCAGTTTTGATTAAAATGACTGATACTCTTAAAAGCCTTCTCTCTACCAAATGATATTGGTCACGGTAGCTCCATGATGATAATTTTGTGATAATTACAGATTTAGGGGTAAAGTGTCTGACCTCTCAACCTTTGCTTTAGTTTTGGTTGTTATTCTTGCTCTCTGATCTTTTTCTTGAACTTGATCCTTCAACCCTTTCATTGCATCTTATAATTGCTAAGTTATTACTATTTAACTGCTTAAAGCCACTGTTTAGCTCAAATCTACACTCAGGCCTGGGTACCAAAACCTCAGATAGGGCCAGAAATTACACAGAAATATAGAGATGCTAATGCTATAGGTTTTCCAATATTTAATATATTTTACAAAGGTCATTAACAACAATTAATTTTTATAGTTCCTAGTTATTAATAGATTCGATTATTGCAAAGAGAACACTTACAAAAATACAAAGTACAAACAAATATAAGTGTAATGTTTGTTGCTACTTTAATAATATGTTTAAGAAATATTTTATGTTAATGAATCACTGAGGAAAAAAATAACAAGTAAATAAACAAACTGTGTACAATTAATATATCCAAGAGATGATGGGTAATGTTACTAGTGAATAAGAGCTATCTGAAAGGAATTGCTTCTATCAAAAGTGCTGCTCAAAAGCTAGCCAGGCTATGTGAATAACAACTGCTCTACATCTGGACTCAGCTTTTTAAAATTGCAAGTATTTAAGTCCTCACTCTTTGTCAAACATCTTGCAAAGTGTTTTATATATGTTAATATCATTTATTTCTCACTTAAAAAAGAAAGATCCAACGAGGTAAGTCCTATAATTATTCCCACATCAAAGAAGGAACAATTGCTCAGAGGAATTGAGTAACTTGCCAAGTTCTTACAGCAAAATAAAGAAGGAACTGGTGTTAGCAGCCTTAAGGCTCTTTGCCTCCCAGTGTCTGTTGTATTAACCACTAGGATAGTTATCCCATCAGAGTGTATCATGTCCTCGTGTCAGCACCAAGTCACCTACCTATATGAACCACAGACTGCCCCAAACATGCTGACACAGTATAAACTGCACAATATAAATTTGTGTGACCGGCACCGAAAAATGTAGGAGCAAGTCATCCCAGTAAAATAATCTCTATGAAAACTGCATACGTATGCATGTGTCTGTGAATAAGCAGAGATGATTCTTTTTGCTTTAATAAGTCTATTGAAATTAGAAATCCTATTTGTTTTTATTGATGTCCCTTTTGAGATCTTAATCACTAAAGATAATCTGTGTGAGGCATTAACTACTTCTTTAAAACAGTTACTTTCACAAAATACCACTCGAAGCTTAGCAGAGTAATCATACCGTTCATGGGGTAGATTTCAATTCAAGGCTCTGAGCAATAGGATTCTATGGTATGCACAAACTTTCTGCCTGGTTCTGTCAACCTGGTCCAAAATTACCTGCCAGGAGACTTATTAAAATAGTTGATCCACTAGGATAAACAATTTGTCACAGGGTACTGCTATTTCACTTGCTTTATTTACTAGCAGGGAGTCAGATCCAGTTTTAGACAAGTAAAATGTAGTCATTTATTCAGATTATATGTGTTTATTGGGTACCTACTAGACACTGAATTCCCTACAAGGCAAAAGATGAATCAAAGAGATACTTCTCCTATCTATTTTACAATCTATCAGGGGATAAGAAAATTTCATACATAACCAGCACAAAAATCAGCATAGTATATTAAATTCAGCTGGACATTATGAAAAGAATTTAGTTGTTAGAATTAATTAGGCCAAAAAATCTTGGCCTAACATTATGCTTCTTAAGATTTATGAGACTCAGTTTTTCATCTGGAAAATGAAAATTAAAAACAATTTAGGATTTTTTTGTGACTATAAAATAATATAACAAAATAAATAATAAAATATTTATTAATACATAATGAATAACTACATAATAAATACTATACAGTACATAATTATATGTACAATATATAAGATAAATGAATATTTAAATGTGGGTTCTGACCAGCAGAAGTCCCAATGAGATGGAATGAATTACTTGAGACTCTGTGGAAAGTCAAGAGGTCAAGAGGGAGTCCAGGACTGACTCCAGGAGCTTCTCAAGTGCTCCCACATTTATTGTGTATAATCAAAGGAAAACTCACTAACAGCTGTGTGATGGAATGCAGGAATTTAGGGAAAGACAGGATGGGATAGAGATTGTAGAAACCACAATGAGTACAAAGGCTTAGTTTATCTTTAAGGAAGTCACAGGGAGACGGTAACAAGATACGTTCTTTCGATATGTTAATTACGAAGCAGACCACCAGACCAGCCAGTTCCTTGTCTTGCGGATAATAGACCATCTAAACAGCAGGCACGCCCAGCGTGGGTCTGGGTCGTTGCTTTGCAAAGAGCTGAGTGCTAGCTAAAACCTCAACTATGCAAGAAAGGCATTGTCTCTGCTTTTTACGGCAAGCAGACCGGAGTGTGGACGCATAGGCGCCTGCTAGCAAAGCAGTTACTAAGTACATTTGTTCTTCTTAAAGCTGACAGGCCACTGGGGTCTGTTACAATTTATTAACCCAATCATGGGCTCCTACATTAATTAAATAAAATAATATTGATTAAGCAACAAGCATAGTGCCTGGAGTAAAGGACATGCTTAAAATCTATCATCTTTCTCTCCTTCCTTCTCCTTATCTTAATTAGAGAAAGTGCTAAGTGACTTCAGATGAAATAACACAGGCAAAATAAACGTTCAGAGCTTTATGAAGCAGAGGTTGTTTTCAGTTTTTTGGGGTTGGGGCAGGGGTAAGAATAGGAAAGTCTTCATCAGAGACATAGTGTATGACACTCATTTTGGAGTTTGAGGTATCTGGATGCTAGTGACAAGTAACATGAACGGAGAAAACCAATGTCATGTCATAAACTTTTTGATTTAAAAAAAAATCTTAGTAATGTGACAACTATTAAGAAATTTGTTAAACTATTGAGGTTAATTTTTAGATTTGTTTGTGTTTAAAAATTTAATAGAAAACTGAAAGAAGAAATTATATTGACCAAAGAGATTTAAAGAGGTTGTCAAAAAAGTTTTTTCCAATTGTCAAAAAAGTTTTTTCCAAAAATGAGGGTCTGAAACTGTGACTTTAATTATTCTGACCTTAAGATGACTGAAAAGCTAAAAGTTACTTTGCAGAAAGTTTTTGAGAGACTACAGCTAAAAATATGATTTTTATATGTATATATAGATATATATATGCAAAACCAGTTGCATTCAATGAAAAAGCTAACATATTCGAAAAGAAGCTAGTATATATAAATATTTTTATCATAGATAATGATAATAAAAAAGTACTTTACCTAATTGCACAAAAAGGAGCAAACATAGTATTTACATTACCAAAATTGGTTATTGTTTTTACAACAGGATTTTCTTCAGAGAAACTTTAAATTTTCTTTTTTAATAAATAAATTTGACTTTACATAAAACTTATTTGGATATGTAGTATATGTGTGTGTGTATTTATTTATTTATTTAAAATAAATTGATATAAAAAATCTAGTGCAGAGTATTAAGAAAATAAAATACCCACCAAAGGATGGCATCTCCATTTTTATATGTGCTCTATGTTAAAGACCATGGTGGTCACTTGTGAAAATTAATTTTGCCTTCACCATACATCAGTATAAATCTTATTTGTTACTATATATGTCAGAACTGAGCCTTTCAAGAGGCCAATGGGCTCACATTTAGATAAAACTTTCAATTTACTTTTCTATAAAATAATTCCTTCAATATTTATAAAATTATTGTGAAGTGTAACACTGGGGCGGGGAGTGGTGGTAGAAAACCAAGGTATTTAAAAATAAAAATCAAGGTATTAAGAAAAAAAAAAAAGGCTGAAAACTATTTCAAAGGATAGTGAAACAACCCAAAGTTAATCCACAACCTTCACAACCTTGTAATGATTGATACTTCTTTTAGAAGAAAATATAAAGTAATCCAAATGTATAGTACACATTGCTTATGTATTTCTTATCAGGAGATTGTAAAATTTCTTACCTGCAATTTCCAGCCAGACCTTTAATAGTGCTTATTTGCCATTAGGAAGAAGTTGAACTTAGGCAGATACTAGTTGAGTAAGTATTTATGATGAGAAATATGATCTTAATTGGAGAAAAGTTTATACAGATCATTTCACTCTTTTCATTCCCCACCCATTACGTCAAAAGCAGATTAACACTTTGTTAAAAGTGTACCCTTCTGTTAATTCCCTGGAAACTATTTGATGTGAGTATTGCCTTTGCTGTCATGGTCTCTGCTGCTCCCCCTACCCCCATACCAACCAAGTATGTCTGGATGTATCTGAAATAATTACTGGTAATGATTAATAATCTTGGGTTAGTATTAAGAAGTAAGTAAGTTAGTATCTCTCAAACTTAGGCAACATAAAATCATTACTATCTTTATTAATTATAAAAAGAAAATTTTAAAAATTTGAAGTGTCTTTTTTTTTTTTTTTTTTTTTGCCGAGTCCTATAATGGTGATAGTAGTTTCTGTTAATTCAAATGTAAGAACTACGGCAGAACTGAATTGCTTTGTATAATGAAGAAACATCTTTGGAAAATTGTGGTGGTTTTATTGCATTTATATGTTTAATAAAGATATTAATTCAGATCATTAAAGAAGTATTTTAAAGCTGCACATTTTCATTATCTAACATTCTTGGGAATGAAAATTACAATAACATTTCTTTGTGCAATCATTTTGAAGGGGAAAATAATAACTTTTGTCTTTTTTTCATAGTGTCCCAAAAGTCATATTTGGTAATTAAGTACTGGAACAGAACATGACAATTTATTGTTGTAATTGATACACAGATGTGGTGATAAATTCCATACTGATTATAAAAAGGGATTAGTCCCACAGAGATTCATTTGGCGTGATGACAATGGAGAGGAAACAAGAACATTGGAGGCACCAAGCAGCTCTTCAAGTTTAATTCTCTTAGACTGCCTCCTTGTGACTATCGATAGTCTTTCTCAATTCACGAGCTCAGGTTCAAGCTAGATAAAAGAGAAACAGTTCATGTTTTATAGAAACTTTCTCCATCTTTGAATTGCTAATATAATTTACCTATCAGCTAGAGTAAGTCTAAGCAAATATTTCAAGGCAAGCCTACAAGTAAAAATGTCTTCTGAATTCTTGTACATCTAGTAATATATTTTTCACCTTCACACCTGGATGGCAGCATCAGTGATAACTGGCTTCTTTGATCCCCACAATTTTCACAAACTATCTATTAGATCATATTCTACTGTCTTTTTCTAATTCTTGTGACAAAAGGCAACAATGGAACCAACAACTTTTTTTCTGCCCAAAGCCAATGTGTGTGCAGTGGTTAGTGTGTGTGTGTATGTATTTATGTTTGATTTACATTATTCTTATGAATTATTTTGTCATAATTTGTGTAGGTAATGTTGATGGAAATAATCAATGAACAATCCAAAATAGAAATAGAGAAGAGTTTCATTTGAGTCAAACTGAGAACTATAGCCCAAGAGACACAGATGCAAGAGGCACTTGAATTGTGTTCCACCTGTCTACAAAATGGGGAAGGTTTATAAAGGCAAGAACTGCAAAATTACATAAGTTGTTGTCAAGAATTATAACTGAAGTTGGCAAGAAGGGTACTTGTTAGGCAAGATTTGGTTGGTGTCTGAAATGGTTGCATTTAAAAGGGAGACCTTGAGACTAGAGGGCTGAAGTTGGCAGCTGCTAGCAGATATTGTTTTGAGGAAGAATTGTGATGTCCTTGAGTCTGATAATGTTTATAAAATTCATGTTCTCAGTGATGCAGGAATGTGTCTGAAACCATTTCTACAATGGCCAGTCAGTTCTACTTCAAATGCCTGAACCATACTTACAACACTTTGATTTTTAAAATGCATTCTTTTTTTTTTTTAACATTTTTTATTGATTTATAATCATTTTACAATGTTGTGTCAAATTCCAGTGTTCAGCACAATTTTTCAGTCATACATGGACATATACACACTCATTGTCACATTTTTTTCTCTGTGAGCTACCATAACATTTTGGGTATATTTCCCTGTGCTATACAGTATAATCTTGTTTATCTATTCTACAATTTTGAAATCCCAGTCTATCCCTTCCCACCCTCCACCCCCCTGGTAACCACAAGTCTGTATTCTCTGTCTGTGAGTCTATTTCTGTCCTGTATTTATGCTTTGTTCTTATTTGTTTGTTTGTTTTGTTTTTGTTTTTTAGATTCCACATAAGAGCGATCTCATATGGTATTTTTCTTTCTCTTTCTGGCTTACTTCACTTAGAATGACATTCTCCAGGACCATCCATGTTGCTGCAAAAAGCATTATGTTGTTGGTTTTTATGGCTGAGTAATATTCCATTGTATAAATATACCACTTCTTCTTTATCCAGTCACCTGTTGATGGACATTTAGGCTGTTTCCATGTTTTGGCTATTGTAAATAGTGCTGCTATGAACATTGGGGTGCAGGTGTCATCCTGAAGTAGGGTTCCTTCTGGATACAAGACAGGAGTGGGATTCCTGGGTCATATGGTAAGTCTATTCCTAGTCTTTTGAGGAATCTCCACACTGTTTTCCATAGTGGCTGCACAAAACTACATTCCCACCAGCAGTGTAGGAGGGTTCCCCTTTCTCCACAGCCTCTCCAGCATTTGTCATTTGTGGATTTTTGAATGACGGACATTCTGACTGGTGTGAGGTGATACCTCATTGTAGTTTTGATTTGCATTTCTCTGATAATTAGTATATTGAGCATTTTTTCATGTGCCTTTTGATCATTTGTATGTCTTCCTTGGAGAATTGCTTGTTTAGGTCTTCTGCCCATTTTTGGATTGGGTTGTTTATTTTTTTCTTATTGAGTCGTATGAGCTGCTTATATATTCTGGAGATCAAGCCTTTGTCAGTTTCATTTGCAAAAATTTTCTCCCATTCCGTAGGTTGTCTTCTTGTTTTACTTCTGGTTTCCTTTGCTGTGCAGAAGCTTGTAAGTTTCATTAGGTCCCATTTGTTTATTCTTGCTTTTATTTCTTCTAGGAGAAAATTTTTTAAATGTATGTCAGATAATGTTTTGCCTATGTTTTCCTCTAGGAGGTTTATTGTGTCTTGTCCTATGTTTAAGTCTTTGACCCATTTTGAGTTGATTTTTGTGTATGGTGTAAGGGAGTGTTCTAGCTTCATTGTTTAACATGCTGCTGTCCAGTTTTCCCCACACCATTTGCTGAAGAGACTGTCTTTATTCCATTGTATATACTTGCCTCCTTTGTCGAAGATGAGTTGACCAAAAGTTTGTGGGTTCATTTCTGGGCTCTCTATTCTGTTCCATTGGTCTATATGTCTGTTTTTGTACCACCCAAAGTAATAAAATATCTGGGAATAAATCTAACCAAGGAGGTGAAAGAATTATACACAGAAAACTATAAACCTTTGATGAAGGAAATTAAAGAAGACTTTAAAAAATGGAAAGATATCCCATGCTCTTGGATTGGAAGAATCAATATTGTTAAAATGGTCACACTGCCCAAGGCAATCTACAGATTTAATGCAATCCCTATCAAATTACCCAGGACATATTTCACAGAACTAGAACAAATCATAATAAAATTTATATGGGACCATCAAAGACCTAGAATTGCCAAAGCATTACTGAAGAGAAAGAAAGAGGCCGGAGGAATAACTCTCCCAGACTTCAGACAATACTATAGAGCTACAGTCATCAAGACAGCATGGTATTGGTATAAAATGCATTCTTTTTAATGTTTAAAGCAGATGTACAATGTATGCTTAATGAGGCACAAACAGGCTGGTTTTTCTTGAAGTATAAGTGTTTCACAATATTATATGTTACAGGTGTCCAATATAGTGATTCATAATTTTTAAAAGTTATACTCCATTTGTAGTTATTATAAAATGTTGGCTATATTCCCCATGTTGTAGAATATATCCCTGTAGCCTATTTTATACCTAACAGTTTGTACCTCTTACTCCCCTACCCCTCTATTGCCCTTCTCCCTTTCCCTCTCCCTGCTGGTAACCACTAGTTTCTTCTGTGTATCTGTGAGTCTTCTTCTTTTTTTTTTTTTTTTATTATATTCACTATTTTGTTGTATTTTTTAGATTTCATATGTAAGTGGTATCATACAGTATTTTGCCTTTCTCTATGTGACTTATTTCATTTAGCATAATGGCCTCCCAAGTCCATCCATCTTGCTGGAACACATTTCATTCTTTTTTTTATGGTTGAGTAGAATTGTTGAGAATTATCCATACTGTTTTCCACAGTGGCTGCATCATTAGATTCCCAACAGTGTAAGAGGGTTCCCTTTTCTTCATATCCTCGTCAGTGTTTGTTATTTGTGTTCTTTTGGATGATAACCATTCTGACAGATGTAAGGTGATATCTCATTGTGGTTTTGATTTGCATTCCTCTGATGATTATTGATACTGAACATCTTTTCATGTGCCTGTTGACCATCTGCACTTCCTCTTTGGAAAATGTCTATTAGATTCTTCTGCCCATTTTTTAATCAGGTTACAAAAACAGGTTGTTTTGTTTAGCCTAAAGTTCAAGTTAAATCATATATAAGCCATAATGACTTCTCCCCAAATTCACAGGGCATAAAAAGATGACACTTTTTAAAAATTACCCTTTAATCAGATTATGGTTAAACATTTGATCAGTTTCTGTACTCAGATAGCCTACATTCTACATTTAAATTCTGGCTCTGTCATTAAATCTATATAGATAGATATATATTTCTATCTATCTATCTATATATAGAGAGAGAGAGAGAAAGAGAGAGAGAAATAGAACAATTTATTTTAAGGACTAGCTCATGCAAATGTGGTAGCCTGGTAGGTACATAATATTTTGAGTAGGACAGCAGGCTGGAGACCCGGATAGAATTGCAGTTCAAGTCCAAAAGCAGTCTGCTGGCAGAATTCTGTCTTACTTAGGCAAGGTCAGTCTTTGTTCTATTAAGGCTTTCAACTAATTGGATGAGGCTCATGCATATTATGGAGGGTTATCTGCTTTACTCAAAGTCCACAAATTTAAATGTTGATCTCATCCAAAATACACAACATGTTTACAGAAACATCTGGAATTTTTGATCAAATATGTGGCCACTGTGGCCTAGTTAAGTTGACACATAAAATTAACTATCACAAAGAGAATCTCAAAGTCTTTAACAGAATGAGGGATATCTAATGAAATCAGCAGAACTGCTTAGCCCAGCACAAACTACTAACCCACAAAACTGATAGAAAACAAAATGATTGTTATTTACTAAATTTTGGAGTAAAGTTTTTCACAGCAATACATGTGATACTCATGGGAAAAAATAACTCAGATAAGAAAATATTTGATATGAATTTTACATTACTAAGACCTAACCAAAACAAAAAAGCATTTTCTAAAAATCAAGTTTATTAAAGAAAAAATTGACTTAAAAAGGATATACATATATTGAATGACTTCACCACTGATGGAAGAAATTTTCACATATTAAAGTATGGGGAAGTCATTCTGGCTTATATATGATTTAACTTGAACTTTAGGCTAAACAAAACAACCCGTTTGTAACTTGATTTAAAAAATGGGCAGAAGAATCAAATAGACCTTTTTCCAAAGAGGAAATGCAGTCTTTAAATTTGTATTTCTTCAGTGATGGGATTAAATTTACCAGAAAGTAAAGTATGCTCTGAATGATTTAATTAACTTAATAGCAAGCTTCTAATGCATCAAGTTGAAAAATTATCACTACCAGAATAAAAAAGCCGTTTACCTAAAGGAATACAGAAAAATCCAGCACTTGACAGGAAAAGTTGTGAGGTATTTAATAAACCACAAATATGTGACTTTTAACATGATATACGACATCTCTTTCAATAGACAAACTCACAATAATGATACAGATTATAGAACTAGTTGACAAGGACTTTATAACAGCTATTATAAATAGCTTACCATCAAAGAGATGGTGGTAAGCATAAGTATGTGAGGAGAGAAATAAGAGATCTAAAAAGAGATCCACATCAAACTTCCCGAGATGAAGATTACAATACCTAGAACTAAAAATGCATTGTATGGATTTAACAGAAGATAAGGCACAGTATGGAAAAAGGAATGAATGAACTTGAAGACATATATTGATTTTTTATATCTATTTATTTATGTTATATATTTGTAAATACAAGAAGGTGGTTAACATACACAGGTACATCTAAATGATTTTTATTTTTATCCTGTCAACAAATCCTAATAATTTAGACTCATCATACCTAGTCAGTGTTATCAGCTACCATCCTCATGGGGGCAGCATATCTTAAGGCCAGATAAACTACATGGGAAGAAGCCATGCCTGAGATCTGCTTTAACCTAAGATTAACTTTCACATCTGTCAAGTGATACACATTTGTCTGTTATGGTTTTGAAAGTGTTTTTACAAATAGCTTGTTGTTAAATCCTCACAAAAGTTCTGTGACCTTCATTTTATAAAGAAATGAAGGTCAGAGTGTTGCTGATCCAGGTCTGTCCACCCCTTGCACAGCAAGCTAAATGCTGAGACCCGGAGGTTTGCGGCAGAGAAAGGGTTTATACGTAGATAGCCAATCCAGAAGGTGGGTGAACAAGTCTCAAATAAGTCTCCCCAAAGTCAAGGAACTGAGGATTTTTATGGGCTAGAGAAGCAGGGTGGTTGGAGGTGAAAGGGAAGGTGACTGGAGGCAGGGAAAGGTGAGGTAATCGCTGCTCTGCACAGACTTAGATCTGAGTTACAAGCATCCTCTTGGGACTCGTGTTCAGAATACCAGGGCATTAACATTATCTGAAGGTGGAAGTCCTGGCCCTTTGAAATCAAAAGGTCATCCATCAGACACTGACCCAGGTCAGTTTAATGGTCAGTGGTGTCATGTGGTTTGAACTGAGCAAGACTATGTTCCAGAAAAACACCTTAAGGGGCAGTTACTATAGTAACTCATACGTCAGAGGTGTTAACTACAGGAAGCGCTAAAGGAATCTTGTGATATATTATCTAAGGTATGTGAAACTCGCAGGGTATGCAATTTTTAAGAACAAAGCAAACTTGGTCAATGAAGGCAAGTTACAACACATTATTTATTAAGCAAGTTATAGTTTAAGAGATCTAACTGATGACTACCTTCGGTTTCAAAAGAAGTTGAAAATTTCCTGACAGCTGGAAGCCGGAATGACATCTCACTTGCAATAATTACATGTTTCTGATTTCACTACATTTTGGCTACAAAATAATACTGATAAAATTATGGTTGAAACTTCTGTATATTTTTCTCAACTTCACTGTCATTAATTAGAGATGTCACCTATACAGAAAGCAGTTTTCAGGGGAAAATGAAATTTAGAAAACATTATTTAAAAAAAAATTCTTGCTGAAGAAATGCCAAGGCATCGTTAGTCTTTTTTTCCCTCTAGCTGTTTCTTATGCACAAGAAAGTCTGAAAACCGCTAGGCTAGGTAATCACACACGTTGCAAATAATTAGAAAAAGAAATAACACTTTATAGAATTTAATGAATAAAGAATTGATGCCTTATTCCTAAAATTCAGAAAACCTACTTTATAATAAGAAACATAGCAACCATAAATTGTCCACTCTTAACTTGGAGAACAAGTATTGATTGGAATGCGAGCTAATACACATGCAATTTATGTTTCTCCAATTTATAACCTGCTATGAGAAACTGTTAGAAATGAATTCTCTGATCTCTATTTTTTCTTTCATCTCGAAAAATTGTGTCTTCCTATTTATGGAAGGGCAAGAAAAGAAGTTAAAGAAAGAGAATACTGAGATACAGGAAAAGAATATAATAAATATTTTGCCTGAATATAAAATCATATTTGTTTAAGCACAGCACACAGTTTTATTTCATGCAACTCTAATGATTAATATCAAAATTATTTAACTATGCTTATAGAAAAATATTGAAAATGAGTAGTAAAATTTTTCAAACTGAATTGCTTATAAAAATACATAACTATTGTGAAAGAACAAATAAAATTTTAAAAGAAATTAGTTTTTTAAAAATTTCCTTTAATCAGCTTGGAAAGGCTTGCTTTTTTCTCATAACTTTGGCAAGTCAGTTCCTTATTTTTTCCAAGATGGTGGTATAAACATGACTTTATATATGGATTGAAATATAAGATGTCCTTGATACATTTTGGAATAACTGGAAGTTTAGCCACCAAGCTCTGTTGTATGGCTATTTTCCAGTTAACAGTAAAGTTCTTGTCAGTGACTTTATGATCACTGGTTACTGGTCATGAGAGAATGTACAGGAAATGATCTAGAGAAAAATACATCTACTTTGCTTTCAAGGCCAGGAGTTAAGTCCTTACTATAGTTGCCTATGTATCCTGAAGTGATAAATCTCCAGCTGCAGTTCCCAAAAACACAATAGTGTGGCAAAAACATGAGAACAGAAAATTCTCACTGTGTTTGATTCATCAGGACTAAGGCCAATTTATTTTTTCCTCTCTTTTTTTTTTTTTTTTGCATTCTTTTTACAATTTGGACTTCTGTAATTTAAAAGAAATAACAAAGCTTATAGGAACTAAAGGCTAATATTATGTTAAATTTGTAAAAATAGAGATTAGTGTAGTACTCTGGGAATTTGTGTTTTGATGACTAGTAAAATTGTTGTGAATAGTATGTCATTATTTTTGTTTTTTTGTTCATGAATATGTATGTATAATTGTGATTGTTGAATCATCTTAACATTTTAAGTAGCCCTCACAGAAACTTTATTTTTTCTATTTATTTGAATTATTTGTGGGGAAAACAAGTTGCTATTATTTTTTAAAGTCTAAGATATATTAAAATCTACAGAGATGTCAGAATTAATGCAATTTATTGCATTAACTTGTTTTCTTCCTCCACCGGGCAAATTGTTATTTTTGTTTCCATTTCTATTTCTTTCTAACTAATCTTGAAAATTTTCCTTTGCATTGAGAATCTTTTCTTTTTGTGATTGTGGCAAGGAATGTAGAGTAACCATTTTCATCCTGTCTTTGTGTTAAGATTCATATAGTCCTCACACACCAAAACCATGGGGTTATGTGCTCAGTGTTATTGAACCTGATTTTATAAACAGGAATATTAATAAAACTTAATAGCAGAATGTTTAGAACTGTAAGGGGACTTTGAAATAATCTAGTTGATTGCCCTTTGTGGTATAATTTAAAAATACATATTTGGACTTTTTTTGGTTCCTGGCACAGAGCTCCTAAAACCCTTGGAATTCCCGGAGTGGCAAGAATGTCTTGTCATTCTTAATGAGATCCTTTTGACCATACCTGAGTTTATGCTTATGAAGTGACTCTTGGGGGGCACCTGGATAGCTTCATTGTGGGACTGGTTGGCAGAAGAAAAACCAGCCACTAGATTAGAGAGTTAGAATTTTTCAGTCTCACCCCCAACCTCCCGGGAGGGGAGAGAAACTAGAGATTGGGTTCAGTCACCAATGACTAATGATTAAACTAACCATGTCTGTGTAATAGAACTTTGATTAAGAACTCTGAAGCAACAGGGTTAAGGAAACTTCCCGGATTGGTGAACACATTGACTTAATGGGAAGAGGATGCCCAGAGAGGGCACAGAAGTTCTGCACACTCCTACCCCCTCAATTCCTTGTCCTATGAGCCTCTTCCATTTGGTTGTTCCTGAGTTGTAGACTTTAGAATAAAACTGCAGTTCTAAATATAGGGTTTTCCTGAGTTTTGTAAGTCATTCCAGCAAATTTTTGAATCCAAGGTGTGCATTGTGGGAACCCCCCTGAATTTATAGTTGCCTGGGCTGAAGTACAAGTAGCCTGGGGGCCCCATCTGTGGCTAGCAACTGAGTGGGGGCCGTCTTATGGGACTGAGCCCTTAACCTATGAGGTCTGAGCCAACTCTGTGCTTCCCCTGTGAGCTTAATTAGTGTTAGGAGTGAATTGAATTGTAGAGCCTTCAGCTGATATTATAGAATTATTTGTTGTTGGAACATCAAACACCCTTTTTCTAGTTTCCTCAATACTGATGGAAAGTTTAAAACTAAGACATGGTAAGTGATACACCTAAAATCGTGCTGCAGACGACAGAGGAAAGCAGCAAAACTGGCAGGAGACTCGGGGCTTCCTGACTGTAAGTGCAACGGTCCCTGCTCTGCAGCACGCTGGCCTTCCACTCCTTCCACTTTAATTTCTGCTTTACCTGGTAGCTACCATCTCAGCTAAACGGAGGAGTCTGTGGCTTACACTTTTCCATGCTTTATCCCCCTTAATAAACTATTCCATGTCCCAGTGAGATGATAAAAAGGTAAGTGGCCCATGAGTCACTTCGGCTCCTGAGAATTTTTACTTCCCACTTTCCCCCCACTCTCAACGCTGGGGTTTTATTGGAAAACTGGGTATTCCTGGTCCCAGGTTATAATTAAATTATTCCTTAAGAATGTATGATTAAGAAATTTATATTTAGTTTTAATAATTTTAGGAATTCCAGTTCCTAAAAATTGGTCTTTTTCTTTTGTCTTTTAATTTTTATTAGCTTTTGCATTCAGATTTACAACTATTGCACAAACATGGTCATGACAACCAGTTGTTTAATGAAAATAATTCAGTTATTTCAGAGTTATTTAGTGATAAATTTGAAAACTTTTCCTTCCCTTCTTCTCAGACTTTTAATACTCTCCCATCCCCTGCCTAATGTTAATCATTTGTTGTGCATTTTTCCTATTTCTATGCTCCTACACATATATACCAACATACACTCTAATATGAATATGTGTATGGGCATGTATACGTGCGTGTATATGTATATTACATGGATACATATAGCATATCTATTATTTATTGATACTGTTGTCTATGATATGTTTTTGGTAAAATGATATCACATTATGCATGTTAATCTTGAGAAGGAAAATACTAGCTTTGACAGTTGTCAGCTGGCGACTGGCCTAGCATTATCACCTTGGCCATGTTTTCTATTTAGTATAAAAGATTTCACAGAACACTGATATCAGCTGAAATCACTCTGTGACTGGATAAGTGAGCCAAAACAAGATCACTCTGTAATTATGTCTAAGCCCAGACAAAAAACAAGAACACAGTGGAACTGCAAAAATAATTAAATATCCCTCTCTCTGCTAATGTGAGTGATTGATTTTTTTTTTGTATATAGATACTTTTATTGAAGTATAGTCAGTTTACAATGTTGTGTCAATTTCTGGTGTACAGCATAATGCTTCAGTCATATATGAGCATGCATATATTCATTTTCATATTCTTTTCTACTATAAGTTACTACAAGATATTGAATATAGTTCCCTGTGCTATACAGTATGAACTTGTTGTTTATCTAGCTTATATATATATATTAGTTAGTATTTACAAATCGAACACCCAGTTTATCCCTTCCCACCCCCTTCCCCCACTGGTAACCATAAGATTGTTTTCTATGTCTGTGAGTCTGTTTCTGTCTTGTAAACAAGTTTGTCTTTTTTTTTTTTTAGACTCCACATATGAGTGATATCATATGGTATTTTTTTTTCTCTTTCTGGCCTACTTCACTTAGAATGAAGATCTCCAGAACACATTGTCTAATTTTACCTGTTCCATAGTTCTCAACCAGCCTAAACAAAGCACTTTTCCTAGAAATAATTAACTTCACAAAATATTGTACAAAACAAAATATCTTATATGTCTTAATTGCTGTGAACAATAACTGTATGGAATGTGTACTCAGTGTTCCCACTTGGAGTAACAAGAGTAGTGAGTGCCCTGCTGATGACTGGACATCCTGTAACTTTTATTCAGACAAATAATGATACACATAGGCGGAAGTATATTAACATTTTCATCTCTACTGACTCATGTGGCAGTAAAATAAGTTAACATGTCAATGTAAAGAGAGAAGAGGAAGGAGAGTCATTTTATAAGTTACTATTTTTTATTTTTACCAAATAAAAAACAAGCTTAGACTGGCCCACTTCTAACATCTACTTGGTCAGGACACGAGGTACAAATGGAAGCCTTGGCTCACAGCCCAACCTAGCTCCATTTGCCTCCCTAAAGGGCTTCATATAAATGTATCTGGACAAACTAAGCCACAAGTTCAAGCTCTGTTCACAGCCCTTGTTCCAAACAAAAAACCACCTCTTGACCATCCTTCATGCCTTGGGGTAAACATGCCTCCAGCGGAGATTTGCCCTGAGGAGGAAGGACCTGGAAAGAAATCTTCATAGATCTGGGAGTGAGCAAGGGCTCTGGGAGCAGGGGATTCGAGGATTTGGGACCCCGAAACATGATCAAGAAGGAGGGACAGACTCCCTGGATCCACAGACTCTTTGCCCCATGCAGACAGGTGCAGCCGGAGAAGGGCCAGATTTTGACTCTCTAAAGCTTATGAGCAAGTAATAGCCAGGAATACATTTCTTCCAACTAAAGTAAGACTAACCATCAGATTAAAAATTCTGGAGGACTAAGCTGAAGAGCAGGTGAAAGGTAAGGAACAGTAGCACCATGAAAGCCCAGTCTGGCAGAGAATGGGGACAGTGAGGCTGAGCAGTGACGGATGCTTTTCACTTTGTGACATGCTCTAGCTGTTTGCTGTTTTTTCTTAATTAGGTCACAAGAGGTTGACCTTCTTGCTCCTATTTCTACACAGGCACCTAATGCTTTTAATCAGGACTTCGTTCGTCTTTTACTGACAGCAGGAATCAGCTGTCTTACAGAGCCTCTGCTTGTGCTTTTGAGAGTCAAAGGTGAGGGCCGTATAAAGGTATTCTTACTATGAAGGCTAGTATGCGTGCTAGCCATCTCTCACCTGCAAACGTTCTTCTCTTATGACAGTTCACAGTGTAGTTTTGTGTGATTTCAATACTAGAAAGAAAACATAGGGGAGTAATTACTATCCCTTCCCACTGTGCTTTTATTTAGAATCAATAGAGAAAAAAATAGCAACAATTAACACATAATGATATATTTTATTCCAGTGAATAAAATAAAAGTCAATGAAGATTTCAACTGCAATATGAAATTGTGTTTAATTATTATTAACATTATTTTGGTGGTTTAAAAACAACATGGCTATAAATTTTTTAACATTCTTCTTAATATAAGGAGGTCTTTGCCACCTCCCCTTGAGTATGGGTAGGCTTGTGATGGCTTTAATTAAAAGAATACGTCAGAAATGACACCGACTTTCTGATGCTAGATCATAACATAATATGTAACAACCACCTTGTTTGTTGGTACACTTTCTCTTGGAGCCCTGAGTTTCCTAGAATAAGTCTTTCAACTCCCTGCAAATCATCTCCTTAAACATCTGCATTATCTCCTTCCTCTGGAGACATTTTTGCTTTTTCCCAGCAGGCATCTGTATTTACAGAAGAATAGTATTTGGCAATTTTTAACACTCCTCTCAACAGAAGTGAGTTGGTGATTGAGGAGAATTATACTTAGACAAGATGTGTTTATTTCCATTGTAAGGAAGAAGAACAATGAAGTGAGTTTTCTGTGATTACATAGCTACTTAGGCAGAATTAGAAATCAGTTTCCAGCTCTGAATGCCTCTGCTCAATTCATGCTGCCCATTTTTGTCACTTAGACTTTCTAACTTGACTGTGTACTCAAGAGTTCTTTTTAATTTCACAAGATAGAAGGTCCTAATAGTATTTTATCTCAAGCTGTTACACTCTAGTTAAAATTCCAAAGCTTAGCTCTTTAAAAAGGTATTTTTAAAAAATTGAATAAGCCTTTTTAAAGCAAAGAAACAAACTGATTGTCCAACTTATTGCCTGTAAGAGTTACATGCATTTTTTCTAAATTCAAAATTATCAGAAGATATGGTAAAGTTATTGGGATTATTTTTAACATGTGTAGTGAGATGGAAGGGTCAAGAGTACACTAACATTGTGGGGAAAAGGAAATTTGAGAGGGAAAGAGGAGAGAATAAACTCTTTTTTCATTTTAGAATTTTTACAAAGAACCCTTATTGAACTGTATTATGATTTTGTAAATCATTTTGCATGGTGTTTGAAAATCAGGACAAAGCGAGAAAATATGCATGAACTCAGTTTGAAAAGCATTCATACCTCTTTAGTGACATTGTACTTAGCAAGATTATTTTCTCTTCAAACAAAAATCTAATATGTCTTATTGGTTTTCAGGATCCAAGAGTTGTTTTGTCTACAATAAGCCATGAAACATAAAATTAGGCTCATGTTTATTTCTTTGAGTTTCACGTACTCTTTGCAGGAGCCACATGAGAGTGTGAAAGTTGGCTTGGATAGTGTTGTTTTTTGGCAACCATATCACATAGCATCTCATTATCACTCATGTCAGAATGTTCTCACTATCTGGAAATTTCACTGGCCAAATGCCTTGAACTAAAGACACCTGTAATAGCTAAACAGGGCAGATCAACACAATTACAAAACAAAGTGTTGTCTAAGGCAGTTCATAACTGCTTCCCAGTTCTAGGCATGCCTGTGTTTTGATCTGTTAAGGATTTTGGAATTCTTCTTATATATTACATTTAAAAACTGAAAATATAATTCTGTCCATAAAAATCCAGTAAGAATTTATTGATGCAGGACACAATACCAAAACTTCAATAATATATTGTTTTCAAATGTGATCCTTCCTTCATGGTACAGACTAATAGCTTGGGAATATACTGGCTCGTGTGTGTGTGTATGTATGTGTGTGTGTGTGTGTGTGTGTGTGTGTGTGTGTTGTGAGTGTATGTCTCCCATCCTGCCTTGCTTGTTTTCAGACATACTGTCTCATGTTTGCTTTTAGATGGCATTATGTTACTTTCAGAGTTAAATGTGTTTTTGCCAGTCTAGTGTTTAGAGATCAGTACAGATTTGTTCTCTGAAATAAAATTTCCTCTGAAAATGAGTTCACTAATGTGAAGAATATCTAACATTTATTGAGCCCTACTATGTATGAATCGTAGTTCTAAGAGCTTGACGCCAGTTTACTAATTTCACCCTCACTATAATTCCATGAGTAAGAAGTATAGTTATGCTCATTTTTACAGAAGAGGAAACTGAGGCAGAGAGATGCAGTGACCTGACAAATATCACCCTACCAGTAAATGGCATGGCCATGATTTGAGCACAGGCACTCTAGCTCCAAAACTTGCTATCTTAACAATTCTAATGGATGGTCTCAATGATAATACTACTAGCATAGCAATGACTATTTCTACATGCTTTTGATGTACTGCGCATGATGTTCCATGTCCAGTGTGTGAGATTTTGCATATGTTATATCATTACCATTTTATTTCATTCACCAAAGAACATTATGAAATCTTTTTTAGCAATGGTGAAACAAAATTAGACATGCTAACTAATTTGCCATATCATGTTAACTAGTAACTGGGAGCATCCAGATGCTCTGAGGGTTTGGGTTTTTTTTTTTGTATCTAAAGACTAAACTCATTTTACTTTTGTGCCTTGCTGTTTTGCAATATTATTTGTTTATATCTGTGTGTTGGTGGGGGGAAGGGGTGTGTGTTAGATGATAACAGGGAAGACTTTGGATGGTTTAACAAAATAATTGATTTCAGCTTCAAATAAAAGATCAAACCTGGCACCAAATTGTGCAAACAGAAAATATTGCTTTGAGGGAAGTCATGTATCTTAGAAATGAATCTAGATGAAGCTTTTTTGGACAAGCAAAAAACTAAAACGCTTTTTGGAGATTAGCTAAGTCAAATAAATGCATAAGTCAGCAAGAGGCAGTAGGCAGTCTTATGTTGAACTGGAGACTATGTATCCTGGCTAAAGATATTCAAATTCTTTAAAAAGTAAAGATCAAACAAAGAAACCGCCCAGCACCAGTAACAGCAGTGAAAATTCTGCTGGCCTAACAAGATACTTCAAAAGTCAATTCTGGTTTACCACTAATTGCAGACAATAATCAATATCTCATTTTCAAAAGTAAATGATTGCATCAGGGATTCAAACACAAGTAGACACTCAACTTCATACATTTTGTACATAAAATCCTCAACGTAGGAAAAGGAAAACCAATTTGTTTAAAATAACTTTCTATTTTCTATGAACTAAGAAAGGCTTGCCACTTTTGCATGTCACTGAAATCTGACAGTCATTTTTATTTAAGTAAAAAAATAGCACAATGAAACCTAGGTATAGATTATGCCCATTTTAGGTCACAATCACATAGAGGTAAAAGCAGAGTCATACACACAGTGTGAAACCATATTTTTCTGTTTTCACTTCACGTACTCTGCACAAGCTTCAGTTGCCCTAAAATTTCTCCAGAATTGTTTCTGGAAATGGTCAGGGGCTGTCTCAGGTGATGTCCCAGCTCCTGTGGTGGTCCCTGATTTCCTCTCTCCAGTCCCAGCTCAGGGAGGCATATCTCCTCTGCTGCCAGTGTCCATGTGGTAACTTTTAGATTCTTCTCAAAGCCATGATTCCTGAAGTTATCAAATCTTGCCAGTTTCCATGTTCATTATGCTGAGGGGTGAAAGCACGAAGAGTTTTCTCAGCTTTACCTGCCCTTGTATTGTGAAACTCAATGACAGGGACAGAGGGAAATCTGAATGACAGTTCCCAGGGCAGCACTGGGAATGACCTCACCCCATGAGAAGCTGCCCTTTGTGTGTGAACCACACTTGGTGCTTTGACTATCTTCCCCTCCTGAGTAAGCTGTGTGGATCCACACTTGGAGAGTTGTATTTAAATCCTTCCTGCCACTACAGATATATCTAGACAACCTACAGATCTGTCTGCCTATAAACCATCTCTTGGAGGTCACTTACTGTAAAAAATTTCTTTGTGAGTATTTGGGAATGTCATCTTTTTAAAAAAAAATCCTTTTCAATAAAGAAGTAATCTGTTCACTCATTTGTCACCCTTATCAATGTAAAATTTGAAAACATATTTATCCTAAGGTTAACAAAACAAGATAAAACCAAAAAAAAAATATTGTCTCACATTCTAGAATGAACAAAATATGTTAATAATATCCATTTCTCCAATTTATATTGTGTAGTGCCTTACAGTTTACATGAGTGTATTCAAAACCCTTTAGTTAATACTGAGTTGGTGACTTTACTGTGCTAGAAACTGAGAAAAAACAAAATTAGTTCCAGGTAATTCCCAACTAGGATCTGTCTATATGCCCATACAAGGGGGGTTTACACCTGGAGGAACAGAACGAAATATTTTTTGTGGCCAGAATTACAGTCAGGAGGTAGAAAAGTGCAGGTAGACAGAGACTGCACAGTTATTTCCCCTACATTTACCAATCTGATATAGGACTTAAGTTATAAGACTTAACTCACCAGGGTTAGAGTTTGTAAAGTAGAAGGAAGAGACTTGAGTTAATTAGCAGAGTTCCTTTCACAGAAAGGGAACACAGTCAGGAAGAAACCTTTCCCATGAATATTCTTTCAATATTTGTTCTCTTTATTCATTGGATTTGACTATTCAACTGTGATCAATACGGGATAAGGTCATTGCCCTTAAGGAATGGGATCAATAGTTTAATCAGGACTGTCTTGGTACCAACTTGGCAAGGCCATTCCTCCAATATCAGTCTATCCTTCTGGGACTGCAGGTGGGTAGTTAGGTTTTGCCCATAAAAACTGGTGAAATAATTCAAAACAACACATTAATGAAGACAACTCAAAGGTCATTCTACAATGTACTCCCTATTCTATTTCTCAGCCAAATTATGTCCTGTCATGAGGATTAAAATAGATTATCAGAGATTCTGCAGTGAATTTAGATAATATAATTAGGATAAAATGCAAAAATTATAATAAGTAAATGCCAATAGCATAAAGATGTTGTAAATTTGACTATGTTCCTACTTCCTTTATCAAATTCCTAAGGTAAGTCAAAAGTTAAACAGTAAATCCCATTTCAACTTTAAGTCCAAAGAAACCAAATACCAAAATAATACTTTTCTGCTTTTGTGAAACAAATGTCCATAATGCAAACTACTTCTCTCCTTTTCAAATTCTACTCAGTCATAGCCAGATGGGTTCCTAGCAATTTGTGGAGACAAGAGTTCTCTCAGCAGTTGCAGCCTAAATTTTTCCTCATTAGAACAGGCTTGGTTCTTCAGGGTCTCAGAAAATCTTAGGCAACTTTCTAATGTGCACCACATTAAAAGGTGCAAAGAGTTAGGAAGATACAAAAAATACTACAACCCTATCACCACTTCCAGTACATTTAGAAAAGAAACTACTCCCTAAAGCAATTATTCCAGGCAAACTTGAGCTTATAAAACTCAATATTTGGTATTTGACAAGATTATAGCAGCAACTCAATGGTATTTGAGGAAAGGAATAATTATTCCTAGTTTTAACTTTTCCAGGGTGCCATTTAGTTTATAAGGATTCATATGTCCAGATACCATGTGAATCTTCAGGGTTCCCTAGAGAAACAAAACTAATAATATAAATACTATATATGTATATGTGTATATATATATATATATATATATATATATATATATATATATATATGCATGCACACATATATACAAACATACATATATATGGAGGGGTATAAGTGACTGTGAGTGGTTGTAAAGAGATTTATTTTGAGAAATTTACTCCTATGATTTTGGGGGCTGACAAGTCCAAAATCCAAAGGCAGGCTGGCAGACTGGAAATCAGGCAAGAGTTGTTGCAGTCCTGAGTTTGTCTGCTGGCAGGCTATACTGGGCAAGGTTTTTATGTTACAGCCTTGAGGCAGAATTCCTTCTCAGAAAAACCTAGTTTTTTGTTCTTAGAAAGATAATCTCCTTTACTTAAAGCTAACTGATTAGAAATGCTAATCACACTTACAAAATATTTTCACAGCACCATCTAAGCTATTATTTGACCAAACAACTGGGCACTATAGCTTAGCCAAGCTGACACATAAAATTAACCATCAGACTATGACCTGTGAACTTAAAATCAGCTGTGGACAAATTCCCAGGAAGATGTTCATTTTGATTCTATATTGGAGAGATCAGTACACGAGGGAATCCATCTAAGCAAGCTGTGGTTAAATAAATCAATAGCCGATTTGAGGTTATGTCATGGGAGATGGGTATCCCTTGAGTGTGTGTTCAGCATCAGACAGGTCCAAAGTTAGACTTTATACCACTCCCTCCGTGGCCCTGAGCACAGAGTAAAATTTGGGTTTATGGTTATACTGCTGTCTAGATTCAGCTAAAATCTCTTTTCTGTAACACACAGGGAACTCAACTGCTTTGCAGCTTAGATGCAGCCAAAATTGTCCTGCCAACCAATCACTAGAGTCTTAAGGATTCTTTCGCTTACAGGGAGCATTTGCTTCAGCAGCCCTAGGTGTAGAAAAGCAAGTCCTACTGCAGGGCATTAGAGATCCTGTCTTTAGGGTGCGGTCACGTATCCATGCCTGTAATTAAATCTTTGACTCTATCAAGACAAAGCAGGAAGTCCTGTTAGCATCTGCAGACTCTATCTTGCAGACCTCCATGAATTCCCTGACACCACTAATTTGGCTGCCTTTTGCCTTGCATCCTCTCTTGGCTCTTTCCAAGGCCATTCTGATTGACTATACCACCTCTGTCCAAGGCCCCTTTAAAAAAGGAGCACTCACCTAAGTTTAAATCATACATAAGCTAAAGTTATCTCCAAGACCACTATACCATATAGTTGATAGAAAGCCTCTCACCAAGGCTGCAGCTGTCAAGACTGGCTCCATGAAATCTTTAATAGAGCACCAAGGGCAAAAATCTCTCCCTTTATATTAAAGTTTAAGGAACAGAAGAACCAAATGCCCTCCCCACACCAACAGATTCTCTTCATCTATGTTTTATATAAAAATTTTTACTTATTTTTCAACATTCTCAGACCAAGCTCAAGCAGGTCTTTTAGGGACCCACTAACACAAATTTTCCTGGCCCAGTTTCTGTACAATATTAAGAAATAAAACAAATGGGTAAAGGTAGAGCCAAAATATTACCATTATTATTGTTAGGGGCCAAGCTGGAAAACATGACTTCAGGTCTCAGCCAAAGAGAGTTACTAACCCCCAGAGTTAGAATTAATCCCTTAAGAAGGAGTAAAGTCTTACTCCCAGAAGAGAGTGGCAACAAGCAGAATATGCCAGTCATTCTCTCAAATTTTTCATGAGCAGAGTGAGTAAAGGCATAATTATAATTTGAAATTCAAACAACCAAGCTTCCTTCACTATGAAGGAATCTCAGAAGCATGCCACTACTGCTGGGCACTGTTCATCTGTTCACATCCTCTGCTCCCCTGGCAGTCAATTTTTATTATTGTGAAATTTTGGTCCGACCTAAAGAGGGCAAAGCCCAACCTGAGAAAATGTTTTCAGTGCTTCGCTAAAAAACATCAGAAGCGCTATTCTACTGGGAATCATGCAATTGGAAGCAGTTCTATGTTAAGACAGGTCTTGGTTCCTAGAACTGCTAAATCCTTGAAAGGATGCTCTTTGTAAACTATAATTTATTCCTAACTTCACAGTTAAAGGAAAGTGGATTTATGAAGAAAAGTAGCTGAAGAAAAGTGGGTGGTTGCTGAGCTCTATTTTTAAGGTAAAAATAAAGGATCAAACAGGTCTTCTGAACCCATCTAGCAAAAAGGCTCAGATAGGCTACATTATAAACTATAAGAACTATATGACGTTCCTCAAATTGTTAGTTTTCATTGATATTCTTGTATGCCCATTATATTCATTATCAATAAGAAGCACACAAATTTAGTCTAAAATATCAATTTGAGAAGTTGCAAGTAATAAAAACAATTAAGTAAGAAAACTTTGGATACAGTCTGTAGCCAGTTATTGGAGACAAATGACAAATATATGACAGATGGTGACAACTTTAAAAATTTATTAGCTTTTTGAAGAATAATTATTTTCTTTGAAGTTGATATTTCTATATGTCTTAAAATGTTCCTATAACTCTGATTATGAGCTATTGTTATAAGAGAAAGAAATAGAAAGGAAACAGAGTCATGGATTTACTATAGGTGAGGTAGGTAGAGGTTTGTTTATTAAATAAAATCATGTTTTCTCCTCCTTTCAATACGCAGTCTAAATTTTCTTTAGAAGTCATGTTTTCACTGTGGAAGTGTTAGTTAAGAAAGCAACTTAAGACCTCAAACGCTCTCAATATAATCTCTGACTTATTAGTTAAAAAATAATTATTTCCATACGTCTTTGGCAGATTAAAGCAAAGATAAATTGTCAGACAGGTGAACATGTAAATCTGACTTTATATATTTTAGCTGAAATATATTTGACGTATAACATTTGCACATTTAAGATGTACATGTCAATTTGATATATTTACATGTTGCGTGGCGAGGCCGGAAAGGCGGCCGCCCCCTCACCTGTCACGCACCGCACGTTTGTGGGGAGCCTGGTGATATATTTACATGTTGTGAGCTATTTGCCATTGTAGTGGTTTCTAGCACCTCCATCACATAGCTGATATTTCTTGGTGGTGGTGGGAATAGTTAAGATCGCATCTCTTAGCAAGTTTGAGGATTATAACACAGCATTGTGTATTTATTTCCATAATAATTTAGAGCTGGAGATTGATTCATCTGAACTTCTGTAGACTTTCATTTTCAACCTTGGCTGCTTACATTCTATCTGAATAAAATATTTTATAACTAACAAAATAGATAAACCTGTGAGTTGGTGGATATACTTAGAGCAAGGTATACTCCCATTATATTGTTAAACTTTATCATTACTTGCCAGTCTATAAGCCAGCTATGGTTCTTTAAAGCTGAAAAGATGTTTTAGAAAAGCTTAGTTTTCTCAGAATCATTTGATAATGTGTGGTGTGATGGACAGTCAGAGATAAATGCTCTCAAACACTCCACAGAGCTACTCCTGCCAACATTAAGTACTGGATGTGTCTATTGGTAAAGGTAACAACAAAGTATACACATCAGGGTTCTCTAAAGAAACAGAATCAATGTGTGGTAGATGGAGAAAGAGACAGGGAGAGAGAAAGATGGAGAAGGAGAATGAGAGATGATGGATGGTAGACAGGGAGAGAGAAAGATGGAGAAGGAGAAGGAGAGATGATGGATGGTAGACAAGGAGAGAGAGAGAGGTAGATGGGAGATTTAGATGGAGAGAGAGAAAGGGAAAGAGAGGGAGAGAGAGAGAGAGAGAGAGAGAGATTATAGGAACTGACCTGAGATTTTGGATGCTGAGAAATCCTACAATCTGCCATCTGCAAGCTGGTGGCCCAATTCAGTCCCAGTCCAAAGGCTTGAAAACCAGGAGAGACAATGGCGCAAGTCCCAGTCTGAGGCCAAAGGCCTGAGAAACAGGAGCGCTGATGTCTGAAGGCAGGAGAAGCTGAAGCAAAGAGCAAATTTGTCCTTCCTCTGCCTTTTTGCTCTGTTCAGGCCCTCAGTGTTTTGGTGGATGCCTCACCCAACTGCACTGGTGAAGGTGATCTTTACTCATTCTCTCAGTCTAAATGCTAATCTCTTCCAAAAACATCCTCACAGACATACCCAGAAACAATGTTTTACCAGCTAGTTGGGCCTCCTTTAGCTCAGTCACGTTAACACATAAAATTAACCTTACACAAAGGAACTGGTAAATATAATAGCTTGAGCAAGAAAGGAGCTCATTTCTTCCTTACCTAACCACTCAGAGCAAGACTTCTGCATCTGAAATTATACTACCTGATATTTTTCTACAGATTATTGAGACTCACTGTATTCCTTTCTATCAGCCTGTGTATCAACTTCAATATCTTTAGACTTGAATGCAACTTTACTGTTTCTTTCTTCTGTAGTGTCTAATCAACCCTTATTTCTATTTAGCATATATTTTAAAAATTTTATGAATTTTTCAGATCTAGGATTTTTACTTGGTTCTTCTTTGGTTTGAAACCTTTCCTAAAATTTCACATCTTTTCACCCACTATACTCTTCATTCTCTATAAATTCTTTAGTTTTTTAAAAAAATCATTATTTGTAAGCCCCTTGTCAGATAATTAGGGCTAGGACTACACTGGTGCAAGTGAAGTGCCTAGTGCATAATATTTAAGGAGGTACTCATTCTTAAGTTTGTGAAAATTCTGATCCTGCACTTGCACAACCCTGAGAATGATTGCCTCCTGAAAGTTAGTTCTTTAAGCACATCATTTGCTGTGCCCTAATCATGGCCTTGCTGTTGATTCTAAGAGCTGAATCATCTGTGAGACTGTATATGGATGGATTTTCCTCTAGATCATCGATCACCTTATCATATATCTTCAATGACTAATACTTTTTAACTGATTCTGGAAATTGAAGATAATACAATTTTGAGACTCTGCATTCTGTCATTTCTTCTACAAAGGTTTGAGTTTTGAAATAGTTGCCTATAGTTCCCTCTTGATTCTATGGATGTTTGATATGGGTTTTTTAATAGGTCTATTTCAGGTTTTTTAAAAAAAATTTATGCCATAGCCCCCAGTCTTGGGAACTTTTCCTTATGACTAAGGAAATTTATTTTCGACATTCTATTTTTTGTTTCCCATTGGGTTTCTTGGAGTCTTGCCAGAGTGAGGTTTACTTCTTTCAAAGACTGATTGATTGATTATAAAGAAAATGTCAGTAAATATCAAAAGAATGAAACTTGATAGAATATATCCTCTGATTACTAGGGAATTAAGTTATAAATCTAGTAAAACTTTTCAATGGACATTAACATATGTATTTGAACTAAATGTTAATAAAGCATGGCACTTCAGAAGTTGTAGGGTACAGATAAAGAAGTTTTCAAGTGAATTACATTTGAAAACATATATTGGAAAATTGAAAACTGAAAATTAATGATGAGAGCTTCCAACTTAAGAATCACTTGATCTGGGGAGGAGAGCAGTTTGGAGTCCTCCAAACAATGGCTCTGAAAATGGCTTTGAGTTCCTTGAAAAGGACGGAAAATGAAGCCTAAATAAGAAAGGATGAAAGACTGAGAAACAGATGTGAGTACTCAATTGACTACTTTTATTCAGTATGTATTTGATGTCCAAAACTGCACCGTAAGAAAAATATATAAAGTTTATAAAGAAAGAATTAAAATCTTTTATCATACATAGATGACATGATAGCATATGTAAAAACTTGACTGAATCTACAGAGAAATTATTAAAATTAATTAATGAATTCAGTAAGTTCTCTGCATATAAAGTTAAAACCAAAATTCAATTGCATTTCTATACACCAGCAACAAAAATAACATATAATTTTAAAAATATATATTTTAAAAGACATTATGATAGATAAAAGATAGAGGAATAAATCTAACAGAAGTAGTGTAAGATTTTCTTAATATAATCTTCTTACATATTTTTATCTTTATTTTTTAATTGAAGTATAGTTGAGTGATATTATGTTAGTTTCAGATGTACAACATAGTAATTCAATATTTTATAGATTATACCTCATATGAAGTTATTATAAAATTTTACTATATTCCCTATTCTGTATATTACATCCTTGTAACACTTATTTTGTACCTAGTAGTTTGTACCTCTTAATTCCCTCCTCCTATTTTGCCTCCCCTTCCCTTTCCTCTCTGGTAACCACTAGTTTGTTCTCTATATCTCTGAATCTGTTTCGTTATATTTGTTTATTTGTTTTGTTTCTTAGACTTCACATGTAAGTGAAAACATATGGAATTTGCCTTTGTCTGACTTATTTCACTAAGCATAATACCCTCCAGGTCTATCTATGTGGGCACAAGTAGCAAAATTTCATTCTTTTTTATGGCTGAATAATATTCAATTGTGTACATACTATACTTTCTTTATCCATTCATCTGTTGATGAACACTTAGGTTGCTTCCATATCCTGGCTACTGTACATAACACAACTATGAACACTGAGGTGCACATACCTTTTCAATTTAGTATTTTTATTTTCTTCAGATAAATACCCAGGAGTGAAAAATGCTGGACAGTACAGTAGTTATATTTTTAGTGTTTTGAGGAAACTTCATACTGTTTTCCACAGTGGCTGTACGAATTTACATTCCTACCAGCAGTGCATGATGGTTTGCTTTTCTCTACGACTATCTAAAATAAAGAATTCATGCAACTCAATATAAAAAAAAAACCTCAATTAAAAAATTGGAAGAGGACCTGAATAGGCATTTTTCTAAAGAAAACATACAGATGGCCAACAGGCACGTGAAAAAAAAATGTTGTGTAAGATTTTTACACTGAAAAATTTTTTAAAATCTTACTAATATAACAAAGAAATCCTAGATAAAAGGATGTGTGTTTTACACTTGTCACTTCTCCACAAATTGATCAATACATTGGATGTAATTCCAATATTGATCATAGCAGTTTTTTAAAATAGAAATTGACAAGCTAAAATGTATATGGAAATGCCAGGGGCCAATAATTGACAAGGCAATCTTGAAGAAAATGAAAATGAAGGCATTATATTACCAGATATTCTTTTAGATTATTGAGCTATATATTAATTAAATGAAGAATAAAAAATAAGCCTACAAAATAAAATAGAGTCCAGAAACTGACCCACATATATATGAGCCACTGATTTATAACAAACCTGGCTTCCAGCAAGAAAGGAATGGTATTTTCAGTACAGTCATCCCTTTGTATTCAGGGAGGGGATTTGTTCCAAGACCCATAGTGGGTAGGAGAATCTGTGGATGCTCAAGTCCCATAGTCATCCCTCTGAATCCAGCTGATATTAAGCAAATAATTCTTATATAAGATATAAATATTTAGTATAAAGGAAAAAATGATAAACCGGCCTGTAATAAGACTAAGAACATGAAAAGACACCAAAGCTCAAGTCATAGAATCAGGGAAGATATTTGAAAGACATATAATAAAACAGGATTTACAAACAGAATATATGTACACCTATATGCATATCTATACATAGTGTAAACACACACCCCCACATACAAACAAAGACGCACATATCTTTCAAAAGTTAGAAGATTCTTTGGTGGTATCTTAAACATGTGCATATCGTATTATCTAGCAATTTAATCCTTATGCTGAACCCAAGGAAAATGTACTGAAAATATGTATATAAAAAAATGAGAACAAGAATGTTCATAGCAGAAGTATTTGTAAAAACCAAACTGGAAACTCTTCAAATGTCCATCAAGAGCAAATAAGTATTGATATATGTTCACAATGGAATACTATATAGAGATGAACATGGAAAGAAAAAATGCAACAACATGCAACATGGGTAAATCTTCCAACTATAATGTTGAGTGAAAAAAGTCAGAAAGCTATGGAGTCTAACTGTACAATTCCATTAATATAAATGTCAAAAAAGGCAAATTGAATCTATGGTTTTGAAAATCAGAATTGTGGTTTTCATTGTGGAAAATTTTGACTGGAAGCGGGTACAGGGGATGGGACGCTTTCATATGTCAGTATTATTCTGTTTCTTGAGATATGAATCTGGTTATCCAGATATGTTTGCGTGGGAAGATTTATCTGGATACCTAAGATTTGTATACTTCTCTGTGTGTGTTGTGCTTCCAAAAAAGGAAACCTGTGCTGATGATGGAGCACTCAGATACTGGGGTGGAATTTTCGCACCACTCAAATACTGTGCCTTGACCAGTAGGCTGCTATTGAAAGATTTTACTTTATATCCATTTCTTATGTATTTCTGCCTTTTTCTGGTTTACTTTCGTTGGCTTCTTTGTGTGTTTTGGCCTCTTTGCAGAGGCCCAGTGTGCTTCAAGCTAAGGCCCCAAAATATGTCAATAAGAAAAATTCAGGCAAAACAGTGGGAGAGTGTAGTTTTCACACATTTTAATCTATTTAGAAATTTAGCTCTTACACAATAGAAGGAATAATTGCCCAGGAAATAAGCAAAAGTGTTCTCAATGAAACTGAATCTACACCAATTGTTTAAGCTAAAGAACAGTTCACACACCGAGCAAACTGTACTCAGAAAAGTTACTCATTTCTTTTATTTTGAAACACAGTGCATATTTGGCTAAAGTCCCAGTGTTGAAATGTATAATTCAATGAACTTCCTTCTTCCTTTCAAATTATATTAAATGACTGAGTTTAAGTTTTTTTGCTTAATTTTTGCATTTTCAAATATGAATCCAATTCCAATCAGTACAAAAAGAGTGTTTTCTGTCTTATCTATCAATCTGTCTATCTGTCTACCTATCTATCTATTGAAATTATCGACCTGGCACTTACCTGAAAAACAAGGATAGTTCATCTTTATCACTTGGAAATAGTCATAAATAATACAGCCATTAAATCACCTTCGGTGTTTTTAAAAAATGCGTAGTCTAGGGCCTTGTCCAAGCTATCTTATCAAAATCTCCAGAGAGAACCCAAAGAACCTTATTTTCTTTACAAATGCTTCCAATAAGCTCAGGAATTTTGGTACTCCTGCTATTAAGACTGAAAGAAGGGAGGAGATATAGAAGGTCCAAGTTGAGGGGAAATATTTTGTTCTTTCTGCCCTTTTTTCTCTCATATTCAAAGTTGCACAGAAAGGGTCTCCATAAGATTTATGACAGCTTGTTCTCTCCTCCCTGAATAGAAGAGAACAGAACAGAACAGAGCACAGCCAAGCCCCACCTTATGAACAGGCTGCATTACAAAAACTATTAGTCATTTATTTGGCCTCTATGCATTTTACCCAAGACATTCCTTTCTAATCATATCACTTGAAATGTACATTAACCTAGATGAGCTTCAGTTAAGTTATTTCCATCTTTATTTAAACAATAAATAAGTACCAGTTACAACATAGCTTATAGAACAAAAACATTCACAAATGCAATTGTCACAGGTTTGCAGGCAGTGTCCCAGCAACACTAGGGCTCTGAGACCGGACAGAGCTTGGAACCTTCACAGTGTCAGCTTGGGCATCATTATCTGATTATATTCATGATAATATTTTGAGAAGTAATCGAATATGTCATAGAGTGATTAAGAATGATATTTTGGAGTCAAGGCAGGCTTAGCTTTAAATTTTAGTTCCAAGTTTCAGTTTCTTCACCTTAAAATTGATGTAATAATACTTCTACAAGATTGTATGATATTTAATAAATGATCAATAAAAATAGTAGTGAAATATAAATTATAATAATAATTATGATCCCTGTCACATGGATCAATGTTGGAGACATCGGTGTGAACTCATGTTTTACTTAATACAGATATAGATAGCTACCTATAGAAATATTTATACATATATGTCTATACACAGGTTAGTATACACACATGTAACTCCTTGTTCTGTCAGTCAAGAGGGCTTAGAAGCAATGCCAACACAGTAGCAATGAACACGCCTGGCACTCAGATCTTGATTTTTCTAATACCATTCTCCAAAAAGGGAACCAGAGCCCCTTGGAGAAATGGCTGAGTCTACAACTGGGACACAGACTATGTAAGATGGGTCTGGAGTATTCTGCACTGCCAGAAAATAATAAAAATGCTCAAAACAAACACACAAACAAATCTACAATAAAGCTGGTATGCCAAAGGAATTCAGAAGCCAACTTAAAGAGCTCCCAACAGACAAATTGGAAAAATTTGAGGAAGAAAATAAAGTATAACTGATTTATAACCAAAAGTATAAAATAAATACCTATGAGTCCTCACTGATTTAAATAAATGATTAAATACATAAATAAGTGGTAGAGAATTTAAAAGTCTCTCAAGCAGAATATTTCTAAATTCTATAGATACTTCTTATGTCAGGAGATGAAGCATTACTTCACGCTTCTTAAATGTGAGCTGCAGGATGTGATTTTCTTCCCAAGTATACAATATGGAAAGGGAGAATAAAACACAGAGCAGAACTTTGCAATGGAAACCTGATAAACACTGTTTGAACCAGATGAACATCAACACTGGCAAGTCATATAGTTAGTATATATTCTTGATGTGATGTGGTGAGAATGATACTTTAACTCTGTGTGTGATCTTTTCCACCAGAACATATTTGTTCAGTATAATCATGAGAAAAACACCACATGAATGCCAACTGAGAGGCATTCTACAAGACAGCTAGCCAGTACTCTTCGAAAGAGTCAAGGTCATCAAAAACAGGGAAAGTGTAAGAAACTTTTCACACCTAAAAGGAATCTAAGAAGATATGATAATTAAGTGTAATGTGGTGCCCTGGATAGGGTCTTGACAGAAGAAATAACATTAGAGAATAACCAAGTCAATCGAAATAATGTTTAGACTTTAGTTAGTAGTAATCCAGCAATATTTCTTTATTTATTGTGACAAGTATGCCATATTAATGTTTATTAATTATAGAGGAAACTGGGTGTGAGATTTCCAGGTATGAGGTTCTCTGTACTATCTTTGCAATAATTTTGTAAATCTAAAACTGTTCTAAACAAAAAGATTAAAAAAAAAAAAAAAGCACAACTGTTGTATTTGAAACCAGAGAGGGGAGGCATAATGCCCATCACTCTATTGTTACATCCCCAGTCCCTTGAACTGTAAACAATATACATCAATTTATTTTCCCAATTTTTCTTTTATCAGGTTAAATAATTTACCTTTAAGTGAAAATGTAGCAGCAATAATTAAAAATTGTATGATAAGTCTCATTAAATCATTTCAGCATTCTTCTTAGAATTAAGACAAAGCACAATTCTATTTACTGGGTAGAAAATCCTTTTGAACATCAAGTGGATTTCAGTTCTTTGCTCAAAAATTACATAATCAGAAGTTAGAAATTTGGACACACAGAAATTAGGTATAGAAACAATATTTCCGAAATCTGAACCACATTATCTGGAACATGAACCATATTATTCAAATAGAGCCTCTGCAAGATGAGTGACTCAAGGAACAACTTGAAATCCAGAAGACAGAAGTGGAATAGAGTGTCCTGGGTCAAGTTTTTAGGAAAGGAAAATTGGAGCAGAACTGGGAAATACAGTGTCAGTGTGAAAGCAGCATTTCTTGAGCCATATTTATAAGGCATAGAACTTAATTCTAAACCATAATATACGGAGATTGAGTAGGAAACTTTCTCTTGTCAGTACTAGTCTAGGAAAAGGCAGGAATGACCTACAAAAAAGTAAAGATTAGTCCTAACATTAGGGAATTTGGAAGTTCAGAGTGAATGAGGAGCAAAACTGGGACCTGATTAACCATGCTGAAATATCAAAGTTTTAAAAGCATATTTTTTCTTCTTTATAAAACCACTGGATTGCCCAAGTCAAGCCATCACTGCCCCTGTTTCAGCAAGCTGCAGGTCAGTTCTTTCTTCAGATTTTCGGTATAGGCTCTTTAAATCTCCATGCGGAACTGAAGTTCAGTTTCAGATATTTCCTTCTTATAAATGGCATCAAATTTCTCATTTTGAGCCACTGTGAAGTAATTCTTCCAGTCACCTGCAATCCCTAAAATTTACAAATAAAAAAAATACGAATGAATAAAATATTTCCATTGTGAAGGAAGAGTTAATGTATACCAATAGTTTCCTGAAAGAAATTCTTTTAGTGTTTCTAATTGTCCTGGGTCATGGAGTTACCACCGGTCACTGAATCAATGGTCAGGGAATATTTTATTTCATGAGTTCCTTTTGGACACGGTACAAAGAACTGGTCAGCAGCACAATCAAATCATGAAACACAAAGCTGAAAAATTTATTTCCCAGAAATAGTAAATGAGGGTGTTGTGATATCTGGATGGTGCTTGTGTTCTCTGAATTCACTGGACTCATATCTTATTTTAATTTTAGAGGATGAGAATAGCATTAAAGTCAGACATAAAATGTCCTTGAACCATTTTTGCAGAAGTGAAACTATTGGGATATAAACTCACATTTAATCTTTTATACTTGGATGCTTAAAAATAATTATTTGAAAAATAAATAATTTTTATGGTTAATACCATAAAAATATGTTTTGAGGAAAACATTAATTTTGCCATTATATGTAACATTAAATATAATCGTATTGAATCACAAGCCTTATTAACCCATGTTGGCTTGATGAAGATTTTAAATCCTTTTAATGAAAAATATCCCCAAGAGAAGGTTGTTTGCTTGGTTATTATACTTTGCTCTATTTTCTCCAGATGGCACGTCCTCTTTGGAGTGGACGTGAGGGTAGTGCATATTTGGGATAATACACCTGTAAATATATGATGGAAAACAGAAAGTGCAGATTTAAACAATAAAGAGCCATCTACAAAGTATTCTAATGATCTATTTTGAATATGAATATTAGATACATAAACACATTCCCTTCTCAATAGTGTGGGAAGTGAAAAATGAATTTTGGCAAAATCCCAGGGTTTTCTATTTTGCTGCAACATCAGCATAAACTGTGGACATCATTTATTCTCTCCCTGTCACCTTTACCATTGTGTGGCTAAATTAAGACATTGATTTATCCAGCATGGCATCTTTCAAGAGTGAGTGTGCTGTGCCGGTCCCTTTGTTCATGCTTCATCTTTGAGCTTTTTCAACATCTATGATATACATGCCTCTTGTATTATAAGCTTCTTGAAGCAAATGTATGTGTCACTTATGTTCTAGGGAATACGAGCTGCCCGTAGGTATTCATGAGCAGCTTTTCTTAGATGTTAATTAATGAATAAAGGGTATTCTTTAAGTGTTCAGTGAATGCATGAATGAGTAAATGGATAGATGAATCTTGAACTATTTAGACTAAAATGACTTTATTAGTCTATTATTTTGGGTCAGAAAAAATGTACTGGATGCTTGTATTTTCTTTTTACCATTATGTTCCCCCATAACTTATGCTACAGGTGTTGTTACTTTCTCCATTTTGTCAGTGATGTTATCAAAACTTAGGCAGATGTATTTATTAAAGTCATAGATGCAGGAAATGGCATAGCCTGGATAAATTCCATATCAATCTAACCACAAAGGATGTGTTCTTTACTGTACAGGCGATGTACAGACTGTTTCTCTTACTCACTCTTCCTTGAAGTTGGAGAAACCATGGAATCCAGACACTGAGCTTGCCTCATCTATCTCTATACTTTAATGAGACATCATGAGATTATATCTGTTTTCACAGGACTGGGGATAAAACTCTCCTTGAAGTCACATTCCACAATCTGGCATAATCAGAATTTGCCTTTTTAATAAAGAGGGTTTTTTTTTCTCAGATTCTTCCACCAGGAAAATGTGTATGTATGTTCGTGTGTGTGTGTGTGTGTGTGTGTGTATCACTCTTCTTTGTTTGAATTTTTAATGCATCATTTATAATGAAAAACTCGTCTTGCCCTCTTACACTAGAGTTCGTTTTGAAAAGTAGTGTTTCTGAAAATTAAAAAAAATAATTTGAAAACAATAGGACTATTTCAAGGTACAGAGAAAAACGCGTTAGAAAAATCTATAATCATATAATTCTTTCAAGAGTGAGGGTTTTGCTCCACACGTTCATATGCACAATGTAGTCCTAGGGTTATGTTTACTTCCCAGCACACCAACAGAAATTGTATCTCTTTCTCTCCAACTCAAGAAAGAATATTGAAGCAGCGGGTGACATTACTAGGTGGATAACAGCTTAAATTTAAGTTAATAATTTGTTAAATTTATTATTGTTATTGTTAATAACACATTTTGACACAAACTGTATACAATAAATCACAATATACAGTATTTGCTTCAGTGAAAGTAAAGCTCTATTTTAACAGAGGATGCTGTATTTCTCTATTGTCATCTTTCTAAGTTAAATTTAGATTCCATGTTTCTTATAATTCAGATGTTATTCTTAGGGAGCAAAAACTTCACATAGGGTAAAAAATGTCCTTTGTCTTGGTGAATCCTTAACAAAGTGACCACGGCTTTCTAAATGATATGAGGTCTTTAAAGAAGTTGATACTGTGTTGAGTAACATTAGGTTATTAGTGGAAAGAAGAAGGAAGCCTAGGCCAATTTGAACTGCAATTAAGACTTAGGAATAAAAAATTTAGAACGACTCACATCAGAATTGACAAAACAGTGCCTTTTAGCAGAGTAGTAAATAGGAAGAGAAATATGTATCACGTACACAAGGTGCTCTGGTAACAAGTTTACAGGCATTATTTCCTTTAATAATTTCTAATTTAACTCAGTAACTTTTTGTGAGAGGTATTATTAGAGTCTTTATTTTACAAGTGAAGAACTTCATGCCCAAATTGGCTAAGTAATTTGTTAGAGACTACAAAGCTAGTCCTCATTTTAGAGTGAATCATAAGAAAGCAAAAATGAAAATTAAACTCAGCAAAATATTCACCTTTGCGCATAAAAGAGGATTTGCTGGGATCCATCAACATACTTGGTAGATGTGTATAATTCACCAGAGGGTTGTCCTTCATCATTTCAAACGAGGTATGATGGATGATCTTATCCAACATTTCATCACTCAGGTTCTTCTCTAGAAATCGAGCAATCTTCTTGATTTCTTGCTTTGGATTCTATCAGTGAGTAAAGAGACATAATCAAATAAATGGTGAACAATCAATCATTAACATAATGTGAAAAAATTAATCATAAAAATGAAAAAATCAATCATTTATACTTAGTAAAAGTAGAATAGAAATATTTTATTTATTCTAGAGCCTATACTTTTAGTTTATATTCAAAGTACAGTAAAAATAAGCCTTGAGCTAAATATTAACAATATTTAGAGAAAAAAATTATAAAATTTATTTTAAGCTCAATTTATAATCCGATTTGAACTGTGAATGTTTCAGGGATCCAGTATCTTTTCCTTCTCTCTGCCTTTGTTTTTCTGTTCTTAATCAAACTTGCTTTCTTCTTTTTAATAATAATATTTAAAAACAAAAATAATCAATTTAGGGACAACTTCAGGTATGTTTGCCTTAGAGTAAAAATACTGATTAAACCTTATTTGGACAAAAAATATTACAAATCTACTCCAATGAAGGTGCAAAGATATCAGAATCTAAATTATTCATTAACCACTGAGGATAAAAAGAACAAAATCTGAAAAATGAATCATTTTCAGATTTTAATATCATAAACTTAATATTTGTAACTTTTTAGAAAGCTAGGCCTTAATCTGCATGGATATATTTGGAAAGATTTTTAAGGAGGTAACATATAAGCGGAGTTGAGAAACAGTCACAATTTACCAAGATGCACGGTCTCCTGAGGTGTGAATTTCCAACAAAAAAATGATTAAAACTCTCAGATGGATAGGGTCTCACAATGTGTTCAAGGGAGACAAAAAGTAAAGTGGTTGGAGTCAGGATTGAGTAGTTCATAGGAGTTAGAGAGGCTATAAATCTGGAAAGATGCACTAGGGTAAAATTGAGAAACTCCTCGGATGTCTTGCTGAAGGATTTGGACTGTATCTGTTATCCAGGAGGGAAGCAATAGTATTTAATAATAGTCTTATTAACTGTGTGTATGTATGTCTGTGTGTGTGTGTGTGTGTGCGTGTGCACGTATGGGTATGTTTTGGCAGGGAGTTCCCTATAAGGGACGTCCCGGCAATATTCTATGTATCAGATCTCAATGAGAAAAGATTAAGATGACTACTAAAGGGGTGTCAGGGCTTAAAATAAATGAAAGTTCAGAAACGATGATAGTGGAATAAAGGCCAAAAGAGAAGTTAGTAGTGATACTAGAAGAACCTACAGGTGGACAGGCAAATAGCAATTTCTGTTAGGGATTTAAACTGCTTGAAGAATAATCTGCCCACTGCCAAAATATCAATGATGATGTGAGTTTATAGAACAGTAGACATTAAAGCAGAGAGTGCTGCCTCCTACTGTATCTCCCTCTGCTCTGTTTCTCTTTCACATCATTGATCGGGAATTTGAGAATTGATGTAGACACTTGTCAGCCTGATAAAAATTACTAGACTTCTCTCTGAATTTAATTATATATAATTATAATTTTTGTTCTATTGTTATTTTTATTAAAACAATTTATATACATACATATAAAAACATTGTCTAAAAATGACTGTGTGATGGGAGAAAAACATCTTCTATTACGTTTGATGTATGTAGCAGGTTTGAATGGAATCCAGAATATCTGGCTGATTGGGATAGACTGAAAAATCACTGTGAACAAGTTGATTAGAATAAGGTATTTTCACTGAATACGGAGGGAAAGTTTGGACAAGAGAGTATTATACTGGGGAGCAGCGTGACATGACATCTTCCTCAGCATTTGGATACCAGCCCAGCCCAGGAAACGCATTTTTTCATCCTATGGAGAAAAGGGTCTACATTCAGAAGCTAAAATTGCTCTTTTCATAAAGCTAATAAGTGATACTTTGGTGTCCAAGAAGTAAAGAGAGACATTGGGTACAGAAGAACAATTTTCTCTCTTATGAAGAATTTATAACAACTCTGATTAATCTAACACTCAAGGGATATCACCACTTTTTAAAAGTGGTTTCATAAAACCACTTTAGTTTTACAGCTGTGTATTATATTGTCAGCAAATTGACATTTGTTGCCTCAAGCCTGCATGAAGGGGAAATGGTAATGTTTAGATCACAGATTCTTTTTGGGCTGCAAACAAGTGTGATGGAGGATGGGTGCCTGGGCAGGGACTGAAAATGCAAAGGACACACATATTGATGAGATGTGAGAAATACCCTGAGAGTTTCTCAGAAATGCCTGGAGCAAGGGAGATTTTACAGAGAGCAAGGTTTCTGTTATGCAAAGTAGGAGTGATGTCACTAAAATGTTGTTATTACTGCTCATTCATTCATTCAAGCAATCAATTATTCATACAACAAGTGACCATGAGCCCCTGTTTATGTGACAGGTGCTATATGAGGTACTGTGGATTCAGTTATAAGAAAGAAACTTGTCTTCCATCAAGAACATGAAAGTCTACAGAGTATCCTCATTTGCATGTTCAGGCTTTTATAATTAGATAAACTTGGTTTCCACATATTTCGCAGGTGTGTGTGTGTGCATGTGTGTGAATCTGTCTGTTTTTGTGTATTTGGCTAATTTAAGTAAAATAGCCCACGAAGAGGCCTGGAACTTTGCAGCAGTATTTGAGCTAATACTAGTTCATACAGGAGACCAAACCAAATGAATGCTTAGCAGTCCCTGGACTAAGAATGAGGAAGTAAGAACGTAAAAGAGAGGGACACATTTGAAAGATATAATAGGTTGGGAGTGTGAACCAGCAGGATGTTCAGGATATAGAGGAACCATATCCACTGTATGAAAGCCAATGAGGACAACTAACATTCAAGCTTTGAACACTGGATGAACAAATAACATCATTAACCAAAAGAGAGAATAAAAGAAAAGTATTTCTGGTCAGAGAGAGAGAAGCAGTGGAGTTTTGTTTTGGACAAGTTAAATCAGATGGTCATTTTAGTAAAAGCATGGATTTGGATTCAGGGTAGAAGTTAAAACGGAGTTTTTGGTGGGTCATTAGCACAGTGGGTATGGGCATGATCACCAAAATATGGCAAGGAGTTCAAAAAGAAAAAGACTACGTGGTAGGTAGAGATGCACAGGAAGATCATGACAGTGCGATAACGCATAAAGCACAGGAGAGAGTTTCAAAAAGAAAAGATGCTCAAAAGAACACACCAGTTAAAAAAGGATATATCCTTTTTTTTATAAATGTCACTGATTTCTCACTTATAAAGTCATTAATGATCTTAGCAAGATTTGGGTAAACAGACATGGAAAGAGGCAAAGCAATCATTATCATTTTAGACTCCACAGATTAAGTTAAGAAAATCTGTTACTCCTTTTACCCCCAGGTGTGGTTGAGGAATTATGCAGAATGCATTTCTACTCTTTTACCTCTTTCATATCTTCATAGTGTAAAAAAAGTATTGGGTGTTCTTCCTTTTTCTTCCACCAGCTTTTCACATGATTAAACCAGGAACCAAAGGCCACTAAAACCAGAGAAACAGTCTAATTCCACAAGGATTCATCAGATTGAAGATTTGTTTGTGAGCAATGAGACAAATTGTACAAACATTTTGTGGAATTTAGTAATCAAGGGAGCTGAGACTATAAAGCCAATTTAAATAATTACATAGATAATCAGCCATTGATGGATGTATAAACAGTCAGATTTTTAAAAATATATAAAGAAGCACAAAAGAAGCACTTCAAATGAAAATAGATTGACCTCCAGTAGGTTATACTTAGCCTCACATGGAAGAAAACTATACTTTTATGAAGTACTCATATCAACTATTTATCTAAGTACTGTGCATGTATAACAGATCTAACTAATGATTTTGGCAGTTTAAATAATTTCTATTGTAAGCAGGGACTAAGATTAGATTTTTAGCAACTGAAAAGAGATTTGAGAATATATTCATTAAGTCAATGTTTAAGACCAGGTTTACCTACTGAATACTAGAATACCATAATAAAATACTAGATGTATTTGATTTAATTTTTTAAAATGCAATTTGAATGTACTTGTTACTGTGTTTTGAAAGGAAAATACATGCCAGTAATGATTAATAGTATTATATTACATTTTTTTAAAATTATTAATTTTAAGCCAAGGCCTACCTACCATTTCCAGTTATGAATTTCTCTAGATATTCTTCCCAGCTTCCAGGAAGAGGTTGCAAATTATTCATTAAGTCAAAATGGTAATACGAGACTGCGACATCCTTGGCATTTCGAGCCAGATAAATCATCTGCAGGGGGAGAAGGAAGAAAATTAGGTGCATGATATCTTACTGAAGAAACAAATGTAACATATAGGCACATAAAACAACAGATTTGAAATCCATGAAATTAAAAACAGGAAAACATTAAGAAAACTAATGAAACCAAAAGCTGAATCTTTTTAAAAAAATCAATAAAATTGATAAACATCTATCAAGAATGGCAAAATAAATACAGAAGACACAAATTACTAACAGGAGGTATCACAACAAATCCTGCAACTAATAAAAGAATTATAATAGTATAAAAAGATGTTCCACCTCCTATGTCATCAGGAAAATGCAAATTAAAGTGATACTGAGACACCACTCCACACTTAGTAGAATGGCCAAAATCCAGAACACTGACATCATCATATCCTGGTGTGGATGTGGAACAACAGGAACTCTCATTCATTTCTAGTGGGAATGCCAAGTGGTACTGCTACTTTGTAAGACATTTTAGCAGTTTCTTACAAAACTTAACGTATCAATGATCCAGAAGTCGCACTACCTGGTATTTACCCAAAGGAGTTGAAAAATAAAGACCTCACAAAAACCTGCAAATGGATGTTTATATCAGCTTTATTTATAATTGCCAAAACTTGGAAGCAACCAAAGTGCCCTTCAGTAGGTGAATGGATAAACTGTGGTACCTCCAGACAATGGAATATTATTTGGCACTAAAAAGAAAACAAGTTATCAAGCCATGAAAAGGCATGAAAGAATATTAAATGCATATTACTAAGTGAAAGAATACAATCTGAAAAGGCTAAATATTGTATGATTCTAACTATATGACATTCTGGAAAAGGTAAAACCACAGAGACAATAGAAAGGTCAGTGGTTGCCAGGGTTGCAGGAGTAGGTGGGGCACAGAGGAATTAAGAGGGCAGTGAAACTGCACTGTATGATACTATAATATTATATATACATGTCATCATGCATTTGTAAAAACCCATGGAATGAACAACAGCAGGAGTGAACCCTTATGTAAATTATGGACTTTGGGAGATAATAATGTATCCATGTAGGTTCATCAGTTGTAATAAGTGTACCACTCCGGTGAGACGTGAGAGAGAGTGCTAAGGAGGAATCTATGGATGTGGGAGCAGAGGCGATATGGAAAATCTCTTTAACATCCTTTCAACTTCGCTGCTAATCTAAAAGTGCTTTAAAAATAAATAAAATTACTGTAAAAATAAAGTCTTAAAAGAAAGAATAAGAAGAGAATATTATTAACAACTTTTCATTACAAAATTCAACAACTCAGAATTCCTTACGTATCACAAACTAGCAAAGGTCAGATAGATAACCTGAATAGCTTCACAGTTATTGAAAAAAATTGAATCTCAAATTTAAAAGTTTCCCCAAAGCGAGTATCTAGGCTGAAGTGTCTCACTAGAGAACTTTACCGAACAATTAAATAAGTACCGACATCCTTACGTTGAGTTTTCAGAGAAGGTCAGAATATCTCAGACAGCTGGGAAATAAGATTAGCAATACTGTGCTGAGATAAGGATCTTGTTGCTACATCACTTTGGAAAATTTGAGTATGTAGGTTTAGGCTAACCATGTATTTTTTAAACTGAAACACTTTCATATGTAGCTCAGTTCTCATGGTAACAAGTAAACAAAACATTTGAGCCATTAACTTTATTACTGTGTGAATGAGAAAGAGGCAAGGGCCACACGTTAAAGAATTGACTTGTAAATGAGTATACCTTGCAGTTGTTTTCCCAGAAAGACTTGGGAATGAGATCGATTGGTAGATGCGTCTTCACAAGCCGGGGTGATGGATTCTTCTCTAATTGTTCTATCCCTGGGAAAATTTGGTTTGATTATAGAGATACTAGAGTTTCCAAAGAGCCTGCATTTCCTGATTTTCTCAACCAACCTTTCAGGATATTTCTAAGCAGTATATAATGCTGTCAAATTTTGAACCATTCACAAGCATTCTAAGAGGCAGTATTTTCTAATGGTTAAGAGCTTGGGTTCTGTGGTTAGCTCTTTCGTTCAAATCCTTTCATCTCTTATTTATCATTGAAACATCTGGAAGTATCTCAGTCTCTAGGCTTCACTTTCTTCACCTCCAAAATAAGGAGTAGTTATACCAACTTTAGCAATTTGGAGTTTTATAATGTGCATTATTATAAATAATTATAAAAATGTTTTTTTATGTCAAAGAGATATTGACAGCTAGTAATTCTCACATAGACTATTATTTTGTGGCAGCTATGTTAGTATAGATGATATCTTTGTATAGCATCAGCTGCTGTATCTGCATTTTCGTTATTTCCTTTATGTGTCATATATTATATATACATACATATACTACATAAATACCAAATGAAATTGTTGTATGGTTTTTGGGTATTAGCTAAACTCTCCAAAGTCATACACCTAACATATGGTAGAATTTAGTTTCAAATTAAGTCTTTGGGTTAGGGATATACAAACTTCTTGAGACAGAAAGTATCCATTTATTTTCTATATTAAGAGCTGGGAAGATCCCAGGGGCCTGGATCACTATGTAAATAACTTGCCCAGTCAGAAGGCACTTTTGGAGTAAAGGCATACTCATAGAATTTCAGACATAGACTAGGAAGAGCTGGGCTAATCCTTTTAATTTATGACTTTTTAATGGACTCAGTGGCCTTTCTCATAGCTCAGATATATCTGTTAATGATGCCATCCCCTACAGAGTCATCGATCTTAAAATCTCAATTATAGTAGTCTCCTCCTCCAAGTCTCACATCCAATAAATCTTAGAGTCCTATGCATTTTTTTTCACAGTATTACTTATATCCAAGCTAACCTATAGATTACCTATTAATCCTATATTATCTTCCCATCTTTTGCATACAGTGGCACACTTGCCCCACATTATACCTGACTCACTCATTCAAAGCAATACTATGCTTCAGTTATTTACAAAACTTAATTACATATGCTAAAAAGCCACTCAATTTCTAATATAGCATCCTTTTAAAAATGTTCTATACAGCACTTATTTTTGTCTGACAGTTTATATTTGTTTGTTTATTGTCAGTTCCCATACCTCTTCCCATCTTCATTCCCAAACACATGCACTGAAATGGAGATTCCATAAGAGCAGGGATGTAGCTTGTTTTGTTCACCAATAAATATTCTGGGGAGAACAGGTCATAGCACATGGTTGTATGAAGAACCCCGTAAAATCAGTGCAGAGAGGGTTGGCAGACTTAGGAAATAAATATACAAGAATCCCAGTTAAATCTGAATTTCAGGTAGACAACAGACACCTATTAGTATAAGTATCTCCTCTGAACCATTTGGGATATACTTACACTAAATAAAAGAGCTATGTATCTGATTTTCAAATTTAATTTGGTATCCTGGATTTTATCTGGAAGCGTTAATTATACATCTGTAAAATTCTACCAGGCATTTCATTATGCTTCCACTGGTAGCTACAACCACTTTATCCAGCATGCAGAAGTGAGAAATCACAATCTCCCACAGCGCACTCTTCCTCAATGCCATGACGAGGAATTTTATGTCTGTTTGTTTTATGAAGTTTTCCCTATCCATTCTTTCTCTTTCCTTCCTCAACTTCACCAAAAGATTTCTCACCCTCTCCCATCTTGTAATTCTTTTGCTACGTGAAGTCCTTTCAATGAACCCTGTACATGCACAAACATGATTGCTGGGAGTACATAATGGCATTGCAAGTATTCACATTCAGGCTCCAGGGTAAATCTGAGCAACAGTTTCCTCTACTCTACCTGCTGAACCTCCCCTGCTCACTCTCTGGTGATGCCCCACAGCCTCACTCCCCACCCGCAGCCCTTGGTCTCTGCCCGTAATCCCTGACTCCCCTGTCCCTGGTTACTTAGATTCTGTCACTTGTTATTTCAGACTTTTCTATGGCTCTGGAGTCAGCGCACTCTTGCATTCATTTTGGTTGCTTGTCCCAGAATAATCCTTTAGTTCTAAGCTTTATCATTTGCTTTCTGATTTTAGGCAGCCACATAGAAGGAATGACACCTCTGTTGATCCTTCTCTGCCTATGGAAGTAAATGGCTCCCAAAGGGGAGGAATTTGGATTCTGCTCTTTAAATTTATAGATATTCACCATCATACTACAGTCTTCTTATCCCAGGTTTCTAGCAGCGTGGGAAAGGCAGGCCTTGCTTTTTGAACCCTTATCACTTGCCTACAGAACACCACACCCTGCTGATTCTTTCTTAGCTCACTGAGTATTTCTTGAAAATTACAAGCCCTACGTGATTTCTGTCTAGTCTCCAATTGTTCTCACTTTTCCTGTCTTTCATTGTTGTTGTGGTGGTGGGTTTTTTTCAGTCCCTGGACTAAACCAAGGTCTTTTCTGCATCTAGGGCCTCATACCCACAAGTCCTGAAATATGCTTTCTCCAACTACATGTGTGGCTTTAGGTCTCCATTCACAGTTGATATCCCTGAATATCCAATTGAAAGAAAACTCTCCTCTTGTTCTCTTTAGAGCCCTATTCTTTGGATACATTGACCAATAATATTCATGTATTGTTAGTTTATTTACTTGTTTAATGTCACAATATTATTGCAAGCTCCTTGTGGGCAGGGCATCTAATTTCCTGATCACTTTATATCTAGCCCATAACATAGTGCCTAGTTCTTAGAAACGATGAATAAATATTTGTAGAATGAAAAATGAATTCAATTAATAATAAGTTTTATATTTTGAGAGGCATTGGTATTTCTTTACTTATTTAATTTCAGCAATGTCCAAAATTAAGAAATTATTGTCCTAATCTGGTAAATTCTGCACAAAAAAACTCAGTAAAAGACAAGAAACATTTTTGCCTATCAACCAAAATTTTAGTTATTTTCTACAAATTACAAAATTATAATTCCTGGGTGATTTAAAATTACCTGAAGTTCTTACTCCAGGGAGAACCATTTCCAGCATTGGAACTTTAGCAGTTATAAAATCTCGCTTACATTTTTCAACATCTCCATCATTTAAAATCATGTCCAGAATTTCACTAATCCAGGTGGTACCTGTGGCAATAAATAACATTCTTTTACAACCTTCACCTGAATCTAGGGGGAAAAGGTTCCTGTTGGAAGCCTACTATCTTAATATATTCTCTTAGAAACTTAATTCTGCAGTTTCCCGTTCTATGCCTAAATGCCCTTTTTAGTATACTCAAAGTAGATGGCTACGAGACAGGAAGGGGGCAGGGCACAGCCATTCAAGGAATGCTACAGCGAATAACATCAAAATGGTGGAAGAGTCAACCCCCAGCAGGCCCTGAGGCTCAAGATGGTGGGAGATTTGACTTCTAGTAGACCTTGAGCTTCATTATATTCTTATTGTAATATGTTAGCATGGTGAATAGCAGGCACCATGGCAGCCCCAAGGCTAGCCACAAAAGGTCCAAGAGTGGGAAACGGCCACCTTCCTGGGAATCCCAGCCCCTTCCCCAGGCTAGTTAGACTGGTCCTTCCACTGATTTGCATATGAAGCTACCAAAGCCCATAAAAATGGGCAACACTGCCCCTCATGGGCCCGGCCTCTTTCTCTCCATTCGTCGGGAGATGGCCCACACTCTCTGTGGAATGTGTACCTACTTTTAATCTGAGTACCCAACCCCCACACCTCGTGGCCTTTCTCTTGCCTTTCTCTTGCCTGAATAAATCTTCCTTCACTCAACTGTGACTCACTCTTGAATTCTTTCCTGTGTGAAGCCAAGGACCCACACTTGGCGTGGCACGTCCCAGGGGCTCAACCAAAGCCTGGGACACAGCCCTTCTCACGCCCCACATCTGGTTTTCTTGAATCAGCTATACTGACTGCTAAGAATGCTAATTTTATTTAGAACATTAATGATTTTGTAGAGAAGCTAATTTTCAGGAAATAAAAGTCAAAGTCAGACCCACATTTGTCTGGGAAAAAAACTCACCTGATTTGGGGTAAGTGGCTATCACTATGTCATCCCGCCTACTTTGGAACTGTTCAATCTTTTCCAAGCCACTTGCAAAAGCGTAGGTGATGGGACAGCCACGGACTATCTTCAGATTTTTTCTCAGGACGTCATTTTGGGAAGTCATTTTTGTTTCAGATTGTACGAATACTTAATAGAATATTTGCACAATCAAATCATGGAGAAATAAAGAGGATAAAAGTCAAAAGCTAAATAAGTAACGTTATTCTTAAGACTTTGTAACTTGACACAGAGCAAAGTTGGTCTTTAACCACTGAACACCAGAGGTCTAAATACAAAGGGCATTTTTATGCGCATACAGCTGTGGATTGCAAGAGTAGCAGCTGGCTCTGCGACAAGCAGAACAAAGGTCTTTAGTGGAGGCTTTGGACAGAAATGGAGCTGTATGTATTACTTTGAATTAAAAAAATCACATTTCACAGAAGTATGCTAAAAATACCTGGAAAAATAAACCTATCACTTATCATTACACTTCAGTTGCACTTCATTTTTTCTTACAGGAAACTTGTCTTTTTTACCTTTGATCTTCTGTATATAATGCATTTGCTTTCACTGTCTGCTTCTAAGATATCCTTTCTTTATCATTAGTTTCGGGCAATTAAATTATGGCATACCTTGGTGTGGTTATGGTCCCGGGTTTATGTGTGTCCCGGTGCTTCAAGTTTATTGAGCTTCTGAGAATTGGGCATGTATAGCATTTACAGTCGTTATTTCTTCAAATTATTTTTTTCTGTCTTTCTCTCTTCCTTCTGAGACTCCAGGACACAAAAAGTTGTTCACAGCTCACTTAAGCTCTATTTACTTTTAAAAATCTTTTTTTCCCTCTCTTTGTGTTTCATTTTGGACAACATCTATGGCTATTTCTTCATATTCACTAACTTTTCCCTTTGCAATGTGTACTCTGATGTTAATCCCATCCAATGCATTTTTCCCTCAGACATTGTAGATTTCATCTCCAGAAGATGATTTTGTGAATGATTATACTTCTCCTGTCTCAACTTTTTTAGCATTTTGAATATACAAATAGTGACAGTTTAATGTCTTTATTTGCTAATTCTGACATCCATGTAAATTCAAGGTTGTTTTCAATTGACTAAATTTCCTTCCACTATGGTTGCCTTCTTCTGCTAGTCATTCTTGATATTTTTTATTAGATGCCTGGTGTTGTGTCTGGGGTTTTCCTTCCTGTGCTATTGCCTGGGAATTCTCGCAAGGCAGTTAGCTGGGGAAATTGTAGGGCTTCTTTTGTTTTCTATCCACTGTTGTTCATTGTGGTTGTTTCCAGGGCAAATTTATTTTTTGTTACTCTATCCTGGTTAGAAGCTACGATGATTAATTTTATGTGTCAACTTGATTGGGCTATGAGATGCTCAAATACTTGGTCAAATATTATTCTGGGTGTTTCTGTGAGGGTATATTAGGATGATATTAACATGTAAATCGGTGTCTTAAATAGAGCAGATTGTTCTGTCTAATGTGGGTGGGCCTTATTTAATCATTTGAAGGCCTGACTAGAACAAAATGTCTGAGTAAGAAAGAATCGGGCTTCCTGCCTGATGACCTTTAAACTGTAACATCAGTTTTTTTCCCCTGCCTCCAGAATGGAACTAAAATGTTGGCTTTTCCTGGATTTGCAGCCTGGCAGCTTTTGACCTGGAACCATACCACTAGCTCTTCTGTTCTTGGGCTTTCAGACTCAGACTGGAACTAATTCATCAGCTATTCTAGGTCTGTGGCTTGCCAATTCATCCTGTAGATCGCGGGACTTGCCTCCCTCTAAAATCACCTAAGCCAATTACTTATAATATATCTCTTTATGTGTATACACATAATATAAAAATTGCTTTGTATACTCTTTGATTAATAACTATTCTTATCATAATAATCCTAATAATACTAAACTTGAATTAGAATCTCATTGATCTGCTAAGGTTCTCATTGTGTCTTGATAGACTATTAGTCAGGGTTCTCCAGAGAAACAGAATCAATAGGAGATACACACACACACACACACACACACACACACACACACACACACACATATATAATGCAGGCAAAGGAGAGAGAGAGGTAAAGAGAGAGGGGTGAGAATTTACTTACATGATTGTAGAGGTAGACAAATTCCAAGATCTGCAGTTAGCAAGCTGGAGACACAGGACAGCCAATGTTGTCGTTTCTATCTGAAAGCCAGCAGGCTAGAGACCCAAGGAGAACTAATACTTTAGTTCAAGTATGAAGGTAGGCAGGAGAAATTCCCCTTACTCCCAGGAAGGTCTGCCTTTTTATGCTACTCAAGTCTTCAGCTGAGTGGATAAGGCCCATTCACGCTAGGGAGGGCAATTTGTCTTACTCAGTCTACCAATTCGAACACTAATCTCATCCAGAAATATACTAACAGACACACCTGGAATGTTTGAACAAATATCTGGGCTCTCTATGGTCCAATCAAGTTGACACACAAAACTGACCATCACAGAGGGGCTACTCATTTTTTTTCTGCTTCATTGTCACTGAACTTTGTAAGGAAAACTCTAGCCTTGCTCTTGCTTATGTGTTTCTCATTTTACAACCTCTCCCCCTGGCCCTCATGGAACGTAAACGTCCCAGAAATAGAAGAAACTGTAGAATGTAGACATTATAAAAGTCTTCATAATCTATTGTTCCGTTTATTTCTGAGGATCTGTCAGTCAACAATAATGGATACAACCAGATGAATAGAGTTTGAATTAATAACAACCTAAATTATGTAATATCTTAAATAAACTTCTGTTGCTTCTAGTAAAATAACTATGACTAGATATCAGAGGTTGCCAACCTCTGTTTGGCAAATTGATTGATACATATGTTTTTATCAGGCAAATATTTTGTCAGTAATTTGGTGATTCCAATTTCCCTGAGGGCACTTTAAACATTGGCTGCACTTGCTCAGCTTTCCTTAGTCACTTGTGTAATGAGACCACAAGTGAAATCACTACTATGAAAGCTAGCTGCTGCTTAAACTCATATGCCTAACACTGATTTGTAGACAAAAAGACCTGCTTTTGATTAGGAAAAAAATATTTTGGTGTAGCAGCCTGGTATTTTAGAGGTAACTCCTCCACATCCTGCTGCCACCCTCACTCCTCAACCCCTTAAAAAAGTCTAGAAGAGAGAAAGCTGGACACATTAAAAAATTTTTTACATTGTAAGACATGCATTATATGTCAGATTTTCTATCTTATAATTAATGGGTATGCACACAAAAATAATGTATCTTTTAATTTCTCCAGTAAAAATAGTTATTGAATAATGGCTTTGTCTTAAAATAGACAGCATTTTATGCTAGAAATATGGTGAAAATAATTTGAATTTTGTATTTTCCTTACTGCTCACAGAGTAGAAGAATTAGGGACTCAGAGGCCTAGAAAAGGGTAGATTAATGACAGAGCAGAATCTAGCACAGAGTAGACACAGACAGGTTTAGAGCAGGCAAAAGCCTAAGGCAAGTGTGCCAATGAGCGGGCGTTTAGGAAAATTAAATTAAATATTCTATGTTAAATTGCTGTCTTCTCTATGCTTCTCATTTATCCTCTATTTTTGATAAAGTATCTGATTGCTTCTGTAGTACCTTTGTTAGTGCAGGGGCAGGTTCTAGTAGAAAAAAATTCTCCAGCATGAATTACTGGAGAACATGTTGGCAGCCTCATGAAAGGAACAAGTAATGGCCAGGAACTTAGCAAAGGAGGAGATGGAAAGACGAGAAATTGAGTATGTAAACACTCAACCTGGAATAAAGTAGGTACTGGATGGACTGAATGAATGAATGAATGAATAGTGAGACCTGCACTTCTCATCCAGACTCTTCTAAGACCTTGGGGATAGTGCTACTTCCGAGTTTGAATATAAGGGATGAATGACAGCAGAAGTCAACATAGTATATTCAGATATTAGATTTGAATTTTGCATAATAAATGAAATAGCTTTCCTCTATTAATTTCCTAGAAAATCGTTTCTTCCCAGATAATACAAAGGTAAATATCAATTCAAAATCTCATTTGAATACTTGTATAGTCTGAATTAATCGAGGGAAACAAGTGAGGCCCTCTTTTTCTTCTTTGGTTCCAGAATGTAAAATTCAGAAATATAATTCCACTTACCAACTCTTATTATGTATACAGATTATTATGAGAAAGCAAATGGATATTGAGGATACAGTTTTATATATCATCAGTTACAAATTATATAGACACATTTATTCCCCGCATAGTAAGTGATTAACACTATGTTATACATTTAAATATCAGTGCTGGTCCTAGTTCATGTCTTTTCCATTTTTTTCTTTATTTTAACGTAACTTATACTATTATTTTATATTTGTATAATTGATTCAAAATCGTTATTTAAATACTGTCCATGTACAAATGCCATGTACTATTGTCATCACTTGAGAGCTTGTTAGAAATGCAGAATCTCAGGCCGCAATCTAGAATCAGAATCTGTATTTTAATAAAATCCTCAAGTGATTTATGAGCACAAGAAAATTTAGGAAGCATGATTTTAAACCACTTTTTATCTACTCTCTAATAATACAAGGTAAACATAAATGATTCATCAAAATGAATTGCGTCTCCTAGAAATTAAATTGTATTGATTATGCTTAACATATATGACCTCTGATCATTACCCACAGTGACGATAAGCCTTACTTTCATTTTGTGGGAGTGATTAGGAAACGGAGTTGCAGGGAGTCTCCTCACACACACAGCAAGTGAGTGCGTGACTCAGAAATTGACTTGTTTTCCTAGCTCTGCTCTTAGTCATACTGCAAATCTATGTCGGTGGGCCTGACCAGAGTCAAAAGATGTTCCTGATTTACCTCATTCAAATAAGGGTGTTCACAGTTTGTAAGGAATTTTTTTTTTTTTTTTTTGACAAAGCCAACTACCCTCTGACAAAAAGCTTACGTTCCTTATGCTGCAAAAATGTTGTCAGAGAACTATGGATATGAGTAACAAGATGAAAATAAAGCAGCGGATTGTGAACACATCCTAGTCACATCTGGGACGTGGGTGTAACCAACTCAGGGACTTAGGAGGAGCAGTCCTGAATTAGCATTGCCGCATCACGACCAGTGAATGATGAGGTTTAGAATTATGTGAGAAGGTAAATTCAGGGGAGGGGACCCAAAGACATACAACAACTGATAACTAATGTGATTGAGTCAGATACCCTGGAAGATGGTTTATAAATGACATTTACTTTAGAATATAAAAATTCGTTCCTAAAAATCTTGTAAGTCTTACGTGAAAGTGACAGACCACGTTACGCGGTTACTTACTGTAGTTTACATGGCACTGCGCGTCTTCCTAGTTAGATCGAGCCGCAGGCTGAAAGTCTCAATGCCTAAAACTGGCTTTAAAAAGGAAAAAAGGAAAAAAGAGAAAAGTGGAAAATAATGCCCCTCTTAGGAGACACCGAGTCATCTGACATTAAACCTGAATGGTTCTTTTTTTTTTTTTTCTTCAGGTGGGTATACCATGTTTATTTTAATACATCTCATTCGTTTGTTTTGAATGGTTATTTTAATGAGAAAATAGTATCTCTTCCATTTGTTTCACCCTAACAAAGTACAGCTCTGCTTGGTCCACATCAAGCCACTAAAATAAGTGAATTAAATAACATGTTCTGTATTCTGGAAAGTATGTTAAAGTGATGTGTGTGCGCGCGCATGCAGGTGTGTACATGGGGGTGGGGGAAGAGAAGGGAGGACTACAAGTGGATTCCTTCTTCCTTTATGAGGCTTACGGTTCTATGAGAAGTCCCCCAACCCTGACATTCTTCACAAGAGTCTCACTGAACCCAGAAAAGTAAAAGCGATCACTGAAAGTCTGAGAAAGCCTGCATAGCGTCAACAACAACACTGAGTTTCCTGTGAGAAAATTGCAATTAGGGAAAAACATCCCAATTATAAACATGTGTTCAAAATGGAAACCATTCAGGGAGAACCATGCTCTGTGGATGCAAGATCAAAACTTAGAAGAGAAAAGAGATTGAAAAAGAAAATTTTACCTTGCGGTTGAATTTCCTTTTTCAGTTTAAATTTCAGTTAGTGGTGCAGCTGCCAAAGGGACCTCTGGGTACAGATGGTAGTCCTTGGAAGGGCAGGCAAGAGAAGCCCCAGGAGACTCACTCCAGGGAAGAAAAATAAGCTTAAAGATATGATCTGAAGGCTGTAGTCAGTGACTTCATAGGCTGTTAAGATATACAAGGTTTGAACTATACACACAGAGGCAGGGCCTGTTGTTTCAATAGCTGGAAAAGCCAGGAAGCCTTGAGAAGGAAATGGATCAGGGTGGAGACCAAAAGTAAATAAAGTCAAGAGATTACCTGGATTTAAAGTTCTCCACACTCCTTCAAAGGGTTTGAGAGAAATACATAGGGAAAGAACCTGAAGGGTCAGTGGACGGATACCCGTTGCTTCTCTACAACTTCTAAGAATGTCTTGTAATAATTTTGGTTACATTGGAAAGCCATTGTGTGTGTGTTTCTGTGCATGTACACATATGTGTGAGTTTTCATCTGAAAGAAACATGAGTTTCCAATATCATGAAAAAAGCATATACCAAGGGTAAAATAATTTTGACATCAGAAACGGGGAGGGTAGAACTGATGGTTGAAGAATACATTTGCTTTCTGTCACTCTAACCATTTCTACAACCTCTCAGACCTTTTGTTTCGTTTTGTTTTATTTGTTTGTTTTTTGTGTTCTAAGTCCCATATACTCAGATAAAGAGTTTAGTGGGAGAATAATGTGGTAAAGATGCTAATGTTGGATGAGACTAAGGTCCAGCATATCCCTGCCATGCAGAAATAGAGAGCAACAGTTTTAGAGATCTAGATTCTTTTTGTGAAGGGTCCAAATGCTAAATGTGTAACTATTGGCAACTAACTACATGCATCAAACAATATAAACACTTTTGTATGGCACATGGCAAGGAATGTAATTTGCAAAGGTGTTTGGCATAAGGTGTTAATTTCAGAAAAACTCTACTTAGATGTGCATAGATTGCCTGATAACCACATTATTAATTAACTCATCAAACTTCAGTTGGTATATACTAATTGAAAAACACTCTAAATCAGAGATTCTTGAATTTTAGCATGTTTCAGAATCATCTGGGAGGCCATGACAAAACATAGATTACTGAGTACCAATTCCCAGTGTTTCTGATTCAGTTGGCCTAGGGTGAAGCCTGAGAATTTGCTATTACAACAAATTCTGAGATGATGCTGATGCTACTGGTTTGGGGACCATACTTTGAGAACCATGAGTAAAAATATCTCTTGTTTTAAAATATATATTAATATCCTATGGTTAACTCATTCATTAATCTCTTTATCCATTCATTTATGTATTCATTCAGTCATTCACCAGACCTATCATGTTCCAGATACTACACTAGAATAAAACGAAAAGCATTAATGTTTGCCTTGCTGATTTATAAAAAATTATTGATTGAATGCATTCTGTATCTGTTGATAGCTCAAATTTTACCCATGAGATTCAGAGATTCTAAAAGATTTGTCTAAACTCCTAAACATTAGGTAAAGAATCAGGCTCAGAAAATAACTTGTGACTTTTAAGCCATGTAAGCTTAACAAACAGAGTAACAGAGATAGAAGAGGGATTAAGAAAAACAAAAGATTCACAGTGCATGTATTCTTTTTCCCCTAAAATTAATCCTGTGTACACATCAACCAGTCTAAACAGAAGTATTTAAGAAGATTAGATCCTTTCAATTTCACTGTCTAATAAAATAAATAAATTCTATGAAGAGTTAAATAAAAATTAGGAAATTATTTTATGGCAGGTGAGAAATATAAAATTGAGAGGCACTCAAAACTTTAAAATATTTGTTTTTCTCTTTGTAAAAGTAATAAATGAACATTGCAAAATAATTCTAGAAGATATAGAAAATACAGATTTAAATCTGTTCTAAATTTTACTACAGAAACAACCACTATTAATATTTGGGTATTTGCAGAATACTCTAAATATTTTCATTCCGCTTTCTCCTGCAAAAAAGGTATTATATTATACATACCAGTTTTACACTGAATTGTGCTACAATAATATTTCATACTTCAGAAAAAAATTTAGAAGCAGAATTGCTAAATCAAAGATATATCCTTTGTAAAGTTCATCCCAATTTAAATTCTCATTAGCAGAATATCAATGCACATTTTATCCATCCTAATGACCAACATTTGATATGGCAAACCTGTTGTATAAGCTTATGGGCAAAAATTATCATCTCATTATTTAGTTAGCACTTCTTTAGTTACATCAGAGTTTGACTTTTTTATGCTATTCTGATTTAATGTGTTTTTTAAAAGGGATGGGTAAGTTATTGATAGTCTCTTCTTATTTTTCTGTTAAAATATTTATGTTCTTACAGTTTGAGGCCTTTTTATATATTAAGGACAAAGAATTACTTTTTCCATGAATAGAACAAATGTTTCCCCATTTGCCATTTTAATTTTATTTATTTCCTTCACAGGAATTGTGACATGCAATTTACTTTTGCATAATAGCCTGATGTTTATTAACTAATTTTAGTTTTTTATGATTTATCTTATAAGAAGATAAGTTACTTGAAGACAGAGAATGTGTCTTATGCTTTTTTAAAAAATGCGTATAGAAGGCAAATACAAAGAAATGCTGAATATACATTTGATTTTTGTACCGGCATTAGTAAGGAAAGGGGCTTCTAAATTTTAGCCACACATACATAAATAACCACATTGGACATTATTTTTTATTGCATGTTTATAAAGATAGTATCTTCAAATTGTGATCCTAGTAATACTGAATAAATGTTCTAAATTTTTTAAAGAGCAAGTTCAAACATGGGAAGTGAGAAGAAACGTTAGAACAGGAAATGTTATTTTTGTGATATTTAACTCAAGGCAAAAGGGATGATAGCTTTTTTCAGATTATGATGTTTTTCCTAATTCTCTTTTATGTTTTGAGGACATTTCTTTTTATTTTCCTTATCTAAGAGTATGCAATTTAATATCCAAATATATATCTATGTTCTCCAAATTTCTATGTTCTTATACCAGTGGTTCTGCATATATAATATTTTTCTCAGTTACCTTTCTTATGAATGTGTGAGTCCAAAGGAGAAGCTAATCATTTTTGAAACTGTGTATGTACCTGTAAATTCCTGAGCACAGGGATATCTTTTCCCCCAAGCTAAGAGTCACTTCCTTGAAATTCTTTATGTCATCATAGCTCATCTACCAGGGAAGGCAGGGATTAGGTTGAAGATCAATCTGCTTCCTCTCTGAAGGCAGGTAATACTGACAGGTCTCACCAAAATGCTTTTGCCTCACTTCCTTTTCAGAACTAGGGAAGTCCCTCATCTGAATATTGATATCCTTGTATAACTTAGTCATTTTTATTGAAGAGGGATGGTAGCAATAAAGGACATTATTGGATAAAGAAATATTCACAATAAATATAAATTATGCCATTAGGAAATAAATAAAAATGTCCAGAAGGAGGCTGACAGAATGTAGATTTCTTTCCTTAAATGTCTTCAAAAGCAAAAGAATCTGCTTGTTCAACATAGTTAAAAATCCCTTGATGGCAAAACCTGGAGTTTATTCCTCCTTATAAACTAATTGTCTTTCAAGGTCTTACTTAGGCACATCAGGTTTTATACTACAGCATGAATAGTATCTCTTAGAATTGTAGAATGCACAACACATACAACTGTACTTGCTAGTGCTATAGACTAGCAATGATCCTGACCCTTAGAATCAACTTGGTAGACATTTTGAATTAAAGGCTGTTTGATTTATGTTAATAATCATAGAGTTAGTGGCATATTAAAAGGAATTTTTAGTCCCAGATATAGGGAGCAGATTAATTTTATTTAGTCAATTGTGCTTGGTAAATACCAGCATGTAATTAATCTCACAGTTGTTTTCTCATAATTCTTTTGAGCCAAAGTCCAAGTAGTCAGCTTCAATGAGAAGTTAGTAGAGTGATAAGATCATGAACTTCAGTGTCTGCAAGATAAACTTGAGTTCAAACACAGATTCTCCCACTTACTTGTGGGTAAACACTATTGAAACAAAAATGAGCAGTAAAGTAAATTCTTGTATACAACTGCTGCCAATCAAATATATTCTCTTCTTCCTCAAGAAAGGGACCTTAATTTGGTCAGATGAAGCAAGGTTCTTGGGGATGTGAGTATGGATATATATTCTTTCTTCTTTCTTTCTCATTGTTAATAAAAGTGAGTTTTCAGAACAATAGATAGTGAATGTCTCAGCACCAGAGTTGTAATCTTGGGTCCTATAGGAGTGTGTACTTTCTTAGCTGCCAAAGAAAAAAAGCCCTGTTTGACAGCTTTGGAGTTTGTAAATAATACTGGCCTTATCTTGCTTCTGGAGAGGGAAATTAACAAGGTCTGCTATCTAATGTCTGGTCACCTCCTTTCCATATATACACACCCCCTTCAACACACACAACACACACACACACACACACACACACACACAAATGCCAGGAGGGTAAACCTCACTCTTGTTTACCATAATGTTAAAGGGCTTGAGTTGAAGCCCTTTCCGCCTCTTATTCCAAGGTGGGAGAGAAGTGAGTAGAACACAAGATGGCTCTTTCCTTCCTGTGCTAGGCTTGAGAAAGGTGACCAGCTGTCTTTACTGCCCATTCTTTTCCTGTGGTTTACATTTCTTGAAAAAGAAACAATCAAAAACTCTCATAAGGAAGTACATCTTTGGCCTGAGACGCCATAAGCTGCCTCAGCAAAATGTAAAAATGAGATTTTCTATTAGCATGTAGTTTGTACTTTAATATCCCAGATTTTACGCTGTGATTTCTCCCTCTCTGACCTCTGCAGCTTTGGAGACACTTGGCCAATATCTGGACCTCACCCACTCAGCCTGATAAAGTGTGTGCCTGAGCAAGAGTCCCTATCAAACACATAGCTTGGTGTATGCTTTTAAAAATGAATATTTAATGGTTTGTATTTTAGATTGAGATATACCTTTGAACATATATCAACTGAGTAAAAATATTGTATAATCAAATTTTAGAAACATATTTAGAAATTATGATTTCATAGCTGAGCAAGTCCTAAGAAGAATTTTCTGTTGTCTTTTAAGCACCTATCTTCTAGATTTTTACTAAAATTGTTTTTGCATAAATTCCATCATTTACTGCTTTAGAAGTTAGATTGTTAATGCTGTTGAGAATTTTGACTTTCATAGCTGGATGAGGTAAACACATATCAAAGAGTAATTGGTCTAAAAGAGTTGTTTTATGACCATCTGAAATATAAAAAAAAAAGATTGTTTTGACTTTACTTGCACAAAATAAAATGCATCTATTTTTCTTTTGCAAGGTATAGTAATGATGTTTTCATTTTGCTTTTAGTAAAATTAAGGTGATAGTATATGTTTTAGTTCTTGAACTTTCCAAAGTTTATATTAATTTGAGATCTATGAGACCTTTTAAGGTACTACATATTTTTAAAGAAATAAAAAGCTGACTCTAGGGTTAATTTTATGTCACTTGGCTGTACAGTATTTTAATTGACATGGTTGAACACACATCCTATGAATACCTCAACATACTCATAAAATAGTAATAAAAAAACTTTAACCAGGAAGTAAACACAGAATGATGATTCAGACTTCTGTAAGTATAGGTGGCTCATGCATTTGCTATTCTTCATATTATTTTTAATTTTTCCTAAAGAGTTGTAACTTTCTGAGACAGACTGAAAATACTGAAAACCTTATAAGGGGTAAAAGTATAGAAAGCATAGAATGATAATTAAACTCTCACCCCTACCCCATTCACACTGTTTGTGATCCTTTGCCTAGGATGTAATTAATTCTTTTGTTTTGATGACTTCATTTTTAAATACTCATCCCTTTCTAGTCTACATCATTTTCAGCCAATTATGTTAGAGATTTAGAGTTGAAGGTCAAAACTAAAGATACTTTCTACCCTGGCCTCTGCCACTTTGCTCTCAGGATAGCCTGGGAAATAGTTCTTAATTTCTCCAGTGTCAATCTTCTACTTTATAAAGCACTGACTTTGGTCGGGATGAGGTAGGGTGTTAAAGCAAGGCTGAATTGCCTAGATTTGAATCTTAGTACTGTCGGACATTGGGGAAGCTACATACTATCATTGTACTTCAGTTTTATCCTATATAATATGATGATAATACTGTGCCAAATTCATAAAGACAATGTGTAAATTTCAAAAGATATTTGTGAAGCACTTAGTGCAATGTTCCACTGGTAGTCACACTAAGTGTGAACTTCGTTATTATTCCTGCATTCACTTTCTAATTCAGTAGCAAGATAGGCTAGAACAATAGAGAATGCTCTAAGCAGTGACTAAGCAGAAATGGGCAACTTACTCAAATTCTTAATGAGCCAGATGCAGTTATGCTCACGGAATTTTGTCCACAACAGTAGTGACTTTATCCTCATGGAACTGCCGTCAACAGCTGGCTTCCTCCTCAGTTATGCTAAGTCTAATTTTCCTTACAGGTCAGTCCCTAGAAATAACATTTGAGCTTTCCATTCCATTGTCTGACAAAGTTCCACCAAGATGTCCATTTCTGCTACTATATATTTATATGTGCATATAAAATTTCAATGCATATGTGCATTCTTCTGCAGATCTCTAACAAAAGATGTAAATAGGACACAAATGTATCAGTATAAATTGACTGTCAGAACTGTATGTCTGAAGGAAAAGCCGGGCTGGGGGTACTCATAAATCTAAGCGTAACAAACGTCAGATTACTGATCTGAGTTCTGCTGGGCTAACTCGTAAATATAAGTTAATAAGTGTTGGTTTGCTGATTACCTGCTCATGTTTTTTTTGTTTTGTTTTGTTTTGTTTTGCTAGCCAGCTGGATTTTCAGAGAGACATATCTGGCCTTGAAATGTTGGTTTGCTGCCTCCCTGCCTCTGCTTTTGTGATAATGATGCCACTAAAGCTGTTCCATGCCTATTGGCCGAATACCCCAAGCTTGTAATTAACCCTATAAAATCTCATGCACACGTCTTGGAGGTGCTCAGAGCTTCGGAGCAGAAGCCCCTCTGAGCCCGCCGGCGTAATACATCTGAGTGCTTCAACCCTCCGAGTGGTGCTTGTTTCTTGACTGGCCTGCCATTTCCATAACACATGGACACAATGTTAATGTTTAATAAAGAGTGTTTGTGGTCTGAGAGTGAAGCAGAACATATGACTTTATAATTATTAGAGCTTGCTTAATATAAAACTGTTTCTTTTCCCAATTTTGCTCCAGCTGAGTATTAATGGAGTCTGGTTTCATGGGCACTTTTTGGAGAGTATTGCTTGCAATAAAAACCACCACAATTTATCAATAATCTCCACAATGCTGAAACCAGTTCTGTAACAAATGTCACTTTTAAGTTTTTGTGGGGTCCTTGTTTTTCAATTTTTTATAAAATATGCATAATAAAATATTTTATTTTGTGCCATTGTGTAATAATTTCCAGTCACTAGTAGTTCCTAGAAATCAGAAGAAAAAAATAAAAACACAAAACAGGACTTTTAAGTGTAGCAAACAAATGTTCAAAAAAATCTTTCCATGATAAAATGAAATTTATTACAACAAATATTGCAGAGCTAATGAGATCAGGGAAACCCCAGAATGAAAGCTGCCTCTCCATGACAAGACTCTGAGTTGATAATATTAATAATAATACCATATTAGAATTTGTAACCATTAGCAGGTGACTCTGTGGTTAAGTATGTACTATCGACATAGGGTTGCAAATTGGAGCCCAGATATTAAAGCTGCAATAAAATTTTTCCAGGTTGATAGTGGCCACAGATGAAAGTAGAAATATCCTCTAAGGAAAATTATCTTAAATATGGGTCTTTCGGGATTCTAACATGTAAAGTTCACATAATTATTATCTCACAATAAAATTACATAACACAGAATGAAATAATCCATAATAAAATAGAGATTGTAGAAACAGAAATAATGGATTCAAATCTTCCAATACGTCAGGTGTTGGATTTATCAGATATTGAATTTAAGTTAATTATGTATAAATGTTTTAAGAAATAAAATATTAATAAAAATTAAACTATCAAGATGACTAACACTAAAATGAAATTTAAAAAATTAAAATCATTGAGGTGAAAAATTCAATAGATGGGCAAACAGCAAAATAGTAAAACTGAACAGTCCTGAAAAGGACTATAGCAAGAGAATATGAAAGAAAAGAGTCGAGCTGCAGAAAATTAGATGAAATGAGAAGTTCTAATGTATGTGCAATTGAAGTTCTGAAAGGAGAGAACAGAAAAAATGGAGCTGATAAATTACTTACATGGTGAATGAAAATTTTCCGTGAAGGATAAAGTATGTGACTCTTCAGGATCAAGATGTACAATATATTGCAAACAGGACACATATTAAAACAAAAAAAATCCGCCGGGAGGCACATAGCTGTGAAGCTGCAAAGAACGAAAATGAAGAAAATATTTTAAAAGCAAGAAGAGATGCCTTGTAAAGGAGTAACAGTTGGGCTGCCAATAGATTTCATAAACAACAATGGAAACCAGAAGGCTGATACAAAAAAGCACTAAAGCAGGTACCACAAAGCTATTCATCTCTGTATCCTCAGGACTCAGAGCTAAGTGAGCCCTATGAGCAGGTAGCCACGTGCCCGGTAACTAGCAGGTGCCTTCCACTTTGGAGCTTCATTCACAAAGAACCCTCTTAAATTGCACTGTAATGGATTTTCTTGGACTAGGTTTTACTTCAGGCTGTAGTTCACAACACTTTCTAAACCTGTTTCTTAAAATTATTATTTAAAAATTTTAAGATGATTGTAGATTCACGTGAAGTTATAACAAATAATACAAAGATCCTAAACCCTTTACATAATTTTCCCCAGTGGTAACATCTTGCAAAACTGTAGTATTATACCAACACAGGATATTGATGCAGTTAAGATGCAGAGTATTTCTGTCACTGCAAGTTCTCTCTGGTTGTGCCTTTATAGCTTTACCTGCTTCACTCCAGTCCCTTCCTTAAATCCTGACAACCACTAATTATTTTTGTATTTCAGTTTTTTTTAAAAAAAAATTTTATATATATGGAATCATACAAGATTTAAACTTTGGAGGTTAGTTTTTCTTTATTCTGCATAAATCCCTGGAGATTCTTCTTAGTTTTATGTATCAATAGCATATTTCTTTTTATTGCTCATTAGTGAATCTTGGGTAAGAGTCTGTACCACAACAGAGAATGGTTAATGGCAGAGGGAGCAATGCTCTACCAAGTGTATTCTGATGTGGACCCGATGGAGGGTAAAGGATAAAAGAGGTCTGACTGAAAGGTCAGTAATTATACATGGAGATATGGATCTAATATTATGGACAATATTATGGACAAAAAGGTGGTCATTACTGAGAATATTGTGAGCAATTATCACCAGCAGCAGGAGTAGAATTTTACAGTGGTTTCAATATGCTACATGAAGAATAAAAATAACGGGACCTTCCTAACCTTCCTTGCTTTAGGTGCTACAGAATCAGTAGGATTAGCCCAATCTTTTGAAACTTAATATATCTAGACTAGCCATAAAGGGGAAATGAGGTATTTTAACATCATGAGCTTGGGTGGGGGGTGGTGTATAGCTTAGTGGTAAGTGCATGTTTAGCGTGTATGAGGTCCTGAGTTCAGTCCCAGTACCTCATTTAAAAAATTAAAAAAATAAAAATACATAAAAAGTAAAAAAGTGGCAAATGATAGAAAGAATATTTTAAAATGTTATCATTGTGAACTAGATTAAATTGCCTATGTCAAAACATGATGTCTTAAGATAACTTCAGATTAATTCAATGAGTTAATTGTAATCTTTGTTTACATGGTGACTTAAAGGCTGTAATAAAATTACATTCTTCAGAAGCCTGGGTTCTAAGAGCATGAGAGACTAAAGAGTTACGGGAAAATCTTAAGTCAGAGAAAGATAATTTAATATGGAGCCTCTAAAACTACATAATGTTATATTTATGGTAAAGAAGTGAGAAGAAACTAGTTGACAAATTTTCTCTGAAGACAGAGAATAAAAAGAGGATTATTACCCATGATTTATGCAATTGGTCTCCAAAGTGACATGCATGCACTCCAGAGCACTGAAGTCAATAAAATGTGATTCAAGAAGAAAATATTTACTTACTTTTAAATAAATATACACATGTGTATAGATACATATTTTATTCACATACATAGTATACATAAGTGCATGAAGATACAAATTTATTTACAAAATTCCAGCAGAACTCTTTTCCTAAATGCTGGACAAAGTTGAAAACTGAGTACATGATTTGATAAGCACAGGAAAGTTTACATTTTTTTTTCCATTTAGACCTTGATTTTAGTAACATATATTTTTTAATCTTTATAATCACTGAGGCAAAGTAGTGAAATAATCCTAATTTAGAGCCATATTTCCAAATCAGAGTGTTAAACCAAAATTTCAAAAGATCATAAAGTCATTTCAATTACATTTTTCTCATTCTAAGTGCTTTTACTGAATATTTGACGTAAGTGGTTGGCTGCATAATTACTCTCTCTGCAGCTTACCGACTAACAAAATTGCAAAAATTAGAATACCTGTTTTAAAGAACTGAATGAATATTGATTGAAGTAAAGTTATGCGGATTGTATAGCACAGTGCTTAGTACATAGTAAGTTCTCAATAAATATCAGCTATTAGTATTGTAGCTCTTTCCTATGTTCTTTATACCCTTGCAAAACATTTGATCTTGTCTAGAACATCTATTAAGACATTTGGTCCATGCTGAAAGGTTCTTGAAATTTGGTCATATTTTGTCCTGTCCATAATGCCCATGTGAACTTTTGGCCCATGTCAAAAATTCCCTATATTTTATCCTGTCCAAAATCATTTGCCATAGACCTAATATGCTCATGGACATTTTGAATAGGACTAAATTTCAAGGACCTTTTGGCATGGACTAAAGGTTTTATGGGAGCTTTGGATAGGGTCAAGTGTTTGCTAATCCTTCTTACACTTAGTTCTCTGTATTTTCTTTTTATATCTAACCTGGCTTAAAGTTCTTTGAATCTGGGATCCATGTTTCATTGTTTATTACGTCTAAAACACATTATTTATACATAGGAGGTATTTAATAAATTTTGTTAAGTTTGACATTATGATAAATCACTGTTGATTTTTCTCTCTGATAGTAACTAATGAATTATTATGCAAACAATACTTTGATAACATATTCATTGGCTACTTTCTTGGTGCTGTTTCAGATTATTAACTATAAACTATAATAGCAGAAGACTATGATTAGTAAACTGTCCAAAATTTAATCTATAGTAGAATATTCTAGGGAAATACATTTCAATGAACTCCTTGTACAAAAATGTCTTTGATCTTATATTATACTAGCATCATTCTAAGCATACAACAAAGGGACTTTAAGTCCTTTTTAAGATGATATTATGGTTCTAATTCATCCATCTTGAAGACTGCCTTAAATATCTTCCTTACTAGTCCAATGATGCAGCTTTGAATTAAAAAGATTTTAAATTTCACTTTATTATTTAGTCTTTAAGAATAATAAAAACATTGTAGAAGGTAGTCAAAATCATGGAGACAGTATTGATTTTTCATACATAAACTTTGATATTTTTTGAATATTCTATTACAAACTAATATTTGTTAAAAAGGAAACACTACATATAGAATTTTCTTTCACTAGACATTTGAAGGGATTATTTTATCTTTCAATTTAAATGCCAGCTAAAGGAGGTGAGGAAAAAGCGGATATTTCTTAGATCTCTGAATGAAACTGCAATGTAGACCCTTTCATTTTCTTTTTATAATCTTCCTCAAATCTTTCATACTGGGCTACAGTGAAATGATTTTTCCAATCTCCCAAAACACCTGAAAAAGGAAGAGAGATGGTAAATTTGAGACTACTGTAAAATATCCTTCTAAAACCAGTTTTAATTTGAATTGCCACATTGTAATAACCTCTAGCTTTAGAATGCCGTATCTATCCACAACCCTATTCGTCATCTCCTACTCCCACTCCCAGACTCCTGGGCCCTCTTAGTTTTCCAAAAATCCCCATGGATTTTTTCCAATATCTTATGTAAAAAAAATAATTTCTTAAATAGCTTCAAGAAATATCACTGGGAGACGTGTCTCAAAATGTTTACCTTTTGGCTTCAAGAGATTTGTTAACAAAGGATACAGAGAATTTTTTAGGTATTTTAAAATTATATTTTCCAATGTCAAATAATAATTTATTTTAAAAGTTCTATGATCAAGTAAGATTTGGAAATTACTGGGTTAAATGTCATTAAATATATTTCTTAGATATATTAAATTAAATTCTACATATATTAAATATCTCTCACAAGGCAACCTAGAAGACACATTTGAAAGCACAATTTTATAGGAAAAAAAGGGAAGAAAACATGCCAAAATAACTGTCAATCTGACCCAGGATTTCTCACCTTTGGCATTTTATTTTTTATATTTATATCTCCACTGCTGACATTTCAACCTAGACAGCTATTTTCTGGGAAGGATGTGGAGGTTGCCCTGTGCATCATAGGACATTTAGCAGCATTCTTGGCCTCTGTACATTAGGTATCAATAGCAACCCTCTAGTCACGACCATCAAAAATGCCTCCAGATGTTGTCAAACATCCCCTGGGAGGCACAATCATACCTGGTTGAGATCCAGATATTTCCAGCAAGACTTATCCATGGCACACTTCCTAACTTTCTTAGAAAAAAAAAATCTCTATACTGTACTAAGACACATTATAACTAAAATTATCCTTAATAGTCCCTTTATGGGCTCTTCTCAAAACATCTTTCTCCAAACCATCTTAGATTACACTCATAATTATTTACCCTCTTCTTCACTGTAAGATTTTATATCTCTGCCCTTTGTCATGTGTTGTGTGATTCCTCCTTGCCTCATTAACTTTGGGCTTTGATTTTTGATATGTTTTGGTGAACAGAATGCAAATATGTGTGATATATAACACATCTGAACAGAAACTTCAAAGGGCATGGCAAGTTTCCAACACCTTTCTTGCTTTTCCTCTTTTCCATGATGTTGGGCATATCTCACAAGTGGGCAGCTCTTTCAGCCCGGGTTTCAGAAAGAGGAGACACAAGAGGCTGAGACCATGAGAGCCAAACAAGACTAATCAGAGTGAAAAAAGAATTGAGCAAAACTCCAGGTGGCCAACATACACCAGAATTAAAAGAAAAATAAATCTTGTGATTTTAAGCTACTGAGATTCTAGGGGTTGTTTGTTTTAGCAAGATGACTAATACATACACAACTAATAGACTCAATCAACCAATCTCTGCCTCTCTCTTTGTCTTGCCACCCTGGCCCCAAACACACACACACACACACTTCCACTCAACATGCAATGCATTCATTAAAGGACAGTTTTGTGTAAGATGCTAGCTATACACTGAGTTCAGTGCTTAGGATGCAATGATTTACCATACTCAGAGTAACAATCTCAAGGAGTTGAGATTTTCCCCTCATTATTTTAGTATTCTCAACATCATTTAAGCTTACTACTGACCATAGCAAAAACCTTGAGGAATATGAAGAATACCTAGATAATTCATACAAATGAAAGGTATTTTTCTAATACAGCATTAGGTGCCCAGACTCATGCTTATCGGCACATAGACTCTTGAGTAAATATTTTTCATTAGAAAGTTTATCTTACATGTTAGAGTTTTAGCAATGGTAAAATATCTTTGCCACAAATTATTTCCTCTAAGGATTTTTTTCATATTTTTCTCTCCCTAGCATACTTAATCTTTTCCTTGACTACAATATTGCTCTTATCTGCCCAAATATACTGTCCATTAGGTGACTATCCAGCTATACAGAAACAAGCATATGATGTTCTTACCCTTTCTCATGAAGGGAGACACAGAATGGTCCATACTAAATTTTGGTACAGTGGTATAATTTACATTAGGATTCTGCTTCATAATGTCAAAGGAGCTATGATAGAGGATTTTCTCCACAGTTTCTTCTGGCAGGTCTTTATCTAGAAACTTCAATAACTTCTGAATTTCACTCTTTGGATCCTAAAGAAATTATAAATAAGAAGTATTATTTCATGTCCTTTTAGTCACAAAGTAGGCAATGCATCTAATAAGGTTCTATATATATCCACATGGTGGAAGAAATGATTTTATATTTTTATGTGCACTTTTTATTTTCCTTTCCAGAGTGCATATCCTATTCTTGGTTATACCAAGCAACCATCTGCTAGAAGGAAGATTGACATTTCTTTTAAAAAAAAGCAAAAAAAAAAAAAGATTAGTACTCAACCTTTCACATTCTAAAGTAGAATCTGTAGAAAACAGATGGTGATAAAGCAATCTACTATTATCATAAGGTGGAATATTCAAAATCCCTTGATCTCATTTTTTAGCATATTTAATATCAAGAATAGATTACCTACTTAACATTTAGAGAAGAATTAATATGAATCCTTCTCAAACTCTTGCAAAAAGTAGAAGGGAACACTTACACACTCATTTTATGAGGCTTGCATTACCCTGATACCAAAGCCAGACAAGGACAGTAGAAGAAAAAAAATTCAGATCGATAACTTCAGTGAACACCAAAGCAAAAATGCTGAGCAAAATACTGGCAAAAGATATTCAGCATGTTAAAAGGATTATATATGGTGATCAAGTGGGATTTATTCCAGGAATGCAAAGATGGTTTAACATCTGCAAATCATCAATGTGATACAGCATATTAACAAAATGAGACGGAACATACCTCAACACAATAAAAGCCATATATGAAAAGTCTAGAGCTAACATACTCAATGGTGAAAAGCTGAGGGCTTTTCCTCTAAGATTCGGAATAATTGTTAGCTATAGTTAATAATACTACATTGTACATTTGAAAGTTGCTGAGAGTAGATCTTAAAAGTTATCATCACGAGGATAAAAATGTGTTAACTATCTGTGGTGATAGATTTCAACTAGACTTATTGTGGAGATGATTTCACAATATAGACAGATATTGAATCATTATGTTGCACACTAGAAACCAATATTACATTATATGTCAATTATATCTAGATAAAAATAAAGAATAGGTTACCTATCTCAGAGAATTCTCTTACAGTGGGAAAAAATACTCTTTCTACCTCTCATACTTAAATAGACTTTTTGATAGTCTGAGTATAGGAGGAGGTCAGTAGAATACAATCATGTGTATTTTCCAACCTAAGAAGTGCTGGGGAGGAGGAAGAGGCAATGATAAAGAAGAGGGATCTATGTAATGTACTTCTTATGATTTCCCTTCTCTGTGCATCAGGACTGTGCATAGGACAGCTTGTTAGATACAGTGGCTCTAATAGAAGCTATTTATTGTAACTACAGAGCATATCTTTGTGTAAATAAGACATACACCTTAATTATTCAAGTGAAAGAATCACTATGAAAGTTGAACTCCCAGTTATGCCAAATCTATTATGTGAAAGTTAAATGGAAAGGTGAAGAGGAAAGGGTGGACTGCTCAGTCTTAGAATGATAAAATCTGTGGTGGATCTGATGACACAGAGACCCTGGAACCCTTGAACAATTTTGAGCTTTTTCTGACTGTAGATGTAACTTCTCCTGTATTTAAGAAGACTAAGCTTTCTCTCCTTGAAGCCTTTTTAATAACTTAATGTGAAAAGTTTCCTTTCAAGATAATGTGGAAGAGGTATCCTCTTCCAGACACACTCCAACCACTATTCGTTGCTTCAAGACCCATGAGTAGGGAAGCATATCACCCCATAGTCCAGAATGACCAGTGCTAAGTGGTTTAAACAGGATGCAGAAGAAGCTGAGAATTTGACTAAGGAATCTGCCATAGGGGTCACCTTAGTTGGGTAAGGTGGTTTCTCTAGGGGCTACGGAACAGATTTCCCAAATAAGAGATGAATGGTAGTTAAAGTCATCTAAAGGAATTTAGATGTGGACAAGCTTGTTGAGAGGCATTCAATTTAAGAGATGTGAAACATTCCTTAAATGGGGCTGTTTAAATAGTCAGATAAGGATAAGTGTTTATTCAAATTGGAGAGTATTATTCTCCATGCTAATAATCAGACAGAAGAAGAAAAAAAAATAAAAGCTAGATGTTTTACAGTTTAAGTAATAAAATTATATTGTTTCCCCACTGCACTTGTGACATGGTGAAACAACTGTGAACAAGATAACCTTAATTTCTATATTCAAGGAGCTTCCATAATAAATAGTACAGGAGACCAAAAAAAGAATAAGCAAAGAAACTCATACATAAAATAATTAGTAATGGTGGTGGATACAATGAAAAGAACAACAGCAGCACAAGAGACTTTAATAGGTAACAGCAAGGTAAATTATTTTACATTGTGGCTGTGGAAGAACTCTGGAGAGGTAACATTTAAGACATGAAGGATGAGGAAAGGTTAATGTAAAAATAGTGGGAAAAAGTATTTCAGGTAGGCTCACTTGGTGAGAAGGAAAAAGAGGCACCTCAAGAGGTTGGTGAGATAGAGACTAATGCTGAATTCAATATATCATCTTAATGATTTTATATTTCACCTAGAGACAGAGGCCGTTGAGAGATTTGAAGGATTGGTCGTACCCTGAGTTAGGTTTTAAGAAGATCGTTCTCTCTGAGTGGATCATAGAAGCAAATCAGATAGTTCAAATAAGTCAAGATAGTTGCCTGAACCAGAGTAGGAGGCAGTGATGGTAGAAAGAAGTGGATTAAGTGAAAGATCAATTTTCAAGGTAAAGCTAATAGGATAGTAGATTAGTCATAGTTATAGATCAAAAAGAAAGAAAAGTGGGATATAAAGAAGATGAATCTTAGGTTTCTTTAAAAATAAAGAAGAAATTGCACTTTGCTCTTACCTCTTTCATGTCCTCATAGAATAGGTAAAGAATATGATGATACTCTTTCCTCTTCTCCCACCAGCCCTTAACATGGTCATATCAAGAACCAAAGGCCGCTAAATTGAAGGATAAAATGTTTCCAAAATTAAACCTATTTACACGAAGTAAGGAATTGTTAACCATTATTCCCAGTCATCATTATCAATACATACACATCAATTACTTATTAGTTCAAGAATGCGGAGTGGTAGGACAAGAAAAGTTTATCAAATAACCCCTGTTCTCACTGAACTTACAATCTGCTTGGAAAGGATAAAATAATTCTGTTATGGGATAAATTGTGTCCCCCTAAAATTCTTTGAAGTCCTAACCCCCAGTACTTCAGACTATAATTGATTTTGGAAATAAATTGGAAAAGGAATTATTGAGCAAAAAGGAACCAGAACTTGAAGATTTATAAAATTCTCAGCTTATCTAGTTATTTTTTTATTAAAGTACAGTCAATTATAATATGTCAATTTTTGGTGTACAGCACAATGTCCCAGTCATGCATATGCATACATGTATTCATTTTCATATTTTTTCATTAAAGGTTATTACAAGATATTGAGCACAGTTCTGTAAATTCTCAGCTTATCCATATTGCAAAAATATGAGAAAGCATGCTCTGGAGAGACCACCAAGTGTGTGGCTGGACAATCTTTATCAAAGAGATTAAATGTGTGACTTGTGGATCCAATAAATCATCTCAGGAAAAACACTGCCAATTGAGACTAAAGGGGACAGTGGCAGGATGCAGTGCAGGAAGATTCTTGTACCCCTGGGATGCTACAGACGAGAAATTAGCCAATAGAGCTATCTGGCAGTGGACATACTTTATTTTTCAAGAATGATTCTGAAGAAGGTTCAGGGTCAGCAGGGCTGTCACTGTCACCACAGGCACAGAGGTCATGGGCCTCGGGGGTCGGTAAGGGCATCCCCAGTGGACCCAGAAGGCAGAGCATCAAGTCAGAGGACTATTCCCAAGCCTTAACATCTAATGGGATTTGCCCTGCTAAGCTTCAGGCTTTCTTCTTCCTGATTTCTCTCTTTTCATATAAGAATGTTAACCTACGTGCCTGTCCCAGCATTGTATTTTCAAAGGAGATAACTTATTGTTTGTTTTTACATATTTACAGCTTAGAGAGGAATTTTTTCTCAGGATAAATCATACCATTAAGTCTTACCCATACCTGATTTTCATGATAGTTAGATGATATTTTAGGCTGAGTTGATGCTGAAATCAGTTAAGACTTTTGGGGATATTGGGACGTATTTGGCATGTGAGAAGAATATGAATTTTAGGAGGCCAGAAGGCGGAGTGCTATGGGCTGAACTTTGTGCCCCTCAGTTCATGTGCTGAAGTCCCAACCCCTGTTCTTCAGAATGCGACTGTATTTGAAGATAGCATCTTAGGTAATTAAATTAAAATGAGGTCATTAGGATAAGCAGACATGCACACACAGAGACTATCACGCAAAGACAGAGGGAGAAGATAGCTACCAACAAGCCAAGAAGAAAGGACTCAGAAGAAATCAACCCGAGAACACCTTCAACTCGGATGACTTCTACCCTCTGGAACTGTGGGAAAATGAATTTATGTTGTTTAAACCACTCAGTCTGTGTTGCTTTGTTGTGGTGACCCTAGCAAACAAATACAACTATGAAAAAATAAAGCTAAAAATACAGGAGCAAGATGGCAGACACTAAGGAACACAAATGCCACAGTAAGTGGTACTGAAGTTCTTAGGACAAGGAGAGTAGGAGAGAAAAACAAAGAGATTGAGAGGTTAAGAAAGGGCTGTGGAGGAGGTAGACTGTATTTAGATCTAAGAAGAAGAGTTGGGTTTTAATAATGGTGAGAATGGGTAGACATTCTATGGACAGAGAACAGTCCAAGCAATAGCAGTGGTAGCAATTTACAGGACACCATTGAAATGCATTGCCTCGAAAAGAGAGTCATTGTAGAAGAAATATTTATATGAGAATTATAAGTAGAGTTACTGTTATGGGCATGAATACGTTTCCCTGAGAGATAGAAGAACAGAACTTTGACCATAAAATTTTCACTCAAGAATTTCCAGTTTATGTAATAAAAAATGAAGGAGTAGTAGAGAAAAGAGTGTCCAAGATCTATGTATAAAATCAAAACAATACAATGGCATGGACAGTAAGAGAAGAAAGCACTTCGTAGTGGTCCCTACACTAATGAAGGAAAGAGAGAAATCTCTTATGTCGCATATCCCCTAAAAGTCCTTAATGGGAAGAGACAACTATATATTCTGCTTTGTCTATCGTCTTCCTAATACGTTAGTAGAGTGCTGGGTACATACTAGGTTTATAATACATATGAGATTTATATTTAAAGTTTACACCTTTTTGCAAAAAGACTTTTCAATATGGAACTCCATGATCAAAGTACAAGTTGTACCCACCCTTCCTGGTCATGAATTTATCCAGGAACTCCACCCAGGTGCCAGGCTCAGGGTGCATTTTTGCCATCTGGTAGAAATAATAGTAAGACACAGCCACATCTTTGGCATTCCGTGCCAGATAGACCATCTGTGGGGAGATAAGGAAAACCATCATTTTGCTTATATTTTTGACTTGTTTGTGAACTTTTGCTTACCTTAACAAAATGCTTATTTTCTCTGTTTTATTTCTTAATCCAAGCATTTATATCTATAGCCTTATGTAGTGTATTCACAACTACATATTATGTTAACACAAAGACTTCTCATCTCTCACGCCCCTGCTTTGTCTTCAGCCTTTGAAAAGAAGAACATCTCTTAACATATGGAAAATCAATTATAAGAAGAATTATAGTAAATATTAAATTGACAAAAATGAACTAATGTTGTTGCTAAATGTAGAATATTTCTCTGTATCACTTGTTAAAACTAATAATGATAATAAGAAGTAAATTTTTAAAGCTAACAAAATACCTTATTTTTCATTGAAAATAAATTATTATTTGGGTAAATTTAATCAAGGAAATTAAACATTCTTCATTCTGTCCATGATCATGGCTACATAACAATCACTGCTGCTTATAATGATTGGCATGAGAATAAAATTTATGTATGAAGACCTCAAGCCTGCCTGGAGGCAGAATTTTGAACATGTTTCCCGATAAAAATGACATTGCTATGCCTCATTGGCAATTAGGTCCACTGAAATCCATTAAGCCCACTTCTCCACTAAAGCACAACTAACAATACTGAGGCCCCAGCCACCCATTTGTAAATATATATCTAAGGAAGAATATATTTCAGGAAGAAATCTCCTTTCATCTAAGTAGAATCTGAGCTTCCTTCTTGTCCAACTGATGGGAAAAGGAAACGAAAATTTTTATAATCCCAAATCACTGGTAGTAGTTCTGATATTCTGGGGCAAGAAGAGGAGGAGAAAGGCAGTGGCTAGAAAGGGGTTTTTCAAAAGTTTGAGGGTAGAGTTTTGAGAATTGAGATTCTATTTTTGACGGAATTTCTTGAGAAAATACTAAACCTTATAAGCAGGCTCAATAACTTCCTACTTCAGTCCTGAGAGACTATGGTAAGGAATCAGCATTTTCTTTTCCTATCATCATCACATCTAAGTTCCTTAAAGAGGTCTGTTTCCCCTTGCCTCAGTGTAGACAGGAGGCTATCTAAGGATATATCCCCCAGTTCTCTTAATAGCAAGGGCATGTGTTTCTGGGGGCTTCCATAGATTTTTACTTCTAGATTTAAGATGATAAACTGTATCTTTACATCCTTATCACTTTTGCTTTAATTAGACTTTAAGTGATAAAGGAAGTTACACACAAACACACATATAAAACCTTTGTATAACAAAATTGGAAGCATAATCAATCAGTTTTTCAAAGGGAAAACAACAACTGTTTTGCTCATTTTATGAAAAATGCTGTGGCAATGGCATACTCTAAACACCTTTCTCATACCTAGGGATTCGGTGATTGCCCAGCTCTCCAGATTCATTTTCCAGACACACTGAGCCACTTGTGGGATCTGACACAAGCCTTGCTCTTCCACATCTGTTAGGCTATGTGCATATACTTTTCTCTCTGTAGTAACATGTTCTTAGATCCCAGAGAATAGCTTGTGTTTGCATTTATAATGACAATCATCATATCTGGTACATACATGGTACCATTTCCACAGATGTTTACTGACTATACACTTATTGAATGATTTTGCTTATTGAAAGTTGAAACAGATAAAATACCAAAGAGAAATAAAGAACTTATAGTTAAATTTCAATATCCTTCTGTCAATAACTGATAGAAAAATATAAAGAATGAGAAGGGTGACATTAATCCAGATTCTGGCCATTAAAAGGATATTAAAGGAATTTCATGAGCAACTTTATTACAAAAATTTGAGAATTTAAATGAAATGGACCAATTCATTAAAAGACACAAACTACCAAAGATCAGGTAAGGTGAAGTACATTGTCTACATAATCCTATTTCTATTAAATACGTTGAATTTTTATTTAAAAATCCTTCCAGATAAAGAAAATTCCAGGCTTAGATGGCTTTGCTGATAAATTGTACAAAATATTTAAGAACGAAATAGTACCAGTTCCAACTAAATACTTGGAAAAAAATTGAAAAAGAGTAAATACCTTTCAAATCATCTTATGAGGCCAGCATTACCCTAACATCAAAGAGATTATTCTCTAATGACAAAGACATTATGATAGCAAAAAGTAACTATAGGCCAATATTTCTCAAAGATGAAAATTTTAAAAAATTAACAAGTTGAATCCAACAATATAAAAAAGACAATATATCATAAAGAAATACAAGATAAACAGATTAAAATAATAGAAAACCATACAATAGGTCTAAATAGACATAAAAAACAGACAAAATCCAATATCCATTCCTGATAAAAATTCAGCAAAGTAGGACTTAGAGTGGAACTTCTTCAGCTGGATAAGAGCATACACAAAAAACCTATAGGTAACATCATCATTCTTAGAAGTGAAATATTCATGCATTTTTTTCTAAAGTCAAAAGCAAGATTTCTGCTCTCACTGTTCCTATTAAGTATTACGTTAGAGATTCTTACCATTTCAAGAGGGCAAGAAAAAGAAGTAAAAGATATCCAGATTGAGAAAAAAAGAAGTAAGAATATTTTTTATTTACTGACAGAGTGAGCATCTATATAGAACAATGAGTGAAATCTATTTTTTAAAAAGCAACAAGCTCTATTAAGTAAATTTAGCAAGGTTTCGAGATAAAAGATCTATGTTCATATACTAGCAACACTTGGAAAATAACGTTAGTGTGTCTGTGTGTGTGTTCATGTGTGTGGGGAGAGAGAGTGATTCAGACATTTTTAAAAAGAACATTGCTATTTCTGTTATAGGTATTAAACAGCACTGTAGATCTAAATGCAGTAACTGAAACAATAAAGCCTACAGACGTAAACAGAAGGGAGAAGGTCTTCATGACTTTGGGCATGACTTTTTTTTTTTTAAACAAATACAAAAAGCTCTAACCATAAAGAAAAAAAAAAAGACTGATAAATCAAGTAACTTCAAAATTAAGAACTTCTTTAAAAACATTATTAAATGAAAAAAGAAAAAAGAAAATGGGATAATATAAAGAAATTAAATTATCCCATCAGAAGACTTACATCCAGAATATATGAAGAATTTCTACCCTAATAATAAATAAAAAGGAGCTGCTATAGAAAAAAATTGCAAAGTACTTGAACACATACCTCAGAAAAGAAAATATCAAAGCTATGTAAAGACGTTTCACCTAACTAGTCATTAGGGAAATACAAAGTAAAACCACAATGAGCTGTCACCAGACATTTACGGGTATGGCTAAAATTAAATATTTTAGCTATATTTTGCGTTGTTGAGGATGTAGAGGAACTTCAACTCACACACTACTGGTCAAAGTGTAAGCTGGTACATATGATTTGAAAATATATTTGAATATATATTCTAGAGGTGGACAAATACGTACTCTAAGATCAAGCAATTCTATCCAAGATACATAACCAAGAGAAACGTGTACGCATATGTGCAATGAAAGACTTGCTTAAGGATGTGCCCTGCAGCACTAGTTTAACTCCTGACAACTAACAACAACCTAGCTGTCCTACCGTGCCGGGGATAAGTAATTTGTGGAATATTCACACACATAACGGAACACCTTACATCAGTGGTTCTCAAATGTTAGTATAAATCAAATATACTTGGAGGTCTTATTAAAACTCAGATTGCTGGACCCGTACCCAGAGTTTCTGATTCAGTAGATCAGAACTGGACCTGAGAATCTGCACCTCTAATAAGCTACTTTGGGCAAGGATACCATAGTTTGTGATCCAGCAGGCTACATTAAAGAAACAATACAAAGCAAAATAACAAGCATGATGAGAATTGATCTCATAAATGTTATGCTAAGTGACATAAGTTAAATATTTAAGTGTATTTATGATTACAGACAAAACAATCAAACTATTTTATGGTGAAAACATTCGCTATAGTAGTTATCTTTAGATAGGAGTTCCTGCCTGGAAGGGCACAGGAACAGAGGTTTTGGGGTGCTGGTAAACTTCAATTTATTATCCGGCGAATTCTAGTGTATTTAAATATCCATTGTTTAAAAGCAGACAGTGAATGAAGGGGTTTAGACAAGAAGGCATTTTTGAGAACAGAAAACCCGAGCAAGTCTCAGTGCCTGCACATTGAGTGCAGTCCTTTATTTATATCACTGATGTCCGCTGGTGTTTGGGATACAGGAAAAACATTATATTTTTTGCAATAATTTATTCAGGGGTTGCAATCTGTCATCTTAATTTCTGAATAATTAGTAAAAGAACACAACACATTTTTTTTTTTTAATTTGCTACCTTGCAGTTATTTTTCCAAAATGAAGAGGGGAGAAGTTGAACCGGTAGATGTGTTTTCACTAATCGAGGAGACTGCATGTCATTCAATTCCTCAACACCTACAAGCACAAAAGTTGAGCTACATTATAAATATGGAATCATAAAGGTCAATTGCAATATAACCTAAGACTTTGTAAACATTAACCCAACAGTATGACTTGAAATGGCTATGGCTTTATTGGCCTCAAATACTTCTAAAATCTACAATGAGAATAGAAACTGGTAACATCTGGTTAGTTAGGCTGCTTTATTTATAAATAGTAGGGCTTATTATCTTCATAAATGTCTATAAAATCCTCAGATATAATCCCTTGATGAGGCAGAAACAGCAGTAGTTCAAGTGCAAGATGTCCTAATTTTTCCTTCATTTATTTCCTTCATTCTTCTTTTTCTTACTTAAAATATAAGGAAATTGAACTAGAGGATTTCAAAATTTCTTTCCAGCTTTCTTATATTCAAATCCCAAAGCCAAATTAAGCCATGAAGCTTAGGGCTAGTTTTAAACAAGGTCATATATTCTCATCCTCCTTTTCTTTGAGTCTGTAAACATTAGCTACATAGCAGTAGACATGATTCTGTATTGGATCAAACACTGAATTTTCTACATATAATCATCACACATTATTTAAATGTTGAAGACTTCCATCCATCCTATTCAGAAAAAAAAATACACTCATCAAAATCTTCTCTTATACAGATATTATCTTTGGCTGGAAGATGAGCACCACATAGCTACTGGCATAACAGAATTTCTCCTCTTCTATTACAGACACTTATGATTCAGCTGTCTAAGGTTGTTCTGTATCATTTTCCACCATGATTCCTCCAGACACCACAAAAAGCCAGAGGATTTATTCCTATGGTGAAAAGGAACATTAAGAGAAAATACAATTTGTGATTCCAGGAATTATAAGTTCCATGAATGGCACTCGTTTGAATATTGCGTCTTGTTTACATTTCTCCACATCCCCATTGTTACAGATCAAATCCAATATTTCACTGATCCAGGTTGTTCCTGAGGAAAAAGAATGGGAGGAATTCTAAACTTTTCTGTTAAAAAGACCATGAGAGGGTTAAAAGAGGTAGAGAAGCCATGTAACATCAAAAACAAAAATGTACTCTTCATTTCCGTGCCTTTCATCTCTTCTCCCTTTTCCTAGGGGACATCCTTATCTACCTTGAACCTGTATGTATATATATAGTGTGTGTGTGTGTGTGAAATATGATTAAAATAATCAGAAAAGTAAGACATGAAAAGGAAGCAAACATGGAGTATAAAAGGGCCAGTATATAAGTAATGAGAGCACACCCTCCTGGGTGAAATGGATAGGGTAAGCAGCTAATTTCAATGAGTCTGACCGGCAACTTGTACATTTCCTATTTAAATCAAAAAGACCATTAGGCTTTGGGACTTAAGAGTACTTCCAGTAAAAATGTTCAACATTTGGTGAAGGGGTGAGGCATGAACAAAGAGAACTTTGTGATTGCATCTGTGGAGACCAGTGTGCCATTCACATACAAAAGACCATAGACCCTGACTGAGCAGAACAGATCAAGTCACTCTGATCTTTCTGCAGTTGTGCCTCACCAGTCTTTTGAGAAATGGGTCTATAGTGTATGAAGCTATGATCGACTCAGTTGTCTGTGGCACTCAGTCAGAGTATTGATGCACTGCTAAAAAAATCAATTACAATGCCTAGGAGAAAAATATCTTCTTAACTGTTTCTGTCATCTTCCTTTATAATAAATGTGTAATGCTAGTGTCTAAATTGAATAATCATGGGTGGAGACTAAAAATTAAATTAAATAATTAATCTGTGCACACAGCAACATTTCTGAAGAATGCTCTGCACAGGGATGCACCTTTCGATTGGCTCCAGATATTAGAGTACTTTAGACTTCCTTATTATTTAGTCCGTTCTTGTGGACAACTCTTTCTCCTTCTTGTCCCTAAATCATGAGTATGGGACTATCTTCCCCATCCTTCTAACACAGACAATTACAGTGCTAAGAAAAAAGATGAATCAAATCAATACTATCCTTAAATATTTTGTTGCCTGATCTGACTTAGGCTTAAGCAATGATTCATGGGGAAAAAAAGGGATCTAAATTCCAAAGTACAGTAAAACACATTTTATTTCCTATCAGTGGGTGATTAAAATTGTGGTCAATGAAATCTGATTGAAAGGAATGTCAATTTAGCTACGCTTTGAACTTAAAATAAACATTTGCTTATTTTCCATAATACTTGAAAAAAATGGCAAATGGTTTAGGTCATATAAGGAGTTAATTAACTTGAATCCTTTATAACAAAATCAACAGGACACTGATGTATTAATAATTTTAAGACATGTTTTCAACAGCTTGTAAAGGGGACAAAAAAAAAAAAAAAAAAGAAAAGAAAAGAAAAGAAAAGAATACGACCAAAGAGCATATGTTAATTTATGTGTAGCCATTTAGGTTTTACTATGTCAGAAAAAAATCAGCCTCAAATATCACTTCCACAGATGAACTATTTGTATAATGGTTGCTTCCAGAGATTGTTGTAATGGTTTCCTGCTTGTTAATATATCAAAAAATAGCAAAAACAAAAGAGCCTATACATTCTCAGGGACTAACCTTTCTTTTCTAAATTATATCTCAACAAAGAAATGCGAAGTGGTTATGGTCCTAAACAATTTGGGTTTTGTGAACTCTTCAGAGAGCAAGGCAAGTAGAACAAAAGAAGGAAAAACAGCTTTTGCCAAAACAAGCTTGTTTTTCATGTCTGCAAAGATCTGTATCATACATTTGTTTACTTCTGAGCAGGAACCCTATGCTCTCATGCAGTGTTTGTAATTTTGTCACATTAGAATCCCCCAAGTTCAGGGCTTTTCTTCTAGAACTTGTTATATATTCCTTTGAAGTAATTTTGATATTTATAATCTAAAAAAGAAAAGATCAATAGTCAGTATATTTATTAAAAATTATTTTTTCTCAATTCCTTTAAAAAATGAGGCAGGAATATAAAGGAAAGTTGACTTTAGAGAGTGTAGTAATTAGAACAGTTGATTGATTATGGGCTCAAGTAAATGAATTAGATAAAAGGCAAGAGAGAGTTTCATTTCTCTGATATCTGATATTTACTGCATAACTGGAAGACTCTATTGTTAAAATACCTGGAAAAATATAAATTTATTTTATTAAAATATGGTGGATTTACAATATTGTATTAGTTTAAATTATATAGCAAAGTGATTCAGTTGTATATATATTTTATGAAAAATACAAATTATTGATTCTTATTGAGTCATATTAAATTCTCTTGAGATCATATACTGAGGTCAGTAGTTTTTTAAATTTATAACAAAATATTTTCAAACAAATCTATAAAATATGTTTGAAATAATACAATATTATTTTATAAAACATGTTTAAATATTAAAATAAGTAAAATATTTAAACATTAAAGTGTACAGAAAATGTATATGTATACATATTCTAATGTACCTACATCCTTTATATATACAGTTTTAATCATTTTTATTTGAATTTAAAAAACAAAAGGCAACAGTATTAATTTTTCCTCAGATATAGCCTCCATTCAATTGCAGATCTTTCAAAATAAGAAGTGAGTCTGTGTAACTTAATACAAAACTGTCCCATAACTGCTACACATTTCCCTTGTTCCCTTGTCAAGTGATCTGCAGATCCCTGGGCTTACACATACTGATCAATAACTAGCCAGCTAGTACAAATAAATAAAAGAATCTTACCAGATTTCAGGTAGGTTGAGATCAGAAGGTCATCTGGGTGGCTCTCAAATGATTCCACCTGGGACCACTCCTCAACAGTGCTCCAGAAGAGGGGGACGCCCCTAACATCCACTAACTCCCTCCTGAAGATATCCAGCTTGCCGTCCATTTTTGAAAAACTAGACTTTAAACAAAGGAGAGCACGCAAAATAGTCTTTGTTTTAATAGCATCAATAAAATTGAAAAGTAAATCAATATTGTATTAAATAAATTAATATTTCATTACTCTAGACTAGCAGCATAGATCACAGTATTGTACGTTATGAATCAGTGGAATGAGAGAAGGTATTACAAAGACTAAAGAAGCCTTGCACAAATCATTTCATTTATACTGCTTCTGTTAAATAATAACAAAGTTATTTGTTATTATTTGGAATCTTTGTTATTATTTGGATTCTTTGGAATCAAGAGACAGGCTTAACCACAGCACTCCACCAACTCACTGTAATGTGTATTTGAACAAGTCTTGTAACTGCACTGGACCATCTTAACTGTAAAAACAGGGCTGATCTAAATTAGTACTTTCCTCCCCTGAAATCACAGGGTGGATTGGTAAATTATTCTATCTAAATTATCTACAACAGACCACAGGAATGAAGGCATATGGGGAGGGGAGGGCTGACAAGAGGAACTAAATGACAAAATAGAAAGAGTAAAAGAAACAACTTGAGGTAAATGTAACATGGGAGATACATTGCTCTAACAAACCTTTTAACGCTAAGTGACAGCATGTGTCATTTTATATTCTGTGCAAGGGCCTTAATTCATCTTTTAGCCACCTTATATAAAACGTGGAAGAGCTTGAAACATATCCCAAGTCCAACTCCAAAATGGGTCATTGTTGTTGTTTTCCCAATTTAGCACAAGCTGAGTGGTTATTTTTCTCTCTAAAATTCTGGAGAAACAGATACTGTCCATAAGCTCAGGCTTATAAATCTTCCTGAAGCCCTCCATCAGCTACTGAACTTCTTTTCAAAGATTAAAATCAGAAATCTCTGGAGTCAATGGATATAACCTGTATGTTTTCCTTCCTTCCTTCCTCTTTCTCTCTTTCTCTCTTCCTTTCTTCTTTTCTTCCTTTCTTTCTCCCTCTTTCTTTCTCCCTCTTTCTTTCTCTCTTTCTTTCTCTCTCTTTCTTTCTTTTTTCTTTCTTTCTTTCTTTCTTTCTTTCTTTCTTTCTTTCTTTCTTTCTTTCTTTCTTTCTTTCTTTCTTTCTTTCTTTCTTTCTTTCTTTCTTTCCTTCTTTCTTTCCTTCTTTCTTTCCTTTCCTTCTTTTCTTTCTTTCTTTCTTTCTTTCCCCTTCCTTCCTTCCTTTCTTTCTTTCTTTCTCCTTCCTTCCTTCCTTTCTTTCTTTCTCCTTCCTTCCTTCCTTCCTTCCTTCCTTTCTTTCTTTCTTTCTTTCTTTCTTTCTTTCTTTCTTTCTTTCTTTCTTTCTTTCTTTCTTTCTTTCTTTCTCCTTCCTTCCTTCCTTCCTCTTTCTCTCTTTCTCTCTTCCTTTCTTCTTTTCTTCCTTTCTTTCTCCCTCTTTCTTTCTCCCTTTCTTTCTCTCTTTCTTTCTTTCTCTCTCTTTCTTTCTTTTTTTCTTTCTTTCTTTCTTTCTTTCTTTCTTTCTTTCTTTCTTTCTTTCTTTCTTTCTTTCCTTTCTTTCTTTCCTTCTTTCTTTCTCCTTCCTTCCTTTCTTTCTTTCTCCTTCCTTCCTTTCTTTCTTCCTTCCTTTCTTTCTTCCTTTCTTCCTTCCTTTCTTTCTTTCTTTCTTTCTTTCTTTCTTTCTTTCTTTCTTTCTTTCTTTCTTTCTTTCTTTCTTTCTTTCTTTCCTTCCTTCCTTCCTTCTTTCTTTCCTTCTTTCTTCCTTCCTTCCTTCCTTCCTTCCTTCCTTCCTTCCTTCCTTTCTTCCTTTCTTTCCTTTCTTCATTGTCTAAAATCTTTTATTAAACCTTCCAGTAAGATCAAGTAAGCAATAGCATCAAAATATGCAGAAAGGGTGTCAGGGTCTTGGAAAACATCTCAAGAGAAAAGCACTGTTAGAGGAAACACTGCATCATGAGTGCTGCATAGCAAATTATACCCTGTGCATAAACATATAAATCGATGTCTCTAAGGCAAAAAGTGATCTAGATGTGTCAGGTTTAATGTGCCAAAGTATTAAGAATGTCTTAACAAATACATTTTGTTTAAATAATACTTCTTGTTTATATTATCCTTTTTGTGTGTGTAAGATTAATATTGTCAAAATCTCTGTATAAATCTGAGTTCTTTCAATGAATTTAAATTTTTTTTTAGCTTTTAAAAAAATTTTTTATTGCATAATAGTCATTTTACAATGTTATGTCAAATTCCAGTGCAGAGCACAATTTTTCAGTTATACATGAACATACACACATTCATTGTCACATTCTCTTTTGCTGTGAGCCACCACAAGATCCTGTATATATTTCCCTGTGCTACACAGAACAAGCTTGTTTTTCTATTCTACATTTTGAAATCCCAGTCTGTCCCTTCCCACCCCATGCCCCTTGGCAACCACAAGTTGTATTCTATGTCTATGAGTCTGTTTCTGTTTTGGGGGGGGTTTGTTTGCTTGTTTGTTTGTTTTTAAATTCCATATATGAGTGATCTCATATGGTATTTTTCTTTCTCTTTCTGGCTTACTTCACTTAGAATGACATTCTCCAGGGACATCCATGTTGCTGCAAATGGTGTAGACTGCCCTAGGAGAACATATTTGATGTATGTCATATAATGTTTTGCTTAAATTTTCTTCTAGGAGGTTTATTGTATCTTGTCTTATGTTTAAGTCTTTGATCCATTTTGAGTTGATTTTTGTGTATGGTGTAAGGGAGTGTTCTAGCTTCACTGCTTTATATGCTGCTGTCCAGTTTTCCCAACACCATTTGCTGAAGAGACTGTCTTTATTCCATTGTATATTCTTGCCTCCTTTGTCGAAGATGAGTTGACCAAAAGTTTGTGGGTTCATTTCTGAGCTCTCTATTCTGTTCCATTGGTCTATATGTCTGTTTTCGTACCAATACCATGCTGTCTTGATGACTGTAGCTCTGTAGTATTGTCTGAAGTCTGGGAGAGTTGTCCCTGCAGCCTCTTTCTTTCTCTTCAGTAATGGTTTGGCAATTCTAGGTCTTTAGTGGTTCCATATAAATTTTGTTATGATTTGTTCTAGTTCTGTGAAATATGTCCTGGGTAATTTGATAGGGATTGCATTAAATCTGTAGATTGCCTTGGGCAATGTGACCATTTTAACAATATTGATTCTTCCAATCCAAGAGCATGGAATATCTTTCCATTTTTTAAACTCTTCTTTAATTTCCTTCATCAGTAGTTTTTAGTTTTCTGTGTATAATCCTTTCACTTCCTTGGTTAAATTTACTCCTAGGTATTTTCTTACTTTGGGTGCTATTTTAAAAGGGATTTTTTCTTTACTTTCTTTTTCTGTTTATTCATCGTTAGTGTAAAGAAATGCAACTGATTTTTGAACGTTAATCTTGTAACCTGCTACCTTGCTGAATTCTTCGATGAATGCTCTAGTAGTTTTTGTGTGGACCTTTTAGGATTTTCTATATATAGTAACATGTCGTCAACATATAGTGACACTTTTACATCTTCTTTTCCAATTTGGATCCCTTTTATTTCTTTCTCTTGCCTGACTGCTGTGGCTAGGACTTCCAGGTCGATGTTGAATAGGAGTGGTGATAGTGGTCATCCTTGTCTTGTCCCAGATTTTAGTGGGAAGCTTTTGAGTTTTTCACCGTTGAGCACTATGCTGGCTGTAGGTTTGTCATATATACCTTTTATTATGTTGAGATATGTTCCCTCTATACCCACTTTGGTGAGAGTTTTTATCATAAATGGGTGTTGAATGATATCAAATGCTTTTTCTGCATCTATTGACATGTTCGTGTGGTTTTTGTCCTTTCTGTTGTTGATATGATGTATTACATTGATTGATTTGTGTATGTTGAATCAGCCTTGTGTCCCTGGGATGAACCCCACTTGATCATAATGTATAATTTTTTTTATGTGTTGTTAGATTCTATTTGCTAATATTCTGGTGAAGATTTTTGCATCTATGTTCACCAGTGATGTTGGCCTATAATTCTCTTATTTGGTAGTGTCTTTGCATGATTTTGGTATCAGGGTGATGGTGGCTTCATAGAATGAGTTTGGGAGTAATCCCTCCTTTTCAATCGTCTGGAAGAGTTTGAGAAGGACTGGTATGAGTTCTTCTTTGTATGTTTGGTAGAATTTCCTGGTGAAGCCGTCCAGTCCTGGACTTTTATTTGTAGGGAGGTTTTTTTTTATTGCTATTTTGATTTCATTTCTAGTGATCATTTTTTTCAAGTGGTCAGTTTCTTCTTGGTTTAATCTTGGTGGACTGTATGTTTCCAGAAATTTGTCCATCTCCTCTAGGTTATCCATTTTGGTTCCATATAGTTTTTCATAATATTCTCATATGATATTCTGTATTTCTATGTTATTTATTGTAATTTCTCCATTTTCCTTTCTTATTTTGCTGATTTGTGCTCTCTTTTTTTTCTTCTTTGTGAGTTTGGCCAGAGGCTTGTCGATTTTATTTACTTTTTTAAAAAAACAGCTTTTGGTTTGATTGATTTTTCTATTGTTTTTTAAATCTCTATTTTATTTATTTCCTCCCTGATCTTTATTATTTCCTTCCTTCTCCTGCCTTTTGGGGTTTTTTGTTCTTCTTTTTCTAATTCTTTTAGCTGGTGGGTTAGATTATTTATTTGATATTGTCCTTTTTTGAGGAAGGCCTGTATCACTATAAACTTCCCTCTTAGAACTGCCTTTGCTGCATCCCATAAATTTTGTGTGGTTGTAGTTTCATTTTCATTTGTCTCAAGGTCTTTTTTAATTTCAGCTTTGATTTCATCATTGACCCATTGGTTTTTTAATAGCTTGTTGTTTACTCTCCATGCTTTCCTTTTTTTCTCCTTTGTTTCTCTGTTGTTGATTTCTAGTTTCATGACATTGTGGTCAGTAAAGATGCTTGAGATAATTTCTATCTTCTTAAAATTGTTGAGGCTTCTTTTGTGCCCAAGTACATGATTAATCCTAGAAAATGTTCCATGTGCACTTGAAAACAATGTATATCCTATTTTTGGGGGGTGTAATGCTCTGAAAATATCCACCATATCTAATTTTTCTATTGTATCATTTAATTTCTCTGTTGCTTTATTTATTTTCTGTCTGGAAGATCTGTCTAGTGAGTTTAATAAAGTGTTAAAATCTCCAACAATGATTGTATTCCCATCAATTTCCCCCTTTATCTCTGTTAGTAATTGTTTTATGTATTTAGGTGCTCCTATATTGGGTGCATATATATTAAGGAGTGTAATATCCTCATCTTGTATTACTCCTTTAATCATTATAAAATGCCCTTCTTTATCTTTACGGCCTTTGTTTTAAAGTCTATTTTGTCTACTTGGCTCTTCTTTATAGCTTCAATCTCATTTTTGACATATTTTATATCTCTAAACACTATCTCTTTTAGTTCCTTCAGTACTTTGATCACTCCTTTTTTGAAATCTTGATCAAGTAGGCCATCAATGTCTATTTCATTCATTGTGATTTCGGGGGATTTATTTGATCTTTTAATTGGGAGTGGTTCCTCTGCTTCTTTATATTGCTCATTATCTCTCTGGTACTGTGGCTTAAGGAATATCAGTTATCTATTGTGGTCCTTAAGGAGTTTATTTATTTATCTATCTAAAGCCTATGCAGGAATAAAACTTAAAAAAAGAGAGAGAGAATTTTAGAAGAATGGAGAAAAAAAGGTTTGAAACAGTGTATAATCAATAAAAGAAGAACAAGTTGAAGAAGAATAGCAATTGAGTTGAGACGTCTTATAAAAACGTTTAAAAAAAAAAAGAAGAAAATCAGAAAACAATATTTGAAACCTGTGTATAATCAATAACAGGAGATCAAAATCAAGAGAATTAAAAATGAAATGAGGTGGATTTTTAAAAATAATAATAATAAAATGATTTTAAAAGAAAATTTTTAAAGGGATTAAAACTGTAGACATATACAATTGTTTAAAATGTAAAAATTAAAAAGGTAATAGAAAATAGAACAGTTATAAGAAAGATTTAAAAAAAAAAAAAGGATGTGTTCTGGAGACTGTTTGGTCTTAATGATTTTATCGAGGAGTCTTTCTGTCTTTGCCCTGTTTCGGGAACTCAGCTTGCTGTTTCCAGAGGCCCTCCGTTGGCACCCTCGTCTGTGCTGCTCCCAGTGCCTGTCAGCAAGCAGATTGCGCCCCCTCCCAACACTAGGTCAGGTGCTGCGCTCTTACCCGGTGGGCGGGCGGGTCACTCCCCCTCCCGATGCCTCAGTCAGATGCTCTGCTGTGGGGAGGTAGCCGGGTGGATCATGCCCCCTCACAGCACCGTGGTCAGGTGCTGCCTTCCTGCCGGGAAGGCAGGTGGCTGCCTGCCCTCTCCTGGCACCTGTCACTCTGCTGCTCTGTGCAGCTGCCCACTCTGCCTCCGGTCGGCGCTCAGAAGGCGGGCTCGGGGAAGACTGTGGAACCGCCCCACCCCTGCTCTATTCCAAAACCCAGCTCCTTGTTTGTCTTGGCAGTGCGAGTTCTCTGAGGTACCAGGGCAGAAAGATCCTATCTGACTTGGGTTGTAAACAAGTCTCAGTCCTGTCTAGGAGGTTGCAGAGCCCTCAGGTGCAGATTCAGGTCTCAGCCCGGCCCTTGCCAGGGCGCTGTGCACAGAGGATATGGCGGTTGTGGCGGCACCCCACCTCTGTTCTCTCCAGAAGCACCTGTAATGGTGCCGCAGGTCTGAGGAGACAAAGGCTATAGTGCCCCTCCCCCCAGGGCACACCAGCAGTGTTGCTTTGGGTTTTTTCCCCCGTAATTTATGGGGGGCCCAGGTTGTTCTGCTCTGTATTCCGTCCCGGCCACGGTGCGCAGCACCCTGCAGTCTCCCGGGGCTACGTCAGTCCTCCGCCCGGCTCAGGCGGCCTGTCCCGGCCCCCAGCTGCCAGCTCATGTCTCGGGCTGGGTGTCGCAGGGACCCTTTGTGCCTGTTTAACTTAGTTCTGTCGGTCAAGGGCTGCTCCAGGCAGATCTGAGCCTTGAAGGCTCCCCCTCCGTCCCACTGGCCTCTCCATTGGAGAGGGGGAGATTCAGTGAACAAGCGCTATTCATCCTTTTCTGCTCCCTCTGCGTGGTCCTGCACTGTTTTACTTTTTCTTTCTTTTTTCCTTTTCTCCTACCAGATTCATGGTGTCTTTGTCTTTTGAAGAGGGTGATGTTGTGCTGGAGTTCAGCAGGTGCTCTGGTTGCCTGAGTGGGTCTGTCGATGTGAGTTTTGGTGTATTTGTGGGACAGGGTGAGCTGCCAGTGTCCTTCTACTCTGCCATCTTGGCCCCCTCCCCTTACCTGTGTGTTTTCTGAAGTGCAATTTCTTTTTTTCTTTCTACCTTTATTTTAACCTTTTTACCCCCCTCACCCACCATGTACATCTCTCTAAATAAATCTACTTTTACTCAAACAAAAAAAAAAAAAAAAAAAAAAAAGAAAAAAGAGAAAAAGACTGTGAGGTCTCCAGATTCCAAATTCATATGTCGTATCTGTCATTTACTATCAGTGGGACTCTGGACAAATCATAAACCTAACTTCAATTTCTTAATTTTAAATGGAGGCAATGACTTTTGCACTTTATAGAGCTATTTTGAATGAGAAATAAGGTCATGGATGTAACATGTTATAAAGTATATGTATATTTGTTAAGTTGTAGGCATCATTAATATTATCATTATTATTATTGCCCCCAAATCTGCTTTAATTTATATCCTTACCATCATCTACCCTGTATTTTGGCAACAGTCTTAACATTATTCCCCTTATCTCCAAGCTCAGCTCCTTCCAACTGCTATTGGGATAATAGCTGATCACAACCCCATAATTGAAAGGATAAAGTTTAAAGAGATTTATCATAGTTTTAATGTTTAAACTTCTCTGACCTTCCCTCTGTTTACCTCTGCCCCCTTACACTTTAGCCTCCAGCAATAAGGCAATTAAAAAAATAGACCCACCCCTGACACCTAGCTGTTGTGTTTGCATGTTTCTGTCTCTGAGCTGATACTCATTTCTCTCGTCTATTTGGAAAACTCTTATTCTTTCCTCAAAATCTTGTACAAGTTTCACATCCTCTGAAAAGCTTTCCTGGTAACCTAAAGACAAAATTAGTCACTCTCTCTCCTCCATTTCTATACCTTGAATATACAGGTATTATTTTATATACTTTAGTGTGTTGATATTATCTGTTTGCAGTGTCTTTTTCTCTATCTAGAATTCAGGTTCCTTGTTCCTAGATTGGAACATATGTTTGGCTTTATAATTCCAAGGACTTTAGTTTATTGAGGTTAATAAATGTATGTATGTAATAAATGAAATGAAGCTTCTCTAATATTCTAGGTGGAATAATCAGAGATTAAATTACTTTATTGTACCACTATAATTCTGATTATCAAGTTAACACTTTGAGATATACCTGGAAGTGTCAGTAGGTCATAAACCCAATCAACAAGTAGTTTACATTCTAATTCATTATTCAAAATACACACACATTCACATAGACATATACACAGACACAACCCTGCTTTCAGTGCATGTTACTATGTAATTTAATTACTATAAAAATCTTCTAATTTAAGTTCTATTATCCCCATTGTTCCAAGGGGAATACTAACATAGAGACAGTTAAGTAACTTACCAGGTCACACCCTCAGTAAGTGGCAGGACTGGGTTTGAACTCAGAGTCTGACTACAGGGCCAGCAATCTTAATCAATAGTCTATACTCGCTTCTAAATACAAACATTGAAGAGATAAATTTTAATACAAGGTGACATTGGAGAAGTGCCAAGTTATGGCAAAGTGGACGGTAGATCTACAGTGCAGGTTGGGTGATTTGATTTTGACCATGAAGTTTGGCTAATTAGAGACACAAAAATATTCAAGGTAGAAAAGATATAAAAACAATACTCTTTTTCCTCAATATCATACACATTGAAGTGCTTCATAAATCTATGGAAATGACTACTAAAGTGCATAGGAGATGACTTTTAGAAAAACTGAATCACACTAATGATTTCCTTTAATAATATTTATTTTCATTCAATATTCATATATTTTACCTGATTATATGAAATTTTATTTGAAGCCATTTCTAAAAGGAGATATCATACATTTTCAAACTTGTTTCATATACAAAAACTGTACAAAGAAATGTTTTATATTAATTTATATACAGAATTTTATAACTTTTGGAATATCTGTGTTTTTGCCAATAGCTGGTCATTATGGATCAAACACTGAAGGTGAATTAATCACATTCATGCATTATAATATTTCCTAAATCGGATTCAAATTTTGCTAGAATTGAATACTCTAAATTAGCATTATGACTCCTAAAAAACTGAAAAGTATTTGTGGAAGAAATGCAGTCAAAGTTAACTTACCTTTAAACTCCTGAGAGCTTTAAGTGAATATTCTCAAGTTAAATCAGAGCCAGAAAATCATTAAAAGAATGATACCCTTGAGTGGTGTATACTTTATTCTGCAAGAGAAATTGAGTTGGTGAAAGCTCAGGAAGTGTTGAAAGAAGATGGTTGTTTCCCTTAGGCCTCTTTTGTTTACTCCTCTGAAAATGTCCCTTGAAATATAACTTCCTCTGGAGGATAATTGTAAGACCTTGGAAATAATTTAATATCCTTCACACTGATATAAGTCAGTGTTAGACCACGTTAACCTGATCAGAACTGTTCACTCTCTTGACTATTGATGAGCTGAAATAATGAAATGTTATACCTAGGTATATGATGTATCTTAGTCATAAAAAATTGAATATTAAACTAATAATAATCAATATGTTATTCTCCCAGGAAGTAGTCGATACTCAGCAGAGCTTTGATCTAAACAGGACAGATTTTGTTAGCTCTCTTTTAAATATGTGAAATCTAAAACATTTTAATATTAGGAATGCTTTATTTGCAGGACTCTTCTGAGCACAGACTTGGGAAACCGAAGACAGGTATTTAGTACAGCTAAAATTTTAAGCAAAATTAATGCTCTTTGATTACCAAACCAGGTTCTTTAAGTCACAACATTAGGAAGAAGAAAGAAATGAGCAATTGAATAGAACAGTCCTTTATTACTGAAAAATTCCGTTAGATTACTAATAATTAAATGCTGCTTCACTTTTATAAAAATTCAAAGTTTACATTTATAGAAGTTTCTCATTTATACAAACTCAAAAGTAATACAGATACCATTCTGTATTTTTCATATGATCATTTGTAGTTTACCTCTGCAATATATGATTCAATTATGTGGCTTTTGACTATTGTTTTCTGTTCTTTTTTGTTTGCTGTATAGCTAGAAATTACGCTATGTTCTTTTCCCATACACTGTGTCTCATAAGCAATCTTGGTCTATATTACAAGCATCTAATTTATTTGGCAAAAGCAACATGGAGCGACATTAAGGCACAGACTATGAAAACGACTAATACTTATTGAACAATTACAGGCATTATAATTTCTGTATCATGTATTTCCACTTCAACCTAATAATAGCTTCAAATCCATATAATTATTAGAAAATTTCAGAGTTTATGCAACTTGCCCAATTATATAAAACTTATAAATGGTAAAATCAGGTTGCAATTCCTAGGAAGTAACACACTTAATGATAAAAGCACTTAGCTTTTTTGCTGGAAAGGCCACTGTTAGAAAAAATTTTAATTTACCACCTATGTAGCTTTGGGCAAGACAACTTTTTTTTTTTTTTTTTTGAGCATAGAATTCTTCACCTTAGCAGATAGTATCCAATCCATAAAACCACTGTCATTGTGTTATTGGCATTGCTGTAATCTCATAAATGAAACAATTTAGTATGGATAAAGATGCAGCATGCTGTCTGGTCTGTAAAAATCACTCAGCACAGCTTAAGTTATTACCAGAATTATTATCACATTATTGCCATTCATACCATTATAATCTCAAAGTTCATGCCCTTCTTTAATTTCAAAACTACCTCAAATTGGAAGAAAAATGCCTTCTATTTAATCTAAAGAACAACTCTCCATCCTTCACTCAGTTCCACACAAAAAGAGATAGTGGGTGTAAGGTTTTATATTTGATCTCTGCTTTCTAAACAGTCTTGAGTGAGTCATTAACCCTATAAGTGCTTGGCAACTATAGCCTTTGATTGGAGACAATTGCCCTTACTCCTGTTTCCTTGGCCTCATACAGATGTTCTAAGGTTAAATATGCCCTGTTCTCTGAGATCCGGGTACTTAACTGTACATAGTCAGGAAGTACTGGATGCCCTTTGCTATTAGGCACTCTTTTATCACCAGAGTCTTTTAACAGTGATATTTTATAGTGAAGAGTTAATTATAGTCTTCTCTATCTGGGATCCCCGAGGTCTAATAAAATCCAGAAAAACAACTTTCCATTCCCATAGCAATAGAAGAGATTGGTGAGATCATCATCTCAGTTCCTGAAAACATAAACAACTGCTTTATAATAGGCCTTGCTTGTTTGTCAGCCTAAAAGAAATACGTGTTAGAAATAGGATAACAAATGTGGATTTTCAATAAAACCATAACTGTGTATATGTGTGCTTGTATATGTGGGTTTTTTTTAACCTTTATTTTGTCTTTCTTTCCCTAATGATTTAATTTTCCTGTCACTCTAGTGCTCTGTAGTTTTACCTGAAGTTTTAAGTAGGCGGCTGAGAAACAGACACCTTCCAGCGGAGCTGATGGTGAGGCAAGTTGAGATAAAGTTTCCTATCTTTAAATCAAAAATAGGCTAGGATTGATAGGCGGAGAAATAAACATTTATGCAACACTTATTATAGATCAGGGCTAAGTTTTCAAAAGGAACCTTCAAGTGTGATTTTGGATACTTTATCTAAATTTTCTTTGCCATAATGTCCTCATCTAAAATGGGAATGATTTTATGTCCCATCACACTGGACAGTTGTGAGAATTAAATGAGTAAAGTACCTAGAATAACATTTGATGCAAAGTAAAGATCAATAAAATATTAGCAAGAAAAACAACTAGAATAATAGTTTAACCTTATAGCAATTTTTGAGATGAATATTACTTATCCTTATCTTACAGGGGAAGAAACGGTCTTAGAGAAGTTATGAACACTTTGCAAAATCAAACAACAACTACATAGGGAAGTAAAAAATCATAACTGGTCTTACAGATTTTGGTGACAATCTTTTCCCTTCTTTTTTCAGTTGAATCATTAGTTCTTTTTTTAAACCTAATATGAACATTTAAGGTTTTGAACCTGCCACTGATCAATGCTTTGGCCAAATCCCAGAGATTTTTCATATTTCTAGCTTTTATTATTTACCACATAATTTATGTTGAATCATATGACTGCTGACCCAACAGATTATTTTTTTTTCAGTTTGGTTTAGTTTTAATTTTCCAATCAACCACATTTTACAATGTTTAATTGGACTCTATGTTAATTTGCTCATCTAGAGAATACAAACATCACAAACTCTACATTTTAGATTTGTGATTTTCTTATGCTAATGAGTGATCATTTTGTTGCAAGTTATGTTATCTATTGGTGGTATAAGCATAAATGTATGCATTTATATATAGACACAAACAAATGAATTCATTATCAATTATTTTTAAATCTTCAGAATCTTTAAAAATTTAATCATTTGGACAGATTACTATCGTGTAAAATTGCCCTCTGTACATATGTTTGCATCAATTTTTCTCAAAATTTTTAACATACACATGTACAAGGAACTGTGTCAGGAATGACTGAGACATGGCCCAAGGACCTCCATATTTGCTGCCCATGTGGACCTTTGGCTGAACACTGTAAAATAAAGCTGCTGAATATTTGTTGAGTTGCCAAAAGGAAAGAATAATGCTGAGAACTGGACTCTTCTTGGAGTAAAGAAAATGTAACTTTCCCTAATAACAGGTGAGATAAGTTGTATAAATCAATCATGTGTGTAGAATAAATTTACCCTTTAATCCAAATTCTTAATAAGCAACTTATGCAAGGCAGCATTAACTCCCTCATTTTCTTCTGGTCGGACATTTCTGGCTTCCTCTGGAATCTGTGGTTCTCAAATGGAATTCTAACACCCCAAATAAATTGACCTTTTGGCCTCTTTATACTTCTTGGTCCTTTCAGTTGACACACAGTATGTCAGTGTCCTCTTCACTTTGAAAGAGTGCTATTTGAAACGTAGATTTCTTTTATTGTTTTGTGTTTACTATGGAATATAATATTTATTATCATAGATTCACCTTTCTACCCCTTAATTCTCTTTTTTGAATTCTATTTTATTTTAGTTTGTCTAGATGAATCTGTTTCTCAACTAATCCCTTAAAAAATCCATATATATGTATATATGCATACACATATACTTACATTTAAATATATTTATCCAGTTTTGATTTTCTTACTATATAGGTGTACTTCTTTAACAGAGATATTTTATTCCTCTTCTTTAAAATACGTTTCTTTCTTCCTTGACCATCTTCAACTCCTATTAGTACTGTAATTTTTATAGCATGAGTTTCTGTTGAAGATAGAATACAAAATTTAGTCTTCGAGAAATAGCGATATTTACATAGGCTAAGAGCATTGATAATTTCTGCTAACTTGAGAAGCCTAGAGTTAGGGATAGCCTTAAATCCACATTTCCAGAGCTAAAGTGATCCGTGTTGGGCTAAATCAGACCTAACGAGAATTAGCTGGGTAATGTCAGATCCCTTATTGCCAAGGCTTTCCCAAAGAATAAATTTTTCTTCTCTAGGAAAGATTAATGTTATCTCCACTCTTCTTCCTCTCTAAATACAGAATGAAATGAGATGTGTATACTGTGAAGCTTAATAAAGTGGCACTTCAGTTCTTCATGGAAGTAAACGACTGCTTACTTTAACCCACTTGTGTATCTTAGAACTGAAACATTTTAGATTCTGCCTGGCCACCAGTCCTCTGCTGCCTGGCCACAGTCTGTGAAAGTATCCTGCAGATTTTTAAAGGCGTTTGAAAGCTACTTCCTAACAACTTTTCAAATCACTTTCAAAGACTTTCATGGTTATTTGTATCAAGTTTCAGACCCCAAGAGAAAGTTGCTCTTAAATGCAGTGAAGAAAGGTATGCATTTGCTAACATTCCAGGGAGAACAAAGAATCAAATTGATGTTGAAGAACGTCCTGTAAATATGCTGGGCCATCATGAAATACTAATAAGTCGTGTGACCTAAAATGAGCTGTTTTTTTTTTGTTGTTTTTGTTTTTGTTTTTTAAATCACACAAGTACTTCTTTTAGTAGATCTGGAAGTCTAGATATCATATGATAGTATAAGGCTTCAACTATATTAACCTCACTTTAAGTTGGGTATGTAGTGATATTAAAGGCCAGTAAAGCTTTATACACTTTGATAGCTAACAAATCTGTATAGCATTAAAAATAAAAATCTGGTTTTGGAACATTTTCAGAACACTGGTTTATAAATTTCAGATACACAATTGTTCTTGTATCTGAGGAAAATATTTAGATGTTTTTTTTAAAATAGTAATTGTGAAACATTTATCCATTGAAAAAAAGTTTGTATTGACTGATCTCAGGCATTAGTTTAAATAGATTAATCTGACTTCCTAGAATTCTATTTAATTTAAAATATTTCATTTTAAAATGTGTTGAGCCTTTTTCATTTGTTTCTAGACACACTTTTTTATTGCTATAATAAAGAATGATATGTGTCTCTTCCTTTATTAGGACTTTTTGTACTTATGTGGTGTTCTTGGAAAATAGCTTTGGTAATAAGTTCAAGAGAAAAAACTAAGGGATGTATACACCATACTGAAGTGGTTATGATTAAGATGACAATAGGAGAGTATATGTGGGAAAAAAAAATAGCTCAAATCTTGTTTCAAAACTCTTTAGGAAGTAATTAATTTCCAGAAATTTGAAGAACCCATTACTGTAGTTGTTCTCTGATTTAATAATAAAGATTGCATATATGTTATAGTGAAAAATATGCCATATAGTCAAAATATTTTTGAAAAAGGAAATAAAGCAGTCATCAATGGAAAATGCATTTATCTAGCATTATACAATACATGGTCTTCAGGAATCTTCAGAAGTACACAAAAAAACAGACTTGTGAAAACTACCTTTGACTAGCTCTGATTTTCATATTCCCAGACACAGATTTTTTTAAGAACTCAATTTAGCCACAGACCATGCAAGAATATTCCTTTTGAATTAAATACAAACATTGAGAAGGTGGAAGACTAATAGACTTTAACATTTTTTGTAACATTATATATGTAAAATTAGTGGAGTAGAGTACCTAAACACAATTTTAAATACAAAAAATAACCCTGTGAATTGATGATAGGAAACCTGGACCTAAGAATTCCCAAATATTTCCCATTTTGTGGCAAAACATCCATACTAGAATTTTCCATTTCTCATTCTCTAAGTTTTCAATTGTTTTACACAAAATACAGGTACTGTGAAGACAGATTTGATAAATCACTTACCTGGTGCCTGTCTTGAAAAACTGGAGGTCCAGGCTGTGTTTCTACTGCATTGGTTAATGGAAGTTTCACTCTCTATGTTGCTTCAGTCAAACAAGATAATCTGTCCTTTGCATTAGGAAGGCAAAAATGAAGTCTTCAGAGCTGTGTGAGGTTGGTGACTAAACTGTACAAAGCCTGTCGGTGTTTTAAGTGGTAAAGACTTAAGGGGAGGTTTTTTGCTGTCTCTTGTGGTGGTAAATGAAATGAAACAAAGAGTCCATGGAAATCTATGAAGCTTAGTAACTGAAATTAACTTTTCTCAAATAATTATGTATAGTAGATGAAGGCACATTAGTTTTGCTTTCACTTTTGTGTCTGATATCAACAACAAGGACAATCAAAATGCAGATGACCTTTCCACTTCAGTAATTCTGTCAGAATACTTCACTGAAACATGATTTATCCTTACTTCTAGAACTGCTTGGGTAAGTTCGGCAGACCAGAGCGTGCTCCCTGTGTGAGAGCAAAGGGGAGGGGAAACGCACCCAAGAAATACTGGAGCATATTCTGCATGTTAAGTAATGCCTGTTCCATCTAAATGCAGGTCACCTTTCTTATATCACCTTTCTTATATCACCTTTCTAAGCCACTTGGTTATAGTGGTGACTGATAAAAACACATTTCAAAAGAGGAAAAAAAAAAAAAAACTGGTTTGAGGACTCCTGGCATTTTCCACATGACCAAAATATTTTTTGTCACTTGGTTCTTTTTGGTCTCTAGGTCCTGAAATCACAATGCCGATAAAGGGCAAAGTTTTTAAATCTGTGAGTTTATCAACCTGCACAATAATGACATTTGACATTGAAATCTCTCATTCAACAAAATGTGAAGATGTAAATGTTTTATGTTATTATCCTCCATGAACATCCTAAACAAATATTTTCTTTGAATCCCATAGAAAAATCTAGATGAAGATTTGTTCTGTAGTGTGCTTTAAGGAAGAAACCAAGATACAGCCCAGATATCAAGCTGCTACAGAACTACAGGAAGGCAAAAACCACTGGAGGCAATTAGATACTTTTCAGATGAGTTGGAAAAACATTCCTAGTTTGCGCTCCAGATTTGGGACCAGAAAATGATCCTTAGGTTGTGCCCATTTCTGCCCCTATTTCTCCTCTTGCAAGCAATTGGAGATTTATGTACTAGAAAAATTGAAAAGTAGGGATTCAGGCAGTAGGATCACCAGCTGTAGCCAACGAAAATATGTCATATAGTGAAAACAAGGGAATTGTGGTCGTGTTACTGAATTTGGGGGAAACTAATATTTAGTTTGTCCCTTTTTTCTTTCCCATTTAGGAATAACAAACTGGGACAAAAATTACTCTTTTTCTCTTAAGAAGACTATCTCCACTTTTTACATCCTTTTTTGCAGACAACATATATCTTACCATTCTTACATATTGAAATGCTTTTCTTATATTTTCAATGGCTTTCCTAATTATACATGTATTACAATTTTTAACCTTTAAAAATTTTAATCACTAGTGGAAACCAAGAAGAACTGTCTGTTAGATATCATCATTTTTGATTGGCAAACTTATGAACAGATTTTATTTTATTTTTGTTTGTTGCTTTTTTATTTAAGTGTAGTTAATTTACAATGTTATATTAGTTTATGTTGTATAGCAAAGTGATTCAGTTATATACATTATTTTTTCATGTTCTTTTTCGTTAGAGCTTATTACAATAGGACTATATTGAATATTGAATATAGTTCCCTATGCTATACAATAGGACCTTTTGTTTATCTATTTTATATATAGTAGTTTGTATCTGTTGATCTCAAACTCCTAATTTATTCCTCCCCCTACCCTTTTCCCCTTTGGTAACTATAAGTTTGTTTTCTATGTCTGTGAATCTTTTTATGTTTTATATATAGATTCATCTGTGAATAAAACAAAGTTCCTGCCTTCATGGAGTTTAATAGTATTTGGATTGGAGAGAGACAAAATAAATATTATCTTTGACTGACTAATCTAAATGGAGTCTGATAGGTTTGTACGTCTTAATGTCACCATTTCTCTCTTTGTAACTGATTAGTATTCTCTGGAGAGATACACTTACTATCTGCAATATCCAGTTCTATATTGAATTAGTTATATGTTATAATGTAACAAATTACATACACTAAAATATAGTAGCTTAAAGCAACAAACAATTTTTATCTTACACAGTTATATGGAAATGATGCAGCAAGGTGGTTCTGGCTCATGGTCAATTGTTGGTTGGGGTTCCAATCACTGGAAGACGAGAGGATGGAGGCTTTAGGACTGGAGAATTTAATTCCGAGATCTTGACTTGTATGGCTATTGATAGGAAGCCTCAGTTCCATTCCAGTTATTGACAGACAACCTCATTTCTTTGCCGTGAAGGAACGTCCAGAGAGTTCCTGAGTATACTCATGACATGACAGTTTTATTTCCTCCTTCACAATCTCTACAGTCTGTGTGCCATTGATTTGTTTGTTTGTTTATGTATTGTTTATTTAACTAATTGATTGATTAATTAATTAATTAATTTTTGCTTTATTGCAGTGACCAGAACTTCTACTACTAGGTTTAATAAGAATGGTGAGAACAGGTATTTTCCCCTCCTTCCTGATTTTAAGATGAAAGGATTCAGTCTTTCACAATTAAGTGTAATGTTAGCTGTAGACTTTTTATAGGTCCTTGTGTCATGTTGATGTAGTTGTCCTATATTCCCAAACGGCTGAGAAGTTTTATCAGTGAATTTTGTCAAATACTTTTCCAACATCAATTGATACGATCATATGATAATTCTTCTTTAGCTTATTAATATCACAATCTATATAGATTGGTTTTCAAATGTTGAAACTGCCTTACATATATATAAATTACATATTTGTATGTAAAAATAAATAAAATATTTCCATACATATTACATATATAATAAATATATTCCATTCAGTCATAGTATGAGTTTTTTTTTTTAATATATTACTAGATTCAGTTTGCTAATACTTTTGTTGAGAATTCTTGTGTCTAAGTTCCTGAGGGATATGGGCCTGTGGTTTCTTCTTTATAGTATCTTTGTCTGGCTTTAGTATCAGAATGCTACTGGTTTTATAATATGAATTGGAAAGTATTCTTTCTTTTTTTATATCTTAAAAGAGATTGTATAAAATTGGTCTTAACTCTTCTTTCAATGTTTGGTAAAATTTTGCACTGAAGCCATCTAGGAATGGCTATTTCCTTTTCAAGAGTATTTTGATTAAAATTTTAAATTTAATGTTTAGAGGACTAGTCAGTTTACATATTTCATCTGGTATAATAATTTATAGTTTTTAACTAATTGGTTCATTTTTCTTAAGTTGTCAAATTTATGTGCATAAAATTGTCTATAGTGCTTTCTTACTATCCTTTTATTGGCTACACAATTTATGCTAACATCTCCTGTTTTCATTCCTGATATTGGTGAGTCCATCCTTTATCTTTTCATCCTTGTCATGCTTGCTAGAGGATTGTCAACTTTATTGATTTTTTTTTTAAAGAAGTAGCCTTTGGTTTTATTAATTTTCTTTATTGTTTTCTTGTATTCAGTTTCATTTATTTATGATTTAAATTTTTAATCATTTCTTTTCTTCTGCTTCCTATGGGCTTATTTTACTTTGGTGAACTAATGAAAAAAAATTATAAAATACTGTTCCAAAATCCAGAAGTAACAGAAATATAGAGAAAATGACTATAATAGGTGTTAACATCGATGTGAAAAAATAAAGCAACACCAAGAAAACTGAAAATGCACAGACCTGACAACTCAGTAATTTGATTTGTTTGTAGAAAAACTCTTGGGCATTTTATTCAGAACACGTGTATGTGAATACTAGTAATATTGCTTATGAAGAAAATTTTCTGCTGCACTAACATCTATCAACATTAAAATGGATAAACCAAGAGAGTTCTATACATGTAGTGCAAATAAATGTTCTGTAGACTCAAATATCAACATAAGTGAATTTTAGTGACACAACTTTGAGTCAAGATAAAAGCAAGTCACGAAATAACACATTGAGTATGACTGTCTTTACACATGATCAAAATATGCCAATCTAAGCAATAGACTGTAATGTGCATGTATATTAATCTATAAAGAAAATCCTTTATATGAATCCTATAAAAGAATGATAAATACAAAATTCAGGATAGTGGTTAGGTTATCTATGGGAAGGAGATGTAAAGACATGGGATTGGGAAGAAACACTCAGGGACTTCACTGGTGTGGATGATCCATTTCTTAGGCTGGTGGTAGTACAGCGATGTTCCTTTGTTCTTATTCTTCATACCACAGGTGCCTAATACATATATGCATGTGTGAATAGATATGTACTTTCATATTTGAAATATTTAGTGAAATAATTTAATGACACTAATCCAGAAAGGTTACAATAGGGGAAGAGTAAAGTGAAAACCTGGATACGAATACTATATAATCCTTGAATGACTTCTAACGTAAAAAACAGGGAAAAGGTAGGAATACCTCAGGAGATTCAATGAAAAGGTTTATTTTGTTTAAAGTTGCAAGATACTACAACATATTTTCTGATGAGATCTGATCATACAGGAAGAGAAAGCAGTAAGGATACAGTAGAGATATCAATTTCTAGAATAGATGACAGTTGAAGAATCTAGTGCACAAGTAGAGAGGTTGGCATTACTTGGATCCCAAGGACTGTTCATCCATGGTAAGAGAAAATTCAGATTTTAAGGGAAGAGATACACATTTCTCGGTGACGGTGGAGAAGCTATTTTCCATTTATTTGTGATTAAAGGAAATAACAAATCCCTACAGCACCCATTCTAAATTCAGTACTTATATTCAAAAATGTAATAGTTTAATTTCTGGTACAGATTAACTCTAGATGAAGATTTTACCTTCCAACATTCATCTCTAGGAGGAGACACGATAAAAGCTATGACACTTGCTCTTAGCAACATGGTTATTTAGATATTCTGTCTAGACAATCAACAAAAAGGCAACTAAGTTCTGGATAAAATATACCTTTTGGTGCATTCGTAGACTTTTGAAAAATGGAAGACATTTCTACATTTCTAAAAATAGAAGAAGGAAAAATTATTATCTAGACGATGGGCTGACAAATGACACCCCTTGGGCCAAATCTACATTTCCACTTGCTTTATAAATAAAATTGTATTTTAACAAAGTGACACACTCATGTGTTTGTGTGTTGTCTATGGCTGCTTTTAAGCTACAAATAAAGAGTTGAATATTTGCAACAGTGATGATATTGTCTGCAAAATTGGAAATATTTACTATCTGGCCCTTTGCTGAAAAACAATAGTTGCAGGAATATTCCAAAGAATTGATGTATGCTCAGCATCCATTTTCCCCATTAACCTCTTACACCACGGGACATTTGTTACATGTTAATGAACCAGTGTTGATGCATTATTATTAACTAAAGTCTATACCTTATCAGAATTATATGAGTTTTTACCTAATTCCTTTCCTGTCCCAGGATCCCATCCAGGGTACTACGTCACACATAGGAGTCATGCCTCTCCAGACTCCTCCTGACTATGATAATTTCTTAGACTTTTCCATTCTCGATGACCTTGACAAAACTGAGGAGTGCTGATCAGGTATTTTTCATACTGTCCTTCTGTTTAGGTTTATTTGATGTTTTTTCCATGGTTATGCAATGGTTACAGAGTTTTTTGGGAGAAAGGTCAGGGAGATAAAGAGCCATTTCCATTGTACATCAAAGGTGTTTACTATCAACATTAACTTATCACTGAAGACATTAACTTTGAGTTAACTTTGAGTCGCTGGCTGAGGTCCTGCGTGCCAGGTTTCTCCACTGTAAAGTTACACTTCCCTCCCCACCCTATTCCTCACTTTTACACTCTTTAGAAGGAAGTCACTCTGTGAATCCCACACTTAAGGGATGGAATGGAGTTATACATAATCAGTTGGAATTCTTCTGTATGTGATACTTTTATATTCTCCCCCGCTTATTTATTCAATCATTCATGTCAGTTTATACCATTTATATCAATATTTATATCAGCATGGATTCATGAATGTTTATTTTATATGCTGAGTTATAATCCAGATCTATTTTGTTGTTGTTGACCAAACTGGATTCTCAGGTATTTTAGTCATATAAAGGAACTCTCTTGTATGGCTCAAATTATGTGCAATTGCAACCATCATAAACAAATGTTTACTGAGTACTTCCTAGTCTTTTCATGGCATCAATCAGTCAGTCAACAAGCATTATATTTCTTAGTATCTAGCAGTTGGCCTGAAGGCATTTTTCTAGAGATTGAAGCATTGGGAAACCTTAAACACCAAGGTAACCAGAAATCTTTAGCTTTCCTGGAAGCACAGAATCAAAGCTATAGCAGCGACCCCTGTGTACCCCACCACATGATGCTCCCCAAGGTTCTCACTCTGTCACACACAGACTTTAAACCCAGCTCAGGGAAGATGCCAAGATATCTCAGAGGGCTTGTGGTTTCTATCTGAATTTTAAGCTAGATCTCAGCCCCCTTCCTCCTCCAAGGAAGTTACAGAAATTTCTGGACAAGTTGTGGAGAAATGGGATTGGTTTAAATGTCAATCAGCCTACTTTGGAATACTTTGGTTCACTAAACATTAAAGTCAGAGAGATACATGGGTTTACTCTTGTTTAGTTATATGTGGGCAACATCAGCTATGAGTTTTACAAAGTATAACATTTTAAAAAGTATTATACACTATAATGTTAAATTAAAAAAATGACAAAATGGGCTTTTAAGGAATAAATAGCAATTATTTCCTTTAGAGATTGAGATTCTAATTACCACCCCAGTCCCAAGAAAATCTTAATAGTTTATAAGACTCTCCAATTTTTGTATAATTCATAATGATGTTATACTAAAAAAATAGCTTTGATTCTGAAAAATCATAATCATTGAACAGGGGGCTAAGAATTCCCTAGACTTTTCTCCAAAGAGTAAGAAAACATATGTCAATTTCTCCCTAGATTTGACATTTGAGTTTAGGAATTAAGGATGTCATATTCTACTAAACACTCATAGTGAATTTTTTATCATCTTATGTGTCCTCTGATGTAGAGAAAGGAAGAACTAACTACTACAATAAACATACTATAGAAAATAATGATCAGTAGAGTACAGGAAAATAGGAGACAGAAGCCAAAACAGCATTATTTAAATAAAAAGCAGTAATTCTTCTTCTTTTCTTTTGTTTTTATTTTATTTTTCTGGTAAATATCACATTCTTTAAGACTTTAGTTTACAGAGGTTACATTCATTACATTGCACATTGGACAGAAGAAATGCTAAAGCATAAATATTTTAAACTGGCTGAAGACATTCAAGCATAAATAACACTCATTGGGATTACTTATAGACATCTGGAAAACAGTACTGTCATGCCACAAATTTACGTTAAACTAAGGTAAATTCCAAATTAAGCCATTCTGCAGAAAGTGAAAGAAAATAGGGAGGAAATAATAGGTCTAGTTAAGCCCTATGTCTTTTTATTTTTTAACTTCTTTCTGCCAAAGTTTTCAAAGTCCATGTGCAGTTATTAATATATATGCATTTATGTATATACGTGTATATGCATAGACTAAGTGGACTAATAAATGGAAAAACATAAACTGTAAAATTAAAGACTTTAGAATGCTTGGTTATTTTTAAAGAGACTAACAACTTGGATGATTTGTGTGCTCCTACATAATTCGTATAGGTTATAGATTCATGTGATACTTGTCAAAAAGAAAAAAAATTAAAAAGATAACAGCTGGGAAAAAAATCTTGCTTGCATTTTTATATGGAGATCTCAATAGTCATGTGAACCTGACCATCCTCCTTCACATGACTCATTCTCTACCAATTTAAAATAAAAGAGGAGGAATGATGAGAAGAAAACTTTAATCTCAGATATGTTAAGAAAACTCTTTTCAAATCTCATTTCGTGGTTTTAATGTGGACCCCTTCATTTGCTGCTTGTAGTGCATGTCAAATTTCTCATTCAGGGCTACTGTAAAGTGATTCTTCCAGTCTCCTGCCACCCCTGTAGCAAAAGAGATGAAACAGTAAATATTATGTATTCCAGCCAGAATAATGAAATTTTCTAATATTTACTGCTTTCTTTAACACCTAATTAAATTTTATTTTCTTGTAATCCTCACTTATAGGAATAAAATATACACTATAAATACTATATATTCAAGAGTGCAAAGAAGGATTTGTTATGATTATTTAAAAAATACAACCAATTTCTTATTTGATTCTTCCCTCTTATAACATTTCACTTAACATTTCTTCTCCAATTCCTCTGAAATGTTGGTGCCCCTAAGATGACATCCACATTTTACCCACTCCAGAGATACTAAATTCGCTTTCATGCTGATAACATTAATATCCAGACTCACTTCTTCATATCCAACTGCTTCCCTGATGTGGCCACTTGGATTCCATATGAGTATCTCAAATTCAACTAGTTCAAAAGTAAGTTAATTTTCTTCCTTACCAAATTGCATTTTATTTGTGTACTTTTCCCTAACCTGGTTAATGGCCACACCAAGTATCCATGTGTAAACTTCGAAGATGACCCTCAACCATAATATCTAATTATTTAATCACATTCAGACTTTCTTCATATCCATTTCATCCTCTCCATTTCTGCTGCTACCGGCAGTGAGAGACGCTCCTCAGCGTTTCCCACCTATGTTGTTAAATGTTTAGCAGGCCCTTCTATTTTGCTTTCTATCATATCCAACCCTCCCCTGACAGAAGTCACCTTGTATTGTTTAATTAATTAATTAATTAATTAATTAATTAATTAATTAATAATAGAGGAGATGCTGAGGATTGAACACAGAATCTTGTGCAGGCTAAGCATGTGCTCCAGAGCTTGAGCTATACCCTCTTCCCTCATCTTGAATTTTAAATTAGTCAGTGGTTCACTTGATCCCTTAGCTCAAGGAGCTCTAAATTTTCCTAGTGAAAAAATCAAAAAGCAGAAGATATCAATATCTTGTAATAACCTTTAACGAAAAAGAATATGAAAACAAATGTATGTATATGCATGACTGGGACATCATGCTGTACACCAGAAATTGACACATTGTAACTGACTATACTTCAATTGAAAAAAAATTTGTAATTAAAAAAAAGCAGAGGAAAGCAAATGTGTGTCTTGAAAATCAGGTAGGGTCTGAGGGCATAGCAGTGTGGAACCCTTTATAAGCATGGCAGTTATTTTAAACTCATTGTTTTATCTCAAAAATATACGGAGACATTATGGAAAAAGAAGCTGATGTAGTCTGAGGTGTAAATAATTTAAATTTAATCTGCATGTGAACTCTTTTCAGGGTTACCCTGTTTTCACCCAGTGGCAGTTTTATTACTTCAATTATTAAAAAAAATTCCTACCTCAACAGCAATTTGTCAAAGAAAATGAAATTTATTCTGTTTTTGCTTCATATATCAGTAAAATTGGATGTCCTCATCCTCTATATATCCTACATGCCTTTGGATTTATAAACTGACTTGACCTGATCAGACCACGCCTCTTCCCAAAAGATGTCACCTCATTGCATTTTGATATTTTTGCTAAACGGAGCTGTATTTGTCACTAAGTGCTTTGAAACTTAGTCTTTTTTAAAACAGCCTTATTGAGGTATGATTAATATACAGAAAACTATACACATTTAATGTGTACAGGTTGATAAGTTTGGGCATTTGCCATTTAGTCTTGAAAAACATGTCCACCACTTAGTTGAGGAAAAGCTGACTAATTGTTCTGAGCTTGTTTCCTCATCTCAACATGAGATAATAATAGAAGTTCCTCTTAAGTCTTATATTAAGATTTTTTTAAAAATCAGAATTTACAATTTATATCATGTGCATGATGCAGCAGCAAGGCACAAAGACTTAATAAATACTAGCTAGTAGAGTGTGGTACCCTTGCTAGTGCTAAGGCTGGGGTGGCTGCTGTTCTTTCTTAACATAATTTGCTGCATATACTAAATATTCAACAAGTAACAGTAACTTATTAGTGGTATTAGTAGTAGTGCTAGTATCATATGCTTCTGCAGAACTGGTAACTCAATCGAGTGTTCACATGAGAATCAGCTCTGAAGAAAACAAGCTGGATCGACAGGCAAGAACAGACTTTCATAGATGTTTGCCTGTAACGATTTCAACTTGTGACTTCCTGTAGCAGTGGAGGCAAGTAATGGGACCATCTCACCCTTTCTCATGAAGGGAGACACTTTATGGTTCATGACCTCCTCCGGCAGTGTTGTGTAATTGGTAGATGGGTTGTTCTTCATCTCTTGGAATGTAGTATGTCTTACAATCTTGGCCAAAAGCTCCTCTGATATTTTCCTTCCCAGAAATTTTACCACTTTCAGCACCTCTTTCCTGATATTCTAGGAAGAAAAAAAAATTTGAACACTCAATTACTAAAAGTGAATATATTACTATGTGGATAAAAAAGAACACAGAAAGAAAACCTTCCCCTGCCCCCCTGCTGATATTTTAATTAGGTTTCTAGTGAGGAAAAGTTTTCTTGCAGAAGTGGTATTTTTGAACTTCTCTAAGCATGGTTTCCCTCATTCATAAAATGGACAAAAAAGAACTTTCAAATATTGTTAGAACACTAAATGGGATGATATTTATAAAACATTTATTTTAGTCCTCCGTGCATAGTAGTACATACTCAGTAAATACTATCTATGAATATAAATATATATTCTCAAAGACTATAGTCCCCTGTGACAGATCAAGTTTTGGGTTGAAAATATGCAGACAGCTTTCATTTTTCTTTTAATTTATTGATGTAACTAGCAAGAAGCAAAGGAACCTGAATGATTAAGAAAAGGTGTAAATAGTCAAATATTCAACATGGAACATCAGATGTTTATGAACCATAGCTACAAACATTCCCATCAATTGTCACTTCTATAGGGTACCCAATTACTCAGCTTAATCATTCAACGCAACTATTCTCAATACCAACTATAATGCTATTGCAATGTGTAGTTCCCTCCACACAGAATGTATAGTTCCCTCTAATTCTCTGTCCTACCAGTTACAGTTGCTATCAAACTTCAGCTTAAGTATCACTTCCTTTGGGATGATTTCCTTGACAGCTCCAATTTGAGTTAGATAACCCAATTTTTGCCCCCTAAATTCCCATATAAATCTATTGTGCCATATCTTTATTCTCATATATTTTTATTTACTTGTCTGTTTTCCGTAAGAAAAAGATAGTGTCTCTACACACAAGGTTAATGTTTTTTTCTCTTTCTACTTGATACATTGCAGAAATAAGAGAAAGTTTATTTATTTATACCTCTGCTCCTTATTAATTCAAATAGAGGAGAAACTTAAACATGACCATTATTGACCAAAATAGGCAGTAAATGGACATGGACAATTTGGGAGGGTGAAATGGTTGGATTAACTAATAAAATTTTGTTTGTGTGCCTTTTAAATTTACTGTTTTCAATATCCTAGTTAAGAACACAGGTTTAGATGTTATAGTAAACTATAGACTATGGCTGTTTCTCATTCAAATTTGTTCTTTGTTAAATTCTCTAAAGGAATAATAATTCTGTTTCTAATATTTATAATTTTATTGTAAATATGTCCCCATCAAGACAACTCTAGAATTACTGCCACAAGAATTTTAATAATTGTGCAAAGATGTGAACAAGACATGGATATCAACTGCTTTCTTGGTGCTAATAAAGAATGAGAGAAGATAAGACATTTTTCATCTCTTAGTAAAGAGACCCAGTATTTTTTCTACCTTCAAAAAATTATTTGATATGTACTCATATGTGCTTTAAAGAATATACATGAATATAGCACTCATTACCTATTACCCAGTGCATGCAATAGAGCAGTCATAATTTGTTGAGTTCTTCCATTTGCAAGTTTCCAAGTGTATTCTTTTCACTCTCCATTCCCATTTCCACAAACAACAACAAAAATTAACTTACTATCCTTAACTGATCTAATCAATCCTGTGCTTTACTCTGTAGACTTGAAGCTCATGTATGTGTTCCTAGACAACATAAGGTTTGGTTTTACACAGTTGATGTGCACAGTTGAAGTTTACTCCTTTTCACTGCAATATAATATTTAATAGTAGAATAATAATTTATATCATGCACTGATTCTTAAGTATAAGTGTATTTGGGTTGTTCTCAATTTTTATGGTCATGGAGAATGCTGCCTTGAAGATTGTTGTATATGAAACCTAATACACACAAGCCAGTATTTCTCAAGAGCATATATCTACAAGTGGAATTTCTGGATCTTAAGTTACATGCATGTTTGCCCTTCCTAGGTAATGGCAAGTTGTTTCCATGGTGTTTATATCTTTTTATATTCTTATCAGAATTGTTACTTCTCATTAATCCACATCGTGGCTAGTATATATCATTGTCAGACTTTTTAATTGTTGTCAGCCTGGTGGATGTGAAATGGCATCTCATAGTAATTCCCCATTCCCCTGGTTATTTACTATTAATTAATTAATTAATTTATTTATTTATTATTGAGTTATAGTGAATTTACAATGTTATATCAATTTCTGGTATACAGCACAATTCTTCAGTCATACATGAATATACATATGTGCATTTACATATTCTTTTTCACCCTGAGCTACTACAAGATATCGAATATATTTCCCTGTGCTATACAGTATAAACTTGTTTATCTATTTTATATATTTGAATTACTGTGATTACTGACAAATGTAGGAAAAAAACTAGATTATGAAGAAATTGGGAGAAATTTTCAGTATTGCTGTGCCAGAATTCTCTTTACTCTCTCCTTCTGGAAGTTTGAGTTGATATATGTGGGACCTCATTTCTCTATCCTATATATACATTACTCTCTAAAAATATTCTATTTATCTTACTGTGGTACATTCTATGTAATTTACTCAGCCTCATCTTCCACATTACTAATTCACTATTTAGCCATGTCCTATCTGTTATTTAAATCATCTTTTAATTTTCTAATTTTAATTTTCAAAAATTATTTTCAAAATTCTATTGCCTTTTTTCAAATCTGATTTGTCAATTTTAGCAATCTCTTGTCTCTCTGTAAAATTTTTAATTTCTTCTTTTATTTCTTTAAACATCTGAAGGATAGTTATTTTATGGTCCTTGTCTGATAATGCCAGCATCTATAGATTTAGAAACCAGTTGACTCTTCTTGCCCATTGCGATTCCCTCTGTGTGTGTGTGTGTGTGTGTTGTTGTTGTTGTTGTTGTTGTTGTTGTTGTTGTTGTTGTTTTGTCTTATGACAAGTTTTATCTTTGGTAATTTCTTGAGACGTGGGTTTGAATGCATTCATTTACAGAAGGTTTTTACTTACTAGCTTCAAATCTTTGCTAAAGTATCTGAGTTATTGTAACTTTTGGAGTTGGCTGCATCATTTATTTAAAGGCCAAATTTTGTGTCTTCAGTGTTGTCATATGTTAACATTTAGAGAATTACTAAGTTGCCATAAGTTTTAAGTTTCTTACCTCCTGCATGTCTTCATAGAAAAGAAATAGCACTTGTGGATTCTTTCTCTTTTCCCACCAAGCTTTTGTGTGTTTATACCAGGAACCGTAAGGAACTAAAATTAGAGACAAAAACAATGTGAGGACATAGTATCATCTCTATACAACTTGAAAATGAATGTTCAAACAACAGTAGCAACAAAGAAATATAAATAAATGATCATGGAATGAAAACTAGAGATCAGCTGCACATCTTAGGAAAATTTCTCCAGAGCAACGAGGCAAAGTATGTTGAATAATCTATACACAGAAAAATATCCTTGACTTTCATTATTATGATGTGTATTATGACTCAGAGGAAAAGTGAAGGAAGTCTCCCATCCATTTGATTCAGAGCATATGACAGCATTTTTGAAACTGGTGTGTGTGTGTGTGTGTCTGTATTTGTAAAACCAGATTATTAGTGAAAGGAGTTGAGTTAGTGGAACTATCCATGTAGTTATGACCAGAATTCAGCCCAGGTCATAAATTTACCATATACAAACTAGCTTTGCAACTGAAGCTAGCAACTGTATGATTTTTTTATTACTCTATTTACAGTTTAAATGGTAAGGTATGTTCTCTTTGGGACCCTTACTGTCATTCTTACTCTAAAAACTTAGAAGTGTTTGGAGGTGATGTAGTAATGCCAAATGATGTTTCTTCCTTTTGCTTCCCTAATCTTCTCTCACATAATACCAAGTGTTTCTCCCAGTAACAAGCTGACATGATAACATAATGATGTTTGAGTCAAGGTAGTCTGCTTCTCATTAAATCAGTTCATACCTCTTCTATCTTTGACCCTCTTGACAATGCATTTATTTATTTAAGTACAGTTGACTGAAAATACTATAGTAGTTTCAGATATATGACATAGCAATCCAATATTTTAATAGATTACACAACATAAAGTTATTATAAAATATTGACTATATTCTCTGTGTGGCTCCCTGTGATTTATTTTATGACTAGTAGTTTGTACCTCTTAATCCCCTTCATCTATTTTGCCCCTTCCCCCATCCCTCTCCCCTGTAGTAAAAGCTAGTTTGTTCTCTGTATCTGTAGGTGGGAATGTTTCTGCCTTGTTATATTTGTTTCTTTACAGAAAAAAGTCATATAATGATTTTTATAATGTTCTTATTCATCCACTTGCAGAGGTACGGTGTTATCTTTCTCTGCCTTATAAGGCAGGTTTTGATGATCTTGAAGCATATATTTTATTGCTGATGCTTTAGCATAACATTTTCCAAAACATAACAACAAGCATAAAGCACATATAACTACACCTTTATTGAGTTGCCATTAAATCTTGTCAATATAAAAATGGCATTATTATCCGTTTTCCTTACAATTATTACTACAGGATCAGAATAGCCATCTTCAGTTAATACAAGACTCTCCCAAAGCCTTTCTTTCTCAAATCTGAATACTCAGTTGCTTTAGTCTGGAGTTAAATAAAAAGGCAAAATTTCTCAGAATTTCTGCTCAAGTCATTCTTCTACTGTTCTGAGAAATCTAGTTGAATTAGTCAGACTGTACCGTGGGTATAATGAGTAAGCACTTGGTAGATATTCAGACTTCTTTGTGAATTTTGGCCCATGTGGTATCTGAAATTTTTCTTAGAAACAAATGAACCCTCTCTCCTTTATCCTTTTCCCTCTTCTTCAGTGGAGTTGTGATAACACACTGTGAAATAATTCTCTAATGAAAAGAGAAGAGAAGGAGGACTGGACACACACATGTCTGTATACTTATTTGTAGGCATTGAAATGGAGTGTCCAGATTCTGCAATTTACCTTCGGAAACTCTGCTTGCTCTGAAGTTCAAGGGCTTCTAGAACTTCTAGATTTTCATTATAAATCAAGGAAAATAACAGACCAGAACAGACAACAAAAATTTTTGGTCAGAGATGCCACTTGTATAATTTACCTTGAAAGAATTCAGAGAAAAGAAACCATTCTTACCTTCTCCATCCATGAATTTCTCCACAAAATCTTGAAAAGAACCAGGATCTGGATTAACAGTTACCATCAGAAAGAAAAAATAGTAAGAAACAACCACATCCTTGGCATTCCGGCAAACGTAGATGATCTAAGGGAATGAAATCATATATTAAATCACCTAATATTTTTCAAACATAGACTGATCAAGATTTAAAACAGAAATGTTTATGTTTTCAACTATAAATGTAACACAATTTATTGTAGAAAATGTATAAAATATGTAAAATTATGAAGAAGAAACTCCTTCAACAATCTGAAGTGACAGTATCTTTTGTATTACTGTTCAATGTTATTTCTGACTTTTCATTTTTATGGCATTTTCACATACTACTTCATTTGAGTTTCTCAAATATTCTTGATATAAATTGGGCAAAACAGATTATTATCCCCAATTAAAGGTGAAGAAACTGAACTGAAGCTGAGTCAGAATACATTGTTAAGAATAAATCAATGAGAGTAAATGATTTGGTAAATCATTCAGTCAACAGTAAAGTCCTCTGGTCTTCATCATTCTGCATAATAACTTTTTTAAAAAGTCCTATCACTTGAAGAAAAAAATATGTTTATGAAGTCTTTTTAAATGCACATTGATACCAGTGAAAAAGTATAATCTTCATTCACAGGTTGTTGAGTTTCCATTTTATATAGAGAGGGAAAGTCAGTAACCAGGAAGCGGTGGTCTTAGATGTTAGTTCTGGCACTTGGCTCTACCATCTTGTGCAAAGCACCCATCATTTTGGACCTGAATTTTCTATCTGCTAAACAAATGAGTTGGGTCAGATCTCTATGGTCTTTTCTAGGTCTGATGTTCAATGGTGCAGGACAAGATCTACAAAAGTAAACTGCATATCTCCATGGTCTTCTGTCCTCAGGCACCTGAGCAGTGCTATCGGGAGAGGCTGCTTTGACTCGCCGCTCTTCACTGGGTATGATTAGGCTCACTAACTTGTCTTACTCAGGGTTCTACATTTTAAAACAATTTTAAAGAAACCTTTTTGTATATTCTAAGAAGTATGGTTTTCATTGCTATGGTCCCACTATAGAAAGCTCCAACTACTACAGGAAAAAAAAAAAAGTGAACTTTCTTTTCTTATCAAAGCTATCATTAGCCATATCAAACTTTTCCAAATTATTTACAACTCTCCCCCGTCCTTTTTGCCTGTTAGTTGAAAGGAACTCTTGGTTGTTACATCCACAAATTTACTTCGTTGTTTTCAGCCTTTTCCTTTATTCATGCTATTCTCTCTGTCTTGAATATTCTCTGCATCTCAAAATACTATCCATATTTAAAGCTTGGCTCCGGGTACTCCAAGAAGCTTTTTATTCTCCAAAATGAGGGGTGGGAGGAAGCAGAAGCCTCCTTCTTCTCCTAAACTTCCATTAGTTTATCTTATCTCCTTTTTGAAAGGTCCTTTCACTGCACGTGCTCTTCCTGCCTTCAACAAAAATCTAAGTCTTCTCCGGCAGCTCTCCCAAGTCTAAATTTCTAGTTTGCCCACAATTCACTTGGGATCATAATCTATTTAAAAATCCTACACTTGAAAAACCCCTGATCCTGTATTCACACTTCTCCCAGTGGAAGCCATGTTTAAGCTTGTCCTCACTCCCTTGCTTTAATTGAAGATTTGAACACCTGCCTCATAGTATTACTCTCCATTCCAAACCTTTCAATCATGTTGTATAATTTTAGTGTCTGTGTGCCTGACCTTTCCAATTCTATAGGTTTTTGTGGTCATTGATCACTACCTCTATGTTACTTCAGCTAGCCACTTCTTTAACCAAACTTTGAAATTGTCAGAACCCTAAAGATTCTGAAGCCTTATCCTTGAACACCATGTTTTTTTCCCAAGTTCTGTTTCTCTTTTCTTTCTTATCAGGAATATACCTCATCTGCAATAAAATTCAGGGCCTCAAGTTTATTGGCCTCAATTGTTTCTTTTATCTGTTAACCTATTCCTTTTTTTTTTTTCACTTTCTTCATTTTTAGCACTTAAAGTTTCTAGTCCAACACTCCAAACACAATTTTACTAATAGTCTCTATCCATCTGTCTTCTTGTCCCCCAGTAAAACACCCTGGAAATACTCAGGATGTGAATCTATCCAACTGTCTCTTACTCTTTGATGATCTCTGAGATAATAAGCAGTTTTATGAAGACTGAGGCTATTATAAAGGTATATTATCTATTTTCACTTAAGAAGTAAAGAGATAACATCAAGACTACATCACATTCTCCAAAGGGAAAACAATGTAACTTGGCCAAATCTCTTGAAAAAAATGGGAATGACACATTTTCTGGAAGATACATAAATAGTATTAATTAAAGAGAGAGTCTTTATGTGTGGAATGATTTCAGCAAGATGTATGTTGTCTTTCTAGGATTGCTTATGATAAGAGCAAACAAACAAAAAACATTGACATCTTCAAAATTTTGCAAAGGAGATCTCCAGAAAATGTCTTCTATGCCATGTTTCATCAGAGTACAAAATGGAAATGTTTCATGTCTCTAACTGATTCCCTTTTTTGTCAGTAGGGACTACATACAGTACCTTAGTATCTCATATATTTAGGGTGAGTCACATTGTGTCCTAATAAAGCTAATAAGTTCTTAAGGAACAACTTCAGTCCTCCAAGACAATGTTTTGCCTGTACTCTAGGATTACATGTATCATTCTTTCGAAAAAGCAAAATTGATCGTAACAACCAGTAGCTCAATATATCTGTAACTCCTCATTATCGTCCAAGTAGAGCCCAAACTTCCTAACTTGGCCTCAGTATCTGTTGTAATTGAACCCAGCTTATCTTCCTTCACTTTGCCAGCCAATATGGGCACTCAGCCTTCCAGCTGAATTGAACTGGCTCCACATCCCACCTGGGGTTGCCTCTGGGAATGTATAGACCACTCCCACGCATCCTTTCTACATCAGCTGAGATGTTACTTGTTCCTGGATGTTTTCCCTGCCCTCAATCCCTGGGCTAGAATTCTTCTCTTCTGTGACTTATGGCACCTCTGGTATTGTCTATTTATTTGTCCCTTTCCCCTTGTGGTCCATGTGTGTCCATGAAGACAAGAATTGCATGTGCCTTGTCAATTGTTATATTGCCAGCATATGATACACACTCAGTAAATAATTATTGTATTAGCTTTTTTTATTTATCCTTGTCTAGTTCATTTGCATGCTTCACAATGCCAAGCATAATAGTTTGCAAAAAAGAGTATATTCAATACAATCACTAATAACAAATACAAAAGTATCTACCATATATTATTTATAATATGCTAGGTGCTATGTTAAGCACTTTACAAGCATTATTTCAGTTAATCTCTAAATAAGTCTATGAGGAATTCTATTATTATTCTTTTACAGATAAGGAAACTGAAGCTTAGAGAGAATCACCTCTGGAGTTGGAACTAAAATCTAGACAATACTGACTATGATCCACATTTTTAAAATGCCTATAGATTCAGTGAAGGAATTTTTTTTTTTTTTTTTTTTTTTTTTTTTTTTTTGGTGGGGAAAGGTAATTAGATTTACTCACTTATTTATTCTTAGAGGAAGTAGTAGGGATTGAACCCACGACCTATGCATGCTAAGCAGGCACTCTACTACTTGAACTACACCCCCCCCCCACTAGTGAAGGAGTAAATACACAAGTGTGTATGAGACACAGTTGGAGGGAAGGGTGTAGCTCAGTGGTAGATCTCATGTTCAGCATGCACTGGTACCTGGTTTCAATCCCCAGTACCTCCATTATAAGCAAAACAAACAAACAAACCTACCTAATTACCTCCCCTCAATAAAAATTTTAAAAAATTTTAAAGGTATTATATATTTTTAAAAAGACACAGTTAAGATGTTACCTAACTTCATCATTCTAAAATTTCTTTGAATTAGATGAAGTTCTGGGAACACTTGACTCTGTTTACCTTACAGTTCTTTTCCCAAAATGAGGCTGGAAGAAGCTCAAGTGGCAGATGAGACTTCACTATTCTGGGAGATGCCATCTGTTTTAATTGCTGTACTCCTAATTTATACAAAAACAAAAAAACAAAAGTTAGACAACTTTGAAAATTACAAATGTTTATATGGATTTTTGTAGATTTTAAAACATAGAAGTAACTATATATTCTTTATTGTGGTCATAATAATAACACATACTCACTGTGACAGAAGTTTAGCTAAAGAAAATTATAGAGAAAAAAATAGATCAAATAAAATTTCAGCACTTTGAAAAATCGTTATTAACATTTTGGTAAGCAGCCTTTCATATAAATATACCTATATGCCCAGCCTCACAGCCATCCAAATGCCATACACACAGAGGAAATTTTTCCTATCTTCCAATTACATTTTTCTCAATATATTATACTGACATTGCAATGTCAAAAAACACATGACATCATAACATGTTTAATGATCTCATAGTGTTATTATACTACTTTTAACTTCTTTTGTTGGTTAATATTTATACTGTTTCTAATGTTATATGACATTAAAAGAATCTGTGATAGATATCTTTTTGCATATATCCTTGAAAAATTTATGGCTATTTTCCTAGTGTTTAAAGTATCCCATAGAGACAGAAATGCTCACATATTACTAGGTTCTGCTGAACGAATGTGAGAACTATACCATAAACTCGATCAAGATTTAAATTTCAGTTTACACTCTTTCCTATGTAGAAGACATAATACTAATTGTCTCACTTTTGCTTGCAGCCTTTTTCTTGCACCATTTACATCCACACATTAAAATATATGTATATAGCTTTTAAAATTAACTGAGCATTACCATCGATCACATTTTCGGTTTTGCTTTCCAGGTAAGGAACTCGATTAAAAATGGCATCTTTCTTGCACTTTTCCACATCACCTTCGGTATAAATCATGCATACAATTTCACTAATCCATGTTGTGCCTGCAAAAAATTAAACAAATCTGAGTCTCCCACTGACCATGTGTGGCTGATGATGCAAGAAATGATGGATTTATAGTTGGATAAAGTAAGAAATTATCAATGCAGTATTACTTGAAAGGTGTCAGAATAGTCAGAGGACTCAAGAAATATTTACTTTATTTAATCTTATAAGATCCAAATGTAGCCTCAAAAAATAAGGATGAACATTATAGTAAGATACACCTGTGCTAGAAGTCTGAATTTGTCCATGATGAATTGTGCAAGCTGGAAACAGTTTTGGATCTAAATTTTACATCTGAAAAGTAAGGAGCTTTGATAAACAGATGACACACTCAAGCATGCTTTCAACCACAAATTTTCTGGATAGCTTCTTATGCCTCAGGTTGAGTCCTAGTTCAGAGTATATTGAAGAGAATAAATCTTGTCCTTGTCCTACAATGGTCAAAGACCTTCTGAAGAGTCAGAAACAATGCTCCATAATGACAGCACTTCTTTTTCCTTAAGGTGTTGTAACACAGGGGCACATGGATTTAAAGGACCACAAAGGAGGGACTTTGTGTGTTGCTGCTGTGCTGTTTCCACAAGAAATGCCCTCAAGAGATCATGATAATTGAGCATAATCTTAACAAATTATTGGTATAAACTCACCAGTTTTGTAAGGTAGGGAATGGTTCTACCAGAAGCACTCTTTTTTTTTTTGATTTAACAGTCAGATACTCACAAATAGTAAAGTGATGAGGAAAAGACTTGGATACAGATTATAAAGCCTAATCAGAGCCTACCTAAAGGGATGGGTGGAGATGAGGCCTCAGAGGCAAGCAGACGCCAAGCAAAAAAAGGCTTGCAGTTCATACTGGAGTTCTAGTTGTTTTCTATAGGGTTTTAAATGGTGTTGACATCCATTAAGCAAGAAAGCAAGATTATCAAGGTTCTGTTTTTGAAGAATCCCTCTAGTGGCAGAATAAATAAAACAACAGAGTGAGGGCTCAGTAAGAAGGACAAGAGACCTGTGAGAGTCTGACTGTAGGGCATTATCCAAGAGACTGAGTGTGCAGAACCTCCAGACTGACTGAGTACACGGGGTGAAGAAGAAGGGAAACTGACTCTGGAGTAGTTCTCAGGTGTCCTCTTCAGATGACTGGTTTTGTGCTGGCATTAATTCAGACACGGAAGAAAAGTGGAGGAACACTTTAGAGTCAGAGTAGTCAAAGACATACATTAGTGTTTGACATATTCAAGTGTTAATTGGAACAACCAGACAGAGAAGTCAGGGCCAGATCTTTCGAATTTTAAACGCCTGTGATTGTAAGACTATGGAACTATGACGAATAGTTGATCTAATTTCAAGGGGAAAGGATGTTGCTTCAAAATAGAGTTTAGAGATAAACTTAAAAAAAAGAGGATCTGGTTAGCTGAAAAAGTGTTTTTTTTTTAATCTGTGACAATGGCTTATATTTTGTTTATACAACAATGATAATAATGACATAGGGTAAATACAGTGAATAGTTTTAAATTTTAGTTATGGTCTGTATTCATCCATCTATACTATATAATTTTCTAAAGTGGCCAGCAATGCCCATTTGTCAACGTGCTGCTCAGGTTGCAGGTACGGACTGTGGTCTTAAAGTAGATCTGTAATGCTCCACGTTTTCTATGTCTATATCAAAACTGTTACATCTGGCCTCACTTATTATATCGAGTGAGTGCGGGAGAAGTGAACAGCTTAATATTTGACAGCCAAGGTGCATCTGTCATTTCTAGGTGAAAAAGGGAACAACTTTGACATAATGAAGAGACTTACCAGATTTGGGATAAGTAACAATGACAAGGTCGTCAGGTCTTGCCTCAAATGTCTCCACATTATGCCAATTTTGGATAAATTCTTTATACAGTGGCATTCCACGGAGTCTGCCAAAGTAATCTGCATAGGCAGGTTTGGAAGAATTCATCATAAAATGGCACACTGAAAGAAGAAAGGAAAGTTGTCCACTTCATATGTACTTTATAATGTTTTAGCATTAATAACAGCCCTGTACACTGAGCTTCTCTGGGGTTTCTGGGATTCCTTAGCTGTTGAGCATGTCGGGTAAAGACATACTGGAGAAGTATGTAACATAGTCTTGGGGGAGTGGGTATAGCTCAGCAGTAAAGTGCATGGTGCATGCCTAGCATGCACAAGGTCTTGGGTTCAATCCCCAGTACTTCATTAACTAACTAAATAAATAAATAGATAAATCTAATTACCTCCCTCCCCGACAAAAAAAAAAACAAACACAAAAACATAGTGTTGGTACTTTAAGAGTTTCTAACCTTATTATTGAGATCATTATAATATACAGAAGAATAAGAAGTATAAAGCATAATTAAGTAAAATGTCTTAAAAATATGTACAAAATGTGATACATTTATATTAGCATACTTATGTATAATATTTGTACATAAAAAATTCCATGATCAATGTAAACATCAGAGCCTTTGATTTCTCTGTCAAAACTGGTGGGGCATATAAAAAGACTAAGGGATTCAGGAAATGCAGCAATATTTTGGCAAAGAATCACTTCAATTAATTCTGTATACATTAAATAACAATAAAGATTGATAGTGCCATTGGATAGCTATTGCCAGATATCAAAGTCAGAGCTTCTTTAGTTCCTGGATATGTTTCATTTAATGATAAAATTCAAGTGCTTGGTGAGTATATTAGAAAGAAGGTGAAATTCATGACAGTGTAATGGATACGTCTAAGACACAGATTCTTGAGGGTACAGAAGCTTCCTCTGTGACCCCTAGCATTACCTGTTTTTTTCTCTCTCACTTAATCGGTAAAGAAGTAGACACTCCCACCAAGTGACCTGTATGAAAATTATAAGGTTGAACAAGGTGATTATCATTGATAATTCATCTCCTGGTCCTATGGCAACTCATTTCATGTTCAGGGTTAGTCTTAGAATTTTTAATTAAGCAAACTTTCCTTTATTGGTTTTCAACTTCTTTCACTGCCTCCTCCCCCCGGCCCCCAGACTTTCCTCATTCTGAATTTGTGATACAACATCTCAACAAATGCTGTCCCTCTTTGATAGCTGCCTTACTGGATCACTCTTGTATCCACCCTTGCCCAGAATGCTGCCTGATGAGTTGTTACACACTCGTGCATTTGTGGCTGCTTTGGCTTTTACTGTCTTTTCCAGAAAGTTTGTAGAATAATAGGAGTGTCTTGGGGGCAATAGTTCTTTTAGCCACCAAATGAGTTTCCTTTAATGCAAAGAATCCCAAGGCATGAGAAATGCACTATAAAGAAGAAATTAAATTAGTAGATACTCTAACAAATGCATTAACACAAAGGATGAAATATTTGATGATAAAGTCTTACACAGATATCTCTTACAAATCAAGTAATTAGACCATTGACTTACACTGAAAACTTCTATAGTGTTTTCTGCACTATACTTCAAGCTGCACATTAGAGGTGAAAACTTCCAGATGTTGCAACTCTCCCTCACTCAGTCCCATTGATTCCATCTCCATCACTTCATTCTCTCTTCTAACTTTATGATCACTGGCCTAGTTTGGAAGTTCAGCTACTATTGACTGAACATGAAAACAGCCCTCCAACTGGACTTCTTGTGAAAAGGCCTATCTCCTCTTTCTACACCAGAGGAAAGGAAATGGTTGTTATTCAATAGACACTTAGTGCTAGACCTGAAAAGTTTTATTTTAAAATCTCACTTATATGTCATAAGGTTCTATCAAAAAGCGAACATCATTATCAATTAGGTTAAGTTTGTCCTGAAGGAGACTTCTTAAGGATGGACCCATGCTCGTCTTACACAAGGAATGATAAATATGCATACATTCATGCATTCATGTAAGCATGTATGTATAAATATACTCATTTTAAACAAATGATTGTTGAAAAATTTAAGCAATATAGAGAAAATGAAAGTGCTCAAAGAGAGTATTCCATTCTCAAGAAATGACCATTCCTAATAGTGTTGCATTTATGCTTCCAAATACTTAAATATATGTAAAATCTATATGCTTATGTATACAGTTTCATTTGTATTATATTTTATACCAATCTATATGATGTGAATATATTTAGTGTTGATACATAAATTCTATTTTTGTTTTTATAAACGACACATAGCAATCTATACTATGGATATAAGAGAGACAATATACTTCTTTATTGTTGGGAATTCCTGTTTTTCTGTTTTTTCCAGTGTAACTAGTACTGCAACAAATGTCATATCTTTTCACACTTACCTTTGCAGTGACAATGAATTTGCCAAAATAAAAGGTATATACGTGTAACATACTGGTTATTGCTTTTAACAAATCACTAAAAGAGTTACAGTAAAAGTTTGCACAGTATCTGAAATTGCCTATTTTCTCACTGCATCATCAGTACTGGAAATTATTTGTTATAATCTTTCATAATTGAATACATATTTTTAAAATCTGTATTTCATAGATATTTTATAATTTTTCATGTTTTCATGTTCCATATGTTTTTGGTTATTTTAATCACTTTGATCAGTTTTGCCCATCAAGAGGATTTTCTCCTGACTCATGTATAGCTAGTAACTTATTATTGATTTTCAGATTGAAGGTGTCAGGAGTTTTTCCCATCTTATATTGCTAGTAGTCTTTAACTTTTTTTATGGTTTGCACAGAAGCTTATTGTTCATACAATCTGCAGACAAAAACGTGTATGAGAAGCAACCCTTGCCCTGCCTGTTGATTCGTTTATTCACATGAACAGCTTGGTGTTCTGCCAAGTTTGTAAGAATTGCCTTATAGTCAACCGGCAGTAGCTGATTCATTATTAAACAGTTGGCTGACTTATGGCTGACTCTTCATGGTCAATTTTAACCCCAGATTTAAACTAGGTGGCAAATAATAAAGTCTTTTTTTGTTTGTTTAACTCCTTTTAGTTAATTATCTCATATCCCAATGGATAGATTCACCTCCAGCTGCTTTCTTCTTTCTCAAAGACATATTTCAGTTAACAACTGTCAGTTTCACTTCCTAACTGAGTGTGTAGGTTATTGTTTTCAGAATGCCAACAAAAATGATTAAACCTGTAATTCATAAATTCAATTAAAGGGAGAAATTTTTTTTCTTCTTTTCTTCCTCCTGGTTAGTTCTCTCTTCCCCCTTTTTCTTTCTCGCTTTCTCCATCCTCCCCTTCTCCACTCCCCTGTCTGCCTTTCACCCAGCAAGCACTCCCTGTGGGAGTGCTTGACTTGCCCCCAGGCGCAGTGTGAAGTGCTGGACACCAGGCGAAGGGCTCACTGAGGCCTCATCTTCTTGCACTGACCTGGATTTGAGCAGAGTGGCTGAAAGTGGAGAAAATCCATTCATACATTGTTCTATCTGGAACCCCAGCACTGTGTCACAAAGCAGATGCTCAAAAACCATCAATAAGTTCAATTACTTGATTGTTAGAGCAAATCTCTCTGGATTTTCCAGTTTCCACTGAGGACTCCTAGACAAGATGTGTGCGACTCTGCAGGTGGTCTACCTGCCAGCGACTTACCAAGGACTTGGAGTTCTGCTCTTATTTGTCTGGTGTCTCTCACTTAAAAGTAACAGTAATATGTGCAGGGCTCTGATAGTAATCCACTGCTTCTAACATATTTCACAGACGTAATCAGAAATCAGTCCACACTCTGTTTCTACTCTGCTTGCTTTGTTTTCTTATCAGTAAAATGGAGAGCATGTCCAACGTGCAGAAATTACAAAGCATCTAAGATACTGTAGTTTTATGTTAAAACCCTTTAAACAGCAAAGCATGATACAAATGCAAGATATTATTTTTAATGATAAACAAGTGATTTTAAAAGGCTTTACATACTTCACATTATTAAGTAACTAAAATATTGATTAAAAACTTTATTCTCTCTTTACAGCTTTGTAATATATAATTTACATTCTATATTTCCTGTATCTAAAATCTAAATATTCATGTCAGCAATGATAATAAGGATACAACCTGTCCAGGTGATCCTGTGAAAGACGCTGGGTGATCCAATTCAGTTTCCTTCAGATCCTCACTCAGGTTTCAAGCTGCAAGAAAAAGGATGAGAACTACTGTGCATTTGTAATGTTTCTGGTGAGCTTTTATTCTGAATGCCAGAGAAGGAGGCGGAGATTACTTCGTGGGGCTTGGCTTTCTGGAGTTCATGGTGCACCAGAGTAACACAAATATGGATTGATACCTGCAGATGCAGCTAGACCCACCACGTCATGTTTATCAATATAGTGCTGTAGAAATCCTCCTGCTATTTGTCATTCTTGGTTAATGATCAAATTTCTAAGTTTGCCAATAGCCATCAGTATGTTGAGGAGGAGGAGGGAGAGGAAGTGAACGCAAAGATAAGGGGAAAAAATGCAAGTAAGATGGAGCGAGACATAAGAGGGCTGGGATGAGCCAGTCTCTTACTCCTTCATTGATGAGGAGTGTAATGCATAGGGTTGATTTTCAAAAGAATAACTCACTAGGGGAGTAAGAGGAGAGAAGAAAATGACAGAGGAGCAACAGGAGGGCAGCAAGGACCCTGGCTCAGGAGTCCTAGCTTAGTTTACAGGAGACCTGTCAAAGACGGCTTTACAATACTTGCTTGTTCCTGACAAGTCACTTGGAAAATATCTTCTGTTTAAAATGTTTGCCTTTAACTGTTAAATTCCTGAAAAATCAAAACCAGGTAACAGCTAAGGAAAGAATATAAACATCCCTCACCTTTGGATTATTATTATAAAAATCTCACTTCTCTCTGCTCCTAAAGGAGAAATAATAAAATGGCTGCACTTAGGCCAACAAATTCTTGGCTATGTGCTTACTGCTTGCTTTTAAAATGGTCCGCAAACATGACTGACTGGACACTGCTCCCAGCCCCAGGCCCATTGTTAAAGCTAAGGTTGTTGACTTGGCTGTTTTTACTTTGCTCTGACAACTAAAAATTTTAGTCATGTTTGGCTTTGGAATTATTCTTCAGAAAAACAGTCACCGAATGATAACCTCAGGAGAATGACCAGACCCTTCAGAGTTCCCCCATAGCATCAGATGAGTCTGACCAGATAAAGAAGGTCACAGGCTGATAACCTTCCAGGCCACCAGATGGTCCCATGACACCAAACTGACTCATCAAGATTTAGGAGAAAGTTCCACCAGAGACTCTTATTGATTGTGACGGGTTCACAGCTTTGAAGGCACTAGCCTTCTGTGAGTCCCCTTTGCCCGGCAAAGCAATAAAGCTGTCTCTTTTTTTCTATGCTCTAAGACCTTGTCTCTGAGTTATTTGGCTCGTCGGGGACAGGGGCTGATTTTTCGGCAACATTCCCAAGCATGTGCTTAACTGTATAGTGTGGAATTTTCAGGTACAATTAACCATTGGTACCATTGGAATTTAGACAAGAGAATGAGAAAAATGAACACAGAGTGCATTGCGCTAAGTGAAATAAGTCAGACAGAGAAAGACAAATACTGTATGATATCACTTATATGTGGAATCTAAAAATTACAACAAACTAGGGAATATAACAAAAAAGCAGACTCACATATCTAGAGAACAAACTAGTGGTTACCAGTGGGGAAAGGGGATGGGGGAGGGGCAAGATAAGGGTAGAGGATTTAGAGGTACAAACTACTAGGTATAAAATAAGCTACAAGGATATATTTATACAGGGAATATGGCCAGTATTTTACAATAACTATAAATGGAATATAATCCTTAAAATTATGAGTCACTGTATATCTGTAACTTATATAATATTGTATATCAACTAGACTTTTATTTTAAAAAAAGCTGAGGATTTGCGGAACTAATGAATTTTCACCATTTTTTTTTTCCTTTCTTGTTTCTGTCCCTACCCTGTCTTCAGCTGAGGAAATTCTCCTTTGCTCCCACCCTTCCCACCTCATCAATACCTCCAACCCAGGTAGTTCATAACCTGATTAGTTCTCCTTTGTCTCTCAATTCTAATTTGATTGCACTTTCTTTGAAAGGCCTTTCCCGACTCTTACAAGACTGACTATTTCTCCAAGTGACCTTTGAAACCCTTTATTCCTTAGTGCTGTGATTCAGTTTTACTGGTCCAGCTTCCTCATTAGACTGTGTATAGATTTAAAACAAGGTGCTGTTCTGTAATTAGCTCACTGTGTGACAAGTGGCAGGCTGGGAACTGAATACATATTAACTGCATGAAAGTGGTTGATATGATCAAGAAAAAAAAAAGTTAAAAGAACTATAGTTTTCAATCACAGAATGCATTAATATCCAGCCCTACCCAAAGTAAAAAAGAACAGTTGGATGATTTCTGAGAAGTGGTGATTTTCATGAAAGAAAATCAAGGTAGAGCAAGCTTAACCAGGGGCTTATTTTTTAGATTTTATATTATTTGGTTTTATGTAGTTGGTCATTTTATTTTTACTTTTATTTTAGTTAAATAAAGTGTGTGTTAAAAGACTGAATCGTTAAATATACAATCTTAATATGGATCACAAATTTTAATGCAGTTGTATAGTTTAGCTTAAATTTTAAATTATTATTATTTAATGATAAGGATCTGTGAGGTTTCCTTTATTGTTTATCAAAAATATTCTTTCATCCAAAAAGTCAAAATACAAGCATAGGCTAATCTGAAATATTTAACCTTCAGGCAATTACTGAGTCCAAACTTGTTCTGCTTGCTACACACCAGGTCATTAAATCAGGAGATGAATTGTTCGGGCAAGGAATAATGACTTTATTCAGAAAGCCAACAGATTGAGAAGATGGGGGACTAATGTCCTACAGAACCATCTTACCCAAGTCAGAATTTAGACTAAAATTCTAGTAGAAGTTTATACTAAAAAGGGCATTGGGTGTGGTTGGTTGTTGCAAACTTCTTGGTGTTGAAATCCCTTGTTCTTGCAGCTGTCCATCTAGGTCAGGTCATGGTGTCCCTGTAAACCTCTAACAAATGTTATTCTCTGTTCTGCAACTTTTTATCTTTATATGGATGGAAAAGTGTTATAACCTTAAAGGTCAGAGCCTTGAGAATGGGCTATCCTGTATATTTCAGGCTATAGACAGCATTCTTTTGTAAAAGGTGCAGAGCCAGCATGATTAAGCACAGAAAACAGAGCACAGGGTTAGAGTCAAAGGAACAGATCTAATATGGAGTCAGATTTGTCCTATCCTATTACAAGACCATCTCTCGTCTTTCACATGTAAGCAACTGGCTGCCATGATGTTACAAATGCTTCTAAATCACATGATGCTGACAGCCACAAAAGTGAAAAATACATTTAGCCTAAAAAATCATCTTTCAAAGGGTAAGAATTCACTTGCTGATAGAAATGAAGCAATAGGCAAAATGGCCACTTTAACCATCATCCTTCCCTATGAACAATGAGCACAGAACAAGTTAGAAAATGGTTGAGTCCATGTTCTGACCTTTCCTCCTTTGTACACTTGATCTAGGAAAAAAAAAAATTCCAGATAAGTGACTATTTTTAAAAATGTTTATCTTGATTCTCAAATGTTAAGCAGATCTGATAGCATACCACTGTTGTACTCCAAAACACTGGAAACAGGGGGAGGGTATAGCTCAGCAGTAGACTGCATACCTAGCATGCATGAGGTCCTGGATTCAATCCCCAGTACCTCTGTAAAGAAAAAAGAATAAGTAAATAAAAACCTGATTACTTCCTCCCTCCAAAACTGAAGACAAACAAAGAAACAAACAAAAACACTGGAAACAAATGTGGCACTGGTATGCCTATGTGACAAAATATTTCCAAGACAATGTTTTTTTCCTTATTTGTGACCATTGGGCTTTTCCTTTTCCTTCTGTATCACACACTTACTTCTTATAGATCCAGTCTGAAGGTCCTAGCATCTGTCTTATAAATGACGAGATTTCAATACTTAGTGAAAAAATAAGTGGCAGTGTGACAGTGTGGTTTTTTTATTGTTACTATTAGTAGTAGACTTTATTTTTCAGAACAGTTTTGGGTTCACAAAATAATGAGCAAATAGTACAGAGAGGTCTGATATAACTCTTCTCCCCTGTTTGTTTTCCCCTATTTATTATCATCTTGCATTAGTATGGTGTATTTGTTATAACTGAAGAACCAGTATTGATATGTTTGTATTAAATAAAGTTCATAGTTTAGATTAAGGTTCATATTTTTTGCCTTGTACATTTCTATGAGTGTTGACAAATGCTTAAGCTCATGCATCCACCATTATAGCATCTTATGGAAGAGTTTCACCCCTCTAAACATCCCTTGTGATCTACTTGTTCACTTCACCTCCCCTCCTGTGAACTCCTGACGATCACCGATCTCTTTACTAAATCTATAGTTTTGTCATTTCCAGAGTGCCATATGGTTGGAGTCAGGTAGTATAAATAGCCTTTTCAGATCGCCTTCTTTGACTTAAAGGCATACATTCAAATTCCCTCCATGTCTTTTGGTGGTTTGACAGCTCGTTTATTTTTATTGCTGAATGATATCCTGTTGTCTGAAGGTACCAGAATTTGCTTATCCATTCACCTATTGAAGGACATCTTGGCTGCTTCCAGTTTTCACAATTATTAATAAAGCTGCTGTTAACATTCATGTGCAGGTTTTTGTGTGGACATAAGACTGCACCTCATTTGGGAAATACTTAGGAGTGTGACTGCCAGATAGAATGGTGAAGACTGTGTTTTAGCTTTGTAAGAAGTGTCACAGTCGCTGTACCATTTTGCCTTCCCACCAGCAATGAATGAGACTTCCTGTTTCTCCTCACTAGCATTTGGTATTGTCAGAGTTTGGGACATTACCTGACTAAGAGTTAGGCTGTGTTTAATGTTTGCTGTAGTGTCGCAGACTTCAATTTCCTCTAGTGCCCACACTTTGTTCTCCTCTATTGTCTTTTTCCTCCCCTTTTATGAGACACAAAGGCCAGAGGGGGCTATAGTTGGGTACTTCCCTTCCCTGACGTCAGATGAGTTTCTAGTAAAATGTTTCTTCTTAGTGACTAGGCCCCTATTGTGAAGAACAATCTAGGTTTTTTTGTTTTGTTTTGTTTTGTTTTTAATTGAAGTATAGTCAGTTTATAATGTGTCAGTTTCTGGTGTACAGCATTATGTTTCAGTCACACATACATACATATATTCATTTTCATATTCTTTTTCATTATAGATTATTACAAGGTATTGAATATAGGTTTATTTTTAAGTGATTATTTTTCCCCTCCACCAGCCTGAACCCAGGGAATTTTTCACCATTTTTTCTTCACCGTCATAATCTGATGACGCTCTTGGAGATAAAACTCATAAAAGCACGGGGATTTTCTCTAACTGGGCGCTCATGAGTTTTTAACTCTTTAACTAATCCACACTCAACTTCCAACATTTCATCAGTTACCGTGTAATTTTTCCTACCAGCTACTGGCTCCACCAGCTTCCACTCTCATTGGGTCTCATTCTATGTATTCTCCCGTCTCCCTGGTGCTGGGGACTGCGGTTTGGCTGCAATCTCATCTTTCTGATGGACCTAAGAAGCATTGCTGATTTCCAGCTCAGTTTTTCTTGTAAGGATGTGAGTGACTATTTACATGCTCTTTATATATCAGAGCTGAAACCAGGAATCTGATAACACTTTAATGCATCTGTGTAACTTCACTTTTTAATATTCTGTGAGCCTGAAAAAGTAAAGTGACTACAGTCTTTTCTCATTCATGAAAAGTCCTTGAGAGTCACATCAGAAAAGAAAGATAATCACTAACTTTTCAGTTAACAGTCACTTGAGCACATAGTTACTTTGTAATGACTGCTACTTCGAACATCAGGAATTTTTAAAAATGATTTACAAAGCTCAGCATCTTTGTTTAAGCTTAGTAAGAAAAAATCTTTTTGAATTCAGGTTTTTTCAATGTCAAATTTACTAGTTTACCTTTTGATTTTTCTTCCTATCAGCTATATACCTGCTATCCAATTGATAGAGTTAGCTTTAAAGCCCACAGCAGTAGTTGTTGGCTTATAAATTGCACTGTTAATTCTAAATTAGCCTTATCCAATGATTTTTAACAAACTTGTACATTTGAAAGTAATAAACTACATATAAAATAGACTCTAATTCATACTTTTACTACATGGGTCATCACAAAATTAGTCTAGTATTGATATATATTAAAAACAGTGATGATAATTTTGTAAATACTTCTGAAATCTTCACATTATAGTCCTATTTTTTGTGGGTTTATTTATTTTGTTGGGATTCTTTCCCTTGAGTTTAAGCAGGTATCAGCTGCCAGGAAGATTGTGAAATCGTATGTTCCTTGTATTGTTTTGATTCCTTTCCTCCTCAATGGGTCTAATTCTCAAAGATACCAAAGTGCAGGTTCAAGTTTCCTCATGTCATCCCTTCCTGAGCATTCTACTCCCGATCCTTGGCAAATTAAAATTTATTTTAAAAAATATTAGTAGTGTACTTACTTTGTAGTAAGTCAGCCTTATTACTGGCCCAGTGTTAACCTGTATGTTATAACTGGGCTCTTTCTTGACTCACACGTCTGCAGCAGCAGCAGCAATGACAGCAGGAGTTACACAGTGAAATGTACTGAATACCCTCTATGTGCCACTCAGTTTGTATGTCATTATTCGTGATCTTCACGTTCATCCTATGAAAGCATGTCCTACAACTGTGTCCCGAGACACGGTCAGCAGGTGGAAGGACACACCTGTGATATTGGAAACCAACTACAAAAAGAAGTTTCATGGTAAAGAGAGAGTGAGAGAACTTGAGCTAATCATGGACCCTTTCCAGAAGTCATATTCTTCATCTTTAAAATGATTTAGACTTGAATTAGATTTTTTGATTAAAAAAAAATCATAGAACAGATAGAAAGTGCCTGGACAATGGAACTGAGGGAACATGGATTAGTAGGTAATAGACAGGTGGGTGTTAGGAGCCAGGAACTGGAGCACAGGGGAATTTGTGGTATTATAAGGGTCAGTCAGATATTTGGCAGACCGATAGGGTCACTGACATCTGGCAGACAGACAGGGTCAGAAAGAGCCAAGCAGATGATAGAGGTGTTGCTACAAGCCTGGAGCTCATACTTAGGAGCAGGACTAATTCCCAGAGACACAGAAAAAAAAAAAAAAAAAAAAAAAAAACAAGTCTGACTTCTATATAAGAGGAACTTAAGGTACTCAGATAAAGATTAAGATGTGAAAAAAAAAGCGAGAAACCTGGGATATAAGGTAGGTTTTGTCATAAGAAACAGTTTCTCACCTGATTTGTAAAACTGCTAAAATTATCTGTTTCATGAGGGCTTATTGTATTCCAGAAACTATGCTAAGTCCTTTACATAGATTATCTCTTTTCAATTCTAAAAGAGGTAAGACATCAACAGAATTATTCTAACCTACCCTAAGGGCTTCTGCCTCTGTGCATACTCAGGTGTGACATCCATGTCCAAAATGCCCCCAGGAATCCCTGTTAGAGTCAGTTACACCAGGGGACCGGTGAGCTGGGCAGCTCCGGAAGCTCTGAGACCGCAGAAGTACCTTGCCCCTGTGCCGGTCCACTGTGACTGTGGGTTTCTGCTCTGATCTCCACTCTGTAGTCAGTCCACTTTCTACCACTTCAGCCATCTCCTAAGAAAAAATTCCATCTTGAATCTTGCTCTATTTCTCTCCTCCCTTAATTTCTGAGGGAACTTTTATAGTCTACATTCTTGAAAAGTTATGGACAGAGAGAAAAGAAGAAAAATGGTGTTGGATTTACAATTTGTTTATGATAATGTGTCCCCTTTCTGCTTGTTATAAGTTGAATTGTGTCCTCTTAAAATATATGTTAAAGTCTTAGCCGCTGGTGCCTCAGAATTTGACCTAGTTTGGAAATAAGGCCATTGCAGGTGTAATTAGTTAAGAGAAGATCTTACTGTAGTATAGTGGATGCTTTATCCAACATAATGATGCCCTTATAAGATGACAATGTAAAGAAAAGGAAAAACTCCTTGTGAAGATGGAGGTAGAGATTGGAGTTACGCCCCTACAATCCAAGGAACACACCAAGGAGTGACAGACATCATCAAAGCTAGGAAGAAGTAAAGAAGGCTTCCATCCACAGTCTCAAAGGAAGCATGGCCCTGCTGACATCTTGATTTTGGACTTCAAGCCTCCAGAACTATGAGAGAATACATTTCTGTTGTTTTAAGTTTAAGTTTGTGGGACTTTGCTATGGCTGCTGGGAAACAAGTGCACTGCCCTTGTTACCTGAAGGTGAAGTGTGGTTCTCTACTCCAGTAACCTTACAGCTTACCATGATGTAATTCCTTTGTCCAATAGAACATGAGCAGACATGACACAGGCCATGTCTGAGCAAAAGTTTGGAATGTCTTTGTGTGCTTTGGCTGTCACTCTTGTTGTTATCCTCCACCGTGAGAACATAATGTACCAGATAATACCTCCTGCTTCATCTTCAGTCCTTGAATCAGAAGACAAATGAAGTTCAGTAGAGCTCAGCTACACCACAACTGAGTTGTAGCTCTCAAGTGGCATGAGCAAAAATTAAGTTTTCTTATTATAGGTCACTGATGTTTTTCAGTTGTCTGTTCTTTTAATAAATGCCAACTAAAAATGAAGAAGTCCAGGAAAATAAAGTCCAAATGAATCAATCCGATGAAATAAATAATGGTCAAATTAACATATGCCATGATAGATGTGATACAGATTAATATAAGGGAGGTACATTGCATTTAAAAAAATATTAGAGAGGACACAAAAGTAATCTAAGAGTTATGAGCATTTGCACAGATTTAAGAAAACAATATGATTTTATAGTACAACAAAATTGTCTTGTTTTATCTAGCACATAAGGCATATGTAATTAAAAATGAAGAGAGCTGTAAAAGGCTTTAGAAATTAAGGTTGATATTATGCAGAGAATTAGACAATACCTAAAACTAAGAACATGGAAATATCCAATACTGAATTACTGTTTCAAATGAACATTTACTCTGGCAGTGATATAGAGAATGTCCCTTCTAGACTGTCAGATTTAATCTCTAAAAACAAGCAAACAAGCAAATACATCTGAACTTGGAAGAAATTTTATTTGAATGAATTATTGCAGGATGTCAGGGGGTTGCAAGAACCATTACAATAGAGAAAATGTTCTGAGTGATAGATCTGCAAGCTTCTTAAGTGTTAGATATACATAAGATATATATTGTAAGATCTCACACTTATATATGGAATCTAAAGTCAAACTCGTAGAAGCAGAGAGTAGACCTGGGCGGGTAGGGGGTAGGGGAAATGAGGAAATGTTGGTCAAAGGGCACACACTTCCAGTTATAAGATCAATAATTTCTGGAGATCTAATGTACAGCATGGTGACTATAGTTAATAAGACTATATTGTACACTTGCAATTTGCTAAGATAGTAGATGAGTAGCTCTTCGGTATTCTCACTACACACACAAAGTTAACTGTATGAGATATAGACATGTTAATTAGTTTGTTAATTAGATGTGTTAATTAGGTAATCATTTCACAATGTATCTTTATATCAAATCATCACATTGCACGACTTAAATATATACAATTTTTGTTTGTCAGTTATACCTCAGTAAAGCTAGGGGTGGGACAGTTAGGGGAAAGGGCTTTTCTTTTGTGCAGAGAAGTCAGCAAGGCTGGAAAGAATCATGAGTGGAGAAGTGGGATGCAGTGTGATGTGGTGGGATAGATCAGAGGATGTTTCATCCTGAGGCCAGCCTGTTCTCAGGATGGGCTGTTAAAAAGGGGTTGTCACTACTCAGCCATAAAAAAGATGAAATGTTGCCATTTCCAACAACATAGATGGACCTGAAGGATATTCTGCCAAGTGAAATAAGTCAGAGGGAGAAGAATAAATACTGTATGATTTAATTCATATGTGGAATACAAAAAATCAAAAAATAAATGAACAAGCCAAACCAAAAAAGCAAACACATAGATACAGAGAACAGAGTGATGGTTATCAAAGGGGAAGGGGCAGGGGAGAGAGCAAAATGGGTGAGAGGGAATCAATTGTATGGTGATGGATGGAAACTAAATTTTGAGGGATGAGCATGCTGTAGGGTATCCAAAAGTAGAAACATAACATTGTGCGCATAAGACTTACATAATGCTATAAACCAATGTTACTGCAATAAGAAAAAAACCAAAACAATTGTTTATCAATTCAGATAGAACAAAGTTCAGGGTCCCAGGGAAAGGAGAGAAACAAAGGTTAGTCAACAAGCACTTTGTTCAGCTAATCATTTACAAGGCAAAGAATCAAAATTTGGAGGGTCTGTGTCACCAGTAAAGGGGGCATCTGTGATTCTTACCCCAGTTGTATGAAGAAGGAAGGGTGTTGCTTAGGAGTAAGCCCTTTTCCGGAAGACAACAGGTAAGGTTCAGTATTATCGGCCACATCACATAATTGTAAATACATGGAGATGAGAAATCAAATGTAGTTATCGTTCCCTTTAAGTTCATGGTGCCCTCCCTAGCAACACACAGTAATGACTGAGAACAGACCTGGTAGTGAGGCTGCCTGGTCTGCTTGTTATGAACTGAGCAATGCAGGGGAATTATTTTAAATAGTGTTTCATAGCAGAAAAGATAATAACACTTATCTCCTCTTACTATATGAAATGGGGCAAATACTAAAATCTTTGTAAACTGCAAAATATCACACGTGATTTTAATATGTGTGAAATGGACGTTGGCTGAACAAACGAGTGGGTGCAGAGATGCGAGGGAACAGGAAGAGCTCTTGGTTCTCTTTCCTGGCTTGTTAGAACATACTGCTTCCTCTGCCCCATGCTTGCTGCCACATCTGGTTCAAGTAGGGAAGAATAAATCAAATTTAGCTTGCCAGAGATAGCAACTTTGAGTTCTCCGTTTATCAAAAGCTTATCTTTTGGATTAAGGCAAGCAATCAAAGAGCTATGTAATTAGATGGATTTATTTTGTCTTCTCATAGAATAATTTCACTGAGCCAAGCCACCATACAGGAGTTTGATGGAGTGGCTTAGACCTCCAACTTGGGGCACACCTGAATTTAAATACAAGTTCTGTCACTTAATCATTGTGACTTGGAGCAATTTATTCAAGCCTCCTGAACTTTATCTATACATGAGGTTTTTATAAATAAATTCTTCATAGGATTTCTGGAACATTCTATGAAATCATATATTCAAAAAGATTATCACAATTTCTGGAAATAATAAACCTCTTTCAGGATACATTGCCAGCTGAAAGTGATGTTCTGAACTCTACAGGCTTAGAACCTAGAGGTTCTACAGGATTTTGAGTGGGGTCTCTCAAAAGAAAAAAAAAAAAGTCCATTAGGGCACCAGAACAGCAAATTCTATTTGCATTGCAAATTGAGGAGTAGAGGAAGCCACACAGGGAGAGAAGAAAAAGGCAGATGTGAGAAGAAGGTAAATCCTTGGCAGCTTTTCCCTTTGGTCTCAAGTGCCTTTCTGTACGCCCCTATCCTTAGGATCCGAGATTACACTCATGGGAACTGTGTGTCTAGTTTCAGAAGCTGTATATTTCTGTAACATAAACTTCTTCAATTATTTATTCTCTTTTTATTTTTAAAAGGGGAACATTGAAAATTGGATCAGAATAAGATTAAATGAAAAGGAGAGATTATCTGGATGATCCGTGCATCCACGTAAGGAGTGGATTTTATTGATGACACCAGTGTAAGTTACATCCTGTACTACTTCAGAAATTAATTAACTTACATGGAAATCAAGACATATTCAATTATTACTAAATCTAAATATTCCCTCAATAGTTTGATTTGTTCTCATCCATCATAAACTCATCAATGCATGTTTCTTTCTCATTTGAAAAATGTCTAATGTCAAAAGTCAATTTATAATTATTGGGGAAGGAAAGCATTTTCCTCTACCCTTCTAGATTCTTCTGACTAAGCTAAGATTTAAATGATGTGAGATATTAACAGAAGAAAAACCAAATTTAACTACATATGTATGGGGGTTCCTTAAGACCATGAGGCCCAAGGACAGGTTGGGCAATTGTGGCTTATATGCCATCTGAGAGAAAGAGAAGGGGGTAGAGTTGTGGACTTCAAAGGGGAGGAAGGCACTTTACATGGAGTTTGAAAAGCAAATATTTGGTAAACAAATGTTTGCAGTGTCACACAGAGACAGTGGGACCCAGAGTGGACTTTGGTCTCCAGGCCCTGCTGAGTTTCCCTGTACAGTAGCCCAAGTTCTTTGTAGGTTATCTGTGGTGAGAGGGCTCTTCCTGGACCAGGCCTTTTATCTAAAATCTTTTAAGCAGTTAAGGGAGAGGTAAAAAGAAAGACATCCAGAATCTTTTGATTCTTAAAAGCAATCAGTCCAAAATAACCCTCAATCCAAAGAGACACATTTTGGCTGGCAAGTTTTGTTTTACAACATAATCACTCAAAACACTGAATTGTAGCCAAGCAAGAATATAATTCTACTCAAGAGGATTTGACTAAATTGAGTTTAACAGGATTTCAAAGATGCAGGCAAGATTAAGGGAACTGAACTAATAAGGAATAATGAGGCACCCAGAGACTGGCTTCAGAAGGAAGGTATCCTCACTCTTGGCCTGAAGAGCCGAGGAAAAAGGGTGTTGCTAGAACCCAGTGAGAGCTGGAGGAGAGGCCACCTTGCAGGAGCTTAAGTGCGCTATTCTTATTGACTTTTCTATGTGACCTTCTTTCGAATCAGCATGTCTAATTAAAATCTAAAACAAACCCTGTATTTTTCATCACTTTTGTGTCTGTGCAAAATCATAGACTTTCAACTACTCAAGTCTTAGTCTGAATCCTTCTGTAGGTTTCATGATTTTTTTTTTTTTTTTTTTTGATACAAGCCTCCATGAATCCAGCTTTATGGGGAAGGGTATTTCATCTTTGTTGCTATTCTTGTCGTCCTTGCTGTTATTGCTGGTTTTGTGAGTAGTTGATTTTCTTCATACTTCTTCTATTAGGTGATTCCGTGATTAACTGCAAGCTCTTACGTGGAGTTGCATTTCATAGTGAGCCTTTCACCTTTAGAAGGTAGAGTTTTGATGCTGGTTACTATGTGGTCACTAGTAAGTACTCTTCCTGCCTTCTTCTTTTCACTTCTTCACTATCAGATTTGGCCAATCTCAGCTCAAGCAAACAAGTTGACACCAAATGTCTTAAGTATTTTCCCCATGTTTACATTTTAATTAAAAAAGACATACATAGCCATTATCCAAAAAAAAAAAAAAAAGACAACCAAAATATTTTAATAGATGAAACAAAAATTAAGTATCAAATATACTTCCTAGAAATAATCACTCATTTAATAAATTTTCCTTCTATTGTGGTTTGTGTATGTATGTACGTATGTATTTATTTATTTATTTTAGAGTAACCTCAAATATATTGTAGAAAAAGAAGGTATATAAATAAATAAATATAAGTCCTTTCAAACTTTAGATATTTAAGTTTCTTACTTAAGTCTCATTATCTGGGAAGGGTTTGAGCAAAATTGATGCAATATCAATATAAAAAGAAAATTTCACTTATTCATTATATAAACATCAGCTCTTTGAGGGTAAAAGCTATATCCTTTAATTATTTGAGTTTTTTATTTATAAAGTATATTTCTATATAAAGAAGTAAAATAATGTACTGTAGACAACTGTACACCACCCGACCAACGCCAGAATTTTCTGAAGCTTTAGATTATGCTAGTGTTAAAAAAATATTCATGACACTTCTTAAAGATGCTAAGCAGACTTTATTCAGGATTACTGCAATTTGTATAGGAATTATTGCAGAGGAGTTGTGCATAGGGGAGAGTGATTTGGCTCAGCTCTGAATACAGCAAGGAGAGGTGGGGATTTACAGTCGAGGGGCAAATTGGAGGGGTCATGGTGTCAATAAATGGAAAATTAGTAAGAGTGAGAGGTGTTGTTCTTTGCTAAACTGACCTAACAAGATTTTTGCTGAAGGTAGGTCATGGTGATCAGATATTACCTAAATAGAGTAGTTTGGTCCTATATTGAGGGTGATTAGATATTGAGCATGCACTATTCGGGCTAAACTAACTTAGTAGGATTCTTGCCAAAACTAGGCTCTACAAGCATTAAGATAGAGCCCAAAAGCAGGCCTAGTTGAGCAGAGGGCTCAGAGGAGCCTGACTGAAGTTTCGTCAAGGAAAGAATCTTGTGCTAATATCAGTACAGGATCACCTTTCTCTCTAGTGGCTCATATCAAGATCTGCAGCTAGGTTTACTGTCTGACATTATTTCATATTTGGATTTCTGGCTTGGAGTGCAGCAAAAATCAAAGATGATCAGAAAGTTTAAAGATAGTTCCATTAATTTTCTGTTATTTTCTGAAGCTCTGTAAGAGTGAGTGAATTTTTAAGTCCCATTTTTTGAAGCAATTCAAATAGTTAATCATATAAGAATTAATTTGAGAAACAATTTCTTTACATCAACTAAGTGCCAGACATAATATTCGTCACTGAACATACATACTTTGATCACAGGCAAATCTGATCTTCAAGGAGCTCACACTATCGTAATTAACAGAAAGTGTCATTAAAGATAGTGGTAAACTACAAAGGAAGTACTGAGAGGAAGAGTTAAGTGCCTGCACTTTCCCCATCCCTGATCAATTTCAGACAAGTTTTTGTCTGCAGCGTCATTCCCAACAGTTCTTGAACCAAAGCTGTTGGAGCTTGGTAGAAGAGAAGAATTTTAAGTTATTTTTCTTATGTTAAGATTGTTCCTCAAGAAAGTTCACTGTGTTATTATATCCCTTTCCATTAATTTCACAAGTGTGCTAATCCACATGAAACCACTCCTTCCACGGTCACTATAGTGGGAATGGAATTCTGTGCTAAACTTCAGACACATTGGAAGAGATCCTGACATGTGTCCCAGTTCTATCTCCTTTAGGATCAGATGCTGTCCTTGGCCACTCCAGTTAATGGGGAAAATCTTATTTCAAAAAAGGAAAAGATCTAGAACCTCAAAACCCAACCTTCCCCCTCCTACCCACTGATTCATAAATATTACCACTAACACCCTTTTCTCCCATAGGAATGAATACTGCCCACAATTACACTCCAATTTGTCATGCTCTGCTGAATCTTGTACTTTAATTAATGAGCACCCCTCCAGGAGGACCAACCCTACACATGGTTCAGTTCCTTTAATCCAGAGGTTACTCCTCTTTTCCTCCCAGCCTGGCAGACTATTAGAACGGATATTAACATAGCTCAAATGATGAGCGAAGGCTTCATACAAGAGATAATATTTGAGCTAGGCTTTAAAGGAAAAGTCAGCTTTCTCAAAAGGGCAAAATGGAAGGGAAGAAATATTCTAATTAGAGAGAAGAGCAGATATAAGACATCTAACCACTCTATAACTTAAAAATAATAACGTGCATATATTGATATGAAATTATCTCTAAGACATTCTTGAGTGACAAAAACTCAGGAAAAAACAGTTCAGAGAATATGATCTCCTTAATGTTAAATTCACAAATATAATTCTATATTTCTTAATATATGTATACATATCTTAGTATGTGTATACATACAGGCAAAATGCTGCAAATTGATTTGGAAAGATCTCTGAAAAAAAGATGTGAAATTGGGCCGTACCAAAGAGTGACTTTGCTTCATGTAATTGTCTGAATTTCTAAAATGTGATGGTGTAGGATTGTGTGTATGTGTGTGTGTGTATTAGTGTATTACTTGGGAAGTTAAAAACAACTTGTTGGGAAGAAAGAATAAAAATGCTCAGTAGAAGAAAAGAGTAGAGATTAAAAAGATAACCAGATGGCAAGACCGTAGAGAACATGTTTTTATATTTTTGTAAGGTTAAGCCTTTCTGAACAAAGAAATCTGGGACCTAGGTTAACAAACAAGCCTTGGCAGTTAAAAGACGACTGAGATTTACTCCCTGGGAAGTGTGTGTTAACATTGCAAAGAGGAATAAAATATGGAATCCAGGAAATTTTCCTGGGCTTGTAAAACTGGAGGCACAGGAGATATTTCCCTCCTGGAGACATTTATTTACGTTCCAAAGGATGCGACCCTTGAAACACTCTCCTTCATTTTCCAATTGTAATTTGTTTAAATTAAGGGAATTAACTCCCTTTCTCTCTCTGGACCAGAGGAGGGCAGCATGTAAATAAACTCATATTTATGTCTTAGGGTTTCACACCTGTAATACAAAAACTGCCTTTGTTCTTGCAGATGTCTGTCCAGTGATCACATTTCTTCAGAAGGTGAAAGAATTGGGCAAAAGGGAACTAGTAAGGTTATCATTGTAAGCAATAATATCTCTGAACTCTGTTCCAGAAATTTTATATTTACTTTCAGATAATATGAGCAAATACAGGCATTAAAAACTTACCACAGCACCGATACTCAGTTTCACTGAGAGGTACAGTTTTGTGCCAGGGCTGAAGGTGGCTGTTTCCCAGGTGTTATTTTAAATCCCATCATTTTCAGAACGGAGAGTGAAAGACATTATTTTTACTTTATTTGTTTTACACATATCTACTGAGGGCCTGGTAGGCACCAAAGTACAGCAGGAGATAAAAGCAGACCTAAATTCCCACAATCTGTTGAGATGAAGCAGACAATAGACAAAATAAATAAGTGAAACATTTAGAATATTGAATAGTAACTAGCATTAATGTCTAAAAAGTAAAGCAAGATGTTAAGGTGGGGAGTAGTTTATTTTATATATGGTGCCAGGAAAGTACTTTCTGTGTAGGTAGCATTTGAACAGAGATCTGAATGAGAAAGTGAGCGAGCCATGAAGATGTTTTGGGGAGGAGCATTCCAGAAAGAAGGCACAGCATGGACAAACATGCCAAGTCAAGGATGTGCCCAGTGTATTGGGGGAATAGCAAGGAGATTAGTACGGCTGGAGGAGAAAAGGGGACAAGTAGGAGGAGGTGAGGTAAGGGAGATGGGGATTATGGATTACAGAGGGGTTTGCAGCCCTCTGTAACATCTTCCATTTTTCTGGGAGAACTCATCACAGAGATCTGAGCAGAGGACTGAGCAATCTGGGTTCTATTTTAAAAGATCTACCCTGGAGACTACATTGAAAATAAGGGTGAGGTAGGAAGTGGGGGCAAGAATTGAAGCAGAAAGAATAGTTGGTAGTGTCCACTGAAAAGAATACACACACAATGCAAGAGCTGTGAGTTCAGTTTTATTTGGGACTTTCTGAGGACTGTAGCCTGGGAGACAGCCTGTTGGATAACCCTGAGGAAACTGCTCCAGAGAGGTGGGGGGAGGTCAGTGGATACGTGATTTTGGTGAATTGTGTACACACATCTCCATAGAAGGACGCTGCTAGTCACAAGAAGAAAATGTCTCTGGTAATTATTTTAGTGCTTTTCAAGGTATGAGAAGATGCAAGAATTTGGGTTCATAAAACTTTCTCCTGAAAATATCTAACTATCTGATGGTCTCTTCTGGCAGTTTTCCCAGAGCCTGGAGTGCCTCATTCCTGATCTCCACCCAGAACTCCTTTCAGGTTGTGTAACAGGTCAGGAACCCCAGTGGCTAATGACCTAAGCCTGGTAGAGTCAGAGGGTGAGGGACATTCATTAGTTGGCAGGAGTTTTTGCAATGGAACAAGCTGATTTGGTTGAAAATGGAAGTGATGGGATTGGTAAGAAGTAGCCATCGAGCTGAGAGGATTTGGGTATGGTAAGTGAGAGAGGAGAGTAAAGGATGACTCTGAGGTTTGGGGGCTGAGCAAATCAAAGAATTTTTATTTGGAATTCATTCAGTTGAGATACAAGCTTCAGGAAAGGGAAGATAGGAGTTCACTTTTGGACTCACTCATTCTGAGAGGTCAATTAGACGTCTACATGGAGATGCATAGTGAACGTTTGATTTTTAGGAGAGATTCCAGCATAGAGATAACACTCTACACTCTATAAATGGTTTATTCAGTTCTTCATGAAGTATAGCTTTCATTTAGTATTTTTGCTCAAGTATCACTTTCATAGGTATTTCTAGATCAATTTATATCAAATATAGCAACTTTGCCTAAACTTTAGCCCTTTACTCTTCATTATAGTTATTCACAGGATTTATCTCCACATGGCATATTACACATTTGTAAGAATATTTGTTCTGTTCGGTTTTCTCTTTCCTTCCACCAGAATAAAATGTAGGCTTCATGAAAGCAGAGTATTATTCATAGCAGTTTCCTTGGTAACTGCTTAGCACATAATAGTCAACCAATAAATACTTTTGAATCAAATCATAAATGATATTTATTTTGATGCTTATATATTTCACATGTTAATATTTTGAGTAAATAATTACTCAAAATAATTGAGTAAAAGATTACAGGAATAAAATTTTTCCTGTAACGTCTACCTAGGTGTCTAACTTTATTAGGTATTAAACATTAATTTAATTAGAAAATAAAGAACTGAATGACTTGTCATTGACTTTTATTTAATACAACTATTTTTAACAACTTATTTTGCATATTTGTAGGTAAGGATGCTAAAAGCCTAGGGGAGCTATTGAACAGAGGGAGCTGTCTGGGTATTCTGAGTGAGAGATTACGTGGACTATACACGTACTTCCTAATATCTGGTGTTTCTTCTCTTCCTGGACATTTAGAAGACTGCATTTCTTGGCCACTTTGGAGAGAAGAGGGGCCATGTGACTTTGAGGCCAATGTGCTATAACCCAAGATGAAATGATGAAACATGACTCCCCTTGTTCTGTTCCTTTGCGGTAATAAAAGGAAACATTTCTTCAGAAGTTCTTAACCTGGGGTCTGTGAATAGAATTTAGGGAGTCTGTGAACCCGAATGAGGAAAAAAACAAACTATTTACTTTTTTGACCTCTAGATTAAATTTAGCACTGTTCTTTATTAGGAAAGTAGCAACAGGTCAAAATAGCTTTAGCAATATAAATAACAGTCACCAATAGAAATTAAAGATAACCTCAAGTCACAGTACAGACTTTGCCTGTATTTGTGTATTACCATAAATGTAAGAGTATTAAAATTCTGTAACAATAGTAAAAGGTTTTAACTATAAAAGTCAACATTTTTAAGGTGAGAGTGAAGAGGATTTTGAAATGAAATTCTTAAGTACTTTTTAGATTCAAAAAAATTATACAAATGATAACACATATTGGGAACACAACTTGCTTTAAAATATACTGTGTAGACAGGAATGCTCCACAAAATAGCTTCTTCTTGGTTCATGCTTTCCTAGTGAAAGCCATTTTGATTTTCAAAACTCAAATTTCTTGAATGCCTCTCTCTATATATATATTTTTTCTATATACATATACAGTCCCTATATTGATTATATATTATTATACATTATATTACATATGTAATAAATAATACTATACAATATATGTTAGAATGTGTGCATTTTTGGCTCATGTTTACTTAAGGAATATTGATATTATATCCCCCCAAATTAAGACAATTCTGTTAGCAAAATAATGCTTTGAAAAAATCTTGTCATATCCTCCAAATAAAACTGATAAACACTGGAATTACATGTAGGTGTTTTGGAGTCAATATGGGGACTGTATGTGCTGGATGTTGTTTGAATTAAGACAACACTGTATCAAAGCATTTGTTTGCAAGCAACCATATTTATTGTGATTAGGAAACATATGTAACGTCTATATGTAATACATATACACTTTTTATTGTGTTTTGTTGTGTTTTCAGAAATCAGTTTTTTAGAGTTGATGTAATTTGTAATTTTTCCCATTGTGATATAGTCTTCAGCTAGTATATTCACACAGAGACTCTGATATTCTCTGACAAGTTACTCATTACTCAACCCTGAGCAAATGTCTTTAGATAAACTCACGAACTAATAAGGGCATTATCTCATTTTCATCATGCTTCACTTTGTTGTGCTTTGCAGATATTGTATTTTTTACAAATTGAAAGTTTGTGGTAAGGCTGCATTAAGCAAATCTACTAATGTGATTTTTCCAACAGCATTTGCTCAATTTGTGTCTCTGTGTCACATTTTGGTAATTCTTGCAATATTTCAAACTTTTTCATTATTATTATACAGTTGACCCTTGAACAACATGGGTTTGAACTGAGAGGGCCCATTTATATGCTGATGTTTCTCAGTAAATTCATGCTACGGAACTACATTATCCAAGATTGGTTGAATCCACGGATGGAGAACCACAGATACTGAGGACCAACTGTGAAGCTACACTTAGATTTTCAACTGCATGGAGAGTCAACGCCCCTAAGCCCTGTGTTGTTCAAGGGTCAACTGTCTTTGTTATGGTGAAATGTGATTGGTGATGTTCTACTATTGTCGTTGTTTGGGCATATTTTAGCAATAAAGTATTTTTTAATTATGGCATATGCATTATTTTTCTAGACATAATGCTACTGCACACTTAATAGACAACAGTTTGGCATAAACATAACTTTCATATGCAATGGGAAAACAAAAAATTATTGTGATTCATTTTATTGTGGTCTTTGTCTTTTGGGGATGGTATAGAACCAAATCTGCAGTATCTCCAAAGAATGCTTGTATAAGTATTTTACAATAAGCCAATATACATTTGGTTATATTTCTAACTTATAAATTTTTCATTAGTAGAAATAAATATGCATTTCTATAACATACCCTTTTTCACTATTATCAAATATCATGCTGAGGTAGATGAAGAGTAAGCCAGATAAAATATGCCACAATTTATATGCATAAAATAGTGCAACATGGCACAGATAATTTTAATAACAGCAAAACTGAGCAAACACTTACTATGGGCCAGGCATGGATTATCTCATGTAATCCTAATAGCAATTGTTCACCAGGCCTCTCTAAGCTTAGATGACCATATCCATAAAGTGGGAATAATAAAATTACCTGGCCCAGAGGATTTATATCATAAGAGACACAAGACACCCAAGTCACAGTTTGTAAGCTGTACAGCAAAAATTCCAGATAGTTCTGAAGGCAAATATGTTGAAATGAGGTTATTTTCTGAGTTTGCAGATGGTTAATAATCTAATTTGAGATGATCTGAATATTAAACTAAAAGCATTTATCTAAGACTTCCTATAGTGGAATTCCTGTAATAATATCAGGCTGTATATCCTACAATAAATAATTGCATTCATTTTTACTCTATTCCCATAGTGAACTAAGAAATGCCATGGGCAAAAACAGCCTAAAAACTACATGGTGTCTGTCAGCAAACCACTTTTACAAGAACGATTATTGAATTGCTCAGCAGGTGGAGTGGTGGATCAGAACCTACTTTTCATATCTATTGCCTCACCCCTCATTAACCACCAGGGAAACTTCCCTGGCACAAATTTTACAGGTTAACAGAATCCACCCAGTCACAGGAAAAATATGAAAAGCTTGGTTCTGCTTGAGGACTCTTAGAAGAAGACAGCTTCAATGTTCAATATACGATGAGGCAGCATAATGCATAATGCATGCAACTGGTTTCAATTTCCATTGGAAGACTTGGTCTGCCAGCCTGTGTCTGTAGAAATTTGAATCCTTTAGACATGTGATTAAATTTTAATGTGTAATATATGTTTTAATTCCTAAAACGTTTTTTCTCTTGTGTTTATCATCAAACTAGTGACTCCATTCATTGAAGAGCTACCACTTCCCTAATAATTTTCTATTAGCTCCAGCTTCAGAATCCACTGCTTCACAAAGTCGTACAAATTGCATTTAGTTGCTAGTATTCCTTTTTGAAAATCCTCTGCAGGTTCCTGTCTCTTTTCTTTCATTTTAGGGATTATCATCGTCTCTTGGATATCCTCGTAGAGCAGGGGAAAGTGCCATGATCATTCTTCTCCCTGCAAAGTTTTACATGGTTGTGTCAGGCACCATAATACATCAAAAGGAAAACAAAATAACTTAGCTAATAGTTTGTAGCCTGATTGCTTATGGGGTCTATTTTATTTAGAGTTTTGAAAAGAATGCTTAAAGAATATTTTATAAGCCATTCCATGTTCAACAAAGAATCCATGATACATTCAAACTTCACTTCCCCTAGCATTGTATTTTATTCTATAATTGAAAAATGTATGAATGAATGAATACATCTGTGAACTCTATAAATATTTTGCTATATGAAAGAACATAAAATAAGAAAGGAAATATGAAACAGGGCTCTGGGAGTCATAAGAATAAGACATGAAAAAGCTACTGTGAAATAATAAACTTGAAATGACCTTGAAAGATGTGTAGAATTTTAGCAGGCAAGGAGAATGGAAAGGTAATAACAGCCAAAGACAGCAGTATGAACAAATGCAGAAATTAAAGGTTAGCAGACATTTGGGTTTGTCCAAAACCATGTGGCATGGACCAAATATGGTCATAGATGTCTTGGATAGAAGCAAATTTCAAGGACCTTTTGGCATGGACCAAATGTCTTATGGACCAAATGCTTATGGACTAAAATGCTTTATGGACATTTTGGACAGGACCAAATATTCTCAAAGGAAGTTAAAAAATCAAGGGCATTGTCCTAAAGCAATTATCAGTAGAGTGTCATAGAATACAAACTACTAAATACTGAGTAGGAGATAAAGTTTGCGAGATAAATGATTGTTTATTGTGAACGGCCTTTTTGGCTTGACTCAGGAGATTTTACTTAATGTAGTAGTAAATATCTGTGAGTAATTACTGGAGAAGACAGATTGCAAAAGTGGAGAAACCACATGTTCTGCACTTAGGACACTTCAAAAGAAGGAAAAGAAACAGAGGAATTAAGACAATTGGGGACCTCATAAGGACACAAAATATATGTAAATAGATATGTAAACTTGTGGAAATATGGAGAAAGAATGCTCCGTAAAGAAGAAAATGTTTACCAAAAAAGAAAATTAGAAGATTTCTTAGTTGTCATCTCAAGCTAGTTCAGAAAATACCAAGATTCTAATTGTTCAAACTCCTCCCATTACCCCCTATACACCCTCCTTTTTCTCTTATCCGATTGGCACTCAGTCCAAGTTCACATTATCTTGAAATGTGTAACTTGTTATAAACAGTATAGGATGACAGAATTAATTTGACTTTGATTTTAAATCTTAATGGTTTTAAAACTGATAGCTAAGTCAAATAATCTCTTATGTCCTCTTCTAGCCTTTGATCTCAATTTCTACCAAATTGTTCTGAGCACTTCAGAAAGAACACCTTTGGTCCTTTTCATGTATCCTGTCTTAAGCTGGATTTCAGAGTCTCTAAAGACCCAGTGCATGAGGGAATGTTTGTCTCTACAGGAAATTTTTCAAAATAAATGCAGTATGAATGATGGAATAAGAAAAACCAATATTACTCAAATCCACCTAAGTCAACGCCAAGATTTTTTTTCCAGAGGAAAACAGCACCATTATGTAAACAGAATAGTCTGTCATCCCCCAAACCTGCTGATCAATTGGTATCACCAAATGTGAGAGAACCAGACATTACTTGTCTTCTGATGTGATGCAATGTGAAATATAAAATTTTGTATGAAGTAGTCTTAAAAAATAATCAGCTTGAATTTAATATAACCTTTAGATCTAACTTCCAGTCTCCAGGATATATGGGGGATAAAAGAACAAGTTAACATAACAGCAACCAAGAAAGCAATCAAAAACATTTGGAATGCAGGATTTCAAAATTCAGAAAGACTGGGTTTCTTCAACACATCAAAGACACGGACACATTGTAGGGAGAACCAGCAGCCAGTGAGGTGCTACAGCACAGACTACTGGGCAATAAGCAATTTGTAACCATAGTCTTGGTTTGTGCCTTAGCAGGTGCCACTCCCTGATGACAGCTCCTCCTGTGATGCCATAGGATCTACTGGCTGCACTCCCTGCCAGTGTTTTCGGCATTGTGAGCTGTTCCCCAAAAAGCAGGACCCAGGGTTTTACAAAGAGAATGGTACAATCATGACTGAAACCTTTTCCTATAGCAGAATGCAGTTTAGAGTAAAACGTTAACTACTGCAAAGCTGGGGGTTTCCACTGCACAGATTAATAACTGGATCCACTGCGGATAGGAGAGCAGTTACTGAACTTACCTTCCTGCCAGGTAGGACACCTAGAATTCAAGTGAAAGGGGAAGACCCCTATACAGAAATTATTCACTGTGGTGTTGCTGGTGCAAGAGAACAGACAACATTCCATGTATTTGATGGAAACTGTGGGCGAGTGCAATTAGGGACTGTTTTGCAGAATCTAAGGTGCCTTACCATAAGGAAAAAAAATTAACTAGGTCTACGGGACACCACAGAATTCCAAAAAGAAATTATATCTTGGTTTATCTCCTAATTACTGGTGCTGGCTGAGGCTGCCTGCCAGGTAGAGTGGGCCTGGCCCTCTGGAGCAGGAGCCTTTGGGGAGGAGCATTTGTGCCAGCCAGGGCGGGCCACCAGGTGGGGTGGGGCAGAATCCAGTCTGGAGGGACTGGCCAGAGTGGATGAGTTGGCAGTGTGGGTCCTCAGGGCTGGGGAACATGGTGTTATCTGGGTTGATAGTCATAGAAATGACACTCAAGTGCCAGAACAACTAGGTGGAAGGACAGTTTTAAAAAATGATACCTGCTAGTTCTTCTATCCTCAGAGAAAATTCCACCAGATCCCTTCCCATCGGGCCCATGCACTAAAATTATTCAATGAATCTCCTTCTTGTATGACCCATGCACTTTTCATGCTGGTGCCTCTGCACTGGGACTCAGAGTGAGTGAGTTTGTGTGTAAACCCTTCAAGAGTGGAGTCCTGGTTTTCCACAGCCCTTTTGGCTCTACCAGGTGTAAGTCCTGTTGGTTTTCAAAGCCAGACATTACGGTGGCTCATTTTCCTGATGCAGTTCTTCCTCAAGGGAGACCTCACGGTTGTGCTATCTCTCCCCTTCATGGGCTGGGATATCGCCGGCATTGGGGGCAGCGTGAGTTCTGACTAAACTACATCTCTGCCCCTTCTACACGGCTTGACGTGGCCTCTTCTTTATACCCTTAGTTTTAAAAAAATCTGTTTTGCTAGTCTTTGGGTCATTCTCAGAGACAGTGATTCTTTTTGTAGTTGTAGTTTTAATGTGTCTGTGGGAGGAGGTGAACTCAGGGTCTTCTTACTCCACCATCTTGGTCCAGAACCCAAGAGAGGAAGAGTCTTTAAAGATGCAGAGTCTTCAAAGACACTGAGTTGTCTCAGTAGAACAGAATTACCTCGGGACCAGAGTTGGCAGAAGCCAGCAGAAGGAAGTGCCTGTGGGAGCAGCTGTCCATTTAATCAGTGGGAGGCAGAATAGCTGCTCTGACTTTCCACTTCTGACATTGAAGTTTTCTCCCAGGCAAAAACTCGGAGTGAAGCTAGCTAAAATGGGAGTTCTGACAACAGAAATTTCTAGAACAAATATTATAGATGGAGAAGTGCCACCCAGGTAACTTAGGACCACTGGGGCAAATGCACTGACTTTGACAAACAGAAGCTAGCTACACACACTATAGAAAAGCACAGTGGATGCATGTCACACTCTCTAGCTGTTAATTGTACAACATTACCACCAGAATACTGTTCAATAGAATTTATGGACTAATGATATGCAATATAGTGCATCATAGTCTAATATAAACATCCAAAAGCATGATAGAGCGGCATCAAAATTACAAAAAAAAGCATTAACACCTGAAGAAAGTGGTCTATGCAGAAAACTCAAGAAAACTTTAAAAGATGAATAATTCATATGTCCATAATTGTTCATTAGGATGTTACAGCCATTTTAGACTGCTTTGAAAAAGAATTACTATTTTTAGATAAGGATTACATGATCATTGACATTAAAAATTCTCTAGTGATTAGATAAAAATAGATTAAAATAAAATACGCAATGTAGAATAAACTACTTAGAAGATAAAGTAGAGAGATTTGGGGGGAGATTAGTGCAAAGGTCAAGAAGACATGAAATGTTAGACATTGTTAAGATTAAACTGAATATACATCTAGATATTTGAAAACTCAAATTAGTATCCCGGAAAGATAAACATGAAAGAATGCAATGCTCAGGAAATGAAAAGATAAACAGGAACATAATAGTTACCTTTTGAAAGAGCCATTATAGTCACAAGCAGTAAAAACACAAAACAAATCTTACCACATCTCAGTAAGAAACTTTCATAAATATATTTAGAAACAAACTAGGATATCTGCAAGGACTTTCTTCGTTCTACTTGCTGATAAGTGTTTTCTGTAAATTTAACCTTTCTTTCCATATTAAGACATAGATCTGAATCAGAAGGGGAAATTACAATTCATGGTGTGGACTCTGTGAGATCCAAAAGCAGAGGTCAGTCAAACTACCTCTAATGTTGAGTAGGTAGAAAATTAATTGCTCTCTACATAAGCACAGTAGCATCTCACAGAAATGTTTTTTCCCCCACAGTGAAATAAAAAACAATGTGCGTAGAAGAATCATATAAGTCCGTGGCATGAGCACAGACACAGGTGTAGGGCATTGAAGATGAGTAGTCAAGGAGAAAATTCAGAGCAGAGAGCCCTGTGGGCATCAGAGTAAAGGGTGGAGAGCATTGTGCAACATTATAACCAACAGACTGGTTCTGGGAGAAGAATTTAACTAAAACCCTGGTGAATGATGTGTCGGAATTTTACCTCGGGCAGATTAACTTCAGAGCAGCAGTGACTCAGCACAGGGCAAGTCAGCGATTCTCGAATTCAGCCTGCTGAAGGGGTCAGGCTGTAAGGTCAAGGAAAGTTCCCAGCTCAGCCTCAATTTTGCCATTTCTGGAAAAATAAATGTTATCCAAAAAGTAAAGACCCCGGTCCTTGTCATACCCAAAAGACAAGTTTACAGTTGGGAGACAGTGTGTTGTGTAAAGAAAAATTTTTAAAGGTTTATTTAAAAAGAAAAGAAAAGTACACCCTTAAGAGCAGGAGGCAGGCTGACCCAAGGGAGGAAAAGCTGCGGGTTTTGTCTCCCCTTTCTCTTACATCCTTGCTCAGGGGTGGTCTCTTGATTGATTGACGGCTCTTGTCCCTGGAATGCTTAGTCACGTTTGGCCTCTTCGCACATGTCCTTACCCATGGTGTACACAGAAAATCCCACGGGGATGAGGGCTAAGCTGCAATGTTAATTATAATACGATGAACATCGGGTCGTATCTGGTTAAGTCCTTTCTGCTACCACACAGTCATGGATGTCAGGTTCTAACCAGTTTCTTGCTGGCATTTATTTAGAAGTAACGTCCCTTTATGCTGGAGGTAGACATAATGCCATATTCCAGACCATCCTCCCTCTCCTCCACCTGTCTGCCCGGTGCCCCCACTTATCTAACGACCTAACAAACAAAACATCAACATACTCAAAGTTGTGTAAAAGGTCAATCGGTATAGATACACAGGGTCGCAGGATTATAAATCTGGAGAAACGTGAATATTTTCCGAAGGAAATCCACCTTGCAGCTAAGACCTTGTGTTCACATTCCTTTCAGAATAGATAGTCAGACATGTAATTAGGTAAGTAAAACACAGTGGTATAGATTTATGGTCAAACTATGCACAAGGTCAGATGACTTCTATCTGGCGAGTTAGAAATTACGCAGGAGATGAGCTCTGAGTCAAGTATCAGAGTCCAAGACTCTCACCAATTAATGTAGGATGAGGGGGAAACAGCATCCCAGGTAGTGAAGCAGTGTAAACAAAGGAGCAGTGGCAACAACAGACCAGGGCATAAAGAGAACTTTGTACAACTAGGCTTAGTATAATGAAAAACAAAGCTGCAAAGTCTAGTGGAGAAAGGCACAAAGCTAAGTGGTCTGTGCATAACCTCAGGCAGTGGGGAGGTTCAGGGGAGTGTTACAGCTTTTACACAAAAAGTTGAATGTTCAGCTTGACATTTGAAATGGCTCTGGCACCAATTTTTGGCTCTGGCACCAATTTCAGGGTAGAATAGAGAAATCTGGGGGAGGAGGCAGAAAGGCCTCACTCTCACTAATTTGTAATGTGACTATAGGTTCAGGGAGAAGGGAGATGGGGTCTCTGGCAGCCTTTTATGAAGGGCTTTCACTGGGGCAATGGTGAGAGAAGGCCCTGGGCAAGAGAGGTGGTTACCTTTAGCTCTGAGGAGCACATACCGTATATATGGCATCACACAGGGTCAGGATGGTTACCTTGCAGCTTTTCTCCCGGAGGGAGATGGGAAATAGGTGAGTAGAAAGATGAGTCTTTACAACTTTTCAATACAGTATCTTAGTCAAAGACTCCATACCTTAGAGGACATCCCTTCAATAGTAAAGGATTATAGGACACTGTGGGTTTCTAACAGAGTCTTCCTACAGAGTTGTAACCATATGGGTCTCACAATGTGATACCCCAGACCTGCAGCATCTATATCGTCTACAAATTTTAAAAACACAGATTGTTGGACCGTACCTCAAATCCCCTGAATCATAAACTCTGAAATTGGAGTCCATAATCTGTATATTAATTAGCTCTCTAGATGATTCTGAAGCATGTTAAATTTGAGACTTGCTGGTCTAACTCATTCCAAAGATCATATTAGCTGATAACTTAAGGAGAAGAAATAATTGGGCCATAATATCCATCCATTTGAGGCATGATCAGAATACAGTTTTCAGGGGGGAGGGTAGAGCTCAGTGGTAGAGCACATGCTTAGTGTGCACGATGTCCTGGGTTCAATCCCCAGTCCCTCCACTGAAAAAAAAGAGGATATATTTTCCATCAATGTCACAGCTGAAGTTATTTGTGAATGTTTACATCATGTATAAACATTATATTGCTCAGTAAAGAACAGGTTTAAGTAAAACCGTTTGCAATTTCAGGCATATTCAATTCCATAAACACAACTTAGTTATAAATAGAATCTTATTTACATTTTTTCACATCTCATTCTATTAACAATAGAGCCATTGTTAATACTCTGATCTGTCATTTCACTAACCCTGGTTGACCTTGAAAAAAAGGAATCAAATTTATTCTGTTTGGGGGGTTTACTAGGAAATTCCCAAAACTAATTTTTTCCTTTTTATAAAAGTGTACCACTGTATTACATTAATATCTAACCTAGATTGAGTGTTACTATGTGCCAAGTACAATGGTAATCCTCAGAAAATGATGAAGTCAGCAAAATTATCATTTACATTTTGCATATAAAGAAACAGGAGCACAAAGGTGATAGGGAATGCAGCCAACATCCTTCACCTAGGAGGTGAGAGCCAGAATGGTCATCCCAAAATCCATGCTAATTCTTTTCTAAATAATGTGTTAAAATTCTCTCTTGTTTGTTTGTTTAAGTCAGGCTTGTTGAGATACACTGGATAAAAAGTAAAAGTCACCATCCTTCGTGGGCCAGTCACTACCCACCACTCCTATTCTCTTCCTTTGCAGTGGTGGTTCTTAGAGTGTGGTCCCCAGACCAGCAGCATCAGCATCACCTGGAAAGTTGCTAGTCCACCCCAGTCATACTGAATCAGAAACTCAGGAGGGCATGAGAACCAAAGCACACATCGTTTTTAATACATTTAACATAAGCAGGGATACACACAATTGGATATGCTGAAACGGAAATGACACTCTGCCTCTGCGGTCTTCCTCCCCAAAACCCATGACTCCAGTCTAATGATGAGACAAACATCAGACAAATCCCAACTGAGGGACATTCTACAAAATACTGGACAGTTATTTTTCAAAATAATAATTAAGGAAGGTCATGAAAAAAGAAAAACTGTCACAGCCAAGAGGAGCCTGGGAGACATAAGAACTGAATGTTCTCATGGTATCTTACAGAGAATCTTGGAACAAAAAAAGGACATTAAGCAAGAACTAAGGATATCTGAATCAAGTATGGACTTTAGTTAATATTAATATATCAACACTAATTAATTCATTGTAACAAAATGCACTATCGTAATGTAAGATGTAATAGAGAAAATTGAGTGTGAGATACATGGAAATTCAACTAACTTTACAATTTTTCTGTAAATATAAAACTATTCTAAAATTAAAACACTGCTAAAATAAATACTGGGATGTTAATTCAACTTAACAGTTAGAAAAAAGAATAATATTTCAGAATAAACTCAAATTATACAGAACTCAATATTACAAAAAAAGTAGAAAATGAAAGAATTCTCAGAAAAGAAAAGCAGTCATACAAGTTTTTTCTTTGAAATAAAGATTAAAGTTGGGAAAACCCAAGTGAGATAAACTAAGATAAAAATATCACACATATATACAATATGGGAAATTAGAACAAGTTATTTAAGTGATGAGACATCTTTTTTGCCAAAAAATTTAAAAAATGGATAAAATGGAGATAGTATTGACAAATATGATTTAATCAATAATAACTATAAAGAGATCAACATCATTGTTTTGATTACATTTATTTAATGATTTTGGAATACTACCACATTAAGAAACTTAACAATTTAATATGCATTAAATAATACTATAGACTTTAAAAATTCATCAGGGAATTTGTGACTTTATAGAAAACAAATATCAGGTTCAATGGTTTTAGAGGAGAGGTGTATTAAATATTCAAAGAAAGACTATTTGTTCATGTTTTTAATTTCTGATGGTGTTAAAAGTGATATTCTTTTCAGCTCCAGTAGGAGGAGGTAAAACCTAAGGATTTTTAAAGGAAGGAGCAGACAAGAAACTTTGAAAGCTAAAAGGAAAACTAGACTTCAAGATTTATTTTAACTCCAAACACCTTTGTGAGACGTATTTCAAATCTTAAGGAAATTCAAAGTTTTGCTTTCTAGGTTAGGTATTTTCTGACCATTCCAAATGAAAATATTTGAATTTTGTGTCTGGGGAAGATTCGTGGTAGCAAAGGGATGTTAATGAATGGACTAGGGACAATTACAAAGTACCACCTAGCCTCCTTTCCCCTACTCCCCCTCTGACTTCTCCCCTTCTCCCTCTCTTCCTTCTTCTTCTTCTCTCTCTCTCTCTCTCTCTCTCTCTCACGAACAACCAGGGGAGACTTAATTCCCTCTCTACCCCATAGGTTTGAGAAGAGACAATAGATCCATTTTAATTTCAATCCCTTTCTTTTCAGGAAAAACTGTCACCTTTGATCACTAGGTGGCATCAAAGAGCTACATAATATGCTCAGATGACGCTGCAAAATAAAAGAGAAAAACTAGATAGATCCTTCAATAAATTATCTTTCTTTAGTTAGGCAGGTTAGGACTCTGTACCTGGATTGAAATAATGTCAAATACATTTTTTTAAAAATTTCCTGAAAGAGAACCTGTTGATCATTTAAAGATTACAGCAAAATACATTAGTTACAAGTTCTACAATGAATACATGAATTTATCATATAAATTATTTTATCTTTGTTGAAAAATAGCATAACTAACTTCATTTGTCTAGACATTTCTACCATCAGTGGATCAGGTCCTAGACATTTAAAACCATTAGGTACTCGACATCAAAATGCACAAATAAATTTGTTATCTACCTGTATGTCCTTGTTAGTTCCTTTGTGTTTATGTCAAGGCTCTGGGATTAGGGATGAATAGCTAATTCAATTTCAAATCAATTAAAAACGATCAATTTATGGCCAAGCATATTGCCAGTACTGCAAGTTGCTGATTACACAACAATGTCTATCCTTGCCCTCAATGAATTCATAGTCAAGAGGGAAGACAAGAATATAAATAGGCAACTAAAATATGGTGCTGAGAAAATACAAGGCAGATCACATGAAAATTAAACACCGTCCAGAAGTCCTCAGAGCAGGATCACCTAACAAACAGTAGAGAAGAGGTGCTGAGGCAGGGGTAGCCCAGGAAGAGAAGGGTGGAGTGGAGCAGTACGAAATGAGAACATTCCAGGTGAAGGAAATCACATGCAGAGGACTGGAAGAATAAGAGCCTCACGCATTCTTGAAGCCAAGCAAAGTCTGTTGGGGCTTTATCCTTGAGCAAAGGATGGGGAGGGAGGTGGCGAGAGGTGAGGCCAAAGGAGTCAGCAATGCTCATATCTTGCAGGGATTTAGTGGTGAGTTTAGGTTACTGACTATGATCATATAAGCAATGAGAAGCCAAGGGAAAAAAGGGTTTCAATAAGACAGATATTAAGATTAGCTTTGAATTTTTGAGAGATAGCTTGGACTGAAGTGTGAAGCACAGGTTGGACAGGAACAGCATCAGAGGCAGAGAGGGGGTGAAGTGGCTAGACTGTTCCAGTAAGCTGATGGTGGCTTACCTAGAAATGGGACATTTGGTGAGTGGACTGAAAAACATTTAATGCTACACTGGCTGCCGGGAAAAGACATAGAGCAGTTGAGGATGGTATGCAGGTAGCTGGACTAAGTCATCGAAGGAATGATCTAGGGAGACAAGAGCTAGGCTCAGGCAGAAGGTAACGTGTTCCTTTTAGATGTACTGCAGCTGAGTTTTCTGACTTTCTCCTTAGGGTTCTTCATCTCAGTGAAAGGCACTAACATTCACACATGTGTTATTTCCCTTACCCTCTATATCCAAATTATCACAAAGCTCAATACATAAATTCCTTTCTAAAGTCTCTTAATCTGTCCAGTTTTTTTCGTCGCCACCAACCCTCTTATTTAAACACTATCATCTCTTATTTGTATGACCTCAGAGGCTCTGAGCCGGTCTCCCCTCTTTCTCTCTTCCCCTACTGCAATCTGCTCTGCACTCTGAAGCCAGCATGAGCTTTTTAGTACATAAATCTGATCTTGTCACCTCCCACTATTCCTACTACTTAAAACCTTTCAATAGTTTCCTGCTGTTCTCAGAATTAAGAACAAATCCTTAATTGGCCTACAAATCCCCAAATGACCTGGCTCCTACCTTTCCAGTATCACGTATCACCTTTCCCCTGCCCATCCCCCCATTCATTCTCCTCCACTCCAACAAACACTGGGTCCTTTTGTCCTGCAATTGCATCTTGATCCTCTTTTGAAAGGCTCTGAATATTCATTCTATTTTTCACTAGAAATTTTCTCCAATACCCATTTCAACTCTTTCTCATTCCATTGACTGTGGCTTTCCAAACCAGCTCTTGGGCAAACAGCTTTTACTGACCTGTCTACATCAAACACCTCCTTCACAGGCCCCCACACACTGCGTGCCTCTCCATTGTTGTATTTGTCAAAGTTACACTTTTGCATATGTGTGCGCAATTACGCTAGTGTCTCCTGATTCACCAAGCTTCAGGTTTCGTGAAGACAAGACTAGGTCTGATTTTAATTCATCTTTGGGTTTCCAGAACCTAGTCTGTGGTTGGCAAATGGTGAACACACATAATTCTTACTTCTTGAATGAGTTGGTGTAGGCAGAGAAGTAGATTGTACATTTCATAGATAGATACGAAGCTTAAGAGACAAGCCTGTGTGGGTCATATGACACAGGTGTCTTTAGAAAAAAAAATGTGGCTAGAGCAACAGAGGAACTACATTTTTAATAGCACTTCATTTTACTTACTTAAAATTTAATTTTTAAATAACCACATGTGGCTAGGGGCTTCTTTTGGACAGTGCAGATTGAGAACTGGGATATTAACAATTTGGCTTGAAAGGATAGTGGAGCTAGGAAGTTCAAAATGTTGGCAATAGAATGGCTGAATGGACCATGGATTCTAAGTCATTTGGAAAGAAGTTAATAGAAATAAGGAAAAATATTGGTGTTTTTGAAGCAGATGTCCCTTAAAGTACAACTATAGTTGTAGAAATAGCCAAATAAGATAGCTAATAGAAGCTTAGGACACTGAGACAAAAACTGAATATATTCAAATTTAGCTTTTTAGAAATGAAGGAATTCTAGGTAATTAATCAACACTGAGGTAAACCTTACAGATAGGCTGTAGAAGTGAAGTTGAAATGGGAACAAGGAGGTGGGTGGATTGAAGTAGTGACTCTTGACTAGATTGGATGAAGCTCTTAACTCTCCCCATTTGAGGAGCAGGAAGTAACTTGTAGAACTGGTTTTGATTATTTACAAGAATGGGGAGGGGTTGCTACTTGTATTTAGGGGCAAGTCAAGAATCCCCAATATCCTGAAATACATGAAACAGACTCAAGTAAAATTAAATTAAATTAAATTAAAAGTCCTTTCATAATGCCAATAGGACCACCATAGAAAATCAATGCCTAGGACTTTGGATGAACCATGTAAAAACGTTGAACTATCTCTTGATAGAACTTGGAAGCAAGAAGAGGATTTTGAGAAAGAGGTCAGAGCCCTCAGTGATTAAGTTTATGATGCGAGGAAGATGTGGTACATATACAGTGAAATACTACTCAGCCTAAAAAAAAAATAAAATAATGCCACTTGCAGCAACATGGATGGAACTGAAGATTGTCATACTAAGTGCAGTGAGCCAGAGAGAGAAAGGCAAATACAATATGATATCACTTATATGTAGAATCTAAAAGAGAGAGAGAGAGAGAAACAAATGGACTTATTTACAAAAAAGAAACAGAATCACAGATATAGAAAACAAACTTGTGTTTCCCAGGGGCAAATTGATCTAGGGTCAAAGTATACATATTTTCTTATCTCTTTTAAAGCATTTGAAGTGATATTTAGATGTTATATTCTTTAATTTGTATCTCTCATTCATGTATTCAGTCAGTAATTATTTGCCACTAATTATGTTAGGCAATGCACACTTCCTCCCTTTCAGGAACTTACATTCCTGGAAAAAATAAGTAAATGACCAATATGGTGAGCTAAGTGTTGTGATAAGATAGGAAGTAGGGGCTTAGAATACAGAGGAGAGGCACTTAACTAGACGTAGAGGTTATGGAAAGTTTAAAGTTTTAGCCAGGGGAGCAACATTTTCATATATAAGATTAGCAATATCTCTGAAGATGCAGTGTGGAAAAGTCAAGTCCAATCAGGTTGTTCCAGCAAATGGAGAAGGATGGAGATTGTGTGAAGATTACATTGGGAGGAGGAGGGAGGAAGTTGACTTGTGAGAGACTAAAAGGGTAGATTTGGTGGAACTTGTATGTAATTGATTGTAGAGGTTACTGAAAAGTGACAAATCTAAGATGACACTTTGGCCTAGACCCTTGGTTACTGGTGACATTCATTGTTAAGAATAATATTATAAAGGTTACAGTTTTGCTTTCATTGATAATTTTCCTTCTTAAATTCCCATTCATTTACCACATCATTATGTTGTATTAAGATGTAATTCCTCTTATTGCAAGTAAATAATTTAACGTTTGACAGGATAAATCCCAGAACATTTCAAACTCTATTATGTTTTTTCAGCACAGTCACCAGAGAATTCAGCAGGGGCTGTGTGTGTGTGTGTGTGTGTGTGTGTGTGTGTGAGGATGGGAGCCAGGAGTGTTACTCATTTCTAGGAAGAATGCTCAAGAAATCAGATGAGAAAAGTATGTATGTCTTTGACTAGTCAAGTTGTGATGATCCTGTGCTTGAATGTTTCCTTTTTCCCATCGATAAAATAAATTGCATTGCAAATATAATTATTGTATATCAGTGTAGTGTCAGCTCTGAGGCTGCCTGTCGGGGTTCAGATCTTGGCTCTGTCACTTATCATCTTACCACAGGCAAACTGTTTAACTGCTCTTAAACTCAGAATCCATATGTGTAAATGAGATATAATTTCATAGGGTGTTTGTAAAGATTAAAAGGCATAATTTATGTAAAGTTCTTAAAACTTTATAATCATTCAATAAACATTAACTATTATTAAAATTTAAAAAGTCTAATGCTGTTTTTTTAGGTGCATGGAAGATGGTACAATGTAATTATTAAAAATCTTGAACATTTTCCTAATAAAAATTTTGATGGAATTTATGTACAAGGACAAGTGATTAATATCAATATAATCTCTATGTCTCTATAGACCATACAAATATGTCATAAATATGACACACACACATGCATATATACACACATTTATATACAAATATATACATACATATGTAAATCTAGATAATTTGAATCTAATGCCTAATATGGACAGTTTTAATTAGAGATAATAAAATTCACCTCCTGAACATAATTCCATAAATACATATCTACATGCCCATCAAACTCTCAACCAGGTACTTGTTCTGACTCTACCCTGTCCATCAGTCTTTCCTTGATATCTTAACTGGAATTATATTCTCTCTATTCTATAGAATGATAACATTTCTTGGAATGCTTATCATTTTCTGCTTTTATTACAGCTGGTACTGTGCTCATTTATCTCCCTTTCTACACTCTAGTCTCCCTAAAGCCAAGGAGCACATTGTAAAGTATCTTTGCATAATCTGTATCAGCTAGTATACTATTTTGCACACAGTAGATTATTCACCAGTATTGTTGAATAAATGGACAAATGGCACTTCAGCAAATGGATTTTGTCCAGACACAAATTCCTATGAAGTCATGCAGTTAATAGCAAAAGAAATGAATGGATCAGTTCAGATGTAAATTAAAAGGGTTTGGTGGTAATCGTGTTAAATGAAAGTCCATACTATGTATAAAGCAGGTATTCATAACTCAACACTTGCCTATGGGAACACAGCCCAGTGCTATCAAGTTATCTGATTTATTAAGAGAAGCTAGAATTACCAAATTATAAATAAATTATTTAAATGTTTCAGACCAAATAAAGTATTCAGCCTTTGTGACATCAGTTGGTCATCTCAGATATTATAACGTGTGCCGAGTAAGCCAGATGCTCCGTTTATCTTCCCATCATCCCTATCTCCCTCCTTCTCCTTCTTCCCTATGACTCCTACTTTTTTTTTTAACATTTTTTATTGAGTTACAGTCATTTTACAATGTTGTGTCAAATTTCAATGTAGAGCACAAATTTTCAGTTATACACGAGATTACATATATTCATTGTCACATTTTTTTTTCGCTGTGAGCTACGACAAGACCTTGTATCTATTTCCCTGTGCTATACAATACAATCTTGTTCATCTATTCTGCATATGCCTGTCAGTATCTACAAATTTTGAACTATGCCTCCTACTCTTGACACTCTTTTCTTCTAAACTCCCATGCCCTCTCACATATTGAATTTCCTCTCCTTCTACTCCCGTCTCCCATAGTTTTGGGTTCTAGCTCAAAGGCAGAGGAAAGCTTATTCAGGAATGCCATCACCATTTAGCTACTCACCAAACCAAATATCTGATCTGCAAACAGGTAGTTGCAGGAGGAGAATTTGAGGATGAAAGCTCAAGGCGTCAAGGAAGGTTTTGGATCATCATTTGAATTCGGGGGGCCAAGGCACAGTTCAACTGTTATCTGAACAGCAAAGGGAAAGAATAAATTTGAACCCCATGGGCCACACGACAAGATCAGGACAAAAATACATTATACGATGGAAAAACTAAGCTAAAAAGCAAAAGTTTGGTGAAACTGATTTCGAATTGAGATTCCTAGGGTCCTCAACAGCGGCTTTGGTCCCTTGTCAGCCATTTACTGGTGAGGTGTGATCTGGGGTTGCTAATTAGACATTTCAACCATAGTTAACTATATTTGTCTTATAATATAAATGTAACTACCACTTTTAGAATTAACTTTTTGAAGTGGAGGTCTCTTTTTTATCTCATCTGCAACAGCTGATCCATGCTCATATTCACATAATAGGTCATAATTATCATCATTATCATTATCTGTTATAATAATAATTTTTTTCTGTCTCTACTTCTTTTCCAAATACTAAAGAATTAAATGTTTGTTTTTTCCTGAGCCTAGCTTGGCCTTAGATTCTGAGAAGGATAAGTATTAACCAAGTTTGTCAAGTTATATTTTTAACTGTGAGAACTGCTATGTCGATATTAGCAGATCAGCAATAGAACTTTTAATTCTATTAGGTGGTGTAAAATTTTTTTAGGCTACGTAATTTGATTAGGTCTTTTTCTAGTCTTTTTCTCTTCAGTGTTATGAAATTCCAAGCTTAAAGGGCAAGTGTGAAGTAACTACAGTCCTCCTTTAGATTAATATATGGTTAATCTATGTTATAGGTGATATAGATTCAAAGAATAGTTTGTTCTTTTTCACATTTATCCATGTAATTTTGGCTGAAGAAAGATACTGACAGTGGAGAAAGTGTGTCACTAAAATATGCCTAGCAAAGAATTTCCTTGTTCTAAGTCTACCTTTAAATAATTGACAATGAGTTCAGAACATTTCTAAGAAGTAAATTGTATTTATTTTCCAAGCACTTTATCTGTGACATCTCACTTTCTTACTGTGTCATTTTAATCCTTCTAATTACTTCAAATTCATAATTTTATGCCAAAAACATATTTTCACTACTATTTATTTTAGCCTTTTTCAATAAAACTTACATCATTTTAAAACAACTTTATTGAGATATAATTTATGTACAGTAAACCACGTATTTCAGATGTACGATTTGATGGATTTTGATAGATACACACACCTATGAAACCACCACCACAGTCAAGATACCTAACGTTTCCTTCGCTCCCCAAGAGGTGCAAGTTTCGAACTCTCGGTTTATCCCTCCCTCCCCTGGTAACCATAAGTCTGTTCTCTATGTCTGTGAGTCTGTTTCTGTTTTGTAAATAAGTTCATTTGTGTCTTTTTCTTAGATTCCACATATGAATGATATCATATGGTACTTTTCTTTCTCTTTCTGGCTTGCTTGAAAGTTAGTGTTTGGATGTGAACAAGTTCAGAAGTGGATATTCACATCGTTTTATAAAGAATATCCATGGACTTGACATGTTTAGAGATCATAAAGCAATTAATGTACTTCTGAGCTTGTTCACATCCAAACATTAACTTTCAACCACTGGAGGAAGCAGAAATCAAAAAGATAAAAATAAACTTGACTTCTTAAAATAAGAATACCCATAAAGTACAGCATATCAGTGTAATGCACAGTAACCTTTGTATTATCTGAGTCTCTAAATTACTATTTGGTAATCATGTTTCATATTTTTTAACTATCAAGATTTTATTTATTGGCCAAAAAAGGTCAAGGACTTTTTAGGCCCCCATGTTTTTGTCTCAAGGTGCCCAATGGAAATCAAAAATCAACTAGCAGGTAAACATTTTATTCACCCTTCACATTCTTTTATACAGTTTTGTAGAACTGTTCAACACCTCTCAATCTAAACTTTACCAGTCAATATTTTGCTAAGATATTGAAAAAAATGAACAGAATTAAACACATTTTTAGGAATGACAAAATAATGAAGAAACATCTGCATTTTATTTTATATCAAAGACAACTTTTTCTGTCCTGCCTGGCAATACCAGTATATGGAGTTTGATGCTGAACTGAGGTCTGTTTTATTCCAGATCTCATTTTTTTTTTTTTTGCATTATGTTTCTTTCACATAAAGGTAAATATATTTTGTAATTTGGGAAAGAGTCACAAAGCAGAGAGGTGAGTAAACTGAAGGTAAGTTTGAAAAAAAGCAGTCAGCTAGTTGAATGAAGCACAGGTTATGTTAAGGAAAGTATTGTAAGACTTGGTTGGAAGGATAATTTCAGTTTCACTCCTTATGTGAATGCGTAATAGTAAGATGTTTGGACACAATGCACCACGTACCATGTAACCAACCAAGTGGAAATTTGGGAAGATAAAAGAAGCAAGATACAAAAGTTCCACTGCCTCATGTGGAACATGGAGTTGTGTCAATTGTGTCTGAACAACTAACCTGGAACAATAACTTGTCCATCCACAGCATCCCACGTAACTGCCCACCTATCCCATTGCCTTAGTTCCAACTTTTGAACTTAATATTCTGTATATTGTCTAGACTCTCAAAGGCAACATTCTCTTTTTGGATTAGTACCTGTTCTATCTTTGTCCTAGTAGACTTGAGGATCAGACTGACCTTTGCTTCCACACATTGCCACTGACTAGCTACCCCAACTGCCTTGGATAGAAAATGGAATAACAAACCAAACAATCTGCCTTAACTTTAAAAAAAAGTTACATTAAATTAGTGTACTTCAATGTTGAGTTAATTTTTTTTTGTCTCTGACCACATGCTCTCCTTTCTCCCATAGGTTTTCAGGAAGACATCTAAGATGAAAATATCTTTGGTTTTTCTGTTATGGCTTCTCATCAAGGCTTCTAGTTTTCCTCAGAATGGTTCTGTGTGCCCTTGTGATTCATTATATTACTTACCCATTTGCTTTACCTATTTTCACCATAGAATGAACTGGGATCAGGTACAGGTATGAATCTATGATTTTGCTTAGAATTTTAGTCCTCCCCCTTGTGCTCTGGTTCTTTCAAACCACTTACTTATGACACTAAGAGTTGGAGATGGAATTGTTTTATTTTAATTCAGCATATGTACATGTTTATACAAAAAAATCAGGATTAACTTTTCTACTTTCCCTCCCCAGGATATGTGTCAACAACATGGTTTTCAGCTTCTCACCATCCAAAACTTTAATGAAGCTTCTGCCATTGCTGCTTTGATAAAAAAAAAAAAAAAAGCACACAAACTACCAACTGAATGAAAACGTCTGGACTAGATTAGAAAAACCTATTCTGGTACTGCTAAAACATATTTCTAAAAGAGGAGATAGATAAATAAATAAATATATATATTTTTTCTTTGTTTTCTACGTGAAGAAGGAAGCAATAGAGGCTTGCCAGTTAACCTAGACACTTATGCTTTTGGTCTTTTGGTTTTCATAAGATTTCCCAATTTCAAGACATTGGAAAATTATTAACTAAATTCCACATTTTTTAAATTAATGAACTCATAACTTGTGGAAAATATAAATTTCTTAAACTTGTCTTGACAACCCAGGTGCCTCTGGTAGGTCACAGAGTTTTTTTCTAGGGAAGGTATCATCAATGTACAATGTTTTTTATTGTGTGAGTTTATGGATATCACTTCTGTAAAGAGGATTAGAATCATCTCTGCAATATTTGCCAGATTTTGCCAGATTTATTTTAAGAGTTAAAGAATATTCTACTAAGTGCATTAGTAACCTCTCATCAACTCCTTTTGCTTATGCAACATGATTTTGTTGCTATATTACATGAACAATTCTATTACTGTAATAATATTATACAAAATTCCATAGCTATTATACTATTACAGCCAGAATAGTCTTCTGAATACTCAACTCAAGGGACCCAATATAAGTACTGGAATATTAAATCTCTGTAAGCTATTAATTTTATCATAAATACTTTTTTTGATCTCTATTCTCAAAGGTTTTGCTCTCAGTATTTTAACTGGTCTTGTATTCATGTGTTTGTTTCATTCATTTGAAAATAATATATTAGTTGAGTCTGCATAGTAATTGCCATCTATCGAACAATTACTGGTTTATTTTTATTACCATCAGAATTATAATTTTCTCAGCTATGCGATAAGATAGCCTGTAGTCTACACTAGATCCTGGAATGGTGAAGTTCTGTATCATGACTGACAAATTGTAAGAGCTCTTGCTCTGTGGTTTATACCACATTTGTATTATAACGTGGCCAAAAAGTACTTTGCCTTGGTAACTTTCAGCTTGTTAATGAAAACTTTTCCCCTCTACTGGGATTCATCATTGTACTTCAGAATAGCCAGTGGAAAATCATTTGTCGACCTAGAAATGGACCACATATACCACTATATGTCACTATATAAGATGAAGTCACTATAAAAGATGAAGATTGTGTGGAACTTGAAGCAACAGAAGGTGAGAGTATTTGATAATCGAAGTAAACAATTAAAAAACAAAATCTGAGTTGTACCAGCAAGACCTCTTCCAAATTATTTGTACTAGTATTTCCCAACGTTTTGAAGGAGATGAAATTGATAGGTCTAAAAAGAAAGAGTTCCTAACCAAAAATGAATTTGCAATATTACATTCTGTAATCTTTCTCCTGGAAAGTTATAAAATATATCAGCGAATTAAATGCTCTCAAAACTCCCAGAGTTAAAAAAAAAAAAAAAAAAGGTTTTGAGGATCTTTAACCAACACTTACCAAATGTATTTGACCATGGATTTTTTTTTCCCCTTTACCGGGTAACATTTTGCAAAGTAGTATTTAGTTTTGCAAAATGCAGATTCAGATTTATTAATTGAGTACTACAAGGAAAAATATATGTAACAGTCTCAAAACTGTTGGAAAACTACTGATTGTCACTCGATTTTTATAATTTATTATATGCAGGATCTTTGAAGTAGGATAACCCTCACTGCCAATAAAGAAGGCCCTTCTAGTGTCAAAAATTTCAAGTCTCCAAATGTTGTAGTTTCTGAATCAACCTTGGAGTTTGGAGAAAACCCTATCTTAACACTAACTACTTTCACAGTTATAAGGATAAAAATACTTTCCATGGCCTTCCATGGTGAATGTGGTATATAAACACTGTTTAAGTGATTTATTTTCATTGATTTGAGAAGAAGCCACAGTTTTCTTTTTTTCTTTTCAAATCAGACTCTTCCTGGCCAATGTTTCTTATGTGAACAAAAGCCAGAAAGTTATAAAAACAGGTATGATTGAAGGGCACTTGGAGTTTCAAGTTAATTAACTACATGTACAGTATTATTGTAGAACTCAGAAAATAAAATTCAGAGAACTTGTTACTCAGTTCCTATCTATTTAGGGAGCTATACTGACTTCTGTATCAGACACATACATCCCTAAGCATGGTGCTAGGCACTAAGGTTAAGATAAAAAAGATTTTGTTCACATTCTAATGGAAAAGCAAGAAAATAAACAAGTAAATGAAAAATGTGCTATGATTACCAGATTATAAATAATACGTAGATGTATATTAGCTACATCAAAACTCTCTTATGTGCTTGTTACCCCTTTTACTGGCAAATATAATTCTAGCCATAGCCTGTACATCCTGACTTGCTACAATGCATTAAATATTAATGACTGACAGATTATGGAGCTACTGATTATTTCATTTGTTAGAACAGTTAATTAAGAAAATTTCCATCCACGTTTGAGTAGGATTAACATTGTGCAAATCTTCGAATTTCTGCTTTTAAGTAGTTCTCTGAATTCCTTTTGGAGCGCTTTCTTTCCTCTGTTGTGTGTAGTCTTAGGGTGAGGGCATGTGCACAGACCTGATTTTCCACCATGGAAGCTCAGTGAACCAGATCCTAGTTCTACATGCTCTGGCTATAAGCCAACATGATCCAAGCTGGACAATCAGACCCTCTTTCCTGGGATTGTGAATCTTTACTGAGTAACCTCAAAGGGAAGACCAGTTTAGCTATTTTTGCCCAGCCACTGTGTAGGGTTCAGACTACTCCAGCGAGCTGCCCTCGTTCTTCTGTTGTCTACCATTCAGAGCTGCCTTTTAAATTCTTTAATTCTGAATCCTCCTTTCCAGTAACCTTTTGCTTAAGATAGCCATAGCTGGTTTCAGGGGTTTATAAACAAGAACCAAAAACATCTGATGCTTGAAAAGCCCCTTACTCCTTAGTTCTAGAACAAAAATAGAGAAATTTAGACGCAAAGGGAGAAATGATGACTATAGGCTTGGAATTAAGCAAAATGGTGAAATTTCAGATTAGGCACTTACCCAGTCTTTCTCTGACCACATAGGTGGTATTACTTCACCAATCCCACCAAGAACTGAATAACTTTGTTACCTAGGACCTCCCGTAGCATTACACCCCTTAAAAATCCACACAATCCAGTCACTGTCTTCTGCTGCTAACCTTTCAAAATCTCCTCTTGTCCACCAAATTCTAGGTGTCCTATGTCTCTCATTGGCATAATTCTAAAATCTTCTAAGTTACTGAGTTTGAAAAACGAAAACAAAGTTTACTGAGTACAGAAAATCAATGTATATTTTGATAGATATAATTACGCAAGACCCTGTACCATTACCAAAATTCAGTATTTAAAACAGGTGAAGTGATTTTTGGTAAAATCCATTATTATACAACCTAAATGCAGCTACATGGGTCTTCTTTATTATATGTCTTCTGTTAGTTTAATAAATGTGAAAGTCTTACATATCTTCAGTAATAATCCCCAAATTTCTATATTTATAGGCCCCTTCATTTTGAATATTGGATGAAAAAGAATGAAGTCACAAAGTTAAACAAAGTAACTGAAAGTGATGGAAAAAACAAGGACTGTAAGGTAGCCAAATCTGAAGGTGGAAGAAGAGAAAACGCCACAATTACGGACTATTAAACAATGGAGGAGTGCCTTTTCACAAATGTAAGTTCATAGCTCATTTTATTTTTTCTTTTTATTCCACTTTGTGTATTTCTCTCCCTCTTTTCCTTCATTGCTTCTTTCTATCCTTCATTTTAGAAATCTTCCTTTCTTATTTCTGTGAATATTGTTGTACAAAATAAGCAAGCCTAAAGGGCATGTGTTCCCCAAAAACTCAACTTCTAACCAACTCAAATATGGAATAATTATGAATAAAACTGAAAGTTTTGATTCACTACTTGTTGAAAAGTTTTGAAAACTTTTTTGAGTAGTATAAAGTGCTCTCATATTTAAAAACTTACTGAACTGTCTTATTTACCATATTGGTTTCTAGATGTCAAGAGACTGACAATTCCTTCAGTCATACTTATTTTGAAACCCTTTTTACTCAAGTTATTAATTTTGTGCTGTAAAAGCAATAATAGTCCAAAACACTAAAGAATATTATTTCTATACTAATTATTATTCTCCAGTGTAAATTTATATTAGTTAATGAAAAAAAGGTTTAGTATTCTATTCAGGTGGTGTCTTCATTCTTGTATTTTGCTTTCTTTCTCATTGCTTTCTTCTTATTTTTTTTTCCCCCAGAATCATTCATTCCAGAATCGCTCATCAGAGCAAAACTTGACCTCATTTCTGATGATTTCCTTGGTATTCTTCTCCCTCTTTATTTCCTTTTTTCCCCCCAAATCAACAGCCCAGAGCAAAATCCACAAATGTGGCTTGATTAAAATATTTCTGTTGAATGGTTGCTGAGGTACTCTAAAATGTCTCCAATCTTCAGTTTCAGAAACTTTGAAGGGTCTGTGATTTTATCTTACTTGTAAGGTAGCAAGATAGCCTGCCACAGTTTTAAGAATACCGGCTGAAGATCCAAGACTCCTGAACACAAGACTTTATTGCACACAGCAACCACAGGAGAGTATCAGAATCTGTACCAGTTTGCTCAGTTTTTACAGTGCTGTGTGGAGAGGACTGGGTGATAATCTGCATACTCAGTAGGCTACATAATGGGGAAGAACTCTAAATTTAGGAAACTCAAATTTTTATTATGAGCGGTAAGCTTACCTGATTTTTACCCTGTGGTGAAACATTATCTTTATTACAACTGGACAGAAAACAAGCCTGCCCTTTATTCTGAAGGGAGACACTATCTCTGTCTTCCTAGGATGTTTACTTAAAAAAAAAATTCTTGTAAAGATGGTCCAAAACAAAGGCAGCCAGTGTCTCTACTTGCAAGACAGGAAGAAAAGCCAGAGACCCATGTGGGACTTCTCTCAATAGTCAGTGAAGGCTCAGAGTGGAAATTCAAAGGCTTCTGGGAAGATAGATTCTGCACCAAACATTTCTAATTTTTCTTCATTTTTAAATTAGTCCTTATTGTAACTTTATGTCTTCTCTGCCGAAATGAATTATGGATTTTAACACTAATTGGTAAGACATTTATAGAGAAAGTTGTTTGTGAGATGCCTAGCACAGACTCCCAATCCTTCTTCTGCAATAAAATAAGGGTCAAAGAGAGAAAAGATGATATAAAGGAACAGTGATGGCTTTTTTTTTTTTTTTTTTTTAAGAGAAGAGAAATGGAAGCATGGAAAAAATCATTGTCCTTACAATTGTAGTATAGGTAAAGATTATATCCCCCTCACTAAAATGCAAACATGACAGTAAAACAAGACTTTACAATGCAACCATTCTATTTAAAAGAAATTAATGTTTAATAACCTTAAATCATATATACAGCACAATTTAAGACAGTCATATATGAGTTGTAAATGAATAATTTAGATCAAAATTTACCCAAAATTATTCGTGTTCATTGAATTTGAATTCTGTAACAGAAATTTGGTGGCTGTTCCTTTCTGAGTTTAAAAAAAGGAAAGCAGTATTCTAATTAGATATCATAGAGCAGATAGTGTTCAGCCTTTAAATATTTTGTCGTTTTGAAGGACTCTGGTAAACCATCCAATCTACCTGATTGTGACAAGAGCATTTTTAAGAACCATATTTGATATACCACAGAAGAGCCATTGTTTTCTAGGTGATAGATGCTTCCTTATCTTGAGTGACCTATCTTAATATTATCAAAGATTATACGATAGCTTTAGGGCCAATGAAATGCCCTTGACCTCTGTCTTCAAATGCTGCCTTAAGCAAAGATAAGCCTGACTACTTTGACTTCCTGTGTTTTCTTAAAAATGAGTAGCTCAGAATTAAATGCAAAGAATGAAACCAGAGAATAGAAATAGATGTAATAATCTGAAATTTAAAACCAGGAAAGTCAGGATCAGGACTGGATGTGAGGCTAAAAGACACTCCCTCTGTATGTTTGAATGTTTATGATTTTTCTCTCTTGGATTTTGAAAAAAATAATTTTACTGTAGGAATATGAATTTTTTAACCCATCACAGTAAACTACATTTATTATATTAGCACAGTGAGTAAAACAATATAAAATTATAACAAATATATATTTTTAATTTCAGAGACAATACATGCAGAAAAAAAGAAACACCATATGATGAAAATTTGATTTGATTATCTAGTAGTTGAAACCTTCCCAACATCAAACACTTCATAACATTAAAAGACAAATGGCATTTGTGAAAACATGTTTACAAAATTAATGACTGACAAAAGATAAATATATTTATGATCAAATAAAAATCACAAAAATATAAAGGCATTTCCCAACAGAAAGACAAAACAACATGAAATAATTCTAAATGGTAGACATTGCCAATGTGCACGTGGAAAATGCCCAACCCTGCTTATAAGTAAAATGCAACTCAATATTAAAAATACACAATTATTTGCCCATCAAATTATGAAACTAACAAAGACATAAAACCCCAAATCAGGTGAAAAATATGTGATGTAAAACTCATGGCCAAACAGGTACTTTCAAATATTAATTCTGTCTTTATAAACTGAAAATACCCTATCTGAAGAGTATTTGGAAATACGAATTAAAGCTCAGAAATGTTTATACTCTTTGATTCATGAATTTCCAATTCCTCTTCTATAAATGTCTGCAAAAGACATTGCTAGAGGGTGTGCAGTAAAATACATGTACATGTGTGCATGGTATAGCCATATGCATAAGGGCAGATAGTAAAAACCAAACTCTGAAAATAAAAAAGTCCTTTTAAAGATGATTAAATAAATTTAAGATATTTATAAGATGGAGTATTGTGAAACCATCATATAAGATTATATTGTCCATAAAACCTGAAAAGAGTCCCAGGAAATGAAAAAGACTATATTCCGTCAGAGGGAAAATACAACCAAAAAAATACACATTTACTTATTTTACATTTTGAGCTTTAAATAACAGGATCAATTGCTTAAAATGTGCTAAATATTACTATAAAAATGACACTGGAAAAAGTGATAAAAAAGCAGTTTATGAAATCAATGTAATGTATTTTATACAAAGACCCATATGTAGAGCTAGAAAATATACTCCAAGTTTTTACCAATGACTGCCTATCTTTGGATCAAGAGTTAATGAACTGCTTTTCTTTTTTTTTCTCTTACTGGTTTTTTTTTTTTTTTGACTTATGTAAAGTTTATGCAAACCTGCCCTACTGTCCTTTTGAACCTGATGGTGCATGGATTTCTTTTTTTTTAATTAAAAACAATTATACAATTTTTAAATGTTACTTTCCAGTTACAATTATTAAAATATATTGGGTATATTACCAATATATCTTCTTCCACCTCTTCTTATACCTCTTCTTCCACCTTCAGATTTGATGTATAATATGTCCTATAAATATTTAAATAGTCACTAAATTCAAATCTTTAACTATTCTACAATAAGTAAAAGCTTGTGACTTAAACCCTATACCTCACTTTACAAGTTAAATGTCAGAAACTTATAAAACTGACTTTAATGTTTCAGTAATCTACTTGATTATACATTTAAATAATAAAACACAGAAACATGATAAAGCCATTTGTTGGATTCTTATCAGGGCACAGAAAGTCTTTTGGGGTACATTTAAAAAAATAAAACACAATGCTTAAGACTGGAAGCTCTGGAATAAAATGGACTGGTTCAAATTCCAGCTTAGCCATTTATGAATTAACCTGGAAAAGATGTTTATTGTAAGCCTTAGTTTCTTCATCTCTAATATAGAAATAACAATAGTATTTACATCCTTGGGTTGTCATAAGAAAAATCCTAAAAATGAGAAAATCCTTAAAAAGTGTTAACCCAATGCCTGAGTGATGGGCTTGTTCAAAGTGCTCAGTAAATGCCAACTTGTGCTATTGGAAGAGTATGACTGTAGCTGAGTGTTGGCATGACGATAATCAGTGCATTGTAGAGAATGCCCTTCCTTGTGTCCTCAGGGGACTCCTTAGAAACAAGAGCAACTGGAGGCCAGGAACATACTATGTGAATTGTTGGAGTGGGAGGCACCTGGTTCCAACATCCTTCTCAGAGAGTTTCCAGGCAGAGGAAGAGGAAGGTCCTGGAGGTACCTGGGCTGAAACAATCCGTGACCATCCTGATTTGAAAAAACAAGAGGAAGTTACCACATCCAGGAAGAACTGTGGTGGGAGGGGCCGGGGCTGACGTAAAGAGCACCAAAGTCCACCTCAAGGACGAGGAGAGAGTGCCAGCCTTTCTGGTGTCTGCCTTCCTCAGCAGGGGAATTTCCAATTCTCAATATCAATTTCAAATTCCTCCTTGTACTGCATGGCCTTCTGTGTCCTGCTTGCTGCCTTCCTTTTCAACTGCGTCACTCACCACTTCCCTCATTACCATTATGGCGCACTCCAAACCAAGGCCATTAAGGCACCTTTCCTTCGCCACATGTAATTCCCTCCCCTGTCTCCACACCTCCGTTCATACACCTTTACTCATCTTTCAAGGCTCCTTTCTTAATCTTTTCACGTTGAGAATAACCCTTCCTTTCATGTTCCTTCAATGTTCTTGTGTTCCTCAATATTATCGTACCTTTCAACATATAAAATTTGTTAATTTACAGGTTTGCTTTCCCAACAGAATTATTTTAGAGTTCTAATTTCATGCCTCCAGACACTAGCCATCAGCACTTCCCTCGTCTGTAAACCTCTCCTTCACTTCTCAACTTTCCAGATCTTACCCAAACATTAACAGTTATTTCAAATTTCTGACCACATCATTCCTTCATATGTTGTCTGTCTTCTGGACCTCTAGCGTACTTTACTTATTATATCAACCATTTAGAAATTAAACCTTGAAATTACTTCCATGTGTTAAATTTCATAGGACTTTTCATATGCCTCAGTGAAAGTTCTTCTGCTATACTACATCCTTCATCACCATAACTTTTAATCATCAACCATGTTCCAAAAGTCTCAGCCTGCTGTGTCCTCTTCTCCTTTACCACACTGCTATCCCCACAGCTCCTCATAGTCCTTCTCTCTGTGCCTATACAAATTTAATTATATTGCCAGTAACCTCTCTCATCTCCATTTTCAAGAAAGAAAGACATGTGAAACTGAATCTCCCAGATAAAGCTATCTCACTTTATAACCCTACAACAAAGGGGAAGGAATCCCTTCTCTGTTGTCACCTGCAACTGGAGGGCAAGAGGATAGGAAGGAATTGTCATTCTACTTCCACTGCCTGTTTACTTTTTGGATTAACTTTACTAAAGGGGCTTCCTTACCTTGAAGTGTCTGTTATTCTAGAATTTGGCCCTTTCCCTCATCTCACTGTTGCCATTTACTGCCCATCAGGGTCCCTAATGGATCTTGGTTCAGAGGTATGTTCTCCATTTCATCTTCAAACATGCCATGATCCTGGACCATATCAATATCCACATAAAGGGCCCAAATTCCTGACCTCTTTTACTCAAAAGACCTTTACCTCACTTCACTAGTTTAGTCATTAATAAAAACTTCTTTATCTTTAAACTTTTTCAAATTTAAAATTCCCCTCTCTGCTCTAAATTATTTACTTTTAGTAACTTCAGTACTTCCACAAGAGTGGCAAACATTCTTACTAGCTATGAAAAGATTAGTTAATCAATAAAGAAATGTTGTTATTAGATATTGTTACAGTTACTGCCAGGAAAAAGAATCAGAAGATTGTCATTGGAATTATCTAGCAGTATTCAACATTACTTGGATTTAGGAGAGTGCATATCTGGAAGTCTGCAGACTGCTGCAGAAATATTGTGAAGGTTGTTTTTACCAGTGCTGTGACAGTTTTTAATCTGCTGATTCCTCTTACTCTCATACCACCCTGATGGCTTAAATCAGGTCATTTTATATGCATGTTAAGCATTCTCCTCTTGCTAGGATCTTTCTTCCTCCCTCAACTATCTAAAGATGCAATACCTTACATACATTAAAGTGTTCTGGTTGAGTAAATGAGTGAGCAGCATGGTAGATTAGAAAGAGCAGAGGCTCTGATGTTGGAAGGTCTGAGTCACCACTTACTTGTTAGCTGGCGCATGACATTGTATGGAAATTAATTTACTTATAAAAGGTTTGATTTCCTTATCAAAAAAGAGAAAATAGTGCCTGCTTTCTCTATATTACATTGTCCTTATAAGGAGTAAATGGAATAATAATTTTAAGAAAACTTTAGACATTGTAAAGAAACATATAAATTGATTACTAAATGAATAACTTCTATTCTGCTGATGGATGGCTTATTAACCTATCAAATTTGATAGGTAAATTTGATATCTAACGATGCCTGTTAAATACATCTATCCTCATAGTAACATTTTTAAACATGAACATTCAATGATTGGATCAGGAAAGCTAAGAATTATGAAAACTAAATTTTGTCAAGTCAGAAGAAGAGATATTTCTGATAGGCAAAAATCTCTTTACCCACCAAATCACACAGTCTTTCAGAATAACTCATTAGGTAGGATTTAGTTAATGAAGTTGAATTTTAGCCCAGTTTTCCCAGATGTCTTGAGTAGATAAAAGCTTAATTAATGGCAAGATGACGGAATATTTGGTTGGAGGTAAGAGAAGGGTAGTGATATTGGTACCACGTACACAGACAAACTGTTACCACTGGGACATTCTACCTACAAAAAGAATCTAGGCTTGGATAAGGAAATGCTTTACTTTAGACATTTTTGTAAAGGTGAACACTTTCATGGAAACACAATTCAGCATTTTTAGTGTCTTTGTTTTTCCTACATATGTTACATATTTTTACAATTTTTATGTGATCTTAAGTATCTTTCAATGGTATTTTATATAAATCTTTCATTATTGTGTAAGTTTAAAAGAGAAGACTATACATTTTCAAATTTCCCAGTTCCTGGCTACTCAAAGTGTGTCACATAGATCACCAACAGTGACACCACCTGAGAACTTGTTAAAAATTCAAGATCTCAGGACACACCTCAGACCTACAGAATCTGAATCTGAATTTTAACAAGGTGCCCTAGTGATTTATAAGCACATTAAAGTTTGAGAAGCACTGTCTTAATTAACTGTTCTGTGAATATCAAATCGTACAAGATTTCATTCATGAAAAGACTGAAGTTCTTCTTTCTATTCCCCTCTCACAGCCTCTTCCAAGCTTTCTTTAGTTGTTCTATCAAATATTTTGTCTTTACCCTTCTATACCTTTTCTATGCACATACAAATATAAAAGTATAATTCATAAATTCTCAAAAGTTAGAAAATCCATGAAGTAGGAAGATAATTTGGATATAAAATATTAGTTGAGGCTTTAAAAAATCATGTTCTAATAATGGATAATCTTAAATGAGTACTTACTCTTGTTTCAGGCACTCTTCTAAGTGTGTGACCTCATTTTTTCGTCTCAATCCCACACAAAGTAGATGTTACTGAACAGATGGGAACATTGAGACACAATGGTTTTGCAAGATTACACTGCTGGTCACTGAGAGCCAGAAATTAAACTTACAATTGACCCCGAAGCCTTGTCTTGCAACCACATTATACTGCTTTACTTAGGCTATGTGTTTTATATAAGATCACCAGAGACCTACTGACAGAGCACCAATGAGTTAAAAAGGAACATCGTTCTAAATACAAACATAAACTTAAGCACAGGTTCTATATTTCCAGAGCCATCGTATATTCATAATATACAGCAGCTTCCTGAAAGGAATTCCATTGTAGCCCTGGGTGCCAAGGTTCCATTTGTACAATACCTAAGAGCAGTTATTAAGAATGCATTGTGAATTCCCCCTTAGATTCAAATTGGCACGTGGATTTCTACAGAAAAAAAATATCTTTCACGCTTCTCAGTAAATTTCCTTCTGGAAGGTTAACTGTCTGTTACATAATTAAGGACATTTACCTAGAAGACTCACTAGTCATAAACTCAAATGTTCCCGAGAGCGTTTTGACAAACTAGCTTTGAAACGTCATGTTCCGAATTATTGACTGTCTCATAAAAGAGATTTGAATCTGGACCAGAATATGTAGCAACAGTATACACAACCTTGTGTAGTAAAGTTTACCTCTTGGCTCATAGTATTTTTCTTTTCAAAAACCTTTAAAATGTCTATTGCTAATATTGTTCCCTCTTATTTTTGTGCTAATTAGCTTTTCTAATAAGTATGACTTCAAAGAAAGAATTTTTCCAATATTGAAACTTGAAAAACAAGAAAGCTCTCTACTTAGTTTTCTCTTAGCTGACCTATATCCACTTTCATTTGTTTGGGGATTCTGTTGCATTTTCAACACCAGTTGTCACTACAATAGCTATGTGCTGGTGTGCTTAAAATTGTCCTGGTTTATGTCTGTTGTTTTGTTACAACTGTTAAGAGTAGACACTTCATTATCATAAATGTTCAATGTTGTATGATCAATTATATGTTCACACTATGTATGAATTTATTACATTAGAAAATTGATATTTAGGTAGTAGTCTCATTTTTTTCTTAACTCATAGGGCAAAGGCTCATCTGACTACAAATTGTCTAAATATGTGTCTCAAATTTGAGCCTTATTTTAGTGGTGAAAGTGATAAAAGCAAATGGAAAATATCAATATAAAGCAAATATATGTAGGCTCGAATTTTACAGGATTTGGCATTGTATGAATCTACAATGAACAATTATATTTTACAATGATAAGAATGATTTATTAAAAAATACAAACCCATTAAGACAAAGTGGAAACTGATCCTTGTCCATACGAGACAGAAAAATCTGGATTTTGAGTTCAGGAGAATTCCCACAGTAGTTACACAAGTTCATTAAGACTTTGCTTGTCTTATGACACAGATTAGACTTTTAAAAAAGTCTGATTATTCCCACTTGATGGCAAGGCTTATTATTATCAAATCTATCTAAGAAGACTTGTGCAGTCTCCCTCCAGTTTCATCTGTTCATAGGTACTCCGGGGCCCTGTTTAAATCTCTATTTTGGGGCTATCAAAAGTATTAACATTAAACATACTAAAATTATTTGCTTTTTTGTATATTAATTATCCATTATATTGTGAGACTAGGAATTTTGTCTTGATCAATTTTTATATTCCCAGTGCCTTGTCTAGTTTCTACATCTCTGTGAATAAGTAAAAAAAATAATGAATAAACAAATGAGGTTTCAGTAGCTTTTCACAAATTACAGTCAATTTTCATATAGTATGATTTTGAGTTGGGAGTAAAATAAGTCAGTTATGCTGGATACACTCTTAGGTAAAGACAAAAGCAAGGTATTATAGTGCAGCTGAGGATGTTTGTCCTCAGCCCCTTGAATAAATAAGAGTAAACAGGAAAAAAAAAAAGACTAGTACCTGCTGAAACTGATGTGATGCAGTCAGCACGGAACTATTATCGAAAGAGAACTTCAATATGGAAAACTGCAATCTTTTTCTATCCCCAGTGTAGAGAGTCTGAACCACTTTGAAATTTCTTTTAACCCAAAGTAATGTTCCTGTCATATAACTGTGAATAGACTGTAAATATCATTAAAGCTTTTTTAAAATTTAAAATGTAATATGAATGACTCTTTCTTTGTAAATAAGCAGTCACAATCAACAATAATTTGTAAAAACTCTATGTATGGATATTTTCTCTAGCATATAATAGTTTTTAAGTGTATTATGCCACTTAATTCTAAGAGTACAATTAAGATTTGGAGAGAAGAATTTTCATTTTTTCTTTTTATTTACTTTAAAAGGTGGAATATCAGAATTGATTTTTTGCAACATTTTAAAATTATAATTCTTGAATAATTATTACTTTCAATTAAACAATCTAATAATGAAATTAATGAATGAATGCTGTCATAACAAACACACTCAAAATAAAGAAAACAAAAATTATTTGGTGTGGTTAATGATACCACCAAATTTTATAGGACAGCTGTATTTTCTTTTTGGAAAAAATAGATCATACTACATATAATGTTACTCCACAAAGTAAACAATTAAAATAAATAATAGGAAACAAACTGAGTTTAAAAGGTGAAATAGATAATGAATTCTTTTCATGGTCTAGTAAGCTGATAAAATTTGAAAACTTTTGAAGACCCTGTTTTGTCCAAAGAATTTTCTTTATAGATTTTGAAATTTTTAAAAATTCAAAAATAAAGGGAATCTTATTGATGTAACAGTCTTTCCAATTATTCATTTAACATAAAACTGTGTTCTCATAATTACCATTAATCTAAATTTTTTGTATTTTAATTTTGAATAATGTCATTCTATTCCTTGTATAATTTGCTGTCATAGCATGAATCACTCCTTTGTTGAAAACTCTCCTCAGAATTTCTTGGAGAAGAATTGGACAGAAAATTAATTTCCTATTTGAGAGGATTCTTAGAATTTAAATAAACCTATTGGTTGAATTGAAACCACAAAATTAGCATCTTACTAATGATTAGATTTAAATAGTTGTGAAATAAAGAGATCTGTCATCTTGATCATCAACCCGGTTTGCTGCTTCTTCCCAGTCTTGGGTTCAAGGTATTATGTTTACATATGGCAAAATTATGATGATTTCACTTTGTCTAAACTTTCTTTCCACTCCTCATTTATATGCATTTGTAACTTTTCAAATATTGATAACTTGGTGTCTGTAGCTTAAAAATGCATTTGCAAATGTTGATACTATCTATCTTTAGCTTTAGGTGAAAAATCATATAGTTTTATAAACATCAAATAATTTTTTGATGACTTGGTAACTAAATTCTCATAGATGAAAAAGTAGATACATAATTTCAGTAAAGACTTGTGGTGAAGTAAGTTGAATTATCTTTGTTCAATTCTATGGAAAGTTGTTATGCAGAATAATTTATAATCTTTTTAAGTGTCATGGGTAAGAGCATTTCTGGTAGAATATTTCAAGGCCACTTTTTTCCATGCATAAGTTTAATTAAATTAATTCTATAAAGGATATGTCAAAGATAGACAAATAGATATAACTAACTACTTTTGTAAAGATGGTTATAGTTGGATATTCAGAAGGATGCAAGTGGATAAAAGTAGTAAATTTATTTTGGGTTTATAAATATGTCTTCTTTACTAATGTATTCAGATTCTGCAGTTTGTAAACTGAAACAGTATATATAAAATATGGCGGTATTAGTTTGTTGAATAAAGTATGTATGATCTGTATTTTTTCTAATTTTTCTGGAAACCATTTTTCTAGCACATGTAAATGAAAGTATTTCTAGGTTCTTATAATTTGATGGAACTCTAGAAGTCAAACATGATATGACATCTGAATCTTATGATTCTGTCCAGTTCAGTCTTCCTCATATAGTCATGTCATGGATATACCAATGCAGCAAAATATAAAATAATGGCTAAATTCTTTAAGAAAATAATTCATGGAAGATAAGTTTCTATATAATGCACCAACAGTGTTTTTCTTAAAGACTCTGAATGAGCAGGATGCTCTAAAATAGATTTAAAAGAGAAAGACTTTTTTTTTAAATGTCAGATTAAATTAAATGGGTTCAGTGGGTTTTAGTTTACTATACATTTTAACAAATCTAATGATCTAAGAGGAATTTTTTTTAATTTTAACTGAAATATTTAAAAATTGAGTAGTATTTAAATATGAATGCCTCTCTATTCTTCTGACAAAACCCTATTACCACTTCATGGATCAAATGCGTTGTTTTAGAGTGTTAGTGAATAAAAATATTAATAAGAGACTGGTATTTCTATCTCACACAAGCACTAAGCAAGATAATTTGAATGATTAACATTTATATTGAATAGCAAAATTAAAAATTTAAATTAGTAAAAATATTAAACAAATGAAACTATTTTTATTATAACACACTCCTTTGTTGGGAAATCAAGGATTTTTTTTTTCATATGAAACCAAATTTTATTATCAGACCTTACTCTTTTTCTGTTGTTTTCTTACCTAGGTCTTGACCACCATGAAGCTTCTCATCCTTACCTGCCTTGTGGCTGTTGCGCTTGCCAGGCCTGTGAGTACCACAGAGAACTTAGAAGGTTCTTGGTTCCTGGTTGAAATCACCTGATATCACATCAAACACAAGATACTGAGAATAATAAAGTGTTGGATGATCTCTAATTAGCTATTGAAGTCTTGATATTAAAACTATGATAATCCTTCACATTTTGGTCATTATTATGTAGTTCATTCAGTCTTGACTCCAAATAAAATCTCTGCTTGAAATATAAATCTCTCATGATAAAAAATAATAATAATAATAAAAAAGTAAAGAATAGAAGAAATAAGGTATCAAACAATGTAACAAAGAGCATCAAAGAATGACATGAAGCTCTTTCCCTGCATCCGTTACAGAATTAGCGTATTTGTAAACATATGTGTCCAATGTATGTCTTTACCAAATATAACATAAAGCCGTATAGTCCAGTATTTTCTACTTTTGGAGCCTAAGTCAATCCTCAGTTGAGATGTCTTGAGTCAACCAAAATTTCCCCAGGTATAGAAAATTAGGCTCATTCTGCTGATTTGGAGATTGAATTGTTTGTGGTCCCTGTAGACAGTGAAATTAGATAATGTAAATTAAAATAACCCTTCTCAAAAATAAAACAAAAAACTATTCAGTTACTTACATAAAGCAAAAAGTTATTCTGTTTTCCCTTGTGATGCACAGCTAGTGCAGTGAAAGGAGTAAACAGGAATCACCTGACAAGAAAACAATTCAGATAAAATAATGGTCTTGGATGCTTGGATATTGAAACTATCAAATACAGATGCAAGTTTCTGAAATGCTGAGATACTCTATTGGACTCTAATTTTCTATATCCATATTTAGAAAATGCAGGATCACCAAGAACTCAACTTCTTAACTTCTTAACAGAGTTTTGTTTATGCTACACCCTAAACACTAATAGAAAGAAATCTCTGACAGTAAGTTACAAAAATAAATCCAAGTCCTTCAGAAATGTATCATTGGAGTAGTCCTTATCTTGTTCTTTTACAAATGAAATGGGTATAGTTTCCCCAGTAAAAAAATAGTTTCCTACAGTCCTATTCCAAAATAACCCACATCATTTTTAATGTTACCACCTAACAAACATAAATTTTGTCTCCACAGTTAAAATGAAGATTGAGATAAATTTTTGTATGATTTAATTGGTGATAGAAATAAAATCCAGACAAGCAACATTTAATTAGGAAAAGTATACATTTTGCTCCAAAAATGTATAATGGTTTAAAGTCACCTTTAGAACTACCATGTAATATAAATTGTTCAGAAAACTAAATCATTTCTTTATCATTCTGGATTAACTCAAACTAGTTCAGAGTTTTTTGGGGGGTTTTTTGAAGTCTTTTTACATAGTTTTCTCAATTCTCCACCATACTCTAAAGAGAGGAAATAATTTACTTTTTAAATTTTTGTCAATAAAATATATTTTTTCCTCCCAGAAAAACTTGGTGTCAGACAGATTTAGCTATTAAAATACAAACTTTTCTTAAATAGCAACATTAAATTCATAGTATTATATGTATATTGTGATCTTATTATTATTGTACTTTGATTGCTTTTTGTTTTATTTTATTGTTATATAATTCTTGCTTTGTTTTTCACAGAAATATCCTCTCAGGTACCCAGAAGTCTTTCAAGTGAGTGTTCTAGTCTATGTTCTGAGAACTCACTCTAACTGTGGAACTTAAGTGGTGGTGTATCGGTAATACATAGACTCTAGTCCTGTGCCTCCCCTCTCTATAAAGTCAGTTTCACATTCACTAAGGTATAATATCTTCAGGTCAAATATTGAACTGAATATCGATCTGCTCTCACAAACCATCTTAGAAAGAAGGCACATAGACTTACATAAATATTTATGATTAATTAATACCTTATTATTCAAGTGCAATAGTTAAGGATATGTTAGCATGATTTATTTTAAATTATTATTGCTTCTTTCTAGCTCTTTTACTTGCATTCAAACATATAATTTGCAATTTGCTCTCATTTTACACACTGAATCTTCCACACCCTTCTACAACAGCCATTAATCCACTCTGTCCTCTAATGGAATTAATACCTTTTACTTATTTTTTTATTCTTTGCAGAATGAACCAGACAGCATAGAGGTAAAGTTCTTTCTTTCCCCCAGCTATTCTCTCTTTCAGTTAGCTATGATGACTGTTGCATGTCTTCCTCATTTCATTTATTTTCCTTCAATTGTATCCAGGTACACAAGGTACTTGGATTACTCTCTTAATTGTCTGTTTTAATTAAATTCCTATTCAATCCCTCCTTTGACATTTGATAAGTATGTTACTAAACTTGTGGGTCTGGTAAAGAAGGAACCAAATATGGTACCTCCTTTAGATTTTAAAATTAGATCCTAGAACTACAACTAATTCTCTTATTTCACCTAAGAAATATTCTGGTTTACTAAGTGAACAGAGAACTTTTGTTCAAATGGAAAACATACTCCTTTTGGGGTGCATTTTTCCTTTTTATAATTCACAATTTAATATCTACAGGAAGTCCTCAACAAAAGAAAGATTCTTGAGTTAGCAGTGGTAAGTGTTATCCACTTATTCTTCTAAAATGACAGCCAAATTCTTGAAAAATCAACATAATTTTTGTTTGCAAATGTTTTTTCACTTGACTTGATTAAACCTTTACTTCATTCACTCTTCCAAGCACTGAAAAAGAATATTGAAATCAGATAAACAAATACTAAAAAGCTGCTTTAAATTTTAATTTGTACCTTTGCAAAACACTCATGTTTTCATTTGCATAACCTATGTAGAATTTTACAATTTCCATGTTCATTATAATGGAATGTTCTTTATCTCTAGATAATACCCACTATGTGTTGTATTTTCAATAATTTTGTGACTGACTTGTCAAGTAGAACACAAACAGAAATTTTACTTCAAGGACACTGTATAAAATATTTGATAGGCAACCCAACTTTGTCTGAATGATTTTTAACATAACCTTCCTCTTTTTCTGTAGGTTTCACCCATTCAGTTTAGACAGGTAAGAAATTGTCCACAAGATATACTGTAGAGTTAACAAATGGAAGCAAATTTTGTTCTCTCCAGTAAGTATTGTGGTGTTGTGCCAATTCTTTACTGCCTTTTTATGGAAATAAACACTAGCTTTTTTGAACCAGATAGATGAGATCAAGAGAATTCAGAATAATGACTAAAACAAAATGAAAGATAAGAACAACAAAATTTAGTGGGACAAAATTTTAAAATATTTTTAAGTGCACATTTACATACTGACAACTTTAAAGAAAGCTTAGCAAGGAGACACTTAATGCAAGAAATGATATAGCAAGAAATATTAGTGCAGTCACAAAAAAACACATTCATCTTTTAATTTGCAGTAGCAATGTAAAGTATGTTTTCTCATAGATATCCATTCATTTGTGTCCCTCTTTACTAATGTTTCTCTCTTGTTTCCTGTCCTTAAGGAGAACATCGATGAACTGAAGGTAAGGACCATCAATGATATTTAAATTATTTTAAAAGTTAGTCCTTTCAAAAAATATATTTTACAAGTTACACTTTATTGGTTTCAGCAGAGAGAACTTCTGAGAGAAACACAAAATGATGAACTCAAGGCACCAACCTTTTCTTAAGATAATGTGGCAAAAAAATGTATTCTTGCAGTAGAGAAAGTGTTTTAATTTAGAAAAAGAATATTTGTCTTACTTCATTTATACTTCCCATAAACTTTCAAAATGGCTGATGAATTCTACTGAGAATTCTAAATATTGATTTTATTGATTTAACTTTAAAGCTGTGAAGAGACAGGGCCTTAGTATGAATGAATAAATGGATGAATGAATGAATAAATGCAATTATAGACAGTTGTCTGCACTTAGTATCAAAACTGAAAGAATGATTTATTCAGGGTATTATATAAAGCAACGTATCTGCTCTAAGAATGTTTTACATAATTAGTTATTATTCACTTTCTTGAAAAATGATTTTTTGGATCTGGATTCTCTACCAGATTTTTAATAGAGGCCGTTAAGAGATCACACAGATGCTCAAAATTTGTGAGATAAAATAAATATCTTTGTAACTATTCTTCATACCTGAATGATTATCTTTGATTATCTTTTCTTGACAGGATACTAGGAACGAACCAACCGAAGTAAGATTATTTTTAAACTATTAAATATAAGGAAAAGAAAGACGTAAAAACATTTCCTTTAAATACCCTGCCCAAAATGAATAAATAAGTCTCTTAAGTCAAAACTAAGACAGATATCTCTAATTCAAAGAAAAGAAAATACAGCATAGCATATGAAAGCCAGAATTAACTGAATAACTAAACCAACACTCAAATTCTATGGATCATGTCACTACTCTGTCTATTGCTTTGGTCATGAAAACTGAACGCAACACACCAGTTGGAAAAAAATCCATTTTGCTTAAATATTTATATGCCATTGAACTAATGCACTTTTATTTACCACATCACCTTTTTAATATAATGCTCCTGCTTAACATCCAAGACCAAGTTAAAGAAAGAAGTAAAGCTAATTAAAAGAAAATAAAGGTTATTTACATTGATTTATCACAACATATAAGAATCTACGGTAGTTTTTATTGAACTCTGAAATGCAGATTAGTGAGGTAAATTCTTTGGTTAGCCTGGTAGGCAGGCTATTTTGTTTTCCTTATCACTTGGCTATTGTCTCAAATTTATATTTTCTTTGGCATCTATATATTTGGTAATTGTTATTTTACATCTGAATATTTATCATAAAAAATAAAGTTAATTCTCTTTTCTTTTCTCAGGATCACATCATGGAAGACACTGAGGTAAGACCTTTGTTTTAATAAACTGTATACTTATGTATTATACATAGTATGTGCACTATGCTTTACTTTATCAAAGCTGTCTTCTCAAATTGAGCAAGATTGAACTTTTCGACCAGGACTATTATAGCCAGGAATGTACAATGCTGTGCCAGATAAAGTTAACATTAGAGGGGAGAATTTGTCATTTAAATGATAATCAGTGAAGAGTTTGTCAGAGATTAGGTTCTTGTCTCCTCGCAGAAAGAATTCAGAGATGAGACACTGAGAAAGTAAAGCGAGGATTTATGAAGGTATAGAAAGGACGCTCTCAAGGGGAGAGCGGGCAGCCTCAGGTGAGCAGCTGTGCTCAGTTTCTTTGGCAAGCTGGTTACTAGTAGAGTGTAAACATAAATGGGCGGAATGTTCATTGGAGAGGGAGGGGTTGGGGGTCCTTTCCCTGATTTTCATCCCAGCTCCACCTTCCCGAGGGGAGGAGAGATTTTTGTTCTTATTTAATCTTGTTTGAAAGTGTTGTGGCGTAGGTACTTCTGATCCGCGAGGCTGATTTTATTGTAATGAGAGCATAGTGAACAAAGGGTTACATTTAGATGCTGGAGATTCCTGCCTTTCCCACCTTTCTTTTCCTGCTTCCAGGACACCTGTCACCCCAAAATGTGTGAATTCTTATCAGTCCTGAGGTTCCTGCTTTTCTCTGTCTGCCCAACTAACCCTGTAGTTCACAAGATGTATGGTTTCCTGCCATTTAGCTGGTTCCCCCTTTCTCTGCTCATTTCTGTCTGCTCTAACAAAAAACATTGCTTATTTATTAAAATAAAGAGTAAAAAGCAAAATATGTGTGAATGTTTAAAATGAACTATAAGACTCAAAGAAAACCCCAAAAACCCAAAAGCCAAAACCTGCCTCTGCCATCCAGGGTATGAGCTCATTCTCTTCTACACTGAGGGCAGTCAGTCCTGGGGCAGAAAGAACCTCCTGCAACAATTACTTAGGATCCATGGGCTAGCCCACCTAATCTAAAAAGATGGGGAAAAATCCATTAGCCTCAAAAATTTGGTTAATCACGTCTCCCAAGAGATGAATAGTCTGTTGCATATTAAAATCAATCTTTTAAATATGTCCTTGGGAACAAAAATTATATCCACATGCAAATATAAACATCCGTGACTTAGGGGAAAGAAAACTCAATATTTCAAAGCATAGCTGTTTTAAAAAGCTAATGTAATTTTAGTTCCACACTTAAACTGGTTGTTATATTTTAATGTTTCCAAGTTATTCCAAGCATAAAAAGGGCCCCAAGTGTATGTGAGAATGAATGCTCAGCCTGGGGTTCTGGGAAGCCCAGCCCAGTAGGGCTCTTCCTTCCAGGTTCATTTTTATCACAAAAATTCATACACATTTTACATTCTAGTCAATCATGTATCTGTGTTTGTTTTAATAAAAAATTGTTTTGAAGTTATCAGGGAAGTTACTATACTTCCCCCTCCAACATATTTTAAATGAAATTGACAGACCAAGAAAGTACATAGTATTGGCCCTTTATATACCACTTGTTTTAATTCTGAACAAGGAGTTAGCACCCCGGTATGAAAGTGTGGGGCTAGTTTCCTTCCACTTTTAAAATCACAGGATCAGTAACACTGATTTTCTTTTTTTTTTAAGCGAAAGGAATCTGGAAGCAGTTCAAGTGAGGTAAATCATTTTGATGTCAATTCATTATCCCAATCAGAAAATGTTTATGAAAGCTTATTGTACCATGAAGTTTACATATCCTACAAGGTCTGATTGCACAAGGCACTTTGTATACAGCACTGTCCTCATTTTGACACACATGGATATCAACCCAACAGATGTATGAAAACAAATATTTGTCAGAGACAAAATTACAGAATTGTTTCTGGACAAGCAATCCTTTCTGACTATCTGTGCTGCCCAAACATTTTTTTTTCCTAATTTTTTTGCCCTTCCCAGATTTTGATAGAACTAAATCTTGTCATTAAAAATTACAGTAATGGCTATGTTTCTAAACCAATGATATCAACATGTTTTATCCTGTGTAGAAATCAACCAATTCAAGGCTAATCAGACACTGGAATCCTTTGCTCCTTGTTAACCTAAAGGAGAAAAAGAGCAGGCATAGGAGGTCATGAGGTCCTTCCTTTAACTTTGGGAGAAGACTTTCATTCAAGTTACAAAATAAAACCAACTCAGTTATGTGGAGTTTCTGGGAATTCAGTAAAAGTGAATATTTCACATCCACCTTCAACATTCTGAATAACTTCCTTGGTTAAAGCAGTGAGAAGGGAAAAGGAAACCTTGAGTATAACATGCACCTCAAATTATTCATCTTGCCTCAGTTACCCAGGAATTTGTGGCTAAACTCAGTTTATTACAGTTAGTTAGCAATATAGTCTCTGGTTAATTAGTATTCTTACCTGAAATGTAAATTAATAAATCAAAAAACTAACATGGCATGTTTTAATGTTTTTAAGGAAGTTGTTTCCAGTACCACTGAGGTGAGATATATTTACCAAATTTAAAATATATTAGCATTATCCAGGATATGTTAAAGTTTAATTAAACAATTTTTTTTTTTTTTTTTTTAGCAGAAGGACATTCTCAAGGAAGATATGCCCTCCCAACGCTATCTGGTAAAATTTTATTAAAAGTTTATCAAAGGCAAAGGTAACAAGGAATGAGAAGAACGTTGCACTGATAAATTACTGTTCCTTAACACTTGCTAAACATTAATTCATAGTAAGTAATCTAACAGACTCTAGATGTTTACTGATCCCCTCTGAAAACAAAACTGACAACTTTTTTTAAATCTCAGGTATTTAATTCATGCTTTCATTTAAATATTGTGTTTTATAGTCTACTTTTAGATCCGAATAGCACGGTATTTAAAGGGTACTCTGTAAGTCTGACTAGACTTGAGTTTGACTCTAAGCTCTACCTTTTAGCAGCACGTGGTGTTAGATAGTTTACTTACTTGCTGTAAGCCTATAACTTAAATTATAAAATGACAATATAATAATAAATATTAAATGATGTAAAGCAATTAATGCAATCCATAGCACAAAGTAAGCACTCAGTAAATGTGGCTAGTATCAGAAACATGATCACTTTTTGCCCACTTCATCTAATATTCTGATTTCAATTGGCCAAAGTTAAATCCTCGGTCAGAAAGCACAAGTCATCTTCAATTTTCTTAGCCATTCTGACATGAAACACCATAAGTAAAATTGCCTGAATATCATTAATATCTGACTTCACTGTAATTTATTTTAAGTTAACAGTAAGTTGAGAAAGTGTTTTTTTTAATTTTTAAAAAATAATTAGATTAGTCCAAACTATTTGTGGTAGAAATAACATCAAAGTGAGATTAATAGCCCCTCATTCTCTACTCCTGAGAAAAGGCACGTTAGGATTCTAGCTTTATTACTTGAAAATGCTGGGATTGGACTGCATGGTATCTAAGCAACCGACAATATTTTTCTTTTCGAATAGGAAGAACTTCACAGACTGAACAAATACAAACTACTCCAGCTGGTAATATTTTCATTATAATAATACAAAATTGTATTCTGCAGAATTAAAGTAGTTAAATTTTAAATGGGGTTTGCTTTTAAATATGTTTTTTCAAGAAATAATTTATTCTAGCCTTGATCATGAATAATAATTGGCGAATGCTCCATATGCTTCTCTATGCACTTACTGTCACAGCTATTTCTTTCTATTTATGCTGAGACTAATGTGCTGTATCACATCCATAATTACTATCCAGAGGGAAGTTTACTTTAACTAAATTCTACATCAAATCCTCTTAGAGCCTCCCAGATGATATATTATATTCAGGAATTTATCCTGTCCTGTCTTTATTTTCCCAAATTCACTACTGGATGGCGAGTCCATAAAAATGCTTGCTCATGAAAGCACAGATATGCCAAATAAACTTTCCATTTAAGGAAACTGTAGAGTCTGGAAAAAGAATCAGGAGTCCTAGACATTCAAATTGCTTTTGTCAAAATTCTCTAAGAAAGAATCAGAGAGTTGATTAATCTTATCCCGGAACTTGTGTCCTTATGTATGAAATGGAAATATAGTTATTCTCACATCCTGGTGTTATTTTGAATACTGAATGAGCAATCTTCTACTCAGTTATCCCTTCATCTGGTATGTAGCGAGTCCAATAAAATGTTCATTCCTCCTTCTCCTAACCCCACTCCCCAGTCTCTGTAAATTTTGCTGTGCCCATGAGACTTCTGACAACATTATGAAGGTCTTTCATCAAGAAGTGCATTTGAACTATGATGTCATAAACTCTCTACCCACTGATGGTATGGACAGATCAAAAATGTATCAATTAGCACAACCCTTCTTTGCTACTTAGTTTTGATCCTTTTGACTGTAATAGTCTTTCAATTGGAAGGCCAAAACATTTTTTTCTTTTACTTATAGCAATTAAACTTGACTTAATTAAGACTTTAGGGAAAAGAGCTTGCCTTAGTTTAGCAAAATTATATTTTCACATTTTGTTCTATGTGTAGGAAGAGAGAAGTCAATGATGAATTTAATTTGGACCTCAATTGTTACTTTTGTCTCAGTTTCCAAGTTGCTGGTGTTTAAAGTCCAAGGAAATTTAAATATATCTGTACTCCACCAGAATTCATCATTTCTGATCTAAGAAACTACTTGAATAATCTATTTCAGTACCTTAGCTGTGATGCGACCAAGCTGCAAACTCCACAAGTGTTAGAACTCTGTGGGTTTTGCTCAGAATGTCATCATATTTCGTAGTTGATCCCCAGGATTTAGCTTAGTCCTTGAGTGAATGAAAGCACCAAGTGAATGTCTGTTATTCAGACGTGAATAAAACCAGTATACTAAAACAAAATGTTCTCTCTTTCTTAGGAAGCTATCCGTGACCAGGTAAGTTTATTCATTAAATCTAGAATATTTAGTACTTTCTTCATGTCTATGTCTTATGTTTTTATAATGTATATTCCGTTTTCTTTTTTTAACAGAAACTTATTCCAAGAGTGAAACTGTCCTCCCACCCATATCTGGTAATATTTTATTTAAAATTTACCAAAGATAAAATTTAAATAAGTGATTAATAGTCGTGAACAGAAAATATGTAATCTTAGGGAAACAGCAGGTTATTATTTCCCCACAGGGTACTGACTTTATAAATATATAAAGTATAGCCTTTAGTTAAATAACTTTTCTAAAATTAGAAAATAAAAAGCATATTGCTATTTTTTCATAATTTTGGCATGGAATCCAGTTTATCCTAAATTCATGAATAATGGTATACTCTGGGTACATTGTAAAATGAATGTGTGGTACCAGAAGATGTTTAAGTAATTTAAATGTATTTCCTTCTATACAGGAACAACTTTACAGAATAAATGAGGACAACCACCCCCAACTGGTAATATTTTGCTTAATAAATGGCATGTTGATAATATATTGTAAAGCTTAAATACATTTGTTTTTAAATAGCCTCACACTTTTGAAGAGATTTCTCTTGTCACTCTTCTTTGGAATGGGAGCCATTCTGTTCTGTCTCCCCTAATGTGAACAGCACGTTTATAGTTATAAGCACTATGAAGTGTTAATCTCCATGGTTATGTTAATTTCTCTTTTTAACATTCTCCTTAATTTTATATCTTTATGTCCATCATTTAATTCTCAAGTTCAATTTAGGAAACTCAAACTTAGTTACGTTATGCCTCTTAGGCAAAGCATATTGGAGATTTACTAGTTGACATGCTTGTGAAGAAACCAACTGAAGAGATGCTAAATGTCTTGGTCAAAAACTCTCTGATCCTCTGTTTTCTGGTCTGTGAAGTAAGTTTATCAATAATACATAATAGGAACTGATTCTTACACCCAACATTCCATTGATTCCATAGTGCTTCTAGGACTTCCGATTTCATTTTTAAGGCAATAACCAGGTACTGTGAAATATATGCTACTATAACAATTCTGATTCCCATCAATAGGTACGGTAATTCCAATCATGGAGCCCTCCAATCTCTACTTGCTGCTTAATGAATCTTGTCAGGATTGTTGAGGATGTTTCATATGTTTTAGAAGAAATGGTCTTTAAATAATGCAATTGGCAAAATTAATGTCAGTTCCCATATCTCTAACATGAAAAGCATTTCTGATAGGTTGCTTCTTCCATCTTTGATTTTATTCAGCCTTAAAGAGTGACTAACCCGATTCTCTCTCTCTCTCTTTTTTTTCCCCCAGGGGGAGCCTGTGAAAGTAGTGACTCAGGTAACTGTGTGTGTGTGTGTGTGTGTGTGTGTGTGTGTGTGTGTGTGTGTTATGTTTTAATACTGCCCCAAATTATCTATTGGCAGTCATTGTTTTTTTGAAATGATTGTACTAGTTGCATCATGAACTAGTGTTGTGCTAGTATTTCTCAGGTGTTGACTAGTGTTGGATTCTCCAGTGCTAGTTCTAACATTGCTATGAAAGATCAGATCCAACTTGCCAAATTCCTTTGAAAGAATGATTCTATGGCCATCCCTGAGTGAACTGAGCTTCTGGTCAAATTTTAAGTCAGGACATTCTCAACCAGCTTATTTATGTGTTAAAATTAGACCTTTTATTAATATAGTATTGTAGTGAAAATAACTTGAGTTTTCAGTCTGAGATCTAACACCTTCTAATCATATGACCTTGAGCAAATTGTGTTGTTCTCTTTGAAAACTGCTTTTTCATTTGTGAAATTAATATGGAACTATCAATTTATTTCCTCCTTAAACTCCTATATCCTGATTTTTGCAGTGTTCTTCTCTTGTGTCTTCACTTTTTAGCTGTAGTTAACTGTGCATTCAGCTCAGTTGCTTTGGTCTATTGATAATTCAACATATATATGGCATGCTAATTTTTTAAAAAAGTATGTAAAGAAAACCATAGAATTTTCTTTATAATTATGTGATTAGGGAGAAAAAAAAAACCTTTCCTCAAGATTTAAAACATCGTAGTCATCAATCAGTTTTATGATAATGATTCCTCACTGCGCATCAGATTTTACTCTCAATTTCTTCTGAGATTCTCTAATTACTGCTTGACCAAAGGAAAAAGAAGAAAAAAAAACAACAATTACTCTCTTCATTTGAGCTCCAAAGAGTACATTAGCAAGACTTTTCCATGTAATTAAAAAAAAAAAGCAAGAATGATAATAATGATAATAATAATCTTAAAGAAAGTATTTGGTAGTAATAATTTAGTCTATCATGGTATTTGATGGGATTTAAATTGAAACTATTTTTTCCTCTCTGTTAAGGAACAGGCATACTTCCATCTTGAGGTAAATTGACTTTATTATATTTAATTTTTTTATCTAAATGACTTAATAAAGAGAAAATCCCAAATACCATATTTATTATAATCTTTACATGAAATTCTTTCATTTTTTTCTAATTCCATCAAAGAACACATAACTTCCACTTACCAGTATAGAGAATTACTTGAATTCATAGAAACAAGTAAAATATAATAGATTAATAGTGGCAGCTGTTCCAAAATTTCAGAAAGGAAAATAATGCTTTGTTAACAAAACTGTATGATTAGGAAGGAGCACTGGGCTAGGAATTGGTGAATTATTTTCTCTTTATTCCTGGCATTTCTGAAAGCCAGCTGTATTGACCCTTGGGTGGGAGGTCCTTCCTTCCCTTCCTTTGAGCTCAGTATCACCATGAAAAATTAAACTGTAGAATTAAATGGCAAAAATTATCCTTTCTAGTACTAATACCCATGAGTTTATACATTATGTAATAATTAAATTCACACAACTACTTTCCTCTGTACTCAGGGGATTGAACCCCTGTTAGTAATGCAGGATCTTGGAATTCAATACTGACTATTGACCTTAAAGAAATGATTTACTCTGATACCCTAAAAAAGCCCTTTCCAAAAGTTACTTCACCATGATCCACCAAAGGGAAGAGTTTGATTTCTCCTTTTTCCTCAGAGTCAATAACTCTTGTGATGCCACTGGCCATGTTGGAAATGAATGAAGTGATTCATTTTCAGCAATTCAAAACAGCAGTTTCTCATACATTGTTGCTTTTTCAATGGTCTTTCTCTCTAGCCTTTCCCACAATTCTTCCAGCTTGGTGCCTCTCCCTATGTTGCTTGGTATTATCCTCCACAAGTCATGCAATATATTGCTCACCCCTCATCCTACGACACCCCTGAAGGCATTGCCTCTGAGGACGGTGGAAAAACCGACGTTATGCCACAGTGGTGGTGGTAAGTTCATATAAATCACTGCATATTGATGTTCTATCAAAGGAAATAAAAGAAAATTGCTTACAGAGCATACCATAAAAACAGATTAGAATAAACATGACAAACCAACACTTAGTGCTTCATGCTAGAGTTTTCTGAAATGGAAAATTGGTAATAATTTCTAGTACCTATGGCTAATTCATTACTAGGAAACACATGGAAGTGCTATATATTCTATAGGTGAAATTCATTCTGATGATGGCAGGGGAGAGAAAAACACTTCTCTCCTAAGTGAAAATACAACAATTCAACTTTATCTGCCTTTCACTTTTACTAATCTTTAAATGTCTTTCTTTTGGTTCTACCCATGATACACATTAGACTAGAGCATGAGGAAGAAAGCACAGATTTTGGCATCCAATAGTCTTAAATTCAAATCTTGACCTTTTAAGTTTACTTGAAATAATATAATAATGTTTATTTTTTATAACTTTGAAGGTGATTAAATATAATAATCTTTGTTAAGCACAGTGCTGGGAAAATAAATTTAGTAAAATTTTATTGCTCATTACCTACGTCACGTGATTTTAACAATTTTTTTTTCCTTCAGAAGAGTTAAGTGAATTCTCAGGAACTCCACAATTATGGCCTTTGGTAAGTTGGAAATCACTTGTCTAACCATTGATTCTCTTTTCATGTGAGGACTCAGTACAAAGATACATGACTGCAGACTACAAAGTTTTTTTCCCCTATGGTCTAGCTATTTGTGGACACATTAGCACTTAGATAATAATTAAATTGGCTTGGATATTTGCAAAATTTTGTAGCATAATCGTATTATATTTAAATAACTATTAAAATTAGCTAATGCTAATTAATGCAATTTATTATACTGAAACTCCTATACAAATATGGAAGTGTGGATGTTACTAATTTTCCATCAAAATGTGACTTTGAGACTCTGGTGAACCCAGCAGTGAGATTCTGTTCGTTGTGGTCACTGCAATGGAAAGCCTCTGCAAGTTACGTAATAAAACAGAGTGGTTTTTTTTTTGTCAGCAAGAAAACAGACTTAAATGTCTACAGATTTGTTTTAGTTACCTTCATCCACTATATTGGATTTTCTAATTGTGTGTATATGTATGTGTGCATGTGTGTGTGTTTTCCCTTTCCAATGGTGAAAACTTCTTTTCCAACAGATCAAATTAAGGAAAATGACAAACTGATATATGTGGAAACTTTTTCTTTAAGTAGCCTTGCAGTATTTTACATTACTGCAAAACAAAATACTATCTAGTAATAAATTATAAGACTTAAAATTCAGGAGCAATGAATATGCCTGTCAGTAACAGGAAAGCACAGATACCTTTGTGAGCTGCATCGTAAGATGAAGAGAAAATGACTATTCAAATGTATCATGTCATAACAGTGTCTCTTCCCTTCAAAATGGAATAAACTAACCACATATTTCTTTTTCTATTTGCAGATGTGACTGAAATTCCATGCTCTAAATTTCTCCTCCACGCCTATCATGTAAAACCTTTCCATCCAAAGGCTTTGACTGTTGTCTTAGAATAGGACAATCCCAAATTGAAGGCAATCTTTCCTCTTGAGTTCTCTACTGTATATTAAATAGTATATCATTCTTTTCCTTAAGAAAAGTTGTCTTAACAGTTTATCCCAGTTGTATCATGCCAGTATGAAGGCCACCAAATAGAGGGTATTAAAGTCTTTATCAAATTTCTATATGGAAATCTTGCTTAAAAAGCCTTTGAATTGCTTCTCCTGTAACTGCCATCATTTCAAAAAATTGTGGGCAGTAACTGAGTTTTTTTTCTTTCTTCTTTTCAATAAATTACATTTTAAGGCACAATCCCTATTTTCTGTCATTATTCCATTCAGTGGAGTTTTCACAGCCCTGTTGAGTCTTTATATATATGTAACATTTTGTTTTCACTACATTTTTATAACACTTTCAATCATACTTTAATGAAAAAATGTTTAAATGTTCACTTCAGGCTGCTGCTGGTAGATTGTAAACTGGGTCCAAGATCTTTCATTTGAAGTCAACTGTTTATAGAATATTTTCCAAGAGAACAAAGGTGTGGGAACAGAGAGGAACAGCAGCGTGGCAATTATAAATGCACTGGGAATTTGAACAACCTGGTTACACTGTTTACTTATACCCTTAGGATCTGTTTGGGTCCAATCCATTGAATTATACTTGAGTTTATAACTAGGTAGATTAGATAATATTCATTGAAAGAGTTAACTCAGGACACATGGGAACATAGTATTCATGATGGTCTGTTCAGTGTCCTCCAGAACTCCAATGAGGAGTTATTTCTCTTAATGACAATAGTTGCTTACTCTGATATCCTCAACACCCCAGGTGAAATTTACTTCTCAGGGTTGATTTCAGGCCTCCCAACCCACCCAACCTGTCATGACTCTAAGAACCTTGTATCCACCAGGTCACAAAATACAGGTGACAAGGTCCATTGTGCCACAGCTTCAAGCATCTAGATAGCCATCAGCTGTTCTTTTCTTACTGATTATATTAACACTCAAATGTATTTTTTTGCTTTGAAAAATTTTAAAAAGTGATTTAGCATTGGGTCTCCTGCCTTCTCTCAGTATTAAGAAGTACAAGGTAAAACAACTTGTTATTCAATCTACAGAATGTTTGTTTACATACTCAACTTCTGGGCCTATAGGAAATTAATGCAAGGTGCAGATCCCTACGTCCTCATAAAACGTGTCTCCCAGCTTCTGTCATCATGTCAGGTCCCAAAGAACCAACACAACACTACTTTGTGTGTTATGAATCCTACAGGAGTAAAGTTATCACCATCAATTTAATGATTACATGATGAACGTAGCACAATGAGTCATTCAGACTAAACTGTGGTGCACGACCAGAGTAGACTTGTCCTTAGAACTGTCACATTAGACAGAAGCCTCTGTTTTTAAGATGAAAGCAAACTCTTTCTGGTATTTTCTCCCTTTTTCTTTAGTTTTTAAGTTAGAATGGAGAAAGATGTACATATTAGCTATAAAATAAGTATCAGGAATTTATCTCATATGTACCACATTTAAAATATCACCTGTAATAGATGTCACCACCTCAGTAGATTTGCAATAATCTATTGTTAGTCTCCAAGAAGATATTGCAAAGACCAAATGGGTAAATAAAATAATGATATAACTTACTAGCTTTTAGTCTTTAATAGTTGCTGTAGTTTCCCCAGAGAGGCAAAATTATTATTTTATTATAAAAGGAGACACAAAATGAGTTTCTTGTCAGTGTTTTTTGACCTCCTTCCTCCATACATCAGGGAGGTAATACAGAGATTAGACCAGTTTCTAAGTGTATCCATTTAAACCATACTCTCTGAACTGAAGACTTCCAATAAATGGTTTAGACTATCACTAGGCTGGAAAGGGGGTGAACTCTTGAGGCAACACCAACTATTACTTGACTCAAAGAAATCTCTACATGAACAGCAGATTTTCTGGATATTCCCCATTCCAAGTAATGAGTGGTAAGAGAGAGCATGGATCCCAGAATCTGTAAGATCAGATAGCTCCCTTTATCCAGGTAAGTGCTCAAAACTCATAGTCTGAAGGCAAGTACCAGGGTTGAGGGTTGGAAATATGATGCTATAGTATGATCTTTCCTATAGGATTTTGACGTTCGCTTCAAGAGATGTAGACCAATAGACTGATTCTTATTCGTAAATTGCAGGTGGGGTGACTCATCATTCTTTCTGTTGGTAGCTTGACCCAGAATTCTCCTCGGTAGACATATTCTCATCACCAAAACATTTTTTATTCATATATCAAAAATTATCTGGCTATTAAATTTTTCTATGGATATAATAATTAGCCTCACGCAGAGATCACCTTTGGTTTGACCGTTTCTAATGCAATAATTACCCCCTTTCATTGTTTATCTCTGAAAGTTTTAACTATCACCTTGCTCCAGGAGTTTACCAATTAAGCCTTGGTTTGGTGACACTAGTCTCCTTCCATTTCCCCTGAGGTCAGAAAGGCAATTTCAATTACTTTGCACCTCACTAGAATTCTCAGTCAACTGTAGTTAGGCAGAAAAGACTTTTATAATAGTTTACTCTTCATGGAAAAGTTTAAAGGAGAGTCATTTATGCTTTGTTATAGGTATAGGGAAGTGATGGGCCATTAGAACTAAACATATTTATAGATGTTTAACTGTTTCTGTTTTGATTATGGTTACCAAACTGCCTTCTAGAGCTTGACAAATAACAGAAGTGAGTGAAAATAGATAGTTGTGAAAAACAATGATGCTGACAGTGAGTTGAAGAATGTGTGCATTCCTCTTCTGCTGTGCCTTCTAATCCATAGCTGCCAAGCAGGAACACACAGGTCAGGTGTGACCAAATATTAGGATTCACAGGAGAAACTAGATATGTGGATGGACTTGTGTGTAAGAACTCCCAATTTTTTAACATGGTCTAGCTTCATGGGGTTTTTTTAAATACAAAATACACAGTCCCCTTCTCTTTGTCAGCCAGATCCAGCCTCTAAGATACTAGTCTATGTACTATGCTATGTGCTATGCATTAAGTCAAGAACTTTCTAGGTTTTTTATTCCTACTTCCAATCCATATCAAGGTTGACTCCTGGTTATAGTGAAACAAAAGTGAGAACTGGGACATTAAGGCAATGATTAGCTACAGTAAACAAAGAAATCATGATTTTTATCATGAAAAAGAGACACAGTCAGACATTCAGGAGCAGCAGGGGTTCTCTAAATTTTCTGCATTTTCTGATATATTTCACTTTCAATAATTAAAATTCTACTATCCTAAATTTTGAAGACCTTGTAAAGGCATGTCATTTTAATTGCTACAGATTAAATATTTGTGCCCATCCCCCAATTCAGATGCTGGAGCCCTAATCCCCAGTGTGATGACATGTGGAGGTGGGGTCTTTGGAGGCAGTTAGTTCATCAGAGAGGCCCCTGTATGAGTGGAAGGAATGCCTCGATAAGAAAATATAGAAGAGATGATCTTTCTCTCTGCCATGTGAGGGTACAGTAAAAGGCAGCTGTCTGCAAGCCAGGAAGAGAGACTTCACCAGACACAGGATTTGCTGGGAACTTGATCTTGGACCCCCAGCCTTCAGAACTTGAGAAAGAAATATTTGTAGTTTAAGCCATTTGTTCTGTAGTATTTTGTTATGGAAGCCTGAACTAAAGCATTTATTTTATAATTCAAAAACTCAATCTTGGATTTTTTTTTCCCCAAAATATAAGCTTTATGGCCATAAGCAGTGAAAGATCCACCAGCATAGAACCATGACACCCAGAAATTTGATTCTATTCTGTCAGGAATCCCATGGTTCCAAACCTAAGAAAGTTTGTTATTTCCTATAATTAAAAGTTTTCCTACGTACATTTATTTCTCCACATGCTTCATTTCACATCTTGTTTTTGATACATGAATGTATGAGGGCAAAATATTGAATTGCTTATTTCAATACTTAAGGTGATTATTGTTTAATTACCTCTAGCTTCACAGAAGAACTGAGCCTCTGAATAATATACAGAAAAAGAAAGAAGAGACAAATTAGCTGCAAGTTCTCCTTCATCTCTGCTTCACATTTTAAAAATTTCACCCCAGTGGGGCTAAAACTATGAGTTTCACAGTAGCATTAACCAACTATTCCACAGCTTCTAAGGAAGCCAGGTCGTATGCCTTAGTAGGTAATTACGTTCAAGTCCAGAAGCAAAGAGGTAATTCTGCATTGGTAAGGCCCCAACCATAAGGAAAAGTAAGAAGGTAGGCAATATACTGAGTGCACACATAGGAATGAATGATCACAGAGTACTCATCTTCCAGGCTAGGGGGAAGAATATCACTAGGACATGAGAGTATTTTCTCACATTCCTTCAGCTAACCAGTAGTCTAGCTTATCTAACCAGAAATTAATAGTGCAGAGATTCTAATAAATTCTATGTGTAGGGTTGTGTATTCCATTATATTTTGTGTCTAACTACTGTCATTCAATGTTTTTCATATAAAATTCATCCATGTTATTTGGTATGACAGCAACTCATTCATGTTAATTACAATATAATATTTTATTCCATTGTAAACCATAACTTATTTTTACAAGATACTGTTAATCCATATTTATGTTGATTTCAGTTTGAGATATTAGTAATAATGTTGCTGAGAACATTACGTACATGTTTATAGAGCATATATATATTTCTTTTTGTTATATACCTAAGAGTGGAACTGCTAGTCATAAGATAAGCAGATGTTTGCCTTTGACAAAGACTAACACAGGTTTCCATATTGCTTGTACCAGTTTGCATTTATATTAGCATTGCTTAGCATTCCTTTTATTTGCTTGTTTTTGCAAAAACTTAGTATTACTGGTTCTTTTCCTTTTAGTCATTCTTGTGGTTTTGTCATGATACTCAGTATCTTTAATTTTCATTTTTCTGAGCACTAATGATGTCAATCACCTTTTCATATGTCTATTGATCACTAAGATAACCTCTTTTGGTGAAGTGCCTATTTAAGTCTATTTCCTACATACTATTATATCAGCTGGTTTTGTTATTGAACTATGACCAATTAAAGTTTGAGCAAGTTGAGGGCTAGATTCAGTCAAAAAGTTATGTTTGGCCATGTCAGGTTTCAGATATTAGTCAGATAGTCAGATGTGGAAGCCAAGAATGCAGCTGAGTGCATGAGTTTGGAGTTCAGGAAAGGAATAAGTTTGGAGATAGACATATGGAAGATCTGAGCCTATGAATGAACTTAAAGCCAAGCAACTGAACAACAGTAATGAGAGTAAGGCTAACCCTTAAGGTATTCCAACCTTTAAGAGTTTGGAGAAGGAGAAAATGCCAGAAGGGAGACTGTAAAGAAGCATTTAATGGGTTAAGAAAGAAACCAGGAGTTTACCAGGTTTAAGATTTCAAATGGGAAGAAGTATGATATTTCAAAACAGAAGGAATGATTAACTCTACCAAATAACATTGATAGGTTTGGTAAAACAAACACAGATTAATAAGATGAAAGTCGTTTGATAACCTTGAAAAATAAGTGGTATCTAAAGGGATAAAATCTCAATGGGAACAGGTTGATGAGAGAATAATGTGAAATAAAGGAAACAGCAGTTTGGATACTTCTTTTATGATAATTGCCATAGAGTAACCTGAAGAATTGTTAAGGATGAAATATTTTCTTTAAAGATGTGAGATATTATAGCCTAAATATGGGCTTGCACTTGATCCTGAGGTGAGGAAAACACTGAGGGTGCAGGAAAGATGAAATTACAGCTAGAAACAAGTCGTTGTGTAAACAACTCAGGAGGAAGAAATTGAATACTCAAATGTAAGAGTTGGTAGACAAACAATTCATCACAATGAAGCAACCACTCCACATGAGGTGGGAAGCCCCATGAAATGACCGGCAGGACCCACAGGCAGGGCCAGTACTTTCCTGCCAGTGCCATCCAGTTCCCTGGCCCAGCAGCATTATCTTGTTTTTGTGCTTCTGTAAAACGGCCTGCTTCTAGGAGAATGGAACTTACCCCTAAGATTCTATTGGTTCCCAAAGCTCACTCCTGATTGGTTCATTTGTTACACCTACTCTGCATATGATGTTGCAAAATCTTGACTAGTAACCTATAAAAGCATGTGTAAAACTACAGGCAGGGTCCAGAGCTTGGAGTGTTAACTCCTCTGGTCCTGCCAGCATAATAAACCTGAGTTCTCCAACCCTCTGAGTGTTGCTTGGTCTCTCTCGCCAAGATCCAGGTTGCTGTAACACTCTGCTGGAACACTATGCTGTACCACGTTGCCGTAACACAGACAGAGACAATGGATATCAGAGTTTCACGTAAGTCTACTCTCTTGGGCATTGATGGCTCAAACCACATAGCACAGCTCTTTCTGATGGTGATAATGGCTCTTGCTACTCTGATGAAGTCAGTAAAGTGAAGCAACTGAGAACATGTATTATGCACTGTGCAGTGCACAATTCACATTAAAACTTCAGTAAAACCCCTGAAGTTAACCATTTTATAGATGTGGGAGACTAACTTACAAAGAACCACTCAGCTGCTTCTGTGTATGTTGTGGAGCTGTGATTCAGATTTCACATTTCATGCTTTTTTTCCCCCTAGGATGACCATAAAATTTTATATCCAATACTTTTGAGAGTGAAAGGCACAAGTGTAATAGTTTAGCTGAGATAATAAATGTAAACCAAAGCTTTTGAGAACATACACAGCATATGGTCACCCTATTTTTTTCTCCCATTTTTGATCTCCTTTAATGTTTAATTTGAACCATTCTATTCAATTTTAATTCTTCCAAGATAATTCTTAACACAAATAATAACTTTAAGTTAACAGTAAATAGGTCTATTAGGTTTTAAAAATTATAATAAAGACAGGAAATCTTAAATATGCCTAAAGGATTAGTTTATTGAAGTGACTGGTTTGGAAATAGATTCTTAAAGAAATAATAATAAGCAAAATTACACAAATGATTTTTATAAACATTTTTGATAAGCTTATGGTATTTCCAACTTAACATTGAACTTTATGGCATTAGTTGAATTAAAATTTTGAGTCAAATTCAAATTAAGATGAGTGCCATGTAAAGCATAAAATAAATAAAGGACTACAGTTTCATTTTTTTCCATGGAGAGTTATTTAAAAATCGTTTTGGTAACATGATACAAAGATTGAAAAGTTGCCACATTTCCAGTCGCAGTCAATTCTGTGGAATAGAGAACAAACATAATATTAGTTATTTTATATGCTATAACTATAATCTCTCCCCTTTTGTAATTTTGATGTGGCTAATTTATAAGAGAAATTTTATTATGAATGCACCATGTTGTGCCTTATCTTGGAGGCATACTAAAGTTCCTCTAGGACCAAATATCAGCTCAATTGGAATTGTTTTATTAAAATATCTTATCTATCATGATCACAAAAAGATCTGTAGCTTAAGAATCTCAAAACTACATTCTACTCCCTTTTTAAGTCATATCTGGACTAATAAATTGTATTTTGACTTGTGAATGGAAAGACAACGTATACATTTTAAATGAGACAAAAACAATTGAAGTTCATAAAGCCTAAGTTAGAAATGTGAATGCAATTGATTTTTAAAATAAGCTCTGAAATTTACATAAAAGTAGAAGAAATTATTTTCAGTTTTTCCTAAAAGTAATGATAATCAAGCATAAGGGTATAGACACTTGAAAGAAAAACAAATCTAATATGTCAATAGCACATGAATAAAATTTTGAATTATTTGAAATACAAGAGATACATAATTTCAGGTCAGTAAACAGGAGTCAACCATTGAGAATAAATTGATAATTAATAATTAAATTGGTAAACTAATGATATTTGGGACTATTTGGGGCTTATCCAGGAGAATGAAATCTAAAAATATGTTAACTGTAAAAATGATTAGTCTAATTTCCAAACTCCTAAAGCTTACCAAAAGTGAGGAGGAGGTATTAACTTTGAAATCTTCTTAGGCCTTAAAAATTAAAAAATAAACAAATAAATATACAATTCATTTTTGATAAGAAAACTTTCCCTAAGAAGTCCATGAATATTGAAATAAGCAATTCAATATTTTGCCCTCATACATTCACGTATCAAAAACAAGATGTGAAATGAAGCATGCGGAGCAATAAATGTGCATAAAGAAAACTTCCAAATTATAGAAAATAGCAAACTTTCTTAGGTTTGTTATTCCAAGCCAAATGAGATTATCAAATTTAATTCTGGCTTTAGTAAACATTAATCCTCTTTATCTAAATTCTCCACAGACCAACTAAATCATAATCCCTGAAATTATTTCTGCTCATTACTCAGTTTCTTCTACATAGAAAATCAGAACAATTATATCAGAATCTCCGTGGGTAAACCTAGACATTGGGATTTTGGAAATAAAAAATGTTTTCCAGGTTATTCTGTTTGTAGATAATGTTGAGAATCACTGATCTGAACTATGTGTGTTTTGGAATCATCCATTGCTCATTTTTTTCTTTCATTCTAGAGCCCTCACTTAGTTATTCTAACATCATATACACACCATGAGTGAAACAGCACAGTTAGTAAATCTGCACTTACAATCACAGGGACAAGTGGTTGAGGCACAGGGTGGAGCCCCCGGACGGGGTCAGGTACAGGCTCCTGGAAGGGCAGAACGGCTTGCACAGGTATGGCTCTCTGGGGGTAGGGCACCATTTGCTGGGGAACAGGCAGGACTTTGAACTGAGAAAGGGACAGCAGGGATTGAGGAGGAATCATGGGGGTCTGAGGAACAGGCTGGGGAATCTGGTACATCAAAGACTGGAGCAGAGGCAGAGGAAGGTGCAGATTTTCGAGATCAGTGAGAGTCAGGCTCTGGCTTTCAGTAAAGGGCACTACTGGAGACTGAAGCAAGGGCATTTCTTTGCGCTTAGGAATGATGGTCTCCTTAGTTTTGGGGACATCCATTACTTTAGGCTGAAGAAAAGGTACCATCACAGCAGGCTGAAGAGGCGGCAGAAAGTTTTGTGGAAGGATAGGGTAAGGGATGGGCTCAGTGTGAGAATAGACTAGAGACTGGGGCTGGGGAAAGGTGTAGATTTTATCCTGCTGTTCATCCTGGAAGAAGGAAAAGAATATTTTGAGTCTGTAATTCAGCGCTGATTGTCGTTCATGATGAATTAACCTCCTCTCTTTTGAACAATCATAATTAAGTGAAAAGAGAAAAAGAGAATCTTTCACTTATTGTAGTTAAGGAATTGTGGGGATCATGTGAAGACTAGGGGGTAAAATGCTCACTGAGAGATTTCTCATTAATCTGCTTCCTTCATAGGTGAATCCACGAATCAAAGTGGAATTAATGTTTGGAGATCTCAATACTTGTTTTACTTTTTCCTGTGCTGCCTGCATAGCTGTAGCTGCATATTTAGAGTGCACAGACTTTTCAACAACGTGTTGATAATAGATCATAGATCATATTTTTTTCATACAATGAAGATCTATTGTCTACAGATGAAATAAAACAATGTTGGGTAATATTTCAAAATAACCCAATAGTGGAGGGCAAAAAGGGCTTGGAGCATAAATAAAACTCTATTGGCCATGTGAGAAAAAGACTTGGAGGGATAACGCCACGGTTTATTTTTGCTTATTTGTTTTAATGAAAAGTAAATCTAATTTGTGGTTTAATTCAAGGAGTTACTTAACAATAGCAAACTTCTAGCACTATTTCCCTTGGTAGAAGGTGGTTATCTTGAGTCTTTCAAGAGGCATCTATTTGTAAATTCACTTTGATTTAGAAAATATGTGGTGTAAGTATCAAACAATCCAACTTTATCGGTGAAACAAGAAAGCTTAACTACTACAATTAGATAAATGTTACAGCAAGAGTGATTTAATTAGATAAAGAATTTTATGTCATCCCCCAAATCCTTACTTTTAAGCAAGTGCTACTATTTAATAACTATGTGATAGTGTCACACAATTGTATACTCAGTTCTGTACCTCACTTCTCTCATCTGTGTAAAGGAAATACTTTAAAGAACCTCACCCATTCATAAATGTGAGTAAAAGCTACAGAATGTTAATGTAACATCACTGAATATTTACTGTGGGTTATGAGTAGTCTCAATTTACAGATGATGAAATTGAGGCACAGAGAAACTTCGAGCCAAGGTTACATGGCTGATAAGTGATCAAATTAGGATCTGTACCACACTGCCTCCCTGGTCTTTTTCATCAGCATCTTCATCCTGAGAATCAGAGGATCTCAGTCCCCAACCTGGAAATGTTTCTACTAATGTGCACTTATTGAAAACAAGTATATCATTAGTAAAGTGAATAAATCAATAGTTATTCTTAGGGATTAATTCTATACTCTGGAAATTGATTATATGTTTAAAATGTGTTTATGTCTTTAAAAATATTTTTACTTTGTCAAAGTTTAATTTCCTATACTGACATTTATTTTATTACTATTCTTTAGACTGAACATATAATTATAAATATGTTTCCATGTATTATATTTCATATTAATTTTTGAAGTATACTTATCGTAAACAAATTACCTCTGTTTGCTGCTGTTCCTCAATTTTAAACTTCTCAATTTTCTGCTAAAAAGTAAAAATCACACATAAAGAATTATTATTTGTAAAAATTGAACACAGGAAATTCTGAAAACATGCACATTTAAATATGAAGGTTTTACCTTGTTGATGTGTGTAATAGATTCCTTCAAAAAAAAATAAAATCAGGTTTAGTTTTAATGATCAATTATTATTTGTCAATATAAATCAGAAAATGAAGACATTTCTAGGTTAATGTGGACACCTTGTTTAATAATATTATTTTAATTGTTGAAACTTTGTTACACTATTCTGAATAAGTCTGTTTTATAAGAGGACAGACAATGCAATTTCATAAAGAAAATTAGTGAACATAGTATAAAAAGGCATTTAACAGATGCTAATTTCTCTCTGTCACCCTGCGCCCTTCTTATGACAACAAATGGGCTCTAACCCTTCGGATTCTAAAAGAATAATAGTCATTGAAAATTCATTATAATAACCTTTGATATATTTGTTCCCTTGTTATGTTTAGGCTTCAAATGAAGTATAAGACACAAATATTCTCCTGTAAGGATCTTATAACCTTTGTGAAGAGGCAGAGTATATTGATGTACCATTTAACTAGCAGATGATGACAGATCCCAAAAGAGTGATGCAATGATTAATACCTACCTGACTCTCGCAGGCAGATTTAGGACTACACTAAGTCTCACAGCCTCTTATTTCCTAGATCACTATCATAATTACAAAATGTCCCTATTTGCATGTCTGCCCAGTCACAGCATTGTAAGTTCTATGCTTCCCTCTTTCCAGTTTGTACCATAGCTCTTACTCTAATACAGAAAGTGCTCAGTAAGTGTCAAAACAGTGAATGAGGTTAACGTAGAGTTCAAGATAGAAAATAGGACTCTACAGTTCATTAAAAAAGGGGCCCTGTGACACAATTTCAAGTAGGAAGCCAATTTAAAACCTGCTACAATACAAAATCCTACAGATGTTTATTCTGTCTTTAAATGTATACAATGGAAATTTACATTAGAATTTACAGGTCAGAACATAGCTACATTGGCTTAACTGCCCTACTGTTAACACAAAAAGAAAGATAGTAGAGTATTTTACTGTTCTACATTTGGGTAATTGCCTTTAAATAAACACTGTCTTACCTCACTGCTTGAAATGCTTTCCAAAGCCTATAAAGGAAAAAAAAAAAAATCAACACCCAGCTGAGTCTTCTCCTAGATCATCAGAAAGTGTTATTATTTTATGGTTGGAAAATTTTCTCTGAATAAAAATGCCTTACCTCACCGGCTGTCTTGAATTCTTCCTTCTGTAGAGAAAAAAACACCATTTTACTTTATATAACTAACTCATTTTTAAACATTTTTCCTACCTAATTTTTATCTTCCTTATGCAGAGGTAGCTAATTCACAATTCGAGAAATAAAAAGTGGTTAAAGGTCATTTGAGAGTCTTGAAGTGTAATTGTTTCCTATGTCTTTTATACTTAGTAACTTTTTTATTGATACAGTTTTATTTTACCTGAATGAAGAGTTTTTGATGGGTAACAGAATAGGAGTTATCTTAGTTATTTCAACTTGTATTAAAACTTTTTATTATGATTATGAATGTTTCTGAGTATTGCCTGAAACTCCATCCTCTGTAGTATCATCCTCTGTGGAATAGACATAGGTGGGGTTTGGCCCAGTGCCCTAGGGTAAAAGATGCATGTATCTCATCTCTGAAATTAGAAATATTTCTCTAGATTGCACATGCATGCCATTGTATTTGTGCAATATTACTCTTTTTTGTTGTTCTTATGTGTGTTTCTGCTTTTTCCTTCTTGCTTATTGATTTGTTTGCTTTTCCTGTAGGGACTGGTGGCAGAGTAACGTACAAAGTATCTGACTCGAATTTGTGATCCTGTAAGATACTGTTGAGAGAGTGGGTGAATGTAAATGATTATCTTAGAAGTAAAAAAAAACCCTGAAATTCTGCATTATTTATATCTTTAACATGTTGGGAATACTATTGTCTACACATAGGCAGATGGCACCATGTATGACTTATTTAGAGACATTTTGTGCGTGTATACTTACCTCTCTTGCAAGAGCAAGAGCCACCAGGCAGGCAAGGATGAGGACCTTCATGACTCTCAAGTCCTATGGATGGAGAAATGAGGAGATGGTGATATACTGGTCAATCTAATGTATTTTCTTATTTCAGTAGGATTAATTTCCTTTAAAATAAACCAAAGATAGTGTATAACAAAAATGTCTGTATTTTAGGAAAAAATACTAATAGAAGCTTTGTCATTTGACCAAGGTCAAAATCAAGTGACTCTCTACTCTTATGTATCAAATTCATATTTCATTGTCAGCCACTCAGATTTTTTTCAGCTAACAGCCCTGTCCTGCTTTACCCTTTCATCTCATTCACAGTACTTATGAGAGTTTTTTTGAAAGGCAGGAAAAAGTTACAGATATTCACACAAAGAGTAATTAATTGATTTACTTTTTGAAAAATATTTATTTAGCATCATTCATTGCCAGACATTGCTTAAATGCTGCGATTACAGCAGTGAACAAAATATTAAGGTCTCAGCTTTGTTGGAGCCTCAATTCTATTGAGAGGAGACTAGTCAAAGAAAATCCTTTATTTTTATCTTTTCTTTACTAAACAGTTTCCACAAATGTTTGGCTTATTCATATGTCCTTATTTCCAATTAGACTGGGATTTTCATTTTAGCATTTCCTTCATTTGCCCCACTCATCCAGATCTTTCCTTGGCCTGACTGGATTGTTTCTTCTCCGTGTGTATCCACCGCACAGTCTTCATTCCCACACACCTAATGACATCTCCTTTGTGCCATGTAATTTTGGAGATCATACTCTCTGGAAACCTCTGAGTACTTGTATCCTAATGATTAAACAAGGGGTCTGGGTCCCTTGCCCAGTCCCCACTCTCGGCTCCTTCTCCTTGTAGCATAATGTAAAGTATGTGAACACCTTTGACCGAGGTGTTGTAAATGGTTGATTTTGTCACATTTCTGTAAGGACTTATAAAAAATAATCTTTGCCCCACCATAAAAAATAATGTTTGCACCACCAATATCCCTTGACACACAATCCTCAATTCCAGATTTTCAAACTAAATTAAGAAAAATTTGCTATGTTTTTCTCCTGGGTACTACCTAATTTTTTCTTTATTTTACTTTCCCTAAGACTTCCATGAGTTTCCAAAGAACTTTTTATCGTCAAGACTCACGAAAGCTAATGTGGAACTCTATTAGAGATCACTATCAGTGGAAAGACTACTATATTTTCTTTATTTTATAATTAGCACTTTATATACAATTTTTAAGCCAGAATTTTATTTTTAACTAAGATAATTTAAGCTGTCCTTTCTTTCAAATTATATTTTTCTTCTTTTCTGTTCCTAGGTCATCTCTGCCCCTCCTGGAATTTTTTTTTTTTTTTTTTTTTTTTTACAAAATAAACATCTTATTTCTCTTTAACTTATACCATAGTTCATGTATCTATTTTATATTTTTGAAATATTGTAAATTAAATGATAAACTGGGGATTTGGATGTTCTACACAAGTGTGATAATATACACTTCTTCTAAAAATATTACTTATAAACATTTCAAGTAGCGCATGTCTCCAAACAACTCTCCCCATTTTTTGACTCAACATGCTACCTCTATAGCTATTTGTTCAATAAAACTTGCCCAATAGTAATGACTCATATCACCATACTATAAATTAAATGCATTTGCCTTTATGGCTGTGATGTGTTTTATCAAATTAGAAGACACTTAATTCAAGAAATTGATCTTTTTATATAGCCTGTTAACTAATCTTGTACTAAAGAAAATAGCCATCACCTTTATTACATTTTGTTAGACTCATAAAGCTCATGCAGTCATTATAATTCTTATCAAATCTATACAGGCACTTCTATTTTTTTAACCTAAGTGTTGAAAATATTGTCAGCACTATCTTAAATAACCTTATTTTAAAGACTGCATTTTAAGCAATTATGTTTTTTGTATGTCTCAACCTAGTTTGAAATAAAAATGAAGAGAGGGTACATTGAATTTGTATCTGAAATTCTTACCTTTTTTCCAAAGTGGAGGAAAAGAAGTGAAGGAGGATCTGAGTGGATAATGGTCTGTTTTTGTGGCGATTTATATAGTCTTTAATGGCATGCTAATTTTGTGGTTTGAGATAAAATCAATAGTGAGTTTGAATTTCCAGAATTCCACATGATTAGAAAATGATTTCTTCTTATTATCTGTCCCCAGAAGTTCTGGGGAGCATTTTAACAAGGAAATAATTCACAATCTGATAAAAGAAATCTGTCCAGAAAATAAAACTGTCCAGTAACTACAGACATTGGCTGGGAGACAGTGACATTCTGGCCCAGTCTCCAAATTATTGTAGACACAATAAGGTCTCTGTAGTACTTGTTGGGTCTTCAAGATTTTACATGTGGAGAAATTCTACATAGGCACCAGAGATACATGGGCCACACAACGGCCACAATTTCATTCTCACCTGAATAGATGTTAGTGTTTGATGCTGTAATGGAGAAACTGACAAGATAACGCATCCATGATGATAGCTTAGACCTGAGGAGGGAAGAGAATTAATTATAGGCTAAAAAGAAAAGAAGAATAGGTTCTTGAATATGAGAAAGAAGTCACTACAACTAAATCAAGTAATGAATCTGGGCCACGAAGTGCAAGGAGTAGGGAGTAGATGGAGATGAGAAAAAGGAAAGAGAAAGGGATCAGAGGATGATGGGCAAAGTGTGCTGTGATCCTAAGGGACATGAATTTTATTCTCTGGATGGTGGGGATTTGTTAAAGTATTTTCAGACAGAAAGTAACATTTATAGAACAAATAATACTGGTACAAATTTATTAAAATGGGACTGCTCAAGTTGGGAATCATACCTTTTACAGCGAGTCAATGTTTATTAGCTGATATTCATGGAAGGACAAACAGTGGAGGAAGGAAAAATGGAAGTGCAGATGGGAGGAGGGTCTTGCCCAAGTATTACAATAAAGTCTGAGCCAGTCCTCAGAACACTTCTTAGGTACCAATTTACAAAGGCAGTCTTCAAGTTTCTTTGCCCCTCTAGTGATTGATGTTCATAAATACAATTGAGAGTTTGAGATTTGCAGATATTAACTACTATATATAAAATAGATAAACAACAAGTTTCTTCTGTATAGCACAGGGAACCATATTCAGTATCTTGTAGTAACCTATAAAGAAAAAGAATATGAAAACAAGTGTATATATATATATATATATATGACTGAAACATGCTGTACACCAGAGATTAACACATTATAAACTGACTATACTTCAATTAAAAAAATGTAATTGGCTGATTATATGTAACACTACTTATTTTTACAACATTGTTGCTTCACTTCATTGCCTGTAATAGACATATTCAGAATTTAAGCACAAATAGATGCCTTTCTAAAGTATTCAAGTAGAGTATTGGCATAATTAATAATTTTTCTTCATAATATAGCTTGCATCCATATCATACTAGTTGTTGAGGGAGAGGAACACTCCTGACTGATATTACTTAGAAAACCTGAGTCAGTGTCTACTATGCATTTGAATAATTCAGTTGATATTCATTCCAAGACTCTTCATATGGAGCCAGGAGGAAGCCATGAAGGGAAATGATGAAATGACCCCAGTGTCGTAGGTATAACTAGAAAAGTCTTAGCAGCTCAGTGTGCCTTTAGCTCTTGGTTGCCAAGGCCACAGGCAAAAAAGTGTAATTTCTAAGAAAAGGAGTACAAAAGCAAGCATGCTCTACCCACTCAACGCTTCCTTTTTATTTTCTCAGCAAGATGTTGTACATATTGTGCAATAAATACATTTCTTTGTAACTCTCTGGCTCACCAATTTTGAATTACATTCATTGGTATAGTTAGGGACTTGATTGGGTCAGGAAAGTAGGTTAAAACCTTGATTAAGGAAATCACTAACAATACACTAGAGAAAGAGGCTTGTCCAAGGGAAAAAATGAAAAGCCAGAGATTTAAGATAACACCACGTGCTTATAGCTTCAGAACACAATGACCAGTAAGTACAAGTGCCATGTGGGCAATCCAAGGTTTTGCAATGCATAACCTAAGAACTGCCAGTTTTATAAGACAAAATGAAAATTCTATTCATCGAAATTTTGTAAGAGAACTGTGGGAAAGAAGCAAGATAAAATCCAAGCAAGATGTAGTATTATTTGTTACAAACAGAATTTACTTAGTCAAAGCTCTTTCCCATATTGTGTGATGGATCTGAAATATGCAGACATGAGATTTGGGTAAAGTATAAAGCTAATAGTTGAAACCATGTGAATAACAACCTCAAGAAAGGGAACAATTAATAATAATAACTATTATTATTATTATTATTATTATTATTATTATTATTATTATTATTATTAAATAATAAGCTGGATAAAGAATACAATAAATGGACCAAAATGTTTAGAAAATAAAAACAAGAAGAGACTTTAGATATTATCTGTACGATGTTGTAAAGGTATTTTAGAGACATGGAAATGGAAGACCTGGGAATTTGCATCATTTTTTCAGGATACTGTAGCTTAGAGATAGAGTTGGTAATAAAAACCTCAGATTCCTAAATAATATGTGAGGCACTGTTTAATAACTTCCAAAATATGGGGGGGATGAGGAAGGAAAATGAAATAAACAGTGAGGATTTATATAATGATTCAGATTTAAGAACAATATAACATATAATTAGTTCTGACAAATTATTAGGTGGGGATAGTTAGTTTAGCATTTTTTATATAGATGGAATATTTTAATTCTTTCCATGAGATTATCCAAATATAATAAAATAACATCTTTTTTATCTGAAATATAGCTATTAAGATTAATGTATAAAGTTAATCAAGGCTCAGAACATACAAAAAAATGATCTATAAGCAAGTAGACATCGTGAAAGCATAAGCCAGAATCCTGATTCCTAAGACACACTCTTAACCCTAATTACTCTTACTTCACACATAATCATAAAACTTCACTCAAGCTCAAGATGAATTTACTGAGTGCACGCTACATGCTCGCCAGAGCTTCTCAGTCTTTGTAATACGATATTTGGGGCAGGATAATTCTTTGCTGTGGGGGCTATCCTGTGTGTTGTAGGGTGTTATAGGAGCATTCCTGGCCTCTACCTGCAAGATGCCAGGAGCACCAGCCACGCAGCTATTAGAACTAAAACTGTCTTGAGAAATGTCTCCTGGTGGAGTGAGGTGCAGTGCAAAGTCATTCCTGATTTAGAACCACTATGCTAGATGATACAAAAGATCACACAATGATACAAAGATGAAGATGGTGTGGGTCCTGCTTGTAATCAGATCGTAAATGTGGAAGGACACAAGACTACACTTTGCCATGTAAGTAATTTTATCCCTCTATAATTTCATCCTTCCTACTCTCCTATGCCATGTCCTGTCTACTGGATAAACCCTGTTTAATACCTGAAACAAAAAATCATTTGATTTCATCAGAACCTAGGACCTTTCAATGATCCTGTCAGTTCTTCAATGCCTCTAAACTCCTTATATCTAAATGCCCCTCCTTTCCCACTTTGAAAAATTACTATCATCATTTTTATGTATATTCTCAAATCCCCTGCCTGTCTCTGATTTTACTGTCTTACCTAAATCATATCTCAGGTTAATCCAAATTCTGCCTTCTGCCCCTCTGAATGTAGCTGCAAAAAAAATATTCATCTATGGCAATTGTTTTCACTATAGCCTGAAGTCCAGCAGTGATATTACACATTCACTCTGATTTTCCTAAACCATTTTTAATATTCAAAGCAATAATATTTCTACCTAGTTTTTCCATTGGTTTCCTGTCACTCCCAGATAAAAATCCAAAAGTCATGAAAATTATCTTAAAATATCTTACATCATCAGGCCCCCTGCTGCCTCTTTGACCTCATGTTCTATGTAATCTCCGTCTACTTCCCGCCCTTGTCCTTCTGCCTGTTACTACTTGAGCACGTTAGGTGATCTGCCACCTGAGAGCTCCCCGCTAGCCACTCCCTCAGTCTGGAATTCTTTCCCCAGAGACATGCATGTACCATTCCCCACTCTTCTCTTAATTCTCTACTTACCTCTTCTGGGAGGCTGTTTCTGCTCATGTTACCCAACGCTCTTCTTGACACTTCCCACCCCACCTCCTTTACTTATTTTCTTCTTTGCATGTAATATAATGTAAATACTATACATTTTGCTTTTGTCATGATTTTTTTGGCTGTCTCCAGTTGTTTGCATTTCTATAACCCTGTAAACTTATAAATCTGTACCCTTTAAAAGGATGTAAGTTTCATGAGGGGTATATCTCAAGAGCATGGAATAATACATCTAGTTAAGGTCACTTTGGGTAGTTTATGTAATAAAAATAAATCATTTATTTAAATAATTTAAGTAACTGTTGACTGAGGAAAGGAATGAATTAGCATGTGATTGACTACAATACAGCATCAATGTAAACACTCTTTTAATGAACACACAAAATAAGCAATGACTAGACCTACCTGAAGCTTGAAGGATATTGTCACAGAAATGTTCAAATTTCAACTTTGTCTTGGAAAATACATAGGTGTTGGTTAGAGAATATGAAGAGAGGACATTGTCAGAAGGCATACAGGAAAGATGAGAAGACATGGAATTATGAAATGGAAGAGTTACAGATGACGCATAAGCAGAGGCAAGAAGTAAAGCTGGAAATATTTTCAAAGAAAGATGTGGAATGGTCTTGGACGTTGTGTTAAGACCTTGGATATTATTCCATAGATAATATGAAGCCATAAAGATATTATTTGCAAGGTATACCTCTCCAGAAACTTTTCTGGGTTCCTGAAACTTGTTTTACATTTGCAGCCCTGCCACTTAGCATCTCTTTGAAACCTGTTAAACACTTTATCTCTTTACGCTGAATTTTCTCCTCTGTAAAATGAGAATAGTGTTGTTGGCCCTGTGAGAATTTTTGTGGAGATTAAATACTGAAATATATGTAAAGTAAATTAGGGACTGCAGGGCACACAGAATGCCAACAGGGGGAGCTATTCCTATCACCCTTCCACAAACAACAAATTTTCCTCTAAAGCATTTGTCGTAGAACCAGCTTCTGCCTAAAACACTCCCCAAATGGGACCCTCTCCACTAAAAACCTACCTGACTTTGGAACCTTGTTTCTGTTTAATTATAATTTTAGTAATATAATTTAAATCCCAGTTTTAGAAAGTTCTACAGGTCTTCCTAATATTTGGCCAAAATGATTTACAGTAGCACATGTCTGCAATATTAATTTTGCCAAACCATTTATTCATTTAATAATTATTCTCAGGCAATTTTAAACATCAATTGGTTTTTTAAAGATCCAGTGGCTTTCCCTCTGTACAAACTGAAGCTCTTAAGGAAAGGTTATGACTCTTGTGATTTCAAGAACTCTACAGTAGTAGGATCAAGTCTTCATACTAGGATCAAAGTAATAACAAAGATGCAGTGGGGGCATTTATTAAGCTGTCACTCATGACAGGCACTACCCAAAGTGCTTTACATAGTTCTGTCAGTAAGTGGCACTCAAACGGATTCAGCATCCTGCCAAGGGCGACAGATTTCAGTACATAGGACCGTGGGAGTTCACTTTAGTCTCTCTGACTCTGAAGACCACTTATGGGAAACAGTATGGACAATTGATATACATATCTTGATAATTCAGCAATTGTCTTCTTTCCTTCTTACTGGCAAATATATTCTTACAGTTTAAAACCTTTTTGTCTGAATTCTGAATTTATTATATGATTTCTATATTCTAGTCCACTTTATGAGTGTAGTCACAATTTTAGTGAATTTTACATAATGAACAGTTCTGTAGTTCAGTCTGTTTGGTATCAGTTGACCTAATCTGTCTTAGAGATATTGTTTAATTGGGCGGGGGCGGGGGGGGATTATTGTTAATTTCTTTGAACCTATGGAATCACATTAAGAAAATCCCTTATTACTTTACCCCCACTCTGGTAAGTCTACTTCTCCCAACACCCCAAAATAAAAGATAGCTGTATAAGAAAAGGAATCAAAGAAAATAGTTTTAACAAGTGAATTTAAAGAAATTTTGTAGGCCAGCAGTTATATCACAAATATTAAGCATTTATTAGACTAACATAAACACAGTAGTAGAAATTGAAGTGATCCTTTATTGGACTTCAAGTTTCCTTTTATGTGTTTACTCGTGTATTATTTCACTTGCAGACTCTGCATTTCATGATAATTGCTTTCCTAATTAATATTTGATGAGATGGTCACAACTGTTAACTGTTAAGCTCTTTTCACTGTTGTTTTCAAGTAACAGAAACTTTTATTTTCTTTCTAAAAGAAATAAATGTGAGGCATAATTCTATCTGTATTTTTCATACTGACAGGCTAAGCTAGATAACCATTTCTTTAAATATTTTGTCTTCCTACTTTGAGTTATACTGAAGCAACTTTATGTGAGAGCTTCTTTGAGGTCAACTAATTCTAATTTATTTCATCCTCTTTCATATCTTACAAATATATGGTCCACAACCTCAGCAGGGTTCTTTTGAACTACTTATTCTAACAATTCCGATTTGTTCCCAGTTCTAGTTGCCACAGTACGTATCCTAAACCTTCCCCAAGGTCCTCATGTTTACTAACTGAGTCCAGAGAGGCCATAAGCGAACTCCTAATGTCACTTAATAAAAGCAGGTAGGCACTGGGGACATAAAGATTATAATGCCTCCATTAGTGGTGTCATCAATGACCTTCATCAATAAAAATTTATTGAGTGACTATTTATTGAGTGCTTAGTTGTTAGTTATTGTCCTGGTTGCTGAAAACACAACAGAGAACAAGAGAGACACAGCCCTACCTTCATGAAGCTTACATTAGGGTTGGGAGTGGGAAACAAGACATAAACAATGATACTTAGTATCTCAGGGAGTGACAGTGCTCTAAAGACGTAAAAGGAGGGGCAAGGTCACAGAGGCTATCTTAAATAGGAGCGTCAAGAACATATTCTATGGTAGAGTGACAATTAAGAAATGATCTACTTTGAGTGTAGGAGTGAGAATGGAGGAAGAAATTTCCAAGTTGAAGGAACAGCAAGTGTAAATTTATTGCAAAAGAAATATGTGTGTCATTTGGGGAATACCAAATACCTACCTACCTAGAGAAGATACCTACCTAGAGAAGAAGCAGAAAAAAAGAAAGAAGGCCAAGAGAAGGGGTGTGCAGGTTATTAAAGTTCTGTAGTTCAAGTTAAGGCTTTGGTTTGAGATGAAACCTTTGAAGAGGATAAGATCTTTATCTGTGTTTTGGAAGAAGACAAGGGTGGAAACAAAAATACATTTACTTTGATCTTAGAGAAACCTCTAGGCCGTTGATTTTTCCATTTCCTTTTCTTTTCTCTGTTTTTAATTTTATTTCATTTTCTTAAATATGAAATCCAGTATTTTATATTTATCACTTAGCACATCCTTGCAATATCTCAAATAATTCCTTTAAATCTAACACTTTAAGTAAACTTACCTGGTAAAATCTCAATCCTGGAAAGTCCTCAAACTTACACTGCTATCCTACCGAGGACACTCAATTGTACAGGAAAAAAAATAGTTTGTTTTTTTCCCATAGTGTAGAATTCAACACTGCTTACTAGGTCTTTTTTTTTTTTCTTTCATTTTGGTTATATACTTTTCACCCTTTCCCTCAAATAAACTGTCCAAAAATGGCATTCGTTTTCTGAAACATCTAACTCATCTCACACATCAGTCAATTCGAGAAAGTAGCCACCTATTTCATAGAAAAAAATTGAGTCCATTGAGCATTACTGCCTTTAACTGCCCGCCCGCACTCTTCTGTATATTGATCTACGTCTGATTTCTAACTTTGTCCCTCTTAAAGTCTTAAAACTTCAAATGAAAGCTCACATTTTCCTAAGATGTTTGATCATTATTCTTTGGTTTTCATCTTCTCCCTCATCCTTCAAGAATTTTTAAAAAATTAAGATGTTATTGCTAATGAAGATTATCATGATAAAAATAAAAATAATTCTTGACGTTTTTATTTGAACACTTTCTATTTGCAATGTGACTTACACCATTCGTGTTTAATCCAATCCCAGTGATTATTGTAACTATTCCTCAAGACAAAGTTGTAGTTGAAAGAGACTAAGCAACATCAAGGTCATTGTAACATTTCTTCATGATGATTAAGCTTCCTTCTTGAAATTTCAGCCCCTTGGCTTTCACAATTTACAAATTGCCTAGAAATTCTCCTCTTTTCTGCTTTTCTTTACCTTCTATGAGACATTCATGGACTTCTGTATTTTCTATTACACATAAACAGTTATTTAGGGATTCCGTCCTCGCCTCTCTTCTGATTCTTCAACTTTTTTCTATACGATCTCTTCAAATTTCATATCTTTTATTACATGAATAGGCTGATTACTCCTAAATCTTCAGCTCCAGTCTGGATCTTTTTTATGTCCAATTTGGCATCACATATTCAACTCTCTCCTGGACTTTTCTATCTGCAATTTCCTTTATCCTTGTCTGTTTCACAAATCACAAGTTGTCTAGGCTGCTATCATAAAATACAGTTGACCCTTGAACTACCTAAATTTGAACTGCTCTGGTCCACTTATACTCAGATTTTTTTTCAATAATAAATACAGTACTACACAACCTGGTTTGTTTGAATCCACAGATGCTCAGCTGTGGATACGGAGGGCTGACCATGAGAGTGAAGCATCCATGGATTCGGTGTCCTTGGTGGGTTCTAGGACCAATCCCCCAAAGTTACACAGGGATGACAGTACTGTAGGCTGGGTAGCTTGAACAGCTGACATTTATTTATCTAATTCTAGAGGCTGGGAAGTCCAAAACCAGAGTGCAGCATAGTTGGATTCTATTGTGTGGGCCCTCTTGCTGGCTTGCAGACAGCTGCCTTATTCCCAAATCTTCCCATGGTGGAGAGAAAAAACTCTAGGCTCTCTTCTTCTTCTAATATGGGCACTAATCCCATATTAGAAGGGGTATCCACTCTATGACCTCATCTAAATCTAATTACCTCCTAGGACTCCCACCTCTTAATAGAATATATTGGAGGATAGAGCTTCAACATTTGAATTGAGAGCAACAAAAACATTCAGTCCATAACATAAGGGAAGCAACTTAGCAGGAGTAGGAGACTGTCACTTTGTATATTCCCAGTTCCCAGGAGGTTTTTGTTATCTAGTGGGCCTTCATATGTTGCTTTATATTTGTCAGTTGTGGTATTTTTCATTTTAATAGTTCACAGAGGAATTTTTTTTTTTTAGTTAAATAAACATCATGAATTTTGTAACAGCCTGTAGACCATGCTTTCATTGAGGGAGAAATAAAGGAGAAAGAGGAGAATGAAGGAGAAGGAGGAGCAGAAGAAAGAGGAGAAAAGAGGAACAGGAGGAGAAGTAAGATAAGGAGAGAAAATCCAGCATAAATATCACCATAAATACCATTCACAGGCTGCATCCTTATGCCACCAATTTAATGTGACACATGTGATACAGCAGGAGTGCTCATTTATTTTTACCTTGTAAATAAAAGACCTTGGCAGTTTCAAGAAGTATGGTTTTTGCTTATAGAGGGTTCATATCTGTTTTTCTTAATTATAAAATAGCAGGGCATGTTCTGGTCCGTCAGTCTTTTAAAATGACCTACTGTTCCTGGAAGTGAAAACCACAAGTAACACAAGAAGGCCTCTCCTGTGTTGAGTCCACTATTCTTGTTTCCTACTGTCATGCATAATCCCCACACTTCCTACCGTGTTGAAGTGGAAAATAATGGGTGGAATAATGCCTACATTTTGGTGTTCCAACTGAAATATGCGTGAGTTAATTTTAATTGTAGATTTTAAATGTTTTAGCATCTATCCATTTTTATTAGCTGGCAGTTTGTGTTTGTTGCTGTTCCTGTTGGGCATGGCCTTTGGAGCATTATACTACTTTTTGGTCACTAGGCTATGAATATCATAGGTCTACCAGATGGTGCCTAGAAATGTTACTTAAATGAATCATGAAGACATAAATGGTGAGAGAGAGTAAGCAGTAAGGCAGGAAGAGAAAAAGAATAGAGGAAGAAGTAAGCCAGAAAGAGAAAGAAAAATACCATATGAGATCATTCATATGTGGAATCTAAAAAACAAAAACAAAAACAAACAAACAAAAACAAAGCATAAATACAGGACAGAAATAGACTCACAGACAGAGAATACAGACTTTTGGTTGCCAGGTGGGTGGAGGGTGGGAAGGGATAGACTGGGATTTCAAAATTGTAGAATAGATAAACAAGATTACACTATATAGCACAGGGAAATATACACAAAATGTTATGATAACTCACAGAGAAAAAAATGTGACAATGAGTGTGTATATGTCCATGAATGAAAAATTGTGCTGAACACTGGAATTTGACACAACATTGTAAAATGATTATAAATCAATAAAAAATGTTAAAAAAAAAGAAAAAAGAAAATCATTTGATGTTTTCAAAATAAATAAAGGGCCTATATTTAAAAATCAGGCTTATGTCAATAATTTCTAAACCCTGTATATCTTTTTCCATCGAGAATATACTGGAGATTGGATTTGCTTTGCATTTGAGAAGACTTCATATATCTATGAGGCATAGAAAAAAATGAAAAAGAGCAAGAATTATTTAAAATAAGTTGGATTTTAATCCTTTATTTACTTTTATAAAGCATTTATATAATTTTATATGCCACCTAGAGTATGACATTAATTTCTGGTGGGGATCTTCAAATATAGCATAGAAAATTCACCTAATAAACATTTCCTCAAACATCTGCTATAAAATGAAGCCTTAATTTCTAAGGGGTCCAATCTAGAGACAAATATACATTTATGAGTCTATTATGTGGTTTCTCAAACTTTACAGTACACAAGTAATCACCTGGAGATATTACTAAAATGGCATTTCTTTTACACCTCCAAGATTCTGAATCAATGTGTTTGGAAAGAAGACTAATGAATTTGCAGTTCCAACAAGCTCTCAGGTGACAGTGATTTCGATGGTCTCACATACTGCATTTTGAGTAAGAGTATGATCATGTCAATACCTGGCTTCCATTGAGGAAAAAATGAGACCCTAAAGATGCAAAGTAGGTAAATTCAGTTTGAAACACAAGCATCTACTTACTATGAGTGATATAAATTACTGAGCTTCATGGTCATTTGGCTTTAAAAATAAGGATTATTATATCATACACTACTCATAAGATTACCAAATTTTTACAAATATTTGACTTTAAGACTTAAAATATTCCATGTCATAAAATAAAAGTACAATTTAATAATTCATAGGAAACATGTTTGAAATAATTGATGGCTCAAATTTATTATGCCAGTTACCACCATTTTAGAAAACAGGCAAGATTTTGATAAGATTATATTATTTTCGGTATAGATTTGTTTCAACTTGGACATGCATTTGTTGAAATAGGGAAGATGGTGTTCTAGAGAAATATTTTTACCATTTCCATTCACTTCTACACTTGGTTTATTCTAGCAAATCTTCCCTTTATCTTATTCACAGATACGCAGACTAACAGTGGGATTAACTTTCGTAGGGTCCATTGGTTTCCTGATCACTGCTTCACAATCCTCTATTGTAAAATCACCGTTAAGTTTATTTTTAGTGTCTGCGGGGACAGATCTTGGGCAGTATTTTGAGTTCTATAATATGATCTCATAACTGACATGATTTTTAAAAACAAATGGAGGATTTTCATGTATTTAAGTATATAAGTCATCTAGCAAAGAACATCCTTTCTTAAGGCCTCAGAATTTCAGCTTCTCTGACTGGTGAGTCTCATCTTGGGAAAAGGTAATATGTTCATGTACAATATAATATGATGTCTTTTTCTAATCTTTCACTTGCTAGGCTGAGTTGAAAACCACTTATAAAATGTATATTTTTATTGATAATTTTGCACACAGAAACAATTTAAAGAAATGATGACCCTATATCACAATCTGAAGGTAAGTTCAGGATGTCAATGCCTCTGAATTGACAATAATTATTGTATAAAGTAAATGATGTGGATAATGGAGAAAATGTGCTCCATCTTTTCTGTTGGTGGGATCTCCTAGTAGCCTTTTCACTTTCCTGACTCAATATCTGATATCTATATTGTTAATAATTACCTTGACCTTGACCTAAAGTTGAAGATTACATTTGAGAAGAAAATTCTCTCTTGAGTAACATAAACTCTTTTTGCAAATGTGTGCATTATTTCAAAGGTTTAAGCAACCTTTTTCAAAGTTACTTTATTCCCGTAACTAATTCATATCCATTATTCCTTGATTGCCCTTCTCATCATTCAAAATAGGTTCCCGTTTCCTGCATAGTTAACACCATGTAACAGACTAGTTTATTTTAATAATTCATTTTATTTAACACATTTTTGTTTCCTCTGTGATTTGGCTGAAAAAAGCTTTTACTATTTCAAACTTCTATGACTGAGTTCTTTGGGAAGTATTTTCTCAGAGTCCTTCAATTTATCTGTCTGTCTATCTATCTATCTATAGAATACTAGTTCCTGTGAATTTCTCTCAATCCTCTAAATAAAATTTCAAGTATAAACAATACTAATAGTTGCATTGTTTTTTTTTTGTATTATAACATGACTGAACAATTGTTTAACTAGAAGGTGATGAGAAACTTCACCAAGAAATACATAATTTTCATGGTTTATCTAATGCCAGTCCTGAATTAAACCAATGAAGCAAAATCAGCAGATAAGGAGAGAGAGAAATACCACCAGTCCCCAGTTCCGATTCCTATGTTACAGATGTAGTGCTTTTTAGCAGAAGAATAGTTACTTCTATCATTTGGGAAAAGATGTTGCTGTGATGTTCTGTAAAACCTGATGACTAAAAATTATTTAGAAAGAGTTTTTACCCATTATTTACCTAATATTTTGGGAAGTATATTTATTTAGATATTTATAATTCAGAAGTAATCTGCTTTATTTCTTTTTCAACAACAACAGAACCAGGTTCACTGACAAATACAGAATTATAAAAACATATCAGAGTCCCAAATTAGCTTAATTTTGTTCATAAAATTATTTGAAGATTATTTCAATTCAATTTTCAAAATAACTACAAATATCTTTCCTGAAACCTCTTTTCAATTTGATTTTTCTCTACCTAGCATCCTTAATTTTGTAATGCCAGGGTTGCACCATCTATACAATTCTTAAGCCAGAAGCCTGGTTCATTTTCCTTATTCTAAAGCCAGTCTCTGTTGTTTGTCATTCTACCTTCTAAACATCTCTTAAGCTCTGCCTTAATCAGGATCCCTAATGTCATTTTGTAAGGCCCTTGTAATTTCACAGCAATCTAAGTGGTCATCCTGACCCCGGTTTTTGTCCTTCTTACAAAATAAACATTTTCACTTTCATGTTCCCTCATTTTCGTTTCTTTGCAGGAACCCCAACACTTTCTTTACTTACTCTGCATAACACAGGTCTTATCTTTTTATTCCCTTTAATACCTCCATTCTCTTAGTCTGTTTAAGAAGCCCATTTTCTGTGTGTTTATAGCACTTCAGTATTTCTGTATCACAACACTTACCTTTCCTTATCAAGGTTCCTACTAGTTCCTAAGTTCCATGATGTCAGGCAATGTGTTTGAATTGTCTTTGAATTTCTAGTCAGTTTCCTAAGGCTTCAGAACACACTTAGATCAATAAAAGGTTTGTAAATTTAGGCAGCAGTGAATGTACTATTGATTTCTCACATATGCTTTCACAGGACTTTGCCAAAAATGAAGATCCTCGTCTTTGCCTTTATTATGGCTCTCATGTTAGCCATGATTGTAAGTATGTCAGGAAATTTTGAAGAATATGTTCTCAGAAATTAGCGTGAGTCTCTCCTCTTATTTCTTGTGTTTTGGCCTACATGTGCATTTACCTGAACATGGCTTTATAAATTTTAATATTTTTATATGAACATTTTCCTTGAATTAAGCTACATAAGTACATTAAGGACTTAGAATAAATCTTGAATACACACATACACAAACACACTAAGCATACAGACACAGAAGTGTAATTAACTTAATGTAAAGATTAAAAATTTTAAATAGCCCCATGAAGACATGAATCTAAGAGGCTAATAGAGACATTTAAATCTTAAAACTCTAGATTTACCAAATGTCAGGGATTACCTGTATTGTCATTAACTACTCTGCATCATTAGGTAAAACTGACCTTTCTGAATTGCTTTCTTCCTCCTCCCTCTAAATGTGTTTCCTCTTCTGTAAAAACAATGGTACTTTTCACTTCACTATTCTTTGTGTCTAGTTACTGAGATGTTCTTGGAGAAATAATAATATTTCTCCTAATCCAACAAGTTCTATTGGATGTCTCAAGACCAAGGTGGTCATGACATCACAGTCTAACAGATTATCTTTCATAAAATAACACAAATCTAAAAAAAGAGAAAAACATTATACCAGACCCTATTAGCACAATTAATATATGAATGTAAGTAGCTTTTAAGCTACTTGAACATTTCCATATAAAAAACATTTGACTTGACAAATCCCAACTTTAACTTTTCAGTTTCATTGTCCTAGTCACAGTGATAGATTTGCCTTCCTTTCACACAAAAAAGAATTTGTTCCAAAGTGAATTGATATTTGAATGTAGCAAATGAATTACGGTGAAATATTTCTCTTCATTCATATAAAAGATGCCATTCTACAAACACAAAATTAGTTTAGTGTATCATTTCCCCAGAACTTTACCTCCATTCCATTCCATCATAATTGTGGCAGCTAAATGCATTTTTACACTCAATCTAAAACTGTAAAATTAAAATGTTAACTATTTTCGTCTTTCCTTTTTTCCCAGAGCGCTGATTCATCTGAAGAGGTAAGACACTTTCCTTCACTGGAAAACGTGAAAAGTAAACATGTGTTAAAATGTTAATCTGTTCTTTACTTTAACAGAAACGTTTCTGGAAATGGAGAAAATACAATGTACGTATTCTCCTGATAATGTGGTATAGTACAAGAATATTTTCTTCTCTGATATTTATATATTTACATATTTACATAATGACTGATTAAAGTACACATTGTCTTTTTGTTGATGATACACTGGGTAAAACCCAGTAGTCTGTGTACTAGTAGCATTTGGATGGAAACTCATAATGCCACCCTGATAAAGTCAATTATTTTTTCAAAAAAACAAGTATCTTTGTCTAGTAAATAATTACCTTGATCTAAAGAACACTGAGAGTCTAATTATGTTAAATACAAAATATGCCTAAAAGACCACAGAGACTTTCAAAATACGTATAATGTTGTCAGTTTCCACTTCCTGATTCTTTTGAAAGGCAATGCAGTCCTTAGTGTATGTTGAACTAACCACATTAAATAGGATAGAAAATTTAATTTATTTAACATTCCTCTTAGTGAAATGTTTCCGTGATAGTGCATGTTATTTTGACATGTCTATCGATGTGATAAGGTCTCAAAAATTCTTACTAATATAGTCAGTAGATGAATTCAAACAGCACCAGATAAAAGGATGCTGAAGGAGGGATGGAGGACATTTGGAATAACAAAAGTGAATATTTAAGAATGTAGGAGTTTTAAGAAACAGTATTTTATTTATAAGTAAAGAGTGAGAAGTAGTAATTCCACCTAACCTGGAATTAGTAAATATCTCTTCCCTGTAATATTCAAGGATGGGCAAAGAAGCTTGAAAGTTATATTATAAATAATAATTTAACGTTTTATGAATGGTTGGCTATAATCAATGGCTCCATGTGTATTATAAAACAGCAAAATTTTCAACAAACAGCAAAAATATAAGTGCTTTATCATTTTACCACTTTAAAACATTCTTATTTAAAATAATTAAAATCTACCTAAAAGCTTGAAAACACAATCATGTAGATGATATATAAGGTCCTACCAACGTTAACAACCTAAGTTTTTAATGAAATTTACTGAGAAATATTTGCACCATCATTGTCTCAATTCTCTGCAATTTCTTCTTTCCTTTCGTTTGTGTACAGTTTGGGTATTACCAACCATACCAGCAATACGTGCCGTATCAGCGGTATCCACAAAACTATCCTAACTATCCTCTTCAATATCCATTTCCTTAAAACGCTGCTCGGTAACCACAGGACATGATTACAGAGGTAAGCCGGGTCTAGTGACATTTAATATTATTTAGAGGTATCAATGGTGACAGGTAAAACAAGAAAAAGCAAAAGCAAGCTGTCAGACCAAAAGCAGCCCCAGTTTAAGAAACCCATTCTGGTGTAGCTCTGGTAAAGTACACTTACCTCTCTAAGTGTGTCCAAAAGAGCATTGTTAAGAGGCTGGGCTCTGGGGACGGGGCAGTTGTGTCTGTGTCCTAGTCCTGACCATTCCTAGTTTCATCACCTAGAACTATTCCTGATCTTTTTCTAAACTTCAATTTTTCTCATGGACAAAATCAGTGTTATAATTCTTAACCACATCACAGAATCAGTGAGACTACTGAAGGGCGTATTACATAAAAGCTCTTAAAGAGAATTGTATATAATTGTGACTGCAGGCTGCCCTGCCACTTAATCTGTGCCTGGATGTTGCTTAAAACTTTTCCTTCTAAAGGTAATCTTGGGAGTGGATGCACAAGCACCATCTGGGAACTTGTCAGAATTTAGATTCTGAAGCCATACTCTGACCTATTGCACCAGAATCTGCAGGTTATTAAGATCCCTATATGATTAATAACACAAGAAAGTTTGAGAAACTTGGCTTTGAGGATTCTGATGAGCAATTAGAATAGGAACCACTGCTTTAAAATAATACCTACAAGAAAATAAGGAAATGTTACCAACTGGATTTTAGAAAGTCAATTTTGTGTAAAACAAAAATAAATGTTCCAAAATCTATGAAAGGTTAAATATTTCACTGCAAAATCAAGGAATATTTTTGGAGGCTGTCCCACAATTCGAAGTGGAAATAGTTCCCAAGGATTTCAATAAATTTTAAATGCACATAGAGAATTAATTCAAATTGAACTCCCTAATGCCATCAATGACAGGACAAAGACACTGTATTTGACTCCCTAGGCACTAGGCAACAGCTGAAGATACTTGAAAAAGAAAGGATATATTAAACGTATTATTTGGAAGATATATAAATGGATGAAATGTGTAGGCTATATTTAAGCAGAGGACAGGGGGACAGAAATAGGTTGGTGGTAGAAAGACTTAAAGAAATATGAGAAGGAGACCCTAAGAAAAGGCAATCAGTGGATTTGGTGATGGATTGAATGAATGGCCAAATCAGGGAAGGAAGGAGGAAAAAAACAAAGAAATAGATACACGTTTGTCAGGATTGGATAAGCAAATATAAGGACTAAGCAAATAAGTCTTTCAGAAAAGAGACATGGCTCTGCTGCCATCTGTCCATCTCTTTCTTTGTTGTTGTTATTGTTGTTTTATGGAATTTTGCATTATGAATATGTTTGATTGGCTGTGTTTATACAGAAGATGCTAAAGAAGATAATTTGGCTAAGCTCAATTGGAAAGAGGATAGCATTCAAAGTGAAAGTCCAACTGGGCTAAAAATACAGACCTGAGCCCACTGCACCTCATGTGAGCAGTGACAAGTGGAGAAAAAAGATGATAGAAATCATTCTTTGAATTTTTCAATATTGATTCAAGATTTCTTAAGGTCCTGAAGTGCCAGGAAAAGTACTATCCTATCAGCACCACACAGAATTAGATTGGTTACACATTTGAAGTGTTGGAAATAAAGGAGCTATTTTGAAGTAGAGAAAGAAACAATTGAAAATAAATACTGTTCCTTGTGTTATTTTTTTAGAAAATAAAATTCCAACAGAAGTTTGTATTCATTCAGTCATGAGATATTTCTTGACTACATCCTGAGCAGGCAGTGAATTAGCCACTGGGGGTATAAATATCATGATTTATCTCTGCACTTGATGGCTTATTATCTAGTTTTCAAAATGGATGTAAAATCAAGCAATTATAAGTGAGACTATCATCTGATACAGGAGGGATGTGATTGAATGGGTTCTTTAGGCATCTATAGAGCAGGTGCATGGCAGGTAAAGGATAGACAGGCAGTAAAGTCCATTGGGAAACTATCAAAATAATTTAACATGAAAAACAAGAGGTTGAACTAAGAAACAGTGGTAGTAATAACAGCAATTTAGAGTCTGGTTATATAACTATTTTAGAATAATTTTAGTAAAGCTTTTTTTTTATATGAAGGATTTTAAGCAGGCACAGCTTTGGTCAAGGGTCTTTTGTCATGTCCAAAAAGAACAGTTCTAAACTTAGACAAGGAGAGATTTTATTCATAACAAAGATCATTGCAATAGGAAGAAAGTTCAAATCTCAGAAATCTGCAAGGGCTTCAAAGGCGAACAGAAAAAGGCTTTTTAAGATAGGTAAGCAAAGATTAGCAGAAACTTTTAGGGGAAGTTGGGCAAGCAGAAGGAAATGACCAGTAGAAAGGGTGTCCACTCTGGTCAGCTGATTCTCAGGATAAGCTGATAAGAGGGCACGTTCCACTTTTTTCCTGGTTGTCCAGGCTTGGGGCATGCAAAGGTCAAGGGCACCAAGGAAGGTGGGAAGGGGGTAACAAACGGGCAATTGTGAACACTTGGTTAGACAGAAAGAGTTATATCTGGATATAACTGAAAAATAAGAAGACATAATGACATTAGCAACGATTCATTTATTGTTCAAATTTAATAAAATGTATGTTTTCTCCTTATCCACAGACTTGGTGAGAAGTGCTATTTGCTTTGTACTCACAATGATTCTTCCTATTCTTCCTGCTGTGTCCAAATTCCAGCTTTCAAAACAAAGAAAGAAAAAAAAAGAAAAAGAAAATTCAATCAAGCAGTGTTACATAAAGAATACATACCTGAGATCAAATATCAATAATTTTAAAACAGTAGTAATGATAATCTGACCTTTCTTTTCTCTGTTGAAGTATTTTCAAAATTAAAAAAAAAAAAGCCTTGCGTAATAAATCGATCTATCAAGCATGCACTGGGTAACCCATTGTATTAGCGTCCTGGGGCTGCTTTAACAAAGTGCCGGAAATGGCGGCTAAAAAACAGAAACTTATATTCTCACAGTACTATGGCCAGAGCCTTGCTCTGTCTGAAAGCACTAGGGCACAATGTCTTGGTTCTTCTAGTATCCAGCATCTCCTCGCAATCCTTGGCATTTCTTGGTTCATAAAATCATCACACATCTCTTCGATCTCTGTCTCTTTTATCACAAAGCCAACTTCTCCCTCTGTGTCTCTGTCTTCTTATAAAGACATCAGTTGTATTCAGTTAAGAGCCCAGCCTACTCCAGTGAGGCCTCATCTTAACTAATTACATCTACAATAACCCATATTTCCAAATAAGGTCACATTCTGAAATATTGGGATCTAGGGGTTCAGCATATCTTTGGAGGACTGACACAATTGTCCCAATTACACCCATCTTTATTTTAACTGCAAATAAAAATTTTCTGCAGCTATGCTACGTAAATTCTCATAACATTCTTCAAAATGTCAGTATTTATAAAGAAAAGACATACAATACTATTTTATAACCTTCTGGGACAATGATTATGAAAGAAATCAAGTCATGCCAGAGCTGAGTGGCTATTCTAAAAACAAGAAAATCATCTAGTCAATCTCATTTTAATTGCAAAATATTCTTTATAAAAGAAACGTCAATCCATACAGTTTGCATGAAATCACTAACCTACTAGTGAAAATCTTGCCTTTAATTTTAATCACATTTACATGGAAAACAGATTCACCTTTCAGCATGAAACTGGAAAGAAAATCTTAGCTATACAATGATGGTAGATGTTGGCAGCTAAAAATCGGCCAATGATGCTGTATTACAATTTTTATGAGATAGAAACTTTTATTCACCAAAATTAATGGAGACAAAGCTTCTCTTCCTGAGTGAAGCAGCCCAAACTAAGGACCAGTTGCCTGGGAGTTGAACACAGCAGAGAGGGCTGCTGTTGGAACCAAAGACTTTAGAAGGGAACAGAAGGAGTGGTACTCACACTGAGGAAAGAATCAAGAGTAAGGGAAGTGGTAGATGCTAAGTTATATGTGTTGTGTAAAACTCCCTGCTGGGCTCCTCACCCAGTCTCATTTAATTTCACTGTGCAGATGCTGAGATTCAAAACCTAGGAATAAACATTTTTTCCCTCCTCTGCCCTTCACTTTTTCCATATAACCAATGTATACATTAATAAATTATTATTATTACATATAATAAAATATGCATGTATACTTTTGTGTGTATATATATATATGGCTAAAAGCTCATTATTTGTGACCACAGTGTTATTCATAAAAGAGGTTAAGTACAGCATAGTTTCAAAATACAGACGGCGAGAGGTCATGTAGACATTCCATCCATCAAGCATTGCTAACAAATTGGGCACTGAGAAATAACTTTATTTATGGTTTTCTTTTGGAAGAGGATAGGTTTAAGTATCAATGTTAAAATGACTGATAAATGGCCTGTCACTCAAATAGGTATCTGCGCATGCATATATATTTTTTTCAAGTGTTTTAATTATGGCTCTCTCAATTTCTGGTGGCACGATTCTCACCAGTTAACTTAGCCTGTCTGAACTCTATCTTCTTGTGTACCGACATCCTAAAGGAGTCTCTGGAAGAATTCAGGAAATAACAAAAACAAGACACCTATGCAATGCCTGACGTAGAACAAGTATCTAAAAATGGCAGCAAGAATGGTAACCACTGTCTAGGCTTGAGGGCTAAGTTCTTCCCCACAAGTAATTTTATTAGGTCTTTACATTATCCTGTTGAATCAGAAGTTATTACATCCAGATGAAAAATCCAGCATTGACCAGAATTAAGTCACTTGTCCTAAATCACACAATTAGTGAATGTTAGAGAAGAAAATCAAAATTCACGTCCATTAGATTCCAAAGCCCATGCTACTTGTGATATTCCCATGCTGTCTAGATTAGCTTCCTATTGCTGCTGTAACAAATTACAGGAAACCTAGTGGCTTAAAACAACACAAATGTATTTTTTAATTTTTTCAAACTACTTTACTGAGGTAAGAGTTTGGGGATGAGTTTGGGGTTTCATACCCATGAAACCGTCACCACCATCAACTCCATAAACATACCCATAACCTCAGAATATTTCTGCCCACACCCTTTCTCCTTCTCTTTCCTCTCGTTCTTCTATTATTATTATTATTATTATTATTATTATTATTATTATTATTATTATTATTATCATTATCATCATCATCATCATCATCATCATCATCATCATCATCATCATTATGTGTTTGTATGTGGTAAGAACACTTAACATGAGGTCCTCCTTTGCATATCTTAAGGATAAAATACAGGATTGCTTGCTAGGCACCGTGCTGTAGGGCAGGTCTCAGGACTTACTTATTTTACATGACTGAAACCTTGTACCATCTGACCAACACTTTCTTATGTGCCACTCACTCCCGTCCCTGGCTCCAGTTTTATTCTGTGCTTCTGTGTGTTTGACAAGTGTAGATTCTACACATAAGGGGTACCATACAATATTTGCCTTTCTGTGTCTGGTTTATTTCTCTTAGAATAAAAATTTTCAGATCTGTCCATGTTGTCCTAAAGGGCAGATTTCTTCCTTTTTTAAAGCTGCATGTTGTATTCTGCCATGCACATATACCGCATTTTCCCTCTCCATCCATCTGTTGGTGTGTGTTTAAGTTGTTCCCACATCTTGGCTATTGTAAATAATGCTGCAGTGAACATGAGAGTACAAGGGTCACCGTGAGATCCTGGTTCCAGTTCCTTCAGATAAGTATCCAGATATGGGAGGGTGGGATTAGATCGTAGCTCTAGTTTTAGTCTTTTGAGATGCCTCCATAATGTTTTTTCTTAGGAAATGCACCGATTTACATTCCCACAGTGCATAAGGGCTCCCTTTTCTCCTCTTCCTCAACAACACTTGTCATCTGTCTTTAAATATAAGCCATTATGATAGGGAATCTTAAAACAGTACCCTCCTATCTCACTGCCCTTTGTGGTGTTGTTATCATGTATTTTATGTACATACATTAAAATCCACACCATACATTGTAATTATATTTTTTAATTGTTTTATAATTTTGAAGAGTTTTAAAACACAGGTAATTGAGGTGTTTCATCTGCATCTCTCTATTTACCATTTTCCTTGTGCTTCCTTTGAGTAGATACAAATTTCTACATGGTATCACTTGACTTCTGCCAGTGAAATTCCTTTAAGTATTTCTGGTAAGGTAAGTCAGCTAGTTATTAATTCATTCAGCTTTGTGAATCTGAAAAAAATATTATATCTTCATGGTAGAAGGATGTTTTCACAGATTATGGTATTTTTTGACAGATATTTTTTTCTGAGTACTTAAAAAAATTGCCAATCCCTTCTGGCTTATATATTTTGCAAAAGCAAGTCAGCCATCATTCACCTCTGCTACTCTGTATATGATATCTTTTTTCTCTGGCTACTTTTTAATGTTTTCTTGTTGGCTGCTTGCAAGCAATGTCCCTGTAATGTGTTCATAGTAATTTGTTTCACGCTCTTGCAGTCATCATTTGTTGAGCTTCTTGATCTATGGTTTATAGTTTTCCTAATATTTGGACATTGTTCACTCCTTCACTACAATTATACATGTATTAACACACATGTTGACCCACACTTCCTTGAAGTACTGCTGTTTTGCACTACTTCCCCCCCCCCCTTTTTTTTGTCCATGTTATTTTGGATAGCTTTATTGCTATATTTTCAAGATTCCTAATCTTTTCTCCTTCCATACTCTTTCAAGTTCCCTCATCTTTTTTTCTAATCCTGCTATTAATTATAGTCAATGTGCTTTGCATCTCAGACCTTGTATTTTTCAAACATGCTCATGCATGCCTCCTGTTATCATCTAGATATAATTACAATAAATATTTCAATATATTTGTTTACTAATTCTATACCTTGTCTCATTTCTGTTTATTGACTTCTCTCTCTATTGTGAGTCATACTTTCCTTTTTTGGGTTCATGCCTGTTAATTTTGGTGTTTTTGTTTTTTGGATTTTTTTTCCATTTTTAATGATACTTATTGTTTTCATTCTAATTTTACTAGCAGTATTACTTCATCACAGACAACTAGAAGTATGTGAAAGTGTAAAGTAAAATTAACAATCACACATACTTAACACCCAAAGATAAACATCATCATATTTAACTAGGTGATTCGAAAGCTGTTTGCCAGAGGACCAGACTCCAAGCTGCTGAGAGTTGTTCCAAGAGATGCTGCTGGAGTCCCCATCAGAGCAGAAGGTTACTTCCCCCTCACAGCTGTGACAGCCATCGCCAGATCAGAGACCACGGCTTGTACAGAGATGACTCCTTCCTCACTTCTCCTTGGAGTGGACCCTTACTTCCTTTTCTCTACTTCGACTAACCTATGTTGGGTTCTAGTTGGGTGCAATAAACCGAGAGATTCTTGACTCGAACCCCTCAGTATATCTCCAGTCCCGTGATTCTTCCCTGCCCTTAATGAAGGTCCCTGTGACAAATACAAGAAAATATGACTTTAGGAGACATCACTTGCTCAATAGCTGTTAAAGTCCACATACACTAATTCTTCTTCATTGTTTAAACGTGAAAGGATATGTGTGGTAAGTCTTAGAAGAACTCTTACACAAAATGGTAAGTTAACATATTAAAGCGTAAACTTTTCATCATCAACCAAACAACAGAAATAACAAAGCAGAAACATAAAACCATGAATCTGACCATTTATTTTAAACTAGTTAATATTTGGAGATGTCTCAGTTCTATACTTTACTTTTCTGGGCTTCATATATCTTAGATGTAATGAACTTCTGAGCTAAGAATGTAGAAGTAACAGAGAAAACTAAGCATTTCAGAGTGTGGGTTTAAATATTACTACTTTAAATATTTATTAAATGTAGAAAGGACCATTCATTTAAAATTTAAATATATATTTTCTTTTTAAGCGAAATCTGTTATGTCTTGAGTTCATCATTCCATTTGACCACTTGGTAATTTCTTTATGCCTACAACTTAAGAAACAATAAAATAAGATATTTAGGCAGAAAATACAAAATCAGGAAGTCATGTTCAAACAACTTAATTATATATTTTTAAAATTTTGGTATGACATTTTAAATTGTGAAAACATTTTGATTCAAATGAAAACTGTGCTATAGCAACCATGTATTTTACGCATTCATTAAAAATAAGCTGTAGTCAATTTCTTCTGAAGGCACAGGGAATACCTACATCCTGTAGAAACACCACGAAAATAATTTAACCAGTCAAAAGTTTTGTCAAACTCAGTTGTTTCTGTGAAACACATTAAAGGTAAAGGACACTTTTCAAAAATTGTTATTATGTCAAAAGTAATAGTTCCACTTATACTTTGTATAATAGAAATATTCACCTTGAAGTATTTTTTGTTTCTTCATGTTGCATTCATTAAGTGTGCAACATGTACATTACACAACAGGAGAAGCTGTAGTTACAAAAATGAGATACATACTTGGCCCTCAGGAAGCTTCATTTCAGATGAGGAATATGAGTCACATTTTCTGCTAACACAAAAAGGAAAGCTGAAAAACAAAGTGGCCAGAAGTTTTGCTGGAAAAAAAAATTGTTGGACAATTAGAAATTTCAAGAGGACAATTAGAAATGGCAGGAGGTTAGAAAACAATGAACTTTATGAGGCTGTTTGAAGCAATCTGGTGGTGAAAGAATGGCATCATTCTATTTTTTTGAGGGAGATCGTTTTAAAATTATTTTTTTAAAGTTGCTTTTAAGTTCTCTAAAGCTATTTTGCTAACAAAATTGAGTGAATCTGGATTTCAATTAGATCCACCAATTCTAATTGTAGAAGTTGCAGCATCTTCGGATGCATACTAAACTAGATCTAATTAGAATAATTAATAACATCCTATCAGTATATGGTGAAAAGAGTAACTATTTCTCATTGGATGTGTAATGATAAATTTTTTTGTCTAATATATTAAGAAATGGAATGATAATTGCTATTTATTCAGATACTAATTTAATGAATATTTAATAGTCTACTCAGACACTAAGTTACTTTAATAGTATAGTCAGTGATATATATGAATATTTATATATATATTTATATAAATTTAGCTATAAATAAGTAAAATAATCTGTAAACAGCTATTCTGTAACAGGCTAGAATGTATATGCTTTTACAGCAATGTACATTTTAGGCAATCTGTTATTTTCTTTCTCTGTATAGGTGTGACTGAAAAACCCAGTTTCAAACATGAAAAAGAAGAACAAAGAAGGAAAAGAAAGTCCAGTAATAATATCACCATAACATTTACACGTTGCATCCTTATGCCACAATTTAATGTCACATCTTTGACATAGCAGCAGCCTTTTATTGATTTTCCCTTGTAAATGAGAGACCTTGGCACTAATTCAAATACTCCTCTGAATCTCTGACTTTAAGTAACTGCTTGCTAAAATGTCAATTCTGGAATGTCCTACCAAAGATACTAAACTGTACAGGAAAAAAAGAGTTCCTTTTATATTTTCCAAGTGTAGAATGTAATACTGCTTTCTAAATGTTTTTTTTTTCTTTCATTTGGCCATACACCTCTCACTCTTTCCTTTCAATAAACTGTCAAAAATAACATTAATTTTCTGACGCATCTAACTCATCTTATACATTAGTCAATTCCAGAAAACAGTCACCTATTTAGTAAAAAAACAAAGTGAGTCCATTTGACATCACTGCCTTCATTTCCCCCCTCTCACTCTTTTGTATATTGATCTATGTCTGATCAGATTTCTAACTTTCTCCCACTAGTCTTAAAGTTTCAGGTGATTCTCATATTTGACAAAGTTGTTTTATCTCTGTACTTCAGTTTTCATTTCCTCATGCAGCCTTAGAAAAATATTTTAATTAAGATGTTCTTTCTAATGAGCATAATAATAAAATAAAATAATAATATTTATATTTGAAAATTTTCTACTTACAATATGATTTATATATATTCTCAAAGCAGTCCAAATGTTTATATTTGAAAATTTATTTTCAATGTGATTTATATATATTATCAAAGCAGTCCAAGTACTTATTATAACTTTTCCATTTGAAAACTGTAGTCTAAGGACATTAAGCAACCTTTAAGGTAATTATAACATTTGTTCATGATAGTTAAGCTTCCTTCTTCAAATTTCATCCCCTTGGCTTCCACAGCTCACAAACTGCTGGAAATTCTCCTCTCTTCTGTTCTTCTTTCCCTTCTAGGAAACATCCGAGGACTTCTGTATTTTCTGTCAGACATTACATCAGTGTTATCTACGACTTCTCTCTTCAGCCTGCTTCTCTCTTGACTCAACACACATTCCTATATGATCTCTTCAATTTCCAGTGTACATTATAATCAATAGACAAATCCTTCTAAATCTTAAGCTCTGGTCTGGACCTTTTCCTCCCCAATTTAGAATCACATATTCCACTTGCTCCGTGGTCTTTTCTAACTTCACTTCCACTTTAAACTTTCTATTTTACAAATTACAAAATGTCTTACTCAGCTAAGGCTGCCATAATAAAATGACACAGACTGAGTTGCTTAAACAGCAGACATTTGTTTCTCTTAGTTCTGGAGACTGGGAAGTCCAACAGCAGGGTGCCAGCACACTTGGCTTCCTGGTGCAGGCCCCCTGCCTGGCTTACTTACTGTTTCTTCACGTGGTCCAGAGAGAGAAAGCTCCAGTGTCTCTTCTTCTTACAAGGCCTCTAATCCCATCGGGGGTGAGGGGGCTCTACCCTATGATCTCATTCTACCTAATTTCCTCACAGAGGCCTCACCTACTAATACCTCATATTGGGGGTATGACTTCAACATGTGATTTGGGGGGGACACAATATTCAATCCATAATATAAGGTAAACCCCCTGAAGGGCAGGAATAGAAGATCGTCATTTTTGTATCCCAAATGACTTGGAGATATATTGTTATCAGGTAGTCAGTCATAAGTTGTTCTTTATTGTCATTTGTGATTTTTTGTTTTTAGTAGTTCACACAGGAATATAATGCAAAGTTTTTTATTTAATAATAAAAGCATGAATTTTGTCATAGACTGAAGATCATGCTTTCATTGTAGGACAAATGAAGAAGGACAAGCAGGAGGAAGAGGAAGAAATGAAAGAGGAGAGGGACTGGGACTTTCCAGCAATAATATCACCATCAATACTCATTCACAGGTTGCCTTCTAATGCCACCAACTTAATGCCACATCTGTGATACACAGTAGCTCTTTATTGATGCTTTTCTTCTAAATGAAAGACCTTGGCATTTTCAAACAGGATGGGGCTTGGTTTAGTATGAACAAGACATCTGTGTTCTTAATATAAAATATCAGGACATGTTCTGGTTCATCAGTCTTCCAAAATGACCCATTGTTCCTATAGGATGAAACCACAAGTAACACAAGAAGTCTACTCTTTGTTTAGAGTCCACTATTCCTGTTTCTTACTGTCATACGTAATCCCTCCACTTCCTACCGCTTGAAGCAGCAAATGATGGATGGAATAATACCTGCATTTTGGTGCCCCAAACTAACATATTAGTGAGTTAAGTTTAATTGTAGGTTTTAAATATTAATGTTAACATCTATCAATTTTTATTACTTGGCAGATTGTGTTTGTTGCTCTTGTTGCTTGGTAGGGCCTCTGGAGCATTCGTTTTCTTCTTGCTCACTAGGCTGTGACTATCATAGGTCATCTAGAATAGTAGCTAGGGCCATTGCTTAAATGAATCAATAAGCACAAAAGTGAGTGAAGAAAATCAGTGAGAAAAGGCAGGAGAAATAAAGAATATAGGAAAGAAGGAATAAAATCATTTGTCATTTATGCAATGAATAAAGCAAGGCTCATTTTTAAAAAACAGACTAGTTTCAGGGCTTGCTGAAACCTATGTATCTTTTCTCCATTCAGAATATACTAGAAATTAGATTTGGTTTGCATTTCAGACAGTATATCTACAAGGCATAGAAATCATTAAAAAATAATTGAAATTGAATTTAACTTTCCTTTTTTTGCTTTAATAAATCATGTATGTTTTGTATACTATCCAGAGAACAAGAATAATTTGTAAGGAGGTTGTTCATATGCAACATAAAATATTCACCTAATAAATATGTCCTTAAAACACCTGATACAAAATTGTAAGTTCTAATTATAGGGTGATACCTATAAACAAGTAATACCTTTTTTGAGTATCTATGTGGCTTCTTAAACTTTATGTTGCTAAAAGAATCACCTGGAGATATTGTTACAATGAGATTCCTAGTGCATGTCCAGGAGTCTGATTCAATGTGTCTGGAAAGAAGGTTAATGAATTTGCATTTCCAACAAGTTCTCAGGCGATGCTGATTCCAATGGTCTCATGTAACACATTTTGAGTAACGATGAATAAAGATGTATGATTTATTTAAATTTTACATGATTTGCTGATTTTTGGTTCTGAATACATTAAATTAGCCAATAAGTAGCAAAGAAATAAATTTTTTTGTAAATTTGTCTAGGGACTTTGTGAAACCAGTTTAGTTTCTTCTATCTCTTATAATTACATCAACTCATGACTTCCACTGAGAAACGTGTAAGACTCAAAGGAAGGAAATTAAATTCCAACTATTACGCATCTAGTCCCTATGTGAAATATATACTACTGAGATTTTATGGTTACTTAATTTAAGAATAAGAATTATTTTATCATGCAATACCCAAAAGATTACCAAATTTTTCCAAGTGCTTGAATATACTTTAAGAAAATATCCTAAAGTCAATAGAACAAATGTAAAATGTAATAGTTTGTAGGAAACATATTTGAAATAAATGATGACTCCAATTTAATTGACAGGTGTCACCATACTAGACAAAGGTAAAATTTTCATTGGATGATATATTTTTGGCATAGATTTGTTCCATTTTGAACATATATTTCTTGAACTAAAGTAAATGGTGTTCTCAAGAAACATTTCTGCCACTTCAATTCTAATGTGATTTACTCTACCATATTTGTCTTTGTCAAAATCACGTTTCCTAGATTGACACTGGGATTAACATTTGACATTTCTGTGTGCTTTCTTATCACTCTACTTCACAATATTCTATTGTAAATCACTCTTAATTTCACTTAATTAATTTCACTCTTAGTGTCTCTGGGGACAGGATTTGGGCATTATTTGCAGTTTTATAATATGATCTCATAATTAACATGATTGAGAAAGACAAGTGGAGGATTTCAGTGTATTTAAATACTTCAGTCCTCTAGGGAAGCACATCCTCTCTTAGGACTTCAGAATTTCAGCTTCTCTGACGCGTGAGTCTCATCTTGGGTGAAAGGTATTATGCCTAATATGATGTCTTCTACTAATATTTTGCTTGGTAGAATAATCTGAAGAATATTTATTAGGTTCATATTATTTATTGATAATTGATAATTAGTAATACAGAAATAATTTAAAGAAATGATCACCCCATGTCAAATCTGAAGGATACAGGATCTTAATGCCTCTGAATTGACAGTGATCGTTGTACAAAGTAACTGATGTGTAAAATGGAGGAGATATGTTCTGTTGGAAGGGTATGCTAATAGCCTTTTTATTTTCTTAACATTTATTTCTCTGTTTCTGATTAGTATGAAGTGATAACTTCTTTGTAGTTGTGATTTGCATTTCTCTGGTAGTTGGCAATATTGAGCATCTTTTCATGTGCCCATTGGCCATTGGTACTTCTTCTTTGAAAAAATGTCTGTTTAGGTCTTCTGCCCATTTTTGATTGGGTTAATTTTTGTTGTTGTTGCTGCTGTTATTGAGTTGCATGAGCTCTTTGTATATTCTGGAAATTAAGCCTTTGTCAGTTGAATCGTTTGCAAATATTTTCTTTGAGTCCAAGGGTTGTCTTTTCTTTTTGCTGTAGATTTCCTTTGTTGTGCAAAACCTTATTAGTTTAATTAAGTCCCATTTATTTATTTTTGCACTTATTTCTATCTATTGTCTTGGTAGACTTACTTGGGAAAATATTGCTACGATTTATGACAGAGAATATTTTGCCTAGGTTCTATTCTAGGAGATTTAAGGTGTCCTATCTTATGTTTAAGTCTTTAAGCCACTTTCAGTTTATCTTTGTGTATGATGTATTTGTGGAAATATTTTTATTTGGATGTTTATAATTCAGATGTAATCTGCTTTAAGTCTTTTTCAACAACAGGAGAACTGTGTTTACTTGCATGTATAGAATTATAAGTACAAATCAAAGAGTCCTACATTCAGTTAATTTCTTGAATAAGAATATTTGGAAGATTATATCATTTTACCAATTCAATTTCAAAACAAAAAACTACAAATATTTTTCCTGAAAATTATTTTCAACTTGATTTTTCTCTACCCACTATTATTAAATTTCTATTACCAGGTTACACCATCCACATAATTCTCAAGCCAGAAAACTAACTCACCTTCACTAACTCTATTATAAACTCAGTCCTTGTCATTCTACCTTCTAAACATCTCTTTAAACTTTGCTTTAATTATGATCACTAATGTCATTATTTCAAGCCTCTATGACTTCACGACAATCTAAGTGGTCAGTCTGTCTCCATTTTTGCCCTTCTTACAAGCTGAACTTTTTCACTTTCATGGTACCGCATTTTTTTGTTTGTTTGTTTGTTTACGAGCTCCCAACAACTCTTTACTTACCCTATATACTGTAATGCAAATTTTGCCTTTTTCTTTTTTTAACACCGCCATTCGCTTGGCCTGTTTCAGATGTCTGTTTTATTAATGTTTGTAGAAATGTGGTGTTTCGATATCACAACATTTGCCTTTACTTATCAAGGTCCCTACTAGTCTCTAATTTCCACTATTTCAGGCAGTGTGTTTCAATTGTCTTTGTATTTCTCATCTGTTTCACAAGGCTTCAGAACACAGTTCGATCAATAAATGTTTGGTTTGTAAAGGCAGCAGTGAATGTGCTACTGATTTTTCGCATATGCTTTCTCAGGACTCTGCCCAATATGAAGATCCTTCTCTTTGCCTTTATTATGGCTCTCATGTTAGCCATGATTGTAAGTATGTCGGGCAATTTTGAACAATATGCTATCAGTAATTGTCTAAAATATCTCTCATATTTCTTGTCCTCTGGCCAAGATTTGCATTTATTTGAACATGCCTTGATAGATTTTAATGTTTTTATATGAACATTTTTCTTGCACTAAGCTACATAGGTCATTAATGACTTAAAATGTATTTTGAGTATGTGCACCCACATGCACATACTCAAACACACCCTAAACATACTAAACGCGCTCAGACCTCATGAAGTGTAACTGGCATAATGTAAAAATAAAATTCGTAAGAGCCCCATAAAGATGTGAGGCTGGGAGGCTGATAAAAGACACTTAAATACTAAAAGCTCTACACCTACCAGGTGTTCCAAGCTGGTCTTGTCATTTACTACTGTGTGTCATTAGGTAAAACTTGACTTCTCTGAATTGCTTCCCTCCTCCTTCCTTTCCTCCTCCTCCCTTTCTCCATAACCTTGTTTCTTTTTCTGTTAAAATTAATGGTCCCTTTTACTTTGGTATTCTTTGTGCTTAGTAATAGAGAAATACTAGCGGATGTTTAAAAAACAACTTGGTTATGATATCACAATCCATCACATTATTTATCATGAAATGATAGAAATGGAAAAATACAAATTTAAAAAGAACAGAGAAAAATGTAATACCTGGCTCTATCAGCTCAGTAAGATTTGAGTGTAAGTAACTTTGAGCTACTCAAACGTATCCTAATAAAATACATTTGTCCTAAGCAAATCCAAAGTTTACCTTTTTGTTTTCACTCTCCTACTCACAGAGATGGGTTTTCTTCCCTTTCACACACTAAAGAAATTTAAACCAGAGGAGATGTTTGAAAATAGCAAATTAATTACAATAAAAATCTATTATTCACTCATTTTAAAGATTTCATTAAACAATAAAAAAAAAAAACCTACTGTATCAGTTAACCTAAGACTTTACTTCCATTTTCTCTTGCTCACAATTGTGACAACTAAGAGGTTTTTTTACACTTAAACTTGAGTTATAAAATTAAGATGTTAACTATTTTCTTCTTTTCTTTTCCCAAGGGAGCTGATACGTCTGAAGAGGTAAGACACATTCATTCACTGAAGAAGTTGAAAATTAAGCATGTATTAAAATTTTAATTTGTTCTTTATTTTAACAGGAACATTTTCATAGGAGACGTTTCCTGGTGAGTATTTCTCTAATGATATGGAATAGTAACAACACATTTTCTTCTCCGAGTATTTATTCTCTGAGGTGGCCATACCTAATTCTGAAATCTGTTTATATAATGAGTGACTAAAATATACATTGATTGATTGATTGATTGATTGATTGATTTAAAATACCCTGGGAAAAGCCCCCGTAGTGTTATATATTAGTAGCATTTAGGTAGAAACTCATAATGCCAACCTGAAGAGTCCAATTATTTTCTCAGATCTCAAGTACTTTTGTCTGGTAAATAATTGCCTTGGCCTAAAGAATGGTTGATATTCTAATTCTTTTGGGCATGATATATACCTAATGGAACATAAAGGTTGCTAAAAACATTTCTGCTGTTATCAGTTTCCCACTTATTCTTCTGAAGGGTGATGAAGTCATTAAGTTAAATTAGCGATGTTAAATAAGATAGGAAATTTAATTTATTTCACATTTTTCTTAATGAAATGTATCCCTGATCTCTCACATTATTTTGACATGGCATATCCACGTTGTAAGTTCTCAAAAATTTACACTAGTATAGTAAGTAGATGAATTAAAATGGCATCAAATATCACTTCTCGGCCATTTGGCTAAGATCAAGTGTAAAATGGCATCAGATAAAAAGATGCAGAAGGAAGGATGAAGGATACTTGAATTAACAGAAGTGAATGTTAAAGAACGTACCAGTTTGGAGACAGTAAGCTTATTAGAATTCAAGAGTGAGAAGAACCAGTCCCACCTACCCCAGAACTAGTAAATTCCTCCTCCCTGGACTTCTCACTGTTGGGCAAAGCTTGGAGTTAATATTACAAAAAAATATTTAAAACTTTTTTCAGTGGCTGGCCGTAATCAATGCCCCCATATATATTATGTAACAACAAAACTGTCAACAAACAGTAAAAATGTAAATGCTTTATTCTTTTACCTTTTTAAAGACATTTTTTCTTATAAAACAGTAGAAATCTAACTAAAATTTTGAAAAAACAATCATGTAGATGATGTATAAAGTCCTACCAATAATGACAACCTAAGTTTTCAATGGGAATTATGGTGAAATATTTGCACTGGCATTGTCTCAATTTCTCTGCAATGTTCTCTTTCCTTTTGTTTGAATACAGAGAGGGAGTCCCATATGTCAGGATCCAGACATTCAACAATATGAGCCAATACCTATTTATCCACAACCTCAAGATCCATTTCCTTCTGGGGCTCATCAGTAACCAGACTGATTAGACAGGTAAGCTGGGTCTAGTGACATTTTACTTTTTCCACAAGTATCAATGATGACAGTTAAAATAAGACAAAGCAATCAATCAAACCAAAAGCAGCTCCAGTGTAAGAAATGTTGCATGGTGTAGCTCTCCTAAGTGTACTTATTTATCTGAATGTTTCCAAAAGAATACTTCTGTCCTGGTATGGTGCCAAGACTAGAATGCTTGTATCCTGGCCTAACAATTATTTGAGCTGTTCTTAATCTGTTCTAAACTACAACTTTCCATCGGACAAAATAGGTATTATCATAATAATTAACTTCTTAATAGAATCATGAGACTAATAAATGTTCTGTTACATAAAAGCCCTTGAACAGAATCACATATAATTGTGACTGTAGGCTGCCCTGCTGCTAAGATTGCACCTGGATATATTCTTTTAAGCTTTCCTTCCAATTGTAAACTCTGGAGCAGCTGCACAAACATCACATGGGAACTTGTCAGAAATTTAGAGTCTGAAGTCACAGCCAGACCTCATGAACCAGGATTTGCATTTTAAGAAGATCCTTACATGGTTCGTAACTCAATAATGTTTAAGAAACTTTCCTTGAGAATTCTGATGAGGAATTAGAATAGACACCACTGCAATTAATACAATACCAACAAGAAATAAGGATATAGAACCAATTCACATTTAGAAAGTCAATTTATCTAAAACAACATTAAAGGTTCTAAATTCTCTGCAATATTAGATACTTCACTACTAGGTAAAACAATATTTTTGGAGATAAAAGAATGCTGTCCCACAACTTAAAGCTGAAATAATTCCAAAGAATTTCAATTATTTTTAAATGGAGGTTGAGAATTTATTCAAATTGAATTCCCTGTTACCATTAATAATAGGACAAAGAGTCTGAACTTCACTCCCTAGGCATTAGGTAATAGCTGGAGATATTTGATCAAGAAAGAATATATTAAAAACACTATTTGGTACAGATAAACATAGGTGAAATGTGTGTGCATATTTAAGTGGTGAGGCAGGGGGACTCAAATTGGTTGGTGAGATAAAGACTTCAAAGAAATGAGAGAAAAGGGCCCTAAGGAAAGGCAATCAATGGATCTGGTGATGTATTGAATGGAAGAACCAATCAGGGAAAGAGAATAAAAAGAAATGGATGCAAGTTGTCAGGACTGGCTTAGCAAATCAATGTGCTAGGCAAATTTGGCTTTCAGAAAAGAGACAATATTTCTATTGCTTGTCTGTTTCTTTGTTGTTATTCTTGTTTTTTAAATTCAGGGAATGCTGCTTTATGCATATGTTTGGTGGGGTGTAAGTAAGGGAAGCTGAAGAAAATATTTTGACTATGTTCATTTTGAAAGGAGAAAAGCATTCAAAGTGTAAGTCCGAGTGGACTGAACTACAAACCTGAACCACTGAAACTCATATGAGAAGTGACAAGTGGAGAAAAAAAAAGATGATAGAAATTATCTCCTGAATTTTTCAATATTCACTCACTATTTCTCACATCCCTGAACTACCTAGAAAAGTAATATTGGCCTCATATATAATTAGTTCAACTAGGAGAGTTGAAGACATGGAAATAAAGGAGCTCTTTTAAAGATTGCAATGAAATAATTGGATTTAAATACAGTCTCTTGCATCGTTATTTTAGGAAACTCGTATTCATTCATTCAACAGTTATTTCGTCACCACTCATAAGCATGCAGTGTGATAGCCACTGTAGATATAAATACCATCAAGTCAGTCTCAGCACTTGAAACTTATCTTCTAGTTTTATCATCTATTTTAAAGATGGATGTAAAAACAAGCAATCATCAGCCAGAATATCTTTTGACAAAGGAGTGACATGATTGGATGCCTTATTTAGGCATTTCATAAAAGGAGGAGTAAGCCAGGTGGAGTGCGAGGGAGTACAAACAATAGAAAGTTCATTTGGAAACTATCAAAATAATTTTGCATGAGCAGTAATAGTCTGATTTAAGAAACAGTGGTAGATATAGCACCAAATTAGTATAGAGACTGGTTATATCAATATTTTAGAATAATTTAATAAAGCATTTTTATATGTAGAATTTTAAATAAGCACAGTTTTTGGTAAAGGATCTGTGACAATTCAAATAAAAACAAAAGCAAACTTCGGTAAGGAGAGATTTCATTCAGAATGGAGAACACTGTAAGGGGAAGAATGCTCAAATCTCAGAAATCTGCAAGGGTCTCGAAAGCAAACAGAAACAGGCTTTATTTGTTAGATAAAGAGAGGTAAATCAAGATTAGCAGAAACTTTTGGGGGAATTTGGGCAAACGTAAGGCAATGGCCTGAAGGATCTGACTGAAGAAGTGTCCCATGAGGTCACTTGATTCTCAGAATAAGCCACTAAGGAGGCATGTTCCACATTTTAGTCCTTGTCCAGGCTTGGGGGCAAGCAGAGATAGGGGCACCAGGAAAGAGAGAAGTCCAACTAACACGTGAAGGAGACAGAGCTGGGAGTTACAAATGGGCCATTGTGAACACTTGGTCAGAGAGAAAGAAGTACGTCTGGATGTCACTCAAAAACAAAAAGCATATCGGTACTAGCAAGGACTTCGTCTGTAGTTCAGATTTAATAAAAAGCGTATTTTCTTTTCCTGCAGGCTTGATGAGGCTATTTGCTTTGTACTCATGATGAATCTTGCTACTCTCCTGCTGTGTCCAAATCCCATCTTTCTAAATAACAACAAGAACAAAAATGAAAAAGAAAATGCAATCACTACTTTTCCATGAACAACACAAAATTGTGAATTATCAAGATTTTTCTAGATGGTAGTAATTTTGTCCTCTGAAGTACTTGATTGTTTTCTATTTTCTTTTCTTTGTTAAAATATTTCGAAAAAAAAAAAAAAACTTGCCACGCATAATAAATTGATCCATCAAGCATATACTGGTTATCCTGTTGTATTAGCTTTCTAGGGCTACCTTAACAAAGCCCAAAAGTGGTGGCTACAAACCAGAATCTTATGTTTTCACAGTTCTGTGGACAGAGCATAGCTCTGTCTGATGGCTCTAGGGTACAATGAAATCACTTTTATACACTTAGGGCCCTTCATTTCAAGTATGCCTATTATACACACTGTAGTTGAATGCTACGAATACAATAAGCTGTGCTCTCAGTACTGTTCAGTCCTCACCCTAACATCTCTCTGCTTCGTTCCTGCTCCCATCTGTTACCACAAACAACCTTCACCAAAATGCTCAGGTCTCCAATCATAGCCCCTGCTTGCCCAGATGACAGCCCACAGTATCCCCAAGAAGCAATTCAGGCCCTGAGAACGCAAACCATCTAAGGCCTTGCATCAGCAGTTTAGACTTTCTTTCAACAAACTGAACACCAATGATACGCTAAACATTTTTCCTAGATGTTACTAAACAGCAGAAAATAAAACAAGGCCCCGGCTTTAATGATATTTACATTCCCATCACTGGAGGAAGACAAACGAGAAAAGCAGCACGACACGGTAATGAATCACTAGGCTGTACTGTACACCGGAAATGAACACAATATCGTAAATCAGCTCTACTTCAATTTAAAAAAAAAGCAGCAGCGATACATGGTATGCCAAGCAGAGATACTTGCACTAAAGAACAAGGCAGAGCAGCAGAGGAGTAACTTAGATAGGGCGGTCAGAAAGGCCATTCCGACAAGTGGAAGTTTGACCAGTGAAATGAAAATAATGTGAGAATGAGCTGGAGAAACACAGTTCCAGTAGAAGACAGTGCTGTTTTGCAACCTCATAGAGAGCTTACTGAGTGTAATATGAAAGTAACCCCCTTACACGGAGGGCAAGGACAGACCAAACAAAGAGGCAGACCTCTCCAGGTTTAATAAGCAAGGGAACTTACTTGCAAGGCTTGTCTTAGGTGGCTGCAAGACCAGTGGATTTCCACACCACACACCCGAATCTTAAAAGTTTATATAGAGGCATTAACTGGATTCAGTGGTGTACAGAGTAGGACTTAGCCGGATTCAAATAGCCTCAACAGCACATTTCTGTTTCAAGGCTGTATCCTTGGAGCGGTTTCTGGGCATCATGGAAGGCAAGCAGAATGCCCAGGGGAGGGGGCAAAGAGCCTCCCTACCTCCCTTGTGGGTCAACTGACTGTCACATCTTTTTGATGGCTTCTTTCAGCAAACAGTAAAGCAAATTCACTGAGGTGGGTGCAAGCGTAGAGGAACAGGAACGCATGAAAAAGCTAAGCATGTCTTTAGAAAACCTAGGGATGTGAGGAATTCAAAGAAAGTGCATCAGGAAGCAGTGAAGACTACTACGACATGGCAGTCTGTGTTATGCAATTGGTTTGAGGTGGGAGACCACCTGAGAGGCATTATGTGACATAAGTATTTCAGAAGGGTAAAATGAGTAAAAGCTGGGGACTTCTGATTTCACTTCAAAGACTCTTCCAATCAGTCAAGCCTCTCCCACCACAGCAATCCATTCTATTTATTTCCACTTGCCTGCCTTCCTTTCCTACTTACCTGGACTCCATCATTGATCGTTTTAACTATTCTCTTCATAGTTCACACTGCCTTTCTGCCTTTAACCATCCTGCCTGGAAAAACCCCAACACTGGAAATCCTTAAAATTCACTCCCACTGCCATTTTACCCAGGCAGCTAAATTCTAAAGGAAAAAAATATCTCCCAACCATATAACTGCCCCCTGTATATTTATGTATCTTTTAATTTACTGAACACTCAAAACTCCTTACCGAATATTTTCTTGTTGTTAGAAGGTAGCTATATTTCCTTTTTTGGTCTTCAAAAACCATTAGTCGTTCCATTATTCTCCACAGGGCTTGAATTTTCTCTCCTTCACTCATTAGCAGAAAATAATCGCCCTTTCTTCACCAAAGAAGACATCAAATTTATCAACCATAAGCATCAACCTCCCAGTCTAATCTTTCTATAAGTTGATCTAAATTTGAACGTGGACCTTCACCTTCCAGTCCCAAAAATGTGCTGATCTTCTAGTCCAAAGCCAACATCGCTTTCTCTTTCTTTTCACTCCCTTCCAAAGCTATTCTTTTCTCATGAGAATGATTATGATGAAAGTAGTAATAATGATTTTACAGCTAGAATTTACTGAGCACCCATCATGTGCCTTGTGATTAATACGCACTGTCTCAGCTAACTCTCACAATCATTACTTTTTAACACCTTTATTATGGTATGGTTCCTGTATAGTAATCTACACTTATGTCAGCTGTACAGTTTGATGAATTTTGTTAGATGTAGGCACCAATGAAACCACTACCACAATCAAGATAGCTAACATTTCCATCACTCCCCAAGAGGTGCAATTTTCAAAACTCTTAAAATTATTAACAACAATGCAGTAGATGCAATTGTACCTTGTCCCCAAGGGCACGACTGCATTTGGTCCTAGGGATGAAGTCTCACTGCTCAGCACTCTCCTTGTATCTCTCTTCCTAGGACTACTTCTCTTTCTTTTTTCATTGATTTCTTTTGCTCAGATGTAACACTGATATCCTCTAGGGTCCCTCCGCAGCCTCTTTTTCTTCTATATACCTCTTCCCCTATCATCTTGCCACTTTGAGAATTTTAATTCTCACCTATGGTCTGATGATGTTGAAATATTTAGATGTGATTCTGAATTTCTGCCCCTCAATTTAGACTGGCATACCCAATTATCTTCTGAACATCTCTGTTTATTTTTATATTTCTCAAATTAAAATATAAGCACCACAATCACCTTTTCACTTGAATCACTTGTTCACAGAATGCATCCATGTGAAACCACATCTTGTTCCAAATCTGTCAGATCTATATTTTTTATTATAATAAGATGAAACAGAAAAATATTATTTATGTAGCTGCTTTTGCAGATAACTAAATAAGCTTCTAGGATTTGTACTCTCTCCTGAAACTCTCCAGACTCTAATTTTCCTCATTTGTATATGTTTGCAGTGAGAGATTTTCTCCCCCCACTAACTGGAGTCCTTAAAAACACTTAAAACAGAAAAAGGAAGTAGAGAACCTTGGTACCATCCTTGCAAAATCACATAAGCACATTGATGAGTATTTGTCTTTCAAATGAAACACCATTTCATTTTCAAGGACATGGAATGGGGTCATGGAGATAAAAGTGCTTTTTCCCCCCTTTATTACAAAATAGTGGGACATGTTCTTGTCCATCAGTCTTCTAAAACCATCACTTGTTTGTGGAGTTGTGGAGTTGAATTGTAGATATATAAAAATGCCACTTCTGGGTTTATTGTCTGTTCTTTTCGTTCCTGACTGTCAAGCATATTCTGCACATTTCCTAGAGTGTTGAATAAAAAAGAAGGAAAAATAATGTCTATATTTTAATTTCCCAAGCTAAAATATGGGTCTAGTTATATTGAAAATTAATTTTTAAACTTCTCCATTTAAATGACAGATGTTACTTTGAAACTTAAATTTATAATAACTTATAGGCTTTTTGCTTTTATCATTTTCTCTCCAAAGGGTCACATAACTTATATATTCCCATTGTCTTAAATAGTCTTAATAACTACTGTTTGGGTGATAGTGAATAAAGCAAGAAAGGAAAGAAAGATGGAAGGAAGGAAAAAGAAATGGAAAAAAGGAATATAGTCAAACATACTGAAATCCATTTCAAAAGTGACTAGTACAGGAGCATTTTTCTTTAAAAAGGATCCCAATTGTTCAGAAGAGTATATTAGAGATTAGTGTATTTTGGAGAAGAGCCTATGTAACCACAACATTTAGAATTTCTTCTTAAAATTATTGATTTTAATTATCTAGCTGTCTCCTTCAAACATACATTCTTTTCTATATTACCCAGAAAGGCCACAAAGGTACTAAAGGAGACAGTTTCCAGTGGGGCTTTCTTAATACACTCTAGAAATGTTTCCTTAAAACAAATGATAGAAAAATCAAATCCAAGTTTAATTTGGAGCTCAAACCAATATGCAAATAGCATTATTGAGTCTAACATAATAACCAAAACAAAATTAACAATAATGTTTTGTTCTGACTACATAAAATTATCCAGCCTAAAAGAAATAAAGTAAATGAATTTTCTAGAGAAGCAGTGAAAAGATTTATTTTTATGTCACATGTAAACATATCACCGCATAACTTCACTTGAAGTATGTGAGTCTTCCACAACCCAAATTCAGGGAACTAAATTCCACATAGTAGGGTTCAACTTGCTAAGTAAGACATAAAGTTCCGACCTCCAGGCACCTATTTTGTTGAGGACAAATTTATCAACTCAAACCATGTAAGTCATTGGATTTTGACAGGAATCATATCTATTTTATGGTTGTAAACAGCTGAGAGAAAATGAAATAGTAAAATGTAAATATTAATTTCAAGGAAACATAGTCAAGGCGGGAGGGTATAGTTCAAGTGGTAGAGCGCATGCTTAGCATACATGAGGTCCTGGGTTCAACCCCCAGTACCCCCTCTAAGAATAAATAAGTCAATGTAATTACCTCCCCCACCAAAAAAAAAGAAAAAAAGAAAACATAGTCAAAATAATGACTACAATTTTATTTTGACCTTTATCTCCATGTATGAGAAAATAGGTAGAGTTAACAAAATTACAGGTTTTCCTTTTGTTAGAAGGATGTGCATCTCAGACATTAAGTTTTTAAAGTGGAAATAAAGCTAATCTACAGAAACAGCTATGTCAATTCATGTCTACATTAGCTTTATTCTACCTTTTTTTTCCTCACTGACCCTCTTTGTGTAAAATACTGAGAACTTTAGAACATCAACCACCCAGTCAGACCCTAAATATGAACATTAACTTTTCCTTAATCTGAAAAGATTTCCTGATTCTTCTTTATTTTAAAGTGAACTTCTCAGTCCTTTTGTTCCTTATCCAAACTATTTTCCTAATGATAATAATGGTGAGAAAAGTAAGAATGACAATTATAAATCCTAAAATGTACTGACCAACTCTACTGTATGCATTTTTCACAATTTTTTTCTCAAAACTATTACTCTATCATCTTGCAAGTGAGAAAATGGCAGCTGAAAATTAAGCAAGTTGCCTCTGAAGGTCTCCATTTTACTTAGTTCTATTTATTATGTTTTGTTTTTTCCTGACATTTTCCTTATAAGTGTCTTCATTTGGTTATTTCTTCCTGGTATTTTCATGGACTCCTCTTCTTTCTCCCATGCGTGACATTAATGTTCTAAGTTTCTGAACTCGGCTTACTTATTATCGGACTGCACTTTTCCTGTATCATCTTACCCTTGTTAATTACCTCCTATGTCCAAGGATTCCCTAATGCCTTCAAAACGCTCCTAGGCAGTCTGTATAGTTGTTTGTCTCCCAGATTAATATGAAAGTAACTTAGGGCAATTTCAATACCTTTTTAATCCCCTGGATGCAAACAAATATCTTACATCCAGTTGCACTTAAAGAATGTTTCTATTTTTTCGTCTCATATCTCTATATTACAGTAGAATAACATAGTAATATAACATACAGCTCAGCTGTTTGGGGACTTAGACAATGTACTTCAAGAATCTGTCAAGGACTCTCCAGCTTTGGGTTTCTCTCAATAGTATGAATTGATAGCTAAAGATCATCCGGTCACTGGAGGAGATTAAAAAACCATAAAACAGGAAAGGGCGTTATAAAACTTGGCTAGGGTTGTATCCTCATGGCAGCACACTCGTGAGATGTCAATATTGTTTTGTTGTGCTGTGCTGTTAATGAAACACCTTGACGTTTTCAAGGGCATGACAGTTGGTCTTGGAAGAAAATGTATTATTCTTCCTTTATTTAAAGATAGCAATATAAACTCCAGTCTATTAGATTTATAAAGTCATCAGTGTGTCATGGAATATAAGATTATAGATAAAATAAGAAAGCCATTTCTGAGCTTGGAGTTAGCAGTTGTTATTTTGCATATCACACATATTCCACAACTTCCTATCTTGTCAAATATAATTTTAAATATATCTCATTTAATATATAACAATTTAATTTAGTGTTCTAACCTAAAATATAAGATATGTTAAATTTCAGAGTGGTTTACATCTTCATTTACATTAAAGTAGGATCACTTGAATTTTTATTCACGATTCCTTATATTTACTTTATCCACATATTGCTTTTAATCTACTCAGTAATGTGACCTAGTGCCTATAAAAGTGCTTAACACCTGTTGTTTCAAAGAATAAGGAAAGAATACAAGAAGGAAGAAAGGGAGGAAGGGAGGGAGGGAGGGAAGGAGGTACGAAGGGAGGGAAGAAGAAAAACTGTAAAGGAAAAGAACATAATAAAACCTGTTGAAAATAAACCTTGCACATGACTTAGCCATGTTTATTTTAAAAGGCAGACTTATTCCAATAGTTATTTAGAGGGAGCCTACGTGAATACAATATTTAGAAATCAAATGCCAAAATACTATATTTGAATTATCTAGCTGCCACAATCAAACATGCATATGTATTTCTTTATGATCCAAAGCAAAAGGACAGGGGTGAGAGTGTAGCTAATGGTAGAGTTATGTGCTTAGCATGCAAGAGGTCCTAGGTTCAATCCCCAGTACCTCCATTAACCACCCCTCAAAATAAATGAATGAATAAATAAATAAATATCTTAAAAAAAAACAAAGAAAAAGGACAATCTCCAATGGAGAATGAGAATTACTAGCTTACTGTCTGAGTACCTAAAACCTTATTTATTACCTGGAAGTCTAATATGTACTTTGCCATAATTGATTATATTTTTAACCTTAAGATAAATTCAGAATTTATGTGTATGTTATTTCTTTGCTAACAAAATGATCTTTTGGAAAGATTATTTATTGTTTTTAAGATATACATGAACTTTTCTATTTTATTCCCGTATTAAATTTTGCCTTCTTTTTACATTTTAATTTCCATCATTAAGAAGTTACCTTTTTGATATTCTCATAACATTTTGACTTTTGAATATATTCCCATCACATTTTGGTCAACTTATCTCATATAAGTTTATTATAAAAACACTTGAAATAAGGGAATATAATCTAAATTTTCTTTATATCACTAGTGTCACAATGCTTTAGCACATAGAATGATCACATTTGACAAAGAATGAATTATTACTACTTTATCATATCTACTTAATTTTATTTTAGATAAAATTGAGTTTGTATACACTACCTTTATTCTAATTCTGGTAATTTCCATGTCTATAAGCACATAAGAAAATCTAGATAATAAATTCTTATTAACTACACTGATGAGGTCCAATTCTTATTAATTAACATTATCTAATATATTTGTGTTTTAAACTACATTTATATTCATCTACATGTTGTCTATTAATACTTTTCACATAAATATTTTCCTCAAGTTAGACTACAAAATTTCCTGAAGTTGACCAAATATATTTTCATTCACACACACCAAGATGTATTTGGCTCAAAAATCAAAATTGAAAAAGATTACTCAGTAAAGAAGTGGGGTGACAGACTACTCTTGAATATAAAAATCACTGGAATAAAAGCCAGTATTTCCTGACTTGAGTCCAACTGTGTCTTTATACTCTTCACATGACTTCCCTGGATCTCTCTTCCTCTTCTGGTAAACTTAGAGGAACTTTCTTGTATTCAGTTACTGAGAAAGTCATACATGATTAGTGGCAATACTCTAAATACTAACATGTGCTCTATTCTGAGTTTAAAACTACAAATGAGTTATGAAACCATCATTTACCACCTCATATGGCATGGAAAAGAAGGAGGGTATAATAGAAAAGAAGAAAAAAAAAAACAGTTTAATGAACCTATCAGAAAAGCAAATATTTGAATTTAAGAAACTCTTGCTCTTTTGAAATGGAGAAACATCTATTTTCACTATTAGCTTTATAATAATAATCTTTAAATAGAAATCACTAGTTTAATATACAAATTACCCAATGATCTGTATCAGTTCCATGTTTAATCATGATAGTGGCACAGGGCTCATTGTAATTTTACCTTACTACACATGCATATAGCTATTCCAATAGATATCAGACATTTAGTTTAAAAGGATGTTTTCTATGTAATAGAGGAACATTTTGACATTAAAATTAGAGGTAACTGTATGTTTTGTGTTTTAATAAAATTGCATTCATAGATTTCTCAAAACATATCAAAAATATATTGAATTAAACTTTTTTAGAAAAAAATGGTTAGATACAGTTCTCCTAAGTCATTCTTCATAGCTCACATAAATTTGATGTTTTTTTCTACCAGAGACCACTTCCTTTCAGACTTAGAAATTCATGAAAGTTACAATTTATTTCCAAAAAGCCAAAATTGTAATCAATTATTAACACTTTTAATGATAATTGGCATTTCTTAAATTATTTCTAGCTCTTATCAACCTGTATTCAAGTTTTATTTTTATTCTCAGAGGGCTGTTGATCTTTTTGTTTGCTTATGTCCTAACTCTCAGTTCCCTCAATTTCACACAAATACCTCCACACATTATCTTCTTTCTGGACTACCTGGTTCTTACACTTAAGGAAGTTCCTGTATACAGGTAAGTGTGTTGATGAACTATGGATACAATTATTGTAATGTATTAAACATATGACATCAACTATATACCCACTGAAATAGTATGGGGCTTCATATATTATAGGACTTTCTTTCTTTCTATTTGCATCCTACAGAACTCATCTACTTCAGGCCTTTTACATCTCGCTGTGGTAAAAAGTTCCTTTTTTTTCATCCTTATATTAGCTGTACACCAGTTGCATAAGAAGTTATGAGGCTAGCTAATTTTGATAAAAGTCTGCCTTTGGTCTTTTCTTTAATATTTTCATTAATCCCATTAGGCAGTCAAGTGTTATACAATGTTTACTCTACATTCTAACTTAAATTTCCAATGAGCACTTCAAACTTAACTTTTATAAACTAAGCTCCTAATTTTTCCCCCTAAACCAGCTCCTCTCTCCATCTTTGCTATCTCAGTAAATAGTAACTACATTATTCCAGGTGATCAAGCCAAAAATCAGGAATAATTATTGACCTTTTCCTTTCTCTCTCACTTTACCTCTAAGTTATTAAATTCTATCTTCTCTAAGTTTCAGAGTATATCTAGAATATTACAATTCTTAACCATCCCCTCTACTGGCACAATCACATATCTAGACTACTATAGTAGGCTCTAAACGGTTCATGTCTCTTCCCTTGACCCCTTAAGATATCTCCTATTTGACATCAGTTTCCAATCAATGTCATTGTCTTCTTAAAGTCCTTTCATTACCAGAGAACCCTGTATTATTGGTCCCATTTGCTTCTCTGACTTTGTTTCCACCAAATTCACTATTTCACACTGGTCTATCCAGTATTTCTCAGACTTGCCAGGCAGACTTATAAATCAGGGCCTCTGTAAATGGGTTCTTTCTGAACTACCTGCAAGATTTACTTTCTTCTAGTTTTTGCTCTTTTGCTAGGGGGAACAGTTCCTGTTCACACTATCCAGCTGTGAACACCTTATCCCAACCAGTACTTCCCATTCGCTTTCTACAATTCAGCTTTCTCTTTAGCATGAAACATGATCACACCAACAATTTATTATTTATCATGGGTTCATCTCTCTCAGCCAGTTAAAATATAAGCTCCGTGAAAGAAGAGATTTTTCTTTCACTTATGGTTTTCTTCTAGATGGTTAGAATAATTCCTGGCACATCCTGATTCATTTCCCAATAATTACATGCACTTAGAAACTAACATTTTCTCCAAAGGTCTCAAATTGGCTCAAATTGCCCAGCAAACTTGGGCAAAATTTAGCTGGGCTTGGGTTTTGTCTGCAGACACGATATTTTTAAACAACTTTAATTTATTGACAGTCAACATACAAAAATATCCCGAATAAATAATGAAACACTCAGCTTACCCTAAAAGGTGGAAGATTTGATGACAATGGGGCTTGGATGTTACATGTCAAAATTGACTGGAGCTGAGAATTACCTGGCTGACACTTTCAGGAAGGCCACATTACAGTCCCCATGATGCCTTCTTTTCCTTAAACCTGGACTGACTTCAGGCACTTATGTGCCTGGTTACTCCAGCCATCTCATTTTGTGACTTCTGAAAAAGTAGGTGCCATGGAGATACCAATTCACTTCACAGAAATTATTTCTAATCATTATAATTATATAAATTAGATTGAATGTGGGAGCCCATGACTGGGTGAACAAATTGTAACAGACCCCAGCCACTTGTCTCCTTAAAGAAGAGCAAATGTGCTTAGTAACTGCCTTGCTTGCATAGTTGAGGTTGTAGGTAGCACTCTGCTCATTGCAAAGCAACGACCCAGGCCCTCGGCTATAAACGCTGGGCATGCCTGCTGTTAGATAGTCTTCTGTCCCCAAAGCAAGGAACTGGCTGGTCTGGTGGTCTGCTTCAACATATCTATAAGAATGTATCTTGCTCCCCTCTTCCCATGACTTCCCTAAAGGTAAACTGTAGGCCCCCAAAGGAACGAGTCTTGGGCTGGAATGGTAAACAAGTTATAAAAAGCTGCAGACTCAGAGGTGAGAAGGCTGGTTAGCCAATGACGGGTAAGATCTCCAGAGGGGGGCAACCTAAGACAGGCACAGCCACCTGAGTCCAAGAAAAACGTTAAGCAGCTGCTTCTCATACATTCCACCCTGATAAGCTGTAAGGCTGGCTGATGTCAACATGAACATGATTTACCAAAACATAAAGGGTCTTCTGACCTTGAGCCAAACTCAACAATCTTGATCCCACCCTGTCTTTCCCTAAATTCCTGCATTCCGGGTCACATAACTGTCAGTGATTTCTCCTTTGATTGTACACAATAAATGTGGGAGCATTTGAGAGGTTCGTGGAGTTGGCTCCTGACTCCCTCTCGCTCTCTTGACTTTTTGCACAGAGTCTCGAGTAATTCATTCCATCTCTGTGGGACTTCTGCTGGTGAAAACCCACAGCTGGTGACAAACCCACAATTAAATATGAATATTATTACCGATTGGGAAACTACTGAGAGAAGTTAAGAAAGTAAATGTTTATGAAAGTTACTACTAACTAATATGAGAGCTGAGTTTCCCATTATATCACATAGACTTGCATAAGACTAACCATATTTTTAGTGTTGGCAAACGGTAAGCAATGAATATGAAAAATGTATGTTCTCATGTATTAATGAAATTTTAATTAACACATCCAAAATATCATTTTAGATATTTGTTTAAAGAGTTTTAGACTAAAAGACACATTGAGGTACTTCTAGGAAAAAAAAAAAATCCTGAACCACACAGCTGGTACATAGCAGAGGTTAGCCACACAAACACAAACTATAAATAATTCCTACACACTATAAAATCCTCATTTCTTATAATCATGTTCTAAATCAACCTGAGTAGAAGCATTCCTTGGAATATGTGGTACAAAAATTGGATGGGAAAACAATTCTAATTGTCATGACTTCTTAGAATTCGAATTCTTTTTTAGGTATTTCAAACCACAGAGTTACCATATTATGGAGGAACAAGATTTAAATAGCACCACAACCCATCTCTGATCTCCCACTGCCTGGACTACTTGTCTTCCCTTCAGGAAATAAGGTAATATTTTCATTTATCTTCCTGTTGTTCTATATAACTTATGATTTTGTAAAACTTAATAACATTTCTCCAAAAAGTATTTTTAAAGAAACTAGTCAGTGTACCTTAAGATGCACTGAGAGATTGTTCGATAACTAATTGTTTGGTAGCTACTGATTTACCTCCTTTTCAGTGCTTCTGAATACAATTAACGTATAGATGTTGGAAACTATTGACTCCCTCAAGATTCAGCAGCCTGTCCTAAGTTGAGCTGGGATCAGCAATTCTCCTTGTACCTGACACAGTGTTATTTCTACCTGCTAATTCTTCTCCTTATGAGGAAGCCAGACTCCATGTTTTGGCTCACCTGAAATCTGATTTAAAAATTAGTTCCTCTTGCATTTTGCATTTCTGATAGTCATTCTCCACAAGATTAAAGAAGAGTTGTAAATAATATGCATATGTCAATAATATATAAATAATATATAAATTTTTTTCATTACTGTATCTTCACATCTGGAAGAGTACCTGGCATAGTAGCAAATATTCCTTAATTTAATTAGTCAATTAATTAACCACTTATACATAGGGTCAATAACCCTACTAACTTGCTAGGCCCAAAAGGACCTCCCACAGTTTAGAAACCAAGATTTTACATTATGTTGTGTTAATTTCTCCTTATAAAGAACTTGTCATATTCACATCCATGTGTTTCTCAGTGAACCTGCTTTTATCAGTCTTCATTTCCCTTTCCCAATTATTTGGTACAAATATAAATTAATATATAATTAATGAGGAAATATGGGAAATATGTGATTTCAAAAAGAGTAAAACTATTATTGATCAGCCCCATATCTGTTCCACAGGACTAAGTAAACATGAAATTTTTCATTTTTACCTGCCTTTTGGCTGTTGTTCTTGCAAAGCATGTAAGTATAATAAGATATTTATAAGTACCTCCTGTTATTTAAATATTAGAAGAGTGACTCTTTTATGCAGACAATGGCAAGGGTAGGCAGCAGGGAAGAGAGACTAAGTGTGTGAACTTTTATAATCAAAGATGGCACTGGCCCTGCCTTATACAAGATATCAAGGTGGATAAAAATACTTTTTATTAAGTGTTTTCCTTGTAGGGTTGGACAAACTTTAGTTATAGGTTAAATGGCATACCCTTTCTTCTATATCTGTTTGAATGTACCTGGGAACTCTTTTCACCCCAAGAACAACTTCCTAAAAGTAAGAAATATATTAAGCATTAAGAAGGATTTATTTGAAGTACAGAATTATTTGCTTTTTAATATTATAAGCTTCTATACTATTCCAATAATAATGAAAATAATTCAACTAAACCCTAGACATTCCCAGAAACAGAATTCTAAAAGCCCCGGCCACCAAAACAAAACAAAAACCACAAAAATGAAAACAAACACAAACAACAGCAAAAAAAAAAAAAACTCAGTGAGACAGCTTGACATTTTAAACCTACCATAAAACTGAAGCTTATATTTGTTTTTGTTTCTTATATAGGAGATGGATCAGGGCTCCTCCAGTGAGGTAAGATACTTTAGTATAAATATAAAACCCTTTCACCTGGTAAAAACATAATATTCCCTGAACTATCACTTTTATAATAGTTTTATCACCAGTAAGTCTAGAGGTACAGAGTCAGAGAAAATTGGAAGCACAATCATAAAAAATATATATATAGGGGTGAGTAAAGACCAAAAGCCTACACATTCAAATCACCAAGAGTAAATTTGTGCGTTTTTTTCTAGACATCTCTCATATTAATGGTATTAGTTCAGAAGTCATGATGAACATTTTGTGAGAGAGTGACAGCAATCAATTGTGTTTCTGCAATAAGGACTCATGCTGTTCCTTATTAGATGCTACTTTCCAAATGACTTCCTGGCCATGGGTGCCTAACAGAGGCCCACAGACAATTTCAGCGTCACCTAAGCATTTTCTTGTTTTCCTATGATGTATTTAATCTCTTTTAAAATGACAAAAGAAAAAAGATAATAATGAAAAAAAGAAAAAGAAAATTGGAAATTGTACAGAAGAAATGGGATATTTTTCCTCTCTTCTCTGTCGATGACATTTGGGAAAGCTTTGATTCAGTTATTCATAGCCCAAAAGCACAGTGTGGAATGAGTTAGTTATATGAAATATAATAAGTTAATTTAATAAAGGAAATGAAACTTTGGTTAACTTGTTGTGTAATTCAAGTAAAGATGTAAGTTATTTACCCAATGGATAATGGTTGTGGACTGATACTTTATTAATACAATTTAGGTAAATAAATAATATTGTCTTTCTTTTTCTAAGGAATCTATCAACGTCTCTCAGCAAGTAAGTCCTAAATTCTTAAATTAAATATATTTTAACTTCCTTTATTTAATCAAAATTATAAAATAAATTTATTTATTTTATAGAAATTTAAGCAGGTAAAGAAGGTGGCCATTCATCCCAGCAAGGTAAAGTTATTACTCTATTCATCTTGATTGATGACACATCTTTATCTATAAAACATGGGTCACTTTCTCATTCATTCCAAATGAGTATCATTTTTAACTATAATTGTGAAAATGGTGATGTTTTCATTGTTTTGACAAAATGCTACGGACTAACATGAAAGGAAAAGATTTGTGAGCCATTTTTGAGCCTCACTGTTAAAGCACATTATCTTTGAAATGGTTCATCACCTTTGCTTTTTTTTCGTAATTTTGTAATCTTTTTGTTCACAAAATAGTATTTTATTTTCTATCACTTCATGCTCAAGAATATAATACTGCATTTCAGTAAATGCTGTATCCTTCTTGGTTTTGCTTTCTTTCAGGAGGACATCTGCTCCACATTTTGCGAGGTACATATTCATTTCATATCTGTAGTATAATGTGAAGTAAAATATTATAGTACTTTGAACAGAATTGAAATTAACCTGGATTTGGAAAGTACATTTCAAGTCAATCAGATTTGAAAACCAAAATTATCTTTAAAGAATGAGACCAAATTATATCTTCATCTCTTAATTCTATGAATAATTCAAATGAAGAAAATATATCTTTGCACGAAGCAGCTAATATATTTGATTCCCAGATTCTATGAGGAATGAAGAAATTTTCCTTTAGATTCATTCTCAGTCTCCAACTAAACATTTTCATTCTTAATGCTTCAAGCTTAACATTTTTTTCTTTTTTAAATTCTTTCCTATTGAAGTATTTTTCTTAAAATTGATTAACTTAAATCAATCTGTTTATCACAGAAACAATAGCTATTTACTTCCAAAAGATGTTAATTGGCCTAGTGAGGTATTTTTCTGAATACACAACAAAACAAATAATGACCATTAAAATGGAAAAGAAAAGCTTATCTATGAATTGCCTAAATTTATCTTGTGTATTCGTTAATTCACTTGACAGCATTTATTCAACAAGAACTATGTCCCCGATACTATCCTAGTCTCCAGGGACACAATACAAATATGATCGCCTCTGGGATGCAACAATAGATACAATAAATGACAGTGACTACCTCTGGTTGTACGTTTACCACCAAAGCAGAAATGCTAATATAATTCATTACAAAACTCAGACAATGAAAATGAATCCATTCTAGCGCTTTTCTTTATGGGAGACGGAAATGTCCCTTTATATTCGGGAGAAAACGTTCTAAGTAATGCTGTGGCAATAATAGATCTAATTCTTTTTCTTCTCTCTTTTAAGGAAGCTGTAAGGAACATAAAGGAAGTGGTGAGAAATTTTTATTTATTTTGAAGAATTTTTGATTCATATTACTGATACATATTCCTATAATACTATCGATGGCATATGAGGACATCTGTAAATTTCCTCTTTTCATAAACTGGAAAGAGATTTATAAGTTGCTCAAAAATGACCATGTTTCCTGCCCACTTTAGTAATATCCACCTAACTGGATATATAGTATGATCTATAGTCTCCTAAGCCTGCTACATTTAATCATAGGATCATTTTTACTTCTTTCACTTGTTTTCCAAAGGTGATTAATAACAAACAGCCAAGAAACCTGGTTACATTGCTTTTATGTCAATCTTTTTAACTTATCATGCTAGTGTGTGTAACCTGAGACATATTCCAAATAGCCACTAATATTCAAAGAATTATGCTGGCATGTCTTCTGGTCACCAGATTTTGATTATATATATTATTATTTTTCAGGAAATATCCTAGCTCAGTAAGAGACTTTTTCCTTTAACATCAAATAGCAAGTTCACCAAAAACTAGATTTTCAGCAAAGTGTGGATTAATTTGTTGTTGACATCGCAAATAGTGTGAGCACCGGAGAAATCATTTACCCAAACCTGATGTAGTTTTGGGGAGATTCAAAGTGACTGTCTATACCATGGTGTGCACTGGTGCTCCTGACAGCAATATCAGATATCTGCCTCCAGGGGAAAGTGCATTTTAAATCAAGCCAGTCAAATCAAGAGCCTACCAATTGCCTTCAACGTGGTTTCAGCCTGAAACACCTCAGTATTGCTCGGGGCAATGGTTCTCCATGTGCTATTTCTCAGCTAGCAGTATTAGCATCACCTGGGCATACTGATGCACTTTAAAATTTGAGACCGTCTTGTTTAAGGGAGGTGACTGAGGGAATGGATTAAAATGTATAGGTCACTGGAACAAGAAAGACATGCTGTGGTAGAAATAGCCAAGCAATAAGCACGGCAGGAAAAGGCGCCTGGGAAAGGATGGAGCACAGGCGAGGTCCAGAGCCTTGTGTCCTGAGGCACAGCCAGAAGCCTTCCTACTCAGTACCTAGGAAACCTGCTTTACTCTTTTATCTCCAACAGGGAGCCAATGGCCTCTTACAAATAAGCACTGTGTCCTCTAGAACAGGTACACAGGATTTAGTGTGCCACATGTCTCATCAGGCCTACTGTGTAATTTTTTTTGTCACCTGCCTTCACTCCATAGGCATTTGATATTGTATGAATAATGTAGAATTGATGAAAACTTCTAAATGAAACATATTTTCAGTCACACGTTATTGCTTTGGCACAAAGTGAGGGGTCTGAATATTTAATTTATTGAATTCCTAAAAAAATATATGATTTCTCAGTAGTTGTGGCTTGGGCCCTAAATATATTTAATTAATTGCCTCTTCTACTCTAGTACAACTCAAAAGCTAAGTGCATTCTTCTTTTCTTCCCCTAAGGAATCAGCTGAAGTCCCCACAGAGGTAAGTAATTTTCATTCAACTGAAATGAAATTAATACCAACTAGCACTATTTTCTTTTTGTGTATTTTTATGGCAAGTGCTTTTGTTTTCTTAACAGAAAGATAAGCCCATTGTGGAAGATAAGCACTACACACAATTTCTCACACAAATTGTAATTTCAACTAAACCGTAATATCATTGCTGTTTTTTCTCCCAATGTTCACATAACTCATTCCACCCCAATGAGATATTTACCCTCAATTTACAGTAAGTAATATATTTTCTCTATTTTTGTTACTTTGATTTCCAGCTATTAGCTTGTTAAACTTGTGGACTTACAGTTTAAGATAAGTAAGTGTTGGGCAATTAACCAAATGATTTTGAAGGAGTTACAAGCCTCAGAAAATTTGTTTCAAGTTTAAATGGTGTAAGTGTAGTTGAGGTATCACATCTTTGTCCACTCAACGTCTTTTTGCCAATAGCATCATAGACATGTCTCAAAAGTAAAGGTTTCCAAGCTACACATAGGAGGTCATGTACCCCGTCCTCTGGACTAGAGAAGTTTGTTGGGTGCACAAGGATAGAGCACCTGCTTTACAGTCAGCAACTTGTATTCCAATCATAACTTCACAAACTATTTCTTAACCTTTTCAAGCTACAGTTTCCTCAACTAAAAATGAAGATAGTTATATTGACCCTGAGGAATTACATTAGATGATATGTACATAAATTATGTTAAAAAATGCTTGGAACACAGTATAGGCACATCTAAAAAAAATAACAGTTATTATTACCATGTCCCTACACAGAGCAGACATTCCTTCTAAAAACTTTAGAATAGAAACTGCCTTTCTTTGAATACCTAAATATGGGACTCCCCACATAAAACCTCTGTTTTTAGGAAATTATGATTGCTTTAAAAGCCATTCTTATACTTTGTCAAAATAATTCCAGTAGCACTCTCCCTTTGTACCACCTTCAAGGTAACAGGTTACTCACAGAAAATTCTAAAGACCGATTGACATTCTACACACCCATATTTTCAAATCTCTATGAAATGAACATTCTTTTGAGTGAAGCTGGCACTGCAGTTTTATATTTAATCTCTAAAAAGATCTTTAGAGTCAGCTCAAAGGCTATGGAATTTACTAGAATATTTATTAAGCCTGATAGGTGATAGACAGACAGACAGACAGACAGACAGACATAGCACACTGCCATATATTTTAACAGATATAATCCTACATGGTAAATAATGCTCAGGGAGAATGCAATATGATATATTATGCATAAACAACATAATGACCAAGTTATGAATTCTAACACCTAGGATAAAGGGAGTTAAAGTTCAGTTCTGTCTGACTCCAAAGAGCAGACTTCTTACACACACCAGACAGAAATGACAGACATTTGCCTTTTAACTCAAGAAATGTTCCTTTCCCTTCTCATACCTACTTTTGTTTTTTTCACATAGATACTGTTCTGGAGGTCTTCATAATCAGACAATGTTGTTAATTTTGCTATGTATTAACAAAGGTAGAAACAGCTACAATAAATTTTATGTGACTGAACTATTCTTGTTAGGTAAATTTGCCACCATTTTTAAATTATCTAATTAAAGGTCTAAGTAATTTGGTTCTGACAAAATGTGCTTTTGAGCCATGGAGGAGGTTCAATATTGGAGTAAATTTTATAATTTTCTTTCTCTCTAGAACAAAATCAGTCAATTTTATCAGAAGTGGAAATTCCTCCAGTATCTCCAGGCTCTTCATCAAGGTCAGATTGTGATGAACCCATGGGATCAGGGCAAGACAAGGGCCTACCCCTTTATTCCCACTGTGGTGAGTGCTGGTTTTTTAGTTTGTCCTTTGCTATTTTTGTTTGTTTGTTTGTTTTTGGCGGGGGATGAGCTCAGGGTGAAGATATGAACAATATCTAGAGACAAAATGCCCCAACAAGGTTTTAACTTAGAAAGTAGAACAATTGGGAACAAAATCTCATAGTCCAGAAATTAAATCACAGACAATATAGTCTTAAATATAGTAACAAATAACAGTAGTAACCATAGTGACAAGGAATTAATTGAACATACCTGTCTGAAGCATTTGCCCCTATATCATTTCACTTGGTTCCTCAAACAATTCTGTAAGTTGGGAGGGGACAGTAATCATTATCATCATGTAACAAAAAGATCGTACTGTAAGAAAATATAAGGAAATGAAGTAACTTGCCCAAATTCCAAGTACTGTCTACCATAAAACAGTTTATCTTAAGGAATTTTTTCTCATATGAGGAATAAATAACAAAAGTTATCTTGGCCCTCTTTTTTTTTTTTTTTTTTTTTTTGAATACAGAACACAGAGCAGCTCTCCATCAGTGAGGTAAGGCATTTTATTACAAAGGTAATACCCGGGAAACTACTAAGATACTAACATTTATCAAACATGGTAATAGACGGTTTTTGATCTAGTTTTGTAAGCAATAAATCTTGACTTACAGAATACGGGGAAATTGGAACTTCAGACATCCAAGAAAAATATGGGGAAGGCAGAACAAAAATGTACACATCCAAGGATACAAAGATGGTTACCAGGGGTAGAGGGGGGTCAGAAGGGATAAATTGGAAATTCGAAAATTGCTTCTCTTGGGGAGTGATGGAAATGTTAGCTATCTTGATTGTGGTGGTAGTTTCATTGTGTGTACATCTATCAAAATTCATCAAATTGTACATTTGAAATATGTGTAGTTTACTGTACAGGAACCATGCCACAATAAAGGTGTTAAAAAAAAAAAAGATTAGATTTGTGCTAGTAGACCTTATCAAAAAGTTAATACTACTGCTTTTCCCAAAGTCACTATTACTATTGCTGTGGCACAGGAGGCTGAATAATGTAGAACTGAGGAAAACTTTTAAAGGAAACACATTTTCAGTCACATGTTACTGCTCTGACACAAAGTGAGGGCTCTGAATATTTATTTACTGAATTCCTAAAAAAATAGTAGTTCCTGGGCTCTAAATATATTGAATTAATTGCCCCTTCTACTCCAGTACAACTTTAAAGCTAAGTTAATTCTTCTTTTCTTCCCCTAAGGAATCAACTGAAGTTCCCACAGAGGTAAGTAATTTTCATTCAAATAAAATGAAATTAATATCACCCACAAGTCATGGTGTACATCTTAAGTTTTGTAAACATAGTGAGAGGAATCCAATGTACCATTCTGAAATAAGAACTCTAGTTCATCAAGATCCATACAAAGTGCTACAATCCAAGCGGTTCATATTTTATCAACAAGGTTAAAATGTATTATTTCAGTTTTTTTTACGGAATCTGCCAACTTCTCTCAGGAAGTCAAAATCACTTACATTAAATGTAGTTAAGAAATTACTTTTTATTTTGTTATGGTATACAATAACTATTATTTATTTTATATAAATGTAAGCAGGAGGGGATGTGGTTATGCACACCAATCAGATGAAATTTATTTATCTATTTATTGGTTCACTGATGAGATATGTCACTCATCATTCACTTAAGAAGTAGGTATTTAGCAAGTAATATGTCCCTTACATGGTTCTAGATCTTTGGGATACAACAGCAATCTACAAAAGCAATGAAAATAAATTTAATTATTCTTCTTTATAAAAGAGGGGTTTTATATATATATTCAAGAGGAAATTATGTATAAACAATACAGTGAGAATAAAATGTCTAACTCATTTCTTTAAGGAAAATTCAAAAAAGACTGTTGATATGGTAAGGTATTATTATTTCTATATAAAGATATATTTAAGTCATATTTTCAAAAACTAATATTAAAATATTACTAGCTAGGCTTATCTGAAATCTTTCTTTTTTTTAATCAGATTTTTACTTTTTTGAGCTGGAAATTTTACTTCAATTCTTCTTTTTCATCTCTCATACTAATATTCTTTCTAAAAGAAAGACTTTTAATTCCATAAATATTAAGAATATACTAAGGATTCAATTACTCTGGTCCCCAAAGTTTGGTTATTTTGTTTGTTTCTAAAGGAATCTTCTAGTAGTTCATCTAGTGAGAAAAATGATGATTTTAAAATAAAACAACCAACTAGTTTATTGAGAAATACTGCACTTTCCTGTTGTTAATTATTTTAAGTAAATTATGTATTGCTAATTTGTTTTAGCAGAACCACATCAAAATAGCAAATGGAAATGAAGAAAAACCCTTGTAAGAAATATACACAGGTTCAAAGTCATTTTAGACACCTGAAATGAACTATCTACATAGTCAAGACTAGCTGTTCTATCCCATGCCTTTGCTAATTTTCACTGGACTCTGGTTCATTGGTATTTATTTTTAAGTTAATTTTAAATAAGGTATTTTAAAAATAAGCCAATGTCAAATCAGCATGTTGTCAATTGCCTTCGGCAAAATTTTACCCTGATTCTCTCTCATTGTTTAGGGGGTTGAATACTGGATTGGGTTATGAGTTCTGTAAATCACAGGTACAAAACTGCTGTGGTAGAAAGAGCCAAGTGGGTAAGCACAATGGGAAAGCGTCCTGGGAAAGGACGAAGCGTGGATTGTAGCCCACAGTCTTGTGGCCTGAGGCACAGCACAGCTTCCTCCTCAAGGGCCTTAGGAAGCATGCTTTACCCTTTCTCTCAAACTTGGGGTCCATGGCCACCAAAAAAAAAAAAAAAAAAAAAATGAAGGTCTTCCTAAGTGTATGCAGGCTGATTAGCTTTCTTCTCTCTCTCACTCACCCTCTCCTTCTCTCTCTCCCTTTGTACCTGCACATACTCAATGAGAATCTGACATTATGTGAAAAATACAGATAAACAGAAAATTTGAAACATATTTTCAGTCAGGTATCATGTTCACACAGAGAATGCTCTGATAATGAATATTTGAACTCACTAAATTCACAATCAATTTCTATAAAGTAGCACTTCGTTTCTTGGTAACAGTGGCTTGGCCCTGAATTATTAAACTAATTCACTCTAGTTCTCTAAGAATGATAAAGATAAAATTACCAGTGAGCTATCCAAGTAAAGCCGACTTTCATTTTCTTTCCCTAAGGAATCAACAGAAGTATTCACTAAGGTAAGTAATTTCCGTTCAAACAAAATTTATTAAATATTAACCTTTGATATTTTCTCCTGTATTTATCACAGTTTATTTTTATTATTAACAGAAAACTGAATTGACTGAAGAAGAAAAGGATCACCAAAAATTTCTGGTAAATTTTTCATACGAACATTTATAACACAGCCAGACTCAGCTTGGACACTGCTGAGCCACAATCCTCTCAACAAAACAGAACAAAACAAATTTTTTAAAATAAATTCAAATTTCTGTAAGTCTTCCTTTACTTTGTCAAAACTCTTACGAAAGCATTCTCTCATTGGACCAATGGTATCATCATTATTCCCTTGTTGTTCTAAAAACTCAGTGATTTTTCATTTTGTAAAAGCAGTAAATTATCTTAAAGGCAGATGCTACTGTGTTTAATTCCAATTTTAATCCCTGTAATAATCCATAGTTGGGCCCATATAGATGGTTCGAAATAGAACATGAAGGAGAGAAATATTTAGTAATCATAAATAGGTGTCAGGCATTATGCAAAATGCTCTCTCTATATTAATTAATTTACTTCCAGAAGGTAAGTGACACTCAGAGAGAGTAACAATTGGCTCAATGTCACAGATTCTACTAAGTTAAATCACACCTTCTATACGACTCTAAGGACCAGAGTGTTTCCACTAGACATGGAAAAACCACAATCTGAAACGCTTATTTCAGTAAATTAAGAAATTATCCTTTTGCCTTCTTGCACATTTTTTTTCCTTTTTCCTTTTCTCTTTATTCCTCTCACTTAAGCATTTTGACATTGGGGTCTGAAAAAACTAAAGAATATTCTTAATTCTACAGTTCATTCTATGAATGCAAAACATAGAATTAATTCTAAATGAATAAACTTTATTTTGCTTAGGTCTGTTTGGTATCATTTAGAATGTATCCAAATAGATCAAGCTTTAGTTTATTTAGTTATGTCCAGGTGTGCTCTGACACAAAATTACTTACAATTTTTTTCAGAACAAAATCTACCAATATTATCAGACATTCCTCTGGCCAGAGTATCTCAAGACTGTTTATCAATATCAGAAAACTATGACTCCATGGAATCACATCAAGGTAAAAGCTTACCAAATTATTCCCAATTTGGTGAGTTCTACCTTTTATTTGTAGTTTTAAAAAAAGTTATCTTTTGTAGTAAAAATAAGCTAAGGACATGAAATAGAGACATAAAATTCCAACAAGTTCTCAAGCAGAAGCTGAAACAAAATTAAATTTAAAAATTCTAGGCTGGAAATAAAATTATAAATCATATGGTACAAATATAGCTACAATAAGCGAAAATAATTATAATGATAAATTGCATTTACATTGGATTTAAATTTATTGAGTGTGTGCTCATAATGTTTCAGTGGATTCCTACAGTAATTCTTGACGGTAGGTCAAGATAGAGATTATTACTTACGTTTTATAAAATTATCTGAAATTCTAAAATTAGCTGGACCAAGCTCTAATTTACAATTCTCCTTTATTTCATTTTTTAAAAGGTGACTTAAGAAACATCTTTTAATGTAAGGAATAAGTGGGAAAGCAGTAACTTGAACCCAGAGAACTGACAATTCAGTACAAAGAATATAGGATTGGAATCAGAAGATCTGATATGAAATAAGCTTTTGATTTTGACAAGTCACTTCATTTTGCATTATTTTTAAAAATATGATTTACTTTATTATATCATTTAAAGATATCCTCTCCATGATTAGAGAAAATAAGAATTTAGTCCTATAGTTTGAATATGAGATGCCAAAAGAACATTCTAAATATCTCCATGGAAATGTAAATATTCCTTTCTTTTGTTATTATGAACATTTAGCTAAAATATGTTATTCCTTTCTCTTTTAAAGAGATACTTTTAAGATTCTTGAATTAACTGCTTCTACTTGATTATGGTAAGTGCCTTTAGACTTGGAATTTAAACAATAAATAGGATTTTTGTGCAAAGACTGCGACTGTAAAACTGTTTAATATAGTTTCAACTTTAATTAAATCCTACTTGGTTTATGAAATATTTTCAATTTTGCTTAGACCTTTTTGATTCACAAGTGTAAGTTATCTGTGTAATTTGCATGCATTTTATAACTATTTTGAAAATAAATTTTAAGAAAGTTTCTCTAGAGCTGATGATACATTCAGCCACAAGCAATAGTTCTGGGTGGAAACTGTCACAAGCATAATGTTCACGGAGATGTTTACCTACTGCCTTTGAGTTGAGCCAAGAAGTTCAGACAGCATTTCAGTTTGGTGGAAGATATACGTCAAGAGAGTTTTCCTATAGAAGATTTTCTGAAACAAATTATCTGCATCATTTTCTCTGGAAAAAATCATCATTTTTTTCAATACACAAAATTTATTTTTCCTAGTTTCTTTCTTTGACATTTTAACCATTGCTTTAAAAAGTCATGATGAGACCCAAAGAAACTAATGCATATTAGTGTTGCTTTTTTTGTATAGTCACCTTTTATTTTTCTTATATTGTCCTTGCAGTATATAGGTTATCTCCAATCTTGGAATTCTGTCTCACTCAATTTATCTTCTTGTTCTTTTTATATGCCCTGCAACAGGACAAAGTAGGTTTCAGAGAAATGAATAATAACAGTAGTAATAATTTGTTGAGGCCTCAGAATGCTGGTCACAATTTTAAACCCTTTGCCTATCTTAATAAATTTCGTGGTCACAGAAAAACCTAGGCGGTAGTTAACATTACCAGCCAATTTGAGATATGGACACTGAAGCCACAGAAGTTAAACATATTGTCTGTGATCACCCTTCAACAGCAGAAGAGCCAAGACTCTAACACTCATATCCAGCTCTAGGACTCAACACTCCATTGCTGACGCCAAACTACAACCAAAGTCCAGCTCGGGGATTTTTTTAGAGGATATTTTTTAACTTTAGGTACATTGTCACGAACTTGATTTGTTTGATCATGTCATTTCAACCCTCCAAATGTGAAGAAGGGCAGGACAACTTCACAAAATAATTTTATGTGAGAAAAATAGTAACTACCCTGGGTAAGAGCTGAAAATATAGCTGTATTTTATAAAAAACAATATTCTCCACGCTATCATTATTTATATACCTATTCTACATTTTTAAAAAGCTGATCATGTGTCCCATAATGTGAGAGACATGAGGGAGACAGAAATAAGATACTAAACTTATCCTCATTGAGCTCTGTTTTGGATAAGGACACAGAAATGGCAATACAATGTGCCAAATGCTGTTAGAGGCATGAGAAGTATATGGTAGCACAAAAAGGTCAAGCGATGCATCAGACTTAAGTCCTAAACTAAGTGCTTTCAGATAATTAGAAATAGACTAAGCAGAGCAATGGCAGAGGGAAAACAAAAAGGCAAAAGCCACTGAACTGACAGAAAAATTATAAAATAAACAGTAACCAAAAAATGCACAATAGATTTTGAAGAATTTATTCATTTTAAAGTGATTTCTTAAAACATCAACCCAAAGTAATTTTGCATAATAAATGTTTTTTCACTAAAATCCAGATTTTAATTTAATAGAAGGATTTTAAATGTAGGAAGCAGTAATATTTTATTTCTAATAAACTGTTTGGAAAATAAGGATAATTAAATGTTCCTTCAAAATTGGCTGAAAATGGAAATATTTACCATTTAAGAAATAAATATAAATATTACTTTGGTATGCTGGATTGAAGAACCTGGATATCAATTTTCACTCATTCATTAATTTTTTTCAACAAATAGTTATTAAAATCCTATTTGTTAGATATCATATTGGGCACTAGAAAATATTAACTAATAATAGTTATAAATAATAACATTCTGTTAGACTAAGGATGGATGGGTATGTGTTGTTCTGTGTATAGACATACATTACTTCTGGAATATAAGTCTAGTAGATGATACAATATTATCATTTTCTTCTTAGGCTCAACTGGAAAATCTATCTTCTGCAGTTTCTTATCTACCACTTTACTTCATCCTACCGGCATGTTTAGAGAGACCCATTAATAAGATAGAAATATTGAGGAAAAGGAAGACTGTGCAGAATATTTCCTGAAGTATTTATACCATCCCGTTAGTTCATGTTGAGTATACTGGGTCTGTATTGTGGTTATATACGAACTTAGCTGATGATTATTGAAAATGTTTTCACTACTCTTTGAGTTATAGAACTACATTTCTTTTTCCATGAAAATAAAATTTCAAATGCATTCATTGGTGCATAATTGTCATTTTTATCGTTCATACGGGCCCACGAGGCTACTGATGATAATATAAACAGTCCTTTAACAATTACTTTAAACCAGCTTGGCTACCAGAGAAATAACTGTATAGTTTCTCGGTACTTCAGTTTTACTTCTCACAATGGCTAACCTTGGACGTTACAAATTACATTCTCCAACCACAGCTAGGGCCACAGTACTATTTGGCCAATGTGCTACCATTTTTTAAATTTATTTGTGTTTATAATTTGCCACAGCATTAATCCCAAACCTTCACCAGAGCCCTCAGTCCTCCTCCCAGTTCACATTGTTACACTAGAGGCAGACATTGAGAACATAAACTTTCCAAGGCCCCCATTAATGAGATCAACACATGGGGAACAGCAAAAGCAAATAAGTGGGTTTATGCATGGGATGTAAGGGAAAACTCTGGAGGGATGACATGTCCAGAGAAGACAGAGGGACAGGAAAAGTTAAAGAAAGTAGATCAAGGAGGAAGGTATAAAGATGAAAGTGATTTGAGCTTAGAAAGTTGTGTTAAGCATTTGCCTGTGATGGAAAGGCAATGGAGGAGTTTTCACAGGGGAGTGACATTATATGATATGTACCGTTGATGAAAAGATTTAAAAATTGGAGACTTCTTTGATTTCGTAGAAGACTGCAATCTCTTTAACCCTCTCATTGTATTCCATTCCATCCAAGCCCTCTTTGCCTCACTTCCTTTCTTATTCAGGCTGAATACTGAAGGGTTTGTCAGAAGGAGGTAACATATGCCATATACTTTGAAAGGGTGGAACAGGAAGAAGCTAAGAGAATTTTTCTTTGTCTTCGTAGAACATTCATCCCTTAGCACTCTGATTATATTCCATTCTCTCCATTTCCTGTTAGCTTCACTTCCTTTCTTACACAGCTCAGACTTCATCCTTTCTTATTTTAAATATCATCTTGGAAACTCATGGAACCCTTCTGCCCCTCTGCCCTTGTCCTACTGGAAAACACCCAACCATGAACTAAATTTCTACTACCACTCCATGCAAGCAGCTGAATGTTAAAGTAAGTTTGTTTTCTGAACATTGTTAGTCACCAAAGACTGCTTATCCAATTTTGTCTTGTAGGCATTAGAGTTAGCTGCCTTTCTCAAGTCTCCCTAAACTTTCAATTATGTCACTAGAAAAAAAATTTGCCTTTCTACTTTATTGACAAAGATTGTCCATCAAGCCTAACCACTAACCACCTCCCTAGAATGACACCTCAGTAACTCAATCTAAATCTGAACTAGCTTTAACTGTCTCCTTCAAGTCTCAAGGGGTAAGGTGATCTTTAGTTCAAAGCTAACAGCTCTTTTAGTGCTTTTTAAAATTACCTTTATAATCTATCCTTTCCAATGACGTTCATTAGGGCAAAGTAATGATGATGATTATAATATCTAAAACTAATTTAACAGCTATGTGCAGGGTAATTTATATATTTGCTTCATCCTTACAAGTATTAATACTACTTTTATATTACAAATACGTATCAATATTATACCTGGCAGATGAGAAAATTGTAGTCAAAAAAGAATAAGTTGCCCCCAGGGGCATCATTCTATTGAACCTATTGATTAATATTTATTTCCTGATAATTCTTATAATTCTCTTTCTTTAGTTATTCTTTGTAGGTATTTTGCAGAAATACTTCTCTTTCTCCTACACAAACACCAATGTTCTCTAGGGCTCTGACCTCAGCCACTTCTTTTAAAATTGTACATATTTTTTCCTGAATGATCTTATCCATTTTAGCCATTTTAATTGCCACCTACAATCAGCTCATTAAAATCAGTTCCTAATTCTCTAGATAACATCAGGTGTAAAATGCTGACCCCCAAATTAGACAGATATACCCAATTTACTTCTAAATCTCTCTACATATATACTGGCTTCCCAAATTGAAATGTAAGCAACACGAGGGTCAATGTGTAAGCAGAGCTTCACTTGAGTCCCCAGTAGCCAAAACATTATCTGACATTCGAATGAATTCCACATATTACATAAATTTCAGACCTAATATTTTACCATAAATTAAACTGGAGCTTAGCATTTATCATAGCTCCTTTTTGCAATCAGTAAATGATCTTCAAGGATTTGTCGAAGACTCTCCAGGTTTAAGTTTATATTACTGGTATGGCCAGATAGCTAAAGAGTTTCCTGTAATCGAAAGAGATTTAAAACATACTAAAGTAGGAAAACACATTACAAAAATCTGGCTATGGGTTGTATATGTACAACTATAGTTAGTAGCATATCTTTGTTGAGTATTTCTCTTGTAAATTAAACACCCCGACATATCCAAAAGTGTAGCAGTCAATGACAAAGAAAAGGTATCCTATTTCCATTATTAGAAAACAGCAGGATGTGTTCTGGTCTACTAGTATTCTAAAATCACCTCCTGTTTGTGGAGTTTGAGACTATAAAACAGAAGAAGGGTGCTCTTGTATTTATACAGTCAAACATAATCCACAGATTTCCTGTTTTGTTGAGTCATACAATAGTGGACTCAGTAATACCCATTTCTAGTGTAATAGTCTAAAATAGAGGGTCAGTTAAGGCAGCTTTCCAATGGCTTCATTCACAAAAAGGTAACGCCTTCAAAGCTTTATATTCCAAAGGTCTGATTTTAATTTAACTTTTAATTATTTAATATGTCCCAGATTACTTTTTATTTAATGGGCTGCAGTTCTCATAGTCTCTAGCGTCTATAATAGTACTTAATAATCATTATTATAATAACTAAGTGAAGGAGGGAAGGAAACACATCTTCAAGTTCTCTGATTCTTTCCTGGGCTGAGTCTACCAATGAGCCAATCAAATACATTGTTTCTCTGTTCTTAGTAAAATTTTGATTTCTAGCATTTTCATTTCTTCCTTACAGTTTCCATCTCTGTGCTGAAAACTACCCCTATGATCTTGCATCAGTTTATCTTACCATTAGAATCTTCTATCTATTAATTTAAATTATTTTAATTCTCTGTTTGAGAACCCCAATATCTGTGTAACAACTGGCTCTGGTTCTGATGATTGCTTTTTTTATCTTCAGATTTTTTTCTTGATTTTCTGTATATCTTATAATTTTTTTACTAAAGGCCAGACACATGTTATTGTTCAGTGTATGATGAAGTAAATATATTTATACTTGTATATGAGCACTCTTTTTCTTCTATGAGGCCTTTAGTGTGGGGTTTGTATTAACTGATTCCACAGAGAGAACACTGCACACTCGGGAGAGGGGGTTCTCTCACCCGGAACAAACACCACAGCCACTATCATAATTTAAGAGGGCATCAGACAAAATCCCTTCACATCACTCTGACTTGGGCACTGCCAAACAGTGATAGTCATTATCATCATTTCTTACTTGATCTTACATATAACTGGAGATATTGGATTGTCAGCAATAAATTGACACGATGGAAGGGCTCTTCCTGTTTTTCAGCTTTAACCATAGTAGGTAATTGATATTTATAACACTAGTATAGGAAGAGACACCACAGTGTTATTTTTAAAAATATTTATGGTTTCCAATCTTTTCCACGCTTAACATAAAATGAAATAAAGCATAAGATTCCTTTATTGCACGTACTAACTGATGCCAAAATTCAGTCAAGTAATGAACATTCACAAAGTGTATTTGGGAATTAAGTTAAATGTAGTTTCCAGGTTTGACTTTTACTGTCATATTGTAAGGGAACTTCCCTGTTTTTATGGTTCTCTGAAATGAGGAAAGTAATTTACAGCCAAGTCAGCCAAATTGATAGGTTTCTATTTTTCCAGATTTAATGCTGATTTATTTCAAAACAAAGAAGAAACATTAATTTAAGTACTTGTTATAAATACCCCTGGAGGAAAGGGAGTGAGGCACATTGTCCAGAGTAAGACCAGGATCTACAGCCATTAGTTTGCATACTGGAAACAAGGTATCTTTTGTTTTCTCCCACCACATTAAATTGCTCTTATTTTTAAAAGATTCTCTAATGGGTCTCAGCTAGATGAACTTGAACAGAGTGGTTGGCATATAAATGGTTGGCATATTTACATTCTCTCCTGGCTTGGAGAGGTTGGTAAAGTGGGGTGTTGTGTAAATATAATCCCCACACACCTGAATTCTCACTTAAGACTTCATGAGAGGAGATTTATCAAAGGGATTTTTTTCTGTAGGTTCACTCTGGACTCAAAAGTTCACATAAACCCTAGAAGGATGGGTTTGTTCTACTCAAGAATTCTCATGTTCTTCTAAAGAACTAAACAGTGGGGTCAAGTAAGCTCCTCTCAATTAAAAGCTATTTGAGGGGGGAAAAATCTGAGGAAAAGGAAAAAGAAAAAGCATTATAAATGTTTTGTTCCTTATGGAGCATTCTAAAGTACTATATTCCAAGTGATATATGGGTAGATAAACTGAGACACTGATACACTGGAGAAAAGATTTTTAAATGCTGATAAATCTGGGGTTTTTCCATTTCTGAAATGATTGTTTTAAAGACTAAAATTATAATTTTATTATCCTTCATTAGCTGTTTATCATTCTGACAGGCATAAAAAATTTATTTTTACATTCTTTATGAAGAAGAAATACCTATTTCTCTTTAATAGAATTGCTAAAGCATTAGAGCTTCCTTAAATTAAGCTGTCATATTAAAACAGAAGTCAAATTTAAATTAAAATATGTATATTGGATTATCTATCATATAATAATAATTTAAGCTGATGTTATTTAAACTATTTATGTAGAATTTCTTTTAAAGCATGTCAAAAAAAGGTGAATGTGCATTTTCTCACAGTTTCTTTTATCTATATTTATATTTTGGCCATAATATATGACCAAGTTGATAGGTTCCCACAATAATAGTGGGGTAAGGGAGAGATTCTTCTAAATTATTCAACTACCATACAATACGTCAATTATTAGATAATTATTAGGCAATGTGACAATTATTAATATGGTAAATTAGACTACTGCCATATAATTTGTCTTTAAAAACTGGCTTCAGCCAAACAAGTCCTCCTGTTTCAAAAACCCAGAAAGGGATAAATGGGAAGACTTAGAGGGAAGACCGGCACATCAATTAACTTTGCATTGTTAATCTCTACAGCTCTACAATAAGGTATAGGTTACTTTAAAAATAACTGAACTATACTGAGGAATAAAACATTATCTTCTTTAGGTATAAATTCATGATATTTTTGTTTCACTAATTAAATACTTTAATTTTTTACAAAAATGTTAAAATATAACAGAAATTTTGGTACTGAAAACAATTTTAGAAAGATTCATTAGATTGGTTACTTTTTTCCTTTTTCTATTTGTATATAATATGATCCATTCTAAAGGGACTTAAAACAGCTTGCAAAATAGGTAAAACAGGATTCTTTAAAAAGTTTTAAATGTTCTGATGAAGGGAAAATAAGACTAGAGGAAATAAGATAAAGCCAGAGATGATGTAAGCACCCCAAAATGAGATGCCACAATGTCCTATGGAGCTCTGAAAATACACAAGATATTTGACTCTGAAGTTCCTGGTAGGCACAGAACAAAAATAAACACAAAACCAAGAATATCAGTGTATCTAAGACATGAAAATATACCAATAGTTCAAGAGAAGCCTAAGTACTGGGACCTGTCAAGGAACTTCTCCAGGGCTGCTCATAGAGAGCAGAACGAGGCACAGATTTGTGTCCTGTATGTCTTTATAACTTACAGACAATAATAATAATCCTGTTGGTCTTTATCTTAACTTATGTCTCCAAAAAAGGTGTACAATGCCAAGAAACATTATAGCAAAGACTATTAAATATGTGGCCAAAGTCATGTTGAACAGGTAAGCAGATGGTCCAATATAAAAAATGTATTTTGAAAACTTCCAGGGCTTTCTCCATGGATATAATTTTTCCAGCCTAGATTTTGCTAAGAATTAGGCAGGTAAACATTAGAGTCTCATCAAAAAACTTGAAAATTCTTCAAGGTTATTAGAATATAGTTAGCATACAAGGAATATAATCTCACTTCATACAAAAAAAATTTACAGACTACAGAAGATAAAATGAAATTACAGAAATAATTATTCTAAAAATAAGTCATCAACTAATTATAAATAAACCATTAAATACTTTAGGTATATTTAATATTTGAGTACTCATTTAGCAATAGATCTTGAAACTGATATTCTTATTGGCCATGTATATTTTTTTCATATTTTGAGATACTAAATAATGCTGTAATAAATGCACTATATATACATTTTTTGTTAAGAGTGTAAATAATTTATGTTTTTAAGAAGAAAGAAGCCATGGAGTTTAATAATCAACCAACTAGAAATTGGTTTTACATTATCTGAAGAAAACTGAGCCTAATCAAGATACACACTTGAATATACAGCCGCCCCACTATTTTTCAGAGATAGAGGGGAAAACTGATGATCAAGAGCCCAAAGGTTTATGCCAGAGCACATGGTGGCAACAACTGTAGGACTGGACATTTTTCCAAGGAGGTGATACTAATCACCCAGTGAATCTATAAAAAGAAAAATCTCAATAAAGTGCCCATATTATGGCTACTTTTAAGCAATTTTATTTCCTGTAAGCCTTCCAAGACAAATTAATAGCAAAATGTATCCCAAGGTAAGTAAATTGAGGTGGCTTCCACTTAAAGAAGTTTAGCCAGAAGCCAATTCATTGTGGAAGGACATCTGCCAAGAAAAGATCATTCTGGCGGTAGTGTCATCCTGTGAGGTAATGCTGAAAGTAGTTAAATAGCGGGACCAAATTTTCTGTGAAGGGTCTTCCTTGTCAGACAAATAAAGCCATATATTCTTTCGTCCCTCTCAAGAAGAGATATACTAAATATATTGCATATTTTCTGAAGCAACCCATTTACATATTCATGTTCATAGGGTCGATCAAAATGAAGCTTCTACTTTGGGCCTGCATCGTGTCCGTTGCTTTTGCAAGGGTGAGTAGATGGACTTTTCAAATGGCAGCAAGAGTAGAATCATCAAATAATTGTAGCCAGGGATCCATGTTCATGATAGAAGTTGTCATAGTGTTGATAATGATGCAGCAGAGAGATGTGTTAATGGGCACGGGGTTTGTGGTGCCAAACTTTTCAAAAGAAATTTTAAAAATCAAAATGATAAAGTTGTGTGATCCAAAAGTGGATTGACAACGAAGAAAAGAGGTGATTTCAGAAATGCAGTGGGCAGAGAAGGATATAATTATAGGGAACCAGAATTTCATGTAGATGACCATAACGGTCTTTGTCTTCAAATTATAGAAGACTGGATTAGACTTTTTCTGACAGCAAAGTCCCAGCTGGAGGTATTTCTGTAGAGTCACAAAGAGTACTTGATGGAATTAAAGTAAATGGACATAATGACCATCAATGTAGTGTAAATAGAAGAGCCTCTAATGTAAGAAACAGCTGATGGAAAATTCTTAATCCTAGCCAGTGAGTGTGCTAAATATCCTCTTTTGTAAAAAGGAGAAAATTCTGATATCTACCCCATAGAATGACTTTGAGGATTAAATAATTATGTAAAGTGCTTAGCAGACTAACTAGGCTATAGTAGGAATTCAAATGCTACTTGATATTATTAACTTTATTATCTGATATTACTAATTATTATCATCCTGTGAAAATTTCAAGATACTTCTAAATCTCTTAAAATCACCTGGATTAAACTCTAATTCTTAAAACAGTAAATGATGAATTTCCTACACTATTTTGTCATCCTTATCTCATGCTGTGTTCTTTAATCTGAGAGGAATGTATAAAAGATATTGAAGCTTAACTGGAGAACAAGTGGATATATAGTCCTGCAACTGGGTAAGGAGGTGGCTACAAACCACAAATACCCCCCACCCACATACACAGACTGCAAACAAAATCTAAGAGGTAACAGAACAAACACATCTGCAAGACCAGATGTGTGAATAGGACTGAATGATCTTTCAGATGGTAAGATTTATGTACATCTAGGAAATTACAATCCAAAGTCTATCAGCCAATGTAGAACTTCCTGGGACAACTGTCTATGTCAAAAGTATATAATGATGAAAATGATAATAAATAATTTATACTAGTGATTTATATTTCAAAAGTAAATTAACTATACTAATAATAAGATTATACAAATTCTTCAGTAATATAAAATCTAGGTACAGATGTTTTCAAATAACTAACCATAGTGAATTTTTGTTTGTTTGTTTTAGAAGCGTTTCTACTTCTTTGATGAGGTAAAACTTTTTTTCATTTATGTATAAATGTATTTGTTTTTAAAGTATATTTTATATTTTAAAACTGATTTTTTTACAAAGCAATTTGGTGACTACTTTTACTGTTGAAATATTAGTGCTATTAATCTCTTATTTTATAGAAAAATGTTTATGTAGTATAAATCTATTTGCATTTAACATATTTACCATAAGTTCATTATTTCTTTTCAGTGACTAGAAGCATTAAGTGTACTCCCTTTGTAGTGTGACAAAATTTTTGCTACGCCCAGGATTCCTCCTCACGCTTCTGTAAAATTTTATGACAATGTTATCCTAAGCTTACTTCAACAAACTAAGTGATGAATCCAGGAAGGCTTTGCCTGTATGAAAGAGTAGAGCAGAAGAAAACATGTCTAGGCACTACTAGCAGGAGGAATGTGTCCCAAGCTGTTAGATGATTTCTGTGCTGTGAATATTCACAAATCATCCCTATGTAGGAGACCAGAACATTCATCAGCTGACTGATATTAGTTTTTTGTTTTGTTTTGTTTTGTTTAGTTTTTCGTCACTTCTGCCTCAAATTTTGATGACAGGAGTGTGCTAAAAAATTGATACTGGTATCTATACACAAGCATGTGGTAGATAAACATAACAATCTAGCAAAGAAAGGCAGAATCTGAACGTGCACGTTTTTAAACAAATACTATTAGATATATGGTGGAGTATAAAGGCTGTGAAAATAATTTAAAAAATGAAAATAGTATGAGATACTACTTTGAATTTCTCATAAGAGTTAAGATTTGGGGAGAGGGTATAGCTCAGTGGTAGAGCATGTGCCTGAGGTCCTGGGTTCAATTCTCAGTACCTCCATCAACAAAAATAAAATTAAAAAAATAAATTGAATAAATTTTTTAAAAAGAGTTGAGATTTTAATCATAAGAATCTAGGGCTCTATACTCACAATATGCATCACTGGTATTTGTCTCTGTGAACATTATGGAGCATCTATCACTTATGTAGCACGCATCATACCTTCAGGTATGATTTTAACTTGTTAATTCAGGAAACCAAACTAAAGTTGGAAAGAAACATTATACACAATTTTAAATTTTAATAAAGAAGCTTGACCAACTGGGAGATGTAGCAACTCAGACATGAGTAAAGAAACCTTATCTGTTCTCTCCAGTACCTAAGATCTAGCTGGTACATGACAGTACATAGTAGGCATTCATTTTATACCCTTTTAAAAAATTCCTTGAATATCCATCAAGAAAAACTTAAAATATCCCAAAGCCACTGAGGAACAATCTACATTCGTTGAGAAGTTATGTTACAAAGACTTATTTAGTTCCTGGGGTTTTGTGATAAATACAGATGATGACCTAATGTAAGAATTTAGTGTAAATAAGTTGCTAGCCACACAATTAAATCAGAACATTTGGTTCCGTGTACATGAGCGTTTATAAATAGATATGAATAAGGCAATTTAAAGACAGTGTAGAAACACTAGAACCAGTAGGACATTAGGATTGGCCATTGCTCATCTACTTTGTAAGAAGGTATTGGTAATACCAAGACTGAGTCTACATAGTCCCAGGAAAACAAGGCAAACAGCTCTGTTGCTTAAGAAAGAAAATTCCAAGTTACTCAGAGAGTTTTGTCAGTTAGAGTCACTCTGAAAGCAAGCAGAAATCTAAACAAAGATTTTTTTTCAAGAGCCTGAAGTTTAAACTTACTTTGTTTTCTTTGTTGTTTTAGAATTTTGCCTCATCGAGTGAAGAGGTAAAATATATCTAGATTTTTTTATATGTTAAGATATAGAAGTATATTTTATATTAATTTTTAAATAGCATTTTCTATCTAATAATGTTAAATCATTCAGTATTATGTTTGTTTTTCTTTATTGAGTTATAGTCAGTTTACAATGTTGTGTCAATTTCCAGTGTAGAGCACAATTTTTCAGTCAGTATCATTATGTTTTTCCTAGAAAAGTTAAGAAAGTAATTTCAGAACATGTTCTCTTTTCTTGCTATGATGGTCTCATTTAAAAATGGATCTATAAGTATTAACATATTTATATTTATACATTCTGCAATTTTTTATTCATACTGATATCCTACCCAATTTCATTGCCTACTCACTAGGTAAACACTTTTAAATAAAAATTATATAAATAAAGTTTTATATCATAGAAATGTATTGTTGATAAAGAAGACAGTATTTTCCAACAAATATGAAAACTGGGTCTATGTTTATAAATAGTGCCTTTTATTGACAAGTTAACTTCGAATACATGGAAAGAAAATTACTCCATCAACTAGTTACATAAAATAAACATATGATAAGAAATGTTAAATATTTATTAGATTTTAAAACTAGGTTTATGTTATATGAATATTTAATTTCTTGAATTATAATTGGGCTATGCAATGAATCAAAGAATCTAGAGTCATGATATATAAAGAAATACACAACAAATGTGCTTATAAAACTGACAAATTTATGGTAGGAAATAAAACTTTATGTATGTGAGACCAAGAAATGTCTTAATTTTCTATAAATTCTTACATAAGGTTGTGACCTTGGAGCACCCTGACAGTTTTACATACATGTAGGAGACAGACCTAAAGCAATTAAAGGAAAATGAGGAGGTCTTTCTACCAAAAAAACAATGCCAGATGTAACAGTAAATGCATTAGTAACATTAATAATTTCCTCATTTAAACACAAATACTACAGGGAGAATTAAATGTGAAAAGCCAGTAGTGTATGTTGTGAAATGATCATCACAATTAGTTAACATCCATCACCACATACAGTTACAATTTTTATCTTGTGATGAAAACTTTTAAGATCCCTCTTCGCAACTTTCAAGCACACAATAGAGTGTTACTAACTATTGCCAATTGTAACTCAATTGGAAAGAAAAAAAAAAAACATCTAGTAGCCATCATTAACATCCAGCCTGCTTTCCTTCTTAATAACAATTGAAGCTGCCTGGCCTAGAAGGAGTAGAAGCTTTGAGGAAGGGTGGGAGGAGCTGGGAAGGACAGCTGGAGGAGGCAGAGCTAAGTGAGTGCTTCCACTGGCACTTGAGAAGCCCTGAGGGTCCTGAGGGCCTCAGGCTAGGCCGGCAGTGCAGAGGAGGAGGCATGGAAGTGCTCACCCTGTACTGTCCATATTCTTCTCTTCTATTTTTGTCCTGTCTGTGGCTGGCATATTGTGCAGTTGATAACACTCCGACTTGACTACACACAAAATATTTCCCTCTAAATTGAGGTTTATTCAGTTTTCTTAATATATTATTAGCTCCTAGTTTAAAAATTATGCAAGCACACTAGCTATGAGAATGAGCCTAAATTGGAATTCTTAAAAAAAAAAAATCCTCTCTCATTGTACATCATCACAGTCATACCATAAGTAATGTATGGCTAGGATAGAGGTCGTCACCTTTGACTTGTTTGTTCTTCTCTAGGATTACAGTGGCAATTTTGGCAGTCGTTACCCAATTAACCCATCTCTGAATATTCCTTATCCCCTGCCAGAGACTGACTTCGCCCCGCCCAGCAATCCTCCGGGGAATAATTTCCCCAGTTACCCTAGGAATCGTGACCCTGATACACGGATACTCCCAAATCCCTGGATTTTCACTGCTTTTGGAGCCCCCTTCTACCGCATTCCCAACTTTCCCACACCTTCTTGGTTGCCCCGCCCTCTTCCTCCTCCTCCTCGTGGGGATCTCCCCTTCCTCCCACCCCCAAGTAGACGTTGGGGCCCTTTTTCCCCAACTGAGACAGCTCTACCTGTTGCAGCCGAACCATACGTAGCTAAGCCTTTTGTCCCACCTACACCCCCACGCACTGTCCCCGAGATTGAGCCGCCTGCCGTCACTGCGCCTGATGAAGGCGAGCCCGCCGCCGCCGCCGCCGCCGCAGGGCCTCAGCCCTCGGCTTTGGACCAGGTGGGTTGCCTCAGTCTTACTCCCATGACGCACGGAGTTGTAGCAGCGGGAAAGAAACATAATCTCCCAACAGGCAAACGTGCATCGGTTTAAACATTTTAAACACTTCTATTGAGACACAATGACATACAGCAAACTACCAAAACTGAAAGTGTATATTCTGAGAAGTTTTGACTTGTATTTGACATGCGCATGAAAAAACTAACCAGGAAAATGAATATATCCACCACAGCCAGAAGTTTCCTCCTGTTTTGTTTTGCTTTGTTTTGTTTTAATAATCCAACCCTCCCCTTTTTCCTGTTCTTGATCTATTTTCTGCCAGTACAGATTGGCTTGCATTTTCTAGAATTTTATGTAAGCAGAAACACACTATATACTCTTTTGTGTCTGGCTTCTGTCACTCAGCACAATTATTTTATTTGTCCATGTAGTTATTCATAGCAATAGTTCAGTCTCTCTCTCTCTTTTCTTTTTTTTTGCAGAGTAGTATTAGATTATATGGATATATCATAATTTTTTTAACCTACCCATTCATTTATTGATGGACATTTTAATTTCCAAACTGGATATCATTTATTTATATCCATTTGTTTTATTGTACACTGTACTGGCTTAAAGTGCACAGTTCAATATTAAATAAAAGTGATTCAGTGAGTATCTCTGCCTTGTTTTTGACATTAGGGGAAAACTTTCATTTTAGGATACCGTGAGGTTACTAGGCTTTTAACCTTTAGTACACAGGAACAGAGAAACATTTTGATCTAAGGTGAATTTTTCCCATTGCAGAGATCAAACCATCCTGAGTGCTCAATCATATGCCCTGTGAATTTCAAGTTTTTTGTTCTCTGGCTTGTGGAATCAAAAGCTTTCTCCTATGCTATGTTAGCACCAGATACTGTTCCGTTTTGTCCTTTTAAGTGGTTCTTTTACCTAATCTGAGGTAGTATCTTCATATGAATAATGTATCCTTGGTTGAAAGTATCAGAATAACCTTCATTTATTTATTTATTTTTATTGAGATAGAGTTGATTTATGATATGATATATGTTTCAGGTACACATGATAATGATTCAATATTTTTATAGATTTTATACTCTATTTAAAGTTATTGCAAAACAATGGCTACATTTCCCTGTGCTGTACAGTACATCCTTGTTGCTTATCTATTTTATACATAGTTTGTATCTCTTAATCCCACACCCCTATCTTGCCCCTCCCCTCTGCCTTCTCCCCACTGGTAACCACTAGTTTTGTTCTCTATAATAATGAGTCTTTTTCTGTTTTGTTATATACATTTGTTTGTTTTAATTTTTAGATTCCATATATAAGTGATAACATAGAGTATTTGTCTTTCTCTGACTTTTCAGTAAGCATAATACTTTCTAGGTCCATCCACATACTTGTAAATGGCAGAATTTCATTCTCTTTGTGGCTGAATAATATAAATATGTATGTATATAAATATAATATATTTTTATATATGTATATAAATATAATATATATTATATATTATATATAATATATAATTCCATTACATATATATGTGTGTGTGTGTGTGTGTGTATGTGTGTGTATATATATATATCTCACATCTTTCTTATCCACTTATCTATTGATGGACACATACTTTGCCTCCATTTCTTGACTATTGTAAATAATGCTGCATGAATATAGAATAACCATTCTAGATCTTTGTATCTATGTCTTTGTCCCTTTGTTTCTGTCAGGTTCTCTGCCCTGTGAATTTCAGCTATCTTGGTCTTCCTGGATTCCCAGCTCCATCTCCCTTCCCTGAGGCCTGGAAACTGTGTAGGCAGTAAGCTAGGACAATCATCATGTTCATTTCATTTGCTTCCTATCTCTTAGAGATCACTGTTCTTCATAGCTTGATGTTCAGATCTTGAGAAACTGTTGCTTCTCATATTTTTGGTAATTTAAAAATTTGTTCCAGGCAAGAAGGTGATCCAGCTTCTGTGACTCATCTTGACCTAAATGATAGTTCTCTAAACTTTTTAAAAACAATATTTTTTGATAAATACTTTTAAAATACTTCATCCTTAAATTTTAGTAGATGTGGCTATTTTATAAAAGGGACAGTGGGATTCCAAAGCACGTCAAAGATACCCTGGGCACAGGCTGTAAAACAAATGGGAGCTTAAATCCAACAGTGAATAATTTCTAAAGTATATTGCTATTAATTGAATACTCCTACTAGTTGTTTCCTAGAAGAGGTACAAACTTCTGTTCCTATTCCCTTGTACCTGATAGGGATCAGGATCAACTTAAATGGTTGCTTGAAACTGCTCTAGGGAAGTCTGAAGAGCCATCCTTTTCCTCCAATTCTCCACACATGAACGTGCTACTTCAGTAGGTTTCTTCAACACAGAACACTCTCCTTCTGCCCGTATTTACAGGTATTTACATACCTGTAGTTCACGGCTCTCATGAAGGTAGAGAGGAATGTTAGAAAGTATGGATAGAAGGAAATGACTTGATAAGAAGGGGCCTTGAAAACATTGCTAAATATCTTAGACTGTTTCCTGTAGCTGACAGAATTTATTAAAGACCTTCTTTGAGAGGAGTGACTTGACCAGTTCTCTGTTTCCAAAAGTTGAGCCTAATGGCAATACAAGGTATTCTAAATATGAGTTAAGAAGAAATCATCAGGGCACAGCTTCTTAGAGAATAAAGATTATTCAGAAAAGATAGGTCCAATACTATACATTTTTATTATGTATGAAAGATCTTTTTTTTTTCTTTTTAGGTAAAGAAGTGAACTTTTCAAGAGAAGAGAGTACCATACATTTGTTTCGGTAAGTCACATATAATAATGAGATTTAAAAATCATGCATTAAATAGATGAAATCTCATCATCTGAACTTGCTTTACAATACATTTTCTGATATGAAAATGAGAAAGTGGGGTATGGAGAGATATTGCTGGTCTGGCTTCAGACGTCTTAAGTGATGAGCTCATGCCGTATGTGAGAGACTCAGGCAGCTTTTGGACAACTAGACAGTTCTTTCTTACATAGATCCAAAGTGATTATGACTTGAATATTCCAGAATTAGAGGTCAAAAGAGAGAAGAAACTTCCATATGGGGGAAGGGGACTGAATTACAGATGAGAGAAACCACTGTTAAAGCTCTCACAGATCATGCTGTAGGTTGTTCATTCAACCCCCAAACTTACCCCACACTGAGATCCGCTGTTTTAGAAAACAAACAATGGGCTATTTAGATCTCAGATCTCCTGTTCCCACCCCATTCCCCACCCTAACCTTGCCCCCAGTCTGCCATTACACATCGTCCTGGGAAGAAAGGCATCGGTCAGCAAGCTCAATTAGACTCATTCCACCTTAGTCATCTAAGCAACAAATGTGATTTCCCTCATTCCAAGTTCTCATTCATTCATTGCTCCCCAAAGCTGTTCCAATTTTACTGCTATGAATAGTAACTGGACAGAAAAATGGTAAGGCTTGTGTGACCGTCAGCCAAATCAGAATTTCTACTGAGGTGACATCAGTATTTAAAATAGAACTGGAAACCAGATGTGATGGCAGTTAGTATTGTCAGTGATGCCTCTTAACAGCAGCTATTGCCAAGGAAATTAAAAGGCTTCAATTTTGCCTTCTTCTTTATTTAACTTGGGGTTTTATTTAGTTTACTATGATATAAGGTCAAAGGATATTGATCAGTGAATTAATTCAAGATATTACATAAATCTAATAATTTCATATTTTCAGTAAGCATTTGTATTTAGTTTCATACTATATTAATTACTTAATTCATAACAGGTGAAGGAAAGAGTGCCACTTTTCTGGCAAAGTCCCTAAGGCAGAGAAGGAATTCTACTTCAAATCATTCAGTATCAGGAGACTGTTGATCTGAATCCAACACCTCCACGAAAAAAATCCTGTATAATAAATATATCCATGCATGCAAATAAAACGTTGAACTTACATTGCATTTTTAAGTGAATTCATTGTTACACGAATGAATATCTATAAGAAGATAGAGGAAAATGAGCTTGATTCTCTTAAATGTCTTTTAATTGTAGCATGGATTTGTAGATGACCGTTCAATATAGTCCTTTAAGATTAAAATCATAAAGCAAAAAAAAAAAGCAATTTTCTGTAAGCAATTTGGTATTTATTATACAAAACTAATATGTTATTTTCCTTTTCCAGGAGCAATTGGTGCATAAATCAGTGAAATCTATGAAAGTTTATTCTCTTTTCCAAAGAATTTCATTCTGTTATATTAAAAATATCAGTCTCACCATATTGGTTGGTTTGTTGTATTTTTCCATTGGACTGAATTTATACAGAAATTAGGTTTATTGTATAATTTTTCCAATTCACAATTTTTAAAGGCTACTTCCTAAATATGTAAATAATAATTGACAGAGATTTAAACATATGACAGCAGTATGTGCCTTTCTTTTGAATGAAAACTGTCTAAACAAATACAGCCCAAATGGAATGTTTTTAATCTTTTATTTCCAAAGTGGACAGAAGGTAGTCGAAGAAAAGATAAGCCTCATTCCATGGCTTTCTCTCCATTTCCTTTCCCCCAAAATGTTTCACCTACTTTTTAAAACATTTATCTAATGTCAACTTACATAGTAATTTCCAGTGCTAGGCACTGTTCTAGGCTTCTAACCAATATAAACTTATTAAGCTCTTATAATAACCGTATAAATAGATACTATTATTAGTCCCATTTTAAATATTAGGAAACCAAGTAACAGAGAAGATGAATGATTGGTCAAAGATTTCACAGCTAAAAATGTGTCAGGCAGAATGAGAAAGCACACCAAGAAAATGTGGTATTAGAACTTTAGAAGACTAGAAATTAGATTAAATTAATTAGAAATTAGAAGAGAACACAAACTAACTTAAAGTTAAGCATGATGGGTGTACTGGTTTCTTCTGGCTATTGCAAAAAATTGCCAAGTTGGTGGCTTATACAAATAAAAATTACAGGAGGTCCAAAATCAAGTTTCCAGGGCTAAGATTAATGTGTCACCAGGCTTATGGAAAGCTGCTTCTTCCAGCTGTTTCTTTCTCATCTCAGGAAATTACCACATAAAACTTGGAGTCACCCTTGACCCATTCTTTTCACTCATAAATCACACCCAAGCTGTCAGTATATAGTGTCAGCTCTACCTTTGGAAGACAAGCAGAATCTAACAAATTCTGACCATTTCCACTGCTACCATCTGGCTAAAGCCATCATCATTTTTGACTTGGAGTACCATAACAGCTCCCTACTGGATGCCTCTGCAAATATCCTTGTCCATCCATTAACTCCTTCTACCCTATGTCAGATCATGTCACTTCCCCACCTCTAAAGAGCTATGTGACTTCCGTATCAGAATTAATGCCTCATCTCTAACCCTGATAGTGGGACCTTCCATTACCTCTGTGATTTAATATATTTGTTTATCTCAGGTCTTCTCTCAAATGTTAATTAAAATAAGCTAATTGTTGCAACATAGAACTCCCAAATCTCAGCAGCTTAATGCAATAAATAGTTATTTTTTAATTACACCACAGCCCAATGGAAGTTGGCTGGTTCTGCTAGGAGCCTTCACTTCAAACAGTGAAACAAAAATCTAAGTTCCTTTCACTGTATGGCTTTACCATCTCAAACACTTTCTTTTTTTTTTTTCAATTGAAGTACCATCAGTAATAATGTGTCAATTTCTGGTGTACAGCACAATATCCTAGTCAGGCATATACATACATATGTTTGTTTTCATTAAAGGTTATTACAAGATATTGAACATAGTCCCCTGTGCTATACAGTAGAAACTTGTTTTTTAAATCTTTTTTTATATATAGTGGCTAACATTTGTAAATCTCAAACTACCAACTTTATCCCTTCCCACCTCCTTTCCCTGGTAACCATAAGATTGTTTACTATTTCTGCAAATCGGTTTCTATTTTGTAGATGAGTTCATTGTGTCCTCTTTTTTCTTTTTCTTTTTTTTAGATTCCACATATGAATGATATCATATGGTATTTTTCTTTCTCTTTCTGGCTTACTTCACTTAGAATGATGATCTCTAGGTTCATCCATGTTGCTGAAAATGGCATTTTATTCTTTTTAATGGCTGAGTAGTATCCCATTGTATAAATATACCACAACTTCTATATCCAGTCATCTATCAATGGGCATTTAGATTGCTTCCATGTCTTGGCTATTGTAAATGGTGCTGCTATAAACATTGGGGTACATGTATCTTTTCACATTAGAGTTTCCTCTGGATATATGCCCAGGAGTGGGATTGCTGGATCATATGGTAAGGTCTATTTTCAGATTTTTGAGGAATCTCCCTACTATTTTCCATAATGGCTGCACCAAACTACATTCCCATCACAAATGTAGGAGGGTTCCCTTTTCTCCACAGCCTCTCCAGCATTTATCATTTGTGGACTTCTGAATGATGGCTATTCTGACTGGTATGAGGTGATACCTCATTGTAGTTTTGATCTGCATTTCTCTCATAATTAGTGATATTGAGCATTTTTTCATGTGCCTATTGGCCATGTGTATGTCTTCACTGGAGAATTGCTTGTTTAAATCTGCCCACTTGTGGGCTGGGTTGTTTGCTCTTTATTGGTGAATTTAAAACATAAGAGCAAAAGTTTAAAACTCACTGAAAGAGAAAAAACAAGTGGTCCAAATGGTCGGTTATCGAAATCTACTAATATATCTAAAACAAATGAGTGTGGGGGTATAGGGTGGGGAGGCTAGCTCCTCAGCTGTCCTGTGACTGGCAATGCATTCATTCAAGACAGTCACCTTTAAAGTGAATGGGTCTCTGAAGTGGATGCCTCAATCAAATCTTGTCAGATGCCTGCATTACAAAAAGAAAATCCAGCTCTCATGGCTGACACTGCAATGTTTCTCTACAGATTTCCTGTTAAGAGACAGCTAACCCTTTAGAGAGGACACTGCTAGCCATCAGTACCCACAGGTTCACTTGAACTCAACAAACATTCACAGGACATCTGCTTGGGTCCAGGCATGCTGCTAGACCTTAGGGCAACAAAGATAAATCCACTGCAGTAACTGCCCCCAAGGAATACCTGTGTGATTTGGTAAGATATTTGTTTATTTTTATTCCTTCAGAATCAGAAGTAGCTCCTCTCAGAGAGTACAAGTTAATAGACTGGGTACTAGAGACAAAAAAACATGTCCTAGATCTGTGTTCTGGCTTCATGACATTAGGCACTTAACCTCTCTAAAACAAACTTTCAGACTCTGAAAAATAGGCATAATAATCTCAACCTATTAAAAATGTGTTGAGTCTAAGGAAAGACACAATATCTAAAAGCACTTGATACACTTAAGCCTCTGTGATTGTAGCCCAGTTGCCCTACCTCCAAATCATCCAGTAACAGAGCCTGCTACACAGTGGTTACCTTATAAAGGTTTGGCAAATGAACAGATATTTAATATAAATAGGTTACTTGCATTCAACAGTATACAGTTGCCAGGTATGGCAAAGTATTCTTTCTAGTATCAAAAATTGATATTTTGATAGCATATAATATTTGCCGATCTCACCATCAACCCTGACTGTGTATTTGAATAACTCTCTTAAATATCTTCTTTATCAAGGCTCACACAAAAATTCTAATTGGTGGGATGGATCTAAATAATGGTAATTTTTTTAATGTTCCCAAGATAATTCCAAAGCGCAGTCAAGATTGAGAAGAACTGACCTTTATATCATAGAAAAAGAAGACATTAAAACTTAATCTAACTAATTTCTAGAAAATTTTATCCATTTTTACACACAAAACAAAATCCTCCAAATTCTAAGGAAGACCTTTTACTCAAAAATAAACCTGGAAGTTTTTTGAAACTTAAAAAAAAATAGCCTATCTCTGGCCAAATGCTGATAAAGCTGAAAAGAATTACAGGCATTTTAAAGGACACTCCAAAAAGATTATTTAAATTTCAATGGCCTGAGAGTATGGTTACACATCACACATAATGAGAAGTTAAACAGGGCCCTTAAGCATTGGGCAACCTGTAAGAATTTTCTGATCAAGGAAGAATGGAATTAAAGTATTATTTTTGCAATAATAATATAGAGAGAGTATGTGTTCTGTTATTGAAAGAGAATGTGAATGAAAAATATTGCCTGCCATATCAGTAGACAAAGTGCTAAATTCATTAACTTCAGTCATCTGGTTTTCTTTAAATCACAGTAATATTCTGATGTTCTGAGTACCTGGTCCTTGTTGCAAAAACCCCTGTATATCCTGGCCCCTCCCTTACCTCTTTGGAGCAGTCCCTCAGAGTTATCTGAGAAGCTGCCTCCTGGGCTCGAAGTCCTCAGAAAGTCCACGAAATAAAACATAATTCTCAACTTTTAGACTGTATGTTTTCCAGTTGACAAGAAGAACCTAAAACTGAGAATACCACTTTAAAAACCTTGGATAGTGACAACGCAAATAAAAAGAAACAGTGAGAAGAAAAGTGATTTAGAAGAAAACTAAATAATTGTCGATGACTGGTCTGATAAGACAGACCTTTCCAAGGGTAGAAAGGAAGAAGGAATACAGGGTTTCTGGACTGTTTTACCAAACAAAAGTGGAAAGACAGTAAGCAAACCATAAGAGAGAAGATGACCCATTACTGTTTGCTTATTACGTGGATTTCTGCTTTGTTTTTTCAGGATAGGAAAAATAAGTGAGGAAGATAATTTAGTTATGTCAATTTTGAAATTCAAGAAGTGACAGAAAATCATCTAATTAGAAATGCCAGGTAGACAAAGACAGAGAATCAAACTTCATGTGAGAATTAAAAACTGGGGATAACGGTATGACACATTCTCACTCAGTGTATATTGAGCAGACCCCCAAGAGGGGTCACTTTACAGTCAACACTTGAATTCCTGAAAGTAAAGTCTAGAAGAATTGAATAACAACAGCATGAATTTCTGCTCTAAGTGTCATTTTAGGTAATAATGAGTCCAAGCATAGACAATCAAAAGTTTAACCTTATAAATTATTTATCTGATGGTGATTGACCACACACTACCCATCAAGTACATGACACACAGAGACTAAGAGGGTATCATTCTTAAGAGTTCATTGCCTCATTTTACGAAAATATAAATAGGCAATCATAACATAATTTGTTAAGCAGAAAAATGGCATGATCATATGTGTTATTTGCAGCATAGGCTACGGAAGTGTTGAGGAGGGAATGGAGAGAGAAAATAAAGTCCTAATAAGAGGGACAGGTAGGAGACTGTCAAAAGAATTTAGACATATGATGAGATGGCTGAATAAAAACCACCACAGGAGGGACAGAAACAGCCATCGATCACCCTGGCCGGGAGTTTGGTTGTGTAACTACTTTAGGGTAATCTTAGTATTGCTTTTGAATGTAATAGATTTTTACTACACAAGTATAATTTTGGTCATAATTAGTATAACCTCTGAATGTGCTTAATTTATAAAGAACAACACATTAATTACGCCACCCATGACTTAAAGGGTGATTCAAATGTGCCATCCATACATCTGTCTTTTACTTTCCCATACACCCAGTCAGCAAATCCATTTTGACTTACCTCCAAAATATACCTCTATATCCAATTAATTCTAAACTTCTCCGTGGCTTTGAGCCTAGTTCAAGCTGTTGTCATCTCTTAGGAATAATGGGAAAGCCTCCTAACTGATCGACTTGTTTCTGCTTTTACTCCAAGATAATTCCACCAATCACTCTCCCCCACCACCCACCTCGCCCATGTTATCCACTCAGCAGTCACAGTCATATATTAAACCAAACATTATTCAAATCATATCACTTCTCTCCTTAAAAGCCTCCAATGTTTTCTCCATTAACATAGAATACATTCTAAACCCTTCACCATCCATACAAGACTTACCTGCTCTGAATAACAACTTTTCCTACCACATTCCCCACCTCACTCTATGCTTACTGCACAAGGGCTTCCTTTCTTTTTTCAACCATGTTCTGTTTGATCTTATGCAAGAACCTCTGCACTGCTCTAGGAATGACAGGGCACCTTGCTACCTTTGGATCTCAGATAAATACCCTGTTTTAGAATAATAGTTCCTAAATACCCTGTCTAATTAAGTTCCCTCCACCAACCCGGTTGTTTCATGTTCTGTCACGGTTTTCTTTTTTCATAGTAGCTATCTCTTTTTAGCTTTTTATCAATTTGTGCATTTGTCTTTATTGTCACCCTCACCCAACCTCCACAAAAATATAAGCCCAATAAAGACAGGAATTTCTGTGTCTTATTCACCACATTGTTACCACAGTCTACAACAATGTCTGAGACACATTGGGTGATCAGTAAATATTTGGGGGAGAAAAGGAGAAAGAACAGAATAAATAAAGAAATCAAGGAATGAAGGAAGAGAGTTTACAAATCTTCTGTATATCTACAGTACGAAATAATTTCTTGTGAACATTTCTTCTGTGTGTAATTTTGCCCCCTATCTTACATTGAACCAGAATATTAATGTGTGGAACCATGAGGACACAGATTTCCAAAAAATGAGAAACTATCTTGGTAGAATTGTTTATTTGAGATAAATTTGCTTCCATCTCCAAGAGTCAAATAGGGGCTAATTTTAATTTGACTTGGCAAATAATCTAAAAGTAAGACCAATAATGGTGTCATTTATTTCATATATCTTTGATATTCACTTCTGAATATTTTATGGTAAATTTGTGATCACACATTGTAGTCAGTTTTAATAATTATATTGTCAAGACTCAGGCTTTTTTCTTTGGTATATATTGAAGCCTTATGAAAAATTTATAAATGTGAGCAGATAAAACACAACAGGAAGATAAAGAAAATAAACTAAAATGTAAATATAAGAGGCTATAAAACCTCATAAAATCATAATGAATAATGAAATATTATATGGTGTAATGATATCATTTCTCCCCATTTGGGATATAGTCTTTTACTGAGCTTTTCAGGGAATGAAAGAAAGTATTTAACCTAAGAAAAATTTGGCATTTTTAAATAAACATGACATTTTATCACAGAGGAAGGTTTACCTTCTCTGCTTTTATTACAAAGTACCATAGAATATTCTGGTCCATCAGTTGTGGTGAAATTTGAGTTGTACCTATCATTACAGTAATATTTGGGTTTTTTCCTCAGTTCTTTTCTATTGACTGCATTGAAAGAGGTTAGATTGAGTGAAAGCTAAGTGTGAATGTTTTGAATTGATATCATGTCCTTTGTGACGAACAAACCACTGAGAGTGAGAAGACAGGCATCAGGTTTGAGATGTAGGAAATTCATCCAAACCAGAAGATTGGGAACCTCTTCACTTTCTTTGTCTCCCCCATTTATTATATTCAATTTATCAAAAATCTTGTTAATTGTACATTTAAGGCTCTTTTTTTTTTTTTTTGGTGACTTCAATGATGGATTCAAAAAGCCCCTTAAGTGTACATTATAGTAAATAATCCTAAAGCAAACAAAGATGTAACCACCAAAACCTAGAAATTTCATATCAAGTTATAAAACATGTTTAAGACCTCAGATATTTTTTATGTGTCCTTTTATCAAGCCATTCCTTTCTTTATCTCTAAAGTTTAAAACTATCTAGTGGGTTAAGATAATTAATTCTGTTTTTCTTTTTAATTTTACTGCCTCTGATGAATTCCTTAAAATAATATTGCTCAGGTTTGTCTATTTTTGAGCTTTTTACAACAAAAAATACTACCATATACACCATTTGGGGGTCTGCCTTCTTTTGATCAATGTTAAAATACATTTGCAGGGTTCTCTGTGTGTGTTTATTTCCGTTTTACAAGTTTCTTTGCTTTATCGTGTTCTATTTAGCCACTGGAAAATTATATAACGCCATTGCTTGGGGGAGTTGGCTTCTACAAACATGTAATTATTCCCATCTGTTCTTCAGGATGTTGACACCTTTGCTGTTTTTCTCTAGTATCAACTCCAAGGACCACATCCTTCTTCAATGATTGCCAGATGGTTGACTATATATCCTTTCCTGACATGTATTGATTTTTGTGAACAGGTCAGGGCTTCAAGAAATATATTCATTGACTTCTTGAAATGAGTACCAAATGTTAAGATAATCTGTATTTATGTCCTCATTGGTCTCATCTCATCTTGTATTTTAAATACCATACAAATACTGTCATGCCAATGGTTTCCAAATCTTCTAAAGCCTGGATACATCCTCTGAATTCTAGACTCATGTATTCAACCACCTACCTGACTTTCCCATGTAGGTGTTCAATGAGCATCTTAAATATTACATCTGTTAAGTACTGAGCTCATGATCTTCCTCCTACTCAACCTATTATTTCCATCATTTTTCAGTAAATGCCAACATTATTTCTTTAATTTGCTGAAGACTGAACACTTGTTATCGTCCTTGATTTCTCTCTTTCTCCAAAGTTTTACATCTGATCTTTCAAAAAATCTAGGAAGCAGAAACTTTAAATTATCCAGAATCCAGTCATTAATCAGCACCCCTATACTGATATCACCGTGTCCGACATATCTCTCCTAGATTTTTGCAGCAACCTTCTAATCAGCCTCTCTGCTTCTATCATTGTATACCTCCTACCCCCGTCTAGTACTTTTTTAGTGTAAAACTCAAAATAGTCATATGAAAATGTTCATCAGATCTCATTATTTTAAGATACTGCTGGTTGTCATATAAATTTTGTCCAAATTATGACCAAGGAAGAGTAAAATACATGAACCTGATATTAACAAAAGCTTCTTTCCAGCAAGAAAAAATAACTCTTCTACTGAGGTCATATTTCACTTTATTTGTGTAGAGAAAACACTGAGATATCTTTTAGACTCTGAGATATCTATTTAAAATAGCATTAACAGACATTTCAACCTAGGTTTGTTGTGATTCCTCATTATAATAGAGAAGATTAAATTTTTCTGGAGATGGAAGTGATTAATTATTTGACTGATGATCTAAAGTTCTAGTGATGCTTGAATGAAAAGGTTGACATGAATAAAGATAACAGCTGCACCTTAAGTACAAAAAGAGTTTAAATAGCCATGGGACTGAGTCTCAGATCATATTAGAAAGACTCACCTATCACTAAACTTGGAAATCAGGTAATACTGTTAAAATGATTTAACTACATCTATTCCTTTTAAGGTATTTTCTGCAGGATGAAAAATGTATCAATTATACCAGAAATAGAAATTAAGTTCCTTATAGAAATGATATTTATTGTACCCTAAATAGATAACAAATTTTTTAAATTTGCAATTACTTAATAAATTGGGAAGTAGATGAAAAAAATGTTGAAGTCAAAAGCTAAGCTCTCTGTGGTATCTTGGAAAGTATTCTTACATGTTAATATTATATGGTTATTTAATTTCAATGTATAATTTGTAATTCTATAGCATTTTATTTTGTATTAAATAGTAGCCTGTAACTATTAAATGATTGGTCCAACAAATTTAATGCATTTTTCTATACACCCTTGCTTCAAAATTTTCTAATAACTACTTCATGTACTCATATAATCTCTTGACTTGAACTTATGTGTTTATTGCTAAAATTAAAAGTGTTGTTTTTTTATGTGAAGATAAACTCTGATAGTTGTGCAACCCAGGGCTTAATTTGTCCCTAGTAAGTTGATTTGACCATTGTTGCTAGAATTTATTTCATTTACATACAAACATTTATTTTCAGCAGGTTCCTAGTGGGGTCAGAGTAGTTGTTGCTGACAACTGTAGGTCATTTGTTCAAGGGAAAAACAACTTCATTTATCTTATCAAATTTTATAGTTCAGGGTTTAGATACAAGTAAAGAAGGGAAATTATCTTATAATTTGCCCATATTTCACCTAAGCACACTGTTACTTTAAGTTCCACTAAATAGATAGATGGTAGATATGTAGATAGATAGATAGATAGATAGATAGATAGACACACAGACACACAGACACACAGACAAATATAGATGGATAATATGCAGGCAATTAATCTAAGTCTTTATGATAGTCCTGCACCATGAAATGCTTTCATCTGTTTCTGTGACTTTCTGTGTGAAAAAATGTATTACTTTTTAAAAATTTTTTTACCAAAATTATACTGTAAAGACATTTGAAGTGGAATTTCAGAGATGTAGGGAAAATGTGAATCAGAGAATTGATGAATTTGAATAGCATTGAATTAATTAATTCTTTAAGGAAAAAATTTAAGGAAGATGAAGCAAGGAGAACAAAGGAAAAATAGGAATTTTAACCTTATGTATAGCATAAATTATAATAGTTTTCATTAGAAATGTGAAGAATAATCTCACAGAGCCTAATTTCTAGCTACATGGGGCAGATTCAGGGGGGTAGATTTCAAGCTGTCTTATTCAAAAAGGAGGGGTATTATATAAATAGAAATTTTTAGATAAAGTATTATCCCTGGAGATTGTAAAACTTTTCCCTTAAGAATTTTCCAAAGTTGTTAGACTAATATATATTTTCACTAAGACCAGGGCTGGATAATTTATATGTTTCTGAAATGATGGTACTATATGTTTAAAGCACTGTGCTTAATTTGTAGAGCTAAAAAGTGTAAGAAAAACACAGTCCCTCAGTGATGAAAGCATGTATGGCTTATGGAACTAAATATATATATATATACTTCATATCTCACTAAGCATATTCAGAACTGGATTATAAATATACAAGTAATCCTAAACATGCTTAGTAATATCTTATAAGATTCCATAAAATATCCAGAGTTTAACAATTTCTTAAACAGTCAATTAGGTCACGAGACTTCAGAAACCGAGTATTTCTGAGTGGCAGACAGAAAAATGTTTACAAAGCAGCTTTATACTAAGTAGCTTCTCTTCACTGAGCAAGTTGTAGAAATAACTTCTTCACAAAATCTAGGGAAAGAAATCATCAATGATTTGAAGGAATATTTTTAGCCTGCATGGGAGGATAATGATACGGAAAATAAGCCCCCCACCCCCTTTTTCTCTTGGGTGTAGGACTGATGCCCAATAATCATCCTCTACATGGAAGGATTTACCCTTTAAATAGAGAAGCCAGTGTGTGACGTGCCTGTGAATGTGGGGGGAGGGGAGCGTGTGCCAGCATTTGTGTATACAATCATCAGCTAACCTGGCCGCACGTGGAAGACGTAGCTAGAATCCATTTTCTATAGGGATTTGAAGTTACACTTTAAAGTGCTGGGAGGTAAGGCCGAGATTAAACAGCAGAAGCTCCAGAGACGCAGACTTCAGGTCGGGAAAGTCACTTTATAGTGATGTGACCTTACCCAAGTTATTTCATTTTCTCTCATTTAAGAGGTTCCTAAATGAGGTGCTTTGGGAAATAATGACGGTATCCGTGTGAAATATTATTTACAAATGAGACTATTTTATTTTCCTTTCTTATTTTATCCTTCCTTCATGCTCCTTAATAATCAGATGATTTCCTACAAGTAAAAATTTCTACTTTACTGAATTATGTTCATGTTTTTCCTCACAGAAATCTGCTATAATGAAATGCCTGGTTTTGATTTGTATTTTGAGCGTGCTTCTGCAAAGAACAGTAAGTATAAGAAGAATCTGAGGGAGCCCTTTACCATAGCTTTTTAAAATAAATTCTAAGTATAAATTATGTATATGGTTAGATTCTGTATTAAGTTATGAATTCAGTAATTAAAAATAGGAACAAATTGCTTTGACTTAAATATTTAAAGAATTTTTAATCCGTTGACCCACTACCTATGTTTTACAAATGTAAATAACTTGCCATATTGACCTGAGTTTTTTGAGTAAAAGAAATAAAATGTTTTTTGCCCCATGGAAGTTTCCCCTAGGGATTTGATTCTCTTTTTCCCCATCCCAGATGTAAGCCATTCTGAAGCTTGTGTATACGTTTCATTGGCCTGTTTACATAATTTTAGTATGCATATCTATGGCTCTTAAAATAAGTAAAAGGATTTTGTGAGGTTTTTAAAATTTACACAAACATGGCCTACAATATATTGTATATCATTCTGCAGCTTGCTTTATTCATTCAATATTTATGCTGAGATCTACCCAAGTGGATGAATGGATCAATACTTTTACTGAAACTCATCTATGTCATACTAGACCAAATGTATGATGCTTTATTTCTAAATAAAATGAAAACTATATTTCCTATATGATTCTATTTAGTTGATCATCCTTATTTAATGCCTTTGCAGATGGCCTAAAAGCACTATCAGCTAAAACATTGAGAACTCAATAAAATACAACAGTGTGTGTCTATCTATATGTATATAGTAAAAATCTTAATCAAAATGTAAGTTAAATAGTATCAGAGAAAATACTATTTTCTATCAGGATCACAAGGGATAATCTTTATTTTTAATGATGACACAATTAGATAAATTGTAAAATCCAGACAGGATATTAGGCCAAGAAAAATGTATTCTATAACCATTCTGAACATAAAGTAGATACGTATAAATATTGAATTATTGTGATATTTTGACTTTTTTCACTTGGCTGTCCAACAAACAACTTAAATATGACACTTGTCTAACACCCAGCAACTGACCTCCAGATCTGATCTCTGCCTTTTGTCTTCATCCTCCTCTCAGAAACTCAGAACTTCAGTCCTCCAGTTGTATGAGAAAAACATTTGCAATTATCCTTGATTCGACTCTTTCTCTAAACTCTCACATCGAATATGACATTATACTTTGCAAGTGCCAATTTCACAATACATCTTGAATCCAACTATTTCTCACTGCTCCTCCCCTGACAATGCACTATCCAGGCCACCATAGTCTCGCTTGTGGATTTTTGCAATCCCTCCTAACTTCTCTCTTTACTGACATTCTTTACATCCCTTTAGCATGTTTTCTACAGAGTACTGAAAGGGATCATGTCAAAGTCACATTTATCCTTCCAAGATTCTGTAAGTGAACCATTGTGTCTCAAGTCCAAATTTAAAACAAGAAGAAGAAAGTCCTAAATAAGTGAACCATATGTTTAAGATTTATTTCTCCCAGTGAACGTGAATAAATCTACTATTCTACAAAAGAAAACTTTCACTTTATTTATATTGAGGAAGTGTTGCTTTTTGGCAGTTCAGAATACCTCTTTTTTTAAATTAGATAAAGAAATAAGGTAGACATCTATAAAGCACATTTCCAACTTGTCATGCTGTGATTCCTCTTTATAACAGAGGAGGTTAAAGAATTTATTGAAATGAAAAAGAGTATGGAAGCCATTAATCCTTTGACTAGTCATATAGATTACTGGGGATGCTTGGATGAAAGCACTGACATGGTTGAAGATAATGACTGGCCATGAATTTTAGAAAAGGTTTATATAGCTGTAAGACTGGGCATTAGAGCTTTTCAGAATTCTCTGCATACCATCAATCTTGGAAGTAAGGTAATTCTGTTAGCAATAACTTTATTTCCTTTGTTCTCTTTAGGTACCAGGAAAGAAGAAAATTTATTAATTATACAAAAAACGGCAGATAAGTTCTTTGTGGAAAATTAAACTGATTATACCTTAAATGGACCTGAATTAATTAAAATGCAATGATTTGTGAATTAAGAAGTAGCTGAAGGAGATATAGAAATTATACATAGCACAAGTATTGTGCATTAAAAGTGCAAATATGAAATATTAGCTAAGATTTAGTTACCATATTTCAAAGAATAATTTGGAGTTCAAAAGCCTGAGAGAATTATCAATATTATATTACCAACATATTATTATTATTATTCACATGTATAACAGTTGATATAATGTTTGACATAAAGGGTATTTAATTTAAAATTTATTGAAGACTCAAATAATATTTTCTTTGCTTTACTTTCATGATGTCATAATAGCAACCCTATATACTTACATGTCATTTTTATAAAATGGGAAATGATTGTTAATTTTCCATGTGAAAGTAATCTCTGACAATAGTGCAATCCAGAATTTAATTTCTCCCTGGTAAGATGTTTAAGCTCTTATCCTGGTATTTATTTCATCATTATTGTAAGAAGCATTTAATGTAAGATGTTCCATATATCCACCAGTCTTTAGAAGGTTAAGATGATTGTTTTAGACAAATGGAGAAACAAAAATACTTCCCAAGTGTCTTTTAAAAGTTGAGAAGGTGGAGATTTAAAGCTTATGAAGAAATAAGTAGTGCTCTAAATTACCCTTTTTCAGCTAATCTTAGATTACATTATTTAGATAGCACTAAAAAAAAAAAAAAAAAACTCCCCAATTAAGCAATGTTATCAGATGTTGCTAATAGTCCTACACCACACACAGTTGGTCACACATCTCATTGTTTTGAATTTCTTTCTTTTCTACAAAATATTTTATAATTTTTTTCATATGCTTTGCCTGTGGCTCACCATGTGGAATAAAACTAGTCTATGTATCTCAGGAAGAAAGCAATGCAGCTTCTTCTATTCATAGATTTTTACAGTTTTTTCATTGCAAGAAAATATAGCACTGCTTTCATTACTCAAACAACAAATATATTCCTCACCAATATCAAAATTCCAGCCTCCCACTCCCTTTTTTCTTGTGCTTTTCCTTTTACACATTGTTTTCTTTCAACTCCAAATCTTATGCAATATCTAAAAGACATTTAAATGTCAAATTTAACACAGTAAGAAGTCATTCATTATAAGATAAATCTGGATTTGAGAAGTATTTAAATATAAAAAATGTACATCTGGGTATTTTTTAAAATGTAAACTATCTACACAAATCATGAAGAGAACAAAAAGGCAAAACAAAGAAGATTGTACAAGAAAGATGTCTGAGGAATTACTAATGATTTCAACCCTTTCTGCCTACAGCATGAATAACTGGAGAGTGATTTATTAGCTCCCTCTAGATATATAAAAAATAGTGACATATACCTTACAGGAAACTAACCTCCATCTCCATGAGGGAAGGGATAGAATTAAATAATCTTAATCAAAATAGGAGAATCAAATAAATATATAATAATAAATATTACAAGTGGAATTTTGTGGATTTTGCTTTAGAAGGGTTTTAATCTCAACCCTTCTAATTCCTAAAACTGTCAATCACTTAGCTTCTTTGAGTTTCAGATTTCTCATCTTCAAAAGGAAGATGATAACCACCCTGCTTGGAAATACGTGAGGTTCATGCTGAATTACTTCACTTTTGTCATCTCAAAAAGAAAATTACCTGTCTGCCTACCTGTAGATACCAGTTTGATATCAAATGACTTACCCAATATCTACCTGTAGATACCAGTTTGATATCAAATGACCTACTCAATATCATGAAAGTTACTGGAGATGTGTTTGGGGTGTTAGAAGAGGAGTTCCTCCTCCCTACCGTAAACTTCTCTGCACCCACAGATTTCATAAACAATCTACTTCTAGGAAGGTTTGAGGTGGGAGTTTTACCTTGCCTACCTATTATCCATGACAAATCTGTAAAGGCTTCCGAGCCTAAGGCAGAGGTTTAAAAGGTAAACTTTTAGCCTTCATAGCAGAGATGACTGCTACCAACACTAAAGAGTGAGCCAAGACAGAATGTACTTGAGGACCCAGAATTAAAATCAGCAAACCATATGGAAGAATGTTATTCTATTCATTAGCATAGACATTATAGTTCTGTTTTTCCTTAGCATTAAAATGATCACAAACATGATCAAAATGATAATTATACGGAGCACCTGATCATAGAACAGACTCTGATTTTCTGGCAATCAGTATACCTCAGTTTTGAGCACAATATTAGCAGATGCAAAGTAACTTACGATTTACCCCTGAATGTAACAAATCACCTTTAAATTTCTTTGTTTTTAAATTTTTAATAAACTCAGATAAATATGCATAAAAGGTAGCATAGTAAATTGGGTTAGTAATTATATAACATGGATGCTGGAATCAGACAAAATAGGTTCAAATCCCAGGTTCAGTAATTAAAAACAGTGAAGCTGAAGACAAATTACTCCTCTGATGACGATTTTCTCAACTAGTATTGGGACAACACTAGGCGTTGACCTTATAGTGCTGTGAGTACCATATGAGGGTAGTACCACATGAGGGTATGTGCTGTATCTGCAATACAGTAAGCACCCGCCAGATTCTGCTACTATTGTGTCATTTACATATCAATGGGATTTTTTCTCCAAAAAATTTCTTTGCTGTGTAAGTAAGATCAAACAGTTGAGTATGGAAAATATTCATTTGTGGCTTAATCCTCTGACTTCCTATCTACAATACAAAAAAGAACATTTCCAAAAAGAGTCTAATACCAAATTATTTCTGCTTTTCCATAGGAATAGACTTTAAAAATAAATGTTGGCTTGCCTACTGTTTTCCAGGCATTATCGTTGATGCTTTCACATAAGATCTATGTTTTTTTAAACAATAAACAGAGGATAAACATTACTGCAGTCAACCTTCACTCCTCTTTTTGTCACATGCCACATGTGAGACCTTTAGTAAATAATAATAGCACTACCTTCGAAATAGATCCAGAATCCAGTCCCTTGTCATAATCTACACTGCAAATTACTTGGAACAACCACTATCATTTCTCACCTGAGTTTCACAGTAGCCCCTGAACTGGATTGCTTGTTCATTCTCCTCTTTTGGAATCTATTCTCAATACGGTTGCAATAGTAACTCTTTCAGAAGACTAGCCCTATCTTGTCACTCTTTGCTCATAGCTTTCTAAGAGATTCCCATAACAAAATAAAAGTCAAAGTCCCTTCATGCGTTGGCCTCCTTAACTCTCTGACCATATCTCTCCTTGGTGTCCTCCACTCAATCATATTAGCCTCCTTGCCACTCTTCGAACCCAGTGGAGATGGTCTCAAATCAAGGCTTTTGAGCCTGCTGTCTCCTTTGCCTGGAATGCCTGTTTACTAAACGGTTTGCATCCTCACCTCCTCTGGGTATTTCCTCATATATAGGGTTGTCAGATTTAGCAAAAGTAAGTAAATGAAAACCAAGATACCCAGTTAAACTTGAATTTCAAATAAACAATGAATATTTTTAGTATAAGTATGCCCCTGCAATATTTGATACATACTTACACTAAAAACTTATTTGCCATTTATCTGAAATTGGATAATATCCTTAGGGAAGAGGAAGAGAAACTAGTCTCTGCTTTATAGCTCTTCTACTTAAAATAGTCCCTTAATTACTTAAACAGGGTGGACACAATTTATGTGGTATCATTTTCCTACTAGTGCTCATAGTCCCCAGATTTAGGTAAACCAGAACCATTTACAGAATAATCTTTGGAAAAGGCCTATTCCTATTTGATTTTGCAAATACTTTCATATACTTGCGTGCACTCGCACACACACACCACACACACACACAGACAACTGACTACATTTACTTTAAGCATTTTGCCTTCCTTTGTACAATTATGGTTGATTGTCCCTCAACTTTCTCCAACAAAGGATCAAAGAAGAGTGAAATAACAACTTTTCCAAAGTGAGTAGAAGAATTAAGGCTGAAATGATTGTGAAGGATCATGGTTTCTTGTGAAAATCTGACTATAGTCAATTTTTAAATTGCTGTTAAACTATCCATTCATCTGTTGACGAAAACTTATGCTGTTTCCATATCTTGACTACTGTAAATACGGTGAACAATGCTACAATGAACACGGGAGTGCAGATATACCTTCAAGATACTAATTTTGTTTCTTTTAGATATATACATAGAAGTGGGATGGTGGATCATTGAGCAGTTCTATTTTTACATTTGTGAGGAACCTTCATACTCTTCCGTAATGGCTCTGCCAACTCACATTATCCTCAACCATGCACAAGGGTTCCTTTTCTCCACATCCTTGTCTGCACTTGTTATCTTTTGACTTTGTGATAATACCCATCCTAACAGGAGTGAGAAGATATGTATCTCATCGTGGTTTTGATATGCATTTCCCTGATGGTTAGTGATATTGAGCATCCTTACAGATATTCATGGCTGTTTAACCTTAAAAAAGGAGAAAATCCTGCCATTTGTGAAGGCATGGGTCAACCTGGCAGACATGACACCACATGAAATAAGCCAGACACAGAAAGACAAATAAATTTATGATCTCATTTATATATGGAATCTAAAAAAGTCAAACTCATAGAAGCAGAGAGTAGACTGGTGGTTACTAGTGGCGAAAGGGTGGGGGAAGTGGGGAGATGTTGGTCAAAGGGTTCAAAGTTTCCGTTACAAGAGGAATAAATTCTGGAGACCTATGTTTAGCATGGTGTCTGTAGTTAATATTGTATTGTATTCTTGAAATCTGCTTAGAGTGTAGGTCTCAAGGCTTCTCACCACTCATCACCCACACACACAATGGTAACTACATGAGATGATAAATATGTTAGTTAGTTCGATTGCAGTGATCATTTCACAATGGATATATGCATCAAATTAGCACATGATACACCTTAAATATATGTAATTTTTGTCAATTTTACTTCATTAGATCTGGGGGGTGAGGGTGGGGAATGCAGTAAAATTAAGTGAAAGCCTTTCTGCAAGTCAATGAGTGGTGCCTGATAGCAAAGGAGGAGAAACTATGATAAGCTGGTTGTAATTGTGGCTAAAATCACCAAATCATTATGGAAAGGAGTTGATTCACCCTCACAAATGAAATGGAAAAGTAGTGCAATGCCCAGGAACAAGGGACTCAAGTGTGATGTCTGCACATACCCTCATCTCCCTCTGATCGGGTTATTAAATGCTCAAAGGTGCAGGAATTTTCACATTAAAAATATGAGAAATACTTCTTTGTGTTGTCCACATCCCTGAAGCCTCATTGTAAGCTCTATTTCTATCACAAAGTCTTCCTGAAGAAAGAAAACAAAGCCTCCAATGGTGGCTCTAGAGGGCAGATTTCACAACTTAAGGAGCCTGATACGGGGAAGAGGTACACATCACCACTTCAATTTTGTGCAGTATAATTTCAAATACTTATGGTAATAGTGGTCCTATTTAACATGGACCAAAAAAATCTCAGTGTTTTACCCTACAAGCAAAAATTAATTTCCCAGACACTGAATTATGTCAGTTATTTCCCAGAGATGTCCTATAAACCCTCCAAACACCTCAAATTACACACCTGGACATAGTAATAGAAATATTTGGCGTCTGTTTGCATAATTTAGAATGAAATGTTGCTTATCTAAGGATAGTTGTTCTTTAACTCCAGAAATCTTAAGAGTCAAGAAAATGACAAACACAAAGGACAATTTTTAATGACTCCATTTCCAAGAATAATTATAAAATAGTCAAGTGTCCTAAGTGTCCCCAGGCTCACACACCTATTCTCTTCTCCCACAGTGTATGTTCTAGTCCTTCCTGTTCTATTCTTATCTACACTTGTTCTTTCAAAGACGCCTTAACAACATGAGTGACCTTTTCCAACCACTTCTCCTTCCTGGGGGTGAACTGTGCTTCCACCTCTAACCTTCTGAGAGTCTAAGTCTCAGCACTTATTCGTTTAAGTAAGTGTTCAGGCTTTCTTGATCAAAAGGTAACATTTAAACAGTGCTCAAAAATTTGGTATAAAAAGACTGCATATGAAAAGAGTTGGAAAGTTCTGATAAAAATGAAATCACACTCTTGGGAAAAATTCTGGCAACAGTGATCAGGTGATAAACAGAACTCATGGATGAAGAAAAAAAAAATCTGGCTCTTGAAATTGCCAAGCCACGTAAACAACTGACAAAAAAAAAAAATACTGTTCAGTCATGCCTTTGGGTATGTACACAGGGTGACTGCCCCTGGTTTGTCCTTTGAAGCTTCAGTGGAGCAAATATCAGCATTGTCTGCGGGACACTAGGCATAAGCCACTGGGATCAGTTAAGGTACATCCAGCTCTCCTGACTTTTCCTCGTGTCTTTGTTTGCCTTGGCTTTTCACAGGCTGACAAACAACGTGTCTCTGTTCTTGTCTGTGAATGTCTTTATTGATTCTGGGGTCACATTTCCTTGAATTAAACTTTGATCCCTAGTATAAGCCTAGAATAAATTTGTCCTTTGTTGCCATAAATGGCTTTAGTCTATGTCCTTCTTGGTGGAATTCTTAAGGAAGTTGGCCACACCTCCTAATGTTGTCACAGGGATTGAGGTATCATTTTGTAATCTTCTGAGCTGACATCGAATTTCCTCTGGCACTTAACATTCTAAAGGCCTGTCCCATGTTAAAAAAAAAAAAATCTAGATTTTTAACTGAGTCTCACTGAAAGAGATACCACCAGGTTGCCTTATCTTTCAAGTGGTCCTATATATTGGCATTACTTAATAAACAGTAAAACTCAAACAAATGGCACCTATTCATTGCATATTAAATTTCAACAGATACAGAGCTCTTCTGGCAGAAGCAGTTTGGATATTTTCTAACTTTTTACACCACCATACTTTACATACACCTAAAAATACCAGATGCACATCACATTTATGATGACCAGTGAGCTCCATAGCCACAAACCCATCCGGCATAAGCTGGCCCTTAGCCTTATAATCCGTAGCCTTCCCTATTCGTCTATATTATCCGGCTGGCTAAAATTAAATTTGAGGTATCTACAGTTATTTTGAACGTATTTTAAGTGGTATGGCTCTTGCATGTCTAGAAAATTTAGAATGTGTCATGATTATATTACAATTACATAAATATAATTACAATTTATATCGTCTATCGGGAAGAAAAGAATTATACCCGAGGTACGGGAAAAAGAACAAACCTCTCTATGTATAGCCAATGAAGAGCGCGCCCTCAAGTGGTGACGCACAGATACTTCGGGCATTGGGAAACACCTAACGTGCTTTAAGGCTGACAAGTTTTATCACGTCATGGGCCCGTCCTGTGACCACTACGGCCATTACTGTTTGAGTCAGCTTTAAAATCTCAGTACAACTTTCTAAGTAGCTAAATGCAATCAGTTGTGACCGTCACTTGAGATAAAAATTTTTGTTCCTTTAATTAGCCACAGACTCATTTAGGTAAAACACCCAAAGGTAATCAGATTCACCAGGGACTTACTAGTAAGACTCATGAGTTCAGGTTTCTGATTTCATATTTTATTCAGTAATTTTCTTTACATTTTACTCATTCTGTGTTAACAGTTTGACTGTCCAAAGAACAAACTGATAGGAAGTAAAAAGTAATTCTGCAAATAAACCACATCACTACCATATATTCTCTCTCTCTCTCTCTCACACACACACACACACACACACACACACACCCCTTGCTGGAGCATCATTTCATTTAGGGATGGTCACCTGGACTTATTTTACAGATCATAAAACTAGGGTCTGGAAATATTATGTGGTTCATTTGAAGTCACACGGGTAACATACCACAGAGCTAGGATGGTCCGATGCCAATGCGGTACATGTGGCAGTGTAACAAGAAAGACAAGCTACATTATGCTACAGTAACAAACAACCCCCAAACCTCAGTGGCTTGCAGCTACAAGATTTATGTCTCCCTTACACTACACATTCTCTGTAGGTCAGTTTAAGTTCGGTTCCGTATTGCTCTCACTCGGGAACTCAGATTGAAGGAACACATGTTGGTGAAAAAGCTACCATCTAGAACATTGCCAGTGGCCACAGCAGAAAGAGAGAGTGGTGAATTATCTGAAAGCTTCCAGCCAGAATGACACATGCTATTTCTCACTTATATTTAATCAGCCAGAGTCAGTCACTAAATTCAAGGGCTGGAAAGTAGAACTTTACATATGACCAGGAGGAGGAATGGAAATATTTGGTAGACACTACTAACAGCTAGCATGTGTATCCTTTGCTTCATGGACAGATGCCAGCTACAAACAGGATAAAACCTAAGCACATTTATTTGTCTTAGATAACCCTGTATGATGTGGCCTCTGACCACCTGCCATGAACATCCCATCAATTTCCCACAGGAATTCATATTCCAGTATTTCAAGCCAATAATTATGTCCCCAAAGTATCAAGCTATGTCATGCCCCATGCATTTGCACATAATGTACACTTTGCTTGGAATTTTTCATTCCACCTACATCTGCCTGGTGAATTTCCTCTCTTCGTTCAGGGCCCAGCTTAGGGTTTTCCTGCCCTGTGAAGTTTTATCAGCCCACTCCATCCCTGTTCCACGTGTGCCATGGACTCACCTCTATTCTGTCCTCAGCAAACAACGTCACACCCATTTGTTCATATGCAACCCTCATCCATTAGACCATAAGTGCTCCGGTGCAATGTCTCTGGATTATTGATAGTGCTCGGTAAATAATGTTTGGATGAGGGAATGAAGTCATCTGCATTTGACAGAGGATACCATGATTCAGCAAAAAGAATACATCGTGAGTATTAAATGGTCATCAATAAACCAGGGAAGATTTGGGGGTAAAAAATGTAGGACAGCAAGAGATAGGCATATGAGCAGTAGCTGTTTATTCTTTACTGTTAAAACAAACGTTTTTTCTAGGTAGCCTTTTTTTTTTTTTCTTCAATGCAACCTGGTGCTTTTCAATTGGAATGGAGAGCACACATACATGGATCAGTTTGTGAGCCTTTTTCAAACGATCGTTATCTCCTAGAGACTTGCCCTTGGAGAATCAGATGTTTCAAGTTTCCCCTAAAGTGATTTATTAAGAATTATGACTATGGTGAGCAATTAATTTTCTCATCTAGTCACATTTACTTTCTGTCGACACCCTGGAGGTAAGTATGTAATTTGTCCTATTTTACAGAGAAGGGAACAGGTTCTGAGAAGTTAGTCAACTTGCCCAAAATGACACAGGTGGTAAATGCATGAAATGAGATTCAGGTTATTAATGATGCCATTTGTGCAATAAATGTAGTAGATGTTGTGAATAAATTTATTATTTTCCTGCATTTACGATGTTCTAATAAGTCACCCCAACCTATATAGTGTTAAAAGGTTTTCCCTTCACAATGTTTTCAATCTAAAGAACACTGATGAGTTATAAACTTCAGTTTTTATCACTTTTACAGGTGAGAGTTTGGGACTCACAAATTTTGCTGAAATTGTACTTTATAAGCAGCTGCTGTTTTTGTCAAAAATCTAGGGCCTGTGTTGGGCCTGGTGCTACATGGTAATTACAGATGTGGAAATCTTATGACCATCTTACCTACCCCAACTGGCACATGTCATTGGGTAGAATATGTTCTTGAATTCTTTGGTACTTTTGACAAAGGAAAAAAGCAGTGCATTTGTTTTCTAGGAACTTCTCCTACCAAGAATTTCCTAATATCACAGTGGAACTGCCAGAGATTTCTTCAATGCACACAATTAGCCCCAGGCCAGGTCTCCACAGTGTTTCATTTCTGGACTCATATTATATTCATCTGTGCCAAAAGAGTATTTATCTGAAGGCACATCTAGTCTTTTAATCTAAATCAGTTCTCTGAAGTACCTATAAAATATAGAACCAGGAACTTCTTTCTAACCTTCTGACATGAAGAAATTCTATATTCCCTTACAGAATTTTATTTTCAAAATTCTACTTAGAACAAAGATTTTACTTGTTTATCCTAGCTTTCAGTAATTTCCTAGGCTTAGAAACTATGTGAAGGCCCCAGGCAAATGCAAATTGCTTGTTTCAACAAGAAAACCAATGAGCCTGCTTTCCTCACCGGGGCAAACAGTGAACATGACTGCTTAGTGAGTCTTCCCTCCCAGGGAAATCAGGATGAGTTGATGACTGCAGAACGAGTGCCCAAGTAATGATCCCTACTGTCCTGGCAGCCAAACAGGCCGCGCCGCCTCGAAATCATTTCCCACTAATTGTTCCATTCACGCTGGTTTTTAGGAGAGTCATTTCAACCCAACCTAACACTTATTCAAAGTCCAGGCTTAGACAGAGAACCCATCCTCAGACATTTGCAAACCGTTACGTAATGCTTCTTCATGGACTACTTTAGTCTCCTTCATGGAGATTAGTTGCCAATTTTGTGAATGTTTCTTGGTAATACTTTCTCATCCATTCCTACCTTCAGGGTTAGAATTTATTTTGTAGCATTTTTAGTTAATTTATCTCCAAGATGCTATTTTTTAACCTTTGCCTGGTAAATGACAGCATAAAAAATGGTATTTTCCATAATAATGTAACGTAGGCATCACAGCAGACAGGAACATATTAACAATAAATTAGATTTTGTCAACCCTTACGTATGGGTGGATGCTCAAGAAAATACAGAGGAAGAAAAACACTAGGTTCATAGCCATCAGACCCATGACAAAACAGTATTCAATTCACTAAGTGAGTTTTATAAAATGTGTACATGTATGAAACTGCAAACATTAAGGTTATGGATTAAGTGCTTAATACATTATGTGCTTTAGTGTGGTCTGGTTGTCATGAAGAGTATTTTGAAGTTGCATAGCTCTCAGTTCAGATCTCGGCCCTGGAACTCACTAATCATATACCCTCGGGAAGATTTCAGAATCTCAGTGATCAATATTTTATCTACCTATAAAATGAGAATATCAATATTTATTGCTCAAGGTTGTAGGATGATTAATACAATTGGGTTGGTATGCGTAAATAAAGCACTTAGTATAATACCTTGCACAATCCACATGTTATTAAGCAAGACTGTTATTCTAATTAACATCATCATTCAGAAACAGTGCTGAATGTGATGCTTTATAAAAGTTTGCAAGTAAATGTTTGCGTGTATATTATACATTTATTTATGGAAAAAGAGAGAATACAAGAGGAGGAAAATGCTCTGGAAGGTAATAGCACATACGTTCAGAAATTTGATGGGGTATCCAACTCAGTCAAGAATTTAATTTCAGAAAGAAAGTAGAATTCTTTGTAAATATTATTACTAAAATATCCAGTTAAGCAAATAATTTATGAAAACACAATATTGGCATTTCCACAGATTTTCTTCATTTCTGAAAGCAGTCCTGATGAGGAAAGTTGTCTCTGGTTTTTTAGTTCTTGGCTTCTGCTGCCTTAAATATTTGTTTTTGCAGGTGGAAGAGCTTCTTGGAAAAGGAATAGAGAAAATCAAACTTCTTTCACTGAAATGTGACCAGAACAATAAGCACTGTTATTAGGTGACCTTCATGGTTTGTAATCTCAGCTGAGGGCTCTTAAGCTGTGTATTGGAACAATGACCTTGGACATATTTCTTCATGTCAGAATGAGCTTCTTGAGGGCTGCTGAAGCAGAAATAAGTTGTCTGCCTTAGTATCTCTGTGAACTAAGGCAAGCCTCTGAAAATTCAGAAATTGAGAGATACTGATTATAACAGAATATATGTCAGGGATTATATTATTCAAGACATCTGGGGAGTCTTTAACAAACGGTGAGAAGGAAATTTTAATCAAGAAGCTCATTATGTATGTTTAATGCATCTCAAAATCAAAAGTACATGGGAAAAAACTACCCAGAGTCTTCATCCTGGGCAAACACATAAAGAATGCTTTAGAAATAAATATTTACTTTGGAAAAAGGCTTGGGTTCAATTCTGACTCGATTACTAATGAACTATGCCACCTTGGGCAAATTACTTAATCTTTCTGGGTCTCAGTTTCCTTGTAATTATACTGATGATAATGATATTTTGCAGGTTCTTATGAGGATCAACTGAAAAAATGTATTCAGAAAACATAGCTGAGAACCTTCTATCTGGCACCAAACAAATGTTAGTTTCACATATCTCTAAATACCTACATCCTCAGCATAAATGGGCACTTACATGAGATGCATCATGTCAAATACTTCTGGCCAGGGCAACAAAGCTCTGTTATTTGGACGATTAAAACATTATCCATTATGCAAAGGCATTGTTCTGCTGGAGCTGACTGTTACTGCCCCTTGAGAGGCAATCTTTAATATTTAGGAATTTTAGAAGCTAGTTGGTAAACAGTTGGTAACTTGAAATGGGCCTGGTGGGAGTACTTATACTATAGAAATTGGGAGAGACTAAAAATGAGGGGTTTTTGGTTTGCTTTTTGTTTTTTGTCAGAGATCTGGTTAACCAGCACACCACTGACTGAAAGAAAGGTTAGAATTTGAGAGAAAGAGGAATTGGTAGAACCAAGTGATCTTTTCTTAATGAAATGTTGAAATCAATATTTCAGAATTTTTTCAAGCATATTTTTAATTAACAGAATGATTGATAACATATAGCCTTAGTTTTGGTTCACGGACCTCCTCTACCCAAGTGCTCTGTGGGTCTTCTATTTCTAACATCACATTGGTTCTTTGTTTTTCACTTTTGTTCTCTTGCACCAACTGCCAGTCTTTGTAATAAAAGGTCTTTCTGTGAAATATACTTCATTCTTTCATTCATTCAACTGAAATTCTGTGTCAGACTTATGCCAGGCCCTAGGGATGTTCAAGGTGCCTATTGTCTAATGCTTAATGTAACTAACATTGAGTGGTTTTTATATAAACAATGAGCATTAATGAACTCAACAACCCTGTGAGGTTATCCCCATTTTACAGAAAGCTAAGCTGAGCCTCAAAGAACATCTGCCTAAAATTCAAAGGCTTGCTGCTAGCAGAGTTAAAGCCAGGCAAAATGACTCCAGAATCCATGTTCTTAACCTCAATCCTTACACAGCCCCTCTTTGAAATGGAGACAAGTTAAAAACTGGTAACAAATGAATGCAATAAACTGGGAAGTTTTGTTAAGAGTTTTGGGAAATTAAATTTCTATAGCCCTGTTTTATTCTGGTCCTAACTGGGTACTTCACAAATGCATGTAGTGCTAAGCTCTCTGGTGTATGCTTTGCAAAACTGCCAGGTGCTTCTTACCCTAGTGAAATCTCTATTCCCTCCCTCTGAGACTTGGTCAGAAAGGCTTTGCAATGATGTAGTGGGAGGCAAGTTTTATCAAACATTCTATGAGAAGAGAATAACCAGCAATCATTTTCCAACATGGACTCTACATGTAGGGCCTTAGGGTTTTCTTGTTTAGTCATTTTATGACCTATTATAGAACATAATATTGGCTCTTATTCAATATACATCTAATTGTTAAAATATATAATAGTAGCAAGTCTAATGAGAAATCTAGTTTTGGATATCAGACTATGGCCCAAGGCACAAAAACAGCATTCACAATTCAACACACGGTAAATGCGATGCGTTCCCAAGACTAGTGAGTTAGAGGCTATTTCTCAGAAGTAATCTGCTCTCCGCAGTGATTCAGAGCTGACTCACTGATGAGAAATAATTAACACTTAATGAACTAGGGTCAGATCTTTAAAACATGTCACCCAGAGGTAATACTTTCATGACGAAAGCCTTGGTAACAGGTTGAGATCTCCAGGAAGCAGACTGAGGTGGAAACTAACATGTAGGAAATTTATGAGGGGACCTTGGCATTAACGCCCATGGAATGGAGGGGAAGGAAACAGGAAGAGGCCAAGGGAGACAGAAGTCAGGCTGCTGTGTCTCAACCCCACGGGGAATTCTGGAGCTAGGATGGCCTTTAGCAGATTGGTTAGATGCTGTTTGCCGGCCTGGGAAGGGACAATACCCCTGAGGGAGGGAGGAGGGCTGCACTACAACAGCTGGGGTGAAAAGTCTTTGGTTCCCGAATGGGGCTCCCGCTGGAGTATTGCAGCATCCACTGCATAGACTAATGCAAAATTCTGGGGAAGAAAGTTAGAAACTGAAGGTGACTTTTTTCCCATTTTTCAGAGGACAGGATAGTGTGAATATGAGTGACTAACCGACCAACCCCAGTAATTTGGACAGAATTATTCCCAAAGTGAAGCAGGATGACAAACTTAGGTTCTAGCAGTATTTTTACTCATATCTTTCTCCATAATCTGAACACGTTACATTGAGAGACTTCCAGCACACAGTTCCCATTCATAGCATGAATTTTCATACACTTCAGACTGATTTTTTTTTCCTATTTCTGATCCTTCTGTCTGCCAATCTAGCTCCCATTTCAGTCCTTGACTCCATAATCAGACTTGATACTTAGCCTTATTTTCCAAACCACAAAAAAATAAGTTCCCCTTTCACTGTCCAAACAGCAAGCCGAAAAAAATGTAGACATTTCTAAAACTTCTAAGATGTGGATTAAGGCATTACAAACAGAGAAACACATAATTGCAAAAGACCACTCCCTTCGACCAAATTCTTCATGTTTGTAAATTCACCAGAAATGAGGTCACAGAGACTTAAACCAAGCTAGATGTATACTTTTTTGTTTGGAATACAGAAGACATTGCATTAACAATTTTATTGTATCATAATACTCCTATACAACAGAATGAGCTTCTAGAAAGAAGCATAATTGTAGCAAACAATATAATGTTATCAAGCACTTCAATGACTTTTAATATTTGTTAGTGCTGTGGGAAACATTGAATCTCACTATGTAAAAGTTGTCCTTGGAATTTCTGAGTCAGAACAATCATCATGCAGTTGTTCAACAAATATTTGAATACCTGTTATGGGTCAGACACCCTTCCAGGCACTGAGGATGAAGTGAACAAAACAGTTTCTGCTCTAAAGAAGCCATATTCTAGTGATGGAAGGTCACTATAAAAACAAATATTTATGAATAACACTAAAAAGAATAAATAACCAAAGAAGAAAACAAATAGATCAGTTAGGAGACAGGGACACTTGCTGTGAAGAGAATTTCAATAGGGTGATATGACATGAGTTGCTGCTCCAGACTGGGTAATGGTCTGGGAACAGCCTTTTGGGGGTGAGTCCTAAAATGAACAATGAGAAGGGGTCAGCCCGTTAGTGATCAGAGAGAGCTCATTCCAGGCACAGGGAACAGATACAAAAGCCTCAAGGCAGGAATCAATTCAACGTGTTCAATATTCAGAAAGAAAGCTGGCATGGCTGGAGCTTGGTGAACAAGGACCAGAGTGAGAAACAGCCAAGTGAAAGAACAAAACAAGGGTCAGATCACTGAGGGCTTGATAGGTGGAAGGAAAGAAGAACTGGAGTGGGAGGTGAAGGAAGAAAAAGAGTAACTGGGTGGAAGAAGGCAAGCAGAAAAGAGAAGGAAGACAAGGTCGCAAATATTTTGAGCAATGAAATGTCACTGCTATGAGAAAGCATACAATCTTGTGAAGGAGGTAAAGTTTTATTGTAAAGGAATGGAAAACAAGACAATCTGCAGAATTCTGGGGGAGAACTAAGGCAGAGGGGCCGGGGCTACTAGGCTCCCTTGACGGGACACTCAGAAGAGTGAATGACCATAGCAGGGGCTTGGCGAGATGTCTGAGAAGGAGAAAGCAAGCAGTCAGCCAAAGACACTAAGCTTAAATCAAGCTCCTAGAACTCTAAGATTTTAATTAAAATAGATGTGTTCATTTCTGGAAAGTTATAGGACAGAAACCAGATTGGGGCCAAACTTTGATTGCAGTTCCAAAAAGTAGAAAGATACAGGGATGTGTATTCACAAAGAGCCAGGAACACATATAAATACTACAGAGGTTCAGTAGAAAAAGGAACCATTTCAAGTCAGGGGACAAAGGAGTGACTTTCAGAGGTGGGTGTGGTCTTGCCCAGACCTCGCCAGGCTGCACTGGAGAAGGCAAGCTTCCCTTGCCACCCCTGTGGCCCGCACTGCAGGGAGTCACGGGGAGTCACAGGCGGGCGCTGTCCTGCAGCCCAAGCCCAGCTGTGTGCTGGGTCCTCAATTACTCTGAAACTCATGTGACTTCTTTCTGAGCAAAAACTTTTCTGAAAAGTGATTTCCATTTTCATTAAAAATATCCGTATTGTCACCTTGTTTTCACTTCCATTGATTGTCATGCACTGTTCCTTGCTTGTGTCGAACAAAAGTACCCGAGCTTGTGGATCTTTTAATTACTTGTGATTCACGTACTCTGTGGCAGTAAGGTACCCATTTGTACACTTACCCTCATCAAATATGCAAAGATATATATTTGGGGAGGGGGAATCAGGTGTATTTACTTAATTAATGGAAACTTATTTATTTCCCTTTGGGGAAAGGAAGAAGTATATATTACTTTATTTTTCTCACTACCTCTATTCCTGAACAAACTACTCCTGGAAATTATACTCTATAGTCATAATTCACATGCACATACCTACAAATCTTAAATATTATAAAATTAGACTCATTTAATCGAGCCAGAGCCACAGTGGACACGTGATAATTAATATCCAGTAATATACACTGTTAAACAGAAGGGGGCACTTTAGCAAGTCTCATAGAAGTTAAAAGTAAACACTCTGTAGCAGAAGAGGTTTGATTAAGAGCTTGCTTATTCTCTGCATTTACTACACAGGCTACTCATGAAGTAATTGTTGGAGTCACAAAACCTATTACCTTCACTGAGATGAGATGCATTGTTCAACCTCAACAATATATTAAAATATTCACTGTCATCATTTATTATTTTTATCTGTTAATTATCCTTGGAATTGTGCTAGTCTCTCTTCTCTGGTTAGGCAGCTTGGTGCTTTAGACAGGCTACTTGATTAAGAACCAATAATAATAATAAAATAAATTTGGTTGGGGGAGGTTATAGCTCAGTGGTAAAGTGCCTGCTTAGCATGCACAAGGTCCTGGGTTCAATCCCTAGTACCTCCATTAAAAAATAAAAAAAAAACTACATAAATGAGTAAATAAATAAATAAACCCAATTACCCCTCCAAAAAAGAAAAAAAAATTTTTAAACTAAAAAATAAAATTAAAAAAATAATCAAAATACCTGCATACTAGCCACAATTCTGGCGATCTTTTGACAGTGGGGAAAAAAAGTCATTTCTATGAAGTCAGAAACCATGTCTGTTTTACTAACACTAATTTCTCAGTGTCCACCAAGGATATGGACTATAGATGGTGCACAGTAAGTATCTGTTGTATGAATAAATGAATGGATGAGGTCACTAACCTTCTGTGACCGCAGGTTTCTCACTGAAACGTGGCAGTGATATATGCATCCTGCCTACCTTGATACGTAATTAGAAGTTCCTGGAAAAGTATAATTCACAAGCAAGCAATTTATTTTTATTATAAACAGTGTGAAAATTCAAAGTCGGCTCTCTTGGTGTACAGAATCTACTTCACAATGGTTCTCTGTGAGCCTCTTAATCAATTTTCAGGTTAGCTGAACAAAAAGCAAGCAGAGGTAACATTTTGCAAGGACTAAGTTATAAGCCATTCTTGTTGCTGCTTCATCATTTATATTACTGGAACAGAGCAAAGACATGGATAATTTCAAGGGTACATAATCCAACAGTTATATGTACTTGGCATTGATATCTGTTTTGTGCTTTTATTTGAATAAAGGGGTGTCTGGTGTCCCGGTAATTGAACTAAAACAAAATAACGAAGCCAATGACAATATCTGGTTCAGAATTTCCTCATCTTTAAGATTCCTCTGCTTAATGTCCCAGCACCTTAATCCATGCAGGCTGACATTGCTCAGTCACCGTTTTTTCTCCCCTGAATGAAGGAATCCATTTATTTAACAAATGTCAGTGGAATATCTACTGGGTGACTGACATGGGATAGAAAAATAAGTTCAACACAGTTGAGACACAGACAATATTCACACTATGATGTGAAAATACTTAAACTAGAGCCCCTTGCTACATTCCTTTCTACTCAGAGATACCTTGGCCTCCAGTGACACAGGGAATTGGATGCTATCAGATAGAAAAGGGTAGCCTACCTTTTTTTTCCACTTCAGTTCCAATTGCTCTTCTTAAGAATATTCAAGAAATGGAAAATAAAAGCAAAAAGGAAACAAGGATGGAAATCTCCTTCGAACTGCCTTCAGATTTGAGGAATGCAGCTAGGTGAAACGGTTCATTTTCAGAGTAATTTCCACATCGACTCTATTTGAGCTCTGTAGTACAGATCTTAACATTTTCAGTGGTTGGCCGTGACTACTTTCTGGCTCACTCAGGGGGTTAGTTGTCTAAGACCCTGGACAATGCAATAAGAAATCTCAGAAGACTGAGAGCTTATGATGTACTAAACCTAATTTGACAATATTTAGACTAAAACAAGGTCAATCCTTGTATATACAGCATTGGGCAATTCTGAGCCATCTACCTAGTTCACCCACTCAACTAACCTACTGGATTTTCCAGGCAATAACTGGTTAGATTAACCACCTAGCTCTAGTAAAATCTGCATCAACATCTGGGGTGATCTACTTTACGAATCTAGACAGACAACTCTTCTAAATCTTGGGAAGGTACCTTTCTAACAGATATATTGTCTTTGTGGTAGCTTCTCTGCTGTAGTAAAGAGAAGGGTCTTGTTATCTTAACTACTTTTTTGTTTCTGTGGTTTTTTTGACCAGATAACAAATGGTATAATCACTTCAGTATTAATGAGCCATGCAAGTTCTAAGTGTCTCATTCTACTAAAAAAGACAAATTCATCAAAAGGTAGTAACTTTGGTTTCCTGCATGATAAAGCCACCATTAGTTATTCAAGATTAATTAGCCAAAGGACTCTTGCACAGTGGGAATTCACTGTTAATACCTTGTCACAACAGTTGTGATTAGATATTTATTAGAGTGGGGTCAATATTAATAACAAAGGAAAACAAGACAAACACAAAACTGACTTGATGAAGAAAATTTAAATAACAATGACGTCCAGATAGTAATACTGAGTTGTATTTTGAATGCCAAAATCATATTTTAGCAAGAGAATTTTTTAAAACACGAAACATTCCCCTCCATCATCTTTAAAATCTGGACCATCATGCTTCATATTTGTTAAATTATTTTTTTCAAGCCACATAATCACGTGGAGACATACATGTCAAAGACATATAGAAATTTAACAACTTTTTAGAATTTTATTCTACAGGTAGAAGGTGATATACTGGTGTTTTTAGGGTTGAATCTAAATGAAATTAGTTCATATTTACTCAGTACAGCATGGAAGAACTAAAGAATCTTTACTGCCCCTAATTAGGTTTTGAATTTTTATCTTTTAGACATGCCTTATGTCTAATAATTTTGTATTTTGCTCTTGAAGTAAAAATAATCACCCATTAATATTTGAATAAAGTCTTTTAAAGTTACTCTATTAGGGTATCAATTTTAAGGATGGTAAAAGAAGGAGTAGAGCAAAATTATTCTAGAGGAATTAGTCATAACCAAAGCAGAAGCCAGGAGTGACCACAGGGAAACATTCCTCAGAGGGTAATTTAACGACATTACTGAAATTGTGGGAATCCATATACCACCTAGATGATTAGGAAAGGGGTTGTTAGCTAAGCCATTGTCTGAAACCCACTGAATCACTGGTCCCTTTGAAAAATGATTGGTCCTCCTTTTCTAAAGATGGGGTTTTAAAATTTAAGACAAGCTCCAAACAGCAGAGCTGAAAGACAAAAAGGACACAGACCTCGAATGAGTCTAGATTTCTCTTCAAAGGTAAAGGAGGGAGGTAAGATATCAAATCTTTGCTTTCATAATTTTAAGAACACAAGTCAGTCAACTCCGCAGAATAAACTACCCAAGATCACCCTCAATGCTTGTGTATGTCACTGATTTGAACTAGGCCAGGCATTTTCACATCTGGAGGACAAGAGATGACATATTCCTATGAGTTGCACTATAAATCAATATTACAGTTTAATTCTATAACCTCTTTCCCTGAATTAGAAAAATATTGATTCAGTTGCTTAGTTTTAATATGTTTTAATGTTATTAGACTTTTAACTAGAAACTGTGTGGTACTGAACTGCTATTGTCAGATCTTTATTGTAGTTTTTTTACTACTACATTAAATAGACATTAAAATTGCTTTTACAATAAGGATCTAGTTCATCGATCCCCGTCATGGGCTTCCCATGGGCCAAAGGACCCACTCTCTTCAGTGTAGAACAAACAGCACAGGGGATGAGACCATCTTGTTCACACGTTCCTGTAACTACATCAAGTGCCGCCAAGTGAGTCACGTGGGCAAGCTGAAAGGACAAGCAAACAACTTTGGTTTTTATAAACAGCTGCTCTGAGAAAAAGAATGAGTGATATTTATTTATATTTATAAACGTGACTTTTTTATTTTAAAATCCTAGTATGTAAGTAAATACTGTAGAGTTCACTCAACTACTCTTCTGATTGAACAATACCAACTAATTATTGTTATCATGATTTTTACGTAGACAATCTTTTTAAAGCTAAATTTCACAACTTATTTTTTAGATATTTCATCTGAAAATGAAAACTATAATTCTTCTTGGGATACTGGGAGCCACAATGTCAGCCCCGGTAAGTGATTTCATGGTAAAACAGAAGTCATTGTGTAAAACCCATGGCAAATCACTCTTTTACCATTTCTGGGTTTTGTTTGTTTCTTTGCTTTTTTAGCTTATCCCACAGCGTCTTATGTCTGCAAGCAACAGCAATGAGGTTAGTATAAATACTTAAAACAATGACCCCTGGTTTTTTGTTTGTTTCTTTTATGAAAGCCCAGTGGGGATGAGATAAAAGCCTTCCACTGATTTATATTTCAGTTCTGCCCAACAGCCCTTGTATCTAAATGCATTTCCAATCATCACATTTGTTTTGTACACCAGGTTATTTCTAGAATATTATTTTGCCTCCCTTGTTGGATTGCAAGTTTCTTAAAGGCAGAGACAGAGTCTTGCATATCTTTTAGTTCTAATAGCATCAATATGGGGTATATAGGAGTTCAAAAGATCATCAAATGACTAACTAAACCACTGGCATGAGCTAAAGTTGTGCAATCTCACACACAGCAGGGGAGAGATAGTTAAAGCCTAACCTCTAATCACAGTATAAGCTTAGTGAGAAAACATCTCACCTCCAACAGGAAACTATGACCAGCCGGCTCTGACTTGTGTGATATTTGTAGCAAACATTGTTCTTAATCATTTCAGCATGTGTAGTAATCTTGTTTTCATATTATTCTTCCTTTTCTAGTTACTGCTGAATCTTAATAATGCTCAGCTTCAGCCACTACAGCTTCAGGTACCCCAACCTCAATAATTATTTCAAGAACATTTTTCTCCTGCTCATTTCTTATGGTACTTGGTATGAGAGCAGAGTGTTTTCTGATTCCATTTCTGAAATCTCAATTTTTAAAGCTATGAGTTTGTTCTATATATTTGAATTACCATCTGTTTAAAGACTAAAGTAAAAACTATCATCTGATTAACATTTATTTATTGAGAACTTCGTATATGCCAGGCACAGACTCTCACAACTATGAGATAGTTAAATTTACCAGTTTACACAAAGTCATACTCAGCTAACTGGTTTAAAAAAAAAAAAAAAAAAAGATTTGACACCAGTCTGGCAACTACAAAAACTGCACCTTTTATCCACCTGATTCTGCTCCATATTCCTTATCATGACCACTGGGAATTTAGCATTGTTCATGCTATTTGCTGACTCATAATGTGTCAAGATGCTGTCCTTTTTTATAATGTAGCAATGGAAATATAGATATTATTTAGGTTTTGTCTCTTTCTTGCTCAAGACTGATTTTAAATTCTTTTTGAAATGAAAGAGAAGTGCTTCCTTTCTTTCTTTTGTGTCCTCTCAGAGCCCGTTTAATTCCTGGATCCCTCCTTTCCCTGAGACACTACAACAGCAGCAGCAGGCTCCAATTCCAGGACTCTCCCAATTCTCATTATCAACTCTAGACCGGTTTGCTGGACTGTTCCCGAATCAGATACCCTTCCCAGGACAGGTCATTTTTACTCCAGGAACCCAGGCAGGACAGCTGGACCCCTCACAGCCTCAGACACCACCGCAGACCCAACAGGGCCCTAATGAGGTAAGTTGGGCCTCTTCCATCTCGTTACCCCAAGGAGAGAGAATGCACGTTGAATGTGAAAAATGAATATGAATCAGCTTTGCAATAAGACAGGAGTTACTGAGCAAGAATTCTTTCTCATAGTATGTTTCTACATCACTGGAAGTACTTCCTCATCTTTCTGATTTCTGACATGAAAAAATGCCATGTAAATCAGCTCTTCTAGGTCACAGCCATGAATCAAAAGTGTTAAAGCATGCTTTGGAAAAGAAAATTAGGAAACTTGCATCTTTAAAAAAAAAAAGGGAATTAGCATTAATGATGGTACATGTAATAGATGACCTTTTGTCATCATCAAAGTCTGCAGATTATATATTTATATGGCTAGGTCTGAAGAAAACAGCTGTGGAATTTTAGATTAAAAAGTCAAGTATAACTTTTTACCATTCCTTTTTTGGCAGGTTATGCCCTCTTTGTTCACCTTCAGAATGCCTCAAGAGCCAGCACAGGTAAATGAAAGGAATACCATAGCCCCTGTAGAGAGATGGTTGCCTACTCTCTCCAGGGAATGCTTTCTTTTACATTTGTAGCCTTGACCCCTATAGCAGGGCTATAAAACCCACACAATGCTATCACTGTCTGGATACTACCATTGCTGGGCTGGCATCAGTTTGTTAATCTTAGGCTCACTTAACAGCTCCCAAAGGGAGGCCAGCTGAGAATCTCCAGGACCCCTGAGTTTCCAGGACATTACTGGGTTGGGAATTAAGGAGCTCACTAAGCCTGAGGTTCTGTCCTCTCTGCACCTAAAGCTCTGGCATTTTGGCATTTGGGAAAAACTCTAGAAAAATGCTATGAGCTAACTTTGCCCAACTCTAAACTTTGTTTCAGGGAAAGATGCATTAAACTGATAAAATATAATATGATGTAGAGAGAGTTATGAAATTCTGCTCAAAACATTCCCAGGTTTTTATATATTTTCAGTTTAACTCCAAATGGTGGTGATTTCCATTTAATAAGAGAATCTTTTTAAATGAATTATTAAAGTAATATGGAAAAGCCTCTCAAGATCAGGCTAAACAATTTTATAATATCCTGGATTCAAAGAAATAGGAATATAGATAAATTATATCACTCACCAGCGAATATTGACCATTTCATAAAAAGTTACACCACTTGGCTCTGGTATGATCACAATTATGTAATTTTGTCCATCCCTATTACAAAACAAAAGTTACCACTAGACATTATCTCATTCTATGCCACAGCATTTACAGAGTTAGATACCCGACAAGTGGAATGACTTCATTTTAAGGATGAAGAAGCCAGTGTTAATGAGATTAAGCTCCCAATCCTGATGCAAATAAACAGCTGAGTTGGAATGTAATTCTTCACCCTTCCTTTAACCACTAAACCAGTGGCTCCCCACCCTAGCTTTGCATTAGAATCTCTGGTGACGACCTCGAAAATTACAAATATCTGGACCCTGCCCACACCTAATGAATCAAACCCCCATGAGCAGACCGCAAATATGATTATCTGTTAAAATGTTCAATCAGTGATTTTGAGTCTTAGCCAGGATTAAGAACTGCTGTGTGAAATACACCTCTTCTTAAATCATAGTTATTGTTTTTTAACTCATACCCAACATAGTCTCTTATTAAATCATACGAGGAAACAAAACCCCATGCATGTACAACGATACCGTTTTCTTTAAACACATATGCATATACAGACACACACACATAAGTGGATGCCAATACGTGATAATGTGAGTGGTGAAACTGTGGGTGATCTTATTTGTTCCTTGTCTATTTCTGGTTTTTCCAAATATTCTATGATGCATATGGATTGCTTTAATCAAATGGCAGTTATTGAAGGCAATATGTTCTTGACCATTTATTATGGTAGCAATTCTAATACCATGTCCTGCAGAATGAAGATTCTAAAAAAAATGTAGGGACAATGTTGCATAGGCTAGCTTCTTCTTAGATATTTACAAAGAACATACGTATATGAATTTTATATACAAAGTCCAAGGTGCTCTTTTAAAAAGCCCGTTATTTAGTTGAATCTACTACTTCCTAATGTGTTTGACCAAGTAACCTTGAAACAAAGCCCAGTGTTATGTGCAATACAAATTTTTTCTAAAGTTTGGGAAGGACTCTTTATGTGTTCTTTTGTTCATAGAATTACTAAATATAAATCAGTTTTAAAATATTAACATTAGAAGACTTAAAAAAAAAAAGGCCTGCGTTGATCTAAAGGAAGCTCTTCTGTACTCTTCTGTTTACAAACAGATGTTTCAATACTACCCAGTTTACGTGCTCCTGCCCTGGGAACAACCTCAACAAACAGCCGCCTGGTCCCCTCCGCAAACAGGACAGCAGCTATTCGAGGAGCAGGTATTTCAAGTGTTTGATTTTAATATGACTAGTTCCACCTGAGAATAAAGAATATACAGTACATTTTCAGAGAAGGGAACATCTGATTATGCTTAGTGCAAAAACTCAACAGCTTGGACTGGTCATAAAAGGATATTGCGCTTCCCCTTAAAGTGACACTAATTTGGAAATACACTCCAAGGCTGAATTTTGAAAGAACAAAGTCACTGAACAGATGTCAATAAAATCAGAGGCCAAAAGCTGACTCATATTAGAAAATGAAGTTTTATAACTTTTAAAAATCTACCAGCATCCCTTTTGTCATATATCCACGTAGCCATTATTTTTTAAAAAATAGCTGCCAAGATTAAAGGGCACTTATGATCACTAGGTATTGAAATACAGTTAGATAACATTATATTGAGTTTCGTGGACATGCAAGAAATTGGTAGAATTCTAATAGAAATTCAGGTGGCTCATACATAGCTAGATTTCTTTTTAAAAAATTTATCATTGCTTAAAACTTGCCAAATCAACTAGAGAAAACTGAAAACTAAGCTTTAAATGGCTGGTAGAAGTACTTCCAATGAAGTCATGTAAATTTAAAGAGAAAGGGAGAGGTTTAATCTAGAAATCATATGGCGTTAAAAGGATACAACCTAGAACTTAAAAAAAAAACTTTAAGTATAATATAAATACATAGATAAAATTCTAAGTAATCAGTTATCACAAAATTATGACAGAATCATAAGAACAAATCTAATGTATTTTTCAAAATTCTGACAGATGCCATTCTATACTGAATTCGGATATATTCCACAACAAGCAGAACCTGTAAGTAAATGCATACTTCCCCTTAAAAGTAAAAATTAATTTTTGAGATGACTTGCTTCCTAAACTGTTAAATCTGTCAGTGCTCTTCAGTCAAAACCCACTGGTAACACACCTCTCATTGGACAGAGCTGGATTTACCCACTCACTGTAACAGGGGAGAACACACACCATGGGGAGCCGTGGGGTCTTCACAGGAAGGTACTGAAATGACTTCTCAGAGGGTCTGGGCTTGTGTCAGGTGATAGTGGGGAGAATTCAAGGAGTCATGGCTCACTTTGGATTAGGTGTTCTCAGGAAGTGGGGGTAGTTCTATGATTTGGGTAATCTACCTATTTGTACCTAGAAGATCAGAACAATGGAGCGAGGCAACGGCCGTGACTGGTAAAGAAGCAGTTCTCCAGATTAGCCAGGACCCGAGGATGCCTGGTATTTTTGTGCCTTGCACAGGGACCTGGCTTTAGACAAAGTTACACAGTGGTGTTGTTTTGGTCGCACTTTGTCATGCTCAGAGGTGACCTGGTCTGATGTTCGTGTTGGGTGGGATTTTTTAACATACAACAGGGGAGCACCAGGGCCTGGCAGTGAATGTCAGACCAGCTCCTGACGACGCAGAAGCAAAGCTGCTGGGTCAGACCAGTTTCTTACTGTGAGGAGCTGCTTTTCTCTTTCTCAAATCTAAGTTATTGTTTTCATTTTGAAGAAACTAATTGAAGAAGTTGGGAAGTGTTAACTGCATTGGGTGCAAAACAACATATTTTATAGATTCATAATTTAGACTTTTTTAAATTTCCCAATTTTTCAGGTTAGACCAGGAGGACAGCAGCAACCAGTCTTTGATCCCTTCCTAGGCACAGCTCCTGAACCTGCTGTGATGGTACGTTTCCTTACCACAACCTGCTAGCTACTCGAAGTCAGCAACTGACAGACTACGGGCTCTTGCCCTCCTGTTCATTTCGATGAAAATATTATTATTCCATCAACAATTATTACTCCTTCCCTTGTAATCTCTTGCCACTCAAGATTCAATTTGCTCAGTCCATCAAATATTTATTGAGGGGCTACTACATGCCAGATGCTTTCCATAGGTACACTCATTTAAAATCTGGTATTAAGAGACATCCATGTTTACTGGTATATATTCATAGTCTTTCTAAAAGATAGATTATAATCTAGAAAATTAATAAACGTATTTATTTCTTAAGTAAAGTCTTGGCTTTGCATCTCACTCCTTTTGCTTTATACTCTTCCCAATTTTGACCTTGTGCATGGAGCCTGTAACCACTTTATTTTCTTTCTCACCCCCTATAGCCAGCAGGAAGAGTGTTACCGAATTTACAAAAAGAAATGATAAACTTTAAGCACGCCAATGCAGGAATTGTCATTCCTTCAACTTCACAAAAACCCAGCACAAGTGTTTTTACTTCTGCTATAGACCCAACTATTACTCCAGAGCTCATGAAAAAGAAGGTAATCAAAGATTCATTTTACATAAGAAACTGGTGTCTAATAGAAAATATAAAGTTAGTGCTTAATTTACAGGACTTAGTCACAGAAATAATGATAGCATAAATGATATAGTAGAATTTATCCTTTGAATAGGAAGGCTAATAATTGCTTACTAATAATCCACTAGTCAGAATATAATTTAATTTTGATTTAATAAAAACTTCCTATGAACATCCTTTTCCTCACTAGGCCAAGACTGATAACCTAAAGGAACCGTAAGATGTACTAATCATTCAAAGTTTGAGGTAGGTATTTGCCAAGAGGCATTCATTAAGTATCATGACATATCCTAAATTACAAAAAAAAAAAAAAAGTCAAGGGAACTAATGAAAAGATCTACAACAAAACGAAAAAAAAAAAAAAATCCAAGTCAGTGCTTATATATTCCTATAAAGCTAATAATAATCATGATATTTTAGCAATTTTCTAAAAATCAGAAATTTTTGAGGATCTTATCTGCCTATGCCATAAACCTGGCATAAACTTTGAAAACACAAATAGTACATATTCTAATCCATGTAAAAGACATTCTACAGGCATCAAATACAAAGTCAGTTCTCCCAAATCACCACTTCACTTTGCAAGCTAAAAGTTGTAACAGTGCCAAAACATTTGTATCAGATTAGCATGAAATAAAGTCTCAAAATGATAAAAAAAAAAAAAAATCGCACAATCACATGGAAATTTAAAATTCTGTATTTTATATCAAATATAACTTTAATTGACTCCCTTTCCTCATGGGCTTAGTTGGCTGTGAGGCTAGTGGGTGTTTGATAAAAAAAAAAGCAGGATGGGATGACAACAAGAAGCAAAAAATACACATGAAAAAGCAAACAATTTGGCCTGAAAGGGAAAAGTAAACGGCAAAGGTTTTTGAAATCCCCTCCCTGCGACCTGTGAGTATCTTCTGATTCCTCCTTCTATGAAAATGAATACTCGGCTTTCTTCAGATTAAAAAAAAGTCTACAAAAATGCAACCAGAAATGAATTGCATGAACACCTGTTTAGAAAAGTCTGTCTACAATGCACATTTTGTCCAGTGCAAACCAATTCAAACTACCTAATCAGAAGTACTAAAGAGATTTTATATGTAAAGTGTGGCCTTCACTCTGTGTGGCATCAATGCCAGAAGGAGTTTTCTATATCTTTTTAAGCAACTTAGAAATATCCGGGAAATTTTACAGAAAACAGTCTAATGGTATTAAAATGCTCTTCTATTTTGTTTTTCAGAGAACAAGATGTGGCAGTGCCTTGGATATCATTTGAGGCTATTTGCTTCCCCGATGCTAATATCAGTTCTTTGAAAAATAGAAAATAGTTTGTCTCTTCTCCTGAATGCCTTTCTACTTACACTCTTTCAATAAGTCATAGGAAAATAATACAATTATTTAGTAAGCCTTATCTTTACAAAATTATATTTCTTTTTAAATACACTTTCATTGCATAATCTGGAAAGTAACAACAATGAGAATAAAGCTAATATCACTGAATGAATTGTATAACTGCAATTAATAAAGGAAGGTGCTGGAAAATGGTGGCCTCAATAAGAATAAAGATATCCTATGGTTGGATTTATAAGTGTGGTGACTGAGACTGATGAACTCAAGTACATACTTAGCTTTGACATACAACTTCATTATTTCCCCCAGGCCCATTCAGCAGATTCCTTCTGATGCACTCTCCATTAGAATCAGAATTATTTGGTGGCAGATATCATTAAGCGCATGCTGTCAATATGACCCAGCTACATGGAGAGATGGCTGTCATCACCCAAAAGGATAGGTCCTCCAGAAGATGTACACTGGTTTGGGGAGGCAACATCCTGTACAAAATAGGACATGGATTTTGGATTTCATCAGATGTGGCTTTCAATCTGGCTTGGAAACTTCAGCAAGTCCCTTACACTGAGTCTCAATCTTCCCAGATGTAAAACAGACATAGCAATATCTATCTTTTCAAAGTCTCTGAAAGGGCTACGTGAAATAATACACGTAAGATACTTGGCTCATACAAAGTACAGTTGACTCTTGAACAACACGGATTTGAACAGCAGGGGTCTAGCTATACGTAGATTTTTATTTTCAATAAATACCTACAACCATACTACACGATCTGTGGCTGGTTGAATCCTCAGATGTGGAACCACAGATATGGAGTGCCGATTGAAAATTTATAAATGGATTTTTGACTATGTGGGGGTTGGTACCCCTAACCCCCATCTTGTTCAAGGGTCAACTCAGAAAAATGTTAATTTTCCCCCATTTACTTGTGGAAGTACTATGGAAGTACTTCTTAATGTATTTTCTCAGCTTTGGAACTTCAGCTGAAATTCTGAGAAGACAGGAAAATTGACATTCAGTATACTTCACATATTTGTATGTAGATGTGTGTTGATGTCTGTGAGTGTATGTGTATGAAAAGAAAAATGAATGAGTGGGTAAATGAATGAATGAATAAATATGTATTAGGTGGTTTCAAACAAATTTAATTAGTATTTTAGGCTTTAAATTTGATCACAATTTCTAGAGTCTTATCTTTTTCCAGCATTTAGTAGTGTTCTGACTCTGGAAACTGCTACTTACCCAATGGAAAGGTAATCCAATAATCACCTATTCTACCTTCATTTTATACTTTATCCTATTTTCCCTAAATTGGTGGGTTGAGTGAAAGTAATTCTGGGTGATTGACAGACTTCTTAATATTGGACATGATTTAGGGAATTGTACAAGATATCTGATAAGATGCAAGTATTCAGCATGTAGGAACATTGTGTTCTGAAATTCCAAGAGTTTGTGTGGTCATTGAAAATTATATAAGGTAATCCATGCTGAGTGTTTAGAATACATTCCGGAATACAGCAAGTATTTGACTTTTCTCGTTAAGGGGGAGGAGAAAAGGGATGGTCAGAGACTAAAGAAGAGAAATGGGCACAGCACAGCTATTCTATTTGACGGTTCAATGAAGAGAAGCAGAACTTAGGAAAAACTGCAAAACTCTAAGCATCATGCTATAATCAAGTCAAGAGTTTGACAATATTAGGGGTTACAATAATAAAGGCTTTAAAAAATACACAAATGTTATCAATACATGAACATATAAACACATTAAAGGGCTAAATTCTACATAAATAAAGTAATGCAAGGATAAACATTAAGAAGTTACTTCAAGAAAATGTTTTGATAAAACATAAATATTGAGCTAAGCATGCTGTATTTTTTATTTTATTCCAGGCAATATTAAAAAGACCTTATTACTCTGGATGTTTTTAACAAATCCAATTTAGTGACTCAGCTTAAAAAATAAATTCCCTAATCTCAGACTGTTCAGGATCCAATCTGCTTCAGGAAGCTGTTAAGTCTTGTTAAGGTATTCCTGAGCAACAACTATGTTTGAAAACACGCATACTATAATCACCATCAGTGAAATAGTCTATGTTTTCAAACTACTTTATACAGAAGCTTTAAACACTATCATTTTTCTTACCAAAGTTAGGAAGACAAGAAGGTACGCTTTATGGAAATATCACTGCAATACATGCAAAGAACTGTATTTTATTGTGTTGGTTTTAATCCTAGCATCTCAACTTCCCCATCCCAGGCCAGTGAAAGAAAGGCAAAGCAGAAAAAGCACCTCAATTTTGAACAGATCTGATCAGAAAACTCCTATGCAGAATAATTTCCCTAGAATCAGTTTTGCTTACATTTGGTAATCCACACTGTAGCCTCAAAACTTTCCCTACCAACCTTCTCACTGAGTGCTTCCTATCTAATGTATTATAAGAGCATTAGTTCAGGACAGACATATGGAATCCATGTATGATCTCACCCCCAAAATTGCATACATGACCAATCCATCATCACAGTCTAGTAACACTTTAAAATGCATAGAGTTTAAGTGTGTAGTTTGATGGGTTTGAGTTACATATACATATAAATGTACGTACCTACGCCTATCAAGACACAGAACATTTCCATCACCCCCGCAAAGTCCCCTCCTTCTCTTTTCCAGTCAATCTAGTCTCCCCATTCTCACGACAGGTTACTACTTAAAAAAATAAAATTTCTATCAACGTATATTAATTTTGCCTATTCTGGAGCTCCGTACAAAGTAGATCATACACTGTGTATTCTTTTGTGCCAGCTTATTTTACTCAATATAATACTTTTGTGAATCCATGTCGTTGCCTAAATTGTGTGTTATATTGTACGAAGGTACTACAGTTTCTTTTAACTATTCTCCTATTGAGGAACATTTGGGTTGCTTCTAATTATTGGCCACTTGGCATAAAGCTGCTATGAAGCTCCTGTACAAGTCTTTTTGTAAACATATGTTTTCATTGCTGTTGAGTAAATACCAAAAAGTGGAGATAAAGCATAGGGTAAGTTTATTATAAGTAACTCCTAAGTAGTTTCCTATGTGACTGTACCATTTTATACTCTGATCAGTAATATGAATTCTAGTTCCTCCACCTTCTGGCCAACATTTAGAATTGTCTTTATATACATATATGGCAATTATATATATAAATATATATATATAAAATCATTTTCATGAATTCCTCTTTTATCAAATGTCCTTTCAAAATTAGCCTTCACAAAGTTTGACCTCTACCCTCTCTTCTCCCTCCCTTTCAAAAATCAACACATGAACATTTCTATTGTTGTGACTTTAATAAACACTTATAAGTAATCACTGACTTCTAAATCTATATCTCAACCTAACATATTAAATAGTTAAGTTTATATCTACTCTATCATATAGTTCAGAATTTTATGTCTTTTTAATTTTAGCTATTTAACAAGTAACAAGTATGACGATGCATCTCATGGCTTTAATCTGTGTTTTCCTGATGACTAATAATATGTGTTTTTTTCTATACTTCTGGCCATTTGTATATCTTTATTTTTGAAAATTACATTCAAGCATTTCATTTATCTTCATATGACTGAGTTTTAAGAGGTTTTTATGTGTTCTGGATTATGTAATTTGTCAAATAAATATTATTGTGAACACTTGTCCCAGTCTGGAGCTTGTCTTTTCACTTCATAGTGTGGTTTTTGAAGAGCAGAATTTTTTATTTTGGTGCAGTTCAATTGTCAGTTTTTGGAGATTAGTGTCTTGTGTCCTAGTAAAGAAATGTTCACCTAACCCAAAGTAATGAATATATTCTCCTATGTTTTCTTACAAAATTTTTAATGGTTTAGCTTTTACATTTAGATCTGTAGCCACTGATTTCTGTATAGTGTGAAGATACAGGTCAAGGATAGTTCTTTCCACACAGATGCCTAGTTGATCCAGTATCATTTGTTAAAAAGATTGTCCTTTTCTTACTGAATTGCCTTGGGATCTTTATTGAAAACCAATTGACTATGCATCTGCATCTATTTTTGGATTCTATTCCATTTAACTGCTTTTTTTAGTCTTTGCATTAATATTGCAGTCTTGATTATTATAGTGATGTCTTTTGTATTTCCATATAAATTTCAGAGTCAGTTTCTCAGTTTCTTCTCTGCTTGAGTTTTAATGGGATAGTGTTGAATTTCTAGATCAGGAAAGATTTGGCATCTTAACCATGCTGAGTATTCCAATTCATGAATGTGGCATATACTTATTTAGGTTATTTCATATTTATCTCTGAAATGTTTTGTGGTTTTCAGTGAAGAGGTCTTGCAATATCTGTTAAACTTTTTTCTAAATATATTTATGTTTTTAAATTCCATTTATTTATTTTCCATTTTTTAGCACATAGAAATGCAGTTGACTTTTGTACATTGAGCTTGTATGCCATTATCCTGCTAAATACATTTATTAGGTTCCACATCTGCTTTGCAGATTCCATATTATTTTCCAGCTAAAAAAACACATTTTCTGGAAAAAAAAATAATTCCACTTGTTTCTATTCATTCTGTACATCTTTAACTGTTTTTCTTGCCTTGTTACACTGATTAGGGTGTCCAGTGTAATGGTGATTAGAAGGCACAAAAGTGGATATACTTGCATTGTTTCTGATAGTAGGAAGAAAGCATTTATTATTTCACAGTTAAGTAAGATGTCAGCTTTACATTTCCCATAAATTACCCATATGAGATTGTGGAATTTCACTTTTACACTTAGTTTGATGAGAATTTTTATTATGAATGGATTTTGACTTTTGTTAAATAAATTATCTGCATTTACTGAAATAAAAACATGAATGTTCCCTTTCATTTGGTTAATGTAGTAAATTATATTGTTTTATTTTTCAATGTTAAACTAACCTTTCAATCCTGGGGAGAAAATGCCAATTTGTTATAATGTGATATCTTTTTAAAATATTACTGTATTCTGACATAAATCTTAGCAATGTTCTCCTAGGGCAGTCTACTCAGGCAATAGAAATAAAAGCAAAAATATTTAAAAAAAAAAAAAAACCAAAAAAAACCCAAAAAACAAAAACAAACAAAAAAAGAAATAAAAGCAAGAATAAACAAATGGAACCTAATTAAATTATAAGCTTTTACACAGCAAAGGAAACCATGAAGAAAACAAAAATATAGCCTACAGAATGGTAGAAAATGTTTGCAAATGATACGACTGACAAGGACTTAATTTCCATACAACTTAATAACAAAAAAAAGAAACTACCCAATCCAAAAATGACCTAAACAAGCAATTCTCCAATGAAGACATACAAATGGCCAAAAAGCACATCAAAAAATGCTCAGTATCACTAATTATCTAAGAAATGCAAGTCAAAATTACAATGAGATATCACCTCACACCAGTCAAGATAGCCATCATTCAAAAGTCCACAAATCATAAATGCTGGACAGGGTGTGGAGAAAAGGGAACCCTTCTACACTGTTGGTGGGAATACAGTTTGGTGAAGCCATTAGGGAAAACAGTATGGAGAGTCCTCAAAAAACTAAAAAACAGACTTACCATATGATCCAGCAATCCCACTACTGGGCATATAACCAGAGGTAACCTTAATTCAAAAAGATATATGCACCCCAATGTTCACAATAGCCAAGACATGGAAGCAACCTAAAAGTCTATTGACAGAGGACTGGATAAAGAAGTTGTGGTACATTTATACAATGGAATACTACTCAGCCATAAATAAAGAATAAAATAATGCCATTTGCAGCAACATGGATGGAGCTAGAGATTGTCATTCTAAGTGAAGTAAGGCAGAAAGAGGAAAATATCATATGATACCACTCATATGTTGAGTCTTTTTTTTAAAAAAGACACAAATGAATCTATTTATAAAACAGAAACAGAGTTACAGACATAGAAGACAAACATGGTTACCAGGGGGAAAGGGGTTGGGAATGGATAAACTGGGAGTTCAAGATTTGCAGATACTAACTACTATATATAAAATACATAAACAACAAGTTTATACTGTATAGCACACGAAACTGTATTCAATACCTTACAGTAACCTATAATGAAAAAGAATATGAAAATGAATATATGTATTTATATGTTTGGTTAATTTTTTTCTGAGTAATTCAGTTTGGAAAATTTTTACTGACATTCTTTGAATTCACTGATCTTTTCTTCCATTATATCCAATCTGCTTGCTGATAATCTCATCCAATGAATTTTTTATTTCAGGATTTTAAAATTAAGTTCTGGGGTTTCCATTTGATTTTTTAACAATTTTCTTATCTTTCCAGAAATTTTCTAATATTTCACTCAACACATTTATTAATAATATTCCTATAAATTCTTCAACATGTTTAATCTTACTTTAAAATTCTTCTCTGTTGATTTCAATAGATTGTGGGTCTGTTTCTATTGACTGATTTTACTTTTGAATATGGGTAACATTTCTTTGTATGATGGGTAGTTTTACATGTCAACTTGACTTGCAGCAGAGTGTCTAGATTAAACATTATTTCTGAGTTTGTCTGTGAAAGTGTTTCTGAATGAGATTAGCATTTGACTTTATGGACTCCACAGAGTAGATTGTTCTGTTCATTTTGGGTGGGCAGCATCCAATCCATTGACAGCCTGAATAGAACAACAGGCAGAAGAAAGATATTTTGTGGCAGGTCTAAAGGTTCCTTTGTCCAAATAAAACTGCATCATCTTTTTAAATATATTATTATTATTTAAAATATGTAAAATTAAGACTGTCTTTTTAATATATTGTAGCCTTTTGTCCAAACAGGCTAGAATGCAACCTCTTTCAATATAAAAATACTTTTTACAGTAACAGATTATAGCTAAATTCCCTACAGCCCTCTTATGATTCACTAAGTGGATTTTTTCTAATTCATTTCCTGTTACTTGTATTGTGGTTAGGAACTGACTAACTCTGTATTCCAGTTACACAGATTTGTGATCTTTGATACCTAACTTCTAAGCCACCTTTTCCTCATCTGTAAAACAGGAACAATTGCATAGGTTGTCCCACAGGCTATGGTGAATTTACACAATGTATTTCATGTAAAGCATCTGTCAGTTTCTAGCACATAAGCATTTTGACAATGTTACATGAATAAGGAAAAGCTAACAGAACATTTTTCTGATTATGTGGCTCCTTCTGGATTTAGTATAATTAGAATCTTTATTAAACACAGAAAATGTCTTATATTCTTGATAATTCAATGATAAAAATTAAGGAGGAGAAGCTCAAAATTCTGGACCATGAACATGGAAAAATCAGATAGGTACCTGAAGGAGATACACAGTTCATGACTTTTGATTGTCATATACTGCCAAATAGAAAATGTCATTTTATTTAAATTGTTAAAGCGATGAGGCAAACAGGAAAATAATGTTGTCATTGTTATTTTAATGCTGAGTGAATGAGTAGTTATAAAAGATTAATAGACTTATTTGAGTTAAGTAAGTGGAGGGGATTGATTCAGATCCTGGATGCAGGACTCTGCAGGCCACTTTCTTAAACTTCGCATGTGGAGCATCATCAGGGGAAATGGCTACTCAGGAGGAACCACGGGAGGTGTCCACAGAGCTCTGAGTAACAGACAGCGCAGCCGTGCTGTAAACCATGTGCAGTATCAAAAAATGTGGTTTTATTCAAACATTTTTTTACAAATGTAATAGTTCATAGGAAGGAATCATTAATTTCTTAAGGTTTCTTATTCAACGATTACTAGTTGGAAAAAAGTATTTATTTTGAAAGGGAAAGGGAAGTTTTGGAATGGGCTACGCAGTTGGTGATAATATATGTCAAAAATGGCAACATGGGCAACGTAAGTTATTTGTAACATATCAAATATGGGAATTTCCATCATTTGAGCCTATGAAAAATAAAAAAATTATTAATAGAATTTGGTGTAAAATTCAAATTATCCTGACAAAATTATGTCTCATATGTATGAGGCACAGTCAATAAATGAGGGTTCTCAGCTCTTGACCTTTGGGCTTCAAGTTATAGTACAACTTGCAAAAAACACCAGGAAATAGCCAAAGCAATTTCTGAAAAGTATTTAGTAAGCACATAGCTGGTGCCAGTGTAAGCCAGGTCCATTCCAGGGAACAGTATGTTGGACATGGGGCTGTCTGGCCATGACTCTGGCACTTGCTGGTACAAATTCCAGGCTTGAGAACTCTATAACTGCTTTTCTTTTTAGCAGCTGAGGATCAAGTGTTCCATGGAGACTGGGAATTGACAACCACTCAGATTACAACATTGATACATAAGACTATAATTTTTTTCAGGAATCCAGAGTCACTAAAGTCAATTCTGGTTGAATGTAACATTTGCAGGGGCTTTGACAAGAATTCAGAGATTTATTTGTCTGTATCCATCCTCTTAGAAAATATCACAGACTTTTTAAAACAAAAATTCTTCTTTAGTATTGACATACATGCAAGCTTATTAATGGTTAGATCATTTCTCAAGATTTTCAAATCACAGAAAAGTGATAATGCTTAAAGAAAGTGTGTGTACTGAATTTCTACAAACTGTCTATTTCTAATATATATCAAATTTGTATATATTACAAGATCTGGAACATAAGATGTGGAACAAGATATTTCTGCTCCCTTATTGCAGTAATTCACTGCTAAGACTTCCCATAGTGTGGCTTAAAATGTGTACTAATTCTAATATATTAACTAACTAACTAACATATTAAGCCCCTATCTGGTTCTAATTACTATGCAAGATACTTTCATATCTCTTTATATTAGGTGAGAAACCTAATTATCTGAGGAACCCTGAGGATGTGTGGCAAGAAGAGGTCTGATTTATGATGGTGGTCAAAGGGTACAAACTTCCAGTTATAAGATGAGTAAGTCCTGGGGATCTAATTTATACCATGGTGACTATAGTCAACAATACTGTACTGTATACTTGAAAGTTGCTGAGAGTTAGATCTTAAATGTTCTCACAACACAGAAACACACACACAAAACTAACCATGTGAGGTGATAGAGTGTTAACTAACCTTATTGTGGTAATCATTTCACAACATAAACATATATCAAACCATTACATTATACAGCTTAAAATTACCCAATGTCATATAACAAATTTGTCTCAATAAAGCCGGAAAAAATACTATGTATTTAGAAAGTTAAATAAATAAAACTATCATTGTTCTTTAAACCTTGTTTCAGTTGTGTGTGTGAATGTTATGACAAATCATGCATTTTTCCCTATGAGTTGCATTTTAAAAGGTTTAAAAGCTACTTTAGAAGAATGTGAGGAAGATGGGTTGGGGAGTGGAGAATATTGGACATAGGGAATCTAATTGAAACCACTGTAACAGTCCAGAAGAGAAGGAAGAACTAAAATAAGGAAATGGCAATGAGAATGGAAGAGCCTGACTCCTGGAATACACAAGAAGGAAAAACTTAATTACTATTAGATGCCAAAGGGAAGGGGCAAGGAAAGGATAAGGTGAGTCTCAGATTCCAGCTTGGATGCATGAGTGACTAAGGACCATCAGCTTAGGAACTAAACAAAAGTAAGGAGAGATTTGGAGGGAAAAATAATAATTTCAGTTTGAACTATACCCATCAGACATCTAAAGGGAATGTGAAGTTAGACAAAGACTTCAAGCTAACAGGGAACTATATTCAATATCTTATAACAACCTTTAATGAAAAATAATATGGAAACGAATATATGCTTGAGTGGGACATTATGCTGTGCACCAGACTAACACATGAAACTGACAATACTTCAATTTAAAAAAAAAAAGTCTTCAAGCTAAAGGTGTAGGCTAGGGAGTCAGAAGTAGATTATATTATTCAGAGTAAGTGTAAGCTAAAAAGTTAAGAGGTCATGTACGATGAATTGGAGAAAAAAGAATCAGCAAAGATTAAAGCTGCCATCAGAAACGTTGAAAAAGAACAAGAGAGAATGTATAAGAAGCCCAGGAAAAGACAACTAGTTTTCTGAATGGGAGTAGTCACCACCATTATATGCCCGAAAAATGTCAATATCCTGAAGACAAAAAAGCCTTTATGGTTTTCACAGTTAAGTGGCAACTGGCAGCTTTTGTCAGAACAATTTCAGAAAAGTATAAGAAACAGAAACACAGTTGTAAGGTAAAGAAGTGAATATATATATTATAAGTTATATATATAAGTTATATATGTAAGTTATATATACATGCACACAAACACACATATACACACACATGCAGGCTCACACACACACACATACACACAACCCGTTATCCTAGTCGTAAGGAAATCCACTCTAACCCCAGGTTGGTCAAAATGAAAGCTAAAATACAACGACATACTAGTTTTAATAAATTAGGTTTCTAATGGAACAATTTTCTTTAAATCAGTGAGATAAATTGAATGTTCAGATACAGGCAAAGAAAATTTAATGTTTCTTTAATTTTGCACTGATTTTTCTAAACTTCTGCTATGGTGACAGTATAAAGCACTAGTTAAAGAGTATGGGTTTTGGAACCAAATTGCTGGTATTCGATATTCTCTGTCAGAGTACAAGTTATAATACTTTAGACCTGTTATTATTTCTCCATCTCTTTATCTGTAAAATGGAGATGATGTTGATAATAGTACTTTGCTCTTGGAGTTGGTTGTTCTGCAGATTAAATGAGGTAACACATACAAAGTGCTTACGTTTGTGCTTGAGCACTTAAAGCCCTCAAGAAATGTTAGTTGTCACAATTTTTCTGAGTTCTCTTGAGAAAAATTCCTAGAAATTATAAAAGAAAGGAAGGGACATTGATGTATTGCTACAGCTTGGTTCATAAAAATTCTGTTGAAACAGAAACTGAACACAAGTATGCAATATTTTTGAGGGCATTTAAATAAATGATGAAAAGCCCAAGTTTTATGCATATATATTTAAAGTGATTCTTGAATTTTTTGAGGGCACTAGTTTTCAGTCCTATATTTGATGGATATACACCGTCTGTTGTGTTAAGTGCATCTTTAATTGAAAAACAGATTATTGTGTTTCATAACATAACCACGATATCTGATGCTACCAAATACAGTCCATTGATCTTTGACGTTCTAACCCTAAAATCAAAGAGCTAAAAGTAGAATCATGCAAAGGGTTTCAATTCCATATTTAACATTTTTAGATTGTTTTCTTAAAATTACAGCACTATCAAAAAAACTTTCTAATAGATTATAATCAATACCAACAGGATGCTGAGGAAATAATGTTTTAATTATAGAAATTAAAGGAAAAAGATTTTTAAATAAGTGCACGGGGCTACATTATGTGAAGTGATGAGCTTGGAACATACAAAGATACACAACTGTGAAAAGAAACCACAAATAGTTGTATTTGGTAGTCACTCAGCCAAAGTTTCAATGAAACTGTAAATGTCAGTTATTCCTCAATTTCAACACACTGTGATAGTTGATGATTCAACTAATAACTGATCCCAGGGAGAGGCCTTCAAGCCGCAAACTTCTCCATTCCATTCACTTCTGAGTGTATAAATTAGCTGTGATATTCCAGGGCCAGTCACTCCCAATTTGTTATCACAGCATCCAAGAGAAGACACTGACTGGCAAGTCTGAGGTAAGAGAGTTCTTAAATATCATTGATCTTAAATATCAAGATATTTTATGTACCTTATATATAATCTATATTATCTAGATAGATAGATATAGATATATACGCATCCTGTAAGCTGTCCAAATTAAAATTATTGAGATTGGCATGTAATGGTTGCTTGAATTTGTAAACTATAAGTAATTAGACAATCATGTGGGATACACCTATTTATAAAACTTTTTCTTAAAATCACCCTTCAGCTATAGTAAATGCATATTTTAGAATGACCATGAATAAATCTTCAGCAGGGGAGGGGGGCATGCTGGTGGCACACCAAGACTGTTACAGAGCCTCACGCTCATCAGTTTTAATTTTAAGGGTCTAAGTCAGCAAATAAAGGGAACATGCACTAACCGATATTCTCTAAAGTATGAACAGATGCCAATTTACTTGTAGCCTCTGGTGTTACCTTTAAAATTTGCTGTATTTACATTCCATTCTATAACATACCATGTTGATTGTAAGATAAAAGTTACTTGTGCTCTCCTATAAATCTTTGAGTGAAGTTGATGCTGCAGGAAGATGCATCTAACTTATTCAGACACTGGGTTTATTCCCCAACATACAGCAATGTATTGCTATGTATGTACCACAGCTTGAGAAGACAAATAAAAGGTGGTAATTGGTAATTATGCTATGCGCCGACTACAAAACATGACCTGGAAGAGTCCATGAGGTGTTTTATTTACCTTTTTGCTTAAAGTGGTTTTAAATAATCCTTGAAACCAGTTTGATACCTTCTATTGTAAATGTTCTGCTTGAATTCTATCCTCTCCAAAACTATCCTTGATTTGTCTCTGTTTTCTTCTTTATCCTCTCAGTATTTTGTAATTTCTATGTATAGTACAATGTAAAAGTATCTGTCTTTCCTTACTAGCTGCCAGAGGGCAGAAATTATGCCCCTGACAGAACCTAGCACAATGCTTTGCACTTAGAAGTTAGGCTATATGCATGTATATATGTGTGTTTATGAGAAGTAGCTGTGTGTTTTGTGTGTGTGTGTGTGTGTGTGTGCCAGTGTGTGCCTGTGTGTAAAACTTTCACTGTTAATTGCTTATGCTGCTAGTCTTCCTATAGAATTTTGAACTTGACTTGTCTTATTACAATCATAACATTACCTGGTATTTTCTTTAAATCCCAATTTGAATTTTGATTAATATAACAAAAAGTGAAGACAAAGTTAAAAGCTTGAGTATATTTTTTCTTTCACATTTTATTTTTCTGTCTCATAGATATTTAGAAAACATCAAGAGATGATGAAATCTCCCTAGAATCTTATTAAAATCAACTCCATGCCACCCCATTTTAATAATAATGACATGGGCAACTGATATTTTCCTCAATGTAAAATTAATTAAATAATCTTCGGAAAACATGGTGATGTATCATACAACATTATAACAATGTTAAGGTCCATGAAAGTAGGGACTTTCTCAGCTGTTATCTATACCCAGTTCTTAGAATAGTGCTTGACAATCAGTGATCAAGAAATACCTTATGGATAAATAAGTGAATAAATATGAGGGCAACTTGAAGAAAAGTCCCCTAGCGAACCCCCTCTTTCCAATCTGACTGCTCTCCCATATACTCCATAGTGTAAACTGCATGCACACCATGACAAAGAGGAAGGCTAATGACTAATGGTACCACCCCACAGGGAAAATTGCCCATTTGTGTTTGAAATCAAGTAATAAAAACAGGCGTATTGTATTTATAAAAAAATATTGTTTTAAATGCAAGCTTCTATGCTTTATTGTCTACATCTCAATTGTATAATATGATCGTTAGTTAAATATTTGATTTAGCTCAGATTCCTCAAATATTTATTAGCAAATATAACTGATACACTATAACAAAGTGTATCATAAGTCTACAGTAGAAACTAAAGGAGAACAAAATGCTTTGGAAATGTCTTTTCTCATATTTCAAAAATAGATCCCCTCCAAACAGCATGGAATTTGGGGGGCTGCCTGGGAACCAATGCAAATAATCCATCACCTAAATTAATCTCATGGTTATTATTGTATGGAATCTTGTTTTTAAATGCTTAAGATCTCTAAGTAACTTATTCCCATATTAATATTCTCTGTATAAACCAAGGCCATATTTCATTCCAGAAACTACTCTTATCACCATGTTATATTATTCTTAAATAATACGTGAGTATTTGTTTTTAAAAGAATCAATGCAACATAGCTATAATATTGCAAAACACCTTTGATGTTACCTAAAAAACAATGCTCCAAATAGGTTGATGTCCTAAGATTGCTAAGTAACCTGTCCAAGGTCAAAGAGCTATTAGTAACACAATTTGTACCACAGCTAGATCTTCTGAGTTTGTGTTAACATTTGGTCTTTCTGTTACTCCTAGCATGTCTCTGAATAAGATTAAAGTCCTCCTTCTGATCACAGCCATGTTGGCAGTGACCACTGGTTTCCCGGTGAGTATCCATTTCTACATTCCAGAGTATTTATGGGTTTTTTTGTTGTTCTAATTCATGAATCCTAGGATTTTTCTCCTCTTCATACTGTATTCTACTTTATAAGCATACTTAATATACTTAATATCTTAATTTAAGCATACTTAAAATATTAACATAATTAATATTTTAATGTTATATTCTATAAAATTTTATAAATTATACACTGTTCAGTGTGTAGCTTAATTCCACATAGCCTTGGTGCAGTGGTGAATTTGAGGCATTTAGAGTAAATTTAGAGTAACATTTTTCAGAAAAATAATTCCTACAATATTTTCTGGAAGCTTAAATCCTAGGTTAAAAAAAATATATACTATGAGACAATGTTAGCTAGTGAATAATCAAATTATTTCTCTCCTATATAGGTGTATATTTCTCTGTGTGTTTTATTAGCATGAGTTGAACTAATTTTACTGTTTGAGCTTTAGGTCTCTCAAGGCAAGGAAAGAGAAGAACGAAGTGTAAGTTACACTTTCTCTTTTTATCATGTAAAATTTCCATATGAAATATTCACGACTGTGGTTAAAGATATTTCTTTATCCAAACATCTTGAAATCTAGAGAAATCCTTAGAAAGTTTGAATATTAGACTCAACAGAGGTTTAGCCTTCACGAATTTGTTCTCTGCTTGCAGAAAGAGAATTATCTTATCATCTCATGTAACAGTGGGACTAAACTGATTTATCACTCTGTGATGGATTGGGTTATAATATATTTTACTGACATTTTCTATTCTAATAAAGGTTCATAATTGCTCATGTCTCCACTCACCTTTAACTAACTACAAAACCAATTCCAGAGAAGGTAAAATAATGATGATGATGATGATGATGATGAAGAAGAACAACAACAGCAACACAACAACAACAACAACTTGAGAATTAGGAAATGTGGACCTGTTCTGATGACCCCACTGGTGGAAAATTCATTAAAAGCTTATTTTGGTCTAAACAGTTAATCAAAAATGTTTAACAAAAAGAAAATAAAATTTGAAAAGAAAGGGTCTTGTTTAGGAATTTGTTTACACTCATAAATCTTATTATCTGGAAGGAAGCATGATTTTGAGACCAAAACTAGCATGTTAAGGATACAGAAATTAAAAGGAATATGGAAGGAAGGTGGAGAGGGAAAGAGGGAAGAAAGAAAAGAGGTAGATGAGACTGTGTCTGAGGTCCTTGGGCAAAGAAGGAGGAACTGATGTCTCCTCTTCAACACCCTCACCTTGGCCTTATACTTACAGAACTGATTATCAGGAAAATTTGGCTACGAGTAGAAACGTACAAGCACATAGTTATCTCTAAGTAATTTCCTAAAATTTTCTTTAAAAAATGCAAATTAATCAAATCCCTGTTTACAGTATACACAGAAAAGGTAAATGATTTCAGAACTTCTAAAACCTCTACTTAAAAATGAAAACTCACATGTTAATTTGACTTCTTTCTTTCAACAGGTCAGTGACAGAAATGAACTACCTTCGCAGCTTTGTTTGCCCCCTTACCGATATCCATTTGGCACATATCCACCATTCCTATACCCATGGCTTAGCTACTTTTATCCTCCTATTCCAGTACCTGCGTCTGCCCCCACACCTATCCCTCTTAATGAGCAGTAAATAAGAAAAATAAAGTGCAATTTAAGATGAAATAGGTGGTAAGTATATAGAGTAAAGCATGTTTTTTCTAACTTTGTTCTTTGTGGATTGAAATGCATCATTTCATGAAAAAAAATGTTATAATGTTTTCACTTGGCACCACTAAGTTACAAATTATTTCAATCTTGTTCTCTGGTAGAAATTGTTAGGATCTCTACTCAGAGGTACAAACACGTGTCCTTCCATGATCCAACCAACACAGCAGCTTAAACCCCTCACTTGCTGTGATGTAATACAAATAAACTCTTTCTTATTAAAATATCTTCTGCAAAATATTTTTTAACATTTTCTACTATCATCAAGGGCTGTGCATTTAAGGGCTGAATCAGAGCACTAAAGAAGGCAAAACTTTAACCAAAGATCATAATAGATGAACTTGTGGATTTAGAGTCTAAGGTAGACCTCAGCCTATTTCCTAGAAAATCATGCATTTTTCTAATTAATATTAAAACCCTAACTTCTGATGGTCGCATTACAATAAAACCCTAAAGGCTGAATACTCCACTTGTAACAGAGGTCATTATCGTCTCATCATCTCAAAAACGAACTGATGGTCCGTTCGTTACCAATGAATTGAGGAAATGTAGACTATACTAAAGATTATATTAGGACCCAGAGGACAAAATCTTTCATCTAATACCAACTAGTAAAGACCTGTGACTTCTTTCCTGCAACTACTCAGTCTTCCTGAGCAAAAAGTTTCCCAGTCCTTGAACTAGATATACTTTTGAGGCACCATTTATAATTAAAAAGTAAAAAACTTACGTGTTTGCGAGCAAATGACCCACTGAGATTAATAACTATATGCCTGTGATTTATTTCAGGTCACTGTAAAATTGAACGTGAGCCACTTCCTTGAAGAATCAATACTTCTGTTAATGAAAGAAAAATAAATGTAATTGAAATATTATACAGTGTTCTCTCATTAATGTATTTGGCACTCCTCTTTAGTAAACATGACAGAGAAGATCTTGGTTTCCCATTTTCTAAGTGTGTGTTGCTGGTAGGAATGCAAAATAAATTTTAACAGATTTGAATATATACTTCCTGTTGACTAACTATTCTAGGGAAAGCATTGGGAGTGGAGGTGACCAAAATCAACCAGTCCTGGAATTACCTTGAATGAAAGTCTATTCAGTAGCTTACGGTTGTACCTCTGCTGCTTATATTAAGGAGAGCAGATGATGATTTAATTTTAAAAAACCTACTGAATAATTGAGTCTGATTACTCAATTATGCAACTGAATCTGTGATTTATATGCCATAGGATATTAAGCTTGATGTGTTGGTATAGGATATCAAATCAATCAAGTAATATCTCTAACATCAGAAAAACAAAAAGGAGATAATGGGTGGAATCCTAAAAACAGCATTTGTATCATGCATATAGGTTATAAAGTGCTTTCTCAAATCATTATATCACAGAACCTCCACATAATCTTGGTACAGTCCTCACATCTCATATGTGGGGAAATTGAAGACCATGAAGTCCTGTGTCCTACACGCTTGTAGATCCAGTATGTAGCAGAAAAGTAAAAACCTGGATCCAAGTCTTATGCCTTATGTTTCAACAGCATATCTAGTAAAATAAATTCTGTTTCCAGGACTCCACAATGACAATGACAGCACCAAAGAAAATTCAGACTCATGCTAATAAGGGTAACTTCTACAGCACCTCCTGTGCTAATCTAGCTGCCACACCACCATTAGAGCTGTCTTTGAAAACCTGCAATGACTTATAGTTCTGTCTTGCTCAAATGCCTTGTAAGGCTTCTTTTTGCCTCTAATACAAAGTCCATTTTCCCCCACAAGGCATTCAAGGCCCCTACATACTAAATTCCAACTTCCTTTCAAATCCCCCTCACCCCGCCCCCACCTCCAGCCCTGCCTCCCAGGCATCCTCCAGGGTTGAACAGGCCACTGCCACTCCCCACAGCTGGCCCTCCCTCACACACAACCGTGCCTTTGCTAATCATGCTCTCTCCTCATGGAATGTCCACTCCTCTGTTTCACTGTTAAAATCCAATTCATCTCTCAAGATCCAAGTCCAATATTAGGACCTGCATGAAAAACTTCCCCCTATCTCTCCAAACTGAATGAATTACTTATCATTCTGACCCTCTCCCTCTGGATTTTTTCCACTTTTTTATGAATATTATTATACTCTTCCCTCTAGTAAAACAATTCATTGGCACTTGTTTCCTTCTTGAATAGATTATAAGTTCCTGGAGTATCGCAATAATTTAACTATTCCCCAGTACTTAGCACAGTAGAAAGTACTCCATGAAAGTTTGATAAATGGAATATATTAATAAAAGTTTCAAAATACCTAATTTTCAAAAAAAGAGCTTTTTCATATCTCTGACCTATATGAACATCTAAGTCAGCAAAAGATACCTTCTTATTGGAGGGAAAAAATTCTTAAAATCAATATTTAAATGGTAATAGTTCTCTCTTACTTAATTGTAACATTAACACAACAAATTGGGTAAATTTGTCTACACATACTTTGCTATAGAAACTGCAGAGCCCATAAAATGTCAAATCATGAATAAAATTCTTTGTCCCAAGACAATGCAAGCATCACTCACACACATATACACACACACACACACACACACACAACACATAAAATTCTTGAAGCATTTAACATTTTCATCAGCTATGGGAAAACCAAGCTCACAGGTTTTCAGTTTATCAAGTATGTTTTCCCTCCCATACAAAGCAATGCATACAGTAAAGGTTTTGTGAAATTTGTTGAGGAACAATTTGTCCTACTTATCAGTTCCCATAAATCCCATGATGAACACGCTAGAAACAAACCCCTGCAGGAGAAAAAGGTAGCAGGTGGCATTGAAAAGAGCCTTCCTATAGTCTGTGACAGACTCATCCAACAAGATTCTACTCGCAAAAGGAACCTTTCATTGTATCACAATGGCAGCCTTTGTCCCACAGGTAAATGATCAGGAAATCAGAAAAGTTCTCCGAGTGATGACTACATTTCTCCACACCAAGTTTAAGTTGTTCATTGCTGAGATCCTTAGCATTATTGCGGGAAACTCTACCATGACCCCATGACCCGTAAGCTGGCTAAAGATCAAGGCCAGCCTAATGAGCCTCTTGGCGTGGCTTGAGCAAGGAAACTGCTGTCTCTCTTGGCCATTTTCAGGGATTAGAGGTTCCTCCAACATTAAACATTTATTCTTCGGTATTAAAGTCAGTGATCCCAGTCCACGATGCGAATGACAACAAAGTGGACCAAACTGTCTTCAATACAATTTGGTAAATTAATTTTATAGGAATTGTTCCCTATCCTTACAGCTGACAGGTTGTAGGTCACTGAATGATTAGTGAAAGGTAGTCATGGGAAAGCAAACGGAGGAACACAAAGGTAGAATTCAGAGCCCCGAAGAGGGGCCAAAGGAAAATCCTGGCTGCTCTGAAGATTAGGAGGGCCAGCTCTGCAAGTAATTCACTATCTTCCCTCCTATTTTTTTTTTTTTTTTGACTTTGATGTATTTCTTAACTCTCAGATTAGAATTTTTATGTTATTCACCTCAAATTATGTCATTGTAACTTCCTGGGGGAAAAATAAAACACTGTCATTTACTTTTAACTGCTGGATTTGTGAAGCAAATAAACTCTATTACGATTAATAAGTTTTTCCCCCAGTGGATTTGGGCAAAGTCCTTCCTGGTCCTGACATCTTTGATTATTGTGGTTAATGGGATAGTTTTCCAATAAATCTGTCAATCGAACCTCCACTTTCCTCTGTAACCCAGTGTTGGCTAACAGAGACAGGAGCCACTAAATCACTGTTTACTAGGGTGTTTCTTGAAGCATAATCTCACTAGATGGCCCCCCCCCAAAATAAGTATTTATCCCCAAAATATCTCTTGGAAATTTATAGTATATCTACACATAGTAACATTCTTGAAAATGCCAGTTTAAAAAATCATTTTGCTTAAATACATTTGCCAAACTATATTGACCATAGAATGATGATCATCTCATCTAAAACAGCTGGCAAAATTAGTGTGTCCCCAAACACATTAAGCCATTTTAAAATGTAATCAGAGATACTACATAGCACATTCATGTACAGTTTATATAATAATTATTAAAAGAGGCTTTCATGGAATAGTAAACAGAGAGCTAAATTCATCTCTATTATTCTGTTACTTCCTTGGGGAGACAACTCACATGTCCCTCATATAGTCTTTCAGGTTTCACCCATTCATTAAGAAACTAAGTATTATTTTTGTGGCACTTGTGCTAAATGCTAAAGATTTAGAGTAAAGTAGTTTTTTTCACCTTTAAGGATTGTACAGTCTACTGAGGGGAGATAAACATATATACAATTTCAATAAATGTAATTAGTGCTCCAAAAAAGTATTCATGGAGGTTTTTTGTTTGTTTGTTTTTGTATTTTAAGCAAAGGGAAAATTAGCTCTGCCTACACAAATTAGGAAAGGTCCCATTAGTGACTTTGAGCTGAACCTTAATGGATAAATAGGTTACTGACAATGAGATAAGCACAAATTAGATGCTCAACAGATGTTTACCAGGCAGATAAATTCAACACTAAAACTGGTATTTTTAATGACATCAACTCAGCAAAATAAAAGAAAGAAAAATGGAAATAAAATAGAAGCTATTTCTAATGAATATATAAATAAGTATATAAACTTGTTTTATTCTTAGAAATAACCTCTGACCTGAGAAAGAAAGGAAAGATAGTAAGTATCTTAGCAATAGTTTTGTTCAGGGGTTGGAAGGCATAGATCAGTGGTAGAGTGCGTGCCTAGCATGCATGAGGTCCTGGGTTCAATCCTCAGTACCTCCATTTAATAAATAAATAAATAAACTGAATTACCACTCCCCAAAAATAAAATGTTAAAAATGCTCTTGTTCAGAATATAACATTTCTGTTATACAGATATAGAGAACAAGTATCACCTGATAAGTAATTTTCTTATGTAAGTAGCAAAGATATCCACAAGATTGTATTTTCCCAGATTTCTATGTCAATTTATTAATAATACCCAGGGAGTGTTGAAACTTCTGGCCAAAGCTGGCTCAAATCAAGGTAGCCGAAGGAAGTTAACAGCAACAAAACAAGGTGAAAAGTGAGGCACTGACAACTGAAGTGCCCTCCTTTCAATAACTTAAGAAAGCCTCCAGTTTGCCTCAACAATCCAAAACTTTGGTACTGGAATGAAATAAGACCAGAAGACCATGCTGAAATCCAGCTGCAGTCGCTCCAAATGAGAGCCCAGCTACAGCCAAGCTTCCCAGCAGTCAGGGAAAGTCAGTTCTAATGCTCTCCAGAAAAATTAACCCCAGAAAAACACATCTCTTAACCACATATACTAGCTCTTCAGTGAAATAAATCAGAATTTCAGGGGAAACAGACAATACGCCTGTCTACTTTAGAAATTCTTCATGACCAGGTTCTGACTTCATCAAGAAGAAAGTAGTGATTCCCAGACTTCCACTTGCTGTCTTGAATGGTCAGAAAGGAAAAAAAGACCTACTGGAGTAAACATAAGACCAAGTTCTAGAGGGTCCTAGGATAATACTGGATAAATAACACTTTATAGAAATAAAAAGTTTTCTTGATTACTCCTTGTATTTTGTAATGTGTGTCTTTAAAAGGAACCTGGAAACCCTGGGATCCTAAAAGTTACTAAAATATGAATTTATGTGTGCACTAATGCTAAAGTCGTAATGAAACCCAACTCTGGGCTCCAGATGACATGTCTCCTCACAGCCTCTCTATCAATGTCCAACAGAAAGCATGTTCTCTTTAGATGTTCTCTGCAAATAGAGATCGTGGCTATCTACTGTATTCCTCAAAGAGCCTCATTTTTAGTAAGAGCCATATATATCTGTACATTGCTTATTAAACTGAATGATGTATAGGAGGGCAAAATTGTGATATTCCATTTTGCTAATGTTGAAAAATTTTAAGAATGTTTTATGCTGTTTTCCCAGGATTTTTACATTTCACAGCAATAGCTTCTAAAGCGTACAAATTTCTTTTTTTTTATAACTTGCAAGTTTAAAATTTTATATTTATAGACTTCTTTTTTTAATTTATTGAAGGATAGCTGATTTACAATGTTTTGGGTATACAACAGTGATTCAGTTATATATTCATAACTTTTATAAGTTATATATATATAAACATATATTTCAAATTCATTCCCATTGTAGGTTATTACAAGATATTGAATAGAATTCCCTGTGCTATACAATAGGTCCTAGTTGTTTGTTTATTTTATATATAGTAGTGTGTATCTGTTAATGTCAAACTCTTAATTTATCCCCTACTCTTTCCCCTTTGGTAACCATAAGTTTGTTTTCTATGTTGGTAATTCTATTTCTGTATTGTAAAGAATTTCATTTGTATCATTTTTTTTAGATTCCACATATAAGTGATATGATATGATATTTGTCTTTCTCTAACTTATTCATTTAGTATGATGTTCTTTGCATCCATCCATGTTGCTGCAAATGGCATTATTTCATTCTTTTTTATGGCTGAGTAATACTCCTCTCTCTGTATATGTGTGTGTGTGTGTGTGTGCGCACACACACACACCACATCTTCTCTATCCAGTCGTCTGTTGATGGACATTTAGGTTGCTCCCACACCTTAGCTATTATAAATAATGCTGCTATGAACATTGGGGTGCGTTAGAGTTTTTGAATTAGAGTTTTCATCTTTTTAACTTAGAGTTTTCATCTTTTCTGGATATATGCCCAGGAGTGGGATTCATGGATCATATGGTAACTCTATTTTTATTTTTTTAAGGAAACCCCAAACTGTTCTTTATAGTGGCGGCACAAATTTACATTCCCACCAACAGTGTAGGAGAGTTCCCTTTTCTCCATACCCTCTCCAGCATTTATTATTTGTAGATTTTTTTGATGATGGCCATTCTAACTGGTGTGAGGTGATACCTCATTGTAGTTTTGATTTGCATTTCTCTAATAATTAGTAATGTTGAGTATCTTTCCATGTGCTTATTGGCCATCTGTATATCTTCTCTGGAGAACTATTTAAGTCTTCTGCCCATCTTTTGATTGGGTTGCAGTTTTGTTTTGTTTTGATATTGAGCTATATAAGCCATTTGTATATTTTGGAAATGAATCCCTTGTCATTCACATCATTTGCAAATAGTTTCTCCCATTCTATAGGTTATCTCTTTGTTTTGTTTATGGTTTCCTATGGTGTGCGAAAACTTTTAAGTTTAATAATATTCCATTTGTTTCCATTACTCTAGGAAACAGATCTAAAAAAATATTGCTGCAGTTTATGTCAAAGAATGTTCTATGTTTTCCTCTATTAATTGTATGGTATCCAGTCTTACATTTAGGTCTTTAATTCATTTTGAGTTTATTTTTGTATATGGTGTTAGAAAATGTTCTAATTTCATTCTTTTACATGTAGCTGTCTAGTTTCCCTGGCACCACTTATTGAAGAGACCATTCAAACAAAAAATTCTTAAATTTGTATGGAAACACAGAAGACCCTGAATAGCCAAAATAACCTTGAGAAAGAAGAATGGAGCTGGAGGAATCATGCTGCCTGATCTCAGACCACACCACAGAGCCATAGCAATCAAAGTAGTATGGTACTGGCACAAAAACAGACACACAGATCAATGGAACAGGATAGAAAACCCAGAAACAAGCCACGCACCTGTGGTCAATCAATCTATGACAGAGGAGGCAAGAATATTGACTTCATTCTAAAAATAAAGTTGGACTGGCTCTACATTCTAGGTTCAAATCATTAAACAAAACTTGATAAACATTGTCTTCTGGTCTTTTGGCATATAATGTTCATGGGTTCTGATTCATATTAGTTTCCTTTTTATTTCTATTCATTTTTAGGATTTTCTTTTGATTTTTATAATATTAAGATTTTAATTGAATTTGATTTTTTACAACTTTCATTATGTGGTATTTCACAAAGTCTTCCAAAGAAAAGTGCAAAGTCTTTATCCAAGCCTGGGGGTTGTTTTCTATTATTGGTTTAATGTAATTCTACCTACTGTGATCTCAGTTCTCAGATATCTTTAAACTCTTACATATATATTAGATCTTGTTCATCTTTTTTTGTATATATATATTTTTTATTGAATTATAGTCAGTTTACAATGTGTCAATTTCTGGTGTACAGCATAATGCTTTAGTCATACATGAATATACATATATTTGTTTTCATATTCTTTTTCACCATGTTACTGTAAGAAATTTAATATAGTTCCCAGTGCCATACAGTATAAACTTGTTGTTCATCTAATTTTTTATATATTTATTAGTATCTGTAAATCTCAAACTACCAATTTAATCCTTCCCACCTCCTTCTCCCGCCAGTAACCACAATTTTGTTTTCTATATCTATGAGTCTGTTTCTGTTTTGTAAATAAGTTCATTTGGTTTTTATGTTTGTATGTGTATTTGTTTGTTTTAGATTCCACATACAAGTGAATTCATATGGCATTTTTCTTTGTCTCTCTGGCTTACTTCACTTACAATGACAATCTCCAAGCCCATCTGTGTTGCTGCAAGTGGCATTATTTTATTATTTTTTATGGCTGAGTAGTATACCATTGTATAAATATGTATCAAAGGATGAAAGTTTGAAATGCTTTGTTTTCCTCTACAGTCCTGCAAGCTTGTTTCCCCTCTAGATATCTTTCCTGGATTTGGATATTCTGAAAATTAACAAGACAGGTCAACTCATAGTTTTCCCTCTAAGAGGAGCTTTAAGACAATGAGTCAGGGTTAGCCAGCATAGCTGTCAAGGTAATTACCAGTTCCTGAGTGACACTGAGTATCCCATTTTCTCTCTTTCTCCTCCTTCGCTCCCCCACCCACTTTCCCTTTCATCTTCTTTTTCTTTTCCCCATCTATTCTCTTAATCTTTTCTTTGCTTTCATTGTTATTTTTCAAGAGGCCTATTAAACATGTGCTCCAATGCGTATCTTGAATGAGAAATCCTCACCATATTATTTTAAGCAGTGTTTTGGGGGACCTCATGAGAGAATCTGAAGGTATTTTATATATCTACTTCACATTTTTATTGAGGAAGTTCTTGGGCCAGCCCCCTTTGATTCTAAAAATGAATCTATGTGTTTTAGAATAATATCTATGCACTTTACTCATGGTTATATAAACCCAGTCATTGTACACAATATGGAAGGTCTCATAATTTTAGTACCATAACATGCCAACTATATATTTTAGAGTGGTGGTTCTTTTTGCCAATTATGGTTATGCATTTTGATTTTGATGTTATTCACTAGGATTAACCTTCATGATTTTGAAACATACAAATTTCTGCACTAAAATGTTACTTTTCAGATGCCTTAAGAATTAATCATATAGAGAGTTGTTAGTGATTTACGCTGCAACTATCACAAACCCTGTTGTACTTCAAGCGTACAGTAGAGTATTGAGATAAGCCTGACACTAATGAAGTTGCTGAAAAATAAAGTGGGACCAAAAATAATAATAAAACCACATGCATATGAATACCACCAAAAGAAAATAAAGTACATATCAGATGTAAAAACACTAACAGAATAAGAGGAAGTTGTTATGGGTAAAAGAATGCATATAAGTCTATAATCATCATTTCACTTACTACAAAAATATTTATTTCACAGTGCCAGAAGTATGAACTTCTCACAAAACATAATAGCTCCACTGCGTGAGAGTTATATAAATGGACACTTCCTATCAGTATCTAAACAAGAGGAAGCTGTTGCTTGACTGAGAAGCCCTGCTGGTCCTCCTCCCATACTCCAGGGATGTTTCAGGAGTTGGCTTTGGCCCCTCAGATGAATATGTGACTAGATCAAGGCTGGTGAATCAGTTATAGATCACAAACACAGTAAGTTTTGAGGCTTTGTTCAACATCAACCCAACATCCTGGGAGATTTCTTTTCATAGGAGTTCTGATTCTCCCTTTGCTTTACTTTGGAAAACACCAGGGTATCTGAATAGCTCCAATATATAATTCACCTGGATCATCTACAACAATCACTCAAAAGTCTTTTAGCTCTCTTAGATTGCCTTAGGTCAATAAATATGACATGAGGAATGTTCAGTGTCACTAGTACTGGGTAAGCGTTAGACTATCAGCTTCACAAGGGCAACAATTTTTGCCTGCTTTGGTTACTAATTAATCCTTAATGTCAGGAACAGTATCTGAAATAATTTAAGTGCTCAAAGAATAATATCCAGTTTTGCAAAGTTCCCAAGAGACCTAGGTTAGTGTCTGAAGTAGATGGGAGACCCCTGCTGTAGAATTGTTTTTCTGTCAGTAGGGGTGAGGATACCAAGCATTCCCAGGTGAAATACATTATGCTGACAAAACAATATCATTGAAGGTATTCTGATCCTCTGGTACTTGTGAATTAAATAAAGACTCAACTGAAAGTCAGTATCATTCTACGGCTCTAAATCAATGGCTGAGAAATTACCATGTGGAATAGAGCACCTTCATGATTTGGGGACTGATCAGACCATAGTCTTCTAAGCATCATTTGACCCTAATGATCAAAGGAAAATGATGTGACTGAACAGTCCAAATAGAATGGCTGGTCTTCTTCCTTTAGCAGCTTGTTTTAGCAATTTTGAAACTCTGCCATCTTTCTCTGAACAGCAGAAGCCAACTATTCTGAGAAATAGAAAATCTCAACTTACTCTGTGCAAACTGAATAAACATTTTAGGGTTCTAAACATCACTCCTAACTTTCTAAGACATGAAATACTTCTAAGAAAAAGAGGACTACAACACAATGCTGTTATTATTTCTTGTTTATGTTCTGGCAGTCCTCATTGATTCCTGTAAATACCTCAATCTGGCCAAGGACTTCATAGCTAAGGTGAAGTCACAGTTAACATTTTTTTCCCCAGAGAAATGTATGCAAAAGAAAATATTCTTCTCTGAATCATCTAAGCAAATTATTTGGTTAGCTATATTTTACCAAAATATCTCCCATATTGGTAGTTTTATGATATATACTTTGTAAGTTAGAATGAGCTGTCTTTGAAACAAAACAATTATTCTGAATTCAATAATTTAATTTTGTATTTCCCGAATGTTTCACCTGTATTATTGAAATTTAAAAATCTAAATGCAACATTGATTCATAAAAGGTTAATCAATCAGCAAGTATACATTGAATGTTTATACCATGAACTTACTGAAGAATAAAATGCAAATGGCTTTGCTACTTTATATTGATTAAAATATTTCATATTTAGATTTAACTTGTATGAAGTTGCTCTTGGGTATTTAAGAAATGGTCTGTTTTCTAATTTCTAAAAATCAATGATTGTAATTCTGGAAGGAAGATGACCAACCACAGCCCATAATATATATAGAGGGTCACTTGATATCCAGGTTCTTAAACTAAAAAGAAACATTTGAATATAAAAGTGTTGTGACCAGCTATTATCATTTTAACAATACCTTCCAATTCAAATAGGTGGAATTCGTTGATTGAGAATGCAATTAATTTTTTAAAACTCCTCTATATTTTTTCATAAAACATAAAAATGCATTCTTTAAAAAGGTGGATAGTCTCTTTTCAAGCTTTATAAATGACAACTCTGTTTCCTCCTATGCACTTCACTAACCACAACTGACACAAAGATGACTCTGCTATCGTCAAATCTTTCCTTTTTGTCATCTTCCTATTGGGTGTAATGTAGGAGGAAGATAAATCACATGCTGCAAAGCACTAACACCCTTTAATTAGTCTCCAGTTATTTACCTTGGGTCTTCTTTACAGTTGAGAGGCCAGCTCAACCTACTGCCAAGCAAGACCTGACAGGCACAAGGGAAGGTAATCAAATTGAAATGTCCAGAGAGAATGACTCTTTTTCACAGGAGTTAATCATAATTTCTTCCTCTTAGTTTTTATTGCTAAGCTTGAATATGCCTTGGCATCATTTTGACATTAGTTTCTAACCTAAACCTTAGATTCTGTATAATGTTATGATTAAATTTATTTTTAACTTCACTTTGGGTTATTTTTATCTTCACTACTGGCTAAACTACTGAAGACAATGTAAATTGTAAAGAAAAGTTGTTCAAGACAATGAACTTATTCCTACAGACATATGTGGAGGGCTAACTTCTCAGAAAGATGAATGTGTCATAATAATCCAGATTGACCCCTTAACTAATTTAAAATTTTTATTTCTATCTAAAGATTATAATTTTATACGTTACGGTATAACTTTTTTAAAAATTATGAGTTACATATCCTCATGAAAGCTGAATAGTTCTGCTGTTTCATAGACTTTTCCATCAAGTACTCATTGGTTTAAGTAACATAAGTAAATTATGGTCTTATCTCTCTGATTTCTGTTTATGCTAAAAAAGAGGATCTACTGTCATTTTACAGATTGCTTGTGTGACTGTGTGTGTAAATCTGTATATGTGTTATAATTTTGCTTGAATTGAAAACATCCTAAGAGAGATCTTAACTATTCCAACTACAAAAAAGAAATGATAATTATGTGACATGATAGAAGTGGTAATTATCACTACAATGGCAATCACATTACAATATATAAATATATCAAATCAACATGTCATATAATTTAAATTTACACAATGTTATATGTCTAATATATTTGTGTTAAAAAATGAAAAAAGGTAACTGGCAAGTGAAGAATTAATAGGGAACTCCATTCTTTTCATTGAAATTTGAGTTTGCTTGTAGATCTCACATGAGTTCTTTTCCAACCAATGATATCCTATCAGAGGTTCTGAAATCAGTTTAGTAGACAGTCTTTCTAATCATTATTATCTGTGAATCAAAAGCAAATGGAGTCTGGTGTGTTCCCTTTACCAAGCCTGGACTTTAACTCTGTGACCCTCTCTTGTAAAACTCAGTTTGCAAGTCTCAAATCTATACAAGTAGGTCAATAACAGTAGTTGCAACAAGATGTGGTTAGCATTTATTTCACAAATACCACATATACTGAAATATTAAAAGCTTAAACTGTTATATGTATCTTTCTAAAAAGACTATTTTTAAAAAATCAAATAAGCAGGTGTGACTCCTATACTCCTTTAGAAAGATAAGGCTAGTTTATTTCTTTAAATATTTCAGTCAAAGCCCTGTCATTGTCATACCTATGTTTTTATTAAAACAATCAAGTTAATCTCATCATTCATGATGACTGGAGAAGTAATTGTGAAGAATGCAGTTTCAGTATACCCTCCATCTCCTCCATCTTACATGTTCCTGTTAGACCAATCATGGAATTACAGAATTTTAGAAATTTTAGTTCAAACTTTCATTTATAGGTAAGAATAGTAAGGCCCAGATAAAGGAAATTACTTGGACAAAATTGCACAAGTAGAGATAGAGCCTGAGATGGAACTCAGTTCTCCAAAGGAATGTGTAGTCACACAGTCTCTGGTCCTGAACCACTCAGCTGGTTTCCCTTGTTTACAAAGCCTTGCCTACTCTTCAGACTGGCATGGGAAGCCTCTCCTTTTGCTGCCCTAAACCTTCTTTCCAACTTTATCTTTCCCTTTTCTCCATTTAAATGCCCATGGATATTCAGAAGGCTTTCTCTTCTATTTGAATGTTCTCTATTAATCTCTGCATGAGTAAGTCCCACCTGTATCTCCCACACAAGTAGTTTGTTGATTTCTTAACTGAAAACTTCTATATGTAGAAAGCCACTTTTGTGACATTTTCGACTTTCTTTCCTCTAACAGTGACTTGTTGTTGCAACTCTCTTCCTACAATTGATGCTACTGGGTAAGACTAGCAAGACCAATTCACCTTGATAATCTCAACAGTTGACAGTGCCTTGTTCTTTATATATATAAGCTAAAATTTTTATTTATAGGTAAGAATAGTACCTATAAATGTACATATATATTTATAGGCACCATTATGTGCCTATACATTATATATGTGTATGTATATGTGTATACATAGGGACACATTTTTTTCCAACAAAGTTTAAAGTTATTCAAACTACCTGTCCTTCTCTACAACAGAATAAAATTCTCATGTAATTTAATTATTTATAAAAAATTGTGTCTATGACTTTCCTTATTAATGGCCTACTAGTAGGTTCCTGGTACATGTTAAATGAATATATGATTAACCTTGTAATGATACTTTTAATATTATAGCCAAAAATCAAATTCATACACATTATACTGTTTGGTTTTTCTAAAGTTTTTAATAAAATAAATTTACCACATGGGCTATATCTACCCATAAATCTAGTGGGGTTTTTCCTTAAAGCAAAGAAAACATTGTTCCAAATCATTCCTAAATTATTAGTAATAGATCCTTTTAATTTAATTTTTTTTTAATTTTTTAATTTTTATTTTTAGGTGCAATCATGAAGAGCTTCTTCCTAGTTGTGACTATCCTGGCATTAACTCTACCTTTTTTGGTGAGTTAATTGCATCTAATGAATTTGTATTAAAACTTTAAGAAAATTTTATTTAAAGGCTCTAATTATGTAAATTTCTAAATAGTTATATTTATAGAGCAAAATAGCTGCATACTAACTATATTTTCATAAAAGTAACTCATTTTTACATTTATTTCTATTACAAAATTTAAAAGATGTTCTGGACATCAGTTTTCAAGAATTAAGAAATCACACTTTATCATGTATAAGAAAATCTTTAAAATTCTCATATGATAGAGAAAATATATTTTTGGGGAAAAACAATACTGAAGATATTTTTTAATTATAATATGCTCTAAAAAATAATTCACAAAAAATAAATGCAAAAATCATAGTTCAGGATCAGAAATGTTTTAAATTAAATTCCTATCTCACACAGACCCCAATCACTTTAGAGACTAAATTCTTAAAAGATTGGGAACTTGTTTAAGCTTTTTTACCAGTTTCAAAGACCTTGGCACATCTACCTTTACCGTCAAACATAACTGTACATTTTATTGTACTCTTCCCAAAACGTCAGCTGACTGACTCCTCCCCAGGGATACTGTCCATAATCAAATCTAATTTTCAGGCATTTTTTTAAAAGTTACATTCTGTGTATTAAAGCTATCTGAAAAAGAAGAGGGTTTTGGGGGATTTTTTTCTTTTAATTTTTAGACTTGTTTTCATTGTCATTTTGGCTATCACCCTGCTTTACTTTCACGTTCAATCGGCGATCCCAGGCACTTATTTGCAAACAGCAAGAACAGGAAGGCAAACATACGATGTTTTGCGTCCTCCTCTTAGACTGTAAAATTTGGAAGGCCCTTAGTCCTTGTTTCATAATTCACTTATTATTAAATTTAGACTTGCTTTTAAGTTAGTATCTCCTAAATAATTCTATGAGGTAAATTAGTGGAGTCAAACTTTTAAAAAATTTTGAACGACTATGACATTCACATTTATTTTCTTTCATTTATTCTTTGAAATTTGATTTTATTGTGGCACCTGCACATTTTGAAAGTGGGCTTTCTCTTTGAGTGACAGGGATTGAACTTTGTATCAGAAATGATCCATGACTGCCTGACCTGCAGCAACCACTTACTGAGTTACTGGAGCCTGGTGGAGCCCACAGACACTGCTTCCTGCTTTCACAAAGCTGCAGGCCCCACAGACATGAACAAATAAATCAAAGGAAGAATCAAAGTTTATAGATTTTTTACCATTCAATCTTATGAATGATCAAAATGATACAAATTAAAAAAGTAATGTGAAACAACAAGTTTCTTCTGTGTAGCACAAGGAACTATATTCAATATCTTGTAGTAACCTATAATGAAAAAGAATATGAAAACGAATACATGTATATATATGCATGACTGAAACATTATGCTGTACACCAGAAACTGACACAATATTGTAAACTGACTGTATTTCAATTTAAAAAAAGAAAAAAAGAAATAAATTATTAAATTCTTCAAAAAAAAAAAAGCAATGTGATAGCATCTTTTATGTGCTAAATGTATTCCTTCTCTCCAAAATAAAAATAGTTAAGATAATATTTATTACTAGCAATTATGAGATGAACTGCATAATCCATAGACTTTTGGTGGCTATAAGTTGGCACAACTTTTCATTACAGCAGTTTAATAATTTCTACAAAGACTTTTTGTCCCCCCAAACCCACACTTTTGAAAAACTATCTTAAGGAATCAATGAAAACTATTTAAAAGGCCACTGATATCCAGATGTTATGCATCCCTCTATATACAATAAAATATTTTTTTGAAAAAAGCTTTATGGTTAGCAATAACGAACAAACATTTCAGGACATAATCATTGATCATTTATTTTTAAACTATAAATGTGTAAGTATGAAAACTATGAGATAATGAAAAAATAATATGAGAGATCATGTTTCTTGAAAAAAAATAAGATGCAGGATACGAAAATGAATGTATAGCAGTTGTACGTAATACATATAAGTTAATATTATATTAAGATGTCTAGATTATCAGAATTTTTGAGTGTAGGCAAACTTTCTACAATATTCATATTACTTTTTAAATTTTAAACAAATGATTTAATAAATTTACAGAAAAACAAGTCTCTGTCTCAACACACCCTGAATTCTATTATTTTTTTCAAATTTCTATACCTACAACATTCAAAAGGTTTCTAGAGTCTTTTATATCCAAGGAATATGTGTGCAATGTCCTAAACTCGAACTGCCATTTTAAAATATTTAAAATTATGACCTCATCGCAAAAGTTTATAAAACTTTTGGGAGTTTTAAAGTTTTATATATACATGCCTATGGAAATTACTTTCTCATTCCTGACTCATAATGTGTGTTGCAATCCAGAATTAAGAAAAATACTATAAAAACAAATGAAAGTTGATTTTTAAAAAGCATAATTATAAAACATTTATATATCGATGTTATGCTAGGAGCCATTTTTTTAACCTAGAAAACTTCAAAAATCATCTTAATAGGAGGGCAGAAATATATTCTCAATGTTCTTCTTATTTTTAACAATATAGATTCAATACAAACTGAATATAAGTTATTCATATTTTTCATTTAAGCAAATATCACGTGTATTTGTTGGCACAGGGGTCAGATGATCACATTCTCTTCAACCTTGAATTTTTCTCCCTAGACAATGATTTTTAAAAGACAACTTAACTGTAGAGTTCATTATTACTATTTAGTTAGTATATCACTGTTGCTTCTTGAGTGGTTCACAGGCTTTTTAGATTAGTTAACCATGGAAAATGCTTTATAATATTTTACAATACTAAAATAAAAACAAAGAAAACATGTTTTGTCTTTAATATAAAAGGTATCTTTAAAACCACAAAAAAAATCTAGAATTCTTGCTTTTTTTTAACTTTGTGTTTCTTATTACTTCTCTGAATCTCACCAGGGTGCAGAGGTGCAAAACCAGGAACAACCAACAGTAAGTTTGTCTCTAGTAGAGACATGGACTCCAAAGTAAATTCTACAAAGTTTATTCTGCAAAGTTTAATGATATTAAAATGCCTTTTGTCTAAAAACTAAGTATTTAAACCCCATAAAATAATCTAATAATCTGTGTAAAAGTCATCAGTTAGCAAACAATCATGTGAATTAATCTCAAAGTTCTTCTAAAAATCTTGGTATCATCTTATAGGCCAAGTCACGTCTTTTGGCTTTTGTGTGTATTTAGCAATAAGAGAAAACTCTCTCAGAATTTAGTACTGGAAAAAAATGAAAACAAAAGTAAAGTTTAATACTTCTTCTGCCTACTTTTTAAGACTTGGGGAAAGATCCATCTCTGAATACTTCTCATACACTTATATTTACTTTCTCCTTTTGTTTCCCCAACATTCTGTTTGAATGAATACATAAATATGTCTTCTTTTATGAGAAATAAAAGTGTAATTTTTATTTGCAGTGTAATTTTGTTGATTTGTTTCTATTTATATGGAAAGACCTAATGACATATTTTTATAATTGCACATAATCAATAGAATGGAGTCAAATAAAAATAGAAAATTTCCTTACTGATATTTAACAGATAAAATTAAGCTGAAAAAAATCCAAAATATACATCCAGGAAGTCTCCTACATCACTTTATTTTTCTATTCTGATATAATTAGGTTGGTGGGGGGATGTGCCCTCAGCCTTCTCTCTAGGTAAATAAAATTTGTAAACAATTACAAACATGTGGTGAGAATACATATATATATATACATATAAATATGAAAAAATATGTACGTATTTTTCCTGTGTGTGTAGTATGTTTGTGCAGAGTATGCCAAAGCTCTCTATGAGATTTGTCTTATTGTTGTACTTCTAATATGCAACATTTACTGAGCACTTTTTATATGTGCCAAGCTCTGGGCAACGTGGTTTACATTATGAATTATCTTACCTAATTTTTTGAAACTAATGTTATTTTTAATATTTGCTGAAAATCAAGAAGTGAAAGGAAAGTGTAAAAATTCATATCTTGTAAAATATTATGGTTATTGGGTTCACTATTTCCAATGTTGTACCTACTTAACATCAAATACTGTAACATATTATTTCAAAAAATTCTGATTTAAAATATCTCTACATTCTAGCTTACAATAATACCATTCTTCATAATTTGTTCTTTTTGCAGTGCTGTGAGAAGGTGGAAAGATTGCTTAATGAAAAAACAGTCAAATATTTCCCAATTCAGTTCGTGCAGAGTAGATATCCTAGTTATGGAATCAATTACTACCAACACAGACTAGCTGTACCAATTAATAACCAATTTATTCCTTACCCAAATTATGCAAAGCCAGTTGCAATTAGACTACATGCTCAAATTCCTCAGTGCCAAGCCCTGCCAAATATCGACCCACCTACTGTGGAACGTCGGCCACGCCCACGTCCATCATTTATTGCCATTCCCCCAAAGAAAACCCAGGATAAAACAGTCAACCCTGCCATCAATACTGTTGCTACTGTTGAGCCTCCAGTTATACCTACCGCCGAACCAGCAGTGAACACTGTAGTTATTGCAGAAGCTTCCTCAGAATTCATCACCACAAGCACACCCGAGACCACCACAGTCCAAATTACTTCGACTGAGATCTAAAAACTAAGGAAACAGCAAAGAAGACAACACAGGTAAATGAGCAAAACACAAAAATAAACACTAGACAAGGTTCATGGATTTATCAACACAATCATAAAATCTAAAATAGTGTCGATGGATAAATTAAGTCTGTTACGGGAACAGGCAAAATGGGCTAATTTTAATTTTAATTTGGTGGGGCCATAGCATTGATACACTAAATTATTTTCCAACAGGAAATGAAAAATAACATTATTTTACGAAATGAATAAAAATTGGGGGTTTTATTATCAAACTTTTTTTTTTTTTTTTTGACAAGTGGAACACTCCTCGAGCTTAATAGTTTTATTTCATTCCTGGTCACACACGAAGACAGTAGAGTAAAATACTATGTTAAACTTATGATTTTTCTTATCTCCAAAGTAAACTTTCTTAGAACAATTTATATAGGGTATGAGTTTAAATACATTTTAATTGTTTAACAGTGTTCTTGAACTCTAATTTTGATACAAATAGAGTGAAAGGAAATGATACATTTCCCACGTGGAACATGGTGGATCCTCTCCCATGTAGCTTCATGGATCCTCTCAGACATCATTTCTGAAAGGATCCATGAAGTTAGGCACCCCAAATTTCCTATTCAAAGATAAACCCATGGAAGAATTATAATTCTTAACCTGAAAAACACCTACATACTCAAAGGATACTTTCAGAACTTTAAATGTGATGTAAAATATTTCTGTTTATTGGGTCAATGGATAATGGCAGAGTCTAAAATAATTTAAAACTTATATGAAGAAGTTAAATAAAGAGAAAGATTAATAAAACAGAAAATAACTAAAGAATGTGAAATAATTTGGGGAGAAAGTGACAAAATTTTGAGAGTCTCTACAACAAATATTTTCAGTGCATCACACTGTCTACATGTTTTATGATCTAAAATACAACTCAGTGATCTATGATATAATAATAACAGCATTAGATCAGAGAAGGCTGCTTCTTCCCTTGTGTGACCTTATATAAGTCATTACTGTCTTTGAACTTTCATTTTCTCATAATTTTGGTTGCTATGAGATTCAAGTGAGAAAGCACATTGTGAATGAGTTGTAAAAATTGATCAATCTGTGAAATGTAATGTTCTAGAAAAGATAAAGTAAAATTAATAAATACTAAAATTTACTTTCAACCAATATCTCAAGTCCTTACTAAATAATCAAAACTACATAACTATCTCAGTTTATTCCTATAGCAGCCATATGGAATAGATTATATTACTATCTTGAATTCACAAATGGAAAAAAATAGGCCAGACCTGTAGATTATAGATAGTAAGGCTTAATTAGTTTGACATCTATTTCCATATGGCCTAACTTGCAAAAAAAAAAAACAAAACAAAACAGAAAACATACTTTAGTTTCCCAAGATCAGCATATGTATAAATTTTATCATTGAGTTCATATTTAATAAGACATCTGGTAAGAAAAAAAATGATAGTAAGCTGGATAAATTGTTGACTTACTAAAATTTTGAAAACAAAATGAGAAAATTAATGGTGACAACATGAAAACAAGTAATTGAATATACTTTTATCTATTGATCCAAATACATTATTACATGATTATATTTTTAATAGAATAATCATTATCTTAACAGTTACATTTGTTCAAAACTCATGAACCCAGATTTCTAAGTTCATACCTCTGTATAATATCACTTATAAAAAGACTGTAAAGAATTGTGTCTTTCTAGAAATATGAGGTGAAGTCAATTATTTTCAGTTCACTATATGTCAAATTTAAATATTTAAATTTAGATATTTAATTTGATAAACTCCTTGGATATGGACATGAGACAAATCATGGAAGCTAAATAAAAGTCTACATGTCATGAGAACCACTAACACACAATGAACTAAATTCCTAAACTGTCATCATTTTTTATAGGTCTTGCTGAAACCAAACGACCAGTTCAAACTCTCCTTTGGCCAGCTGTCTGCCTTCAGTCAAGAGAGAATATGATTTTCACAGATTCAGCTCCTTTCTCTTCTCCCCTTACATTTTACATTCATGCACATTTAATTTTTTGATCTTGCATAATAAAGCTAATTGAATGCAACTGGATCTCTTGAAAACAGTCTGTGAATACACCTTAGGGATCTTTGAAACTTTGAAATTCCAAGATAAATTTAGTGTGAGTTTGAGTATATACATTTAATTGGAGGCAAAGTTCATAATTTCCTCTGATTCTCAAAGTGGGTCCATTGTTTAACACTGGTTAAGAGTACCTTCTGCAGTATGACACTGGAATATCTAAATTCATGGCTAAGTCACTGGGACCCAAGAAGAACTAAGCCATAGTGTTAGAATCCAGAGGACCACACAGTGACTCTTGGGAGCCATGAGAACTCTAGAGTTAGCATTAAAGTATCCAAATGTAATGCTAATTTTAGTCTAGATCATTCCCGAGAGCAATTTCTGGACACAGACAGGCTACAGATAACTACAACTACAAACACAGACATACGGCAAAATTAATGGGAGTTGATGGAGACTCTTGACCTGCATGTTCAGTTTCCTCCAGACTTGAAGCTACAGACTCACACCTGTACACAGAAACACACACACACACACACACACATCAGGAAGCTTCTAGAACTGAGGTCTTTTAGTCTACAAAATTTAGTGAATACTCAAAATCCAAAAATATGCCAGTTTTTCCTTTAAAGAAACAGTGCAAAGAAAATGTGCTTGCCCCATATTTAGCACATTGTGCCAGGAAAAATACAAATCACTCAACATTTACAAAAAGCTTACTGTCACCCATCTAGTCTCTTGCTGAAACCCTCAATAGATGTTCTATTGCTAGGAGTATTGTACAAGCCTTTACCTTCTCTCTCTCAAATGCTAGGGTCTGGAAGTGAGGCCTGGTCAGAAACATGGCATGGTTGGGCTTCAATTATAATGACCATTAATAATATTACTAATTCCAAGTAAAATAAAGTAAAATTGTGGAAGAAATAGAATTTATTTCATTAATTTAAAAAATTTATCACAAAGTACTATAAGAATTCTTGTGGAATATAAGACAACAATAATATTAAATAATAATAAGCAATCAACAGTTATATATTACAAACCGAAGGTCTTTGTTCACATGTATTTAATTATTTAATATGTACTCATAGACTACATATTATTGTAGTTGTTATCATTATTACTGCAAAAGAGAAATGAAGTAATTTTCCCCAAGTAGGCTTCAATGAATGTTTATTTTCTCATCCGTAAAGGACATTTACCATCCACAAGATAAAGTCAACTTTCATGATCTTGCTGTTACTACCTTCCTACCTCATCTCTTACATCCTCATGCCATTCACCCCAGTGACTCAAAAACTCTCATGACAGCTTTAGCTGTGCTACCATCACCACCAGCACTTTTTTGAAGCTACTAAAATCCTTTTGATAATTTATATCACATAATCAAAATCTGACTCCTTGTCTTAGATACCAAATCTTTAAGAAAAACTTTCCTAAACTTTCAAGATGAAGTGCTCCACTAATGTGCTACCACAGCATCCTGCCCCTACCAGTCGCTTTCCCCTTAGTACCCATAAACCTCTGTTACACCTGCCTGTCAACCTCTCCTGCTGGGATATTAGCCCTATGAACATAGGAACTATGTTCTCTCACTACTGTCCCTCCAAGGTAAGGCCCAATACAGTGCAGGAACTAAATAAATGTTTGCTAAACAAATGAGTAAGTAAAGGGATAAACAGATTGCTAATGGCTGAAACTGAAATATCCATTTAATAGGATTAAATAATCTAGGCTTTTCTTATCAAAGTCCAGAAAAGAAAAATGATGACCTTAGCAGTTTATTACTGATCATAAAAGTTTATTACTGATCATAAACTACCAAAGGCAGTGATAAATTATTAGGTTAATTTTAAACTCAAAAGAAAATTGCTGCAAGTCATAATACTAATCACAGCAATATAAAAGTGTAAACAGAAAATGTTTTTACAATTTAATCTGTTTTCAAGGAAAGAAAGTTGAATGTCAACAGAATGATAACCAAATTGCTATATCAATATTATGTATTATCGTAACTCTAGCATACTATTTAGAAGGAGGTGATGGTGTATCCTCTTCCTAATCTTCTTAATGTGATAAACTGTAGTAGTGGCCGAATGCCTGGATTATTGGGATAAAGGCTATAAACCTAACAGTCAAGACTAAAAAAAAAAAATGGGCTTGAAAGATCAATTTTCTTCTTTTTATGTGTATATTTTATTAGAATATATGGATAAATCCAGAAACTCTTGAAGGCAAGATTAAAGTCCTAAATATCCCTATAAAATTAACATTTGGCATTAACATAGTTACTTTCCACATTTAAAAATCATTCTTTTGAATTAGTCACCATAAAATACCTATAATCATTGTTGGGATGGTCAAGACAAGAACCTTAAAGAGTAAAACTTTGACATACCTCATGACACAGAAATAATAAACTTTAAACTGATGATTTCAAGTAATAGTACAAATGACAAAAATTTTATAAGGAATAAAATTATTCTTTCTTTTTCCTAAGTAAAGGTGTAACAGTGAAACATAATATTTCCACAAGAAGAATCTACACAAGAAACTGATTTTGTCAACAGGCTTGACTTTCTTTTAATCGGTATTAACCCTTGCCAACAGCAATCATATTAAAGTCTTCTCAGTCTATCCCCAAAAGGAAATAAGTAGGAGGGACATTCAGGGATGAAAGCTTTATTTATTCAAAAGGGACTCGCTAGTTTTCATTTGGAGACAACAACCACCAGAGAAGTCAGAGCGATTAAGAGAAGATGAAATCTTATCAGAACAGAGGAGAAACCCCTTCTAAGGTATCTATGCAGATAAGATATTGGGACACGGATTTTTCTTTCAGGCCCCAAGCTTGCCACAGTTTGGACTATGGAAAAGTAAATTTAGTAACTGAGATTATCTGCTGACCATTAGACAAATTAAACTTGTTTCTAACACTATTAAACTGCTGATGGGAACCGATCATACCCACTCAAAGGCTAGATTCCCACCCGCTTACACTATCTACAATTTAATCAATGTTTATTCCTATGAATTACTCAAGTTCTATGGCTTGATAGCAGCCTGTGATAAAATGCAATTTAAGTGAAAAATCACAAGGTAAACATTTTTTTGTTGAGTAAAAATAGTTATAACAAGAATGCCTCATTCTGTCTAAGGCATTTCTTGTTGATAAATTAAGTGCAGACTTCAGCACTTGCCTTAACCCTTCCAGGTCGATATGGAAGCACTGGCTTTGACATCTTAAAAGTGTGAAATACAATTTTTTAAGCTAAAAGCTTTTTTAAAAATAATGTTTACTTAAATAATTTATTCTTATATTTAGAGAAGCATTAAGTTGTTAACCCTAATGACTCTAAATTATGCTCATATCCTTAAAAATTTATAAATGGTGCAAAAAGCTCTTGAATAACCAGCAAATTACTTACTGACAGTATTGCTTTCTGAGAAGTCTTAATATCATCATTTTCCAAAATAAATATGAATTTGAAAATCTATTTGTCACTACACAATTAAATATGGACTATCTGTATCACTTTTTCTTGCTAGTGTCCATGAAGAAAATATGAAAGCCCTCAGCTTATCTACGATCATCTGGAACCTTACTACATTCTTCTTGGTAAGGTTTCAGTGCTCTTCAACAGGTAATTTTCTTCTCATTTAGAAAAAGATAAAGATGTTCTTATCAATCATATGCCACAAAAACATCTCAGACTGAAACATCATTGTGTTTGGAACCAGGATAATTCATGCTATGTTGCTTTAAAAAAAAGTACCATGAACTTTACTATCTTAATTTCTGAATATTCATACATGGGCATATCTATACATGTAATATAAATATAAATCAGAAACTTACATCCACACGAAAACATGCACACGGATATTTATAGAAGTTCTATTTATAAAGGCCAAAATTTGCAAGCAACCAAGATGTCCTTCAGTGATGAGTGAATAAACTGTGGTGTATATATATAATGAAATATTTTTCAGCATTAAAAAAAGAGCTCTCAAACCATGAAAAGATATGGAGGAAACTTAAATACATATTACAAACTGAAAGGAGCCAATCTGAAAAGGCTATATATTGTATGATTCTAATTATATCACATTCTCAAAAAAGTACAACTATAAAGACAGTAAAAATATCAATGCTTGCCAGGAGTTAGGAAGGATGAACAGGGAAAGCACAGTGGATTTTAGGTAGTGAAATATTCTATAAGATGCTATAGTGGTGGACACTTGTCATTATATGTTTGTCAAAACCCACAGAATGTACAATACCAATAGTGAACTCTAATGTAAACTATGGACTTGGGTAATATCATGTCAATGTAGCTTCATTGATTGCAACAAATTACCTCTCCCGTGGGGTGTTGACAGTAGGGGAGATTGTGCATATGCTGTGGCAGGGAGTATATGGGAGCTCTCTGTAGCTTCCATTCAATTTTGCTGAGAACCTAAAATTACTCCCAAAAGTAATGTTTTAAAAAAATATAAATCAAATCTGAAAAAAAATTTAAATGGCTATTTTTAGATACTTACTAATGAATATTTTTAAGTACACTCAATGTGACTTGATGCCACACATATTTAATTCTTTACTTGTATTTTTTTTACTTGCAGTCAGATGAGAGTCTTAAAACTTATGACCAGTCAAGACAAATGCTATCGAGGTTGAATTCACCTTCTAAAATTAGAGAAACAAAGTCATCTTAAGCACAAGCTGCACTAAGATGAGCCCAGGCCCAGACTATTAAGTCATCAAACCAGTTTTCACTTCCTGGAACTCAACCAAAATTGTCTCTATCTGTTTTACCAAACCCATCTGTGGCATCTGAATTTAAAAAATCTTCAACTTCCAAGTCTACATCCAAGCTCTCATTACCTTCCCAAGATGCAGCAAAGAGGTCTGCCTCTATCAAAAAGCAATGTTTAGCTAACAACATTGCACAAAAACAGCCTCAGTCAAAATCAACCTCAGAAAAACAGAACTTAATCCACAAGTCTGCATGCAAACTGACCTTAGATGACAAGTCTATGTCCAGTTATCTCCCTCCAAGACTGGTATAAAAAGAAAGAAAATTACTAAGCCTAAACAGAAACAGTCAAAAGTTACCAAGTCTGCACCCAAGAAGACATCATCTTCACACAATACAGGAAAAATTTCTTCAGTTGCCAACACTACACAGAAATCAACTGTAAAGACAATAAAACCAAAGAGTCCAGCTGCCAAACCTGTTCTTAGACAGACATCATCTTCCCTAGGTACAGTGAGGAGTCATTTGGTTCCTAAGTCTAAAAGGCCAGAGTCTAAAGTTTCTGGGACTAAAACAAGGAGAGTTGTTTCTAAGTGGTCTCCACCAAACAATTTAACAGGCTCCAAACATACTTCAGAAAGAACTGCTAAGTATCAAGGATGCAATTCTGCCAAAAGCCAGCATCTAGCTTCCCAAAACAAACAAAGGAAGATGAAACCTTTGCATTCTGTTAACCAGTTTTCAAATTTTCCAACATCACGCAAGCACCATGGACACAAACATCATCCACCACCATCCTGTCTGATAAAATCTCATTCCTCTCAACTTCAAACTCAGACATCTAAACCTCATAAGTCTACACCTTGTCCACATCAACCCAAAAAGCAGCCATCTGAGAATCCTGGAGAAGTAACAATTGCATCATACACAGTACCAACTCCTGCCTTTGCAGATGCCACCATGACAGCCACTGGAGAAGCTAATGATACTACTACCAGCATTGCTCAAACTGTACCTACCACAAAGCCCTTACTGCTACCCTCTCACCTACTGTCACTACCTCTGCGTCTCAAGTCACCACCCTGTCGGCTGACACCTCCACCACCAGACAAGAGATCACAACCCTTGAAGGCGACACAACTATTACTCTAAGTGACACGACTGCTGCTCCAGCTGATGAAACCACTTCTGTAACTGAAACTGCTATGTGAAAGCTGGCACAACTATTGGAGAGACGGCTGTAACTGTGACTAGCCCTGCAGCCACTGCAGTGAACACTAATTGTGCAACTGACACTGCACCCACTACAGAGGTCCTTAAAAGCACAACAGCTGCTCCAGGAGTGGACACTTCTACCCTTGGCACTACTCTGCCTGTGATCGCTGTCACTTCTGCTCTCCCTAGTGCCACCGCTGCTCCAGGATATGCCAGCACTACCACCACTACAACTGTTGGCACTGCACCTGAAGATGTCACCAACCCTGAATAGTATACTTATGACACTGAAGATTCTGATTTAGTCTCAAAATATGAATATGACCCAGCACTCCCTGAAAAGTCCAGAATCTAATGCCACAGACCCTGTTACTCCTTCAACTCCAGGTGCCACTCCTCCTATATAAGATGTCTCAGGACCCACAACTGACATTACCCAGTACCTATGGGTGATAACTACCACACAGAGCCCTTGAATACTGATTGAATACCCCCCAAAATAATAAAAAATATGAGATTTTAGCAGTGAAAATATCACAATTCTTTAAGTACACTTTATTGTATTGTAGTTTTTAGTCTTTCTTCTTTATCTATCACCAACATATCATGTCACATATTTGAAGTACCACAAGAAGACTTGTCATTGCATTTTACTGTGATGACTAAATTCACTTTACAGGCCTCAGTACTTGACATGGAAAAAGTATTTATCTCTTATTCTCACTCTAGTCTCAAAACTACTTGATGTCCTAAGAGCAAGTATCCCTAAATCCTCTTAATTCCATAAGTGCTGAAGGATAATGAAAAGGATAATTTATTAACTTGACAAATTTAATTTTATGAAAGGAAATAAACTCTTAAAGGTGCTTACCTATAGAAAATACAAATATCTTACATAGGATATGAGATTTTGGGATGCTGTAAAAGCAGAGATATTATTCATGGCACCAAGTCCCCATGTTATGTTTACAAAAATAAATCATAGATTAGGCCACAAATATAACCTCCCCAAATGTTAAAAACAAAGAGGTTCTATAATCGGGAACTTCTCTTGCTAGACTGCAACAAAACTAAAACTTAATTATAAAATCTAACAAAAAATGTCCAATTACTCTTTCAAAGGAAAAGAACTGTAACTAGACAGTAGCAATAAAGAGTTTAAAATAAAAATAAGACTATCTATGCAGGCTAATAGGATGTAATCAAAGTTAGGTGAAGAGGTAAAACACTGTATTAGTATCATTTTAAGGTAAGAGTAGATTTATCAAAAAGTTATGCTCCTACTTATATCCCAGAAATATAACAAAAGAATTCTAAATAGCATAGAGGGACTCTAAAAAGACTAAGATCTTTTAAATCCAGTTTTATTGAAGTATAATTGAGAAAACTGTATATATTTAAAGTGCGCAAAGTGATGATTTGATATGCATTTGTGACATGATTGCATCAAGCTAATTAATACATCCATCACCTCAAATGGTTACTCTTTTTTTATTGTAAGTATACAAAACAGTGTTATTAGCCATAGTACGATGCTGTACTTTAGATCCTCAGAACTTATTCATTCTATAACTTAAAGTTTGTACCCTTTGACCAACATCTCCCCATTTCCCCAACCCCAACCCTTGCCAATCACCATTCAATTCTGTTTCTGAGTTTGGTTTATTTTTTTTAATTTCACATATAAATGATACCAGATAGCATTTGTCTTTCTCTGTCTGGCTTATTTCACTTAGCAAAAATCCTTCCAGATTCATCCATGTTGTCACAAATACCAGGATTTCCTTCTTTTTACAGCTAATATTCCTGTGTGTGTGTGTGTGTGTGTGTGTGTGTGTGTGTGTCTGTGTGTGTGTGATGTTTTCTTTACCTACTCATTTGTTGACAGACACTTAGGTTGTTTCCATATTTTAGCTATTGTGAATATGGTGCAATGAACATATTAGTACAGAAGTGTCTTCAAGATAATGATTATTTTTCCCTTCATATATATACCTCACAGTAGGATTGCTGGATCATATGGTAGTTCTATTTTTATTTTTTGAAGAACCTCCATACTGTTTTCCACAATGGCTGTACAAATTTACCTTCCCACCAAGAGTGCACATGGATTAACTTTTCTCTACATTCTAGCTAACATTATTGTCTCTTGTCTTTTTAATAATAGTCATCCTAACAGGTGACAGGTGATATCTCATTGTGGTTTTTATTTGCATTCCCCCAATGATTCATGACTTTGAACACCTTCTCATGTACCTGTTGCCCATCTGTATATATTCTTTGGAAAAATGTCTGCTCAGGTCTTCTGCCCATTTTTTAACTGGATTATTTGGGGGTTTTTTTGCTATTGAGTCATGTGAATATCCTTTTGGATATTAGCCCCTACCAGGTATGTGAGTTGCAAGTATTTCCTCACATTCCATGAGTTGCCTTTTCATTTTGTTGATTGGTATTTTTTTGTTCTGAAGAAGACTTTTAGTTTGATGTTGTCCCACTTGTTTATTTTTGTTTTGTTGCATGGGCTTTTGATGTCATATTCAAAAAATCATTGCCAAGACCATTATCAAGAAGCTTTTCCCCTATGTTTTCTTTTAGGAGTTTTACTAGGCGTTTTACCAGGTTTCAGGTCTTAAAATCCTAAAATTCATATGGGACCATGAATACTAAAACAATCTTGAAGAAGAAAACAAAGCTAAAGCAATTACATTTCCTGCTTTCAAACTATATTGCAAGGCTTTAGTAATCAAAATAGTTTGGTGCTGGCATAAAAACAGACACATAGACCAAGGGAAGTAAAACTAATACCCAAGTAATCACATAATTGTTCATTATTTTCCTCTCTCCTGGTGTAATAAAAGTAGAAAGAAGAAAACATATTCTTGATATTCTCATTCAATTAAGATTATGCTAACTTCTCAATATAACCAAGTGTCACTGATTCATTCCTAGGACTCCGAAGATACCCAACACATTTGCTGTGAAGGAAACACCACAGTCTTCAGAAATGGTCCCTTTTAATAGATTCTAGGCATATATTAACAAATCTATAATCTCTTTTTATACTACCCTTTAAATTTCTCCATTTTGCTTTGAGTATACATAACATGTTTGAAGTATCTGTGTGTAGTTTATCAATAAATAGAGTGTATTTTTTAACTAGCAAAGATGAATAGCTGAAATGTCTGGAGCACAATTTTATCCAACTTATTCATCTTTAGCTTAGAATTCAGGCAGGTTGTCTCATTTGCTCTTTTCTGTCCTCTCAGAAATTATATATCCTCAATGCTAGAAGTCAAATCCTCATGCTGAAATATTAAATATGTTTTCTCTGAAGTCATGAGGAAATTGCTAGACTCAGAGCTACTTCTTTAGGTGATTTTAAACAAAATAAACAAGATGGATGCCTGTTTGATTATGAAACTCACTGATTACCTGAAAGGTTTCAGATTTTTGGATGGTGATAATTCTATTCACTTTATTTATGCTTATACACAGCTACTTCAACATAAATTACTCAGCAAAGCAAAAGAAATATGATATAATAAAATGATAAGCTAGTCAATAATAATGAGACTAAAGAGAGAATGAAATAAATGGAATATAACTAAATAGAAAATATAATTATTTAATATGAAAGAAAAGTAAAGGAAGTAAGGAAAATAAGGAAAAAACTTCATTAATAATATATTCACCTCAAAATATTTATAATAATAAATGGAAAGCAATCTATCAATTAACTAATGGAAAAGTACCTGTGGAATATCTATATGGTACAATCATGTCATTAAAATTATGTTTATAAAAGATTTTTAATAGAATTTAATGTCTATATAATATTTTGAGTGTGAAAAATATAATACAGAATTTTTTACATAATCACTATTAAAAATTTAATATAGTTAACCTACTAATTTGTTTTTAATTTTTTAAGAAAATTATCAAGGTTATGTGATTAAAACTTATTTTTAATTTTTTTCTTTCAAATTTTTATTTTCTAATTTTCTATCATGAGCATTAATTACTTTGGGAATTGAAAGAAGCAACCTTTGAAATATGTAAAATTTAGTAAAGCTTATGCATTAAAAATAACTGAAAATAGACAAAAATAAGTAAAAAAAAATCAGACTTATAGTGCTAATATATTTTTAAAATATATTCTACTCATTACAACAGTAAATATTTTAACTAGGAACTTCTTGGAGGTCTTATTCAAATAAGTGAGAAATTATATTACAAAATTGGTAAACTAAGGAAGCCACTTAAACCATGTAGAACCATCAATTATTTTCAACTACTAGCCCCGGTGTTCTCTGAAACCATGTTGTGAAGCTGGTGAGCACAATAGAAATCACACTTCCCAAATGAAAAAATATACTGGAGTTCATATTTTAAAAAAAGAAAATTCAGCACCAATAAATTCATATAACCAAACACCAAAGCCAGAATAAACATACAGTTCAAAAAATTGTTATAAGATTTGTCAAAGAATAACTTTGAGGCATTTAGTTATTTACCTGCATTGAGGGAGACTGTTTTCAATGAACAAAGAGAAAATGAGAATTGTGATGAGGAGAAAGGAGACGGGGAAAAACACTGTCTAGAAACACTAAGTCATAATTTACATTTTGGGGGTAAATCAGCAACTGGCAAGGAAGGGGTGAACAATACTGCAATTACTATCCAGTCTGAAGATATTTTGTTTTTTATGCCTAGGACTATGTCCGTGTGTACATCACCTAATTTTTAATACTCTGGTTGGATCCTTTAAAATATTCCTTGATCTATTATAATATAATCCCTAACCTAATATCATCATAAAAACTATTAGCATTTATTCAGTATTTAGTTATGTTCCAGACAATGTGCTAAGTACTTTACATTGATTTATTCATTTAATACTTACAACAATCCTATAATAATGAAGAAAATGAAGCAAAAAAAGATGAAACATAGCTAGCAATTAAATCCAGACAGGCTTACACGAAATCCTAAACACTTAGCTACTGAAATATTTCTAGATAAGCCTTTCTACATTAAAATTGTAAAATATACATTTATCAATATCCAAGGAAAAGAATTTGGACTGAACTAAATTGTATACTTCTTTAGGTTAAATAATAGGAGAGGTTCTTTCCATAGTCTCATTAATACTCAGTGTCAGTCAGTATAAGCTACATTACTCTGAAATTTCTCTTGACTCCATTTTTTTCAAGAAAAAATATTGGAAATGTTTGTATAACATCTTATTGAAAAGATAATAAAAGAAAATGAAGTAGATATGGACCACGACTTCAAGGAACTTAAGAGTTTATTTGAATATTAGCCAGCTACATGTTTCATGTCAAAATAAGAGTGGTAAATTTCATAAAAGAGTACAATGGGGTTTCAGATGAGGTAACAACTACTTCAAACTGGGCATATAGGAAGGTTTCCAAGAGGTGAAAGTATTTGAGCTGGGCCTTAAAGAACACAAAGGTCACTTAGACCCTTAGGTTAGAAAGCTAAGGACGTTCTAGACAGTAAAGAACATCAAAGAAGCAAAATATCTTTAAGGGAAACAGGATGTAGTTTACATAATCAAGGGTATAAGGTTCATGCAGAAAGCAACAGAGAGGGAAATAAGATTAGAAAGAAAGGCGGGGTTCACATAGAATTTTGAATGAAACTTTTTACAAGTACAATAACTGGTAGTTGAGCTTCTGTCACTCACAACCTGCTAATTTCTGTCATTTTTCTAAGCACAGATACTGTTGTCACTATCACCTCCAAGAATCTATCAGGTATCACCACCTCATTAAGCCCCACTGCTGTTACTACTCCCAGCCAGCCCGCAAACCTATCATTTCCACAAGCACCACGTAGAACCATCACCAACATGCTCCCAGAGTTACCCACCACATCTCTTCTGGCACATACATCACTGTAATGTCAGCATCAACCAACAAAATTGAAACTACGTTTAGCACCAATGGATCTACAGGCAAAATGAGTACTGAAAAAAAGTTGCACCTAAGACTTTGAATAAAGAGAAAACCAACAAACTTGGAACCACCCTGAAACTTACTAAATAAGCTCAGCACTAATGGTGATAATGATCATTTGGGTTTTGACACTGATCTCAAAGCTGACACCACTTTCAAAAAAGGAACAACTATTACTTCTCCAAATGGTGACAGTCCCAGGATGAGTATATTTCAATGTAATATATGCAATGAATAACCCTGCAATTACAATTTGGAAAAAGGTTTGCAAGAGTATGTGCCAAGTGCCAAGCTAGAGAGCTAAATGTGTAGCACTGTAGCAATTAAGAAATAAACTTCCATTTTAAGCTTTCTATTGGTTTAATGCCACACAAAATAATTTACTGTAATTTTCTATTACTTTATAGAGCAGTACTTTCAACCCCATTAAAAAAGAATACTTGATAGATGAATCACTAGAGGAAATGCTGTAAAAGACATTTAGCATATACTAATTTACAGTAACTAATAAAACCCCCATTGATCTCCAACTTCATCTGCCAATATACGTTTCTATTCAGGGAACCATTATTTCAAAGTTATATTCTTCTCCAAATCCTTATTAATAGAATATATGAACAGATGACTGCCGCTATTCTTACTACTATTACTGACATTAATAATCACTAACACCTCTGTAGTACTTACTATGGGCTTGACACTATTGTAAATATTTCGCATATATTGATCCACTTAATTCTTACAAGTGTCCTGTAAAATAAGAATTATCATTATCCCCATTAACAGAGAAAACTGAGGCATGGATAAAGTAAGCCACTTATCCTAGATCACACTTCCAGCAAGCAGGGCAGCAAAGAACTGAACGCAGGTCTGTTGTAATCTGTGTCTGATCACTGTTCTGTAGATACAGCCACTCAACCTAAATATCCAACTGAAAATATTCATAATCTGGTCATAGTTGAGGTTTTTCATACTGTTTCCATTTTTATAAGAACATATTCTATAAAGATTTTTTAATCCATTTAGTATAATTTTATTATAAGCTATCTTACTGGGAAAAGGTGAATAGTAAGTTGAGCTTTCCATGGTTCTTTTATCTAGCTCAGAGAATGCTTTCAGAATAAAAATATTGAATAATAAAAAGAGTAGCTAGTGTGGTCACTATGGAAAACAGTATGGAGGTTCCTCAAAACATTAAAAATAGAACTATCATATGATTCAGCAATTCTACTTTGGGGCATTTACCCAAGGAAATGAAAACACTAACTCAAAAAAGATTTCTGTACCCCCATGTTCACTGCAGCATTATTTACAATAGTTAAGATATGGAAACAGCCTAAATGTCCAATGATGGGTCAATGGATAAAGAAAATATGGCACATACATACAACAGAATATTATTCAGTCATAAAAAAGAATAAACTCTTGCAATTTGCAACAACACAGATGAACTTTGAGGGCATCATGCTAAGTAAAATAGGCCAGAGAAAAAGAGACAAATACTGTATTTGTACATATCACTTATATGTGGAATCTAAAAAAAAATAGCTCATAGATACAAAGAACAAAACAGATTGGTGGTTGCCAGAGCTGAGGTGGGAGGGAAGGGTTAGGTGAAATGGGTAAAGGGGGTCAAAAAGTACAAACTTCCAGTTTTAAAATAAATAAATCATGAGGTTATAATAAACCATGGTGACTATAGTTAATAGCATTATATTGCATATTTGAAAGCTGCTGAGAGAGCAGATCTTAAATTTCTCATCATAAGAAAGAAAAATTTGTAACTATGTACAGTGATGTACAGACTTATTGTGGTGACCATTTTGCAATATATACACATATCAAATCAGTATGTTGTACACCTGAAACTAATATATGTGAATTTTGCCTCAATAAATAAATAATTAGTGAGCAAGTTCTAGCTTATAGTCTGGGACACAGTTACACAAAAAATATATTCTAAAGAATGAATAAACAAACACACAAATTTGTTTTCAGCCTATTTAAATATCTTTATATTGAGACAACGAAAAAGAAAGATACTATAGAAATGATTTGCCTTATTTTATTGAAGAGGAAATTTGCACAAAAAGGGTCAGCGCTGTCCATTAGAAATATAATCCAAGCTACGTATGTAACCTTAGATTTTCCAGTAGCCAGAAAACTTTTTAAAAAGTTAAAAGAAACAGTGAAATTAATTTAAACTATATATTTATTTAACCTAATATAGCCAAAGTATTATCATTTGAACACTTAGTAAGCATTTAAAAAATTTTAAAGAGATGGCTTGTATTCTTTCATTCATATGAAGTCTTGATCATTCAGTGTGTATTTTACACTTACAATACATCTCAATTCAGACTGGCTCCATTTCAGGTGCTCACCAGCAATGTGCGGATATTGGCTATTGCACTGGACAGCACAGCCTTGGGGTGCAACAGAGGAAGGGCTTCAGCCCTCTTCTATTCCCACTCCTCACCATCCCACAAATATTTAATAAGCACCCTCTATACATCTGGTAGTAGAAATACAATTTAGGGGAAATCAAGTGGGGATCTCAAACTGTCACATATGTGTGGAACACTAAACTAAGAGATCGAATACACAAATGGACAATGGCCAGGCCATATTTGACAATAAAACTCTGACCCATAACCTCTGGCAGCATATAGCTAGGGAAACCAAATAACAGTCATTCTAGAATGTTCAGGACAAACACACATACACATATAATATGTATAATATATGTATATATAATATACACACACACATGTATATATAATCTAATATTGGTTAAATAATGAGACATGATATTTCCTACATTAGAAAAATCTATTATCATTGGAAAGTCACAAGTTATTCAATAGAATTGAGCTTTGTTGAGGCAACATTAAGCACTTTATAAATTAGTTTGAGACAGGCAAGAAGGTAGCGAGGATAAAAAGATATGAAGAGTTATGCGTATTCTAAGTTTTTTATTTTTTCAGGAGTGGAAGCAAAGGAATCTATATTAGTATCAGGTTAAGAAATTTTACTAGTATCTCTTAATTTATGGACATTTATATATATATTATAATTTTTATCTAAATATCTCAAAATTATACACTATTACAAGAGGGGAGAAATAGACTATATTGCTAATATTGGAATTTTCAAAAGAACTTACATAAGTAATATAAACGCATAAGAAAATATTTTATTTAGGAAAGGTTTTTTTTTTCTTTTCTTTCAGTTGTCTTTCAAACTCAATCAAGTATTTCTGCTATTTGAAAAATATTTCTTAGAGATTCAGTAGTACCTATCTTCGGTTTGAATGTGATAGAGATTTAGGACCATGAAACCTTTCCCTGCATTTTGTCAGTGTACTTTCAAGTTTCTCAAGAGTAATCATCACTCTTCAGTAAAACATTCTGAAAGCAAATTAATCTTTGAAGCAATTGTAAATAACTGGATTAAACTAAAATTAATAATTATGTCATTTATATTTTAATTTTTTATATTATTAGAAGAGTGATCTAAGTTTATTCCAAAATCTTGGGGAATAGAAGAAAAACAAACAAAACACATTATTCCTTCAACCCAGAAGAGGAGTGGGAAATTGTCTTCTAACCCAAGTGTACACATCTCAACACTGTTACAGAATATTTTCTCTGCTTATAGAAACAATTTCTGTATCATAAAACAGCATCATGTATAAAACTCTTTATGGTATTTTTTCACCCTAATTTATGTAACCAATTCTCTGTCTGGGGGCAGTTTTTTTTCTCTTTTACAATCAGCTCTGAGATACAAAACCTGGGATCCACAATTATTTCTATGAAATAAAGCCCCAGACATGGAATGACTGGAGGCAGAACATTACACACACAAACATTTGTCCATAGATATTTTATGAGATGTTTTATATTCCAACTGCTAATCTTAGGAAAGTCGTAAAAAAGGTATAAGCAATAAAATGGTTTGACCTAAAACCATCACATTCTTGCTATAAGGCCTTGGTGTAGCAGAGACCAGGTCGAAGACCGTTAAAATAGATTAAGAACCAGGTGAGAGATGATGGTGGCTTGGATGAGGGAGGTAAAAAGAGGTAGGATCCTGGATATTCTTTAAAGGCTTTCCTGATGGACTGGATGTGAGCAGTGAGAAAAATAGAGAGAATTGCAATGAATCCAAAGCTCTAGGTCTGAAAAACTGAAATAATAGTAGAAGCTATGAAAGTATAGCAGTTGATTGTACTGTAAGGAATGTCAGGAGTTCCATTTTGAAAACATCAAATTTGAAATGTTTATTAGTGATCTAATTAACAACAGCAAGTTAACAGTTAGATATTCAAGTCTGAAGTATAAGAGAGAGGTCAGGACCCGTGAGATTATATATTTAAGAGTAGATGCCATAGAGGTGGCATTTAAAACCATGAAGCCAGGTGAGATCACCAAAGAAGTGACTGTAAATACAAAAAACAAGAGGGTCAAACTCCAAGCCCTGGGGCACCTCAACATTGAGAAGCATCTAAATGAAACCATAACTTATCATTTTAATTATTTTTATTAACAACAAAATTGAGTATGTTCTCTTCGATTAAATTTCTGAATCTCCTTGTGTTAACATTAGTAAAGATGTTTTAAAAATTTAAACAAACATAAACATATAATGTTAATATGAGATACTTTTCCCACTACAAACATTGTTAGCCAAATGGACTCCAGGTGCAGGAAAATATTCTACACAGAGGGAACAGTTAAAGCAAAGATCACAATCGTTTTCTTAGACAGTTGTTAAATAAAACAACTTACAGCTTCTGACATTTGAGGACAAGAACTTCTTCACCCAAAAAACTCTCTTGGCAAAGCAACAATATCTGCTTAACAAAACTATAATTTTGAACTTCGTGAAGGAATATATAGTGATCAGTGTTCTGAAGCAAAAGGAAACTTACATGTGAAAAAAAGCAAATCACATTATGAGTCATATCAGTATAACACTCTTAAGTGCCTGTGGCCTTTCTGGCTTGAAATTGATGACCTGACATCTCATGAAAAGACAGCATTATGTTTTATTCCGCTACTAGCACATTTACTATACTGTTGAGTATCCAGCAGGCATTCAGCTCAAGAGGTTCTTTGAAGCAAAGGTGAATTAGAAGACATATTCCCCTAATAGTAGAGGAATTGCCCAATGGGAATATATTGGATCTACTAAAAGCCGTCCTTTGAAAAAGAAGGCCATTCTTTTTCCATTTGATCTTTCATTAGAATCATTATTTATTGATGTATTCTCAGTATCTACTAAAGAGCCTAAAAATATAATTCTTTAGTATTTTTGAATGAATGAATAAGTGGGATTTATTAGTAGAAAGTTATAATCAATATTTTTACTTACAAATCAAGTAAGGTAAACAGCTGTTAATTCAAGCTGTTAATTCAGTTAAATACATAAATGTTTAGGTTTTAATTTGTTATAACTATATTTACAAACAACTTTACACTGTATTTTATGCATGAGTAAATGCTCTCATTTAAATCTAAGACTATCTTCATGTATTAGGAAACTATTATTCTCTTTCTACATGAGGTTAAATGATCTCTCTGCAGACCTGATGTGACAGCTAGGACTTAAACATAGATCTAAATCCAATGACAACTCCATTTACCGTGTAAGAACTATCATTATTACTTCAATGAATTTTCAAATACACTAATTCTCATGTCTGCATTTCTTTGGCAATAGAATTTTTACTATCTTCCCTGGTTAGTGATTTAATATATATTTACATGTGAAAAATGGTAAATGATTAAGAATAAAATAACAAATATGCAGGCAAAATAACCTTCATATAATTAAGAATATACTCAGAAAGTTCTAAGGTAGCTGCAAATAAAATGGCTCTGATATTCACTTTCAAACAAGTTGATGCGAAAGAAGTTCCTTATATTTTTCTGAATAAAAGTATTTAAGAAAATATTTCAATATATTTTAAGCAATTAGAAGAATTTTGATTTACATTTTCCCCTTGAATATTTTTATGCCTTGATTATTTCAATTCTACCAAAAAACCATGGGAGTAAATTATGCAAAAATAGAGTTGATTAAAGTTGTAAAGCTGTAGGAATATAAGATAAAATATTAATTATTCTATGATTAATATTAAATTACTAGATAATGTTTTTTTTATAAAGTTCTTCATAAAGAAATGATAGCCTAGAAATCACGGGATTTAATTATCCATCATGATGAATGATGAGTAAAAAGAAACAGGTTTATGTATATTTGCAATGATATACATAGCTAACCTATTTTACAAACATTTATGTGTGGCTTTCTATGTGCCAGCTACTAAAATGTACAGTGGGGTATACTTATAATCAAATAAATACAATCTCTGCCCTCAGAGAATTTGAAATCCAGTATGGAAATCAGCATTTAAACATATAACTACATAAACTCATGTATGAATTTGTTAATTATGAAAAACCGCTACAAGTGCAGAAAGAGCAAATGAGACACGGAGGTTTCCTGAAAAAGTAATTCTGAGCTGGGATCAAAATACTAGTGTAAACTTCTATTGTTTAGAAACTTGCAGGGTTTAACAGGACAACAGGGTTATAGCCTTTCACTTGCTGGCTACTGCCACTTTTTCCGCGGTAAAGATTTTATACACTGTAAACCAAGAACTCCCTAATATTGAGAAATTACACAGAAATAGATTTTAGAGTGAGAATATGGCACTGTGTATTTACAAACTGGACAGAGTCAGGTAGAAATAAAGAAAAAGTAATGTCTTTCCTTCTTTCAACAGCCATAAGAATGTGTGTACTTACTGTCTCTTTGGATTAGAAGAGAAAAATTAAAGAGGAGGTTGAAAGTAAGAATCAAGGATAAGCAAGCAAAGAATTCAAAGGAAAAGCAGGACAGAAAACATTTGAGAACATTGAGAAGTTCTCTAAGAGTTAGGAGGAATTAAATCTGTGAGAGATTAACAAAGCCTATGCTTTCTTTCTACTTCCACATCCTCCCAACTCAAATGTAGATTTGAGGGGTTGTGTCTTCTGAAGTCTACAGGAGGAAGGGGTTTATTACATATCGAACTTGTTTGCTTTCAGCTAACTGAGCCAATGATTTTGTCTTTAAAAAACAAGAGTAATAAACACTCTTCCCACTCAAATATCAAGTATACAGTAGTTTCACAAACTGGACTATTCAGAAACATAGATTATATAATGTTATTTGTTTTTCTGAGACTGGGCCTTTTAATTTTAAACAATACTGCTTTTCTTTTAATATTTCTTGAAAGACTCATAAAATAATTTTCTTATGTTTTTCCAGTTTAATTAGACATTGTTCACCAGCTTCATATAATTTTGTGTAAGATGATACAGTTTTCACAGTTCCTATGGATTCAATTTCTCTCAGGCCACGTGTGCAAATGCGTCTAAACAACTCCACTTTTTTAAGTTTTCCTCTCTTCTTTTTCCTTCATTTCTTAGAGAATTATTTTTACACTTTAGGCCTCACCCAAGACTTTGACTCACAATAAAAATAAATTCATGTTTTTAGACTATTGTCTTCTAACTAATGAACATGGTAGATTCCTCTTTTTATTAGGTCATTTTTAATTCTGCTTAATAATTGTGATACGCAGAATAATGCCCCCCAAAGATGTCTCTGCCCTGATCCCTGGAAGCCATGAATATGTTATTCTCCATGGCAAAAGGGACTTTGCATTCATGATTAAGATGAAAGACTTTAAAACGGTGAGAGCAGCTTAGGTTATGCACGTGAGCCCAATTTACGCACATAAATCCTTAAAAGTAGACAAGGAAGGCAGAAGAGTAAACCAGAGATATGACACCTAAAGGACTCAACTGAGTCTGAAGATGCAGGAAGCGGGTCGTGAGCCAAAGAATGTAGCAGCCTCTGAAAGTCAGCAACAGCTCTCAGTTTATAGGCAAAAGGAAATGGGCCTCTCAGCTCTACAACCACACAGAACTGAATTCTGTCAACAACCCAAATGAGCAGGAAACAGATTTTCCCCTAGAGCCTTTGAAGAAAAATACAGCCAGCTGACACCTTGCTGTCAGTCTGGTGAAACCCACCAGATTATTTTAAGTATAATATAATAAAGCTGTGGTTTTTAAGCCACTAAATCTATAATACTTTGTTATGGCAGAATGGAAAACTAATACAGTAAAGTTCTATAGTTTTCAGAGTAGAGCTTGAACATATTATTAGATGAATTAAGTATTTTGGGTTTTTTAATATTATCATAAATGAAAATTGTTTTTAAACTTTATATTCTCTTTGTTGCTGATATATAGAGAGATACAATTGATTTTGTACATTAACACTTTATACAATGACATCAGTAAATTCACTTAGTGATTCCAACCATTTTCCTATGTATTTGTCTGAATTTTCCACCTGAACAAACATGTTTGCAACTGATCAGAGTTTCATTTCTTTCTTCCCGGTCTTTGATTTTTCTTCATTCCTTAGTGCTCTGACAAAGACCTCCAATATAATATTGTGTACAAATAGCGATCAGGCATTGCTATGCAGGAATACATAGATAATACAGATGTGGGTACCTGGGAGTGGGGTACTGCTGTCACAATACCTAAAAATGTGGTAGTGGCTTTGGAACCAGACTATGAACAGAGGCTGGAAGGATATTAAGGAGCATGTTAGAGAAGTCCTAAATTTCTTGAATAGACAGTAGAAATAAACACTTTAAGGACATAAGGACACTGCTGGTGATGAGTCAGAAGGAAGTGAGGGCAAATGATTGGAAACTAGAGACAGGTATCTTCATCTCCTGAATTTACTGGGAAATTAGAAAATATGCCTAGTGACTGGATGATCTAGCTAAGATCCCCACCCCACCCCCCACATTGTTGAAGGTGTGCCTGTTTTTCTCTCACTGCTTATAATACACAGGAGAATAGAAATAAATTATAAATCAAGGGATAGACTGTGAAAAAGAGTTGATTGTTCTGCAAATTCTCAGCCTCTACAGACAGCAAGATAGGCTAAACTTAATGAAATGGCTTCCAAACAAAGTTCAAATCCAAGGCACCATCTGAAAAATTTGATCTAGATATAAAACCAACAGTATAATTTTTTGTTAAGACCTCAGCACAAAAGTACTTCCAAGTACTCCTCAGTCACACAGAGAGCCCTTTAAAAGATTAAGTATGTGCCTCACAGAGCTTCTCAATCAAACAGGAAGTTCTCTAGGAAGCTTAAGGATGCTGTTTCTTAGTCATCTCAGCAGGAAGTCAAAGTAGGTTGGGGTGTAATCTTAAACAGATTTGAGTGACACTTTTATTTAAAAGAATGAATCTTAGTAAGATTGACAAGAGATTCATGAAGTTTTTGAGAGAATTATATCAGCAAAACACCACCAGCTTGAACTGAACTCAGAACAATTGCCCAAGTGTAAGTGGAGAATGGACTGGAGCAACTACCTTAAACAGCAATTATTTGCAGTTAAACTTTAAGTTAATAATCCCAGTGAGATGGGTGGATAACAAACCCAGGTTATAAGGCCTAGGACAGGATAGAGAGATCTGCCTAGATAATTCTGAAATTTTTATTTGAATTAACCATCCTTCCTCTAAGTATTATAAAAAGTAGCATCTCTAGAAAACAGCACTCCTTATAAATGTTATTCTTCACAAAATTTGCCTGGGCCTATTTTAGGGAACAGCAAAACTAATTTTTTCCAGTGATCTCCAAAGCCTAGTTTGTTGTTGTTGTTAATTAGATCTGTTTTCTAATTCAAATTTACCTAGATGTTGGGCTCCTCCTACTTTAGTGTCTGCAGTGTTCTCTTGTCTGCCCAAGCTGTAGATTGGCTGATTGCTGGATGTTCTGAGTAGCAGTCTCTTGTTTGGTTCTCCAGACTAGTATTGGGAGCAAGGGCTTTGGTTCCCCTCAACTGCAAAGGCCCCACAGGCATTCTTGATTCTTGGTAAACTGATCTTTATTCAAATGGAAATAGGAAAATAATTATTCTGTGTCATGGAATTGAATGTACATCAAAATGACCTGGAAATTGCAAGGCCCACACCTGGCTTTACCATTGAGCTGAGTCTCTTCCTGTACCTCCAAACCCACTCTCCCTCTTTCCCAATCTGCTTTCTGGCCCAGGGGGCTCACCTGTGTGAAGTAACTCAGTATACTCCTTGCCTTCATTTTTTCTTCTTAGATTCAGCTAATTAGTGAACACCAGTATGGAAAGAAAGGAGAAACTCACTCCCTGACTACCTTACCATTTTCAGGATGAAATAAGAATGAATGGTTGAATACCTAGGTATAGAGGCAGGGTAAGAAAAGACTATTAGTTGGAAAAATATATTAATATAGAACCAGTGGAAGCTACACAGCTCTTCTGTCAAGAGAAATACGAACATACAGAAATTAACACAAAAAAATGAACTCTAAATTTCTCTTAAAGGAGATCATACAGAGATCTACATACTATTTTCATCACTAACCACATTATAAAGTCATAGAGATTTTAGAAAAATAATGATTTTTAAAATTTTACTACAAGTAAATTTTACTTTAAGTAAATTTACTTCAACACTATTAAATTAAGAGGGCAAATAGTTTGAAAAATCTGTGACTGGAAATGTGGTATCTCATTACTTCAGAAAATTATCATACTGAGAGTTAAATTATACATGTTTGAATTCTGACTTATTTATTCATTCAACAAACATTTACTAGCTTAACTTATAAATTATTGGGGGAATCATGTTTTATCAATTCTTGAACAGGCCATAATTTTGTGATCTTGGTGATAATTTTGAGTTGAATGATGATGACTGAGTGAAGAAAACATAAGATAATTATAAATGCAAAATATATTTTAAAATTTACACTGAGATTAATTGAAACAAAATTATATTTTCTGTAATTTGCATATGCACATATATATCAGAATGAAGATATGTCTACTTAGTACATTTCATTGTTCTTCAAATGACACTATAACTACAAATTCTCACCTAGTTGTGAATTGCTAATCACTGCTCAGAATTAACCTAAGACTATAGTTTCTATTTATCCAACCACTTTTATCCTTCCTTCAGAAGTATATGATATGTTTACTTTCCTTTCAAATCTTCTACCAAGCAATCATTTTACATTGTCTTGATTTTTCTAAACATTATATTTTAGGACAGATGCTCAAGTTGGTCTGAAACTTCCTTCTCTAACTATTAGATATGAGAGCCACGTGCATGTCAGCATTTTTTCTCCTACTTTTTTCAAAACAACCTGATAGAAATATATCTAAGGTCATATTAATAATTTGATAGGAATATGTCCAGGTATTTATTATCTTATTTAATCTTCACTAGTGTTTAAATGTTAAATGATTAGTAATCTCATTTTTCTATATCAGTAACATGTTAATAACTGTGTAATACAAGTTAATGATAACCCAAGGAGTTTGGTTTAATTTTCTAAAACTTCCTAAATACCCTTGAGTTCACATTAGAGAAGGCATGAATAATTTTTACATAAACATAGAGTTTATAATGTTACTTGATAAAATTTCTATTTAAGGACTTTCCTTAACAAAGTTAGGTATAAACTCAAACTTAGGGAATATACAGAACAAGGTTATTAACCTCCAAAGTCCTACTGCATTCCAGTATTCAGTCAAAATGAAAACCATAAATGAGAATACCTAAAATAATATTTACTTCATAAACAAGAGTGTTTTGATTAGTGTTCCAAAGTAATGACAAACATAAAAATGAAAAAAGACAAATCTTATTATGAGTCAAATCAGTGTATTAATCATAAGTATATATAATTTTATTAACTTTAAAGTGATTACTTCAATTCATCAATTCATGGAAAAGACAATATTGTGTATTGTTATTGCACAACCCTTATTATGACACTGATTATCACGCAGGCACCCAGTCATTCAAGTACAGCCAAACCCTGACTTCTGATCTTCATGAGGTTTTTAGATGAAAAAGGGAATGGAGAAAGTTTGTCTAAAAGAAGTGGCTCAGTGGAAACATACTTGCTCTGTTAACCAGATAGCAATGGATCAAAGCCACTTTTTTCTGTTTGTGTTATACTCTTACCAGCAAATCCTTAGACTTCCAAAGCAGGAACTGGGTCTGTCCTATTCCTATTGAATCCAACAAGAGTGAATGTTCACTAAATAGCTGTTGAATGAATAATTAACTCAGAGTTATTATTTCATATTTAGTAATGTTGAGATTTAAAGTCATACTAAATATATCTATAAGTAACATTATTAGAAAAACTCAAAACATTAATAAATTATAAACAATATTGTCACACAGAGCTATAGAGTTCACAAAGTAAATGAATATTCTAATTTAATTCTAATATGAACTCACTTATAATAAAATAAATAAAACAGGAATGATTCTCAACTTACAGATAAGAAAATGGCATTTACAAATAAGTTTACCCAGGTCACACAGTAATAAAATGACAGAGCTAGGAGTTAAATCTAGGCCTGTGATTCCAGGTTTTGTGCTCTTTTTACCATTCTAGAATTGCCTTTAGAATGTTTGTGCAATTTTTTCTCAAATACACTGGTGATTTCTCACAGCTATATTTGTTCAGAAGCAGCTCATTTGCCATTGGTTCTGGTATGTGTTTCAACATAGATGAATATGTAAAAATGGTAAATAAATCAGTATAAAATTAATAAAAACAAGTATGACAAATGAAAATTATCTATATTTCTCATTGCATGATCACAGCAATTTAAAAAGTATTCAGAAAGAAGATTACTAGGTAATTGGATGTGTTCTCTTAAAATTGGGGGGATTCTAAGTCATAAGGGTTGCAAGGAAAGGGAATGGGTGTGTAGTGGGGTAGACATATTTCACAAATCTCTGTAACATTGACACTTCGAGTTTATATGCTTAAATGTGTTCTAACTTAACGGAGGCGAGATTATTTATATCCTTTTATTATATTTTTTCAGACATTTATCTCTATTTCTATAAAACTTTGGAGTATTGAAGCAAATAGCAAAAAGTGAAATTGATCAAATTCTAAAAATTTGGAAACACATAATATATAAATTATTTCATAATTACAAATAAGAAATTGATGCATAGTTTTCTTAGAATGGGTGATATACATAGAAGCTATAGTTTTAACTTATGAATTTTGTCAACTATCAGAGTTTATCATTACCCCTTCTAAGTAAAATATAAGGTAGAGTTCTCAATGCTGGGACAAAAAAATCCAAAGGGCAAATGTTTCAAGATTAAACTGAAATGGGACTACATATGCAATTTTTTTTCCTAGCCCCCACTCTCTACAAGAACTAATAGGCGAAAAGTAGGCAGTACAAAGGGAAGGCATGGTTGCTTTATTAGATGGAAGAATCATTCAATCAGTTCTCTGTACACCTGCAGGCATCAAGTCTTAGAGGCACTGGCTGGATCAAGAAGAAGCAAGCCCTGACCAAGATCCAAAAGAGGCACCCCTCTGAAGGTAATTGTGTGGATAATGCCAGTGCTTATAGGGCACTCTTACTCCAGATTCTTCTTTTCTGTTTTAACTAATGCCTACTTTTTTAATCAAGAAGTGGCTAGGGAGCACTAATGAATTAGTTCAGTTTTGGACAGGCTACATTAAAGGTGCAATGGTACAACCAAATGGAGGTGTTCAAGAGATATGAGTTTTGATCAATAAGCTTAGATGTCAGTGTATGGATGGAGGCTGTTTCCAAGTGGCTGCAGAAACTCACACAGGCCATTGCAATTGAGTGAGGAAAAGACAGGACTGATGCCAGAATCCAAATGTGGGTAAGGAAGAAAGAAAATCCATGAATGAACCTAAAAAAGAACTTCAGATAAGTATAAAGAAAGCCAGGGTAAGGTGGCTTCACAAAAGCCAAAAGAAGAAGGAAGGACTCAAGTCAAACACTAGACAGAATGCCAGCCTGAAGATAAGAACTAAATAAGACTGGGTTACTCCAATTTCTAGATGGAATCAAAACCCTTATTGCTGTGGACTGTGTAATAGAATATGTAAAGGCCTTCGAGGAAGAAAGGAGTATAATAAGCAATACACAGACAGACAGACAGACAGACACACACACACACACACACACACACACAGAGTGAGACCAAGAGAGACGTGACTGAAGAACAGTGAGAAGTGAGCTGCAAAGGACTTTATAAGTCACTTGAAGAATGTTTTTTCTTTAGGATAAAGAACAATGGGAAACCAGTGAAAGGTTTCAACCAGGGGACTACAGCAATCAGATTTGTACTTCATTAAAAATTATGTTGACTTAATTAAAAGCAGGGCTGTGGCTCAGTTAAGAGACTGCTTTTGTGATCATGAAAATTCCAGGGGGTCAGGAGCATTGTACTGCTCTTCCCTCTGTCCCCACCTCCTAGAACAATGTGTATTACATAATGGGAAATCACTAACTGTGTGCTGAGCTGAGAGGCCCAAGAAAAATACGGTACTAAGTTGGATAGGATACTGTTGGTGAAGATGAAGACAGGTGAACTGATTCAAAACACTGTCTAAGAAGCAAAATATAGGGAGGATTTAGTGATTGATAGACATGGGACAATGAAAGGGAAGTCAAGATTGATTTAGGATTCTGGCTTACACTAACAACTGGGTGAATAATGTGCCATTCACTGAAAAGGGGAATACTTGGATGGAATGTTTTATTGGGAAGACAATGACATAAACTGATTCAATTCAGGCTCAAACTGAAACATCAAATGGTTGCACAGTCTGACAGATTTGCAGATACTAACTATATATAAAATAAACAACAAGGTCCTACTGCAAAAAACAAACAAACAAAGGTCCTACTGCATAGCACAGGGAACTGTATTCAATACCTTGTAATGGCCTATAACAAAAAAGAGTATGAAAAGGAATATATACGTGTATATATAAATGAATCACTATGCAGAAATTAACACAACACTGTAAATCGACTATACTTCAAAAAAAAAAAAAGATGACTTGTGACAATTTAAAAAAATTCTAAAAGTTGATCTGTTGGCACTCATGGCCAGTAAGCTAAGGGTCCCACAATCATTCTCACATGCCACGTGCTACTAGAGACCAGCTCATTTTTATTGAACTTCCTTAAGATAATTCCTCAGATAGTACAGTCTGTCTGTATTTTCCATTTTCCTTTCACAAAATTCTGGTATCAGAAATCTTTTTCTTCTGTATATTCATCTTAATAATCTGGCATCAAAGACATATCATAGACTCTCCATGCACACAACTGTCTTATATTAGGAAGAACAACATAGTGTTCTTCAAAATTAGATTAATATAGGTCAGAAATAGATTTCATCATTCAAGACCTTTAACTATGTTTACCTCATCTGAAAATCATTTATCAATAGGAGAAGTACTTAATAATGTTTATAAAGTATTTTCAGAACAGGTATAAAATCCTATAGCCCAGAAACTATATACTGGAGAGAGTAGGAGAGCAAAAGCCAAATAGCATCATAGAATCTCAGGATTTTCTGGAAACTGTCCTTGAAACACAATAATACATAGAGCACTATGTCACCCATCAGACATACAGGAGCTGAGTTCCATGAAGCTGACCTCTCAACTTAATAGCACTATTCCTAGAACTCTCTTTGAGCCACAGCTCCTACAATTTTCCTAAATTATTATGGGAGCTGGGAAGGGAAGGAGAAGTAGGGTGTGTGTGTGTGTGTGTGTGTGTGTGTGTGTGTGTGTGTGTGTGTGTGTGTGCTCACATGTGCGCACACAATGAGTGAATAACAGGGAGGTGAGGAATTTTTTTTTTGTAGTTGTTGCTGTGTATTTTAATGCATTTTTTAAAATAAAAGTTTTAATTATGAAAATTTTCAAACTTACAGAAAAGCATAGAAAATATGTTTTCAGGCATGCATTTAACAAATGTTAAGCTTATACCATATACGCTTCAGAGAGCTCTATGCCCGTTTCTTTTTAAAGAAATATTAGATACGAAGTCCCTCCCTCTTTTCTTTTTCTTTCTTCCTTATTTAGTTAATCAATTTCCTATAATTGGTGTATATCATTTCTGTAGTATGTTTTTATGCATAAACATTTATATATTCATAAACAATATATCATATATTTGTTTTGTTTAACAAAACAAAAATATATTGTTTATCATTGATGGATGAATATGTAAGTAGAGAAAAACAAACAAAAAAAGATATGTTGTTTATGGACACATAGACATGTAGTGATAGTATAGAATAGCTTGTCCCTCCCTTTCTCCCCCACCATGTATGTGTGTGTGTGTGTCTATTTGCAACTTATTTTTTCACGCATCGTGCGTATTCCTACATGTAGCACAAATAGTTAATTTTAAACTTCTGTATACTGTTTCATTAGTGAATAAACACCAGCATATTCATTAACCTACTAATGAGCAATTAGGATGTTTCTAATTTTTTTCTATTACAAATGATTCTCAGTAAACATCCTTTTATGCACGTTTTCTTGTGTACATGGATGAGAGTTTATTTAGATTATAAACATGCAGAAGTGGTAAGGATGTCTTTGGTTTCCCTGGGTAGTTCTAATTTCTCTGTAAAATTGTCATGTAACTCTCAGCATCAATATATGAGAGGCTCCAGTGTCTCCAGATTCGCCCTCATACCTACTATTGTCTTCTAAATTTCACTGCTATCATGCATATAGAATGGGTAACTCATTCTTTCAATTTGTAATTCCCTTTTTACCAGTGAGTTTTGGTACCTTTTTTATATTTATTAGCTTTTTAGGTTTCTTATTCTCTGAAGTACCTGTTCATAAAGGTTTTTTAGAACAGCAGTCAATTGGAATTTCAAAAGTATTCAACCTTAATTATCCAGACACACTAACTTCTTTTTGAATGGGCTCAATATATTTTGTACTTTGAGAAGTAGTTTTCAGAGGAATCATATTTACAGTGATATGTGGATATTTTAAGATTAGAAAAGGGCATTCATGAGAGCTGAGCTCTTTCAAGGTGGAGAAAAATCAACTTTATGTACACAAGTCACCAAAAATAATGTTATTGACTGTTCTATTCTACTGGAACTTTAATCATCTACCTTATTTTTTTGGTAGTCTCGATTTTTTTCCACCTCCTGTGTTTTCTTCCCAAGTTCCTATACTTCTCTCAACAACTGATCAATATTATTTTGCATACACTCAACACATTGGTGAGGAATTTCTTAATCATTATAATTCTTTCTGGAAAATGAAGCTTTCCTGTTAAGTGAGAATTTTTTTAATAATAGTTTCATTAACAAACCAAATGGAAAAACCTAATTTTAGTGGTTTCAAATAATAATGGTGTCTTCAAAAAAATATATATATATATGCATCTTTTAATTTTACATCCAATTTTCAGTTCAACTTTAGGAAAAGAATTTTTTTCTTTATTATTAAAATTGCTACTAAAACTTTAGTTTTGTGTTACTGGGCAGTTTGATAAAACTCATTCCCTCATTGTCAAGCACATAACAATTCCTTCCTCTTGTTTCTTTATGTATAGGGGTTAAAAGGACAAGTTGAAGACTGTAATCCTGACTGGGCTTATCCTGGTCTTTGCCATTTGTTTTCCGGTAAGATTCTATATACTTGAAAACTAGAAGAACTACCTAAAATTGAAAGCTATATAACACTGAAATGGAGGTCACAGTGAGATTATGTATTTTTAAAAACAGGACAGAGTCACATGAGATGGAAAGAAACAGAAACAATTACCCTCTTTTTCTAATATCCATGGAAATATGCCCATTCAAAATCACTTGGAATCTGAGGAGAAGGGGCGAAGCATGGGGAAGTGTGGAAGGGAAATGAAGAGAGAAAAAGAGGGAGAGAGAGCAGAGGCATGGCTATTAATTGAGGAGGGTAAAGTGTGAGAACTCTCCACATAAATTTGGAGGAGTAGAACTAGACTTTCAAAGAAATCACCCAGACTCCCACTTCTCTTTAAGGTCCATGTCTACCCACCACCTACATTTTAAGGAGATTCCCCTCCCAATTTTGTTTTTCACTCAACCTCTGGGTCTATTATCACATTCTTATCATCAAAAGCTGTAATATGTTCCTCCACTTAAGATATAACTACAAAAAGGAAGATGGTAAGAGGGTCTCTTTTATTAACATCTAAAATAAACAACTGTATTTCACATATTTGACTTATCTGGAACATAACTTGTGCAAATAGGTTTTTAATGTACAAGAGCCTGGGTCTCTTGAATTTTATGGCCTTTTGCTTTTCTCTTTTATACCTCTTGCCTTCTGCTCTTGTGATTCAATTACATGCTATTCACTAGTTCCTTATATCTCCATTTGATCAGAGAGCACAGTATCCGCTATTTTTAGAACTATATGTGATCTTCAAGTGTCTGTTCAATTCTGTTTAACCTACCATGTTTCATTCCAAGGATCCTTTCCTTTTCTGCCATCATTATTATTTCCTTGCAAAATTGTTCCCACAGTATTCAGTCCCTCAAAGTTTTTATAAGAAAGAGAAATAGCTTTTTGTTGTATTTTTTAATACCTAACTTTCTGAATTCAACACCAAATATTTCTCCTTTACATAATTTCTAAACTGGAGTTTAGCTATAACGCTTTCATTGACATTCATGTAACATAGTTGTCTCTGTGATTTTTTTCATTAATTCCTAAAGGACATGACAATGATTTTACTCTGCAGTTTTTAAGGGAAAAACAAGTTGTCAGAAATTTAGTGGTAGTATTTTACATAATCAACTAATTGGATTTCCCCAAATTTTATTTCTACATTTGGTTGGGTTTTCCTGGATTTTCTAAGTAAATACACTAAGCATTGAAAGTCATACCCAGGTACCTTCTCTAATCATCCACATATTGTGCCTTGTTATTTTAAATTTATAGTGTAATTTATTCTAAATTTGTCTGACACTCAAAACCAAAACACCTCCTAGCTTTAAAAGTAGACCAGTTTCTGAAATTAAAATGAGAATACAAAACAATAATTGACTGATTGTTTGATTTGGTAATATTTTCTTTTCTCTCCCCCTGCAGTTCAGTGAGAGTCAGCAACCGCGGCATCGAGCAACAGGAAAGACAGTCAACAGTCGACCAGCGCTAAGCTCCCCTGCCAGGGCATCACAAAGTAGATCTTCATCGACCCAGGTCATTAGGAAACCTCAAGCCCCTTCTTGTGCCTCTGCCGGATCTATACCAACTAACAAAGCAGCCAGCCAATTACCTTCAAATCTGAGGACATCAAGCAAAAAGAAAAAGCCATCACAAAGACAAAATCTACAAGGCAAGCCTAAGAAAAGTACATTGACCTCTGCCAAGAAAGGGTTGATCCCCCATTCATCTGGTCTAACAAGACGAACTATTCCACTGAAGGCAAGCAAAACTCTCAAACAGCCTAAAAAACGTCAAAAGACAACTGCCAAGAAACAGTCAAAACGGACTGCAGCAGCACCAAAATCATCCTCAGCCATAAAGAAAAGCCAAAATGCATCTGAAAAATGCCTGTCCACTTCTAGCAAGAAGCAGCTGAATCTCCCAAGAACGGCTAAGGCTGCTTCAAAAAGAACTTCAGCTAGGAAGAAAAGTCCACAAAAATCCAAGAAAATCCAGTCTACACCTGCTAAGAAACAGTTAAAACAACCCACAATTGGAACAGCTCCAAAAACATCTCTACCTAATAAGAAATCTAAAGCCTTGTCTGTATTATCCAAAAAACAATCATCTAAGTCCACAGCAATAAAAGCTTCCCCGCAAACTTCTCCAACCTCAAAGAAAAGACCAAGTAAATCTCACAAAACTCTGTATTCATCTGCCAGGAAAAACCAGAAGCAGGCAAAAGAAGTTAGAACAGTCCCCAGAAAAAGTGTGGCCAAAAAGAAAATTCTAATGAAACAAAAAAATAAACAATTAACTTCAGTCAAAAAAAAAGGGCAACTAAGAGGACAACAGCAACGAGATCAGCTCCTAAAGCCAGAAAGAAAAATCTAACTAAATCTAAAAAGGCAGCATCTGCATCTGCCAAGAAAAGTCTCAATCAGCCAAAAGAAGCTGCAACAAAAAGGAAAACCTCTATAGCCAAGAGAACCTTTACTGCACCTGCCAACAAACAGGTGAATCAGCCTAACGCACTAAATCAGTGCTAAAAACACAAACAGCCTCAAAGAAAAGACCACGTAAATCTGAAAGCTCCTTGCCTAAAACTGCCAGGAAGCATTCAAATCAAGCAAAAGAACGCAAACCTCCAGCTCTCAAAAAAACTCTGGCCAAAAAGAAAAAACCTAACAAAATTTAAACCAGTTGCCAAAACACAGTCTAAATCTGCTCCAGCAGGACCAGAAAGATCTCTAGCTAAGAAAATTCCCAAAAAGTCTACACAGAAACAGCCCACAACAGGCAAAAAGACTACAAAAACTGTTCTTTCCAAGAGTAAATCTATAAAACCATCTAAAAATAGACAGCCCATAACTCAAACAGCAAAGAAAAGAACAAGTAAATACAGAAAGGGACCATCCAAACCTCCTAAGAAAGGTGCAAATCAGCTTAAATCTCTTCAAGGAAAGAAAAGACCATCTCCCTTAGCAAAGCAAAACTATAAAACAATCTAAAAAAAGGAAATCTACACTTACCAAAAGATGGTTGAAACCATCTAAACCAAAAGGACCATCTAAATCTAAAGGTCCATCTAAACCATCTAAACCCAAAATTCAGGTTGCACAGAAAAAATGCCCACATAGCAAAGTCACAAAACCACTTCTATTACATCCTTCATCTAAAGTTCATCATACCAAACTTCCTTACCCACAACAAAATCGACCACATAAGTGCCCACTGAAGGTTCATCAATTCTGTCCACTTCCACCAGGACCGTGGCCAAGTGCCCTGCATTCCCAGGCACATCAGCAGCAGCATCACCAACCTCACAAGCCACCCTGTCATAAACCAAAACCTCCAAAAAAGGCCAACGGGCCCTGAAGGCATTACAACTGAAGGCCCAACCACTGCAACTAAGGGATCAGAAGCAACCACCAGAATACCTGAAACCCTGTCCTCAATGGCTGCCACTACAGCCCTAGTAGCATCAACCACTAACTCAGCAACTGTTAGTGGTGCTGGTGCTGGTGCTGTTTCCACCACAACTGCATCAGCATCTGTGACGACATCAGAGGCACCTGCAGTGGCATCTACATGGCAAGAGTCTACTGCTTCTAGCTCTACAATCTCCATAAACTCAGGAGCGAGCTCCACAACCCTCTTAACCTCTGCCTCCACCACCATTACACCTGATTTAACCATGGAGGTCTCAGAGACTGAAGCAAACACAGCAGAAGATACCACTCTCCCACCGACAGATGTTTCCACCACTCAAGATGCCTCTACAACTTCAGCAAACTCAGGTACCACATCCCCTGCTATGGTGGCCACCACTGCTGCAGCCACAACCTCCACATGTGTTGAAGCCACAACTGTAACACCTTCCACAACCCTAGGGACTGGTGCTACCAGTGCTGGTGCTACCTTATTATTATCCATTGTTGCCACAACTGTTGGTGCTACTACCACAAAAGTACCTGGAACTTTTAGCATGGCTTCTGGTTCTGTCACAACCACAGTTGCTCCTGGTCCCACAACCACGGTTGCACCAAGTTCTACAACTGCCAGTGCACTTGGGACTGCCACCACAGCCACATCAAGTTCTACCATCACACCAGCGGGTGAGACTACCACTGAAACAGTGATTGACACAACCACTGAAACTAGTGCCACAGTGAATGAGGAAACCACAGAATCAGCCAATGACACAACTAAAGCTGCCACCACAACTTCACTTGATGGAGTCACAACTGGTGCAATGGACTCCACAACCTTGGAAACAGACTTAACACCCACTGCTACTACATCTGCTGGATCCTCACCCCCAGCGCTGGTAGGAACAATCCTCACAACAGCAGCAGCCTCTTCAACTCTAGGGCAAGATACAACCACCAGCGGTACAGCCACAACTTCAGCCATCAGTAACACAACTGCAGCTGTTGGCACAACTGTAGCAGGTGCTGCCACTTCAACCCCTGTTACTTCAGCCCCTACTGCTGAACCTGATGTGTTGACCAGTTTGGTAGAAACCACCACCCAGCCTCCTGGAGCTACAATTCCAGGGGAAGAGGCTACCATTGGACCAGCAGATGACACAATCACTAAAGCTGTCACAACTGTACCTGCTGATGCCACACACCCCCCCCCCCCAGTTAACGCTACATCCTCAGCAGTAGACTCCACATCTCCAGCTGCAAGTACCACTGTTTCGGCAACAACCACAGTATCTGAAGGAACTGCCACTATAACTACAGCAGCCTCCACAACTCCAGGGGTTGGTGCCACCACAAGTGTTACCACCACACCTTCAGTCACTCGTGCCACATCTTTTGATGCCACCACAACCACACCAAGTGCTGCCACCACCACACAAGGTATTTCTCACTCTACTACTGAATCTGGTGCATTGACCACCAATGGTGAAACCATTAACCAGACCCCCAGTGCTACAGCTCCAGGGGGTGAGGCTACCACTGAGTCAGCAGATAACACAACCACTGAAGCTGCCACCACTCCAGCCAAGGGTGCCACAACTGCACCCACTGATGCCACAACCCCTTCAGCTGACTTCACAACCTTAGAAGCAGGCACCTTATTTGTGGCTACTACAGCAACAGCTGCTTCAGCTACAACCACCATTCCTATAGCAGCCACCACTGTAACAGTGGCAGCCTCCACAAGTAGTGTGACCACACCGTCAGCCTCGGGTGCCACAACTGTTACCAGTATGGGTGTACCAGATACTGGCAATTCCATCCAGTTACTTTTGCTTCCACTGCTGTACCTGATTCTTCAACCACTGAAGCTACACCTGCAGTGGATGATAAAATTTTTGAACCTGTAGATGGCGTTGCTACACAGCGGCCACTACAACTCCATCACTCTCCGTCACGACCACAGGCTCTGAAGCTTTAACCACAGGATTGGACCCAGCCACCACAGGAGGTGAAACCACTGCCACTGACAGTGAGGTCACTACTACCTCAGCCAACGACACTACTCTTCCTGCGACAAGTACTGTAGCTACCACGACTCCTGCAGAATCCAAGGAACCCTCTGTGGTTTCCACAGCTGCAACAGATACTACCACTCCACCTCCTAAAGGAACCTCCGCTCCTCCAGCCATCACAATGGCAGCAGCAACCACCACTGAAGCTAACGTGATTACTACTGCACCAGCGACAACCATCAGTCCCACAACCACAGTCACCACCAACACAGCCTCCACCGAAACCATGTCTGCTGCTGACAGTGGCACACAACCACCACCCATTACTACAACCACAGCACCTACAGCCAGTGCTAGTGTTTCTGTCTCACCATAAATCATTGCAGCAGCACATTTCAACATGTCGGCAACAGGTAAATTACTGCATGCAAAGAATAAAATGAGGAAATTCAGTAGTGTTCTGTATATCCCCAAATAGCTTACATATGGTTAGTTACTCCTGATCTGCCCAAATTTTTTATAGTTCTATGAAAGAGAGCAGATATTCTCCCATTGTATGTATAGAATATAGAGTTATGGGATTAACTCAAATTCAGAACACATGGTGGTAAAGCCAGGTCTAGAATCCAAATCTCTTAACACGTAAGCCAACAGTCACAAGCTTGGAATTCTAGAATAGAGATCCCAGAAGATATTTTATTTGACAGTTGACTCACAATCACTTCACTTCTTTTCCAAAATAAAGATTACTGAGCTCTGCCATTCTAGATACTATATATATTTCAAAATATATATAGATTTTGTATCTGTAGTATACAAAATCCTTGGGGGGTGAGGAGGAGTCTGATGCAAGGTTACAGGTATGAAAACACCCAGACAGCACCTGAGAAAGGGAAACTGGCAGGTATACAAGCTCAAACATGAGGATGAGTATCACAGTCAAGAAACTGTAAGCAGCTGTACTTGACTGAACCACAGAAAAAATAAAACCTCCATTAAGTTCTGATGGAAATGAGAGCATAATGCTATTATTATGAAAGAAAATCCTTAGAGATGAAAATAAATTTAGAAAATTTTATAGCCTTGAAGATACAATATGGCAAAAAATTTCTAATGTACATTATAGAACATGATATATTATATGATATAAAACTCTAAGATAGAAGTAGCAGATTAGGACTATTTCAGAGAAAAGATTACTAGAGCATATAATCTATCAAAATTTTATACAGAGTTTAAAAAAAAAAGATGTAAACATTCTAGGTAGTAGTAAATGATGGATTAGGCCTTAAACAAAGCTAGCTAGCTATGCCTGACTCTAAACATAAAACATCTAACTAAATATGTTTTACTCTAAAACAGAATTATGAGCTGTCAGGAAAATGAGAGAGTGGTGCTGGGGGCAGGGGCGCATAGACCATATAGAATGGAATTCATTTCACATAAGAAATAGAAAATAACAATTTTAAAACAATTAGGTGATGTTTATAGGACAGTGAAAATTAATTTTATATTTCCCAACATTTTTTCTAGGTCCTACTCTACCTAAATATTAAATTTCTCACCTTAACTTTTGGCGATATTGCCTCAAGAACTGACTGTCGTACTTCAGAAATGAGACCATTGTAGAGATTTTGCTTCTTTCACTGTCTCACTTCTTAAATGCATTTGGATTTACTTCTTTAGCTTTTGTTCAATAAATCATTTTGAGAATCATTTTTCCCTGTTTATCTCACACATTAGGAAGTAAATTAAAAACTTCATATGCTTGGTCCCACTAAAAAGCTCCCCATAATGAGCAATACTGAAATAGAAGGTTGACCAAAACCTTAATGTTCCCCTCAGCTTGACTAAACTTTAAACAGGTTTCTTCCTACCACCAGACCCCTGGAGTCTTAGACCATCTCTTTAGAAAAATTTCAATTGTAAATTCTTTCTCTGCCCCTTTGTAATATAAATCTTTTCTAAAGCCTCTTTCTAACTTTACAATTGAGGAATGTCTTTCTTAAGGACCTGCGAGCCAATGAAGACAGTGCCCCTATCTCTCTGTCTCTGTGGGAGGGTAGCAACCTAACTTGGATAAGCACCAATTAGCAAACACGGATGGTCTAATCACAGAGGAAAACATTTGCAGACTCAAGAATCATACAATGTGTGTGACATAACCCATTGATCAGCATGCCCATAACATCCTCCAGTACTGTTCTGCCAGCTCACCTCAGTACTTAAAAACCTCTCATTTTTTTCCAGCAGAGTTGACTATTGCAATAGTCTTGAATGAAGTCTTCCTTGTCTGTTTTAACTTTGTTCTGCAATTTTTGCTTTCACTAGGTAAATGTGTGGACTACAGAAACTCTAAACAAATAAAATATGGTTAAAATTCCCATCAGCCAAGCTCTATAAGAAGACTTCAGAGGAATGGAAACAGAGGGTCACGCTCACTAGTATAATCTGAAATGTCCTTGCCATTTTGCCTACTTTTAAGACCAGGGAAAATACATATTAAATTTTTGAGACTGAGAAATTCTGAATTAAATATAACAAATATGCTTTTAAATATAAGCTGACTTCAGAAGAAAATAATAGTAAGAAAAACCCCTACAATACAAAAACAAAGTGGAAATGAAATCCAAGGAGAAGAAGTTGGGCGTGAACTCTGAGACTGCCCTGAAGGACATGGTTCAACTTGGTAATCCAGGAGCTTGAATTTTAAAACCCAGATGAGTACAAAAGAATGGGCATTGAGCCCATTCCAGACAAATACTTGGGATCAAGTCTCTCCATGTAAATCAGAAAGCCACATCCTTCAAATGGATTCAAAAAATTTTGATCACTGGTAAAGGGAAGTGAGAATGTGCTATAATCACTTGAGCCTGAAAGATTAAACAGAATTTAAGAGACATGGGCATAGATTGAGAATGAATAATTTCCTTCCAATAAAATAATAAAAACAAAGAAACAGAGGTAATATTCAAAGATATAAAGGCTGAGAAATAGTCATATTATTCACATTTTTATTAAAATAACAGACATGTAGACATTTTAATGAGACAATCCAAAACCTACATGAATCTTGACCAGACTTCCCCTTGAGTGGGATCTAAGTAGTAATCGCACTAGTGGATTCATTGGACCAGGCCTGACATAGGGGGACCTTCTTAGCAAATAAATCAACATCAGGGGAGGAATATGGACATTTTGAAGGCCAAAGTATTGCTCAGCTTGTCTGTGTAGCTGAAGTACTCTCAAGGTTACCACTTATATTCCAGAACAGTAACAATAACAATTACTGACTGCTAATATGAATGTCACATGTTCACTGAATCGAATTGAATCTTAGTAACAACCCCATAAGGTTGGTTCTATTATTAGACTCTTTCCAGAAGATAAAACTGAGGTTTTAGAGAGATTAAGTGTTTTGCTCAAAGTCAAAGAGCTAAGAAGTGGTGTATCTAGCATTTATAAAATTACATCCAGAATTAAGGTAAAATAGATGAAAAGTTAACACACAACTAATTTAATTGCAGGTAACATCTTCAGCATAGAAATCTGGCTCAAAGCATGTGAAGAAGGTAGAATTCCTCTGAAAGAAAAAGGAATATAAACTGAGGTAGTTTTGACACATGATCCATGGTAGGATGGCTCAGAGAATTATACTGGATATTCAATATTTTCATTCTACCAAAGGCCTTAAAAAGACTGCTGAATATAAAAGAAAGCACCTCAGAAAAAGAAATGATATGAGGAAAACTTTATTTAGAATTTCCATTTTCTGATAATCTGTAAAAGTTAGAAGAGTGTCTTGGACAGCATCAATATCAACACGCAGAGCTCTGAGGGGAGATCACCTGACCCCAGGACTTATCCAATATAACAGAAGGCAAACAGTACTCCTTTCTAGGATTTAAACACACAGGAATTGTTTGTATTAAATTAACACCTAAAATATACATGAAAAGAAGTATGTCATAATATTCATTTCTGAATTACTGAAATTCACACTTAGCCCTTGTTGGCATGGACATTAAAAACACAAAATGCAAAATCAGAAGTGCACGATCCAATTCGTGTTTCCAAGGGAGCACATCATATAACCAGCCGCTACCCAGATGAAGGAATAGAGCATGATAAGCACAGAAGTCTCCCACATGTCGCCTTCCAGACATTATCCTCGGTAAAAAGTAACTATCGGACATTCATCACTTCATTCTTGAGCTCCAGATCCCTACTCCAATTGCTCTGTGAATTGAAAATATCTGTCCAGATATCAGGGAAGTAACTCAAGTGCTACTCGGGCTGCCACAACAAAATACCATAGACTGGGTGGTTTAAACAACAGAAATTTATGTTCTCATAGCTCTGGAGGCTAGAAGTCCAAGATCAAGGTGCTAGTCAATTCTATTTCTGGTGAAGGCTCTCTTCCTGGCTCGCAGATGGGTTTACATAGGCTTACCTCTAAATATGCTCACAGAGAGGAAAAGATCTCTTTCTTCTCCTTATAAGTCCACCAGACCCATCAAATTAGGGCCCTGTCCTTATGTCTTCATTTAACCATAAATATCTCTTAAAGGCCATATCTCCAAATACAGAAACACTGAGGGTTAAGGCTTCAACCTACAAATTTTAGCAGGGACAAAATTCAGTCCATAACAGTTGTCAACAAACAAGATGGGAAAAACTATGGGAGCTTTTTTGTTGGGGGTTGGTATTTGGAATATATCAAAAGTTTTATCTAGACATGACATGTCTATTGACATCCAACTGGCTCTGTTAAATAAGAAATCAGATACATTAGTCTGGAATTTAGGCTAGATATCTGAGCTGGAGATATTAACTTGATTATTATTATCATTTTGATGGTATTTTAGAAACATGTGACTAAATAAAATCATCAAAGGAGTATGCACATAGAAGGGAAGAGATTCAAAGATGGAGGCATGGAATATTCCAGATGCTTGGAGAGATGAGGAAGAACCAATTAAGAACTACAAGGAGAGACTAGTGAAGTAGAAGAACAAGAGCATGTTGTATATTAGAAACCAAATGAAGAAAATGTTTCATCGAGGAAAGCATGATTGGCTGTGTCAAACACATTGTTAAGTCAAGTAAAATGAGGCCTTAAAATGGACAACTTGATTTGACAACATAAAGGCGTGAGCAATTAGAAGGTATCAACTACCAGAGCAGTTTAGGTAGTGAAGACAAAAGCCTTTTGAAGCAGGTCAAAAAGACTCTGACAGAGACACTGAAGACAATTTTTTTTTAGTTGTTTTATTATAAGAAGAGCAGAGAAATGGGGCAGTATCTGGAGGAGAATGTAAAGTCAAGAGAAAAAAAGATCTGCTTTTATTTTTTTGTTTTATGATGGAAGAAAGAACATCATGTCTGTATACTGATGATAATGAGCCAACAAAGAGGGGGAAATAATAACACAGGAGAGAGAGGATTACTGGAATAAAATCTTTAAATAGGAAAGGGAGTGAGATCTAGTCTAAAATGGAGGAGTTGGCCTTAAGCCTAGCTTTGGAGAAATCATCCATAGTAATTGGCAGGAAGACAGATTCACAAATTCAAATTACAGGGTACAGGGAAATATGATGGTAGAACTTGTGAATGATCTCTTTTGATTTCATCTATTTATTTTTGCATGAAATAAGGGGCGAGGTTATCAACTAAGAGTGAGGATTAGCAGGAAATGTTAGAAATTTGAAGGGGAAGCTATAATAAGAAGATTCAGAAAGTGAACGGATTAAAGAACCTTATTATGATTACAATTCAGCATTAAGAGACACCTATAAGTGGTCATCGACTATGGATTTCTCTGAGTGCAAGAACAAAGTGGATGGAGAGTTAGATTTACTCCAAATTGATGTTTTTCCAAGCAAGTACAATAGAGCAAGAGCAGAATAGCAGAATGAGGTAATTAATGGTGTATGAAAAGGAGGGACTATAGAAATTGTTCATGGACTGTGAGTTGGATGAAAAGGACATTAAGGACTCACAAGGAGTAAGGAAGAGTTAAAAGTTGGTAGGATCAGTGGACTGGAGGTGTTTACAAGGTTAAAGAATTGCTAGAATCAGGGTAGCAGAGGGCTTTGTTTCTAATAGGGATTGTTAGCAAAGGTATTTTATTTATAGCCATGAAAATGAGTGGCTAAAACAGAACAAGGGATAAGCATATAGGAAAAAAGAGTCAAGGAACTGAGAGAACAAAACTTTCAAAGCGTCTTCTATGTGGACAGGAAATCACCAACAGTTGTAAAAGGAGTGGTTTAGTGAACCAGGAGATAAAATCTGTGATGGTTATTTTTATGTGTCAATTTGACTGAGCCAAGGAGTGCCCAGATTAAACATTATTTCTGAGTGTGTCTGTGATGCTGTTTCTGGATGAGATTAGCATTTAAATTGGTGAACTCAGTAAAGTAGATCACGCTCCCCAATGTGGGTATGCATCATCCAGTCCTCTTGGATCTGAATAGAAGAAAAAAAGTGGAGGAAGAATGAATTTGCCCCCTTTTGCTTCCTTCCTTCCTTCCTGTTTTATTTGGGACATCTATTTTCTCCTGCTTTTGGACAAGGATATACACCATTAGCTACCCTTGTTCTCAGGCCTTGAACTGGACTTGATTGCTCTGGGTCTCCAAATTGCAGACAATTCATCCTGAGACTTCTCAGCCTCCATAATCATCTGAACCAATTTGTCATAATAAATCTCTTCATTCATATATACACATGTGTGTAGGTTCCATATATATATATATATATATGGATACATGTACATATACATATACATACACATACATATACATATATATGTAACCTATTGGTTCTGTTTCTCTGAAGAGCTCTAACACAAAATGTTTACAAGATTTGGGGGAGTTATTTAAGTGTCACTAAATGACTAGAGGCACTGGACATGTAGTGGAAGGTATATAATGACACCAGAGTCCAAGTTGGTGAAAGTTTATAGAGAGACACAAAGTGATCTGAAGCATCAGTAAAGAGCAAGGGAGATATCTAACCCATCTCCAGGTTCAAAGGTGTAAGAGCCATAGAAAAGTGGCAAGATTTTAAACAGTTACAGGTAAAACCATGTCTTCAAGTTGAAGAAGCTTGATTTTAGGTATTTTGGATGTCATGAGGAATAAAGTGCATAATAAGATTAGTCTTCTTCATGGTCTCAAGGAAATAGTGGTGTTGAGTTTGGGGCTAGGAAGGGGTTAAAGTCTTGGGGCCTTGGATTCACTCTTATATATTGAGACATGAAGGTTCAAAAAGGGCCAGTCTTACCCCAGGTGGATGAGATTCTACTTTGAGCCCAGTGAGTATAGTGACATGAAAAAGGGAGGATTTAACTCGCCTCGGAGTTCCCAGGGCTTCCTCTAGATCTCTGCTGACCTTACTCTTGCTCCAGGCTATGCATGCTATGGAGAAGCATGGGGATCAGACATTCTCTCTTTTTAACACAATCAACTCTTAGAATTCTCATTTCTGAGCCATTGTTCATTCTTTTTCTTACACCTAAAAAAATCTCACCTAAACTAACTCCAGTCTCAAAACTTACCCAAACTTCAAAGCCAAGAAACTTTCCAAAAAAAAGTTTCCCCCCTGCTCAACCACCAAAATAATAGTCTTTTGACTATTGCATAACTCATTGGGCAGATTTTACCTATCGTGCTCCCCATATGTCACTCAGGGCCTGGGGCTGAACCTTAAAGTTATCAGGCACCCAATTACTACTTGACTAGACATATGAATAAGTAAATGGCAGTGAGCATCATCATCATGTACATTCCTTTCGCCCTAGAAGAGATTATAAATTATCTCCTGCTTTCCACAAGTGCCTTTCACAGACACCCAGTAAGTAGGTGTTGAAATGATAAGTATTCTCATCCATTAACCATATGGTACTAATAAGTTTAAAGATTCAATAAAACAAAACAAGAATTCTGTGAAAATCAATTAGAGCTATGCCTATTCACTTTTGCCATGTAAGAATCACAACTACATATGGACACCAAAAAACCATTTTTCTATCTGTAGCACCTCCTTCAATATGATTATTTTAGTGTATGGGAAAACACTGGTGTTAGCCACATACATATTGTAGAGCACAATTTCCAGAAATACTAAGTAAATTCATAACCGGAAATCATATGGAAAAATAAATGAATTTTTCACCTTGACAAGGCAGGGTGAGGGGGGCAATGAATTAGGACATTAGAACTTCTTGGATTGCAAAAAACAAAATTTCAAAGATGAAGTTTCTTAACAGACAAAGACTTGATTTCATTGTCCCAGGTTCAATTCTGGAAACCATGAGGTGGAAATCTTAGCTATCTTAGATCTTATAAAGATGAATTAGTGCCAGCCAGGGATTCTGAGTCTGCTGGCGGCTTACTTCAAACGAAAAGATCTGCAAACATAATCTCTAACTGAATGAGCATTTCATCCTTACAAATGTATTATTGCACTAGCTTTCCAGCAATTACTTTAATTCACTTAAAGAGCAATATTTAATATCATGGGAATGGTATTTCCAAACTACTAAAGTGATAAGATTATAATCGTTCAACACATAACACGTTGCTTTTGATCTGAAGGTAATTGTTATGTACATAGATGCTTAGTGCATCAACACTCTGCCTGATTAAAAGAACAATCCAGTGAGTCTTGGACATAACTTTGGGGATTCAGTATTTGTTCCAATGCTTAATAAAAGTATTAAGACGATCCAGAGGATAGGGAAAATTGAAGAAGACTGAAGGAAAAAAAAATGATGTTAGACTTATTCGCCTTTCTACCTAGTTAGCCCTGTATGTCACAACATTATGGCTACCTGATATGAAAGAAGTATGTGGGGGAAAAAAAAAAAGATATAATTACCATTAAGCAAATTTTTAGGTATCTTCAAATGAAAAGAGAAAGTAAGCCAATTAAATTCAGAATGAGTGTCCATGTTGTCTGATAAAATTACTGTTAACACCACGCCTTGTATAGCATAAACCGAAAGTCAACAACAATTTAATTTCAAAATTTTTATGGTGGTTTTAAAATATATATCAATAAATCACCTCAGCAAGTGATACAATAGCAATAATATAGTTTGGTGGATTTCAGGTAAATAGACAATTAGCTTCAGAAACTGAAGTTAAAAGCCATATCGGCCAGTGTTGAGTTTACCAAGGGAAGTAGGTATTTAAGAGATCAGCATAACTTCTGTACAAATCATACAGCAAAGAAAAACAGACTGTCATAAGCATGTTATTTTTTAAAATTTTTTCTTCTATGTTATAAACATATTTTTCACACACTCAAACAAACACAATTCTGTCCTTAGGAAAACCACAGCCTCCTAAGGTGAATCCCGACTTAAGTTACTAAATGGTAAAACATGTTAAACGCTATCACAGTGAATTCAAATTTTGCTGTGTAAGCAGAGAAAGGAACAACTGAGAAAAACAAGAGAATAGGGAAGAAGCAGCACTAGAAGCTAGGGAGTTAATTTTTTTAAAGGCTTTTATATTTAAAATATGAGCCTTGCCCTGTTCAATCTGAAGATAAGCTAACAGGTTCACTCTGTGCCTGAGAGATGCATGCACACAGCTAACAGATTTCACCTCCTTTCTTTTGTTTGGGGATTAGCTCAGAAGGGATCCCTTATATGTGAAACTTTTTCTCTCCCCCATTGAAATAAAGGAAGAAGAACGAGGAGCGTGCGTTTCTTTCCTAGATTCAAACCTTCTCATCATGGATTTTATCTTCGTGCATTGCTGAACCAGGCTGATTTGGTCAAGAGTTGTAGCTTGAAGGTGGCTTAAAGGAAAGCTTCATTTGCAAGGTAAATGATTGAATAAATTAGACGGTTCAGAGCCATTCTTTCTTCAAATACCTACTCTTTCTGATAACCCATTGGCATGAGGAATCTACTTAGATATGTATATTTAAACTCTGGCTAAATACACATTCAGTAAATTAACTTTTGTCTAAATCGTCCTCAAAAATGCAACAAATAGATTACGTACCTATTATTAACATGAGAATAAGAATGAATTTTTACGATGGAGGCCTCACTGAAGTACTCTGTCCAAATGTATCTGCTAGTTAGATTGTTTACTCCTTGATTGTCTCTAAGCTTTAAAGAATAGTTAAAACTCTTCCTATTCTCGTTAACTGGTAAAAATGAGATTGACTGCAGCAAACAGAGTAGCCTAATCCACTTATTATCACTTCTAATAATGCACTAGAATTTCTTAAGTGCTGTCTTTGTCTTTTTAATCAAGTGAGCATGTAAGTTAAGGTCAACTATTAAAGTACAATAAAGATTCCTGATTTTTTAAATTGTCATTTAAATTGTCAATGAGTTAATGTAACACGGGACAATCTTGCATCTTAGTCGCCTGGAAGAACAAGACAAAATGAAGACCCTAGTCCTGACACTGACCATCTTGAATTTTGTGGCTTACTGCCCGGTGAGTCTCAGTATTTTGAATAACAGTATATTTATGGAACTGAAAAATTATATGGAGGAAAAAAAATGTATTTAGAGCTTCAGCTTATGTTTAATGCAAGAAATAACATTTTGCTAAACAAAACATCATTGTATTTTTAATATTCTATTTTCTATTTATAAATTTCCTTCTTTTAAAATTAATCATATACATATGAAGTAAAGATAACAGAAGTTATAATGCATGATAGCATAAGATTTGAAGGGGCTTCTTCATGCTTTTTTATACTATAAGAGATTCCTTACTGAAAGTTTGCTATCAGACACCTGGATTTATATTTACAGAAGGTACATAACCCTAACATATTAACTGTTCCTTTTCACATTGATATTGTGTATTTCTAACTTGATTGACTTAACAACCAATGGATAAAGAGAAAGCAGAGACCTTCAGAATGATGCTTTATTTGATCAATTTAACGATGTGACAAGTGATTTCAGGTTTTTAGTAAAACATAATCTACAAGGTGAACCTCACAAAAAATATTGTACTTCTTTCCCTTTAGTATAATGGGAGTCAGGAAATAAACAATCAGACAAATCAACATTTGTCTGCCAATCTGCCTTTGTCCTCACCAGTCAGCCACTCAGCAAGTCAATTCTCATCCCTTCTAAGAACAAAAGAAAATTCTGCACCTACAGACAATTCAAAGAGCTACTCTGAGTCTACTGACAGAGGAACAAAGCTTTCTGGATCTCTTTCGAAGAGAAACCACTCAGAGACGCTTCAAGCTAGGATATATAACCTTTCCCCATTTGGGGGTGATGCACCAAGTAACTCTTCAACCAACCAACCAGACTTCAGCTAGCTTTGCTTATACTGAGGACACAGTAGACAACTCTATTCCAGCAGAGGCTCCAAACAGCAATGTGTCACCTTCATACACTGCTATGCAGGATGCTTCTGTGGTCAGTATCACAATTTCCAGATTTTCACCCAACTCCAGAATAACACAGAGCAGGATGACTGTTTCTGGGGAAAACAGCATCTCAGCACCTGTATCCATGACTACCCATTAGTTTAAACCTGATTCCACTGTTACTTCCTACTTTCAGACAGACTCCAAAACAATTCAGGGTCTTGAACCTTTCTTCCCATTCACTGGAAGATCTAAACAAGTTTGCCCCTAATCTTGCCACGTACATCCAAAATGCTGAGAATAAGTTCAGTGCCTCTGCAGATGAGGGTACCATTGTCATGTCAAATGCAAACAACTTTCACATGGAAGAAGCAGGACCAGACAGTACACCCTTTATTGGTACCACATCCCTTATGAAGGAAGACAATACAGCAAAAATTGATGCCACAGACATTCTAGAAGACTACACAACTCTGCTTGATGTTCCTGACATGGAGGACAAAAACATAATTATAATCGATACTAAATACCTAGGAAGATTTGGCAAAACTGTGAGCAATGCTCCTGAAATTTCACAGAAAGACAATTCTATTGTAATTGATGCCACAAACATGAAGGATCATGGTAGAACTATAGTTGATGTTCAAACATCTAGCATTTTATCTGCAAATAGTATCAATGACTTTGAATCTTTTCCTATTCCGAGTACTTACAACAAAGCCAATACCAAATCTATCATGACTGGCACTGACACTGATGAAGCTATTTCCAATATCAAACCCATTAATACTACAAAGTCTTTTCCTAATTATAGAATATATAAGAAAATCAATAATGTTATTAGTAATTCCAATGATATCAAAATAATATTAGATGTACCAAAAAATACTATGCATGTGGGGGACATAATTATTTCCAAAACAAATGACATCACTTCTACAAAGCATTATGCTAACCCTAACTCCATAAAGCCAATGACTAACACCAACACGAACTTTAAAATAACTTGGCCTTTAAAGGAAGGTACAATAATAGAGGGCAAACACACTGTTCAAATGGAAAACATCACAACACATAACAATAACAATATTGCTAAAACACCTGGATCCAAATTAAATGGTTCAGTAATTAAGTACCATTCTAATATTCCTGCCAATGTACACCTTAAAACTGTTAGAAACTATTTTAATTTTGTGAATACTGATCAAATTGAGAATTTCAGTCCTGTGGTCCAAGAAACTGTGAACATGGATCAAGACGATGGAGTTGTAGAGGAAGTCATCTTCATTCATCCAGATACTCCCACAACAGAAATTAGAAGGAAAGGTTACTCTCTTAACCCTGATGCAAATTATATCCAAGCAGCAGGAAGCAAAATCATCCCCTCTTCTTACATTGCCAATATGTTCAATCCCCTATTCAAAGATAAAACAAAGCCTTTTACAATGGACAGCACAAACCTCATTAACAACAGAGGTGACCACAGAACTCCCACCACAATTACAACAAATGATGCCAAAGCCAAAACAGATGTTGAAAGAGCTGCTGTGTTTAAAACAGCCAATTTCCAGAGTAATATCATCCCTATAGTTTCTGTCACTCACCCTGGAACTGTTGGGTCTGTTGATTTTAGTGAAGACAGTGTAGCTGACATGACCTCAGATTCAAAGGTCACTATCACTCTTTCAGATAAATCTACTGACTCTGTGGATGAAATCATTAATCTTTCTCATAACAACAAGCATGCCGATGATGCTGCAGGTCCCAACCCTGAAACAGACTTTCTTATGTACAAAGGATACACTTGTCTGTCAGTAGCAGAGTCATCCACCCTAATGCCCAGTGCTCAAAATAATCAAGCTCAAAACTCTCTGCTAATTAAAGGTGACTCCTTGACTGAAGTTTGGGTATCAGATCCTGTGGCTAAAAATCCTCATGTCAATGATACCATGATACAAAAATGGAAAATCAATAAAGTATCAGATCCTTTGAAAATTCCACTGGAGTCTACTTCTCTTACAGCTGATTTCACCTCTCCCAACGATCAATACAATGCCACTGCCAATGCAGGTAAGGGGACCACAAATAAGACTGACAGCTCTGAACTGATGATTAATAAGGCCACCATTCCAGAAGGAAGGCCCACCGTAGCCATTACCCCACTGCCTGCAAAGACAGCTGTTATTCTTACACCAAGAAAAAGATTTGGAAGTTTCATAGACAAAGAAATGGCTAATGAAGAAGAATCAACCCCCTCCTCAGAAGTAAAGTCTGCAGGAAGATGCAGATAAAAGGACATCTTCCACCTGCACATAATTTCAAGTACTTTGAATCAGGAGAGAGTGGCTTTAAAAGGAATGGATTTGTGTCTGTTGACGCCACAAAGTCTCTTTCCCAATTAACTAGCAGTGCACCTACTGCTGAAATAACAATAAGTGACATTGACCTCTCCACTGCTGGGGAAGAAAACGATGTTCTACATGGTGTCACTAAACCTGAAAATGACAAAATATATTTTCAGACATTGGCCGCCAAAACAATAGCTAATGGCTTGGGTGAAAGTGTAGCTGTGAAACAGAATGTGGAAGGAGCAGAAGGCACTGAATTCCTTCCACCTAGCAGTTCTATCCCCCAAACTGGGAGAATGGATAATCCCATACTCCATAACTTATACTATAATGTAATCACTGATAATCCACTTACTATCACCAAAGAGAACTCAAATGTTGCTCAGAACATCATAAAGCATAAACCATCACTCTCCACAGTGGACAATGCAGATTTTATTGATTACAGAGATGGCCATCAGACCCCTGCTGCCATCAGTGCAAGCAATGCCAAGAGACTGGCCAATAAAGGTAAAATGGCTGGGTCTCAAACAACGAATATCCCTCTTAGCATTACTCCTGTATCTGGTGATAGTTCCTATGTGAATAAAAACACCAAAGTTACAACAGATTTGGCTTCAATAGCTGCCACCTCACCAATAAAGAGAGGCATTCTTGCCATGAATGAAGTTAATACTTTTAACAATAAACCTAATAAACTAGGAGATGACCTAACCATTTCCAGAGAAGATCTCAATGCGTCTAGAGATGACGGCACTTTGTTAATGGCTGATTCCTCTACCTTGAAGTCTGTTGCTCCTCTCAATCAGCCTCAAGCAACAAACCTTGTAAAAGAGATCTCTTCAGCAGATATTTAATACCAAAAACTTCTCATAAGTCTATCCCAGCAGCTTTGACCGTCACCACTGCTGCTCAAGGAGGTGCTGACACCATGTTTTATGTCCCAAGATATGAATCTAAAAATTCTTTCAAGGAAGATACAACATTGAACTACAAAGCAGATCCCCAAGCAGACATAGGCATTACGGCAGAGGACAAAGATATACTTAAAGAAGAAAATGTCAGAGACCATGTTTATGTTATACCTACTGCAAATTATAATGTTCCTAAAGGCAACAGCTTGGCAGATAAACATTATTCTCTTAACTCTGATGTATATAGCTCCACCAGTTTCAAAGGGTCAACCAAAACCACAGCTGACCAACTTGAATTTGAGAATCCTGCATCAACCTATACGACTGAAGTCTCAAAACCTCTACTTGGAAAATTTACTTCTGAGTTTCAAGGAAAAGTGTTTGTGAGAAACAGTAATACTCATTTTGAAAATGATGAATTCTTTGATGATGATATTCTTTATCCAATGATGGAAGAAAATGTCCCAAAAGGATATAACTTTTCCCCTGAAAGAAGATCTACTTTTACAACACCAAATTTTATGATTCCAATGAAAGATAAGATAAATCCTGCTCTGGGCCACACTGTCGTACTAGGTAAAGGAATTTCCAGAAAAAAATTTGCATTCTATACTAATGAACAAACAGATCTAGGAACAGAAAAAGACCAAATTGCTACAGGTAGCGTAACCAATTCTTATACCCTCATTATACCTATGACCTTCTCCACTCCTGTCTCCTCTAAAAACATAAATGTGGAAAATGATTACCATATATCTGAAACGGGTATTCCTTTATCACTGGGATATGCAAATACGTTGGGAGATGATTCCTTTATTCTTTGGCCTGGAACTACTCCAGCAAAGGAAAATAATCTAAATGTTATGGAGTGGATCATCATCGAACCTGATAAAAGTGATTCTGAATATACTTCAAGTAAGCATGCCTTTGAACTATGGAAGGAAAAAAATCATCTTATTAAAAAACCTATTCAATTTACATGGGGACCAAATGGATTTGTATCTCAAACACCATCCTCTAAAGATGAGGCCTCAAAGAGTCTTCTGTACAGAATAATTCACCCTGAGTTTGAAACTAAAGACAAATATCAAAACACCATTCTCAAAGAAGAAAATATGGACTCTAATATTGTTGACACTTCTTTCAAAGATGACTCCAAAATCTTCAACACTCAGCATCTGAAAACCATGGCACCCTCCTTAACTGATACAGCTGAGACTGTTCCCCCTGAGCTTCTAAAAAGATCATCTGCGGAAAAAGGCACTCTATATGAAGATGATGACATCGTCATTCTCCCTGAAGATTCTGGTTTGGGAAATAAAAAAATCAAGTGTCTCTTTTTACCACACACAGAAACAATTGTTACCATGGGAGAGAGCAGAACATTTGGCACCATCCCCACTGATCATGCTGTGACCACCACATCCATAAAAAGTCAAGGCCATTTCTACAAAAAAGGCATTTCATCCAATGTTGGTAACACATCTGCTCCAGAATTGGCAGACACCACCACATCAAAAAACTCAAAAGTCAATGAAAATAAAATGGACTTAGCTGAAGTGGAACCTTCAGAAGATTACATTAACCACTTGGCTCATGATATTGCCTCCCAACCTGAGAATATCTCTTCTGGTGGTGATGTTACTAAGGGTATAATCAAAACAGCCTCGGTAGCTTCTCTTAGTCCTATTAATACCACCAAAAAGACAACAAATGCCACCACCATTTCACTTAATGTCGTCTCTGCCTTTGACTCTAAGGAAAGCGATAAAAATGATGACTCCACCATGCCTGAGGCAGATGGTGTTCTGTCCATAAAATTAAAATCTCTATTAATTCCCAATCAGAAAAGACCTAGAACTGCAGTTGTTCTTAGTGAAGACGATTCTTTATCAAATAAATCTGTGACAGTAGAGGCATCAGAGCTGCGGGGTGAACACTCTACTATCAGGGACCAAAACTGGAAAATCACCAAGGTGCAAGGTGACCCTCAGCTCTTCTCCATGGTCTCCTCTGTTCCTCTGGAAAATCCTATTACTTTTTCAGAGAATTCTATAAATATACTCACTGACATGCCTACCACTGAAAATGGGAGCATTAATGATAATGCTGACACCATAGCCTTTTCACCTAACATAGCCCTTCAACCCATAATCCCAGAAAAGGAGCAGATAAATAAAACTTCTGACTTTGCTGTGAGTCATCATGTAAATAAAGCAGTTATCAGTCCATCTGCAAAAGAAATCACTATCTCAGGAAGTGAGGTTAATGAATTGTTCAGTAAAGCTAAGGCTATTGTAGAAGATAAGTCCTGTATTTCTGAAGCCAAAATTCCAGTGAATTTAAGAGAGGTAAATTCAGCAAACATTAATCCTTTTATTCTTAAAATTGATGTTACTCCTGCTGAACAGAAGGTACCTGGAACTTTTAAGGAAACATTTTATCCTGATTCCACAATAAGCACAACAAAGCTGACAAAGGCCAAGGCTAGGGGCTCATCTTCTCTTGATAATGGTAACTTAGAGAGGTCTGTCACCAACTCTTACAGCAAGTTATATCATCTACCCCAGAAACCAACTCTTCTTCTTACTGATTTTGTTGCTAATGTTATTAAAATCAATAATTCTGAACTTGATCCAGCGCTTATTACTGGAGAGAGCAACATAAAAATGACCGATGAGACTATAATATCTAAAGATGTAACTGTTCTACCTAAAAAAGAAATCATTTCATCTGACAATATTATATTTACTGATGACAAAAGGAACATTATAAATGGAAAAAGATACATAGATTCTGCAGAAAAAGATAATGTAACTCCATATAAAGTAACTCCTCTTAAAAAAGACTTTTCAGCAGAATCAGATGTGGTTTTACTGGCAGAGGAAAACAATCCAAATAATATGAATCTAATGACCATTGAGCTTGACAACAGTACTCTTAAATATTCATCAGAGGAAAATTCCTTTTATGTTGGAGAAGGAAAGAGCCCCACAACAAAAACACCTACCTTTGTTCAAAGGCTCCATAGATTTGCATCTCATGTTCCCTTCCACACACCTGTCACTGAAAGTCTACTGAATGAAAATCCTGTAGAACTCAAAACTAAAGAAAACCACCAAACACTGATCTCCAGAAAAGGAAACTCTGATTCTGATAATGTTGGTTCCTTTCTCAAAGATTATACCACCAAGTTCAGAAGTAAGTTACCTAGAGCCACAACTCACTCCCTAACCAATGGAAACAGAAAAAATTTCCCCAAGTTTCTAGATGATTTATCTCCAGCAAGCAGCACCCTAAGTGAAAATGGGATTATTATCAATCTTCCAGAAGGCAAAAGTGTTGAGCATATTAATGCTCCAGGCCCAAAATCAGTGCAAACTGTGGGAGAAAGCAGGATGTTCCCAGATGTAGTCACTGATCTCACCAGCAGCACAAATCCAATAATAAGCAAAGATCAGCTCTACAGGAGATACGGCTCATTCACTACTCTTTATGACCAGAGGGTACCCACTATGTCACCCACGTCGGAATACAATCAAGACAAAACTTTCAAGGAAGAGAGTTACCATTCACAGGATGCCACTGCTCATTTAGTTACATTCAGTGTCAACCTTGATAACGAACTTCCTTTGGTTGATGAAGATTCTGTGAATAAAGAAAACAGGGCTTCAGTTTCTTTTTTACCTATGAAATCAACTCACAATATGGCTGATACCATTACTCTTTCCCGAGAACAGTTATGAATGGGGTGATCCTATGCGACCTAGTGAAAATGTTAGGGCTAGAGAATCCCCATTTCCACTAACGACTGAAAATATCATTCTCACACCCCAAGTCTTAACTTAGGATTCTGTTCTAATGAGTGACAATTCCTTGACTGACTCCTCAAAGTTAGTATCATTAGTACCAGAGACAATGACTGAATACCTTGATCTTATTCATGGAACTGATATTTCAGAAAATCAGGACATTAAAATTCAAACAGACCTTCAGCCCCACTCCTTGGACTCAATAATTCCCTCTATTCATTCAATAATTTTTACCAGGAAATCCACAAATGATGACGCTGATTCACCATCCATTGTGGACAGAGAAATTGTTAACAATTCTAAAATTAAAACAGATGTTCAACCTCTGGATACAACAATGAAAGTCCTTTCACCTAGGCAAATAAGCCTTTTCCCTTCTGAAATAAGGAAAACAGCCAAGCTCTCTGCTGAGGAAGACACCGATGCTAAATTCAATGTAAGTCATATTATAAATGCAACAGTTTTCATTCCAACTTCGGAGAAAACACTTCCCTCAACCCTGAGCTCAGTTCTCTCTCCAAGAGCAATAATAACAAGGAGGAGGAACTCATTGTTGAAGCAGGCAATTTTGTTTCAGGAGATTCAAGGACATTAAAAGACAATTCTTTTGTTGGTAAATTTAATATTTCTGCTATACCTCAAGCTCCTCCTAGTTTAAAAAGAATACTTTTGACTGATTCAACCATGTCTCTAGAAAAGACTTCAGAGTCTAAGGTTAAAAACTCTGCTCTTCCCGGTGAAGATACAGGTTCTACAGGTTTTCTTCATAATGTTCTCACTGGATCCTCTGAGCTGCTGTGGAAATCAACTCTTTCTCCTTTTGGGTCTACAAATTCTGTGAGTTCATCTAAATATTCTGAACCTGATCCAGTTGTCAAAATGAAAAAAGATCTTGCAACAAAGACTAATAATATTCCATTTGAGGAAAGAAAGTATCTGTCTCACAAAAACATCATTGCACCTAGTACCAATATTTCAACAAAAGACATGTTGAACACTATTTTTAATAAAAGATTTAGACAAAGAAATTTTGGGAAAGATATAAACACTGAATATGAAATAGTTCTTATTGCAGAAAACACTTCAGACATTACTTTAAATGGTGAAAATATTCCAAATAACAAACATGTAATAAACATTTTGAATGATGACACAGCTCTTAAGTATGTTACAAATGAATACATCCTTCAACCACAGGAAGAGAAAAACAATTCCACTATTAAAAAAACTGCTCTCATGTATGGCCCCAAAACAGTTGGGTCCCATCCATTCTACTCCAGTGGTGATGCATATAAACATTTATTTCAAGGCGCCCCAACAGAAATCAAAACTAAAGAAATGCTGCAAAATTTGATATCTAGAGAAGAATATATCAGTTCTGACCTTGACGCTACTGCTCTCAAAAGTTGCACTGACAATTTGAATTCTAAGGCTCCCAGATCCATGACTTACCCACCAACTCACACAAGTGAGAACTTTCACAAGTTTCTAGATAAAACAACTCTGAAAAGGGATACTCTAGGGGAAGATAACACCATCATTATTTTTCCTGAAGACAAAAGGATGGACTATATCCTTGTTCCAGACGTAGGAACAACAGTAACCATGGTTGAGGGAAGGATGTTCCAAGATGAACCCATTGCTCCCATGGTGATCACCTCTCCATTAAAAACTAAGAATCAATTCTACAGTAAAATCACTTCATCTGCTACTTATAACAATGATGCTCAAGGTAAAGCAGTATACATTTTATTACCCAGAGTGGACAATGTTAAAGGCAAAACTAATATGGCAGAGATGCCACACTCATGGGACAGCATTATCCCTCTGGCTGATTTCAGTGGCATCCCTGATGGTCAACTTTCTTTTATCAGTGAAGACACTGAAAATTTAAACAACAAAGTTTCAATACCTTCCTCACCTATGAACACAGGCCACACGGTGGGTGATACCAATACTCTTTCCACTGAGAGTAGTTATGACAGAGGTGATTCCATGCTTCCAGAAGGTAATATTAGGTTTAGAGGATTCCTAGCTCCACAACTCCCAGAAAAGCCCATGTTCATTGCCTCAGCTGCAAATCTTGAAAACTCTGACCCAGTGACAGATAACTCCTTGGCTAATTCTTCAACTGCATGGTCAAATATGTTTGAGACGATGATTGAATTCCTTAATACTACTAAGGATGGTGATGATCCCATTACAAATAAAACTGATCTCAAGCCTTACTCCATCTCAGCTAGAACTCCCATTGGTCCCATTACTTTTGCAGACAATCCCACAAATAATGAGTTTGATTCACTGCCCTCGATAAGCAGAGAAACTACTGACATTTCTAAAATTAAGACAGATAAAATATATTTTGAACCTCACAGAACAATCATGAAAGCCTTTTCTCCTATAAAAGTTTCTCAATATAAAGTCTATGGAGAAGAAAAAATAGCTAATTTTTCTGATCAAGAAGATCCAACTACTAAATTTAATTTAAGTCACATTACAAACGCAACTGCTCTCAGTCCAGCTGGGGAGAAAACATTTTCCTTAGCAAATGAGTCTAATACTCTGTCCAAGAATGACAACAATGTGGAAGAGGAAGTCAATATTTCTGAAGCAGGCAATTCTTTTCCAAAAGATGCAAATATATTGAAAGAGAGTTCTTTCCCTGTTAAATTTGATGCTTGCTACTTCTACTAAATTTCAAGCACACTCCAATTTAAAAGGAATCTCTTCATTTGGTTCCATATTAACACTTCCAGAAGCATCTGGGTCTAATGATCAAAGCTCTTCTCCTGAGGTCACTACTGGAGAAGGAACCATTACAAACACTCCTACTGGAACATATAGTCTACCATTATGGAAATCAACCCCTCTTTCTTCTGATTTCACAGCATTCACGAGTCCGTCTAAGTATTACAAACTTGATCCAGCTGTCAAAATGAAAAAAGACATCATAACAAAGACTAATACTAATACTTTACCTGGAGAAAGAAATACTCCATCTGTCAAAGCCATCATTACCCCAACTACAATTGTTTCATCAAAAGGCATGAAAAACACAATTGATAACAATAAATTTGAAGAAAAGACTTTTATAGAGAAAGATACACCCATAGAAGTAGTTCCTTTTACAGAAAGCATTTCAGAAGAGGCACATGACACCCTTTTGGCAGTTCAAAATATTCCAAATAATGAGGATATAGTAACTATTATACCTGTTGACAGTGCCCTTGAATATGCTGCAGATAACTATATCATTCAACTAGTGAAGGAAGGAAATGGTCTCCTTACAGGAAAGCCCACACTTACCAATGACTCCAATGTACCTGAGTCTCATGAACCCTATGCCAGCGCTGCAGTCTCCGAACATTTATCCCAAGGATCTCTGATTGATATCAAAGCTAACAAAAACCACCAAAAGTTCCCCAAAGAAGAAATTCCTAATTCTGATAATGATCCTACTGTTGTCAAAAGTTCTATTGCCAATTTTAATACTAAGGCTCCCAGGTCCATGATTTATTCTCTAACTGATTCAAGCTGGACTTTTTCACCTATGCTTCTAGATGAAACAATTATAGAAAATAGTCCTCCAATCAGTGATAACACCATCATCATTCTCCCTAAAGGCAAAATAATGGAGTATCCGTGTGTTCCAGACCCAGAACTAGTGACAAGAATAGGAGAGAGCAGAGTATTCACAACTAATTCTATTGATCCTGCAGTGATCACCAATCCTGTAGACTACAAAGACCAGTTCAACAGAAAAGGTGTCTCATCTGTTTTGTATAATAGTGCTGCATTGGAGGGAGCAAAAACCACCATATCATTCAGATTTGATGCAAATAAACATAAATCAAACTTGGCAGATATGCCCCATTCACAGAACAATATTTCTCTGGCTGAATTCAGTGTCGTTCCTGATGATGATCTCCCATTCATCAATAAAAATACTGATGAAGCAAACAACAGAGCTTCAATCTATTCCTCAACTACGAATAAGGAAGCCAGCACTGTGGCAGACTCCATTGTTCTTTCCACTGAAGGTACTTACAGAGGAGGTGATTCTCTGTTACCTGGAGAAGGTAATGTTAAGTCTAGAAGATTCTCATCTCTACTAACATCTGCCATGTTTATTCCTAATTCCTTAAATGAAAATACTGAAACTTCTGGACAAATGACAGATAACTCCTTGTCTGAATCTGTAACACCTAGGTTAGAAATGTTAGAGAGAGCAACTGAATATGCTGACGCCATTAATGAAGGGGATATTCCAGAGAGGCAGGGCATAGAAATGCCAGCTCACATTCATTCCTATCCATTGGCCTGGAATGGTCTTCTAACTGAACCACCTATTTTTTCAGATATGTCCACAGCCGGTGAAATTGATTCACTTTTCTCTCTGAATAGAGATATTCCTGAAAATTATAAAACTAAGGCTGACAAAAAATTTTCCAAGTCTCAAAGGGCAATGATGAAAGCCTTTTCCGCCCTAAAAGACTCTCAAAACAGTGTCCGTGAGAGAAGGGAAATAGCTAATCTCTTTGATCAAGAAAATCCAGCTGCTGAATCTGAATTAAGTCACTTTATAAATGCAACAGCTCTCATCCCAGCTGTGGGGAAACTCCTTTCATCAGCAACTGAGCCCAATCCTATCTCCAAGAGCAACAACAATGTGGATAATTCTTCCCTTGTTAACGTCTACACTACTTCCTTCAAAGTTCAAACACCTCCTAATTTTAAAAAAATCTTTTTAGCCATTTCTCTTCCAGAAGCATCTAGGCCTGCCTCTCATGATAAAGTTACTAACACAGAAGGATCCATCACAAACACTCCAGCTGAATTAGGTGGCCTACAATATGGGTCAACTTTTCCTGCTTCTTTTGCAACATCCCTAGGAACGTCCAAATATTCTGAACTTGTTCCTGTTCTTACTATGGGAGAAGACACCACAAGAATGACTGATTATAGCATTACACCTGATGAAATAATTTTTCCACCTAATAAAGTTATCATTTTGCCTAATACCATTACCTCTGAAAAAGATACAGCCAGTACTTTTAAAGGGAATATATTTAAGAACAAAGAGTTTATAGACAGAAATTCAGCTGCTGAATATGAAATCATTTATTTAACAGAAGACATTTCAGAAAGGGTCGTTTTAGCTGCAGGCAAAATCACTCCAGCATACGTGGACTATATAAAAATTATGCCTAATGATGGTGGTTCTGAGTATGTCCCAGATAAGCATGCCTTTGAATTCGAGGATAAAGCAAAAAATCCCCTTATAAAAACAAGTACATTCATATATGCCCCTGAGACACATGCGTCTCATGCACCATATACCACAGTTGCTGCTTTAAACCATCTGTCTAAAGCGGCATCCCCAGAGTTCAAAGCTAAAGAAAGTTACCAGGCTGTGATCCCTAGACAGGAAAACAAGAACTTTGACACTGTTGTCATTGCTATCAAAGATTCAAATGACAATGTCAATACCAACAGACCCACAGCTCATTTCCTAATTGATGCAAGTAAAAGTTTTTCTTCTAGTTTTTCTGACAAAACATCTGTGGGGAAAAGCACTATAAATGGTGACGGTGATACCATAATTCTCTCTGAAGGCTTTAACTTAGGGAATAAAATAATTGATTATTCCCTTTTTCCAGACACAAAACTGGTAGTTGAGAACAGGACATTCACAACTGGTACTAATAACACTTTAAAAAACAGTGATCATATCTTCAGGAAAAACATATCCCCTACCATTTTTAAGACAGTTACACCCAGGAGAGTAGACACTACCACATCCAGAGTATCTGATTTTACTGAAGGTGAACAGGTATAGCTGTGGTATCTGATTCAAGGTTTAATAAGTTTCTTTTAGCTCAGCATTCCAGTAGTGACATCTCCAGTGTGAATGAAAACACAAAAGGTACAATCAACACAGCTCTTACTTTCTTTTATCCTTTGAAAAAGATATCCACCAATATGCCAAATGCTCCTGCTATCTCTACTAGTGACCAAAAAAAAAAAAAAATTGGCCATTATAGATTTCCATCATCAGAGAGTGTCATGTCTCTAAGACTTACATCTGAGGAATTACTGAAACTCTCATCCTAACTTCTAATGCTTCTACTATAGAAACTGCAGCCCTCAAGACTTGTAAGTTGTAAATTTATATTACCCACAGTGCTAATATCAGAGGCATTAGACCCTGCGTCTGCAGACTCGGCTTACTTTAATGAAGGCACTATCTCAGAAGGGCAAAATATGAAAAGTCAAATGGTCCAGAAGGTTCTCCCCTTGGTCTACATTGTTCTCCAAGCTGATTCCACTGGTTCTATAGACGACATGGCAGATGTCACACCTCAGACATCTGCTACTATTGTTGCCAAGGACAAAATTTTTTATATTGATGAGTTTGGTGATCAAAATTCAGAATTCAAAGGAGTAACCACCACCAAGTTTTTTATGCCTTTGCCTTAATGACTGTAGTAAACCAAATTTCTGTTATGTGAAGGAAATAACCAAAGCCACTGCAATGAAAGACATGGCTACAGAATTTGAAGTAAATCACCTTATAGATGTAAATATAATAAAAGAAAATGACCCAAGTATCCAGATGGGATCTAAAAGATGTTGACATAAAGCCTTATCTTGTGAATAAAGATGTCATTACTGATAATAAATCAGTCAATAAGGATTATGACAGAGCTCCTGTAGCAGCCTACTCAAGCTTTCACATACCCAAGGCTTCCCTCCCAGGTGGATCTGTTCCTCAGGGAACCCATTTCATGGCTGGGAACTCAAACTTGCTCACAGAAGTAATTACCATTATTCCTACTGGTGAAAAATCTACATCTAACATGGAGACCGTTTCCTTGGTAAAAGGAAATTCTTAGTTGAAATTTAATATAGCCAATCTCAGAGCAACAAGACACTGAATTTCAAACTTCAGAAAGCACAAATGCTACATCTGAATCCATTGTTGAAATAGAAAAAAATTACCTAAATTAGGAGCAATTTCTATTGCACTACAGGCTAACAAGAGGTTGAAGTAGATACTTTCTTTAGGACTGATATCCCTTGGCCACAGATAGAAACAATTACCCCAAAGGACACCGTTGAAGAACCTGCAAACAACAAAGCAAATATGAGAGTCGCAACTGCTCCTAATGGAAATATCATCTTCCTTGAAAACAAAGAAACAGTAACCCCACAGGCCAACACATCCTTCAATTACAATTTCCTTACTCAAGCACCTAACACTCCAATCAATGGAGGGGAAGAGAACAAAATGTGGACATTGACATAATCAAATCTCTAAATGCAATTGCTCCTCTCACTTCCTTTACTGTTTCTGAAGGTGAGAATTCTTTTGTGAATGAAGATATTGAATCTGAAACTTCTTCAGTAACTGCATTTTAATAATGATTATAACTTCAATTAAGGTTAAGAACTCTATTTTCTCCAATAAATTTATAAAATCTGAAGATATTTCTAAAATGGGAATTCTGGAAGACATAAAATAGGAGACATCATTTGTCTCAGTTTATTCTTTTAAACTTGCACATGACACTTCTAATAAATCTCAAGATATTCTCAATATAAAGAAAGTCTGAATGGTAGACACCACAATGACATCAGCATTTTAAAGTCTATATGTGAGGATTTTTCCTAGTCATGTATTCCTAAAAATCATAAATGTGCCAAATGACTTTCCTGAGGGCTTACTGCAAAATCTCCCCCTCTTGTTGGCAGCTTTCACTTTTCATGAAAGAAAGAGAGAGAAAAAGGGAGAAAGAAAGAAAGCAAGATTTGTGTCACGGACTTAAAAAACTTGCCACCTAAAAGGAGGCATAATTACCAAGCCAAACATCTCAAAATTTAAAGCAAATAAAAAATAAAAATGTTACCCAACCAAACTTGCTACAGCTGTCAAAATAAGGAAGATATATACCCTGACCTGTCGATAGATAATAAATTGATACTTCTCTGAGAAAAGACAAATGTTCACGTTAGTGTGATAGACACTAAAACAATGGGGGAAAACACTCTTCATACAAAATGAAATTTATTTATACAATCTGATTCCCTGTCTTTAAGTCAGATAAATCTTTGATAGTAATGGTCTATTGGTCAAGTAAGAGTATACTATATTCCCTACAGCAGATGACTCCAGTTCCATCCTCAAGACTGCTAAAATCCAGCAGTCCTACCAGGATTTTCTCCATATGCTTCCTGCACTTTGATGGATGACACACACTCTCACTCTGGTGCCCTTTTTTGAGGTCAATAGTGCAAAAAACACATATAATCATAAAGTTATTCTCCATAGGAGAGAAAAGAGTTATTATGCTACAATCAATGTGATTCTACCTCACAGCCATATTAGAAGTAGAGTTGATGTGACCACAGAAGTAATCTTTGAAATTAATTTGACAATTATTATCTATGAAGGTGACATCATCATTTTACCTGACATTTCTAACTGGGGATTCAGTGCTCATAAAAATGAATATTTTGCTCCTTGTTTTCACTCTATTCAACATTACAAATAACAAGTATTCCAAGATAACTTCTAGCGGTTATACACCTAACTTCCATATTTCTCCCTTTTCATGCACACACACAAAAAAATCCCCCCCTAAAAATACCAAGTCTTCTGTTTATAGCATGCTTTATCCTGAATTAAGCTTCATAAACACCAAATGACGAGACAGAAAAAAGCAGAGGTTAAAAACTTCCCATTAAGATATCCAACACAAAGAAATTGCATTACCCTGTGATTTTCTTTACTACCACTGGAACTGAGAGTATTTCTACTTAGAAATTAAAAAAAAAAAAAAACCTGTGCCAGTCATTAACTTGAGACTTCCTTCCCTGTGCCGGATAATGACAGCACTCCCTATATTAAAAAGACATTTGAGCCCTCAATAGTGACATCCACTTGAAGCAAAAACGTATCTTTAAAATGAAAAATGTCCATCTTAAAACTTATCCGATATTTCTAGAGTGATGATATATCTATTCCAGACCAATCAACTAAGAAAAAACATTGTTAACTTTGAGGTTAGCTTGAGTCCAGATCTAATTAAGAAGAAGCATTTGCCCTTGAGGTAGAAACTGCTACTCTGCTGCTGCGGCCCTTTTTCAGATTTAGCTGTGTCTGAGTCTGAAAATTCTCTTTCTTCTAACGACACTGGGAAAAGATTAACAACAAACTGCAATCCCTTTTCATCCAATTAGCTAAAGCTTGAGGATGATAACAAAGTAAAATGACTGTTAAAACTAACATCATTATAGAAAATAATCCGTCTAAAACTGAGCATTAATTCTTAAGTCTAATACAATTATTCCACAAGCTGGTTTTGCCTCTGGGTTAATTCTGATATATAATGTCAACCCCCTGCCAAAAATTTTGGGGGTGTTAAAATAACAGGTCTCTACAGAAAAACATTCCTAAAAAAAAAATTAAACCTACAAAACCTGACAATCTCACTGTTACTCAAGTTAATTCAAGAAAAAGTAAGAATTATCATGAAGGAGAAAACTGCCAAGACTCTAACAAGCCAGTAACTTACTTTTTATTGTCCCTACTGAAAAAGTGAGAATTCCCTCTCTGAAGAACAGAACTGAAGTCTCTGCTACCTAATTACTTTCTGCAGCTACATTCACTGTCAAAATGCCATTAATTTGTTTTAGACATTTAAGTAGCATGAATCTCAAGAGAGGACGCTTCATCTCGAAAAAACTCTGTTACTTACTTGAGACGCAGGCAACCTGAAGCTGATGCTGATAATCTGTGGCTCCTGCAGTTTCTCGTGTTGACACTAAACCCACAAAGTACCTGACAGACTCTGCTATGTCTGTTTCAAGTGACACTAGCTACATTTTGGAAGGCACATCCCTTATTAAAAGACACATGGTAAATCGCAAATTCCTTGCAATTGAAATATTCATCTGTGAATGTTGATTTCATAATCAGAGAGGACTGTATAGTCTTTTCATCTAATATCAATACTCGTAACTGGGGCAGAGCACAGAAACAACCTCAGGGAGAGCCAGTGCTGTCAGCCCTGTGGTTGATGCAACAATCACCATGATGACCCATGCTTCAGTCACTATAATGAACACCACCACTCTCCTGCCTAGGGATACCACTGGGCCCAGGGAAAGACCTCTGAGTGTGCATGGTGCCACTTTGTCCCATGGCTGAAGATGGCTTGCCGAAAATTTACTCTCATCCTCCAACCGAAAGCATCAGGACAACTGAAGCAACCATTTTCTTTGGGGCCGACAACACTATTCCTAAATCAGAAACAACTATTAGTTCAGAAGGAGACCACATTACTTCAGTAAATGACTATATGCTAGAAAGTGATTTTTCAACAACTACAGACGACAAGCCTCCAAAGGAAAGATTAAAATCAGAAGATGATGTTGAATCCCATCTGGAGAAAGAATTTGCCACTCTGACAGACACTAAAAATCCCATGGCTAATGGATCTATTACTGAGAACTCCATGCCGGTGAAAATTGGCAATATCCCACCACCAACTGCTGTTTCTTTAATAGATTTTTCCACTAACACAGCAAAAGATGATATTCTCTTGGATACCATTGACCTAGGGGATGAAGATGTGTCACTAACTTCCAGAGCCTCTGGCACACTAAAGGGAAGCACAGCCAGCACTGATGAGACCTCTGTCCTTCCAGCTAAAATGGGTGAACCTGATATTAACAACTGTAGTTCCTCAATTAAGTCCAATGACACTGCTGATGAGACTGTCCCGGTCACTGACTCCTATATCCCTGAGGGTGAAATCTCTCCCGCGGCTGAAAAACAATTCGCCACCATTCCAGATATAATCGCCCTTACAGAAGAGAAGAGAACTGAAATTGACTTAATTCTTCCAGAGGATGACCCCAGTGCTGTGCCTAAACTAAGTGACTCAGATGAGGAAAAGTTTATCACTGTGTTCGAACTCACTACCACTGTTGAAAGAGACAAAGATAATGCAGAAGACATTCTGCTAACCGATGAGGAGTCTACAGATGGAGGCAATGTTTGGATGGAGAGAGATACGGCAACTGAAGCAGAGAACCAGTCCATTTTGCTTACTGCTGTTGAATCCAGATATGGCTTTGTTGTCCCTGCATCAGTAGCTATGAACTTCATGGAAGATTCATGTACCATGACAAAGGAAGATTCGTCTGAAAATAATAGAATGGAATCTGTAACTAAGGACACAGAAGCATTGTCAGGAACTACCCCTGATCCAGATACCCTAACCCATGAGGAAGACACTTTCACAAATGAAATGGGTGTCTTTAAACTATTGAAAGAAGAACCAGATGAGTTCCTGATTTGAAAGCAACAAAAGAAATGCCACACAGAACTGTGCAATAGTCTAAACAGCTAGTTTTAACATCTAAGAAGTTTGTCTACCAAGCAAAAATCTTAATAAATGAAAGAATATGAGCATTCAAGGCAAGTATGAAATTTAGAAAACACAGATGTTTTAAGAATAGTGGTAATGCAGGAGAATGTATTTATGGAAAGTTCAAAAACTCAGCAATACAAGAGTTTGCCTACTATCACAAAGTTTAATTGGGTTATCCAATAATTACTTGTTTTAATATAAAATCTTTAACAGCAGCCTTCAGGGATATTAAGAGAGAGAAAATAAATAAGGCTCACCCCTGCTGTATTTAATCTATATGTCATTTTAGTTAATCCTTAAAAGCATATTTCATTGTGAATTAAAGAGATGAAGAGAATCAAATTAACAATATATCTCAAAAATAATTGTTTTAATATTAAAAGACCTTAAATGCTTATTATAAACAGATATTTTATTAGTATGCAACCAATGATTCTCTTCTATTAAAAAATAAATTTACAGTCCTCACTCAGAAAAATTAGAGCTCATTAGTAATTGTTTAGTATCCATATATAAGAAATACAAGAACTATTACAGGTTTCCTGGCTCATGTTGAATGCAAACTAAGGCAAAATGATATTTTACAAATGTATGCATCTGTCAAAAACAATATTGTATATAAACATATGAATTAATTTAATTTTATTTCTTTAAAATTTCCTTCCTGAATTTTGTCAATTTTTTTCAGGTCTTAAGCAGATACTGCACTCTTCTTATGCTTTTGGTTAGTAATTCAAGGACATATGTCTTCATTCTTTTTGGACAGACTTTTAAAATGGGTCTGTTTTCACTTTGCTGATTTTTCTTCAATAAATCTTTCTGACAGCAATCAATTTACTGTGTGTAAATGTGATTCATATTCTAGCACAGAATTCTCAAATTAGGAGAGATATAAGTAAAATGAAAACCTATTGTTTGTTTAAAGAATAACTTAGCTCTAGACACCAAAAATAGAATTATTCTATAAATACTTATAATTTTATTATATTAGAAAAAAGAAAAACAAAGCCAAGACGTTGGTTGAATAGTAAATGGTACATACGTGGGAGGCAGATAGGGAGAAATAGGGCTTAACACCATTAGATAGGCTATAAACTAGAATAATATTAAACAAATATATGTCTAACCATAGATTGTGTTGGGTACACAGACAAAAATAATAAGAGATTATAGCTGCAAGACTTCACACAAATTTAAGTCCAGGGAAGTAGTGCCTGAGAAAATGAGATTTAAGCTAAAGACTGAAAAATGTGGAGAGTTGGAGACACAACATGCCCAAAGTCCTGAGGCTAGAAATGGCCTCAAGTTTTTCAAGCAAATGAACAGATCATGTGGTTGGAACATGTAATCAGTTGGAATATGACATAAATTGAAACTGGAAAAGTAGACAGGAGGCAAATCATGTAGTGTTTGGTTGAACATTCTGGATTTTATTCAGAACATATTTGAAAGCTATTAAAGGTTTTAATCATTTTATCTTCAAATCAACCTTAGGACTGAAATAGGCAGCAAGCTGAAAAGCATCATTATTTTATAAACTGTAACTATAGTTCCTTCCAGGGACTTTGCTTAGGAGAGAGAATCTTTCCTTGCTTCTTCCTAGCTTCTGGTGGTTGCTGGCAGTCGTTGACATTCATTGGCTTGTAGACATTATCACTGCCATCTTGGCCTCCTTCATCACATGATGTTCTCTTTGTGTGTCTCTGTGCCCAAATTTCTCCTCCTTATAGGGACACCAGTCATTGGATTAACCCCTTAACTCAGCATGACCTCATCTTAACTTGGTTACATCTGCAAAGATCTCATATCTGAATAAGGTCACATTCACAGGTTCTATGAGTTAGGACTCCAACTTATTTGGGAGTAGGAGGAAAGACACATTTCAACCCGTAACACCTTCTTGTTTAATGTTTGTCTTCCCTACTAGATTAATGCTTGATAATTAAGAAGGTCACATAATTTATCATCAAAACCAGAACACTTTTGAGACTGAAAGAGTACACTATTAATAATGACTCCAAACAACAGGCATAAACTAGGGCATCCTGAGTAAACAGTGCTCATCACCCCATCCTAAGGGAAGCGATCATATCCCCCTTGTCCACTGCTCAATTATGAGAGCTTTGAACACAGCAGATGCTCAACAAACATCTGCTACATGAATGAATTAAATGAAACAGTGAATGATGATTTCATTTATTAAGCTATAGGTGCTCTCAGAGGAAGGATGGCTATAAAGTGGATACTTAGAGACGAATGTGAGTTTACCAGGACAAAAAGGATATCACTGGTTTCAAGCTGAGGGAGGGACAAGGGCAAAGACAGAAGCATAAAAGAACTTGGTGTGCTCAATAATACTGAAGAAAGGCTGGAGCACCGTGGATCTGAGAGAGAATGGTAACAGATATACTAAATTGTAAGTGATATTACAGCCCTTACAAAAGGAAAGATAACCAAACTGTGTGAGACTGTGTAAGTCAGTTAGGGTTCTCCAGAGAAACAGAACCAATCATGATATAGATGATTAGATAGATAGACAGACAGACAGACAGACAGACAGACAGATAGATAGATAGATAGATAGATAGATAGGGATATGGAGAGATTTATTTGAAGAAATTGGCATACGTAATTGTGGAGACTGGCAAGTTCGGAATCCATGGCACAGACTGGTAGGCTGGAAATTCAATTAATAGTTGATATTGCAGTTTTGAGTCCAAAATCCACAGGACAAGTCAGCAGGCTAGAAACTCAGGCAGAGTTTCTATGTTTCAGTCTCAAGGCAGAATTTCTCCTTTTAAGAAACTTCAGTCTTTGCTCTTAAGGCCTTCAGTTAATTAGATGAGGCTCATTCACATTATGAAAGGTAATCTGCTTTACCTAAAGCCAGCTGATTGTAAATGTTAATCAGATCTATTAAGTGCCTTCACAGCAACATCTAGACTAGTGCTTGACCAAACAACTAGGCACCATAACCTAGTCAAGTTAACACATAAAATTAAACATCACACTATGTGTATAGCAACTTACGGTTAGAATTTCACATAACTAACAGCTCATATTTCCTGAGCTAATTTTACCAGAATTAATACGATTTTTTCTCAGAGCTAAAAAGATTTTCACAATAAAATGCACTGACTGATGATGTTGGGGTGAATTTTCTGGAGTCTTTAAATGAGAATATGTACATTAAGTGTTCATGGAGCTATATTTTCACAGAGCTCCAGTAAATATCTCTAGGAACTAATGCTCTGTGTAACATGGTTTGAGAAGTGGTGATGTGGGAGAGGTGCCAAGATGGCGGAGTAGAGAGACACACAGCTCACCCTCTCCCACAAATACACCAAGAATTACATCTACAAACCCACTGAATTGCACAGAACACCTACTCCACTGGTCCTGCAGGGAGGGAACAGCAAAGGAAGAAAGGCACCCTCTCTAGCCAAGAGGTCAGCAGGGACAGAAGCAGAGCTTCCGAGGCTCAGAGGAGTAAGTGGCAGCCACTTGGCAGTAGAACTAAGAGAAACTGGCATGGAGGGTCTCTGTGATCCCCAGCCCTAGATGCAAGCCAGCAGGGACAAGCAGGGACTGGCTACTAGGGGTGGGGGATGAGCCCAGGGAGAGGGCTGGGGCCTCCTGCACAGAGGTAGCCTCAGGGGACTGGAAGGCTGTGTGAGCTCTGACTGGGGTATGTGTGGAATGGAACAGACAGGGACCCCTATAAAAAAGCACCACTGCTGGTGTGCATGTTAGGGACAGGCACAATGCAGCCAGGCCATAGCCGCTTTCCCCGCTTAGCTCCATTGTTGGTGTGTTCTCACGAATAGAGAGGTGGGGCTTGGTCATAGCCATTGCCCCTGAGCAGAGTCAGGGCTGAAGGGTGAATCCATACCCAGGGGCCCTGCAACTTCACAGGTGGGACTGAGATTTGTTTACAGCTCCAGGCAGAGAGGATAGATTTGCTACACAAGTGCCTTTGTGAACCTGTGCCTCTGGGACGAACAGGCAGTGAGCAGAGCTCTGGCACACAGTAGGGCCGAGTAAGGGTATTTCAATAGGCCAGCATATGTGTCCTGTACACAGAGGCAGGGCTGGGGTCTGTGCAGACCCTGGGGCACACCACGGATTCAGGTGTGTGATAGCACATTCACTAGGGCGGGTCCTAGCACCTGACCTTGGCAGATCTGTGCTGCTGGTTCTGGGGGCCCAGAACCTGGGGGACACCAGAGCGGTGGCTGACATTTCAGCAGCTAAAGCAGGGACAAAGGCAGCATCAACAAAGAGTACTCTGTAAGCCCACGTGACAAGTGACAACACCACAGAGGGCACCTCCCAGTGGACATCTCCTGCCAACTCTTCTTCCCAGCTGAAGTGCTCAACCCTGCCTACCACACACACACCACAGCTCAGAAACGGGTCTAGAAGCCTCTATTCCAGCAACAGGGGAGCAGACCCAGCCCTGTCAAGACTGTGACAACCACAGAACAAAAAAGGAGGCCCTGCTCAACAACAACAATCAGGGCAGACTCTGAACACCACAACACCAACCACACCCCCAATCAAAGGGATAGCAGCCAACACCCATGGAAGAAACACATGGCAACCATCCATACTAAGAATAATCCTACAACAAAACTATTAGACACACACGGTCTACACAGGAACGCTCCCACTTTAAATAAAAACAAACAAATGAAAAAGCAGCCCTTCGAGAAATGGTGATGTGAAAATAAGGGGCATCAAATTTTTAAACAAGGGATTAACATGTTAACTGTGCTTTAAAAAGATTATTTTTAAGAAAAAGTAAAAGTTAGATTGGGACGATAGAAGAAGCAAAGGCAGAGTGATAAGGTGTAGCGGGATCAACAAGAATATTTATCAACATAGTCCAATATTTACTAATGTATTCCATGCACACTATCAACAGAATGATGATAAAATAAGCACAAGCTTGGCTACGTAGACTGTTTGGCATGAAAATTCTATGTAGAAATCTGAAATCTCTAGTATCAGCCCCAGTCAGTAGCTATTCCCAGCCACGTTAGCTGATCCTCTTTGATGAGAACAAGCATCTTGTGAGCTGGAATCCTCCCATTTTCTCTCACTGTATAGAATCTTGGATTAGACATAACTTACAACAAAGTCAGAAAAGGAAAGGAAGTTTATATATATGAACTTGGTCAAAAGCATTATTAATCACCTAAATTTACTCCAGGAAATCGACTAGTTGATACAGATACAAAAATGCCTAAGACTCTGTCTACAGCTTACTCATTGTAAGAATTAGTCAAAATTTTTCCTAACAGACGTTAAACATGTTTAAAAATATCTTGGCACAGGGGAAAGAGAAAGCTTGGAGATAAACCTGGGTTAAAATACTGAGTCATGAGACTATGAGCTAGTTATTTTCTCAAGTTTCAGTCTCTTCATGTACAAAATTACTTTCTATGTAGACGCACACAGATCTAGAACTGCATCTTGATTTAGATTTTAGGTTACCCTTATTGCAATAAGTTATCCTTAAAAAAATGTTAAGATAAGAACAAATTGGAAAAAAAAATAACCAAGGAGACACTGTGTCCAGTGCACTCAGATTCAGCTTTAGGATAAAAAGGCTGGAAATCCTCATCTGATCTTCAATTCATCACTGGGTGAATGAATGCCAAGAAGTTATACCATTGTTAACAGCTAATTTGAAAGAAAAGCATCACAAGTTTGATTACCCACCAATAAACTTCCAACGTGTAAGTACATGATTTTCCATCTTTCTGGTGATGAATGACATTTTCATGAAAAGTAAGACCTAGTGACATCAAAGCAAATGTCAAAAGACTACAATACTCACATTTTATATTTCTCAATAACTGGCACTTTTCTTCTGAGTAAAGAAATTTCTGTGGTGCATCAACACATCTTCTGTTACAATTTAAAGAATTATTATTAGCCTAGTGGTAAAGAGCATATTAAGTGTTGTCAAATAGTTCACTATTAATCCTTGTCTTATCTTTATGTCCAGAAAAGGCAAGAAAAGAATGCAATGTTTGCAGCTGCCCTCCAGCTACTAATACTTAAGTTGAGATAATTTTATAAGCTCTGAAAATTAACTTTCAGGAATGAAGTACTTTATCTTAAAAAGTTAATAATGAATACAAAAGAAGCCACCATCATCTAATACTTCTTACTAGTTCAGAATCCACAATAGCACACAGTAGTAGGGCAAATATTGTAAATAACAGAATTAATTACGAGAACATTCATTAGACCTAGGGTTTGTCAAGTTTCAATAATTATTGCTTTGTTAGTAAAATGTCAAGTTATTTAAGAAAACATCCAAAAATAAAGGAAAGAAGTTGACTCAAAATACTATTTTAAAATTATAAAGAACAAGCCTTCACTTTTTCTGATGCATAATTAGCCATGATGTTTTCTCAGGAAAACTGAAAAGGACAAATGTCAACTTTTGAAGATCATAACACTCCTTTTCTGCTTCGGGAAATAGTTTGGATTAGCCCAGAAGCAATTGCTAAAATAATAATACTACTTTGCTTAGCAATAAGAACAAAATAGAAAGGATAAAGGAGAGAAAATCCTTTATAAGTCATGAATCACTTGTACTCTTTCTCTGAGCTTCCAGACTTCAGAAGCTAAGGCAAAGCTGACATTCCTGACAACCAGAGAGGATCCTTTATTACTGTAACATTTTTTGAATTTCAAAAACTTAAACCTGTTTTTTCTAGACTTTGATTATATACAGTTTCTAATTAGTGTAATTATTATGAGATCTCAAACTCTTTTTTTTCAAAGAGTTCTAATATAATGAATTTGATAGGAAATATAGAGAAAGAAAAGGAAATGCTTTAACAAATTCATCAAACTGTAAGTTCTATTCACTTTAATTAGTAAAATGTTAATTTCAGTAAGCCTGATAATAATATAAATAGCTTGTCCTCTGCAATCCCAAATAATTTGAAAGTTGCCCTTTTTAGACATGACTCAGTATTGTAGTTTTGCACCCATAAAAGTGAAAATGTTTTCAGTGGCAGAAACATCTATATATTTTACTAAATTACAAGAGAAATCATTGGGCTTGATTTTTTTTTAATTAATTGAATGTTTCTGTTCTGTTATCTCTTTTATTACAAAGGAAAGGACATATAAACATCTAAATGTGTCTTATCTTTTACTTGAGATTGTGACTGTTTACATGATGGAGATACACTTTTTTGGTTTTCTTACAGTATTAGAATGTGACAATTTCATCAAATAAATTAATGACTTTACTTTAGAATTAGAAAAATGAGCCTCAGATAGGTTAAGTAATGTGACCACGGTTTGACAAATGAAGCTCAACTCTTAGGAATATTGATCCAGTGGTCTTTCCCCTAAAATCACAAGGAGATGCCCTAATGAATAAAACCATTGTTAAAAGATAATAATTCTCCATCAGTTACATTGTGGCTATCATGTTTTTAATGTTGTAACTTAAAGATTAGAAAAGCAGTCACATTTGAAGCTGAGATTTTGTAATCATAAGTAATTAGCCATTAATTCCTCTACTTAGCGATTTTTCTTTGGGAGAGGAATTAAGTAAGTGAATGGTAAACCCCCCAAAAAACTGATTCATTACTGAAGTATGACATATGAATGCAAAATTATGAAAAGGGGTAATTTTATAACAGCCCTCAAAGAACTGCAATTGAAGAGATTTAGGTTCTCATTTGTTTGCTTTTCTTTTGGCCGAGAGAATATAGCAATAATGATGATATCAAAACAGAAATGTCAAATCTCTAAAAGTTTCTTGCAGATAATAATAATGATACTGATGATAAGATTATATAAATATTTCATATTTTTTACTATACACATTTTTAAGTTGTAAGTTAACTTAAAATTTTCTGTCTAGTGTCTTAGTATGCAAGGTCAAAATCAAAGCCAGAAGAGCATTTTAATGGCAATTTCTCAATTTCTTTTGTGTGTTTAAATTATAAAATGGACAAAACATCATAATTTTTTAATAACAAAAAGTCTGCATATGAATTAAACCATTATACCACATATTTTAATTTTTGCTTATATTTTCCTGTCCTTATCCACTTGGATAATTTACATACAGTATGGTATTTAAATTTTTCACTTATCATTAAAACATAAGCATTTTTCGAGTTTTTACAAAGTCTTCATGATTATCAGTATCCATTATTTTTTAATTATAACTAACACTAGAGTGAACATTTAAAATTTTTTTCTATTAGTTAATTTATCAAGAATAATCCTCAAGACTGAGATTCTTTAAAAGTATAAACATTTTCATGTTTCTTTTGCATATTGCAGTCCTGCTTTTCAATAAAAAAATTATCTTGATGAATAGAACCACTGGCTGCATGCAAGGATATCAACCTCACCACAATCTTGACTATGTTTTTGTTTTACTTTCTTAAATAACTCCTTAGTAATTGTAAAACAGTAGGTCAAAAGAAAGTTCTATATGTTTTCTTGACAATGAAACAAGGTCTTTTGTCTACATTTTTGGTCTACATTTTTATCTACTGTTCATTTTGTTATTGGAATTCATTATTCTTAACCTTTGCATCTATCTGATGTACTCAATATTTTTCTTATATAAATTTCATAAGTTCTTATTACACCATAGGTACAATATATGCCATGGATGTGCCATAGCATGCATAAATGTTTTTCCTTTGGTTAAAATTTAGCAAAAACAAATTGGTATTTCTTTGATTTCCCCCCCCAACCAATGAAGCATCTTTGCTGTCTATTTCTAGAAGACCCTAAGACAAGACAAAGGCTCTGATTTTGATTGCTGTCATCTTAACTTTCATTGCTTGCTTCTCAGTAAATATCAAATACCTTCACATATATTTATTTTCTCACTTGGTTCTCAGTCATAGAGTGTACATTCAGTTCACTGTTTTACGTCAACATAGATTTATAGTAAACAGACCTTATTTTAATTTTATTTTTGCCTGAGACTTTAACTGAACTTTCTCTGTGATCTTGTGTTGACCTTGGGATACAATCAATATTTTTCTTTTTTTTTTTCTACATATTGGTAGTCTTTAGAATTCCCAACATGTGTATGTAGCACACTGTAGTGTCATGATTTTAAATTGTGTACTGTGATTCTACTTCTGTAGTATCATTCCTGGATAACATTTAGTCTTTGTAGTTTCCTCAAAAAGAAAGAAAGATGTGTGAAAAAGAGAACCGATTTTAAGGGACACCATAAAATAAATCTGCAACCTTATCAAAGATTTCATATCAGTCAAGTAAATTAAGAAATTTTAGACATGATAAATAATCTTCTATTAAGAGCACATGCTTGGTATCCTCACATTTTTAGGTCTGTTTACATAACGTTGCACCTAAATTACATTATCTAAAAGGTGAAGGGGACCTTGTCTAAGGCTTTGTGCTGCAAACAAAATCCAGTATCATTTCAGAAGCAATAAATATCTTATGGGCACTGCTAACTATGGGAACTGGCTCTTCCAATCTTGTCCCATGCTAAAATGCAGCAGAGAGGATTTTCCATCCAGTGAGAAACCCTATTCCAGAGTTCTTTGGATCACACATTTTTCTCTCCCACAAAAGACAGGCTGGTTTTTCCCTGCACCAAATCCACAAAGACATGGTTACATAATAGTCCCCAGGTTTGGCACCTGAGTGAATGACAGTTATTTTGATAAACGAAGCCAAAACTAGCACTACCTGGAGACTGGAGACTGGTTGGCAACACACCCATGAGACTGTGGAAGGAGAGGAAGTCTTCTGCTTAAAGACCTCCAGAAAATCTGATCATCCTTAGCCCATGAACTGTGTACTCTGAATTGTTAGCAGGTCCCTCTCGTTTAATGATTACACCCAAAATTCTAAAATTGTATCCTATTCTATTGACTCTAACCCAGCCACGTTTTACCCTCATAAGTAATTTATAATCAGTATCCTAAAAATGTCATATATGTTCTGGGTCTAATTTTTAAATATATTTTAATCTCCGTCTCATTTTAGTCAACTGATGCACGAAAGCGAAAACTCCACAGAGAAATTAAGTTTTATTTATATTTCTGGTTATCATGTTACATTTTCATTCATAATCAAAGTCAGTTATGACTGAGGAGTTGGTAAGGTACATATATTTTCTTTGATTCCCAACCTAAGAAAATGTTAAGAGAGCCAGAGTCACCTAATTACCAAAGGCTAGGGACGCAATGGGAGTAGGTCTGAGCACCAAAACCAGCCTCCAGTTGCTTGACTTTAGGTATGCATTCACCTACAATGGGAGTAGGACAGCTTAGCTGAAAAGTAAAGTTCGTCCAGCCTTCAGTACCAAAAACTATCTGCATTTGTTTATTCAATGTAAATTTTCCCTCCTCATAAATATTGATGTCTTTTTAATATGGAACCTTCTTATAATCCTACAAAAAAGTAAAAGCTAGTTCCTTTTCTCAAAAATCAATGGTTTTGAACCGAAAAGGAAAGAAAATTCAGAATCATATGGAAAGACTTTTCAGAATGACAGATCCCTGTTTCCACCCTCTGACATTTCTAATTCTCATAACCCCGACTCCATGTCAGAATAGGGATGGGCTGCACAATAGGCTGTGTTATCTGAAAATATCTGTCACATCATCCTGTTACATCCCCCTGCTCTCTTTTTTTCCCCCATTCCAAGACAAGTGTTCTAAATGAATCCTTAAAAACAAACAAACAAAAAGTTATCCTGCTTCTAATGCTATGGAATAGACATTGTCCAGGTTTAGTGATCCAAATTGTGCTGATACTTACAAAAAAAAATTTCAAACCTACCTTGAAAATTTATCACAGTTTTGGCAATTTATTTCACCTAAAAGTCAGGTATTTGACTATTTCTCAGAATTTATTCAGAACTAATGTTTCATGAAGAGGCAGGAGGTGTGTCATATTTAGAATCCCAAGGATTAATTTCTGCCAGTGAAGACAAAGGAAGAGACAAGGGCCTAAATTGAAATCCTAAGGGAACACTATATTAAAAGTCCATGTACCTAAAGCGAATTAAAATTGCCCATGACTTTGCTGCAATGAGGCTATCACTGAGTAGATGTACACTGGCTGAGCTAAGACACTTCTAGTTCTTAGTGTGTGTGATTCTGTGCAATTCTCAGCTACACGGATTCATGGAACGCTCTATCAGTCTGGTGTTAGAGGTCTAGGAAAAGAGCAATGCAAAGCTCCTATAATCTCCTTTTATTCTCTTTATTCAGAGCAGTAAAATGCATTATGCTATTTTCCAAGATAGAAATTGTAGCATGTCCCAAAAGGTTCTCCATGAAACACTAAAACACTAGAATGAAGATATGCTACACACACACACACACACACACACACACACACACACACATACACATTCACACACACAATATTTCCATGGTGAAGCAAGTTCGGAAAATACTACATATCCCTTGGATAGGCTAAATATTCATTGGCATATTACATTAACAATTCCAATAAGCTTTCTAGTAAAGAAATGTCCTTTACTTTACCAAAATATTTTCCATAGTCGTTTGACTACCAAAATCTTTTCAATGCAATGCCTACTATGGAACACATTTTGGGAAAATTTTGTAGTAAAACTATTAGGCCTTGAGAATAGCAGAAATATAGTTTACTTGATACACCAAAGATCATAATTCTGTCTACTTGGTAGGCACACCAATCAAATTACTTATGGAATGAAGTTAGAATATTTACACAAATTTAAGTGACAACATAGATACATATTGAAACCTGATTTCAAGCTAATTTATGCATCTAATCTGCATAAAAAAATTTTTTTTGTATTCTCTTAAGTCTAGTGAAGGTTCTGAAGAGCATTTTAAACCATTTAAGCAAACACGTCTTTATGAGTCAAGACAGCGTTCTGCAAAATTTGGATAAGCTTCTGCAGATCCACATGGTTACCATGTCGTCAAGAATCCCCCATAGGCCATTATCCCTGCCATCCCCTTTTTCCCCACCGCCCACATGGTCCATCACCACACAGACCTACTTCACCACCTGAGAATGTTGTAAACCCCAATTCTCAAGCACCACCAGCCAATTCCAGTGCTCCTCCATCTGTAACTACCACTGCTGCTGCCATTGCTTCTGCTGCCTCCACCAGTGAAACTACAAGCATTGCATCCAGCACCATGGCTCCCAGCACCCTCCAACCTGAGGCCACCACCAATGCCCAGCGGCATTCACCACAGCTGCCAATCAGCAACAACCACTTCCATAAATTCTACAACTTCTACGCTTACAAATGCATCAAAGCACAAGAAGACAAAGGCAAAACCAAGATAAACAACACTTTCCAAAGTATTTTCTAACCAAATGAATGACTTTAAGATGTGTCTAAGACCAGGTATTTTTTTGCCACATCAAAAAGAAAGATAAACAGATAGCTTCTAAATCTGCCATATGCTCCTGGGAATATATCCAGAAGGAACCCTACTTCAAAAAGACACCTGCACCCCAATGTTCATAGCAGCACTATTTACAATAGCCAAGACATGGAAACAGCCTAAATGTCCATCAACAGATGACTGGATAAAGAAGAGGTGGTATATTTATACAATGGAATACTATTCGGCCATAAAAAATGACAACATAACGCCATTTGCAGCAACATGGATGTCCCTGGAGAATGTCATTCTAAGTGAAGCAAGCAAGAAAGAGAAAGAAAAATACCATGTGAGATCACTCATATGTGGAATTTAAAAAAAAAAGAACATAAATACTAAACAGAAACAGACTCACAGACATAGAATACAAACTTGTGGCTGCCAAGGGGGTGGGGGGTGGGAAGGATAGACTGGGATGTCAAAATTTATAGATACTGACAGGCACATATAGAATAGATAAACAAGACTATACTGTATAGAACAGGGAAATATATACAAGATCTTGTGGTAGCCCATGGTGAAAAAAAAAAAGTGACAATGAATATATGTATGTTCATGTATAACTGAAAAATTGTGCTCTACACTGGAATTTGCCACAACACTGTAAAATGACTATAACTCAATTAAAAAAAAGGAATTATAAAAAATAAATAAATAAATAAATCTGCCATATGGATTAAAAGCTCTTATTCTCTTTTAATTAAAAAATTAAATTTGGTCTCCTTGGGCAGATAGGTTATATCTATAAACCCAATGCTAGCAGATCCCTACTAAAAGAAAGAAACAAAAGATTCACCAAATGTGTATGTATTTTGACCCTCTCCTCTCAATGCTGAAATGTGTTTTATTTTCCTGAAAAAAAAATCACTTTTAATTAGGGCTTTAGTAAACAAAAGTTAGTTTATACTTCAAAGTTTACTAAATTGTACAAATATACATTTGACATTGGGGGATTGCACCCCTCACTCTTTCAGGATCTATCAGCTCTAATAAGGCAAAAAAGATGAAATATTTTAGTAAATATTATGATTAGCCTCAAGAATAGAAATATAAACTAAATCACAACCCACAGAAGAGCTCTCTTGCTATAACCATTGACTGAAACACACGCATCATGATATAAAATGATTCTTAAGAAGGAATTTTAAAGAATAGGAAAGTATCATATATTACTCCTGTTTCTGAATATTGGCACTTCTAATTATGAATATAAATTGGAATTACCCCAAATATATATTATAAAAATCACAATGATAAATGCCAATTGTAGAACACAGAATAATTCTGATGTTACTGCATTAAATACTCCTTGTACTAAACCTCATTTAATATTCATAGCATCCCTGTAAAGATAGATATCGTTGTCTCCTTTTTAAAGATGAGGCTATGAGAATTTTTGTGACTTTCCAAAGATCACAAGTATAAACAGTAGGCCAGTTTGCAAATTTGCATCTATTTAACTCCATGGTCCCAGGTTTTAATGCCAGACCCACCATTAGGCTATTTTAAAACAACAGAAGGAAGAGCTTGTGTACTTTTAATTAATGGCTTGTGGTATTTTGTCTTGTTTTGTTTTTATAGATCCTGAAAAATGGAATACTGATATATTTGTGATCACCTTCTCTCATCATTTTGGTTTTAACAAAAATATAGAAAAAGATATAAAAATATAGGGATGTGGGTTCTTATTGCTTCTTTAGTTTTGCCTACTTTAAAACCTTTCAAAGATAACTTGATTTATCTTTTTGAACACATGTGTATTGGTCTCTTCTTTACTTCTCTGTAGAGTGCCACCAGTATTACCAGCACCTTCCCTCTTTCAGATGTTTCTATAACACACAAAGTATGTGTCCAGAAAAAAAAAATGTAAACACTTCATAAGCAAAAAATAAATTTTGAAGTCACCCTGTATAACATCATGTTAAACTATTATAAAGCTCAGAAATTACTTTTTAATGTAAAATATCAGTGAGCTTATTCATAACCAAATAACTACATATGTATAATTCATATAAAATGTAATTTTATACATACATATGTATGTACATGAAATTTTAACAATGATAAAAGCTACAAAGAAGTGCAAATATAATCCTACCCTCTAAGACGTAATGTCAGTAGGACGTATTTTCAAAAAGCATAGAAGGAATAAATAAGTTAAATTTTTACAGATTTATATAATCTTTTCCCAAATATCTCCAACACTATTCCTTCATTAAAAGAGGTATTTTCTCCAGAGATTGTTCAACTGAAATTTTGTACAATTCCATGAATCATTTCATCTGAAAATATATTAGATCAATTTCTAGTTGATAAATCATTCAACTGATCCAGTAAAAAATTTACCTAGATCAACGGCAGGAAACAGAAGAATACAAATACAAGTAACACAATCACTCAAAGGTTCAGGTGGCAAAGACAAACAAGGTAGTTCACTCCAAATAACTGCATCAGGAATCTATAGCAAATATTACATGCAAAGGCACAAACAATAATGAGCAAGCAGGGGAGGAGATATCTATTCCCCTTTAGGGAGAGCAAACATTTATGGAAAAACTATAAAGGACAAACTATTATGGAAGAAACAGATAATCACCAAATCTTGGTATCAAAGGGTTGAAAGTGAATTCAATAGCTAAGGGGACAAAACCTAGTCCTGAAGATACAGGAATTAAAGTTCAACTAACTAACTTTGGCCCTAACTATGATTAAGGCCATAAAAAAATGATCCCCAGAATGTAGTATGAAATTTCAGTAAGAAGATTAAAAAGAAAAGTTTCCTAGCAGACATGAAAAAGAAAGGAATGATTTCAACAGGCAGAAAAAAGGCAGGAGGCCCACTGCTGGATAAAAACACAGCAAGTGCATGGAGTTAAGAGAGCGAGTGGAATTCACACTCACACCCTCCAAACACTTACTATGTGTACACAACATCCCAGGACTGCGATTCTGGAAATATAAAGATAGATAAAATATACATCACACTGTCAAGTCGCTCCTAATCCCATGAACTAGAAGTCAGCCATGAACAGAAGACATAATTACAAAAATGGATATCACAACAGGAAGTGATAATCATATTATCAAGGACCAGGATTAGGAGTTTGGCTTAATTCCATAGAAAAGGGAAAATCAATGAAGGTTTCACCACAGAACATTATTATAAAAAATATGCCGGGGGAGGGTATAGCTCAGTGGTAGAGTGCATGCTTACCATGCATGAGGTCCTAGGTTCAATCCCCAGTACTGCCATTAATAAATAAACAAACAAACCTAATTACCTCCACCCCTTAAAAAATACAGCATTTGTAAAACATATATATATATATATATATATATATATATACACACCTTATAAATAATAAAAAAATTTGATTTCTTACATGTGCCAAATTCTGTCTTAAGTGCTTGACGTATAACTGTTTAATACTCACTATAACCCTATAAAATAATTCCTATTATTACTGACACTCTAGAGAAAGGGAACCAGAGACACACAGAGATGAATCAACAATCAAGGACATGTACTAGGTAAATAAAGAGTGGGCACTCAGAACTGGCTAGCGTAGTCACCACGCTCTTCACTTCTCCCACCAAAAGTGCCTAGGGCACTAGAATGGAGAAACAAATTTAGAATTTACTGGGATGGCCCAGTCAGCTTTGTGTTTTGCTTATCCTGGAGTTTTACAAGAAAAATTTTCTTTCAACCTGGAGCACACAAACTCCATATTAGCCTAATCCATGTTGTCTTTATCATTAGCACATTTTCAAAACACAAGTTCTCCTGTATATTTATTTGTATAATTTTTAAAAGAGAAGAAGAGTTAGGAGGAAGAGAGAGGAATATGAAGGGGAGTGGTATGGAGTGGAACTTGAGAAAGAAAAGCAGGAGGGGTGGGGGGGTGGGGGGAGATAAAGGTAGAATCATGAGGGAAACCCATACCTAGACCAGAAGAAAGAAAAGCCAGGAAAGTAGATAGAAAAGGAGCAATCAGAGGTGAGAGAACTAAGAAATTTTTCAAAAAAGCCAAAAGGAAAAAAAGGTTAAGAAAGAATGTTCAAACACTTTTATAAAGAGAGGGAAGAAAAAAGAAGGAAAAAAGAGAAATACAAAGAGCACATGAACAACAAAATGTTTGGAAATAAGTATCTTAACACGGTCCAAATTATAGAAAAAAAGTTAAGGGTTGAAAAGTGTCCAAGCAGCAAAACTTGTTTTATATTAAAAAAGAAACAGACTAATGGCTTGAAAAGGCAATGCAATCAAGAGCATAATTTTGTATTAGGAAAGATGAAGGAGGAATTATATCCAGTTGAAAATGAGAAACTGACTGTTTAACTTTTTAAAAGGTGATAATTAATACAACTGCATCCTGCAGAAAGCACAAGGAATTAGATTTTCAAAGATGAAGATCACTTCTTAATAAGAAATAAATGTACCCTCTCAAATGGGAGCTATTGATTCTTCGCCTCTCAATCGCAGGGAAGTAGGTGGATTTGTCACTCTCTTGTCTGCTGCTTCCCGACTGTAGATGGTAGTGTAGTCATTCACTTCTACCTCCTTGAAAAAGAGGATTTTACATTTCCAATAGTTGCCATAAGGTTTGCCAGGTATCCCTCCCTTTATGTAGATTATAGCTCCATAGCTCATCGTCAGGCTTGGCTCAAGTCACAATCAGCAAATTGAAAGTAGGAATTCCATCTCTCTCTCTCTCTCTCTCTCTCTCCCTCCTCTTTCCTTTTTTCCCTCTATACTTAAAAGCTGTACATTTTAAATAGAGACTATTTCATCAACCTGGATCCTGGACTGAGAAGACACCTACAACAGAGCTGCAGAACATGCTACCCAAAAGTTGCCAACACATGACATGAGAGAAATACTTTTTTTTTTTTTTTTTGGTTATTCATTTAGACTTTTGCTGCTGTTCTTACTGCAGTAAGGCCAATCAGCACAGAGACTGTTACTCTTCCAGTTCTCTAAAATACCCTGTCTACAGAACTTTGCACTGACAGTGTTTATCCCAAGCACCACCATAGTTCAGGGAAATGTCACAATCCACATTGACAATCCATTAAAACCCAGATTAATCTATTCCTTGATTTTATCATCTTGAATGACCTTTATTTCCCATCAGCTACACAAGTAACCTGGACCTTGCTGTCATCACACAGATATACCCCACCTATAAAATCTTATATCAAGATACACCTGATCAAAACCTCTTTGATCAAAACTTCCCATACTCCCAGATATTGCACTTAGTTACTCTCACTACAGGAACCCTTTAAACTCAATAGGATCTCCATTCCTTGAATATTTAATATCTCCCCAGAGTCCCCCTTCAACTTTTATATCCTTAGATATAAAATCATCAATTTAGATGAGATCAGGCATTTTCAGGGTGGTATGGCCAATATTTTAAACACTAGCTTGCAAATACCATAAAATTAATTTTTTTTCTAATAGCTCATCAATTTGGTAAAATCTCAATCTTCGGTTAATAGAAATAATTACTTCCTCTGAATGTATTACAAAATGTACCTAGTGCTGCTGAGAAAAAACATCCAACTTTAGAAAGAGACACCACTCAAATTCAAGGCCCTCATACTCACAGGGCCCTCAGATCTGCCTGGCAGTCCTTCTGTTACCCTGGTTTCCCTGTCCACCTCTCCATTTTGTCCACTACAGATATTATCCATGTAACCAACCTGTTGACTCAAACCCCTCTTAACTGAAGTTGAAACATTTCTGACAATTCCTACTCATTAATTTTATAACAGAAGTTCCATCTCTTGCTATATATACAGGTTTCCCTAGGAGCCCTGTTCTTGCTATTCACTCTTACTACTGTTATATCTGCCAGCCTAGGTTCAATGTTAACTACATATATCCCATCCTCTTCTTCATATTTTTGGCTTATATGTCTCTGTTGTTCTGGAATGGGTTTCCAAGTATCTCCATATACCTTAGTCAAATCCAACCCCTCTAGCTCAAGTACCAACTTATTCCCGTAATTTTACCTAATTCATAGGCATCATCCTTGACATCACTCTCTTCTTCACCCTCTATATCCAATCTATCAAAAAGACCTGTTGATCACTTGAAAATCTCTTGATTCTGTTCATTTCACTGCACTCCCATTGCCACTACCCTAACCCCTCTGGATAAATTTAATAGCTTTTTAATAGATCTTTCTTCCTCTAGTTTCACCTCCTACAATCCAATCTCTATACAGCTTTAAAGCCTAGAGTAGGCAAAAATCAAAAATACCCTGTAGAGAGCTAAACTTGAACAAGTCAATTAGGTGATGAAATCAGGAGTTATTCCTTCATCTAGACTAGTGGTTCTCTACCAGGGGTAATTTTTTCCCGACTGCAGAAATTTTCTCCCAGCAATGTCTGGAACATTTTAGGTCATTACAGCTGGGAGGATGCTGCTGGCATCTAGTGGGTAGAAGCCAGGGATGCACAATATAGTCTCCCATAACAAAGAATTATCTGGCCCAAAATATTAAGTGTCAAGGTTGTCAAACACTACAGCAGACTAAGCTCAACTTTAGATTCTTTAAAATTAAAAACTGAGGCACAAAGTTGGGGACATCATATGTAGTATTTATTGAATTAATGGCCCCAATTTTTCATACCTCCATTTATACAAGCCTTTTGGGGATCCTCTTACACTGTCTCTGGGCTTGACCACTAACATATTTTTGCCAGTGGGACAACACTGTATCAGTCAAACTTGAGAAAAGTAGAGATTTGAAAAAAAAAACATTTACACATTTCTGGTTTTCTTATGAACCCCTCACATCACATGAATGCGGCCCTGACTATGTGGAGGGGTATGAAGCTGTTCCAGCCAAGGCCATTTTGGACAAGCCAGCCTCCAGCCAACACACCAGCTGAACACTCACATAAGCAAGCTCAGCCAAGATCAATCAAGCCTAGCCAGACCAGGATAACTTCCAAGCAGGCATATAGACATAAGAAATATTAAACTGTTGTGTTAAGCCACCAAGTTTTGCAGTGGTTTGTAACACAGAAAAAGCTAATTGATACACCAAGACATCTAAAGATAAATCTATATTGCAGAGTCCCATTCCTCACAGGTCAAAGCGCTAAACTAGGTCTTGCAGACCTGCCTGGGTTAAGAATCCAGCCTTGTCTGGAATGCTGTTATTCTGGTGATTGAATCCATGGTCTGGTCTTCAAATATTTCTGCCTTTCTATCTGTGGGAGATCAAAGTTTCTTTATACATGGAAGGAGAAGCCTGCTGAAATTCACATCTAGCCTTTAATAGCCTTTCCTGGCCGTTTTCCCAAAACATCAGTTGCTCTCAGTAACAGGTTCCAGTTGAAGTGAAAGAGGTGGTTTTCTTGTCTATTTCCAGCCCTTGGTTTGGATTCTGTAGGTGCTGTTCTGCTCAAAGTATACATTATAAAACACCAGTGTCAGAATTACCCATGGTTATTTACTAACAATGCAGTTTCTTGGGTCCCAACCAAAACCTAATAAAATCAGAACCTCAGCCACTTGATCCCTGAATTTTTCGGTATCACCAGCCTCCAGGTGGCTATCTGGCACATCAAAATTTAGAACAAACGTGAGAATTTGAAAGGTCCAGGAGATTAATGACAATGCAAATGAAACTGAAGCTGAAGAATGCCCTTGCTGAGAACTTCATCCTTCTGAGGGTCTAATACAGTGTGTTTGAAAAGGCGCTTTTTTTTTCTTTAATTTGCAAAAGTAAGATATTTAAACTACTATCAGTTAACACTGCCTTCTCTTACTATTTCAACTTAACCTTGGGCACATCTCCCATTATAACCAGCAGACTTTGGATGGCTGGTACCATCATGTATTCATAGTCCCCTATAACATGAATTTGGATTGGCTGCAGGTATTTTGTAATTATAACTTTGTATACTTTTCCTTATAGTCAGCTCCCCAAATTATATAAGCTTTAGACCCTTCAAACCTAGATCTGCCTGCAATGGGGCAGGGAGCTTTACAATATAATTTCTCATTTTACAAAGAAGAAAATAAAACCATGATAGATTAATGAACTTTCTCCCAAGGCCATACTATTCACAGGTAGCAAAGCCAATTCAAGAACTGAGGTTCTTTCAATTTCCATTTTAGAGAACAATGTGTCATTTTCCCCCAAAATACTGGGGCACAATCATTTAAGACTAACTTTCAGGAGATGATACATATAATCTAAATTGTTTTACATAGACTATTTTTTAGAGTACTTCATTATTTTTACATAGCAATTCTTATCAAGGACTATGAATAATTTTTTTAAGGAAAAAACCTTATCAAAAAAGAGTAATATGGTCTGAACAGTAACTCCACTCCTCAGGTCTTTCTCTGTTTAAAAAACTAGGATGTTAATTTTTTTCCTGACAATATCATAGAGTTATTTTGCATGTTAAATGGAGAAATTAGAAAAATATGATATATAAATTAACAAATGCTACGTTTATAATTTAAATATTTAAGTACTGGATCTAGTTTACAGAGAAAACTTACATACAACAACATTTTTTTAATAAAATGAAATTGTGAGAAAGAAAACATATTTTGGATATTAAGTGGAAGCCAGGACTATTGCCTCAGAGAGATCTTGAAAGGGAACTGATTTGTTTGGTTACACAATTGGAGTTACCAATCTAGCAAAATTCTGGTTGAAGGGCAATTGTATATTTATGGTCACATACTGAAGATATTCAGGTTATACAATGAAGAGTCCTTTCAAGTTTACAATAGAATAATAAATTTCCTCCTTGACAATAAATGAGAAATTTTCTCATGGTACTAAATAGTAGGAAAGGCACTTTTCTTAAGCATTAACTGTGATTTTGTTTTATGGACATTATGAAGTCTTTTTATCTGGTTGTATTTTTCTTTTAACTTGGCTACTTGGAAGTTCAAAAAAATTTATAGCCAACTTCTAGAAAGTTTACAGAACTTTCAGGTCTAGATCTCCTACTAGATCTCCTAGTTTCTATATGGAACGAATCAGAACTATAGCTTTTCTTCAATCTGCAAGCCCAGTTATTAATCCCATATCACAGTACTAGACTCCTTCAGTCCAATAAATTATGTTTCCTCTTGAAGCCCAATAGCTTCACTGACTAAGCTCTCATAACAAATATTTCCTCACAAAATTTTAAAAGCAATGTGGCAGGGGAGGGTATAGCTCAGTCGTAGAGTGCATGCTTGGCATACACAAGGCCCTGGGTTCAATCCCCAGTACCTCCATTAAGATAAATAAATAAATAAACCTAATTACCTACCCCCCAAAACAAAAACAAAAAACCCCACAAACAATAAATAAATAAATCATTAAAAATAAAATAAATAAAAGCAATCTGTAAATTCAAAAGCATGATACATATTTAAAGTGTTATTAACCCAGAAGCCAAATCATCTACTTATAAATAACCTAGAAGAAACACATTCATACTCTATGCATAGATCCAAAGAAATTGCACAGCAGGGCAGCAGACTTCAAATATGCTGCTGCATGACTGAGTTTAATCCTGCAAATTCTAATTATATGAAAAAAAAAATATTTTCCATCTGCCACATAAGTCTCTGCACCAACAATATAGTGACTCTACTATCACCTTGAATTATCTGTGACCAGAGACATTAGCTCACTCAGGTACAGTTCTAGAGACTATTCATTCATTCAGGATCTTTTAAAGCCAGGAATTAATTAAAGTTTAACTTGAGTGACTGTTTGTTTCTTAACAGACCTGTGCTTCCTTTGGCTTGTGTTGCTCTAATTCTTTGTTGGTCACAACCCCCTCAGAAGTTGTACTTCTGCTTTTCCTGTGTTCATTCTATGTCCTTCAGTGCCAGTGATCCATTACGACATAGATCACACCTGTATTTGAAACACTTGGCTGATATACTGGCATCAAAACAGGAAACGAGACACTCATCTTCTGACAAGCTAAATTATTGTCAAAGAAGAAAGTGGTTTCTTGAACTCTCCATGTTAACTTAGAAAATAGAACCATCTTCACTGATGGGGCATGTCATTGTTCAGTCACTGACCAGAGCCTAAGATTAGCAAATATATATATATATATAAAATATATATATATGTTATATATATGTTTTATATATATATGTTATATATATGTTTTATATATATATATGTTATATATATATACAGTTTATTACACTTGATGATATCATTAGAATTTTTAAAGCAACTGAGTCAAAGCAAATGAAATGAAGTGCAAGAATTTAAAACTAAGATCAACTCTCAAAATGTGGCTTCTTTTTCCTATACCACCTATGAGTTCTGAAAGATTTTTAACAACAAACATGTGACTATTTTGTAACTTTAACAACTAGCACTATGTCTTACACCCAGTAGGTATTCAACAAATGGTGAATAAATGAATTAGTTAACAAAAGAATTACAAAACTCCACGGTACCAAAATTATACATGTCCACATTTTTCAAATGAAGAAATTGAGGCAAATGCAGTAAAACAGCTTGCCTGATATCACCCAGCAAATAAATACTGGTACTGGCCTTTGAAGTAAAATGACCTGACTATAAATTCACTTGATTAATCTCTACAGCATACTAAAACATTGAATGTTAGTAAATTTATGAAGGTTATGTAGATTTGGGAAACAACGTGGAATCCTGCTTAAGTCAGAACTCAGGACTTGAAGTCAGGAGACTTAGGTTCATTAGTGCCCGGGTGTATATAAAGCAGAGGTGATAACAGAACTCATGCCATCCTGCCATGAGATTTCTCAACCTAATAATGGCGAGCACCAGCAGACCTTTAGAACGCTCCCTCAGACCACTGTTTCAGTTCTTCATTGATAAAAGGATGCTTCCTTTAAAATGTCCATTTAAGAATCTTTTAAATAACTTAAATACCTTGAAACAGTTACAGAGAATTAAAATACAGTTAAGATCGAGAACTGCACGAATCTTCTGACTTTTCTCCCCCTTCCACCACTAGATTTTTCTTTCTTGCCATTTCAAAAACTTAGATCAAAATCCTAATCCAAGTACTCATTTTTCAAATCCCTCAAAACTTTTACTCAACTAAACCAATGGTAAGTAAATGAGAGAAAAAACATATAGGATCAGACATGTAGAAACGCCCAAGCACAAAAGAGTAATACAATTTCATCATCTCAACTGAAAAAAGAATAGAAACACAAAACACACAAGACAGAGTCTAGTGTTCCAAAGAGTCAAACAATGTATTCGAGATGCTCGGTGTGTAAAATTGGTCACAGTGATGTGTGTGGTATTTAGCAATGTCTATTTAATAATGATTTCTCATTTTAATTCTAGATTTTCCCCCCAAATTATCTCTAGATCATGTCAGAGTTTAATTTTAAAATAATTTGATTTTTTAATTTCCCACATAACATAGTTAAATTTTAGATAAAATAGGAAATACGGTAATAGTAACACGTAACAAAAGATGACCCATTAAAATTACTTAAAATAGAACACCTTGTACTTTTTCTTTAAACTAAAGAGGCACTATCTTTATTGAGACAAACTCCAGACTATTTTTATTGAGACAAAAGGACATTGTGATTCATTGTATAAGGTATGTTTCCTCAGGAAACACCAAATACTAAATGGGTCAAAGCTCATCAGAAATGAAAAAAAAAAAAAATACATGCAGAAAAAGATTGCCAAATTGGCAACAATGACTTTCCTCCCTTTGTTTAAAGAACATCAACCCAGAAGTTATTTTATCTTCCAGTTGCCTTTTCCTTATTATTACTAGAAACCCATTGCATTTATATAAAAGCTGAGATTTCTTGTTCTTGTCCTCCATTTGTCACCTTCCAAGAAGTAACTGGCAGGAGTCATTCTGACCAGCAGAATAATCAGCCCTGAGAAGGCTCCTAATACAACGGTAAGTACATGAAAATATGAACCAAAGAATTTTCATTTCAAAACCTAAATTTTTCTCAGACTTTCAAAGATACCAATTTTTATGGACTTTTTCTAGTACATTCACTTTTACCAAAAGAATAATACATGTCTTATATAAAATTTGTTTAGCCATAAAATGCATTACATTTTTAGAAATTCTATATGTCAGAAGAAAGTATTTATTTAGAGCACTTAGGACAATTAATTTATCCAATTACACAATCAACTATTCTTTCTGATGAACCTTAATGGTTTTTGAGCTTCATAGTAACAAAAATACTATCAGATGTACTCTGAGAGAATTGTTCTACAATGCATTTTTATTATTTCTTTGGATTTGTTTTTCAAAGCTTCTGATAAGAATGTGTCATAGGAAAAGTGATCCTAAAAATATAATCATATGAACATATAATTGAATATTCAGTGAAATTTTGTCCTAAGATCATTCTAAGATTCAGACTGACTGTTCAGCCAACATACTCAACCGATAGGCAGAGATGACTGTCAGAAAACTATTCTGCACAAAGGCGCATGGAGTTGCTTTCCCATAACCCAAGCTAACATGTACTTCAAATATTTTGTCAATTTTGAGCTAATTGAGAATGCGATACTTGGACACCTCTCTTTTCTCAGCCCAGGTCTTTGACGTACCATATATTAATTTTTAGCCGTTATTTGAGACCACTTATTATGGACTAAAACAACTTAGTAGAATGTTATTAAAACTAGGATTTATATTATGTGATAATTTTTCTTTAAATTGTATCTACCAGGATGATTCTTTTTCTTTCTTTCTTTTGAGATATGCCAAGAAATTAAATTTAAAACATATGCTGTAGTTAAAAATTAATATCTCATATATGTCTGCAGAAGTGTACAAAGTAATGTAACCACTATTTAAAAATATCAAGTTGTTCAAACCCAAATAAGTGTCCATTTCAAAGTGGTAACTTCTGAAAGCCAAAATCTTAGTCATAAAGGCTTCTACTGCATAAATGCTTTCTGAACAGTTTTTTGCCATTTACATGTCAAAAGTTAAAATTAATTTCACCATTTATAGTTAAATGTTATAAACCTACCAATATTAATACTGCATCCAAAATAAGATGAGGTAAATTTCTTAAGTATTACTGCACTATATCATACAACAAACCATAGGACACTTCCCCAATAATACTATAAAAAAGAAATGCTGATCAGCCATTGTGCTTCCTTTCAGGGGTAACTGTAAGGATGAAACCATTGTGCTGGACCTTGGGCCTTTTGGCTCTTGTAATGTGTTTCTCGGTAAGTCTCATTACTCATATCTTCATATATTTCTCAACTATTACTTCAGATTTATTTTTCCATCGATGATATAACCCTCTCCTATATATTAGTAGCTATCAATCATTGATGAAACACTGTCTACTGTCTTAATTCACCTACAAATTTTAAACCTAATTTAATTTAAATAGCAACACATGGCTCACAGCTAGTACTTTGGAAAGTTTAAGTCTGTAATATCAGACTGCTTTACACAGACATGTATAAATGTGGGTCCCCATACATTAGCAATTTCACAAGTAGGTTATCCTTAGGAGAAAAGGTACTTTTTTTAACTTTAATCTATTTATTTTTTAATAAAGAAGCACATTTTATTTTATTTTACTTTTGAGGGGGGTAAACACAGTTTATTCTAGGAAGAGCAACTCATTGAGAGATAAAACCATTTTAAAGCTTGCATATATGTACTGTTCATTGTTTCTAACAACAGTTTAGAGCTTTAGCTTTTTAAATTTACATAGTTATCAAAGGAATAAAGCCAATCACAAAGTAAGAATCAACAGAATGCAGCAATCCAATCATAAAGGACAGTCAAATGTGCTTACACATATTCAAGAAATAAATCATCTAAGTTATAATTATAAGTAGTTCATCATCTGTGTCTTTTATTTTTAGATTCCACATGTAAGCGATATCATATAGCATTTTTCTGAGAAAGGGTATTTTTACCTAATTCTTTGTCTCAACAATGAAAATGATGTGAGATATTTTCCCACAATAAGGATTTGTTTTCTTGCCAGTTGCAAATCAAGTCCTGAACTCTGCAAACTTCCTAATTAGCCTTTGCACTGTCAGCCCTTGGGTCAAATGCCCTCCAAAATCCAATAAACTATCACTAGCTAGAGAGCACAAACATGAGAACTGGTTTCTGGAAATGCCTGGGCATTTTACTGCTTCCTTGGTAATGGCAATAAAAGAGTTTTAATGGCATGTTGGGAAGAAGCCAGTCTGAAGAGTGAATGGAAGTTAAGAAGTGGAGTTAGCAAACCTAGAATACCTTTTCAGAGAGCTTTGTATAAAAGAAAGAGGTGAAGAGAGAGTGATAACAACAAGGGAAGGCATGGTTGAAAGTGGACCTTTTTTAAGAAAGTAAATTGAACATAAATGGTAGTTGTTTCCTGAGGAAAACAAGCCAGGTGAGAAGGCACATCTTGAAGTTCAGAAAGGAAAAGGGAAAACTGACAGAGCCCTAAGAAAACACCTATGAAGGAGAAGGAGGTATCTAGGTATCAGTGACTATATGATTGTGTGCCTAGTAAATTGGTGGAGTTCATTTCTAATTGTTTGCATTATTTTAGAGAAGTAGGAAGAAAGTCATGTTGGCCAGGTAGATGAAGGTTGAGGAGAGCTAGAGAACTTTATAAAATTGGCATCAACTTGGAAAACCATCAGCCTCTCAAAAATGAGGTACAGCCAATCTAAGATTCTTGAATGAATTGTTGGGCAGCCCTGAAGGACCATAACTTTGTGAGATATGCTTGTGAGATAATGGTTGTGAGATCTGCCAGCATTGTTCAAGAACTTACAAATAGGTATCAATGAGCCAGATGATTCAGAGTCATCATAAAGTTAGGAATTATCAAAGGTGAAGTAACAGAAAAACCAAGAGGAGATGGGCCAGAGGACAGCAAGAAGGGATGCAGTTGTGTGCCTGATATGAACCCCTTGTAGAGCAGGACCTGTGCCTTCTTACTCTGGAGCATTCACATATTTTCCCTCCACTTGGCACGCCCTCTCCCCATTTTATATTATTTAAGCCTCCTTCCAAAGGCTGCTTTCTCAGTGAGATAATCATTAATCTGTATTCTCTTGAAAATTAATCAATCTAAATCTCTAATGTATGTTTCCTGCACTATCTTTCAACTATTTTTTCCAAAAGTTGTATTTCCAAAAATTGCAAACTCTATATGAGGTGTTCACATAACAAACGAGTAGTAGGTAACATTTCTTGAGCACCATACCCGAGCCAAACACCACACAAACACTTGACTGGAAATATTTCACAATGAATCTGACAATGATCCCAGGAGGTGAGTACTTTTAGGAACGTCATTTTTCAGATAAGGAAAGAGAGTCTCAAAAGGATTCTGCATTGACACAATCTCTAACTCGCAGAAGCAGAGTTCAGACCCAGGCGGGAAACTCCCTGTGGGCCATTTTTGTACTGCCTTGTATTGTAGCTGCTTGTTGTGTAGACTCACAAAAGGCATGAGTGTATCCCCACACGTACTGCACAAAGCAGACACTCAATAATGTGTTTCACACTATATTAGTGTTCAAAACCTGGACTAATCATGAACTCTTGGGTGCGATATAAAGAGACATTTTTCCCATTTGGAATTGATTGCAAGGACACATTCTACTGTAAGTGAAGGGCATGGTTTTACCCACAATCTTTCTTTTTCTCCATTCAATATTATTTCAGCTTTCATTGAGATCCTAGACAATCTCTGGGCAAAAGAGAAACACCACCTTTTCTCTGATAGAGACTTTAGACACATGTAGTAGTTTTCTATCGCTGCTTAACAAGTTACCACAAATTATGCGTTTTAAAAGTGCATTTATTTTCTTGCCAGTTCTTTGGTCAGACTCTGCCCTTGGCTAGATTCTTGATCAGGGTTTCAGAAGGCTCAGAAGGCCCAGAAGGTGTTGCCAGGATTATGTTCCATCCTGGAGCTCAGGGTCCTCTTTCAAGCTTGCATAGTTGTTGGAGAATTCAGTCTCCTCTTAGTAGGACACTGCTGGCTGTGAACCATGGACCACTCCCAGCTCTCACTGCCCATCTACCATTTACTTCCAAATCATCCTCTCCTCAACATGTCACTTTGCTTCAAAGCCAACAGAAGAGCATTCAAGTGTCTCTGACCTTTTCTGTCTCTGACTTGTAGGACCTGTTTTAAAAGGGATCACCAAGTAAATCAGGTCAGCATGTGCCAGCAGGAAGCAGGACCTTTGGGAGCCACCTTAGAATTCTGCCTAGCACATAAAGTATACATTCTTATGCTTGACACTGAAATATCTAATTTAAAACTGTTTTCTTCTTTTTGTCCTCATAGTCTGGTGAGAGTCAAAGGGGCCACAGGCAACGCAGACCACCGCCACCTGTTCCTCCTGTCCCAGGACTTGTTCTACCCCCTCCTTTTTTTCCAGGTTTTCCATATCTACCTTTCCAACCGAGACCTTATCCACCTAGACCTCCACTGTTCCCAGGATACCCTCCACTTTATCCTCCCTTACGTCCACCTATATCCCAAATAAAAACAACTACAACAAAGGACTCCCCTACAACCACACAAGAACCCACCGCCACAAACACAATCGACCCCACCACTGCCGAAACAGGCTCCACCACAAACACAATCGACCCCACTACTGCCGAAACGGACTCCACCACAAACGCAATCGACCCCACTACTGCTGAAATGGGCTCCACCACAAACGCAATTGACCCCACTACTGCCAAAACAGACCCCACCACAAACGCAATCGACCCCACTACTGCCAAAACAGACCCCACCACAAACGCAATCGACCCCACTACTGCCAAAACAGACCCCACCACAAACGCAATCGACCCCACTACCACCAAAACGGACTCCACCAACCCCACAACTATATCTTCTACTACCCAAAATTCAACGTTTCAGAAATTTTTAGATATATTTCTTTCCTTTTTCAGACAAGCATGAGATATTCCAAAATCTCTGAGATTTGTGGAGAAAAAAAATCTTAGAAAGAAATTGTAAAACAACATACATGAACATTATGCCAACAATGTGAAAATAAAGCTTTGAGCAATGATATGAAACCTCCAGTGTCATCATGAGAGCCACCGGTTTGTCCCTACTTATGTCACCCAAATGAATATTAGTGATGCCAGAAACCTGACCTTGTACCATGAGGCCAAAGAGGTAATTAGGGAAACATACAATGAGATACCTGGACTTGCAGCTTAGGGTGATGAAGCTGGAAGAGCAGACAACAGGGTGCCTTCTTGAGTACTGCAACCCATCACACAATTACAAAACACAAAATACATGTTAACAGATGATAACATTAAATAATCAGCTCTCCCCACAAAACGCCCCCTGACAACTTCCTCAGTACCACCTGATAATTACTTACAAACTTTCACATGGTCTGTTCAATTCCAGAGCAGAAACACCTTCCTAGCAAATCTAAATATCTAAATGAGGTTAAATGAGGCACAAATCTTGGAATTTCATATTAAAAAATCATTTTCCAAACAAAATGATGGTTTCAAACAACAACAGTAAAAGGCTGATGGCTAAGAGTTCCAAGTTTCCATTGCTTCCTACCATTAGGTAAGATTTTAAGCAGAAGTATTATGACCAATGTGGCCTCATTATATCTGGAGAACTGTATCTTTTCATATGTTTCTATCAAAGTATAAACTGCATTTTCTCTAAGGACACTTAACTACCCACATTGTCACCAAATACTTATGAATCAAAACTTCTCAAAGATACCTAAAGTAAACCTAACTCTGTTTACATATGTTTAGTGTTCTCTCTACTTTCACAGATGCATGTTGAGAATCTGCCATGATACAGGGACTATTCTAGTAACTAGCACTCAGCAATATGAAGGCAGTCAAAGTCATTGCCTTCATGAAGCTTACATTCTAATGTGACAAAAAGAAAAAACAAAGTAGACATTTGTAAATGTAATTTAAGGAGTGAGAAGCACTTTGAAAAATAATAAGAAGGGTAATGAGATAAAAAGAAGTGGTGATTGACTGTTTTATTGGGGAAAACCATGGAGAATCTCTGATGAAGTGATATTTAAGCAATGACTTGAAGGATGTTAAGAAATAAAGTATTAAAAGATCTGCTGAAAGAACAATGAAGGCAGAAGTAATCAAAAATGGAAGGACCTGAAGCAGCAGTGCATTCTGTGTGCAGCAGGACCAGAAGGATATTAATGTGTCTAAGTCTTAGTAAGAAAGGAGATGATACCAAGAAGCCAGAGACAGATCACATCAAGGACATAGGATTTGAGTTTCATTCTAAATGTGATGGGAGGTCCTTGGAGCTTTAAATAGGGGAATAACGTTATCTGATTGACATTTTCAAAGCTTCATCTCTGTGGCTGCTCTATGAATACCATACTGTTTAGGAGGCCATGAATAGAGGCTATTTCAAGAAATCTAGTGATAGAGGTGGTGGCTTAGACTAGGCAGGGATCAGTGGAGACGGGGAGAAGGGGTCAGATATAGAAATAGCTAAAAAATATCCAAAAGTATTTGATCAGTGTTGGGTGTGGTTTTTAAAGAAAAAAATCTAGAAATAACTCTGATATTATAGGCCCAAGTAAGTGTGTGAATAATGATGTCATTTGGTGACTGGAAAGACTCAAGAAGAATCAAGGTTTAAGGATTTGGAACATCCTAAGTTGCTGAAATGGATATATTAAGTTTGAGGTCTCTTTTTAACTTCTGTATTATTTTTATTACTGCCATAACATGTCACCACAAACTTAGCATCTTGAAACAGTGCAAATGCATTATGTCACAGTTCTATACATCAGAAGTCCATACAACTTCAAGGCTCAGGATCGTTCCTCTGCTTAGAGTCTCACAAGGCTAAGATCAAGGTATCAGCAAGGCTGTATTCCTTTGTGGAGGCTCTGGAGAGAATCTGTTTCAAGACTCATTCATCTCTCCCACACATGTCTTTTGCCTCATTCTTCTTCTCCTGCATCACTCTGCCTCCAGCCAGAGAAATATATCTACTTTGAAGAGCTCAAGTGATTAGAGTGGGCCTACCAAAATGATTCAGGATAATTTCTCTTTTTAAAGACCTATAGTTTAGTAATAACTGGAAAGTCCCTTTACAATACTACCTAGATTAGAGTTTGATTAAGTAACCAGGGGATGGAAATCATGAGGGGAAGATCCTTAGAAATTTGCCTACCACAACTTCTAGGTAGAGACTCTGAGTAGGCAGGATATATGCAAGAGCAGGACAAGTGGGAGGACTGAGTGTAACCAGGAGCCCAGTTTTGCCAGGAGGGAAAGACAGAGCTAGATGGGGAAGAGGAGCTACTCACAAAGTTGTAGTTGTACATGAGCTAAGCCACATCACAAAGGCTGCTGCAAGTTTACAAAGTGAATTTAATGACAACTCAGACTTGGCTAAGTATAATTTCATTTTTTATTATCAGACATATAAACAAGCAGGAAAATGATATGCAGAGATCAAGAAAATGTGATACGAGTGAGTTGTGTGGCTCCCTGGTACTTCCCCTCTTCCTCATGTAGGAATACCCAAATTTAAGAGCATCACAACAGCCAAGATAGACTGAAGAATCCACCAGATCACAGAACCCAGAACTGACCTTTGAACATTTTAAACAGGGAAGGGGTGCATCACACTGAAAGTTCCACTATATGGACTTTTAAGGAATTTTGTGTGAGCCAGATAGGTAGCTTGTTTTTCATACTTTTTTTCTTCATATGTCATCAAGACTAACCAAGGTTACTGAGCATGGACATGGTCTACGAGAGTATACAAGGAAAAGATTACAGGAGTGAACTATATAATCTAAGCTAGATAACAAAAAAAGACGTAAGAACTTGAAGAGTGTATTTAATATGCTGTATTGCCATTTGTCTTCAATTCCCAATAATTTATATGCACTTCTTATATGTCAGAACAGAAAAAATTAAAAATTATATTTCCAAGACACAGCTAGTAGTCTGAATGTGACTGGATTCAATCCAGTAGGATACATTAACATGGGAATTAGAAGGCAGAAGTTGGGCAGAAGCCATCTTCTGGCTGCTTTGGCTACTAGCAAGCAAGATCAGACCGATGTGTTTAAAGCATCACTACTGCTTCATGCATATGAGGAATTCTGCCTGCAGTGGAGTGGCAGAAACAGCTTTGCACTTTGACTCACAACTATTACTATAACCATCCAATCCTAAGACCAATAGACAATGGAAGACCCCTAACTTCCATTTCTTCAATCATTCTTTCCAGCACTTCGTAAGCACATAGTTACCTCTACAGATCCCCTTTCTACTTGAAAGATGCCGTCTTTTCTTGACTGGAACACTGGCCAGTACAAAAGAAAATTTTGAAAGAAGGAATAGGGTCAATAGGTAGCAGATCACTGTCTATATTATATTGAGTCAGCCCCTTCCACCATCTTAATAGAGTCTCTATTCTGTTACAAGCATGCTTCCCTCTGCCTTGGGTTCTCCCTTGAATTATGAGCTAACTAAACCTGGAAGTTCCCTCACAACAGCATACATGCAACTTTTTTAATAAAAATAATCTTTATCCCACTCTCTATAAAGTATATGCCTCCAGGAAATTTTGCTTGATGCCCTCAGCCACAGTCAGATCCTTATATGACTGCCTTCATTGAAAAATTACTCCTCTTAAAAGTTTTGTATCACCTCCATCTCCTCATAAAGCCATAAACCAGCCTCTAGAACATGTATGCATCTTTGAAAGCCAGTTTTAGACCTTGCTCCATTTTTCCGCCCTGCACTGCCCTATCCCATCCTGCACCATGTTAGACCCTTGTTTCACCACAATTGGTTACTAGTTTCCTAGCTTCTGACCACATCACTTTCCATGACCCACCAACATCACTTAAGCTAATCACCAGAAGACCACACCCTTAAATACAGACATCCTGCTAATTTCCTTCATCTCAAATTTGATATTCTAGAACCTTCTTCTCTGACTGTTTTCTATCTTCTAAATTGCACTTCCCCTCCCTTTATTAAATATCCTCCTCAGTCTCACTAGGCTCCTAGAGTCCTGCTGACTTCTCAGTATCTGAGTACCATTTGGAGTTCACATGTTTCCATTTTCTGCCTGGTTTCTAATATTGAAAAATACCAAATAGTTATACCTCATACTCACTAAATATTTTCAAGTTAACAATAAATTGACTACAATATTTAATAACTACCAAGTGATGTAAATCTATTACAGGCTTGAAAATTACTATGCAAAGTACAGATATTGAAAGGTGAACAAATATACATGGATAGTTGATAGACAAATGATACAGATTTTATATATATACACACACTTATACACAGTTCTACCAATATAGCTAGACAATTGGTAGACAGATAGATAAAGATTTTATATATATCAACTATTCTAAAAAAATGTATTAGTATTTTCCTTCTTCAGGTGCAGCTCAGAGAAATAAAATAACTTGGCTAAGAACAAGCATCACAGTAGCAGAGCCAGGTTTCAACTCAAGCAGATACAACTCCACATCCATATTCTTTACATAATACTTAACCATTTCTAACATTCCTATTTTGACTTTTATGTTGTGTCTACTCCCACTGTCTACTCTCTCTGCTCCCACCCTTAGGTCAATGAAATTGCAGAGGTAGATCACAAATCTATGCTGTCTGGACAGGCTACCCCTGCCACTACTGCAACCAGTCCATTTTGCTTACTGCCTCTCCTTTCACGGTGAGCAGCCCTAGAGCAAGTAGCAATCACTCAACTTCAAGAATATGCAAACTAAAATTTCAAGTATCTTGTAGATGAAAATAAAATTATACCTTGAGCTAAGATGAAGTAACGATACAAAGAAGACAACATGTATATACCTATTCCTCTTATCCCAAGTGATTTACATGCAGCTGTCCAGTTTTCCCAATACCACTTGCTGAAGAGACTGTCATTTCTCCATTGTATATTATGGCCTCCTTTGTCAAAAATTAATTGACCATAGGTGTGTGGGTTTATTTCTGGGCTCTCTATTCTTTTCTATTGATACATATGTCTGTTTTTGTGCCAATATCGTGCTGTTTTGATTGCTGTAGATTTGTAGTATTGTCTGAAGTCTGGAAAGGTTATGCCTCTAGCTTTGTTCTTTTTCCTCAGGGTTGCTTTGGCCATTCTGGGTCATTTGTGGTTCCACATAAATTTTAGGATTATTTATTCTAGTTCTGTGAAAAAGTCCTGGGTACTTTGATAGGGATCACATTAAATCCGTAGATTGCTTTGGGTAGTACGGCCATTTTATGAATATTAATTCTTCCAATCCAAGAGCATGGGATACCTTTTCATTTCTTTGAATCATCTTCAGTTTCCTTTATCAATGTTCTATAGTTTTCAATGTGTAAGTCTTTCACCTCCTTGGTCAAGTTTATTCCTAAGTACTTTTTGATGCAATTTTAAAAGGGATTTTTTTTTTAATTTCCCCTTCCAATATTTAATTGTTAGTGTAAAGATATGCAACGAGTTTCTATATGTGAATCTGGTATCCTTCTACCTTGCTAAATTCATTTATCGGTTCTAGTAGTTTCTGTGTGGAGTCTTTGGGCTTTTCTATATATAGTATCAGGTTATCTGCATATAATGACTGTTTTACCTCTTCTCTTCCAATTTAGATACCTTTTATTTCTTATCCGTATCTTATTGCTATTGCTAGGACTTCCAATAATATGTTGAATATAAGTGGTCAGAGTGGGCACCCGTATCTTATTTCAGATTTTAGTGGGAAGGCTTTTAACTTTTCACTGTTAAGTATTATCTTGGCTGTGGATTTGTCATAAATTTGATGTTATACTGACATAGGTTCCCTATATACCCACTTTGGTAAGAGTTTTTATCGTGAGTGGATGTTGAATTTTATCAAATGCTTTTTCTGCATCTATTGAGATTATCATGTGATTTCTGTCCTTTCTTTTGTTGATGTCGTGGATCACATTGATTCATGTATGTTGAACCATCCTTGTTTCCCTGGGATGATTCCAAATTTATTGTAGTGTATGATCTTACTTATATGTTGTAGGATTCTGTTTGCTAATATTTTGTTATGAATTTTTGCATTTAGATTCATCAAAGATGTTGGCATGTAATTTTCCTTTTTGGTAGTGTCTTTGTCTGGTTTTGGTATCAGGGTGATAGTGGCTTTATGGAATGACTTTGTGAGTGTTCCCTGCTTTTCAATCTTTTGGAAGAGTTTGAGAAGGACAAGTGTAAGCTCTTCTTTATATGTTTAGTACAATTCCCCAGAGAAGCCATCTGGTCCTGGAATTTTGTTTGCAGGGAGGTTTTTTTTTACTGATATTATTTCACTTCTAGTGCTCAGTCTGTTCAAATTGTCTATTTCTTCTTAAGTTTTGGTAGACTTCTATGTTTCTAGAAATGTGTCCATTTCTTGTAGGTCATCCAATTTGTTGGCATGTAATTGTTTATAGTACTCTCTTATGGTTTTTTGTATTTCTGTGGTATGGTTATTATTTCTCCTCTTTCCTTTCTTATTTTGTTTATTTGAGTCCTCCCTTTTTTTCTTCTTGGAGAGCCTAGCCAGAGGTTTGTCAATTTTGTTTACCCTTTCATAAAACCAGCTCTTGGTTTTACTGTTTTTTCTATTCTTTTTTAATCTCTGTTCTATTTATTTGCTCTCTCCAATCTTTATTATTTCTTTCCTTCTGCTGACTTTAGGTTTTGTTTGTTCTTTTTCTAATTCTTTTAGTGGTACCTTAAGTTGTTTATTTGAGATTGTTCTTATTTTTTGAGGAAGGCCTGTATCACTATGAACGTCGCTCTTAGGACTGCTTTTTCTGCAGCCTACAGATTTTGTGTCATTGTGTTTTCATTGTCATTTGTCTCAAAGGATTTTTTTAATTTCCTCTGTGATTTCATCATTCAGCCATTGGTTTTTTAGTAGCATGTTGTTTAGTCTCCATTCAGTCATTTATTTCTTGTTTCTCTTTCTGTGGTTGATTTCTAATTTAATGCTCTTGTGGTCAGAAAAGATGCTTCAAATAATTTCTAACCTCTTAAATTTGTTGAGGCTTATTTTGTGTCCTAGTGTGTGGCCTATCCTAGAAAATGTTCCATGTGCACTTGAGAAGAATGTGTATTCTCATTTTTTTTTGTATGTAATGTCCTAAAAATATCCATTAAGTCTAACTGTTTTAGTGTGTCACTTAGTATTTCCATTGCCTTATTGATTTTCAGTCTGGAAGACCTGTCCAATGATATCACTGGGTTGTTAAAGTCTCCTACTACTATCGTATTCCCATCAATTTCTCCCTTTATGTCTGTTTGTATTTGTTTTATGTATTTAGGTACTCTATATTGGGTTCATGTATGTTAATAAATGTAATATCCTCTTCTTGCACTGCTCCTTCTATCGTTATATAGCATCCTCTTTATCTTTCTTTATGTCCTTTGTTTTATTTTTTTTAACGTTTTTTATTGAGTTATAGTCATTTTACAATGTTGTGTCAAATTCCAGTGCAGGGTACAATTTTTCAGTTACACATGAACATATATATATTCATTGTCACATTTTTTTTTCACTGTGAGCTACCATAAGATCTTGTATATATTTCCCTGTGCTATACAATATAATCTTATCTATTCTAAATTTTGAAATCCCAGTCTGTCCCTTCCCACCCCCCCACCACCTTGGCAACCACAAGTTTGTATTCTATGTCTATGAGTCTGTTTCTGTTTTGTAGTTATGTTTTGCTTTTTTTAGATTTCACATATGAGTGATCTCATATGGTATTTTTCTTTCTCTTTCTGGCTTACCTCACTTAGAATGACATTCCAGGAACATCCATGTTGCTGCAAATGGCATTATGTTGTCAGTTTTTATGGCTGAATAGTATTCCATTGTATAAATATACCACATCTTCTTTATCCAGTCATCTGTTGATGGACATTTAGGCTGTTTCCATCTCTTGGCTATTGTAAATAGTGCTGCTATGAACATTGGGGTGCAGGTATCTTTTTGAAGTAGGGTTCCTTCTGGATATATGCCCAGGAGTGGGATTCCTGGGTCATATGGTAAGTCTATTCCTAATCTTTTGAGGAATCGCCATACTGTTTTCCATAGTGACTGCACCAAACTGCATTCCCACCAGCAGTGTAGGAGGGTTCCCTTTTCTCCACAGCCTCTCCAGCATTTGTCATTTGTGGACTTTTGAATCATGGCCATTCTGACTGATGCGAGGTGATACCACATTGTAGTTTTGATTTGCATTTCTCTGATAATTAGTGATACTGAGCATTTTTTTCATATGCCTATTGATCATTTGTATTTCTTCCTTGGAGAATTGCTTGTTTAGGTCTTCTGTCCATTTTTGGATTGGATTTTTTTTTTCTTATTAAGTCGTATGAGCTGCTTATATATTCTGGAGATCAAGCCTTTGTTGGTTTCATTTGCAAAAATTTTCTCATATTCCATAGGTTGTTGTTTTGTTTTACTTATAGTTTCCTTTACAGTGCAGAAGCTTGTAAGTTTAATTAGGTCCTATTTGCTTATTCTTGCTTTTATTTCTATTGCTTGGGTAGACTGTCCTAGGAGAACATTTTTGAGATGTATGTCAGATAATGTTTTGCCTATATTTTCTTCTAGGAGGTTTATTGTACCTTGTCTTATGTTTCAGTCTTTGATCCATTTTTAGTTTATTTTTGTGTATGGTGTAAGGGAGTGTTCTAGCTTCATTGTTTTACATGCTGCTGTCCAGTTTTCCCAACACCATTTGCTGAAGAGACTGTCTTTATTCCATTGTATGGCCTTTGTTTTAAAGTCTGTTTTTTCTCACATGAGTATTGCTACCCCCACTTTCTTGTCATTTCCGTTTGAGTGAAATATCTTTTTCTACCCCCTCAATTTCAATCTATGTGTGTCCTTTGCCTTAAAGTGAGTCTTACAGGCAGCATATTGTAGGCTTTTGTTCTATTATCCAATCAGCCACTCTATGTCTTTTGATTGGAAGATTTAGACTACTGACAGAGAAATGAGTTTCTTCATCAGAAAGATGTTGTGGTAGATTATCATTAGCAAATATAGCATTCTTTAAGTGCATAGCCTGTGTTTACAGGAGAAATATTTTGGATAGAAAGGCAAATCCATATCTAGGGGATGTGTCTATTCCAGTGCAGACAAGTCTCTTTCCTCTCTGATGGGTGGAGTACAATTTAAACAACTAACATCAGGTGTCCAGGAGATGTTTATCAAAAAGGTATTGGTTATTTGAAGAAGGAATGGAATTTTCTTCCAAACTGAAAGTCTTGCTGCAGTTCTCCTACTGTTACTTGCCAGAGGATCCATACAGTATATCCCCAGTTGCCACATAAACCTTATCATCAGATCTGCTGAGTCTTAAAAAGCCCATTCTGAAGAGTAGCTAGTACAGTACACTTGATGTGCTTTAGGGCCTCTTGCTGCTTTGACCCCTACTCAGAACTGGCAGCTCAGTATGTTACTGAGATCATGGATAGCTCACTCAAATGTGGTATATGTTCCCACCAAAATCCAAAAAGCCCCAAAAAGCATTGTGCAAAAAACATAGAATGACATTTTTTAAATGATAAAAGTAAGTAACTGGAAACCTAGGATTATACATCCAATAAAAGTATCTTTCAAAAATAAAGAGATTTTCAGACAGAAAAACCCTAAGAGAATGTGTCAACAGTTGACTCACAATAAAAGAAATTCTAAAGAGAAATACTCAAGCAGAAGGAATATGATCGTGGATGGAAATATGAAATGCAGGAAAAAAGAAGAACTGGAAAAAATAATCATTTAGGTTCATCTAAATAAATAATGACTATTTTTTAAATACTAGAGATGTCTTCTGCATTTTAATATATGGAGAACTAGAATTCATTTATAACAGTATAAAAGTTGAAAGTTAGTAAATTGAGTTAAATTATTGTAACAGTCTCACACTGCCTGGAAAGTAATAAAAGTACTAACTTAAGACAAATTTTAATATACGAATGAGGCATATTTTAATCTCTAGGATAACCACTAAAATAATAATAAGAGAATGTATTGCTAACAAATGAATAGAAGAGAAATGAAATAAGAACAACTTACTTGTGGTATATTTATACAATGGAATAATACTCAGAGATAAAAAGAATAAAATAATGTCATTTGCAGCAGCATGGATAGACCTAGAGATTGTCATTCTAAGTGAAATGAGCCAGAAAGAGAAAGAAAAATACCATACTATATCACTCATATGTGAAATCTAGAAAAGAAAAAAGAACTCATGTACAAAACAGAAACAGATGTGCAGATATAGTAAACAATCTTCTGGTTACTGGGGGAAAGGGGGTAGGAAAGGGGTAAATTTGGAAGTTTGAGATTTGCAGAGGTTAACCACTATATATAAAAATAGATAAAAACAAATTTCTTCTGTATAGCACAGGGAACTATATTCAATATCTTGTAATAACCTTTAATGAAAATGAATATATGTATATATATGCATGACTAGGACATTATGCTGTACACCAGAAACTGACACATCGTAACTGACTATACTTCAATTTTAAAAAAGGCAACTGAATAAGGCAATAATAATAAAAAATTTAAATTTTTTTAAAAATAAAAAATTAAAAACCTAATAAATCCTAAAGAAGACAAGAAAAAGAAAAAACATAACAAATAGGAGACATAGGAAAAATAGTAAAATGATAAATTTAAACACAAAGACATTAACACTTAATATAAGCAAACTAGATTATCTAATTAAAAGACAAAGATTGTCAGACCTAATTTTTAAAAATTATATACTGTCTACAAGAGATTTTCTTTAAACATTAAGATACTGAATGATTAGGGAAGGGGGAAAATGGAAAAAAAGTGTATTATGCTAAAAGCACTATCCAAAAGGAAGATGCTGTAACTATACTAATAGCAGACAAAATAGATTTAAAGACAAGTGTTACTAGAAATAAGAAATCACATTGCTTAATACAAAAGGATGAATTCAACAATAAGTTAACAATTTTAGATTTGACCTATTATTATTATTTGATTAACATATATACACTACTATATATCAAATAGATAAACAACAATGACCTACTGTATGGCATAGGGAACTATAATCAACATCTTGTAATAATAACCTTTAATGGAAAAGAATATATATATTCTTTAATATATTTAATGGAAAAGAATATGTATATACATATATATTTGAATCATTTTGCTGTACACCCAAAACTAACATGACATTGTAAATCAAGTATGCTTTAATTTTTAAAAACTTCAATAAATAAATAAAATTTGTTTTAAAACAAAGCATCTAAGCATATAGGGCAAAAACTGAAAGGAAGAAAAGGGCTGTTATAACATGGGAGTAAACATAAATCACTGACTTTAATTGTGCTAAATACAGATTTCTTTAGAAAAAAATTAATCTGTCAAATAATTTTATTTATCTGTCAACAGTGAGTCTCCACCTGCAATCTGGATTTCGTATGAAAAGAGACAATTGCTGCTTTAGGTATTGTTTTAGAAAGTAGGTCATCAAGATCTCTTAAAGTCAAGTTTATTTAAAATTTCACTTGAGTAAGAGTTTTTGTTTTTAAAAGAAGTGTGCTTCCGCCTGCTTCGGACACTAATGCTTTGTTTAATACAACTCAAGCAGAAATTGTTTCATTTTACAATGATCATTCTAAATCCTTCACAGCCAATGTTTTATTACAACTAGAAATTACACCTTGTATTTAAAACACTTGGCTGAAAATTATCTTGGCATCAAAACAATTCACAGCACCAAGGAGAAAGAAAAGTTATCTTTTTCACAAAGTCAGTATGTGACTAGAGAAGGTAACAATTCAGGAGGTATTCAGCATTAACTTTGAAGATCTGCTGGCTCATATAAATGTATAGCAATAGAATTGTGTCAAAAACAATTAGCAAACTAATAAATTGTGCATGAGTTCTAGTTGTCAAGTATATGAAATCACTAGCAAAGGTATGACTAGGCAAAGAAAACTTGGTAGTTTAAGATCAATTTCAACTCAGTTCCCCCATCAGCACCAAAATCACCTTTTAAATTAAATCACCTTTAAAAATTAAATATGCATTACCTCTCAATTACGAGAGACTCATCATTTCAGGGTATTTTAAAAATTGAATGAAGTAAGGAAGATATTCCTGTCAAAAGACTAACATTTGCTAATCACATGGGCCAGATTTTTGTATGTCCATTTTATGTAATCTTCAAAACAAATTCTATAAAGCAGATTAGTAGTATTTATTTTGTAGGTGACAACGTTGAGATACACGTTATTAGGTAGCTGGCCAATAAAACACACAGCTAAATACAGGAGGGGAGTTGGAATTTCAACCTGGCTTTATCCCACACACACCACTAAACTACAGTATAACAAAAGGTTTTCATATTTTTCAACTACAACTCAAAAACATATAATTTTCAAAATAATTCAGTATATGCCCCCCATATAAACATAAAATGTTTCATAAGAAAATATATGTAATGCCATCTGATATTTTCTTCTCTATTCTGCTCTATCCATTCTGTAAATTCTGTTTCCCACTCTCTAGATCGATATCACAGATTACAATGAGTAGCATCCACACTTCAGTAAGTGCTGTTATTTTTAAAAAGTATGTTAATTAGTTAAGTGGTTGTATATAAGTTGGATTTGGGGGACAAAATAGCACAGTGGGAAAAATTCAAGCTCTAAAATGTGTCAAATTTAAGGTCAATTCTTATCTTAAATATTCAGGAAAAATTTGAACAAGTTACTTGACTTCCTTATGATTCATTTTCCAATCAGTAATCTGGCAATAATAACATAAATTGCAAGGGATTATTGTGAGGATTAAATGAGCTAATCCACATGAAGTGTTTAGAACACAATCCAGGATGTGGCAAAGACTCAATAAATCATAGCTATTAGGGAATAAAGTATAACATCTTACAGAATAATTTTTTCTCAACTGAAAAAAAAGGTTATGTCATATGGATAAAACTCTCAGTACCTGGATTCATCTTAAACATAAAATTGTCTGATTTATTATATCTATTTGCCATAAATTCATAATAGATTATGTTATTTTCCTGTACCTGCCATCTTTGCTGGGCTAGTGTATATTGTATCTATTCATATTGTTCAAATAATGTTGATAAAATTACAGAACCCAATATATCTTGGAGCATTTTTGGGGGTTCTTTTTAATTGAAGTATAGTCAGTTTACAATGCTGTGTTAATTTCTGGTATACAGCATCCTGATTCCATTTTATATATATTTATATATATATATATATATATATATATATATATATATATATATATATATACACAAACACACACACACATTCCTTCTCATATTCTTTTTCATTATAGGCTATTACAGGGTATTAAATATAGTTCCCTGTGCTACAGACCTTGCCATTTATCTATTTTATATACAGTAGTTAACATCTACATATCCCAAACTCCCAGTTTATCCCTTCACCCTGCCTTTCCCCATTGGTAACCACAAGTTTATTTTCTACATCTGTGAGTCTGTTTCTATTTTGTAAATAAGTTCATTTGTCTCATTTTTTTTTCAGATTCCACGTATGAGTGATTTTCTTACTCTTTAAGTAATCTAGCTATTCATAAGTTACAGAAAAAAATGTATTAAGCAATTTCCATCTGTCTAATATTTTAAGTAGCCCAAATGTCTGTTTACAGCACCTATAAATAAAATTACAAATCTAGGAAAGAAATATAAAATTAAGATTAAGAAATTATAAAGACTCTGCTTCCTAATTCTCCATCTCCCACTAAAGGATCTTTCCTCTTACTTCCAAAATTGAGATAAGACATTTATTTCAACTGCTTCCTTTTCCCATTCTTCAAAATCCTTCTTCCCAAATAAGTCAACTCTTACTGTATACATGTCAGTTCTGATACACATATCTAGACACGTGCAAACTCCAGAATCCACACCATTTTAAAGCAGAGGTTCTCAAACAAGTTTTCACTTTATAATCACTTCAGGGGAGATTTAATAATACTTTTGCCTGTCTTCCTGCTCTATAGTTCTGATAAATTGGTCTAGGGTAAGCTCTGAGAATAGAGGATTTTTTAAAAGCTCCCCAGGTAATTTTAATGTGCAGTCAAGCTTGAAAACCACTGTATTAGAGCATTCAGCATGCTTCCCCAAGGCCTGCTAGGCAGAGATTGGATCACAGTTCTATGGATGAAGCTGCCAAACTGGCAACTGCAACTGTCATTTCTTTGTTTAGGTAAAGAAAATCAACACAGCTTACCTTCCCTCAAGCTTTCTCTTAACTCCAATAGAAATCCAGACAGAGGTATTTAAGAAGAGAGATTTTTCTGTGGAAGTTCTTTTTCTTCTCGAGTTTTCAAATTGTGACTATCTAAACTGAGTATCTGGCAAAAGTAAGATTAAACAACATTCTGGTTGTTCCAAAGAAGAATCTCCTGTCAAGGTAAGTGGTACTCAGAAATATATATGTCAGTATTTTGACTTTAGAATTCTAACTTTTGCTCATATTCTCAATCACATCATTCTCACGGTGTGGTATGTGTACGTGTGTATATATATATATACATACAGAGAGAGAGATACACACACACATATATAAATGGAATATTATTCAGCCTTTAAAAAGAAGGAAATACTGTTATTTGCAACATCATGGATAAAACTGGAGGGCATTGTGCTATATAAAATAAGCCAAAAACAAAAAGACAAATACTATATGGTATCACTTATAAGTGAAATCTAAAATTTTTAAAAAGCCAAACCCATAGAAACAGAGAGTAGAAACAGGGGCTGGGGAGTGGGGGTGAAATGGGAGAGGTTGGTAAAAGGGAACAAACTTTTTGTTATAAGATAAAGTCTGAGGATCTAACATATAACACAATGACTATAGTTGATAATACTGATTGTATAATTGAAATTTGCTGAGAGTAGAACTTAAATGTTCTCACTAAATATATATATATAGGTAAGGTGATGGACGTATTAACTCAGTGAGGGAAATCCTTTCACAATGTAACATATATCAAATAATAATGTTATACACTTTATGACTTTGTCAGTTATATCTCAATAAAGCTTAAAAAAATGTAAAGATTCAAGCTACCTAAAAAACTCAGATGTGTTTTAAGAAAAAAGCATTGGCAGTGGTAAAGCTAACCAGGTCTTCAAAATTTCTGAAAGACTGTGTCAAGAACATCATGTTGACTGGTTGCACAATTTACATCCAATTTACATCCAATCTATTGACTTTTTTAGTGATATGTTTTAATGGTCTCTAAAGCCAATCATGAATAGAAGAGACTCAAACACAAAGATTTGCATTTCTGTTGTTTTTGTATGAGTTGAGTTTTTAATGTATTTTTAAATTGCCTGTAAAGAGAACATATTAGAAAAAAGTAATTTTAAGGTGGTGACCTCATGAACATACAACTGTAGAATCCATGGACCTCTCTTCCTGTGTCATTTTCAAGGCTAGTATAGATGATGGACACCCCTATGACCCCAAGGCAATCTGTCATCATGGTGTGATTGGATTTGCCATGTACTTGTGATATATTGCTGATAACCATAGTCAGATTAAGGACAAAACCTCTTTTTTCCTAATTCAGACACTGATGGACAACAATTGGCTTTTGGGAATGTCTTGTGGGGAAAAAGAATATCAAGGCAATAATACCTTCTAGAGTGTTGTTTAAAAAAAGGTACACATCGCACAAATATTTTACCTTCAGATAAATCTAACAGAGGAATTACGTTTTTAAAAAAGATAATTACACTAAGAAGTTATTTTTGACAACAATCTGGTCACATTGACACTATCCTGGTCATGTATCTACAGAAATCTGTACTAATACCAAAAGCACACTCAAATAAGTATGTCTCTCCAAAGCAGTCACTGCTAGAGGCAAGAAGGATTTTCCAAAAATATTCTTATTTTCAAGATGTATTTGAAAAATTATCTAGGACTTATCTTTCATTAGATGTGAATGAAAATAACAAGTCCTGTCATTTTGTTATAAAATATCACAAACATAACAATATTGCTGTGTATATAAGCTGCTTCCTTTCCTCAAAATTTCAAGCACATCTTTGAAGGTGGTAGTACTATTTCTTTGTCATATCACATAATATGTACTAGAATCCTTTCAAATTTTTTATTTGAAATTTTAAAAATAATAACGTTGATCAATTTGACTAACCATGGACAATCATTGGCTTGCTTTCAGAGACAAGACTAAAGGATGAAAAAATTAACTTTCATCTTCAGCCTATTGGCTCTTGTTGCACATTTTACGGTAAGTTTCCCTAGTCTTAAATATTCTTGATATATTTCTTACTAATTATAATTTCAAACAAAATTTTGAAACCTATTTGTCATCATTCTTTACAGAACAATATAGTATCAAAATGTCAATCATTATAGACTTGTTCTTACTCCCCTTCTTCTTTCTCTTTTACATATGACTCTTCAACTAGACAGAGGTCTTAGGCCTGAAAAACAGAGGGCAGGTGGAATCTGGGAGAGCTATGTCTGATCTGGAAAACATCTCTTCTCTTTTCTCTTTTTCAAAAGAACTACAATCAAATCATCAGAAAAATATAATGTAAGCTTACTAAGTGTTTTAAGGATATAGGAAATGGAAAATGGAAAGTTGAGGCTTCAAGACGAGTTTTCTAAAAAGACAACATAATGCACCAATGCATTATAAATGTATTATAAAGACTTTAAAATTAGAAAGTCTTTCTAATGTCTAAAAACACATTGGCTAGGGCTAAAATATTTCTATTAATTGGCTGTGGAGTAAAGTTCTGCTTTACTTTTTACTCTGCTTGTCATAAGAAAAAATGGCATAAAAAGACAGGTCATTCACTCAGGAAACACTTATGTTAATTCAAACTTCTGAGAAACATTTGGATAGGCTGTACAGAAGATCCAATGCAAAGAAACAAGTAATAAATTCCATAGCCATAAACATCAATGGAGTAACACAAACCCCATAAAAAGTATAGTTACCTTAGTGTATGTTGGTGCTGGGGTGAGAGTTAGGGAGAAGAGAGAGAGCTCAGAATATGTTTTACATCTGAATAATTACTGGCAGTCCACTGTGTGCTGAGCCTAGTGCTGGATGGCACAAAAAGTACCAACGTTGAATTCAGAACTGGGGTCCTAATAGGTTAGGTTCTCATTTCTTATATTTACCTGAGATAAACTATTGAGGAACCAGTTTCCATTATACAATGAACAAATATATGTCAATAGACTCCAGCAATAATACAAGGAGATAAAGTAGAATTATAATTCTGGTACATTTAATGATATTTGTATAAATATTCTTGGATAAGTGGTTTATTTTCACTAAACTCAGGTTCTTATCTAGAATATGAAGTCGAACAATGTTTCATTCCACGGGATATCTGTATCAGAAACATCTGATTCAACTATTAAGAATGTATATTTCCAGGCTCTCCCCTAGGCCTGAGAATAAAAAAGAACTTCTTGTTTTGAAGCTTGGGAACCTGCTATCCAGGGGACTCATGCATGCTGAAATTTGAGATTACTCAAATAGATTTTCTTGAAATTAACTTCTTATGCTATTCTGCTTTAGTTACAGGAGGTATATAAAGAGAGTTTTTTAAGTAAATTTAATTGAAATCAGTACACCAAATGAAAGTCTTAAATCAATTAGTATAATTGATTATCAAATTTATCATGCTAGAATAAGCCCCTTTTTTGAAGCACTCCCCCAAACACTGTGACAAATGTGACTTCCCTGGCCACATTAATAAACTTTAGCTCACACTTTTCAAAAATGTTAACAGTTTGAAGATACAGGAAGTTCCATGGACAAGTACATTTGGGAGAGCTGGATGCAACAAACCACAACTTAGTATACTAGAGTGCTTTTCAGAGACAGTAATAGAGAAAATGCTGTCTTTGTTCCCCTTCCTTACAACCCTCTGTTTCATACTAAGAATAGGCAACTTCTAAGGAACCTTATACAAAGCATCAATCTTGAACAATCTTATGAATTAATGGCACATTTTTACTCAAGAGGCCTGAACTGCAAGACTAATGCAACTTAAGACAAATTCCTTCTAGTTTAAAAGATTACAGAATCCCAGCTCTGAGATTTCAGTCTGTATTTACAAAGTTCCATGGCTTTTCAAATTCAAAATGATTAAAACTTAAATGACTCCTTTCCCATATGGCACCTTCATTAATGACACTGACCATGACTTAGATCCCAGAATTTTATTTGAATCCACATCTATTAATTCAAAAACACTTACTGGAGCTTAGAATGCACCAGGAATTGGAGATAGAAAGATGAACAAAATAGAGAAATTGTTTTTTGTTTAAGGGTTTTCTTTGGTGGGGAGGAGGAGCTAAACAATTATCATACAATATTATAAGTGGTTATAAGTATTATAATAAAAATGCTAAAGTAAAAAGAGTAAGAACATTAACTTATCTCCTCTTCACTCCCACAAAGATGTTGGGCACTGACTGAGATGCTGGAGATACAAAGCTGAGGAAAATGCCATCACTTTCTTCAACAACAATAAAACAGCTCATGATACTAAAACAAGAGAGGGAGAATTATCAAAGCAAATAGTTACTATCTCTGTGAGAAGAAAGTGATGAAATTTGCTTTGGGCTCCAGTGAAACCTTCACAAAAGTAAAAATTTGGTTGATTATATATTGTATAAAGATATTTGCCATATAATTTTTTAAATTTTCATAAAGTATTGAGTGGGCGTGAAGCTACTTAAACATGAGCTTCACCGGTGGCTGGACATTAGGGAGGGAGTGAAGCATTCTCAGCTAGAAGTGCCTATACAAAGACACAGGGGCAAGAAACAGCCCCCTATGTTGATAGTTCTACATGGTCTGTACGGTCAAAGCAAGTACAGGTCTGTATGGTCGAAGCAAGAATGCAGAAGGGAATGGCAAGAGATGAGGTTAGATGGTGCTACAGGCTTTCTTGTTGGTTGCAAAGAACAGGGAACCACTCAAGATATCTCAAGAAAAGGGAAGTCAACAAAAGAATAAATGTAAATTAGAACTGGAACAACAAATTCAGTCAGTCCTAAGATCCAGTCCTCACTTCTCAAGGCATACCTGCTTATCTCTGCACTGTTCTCTCTCTCGGGAGACTTGATCTCTTTACTCATAGTTTCCACGTTCTCATAGTTTAGGTTACTCGTGACTCTTATTAACACCCCAGCTTCTACTTGGCTCATTTTATCTTCGCAATATTCATATTTTAGTTTCCATTTGACTAGAAAATCTTAGTATTTTGTATTTCAAGTTACAAAGAAATAATTTTATAAACCTGTGTTATTGATCTTCATCTGGCCATAGGTCAAAGGATCCTGGACAGCAAGCACTTTGGAAGCTCTTTGGTCAATAATTCAGAAATAATCCAAATAAAAGTAGCCAGAGAGAAATCAGTCATGTGGAAAAAAATATAGCTATGGCTCCTTCTGAAATGACTTAGAATTTTTTTTTTATTGAAGTATAGTTGATTTATAATATTGTGCTCGTTTTGGGTGCAAAAGTGAGTCAGTTGTACATATTTTTTTCAGATTCTTTTCCAGTATAGGTTATTACAAGATATTGAATATAGTTCCTTGTGCTATACAGTAAATGCTTGTTGTTAATGTATTTTATATATAGTGGTATGAATCTGTTAATCCTATACTCCTAATTTACCCTTACCATTTGGTAACCATAGGTTAGTTTTCTATCTCTGTGAGTCTGTTTCTGTTTTGTAAATAAGTTCAGTCGTATTACTTTTTAGATTCCACATATAAGTGATATCATACAGTATTTGTCTGACTTACTTCACTTAGTGTGATAATTTCTAGGTCCAGCCATGTCGCTGCAAATGGCAACATTTCATTCTTTGTTATAGCTGAATAATCTCTTATATTTAGGGATTTGTGGGATTCTCCAGCAACGTTCACCAGCCTTGCAGTAGAAATAGAGAAGGTAGTTTGTATAGCGTTGATCGAAAAGTTTGATGTTTCCTAGGGAGACTTGATCTCTTTACTCATAGTTTCCATGTTCTCATAGTTTAGGTTACTCGTGACTCTTATTAACACCCCAATATGGCAGAAAGACACAGAAGCAAGTAACTGAAAGTTACAGGAGTGCCGAGTCTTGCAACTTCCTGAAACTTCTGGTCCAGACAGATTGGTCTTCTGACTGTCCTAAGACTAGGCCTCCTATTTCCTGACTGTTCATTCGCTTACAACATTCTAATTTGAATTTCTCTTCCCCATTTCAATTCTACTATTTAAGCTTCATTTCAAATGCTATCTTTTCTACAAAGCAATCCTTAATCTTCTCTTTCACCAAAACTAAACTTTGCTTCCAAATTGTTATTGCATCTAAAATTTTTTCACTATTTGTCAATTATTTCTTGACCTGCTGTCAGATCCACAAACCGTTATGCCTGGTAATCACAGAGTACAAAGTAGCTCACATTTATATTGAGTCCTCACCATACTTTACCATGTCTAAGCACTTCCCAGATTATATATAATCCTATATCTGAGACAGGAATTATTTTTAGAAACGTTTCAGAAGTGAAGTAGCAGAGGCTGTAATAAGCACCTCAGGTAGCATGCAACAGATGGAATGGTTCCAGCAATCAGACTCCAGTATTTGTCTTGACCAACACTCTACACAACTTCCCACAGACTTTTTATTGTATTGTCTTTTATTGTAATTTGGGAGGTTATAGTTCCCACTAAATTTCAGGCTCCTGTAAGGAAGGATTCAGGCCTTAGATCTGTTTCCCTTAGCCCCGTAAAATGTGTGTTGCATATAATTGTTTCTCAACAAATAGTCATACAATTAATTAATGGTTCGGAGCCTGGAATCTCACTGAATTCTTGAAAGCAGGAGTAATAAAGAATTTTCCAGGTAGTTGCAATGGAGCATTTCCCTCCATTTGAAGCTACTTCCAAATAGAATCTCTTCTATTAAGCAATCAAGGCAATTTGGCCTCCTCTGAAACCTGTAGTTCAACAATTGAAGTTTTTGTTTGTTTCTCATTTTTGCATTTATTGCTTATTCTAGGCTTCATCAAGTGCCCACTTTTCCAGAAGAGAAGGAATATTCTCTATTTTTTCCTTTATCTAATTTATTTTCTCAGGGAAATATATTACCGTATGATTGTTAAAAGTACATATACTAATGTTTGAACTTTAAATGATAAAATTTAGAAATCTGTTTGATGTTTGGTTTTTATCTCCACAGCCCAGTGAGAATCAAAGTGTTCCCAGGGGACCACATCTACCCAGAGAGCAGCCACCATCTCCTCTACCCTACAAGTCAAGAAGAGTTTTATCTCCTCTTTCTCCTCCCAATGGTCCAGGACTTGTTAGACCACCACCTCATCTTGGTCCTCGAGGGCACGTGCCACCTCCTCTTCCTCTTGGGAGAAAAGGGCAAGCTGCACCTCCTCCTGGTACGAAAAGGCGCCCTCTTCCACGTACTCCTCCTGGTACAAAAGGGCGCCTTCCACATCGTCCTGCACCTGGTACAAAAGGACACCTTCCACCACGTACTCCTGTTGGTACAAAAGGGCGCCTTCCATCCCCTCCTGCTTCTGGCACAAAAGGGCGCCTTCCACACCTTCCTTCTCCTCCTGGCACAACAGGGAGCCTTCCACCCCCTCCTGCTTCTGGCACAAAAGGGCGCCTTCCACGCCCTCCTTCCCCTCCCGGCACAAAAGGGCGCCTTCCACGCCCTCCTTCCCCTCCCGGCACAAAGGGGCGCCTTCCACGCCCTCCTTCCCCTCCCGGCACAAAGGGGCGCCTTCCACGCCCTCCTTCCCCTCCCGGCACAAAGGGGCGCCTTCCACGCCCTCCTTCCCCTCCCGGCACAAAGGGGCGCCTTCCACGCCCTCCTTCCCCTCCCGGCACAAAGGGGCGCCTTCCACGCCCTCCTTCCCCTCCCGGCACAAAGGGGCGCCTTCCACGCCCTCCTTCCCCTCCCGGCACAAAGGGGCGCCTTCCACGCCCTCCTTCCCCTCCCGGCACAAAGGGGCGCCTTCCACGCCCTCCTTCCCCTCCCGGCACAAAGGGGCGCCTTCCACGCCCTCCTTCCCCTCCCGGCACAAAAGGGCGCCTTCCACGCCTTCCTTCTCCTCCTGGTACAAAAGGATGCCTTCCACCCCGTCTTCCTCCTGGTACAAAAGGGTGCTTTCCACTCCCTCATTGTCTTCCTGGTACAAAAGGGCGCCTTCCTCGCCCTCCTTATCCTTCTGGTACAAAAGGGTGCCTTCCACCCCGTCTTCCTCCTGGTACAAAAGGGTGCTTTCCACTCCCTCATTGTCTTCCTGGTACAAAAGGGCGCCTTCCTCGCCCTCCTTCCCCTCCCGGCACAAAGGGGCGCCTTCCACGCCCTCCTTCCCCTCCCGGCACAAAGGGGCGCCTTCCACGCCCTCCTTCCCCTCCCGGCACAAAGGGGCGCCTTCCACGCCCTCCTTCCCCTCCCGGCACAAAGGGGCGCCTTCCACGCCCTCCTTCCCCTCCCGGCACAAAGGGGCGCCTTCCACGCCCTCCTTCCCCTCCCGGCACAAAGGGGCGCCTTCCACGCCCTCCTTCCCCTCCCGGCACAAAGGGGCGCCTTCCACGCCCTCCTTCCCCTCCCGGCACAAAAGGGCGCCTTCCACGCCTTCCTTCTCCTCCTGGTACAAAAGGATGCCTTCCACCCCGTCTTCCTCCTGGTACAAAAGGGTGCTTTCCACTCCCTCATTGTCTTCCTGGTACAAAAGGGCGCCTTCCTCGCCCTCCTTATCCTTCTGGTACAAAAGGGTGCCTTCCACCCCGTCTTCCTCCTGGTACAAAAGGGTGCTTTCCACTCCCTCATTGTCTTCCTGGTACAAAAGGGCGCCTTCCTCGCCCTCCTTCCCCTCCCGGCACAAAGGGGCGCCTTCCACGCCCTCCTTCCCCTCCCGGCACAAAGGGGCGCCTTCCACGCCCTCCTTCCCCTCCCGGCACAAAGGGGCGCCTTCCACGCCCTCCTTCCCCTCCCGGCACAAAGGGGCGCCTTCCACGCCCTCCTTCCCCTCCCGGCACAAAGGGGCGCCTTCCACGCCCTCCTTCCCCTCCCGGCACAAAGGGGCGCCTTCCACGCCCTCCTTCCCCTCCCGGCACAAAAGGGCGCCTTCCACGCCCTCCTTCCCCTCCCGGCACAAAAGGGCGCCTTCCACGCCTTCCTTCTCCTCCTGGTACAAAAGGATGCCTTCCACCCCGTCTTCCTCCTGGTACAAAAGGGTGCTTTCCACTCCCTCATTGTCTTCCTGGTACAAAAGGGCGCCTTCCTCGCCCTCCTTATCCTCCTGGTACAAAAGGGTGCCTTCCACCCTCAAATAAAACAATCACAACGGCTACAACCACTATTACTAACATTATAAAACCCATCACCATCGCAAGAGAAATCATCACTTCCACAAAACTCACCACAACAGCAGCCATCAGTTCTACAGAGCCCACCACTATAGCAATCACCCTCACTTCCACTATACCCACCACTACAGTAACAGCCACCAATTCCACAGAACCCACTGCCATAGCAACAACTGTCACTGATACAGAATCCACCAACACAGCAACTACCACTTCAACAGAACCTACCACCACAATAGCAACTATAACCACTTCCACAGAACCCTACACTACTTTCACAGAATCTACCACAAAAACCATCATTACTTCTACAGAACCCAACACAATAGAAACCACCACCATTTCCACAGAGCTCACCAATAAAACAGCAAGCATCACATCCACAGAGCCCTTCACTGCAGCGAGCACCACTACTTCCACAGAATCCACTAACACAGTTAACATCATCACTACTCCAAAACCCATCAGAACAGCAACCAACAGAGCTTCCAATGAACTCAACACCACAATAACTGCTGCCACTTCAAATGAACCTTCTACCAGAACAGGAAACACCACAATGTCCACAGGTTCCACCTCAGCCACCATCATTATTCCCACAGAACCCACTACCACAGCAATCACTACCACTTCTGCAGGACCTGCCATTCTAGCTACCACCACAACATCCACAGAATCCACCACCTCAACAACCATCACCAGTTCAACTGAACCTACCACCACAATAGCAACTCCTGTCTTTTCCACAGAACCCTATACGACTATCACAGAATCCTCCACAACAAGCATCATGACTTCTACAGAGCCCACCACAATAGAAACCACTGCCACTTCCACAGAACCCACCAATAAAACAGCAACCATTTCTGCCACAGAGTCCACTACAGCAACCATCACCACTTCAACTGAACCTACCACTACAACAGCAAACGTTACCACTTCCACAGAACTCTATGCCACTTCTACAGAATCCATCACAGCAGCTGTCACTACTTCCACAGAACCTTCAGCAACAGCAACGATCACCACTTCCACAGAACCCTATATCACTTCCACAGAATCCACCACAGCAACAGTCATTACTTCCACAGAACCTACCACAATAGCAACAGCCATCACTTCCACAGAACCCACCACCACAATAGCAACCATCACTTCCGTAGAGCCAACCATCACAGCAACCACAACCATTTCAACTGAAACTACCACCACAACAAGAAACACCACAGCTTCCAAGGAATCTGTCACCACAGCAACAGTCATCACTTCTTCAGAACCCACAATCACAACAACCACTGCAACTTCAAGTGAACTGACCACCACCACAGCAACTACCACCAGTTCAAAAGAATTTACACCAACAAAAGCAATCATCACTTCCACAGAACCCACCACCACAGCAACCGTGACCATTTCAACTGAACCTACAACCAGAACAGCAACCATAATTTCCACAGAGCCCACTACCTCAGCAACAACCACCACTTCACCTGAACATACCACAACAGGAACTACCACAACTTCCACAGAAATAATCACCACAGCAACAACCATCACCTCTACAGAATCTACCACAACAGACCCCACCACTGCTTCCACAGAACCCTATACCACTATCACAGGATCCATCACTGCAGCCATCATTACAACCATAGAACCCACTGCAACAGCAACCATCACTTCCACAGAGACCATCACCACAGCAACTACCACCAATTCAACTGAAACTACTACCACAACAGCAACCACCACAACTTCTACAAAACCCAGTAACACCACAGCAACCACCACCAATTCAACTAAATCTACACCAGCAACAGCAACCATCATTTTCACAGAGCCCATCACCACAGCAACTGCCACCACTTCAACTGAACTTACCACCACAACAGGAACTACCACAACTTCCACAGAAATCATCACCACAGCAACAACCATCACCTCTACAGAATCCACTACTGTTGAACACATCACCACTTCCACAGAACCCTATACCACATCCACAGAATCCATCCCAGCAACTACTATTACTTCCATAGAACCCACCACAATAGCAACCATCACTTCCACAGAGTCCACCGCTAGAGCAACAAGCACTACTTCAACTGAAACTAACACCACAAAAGGAAACACCACAACTTCCAAGGAGCCTGTCCCCACAACTACAATCATCTTTTCTTCAAAATCCACAACCACAGCAACCACTGCCATGTCAAGTGAACTGACCACCACCACAGCAACCACAACTTCTACAGAAGCCACCAACACCACAGCAACCACCACCACTTCAACTGAACATACAACCACAACAGCCACCATCACCTCTTCCATAGAGCCCACAACCACAAAAGCTATGACCACTTCAACTGAACCTACAATGACAACAGCAACCATTACTCCCACAGAGCCCACCACCATAGCAACCACTAACACTTCAATTGAACCTACCACCGTAACTGCCACCATCACCACATCCACTGAACACTATACCACTTCCACAGAATCCACCACAGCCACCATCATTATTTCCACAGAACCCCTTAGAATAGTAACCACCACCACTCTCACAGAGCCCACCACCACAGAAACCACCACTACTTCCACAGAATCGCCCACGTCAGCAACCATCATCACTACAACTGAACCCACCACTGCAACAGGAACCACCGCAACTTCCAAAGACCTCACCACCACAGCAACATTCATTACTTCTACAGAATCTACCACCACAGAACCCATGACCACTTCCACAGAACCCTATACTACTTCTACAGAACTTATCACAGGCACCATCATTACATCCACAGAATCTGCCACAATAGCAAACACCACCTCTTCCATGGAGCCAACCACTACAGAAACCACCACTACTTCCACACCCACCACAGCAACTATCATCACTACAACAGAACCCACTACATTATCAACCATCACCATTTCCACTGATATGACCACCACAGCAATCACTACTACCTCTTTAATTGAACCTATCACAACAAGAACCAACATAACTTCCACAGAACCCACCACCATAGCAACAATCAACACTTCTGCAGAATCTGTCACCACAGTAACCACCACCATTTCCACAGAACCCACCACAACAGCAACCATCACTCCCACAGAGCCCACCACTACAACAGCAAGCACTACTTCCTCTGAATCCCCCAACATGGTAGCCATCATCACTGCTACACAACCCAGCACAACAGCAATCATTACCACTTCCACTGAACCCATCACCACAGCAACCACCACCACTTCCATGGAACCCACCACCAGAACATTAATAATTACCACTTCCACAGAACCTTATACCACTTCTACAGAATCTACCACAGCAACCACCATTATTTCCACAGAGCCCACCACTACAGCAACCACCACTACTTCTGCAGAATCTCAAACCTCAGCAACAATCACCACTACTACAGAACTCACCACCAAAGCAGTCACCACCACTTTCCCTGGACCTACCATCACAACAGGAACATTCACAACTTCCACAGGACCCACCACCAGAGCAACCACTACCTCTCTAACTGAACCCACCACCACAGAAACCAACACAACGTCTACTGAAGCCACCACCACCACAGAAATCACCACCAATTCAACTGAACCTGCCACCACAACAGCAGCCTTCACTTCCACAGAGCCCACCACCATAGCAACCATCACTTTAACCAAACCTACCAAAATAGGAAACACCACAATTGTAAGAGATACCACAAGAGCAACTATCATTACTTCTACAGAATCTACTACCATAACAACTACCAACACTTCTACAGAACTGACTGCCACAACCACCACCACCACTTTTCTAGAACCCACCATCACAGCAACCAACATTACTTCCACAGAACCCATCACTACAGCAATCACCATCACTGCAACTGAACCTACCACCACGACAGGAACCACCCCTACTTCCACAGGAAACACCACCAGAGCAACCATCATTACTTCTACAGAACCTACCACAATAACAACCACAACCACTTCCATATCACCCACCACCATAAAGGCAATGATCACTCCCACAGAGCCCAATGGTACAGTAATCACCACCACTTTAGCTGAATCTACACCCACAACAGCAACCATTATTTCCACAGAGCCTACCACCACTTCATCTGAACCCACCACAATTTCCACAGAACCCACTACAACAGCAGCAATCATCACTTCTACAGAATCCACCACCACAGCAACCACTGTCACTTCAACTGAATCTACCACAACAGCAACCATCACCACTTTCACAGAACCCACCAGCACATCAACACCCATCAGTTCCACTGAACCCACTACCACAGCAACCACCACCAGAACAGCAACCATTATCACTTCCACAGAACCCTGTAATACCACTTCCATAGACTCTATCACAGCAACCACCACTACTTCTGCAGAATCCCACACCACAGCAACAATCATCACTATTACAGAATTCACCACCACTTCCACTGAACCTACCACCACTACGGGAACCACCACAACTTCCACAGAACCCACCACCAGAGAAACACTCATCACTTCTACAGACTCCACCACCACAGCAACCAGCAAAACTTCTACTGAAGCCACCACCACCAAGTCAACGGAACCTACCACAACAGCAACAATCACTACTTCCACAGAACCCTATACCACTTCCACAGAATCCACCACAATAGCAACCACCACCATTTCCACAGAACCCATCACCACAACAGCACCCATCACTTCCACAGAGTTCACCACTACAGCAACCACCACTACCTCTGCGGAACTCCAAACCACAACAACGATCTTTACCATTGCAGAACTCACCACCAAACCAATCAGCACTACATTCACTGAAACTACCACTGCAACAGGAACCACCACACCTTCCACAGAACCCACCACCAGAGCAACAATCATCACCTCTACAGAACCCACCACTACAGCAACCACCACCACTGTAACTGAATCCACCACCACAGCAACCACAACTTCTACTGAAGCCACCGCCACCACAGTAAGCACCACCACTTCAACTAAACCTACACCAACAACAGCAACTGTCGTTTCCACAGAATCCCCCACCACAGCAACCATCATTACTACTACAGAAGCAACCATGAGTACTTCCACTGATTCCACCACCACAGCAACTACCATCAGTATTTTCACAGAGCTCACTACTGCAACGGAGCCCACCACCACCACAGCAGTAGCAACCATCTCCACAGTACCTACAGCAGCTACAACTCAAATATAACCAGCCCTCTATCCACCATAGTGCCCAGTACCACTATCCATGTTACAGCTTCCAAACTACACCCATCTGTATAAAGTTTAAGAGTTCTGGGGATTAGTTCCTGTTGTTTTTTGGTTGAAGATGTGAGAAATTATTTTCCAAACTTCTCTAGCTCTTAGGAGAAATGAACTTCAATTATTTCAGTGGAACCAACCCTGTTCTAACCAGAACACCAAACAAATAAAGTATCTGAGCAATAATATGCACCTAATATTGTCATGATGACTACCACCTTTGCTATATTTTATTACCTACCAATAGCTAGTAAAATCATTTTCCCAGAAGGAAACAGACTCCTTATGAAAAAAAAAAGGCATTTATAAAAAGTCTGCTTGAAGAGAGTGGACAGGATTAAATGAACCGGCAAGGGGTGTTAAGGCATACAAAGTCTAGCCAAAGTGGAGCTTGTAGTGTGCCTCAGCTTAATGGGGGCAAAGGAACAAATAACAATACCAGAGCCTGAATCAGAGTTGGGACTGTGGATGAAAAGCCAACCAATAGAATCTGTTGCTGTGAAGGGATATAATTACTGCCCACAGGAGGAAGAGAGCAGTATAGTACCCCTTCCTCTTTCCTTCTATTTCTTTGATCAGTGGACTCTGATCAAGATCTGACAGGCAAAGGAGTCCAGGTCATAGAGTTTACATGGTTGTCCTCCCAGGGTAGAGGGCTAAGCAGAGAAGGGTGAATTGTTCATGAAGAACTATCAGCATATAGTAGCCTGGTTCAGCATTTTGAAGCCAAATAAGTAGGCAAGGAAAAATGTGAGTTCCTGACTTCCTGCACAGAATGAGGAAGAGATAGCAGTAAAATAAATTATAAAATTATATCAACTTTTTATTGCCTTTCTCTTGGAAATGCACCTGTCTATAGGGACAGCTAAGTAGTAAAAATATAAGTAATACAGCATAATTTTTAAAAGAAATATAAAATAATAAAATTTAAATAGAAATAATACATGCATAAATATATCAATATAAATGTGAAGTAAATATGTTTTTTAAAATTTAACTCTCTTGAGTACAGGAGCAGAAGCAATGAATACAAAGCATGAAGCAATGCCCTAATAAACTGATCGTTTTACCTCCCCTCAAATGGGTCTCAAATTATGTAATCATTTTTCATAATGATGGCATCATTGATTTTTGGAGTGAAAAGTCCATTTTATCTATTCTAGTAAATCTAAATGTCTAAATGAGACATGAGGCAGAGTTTTATTTATTTTATTAAAGTAGAACTAAAATGAAATTTGATTATAGCAGGAAATTACTTTTCAGAGGTGCAACCAACAAATACGGTAACAGACTTAGTTTGGTGCTCAATCAACCTAACAATATCAGGTATATTACTGGCATTTCAAAATTTTATTTGTTTCTGAAGAATAAATAAAAATTGTTTTAAACAAAAGATTGTATCAACTCTTTATGGAATGTGTGAAAAGTCTGGGAGTAGATGTATTTATATCTATGTATATTTGGCCTTTTAAGAATAGCTCTGAACTCCTACTATAAGACACTACTACTGCCAGATTTCCCCTATCTCCTTATCAGTTGTCATTTCCACAATCTGGCTTCTAAACTTCTATGATGCTTAAGCATGACACAAATTTTCCAGCATGGAGGGCCATCAGGGTCTCTGCATTGTCAGCTCTCTGTTGCTTCTCCTGCTCTTGTTAGCAACAACTGAACAGATTCATGCCAACTCCAGTTAATCTTCAATTGGTAAATAAATTCAGTTGGGCACTTTACTGTGACTTGTGTGTAAACAGAGTCAAAAGCGTTATTTATTTCCTACCTAAAGGAACTTTTCATCCCTTTGAGGTTTGGCATCCATTATCTCATCTCTCCACAAAGTTTTTAATGGGGGCAACCATTACCATCTCTGCCATGAGCCCTATTTCAGTCGCCAGGCTAGGCTGGCTTCCTGGAGGGATAGTTTTGATACGGAAGAATACCTGCCTGTTTCTCTCCTCCCTTCCATGAGCCCTTGGTAAAATGAATTTGTTGAATCACATCACACTGACACACCAATGGAATATAAGGGCTCATTGGTTTTGCACGTCTCCGATTTCACATTCATTCACATTCAGCACACACTTTCCCTACTATTAATCCCTCTCCCAATCTTCTGTCTCCCATATGCCTGTTAGGAGCAACTTCCAGCTAAGACTTAGAGCCCTCCTCACAGCCTATTCCCTGTCACCCATGCTTCCTGAGCTCTCTCTCATGTTCTGCAAGCTGCACGCTGTACGGTTTCAGGAGGAGGGGTATGGCCCACCAGCTGCACCATACTCAGTAGGTCTGCCCAGCGTTCCCCCAGACTACTGTTCTTCTATGTAATATACCAGACACTTTCACCATGCCGCTTAGATTTCTTGTTCTATTAGAAGAAAATTTCCCTAGACCCTGGGATTTCCCTTGAATACTGAAATAAGTGAACCAGGCTTCCCTCTAAAGACAGAACATATCTTCTTAAATCATGACTATCCCCGCCTTCTAAAACTGACTAAATTATAAGCTTCTCAGAAGTCTTGAAATGTTGCAGACATATTTATCTCTATTTAAAAGAAAATAAAGTAAAAAGGCATTCTTACTTTCCAAATTTCTCTTTAAGCACAAAGGGGAATACATATCTGTCAGACACCACTGCTGTTATAACCAAGCCCACAGCTCTTAGGGAAAAGGCCATGCCGTAATCATAAAAGGTGGCTGAGAAAGCCTTATCAATTTTTTCAGAGTTCCCAACCACTTCAGGGCATCATCAGATGTCATATGTGTGCATGTCTCATGCATATGGGTCAGGGAGAGGGTGAGATATGGATAGTCTTGGTTCCTAGGACAGAAAGCTCTGTCAAATTAAACAGCTGAGCTGCACTGGCTGTGCTGCAGTGACAGGACACACTGGGTTTGATTCACACAACTCAGCAGTCATCATGACACAGGGTTATGGGTGGAAAGCAAAAAATGCTTCACATAAGATGCTTCATGCAATTCAATGTCACTCACCTCCACGAATGTCTGCCATGGTCCAGGCACTGTGCTCGGTGCTTGAGTTTCAGCAGGGTACAGGGTTGCTGTCCTTATAGAACTTGCTATTTGGCTAAGAAGAGAAACATTTAACAAATTATTGCAAATGTTTTACAAAAGCATGGATCTGTATGATCAAATAGAAAGGAAACAACCCACTTTAGGTGAAAGTCTCTAAACTGCTGATGGCCCAGAACAGGGAATAAATTACGTAAGTAATTTTTAATATCAAGTTCCAAAGTACAAAACATTACAGATCACCCAGAAAACTGTTCAAAAATCCTAAATGGGTCTCACTGGGCTAAAATCAAGGTGTCAGGAGGGCTGTGCTCTTCCTGGAGGCCCTAGGGGAGCATTCACTTCTTTGCCTTTTCTAGCTTCTAGGGGTGGCCTCAGTTCCAAGGCCCATGGTCTCTTCCTCCATCTTCAAAGTACATCACTCCAACCTCTGTTTCTATCGTCACTTCTCTTTCTCTGCCTCCGCCTCCCTCTTTCACATTTAAGAACCCTTGTGATTACATTGTGCCCAAGTGGATAATTCAGGCTAATCTGCTTATAATAAGGTCAGCTGATTAGCAACCTAAATTTCATTTGCCATCTTGATACCTACGGCATCACTCATATCTGGAATTTAATTCCCCCTCACCATGTAATAACACAAATAATCACAGATTTCAGGGATTAAGGCGTGAACATCTGGAGGACGGTAGTGTATTATTCTGCCTAAACAAATGGGTAAACGACAGGGATGCTGTTAAACAGCCTACAGTGCACAAGAGAGTCCCCACAAATGTCAGTGGTGTTGGGGTTGAAAAACCCTGATCTAAGTTGACAGATGAGTTATGTTGGGAAGGTTCTGGCTACAAGGGTACAAAGGGAACCCCTGGGGAGCTAGCAGTCTTTTGTATCTTGATCTGGGTTCCGGACACACAAGTGTATACACAGGTGACATGTATTCAAGATGCAATCTGTGTAAAGGTTATGATATACACACCTTACTGGAAGTATCTTATACCTCCTTAAAAAGGCCAACAATTATTAAGCTTATGATTTTAAGATAGGGAGGGAGGTAAATACTAGAAGAAACAGCTAAAGGAATTGGAAGCACTTGCCTCTGGAGAGCAGGACTGGGATACAAAGGGGAGGAACAGGGCCAGCCTTTCTTCCCCTACAGTCACAGTTGATCTATAAAAGTTAATCATTTTAAGAAAATGACAAAATGGGGAAAGAAAAGTTCTGTCTGAATCATTTGCCCTTGGAAATCTGAGAGCCTCACCTAACAGACAACTTGGTGCCACTGAGCTGAACTGAGGTAAACAGATGAGGCAGAGAAAACCTACGTAAGCCACCACCATCGGCAAAATTTGCTTCATTTAACATGTGCATGGTACTGCCAAACAGTAAGAACTTTAAAAATATTAACTCATTTAATCCTTAAAACTATTATTATCCCCCATTATACAGCCTAAAAGTGTCAGAGCCGGGATTTGAACTCAGGCAGTCACATGTTTTATTGAAACTTTTGGCAGGCCTTAAACTTAATGAATATTAAAGCTGTGAAATGCCAACTTTCTACATTATTAATCCCAGACAAAACAATAAAGTTGAATGTCTCACATTTACTCATACTTAAACTTTCTCTCTTTTTCTGAATCTCACACACCTTGCACAAATAGCCATGAGATAAATAAGACCAGTTCATCTTTGTTTACATGTTTTTTTCATTCATAAAGATAATAACAGTAGTAGCCACACCTATAAATCTTTAGTGCTTGCTTCCATTCTGATGTAGTCTACACCTAATGAGAGATAAATGGTGGCTGACCTCAGGTTCCAGTAGTTACTAAGGGCACATCCAGTTTTTGTGGGGCCTGAATCTTATGACATTTGCGTGGTCCTCTTAAGGAAAGGAATACAAAATTATAAATTCTAAATTATGCACAAGATTGCATATTTATTTAGAAAAATACAAGAAATCCCCACAAATTACAAATTTTAAAAACTGACAAAATCCCCTCCAAAATTTTAATAATCAACCACCTAAGAGATGTCTATAATTCTTGTTATGCTACATTTTTGTATAGTCTTCAATTACCACTTCAAATGAAATTATTTAATTACCTTTTTCTGTAAGAAGCAAAAAATAATAGTAATTCAGCTTTCCCTTAGCATGGCTGATTAAAGTATCTTTATTATTGATAGTTTAGACCTTTCATTTAAGCTTTACAACTCATTATCGGCAATAGCATGTAAATTTTCTTAATTATTGCCAAATATTGGGATAGCTTACCAAGTTTCTTTCATATATGAGCTGTAAGATTTCAGAGTATTGCAAGTTTTCTTATAAAAGTGACTTATCTTAAACACCTTTTGAAATCATGACAGTTTATTGAAAATGTCCTCAACTGTAATGATATGAGTTTTATAATATTTTTGACAATGTTAGCATTTCCTACGTATGCATAAAACCTGTGGCTCAAAACACAGATGTATTCACTGTTTGAATAGCTTGGTTTATGCACTATAAAAACAGAAAATCTGAATATTGTATTTCATGATATTCCTGAGATAGACAGATATATAATAGATGGCTGATAGATAGAAAGATAAGAGAGTTTATAATTATTTTTGCTGCATAATCAAGGCAAGAGTTTCCATTTGACCAGGCATCAATGAGAACTAAATCTTCTGTTTACAATTTTACATATCTAATGAGTGAAGAAATTCGCACAGACACCTTCTGTACACTTCAAACTGTGTTTCTCTTCCTCTGTCCACTTTTCTTCTGGTGCTAGATACCTTAAGATATGTTCTTACTCTGATAGGACTTCTGTCCCTGCTCATTTATGTCACAATTTCAGGTAAGTTAGCACAACAGAATTATTTCTAGAAGCCTCTCTTGCACCAGGAAGGCTAGTAATAACTTAACTATACCTAAAAGTGACTGTGACCCAAATAAATATATCCCATTATATCCAAACTAAATACATTCTCATCTCAACTTCCACATAACCTGTTCTCCAAAATGCCTGCAACGTCCTCTTCAATGCTACCTGTCACAAAAGGAAGTGAGACAACAGAGAAGTTGAAGAGGAAAAAGACATCAGTCTTAACCAATCATGGTTAAATATTTTATTTCTACAAATATTGCAAAAGCATAGGACCATATCAGTACATTGATAGGTATTATCCTGTAACAGAGAAGCTGGCTCCATTTTTGATGTTTGACTATAGACAGCTTTTAAATCCCCAACCTCCCCCCCATCTACCCCATTCCTAGACAACCAAGATAAGAAATCCAGTATCCAGTGTGTGTGCCATGTCTTTTGGTGCCTGAGGGCAGTTCAAACTTCACAAACCCCAAACCCACTGTGAACTCTTCCTCAGACCCACCTCTCACTGTCATAAAGGCCTAACTCACCCTGCTTCCCTCAAGCCACCTGGACCATCTTGTACCTGCGCTGATCTCCCCAGAAAGTCCATGTTAAATGTCAGTGAAATTTGCATACTATCAGAAATGTCACTAATACTGAGGTCATTTTCCAGTATGTTAAACTTTGAGAATCCAGTGTGGTGGATTTGTAGGGAAGATAACTAATGCTTTGTAAACACACGCACCCAAGCACCCACTGCACTGACCATGACAGCAGGATGCCTGGGTTCCCAGGCAAAAGTGGACATCAAGGTCACAGTGAGAGACCATCTGCAGACATATCATTCCCTGTTTGTGATACATCTCTCCAGCACTACCTTGCTTTGGTCTGTAATGCCGAATATCTGTTTCTCCTCTCCTTCATGAAATAATATTCAGTACTCTTGACATTAATTTGAAAGTCTGACTCTGCTCTTTTGTATGTCTGGTTTTTGGGGATCAACCCTTGTTCTTGTCATCTGGTTACTATTATTGCAAATTTGATCTCTATGTGCTGAATCCTAGTCTCTATCTTTCTGACCCCAGTTTGTCACCTGATCCAAACTCAATTTCGATCTTTACTTCAGTTTATTGTTGTTGTTATTTTTAATTTTGTGCTGCATGTATTGATTGATTGATTTCTATGATTCACCATGCCAGCACATGAAGGGCAACATAGCAGACATAAGAGACAAGTTAAAGGGAATCTAAAATGTGGCTCAAATCTATGCGACAAGTTGATGCCAAGATGCCAATGTCAGGGAGTCTAGCTGGATCACAATTACTTCATATTCATTCAAGAAAGAGAGTTTGATTGTTTTTCAAAGAAATAATTAGAGGTCAAGACATCATCCATCAAATTCATTTTACTGGGGAAGCTCTATGGAATTAAAAGTTTCCATATACACAGAAGCCATATATTGAATTCCTAACTGAGCTACACTTCTTAAACCTGTGTGTGCTGTTTATAGGAAAGACTAGAAGGAAAATATAGTGTGTAATAGTCACCCTCACTACTGGGAGACCACATTAAATGCTAGATCACAATCACTTCCATCTTCTAAATACTGTTTTGAAGTAAAGAGAATACAGATACCTAATAGACAACTAAGCTTGCTTGTCTGAGATTTAAACCTCATCAATATTGCTCAAGGTTGCAAATAAACTGTAAGGTGTCTTTGTGAAAATAAAAAACTACTGCCCCTCCTACCAATCTAACATAACCCTACACAAGAGTTCAAGGTTTGATAAGCAGGAAGCAGGAAGCAACTCTCACTTACCCCTATTTCTGGGCATCTTTGATCAGTGAATAACTTATACGACCATATTTGGCAGCCCTGATATTGTCAATAATGACCAGATAATGACTATGGCCTTCTCAATTCTTATATTATTAATTTTGGCCATCACAGACTAAAATTGGTGAAGAGACAGGACATATCTAGGCTCTCCCCGTGTCTGTGAGTGCTCTGCTGAAGAAGAAAGGCATTCTCTTGTGCACCTACTAATGTAATTGCCTGAGCCATAGCTGAGACCACCGCTGTCAGGTACCCTTCTCTGCTTTTCCCAAGCCTCAGTCTTGGATTCTCAAAGGTCTGGAGACTAGGAACTTATCTCTGCTCTTCATCCACCATAAACAACACCTGAAAGGACGTGCAGTGAAAGGCGAAACACTTAGGTTCCTGCTCCAAATTAGTGATTAATCCAAAGCCTAGAAAACACACACTGAATATCCCAACAGAGTAAATATGTTGAAAAGGCTCAAGTAGAGAGCAACCTGAAAGGCTTTCTGTCCCTCAGCTGTAAAACAAGCAAGTTGCTGCCATAGAACATAACAAAGGCTTCAGCTCTTACCCTAACAAGATGCTTCTGCTAAAACAGGAAACTGCTTCAACTAAGTGACAATATTTTATGAGCTTTAAAGATCAGTGTGCAAAAGTCCTGCTGAAAGAAACCAGTATATAATTTCAAGTGTCAAATCCCAAAGAATAAAGCATGCTAGAAAGCAAAAACTAATTGCCCAATTTATCCATGAAACATGGCAATTCAGATATTCTCACTTCTCATGGACACAGGTAATGTCAAATGTCTGCTAGGTTAATTGAAAGAGAAGGAATTAAAATATCAAATGAGTCTCTCATTGCTAAATACAAATTATCTCTCTAAGCTTCTGAAGCACTCTCTTAAGGATATTAACCTAGAGACAAAAATCAGCTTTATGAATTTTTTTTAATCCCAGAAAACTCTATTGTTAACTCAACATAAAATTTCTCATCTCCCTACATTACCAAGCAATTAGATTATAAAAATCTTTTTGTTTATATGAATTTTAACTAATAGATAATAGATCTTAATTAAGAAGTACAAAAGATAATTCCATATCAATTTCTTAATTTGCAAAGTTTCTGTACCCAAGTTTTAGCAAACTGTAGAGTTATTTTAGAAGAAAAAGAAAACCTTTCATGTAGATACCCTTCCCTAGATTGGGAAACAAATCTAAGACACATGATACCAATGCCAAAAACAAAACACAATAAAGGGAAACAGACGTAAATATTGTTTTTTCATTACTAAACAGAGTATAAGTTCATACAAAAGAGAAGAAGAGAAACTAGAAGGAGTATCCTGTTGATGGATGGCTTCACAAGGGCATGAATCTGGGAAGCTTAAACTTTAAGAACAGGTAGATGTATATATATATACATATATATATCTGAGTGTGTGTGTGTTGTATGTAGTTACCCCCTTTTTAGTAACTATAAAGCTCTCATGAAAATAGAAGAGAAAATATCACATTGGACCCATCACTGCTCCAGAAAGTAGTATTATGATAATAGATTATAAATCATAAATAGCTAAATATAAGCAAACAGAAAAGAGAAAGAGAAACACAACAAACTATGACAGAGCACTAAACCACGGAGTACTAACAATAATCAAAGCTCAGAAAAATGAAAAGGAGAAAAAAACCCTACAATGCTGGTAACCTCATCAAGGACAGCTCCATAAAGGAACAGAATTTGAGAAGCCTTGTTTTCACAGAAAAGTAGCTAAATATTATATGATAAGGTGGAGCAAAAAGAAAAGTGACAGAGTCCCAAGAGTGAAGTGAATGGTATGCATAAAAGTTATAAACAATTCTTACTTTATATGGACCTCTAATATTCCAAGTATTCCTCTACGTATTCTTAGAATATAGGAGAGTGGAATGACCAAGTCAACACTGACTGAAGTTAAATTTTCCATTTCTAAAATAAATTATATCTCTTTTGAAATATAAAATCAGGTTCAGCAAGCAGATATTAAGTGCCTGATTTACACAACATTCTATGTTGGAAGCTATGGCCAATATGAAGGAGAACAAGACACCAAACATGTCCCTAACTAAGTGGGCAAGTCAGACAGACATACACATTACTGTAATAAAAGGCATACTGAGGTAGGTTCAAAATGAGGCAGTACAATGGGATTTATAGAACAAACAAATAAAATAGGCTCCTACCACTAAGATTTTATAGATCACTGTCATTCCTTCAATCTTTTTATTATTCTTTTCCAATTTTCACATTATATCTGGGATAAAATGGGCATGATTAGAAAGGGTATTTTTTAAATTAAGACCATTAGACATTCTTAAGAAGTATAGACACCTCAGTGCTTTGAGACCCCGTGGCACACAGGTTACCAAAACCTCCAGAAAACTCGGGCATTTAGAAAAACCTGGCGCATTGAATCGTAACACAACTGTTCCTCAGAAGGAAGACAAAGGACAACTGTCAAACACAGTAAATGACACCCATCTATCCTTTTGTTTAAGCAGAACCCTTCAAACTAGTTACGACCTTCTCTTCCAGCACATTTGCTATCCCCAAAAAGAACCAAGTAGGAAAAAATCGCAGGTTATAAAAAACTATTTTTGCAGCACTGGTTCTTCTTACTTGTGTCCTTAGTCTTCACCTGCTCTCGGATCGGGAAGATGCTCAAACACAGTAACCGACAAGAATCCACTTAACTGGTAATTTAACCATGGTGGTAAAGAAGGATGCTGCAAGGGTAAGTACTGATAATTTTCAGCCTTTGAAAACAGACGCAGAGTTGGTTCTTTAAATTTTGAATTTTTCGGTTAATGAAAATTTTTCAGGCACTCTGATAGAATGAGCTTCTGATATGATTTCAATGAAAGTACAGTCAGTGATGCTGTTCTTATACCTTTGCAAAACATGTGGTAGGAAATAGGATAAGGAAAAGTATTCATCAAGCCCCATTTAAAAGTGCCAGGCCTATCTAATAGGCATTTCTAGACTTCCCTTCTAAACTGTATCAAATAACATTTACTCACTTGACCACAAGTTTAAATTAACTGAATGTCTTCATATAATGGCTGGATATTGTGATTCATATTACTTTTATTCAGAAATGTAATTGCAGCATCTTTTTTTATAGTATGGTTAAAAGTAAATTTTTTAAAGCAACTGTGTGATTCCCTCTTATTGCCTTATTCTAGCTCTGCAGTTTAATTAATTTCCCAAATAAGGGCATGGAACTAACAAAAAATAATACCATAGTAAAGAAGAGATGTTCCAAAAAGAAGAGCTTTCTTCTTTTCTTGTGGGATTTTTGGAGAAAAATTCATTATTTTTAGATTTACCACAACAGCATAACATAAAAACAGGAGCTTTGGAGTCAGAAAATCTTGTTTTCAAACCCCACTTTGTCACTCATTGCCTTTGAGATCTTGAACAAGTTGCTTAAACTTTTTCTGGACTTTTTTATCTGTGAAACGAAAACAATTTTATCTACTTCCTTGAGTTGTTGCTAGAATTCAGTGAGCAATGTAAATAACACATTGCCCATTCCTTAGAGCAGCTCAGTAGATGGCAGCTACTCAGTAAATGGTAGACCCGTTTTTTAGACTGGAGAGTGTTCTTAATGACATATTGCATTTAACTGGTGAGAAATCATCATCATTTCTCAAATCCTTTCTAACTCTCACATTTCATGACTTCGTAAAATGGATTCTCAACACGTTGAAATATCTAACACTTGGTACTATACAGTATAGTAGGGGGCAGTTGTTACTTAAATAATACAAAATTCACTAAATCCTAAGATATTTATATTCAGTGCTGAAATGCAGTTTGTAGCACTATTTGAATAATGATGAATATTCTGAAAATTCAAAATGGTTCAATATTACTATTTCTCTTCTATACACTTAATCATTTTTAAAATTTTAAATTGACACAACGGCCACAACCCCAGTCACTAGATGACACATTAACATCTTACTCCGGCACATTTGATGACACTACATTTGATTATCACCCTGACTTCACTTCTGTTGCTTCCTATACATCACATGCCACCACACAGCCCTCCACCTCTGAAGATGTCCCCTCAGCCACACCTACTGCTACCACAGGTTTTCCAGCTGCTCTTTCTACAACCACCTCTGCTTATACCATCACAGACACTCTTACCACCACACCTGCTACCCTAACCACTTCCACTCCTTCCAGCACCATTCAAGATGCCACCTCCACAGCTGTCACTCCAAATACAGTCACTGTCACTGCTGCCTCTGGTGTCATTAGTCAATTGGCTTCATCTGCCTCACTTGAAGTAGCAGCATCCACAAGTATCACCTCTGCTGCCACTAACATGCTTGTCATGACCAGGGAGACTTCCTCCCCTGCTGCTTCTGTCATCACACAAGCTGCCGCCAGCATGTCTTCTCCTTTTAGCATCACAGCTACAGCCACAGCTACAGCCATCCTCGCCATCACATCCACTGAAGCCACCAGCACCTCCCTTGCCACCACAACCGCTGCTGTTCTTCACACCTCCCCCAGGCTACTGCTGTCACTCCTCCAGCCACCATCCTGCTCCTTCCACTGCTGGTACCTCAACCCCTACTACCACGACCACTTTGTCAGATTCCTCCATGTCTTCCAGCACTTCACCACCTTCCATCACATCTCCTGCCCCCAGTTTACCAGTCTCTGCTGTGACCACCATTGAAATCACCGTGAATCCTATTTCCACTACTTCATCTGACTGCTCTTTACCCCACTACCATAGAAGACACCACAACTGACACTGTACCCAGGACACTGCTCACTACAGATGATACAACAACAGTGGCCCCAGCACATTTGACAACACCACTATTGACTACAACCCTGACACCACTCCTATTGCCTCAACCTCTTCAGCTCCTTCTACCACCTCAGAACTACTACCAATGGTCTCTCCAGCTCACCTGCTGCCACAACCATTTCTTCTCCCTCTTGCACTACACAGTCTGTCTCTACAAGTTCTGCCACTGCCACATCGGCTCCTGCAACCACTGCATGTCTAACCACAGCAGTAGCTGCTGAGGTCACTAAAAAATCAATTTCTTTCACCACACCTGGAGCACTTCCAGCTACATCTGCAAGTACGACATCTGTGGCCACCAACACCCCTGCTAGGACCCCTGGAGGTCCTACCACAGCTGCTTCCACACTGATTTCTACCACAACCACATCTGTCCCCTTCACCATCACAGCTTCCATCTCTACTTCCACTGTCACCTCCAACACCTCACCTCCTGCCACAGTCACTATTGCCCCATCATTAGTCATTCATTAATCATGGAGTAGATAAAGGTAACCTTCACAAGGTCACATATAATGCTAAAATAAATTAAATACATTACATAAGAGAAATTTTAATACAGAGTATATTATTCTTTGTCCTACAAATGTGTTTTTGAAAAGTTTTATGTAAGCTGATCATATTTAGTCAAATCACATTAAGAGCACTAAAAATGTTTGCTGTATGGTTATCTTTTAAATTATAATAAATACTTACAATAAGAAAAAATCACCTTTTGTTATATCTGCTGAGTAACTTTGAATTTTTATTCATGGCATTTGCTCAAACAATTATCAATGAGAGCATTTACCAAAGATAAATATTCATAAATTAATTTCTGAGGACTGTGACTGTTTACTTTTCACACAGCATATACAACAGTAGGAAGAACCAAAGAATTTACATCAAAGCCCATATAATTATTTAAGCATAATAAAGATCCACTTTAATGAACAGTGTGTATTAGCATTACCAAACAGAAGTAAAAGCCCACCACAGAGGAAAGAGCTAGAAAAAAGAAAAATCTCTTCTTGACTTTCTCTAGCTAATAAAAATTTGACATGATTTCCTTCTTTCTGTTTGCTGTATGTAAAAGAATCTAAGAGCCCCTCAGTTTCACTTAAAGGATATATATGATAAATTGGGTGCAATGATTAGATCTAGCCACAAATCTGAAATAAGCAATAAGATCCACCTCCAATACTTTCTTTACATGCTTATAACTCCTCATTCTGGGCATATATTTGACTAGAATGTATGCCCACATACAATGTAACTCAAATGTAAGACACCAAAGTGGTTTTACCCCTTAGTAATTTAATCTGCTGCTTAAATATTTCACTTTTTCCTTCCTACCCACCATGCTGCTTGTGTGTTTTAGGGGAGATGGAACCTCCATTCAATGCCATGTTCTTTTGCCCAGCCTTGTACATTTTGACCTTTGAAATGTGACCCCCGATCACTGTCAGTTCAACAAAGGTATCCATACATGGTAATCAGTTTCTTTAATCCCCTAATGGTGGCAGCCTCATTTGCACGGTGACAGGGGAAAGCTTAAGTTAGGCCAGACGCAGGCATATTTAGAACGCTCACTCAGACTATCTCCAACAAATGCTTCATGATGAAAGCCTGAATGTTTTCTCCTAAAATCGGGGGGGGGGGGGCCATGGAGATCTGCTTTCACCACCTTTATGTAAGACTGCACTGAGATTCTACATAGTGTGATAAGACAAAAACCAAAATGCAACTGGAAAGGTGAAAAAAAAATCATCTATGTAGAAATCCCAAGTAATCTGCAAAAAAAGAAAAGGCATTAGAATTAATAAGTGAGTTTAGCAAGCTTGCAGGATACAAGTAAATTGTATCTCTATATACTAGGAATGAACAACTGAAATTAAAAGTACTATTTACAATAACAGCCAAAATACTACATACTTAGGAATAAATTAAACAGAGTAATTTGCAAGAGCTTTATACAGCAAACTATAAAACATTGCTATGGGTAATTCAACAAGATCCAAATAAGCAGGTACAGATACTACGTTTAGGAACTGGATGGAAGACTCAGTGCAGTTAAGATTCAGTTCTCTCCAAAGTGGTCTACAGACTAAATGCAATCCCAATCAAAATCTCAGTATGACTTTTTTTTTAGAAATTGACAAGCTGAGTCTAAAATTTATATGGAAAGTCAAAGAAATTAGAACAGTCAAAACAATTTTGTAAAGGAAGAACAAAATTGGAGTACTTCCCAATTTAAGGTAATATAAAGCTATAGTAATCAACATGCTGTAGTATTGCTGTAAAAGACAGATATAAAGATCAATGGAACAGAACAGGCATTCCAGCAATAACCCACACATAAATTGTAAATTGATCTTTGTAACAGTACTTGCCCTTGGTACCCCCAACTCCTCAACCATCTCAGTAGGCTGGATATTTAAGATCTGGTGTTCTGCTGCTGCCTTCCTGTTGGCCTCCATTTCCAAACATCACCTATTCCCTTCTGGATTTTGCATTACTGCCTCTCAACGGTCTGTCAGGACACTCCCCACTGGAATGTAACCCTCTGTGCCAACTGCTTACCTGTTTTACACCTATTGTCTGTTGACAGTACCCTTTGAATGCCATCTTCTGCATGCTACACTTAGCTACTTCCAAGAAACTGCAGCTGGCTCCATCCCCAAGAAGCCTATCTCAGTGAATGTATCAGATCCAAATTCCCACACCTCATGACCTCTCCATCAAGCCACAGAAGTCAACCATGCCTAGACATGCCCTACGATACAATGGGACATGCCTCACCTCCCAATTATGTTCTCTGAAATTGAGTTCACTACACTGGTAATGCCCACGAAATGTATTTAAGTTACTATCATTTAGAAAGTTCTGCCTTTAAAACATTGGTGCCAGTTACATTCTCCAATGACACACAATTCTCTTACTCTTACTCCCTAGTCTTATGGATCCCATAAGATTTTGCACCTAATAAGAACAAAGAGGAGTTTCTCCGAAATGCATCTGTAACCTCAGTGGACCTGTCTCAAGTCAACCTGGGGAGAGATGTGGCTTTTTTCAGTTCCTGCCTGTGCAGTGGTTCAAAATTCACTTTATCAGGTATAAATTAAAGGGGCTTAGTTTTTTGGCAAGCTCTATAAAATATTGGTAATTTTATTTTTTCAACCTGAAAACAGTTTGTTATTCTTTTTCTGGTGCTATGGTTTTGCATATGTATCTCTGTGTCAACATCTTTAGACAGCTAGAAGTGTTTATGTACACCTGTGACAATACTATGAGTTAATTTCCATAAACTTGAGTGGGAAGACAAATTCTGAAATGGGTTCCAAACTGTATATGAATTTCCCCTATTGGGAGAAACATGGATGTCACAAAAATCTCTACCTGTATAACACTGTAAATCTGCCTCCTTAATGCCATAATTCTGGAATGCTTGCATCTAACAGTATCACAGATAATAACAGCTAATACTTCTTGGGTATTTACTTTGTGCCAGATACTGCTAAACATGTAGCACTTATTAACACATTTAATCTTCACAAAACCCCATGAGCTGGATCCCATAATCATGTACATACATTACTAATGAGGAAACTAAATCTCAGAAGAGTTGAATAATTTATATAAGGTCATACAACTAGTAATTCAGAGAATGGAGACCAGACAATTGAATATACAGCTCAATAGTATACCAATCACTGCAGAAATACAAATGTTTCCAGAAAATATTCCTGTTTTCATTTTTAAAGGACTTTTTTTAAATAGGCAAACCCAAACATTAAATAGTGAGATAGATTTTCTTTAAATTTTTTCTCTAATTAAAAAAAAAGATCAGCATACTTTTATTGTAATGAGCCAGATAGTAATTATTTCAGGATTTATGGCTATTTGTTGTTGTTTGTTTGTTTGTTTGTCTGTTTTACAATCCTTTAAAAATGTAAAAATCATTCTTCATTTGCTGGGTACAAAACCAAGCCAAGTTAGGCTTGCATGCTGTGGTTTCCCAAGCCCTGTTCTAGTAGTAAATTGCTTAAATTACAATACACATTTCATTCAACAACTTTCATAGACTCAATTAGACCTACTTTATTATTCATTCTCTTTACTTGGAGTACAAATTCCTTCCTGAGACACAGTAGAGTCCATCTTTCTACAACTGCAGGGAAACCATTTCAAAAATCATTGCAAGCTGACTTCACCTTTGCCAATATCTTTCCTTTTTTGATTATGCTCAGCTAATCAGAAAAAAGATTTCTCCACATTTACAGCTCTTCTTTTGCTTCCTTTCCTTATTTAGAACACACACAAAAAAGAAAAATGATAGATCTCTGGTTATTTCCACGCAACTTGCCAAGTGACTATCTATCTCTTTAATTAGATATCTGTTTTGTTTTCATTGGAAAGCAGTATTAATGTTTACCTAATCTGTCTCTTACAGCAGGCGGAATTTAAGAACAACTTTTTCTCAGCAATTGTTTAGACAAAGGATCAGATTTGTTTTAATATTTTAAAACACAGAAGTTAAATTACAAACATTTCAACGTATTTCATAACATTTCAGTTAAGTTTTTTATACTTTCCTGGAAAAACACTGACATTTAAAGAAAAAAAAAGTTTTCAAGCAAGTATTTTAGAAGACTATATCATATTTTAAAAAGCCTTTTCATTAAAGACATCAACTGATCTTCTTCTTGTGTTCAGAAAGTGAGACTCTATCTTTTACAAAAATTTACAGGATTCAGGAAAACTCCAGAGAGGTCACTGCCACCTCAGCTACTTCTCTTTGTATTACTTATATGCATTAAAATGATAAGGTATTGAATACAAATGCTGTTACTCCACTTGAAAACTCAACCTGAGCAATTCTTTTATGGGGAGACCTAACCATGGATAGATGCCAAGAATCACCTCCCCCATTTTTACTGTGAATGCCCACAGATCCGACTATCCCCTACAGAATGACATGTTTCTCTCCCTGTCCTTTACGCCCAAGACCTTTTTAGCTGGTGTCTTTTTCTCTTATTCCAGTACAAAATCCCATCTTCAAATTATATCTAAAACTTCAGAGGCAAACAAAAGTAATTGTTATTTCTCTCAATGAGGAAGAGCCTTACTCGATGGAATGATTTAGCTTGGGTTTTGCTGAACCAACCAGAAGGAAATAATCAAAATGAAATCTTGAAATCAAGAAAAGAAGAAAGAAAAAAAAAAAAATCTCCAGGCTAAAAGGGTTGGTTTTAGAAAACTAAAGCCAAAGGTACATAGCTGATACAAAAGGTATAGTCACGACAAAGATTGACAAGCCAACTTAAGTGGGAGAAATGGAAAATACCAAATGAAGCGTTTTACTGGAAGGTACAAACTATTTATCTAACCTTCCCCTAATAAACAGACTTAGAGAAAGCAGTATTAAGAAGATTTCAATGTCACCATTATCCATTGTTAGTCCACTGGCCTTGTTCTGTTAAGCAAAATGAATGCCCCCTCAGATTTCCAGAGCACTCTGTTTAAGTCTAATAATTGTTCTAAATTATTGTTAATTATGAATTATATGAAAATATTTTGAAAATGAAAAGGATTTAGGCACATTTAAGACATGAGGAGTATAAACGTGTTTATTCAATATCTTTTAGTAACTTATGGTGAAAAAGAATATGAAAACGAATATATGTATGTTCATGTATGACTGAAGAATTATGCTGCACACCAGAAATTGACACAACGTTGTAAACTGACTATACTTCAATAAAAATATGTATTAAAAAACAACAACAACAAAATTAGGAGTGATCATATAGATAAAACAGGTAGTAGTAGTAAATCAAAAACTAAAGAAGCACGTAACATTCTTTTCTTTTTTCTTGCATATATAGGTGTAAATTGGATTATATAGTTCCTGCCAAGACTAGCCAAAGCTGAGACATCGCTCTCTACTACTTTTCAGGCCAGCCTTTCATTATGCCATTACCAAATTCTTTTGCTCCTAACTCCAGATTATTTCTCTAAATCTGGAAGTGGATTCCATAGTCTCTCCCATCCTGCAAAGACTTTCTCAAAACTCTAAAGAAACTCAACTGTCAATTTTAGTAAAAATAGAAGATACATTTCAAACAACAAAAACAAATCCTAAAATAATGTTGATACAATAAAAGCTGTCTTAATCCACTGCTTAAAATAACAGATGTTCTACATATTCTAATTATGATTCACAAAGGATTTAGAAGGTATAAATAGCCTGAAAAGGCCATGGGGCTTAGGGTCAGGGAAAAAAGAAGGTTGGTAAAAAGCCTTCTACTGTGAATTCTACTTTAATGGACTTTTCAGCATCTGGCCCTGATTGAATCAGATAAGAAGCTCTTTTTCCCCTGTGACTATGAAGCATTTTGGTGTGGAAGTGAGCGTGTAGTGAGAAGCAGAAAACCAGCTGTAGTTTTTCTATTTCAGAAGAGCGAAACTCAAGGGGCAGAATAATATGAGGTTACCATGTTACATAGCACATCAAAGCACTCAGTGCTAATTTAAAATAGGACATAATGGAGACTTATAATCTATAGACTGGTAATTTACTGGAGTTATTTCCAAAATCTTATATAATTGACATATGCTGCTATTCATGAGCTCCTAAAATACCAAGTGGCTCCAACACTGCATGAACATTGAAAGACTAAACAATACTCATGATTTATTGAAAAATGAAACCTGAAAGACCCTGGATTAAATTATAACATGTTCATTTATTTTTATGCTTTTCCATTATTAAAGAAAATTGAATCTGTTACCTCAGGTATTAATCAAGACTGGAAATAATTAGACATTTCTTGAAGTTCTATTAACTTTTTCAGGTCATTAGAAATCATCAACGCAAGGTGATTTGACAGTTGTTCTGATGAAGTCATGGACTCAGAAAACTTGTTTCACATCAATAAAAATTCTACTCCACAGTGAATTTTGACAATAACAAACATAAGTACATATCACTGCTTCCTATCAAAAGAGAGGGAAAGAAATTGATATTATAATTCATATGCATTAACTCAGTGTTATGTCAAAAACTACACCTACTTCCCACTGATGGCAATTTGATAGCTGAAGGTATACAGTTTCAGAGTGCCATATCAGACTCTAAATTATCTAAAATTTTCTCACAATTTTGTAAGATATATGCCTTCTCTGTTTTGCAGATAGAAGTGAGTCTTAACGAAATTAGATAACTTGCAAAATGTTACATTGCTAGTAAGTAGAGAAGCTAGGAATCAAACCAAACAATGCAACTTCTGAACCTGCCCTGAGAGACCAAATGTGAAAAAGAACAAATTGACGGACTAGAAACAGAATTGCAGCTTCAAAATTGTATTCCAGTTTGAAGATTTCATACAGTAGAAATATCTAATTTTCAAAACTTTGATAAAAATCATTTTTAAATTTCTTTCTAAAAATAAATATTCATACAATGACTGGTCTACATCAATCAAGATATCAATATAATGGGAGAGAGGAGAATGAAAGAAACTAGAGACACAAGTATTTGTAATACATGGTTTTTATTTGAGTCTTGGTTAGAAAAATTAAAAATACTTTTGGCAAAATTTGGGAATTTGAATGTGGACTGAGTTTTAGATTATATGTGTGATTTATTAATGTTGCTATATGTTGTTGTGTTGTGTTATAAAAGAAGGCTTTTTAGAGATAAATACTGAAATATTTATAGATTAGCTATCATGGTTTCTGTAATTTACCTTAAAATATTTCAGCAAAGCAACTGATTAAGCATCTCTAGCAAAATGTTAACCACTAAGAAATCTAGGGAGTGGATGTATAGTTGTGCATTATACTACTCTTCTCACTTTTCTGTGTGTTTGAACATTTTTCAAAATTTAAAAAAATCAATTTTTTTAAATTACTCATGTTAAAAAAAACTCAATGTTTCTCTTTCAGCTCTGAAGTAATTTCCTTTCACCAGTACAGCTGACCTTGAACAACATGGGTTTGAACTGCTTGCGTCCACTGACAGGGGGATTGTTTTTAATAAATACTACACTATAGTACTACGTGATATGTGGTTGGTTGAATCTGTGGACGCAGAACTGAAGATACAGAGGGCCCACTGTAAAGTTATACGCGGATTTCCAACTGTGCAGTTTGGTGTCCCTAACCCGAGCTGTTCAAGGGTCAACTATATGTAGCATCGTGTTATTTTTTTAAATTCTCTACCCTTTGCTAAATTGTATTTCTTGATGGAGGAAAAATGGTGCTCTATCACATGAAATGTCAGAGGGCAATCCCTCTGCTTAATTTAAGAAGCCAACAGGAAAGGATGGAAGATTTGTTCCTCCTTGGAAGACCTGGGCCATGGTTGTTAAAGTAGCTTTAAGTGTCATCAATCATTATCACGCTTCTTATCAATCAGATCAACTGTTCATTCAGAACCTCTTATTGTCACCATGTTTATCAGGAAGAAACTGATGCACAAAGGACTACTGTCAACCTCAGCAAATTACATGTATCCTTTCTTCGTCTTTGAAATCAAATTCCTTGTCAGAAGTAACCTTATCCTAAATCCAATACATTTCCTATTTCCATAAAACTCAACTGGAGAGATATAAAACTGGAAAACTCTCTTGTGCTTTCTCTTTCTTTGCTTCCATACCACCCTAAAAGGATCAGCTGAAGGCAATCAATTGGATCCAACATCCTAAGAAGAAAGAGGCACACCAGGCCAGGTATATGGATATCTTAGACTGGGGGCTAATATATTCAAATGTCAGCTAAGCAGCTTTCAAGTTCTATACATAAATAATAGTAGCAGTTCTAATACAGTTATTTTCCTCTGTTCTTGTGAACTGCTAAACTACGTGATAACAGATTCAACCCATTTGTTACTAGAAGAAAATATGATCAATGGGGAATATTTCTTAATCTTGAAAATAAAAAGAAGAAAATCTGACAGGATTAGGAACCTGATAAAATAGTAATAATTTCTTTCTCCAATTGGGTCAGATGGCTTTCTTCTTAGTAGACTAGCACTATAATAACCACCACTGAGCCTTTATCATGGACCAAACATTGTTCTCAGTATAATCTGTAATATATGTTATTCCAGCCACTCCTCAGGACTATCTTAAGATGTAAGATTGCAACTCACTCAAAGTCACACAGTAAATGGCAGAGTTGGGATTTAAATCAAGAATGATTGACTCTAATACCCTCTGGTTTGATAAACCACCAGGCTATATTGTGAAGCGTATCTGATCTGATAGCACACCACACTGACATGTGTACCCTAATATACTTGCCCTAATAACTACTCCATCTACATAAATATTTAACCATTATTTTGTTTTCTAAAGTCAAGCTGAGATGTATATACTGTATACATGATCAAAATAAGAAGAAAAAAAGAATAAAATGCCCTTCCCTTACTCTCCCCTCCTACAATCTGTAGCCAAAAATACAATTGTCTTTTGGCAGTTTTTTTTTAATATTGATTAAATCTGCACTGCATGTTAAGCATGATGATATAAAATGAATAAAATATAATTCCTATCATTTAAGGATTTAGAAAAGGGGGACCAAATGGTAAAATCTTCAGTAGAATGAAATTTGGGAAAGAGTCCATTTGATTCTTTGTCCTAAGTAACAGCCTTCTAACATAGAGACAAGGAATACCTTTCTTTGCTTAAAAAAAACATCATGGAACATTTACAAAATCATGTTCAGTAAACATCAGGTAGTTTGTATGATAGTCTACCAAGTAGGGAGGCTTCTAGAACCTGAATAGAAATAAGAAGAAAGTTATTTCCTTCTCTTATTGCTAAACTTCCTAAGATCCTGCCCTTCCTAGGCAATCTTTAATATCACTGGTGAATGCTCATGCTACAAACGAGTTACAAGAATAATTCTTGACCATCCTCCATTGCTTTCTCTCCAAAAGAATGTGTTTTAGCCTGAAGCAATTTTGCCGCACCATTATGAAGTGAAAATATATACATAATTTTCAGGAACCGTTAGTCTCTTTCAAACTATACTTTCTAACAAAAATAAATCATTTACCAAAAAAAATGCATCACTCTCCCACAGTATCATCATTAAATAGTGAGCCATTTTTCTGCTTTTCCCAGGAGCCAACAGAAAAAAATGAAAACTCTGCCACTGCTGTTGTGCATCTGTGCACTGAGTGCTTGCTTCTCAGTAAGTATCCACCCAAATAACTTTTATTCTTTCTTGTAGATCAGTAACATTTGGTGTATATAGCTAAGTGAGACTTCAAACGTACAACATACAATTCCTGTTTCCAAGAAGCTTGGCATCTTTTGTTTTGGCTGAAACATAGGACAACAAATACTTAAAATACAGGAAAATGATTTGGGTCATTTAACTGATATTTGTATAGCACCAACTTTATCATGGGTGTGATGCAATCAGGTGGAGATACACAAGAAAAATCATGTAGGGTCTCATTGGTATAGAATATGGATTCCATTATCAGTATACCAGAAGTCTTGGGATGATTCTCATGTCAACGGAGGAGTGACATGACTCTGGGTTCTAGGGAGAAAACAGATTGTGGGGGGACAAAAGTTGAGGTAAAGAGACCACTCAAGAAGCTATAGCAGTGGTCCAGATAAAAGATGGTGGTGACTTGCACTAAATGTCAGCAATTAAAGCAAAACATGAGGGTGGATTTAAGATCTATTCTGGTGATTAAGTCTACTATAACTTCTGCTGGGTTGAGTGTGTGGTAAAAGAAAGACATGAACAAAAGTGTTCTGTTTTAGATATCTTAAATTTGAAATGGCTATTGGACTTCTCCAAGGAGATGTCAAGAGGCAATTGATGTACATTGTTTGGGGTTCAGAAAGAAGTCCAGGGGTGAAGTCTATATTTAGAATGTATCTGAAGCCATAGGACCTTACAAGATCACCTAGAAAGAAAACACAGGAAGTCTGAATATAAATAGAGAAAATGAAGGAACCACAAAAAAGTACAGGAAAGTGTGGTTTCCAAAACCACCAGAAAAATGACAAAATGGATCCTACCTTTAAGGTATTTAGGGTCTACTGAGAAAGGAAGATTAAAATTAATGATTCAAAGTGATACATGGTGTAAAAAAATAACCATATTTGTCTCGAAGGCTATAAACTTCTATGTATTTGTTCACTTTTATTTTAACAAAACTGAAGGAAGAGTCGAGAAGTAGAATATAGATTTATTGAACAAAGCTAAATAGCCTCAGAATATTATGATTGTAGAGAGTAGATAGGATAGGAGAACTGATAAGGTGGATGGAATTTATTATTGGATACTCTCATATTCCCCACTTATCACATAATATCCCCCACATCACCAAAAAATATCATCTTAGGTGCTGGACCCTAATGCTTATTTCTATGATTGTGGCAGAAAGTGCACTCAAATGGGGCTCAGAGATATGGGCTTAATTCATCATCTGAACATCCAGATGAATGCTTAGCTACAGTCTACCTATAGGACCCCAATTATCCTATGTAAAAATAGTAATAACAGTATGTGCTTCACAAGGCTGTTGAAGAGTAAAAGAGAACACATGCATTTATTAATTGTAAAGCATAGTATAGATGTAAATATTATGACTGTAAGATTGTTATAATCTCTATTTACATACTAGTTGATAAGGATTTATGGTCTGAATATGCATGGTGATATTAACATTTTAATAAGTTAAATTTTAACAAGTTAAATTTTAACAAGAAACCCCTGGTTACCAAACACCTCTAGATTACAAGAAATGGCATTCCAAGCAACATAAATCATTGTGTAATGGTGGAATGGCTAAAGCTGTGTTGTTATTTGGGGGAAGCCCTTCCTGGTACTTCCTACAAATCCAGGCACCAAAGAATCAACTCTTCCACCTGTACAGGATAAATGGAAACTCTCTACACCGCCCAATTCTCAAAACCCTTCTAGTGAGAGAGAGAATTTCCAAAGAACTTGAATATGAGGAGGTAGCACAGCAATACCTTGACCTGGTCCTTAGAAAGCACGAAATGTACCAGAGGGAGGCACCAACCCACAGTAAGAAAAGACCAGTCCTGGAGTCCTGGCAACAACCTACTCTGCTTTTGTGGAGTGATTTCAGGGAGCAGATAATCTGGCCTCTGTCTTTCAGATGCTCCCCCCAAAAGATTGAGGAGGTGTATTCCGGAGTCAGATGAGGAGCTCTGTTAAATATAACATTACTTAAATATGCTATTCTGTTCCTCTTTGGAGAAGGATTACTGGTTTCCAAATGGTCATAAAGATAGACTAGTAATCAAAAATTAAGACGTTCAGTGTGCTTTCTAATTTCAAAAAAGTGCCTATCTGACTTTGCACCCTTCTAGTTCTCTTCCTATTTCTCTGTTTCTTTCATGGCCCATTTTTCCCTCCTTCTCCAACTCCCCAAATTTGGCATTCCTCTAGTGATTTTAGGAATCTTCTGCTTCCTCTGAACCCTCCTTTCTTGCTCCAGGTGTCCTGTGCCTCTCTGCCCTCCCTGTCCCTGACTGCACTTCCTCTCTGCTCCTTTCCCTACTCCAGCCCACTCTCCTCTCCCCCTTCCTTGACTCCAGTCCACTCTCCCATCCACCTGTCCCTGTGACCAGTCAGTTCTCCCCTGGCTGCTCACCTCTTCTCCCTCTCCTCTCCCCTCAAAGTGTGATTTGTGTATGGAGAGACATTCTTCTAAAAGTTACTTAATCTCTCTGGGACTCAGTTTTCTCATCTTTATAATGAGAAAAATAAGAGTACTCACCTTATGGTGTTATTAGGGAATTGATAAATTCATATTGTAAACCACTTAGAATAGGGCCAGACACAAAGTGCTATATAAGGATTTTTTTTGAAAAATAAATAATGGATATGAACAGGCAAATGAGAATATCTTTAAACTGCTTTTCTTGGTTTATCTATATTTACTATATGTACTTCCGTACTTCAATCATCTGAGCTCAAACCTTTAGAGGTATTTTCAACTCCTCCCCTTCTCAAGCTCCCCTAAACCCAGTCCCAGTCAACAAGTTCATCTTTAATAGATGGCTATTAAAGCCATCTATAACTGCTAATCATAATAATCAGTCAATATATTTTAAGTAAACTAGTCAAACTGGTCATCTGCTGCAGGTTCTATGCTAAGCTAACATTAAAATCTAATAGGATTTAATTAACTTGCCTTCATGTGAAAATGTCATAGACATTATTTTTGTCAAATAAATTAAAATAGCTGGAACTTTTTAACATCCTATTAACACTTTTTAAACACTTTTTAATGTTACGATTTTACACAATGAGAAATTAGTTTCTTTATTATCAATTCCATGTGTTTGTTGATTCAATAAATATCTAATGGGTGCCAAGGCATTGTTCTAGGTAATGGCATACAAAAATTAACAAAACAAAATCCCTGTCCTCATGAAGCTGATTATCTGATTAAGGGAATGAATAACATAATTATTTCAAAGCATAGAAGTCATAGAATTAGACATTGGATCTGGAATTTAATTTAATCTGAATCACTCCATAAATTAGTAAACTAAGATGCAGCAAAATTACGTGATTTGCCCCAAAACACTCAATTATTTAATGGCAGACACTGGACAGACCCAAACCTCCACTGACAGTAGGATGCTGTGTGTTTCAAACATGTTCCTCTAATATCTGGGAGTTCTTCACAGCATCCTCAGAGACCATGTGGAAAGGAGGAGACTGAGCTGGTGGAATATGGGGCCCTCAATCCTGCTTCAAGCAGAGCAGTATTGTAATTATCTGGATTGCATATTTAATCTCCAGGGAAAGAGCTGCTTGAACAATGTAATCTGCTTATTTTATGTTAGAAAACCACTGCCCTCTAATGAAGAGGATCTTCTGAGAGATTCCATTGAGTGGAGGTGCATCCTGGGATCAGTTATAGATTCCGGAATTCTGTGGCCTTTTGAGAAATATCTATGCAAAAACATCAAAGTTATGTGGATCAGAAGCCATTATTTTAACTTATAGATGTTCTCAGAATTGAAATTCCTTGGATAATTTTTTAAAACAATTAATACTTTTCAAGGTTATTTTTGAGGCTGGGTATATTAGTCTCTGAGGAATTATCTTAGCTGAACAACTCTGCTAGTTTCTCACAAGCAGTCAGTCACTTTACCTGCACTAAACTCTATCTCTGAAGACAGTTGTACAATATGGGACTAGAGTGATTTATCTATTTGGTGGTCTAAAAAGGATTTGTGTGGAAATTGTCAGGAGGAAAATATGTAACATAATTTGGTTGGAACTCTTGGCTGTGACCCTTTTATCCTTAAGATAATATTTATTTTCTCCAATTTAAATTAATACCATTGATAGTATAAAATTCTAGTATGAGATGGAATAGGAAGGAAAAGAGGAATATAGATAAATTGCAGAATGTTTAGAGATAAGAAATTGAAACAGTGATGGTATTCTAACTTAAATAATGTAAGTAATGGCTAAAGGAACTAAGAATGTTAACCTTGAAGAATATAAGATTCAGATGGCATGGTAGGTATTTTCCAATTTTGAAGGGCTCCAGGATCTATGTACTGCCAAAGAATAGAATTAAGACCAAAAATGAAAATCTGAAGAAATAAATCTCTCTTCAGTTACGAATGGAAATCCCAAGAAACAAACTTCTATTCAGTATCAAGAAGAACTCGACCAGGCTACCTTGGGAGATGTGGTAGTGAGTTCTCAATCAGAAGACATTGTCAAGCATAGGCTGGAAAGTCATTCATAAAGTATATTGGGAAAAGATTAAGTACCAGATGTACAGTTGGACTAGATCAGTGTTCTTTGCAGATGTGAACACCTTTAAAAATTCATAAAGGGGCCTCCATCCAGAGAAAACACATAAACATGCAAAATTTTCTACAATATCATAGGATTCATGAACCCCTTGAGTTTCTGTAATCCTAATTTTTTAATAATAAAGTTAAAGGGTAATAGTCAGAGTCCTTTCTCCAATGTAAAAAAGCTAAAAACTAGGCTTTTTCTGATATGGAAGATATGAAGCTGAGATGTGCTTTGGTTTGTTAAGTTGATTGTCTGGGTTTTTGTTGTTTGTTTTGTTTTATTTTTCTAAGGATGATGGATATGAGGGGTGTGATTCAGAAAGGACTCCTTAGATCTCAGTTGAATGCCTTTGACAAAGCTTTCACTAAAACAGTGCAGCAAGCAGGTAGACTTTTTACTCAAGCCTCAGGCAGTAACTTGACCATTTTCTACCAGAAGAAAAAGTGAGAAACTGCAAGCATAAAAGGGCAGACCTAGCTGATCTTCCAGGCTTGAGCCCACAGGAGTACATTCATCCTAGCTAACCAGGAGATTAACTATTTGATAAAATGAAACTCTAATAGCAAGTCATTATTCAGATTTGGTGAAATTGGAAGGATAACCACTCAATCCACTAAAATCTTGTTTCCAATCCCAAAATTCCACAAATACTGCTCATTTCACACTCAGCAATAATCCCATAGTTAATAAATAAATGGATGTTTTCAGCTCCTGTACTTTTTCTTTTCTACAGCTCAGTGAAGGTCAAAAACAGCAACGAGAAATACTTCACAAAAAGAATAATCTCCGTCTGTATATAGTAGACCATGGATTGCCATTTTATCCCAAATTACCACCTTACTGGAATCCATTCATTCAAAAGCAGTCCCCTTTTAGTCAATCCAGACGCCGAAAGATTCGAAAGCCAAGAGGGAGAAACCCCACAAGGCCAAAACCTTCCTTGCCACCCAACTCTCCCATTAAAAACAACACTGTGGTCAACAATAATACCTCAGAGGCTACTACCCAAATCCCACCTGTGACTCCCCTACCTACCAAAATTAGTCCCCCTTCAAGTGTGACCTCTCCTGCTCAGAAGACTCCCACCACATTTGCAAGAGACGATAACAGCCCTACAGGCTCTTCTGCAGCTGTAGCAACACCACATTCCCCAGCTTCACCAGAAGACACAGCTGTCCCACCTACAGCTTCCCCAACTACACCAATTGCCCCAGTTCCAGAGGAGACCACAGCTGCCCCAAACACCACACCTACTCCTTCCCCAACCACAGTCACACCTGAAATTCCCAAAACTACAGCTGCACCCACAACCCAAACTACTGCTCTAGATCCTAATAAAATTACTACTGCTGAAGATAGAACTTCATCTGCTGTTAAAAAAACATTTTCTGAATTCTTCTTAACTCTTAGTAAGCTGTGGGAGCAAATTTTTAATATTGCAACAAAGAACTAGTACATCATACATTGTGAAGTGTTCTGTCATTAGATATGATTTATGAGTACAGAGCTATCACTTTACTTTTGCCACCAATCTCAAAGTGAAGTCATAATATTACTCGAATTTAAAGCACTATCACTAATCTTGGAATCTAACTATTCACCTCACATGACCTATTAACAAGAAAAATCACCTCTATCCCACAGATCAGGTGCCTGACCATGATTTAAGATCACTTTATGGAACCTACAGAGATAGATCACTGAGGGAAGAGAAAGCCATTAGATAAAGAAAGAAAACTGGATCAGCAACCATTTATTTTCCCTAAATGTTGGAAACTCTAAGGTGACTACATTTTACCCCTAGTACACCTGAATTACCTAATCCCACAAATATAAAGGGTTAAAATTAGGTTTCTTCAAATGAACAAAAACATCTATCAATAGACTGACCTTTCTGTATTACTGCATTACTGATTAGTAACAAAGATCTTTAAATCATCTCAAAACTTTAAATGAAATTGCATGCCACAAAATGTGAGCCAAGAAAGGGGAAAGTTGGTATCAAGTGAAGATTTGAAGTGACTGAAAATGAAATCTGGCAGCCAAGCACAAACCAGGACTCTGGACACTACTTTTTTGAGAGCATGTAACTGTTTAGAGCTCTTAATAGACATTTATTGTATTATAATCTAAGTTAAGATCTGATGTGCTTGATTCTAGCTTTTGTAAACCACAGAAGACTTTTTGTATGTTCACATGGTGCTCATAATATTTTACTATTAATTCAATTAATTCAACTTACTATTAATTTAATTCACAATGTGGAATATATCAAGAGTGAATATTTTCTAAAACTTTTATCTATACATTTCAATGTGTTTTAAAGCAAACCATCCCAAACTACTGCCCTGTTGTCTTGTTTACAAAGTTGTCTCTGAAAATAAACCCTGATTCTACTCATAGAAGAATAAAAACTATCGACTTAATATAAAAAGATGGTGTTAATTTGGGATGTGGAGGTATTTTTATTTTCTGTCACTACTACTAAGAATTCTGATGATTGTACTTAGATCTTTTGCCAATAATAAATATTGCACATGGAAGTCTATTTTTATTGTGTGTATTTGGAAGCCTTTTGTCTCTCTTAGGTTCTGAGAATGGATGAAAAGAGGCCCAAATGAAGTTTTGCATTCTCGTCAACTCTGCCACTAATTAGCCAGTGACCTGAGTAGGGCACTCTATATCTCTGAAATTCAGTTTTTTTCATCAGTCAAATGAAGTAGTTAATTTACTTAGATTAACTTAATCTTTACTTAATCTTACTTATTAATATACGTTTTCAATTCAGATTTGGTGTTCGTCCCATGCATGTCAGACTGATAATTAAAGACTGCCATCCCTCTCACTTAACTCTGTTCCTTCCAGTCTCATTTTGGAGTAGCTCAGTACTTTTCTGAATTATTTTAAAAGAATAGTAACTAGTCTTTTCCCTGGGAATATTCGCCAGTTTTAGAGTGGCCAAAACATGTCATCTTGAGGCTGAAAACTTCACCATTATCAACACACACTTCATTATGTGAATTGGAATTCTAGGTCAAAATCTTGAATGAGATGAATGGTTTGGGGTAGAATGTAATGGAGTGGAACAGAACAAAACAGAGAATCACATTATCCCCAGGAAGAACCATATGTGTTACAACACTACACCCAGTTGCCCTGAGCAGTGTGAGAGACAAAGAAGGTTAACATTATACAATTTCTTTATACTGACATAACTTATGCTTAGTTAGGAAGCAAAACAAGGGAGAATTCTAACCCTCGTTGACATAAATGTCTAGAAATTTCACTGTATTTTTTGTAAAGGAGAACGTGCAAATCAACATTTCTAAAGTTCATGGCAATCGTAATATTTTAATTGAATCTTTATAAGTTATCCTTAAAATAGCCCATTTTATTACTAAAAGAAAAGAATGAAGAAGTGAAAAATATAGAGGCATGGTTCAGGCTCAACCCCTGGATCTAGAAGTATAATAGTGATAACTCTGATAAAATTTTTGACTGTAATCAACAAACCTCAACTAAAATATGAGCCCTCTTCAGGGAAGGAATTAAAATATGCAAAACCCAATGAAAATGACAGACTATAATGCATTATTCATAATGATATTCCATAACAGGATTTCCTTTACTTTTTAAGGCTGGCTGATATTGCATTTTGTATATATCATATATATATATGTGTGTGTGTGTGTGTGTGTATATATATATATATGTATCTCACATTTTATTGATTCATTCATCTGTTGATGGACACTTAGGTAAGTTTCCTTGCCTTAGATAGCTAGTGTGAATAATGCTGCAGTGAACACGGGACTATAGAAATCTCTTTGAGGTAATGGTTTTGTTGCCCTTGGATACATACCTGGAAGTAGGATTGCTGGATCATATAATAGTTCTATTTTTAATTTCTTCCTGGAGGTGCAGGAATGATTCAACATCCACAAACCAATCAATATGACACACCACATTAACAAAATGAAAGAAAAAATCATCTTAACAGATGCAGAAAAAGCATTTGACAAAATTCAACAGCTATTCATTTCAAAAACTCTCAACAAACTGGTATAGAGGGACTGTATCTCAATGTAATAGAGGCCACATATGATACAAGCCTATAGCTACACTCAATAGTGAAACACTGAATGCTTAGATGGAAACTAATCTTTAAAATTTATATAAAAGAAAATAATTTTAATTAAAAAATAAAATTAAAAAACTTAAAGGCTGAAAAAGGTTAAAACCAAAAAGATAAATAAATAAATGAATGAAAGCTTTTCCTTTAAGATCAGGAGCAAGACAAGGACGCCCATTCTCACTACTGTTATTCAACAGGGTAATGAAAGTTATAGCAAGAGCAATTAGGAAAGAAAAAGAAATAAGAAGCAACCAAATCAAAAAATAAGAAGTAAAATTTTCTAAATTTGCTGATGACATGATATTATATACAGAAAATCCTAAAGACTCTACCAAAAATTATTTGTACTAATAAACAAATTCAGTAAAGCTGCAGGATACAAAATGAATATACCAAAAACCAGTTGTATTTCTATATACTAACAATGAACTACCAGCAGCAATATTTTTAATTCAATTCAGAATTGTATCCAAAAGAATAAAATATGTAAGAATAAATTTAACCAAGGAGGTGAAAGATCTGGAATCTGAAATGTATAAGACATTGATAAAAAGAATTAAAGAAGATACAAATAAATGGAAAGATATTCTGTTCTCATTGATTGGAAAATTAATATTGTTAAAATATCCACTGTACTCAAAGAAATCTATAGATTCAATATAATCTGTCAAAATTTCAATGATATTTTAAAAAATAGAACAAACAGTCCTAAAATTTGTATGGAACCTCAAAAGATTCCAAATAATCAAGGCAATCTTGAGAAAAAGAGTAAAACTGGGGACATCATACTTCCTAATTTCAAACTATATTACAAAGTTATAGTAATAAACACAGCATGGTAGTGGCACAAAAAAAGACACATTATCAGTGGGACAGAATACAGAGCTCAAATTAATCCATACATATACGGTCAACTAATTTAGAACAAAGGAGTCAAGAATACACAATGGAAAAAAATAGTCCTTTAATAAATGGAGTTGGGTAAACTGGATATTGTTTTGCATGTGGCAAAAGAATGAAAATGGACCACTATCTTACACCATACACAAAAATCAGCTGAAAATGGATTAAAAATTTGAATGTAAGACTTGAAACTATAAAATTCTTAGATGAAAACATAAAAGGTAAGCCTCTTGATATCAGTCTGGATGATAATATTTTGGATTTGGCACCAAAAAGCAAAGGACATAAAAGCAAAAATCTACAAGTCAGACTACATCAAACTAAAAAGCTTCACTTAGCAAGGAAACCAGCAATAAAATGAAAAGTCAACCTACAGAATGGGAGAAAATAACTGCAAACCACATTTTTGATAAAGGGTTAATATCCAAACTAACAAGGAACTCATTCAACACAATAGCAAATAAATAAGTAAATAAATACATAAATACATAAATAACCCAATTTTAAAATCGGCAAAAGACCTGAATAGACATTTTTCAAAAGACACACAAATGGCCAACAGGTACATGAAAAGATGCTCAACAAATCAAAACCACAATGAGGTATGACCTTACACCAATTAGGAGGGCTATAATCAAAAAGACAAGAGGTAACAAATGCTGGTGAGGATGTGGAGAAAAGGGAACGCTTGCACACTATTAGTGGGAATGTAAACTAGTAATAGCCGCATGGAAAACAGCATATAGTTCCTGAAGAAATTAAATATAGAACTACCATATATGATCAGCAATCTTACTTCTAGATGTATATCCAAAGGAAACAAAATCATTATCAAGAAGAGTTATCTGTATTCCTATGTTTGAAGCATTATTCACAATAGGAACTACCTTAGTGCCCATCAACAGATGAATAGACCAAGAAAATGTGATATATAAATATATATATAGTGGAATATTAGCCTTTAAAAATAAGGGTCAAGAAAATGTGACATATATAATGGAATATTAGTCTTAAAAATAACTGGAAACCCTGTTATTTGCAACAACATGGATGAACCTGGATGGCATTATGCTAAGTGAAATAAGCCAGACAGAGAAAGACAAATACTGCATGGGGTCATTTATATGTGGAATCTTAACAATAACAACAAAAAAGTCAAACTCACAGAAACAGAGAGTAGAAAAGTGATTGCCAAGCGCAGGGGGGATAGGAGAAATAAGGGAACATTGGAAGAAGGGTACAAACTTTTAGTTTAAAGAATAAAGTCTGAAGATCTAATAATGTATAATGTGGTAACTATAGTTGATAATATTGTATTGTATAATTGATACTAGCTAAAAGAGCAGAACTTATGTTCGTACCAAAAAGAGTCAATATATGAGGTGAAGGTTATGTTAATTGGGGATTCCTTTAAATTATATATATAATGCCAAATACATATTATTCATTCTAAACTATCACTCTCCTTTTCCATTGCTGCTGGACTCCACTAAGTGTTACATTAGAGAATTAGATAATTTAAAGTATAAATATAAACACCTCTAGAGTCACCCTTGAGGCCCGAAGCTTGGGGAGGGGGAAGAAACTAGTGGATTTTCAGAGATTTCATTGAGAATTATAATTAAGTTTGTTCTGGTGAAAAAGAGTAAGAGGAAACATTGTGAAGTGCTCAGAGGTGTAGGCATGGGAGTCAGACAGATTGGGACTGACTCATTCCTACCATTTATTGGCAAAATAACCTTGAGCAACCTCTCCTTCAGGTTCCTCATGAAAATGATAATAATGCTTCATCTTAAAAAGCAGTTAAGAAGTTTAAAGGTGCTGATATACCTGAGGAGTAACTACTAAGTAAGTGGCTGTCGTCAGAAAATCATCTAATGTTATTTCTCACTGCCCACCTACTTAAGAATTAGAAAGCTCTCTGCTTTCATCATTTCACATCAGCTTAGTACTTGGCAGGCAGTTTCTCCACAGCGGAACAGGTTGTTGTTGATCCTGACTTCCCCAGAACTCATTCATTCACATCTGCTAAATTCTAGAAACTAGGCTCCGTATTAAAAATCAGGGAGTTAGGTTAGGTAAACTTTTCAGCCCTTACTAGCTCTTGATTTTTGTCCTTTTCTTTAGTGTGTCTTTCAAAGATTCAACAGCAGATTGACTATTAAAGCAATATATCAAAGATTTCAGACCATTTGAATTTCGGCTTCATCTTATACCGAATCAAATATGCCCTCTGCATTACTGATTCTGTTTTTGAGGAAAGACAATACAGTAAAATGTTTTGGAAAAGGCTTGTGTCATGTTATTATGTCATATGTTATGTAAACTGGGTAAAAAGTAAAGAAAAGGGAAATTTTCTAAATTCTTTTTCCATTTATTTCTGAAGATTATGTTAAACATCAATAGACACATCTAAAGCATCAATGGGCACTGAAGAATTCATTTTTGACACCTTTACCTAATTCTGTAGAAAAATACATGTAGATTTCCCTTAAGTAGAAAGAGATAAAATTATTTTTATTTCTGAAGACATTTCTATCTCCTCTGGGTTATCTGTATTTAAATTTTATTCTCTTCTTGGATAGTGATCTTTTAAAGTAGCAAATGACTTTGCTTCCCCTTTAGAAATTGAAGTATTTCTCTTTTCCATCTCAGTGAAAGATGCACAGGACTCCCAAGTCATTTATCATCGCCTGGACTTTTGCCCTCATTTGGGTCTATCTGTGCTCTAATAGAACAGCTCTCCCACCCTCCCCAATCACTCCCATGACCTTCCATTGTACCCTCTAGACTCAAGTGCAGGTCAGTCTTCAGTAAAATACTGTGGTTCCTCAGTCTCTTCTCAGAGAGTTCCTGTCATCCTGTTTTTCTGAGACTAGGCTCTTCAAAGTACTTTTCGGTCTTTGCTGTTTTTTCTCTCACATCCCCATGGAGCAGGAGCAGGACCTGGATGGAGGCACCACAACTACCTTAAAGTCTGTGTCATCAGCATGGAAGTAACCTAAATGTCCATCGATAGATTACTGGATAAAGAAGTTGTGGTATATTTATACAATGGAATACTACTCAGCCACAAAAAAGAATAAAAATAATGCCACTTGCAGTAACATGGATCAACCTAGAGACTGTCATTTGAAGTGAAATAAGCTAGAAGGAGAGAGAAAAATACCATATGATATCACTCATATGTGGAATCTTAAAAAAAAGAAAAGAAGAGGACATTAATGAACTCATCTACAAAACAGAAACAGACTCACAGACATAGTAAACAATCTTATGGTTACCAGGAGAAAAGGGGTGGGAAGGGATAAATTTAGGAGTTTTGAGACTTGCAAATGTTAGCCACTATATATAAAAATAGATTAAAAAAACAAGTTTCTCCTGTATAGCACAGGGAACTATATTCAATATCTTATAATAACTTTCAATGAAAAAGAATACGAAAATGAATATATGTATGTATATGCATGACTGGGACATTGTGCTATACACCAGAAATTGACACATTGTGACTGACTATAATTCAATTTAAAAAAAAAAAAAGTCTGTGTCATCAGAATTTGCAAACACTCCCCTTTTATTTTGCAGTTACCTACCTTTCTCCCAGTCACTCTTCCAGTCACTGAAGATTTTACTTCCCAGCTCACTGACTTTTTCTGCATCACTTGCTTTATCACTACTTGTTGTGACTCCAACAATCACACAGGAGATTCATTCAAGACTTTGGCCTCTCAGTTCTTTCACTTTCCGTCCAATAGTCTTTTCCTGAACCCTAAATGTCTACTCTTTCCCACAGTCAGGACTTAGTAACCAATTACTGGACTACTACCAAAATTCCAATTTCAAGCTTTCTATTCTGAACCACCATCTTCTATCTTCCAGCTCTAGTACTTCAAACTTCTGTAATTCTTTGGTATACTGGCTTCTAATCAATTCATCTCCCCAGCTGTGTCATGGTCCATCACCTTGCTCCTGCCCTCCCTTCCCTTCTTCTTCTTTGTACCCAACTTATATCCCATAACCCATTAATATAATCAAATATTTTATATATTCTGAATTCCTTATTTTATGTATACATTTTTTTTCATAAAATTCCAGCTTTGCACCAACACAGGAGGAACTTCAATGTGACTACATTACATCCTTCTCTTTTAATTTATAAAATCCCAGGCACATATTCATTATAACAAGAGTTTGATGATAAACTAAGGAAAAGGACCTGAAAAATAAAATCTATCAGGTTATTCCCCTGTGTCTATAACTTAAAACTAATGGTTGTACCAGGGTTATTGCTTAATTTCCCTGAAGATAATATGTCCACAAATGTTGCTGATCTATGGATGTCAATCAAAAAAAAAAGTAAATTTTTTAAAGGAGAATAATGTGAAGAAAATAAAACTTGAGACTAATAATTCTGCCACCTGAGTATATTTTATATATAAGATGGGAAGAGATTAAAAATATTAACAAAACAAGATCGAAAGTGAAGCAAAGTTAAAAACAGAAGAAGAATCAAAGCACAAAACAAAGTCTAGAACAGGGAAAATTATCAAATTTAAGGTTAAAGTTGAAAATGGAGAAGAGGGAAAAAGGAAACCTACAACTTTGTGTTAACCAAAACATGGTAGTCCCCTGATGGATACCTTGCTTGTGGGAGAGTTTACAAAAATACTTTTAGTACCGACGGTATATCCAAAAGGAAATGTTCATCAGAAATTGGAGAGCTAAAATTGGAAAGAGTTAAGATTTCAGAAATAAAGATGGAGATTTGATCTTTGTAAAGTACATCAAACCATGAAGAAAAATTAGCTTCTTGAATATTATTTACAGAGTGAAAAAGGAATTGTCACTCTTAAAGACTTGTTGTTTCTTCACTAGCACTTGTCACAAAATACATATTTTGTTAATATAATAAAAATATAACTATAGATTTTTTGATACGTTTACTTGCTCATGTCTGTCTCCTCCACCTGTCTATGGCCTCCAAGAAGACAGGGAACATGAGCATTTTTGCTGTCTGCTATATCCCCCAATGATTATACAAAGAGCCTGAAAGAGACTAGAATTTCAATACACTTTTGTGTATGGCTAGAAGGATGAATGGATGAGTGGATAGACAGATCAATAAATGAATAAATTGAGCTCTGTGGTCAATCTCCTTCACAAAACAAAACCAAAAAAAAAGTTTTTAAGATTTGAATTTTGCAATGAAAAATCAGCTTTCAAGCGAATAATACCTAACCTGATCATCCCTTCTTCTCAGTCTTTTCAGGAAAGAATGATTCAGAAACTCTCATGAGAAAACATTAAAACAGGATGTCCTGGGCACCATTTAGGAAAAAATTATGTGCAGTTATTTCTTCTGTTCCCCTACTCTGAATCACCATCCTCTTTGATTTATTTCCACAAATATTACATTTTCCTGCCAAAAGCCAAAGCTCTCTCCTTCTCCAGCTGTTCCATCCCCTCCATGGCTATGACCTCAGCCCAGATACCTGGAGCCCTCTCTGGTTCAGATGCCATTCCAAAGTAAAAGGCCTACCTCAAATATGCAAGGTAAAAAGCCAAAAGCCTCATGTTAATTAACTCTTGGTATGACCTTGGATCAACAGACTTCACAGAATCATAGCACCCAGGATAAAAGAACATTAAAGTGTATATTTAAGATGACCTAAATTTGTTGTTGGATCTAGTTCAATAGCCCAGGTGATATCTGACCCACTTTACAATTAAGACACTGTTGTAAAAGCAAGAAGGAAATGACGCATTTAAAGGTTTTTAAATCAAGAACACTTTGTCTTTGACCTTCACCACCTCATCCCAAAGAATCTACCCTGGGCAAAAAAAAACATATATATCCTTCCTGACACAAAAGCAGACTAGTGTCAGTTGAAAGGTTAATAGGCTAAACAGATTGAAAATCATAAATGAGCCATTTACTATAAAGCATGGGGTGCTTGTCTTACCTTCCATTAACATACTCATATAAGATGAATGAAATGCCAGCATTGTTTATTGTCAGTCCACTAACCCTGCTTTGTTGAAGATAAGGATTGATCTTGCTTTACACATCACGGAAATCAATATTTGTATGTACCTTTATAGCTTTCAATTTCCTTTATAATTTGGCAGATTTTCTCTATGAAGTAGTTAAGATACTCTAAAGAGACATCAAATTACTCTGTCACCATAAATCTTACCTACACAGGGATAAACAGCACACCATTTTGAACTTCTTAATTAAGCTATTCAAATTATGTCTTTAAATAGAAAAGTTCTAAAAATTTTAAATGTATTATTAAGTCAAGGATTTCCTATTTTTAGTGAGGAAGGGTTCCCTTCAATCCTCGAAGTTTTAACGAAGTGGAAGAGGTACATTGGTAATAAAATCTGTTTGGTGAGCATGTGTTGTGTCGGCTGTGTACTTCTCCACGGACAGTCCAGGTACATCATGGGAAGCAACGTGATAGGATTTTGCAAAATAATAGAGTCTCTGGCAGGTAGAACTTTAAAAGCTTTGAGTAAATCATGACTATGGCTTGAAGTGCCAGTTTAAACAAACCATGCTTAAAATATTACCTGTACTTTCATATGGTTACTTCCTTCTAGTACTTGTCTTTACATTTTAGCCAACCCAACATATTTCAAAGCACTCTGAAACATGCAGCAGAAAAATCAAGGTCTTTCTGGTCATGTAGTTGGAATTATCCACTAGGTATTTTATTGCTGTGGACAAATTACTTGATTTCTCTGAACTGTAATTTTCTAGCAGGAAAAAGGGATAATAAAAACTAAATAGCATAGAAAAATACTGGCACATGGTAGATGTTTGATCAATTTTAGCTCCTTTCAGCTATGTAAAAGTAAAGTGATAATGATATTATTACTAATAGACTTTAATGTGAAATCAAGGTAAAATCATACACTTAAAAAATAATCTGAAAATAATTCTTTGAAAGAATTGGGCTTTTGCTATGCACTCAAATAAGAAGTTGTCCAACCTGAATAGATCTTTCAACAAAGAAGATATACAAAAGGCCAACAGGTACATGAAAGATGCTCAACATCACTAGTCATCAGGGAAATGCAAATCAAAACCACAATGAGATATCACCTCACACCTGTTAGAATGGCCATCATCAAAAAGACAAAAGATAAAAAATGCTCACATGGATGTGAAGAAAAGGGAACTTTTGTGCATTGTTGATGGGATTGTAAATTGTTACAACCACTATGGAAAACAGTATGGAGGGTCCTCAAAAAAATTAAAATAGAATAATATATGATCCAGCATTTCTATCTCTAGGAATATATCCAGAGGAAACTAAAACACTAATTTGAAAACATATCTGCACCCCAATGTTCATAGCAGCACTATTTACAATAGCTAAGACATGGACACAACCTAAGTGCCCATCGATGGATGAACGTATAGAAAGTGTGATATATACACACAGTGAAATGTTATTCAGCCATGAAAAATGAGGAAATCCTATCAGTTGTATTGTGACAACATGGATGGAACTTGAAGACATTACGTTAGGTGAAGTAAGTCTAAGAGAGAAAGACAAATACTGTATAATCTCACTTACATGTGGAATCATTAAAAAAAAAAAAAAACTCATAGTAAAAGAGACAATACTTGTGGTTACCAGAGGTAGAGGCTGGTGGGGGGAAGAGAATTGAAGGAAGATAGTCAAAAGGTACAAAATTTCATTTATAAGACAAATAAGTACCAGGGGTGTAATGTACAACATGATGACTGTAGCTAACACTGCTGTATAATATATAGGAAAGTTGTTAAGAGGATTAAATCCTAGCAGCTCTCATTACTAGGAATCTTTTTTCCTTCTTTCTTTCTTTTCTTTTCATTGTATGTATATGAGAAGATGGATGTTAGCTGAACCTATCATGCTAATCATTCCACAGTGCATGCATATCAAACCTCATACTGTATGCCTGAAACTTAGACAGTGATGTGTATCAATTATATCTCAATAAAACTGGAAAGAAAATAAGAAGTTGTTTAAGGCATTGTTAAGTGAAAAAATATAAGTTTAAAAATAATATGTGTACTATAATCGTGTATTTTGATAAAATATTAATAATAATTATTATCAAAGAATTTTTAAATATGCAGGAATATATGTGAAATTGTTAAAAATTATCCTGAGAATAAGTGAAAATATGGAGGACTTTAACTTTCTATGTTATATAATTCTCTAATATCTAGATTATTTTTAAGTATTTTCTATGAGCTTGTGCCATTTCTGTGATCAGAAAAATTAAAAATAAAAATGAATTTCAAAATAAAATCATCTGAAGGCAATTCCTTTTTTGCTCATCCATCTATGGTCAAAAGATATTCATGAATTCACAAAAGCCAAGTCTCGAGTTAAGTTATCTTTTCCAAAGAAATCTGTTCACCCTTCTACTTTCAATTTCATCCCTCCCACATAGATCTCTAAAGGATAATAAGTTCATAGTTGAAGTTCAATAAAATGCACTTTCCTACCTTTGACAAATACCACTTCTTTGAGTAGAAATTAAGAAATCAACTAAATGAGCCACTCTCAGAGAAGGAGAATATTTCTCTTAGAAGCTCTAGATTCTCTTACACTTTTTGTCTATCTTGTGCAGGAAGCAAGGTACTATGAATTATCAATACCTATGTTGATGGTGATAAGGAAAATGATGATGATAATGATGATGATTAAAATCAGAAAGAAACCCTGAAAATATTACCATATTTACTATTTCACTATTTTGATGGATGAGCTCCTCAGCTGCTTAATGGGATTTTTATCTAGAACTTCTGGATACATCTGGAGAATTAACCCCTGTTTTGGTTCAATAGCAAGCATCTTTAAAAGTCTACTTGGACCAGGCTGTGGTGGTCTGAGAAGGATGAAGAATGGATGGATGGATGAGAAGCTTACTTATTACTAAGGGTCTATGTGTTATATGTTAGCAGTCATATTGAGTATTGTATAATTCAAAGCACAGTGGGCTATACTTGATCTAAGTAATGCAGTCCCTAACAGCTATCCATGCTAGCTACACGGAGGACGTGTTTAACATTGTGTACCTGTGTATAAATCTAGACCTAGAGAGGTTGGATTAAGGTTCCAGAAGGTTGATATGATTTTCACTCACTAGTATACTATCATCTGCACATTCTGCTCCTGCTGTGTTGCTCTAGATGGTGACCAAAATGGCCTTAACATTCCACTCAGCTTAACTGAACTTCAGGCAGGTTTATTCCGAAGTATAGGCCCTTGACCTCCCTTTACTTGAGGCACTAACTTTAGAAAACTTAAAGATATCAACTCTTTTTCTGCCACTTTGAAAAGTAGGTAAATCATCTTGCAGTGTCTTACCAGTGTTACAACCCAGGGAATAACTGTCTCTAGGACCTGGGAACCATCCCTTTGAAAAGTAATCATCAACAAGGAGAGTGTCCCTGTCTCCCAATCTCTGTGGCAGGATAGAGGCCAACTACCTAACTACCCTACAAGTCTAACTGCCTAATGCAAACTGACAAATACAGATGGCCTAATCACTTTAACCAACCTCCCCATGCCCAGTGTGCTCTAATACTTTCCACTAGCTCAACCCAGGGCTTAAAAACCTTCCCGCCTTTTGTTTAGTTGAATCTTGAATAAAGTCTTCCCTGCCTATTTAACTTTGTTCTGCACAATCTTTCTTTGACAGTGGTTGGGAAGTTTATAACTTTCTTAGAGAAAGTTACTGCTCTCTCTGCTGACTGTTCTGATTGTGCTGACTTCCTCCTGTAAGAAAAATAATGCTCAGTCTATACAATGCCTGTGTTCAGTCTTTCTGTCAACCCATACCCCATGACATTTGTTGGTATTATTTTTAGGAAAACGTAATGCAGTAAAGTCAACATACAGGGAATGTCCAGTACGTTTAAATCAATCTGTATATCCTATATCACACATGTAAAAGAGGTATGAATATTAACTTAAAAAACTTAAAATGTGGTTCATTAAAAAATATGAAACTTTCAAGCTTTCAAAGCAAAGAGCAATTTTTGAAATCTTTGAATCTTAGTTGAAAATCCCCAAACCAAGAATCATAAAATACATTTGACCTATCTTTGTATTTTTTCAGTAAGGTGTCTGGCTTGGGCTTTTAGGTCAAATCTTTCCACTACTAGGATTGAAAACAATACAGTAAATGTCTAATCAAAGAATTACAGAAATTTTAATTTGGAGTCAGAAACTATTATAGAATACTGGTAATAAAAAAAAAGGACCAAACTATATATTTAAAATCTATTGATCTTCAGTATCCTCTGTATTTATAATAAATAGGCTGAACAATATTATTTTCATTTCACTTTTTTAAGAGAATTTTACTTCTGACCCTTGTCAAGAAGGGAACAGGTGTTCATGGCTTTAGAAAAACTGTTCACCCTAAATCTTACAGCATGGCCTTAACAACTGCACCCTCTGGTGGCAGCCTTCCCAAAGTGCAGGACCTGGTGTTGGTGTTTGGTTTATTTAGTTCTCTTGGTTTGCTTATTTGCTCACTCACTTTGTCAATTAATTTATTTTTTTTTTTGTCTGAGGGGTGACTAGGTCTCTTTAAAAGGTACAATCTAAAAAAAAATCTAAAACTCTGGAGTTTAGAAACAGCACACTGTATCACATTTTAAGTAGCTGTGATGTAGGATGTAATTTGATCTCATTCTTTAACTTGCTAACTATATTACTAATACACAGTAGGACATACAAAGACTATAGAAGAGTGTGGATATGTTAAAAGAGTGTAGATATCATCAGCAAGAGATTCAACAAAATAAACAAGCATTATACAGACTTGGTTTCTGAAGAGCAACTACCTTAGAAGCAAGGTTCTCTTCTCCAAAGTGAAAGCAGTAGGTAGCAAATCCCTGTCTTCCAAGACAAACAGATCAACCCAGGAACTACCTGGGGGTAAACAGTGCTGTACTTTAACCAGGGATTATGCTGAACAAGGAACAGTAAGAAGCATCCTCACGTAGTTTCCCTGAACAAACGTTGCAATTTTGTCAGATAATTTCCAAAATGGTCCTCAAAGAACACTTGGATATTTCACCATTTTTCTTCATGTTTTCTCCACTTTATGCCCACTTTATATTGGGCATATATTAGGAACAGCACTCATTAATGAGCTATTAACTATTTCTCCACTGAATAACAAATGTAGAAGGGGAAATATGTTACTTTTAAAGCTGGCTGCAGTTTGAGTCTTGGAGCAGTATTCCTTTTAAAGATTAGAGATGCTCCTTCTTTAACTACTTTTTGAATATACAAAGATAGAATTGAGGGCTACAATAGTGGGATGTAAGCAAAGAGAGGACAAAATAGCTCTGATTTGTCAGAAACATCAGAAAATTCTACCAGTAGCCTGAAAGAGATAGAGGGGTAGAAACCCAGAGTTGGGTTATCTAAACTGCTCCCAATAACCCTTCTAATCTGTACATGTTCTCTAGTGAATATCTGAGTCCCAAGCAATACGGGAATCCCCAGGAATACTGACACCCAGGATATCACACATGTTCAGAGCACACACATTTGCAATCAAGAAGAGAACCAGCGCTGATGGTGGTTGGAGAAAAAGAAGACCTTCACCTTTTACGAAGAAATGACCTATTATTGCTTAAAGCCAGAAGCAAAAGGACTCAATGAACACATCCTTCCCACGGATGCCAATTTGCTAGTTTTAGCCAGTTTTAGCCTTGGCTCTCAGACTCCAAAGCAAAAATAAATATTAAGTATCTACTACCCAGCATAATGCTAGATATTCATAGCCATACAAATGTTCAACTACAGAAGGCAAAGACGAAAATGTCTATTTAAAATGAAGATTTAAAGATTAGCAATATCCTTCAGTTTCCATAAGGATATCCAGCCAGTAAATAACAAAGACAGGATTCTAATGCAAATCTGTCTGATTCTAACATGCCAGTGCTCTTTCCACTGTACCAAACTACCTCATTCATTCATTTAATAAATATTTATCAAGTGCTTATTATGTGCCAGGCATCAAAAGAGCAGTGGGAAAGACAAGGTGACTGGAAGTGGTGGTCAGTACTGTGAAGGAAGTAAGCAGGGTGAGTGATGAAAAGTGCTGGAGATCACTCCCTTGGGCACCAGAGTGTTCCAGAAAAGGCCTTTCTGAAAAGAAGACATTTAAGCCAAGTCCCAAAGCTTGAAAAGGACCCAGCCAGGCAAACATCCAGGGGCCAAGGATTTCAGGGAGATGGAAAGACAAAGGCTCCCACGTTTGAGAACAGAAGTGCTTCCAAAGTGGCAAGGACACATGAACTACAGGAAGGCTGGTACAGATGAGGTTAACAGAAACCAGATTATTTTTAAGTTTTTTTTTTTTAATAAAACAAAAAATTTAAGAAGACTTTGTAGACAATAATAATGAGTTTGCATTTCACTCAAAATTCAATGAAAAGCCAGTAAGGATGTTCAACATGGCAAAATATTATCTGAACGGCATTTTATACAATGACTGGGTGGAAAATGAACTGTAGGGTAATCAGAGCAGAAGCAGGGGATAAGTGAAAAAGCACAGGTAATGATACCCGGGACCAGGAGGCAGGAGTAGGAATCAAGAGATGAGTTTGGAGGTTACCGCAGCAATTTATGTTAGTGATCATGGTGCCTTACACTAGATCTTATGGCTCTCAGCTGGGTACACTGTTGCTCCCACCAAGAGACATTCAGCTGGAGACCTTTTTTTGTCACAACTGGAGGGATGATACTGACACCTAGTGGGTAGAAGCCAGGGATGCTGCTAGACATCCTACAATGCACAGGACTGTCTCTCTGAAAAAAAGAAATATCTAGTCCATAAGGTCAATGGTACCAAGGTTGGAAAACCCAGAACTAGATGAAACTGGGTGGCAGGGACAGAACTGGAGAAAATTTGAAAGGGTTGGCTTACATTTTAGAAGTAGTACTGACAGGACATGCCAAAGAGGGTTAAATAAAGTATAAACCCTAGGTGTCTGACCTGGATAGGCGATGGTGCCATTCACCAAAATAGTGAAGACTTGAGGAAAAATGAGACTGGGAGGAAAATGGAATTCAATTGAGTATTCAGTTTAAATCACATTCTGTTCAAGATAACTATTATCCAGATAGAGATGTACTTCAGTGTATATAGAGATTTGAACTCAAAGGAAAAATTGGGACAAAAATATAAATTTGAGAGTTACCAGCATTCGAATTATATTTAATGACATGGAATTGTATGAGATCACATAGGAGAGAGGTGGGAGAAGAGATGAAAGGAAAGGGAAGGGAGTGAAAGAGAAAGCAAGGGAAGGAAGATTAGGACCACACCCTGAGGCACTCTAACTTTTCTGAAGACCATATAAAAACTAGAAGGAACAATCAGGGAGATGATAACAGAAAACCCAGGAGAGTGGTATCATGGATGCTCAGGGAGGAGAGGAAAGTATTCAAGAAAGAGGCAGTGGTTAATGATACAAATGCCACCAAAAGACTGAATAAAATGAAGGCCAAATAGTGTCCCTTAGCTCTGGCAACTTGGAGGTTATTAGTGACCTTAAGCAAGAGCAGTTTCAATGCAGTGTGGGAATGGAAGCCGTTGTGAAATGAACAAATGGAAAATGAAGAAACAGAGAGAGAAATGCAAATAATTCTTATTTTTGGAATTGGAGTCAAAAAATTAGGCAGCTACTGTATGGATATGTAGTCAAGAGAGTCTTGTTTAGTTTTTTGTTTCTTAATGTGGAGCAATGTTGGTATGCTGACAGAAAGGAAAAGAGATGGGAAGATAACTGAAAAAGTGAAGTCCTTAAGAAAGTAAAGGGATGGGATCCAGAAAGAAAGTAGAGGAGTTGTCCATTAGTAGTAGTAAGGATACTTCTTCCATTGTAACAAGAAAGAGATGAGTCCAGGTTCAGGTATGTTGAGACAATAGGAGCGTTCCCATATAATGGCTTTCATTCTATCCATGTTGTTTCATTAAAGAAGAAGTAATCAGTTGGAAGGAGGGGGAGGAGAAAGAAATCTGAAGGGCAATCCTAAGTGAGGATTTCTAGCTAGTTCTATACCTGCCCTGAAGTTATGACTGCCCTCGGCACCATGGCTAAGTGTCCCCAATAATAACGGCATCTCACTGGGAGCAAAACCATCTGAACCACACCACTGTAACCAAGACGCTGGGAGTTACTGGAAATGATCACACAGCAAAACAACTGGAATTACTAGAAATGCTTGCCCTAGACCATTAGTCTCTAATCAGCACGCTCACTCACACTCCAAAGTGTTGTTGAACCCAACTTCATGTACTCAATGCACAGTGAGTCTGAACAAACCGAAACATCTGAATTTGGAGCAGAGAAAGATTTACTAGTCCAGGAAGCGCCAACTCGGAAGATGGGAGATGTAGGCTTGTCTCAAACCCATCTTGCTGGCTGGCTGGGACACAAGATTTTAAAGACAAAATGGTAAAGGGAAGGGGGGTCTTTGTGACTTCAGCTTCCTGATAAGACCTCTGTTGCAGACTTCCTGGCACCTTCTTGTGACTTGATGTGTCATTGGTGATTGTGACTGATCTATATTCCTGCAAAGAAAACTAGTAACTCGTGGTCTTTTGATCTCTTTTCTTTCTAGGAGAGACTAAAAGCAGTGGTTGAGGCATCTTACTACTTACTTAGAGTTTCATGATGGTTCAGGAGTTTCAGTTCTTAATTCACCCTCCTGGTGTCATCAATTTTAAATCCGCTTGGGGTCAGCTGGTTGAAGCCACAGGACATTACCTCAACAGTTTGGGGTCATAAGGCATTAATTCAAGCTAACAATCATGGAAAAGATTATGTTGGGCTTGCTTTTCCTTTGTTTTTGTGTTCCCCTACTTCCCTAGTTAGTAACTGTTTGAATCAGGCCTTTGGAATTCAGGGAAGGTCTAGGAGGCTTTTTTCTATAAACAAGAACGTAAAGGCTTTTCATATACAGAAGGGCCCACAGGATCCTATTCAGTTTCAAAAGGATTATGTTATATATTCCCCAGCCTAAAATCTCAGTTTCTGTCCCTTCTCCCTCAACTCTTGGTAAGTGAGCTTGCCTAATATTTCACAGAGCAAACAGAAGTTGTCAAGTTGATTTCCTTCAATTTATTGCCACCATATGTACAAATCTTCCTGCATCTGTTCCCATCTTCTTTGCCTTTATTTCTGTTACGATGACCCAATTAAAGACCAATTCCTCCATTTGTGCTCTAGACACAAAAACATTCTGCCTTTCCAGGGCCTTTATTCCTTTATTTCTTCACCAATTCACAGCTGCAGTCTTCAAAAGGCTGAGGTGTCTACAGACATCGTATCATTCACTCACCTCTCAACATGCTCTAATTCAACTTTCACCCCATGACTCCAGTTTCTCAGTTCACCAATGATTTACTTGGTGCTAATTTAAATGGACTTATTTCAGTCATTATTGTACTCTAAGCAAGTCTCCACACTTTGATCACTTTGTCATTCTTGAAAACCCCTCTTAATTTGCCTTCTGTAAAACCACGCTCTCCAAGTTTTCCTCCTACGGTGCCACTTCTTCTCAGTCTCTTGTACTGGCTTCTCCACTTCCATCCATATACTTCAAGGTGTTGGCTATTGGCATGACTGAATCTTAGGCTTTGTCTATTCTCAGTTCACATCAGAGATAGCAAACTGACAATCTTCCAGCTCAATCCCCACTGTCTAGTGCAGTGTCGGCAAAATAGTAAATACCTAATAGGTGTTTGTTTGAATAGTTAATTAATTATAAGACTAGAATTCAATTGGGCTTAGGGTAAGGGGATGAGGACACAATGTGGGACTAGCCACTAAAGCAAGCCCCAAGATGAGAAATTCCTCCCCACCTCACATCAACAGTTTCTCACACCAGTTAACATAAGCTACCTACACTGGATAACTGATCAAGAAGCCAACAATTAAAAAACAAAAGCCAACAATTGACACTTAAGCACCTCCTTGACATCTGATGATTTTAAAACACAATTAGGAAGTTGTTCCGAGTACTTAGCCTGGGGTCTACAATCAAGAAAGTCATACAACTAAAGTACATAGCCAAATGAAAGCTAGCTTAGAACTGTGAGTAAAATGAGAGTCAAATAAAAACACTATCATCAGTTTACCCACTTGTTTTTCTTCTAAGATTCAGTGATAGTTTTGTATGTTTATCCTTCTCTCCTGTCAACATCAAAGGAAAAGTAGAACCAAGCAGAGAGCTTGGTCTGATTCACCAGCTTTCAGACCAACTTCATCTCAATAAAACTCTGATCAAATTCAACTTCTTCCAAAACCAGCTGATGAGCAAAAAACAGTCCCAAACCTAAACTCATCTGTAAATAGTCAGTCAGTCAAGACTTGGCTCTATACAAATTCACTGGAGACCAACTAATTAACAAAGAAGTACACCATCCAAAATCCATCCCATATAGCTTTTCATTCAAGATCTAGTTCTACACAAATTCATCTGAAATCAACTTGTCAGAAAATATCTTCCTTGTCCAAAGCTCATCCAAATGTAGCTGTTTAGCCAGGACCTGGCTCTACACAAACTCATCAAAGACAAGGTGATTTGCAAAGAATTTTCTTATCCCAAGAAGCTATTCAGCAGGGAGTTACCTCAAACAAATTCATCTAAAACAAGCCAATATTCATCCAGAAACATCTGCCACAGAACAAACTCTGCAAAAACTAACATCAGAAAAACATTTTCCAGTCCAAAGCTGGTCCAAAAACAGCTGTTCAGCTAAGACCTGGATATATACAAAGCCATTCAAGAATAACTAATAAGAAAGAGCCAACCCATCTAAAATGTATTCAAAAGTAGTTGTTTCATCAGGTGTTGCTTTTCCATATAATCATCCAAGACCAGCTATTTGGCAAAGAATTGTCCTACCAAAGCTCTTCTTAAAATAGCTATTCAGTCAGTAGCTTGCTTTCCAAAAACTCATATGAAACCTTGCAGTTAATCAAAATCCAGCTATTAAAATATTTTCCAAAATCTGCTATTCATTAAAAAAAACTTTAAAGTCTCAATTTTGCCCAAAATCACCTCAAAAAATATCTGATCACACCAAACTTCATCCAAATCCACAAATCAACAAAAGACCAGGACAACTCAATCTAATCAAAATGAAATCTTTTCCCCCTGTGCTCCTCTGTCCAAACCCCCATCCAGATCTAACAGTTTAATTTTCAAGCTCTCAACCTCAAACACAAAGCACTGCTATAACTTTCACTTTCCCTACTACCACGACTTCTAAAGCACTTCTACCACCACCACCACGTCTACAACTCAGGTCTAACTATAATCACCACACTAACATCTGCTGTACCATAAAACAATCTGCTGTACTTCCTACAATAGCCTAGAAGCTGGCACCTAGAACTACTCTGAAACAAAAGTAACTCCCTATGATGGTACCTAATCTCAAACTGACTTTGCATCTAACTTCTGAAACACAGAATCTTCTGCGGCAACACAGAATCATATACTGACCTTCCATTTGACTTTGAAAATACATATTTTACCGATTACTCCTACAAAACTCAAAGTAACTACCCACCTGGCAGTATTGTATCAACTCTGAAACTACATAAACTCCCAACACTATTCCAGAACCTTATCTAAACCATCACACCACCAATCCAAGCACTGAAATTATGAATTAATCCCTTTTACTCTAGTACCACATCTCTTATCCTTCCCCTCAGCATCCTCATTTATGACTATTTGCAGGACATTCTTTCTCTTTTGAAAAGTCATCCGCAACAAAGCCTATTTTTTTAATCCATATGCATGTACTTTTAATGCTGAGTTGAAATTATGTAGAAATTTTTCTATTTAAACTGAGTACACGTTGAATTGAGCTCAACTCTGTTGAATGAGGGAATTTGAAAATACATCCAATATTTCTAATGACATTACACACTGAACTTTATCACCTATGACCAACGGCCAAGCTACTCTACCAAAAAGTCTGAACATATTTTCCCAATACCCAATCTGAAAAAAAAACTTCGAGATTAATAATAAACATATATGGTTTCTTTCTATTTAGTAGAATTTCAGTTCTTAGTTCAGTGCCTGTGCTTCTGGCATTCATCAAACCACTCCATAGAAAAGTGGTTCTATTGCAGGTTTTGAAGCATATGCCCTAATTTCCTTGGGCCAGTACACACTGGTCAATAATTTTAAAGAATTCTGTAAATTTACAAAGTCAAGGAAGTGATAATTCAATTCAACTTGTATCTATTGCTCTACCACATGCAAGATATTTTGCTGGGTTCTACAGAGAATATAAAATGAGCAAGACACAAGATTTACCTTGAAGCCTAATATCTCAAAATAGAAACACAAATAATAGCATCGGCCAAAGTAGAATAAAGTAAATAAGAAATTCATGAATTCAAATATGGTTTCTGAGAAGGAAAAGGAAGGCTGACTTCAAATTAGGGGAAGAAAAACTTAATGAAGGTTGTAGCATAAAAAAAACTTTAAGGATGGGTAGAGCTTCTGGGCTACTGTAGGATGACCAAAAATGAAAGGGGGGAATCTAGGCAGAGGGAATACCATGAATAAATGCAACAAATGCAAAGAAACAAGCTGAAAATACATGAAGGCTCTTTTCTGACCTCTAGCACATACTTCCATTTCACCTACACATTATACAGTGATTGGACACTGGCTGTATTTCTCACAAGAACACAAGCAGGGATTCTGTCTTATTCACTTTTGTAACCTAGCAGCTAGTACAATACCTGGCCAAGCATAATTTAGGTTTAAATTTAATAGATGTCGTTGGAATTACTATGCATCGTGGAATGCTGATTGCAGTTTCAAATTATTAACGTACTTAACTTAATCAAGCTATCACAACAATTGATAGCAATTGTGTGTCTCGAATCCTTTTAATGCTGTGATTAAATTATCAAGTGGTAGGACAGAAAGGTCTCCACTCTACCTTATCCTTTGATTACCAAAAAGGTCCTCTTAGACTGGAATTCACAAAGAGTGCCTTGGGTCTGAGTAATTCCAATCTCCCCACATCCATTGGGTATGATGGAATTGGGAAGAGGGTATATTACTTGGCTTGAGAAGTCCTAGAAAGTTCAGGGATAACACAAATAACTAGAGGTTTCTACCAAGACTACTCCAAACCAGAGACTTTTAACCTGGGTATTCACAGTTGGGCTCTCAGGAGATCCATGATACATATTTTGTTCATGGTCATATGTGCATTTTTTCTCAGGAGATGGTTATAGATTCAATCAAATTCTCAAAAGGGTTCATAAACAAAATTAATTTAAAAATAAAGCCAATAATAAATATAAAGAAATGCCTAGATCTACAGAGCCAAGAGATGTAAACTGCAGTTCATAAAGTACTTTAAAGAATCCTGATATCCTGAGTCATTTCAGAAAAAATGAATTACCTCACTATTTTTGCTGATGTCTCTCAGTTTTAAGAATATTTAGGAATTTTCCCCTTTTATAGTACATATTTCTTGACATCCAACTCTATAATTATATTATTGTAAGTTATCTGCTTTCAAACTTAAAATTTCTTGTCTAAGAAATTACTCAGCCTTCTTAATTTCCCTTGTTTATTTTGGCCAAATTCTACTGACTGCTCAGTTTCCAAGCTAGGGCGTGTTCCATTCCAGCTTGGGGTTGGAGACATGTCTGCAACAGGCATTCGATGCTCTCAGTTCCCTGAATCACCTGATGTCCAGACAGTCACACTGTGATTCAATTAGAATAAGCTATTCATTAGCACCATACTCTAGACTGGCAATAGAAACCAAGTCTCCTCACCTAAGCCCAGGATTATCAGTGGCATAAAATTCAACTCTGCCTCCTCCAAAAAGAAAAAACAATTTTAAGGAAGCCCCTTCCCCTACACATTCATTGAAAAGAATGTCCAGGGGAAAGTGGACTCCGTGGTGTCATGGGCTCTCTCCCACATAATGAGTCTTGACTATTTAATGTTCCCCCACAAAATGTAAGCTCCTTAAGGGCAGAGATTTGTGCCCCTTCCATTCACTGTTTTATTCCCAAGGACTGAAATAATGTTAGCAGAAGACAGAGTGAACATACACTGAATGATGGGTTGGAAAAATGAACTGACTGAATAAAAGAATGAATGAATGCAACTATGAACGTCTGTGAGAAAATAAAGTCACTTCCCTTCCACATTCTTCAGCCCTTATGTTTCATTGTGCCTCTTAGTATCACTCCCTTTACCATGCCATTGTCTGTCCCATCAATCACATAATTCTCCAAATCCACTTTAAAGCCCCATCTCTTCTCTGAAGTCTTCCCTCAACTTGACCTTGCTCCAACTCCCTGTAGTATATAATACCTCTACCATTTATTCATCAACATGCAGTGACCATCTGGTGCTCTGCAAAGTTATTAACACAGACGACCCTAAAGAAATATAAGACAAGGCCCCAGGAACTCGCCATCTAGTTCAAGAGAAACATATAATCAGGAAATAATGAAGAAGCTGTGTGAGATAATATCTGATTGCAAGCCAAAATAAGTAACAGAAACAAACCAACAAACAAAAATACTACTGGTGACTAAAATCAGGTATCTCTCCAGCCTTCTCATTCACTGCTGTCCTCACCTCATTTCGTTCCAGTGTGAGGGAACAATAACATCACTCCTTCACGTATAAACACTGTCTGCGTGGAGGCTCTCCTTGCATTCTTAATGAATGCTTTTTATTCTTCAAAACCCATCTCCAAGATCACCTCCTCTATTAAACCCTCTCTGCCCTTCTGCCCCCAACAAAATTAATCATGTTCTCCTTCATACCTGTGTATACTCCTAGCACTTACTAAGTGTATCCTGGTTAACCTTTGTGTTTCCCCCATTCTTATCAGACAGTAACAAAAGTTGATTGTGTAATGAATTGAATAATTACAGAAAAGCTTTTGGGAACAATTCATTGTCTCAGACAGACATTCTATACTCCAAAACTAGCCAAATCTAAGAGGGCCTTCTATGTGAAATCCTGGCCTGACACAGATTTATCTTCGATTTGGACTGAGAATTTGTTGAACAGACCCCACCTCCCTCTGTATACAAGTCATTAAAGAAATGACATCTCTCAAAAACTCCAGGGGAAGCCTGGGGCCCTGAAAACCTATGGTAAGTATTTCATTGTTCTTTTCGTGAAAGAAACCTCAACGGACCCTTGCATTTTGCTTAGATTACAGTAGTGTTTTCCTCATTTAAAATAAAATGCACCATTCAACATTTCTGGAAGGCAATTTGGCCATACTTAGTGAAATTTAAAACAGACATATCCTTTAGTATAGTACTTCTAGGAATAATACCTAAAGAAATGCTCTCACATGTGTAACAAAATTGTATAAGGCTATTCATTGCACTACTTATAATTACAAAATAAAATGGAAATGGATTAAATATCCATCAAAAGCAAATGCAATGTAATACAATGTAGCCATTAAATAAATGAGATAAATCTATATTTACTGATACATAAGGATGCCCATTATTTGTTAAGTAAGCAAAGTAAACTGCAGAGCAATATACACAATAGGCCTTATTTTTAACATACTTCTGTTGTTTGATTTATATGTTCATACATACATGATAAAACAGGTACATCTGGGAAATCATTGGGAAAGTAGATGGAGGTGAAGAAGGGTTATAATTTTTTATTGTCTGCAGTTTTTTAAAATTACACAAGACATGTCTTCTTGAAATACCCTCTATTCAAATGATAGACATTGGGTAATACAATGTCTGTAGCTAATAACTCACCTAATGAAGTGTTGGGAAATGAAAGAAACCAAATGATTTCAGACACCGAAGTCCTGATTGGTCTCTCAGTTGCCAGCCTCCTGGAGTCAAGTTTAAATTCCTCTTACAAACTCACAGTTCATCAAAGAGTAAAGTTTTTCACCACAGAAACTACAGAAATCAACTGGACTTTGAATATTGTTTAACCGGTATATTTTGCCTAGTGAAGAGAAAGGTAATTAACTGACCATGTTTCAAACAATATTCTGTTTTTTCAAGTTCTACTTTGTCTTCAAAAGGAAAAAACAGAGCAAAAGAATAACAGTCTTTTTGTTTCAGGTAGCAATTTGAACATGAAGACTACGATTCTACTGTTTTGTCTCCTAGGATCAACTCTGTCATTACCAGTAAGTGCAATATGTTTATATTATGGACCAACCAGCCTTAGCTGCATCTCTAATTGTAAACTTCTCTCTCTTCTTGCCTGCTGCCAAAACTGCCCTGTCTGTGACCCATTCCCTAAGTTTCCTGTTTTTTTCCAAGTTGAAAGATGATAAACTAACAAAGTATTAGTGCACATTTCAATGTACTTATACTTTTAAAATGCATCCCCTCTATCGTGGTAGAGTTTCATTTTGGCAGAGCAGTAGGGTAGAAATTAGGAGAAAGGGGATGCTTTAGATTATGTGTACTCAAAGTGGATAATTATTCCACTTTCCGAAAAGAATTTGAGATTTTCTTGCCAACTAATTATTTTCTCATGACTAAAGAGGTAAACTATATTTTCTGATTTGTCTAATTGGAAGCACAAAACATCTAGATTGTATAAACTCTAAAAAAGCCTACTGAATCATGCAATAGCAAAAGAATGTTAAAGTGGTCAATATTTTTGACTTCGAACATTTCATCACAAAATATGATCACATACAACATATGTTATATCAAAGAAAGGACACTAGAATTAGAACACATACTCCAAATGTTCTCCAATATTTTATAGACATAGAAATACGTGATTTGGACCTTTAAGTGCATTCTGTTTGCTTGAGATGCTTGAGTGTGGACAATGAGAAAAAAGTTAGAAGATATTTACCAAAAAGTAGCAGACCAAAAAGAAACCATTCTTCAGCCTCAAGCTCACCTGACACTTCCATACTCATTCATATAATCAGCAAATATTCATTGAAAACTCTATATACAAGATACTGTGCCAGTTGCTGATACAGTGGTGAGAAAAAACAAAGACATGATCCTTCATGGTGTTTACAAGGACTGTAGATACTAATAAATATTTTTAATGTTAAATTATACATTATAACTGTGATTAGTTCTATGAAGGAAATGAACAGGGTGATCTTGTAGGGAGGGAATGGAACAAGACACGACTATCCAACCTCCTTCTTACTTCATTCCAAATATACAATTATCCTTCTTTAAAGAAATTGCCTGCAAAAACTTAGTTTCTAAACAAGGTATATTAGGAAGTTAATTTTTTTGTAAAACATGGGTTTTGCACTTCACCAAAAAATTTACCAAAAGGGTCTTCTAAATAAAGTGCCTCTGGTCAATTTAAATTACCACACAATTTGTAAAAACTCAGGAAAAATGAAGCTTTCCAGGAGCACAGCTATCATTCAAGGTGGACTGAGGAGTAATGTGCAGGTTAACGCAGACTGTTAATAGCCAGGAACGTGAGAGCAGCTAGAGACAGTGGTACCGGGAATGTGAGAAGCAATTTTAAATGTCTATTAGATATACTAGTAATATTCATCAAATGAAAACTCAAGACACATGGACAAGGGTTTTTCTTAATTATTTGTAAATGAATGTATTGAATTATCACAAAGGCATTAAAAAATGTACTGACTTGCAAATGTGAACACTTAAAGTAGCCTAATGATTGTTTCCAGTAGATCAAAAGTTTGGAAATAGGGTGCACACTGGAGATGGTACAGTTTGCATATTTGGAGGGGTAGTCAGAATAGACCTCAAAAAGAAGATGAACTCAACCAATGACTTGAAGCAGGTGAAGGACTGAGCCAATGTCTAGGGAAAGATGTATTCCAGACAAAGGTAACAGGTGGAGGTGAGGATCTGAGGCAGGAGTAGGCCTTACCTGTTCCAGAGACTGCAAGTTGCCTGAATGGCAGTAGTAGAGTGAATGAGAGGAAATGAGGTGGGATGGGAGGTCAGAGAGGCTCTGGGGGCCCAGGACCTGAGAGCCTTTTTAGGCCATCATAGGGTCTCTGGTTTTCACTCTGAGTGAAAATGGAAGTCAAGGCAGGGATTGAGTAGAGAAATGAAATGACCAAACTGTTGTTTTCAAAGGATCCTTCTGACTGCCATGCTGACAATGCATTGCAGGGGATGAAAAGACATTTGCAGAATTTATATTTATATAACCTTAAAGCTTAAAGGGACCTCTAAGGACAGATAGAGTCAATCCTACCTCTTACAACTGAGGGAAAAGACCAAAGTGAAACGATGAGTTAGTGGCAGCTCCAAGATATATCCAAGTGATCCAAGGATCGATGCAGCACTGGGGGAGTGGGGGGTAGGGGTGCACACAACACTGCCCTTGTTGCTACAGCTGGAAGCAATGGCCACTGGGTCAACCCAGCCAGGGAGCGTCCACCTGAATGCAGATGGAGTGCTAAGAGAAGCAAAGAGAAGAATTCATTTCTTCAAAGACTAAGAGCACTTGTAGGGATCCTAGTACAAACTCTGCCACTCAACATACCACCTTGGACAGATCACGTTGCTTGTCTGGGTCTCAGGTTCCTCACTTACAAAACAAAACCATACAACTAGAGCATATGAATTCAAGGAGATTTTTACCCCTAAAATTCAGTTATTCTTAATACACTATGAATCTATCCTGACTAGGAAGAGGACTGAATTTCCATTACAGGAACTAACTTGTCGGGCATGAGGCAAATGCAGGAAGCTTAATGAAAATACAGTAGAAATCATGGCAGCTTATCTTCAAGCATTGGGAAAAAGCAAATGTGTACAGAGCCAAGGTGTGAATTATGTATTTCATGTCCCGGAAAAGGAAGAAGGGAATTTCAGAAAAGAAGTGGGAGCCTAGGAACTACCACCAGAAATCCATGTGCCCTACCTCACCCTCTGTCCCTTCTCATAGCACCCTCTCGTGGTCTGGCACTTTTCCACTAAGCAATTCCATCTCCTGTCATGCCCAAAATGTTCTAGGGAGTCAAGACTGCTCCAAAACACACAGAGGCTAAAGACAGACATTTCTGCATTTGGGTCAACTTGTTAACTCCCAGAAATAAATGGATACAAAATCTCAAACACATTCCTGCCTCTTCAAATATCTGTTATCACAGATGCAGCTCAACCCCACTCTGGGACTTCCTCCAGCAAAGCTGGTTCCAGATCAGGCAACACCACTAAACCAACAGCAGCCAAATCCGGTAAGAGTTCTACAATAGGAAACATCTGCAGATGTTAAGGCTAGTGGATTTAAAATTAAGATTCACCCAAAATCTCATGACTGAGCAACAGAAAGAAAAGTTTTACTTGTGGGGGGAAAAACAAGAAATACACTGTTATGAAAACTTTGAGCAGGAAAAGAAATCCTCATTCTTTTTCCTTTTGTATAAATAGTAATTTGGTTTAGCAATGAAATCTAGTAAACTCTGAAAAGCAATAGCTACACCTATTGAGAAACTTTGCTCATCTGTTCCCTTGTGACATAATCATATATGGTATTTGCCAGAACTAGCAGGGATTAAGAGGCAGTCTATAAAAATGATTGCCCATTTCCTCATGGTTTTCTTAAATTCCATTGTTGCTGATGAGCTTATGAGTTACTGTAAAATCTGTCTCTGAAGCGTATCTAAATACTTTTGAAAAGTGCATTATCTCTTGGCTACCCCTCATCTTCCCACTCCAACCCTTCCTTTGCTCAAAAGGACCCCTCCTTACCTACAACTAGACTTCGTGAACTAGTGCAGTAACACCAAAGTTTAAAGTTCTCTTTTTGGTCTCTGGACATTATGCAACACTCAAGTCAGGAGCTGACCCCCCTCCTTAAGAAACTCAGGCTTATACAATCTGGGGACCTTCTCTGAAAAAGAATACAAAATTAGATATGTAAAATTTATTGCTAAAGTGAATAATTAATAACGAGGCAAAAAATAAGAGTAAATTACACATTTTTAAGCTGATAAATACCTTCAACTAGGGCATTGTGAGGTTTTCTCTGAGGGCCACGGAAGGGAGCAATGCTAGTGAAAGTCCCTGAAGCTTCATCTTCACTTACCCTCATATTAAGGGTACAGGTTACTTGAGGATCTCCACCACTAACAGCACAGTAAAATCAACCTTCTGTCTCATACAACAATTTCAATGCCCTGCAGGTCTTCCCTTCTTTAAGTCTAATACCATTGACACAGATGCTCACACTGGGGTCAGATCTGCAACTGGTAAGTACTCTTTTACATCATTTTAATATCCATAGTTAAATAAATATAATATCCAATGTTGAATGTATGTGTCTGTGTATCCACAGATGTACACATATACACATATTCATTGCAGATAAGCTGAAAGATGACAGAGAAAAGTCAAAAGAGACTTGGATGCTATTTGATACATCATAAAAGAGTTTTCTTAGCACGAGAAGCTCTAAAGGAATTAATCTAATTCTCAGGTCTTTACTTCTTTAGTTCTTCTCACCTCTTCTCCGAGCTCCCCTCCCCATTCCTGTGATATCTTCCTCTCTGCCCCTACAACATCCACACACCCACACAAGGACTATGACCTCTATCATCACCCCAGCGACAGGAGCAAACAAGAAAGGGTAGAAATATGCACATACTTTTCATAGAATATCCTATAGTTTAATCTGTTTGGGTGATAAAATAATTAGTAAGTTTCTTTTCTGCTTAAAGTGGGTTTTTTTCCAGGGGTCAGATTTAAATACAGTATTAGATGATATCCAGACTAGATATCTTACTCTGATCATCACAATTTTCATAGAGATACCTATGAAGGAACTCATTTCTTCATAAGAAAGCTATCAGAAAAATTCCAGAAATGAAATTTCTGTTATAGCCAAAAAGGAGAAAGCAAGGATAAAATCACCTAAGTAATACATAGGAGAATGGGTTAAATGCCAAAAAAAAAAAACTTAATATGAGAAAACTTAGTCCTGGGCTTCATAATTGTACTAATACACTCAACAAGTCTTTGAATTTCATTTCTAAATCTAATTCCAAATACAATAGTATAGATTTGCATAGCAAATCCTCCCTTTAAATATATTTTACATTTAAATACAGCTTAGTTTCCTGAATGTGCAAACTGAAACAACACAATGAAAATCTTCTTCACTGCCCTACAGCTAAATCCTGGGGTGGCACCTGGTTCCCAGACCCTCCCACTGACCCTGGGGGGACTGAACATGAAACAGCAACTACAACCACAGGTAAGTTCAGCGGCCAGGCTTCAGCTTAACACTGGGGAGCATTTTCAATCGGGCGGAAACCAAAAGAGAAGAAAAGAATTTTTTCAAGGTTCTTGAAAGTTTTACCGAGGTAATTTGCAGAGAGAAGCCCCACTAAACACACAGCAGTTTGGGGTAGTGTGGTTCTTGCTGAAACCTTATGAAAACACACCCAGAAGGCTGAGCATGCTGCCCCATGACGCCTCTAGAACACATCTGTAATAGGTAACAGGAAATGTGCAGAGCTGGGGGAGACTGAGAAGTAAAGGTTGCAGGGGGATTGAGAGGGATCAGGATTCTTCTCCGGCTTGCTCTGTTTGCTTCTGAAGACTTTTCTGAGGGACCAAAATCATTCCAAAGGGAAAATAAGAGACAGATAAAGTTCGTTTTCAGCAAATCTAATCTCCTTCTTTTGGGTCCCTTTTTTCATGCCTCCTCTCAAGTCCTCAAGAATTCTCTAGTTTCTTCTCTCCTCCCACCACGATTTGCTTTCAGGAGAAACCCTGAAACCCCTCTCACACAGATATAAATGACATGCTAAGCACATCACCGCTTTCAGAAGTATTTCAAGCGAAAATACAACGGTCCCTTTATGGCCAAATGGGTTATAGCTAACTTGTTCTTCGTAACACATTACCTCAGCCCTTATCATTCCCACATAATGGTCTAATTTTTCGTAGAGGCTTTCTTGATTATTACATACATAGTATATGTTAATTAGAGAGAAAATACAGATAAGAAAAAAGACAATTCACCCATAAACCTATCAGCCAGAATAAAACAGTCAGCATTCTAAGGCATGTACTTCCAGTCTTTGTTCTATGAATGTGAGTACAGTTTGTTAAAAAAAATATGTTTTTACTATATCTAATGTTCTATAATCTCATTTTTCACATAACACATTTTGAATATCCTTTCCTATATTTTGAATATTCACTTATAATATTGTGAATACTTACAACATTGTTTTTAATGACTGCTTATATTCTATCATAATGTAAAAAATTGGGGGTTTTTTTCAAAATTTTTGTTTCTATAAACAATACTACAGTGAACATCCTTTGACTAAGTCTTTGACCATATTGGTGATTATTTCCTTAAGACCAATTCTTAGGAATAGAATTTATGGATCCAAAGACATACAAAAATGTATGACTTTCAATACACATTTCCCAAATTATCAAGCATGAATATACCCTAACCATCTTCCTATCACTATGGACACCTCCAGGTTTTAATAATAGCAAGTTTGATTAGTAACTATAATCAAAACTGAGTTTAATTGCCAAAATATTTTAAGCTTCTCAGTTTAAATTTTACATCACATGCAACTACTTTTTCTGTACCTTTGTCCAAAATAACAACACAAGAAATACTATACTGCTTCATTTTCTCGTATTTGTAAAACTCTATAACTTATTTTTACATATTTTTAATATTGAGGTGTATACTTGTCTATCAGTCAGTACTTTTTTTTTTACAGACATATTAAAGCTTTCACTCAAAGTATTTCTGTTTATTTACATCTTAATAATAAAAGTGATCCTCTGAAAAGAATAGAGAGAGAAGCAAATAAAATGAGAATCTCTTTAATATGTGACCCTGGTATAATCCATCTGCCAACTACCCACCTTCAGTTTCAGTTGTTGCCCTGCTCTAACCTCAAAGTCAGACTTAGTACATCTTCATTTTCACCAAAGAATATATCCGCTGGAGTCAAAGGCATTAGTGGGCACTGTAGATGTTACTGAAGATTCAGTAGAGATGGGTTGACATGGCATGCTCCCCAACATGCAGTAATATAAATCAATCCCCTTTCTTGGTGGGATTCTTCAATGTCTCTAGGCTTTGCCACAACCAAGGGTCCCCATGCCTGCCTTATGCTGTGCGGCCTCAGACCCTCCGACTCTGCCTCTCCCTATGCAGAGTAGTTTACGTCCTCTGCCAGAAACTTGGGCACCTGTCCACATCTCTCATTTACCTAAGCAAGGCCAATATGATTAAGAGTGAACTCTAGAACCACAAAACTTCTAGTCAAATCCCAGCTCTCCAGGGTGGCCAAGTTACTTAAACTTCTGTGGCTCACTCTCCTCATAATGTAAAGTAGGAATTAATTAAAATCTACCGCTATAGCTATTAGAAGGATTAAATGAGCAAATTTATATAAAATCTTAGAACAGTGCCTGTCACGTGGAAATCACTCAGTAAGTGTTAGCTATTATTATTTCAAGCAATTTCTCTACCAAAAACTAATAATTTTTCTTCTTAGCGCTGCATTGGTGTTACATTATTAAATTATTTTCATTACAGTTTTTATTTAGACATCTGTGGTTTTCTCTTTGTATCTTTTTGTTCCTTCCAATTTGCTTTAAAAGAAGAAATTTCAATTTTGTTTTCTCCCAAATCCTGTGTCCCTTCTCTTCAATCTCCTTTTCCATTGCCATCTTGAAGATACGTTGCTTTTTGTCATTAGCGAAGCATCTGGCTGAGAAGAAAGCTTTTTCTTCAATGTGTGTACTTTTTACCTTTTGGCATTATGAGTATTATTGTACAAATTGCCTTGAGAAATAATAAAGTTGAGTCTTCTTGTAAGACTTTAGTATTAAAAGTCCCATTTTGGTTTAGTTTTGGGGTTTTTTTTTTTACTTTTTCTTTAATTGAAGTATAGTCAGTTTACAATGTTGTGTCAATATCTGGTGTACAGTCATACATGAATATACATATATACATATATATTCTTTTTTACTGTAAGCTACTACAAGGTATCAAATATAGTTCCCTGTGCTATACAGTATAAACTTGTTTGTCTATTTTATTTATACCAGTCAGTACCTGCAAATCTCGAACTCCCAATTTATCCCTTCCCACATCCTTCCCCCTAGTAACCATAAATTTATTTTCCATTTTGGTAACTTCTGTGACATTATGTGAATTTCTATAGAAATAAAAATAAACCTTGGAACCCTAGTTTTTATTTGACAAACCGTAACTTTAGTTCTTAGATTGCTAGAGCACACCAGCATCTCACCCAAGTCTTTTCAACTATAAATTCATAGCATTTACAAAGTTGTCAGTGACCAGTATTTCTCACTTAGCTCTAAGAGCTCTACTAGGATTGGGGTCCACACTTTCTGAGCAGTGCTCGATTTTAATAGCAAAATATCCAGGTAATCATTATGAGACTAAATACATATGCTTCAAGAAATCTTTGTATTTTAAAATATCCATTCCATGTTTTCATGTGTCTTCTGAGATGCCATAGAAAAGAAATATGCATTTTATCATCATGACTACTTGGAATAATTTTAAGTTTGGAGATAGCCTGAGATCAAAATTATTTTTTGTTCATCCAATTTACTAACTTCTACCTTTTAAATGTGCTGCCTTGGACTGGTTTCTAAATCTCTCTGAGTCTAATTTTCTTTTTCAAATGAATGAGTACCAATTCCAATCTGGCTCTATGAGTCTACATCTATCATTATAGATGACACATTCATACAAATAGTTGTTCAACACATATTGTATACTTTTAAGAAAGTCTCAATATTTATATCATCTGCCAGAACTTACCTTTTAATATCTCTTTTACTAAATTTTTCACTTTTTTTTTTTCAGATATTACCAGTTATAGTAGCACACCTTGGAGTCCAGGTAAGATTATTTTGTAATAAGATTTTTATTTTAAATCATCTTAGCATGAAATATTTAATCCTGTCTCAATTCACCAGATAGTCACCAAGTTTCCTATCTACTTTGCACCTTATAGACACTGATAATAACAAGAACTAACACTTACTGAGCACTTACTATGTGCCAGGTACTGAGCTAAGCACCTTTTTATTTATTATGTACTACCTCACCTAATCTTCAAAGCAAACTTTTATAGACAATATATTTATTTCCAATTTGAAGATGAGTACCGGCAATCTTATAGTTACTCAGTTACAATCACACAGTTAGTAGTAAATGTCACAGATGAAGCAAACAATCATTTAAACCACAGTGTTAAAACAAATTAATGGACTTACCTAATAATTAATAATTTGGGGAATTTTTAATCTCAAGTTTACTTATTAACTATATACCTTTTCCCTGAAAATAATAAAACATTTTCATCTCTCCCTATTTTCCTTTATGAAAGGTAACTCTTGAGATCAATGATAAAATCACCAAGAGCCAAGATCAAATATGAGCATCAGATGGCAGCTTTTACTTCTAAAAGCGGAATCAAATATAAAATTCACATTAAATTTTATTTAACTTTATTAAAGTTTATGTGCAAATATATTGATCAAAATAATTTTTATAGTAGAGAAGATTAGGCGCAAATTAAATTTAAACAAAAGGAAAATTATTAAGTAAACTGTACAACATAAAAGCAAATAAATATACTTCTGACCATTCAGAAGTATATTCATTAAAATTTGTTGGTAATATGGCTAAACGATTATCATGTTGTATTAAAAGAAAAAGTAAGACAAATTGTATAAACAACATGACTTCTAGTATGTTAAAAAGAAATGTTTGAAAAGCATCTGGAGAAAATATATCAAATTCTGCATAATGGGATTATATTTTTTTCTTTATTGCTTTCTGCAAAGTCCAAGTTTCCTCTAATATGCATCTATTACTTAATAATAGAAATATATATAATTTTTTAAATGCAGAAGACTTCCCATCACTCAGATAATAAATGTTAGCAGTGCAATATCATGTGCTGACTTGAGTTTTGTGATACAAGTCACAAAGGCAGTTTAAACTATTATTGAAAATTAAAAATGTATACATCTTTTTTATAATCTTTAAAATTATTTTAAGTTTTAAAGTTATGTTTTATATATGTTGCCTCAAATATATTAAAAGTTGCCTAATAATCTGTGTTATTATTTTCCTTTTAGGGTACTATCCTAAGCTCAGAAGAATTGGTAAAAAAAAAATTTTTTTAATTACTAGCATTTCAAATTCTTTTCACTGCTACCACAATGCTGTTTTCTTTTTTTTTTTTTTTTTAATATAATGCTTTCATATAGTCTCTTTTGACCACAAAACCTAAACCTGGTGCATACTACAATGAACTGAACATTTTTATAGGTTTTTGCATTAGATAAATCCTTTGTCCAGCTGGGGATTTCATCATCCTTCTCCATCTACTTTCCCATTAACTTGACTTAGCTTTTGTTCTCTATATTTGATGTTAGATTCAGTTCTATCCCGAAAGCCAATGCATATTTTTACACTTTAGATTGATTAAAATATAGGACTGTTAGTTATTGAAATGCATGCAGATGTAGAACAATACATATATTGGTATTTATTGCAGGAAAGATTTATTTTCTTGACAAATTTTTAATTCTTGTAGGAAATTATCCTCTTATGGTGATGAATGAACTCTTCACTATACATATGAATAATTAGAGGGCTGAACCTAGGTAAAATTCATATTACCATTACTAAACACTTCTATACATTTCCCCATAAGTCATTTTTAGAAAAAAAGTGACTTGAATTAATGTGGTATCTAAACATGATACTGAACTAAAGAGTTGAGGCAATATCTGGGAAGACAGTTCTTTAAATATTTCTATTATGGAAAAGGTAGAGACTTGCTAGACTGTCCATAAATAAAATAAAGTAACAATTTTGCCAACATTTATACACGAGCACCCATATCTACCAGTTATTGACCCAATTGTGTAAAACAGGGATTTTAGTAGACCTTTTTACACATATTGCCTCTAATCCTCAACAAATTACAAAACAGAGATTTTTAGTCCAGCTTTACAGAAATAGAAACTGTGGCTCTGAAAGCTTACTCAACTTAGGTCCCAAGGTCAAAAAAGAATAGATCCAGATAGAAAATCATTCTTCTATCCACTGTACCAGTGGTTTTCATTTTTTTTTTTTAGTGAAATCCATAGTAACAGCTATATTTTTCATGCAGCCAACACATATGCATTTTATGAAACAATATTTACCCTTAACATATAGAATGCACTTGGTAATTTATAATCTATTATTGTTGTCTTATTTTTAAATGATGGTACCACCCACTTTCTTTATTTCAAATGCATGGATGTCACAACCCCTAACCTGAAAACTTCTGTACTCTACTCCTGTCTCTTATCCGGCATAAGTCTAATTCTGGTTTCAGTACAACATAAATCTAAGACAGTGTTTTCCAAACTTCAGTCCTGGACCATCAAACCAGGACAACTTGGAGTGCTGGTTGAAAGTGCATATTTCTACCTCTTAAGTGGCTCTTATGCAAATTAACAATTGAGAACCGCACTCAAGGAAATGGACCTGTATCTTAATTATGAGACTTCAACCCTTTTTGTTCTTTGAGAATGCCATCGAACTCTCTCTAAAACCAGCTGATTTCAAATTATTTCTTCTTTGGAAGAAATTTCACAGTAATTTTTTCCCAGGGGGAAAAAAGAACAATTGTAGGCAGCAACAGCATTCATTACCAGTGTGCAAATCATTGACAGTCCAATAGAGAGGAGATCCACTGAATAACCTCAAGGAATACACCAGTGGCCGAATTACCAAAAGAAAGATTTCTGACTAAATATTCCAATGCCTTTGAAAAATACCTTAAAAGAAATCTGAAGGGATACAATCCATGAGAGAAGGATTGATTGAATTAATTTTTCCATTAATTTTATCTCTTAAATTACTTTAAAATATATATGGGTGAAAGACTATGATTTGGGTCAATAACACAGATGCAACCCACTGTAATTGTATGGATTCTCTGCCTTAGCTCTACCTCCAGCTGTACCTGATATGAACAAATTATGCATTATTCCTTTTCCTGGGCCTGACTTGATTCTGGCTCTCCCTTCCTGAGGGAAATGGAGCACATCAAGGAATCCTAGTAATGAAACCAGCATCAGGCTTGGCTCAGGTCGGGGCGGCATTTCCTCCGAGGAAGGCTCAATCTTTACTGGCTCTACCCTCTCCATCTGCAAATCCTACCCAAACTTGCTACCCACCAAGAAGAAAAAGGTGGTTGACCAACCTTAAAATGTGTTCTTTTGACTTTGTTTTCTTTTTCCTTCCCTCATTCCAGCCAGCAGCCCCACAAATCTTCACAGGCCTTATCTTCCATCCCTTGTTCCCTGGAGCCATCCAGCCCACCAGTCAGGCTAATCCAGATGTCCAGAACGGAATCCTTCCTGCAGGACAAGCAGGAGTAAATTCTGCCAACCAGGGAACGCCATGGGGCCCCCTCCCAACTCCCAGTGGCACAGATGATGACTTTGTAGTGACCACCCCTGCAGGCATCCAAAGGGGCACACACACTATGGAGGAAACCACCACACCATCGCCAAATGGTAAATTCTCCAAGCCGCTCATGTGCCCCTGGGCCATGAAAGTCATCTGCAAAGTGGAAGGAGAGTTCTTGCCTTGACAAATGCAGATCCCAGTAATACCAGGGAGCCCTTTTACTCATCACATTTGATTGCAGCAATGTGAGGGAGTGTTTTCACTAGGCTACCAACCCTATCAAATCTACCAGAAAGAAGACATGTAATTGCTGGCATAACTTATCTTCTATGTTAAATCAGAGCTAGAAATATTTGGAAACAAACGGTGCTCTCCCTTTCCCATCCTCCCCGCCCCCACAACCCTCAAACACACACAGGACACAGTTAATCAATCAAGATATTCTTTTCTCCTCCCTAATCATGGATGAGTCTCAGAATCTTCCTAACAAAAGGTTGCAAGCAGCCACTAGTAATAGATGCAGTTAGCACAGTAGATGAACCCATGTGCCATTCCCCTCAGATGGAACTTTTAAAATGTGGCAAAAATAAGCTCTTCTAGCACCAACAGAGATAATCGTTTAATCTGTGAGGATGTCCAGACCCAAGTGTTCCAAATGTCCAAATGGACAAAAGGATGATTCGCTATTGATACTTTTGACCCTAGAAAAGAAATTTTGATCTCAAATTAAAATGTTTAAATTCAATGCTTTTACCTAAATTTAAAAGTGTTTTATTTTCTTCCAGGAATTCAGTAAGCTGTCTCAAATTTTTTCAACTAAGCCGCCTCAAATGTGGTGACACATGAGAATCTTTTTCATTGATCATATTACAGAATAGGCTGAGACACACTGGAGAGTATCAGAAGAAATTCATTCTTAGTTTACCTATAGAAATGTTCTTGAAATTTCTGAAAATATATACTTCCTGGAGAATACTGACTTCTGAAATAGAATTAAACGGATAAATTTGTCTTTGAAATATAACATTATGCCACTTTGGACCTGGATGATATATATATTAAAATGTATTTTGAAATTGACTCTTTTTCTTCTTTGCGGAGTTGGGGGTTGGTGAAAGAAAGTCAGACCATTTCAGAAACTCCATCACCTCAGGACACCTAGGTGATTACTCACAGCCTGGACTTTCTCTGGAAGCAGGCAGTGCAGCAGTCATGGCAGTGGACATCCAGCTGTCTAAGGACAAGTTCTAATTTCTTCACAACCACCTTAAGACCCACTGTCTCCCATAGGAGCCACAAATTTAATTTTCAACAAGCAAATTAATTGCAAATTAAAAGCAAATTATATGTGCATCTAAAATATGCAGAAGCCAAAAATTATGTCATATTGCCTATCCTCAAGCTGCTTATATACTAGTGATTCTGGCATTTAATGTTTAGTTTGGTATGTCTGAGAGTTAGCAATGACATTGATAAAAGTACTCACTAAAGAAGAAACTCTTGCTCTGCACATCTAAAAGGTAGAATTTAATCTTATTTAAGTGTATAGCCCAGACCATTGCACTCCATTCAGAGTGGGAGGGACTGAGAGGCATTAACACAAACTACAGAGAGGCCCCACGTAGGAAAGACATGGGCATTGAATTTAAACATTTTCACTTGAGATCAACAGATATTTATAACATTTCCCACTATATTTTCATCAGCCTCATCAGTATGGAACAAACCTAAATATATACTCACAAAATATATTCCATGTTAAATTTTTCAGATGGTTAAAAATTTAGTAGTGGCTAAAGATTTATTACCCACGGTGTTTTAGATGTGCAGAGCTGAATAACATATTATGAATTTTCAAGATTTTTTTAGTCAAATGAGAGTAAATTATTTTGCCATTAGTGTCATGTGATACTTACTACAAGTGTTAATCGAAAGATTTCCTAGGTAACCCTCTATAGAAAAAAAAGAGTCTCTCTGAGCTTCATTTTACTTATCTGTAAAACAGGGGCAAAAACTCCTGTTATAGACATCCCACAAGGTTAACATGATGAGTTCGATAAGACGGTAAGGGGTAGGAGTATTCCTGAAAGCCATTTCTGAAGTGGAACAACAAGAGCAACTGAATCATTCACAAACCACACACATTTATCCCACTAAACCCAAAATCAATTTCTCCTCAATTCAACCTTTCTTAGGCAAATCTCAAAAATACCTATGATCATCACAATGCCTTTTGATGCAAAGTATGATGAAAGGAAAGCCACCATGGAGAGAGACAGATGTTGTTACTGGTTGTAGTTAAAATATCTTACATTTTCAAGAGCTACAAACGTAAGACTCTGTGAACACATTGCTAGCATCCCCTTAGGGTTTTGGAAGGAGCCAGGGCAAGAAAAAGGCCCTGAAGCTTAAGCTTTATTAGCTTCATAATCAATCCATCTCTGCCTCACCACTTTTACCCAGTTCTATTTGCCCTTCCTTCCCTTGTGTTTGTGTTATTTTTGTAACATCCTATTTACATCCTTATTAGATGCCAAAAAGTCATAATAACACCTCCCTTGTTCTAGGTGACAAATTCTGCTTGGCGTACAAAGCAAAGGGAAATAATGTATAGTGAGAGCATTCTATGTGGGAAGTACAAAATATTTTTGAAAAACTAAGCTCTAATTTAGTCTTGGTAAGGCAAATGGATACCAAGGTCTGGAGAAGTGCTGTCCAATCGAAATATAACATGAACCACATATGTCATTTAAAATTTCCTAGTAGCCACATGAAAAAGGTAAAAAGTAGGTGAAATTAATTTTAATATATTTTATTTAACCCTGTGTGTGTGTGTGTGTGTGTGTGTGTGTGTGTATGTATATGTGTATATATACAATATTATAGCCTGACATATATGCAATACAAAAAATCAATGATCTATTTTATCTTTTTTGGGGGGGAGGGGTGTTACTAAATCTTTGGAAGTAGATGTGTATTTCTATTTGCATCTTAATTTAGACTAGCCACATTTCAAGTGCTTAACAGCCACATTTGGTTAGTGGCTACGATATTGGACAATGCAGGTCTAAATATAATAGAAGAAGAGCCACAGCATTAAAAGTAACACCCCTATTTAACCAATGGGGAATCTAAAGCTTTGTGTTAGTAACATTTCCAAGGTCACTCAGGAGCTAGTATTTGGGGGAAATGGGTTTTGAACTTAAATTTCCACAACAAGATATAAAGTTGAAAGAAACTTCTCTAAATTACCAAAAAAAAAAAAAAATCAATCAAATTTAATCAATAGTGTTAGAGAAAAGAGTGGACCATAAAATGACAATACAAAATCATTGTCATATGAAGAGACAGAAAAGAATAGATATTGACCTTACACATTTCACAAAAATTAACTCAAATTAATTTCACAGACCTAGAAAAAAAATGCAAAAAATAAATAAATAAATAAAAATAGAGGAGTCTTAAAAAAAAAATTTATATACCGAAACATAAAATGCAAAGCTAGAGATTCCTAGTATATAATGTAGGAGTATATCTAGATGATCTTAGGTTTGGTGATGACTTTTTAGATAGCATATCAAAAGTACACTCTATGAAGGAAAAATTGGTAAGTTAGACTTTCATTAAAGTTAAATTTTTCTGCACTGCAAAAGATAGTGTTAAGAAAATAAAAAGACAAGCCACAGACTAGGTGAAAAATCTTAGCAAAACATATACCTGATAAAGGACTGGCATGCAAAATATAGAAAGAATTCATAAAATTCAACAATAACAAAACAAGCAATCCAATTTTTTTGAATAGGCAAAAATCCTGAACAGACACCTCACCAAAGAAGACATACAGATGGCAATTATTCAGAATACGGGAAACAATGCTCAACATCATATGTCAGCACGAAATTGCAAATTTAAAACCAATGAGATACCATTAAACACCTATTAGAAAGGTTAAAATCCACAACACTGGTAACGTCAAATACTGCTAAGGATGTGAAGCGACAGGAACTCCCATTCATTGCCGGTAGAAATGCAAAATGGTACAGCTACTTTGGGAGACAGTTTGGCAGTTTCTTACAAAACTTAAGATACTCTTAGCCATATGATCAAGCAACTGTGCTCCTTAGTATTTACCCATACGAACTGAAAACTTTAGTTCACAAAAGAATCTGCATACAAATGTGTATAGCAACTTTACTCATAATTGCCAAACCTGGAAGTAAACAAGATGTCCTTCAATAGTTGAATGGGTAAGAAAACTGTGGTAAACCATACAATGGAGTATTAGTCAGTTATCAAGTCACAGAAAGTCATGAAGTAATCTTAAATGCATACTGCTAAGCAAAAGAAGCCAATATGCAAAGATATATACTATATGATTCCAGCTAGATGACATTTTGGAAAAGGCAAAACTGTGGTGACAGTAAAACGGTCGATGACTGCCAGAGTTCTGGGGAGAGGAAGGATGAACAGGTGAAGTACAGGGGATTTTTAGGGCAATGAAACTATTCTGTGTAATACAGATACAGAGATGGTAGGTATATACAAATTTGTCAAAACCCACATAATATACAACATAAAGAGTAAATCAGAATGTAAACTGTTGGATTTAGTTAATAAAACGTGTCAATATTGGATCATCAATTGTAACAAATGTATGACACTAATGCAAGATATTAGCAATAAGATTAACTGTAATTAGCAATTAAAGAGGAGCTCTCTGTACTTTCTGCTCAATATTTCTGTAAACTTAAAATTGTGTTGTTTAATGATATTAATTTTTAAATATATCAAGAAATTACTGGTTAGTATTTTAAAATATTAGCCCACAGTGTTTGCAAATTGATACTGTTTGCTAGAAATGATGACTAAGAGATAGAAAACGTCGCCCCCTCGTGGTCCTGAGAAAGTAAATCTAAAAGCATAATGAACCAGCCGGAGCCAAGGAAAAGACAGCAATGGCCCCTTTAGGAGGAATGGGTACTTCTAGGAACAAATAAAGTCTCAACTATGATAGCTATCCATAAATGCAAGCAAGAACTCAAGCAGTCAGGAGGAAGGGTGATTAAGGACAACATTTAAGGAAAACCACAGAGAGTATGAGCAAAGTATGTAAGTGATTAATGCCTTGTAATACCATAAGAGTAAGTAGGAAAGAAGGAAACAAGATTTTATAACTCCTCCAACTGTCTACATTATCCCTTGGGTAGGAAGACCTCCACAGGCCAGGAAAAGAAGTCACACTAAAGGGTCATAAAATTGCAGGCTCATCCTCCCGGTAAAATACTGGCAGACCCGACCTGTAGACATCTAATCTAAGATGCAAAAAGCCATATTCAGGAAATTTAATGGGACTAAGCAAATACAAGTTGAACTTTTAATTATTAATATTCTTAAAACTTTAAATTTGTTAAACTAAAACAGGTAACTATATACCTAATATGAAATGGGTATGTGACAGATTTTAGATCAACACACAGGACAAAAATTGTAACAATTATTCACTTCAGAGGAAAATTCAAAAGAACAACTAATTTAAACTTCCTTTAACTTTAACCTTCGAGAAGACGTTACATATGAGACAATCTCAGCAAGTAGTATATTTTTGTCCCTTATAGAATCTACGAAAATATTTTTAGGAACTAAAGATCCTACTACTTTATTTCAATGTCCCTGTGCAACTGAGAATAGAACAATTGAGAAGTCATAGAAGTAAGGTAGCACATCCAAGATCACTTTCTGTGCAGATCATCACCCCGCCTCCCCATTATCATCCCAGGTGGATAGCCACCACCGGTGTTGTGGACATATTCATGTCGCACATTGCATCCTCAGTATTTTGAGTACAACCTCCTGGATGTCAATATATATTGCTAAGGATGTTTACTGTCACCCTACATTCTAACCTTGGGATCTACGTGTCATTCATGAGTTCTTTCTCCAGCTGCATCTAGCCTACTGTTAAACTATCCATTGTTCTCTTAATTTTGTTTATTGGTGTTTTCAGTTTCAGAATTTCTATTTGGCTCTTTCTGATATCTGCTACATTGCATTTTATAGTTTCCTATTCCCTGTCAAAGTTTTCAAGCTTTGCTTTTATTTCTTTAAATATAGTCTTAGTTTTTTCAAAGCAGAGTATAATTCTAATTATCTTGATTCCCCGTCTGTTTCTTCCTATTGTCTGTTTTTCTTCTCATTCCTCCTCACGGTTTCTTGCCTCCTCCTAAATCAGATTATCTTTGATAACATGTCAAATTTTGTTTCTAAAAATTTTTTGTAGAAACAATTAGGACCAGAGAGCATATTTTTGCCAGGAGGCCAGGGAAACAACAACCTGGATCATCCTAATCCAATTTTAGAGTTAAAGATTTTTCTGGGCCCCTCAGATCACAGAAAGGCAGGCTGCAGTCGCTCGAGGGCTGACTTACTTCTAGTTCACCCCTGCTGGGCCCTAATCCACCTGGGGAGTAGCTTTCCAGGGCTCCCACATTTGGTGGGCCCTGGACTCTGACTGTTGTCCCTCCAGGCCACCCAGCCTATTGAACATACACTTTAGCCACTTCCAGATCAGCAACCAGCACCAGCGCAAAAACAGCCCTAAATGCTGGACTCTCCTTTCCAGACATCAATCTCCACCTGGGTTTGGCCCAGTGATTCTTTACTAGCTGATTAACTCTTTGATGGTTTTAACATTTTTTAATGTATCATTCAGTTTTTAGTTGTCTTGAGCAGGGAAAATCAGTCTAAATTAGTAATCTATCATTATTGAAGCCAGAAAAATCTCCCTGTCTTTACTCCTAACCCATGCCACAGTATCTTTGGCAGGGGGAAGATCAGCTAACAATCAAAAGGTGTATGATGCTCCAGGAGGTGTGTGATCTCAATAAACACCTGACGGTCCCCTGAAACTGAGAATGTGGATACTCACCCCCATTGTTCTCAACTGGGGCTTGGTTGCTGATTCAGATAAAATAGGAACAACCCCATATGGTGCCCCACACCACTGTATATCAAATAAGAAGTGGGTATTCACTAAAAATACAATACATTTGGAATTCTCAAAAATTAAGTGTTTATGGTCCCTCTTTGTCCCGAATTAAAAAAAGAAATGAACAAGACTTTGATATGAAGGGTATGTGAATATGTTTGTGTGTATGCTGAACTCCAAAACATTACACAAGTTATTCTGCTTACTTTGAATATGTATATATGTTTTCATTTAAAAAGTAAAACATATTATTATATCAGGACTGTAAAAATATCCACTATTCTTTGGAGCTGGTGGAGTTTATCAAATAATGAGAACTTTCAGCCAGTCACCAGCTGTTTTTTAAAACAGAAAAGTTTTTAAACGAAGAAAATTACAAGAAAGAAAATTAGTAACCCAAATCCCACCATTCATATGTTACTAACATTAACACTTTGATGTGTACCTTCTAGTCACTTTTTTCTATGCATATTTTACATATCTTTTTCACAAAGTTGAGTTTATTCTGCAGTAATATATACTGTTACATAACATGCTTCTTCCACTTAACTATATACCATAAATATTTTCTCCTGTCATTATTTTGCTAATACATAATTTTAATGTCTAAATTGTGTTCTACTTTATCGATTAACCATAATTTATACAACCAGTTCCCTTACATTTTTAAAGGGATTTTGTACAGTAAGAAATCTTCAATGATCTCTGTTGATCTATCGCCATGAAAAGTGAAGTCGGAATTTCCTACCACTGTGAGCCTCTTTTCCCCCTTCTCCCTACCTGAAAATTAGTGAGATAATTTGGTATACTTTCCTTCATCTCTCCCCATTGCTGCGACATACATACCGAGGGTAACAGGGGTAGGGGAGGGGCAATTTGGTAAAGAAGAAAGATAATGAAAGGAGGGATAAGAGAGTTTTTTAGGAATAATATCAAATGCAAGACCAGCTACAAGGTGGTCCATCTTGGCAGTGTGGAAGGTCTGATTGGCTCATAGACACTCCACGCATGGGACAAGATGCCCCTTCAATGAGCCCCACCCAGTGGGGAATCAGATGTGACTGACAACATGCTCGCTCTGGAAACATGGGACAAGAAAGTGTGGGCCTGGATTAAAGGAATCTAGAGATCATAGAAAAGATGTAAGTCCCAAGAGAAGGCTCATTTTCTCTTCTACCAAATGTAAAGTACTCTAGAAGCATAAACAGTTATTTCCATGAGATATGAAGGGTCACTTGTCTGTGAATAACTGGTGAGGATGTTTGAACCCTGGGCCCCTGTGGAGTCGTGTGGGTTGAAGGACTTGTCTCTAATCTGAAAGACTGTTTTGTACATTCTTGTGGGCCCTATATGTGCTTGATCAGCTCATGTATGATTGCTTAATAATGTAGTGTCTCTCCCCACCATCTCCACTATGAGGGATGTAGTTGCGGGGTTATAGAGGGGGAAAACCTGTCTACTATAATAACTGTAGACACTTTTTCTTTAATCACTGTTCAAATCAGACTGTGTGTCAGCAAGCGTCTCATAGTTAATTATCAATCCTTTAACCCCTCCACGCCCCCCTCTGCCCCACACACTGTAATTGTAGTATGATTTACTTTTCAAAGGGATATCTCATTGGTTTAACTGAAGCTAGCTGCACCAATGCAGTCTTCAGGAACATGCTTAGGGAAGCTTTCACATCATGCCAAGCAAATGGATACTGGATGATCTGCTGAAAGTTATGAGCTTACATTCTCATATCTGATCAAGTCTTAGTCTCTGAACAATTATAATAGCATGTGTATTTACATTTTGTTTAATCTTTTTTTCATTTTTTACATTTTGTGTAGTCTTAACAAATAATTCTAAGTGCTTTAAAGAAGGCAAATAGGGGGTCGAGTCAACAGTGCACACAGCATACTCAAAAATGAAATTACCTTCCCACATGTTCCTCTTTCTGCACCCTCTATTTTTGTTAGTGGTCCCACCATATTCCACATCACCAAAGCTTATAATCATCATAACCCTTTATGCTTCCCTCTTCTCCTGTCTACCACATCCAATCAGATGCCAATCCTCTCCGGGTCTCCTTTGACCCCCTTATAAAATTATTTTTAAAAAAGGTTAAATGAGATTATATATTTAGAAAATATTTGGCAAACTCTTTACCATATTGTCAGACTGCAATAAAGGCTGGGTGTTGCTATTATTATTATTACATTATAAGTGTTACCCTGTTTTCTGACCTGTAAAGGCAAAAGAATTTGACCTTTCACTTTCACTTTCAGAGAATGTAGGAAACTTTCAGGGAGGTAGAAAAGAGTACTAGCCAAATAGGAAGTTCTGTGTCCTTAGCATTTAACAAACATCCCAGAGCCTATATTTTGAAATCTGCAAAACAGGAATGCTAATAATAATGACCGTATCTCATAGGGCTGGTGAGGATAAAAAGAAATATAAATTTAAAACTACTTTGCAAAGTATAAAGTAATATTTAAACATATACTATTATTTCCGTCTCCTTTTCTAATTACAAAGTGAAAATAAGCAGGCTGGGATACATGATGATGGAGATGAAATTCTATTGATTGCGAAGAGAAGTTTCAGAAACATCTCTGATTCTGTACAACATGTAATTTTCTTCTCACAGGAAAGTGCTTTGCAGACCTTGACAGTAAAGGAGTGGCTGTATACAGCCAATACTTCAGTATTCTGTAATGAAATCCTCTTTACAAAAGGAAAACCTAACTGCACTTATATATTTTTTTAATTTCCTCTTTATCATGAGATGGTTAGGGCTGCAATCCTACGCTGAGGACTGAATCAAGATGAAGAGACATAGCTGAACTTTTTCTTTTGCAGTAAAAGTTGCTTTTTATGTTTTAACTTTTTATTTGGAAATAAACTTATGGAAGGGTTGTAAAGATGGTACAGTGAGTTTCCACATACCCTTCAACCAACTTCTCATAATGTTAACATCTCACATAACTATGGTACAATTATCAAAACTAAGAAATTTATATTAGCACAATATTATTAACTAAACTACAGATTTTATGTGGGACTCACAAGTTTTTCTTCTACTGTTCTTTTTCTGTTCCGGAGTACAATTCATGATCCTACACTTCATTTAGTTGCCATGTTCCTCTAGCCATTTCCAATTGGTAACAACTCCTCAGTCACTCCTTGTCTTTAATGACCTCGATGTTTTTGAAGAATATTGGTCAGTAGTTTTGTTGACTAATTCAATTTGGATTTTTCTGATGTTTTCTCACAATTAGATTGAGGTTATAAATTTTAAGGAAGAATATTACAGAGGTGATGTGCCCTTCTTCAGGGGATACATGGTATCAAATATGTCTTATGGGTTGCTGAAATGGTATCTACTAGGCTTCTCCACCATAAATTTACTATTTTTCCCTTTTGACTCAATAAATATTTGGGGAACATAGTTTTTAGCTAAGAAAACACTCTTTCCCCTTAAAGTTTTGACCACTAATTTTAACATTCATCTATAGATCATGCCTGCAGCAGTGATTACTGTGGAATTCTAATGATAACTTTCTATTTCTCTCATTCCTTTTCCATTTATTAATTAGAATTCTTCTGTAAGGAAAAGTTGCTCATTTTCTCTCCCAAATAAACTTTGATTTGTCACCAAAGTAATCACTGTCCTACTCTTCACATGGTTTATGATCCAAATATCCTGATGACCTTGGAGCTATCATGGAAACTGAATAAGATGGGACACATACATGGTAATTCAATGGATGTGAGTTTCATTCCTTCCACTACTCATCACCTAATGCCTAGATGAACTCAACACCTGAGCCATACAGTTAGCACTCATGGAACCATAACCAACAAAACTTTTTATCATCAGTTAACTTTGTGTACATGTAACCATACCGAATAGATTGTAAGGCCTCAAGATGAGCAAGCAGCCTTCCTTAGAGCCAGGTACAGTACACTATATAGAGACAATCAGAAAATGTATTGAATGAATGGATGACTGAGTATTTGATAAATGCTAAGAATAGAGATATAAATGCTAAGAGCACTAAGTAAAGATCAATTTAAATATCCCTTCTTTGTTCAGAACCTTCTCCCCACCTCTCTTTTGTATCATTTGCTTCCAGTGTCAATAGATCACTATTTCATAGTTCATTCATGTTCCTTTTTAAGCCCATTTGTTTTTTCATATCTTCAGACATCTAAGAAAATCACCCTAATTTTAAACTAGGCAAAGGCCGGAAATGAACAATTCAAACAGAAGAGCCAAAATGCACAATAAGCATATGAAAGGGAAAGTTTAACTTCAAAAGTTGAATTTCTGCTAAACTATTGGGTGTAAGGTAGGTTCAAGGATGTATTACACAACATGAGAAATATACCAATAGTTTTGTAATAACTAAATGGAAAGTAACCTTTAAAAACTGTATAAAAATTTTTTAAAAATTTAAAAAGTTAAACTTCTGCAAGTTCAAATAAAAACAAGATATCATTTTTGCTTTATCAAAATTAAGGCATCTTACATCAGTGCTTCTCAAACTTTAATGTGTGTTCAAATCACCAGAGGACCTTGTCAAAACTAGATCCTGATTAAATGAAGCAAAGAAAGGACCAGAGATTCTGCATTTCTCCAAGCGATGCCAATGTTGCTAAATCTAAGGATCACACTTTAAACACTCAGACAAACTGTAACCATAATGATGAGTGATGGTGAAAAAAGCTGTGAGCTGCAAATGATAAATGCTGGAGAGGCTGTGGAGAAAAGGGAATCCTCCTGCACTGCTGGTGGGAATGCAGTTTGGTGCAGCAATTATGCAAAATGGTATGGAGATTCCTTTAAAAACTGAAAATAGACTTACTCTATGATCCAGCAATCCCACTCTTGGACATATATCCAGAGGGAACTCTAATTCAAAAAGATACCCCTATGTTCATAGCAACACTATTTACAATAGCCAAGACATGGAAGTAACCTAAATGTCCAATGACAGATGACTGGATAAAGAAGTTGTGAGATAGATAGATAGACAGACAGACAGACAGACAGATTCTGTTTTATATATATATATACTAAAATACTACTGAATACTACTCAGCTATAAAAAAGAGTAAAATAATGCCATTTGCAGCAACATGGATGGAGCTAGAGATCACCATACCAAGCCAGAAAAAAAGAAAGAAAAATACAATATGATATCACTTACATGTGGACTCTAAAAAAAAAAAGTACACAAATGAACTTATTTACAAAACAGAGACAGACTCACAGACACAGACAAACTTATGGTTACCAGGGGGAAAGGCGGTGTGGAGAGGGATAAACTGGGAGCTCAGGATTCATAGATACTAACTACTATATATAAAATAGATAAACAAAGCAAGGTGTTACTGTACAGCACAGAGAACTATATTCAATACCTTGTAATAACCCATAATAAAAAAGAATATGAAAAGGAATATATAGGTATAAATGAATCATTATGCTGTACACCAGAAATTAATACAACATTATAAATCAACTACAATTAAAAAAAAGAAAAGGCTGTGTGCTGTATGTAACTGATTCTGCTATAAGTCAATACAACCTTAGGGAAAGTAGTTTGGCTGTGTAACTTAGAGCAGTGCTTCCCAGTCCTGGCTGTACGTTAAAATTTCCTGGCAAACTTTACAAAATATCTATGTCCAGATTCCATTCCAGAGCAATTCAAAATCTCTGAGAGTGGGGCCCAGTGGTGAGTATTTTCAATTAAAGGAAAATGAAAAATTTTATTAAGTAGATAAAATTGTAATTATATGGATAGTTAATGAAATATTATGTGTTAAAAAATGTAACATTGGAAAATGCTTGCAGTATAATGCTAAACTAAGGCAGTCAGCATAAAGTAAGAGACCTAGACGCTAACAGAGAAAGTGACCCAAAACCACGTGAAGTCTTGAGTAAAAATTTGGTCAGCTGCCCCAAGAAAAATCAAGTATGTTCTTTCCTCACTTAGACATGATTTAAAGATTTGCATTGTTGCAAGGCTGTAAAATTTCCAAAACAAAAATTCTGGAGATACACTATTCTTATCCCCTTCATTACATAACCAGTAGTTACTTATTTGATGTGGTAAGCAGACACGACATTCCAGGAATGACATCCCTGAAATGAACGTTCCCCATGACCAATGTTTTAACCACAAAGGGCTATGGCAGACAGCTGGGATTTGAACTCTGCTTAAACATCCACTAGTGAATTGATACAACTTGCAAACTCACTTTTTTTTTTACGCAAGGAGTTTGATTCTTTTGAGTCGTGATAGTATAAAAATTACAGAAACATGAAAAGCTACAGAGCTGAATTTTAGAGTAAGTTAAGACATTAGAACGCTCCAATAACTTCTCAAGTCTTTGTGAATAAAATCTGCAGCCTTGATTTGAAAGTCCTTCTCATTGCTGTATAGTAACGGGACCTTGTAATGCAGATGGGACAACACTTTAGGGGTATTTTGGCAATTTTTGCAGGCATTTTTGGCTGTCACAATGCTTGAAGCTGCTACTGATGTGCAGTGGCAAGTGCCAGTGCTGCTCAGTGTTCTACAATATATGGGGAAGTGCCAAACGAGAAAGATGTAGTTCACATCCTGCATGCCTTTCAAGTGTCCACCAGGTTTTCATGGAGGTAAATAAAACAATTTGTTTATCTGAGCCTAGGATCTAACTCTTTTTGAATGTTAGTATACACAGAATATTTTAGGCCCGTACCTTCCTTTTAATCGTGGAGAGAGAATACTTGGTTTCTGTTCAAACTTTTCCAAGAGTAGTTAACCATTGTGGAAAATCATGTCCCTAAAGGCAAGCACTATTCATGGCATTTGAGCTAATGGCCACATTTGTACCATCTGCCTTGGTAGCTGATACTTGCCAATATTATATAGAGAAGATTTGAGATACCATTAATATTAGTTGACATACATGAAATGCACAGATGTCACCACATTTTATTAAGAATTCTATTTTTTAATTTGGGAGCATAATGTTTTCTAATCATGTACATTATGAAAATCACAGCCTGAAATTTCTTGAAATTGCCCACTGTTCTTTTCAACTTTATGGTTCCCAGAGCTCTGCTACAAAACTTCTCTTTTATCCCTTGAATTGTTATTTCTTTTTTCAGTAGATCTCTAGTCTCCTGTTGACAATCAAACTGTATGGTCTCTGTGGTCCCTTTGGATATTCAAGACAGAATCTATACCTCAACATGTGGTTTCAAGATAGATTTTGTTTATTAAACTATTCTCGTCTGTCCCATGCAACAGAGGGAATTATTTTGACACACACTTGTAAATAAGGCCAGCTCATTTGCAAGAATATCATACTTCCTCATTTTCTCACTTCAACAATCTGTAATTTGTCTTGACATGTTGTCCCTACTGCTGTTAAGGTTATTTCCCACTTTCTCTTACCAGATGTAGACAGGTTAGTCTGTCATTACTTAACCTAACGGTAGTTTTTATTGTGGTGTCTACTGCACCTCTACTCTCTCATTTTCCTTCTTGTTCAGCATGGCTTTTAATTTTACTTCTTCCAAATTTTTAGTCATTACAAGTACGTACAGACATCTGACCACTTCATTTTGGCTTCTTGTGTAGTTGTGCTCAAGCGCTTTACACCGAAGTGCACACTTCTTATTATACTTTTCTTTCTCCTTTAAATTATAGTAAGGATTTTATACTTATATTTAATGCAGTTTTTAAATTATGTGCACATGGAGGTTACAGAATGAATTTAATTTCAGGAAAGGAAGTATTTATATAAAAAGAGGGTTTCAGGTCTGAGGAGTACAAAAAAGGTACACTATTTGCCACCTCCACACTCAGACACCATGTCCCTGCTCTCAGCCCTGTGGCTCTACAGTTCTTCAAGGCTCATTCAGGGGGCTTTGCAATTAGATTTTTGAAACTGCTTCTGCCTTTAAAGGTCTCTTCTCTGAAATGCTATGGCCCTATTTACTTTATGTGGTTGGAATTTAATCTCATACTGCCTTGAGCTACCACTGCTGATCTTAAGTGTGTGAGCACCATTATCTCCTCAGCAGGACTCTAAGCGTCTAGAAAGCAAAATTATTTGCCAGGCCCCCTAAATCCTTTAACACTGTACTTTGCACAAAGTTAGACCTCAGTAAATTCTGTCTGAGTAAATAAATCAACTTCTAAACTTTACATGGTGGCACAGTTCTTGGCACATCCTACTTGTCAGACCAAACTTTAATTAGTTTCTTTATATGTGTGACTATCTCACAGACTGTTAGAGAGGAAAGGGAACATGATTATTCACCCCTGTAATCTCAACACCAGAGCCCACTGACTAGTTCAGAGAAATCATCCAGTGAATGTTCACTAATGACCAGATGGATGCATTAATTAAATTTATGAGGAGGATTCCGATGTAACTGTAGATTATGTGGAAGTATAATTTAATAAGAATGAATGTAATTAAAGTCACTGAAACAGAGAAAATCCTGGAATTTCTCTGTTCCAAGAATTTTACCTTCAAATTGACATTACCATTTTGTTGTAACTTCATGTCTCATTTTCAATCCTCTCTCCTGCAGGAATTTTCTCGCAATGTAATTCTTTCAAAGAGATCTGAAAGAAAATAGAGGTTTAAAAAAAAAAAGATGAAGCCCATCTAGAGGTTAGAAATACTTTATCCTCTTTGAAAAGTGTGAGGAATTGTATTTTGTAGAGCTTTTGTAGTACTAAATTTTGTAGACTTGGAAATAACCCTAAATGTCTAAATGAGTTTATTCTGGTTCTCTTTACCACATATGCATTACCACAGAATCAGCACGCACTATATTTTAAATGATATCTAAAGTATCATTTTATTTTACTAATAAAAAAATTCAAATTCATTTTAGAAATTTTGAAAAGGATATTTTCAAAATTTAAATTAACCACTATCCTATCAAAGATGATCCTGTTTCTATTTATTTCTTTCCAATCTTTTCCCTGTGTATTGATGTGTCTATAATTTTACAGAATTAGAATCACATATAGTAATCACATCCTCTTTTCAATTTTGGCATTATAGTAATGGTAGAAAAAAATCTATAGTAGAGATCTTTTCAGGGTCGGGATCCATTTATACTCTTAAAAATTAATGAAGACCCCCAAAAGGCTTTGTGGACTAAAATAGAGAACATTTTTTACCTTTATCAACTATTTTGAAATAACAGCAATAAACCAATTACATGTTAGCATAAATAAAATTTTTATATGAAAAATAACTATTTCTCAAAACAAAAATTTTAGTAAGAATAATGACACTTTGTGAATCTCTTTAATGTCTGGCTTCATAGATAATAACTGGATTCTCCTGTCTACTTCTGTATTCACTCTATATCATATGTCATGTAGCCTCTGGAATACTCCACGATGCACTTGTGAGATAAAAGAATGAGATTGAAAAGAGCAAATAACATCCTGGTACTGTTATAAAAGATAGTTTTGAATTCCAGGACCAAAAAGGGATCTCAGAACCTCTGGGTGTCCCCAGACCACACTTTGAGAATGTGTAGTCCTGTGGACTGGATGTGGGTGAGGAAATGTTAATAGGTCTCTCTTCAAAGACAAATTCTGCTCCATATACTCCAGAAACTCCACATTGAGCACACTATTCCTGGCAGACCTTAGAATGCTAGTATACTAGAAATTGATACCTTGTAAACTGACTATACTTCAATTAAAATAAATAAATAAATAAAAAAGAATGTACTGTCCTACACAGGGAATACAGCCAATATTTTATAATAACTATAAATGGAGTATAACCTTTAAAAACTGTGAGTCACTATGTTGTACACCTATACCTTATATATAGGATTGTACATCAACTATATTGCAATTCTAAATTTTTTAAATAAAATTAATATTAAGTATTCTCATTTTGAAAAAATTAACAATCCTTCAGCTAAAAGTTAAAATTAAATATCATCCTTAGAAAAAGGCAAGTCAGAAACACTGGTCGTGTCTAGCCATACATCACCTACTGAAGGAGCTCTTTCCAGTGATCTTCAGAGTAACAAATCATCTGTAAGGTCATCTCTAAAGTGGGGAAGATGCAGAAAGTTGTGGCTAAGCAGCTTCATGTATTCCAGGGCCAGTGGCAAATCCATCCCTCTTGTTAGCTCTATATGTCAAACTAACTTAGTCTTTTGCCACTTAACATCTATATTTATAAATAATTAGGTGATTATGATTTAGCTTTTGATGTAGGTCTTTCTATAGGGAGATAATCTGACAAGAGGCGACCTCTGCTGCTTAATATAAATTAATAAGAGTAGTCTGATTTTAACTTTTTAAAAAATATAACCGTTATGTCAGGAAGCTTATACTGAACAGGCCAAGAAAGGTATCTGACAGTCATAACCCCTTCTGGGAGCTTCAAAATGCCTACCAGACCCACATCCTCTTCTAAAAGTTTCCTTAATCATGCTTTGTAACATTCACCCTCCCTCACTGGACACAACAGATTGGACTAGGGATGGGTACTTTTTCTGGCCAACAGTCTATCAGGTTCCCTGACCCCAAAAGTTCTGCCCAATCCAGATCTCCTCTATGGAATGGTGCTTAGTTAAATCAGTCAGGTCCTCTCAGAAAATTTAAACTGGAGACTTAGGAAGAGGCAGTTAGTAACAGCCAGGTCATGCAAAGCAGCACAGACATTAGCTTTGTCTCTGCAAGAAGGCACAGCCACTAGAGGAAAAGCTTCAATGCCTGCTGACCTGTGAAGGTGCTGGCAGATACCAGAGCAATCTCAAGATACTGGATGACATCCTAACTCCGTGAGGCCTGAAAATGCATCTGTTCCTATTTCACTTTTCTTAATTAAGAAGCCTATTTTGTTCTTACAACTTATAACAGTGCACGCCACATTACAATGTAAGCTCAGTGAGAGAGTAGAAAGTCAATTTAGCCAAAGTCATCCTGCATGCTGTAGTGAAAAGCACTTAAGATTTAAAGCAGGAATCACAAGCCAAAATGCCCACCCAGGTAAGGCAGGTAACATATATAAGTGAAGTCAGGCAGGTGTAAGAAAAATAAGGAGGGATGCTTTCCCTGTTCAGGGGGACAGTTACACCCCAACATTGCTCATAGTTACCATTCAGAAACACAGTTTGCTGAAACTTGAGCTTTACATGGCATAATGCATGTCGAGTGCTTACTATATGCCTGGTACATTATAAGAGCTCATTAATACTCACTATTATTGTCTTATATCATTTACAATCATCATTAGCAATTACAGATCTATAGGAATCATCTGGAGAAATGAAACTGCTTGGCAAATTTACATTTTCTAATTCTTTAATATATATTTATCTCACAAAAAAATTTTAATCATACTTTTTTAAATGCTTCTCCAGTTTTAACTGGTTTCTTAAATAAATCATGAAAATTCTATAATTTAAGGTATGCTGTCTCTACTGGTTTACTTTTCTGTTGATTCATTTCTTTGGTTTTTGGGCCAAAGACAGCCTACCCATTTCTTATTTTTCTAGCCTATATTTTCCCTGGTAATTACCCCCATAGATAACTTTCAGACATTGCCTATCATTCAAAAATGTGGATTGAAAATAATGTGATTTTTTTTCCAAGTTGGTTTAGGCCTTTTAATCAGAGACAGCCAGTTCTGACCGGCTCTTCCAAAACAAATCAGTAAGTTTCTTTGCCTTTTAAGGATTGGTACAAATGACAAAATTTAGCTAAGATATGAGCAAGGAGATATTATCTAAAAAAGCAGAATAGTAGCAGAATATGCATACTTGCAGAGCACTTATACCATAACTTGTAACACCAGGCTTTAGGTAGAAAGTTGTCTTATTTATTTTATGTTGTTTTTAACATACAAGAGCCCGTGACCAAAACGAAATAATTGAGTCAAGTGTCTGGGCTTCCTTTCATTTTTAACAACCAGTATGAATTAATGCTGTGAAATAATGTTATGAATTAATATGCAACATATTCAGAGCACTTCAAATCTTAAAGTAAATAATGCTGATTAATATAATCCATTCAGGTCCAGTTTCCTACTTAAGGACAGTGTGATGTAGAGTAAACAGCATGTACGTACATAAACAGCTCATACAACTCAGTATCAAATCAATATCAAAAAAACAAACAACCCAATCAAAAAATAGGTAGAAGAGCTGAATAGATATTTTTCCAAAGAAGGCATAGAGACAAATAGTAGGTACATGAAAAGATGCTCAACATCCTTAATTATCAAAAAAATGCAAATCAAAACTACAATTAGCTATCACCTCACACCTGTCAGAATGGCTATCATCAAAAAGTCTACAAATAACAAATGCTGAAGATGATGTAGACAACGGGTAACCTTTTACACTGTTGGTGGGAATGTAAATTGGTGTATCCACTACAGAAAACAGTATAAAGTTTCCTTAAAAAACTAAAAATATAACTACCATGTGATGTAGCAATTTCACTGCTGGGCATATACCTGGGAAAAAAATGCAAACACTGATTCAAAAAGATACATGCACCTGGTGTTCACAGCAGCATTATTTACAATAGCCAGGATATAGAAGCAACCCAAGTGCTCATCAACAGACCAATGGATAAAGATCATGTGATGTGTGTGTGTATACACACACACACACACACACACACACACAGGAATATTATTCAGCCATAAAGAGAATAAAATTCTGCCATTTGCAGCAACATGGATGGACCTAGAGAATGTTATGCTTAGTGAAAAAAGTTAGACAAAGACAAATACTGTATGATATCACTTATATGTAGAATCTAAATAGTACAAATAAATGTATAGCAAAATAGAAATAAACTCACAGATAGAGAAAACAAACTAATGGTTACCGAAGGGGAGAAGTGGGGAGCAAATTAGGGATAGGGGATTAAGAGATACAAACTACTATGTATAAAATAGATAAGCAACAAGAATATATTGTATAGCACAAGAGATTATAGCCATTATCTTGTAATAACTTTTAATAGAGTATAATCTGTAAAAACACTGAATCACGATGTTGTATACTTAATATAATATTATAAATCAATTATACTTAAATTAAAAACTAAAAATAAAAAAAAACAAAAACAAAAAAACAACATGTATGGATTTTGGAGTCATACTGATCTGAATTTAAATTCTGATATACTTATCAGATATATATCTTTAGCAAGTATCTTGACCTCCCTTTCAAAAAACCAGCTCTTGGTTTGTTTGATTTTTTCTATTATTTTTTTATCTCTATTTTATTTATTTCCTCTATGATCTTTATTCTTTCTTTCCTTCTGCTGACTTTAGGCTTTGTTTGTTCATCTTTTTCTAATTCTTTTAGGTGGTAGGTTAGGTTGTCTATTTGGGATTGTTCTTGTTTTTTGAGGAAGGTCTGTATTACTATGAACTTCTCTCTTAGGATTGCTTTTGCTGTATCCCAAGCCACCATCGTCTCTCACCTGGATTATTGCAATCTCTCCTAACCTGTACTATGCTTCCACTTTTGGCCCCCTTGAGGCTGTAGAACCCAGCCAGAATGTCTTCCCTCACTTCCTTCCCAGATGACTTCTTTATACTGAGACCTTCCATGGCCACCCTATCCAAAATTTCAAAACACATTCATAACAATTCCTATGCTTTCTTCCTGCTCAATTTTTTCTCCTTGGCACTTATCATACCATGTATTTAACATACTAACCTTGTTAATTGACTGTTTCCCCCACTAGTAGGTGAGCTATTTGAGGGGGTTTTGTCTTGTTTTGTTCACTTTCATATCTCATGTCTAGAGCAATGCCTGGTACACATTAGATGCTCAGTTGTTGAATGCATAAGGGAGCAATTTCAACCACTCATTTAAGCTGCAATAAAATTCAAATCCAATTAATAATTCCTTTTTAACATTCAGCTCCTTTCCATTGAGAAATTTTTGATCTTTTGGTGCAATTTGATCCCAGTGTCAGACAGATCTGGGTTGAATCCAGAGCACCACTGTCTACCTATGTGACTTTGGGCAAATTACTTAACCCAACTCAACTCAGTTTCTTCATCTGTAAAACTGACAATAACAATAGTACCTGCCTGAAAGAGTTGTTGTACAGATAAAATGCAATAAATGTCCAGGACCTAGAACACAGAAAAGACAATAAATATACACTATTATTTTTATGTATATTAAATGTTTTAATATATCCAAATAATCAGATTTTTACATCATGGAGAACCAAAAAATTTAAAAACTGGGACAAAATTTTGTTTTCCTGGTACCATCCTTTAGCTATATGTAACTTACATGCAAAAACAGAAGAGAAACTAATTGCTTCACTGTTCTAGACAGTTATTACCACCATATCTACCCTCTAAAAGGAAAAACTGAGTTTCAGTTTGGCATCATGATCACATCACATTCTACCAACTGGATACATTTTCTTCACTAGGTTCCCTACTATCGTTTAACCTCAGCCAGTCTGCTTTTCTTTCACCATCATGCAACCAGTTCCTTTCTTTTCATAGGTTTTTCCTTCAACATAGAAGGGCCTTTCACCTTATATCCTATATTCTTTACCAGCAATTTTACTTTTAAAACTCACTTTCTGCAAGAATGCTTCTATGATTAAGCCTCCTATTCTACTAACCCCCTTATTTGACATCCCTTTAGCATTTACCCTAAATAAATAATAATTTGCATTAATTGCATGCTTGCAATGTACAAACACTGTTCTAATCATCTTAGTACACTATTTCATTTACTTGATGTAGTACTTTATTTATACTCTATTACAGATCAGAAAACTGAGGCACAGAATGGTGAAGTAACTTGCCCAGGACACACCTGATCACTTTGACTTCAAAGCCCACATTCTTAGCAACTTAGCACTTTGTATCCTATCTTTAACATAGTAAGATTTTTCATAATAAGGCTCATGTCAGCTCATGTATCAATGTCACATATGGTTTCTTCAACTAGACTATAACATTTTTGAGTAAAAGGAGTTTGAGTGTCTCTTTACCATCATTAAATTTAATATGATGGTCTTTGACCTTTAATATTAAAGTTCAGTGTCTCTTCAGCAAGTGGTATTGAGAAAACTGCACAGCTGCATGTAAATCAGTAAAGTGAGAACACTCCTTCACACTATATGCAAAAATAAACTCAAAATGACTAAGACTTAAACATAAGACAAGACAGTATAAACCTCTTAGAAGAAAACATAGGCAAAGTATTATCTGATATAAATCTTAGCAGTATTCTCCTAAGACAGTCTACCCAGGCAATTGAAATAAAAGCAAAAATAAACAAATGGGACCTAATTAAACTTATAAGCTTTTGCACAGCAAAGGAAACCATAAGCAAAACAAAAAGACAATGTACAAAATGGGAGAAAACATTTGCAAAAGATGAGACTGACAAGGGCTTAATTTCCAGAATATATAAATGGCTCATACAACTTAATAACAAAAAAACAAACAACCCAATCCAAAACTAGGCATATCTAAACAAGCAATACTCCAATGAATACATACAAGGCCAATAGGCACATGAAAAAATGCCAAATATCACTAATTATCAGAGAAATGCAAATAAAAACTACCATGAGATATCACCTCACACCAGCCAGAACGGCCATGGTTAAAAAGTCCACAAACGATAAATGCTCGAGAGGGTGTGGAAAAAAGGGAATGTAGTTTGGTGCAGCTATTATGGAAAACAGTAGGAGATTCCTCAAAAGACTAGGAATAGACTTACCATATGACCCAGGAATCCCACTCCTGGGCATATATCCAGAAGGAACCCTACTTCAAAATGACATCTGCACCCCAATGTTCATAGCAGCACTATTTACAATAGCCAAGACATGGAAACAGCCTAAATGTCCATCAACGGATGACTGGATAAAGAAGATGTGGTATATTTATACAATGGAATACTATTCAGCCATAAAAACCAACATAATGCTATTTGCAGCAACATGGATGCTCCTGGAGAATGTCATTCTAAGTGAAGTAAGCCAGAAAGAGAAAGAAAAATACCATATGAGATCACTCATATGTGGAATCTAAAAAAAAAAAAAAAAAAGCATAAATACAAAACAGAAATAGACTCATAGACATAGAATACAAACTTGTGGTTGCCAAGGGGGCAGGGGTTGGGAAGGGATAGACTGCGATTTCAAAATTGTAGAATAGATAAACAAGATTATACCGTATAGCACAGGGAAATATATACAAGATCTCATAGTAGCTCACAGAGAAAAAAATGTGACAATGAATATATATATGTTCATGTATAACTGAAAAATTGTGCTCTACAATGGAATTTGACACAACATTGTAAAATGATTATAAATCAATAAAAAATGTTATATTGTTCAAAAAAATAAATTCGAGTTCAAAGATAGGAAATTCTTATAAATAATTGCATACATCATTCTTATAAGAAATATAATCCTCTGAAATAATGAAATAAAAGAAAAACTTGCACAAAAAAAAGTATGGTCTTTGGAGATTAACTCCCAGCTGTGCTATTTATTAACTCTGAAGGACATAGTACCCTTTCTAAAGCTCAGTTTTCATAGTACTTATCTCATGAGGTGGTTCATGAAGATGAATGAAGGACTATTTAGCACAGCATCTGGTGCATGGTAAGTGATCGCTAAAAATATGCTATTAATATCATATACTTTAGTATAAGATCCATGAAACCTTTATTATTGCTTTTCTTATTCTAACACAAAATCAGCTTTAAAAATTGGCCTTCCCTGACATGATCATACTCTCTGTCCTTTTCCCTTCCCCTAAAGCTTAATGCATGACACTCTATCAAATTCTTTTCCTAGAAAACTTAATAATTATCAGTCCACTCAGTCACCAGCATCTTGTAAAATCTCATCCTTCTTTAAGGGCTCAGCATAAACCTATTGTCCTCATACCTGACTCCAAAGCCCCAAAGTATTTCTTCAACCTCAGAAATTTTATAGCATTCTTCTACTGCAGTTTCCCAACCTTGCCACTATTGGCTTCTGGAGCTGGATAATTTTTTTGATGAAAGGGGAGAGGCCTATCCTGTGCATTGTAGAATATTTAGCAGCATCTCTGGCCTCTACTCACTAGATGGTAATAGCAAATCCTTCCTCCTCCATTCCCCACTCTGAAATTGTGACAATCAGAGATACCCCATATCACTTAGACGTTTTTTAATGTTCCCTGGGGTGCTGAGGGGCATAAAATCATCCCTGGATGAGAATCCCTGTTCTATAGTTTACTTATTTTAGCAGTTAATCCCTGTGGGATTATGCATTTTGATATTGTATGTGCTTTTCAGTTAAATCATTGTTGTTTTGTTGTATGTTTCACTAGCTATCTGGAGGTATGTCTCTCTTTTGAGTAAGTAGCTGATAAATTCCCTACAGACAGGTGTGTTATGCTGTACTTCTCTCTATCTGGTCAGTGTCGTCTGCCATTGGATGACTGATTTATTTTGGCATAGTGCATAAGAGCAACATGCCTGTATCTAAATTCTGGTTCCACCACTTACTTGATTGTCACTTCAGGCAATTTACTTCACCTCTCTATAGATCAGTTTCATCATGTGTAGAAAGGGGAGACTGGTGTCTTCTTCATAAAGTTCTTGTGAGGATTAAATAAATTAATACATTGTAAAACACTAAAATAATGCCTTCCCACAGGAAATACTATCCAAGTATTACCTATGATAATGTGCACAGAACCAAAGGATGCAGCATAGGAGAAGGGATGATTTCTGTTCTCACAGGAATGTTTTACATGGTTGAAAAGACATGAAAACCATATCCCTAAATTTAGAGGACTGCATGCAAGTGAAACATGAAAGATTATACCAAGAAATCTGTCACCATGTGACGTATGAATGATTGCCAAATTACTGACAAATATTTGGAATTCAGAGAAGGAAAAATCACAGAGGAATGGAGTAGTGGGGGAAGGAGTCACAGAAGAGGCAAAATTTGAATAGAACTTTAAAAATGAGTTGTGAAGAGGTAAGAAAAGAGTCTAGGCAGAGAGAAAAGTTCACCTAAAACCCTGGAAGAGAAAAACCACGGCATGTTCTGGAGAGAGTGACTAAACAATTCTGTTGAAAGGACAATGTGTCAAAACAAAGTAAAAATTAGAGTTTGTGTTTTGTCACATACAAAACATCCCTACACATTTTAGTTAGTTGTTATAGTTCCCACTGGTGGCTGGAATAGCCACAGCCAAGGCTCATAGTCAAATATGAAGTAGACTTTCCATATTAATGTCTCTTTATTTCAGGAATAATAATAACTCATGGTCATTGAATATTTTCATTATATCAGATAGTGTGCTGAGAACTTTATGTTCAGTATTCTATTTAAATTAAATGAAATTAATACTGTCTTATGGTAGCCTCCATTTTACAGATGAAGTTACTGTGGGAAAATACTATATATATTCAAGTTGAGTAGCTCACCCAGTGTCACATGATCAGTGTCACAGAGGAGATTTAAACAGCTGTGCCCTCACCAACTGTACTAACATCTACAGGGGCTATTTTTTCTAGATTTTTCTTTATAACTTTTCTGTGGCGTGTGTCCCCACAGGTGTTTCAGATCTTCTATTATTCTAAGGGGCTTTTTTACTTTTGCTGTACTTTGAACACAGAGCTTCTTAATTGGGGCTCTGGTTGTTCTTAACATAGGTATAGTCTTGATCAACATAACATAGTTTCCTTCAGCTGCAGTAACTTCTTTAACATCGATAATCACTATCAGAAACACTCATGTACTCACACTTATTTCTAGAATTTTTTGTAATTAAAATATTTTCATAGGATTATATTTACTTTCTCAGTAACATAAACCAAAAATAAAAAACCAACTTCAACTGATTACAACAATCATTATTATTGTATCAATACATAGTGTTTCACATAAAGTGGGAGGTATGATTAGAAAAGTGAATTAAAATGTTAATTTGACTGGTTCCAGAGGGTGAATTTTACCTTAGCGCCTCAGGGATCCTTAAAAAGTTTTTGAGTGGGGCAGTGAAATGCTAAAACCAATATTTTAGGAAGATAAGTTTGGTGTTGGTATGCAGGAAATTGAAGGCAAAAGAAACTAATGGGTAAACATCTGGAAGACAGTAATGCCAAGACTGAGCGTGAAGGACATTTCAAAAAAGGTAGAAGCAACATGACTTATGACATACTGGGTATTTGGCTTAAGAGAAAGGCAGAACATATGAATCCTACAAAACATCATTATTAGCATGTCATGATCATGCTCATAAGCCATAAAAGACATGTACACACACTTCCCATTTCTCTGTTCAGCTGTCAACTAAGAAGCTTAACCCCATAGATTCAGCAACAGCTTCCATTTAGAGGAAATGCCTTCCATCAGATCCCTCCTCTACCCTCCTTGGAGTTCGTGGACCTAACTGCCAGTACTCTTCCTCCTGTAACACACACACAGTCACACCTGCACACACAGTGTCTTTGTGGTCCCATGTTTCATGTGGTTTCTCCCACACAAAGAACTATCAACCCATTTATTGCACACCCACTGTACAGAGCTGCTGCATCTTCATCATCACACCAAATCTTCAAAACAAGTCTATGGTAGGTAGTAATTCTTACCCTTATATTACAGAGGAAGAAATGGGAGCTCAGAGAGATTAAGGGACTTGGCCAAGCACCAGAGCCAGAATAAAGAGAGAGAGAGAGGCCAAAAATAATACTTTTAATTTCAATAACATTTTGCTATTTACAAAACACATTCACATACTTTATTTCTTTGCCTCCTAAAAATAATTCTCTTATCAATGGGAAATGCAGTTTTTCTCGGACAGCTTCTTGGATATCATTATAAACTGTTAGGTATGAAGAAAACTTTCTCCCAAAATACCAGCTTCCTCGATGTTCCCTGTAATTGACAAGACCTCTACTTCCCTAAAGAGCATACTGACTCATCCCTTCTTAAGAAACTAATCTTAAACTCTTACCCCTACCACATCTGAAATCACACCTTTGGAAAGACAAGGAGGGGCAGAGAAATAACAAAAGCTACCAAAGGTCAATCTATATCCAAGACATTCTTAACTGTTCAGAGAGAAAATCTCATTCATGTTGATAGCAGCCTTTTAAGTGACACAAATGTCACTCTCTAACCTGGCTTCATACTAAATGCCTGGAAATTGTTCTATCTAAAGAGTGAACTGAGAGTAGTGCACACTGACTTGACTGGTTCATGGACAATGTTCTGATGCATGTACCTCTCCCCACCAAAGAACATGCACTAAAGGTTTACCTGAGGTGATTCATTCAGAGGGTCCTATTGAAATTTCTTGCAGAAGTTTGGCTATCTCTAGTATATGTCTCCAGATACAAAAATATCTGGGAAATTCTAAGGAAAGATTATAACATATTTATTACTCATCTAGTATCTTCATCCTCTCTTCCAAGCCCAGGAAGTCATTTTAGTGTTTCCTTCTAGACTGTCTGTACGCTGGCGGAAGGGAGCAGAGTTACTTTTACCACAACAAGTATGAGGTGAAAATCTTGAGAATACTGGCACGGGTCATTAGCTTTACTGAAAGATAAAAACCTGCACAAAGCAGATGATGGTTTATTTTGCACCTATTCTACAGATATTTCTCCCAGCTCACCAAAATAATTGTCTTCAGAGTTTATGCCCACTATTCCTTCACTGTCTTGCCTGCAATCGAGTTCTCTGAATAAATACAGGGGTTGAGTTACAATTAAAAATAATGAGACTCTACTGGGCCAATGTCCTTGCATGAAATAAAAGGGTGTAGAGTAATTGCAGGAGCAGAGTGGTTGTGTTTTTTTCCCCCATTTAGCTTCACTTTGATTGGTGGATTGGCACTTTAAATAAAGGTTTCAGGTCTTCCCTGGATGAGAGATACAGAGTGAGTCCCCGGCACAGTCCAGAAAAAAATTTTAAACTTCTTTTCTTAGAACTGTCTTGGTTGGCATCACCAGGCCCTGAGAGCACAGTGCATGCCAGCATTGAAGGTAAAATGTGATTTTATGATTTCCATGTGATTCCTGTAAGTTCTTTTTTCCTATCTCCAGGCAGTATTTATAAAGAGGATTTATCTTCACTTGTCACCAGAAGCAGAATAATAGCCTATTGTAAACCATTATTAGCATGTTCCAGAGAAGACATGACTAATATCCTTCCAGCTAAGGAAAAAAAAGACTTTTCTATAAATTTTTTTTACTATTTGTGATTAGTGACAGTACTAATAATTGAGAAAAGTAAGTAAATTTCTTGACTAGTCAGAATTCTGTTCATGTGAGAGTAGTCGTTTGAACTTTTAGAATAAACTTAAAGAGATAATTTATTTTAGAAAGAGGAAAACTCAATTTTGAGATATATTGTCCACTAATATCAAAGGAAATTAAAATATCTAGCTCATTTTTATTTTAAAAAGATAATTTTTGGCATCGTTTTCTGAATAACCTAAACATGGAACGGTATAACCTTTATATCTGAACATAAAGGTTTGTTATGAAATGATTATTGGTTGTATTACATTTAAAATGCATTTCAAAATTTACTCTGGAGGGAAACAAAGTATAAAATCCTGTGAATCATACTTAATAGACCAAAATTTCACACAGTGAAAGGGATTTTCAAATTTATAATTTATTTTCTGAAATTAAACACAGCATTTAAAGAATATTCATGGAGGTGTTCCCTCATGATCATCTGGGTGGTACCTCTGTAAAAAAATCAGAGTACTTAGAAAAATTTTAATTGCTTGTCAATTTATTCCAAAAACTAGTAAGTAAAAATCAGCTGTTTAGCAACATTTAGTTGGTTTTTTGTTTTTGATTTTGTTTTGAACCTAGTCATTTTGGAAGAGTAGAGACTTGGCTCAGGAAAATATTGTCTTTTAACCATTCTGAAGTAAAAATTCCTCTGATTTAATTCTCCAATCCAACTCTGTTTCAGATACCACTTTTCAAAATGAAGGACATGATACTGATCCTGTGCCTCCTGAAAATGAGTTCTGCAGTGCCGGTAAGTCAGTGTTCTAGAGGGTGCCCTCGGAGAAATATTGCCCAGACATCAAACTGAAGGACACAGCTGAGTGTCCATACATGATTCATCTGGATTAATCCAGTGGTGTCTTCCTTCTGAGTTAAAAGTCACAGTTGCCAAGATGTCAGCCCTGACCATCCAAAAGCAATAAGTTAAATATATAATTTTCCTATTCAAAAAGATACTTTAAATATTCCAAAGACAACTTCTAAGTCTTATTCCATTCAGAGGTAAAAGATGTATGTGTTTTCCAACAATGCCACAGCACAAATTTATTATCAACTACCTGCTACCATTATGAAATCAAAACAGAAAGAGGAAATTTCTCCAAAAAAGTAAAGTACATTTTCTTCTTCATTTTCAAAAGAACAATATTAGCCAAATTACTATGATTACAAAACTGAGCTAAGTGATTCTATTTGAAGCTAGTAATTAACCAACGAATTTGCCTGATGGGGAGAAATTATGTGACTGAGAGTGAAGTTTCTTAAATCAGAATATGTCATGGCAGTGGCGCTAACTGTATGTTACAGTCCCATCTCTGGTCTACTCTATCACCTATTGAGGTGATTGCATACAAGCACAATCCTTTGAGCACTGAACTACTACAGCCAGTAGCATGTGATTCTGTTTACAGGAAGACTTTATTCAGCCACTATATGCTTTTGGCAAATATTGACTGAGTACCTGTCATGTATCCAGAAACATGCTGGCACTGGAGACAAGACAATCAATGTGACATGGTCTCTTATCTTCAGGAGCTCATAGGTGGCCTCAAATGAACTTCAAAAGATTTAAGTACCTTAAGACAAAGGATTAGCTATTTGGGTTTCTTAAAATGTTTTAAAAGGGGGGAAGAAAACTGACTATGAGGATGAAAACCCTGCATTCTACAGATAAAAAGAGTTTCTATTCCATTATTCAACATGACTTGTAAATGAAAAAAAAATTGAACCTGCCACCTGAGCTTACCTTTGTATGATATTGACATTGGAGTCCCCTCAACCATCCACCATCAGTCTAACACCTTGACATTCTTGGAACCTATAATGACCCACACCTGTGTCAGTCAGTTCCACTCTGAGGAAGAGGATAGTTGCTTAGGACTGCCAAATGTCTGCCAAATCAGATTTCTCCTTTCACTTCCTCATGGGAAAGGTATCCTCTGTCTACATACATTCATGTAAATATTGTTCATTAATTCATGACTTGGATCAAATAAAAAGCAAAGTGCACGTTTGTCTTGTAGTTGAATCTGTCCAGATTACCTTATTATGCACTGGCCAATAGAAGGAAAGAAGGGTCTACTCTCATATTCCCTTAAATTCTGAACAATTTGCTCATTACACACACACACACACACATACACACACCCCTCTCACTCTTTTTGTCTACACAGCTAACCTTTTTCTCTATTTGGAGTATTTGCTACACATTTATAACTTCCTTCCCTTTATCTATTTGCAAAACTGAATTACTTGGTGAAATTTGCACTACGACTCAGAGGACAGGATTTTACCTATATAAAAAGTAGGAGGTGGAGGCAGATAATGTATTCTCAGGAAAATATTTCTAAACATCTTGCTCACGAGGGTAAAATAATCCAAATATATTTAGTGGAGACTCTATACATATTTGTGGTTTAAAAGAAGGAAGAAAGGCATTAAAATTCCTTGACCCTAGATAGTAAGAATATCCAAAGAACCAAAAACCGTCAAAATCTAATTCACTCTGTTACTCTTCTCTTCCATTCTCCAGTTTTTTCCCCATTTTTATTCACGCATATTAATAAGCCTTGGCTTAGAAAAGAAAATATCTTACACTTTAAAAGCCTAGATGTAAATGTAGCTATCTTTTTCACAACTTTTAAGTGAATACATTAAGTATAATAGTACTTGGTGCTAGAATGTCTTTTATTTAAGAAAAAATACTTTTTTGATATGATCCGAAAAATATAAACACAGATCAACAGGTTTACACATAAACTAATCTCTCACTAAAGATGATGGAGGATTTGTTAAAAGTCCTGTGAATGCGAGGCAAGTTAGGTTTTGTACGTGGTTTTGCCAAATGCCATGATCCCATCCCACATTCCACAAACCAGAGTTCGTAGGTTTGTCAAACACACAAGAAAATTGAGCTCAAGTTTGTTTCCTCTGCTTTTCTATGTGATAATATTTAAGTTTAGTTGTTAGTTTTCTATTTTGTTGCTTTATTCCACTTTTCATCTGTTTTTAATGTTACTTTCAAACCAACTCAAATTTTGCTTTTTAAGCAACATAGCATTAGGATGTAGACAAAGGATAAAGGATTCACGTGGGAGCAAAATTATTCAATGTTATGTTAGTATCGCAAACAACTTAAGTTCTTCATTCTATCCAAAAGCTCAAGTCATTTGGGTAATAAACCAACATTAGCTTGCCCTTATGTACTGGTGTTGCTTTCTGTTTTCACTGTGAAAGGGAGTTTCTGACCAAAGAACACAAAATTATTCTTATTTCCATTCAGGCGTTTCCTCAGCAACCTGGGACACCAGGCATGGCTAGTTTGAGCCTTGAGGTATGTATTTTCAGAGTATCTACATACAATCTCTACATTGGTATGTTCCTGATACGAGAAAAATACATGGATTGTTTTTCAGTTTTCCTAGCCAGAAGTCAGTGGCTGTCCTCCTTCCTGTAAAGCTCTAGGGAAGTTTATGACATTTATTAGAGCCTCATCTTATAATTTTACTGCAATGTTAAACTTTCAGGTGTTTTAGTCTTTAGAACATCATCTGTATGTAAATCAAAACAATACTAATATTTAATGCCTAGTAATAGTGTACATACATTAAAAACACATTGTTCTGAAGTCACAAATGGTTTACACTTAGTTTCTTTTCCTGCTGGTATATGATAAAGTTGTCATGAGGAAAATTTATCTTAAGAAAATGTAATTGTTTATGAGGACTGTAAATAGCACTGACATTGTACTATGCTACCTCCTGTACAGCTGCTGTTTCTCTTATTGCAGTTCTTATAACTAACACACACTTTGTTTAGAAAATCCCAGCAAAATAGAAATGTTTGACTTTATCAGTAGAAAATATAAACATTTATGAATAGAAAAGTAATTTTGAGATTAGAAATTTTTCACAAAGCCTTGCAGATTTACCTATATCATGACAATCTGAGGGCAATCGATACTTGTATGTGCGAGCTGCTTATTTCACATGGAAGCTAATTTCACTGAGTTTTTTTTTTTCTTACTTTCTAGCTCAAACTCAACTCAAAGCACTCTAAAACTCTTCCTAGGAAGAGTGAAAGTGACTTTCTGTTGAATTGGCAGCATTCTTGGCCATCTATCCAGATACTTACCATTTTCCTCAGTGCTTTTTATATTTATTATTTTGAGGGCCTTTTTCATTTGGGAAGGAGGCAGAGTTGATTTGTTCTGATTTATTTTGGTTTGTTTGCTTGTTCTTTTCAAATTCCTCTTCGGGCTGGATTGGTAAAAGGCAAAGGAAGTTATATGAGGGGAAAAAAGAGTCAATAAGACAATGTCCTTGTGATTACATTGATATTTCAGCTGAATTAGCTATTTTCCCATGTTTCAATATGACTCCCACTTAAATGATATTTTCTCTCTTTTAATTAATGATTAAAAAGTGAGCTCACTATTTTAATAGCAATGGTGACAACAATGGCAGAACCACACTTAACATTTCCACTTTCAGCGATGAGTTGTGTCTCTTATTATTTTATTTATATTGACCCCAAACTTTCTGCTAATACTACCATATGTTGAGAAATCAATTGTGTCATACAAAAAAGGAACATATGTGGCAAACACTAACCCACTTTTTTTTCTTCATAGACAATGAGACAGCTGGGAAGTTTGCAGGGATTAAACTTGCTTTCTCAGGTAACGTTGTTTTCACATGTTTCTTATTGCAAATATTCATGATGGTGGCGATAGTGATAGCAGCAGCATTGTAATTCATACAATTTGTTTGTGAACAAACAATATCCTAAAAACTAAAAGAGCAAATAAGTTTGTATTTGTTTTCTGAGGGGGAGGTAATTAGGCTTCTTCACTGATTTCCACTTGGAAGTGGTACTGGGGATTGAACCCAGGACCTCTTAGGGGCTGAGCATGCACTCTACCACTTGAGCTGTACCCTTCCCCCTAAAAGAGCAAACAAGTAATTGAGGTAACCTAAAACAAAATAAGGCCCTGGGGTGGGATGGCAGGAGAAAATAAAAATAATGTTGTATTTTCTTTAGTAAGAAAAAAATTCTTTCTTGCATTATCAACTTTATTATACAGTCCACAATATGAATGTTTAAAAAACTAAATCTCAAACAAGTTTATGGGAATACTGCAAACTGGCTCAGAATGGAAAGCAAGTCTGTTGGAAGACTTAACCTATCCACATTAAATTAATCAATATCACTCTTACTTTTGCTATTTCTACATCTCCTGTGGATTTTTTTAGAAAATGGAAACCAAGTTTAAGACAACTGAAATATACGCATATTTTTTTTCTCCGTATCTTCAGTATTCAAGATTTGGCTTTGGGAAATCATTTAATTCTTTGTGGATGCATGGTCTCCTCCCACCACACTCCTCTTTCCCATGGATGAGACCAAGGGAACATGAAACTCAACAGGTAAGTTAATTGCATCAATGTGTCTGAAACCTCAAGCTTTAAACTATTCCCCTATTTGCCTTCTCTAAGCTATCATATATTAACCACAGACAGGTAAGAGTAATGAATGAAAAATCATCCAAATAACAATAAATCAAAACCTACAACTGTTTTTAGTACTTAGAAAAATTTAAATAAAATTGTCCAAATTTTCAACCCATTTGTATACTTATTTCCAATAGGAAGATATGACCTCAAAAATATAAGACACTTATGCTAAATAATAACAATAGATAAACTATCCTCAAAATGAAAGCAGGCTATATCCTGGAAAATTCTGATTTTAGTCAAGATTCCTTAAATAATTACTCAAAGACATTTAAAATGATGCCAATATCCTAGTTGAAATATTAAGAACCCTATAGCAATTAATAAATACATCAATCATTTAACCATTATTTATTAGGTGCGTAATAAATATATAAACCAAACTGTAGATTGGGAGTGAAAGTGAAGGCATTTAAGAATGTCTCCAAGGCAGGCTTACAAAATCCCACATCTGATTAGAGGATAAGACAACATATTACAGGGTGCTAAGTAGTGAGGTATAAGTAATGAATCGGGTATAAGTTAATGAAAGCCCAGAAGTTTAGAGATGGGCAGTGGTTGAAGAGGTGAAGCAGAGCCAGATTGTTGTGAGGTTTCTGAGCCACTCTGAGGAGCTTGCAACTAATTTAAAAATAATAGGGAGCCATTCACAATAGGTAATTTCAAAGAGGAGCAACAAAACATGATTGTTTTAACAGGAACTTTTGATTCCAGATGCTCTTCCAAACCAAGCAGCATTACTCACCAAGCCACATTTAGTGGGACAGTAAATTATGTTAATAGTGAAGGTTTCTCCACTTGATTGCTTCCAAAAGGAATACACGAAGCAGGAATTTGATTGGTATTTTATTTAATTACGTTTTCTCCTTTCATCAACTCAAAAAATATATGTATTATCTATCATGTGCCAAGCACTTAATAGGGGCTATGTTAAGTCCTGGGGCTATAAAAATAAATAAGGCATATTATTCTCTCTCAGTTGAGTGAGTGACAAAGATTTATAACAAATAATTGTAATCCAGTGAGAAAGTGGTAAAATAGAGATACATAGAGATAGCTATGGGAATCCAGAGAAGGAAACGATTCATTCTACTTGGAAGTTCCCAGAGCTTCCCATCATCATGAGCAGTGGTAGTCAGTCCCAAAGGGAGTAGGAAGTGGAGGAGGCAGACACCCACCAGACCACCCCAAATAACACTGACTTTAAATGAATCAGTGCTTCCTGTGTAACACAGCTTCAAGACAAGTCCATTAGACTCTCTTCCAAGTAGAAAGCTCCCCAGGCCCTTTTGCTTTAGAAATTCTAGACATCACAGTTCAGTGAGCCATGGCTTCCTGACGCTCCTTTCAAATTTCTCTGCAGTATGAATATTCTTTGCCTGTGCATCCCCCACCTCTCCCATCGCAGCCATCCCTGCAGCCTCAACAGCCAGGACAGAAACCTTTCCTCCAGCCCACTGTTGTAACCGCCATCCAGAACTCAGTCCAGAAGGGACTACCTCAGCCTCCGGTTTACCAGGGACATCCACCCTTGCAGCAAGTAGAGGGGCCAATGGTGCAAGAGCAGGTGGCACCATCAGAAAAGCCACCAACGGCCGAGGTAATTCCTTTCTCTGAAGTCAGATCAGGATCATCTACTAACTTAATGAAAGAAAACCAATTGGCAGCGCACATTTAAATAATCAGAGTTTGGGGCATAATGCACAAAAATACAAACATGTTTTTAAGCAGTTGACGTATCTGGGAGTAGAACATAAATACACATCCCTGTCCTTTGCCATCTGAAATGGGGCATGGATTCTTAAAGATCCTGTTCCTGCAAAACTGGTTTCTCAGTTGCAAAAGATAAAAGAGGAAGCTTTCAGAGGAAATAGGACAGCCCAGAGAACTTCAGGCTTCATCTCATCAGGCTGTTTTTCAGTGTTGGGCAGACTGACAAGAGTGATTGATCCCTCAGCACTGCAAACAGTATTACTGCATTATTATTTCTCTATCTGGTAGTAAAGAAGGCAATCAAGCAAAAGTATCTTGTAATAATATAAAGAAAAGAGCAATGGACAGAAAAGGAAGGTACTATGAAACTAGTATGTTGCAGGCATTTAACATTCCGCCGTATCATCCTAACTCCAACTCTATGAAGAGAGATATCATCCTTTTTTTAAAAGAAAAGACAGATTTTGAGAGACTATAATATGTCCCCCATATTACACAAAAATTAAGTGGCAGAGCCAGAATTCAAACCAACCTGGCATGCTCTGATTCCAAAATTCATTGCTTTCTACTCTGCAAGATAAAGCAAACTCGTGACAGACATGCCCTATCTCCCTGCCATGCATGTGAGTCATGTCAGTAAAGGGCAATTGTAATCTCTTAGGTTGTACTCTCCAAGACTAAATGAAAGTGAAAATAGGGAAACTCATTTTAAACTATCATAATTGTAAATAAGAGTGTTTTTCAATTCATTTTGCCTATTTTGATTGTTGAGTAATTTTAATATTTATCTGTAATGCAGCTACCAGGAATGGATTTTGCTGATCCACAAGATCTACCAGTAAGTACAAATCTCAGTAAGACACTTCCTTGGGAAATACATCTCTATACTTTGAGAAAGAAGAGTAAAACTTTTTAATTGTCCCACTTATCTGTGAGTATGAAATATAGTGGGTTCCTTTGTTTACTTAAATATTAAACACTTGTTTATCATAGTATTCCATCTGGAAATGTGCTTCATATAACTCTCAGAAATAGTTGTAATGGGAGGTTTGCCCGTGTTATAGCAAATATGAATTACTTATTCTGTTTTCTACCGCTTAAAGATGTTGGTTCCAATAGCCCGTTTGCTATCTCGGGGACCAATGCCACAAAATAAACCATCTCCAGTAAGTTTGTTTTAATACCACTTCTCTGTTTGTAATTTAATTTAAAGTTTTTCTCTTGGGAAATGCATTTTGTGGTGATTTTTGTATTTATATTTAGCTTTATCCAGGAATGTTTTACTTGTCCTATGGAGCAAATCAATTGGTAAGTCTATATCCTATAAAAGGTATCATTTTCAAATAAATGCTATCTTAAGAGATAAAATTATAAGATCCAGTCCTCACATAACAGATTCCATATTCTCTGAATGCCTAAGTTTGCAACTGAAATGCCAAAGAGGCACACTTCCTAGTTGGATAATTCTGGCCAGACACATACACACACACACACACACACACACAGTAGCATTAAAGAAAAAGTAAATTTTCTATCTGAATTATCCAAATTGGCTACATTTCTTTAATAAAGACTCATCTGTCCATTTTATCCTGCCTCTGGACACAGCCTTTATATTAAGGATTAAGGAAAGACTAGATGACTTGTAACTTTGTCTTGAGTTGCTACAAGATGATAAAGAGTCAGCTGGTTCATAATATGATGCAGTGTTTCTTTTTAAACAGAGTGCTCCTGCCAGACTTGGCATCTTGAGCTCAGAAGAAATGGCGGTAAGTAATGTCTTCCGACTCTTCTTAAAGTAGTGGCCAAGGGAAAAATCACAGATGACTGGCAGCAAGAGGCACTGGCCATGAATGTGGCTGAATATACAGTATAGGGACTCAGGTTGTTCTACGCCAAAACCAAAAGCTTGATTCTGAAGCAGCACGCCAAGATTTCATCATACTTCCCATGTAGGTGTTTCTGAGTGATGACCATTCTTGCACATAGGATTTTGCCCCATTTCTTGAATACGAGTAGAGGAGAAACACCTCTTGAAAAGCCACCATTATTGAACAAACGCTTCAAACCAAAAAAAGATACACGTGGTTCATAGAGTTCCGGTTCCTTCTCAGACCATTTCACCCCTCAAAACAACAAATTCAACAAAACTGCAAATCACTTAGGCCTCAAAATTGAGAAATCAAAAAGAAAAAAAAATTAACCAAGTTTAAAATTTGATTATTATAAAATTCAAAGTAGATTAATAAGTTAGTTCAAGTATATTCCTATTCTGTTATCATTATCCATGCATATTATAACTTTAAAATTTGAGCTCAATAGACTCACACAACTGGACTTTTTCCCTCAGAAATTTCTACATGTGACATCTGTTAGAGCACAAAGCAAAACAAAACCAGACCATACTGAATTAACAAATCATTAGCAACTACAGATCCTATCAAATAAATAAATACACATAAATATGCTATCACTGAAATAAAACTTGAATCTCAGCATTATTGAGTGCCTTCTGTGAGTGAGACAAATAAAAAAGATCCTATGGAGGCAAGATAAATAAGGTAAGGTTCCTGATCTCAGAGAGTTCACAGTTTAATCAATGGGGAAAATAGATACAATGGCAGATAATGTGAAAATCATGTGACAATGATAATAAGAGCTATAAGAGAGGGAAAGGAGAGAGGCAGCTAGCCCAGCCCAGGGGTTTACAGTGCCATCCCTGGATGATGAGAAAAGCTAAGAGTAGAGAGCCAGGAGAAGGAAAGAGGAAAGAGTACTGACTCTGTATAACACCAACAGAACAGGCTGAAAATTCAAGCAAGTGTTAATGATCATCTTATAATTTTAATTAACTTATTTATATTATGCCTCTTTGTTAAAAGATTTTGCTGTAGCTTATGAAAAATACAATAAATATAACCAAAAAATTGAAGACAGAATTTAAAATGAGTCAAAAGTTTAAGGAAATAAGAATATAGATACCCAAGTTACAAGGCCCTGCATAATTGCTGTAAGTACCCCAAGATTTTGGTCCTGAAATTTTGGGCAACAAAAGAAAAAAAGGAATCATGGTCAGTTCTAGAATTTTATCTGTCCACAGGAAGAAAATATTTCAGTTCCTCCAAAGAAATCAAGTTTTATTCTTCTACGTGTTCTTCTGAAAGAAAGAAAGAAAGTGAGAGAGAGACAGAGAGGAAAGGAAGGAGGAAGGGAGGAAGGAAAAAAAGTAAGAAAATGAAAAAGAAAAAAAGTTTACGTGGGGCTCCATTCATCTGGGGGATACTGAGAAATGATATTGATACAAGGTCCTCTAAAACTTTGCTCAACAAATAAGAACGGATAAGTTTTTGTATGTTTTATGGTGGTATTGGTCATTTCAGCTGCTTATTGTTTTCTTAAAATTAAATTTGAACTACCTTTTGCCTGTAAGTTGGTTCTACCCTGTTTCCCTGCTTCTCTCCTTCCCACCCTTCAGCAGGCATTGAGAGGGTCTTCATCTCCCTTTCGAAGAAGTGAGTGCCCCGACCAAGAAAAGAAGTCAGTTTAGTGAGAAAATGCTTACATAAAACTGTCAGCCAACTCCCTGCTCCCTATAAGTTTTTTCCGGTTTCTCAGTGAATTTGACCAGGTATAATTGCATGCTATACTTAATGGTATGTGATAATGGTGTTTCTGGTAAATTGTTTTTTACAGGGAGGCAGAGGAGGCCCCATGGCTTATGGGTCCATGTTCCCAGGATTTGGAGGCATGAGGTCCAACCTTGGAGGGATGCCCACCAATCCAGCAATGGGAGGGGACTTTACACTGGAATTTGACTCCCCAGTCGCTGGAACCAAAGGCCCTGAGAAGGGAGAAGGAGGTGCACAAGGCTCCCCTGTGCCAGAGACCAACCCAGATGATCCAGAAAACCCAGCTCTCCTTTCAGAGGGAGCACCTGGTGCCCTCGGAGGGCTCCTTGCTAGTGCTAAGGACAATGTTCCCAACCTGGCAAGAATCAGGGGACCATTCAGGGTCACCCCAGCGGCTGCTGACCCACTGATGACCCCTGGATTAGCTGACGTTTATGAGACATACGGTGTTGATGAGACCACAACCATGGGTCTCCAGGAAGAGACAACTGTGGATTCCACGGCAACCCCAGATAGTCAACAGACATCGATGTCAGGAAACAAGGCCCAGCAGCCCCAGAATAAGTATGATGCGTGGCATTTTCAAGAGCCCTGAGAGCATTGAGTTATTGGCTACTTCCTGTATGCACAAGCTTCCCAGCTTTGTCCCCATAGTCTATCTTTTTGCGAAAACAGTTATTACCCTTCTGCAGCAAAGGCATTAAAAGCGCTAAGCATATATTAATAAACACAAGTGGCTAGAAATAGTGTAGGTCCCCTTCTTGCTTTTACTCTTTTATTGAAATAAAATATGTTGCCTGTCTCTGTGATTTAGAAATACAATTAATAACATCAGAGCAAGTCTAAGGGTCTCTGCATTTGAAAATCACTGTTTCTAGCTGTATTTGGCATTATAGAATTTCTCTTACTAGCATGACACTGTTATATCCAAGAAATGTGACACTGCTTTGGAAATTTTTCTCTAAGCAAAGGCACATGTTCTCAGAATTATGTTATTTCATTCAAGCATTATTAAACAGGGATTAGTGGATAATCTCTGACTGATATTATTGGGTATAGTATATTGGATTTAAAATTCTCATTTGTAGAGTATTTTATTTAATCTAGTAAAAACATCTAGCTTATTTTAAATAAAGAATTTTTCTCACTAAAGATCATCAGGAATTATATGCTTATTATTTACATATATTTAAATGATTAAGAAAAGCATGCTCATCCCCTGCCATTGCTACTCTTTATCCCATTTTATTCAACTCATTTTTCTTTCCTGAAAAGTTTATTGAGTATCGACTGACGTCCTAGGCACTGTGCTAGGGAACAGGGACACAGCCCCTACCCTCAGAGCTTACAATGGGGATGATTGACAAGTAGACCAACAACCACAATAATAAGAAAACAGCCACTGTAGGCCAAGCTCAAGTACTTTTCGTGTATTCAACAGCACTGTAAAACAGATGCTCCCAAACCACCAGCACAAGCGAAAAGTGCTATGACAAGGACAAGCACAGGGTGCCCCTGGAGCCACAGAAAAGAGGCACATAACCCAGCCTAAGACTAGGGCTACTGGAGGGGCAGAGAGGGACTTGTTTCTCAGAATGGAACTGAAAGCATCTGCAGAATGAGGCCTCCAAGAGGAAGAAGCACAAGAAAAGTCATGTGGGCACCATGTGAGAATTAGCTCATTTCTGTGAAGTATAATGTGAAAAAAGGAGACTCAGAAAATAATGGTTACTTGTCATCAAAACTAGGTATGTATCAGACAGAGCTATCTGCCTAAATTAAGAGGTTGCGAGGCCACATATGAAAAGTAGCCTCACTCCTAAAGAGTAGCCTCCCACTCACTCCACCTCCTCCCAAGCTGCCCAGCCCAGGTCTTAGACTCCATGGAACTCAGATTCCCCTATGCGGTCCCTGTGGAGAATTTGGAGATGCAACCAAGGAAAAGAGCCCTGAGATGCCTCCTGACCTGGGGCCCTTCAGTAGCCTTAACTGGACTGTGCAGTCACCTCTTACTGTCCCCCTCTCTTCAGGCAGAGCTCTGCTCACCCTCATTCAGTGGTCTAGAGCGGAAGGAGAGATGCAGGAGATTAAAATTCGGTTTGCCTCCCATAGTGACTCTGGCAAAGGTGCGAGGATAAGAAAATGACCTCCACAGTAGCCAGCCAGCAGATGCCCACTGAGACCCACCTTAGCATTCCAGACCATCTCCTAAAAAGCAATATTGTAAAAGATGTATAGACAGCTACAGGTTCAAACCTTGACACCACACGTAATCACCTGTAAGTCTTTGGAAGTAACTTAATCCCTCTGCACTGTGTTTTCATTTTCCTAATGTGCCTCACAAGGTTGTTGTGAGAACTAAATGAGATAAAGCGCACAGATAAAATTGCTGAATCATGGTCATTTCCTTCTTTTCCTACTGATCCTTGTCATAAAGAGAACCTAGCAAAACAGCAGCAGCAGCAATGGAGAAATGGAATTTTCCCATTATCTGATGAATGCGTGCTTTTCCATTCACATTCCACACACTGCCCTTTTGTCCTTTATAATTCAGAGCATGCATTTATGAGATCACACATGCTTATTTCTCTGATGAATGTTGCCATATCAAGTGACATATCATATCGAAGTTGGTCTCTTCTATTGCAGGATGGGCACTTAATTGTGTTAATAGATCAACTTTGACAAAGAGGGATACCAAGTTGTTGAGCCTTATCTCTGCCACCATAACCACTTCAAACACTGGTCCATGAGCAAACGTCAAGATGGCTAGGGAAAAAAGAGGCTAAATGTCACTCACAGGAGGAGCCATCTTAATTACTGAGAATTTCCTCCACTGTGGCTTCCCTTTACTGCACATTTACATGAGAAATAAATATCGTCCTACTATAGCCCATTCTAAGACACTCTACTTAAATAGCCTGCCTTCTAGGCCTCCTTATTAGTAATCTCCCAGTTTTGTTCTTCCCAAATCCTTGACCAGCTGACCAATCTAGTGCTGAGCCTGAGTTAGTGCAGATCTGTATCTCAGGCCACCTGTCCTTCCACACAATATCAACAATTAGACATACCATTTAAAGTTCTGCCTACTGAGTAAGGGTGTGGTGTATTAACTTTGCACTTCCAGCTGATGTCAGAATACAGAAATTCATGAACCAGGCACACAGTCCTCTCCATTAATTGATCAGGGTGGTCATATAATTGATTCTCCAAACTGGGACACTTTTGACAATGAAAAGTGGTGTCACAAATGATGAATGAACGTTGGATAAGAGGTGTAAACCAGTACTATTTAGGGCAAACTCAGACATCTGGTTATTCCAGTCATATGGAACTCCCCATGAAGCCAAATGTGTAGATTGAGGAAAAAGCATTAAAGTTATAAAGAGGAAGTATGTGAAAGTCTGAACCTGTTGCTTAGGCAAATTACTTGAGGCCTCCAGACCTGAAATCTGGTCATTTTCACTTACATTAGAAAGCTGCTGTTTACATTCAGTTTTATGGTTCAGTGGATCATAAACCACCTAGTTCAAGATAGGCAATTCATATAGTATAATCACCTGGCATCCCCAAGTCAGCACACTGTCTCTATTAGGGTCCAGTAGCAAGGCAAGAACTTCTTTTCACACACACACACAGGAAAAAAAACCCTTAAAGTTCTGTGCTCTTACTCTCCTGTCAGGACTTGACAGAAGTCCCATAGAGCCATAAATATTTCCATGGGCCCCTGAGTCATAGTGCCCAAGTGACAGGGACATTTATGCTACAGCATGTACCCCTTTCTTGACCTAAGTCCCGCTCAAAACGAGCAACCTTTCAAATTATACACTATATGGTATATGTTGTCTTCAAAACACAGAGAAGTCCAGAAGCACTGTGCTTCTCTCTTCTTTAGGGTGGTACAAGCTACCACAACTTGCCTTTCACTTTAGCTATCTTGACATGCTCCAGGCTACCTGACCTCTAGAAATGTCAGCAGCCCCTCTTGATGAACTTTTTTATGAAGTTTGCAGTATTTATCTTCCACTCTCTGGCTTGCTACTTCATGCTAATCCATACCGATTGTATTGTGTCTTCAATGTAATGGGCTGGCATGGTTTCCTGTGGGATATAAAGATGATCAAGGACCCTCAGGATTATCTTAAGACAGATTGCAAGAGAGGTGACACAGACCTGGGGCAAGACAGTTTAAGGTTGTATTATCCCTGCCCTTTAAAAGCAAACTGCTTCTGATTTTTCTCACTGATTGGAATAGAAAGGAAGCATCTGCCAGATCAATAACTACAAACGAGGTGCCATGGGCTATGCTGATTTTTTTCCAATAAAGCTACCACATCTAGAATAATAGCTACAACTGGCATCACCACCTGATTGACTTTGCCGTAATCCATTGTGTCCCCATGACCCATCTAGCATTTGCATCAGCCAAACAAGTGAGTTAAATGGGGATGTGGTAGGACACCTTCCCTTCCCTGTACCTCTGAAGCCTTCATTGATAATGCTCATCCCTATCATTCCTCCTACAGGACTTACCGTCTTTTAGAGAGGGCTGGGGAACGGAGTACAGTTTCAAGAACTTCCCTCCACTGGGACCTGCCCACCATTATAACTTTCATCCCACTGGTGTCAGAATCAGTGTGGAATTCAGCCGGTTGTTAGGCATATCTACTCTCACTACACATTCTGGGACTGGGGAAATAACCGCAAGAGAGATCACTGGACCCACCATTAGACGTGGACCAAGATTCCATCTCAAGTCTGACTTCTATGAGCTTTAATTTATAAATGATGAAGGCTTTGGGGGTTCAGAACCACTACCTAATAACCTCCAGAAAGTCTGGGTATTCTCTTTCCCAGTCCACCCTACACAGTCCCCATGGTAAACTGCTTCAGGTTTCTCCAGAGAAGACTTAGGAAAATTTCTATAATATACATATGTGGTCTTTCTCACAGGGACCCTGTCTCCCCTAGACTGAGGGTCTCTAGGTCTGGGAACTAGATAAGAGACTGTGAATCCCACTGTGGTGACCTGAGTTAGGCTCAGTGAACCTAGAATCCTTTTGTCTTTTTATGGCAAGCAGCACTTAACAGGATGTCCATCTACTGGTTTCTAGACACCCATGATCTACTAGTCATCACTTGGTCAAAGCACCCTGACTACCACTCCATCCTGTGGTTTACCATGGAAACTGCATCCTCCTTGACTCTGAGGGATAAGCATCACCACTTGGACTCAATTATTTCAGAATCCTATTTTTCCCACTGATATTCCAAAGCAGCAGCTCCCATCATCATATCTGCCCTACGGAGGATAAAACCACAGAGCTCTTCATAATGCCTTAGTCAAGTGTCTTCTGGGCCTTTCTGGGTGGAGAAGGGTAGGGAGTGAATCTGGACTAGTAAACATAATAGATCCATTATGACAATGCGTCTCACGTGTGGCACACCTGCAATTGGTGTAAAGACAATAATTTTTATGTAGTACATGAATAGCCTTATTTCACTTACATCAAGTGTTGCTGGTTTTCCATTTACAGGTGCAAAGATAAGGCTCCTTGTAAAATAAAACTTATTTTTTAAGTGTTTGAATTCTAAAAAGTAATTAAATAGCACAAATTAGAGTAGGATATGGCAACAATCACAACGGCAGTAGTACATAAGTGACTATGTACATGAATAAAGTTTGGGAAAACACTGACTTAATTCACTTCTCATTTATGGGTGAGGAGTCTAATGCCAAGAAGAATAATGTCTTTTTTCAAGTTCTACTTGCTATCAGAGGCTAAAAAAAACAAGCCTTCAGATTTCCCATTCAGCGCTCTCACACACAGACCTTCCAAGGCCCTCAAGCACTCACTTGAGAATCAAATGAAAGCTATGAACCATCTTTCCCAAAAAACTAAAAGGAGAGAACTTACAAAATTCTGCCTACAGTTTCAGCTGTTACTCAGACGGCCCAAAGTCTAATCATTCAACTACCTCCCACTATAGAACTGTATGAATGAGTTGGAGCAAATATTCAAACTGGCTCAGACTCACAGCCTAAATTTTATTAGAACTTGAAAATACTCTTTTTGAGAAAACAAGTCTCAAAGACATGAAAGCTTTGAATTCCGAGGAATGTTCCACTTCTGTCCAAAACTGCTCGAACTGAAGGGTCGACCCGTATAGACTGCACGTGGCTACCAGTCAAAGGATATCAACACACAGGCCGAGCTGCATCTTGCAAAGAGGGACACAGAACCTGAAGTTTAGACCGTTCCTTTCTTCCATAAACACTAGGTCTAGGGGGAAAGTAGGAGTACCAGCAATCATACTCCACAAGCCAGACGCCAGAAACTGAATTCCCAGCTTTTAGAAACGATCATTACGAAGCTGTCTGTCATCACGCCGTTTGCTGATGTCTTCAGCTCTCTCCCTGCACTTTCGTCTTTCCCAGGGCTCAGCATCTTTCTGCCCAGAGACCTACCTAACCACCGGTTTGATAATGACTTAAAGATAAGCTGTAGTGAGCACAGTGAAGGAAATGACTGTGGGTTTTCCGGAGTGGATAGGGATTTACATTCTAATTAATCACAAACTAGAAATGTGTGGGTGTTATTTAAAGATGTGTCTAGAAGAACTGACATAAAAAGGTCAACCCTGGAGTTATGTGTCTAGCACAAATTGGACTTCATTTCAGCATGACTGTCTAGGGCCATGCTACGTCCGTGAAGCAAGGAAGGTTGTCCCAGATGACAGAAGCTACAGCGTCACTATAGGTCACAACCTTGGCAATAAAAAAGGAAGAAAGAAAGTTAGAAAACCTGATAGACTATCCCTCTGTCTTGGCTCTCTGAGGGTTCCTTTTGTATCCATCCCATGCCAAAATATGCCAAGTCAGCTACTTTCAAGCCAAGTTTATGAAATGTTGGGTGTTAAAAACATAGCATTTGTCTCTCTCTTTTTTTTTTTTTTTTTTTTTTTTGCAGTTTTAGGAATGTTAGCACCAAGCACATATGTTTGTGAAAGATCTCATGCCGGTGCTGAGGGTGGTTACCTATCTATCTCCTGGAAAGCAGGAGAGCCACAAGAGAGGCTTTAAGTAAGCAATAGCCTAACTTATTTTGTATAAGCAGCTACATCTACATGGTCCCCTACTTCATACTGCCCATAACCACTTATCACAAGAGCCAAGTTCAGTTAAGTTTCTGTGATTGGACATAATTCATTCAGCCTACACATTTTGAGTACCTACTAGGCCCTGGTACTGTGCTAGCCACCAGAGACATGAGGAAGCCAAGATGAGAAGGTAACTCAGATGCTGTGGCAAATGCTGCTCCTGAGATAAGGACTCAAATGACAGAAAAGCTGACTCTGTTGGGAGAGAATGGGGAAGTCTCACAGAGAAGGGGATTTTTGAGCTGGTTCTGAAAAGATACAGAATGTTTCAAGTGGAAGAAGCAAAGAGGGAATTCTGAGGCTCAGAAAACCACCCGTGCAGATGGACAAATATCTAGAAAGATCTGGAGAGTCTGGGGAGAGGAAATAAAACAATACGGCAAGAGTGTGGGGAAGTCAGGAAGTATCCTGCAGTGTTGTGTTAGGAAAAACAGGAGGCAGATGGTGACTTGTGTACCTAGCGAAGGAGTTTATGCTTTGTTCTGCAGCTCCCAGAGAAGGGTGACATCATACCAGAACTGGTTTGGGTGAAATTAACCCTGATAGCAGTGAGGTGGGTTGGAAGGTGTCTTTGAACGGGGAATGGGTGGAGGCACGAATCCAGTTAGGACTATCTCTGTCCTCTGAGTCTTTCTTCCTGCCTGTCCTCTCTGTCCCCCTGGGGTGTGTGTGTGTGTGTCACTCTCTCCATCTCACTCCCCTCTCGCTCCTTCTGGTTCTCTGCTGTCTCCCATTCTCCCCCTCTCTCTGGCTCACTGCCTCTCCCATTACCATAATGTGATGTACTGAGTCTCAAACCTGGAATGTGGTATCAGCTGCTAAGAATTGCTCAAAACAAATTATCATGTGGTGAAATGGACACTAAATAGAAAGTCATAGCCCCCAATACTGACCCTAAACAGGAGTAGAACCTGAAAAAATCAGTTAATCTCGCTAGACCTTCATTCCCCCTTATCTGCACAATGAGGGAGTTGAGCTATCAGATTTTATTTAATTCCACAAATATTTACTGAGTTACTACCATGTTCTAGGTGCTAGGGATTCAATAATGGACAAAGATAAAGTTCTCTACCTTCACTGAGGAACAGGAAGACAGACAACAAAATTTAAGTTAGAAAAATATATGTTAATTGATGATGAGTGCAATAGAGAAAAATAAATCAGGAAAGGGCATTAGAAAGGATGGTAAGTTACAATTTTACCTCATGGAGACGGTAGCATCTGAGCGAAGACCTAAAGGAGGCAACGGAGTAAGCCATGTAGACTCTGGGGGGAAAAAGCATTCTAAGCAAAGGGCACAGCCAGAGCAAAGGTCCTGAGGCAGAAGCACACCTGGTATGGTCAAGATAAAGTAACAAGGCCAGTGTGGCCTGAGCAGAGGAAGGATACAAAGTAGGAGGAAAAGGACATCAGAGAGGTGGGATCAGATCACACAGGGCCTTGTGGCTATATAAGGACTGTCTTTAACACAGGCTGAGATGAGGACCCACTGGAGGAAGGTCATGATCTGACTCATATATTTGATGTATCACCCTGGCCTCTGACTTGAGAATAAACTGAAGAGGAGAAATAAGCAGACGGACCACTAAGGTGGTAAAATTCAGTCACAGTGGATGGAAGTGGTGCAAAGTGGTCCAATTCTGGATCTATTCTGAAGGTAGAGATGACTGGATTTGCCCAGGAATGGGAGAAGGGTCAAGGATGACCCCTAGGTTTTAGGTCTGTCAAACTAGGACAAAGACACATCCCTTTAAATGACCCTCAGGTCTTCTCTGACTTTGAGATTCTACAATTTGGAGGAGCTCTTTCTCTTTCTTCATGGTAGAATCTTCCAGTCTTTTAGAAACTACTTCTTATAAAACTGAACATATATGATATCTCTTTTAAATTCTTGTCTCTCTTCAGGAAACTTTATAATAAAGGAAATCTATGACAAAAATCTTTTCTAAAAAACAATGAAAGAAAAATATCCATTTGGTTAAAAACCCAATGTTTTTCAGTTACTTATCTTTTGAACAGTAAATTGTGCTGGGTCCCTAAATTTCTTATAGGTAAGTATTGAATCACTGTTGGGCCCAGAATGATCTCATCATCAAAGGAAAGCAGAAGAATCAAAACAGACCCGAGGCCAGAAACAGAGGGAAATGCCTAGGGGGTGGCGGGGGGTGACACTAACTGACTAAGGCTGACAGCTCCAGTCAAACAATCCCCTTTTGCCGGCGTTTGCCCAGCCCTGTGATGACGACATTGTGGCAAATAGAAAGTGGAGGTGACAGGCATTGGTGCAAACCCATGCTCTGTCTGTGTAGCTTGAGCTCATGTATGTTACTTAATCACTCCAAGCCTCAGTTTCTACCAGTGTTAAATATCTACCGTTAAGAGTTACAAGGAAAAGACAACATATCTGAAGTACACAACTCTAACCCTATGTCACAAACTGAACAAACAGATGGCAGCACCGGGGAATCTGACTTCACGTTGGTCTAGCTTTCCAAAAGTAGGTTTATGAGACCCACTCCCTGTGAATAGATGGGTGAATGTCGGTGGTGGCAAATGAGAAAGGGAATCCACACAACACAAAGGCTATAAACAGAGGGCTGCATCCCATGTATATCGGCCTACTGAGGAAGAAGCACTGGAAATGTGTGCATCATTTCAGTGCAGATGTGTCAATGTAGATGCTAGCACTTCTGAAAAAAGTGATTAGATGACGTTTGGTAAGAAGTTGATGTGACAGACTCAACAAGCTTCAACTTAATTATCTAGTCTGCTCTAACTGTTTATTTAAAAGTTGACTCATCTTGCCCAGTATGCACTACACTGCCAATACCAAGAGACAGCTTCTTGTTTTCAATAGAAGCAAGACTTTTTTTTTTACTTTTCATGCAGTTGAACTTTTTAAAAAATCATAATTCATACTAATATTTGGAATTGAAATTTCACAAACCCATTTCATATAAGTTCACATCCCACTTCACTTTTACAGAGAAGTTCTTTATAGAAACTTGGCTCTAGTGCCCTGACACCATTGGTAGAAACATACATACTGTATATGTTATATGTCTATACTAACTAGAGGGAAATGTTAACTGCAGGCAGACCTAAGTTCAAATCTCCATTCTATCACTTAGCCAATGGGCAAGTTATTTGACTTCATTAAGATTCCATTTTTTTCAACAGTAAAATATTGGTTGGGGCAATCATAGTACCTACCACATAGGGATTTTGTGAATATTAGTCATCAAAAGCATTTAGCACAGTGCCCAGCATGTAGTGAATGAAACTTTTGTTATACATTTCAAGGTGTTATTACTATTAAAGAATGATAATTAGACAGGGTTTACTGTCACTATTTCATTAATTAAACTTGCATATCTATCTTTTCTCAAAAACTATTTTAGACAGCTCACAGCAAGAAGCAGTAATAAGGTTAGTAACATTACAAGGTAAACACAAGCAGAAAGGAAGTTCATAGTCTCAATAAGGGTCAGAGGCTGAGTCAATTACTGTATCTTTCCACTCCCATGGTCCCTCCATCACCTTCTCCCAAATTCAAATGGTGTTGGAATAGCCCTGGGCATTTTGGGAAGTTGACACGGGAAGACATTTACTTTGAGTTTAGTGTGATATATTTATGCGAGCCACAATAAATTCCATATGTAGTTTTTAAAAGGCTAGCCCTCCTCATGTACGAATGGCTTCCAAGAATATTCCTGCTTCACATGCCTAACTCTCAATGTCTACTTATTCCACATGTGACTTAAAGGTACAGGACCAGAGATCATATGATAATATGACTACGTCTTGGAAGCTGGCACTAGAAACATGTGAGCAGAGGAGAAGATACAGGGCTTCAAATGTATGAATGCTATAATAGAAGTCAGGCAATTCGTAAAAATATTAAGCTGTTTTTCCAGATTTTGTGATGTTTATACTATTTGTTACCTTTTTAACATCTGAAATTTTTTGCAATTTCTTAAGAAATATTTTTGTCACCTAAATTATGTAGTGTTTTGCTTAAAGAAGAAGCCCCTGAAAATATACTAGGTTAGGCTTTATATAACCTGGATCCACTGTAAAAAAGCATTAAATTTAGCTTTGCTAGTAACCAGATTGATAGAAAAACACAGAATGTTACAAACATCTTGCTATGGCAAAGAAGCAAATAAATCATAACAATAGTTGTAAGAAAAGTAATTAATATTTCTAAAATAAGATATAGAAGGGAAAGGCAGTGGTCTTGATATCCCCACTAACAATGACTCCAGAAAAATAAATTAAAACATGTCAAGAACAGCAAAATTTTTCCTGAAATAAATTTGTAGAAGAAATTTCCTCTGTAGAGTTTTAAACACTGCATATTAAGTGATCTAGTACAGTGTTCAACAATATTTTATGGAAAAGCCCTTCACTAGGCTTGAGATTCTGTTTGACTAGCCCTGCTCCCCTCTTCCAGCCGCATCTCTCACCACTCTCAGCCCTGGAGTTCTTCTGCAGCCATTCTAGACTTTTCTAAGTTGTCAGAATTCACCTTGCTCATTCTTCCTCCAGACTTCACCAACGCTGTTCTCTGCCTTGAACACTTTTCTATGTTCTTCTGGCTACCCTGAACTCAGATGTTATAATTTATATCTCACTTACTATGGGGCACCTTCCATAAAATCTCTCCTATGTGCTCTGACCCTCTCCAGTCTTATTCCTTGCAGTATTACTCCTGACACTGCATGGTTTAGATCCACTATTGGATAAATAGCTCCAGACTCTGTGGTGTTCACCATCATAACACCACTTACTTGCACTGTGTCCAGCATGTGCTGGGAACCTAATAAGAGTAGACTTTTTACATCTATCTCTCATTTGTGAGCTTTAGTAAATACATCTTAGTGAAGGTGATTCTTTAAAGAAGCTAAGCTAACCTAACTGCAGGTATGACTTGATTCAGGGACAGATCTTGGAGTTCCTCGGAGAATAGTTGGACCACTCTTTTACCAAAGCCACTTCTCTCAACCAGGCATTTCAGCAGAATTGAACTGAAAATATTTTAAGGTTCTCTTAGGTTGAAAGTCCAGAGTACTAGTATTCTACTCTGCTGATGAAAGACAGTATCACATGCTTTGGAAAACAAATAGGCACATGCTTATTAAGGAAACTGAAACTCAGTGATGTCTAAGGACATTCCCAAATTCCTAGGGTTGGTGAATCATCAATCAAGAACTAGAAACTAAATATTCTGACTCCTTGTGATTTTTCTCCACAGTTAACACCAAGATATCCAAATAGGAAAAATGGCAGCCGTTTTTACAAAGGAAGAAGCTAAAGAAGCTGTGCCTTAACATCACTGCTTCAATTCAGGCCAAGACAGCATGAAGTAAAGGACAGAACAAGGGCTGGAGTCAGACTGTCTGGTTTTAGCCACTTGCTGGCTATGTAACCCTGAATAAGCTGCTTAACCTTTCTATATGTTGGTTTCTTTACAGTAAAATGTGAATAATAATAGAACCTTTCTCATAGGGTTGTTGTGAGGAATAAGTGAGAATTAGCCCATGAAAAGTGCTTAAAGCATCACCAATGAATATAATAAATGGTCAAGAAATATATTATTTCCATGATAAGCTGGTTCCATCACAACCAGCTTCCATGAAGTATAAGAAGTAGAGAAACGCCTAACCCTTATGAAGCACTTACTATGATCAGGTACTGCTCTAAACTCAGGGTACACATTATTCAGTATTTTGAAACCCAAGGCCTGTGTTCTTAACTATTGGATTACATTTTCTTCTCAGAATGAAGAGAGAAGATGGAGAACAAGATAATCTTCTCAGATTCCTAGTCATTTTTAAGCTGTTCTTCAGCACATATAAACATTACCTCTGAGGGTGGTCCAAACAAATAACCACCCACCAGCAGTAACTCACTGGCTTCACAGAGTAACTTTCGTATTTGTAGACCAAAAGCTGGACTTAAACTGTATAAATCTGAGACACTGTATGAACCAGTTTTTTTTATATTCTATTTATGTAGATGTTTGGTTTCTGCTTAGGAGGTTTTTGTTTTCTGTCTTTTTGTTCTTTTTCATAAATAAGCACAATGAGGTGAAACATCCTTAAAAATCTGTAGGAAATGTCAGTGGTCAGAAACAAAGCAGCTATTGAGCAAGTTCTAATTATAATAATTGGTAACATTTATATATCTATATATTTATGACATTTATTTAGGCTATGTACTAAAAACTTTAAATGAATTATCTCATTAAATGCTCAACAAACTAATGAAAAAAATACTATTATTTTCCCCTACTTTACAAATGAGGAACTGAAAAGCTTAAAGATTTTAAGTCACTTGACTAAGATTTTAAAACAAGTCACAGAAACCACAATTGAAACCCACTACCGAGTTCTGACTCAGAAAATTTCCTACTCTAACAGCTTATGCAGGACAGGTGGGTACCTCCGCTAGGGATGTGCATGAAGAGTCTGCTCTGGAAGTGTCTGTAGAATAAAATATTATTAACCATTTAATCTGTGAGAGATTAAACTATATCTCCTCTTCCCTTATGAAGGAAAGTTTCTCATTTTTAGGGCCTGAGGATTTGCTATATGAACAGTTCCAGAGAGAAATCAAGACTGTGGATGCTTAGATACTATTTGGCCATCAATAGTGGATTCCTAACACACTACTTTATCTCAAGTGTCCCAAGTTCAGTAATCCTGCAGTGTGGGAGAGTTCTACTAATTATAATCCACATAACTTCAGCATGGTTGCCATGTTCAGAAGATCTACTTGCTCTGATAATTATGACTGCCTTTATTACTGTTAGGTCCTTAATTATGAAGTACAACGTGGAACCACAAAAGTACTTTCGTATATTCATCAGTCAGACACTGATCATCACTCAGTGCCTGGTAGGTGCCAGACACTTTACATTCATTATTTAAATTACTTCTTAGAAGAAACTTACTACCCCATCTTACTGAACAGAAAGTTAAACAGATAATTTGTGGAAGGTTTAAACTTAGGTCTGGCAACTCCAAAGCCCAGCCTCTTTCCACCATACCTAGAGTAAGAAATGAAACAAATTTTTTGTTCTTAGTGTCTTAAAATCTAGAGCAATGAGAGGATCTGAGAAGAGAGGGAGGTCACAGAGTCTTTACGGATATAGGTTCTCCTTCAGGGGAAAGAAGGTGCATCTACACACAAACAAATTCTTATATATAATTTCATGGGTTTACAAATTCTGGATAAGAAGCCTTGTTTTTCAGATATATGGATCAATGGAACAGAGTAGAAAGCCCAGAAATAAATCCACAAACTTTTGGTCAATTAATTTTTGACAAAGGAGGCAAGAACATACAATAGAGTAAAGACTATCTCTTCAGCAAATGGTGTTGGGAAAACTGGACAGCAGCACGTAAATCAATGAAGTTAGAACACTCCCTCATACCATACACAAAAATAAATTCAAAATGGCTTAAAGACTTAAACATAAGACAAGACAGTATATACCTATTAGAAGAAATCATAGGCAAACATTATCTGACATACATCTCAGCAATGTTCTCCTAAGGCAGTCTACCCAGGCAATTGAAATAAAAGCAAAAATAAACAAATGGGACTTAATTAAACTTACAAGCTTTTGCACAGCAAAGGAAACCATAAGCAAAACAAAAAGACAATGTACAAAATGGGAGAAAATATTTGCAAAAGATGAGACTGACAAGGGCTTAATTTCCAGAATATATAAACAGCTCATGTAACTTAATAAGAAAAAAACAAACAACCCAATTCAAATATGGGCAGAAGACCTAAACAAGCAATTCTCCAATGAAGAAATACAAATTGCCAATAGGCACATGAAAAAATGCTCAATATCGCTAATTGTCAGAGAAATGCAAATCAAAACTACAATGAGGTATCACCTCACACCAGTCAGAATGGCCATCATTCAAAAGTCCGCAAACCATAAATGCTGGAGAGGCTGTGGAGAAAAGGGAACCCTCCCACACAGTTGGTGGGAATGTAGTTAAGTGCAGCCATTATGGAAAACAGTATGGATATTCCTCAAAAGACTAAAAACAGACTTACCATATGATCCAGCAATCCCATTCCTGGGCATATATCCAGAAGGAACCTTAATTTCATAGCAGCATTACTTACAATAGCCAAGACGTGGAAGCAACCTAAATGTCCATCAACAGATGACTGGATAAAGAAGCTGTGGTATATTTATACAATGGAATCCTACTCAGCCATAAAAGGAATAAAATAATGCCATTTGCAGCAACATGGATGGACCTGGAGAACGCCATTCTAAGTGAAGTAAGCCAGAAAGAGAAAGAAAAATACCATATGATATCACTTATATGTGGAATCTAAAAAACAAACAAACAAACAAATGTATTTACAAAACAGACTTACAGACATAGAAAACAAACTTATGGTTACCAGGTGGGGAAGGGAATGGGAAGGAATAAATTGGGATTTTGAGATTTGCAGATACTAACTACTATATACAAAATAGATAAACAACAAGTTTCTACTGTATAGCACAAGGAACTATATTCAATATCTTGTGGTAATTTATGGTAAAAAATAATATGAAAACAAATATATGTATGTTCCTATATGACTGAAGTATTGTGCTGTACACCAGAAATTGACACAACATTGTAAACCGACTATACTTCAATAAAAATATATTTAAAAAATTTTTTAAAAGAAGCCTTGTTTTTAAAACAAAAAGGGGAACAGAGAAGAAAAAAAAGAAAAAGAGCTAAATTAAAAAAAATTTTAAAGCCAGCTCAAAAACGTATTTACAAACAATTGTAATTGTTCAGAGGAGAAAAGTTATAAAATAAATAGAGATAATTGGAGTAAAAGAGGAAAAGGCACAAAGGACTGGTTTCATAATACTTTTTTGAGTTAAGCACTTCTTTAGTGTTTTTAAAGATTAAAGAGGCTTTGTTGTTTTCTCAGACTGATCCACCACTACTAAAAGTTCACCCATTCAATAGCTTAGCTGGCTTTTTAAAACATGCATTATTTCATGACCACCAGCCAGCCTTATGGTAGAGGGAACAAGGGTAAATAGAGAAACAATCAAGTGAGGTTTAGTGGCAACTCCCAATAATCCACATGGCTAAGGCTGAAATCAAAGCTCCAGCCTCAACACGAAGGGCACAGGCAGAGACTAGGGTCACCCAGCATCACGATCCCCACTTCACCTTCATAAATACACTGTCCACTATGTGCCCTACCACTTGCAAGCTCATCACAGCATACACACAGTACACCCAGGACCATAATTCCTACTCAGTTTCTACAAAATCTAACAAAGACAGCCAGGTACTTGGAGCAGTTATACCTTTACACACCTCCTTGGACACATACAGACCTAAAAGATATTTAGAGACTAATTTAAAGTCAACTATTATGGTGCAATTTTATTATTTGTGGAACTAAATTCAGGGCATTGGAGGGCTACAAAATGCAGTGTTATTTGGCCCAGGAGGAAGGACATGGCACCTCTCATGCCTTGAAAAAACAGCACCTTGTGCAACCACTGGATGAATTTATGCACACAGTCATACCAAGTAGGAACCAGCTTTTGGCATCAAATTCAAAAATTCTTAATATTTAAATGCCAATATTAAAATAAGCAATCATCATCACTACACACAGAGCCACAGAGAACAGGAGAATCCAATTTCAGCAAAGATAGCAAAGCTTGCTCTTATCAATGAAAAGTAAAACTGTCTATTTATTTATTGAGAAGTGAAATCTTTATTTTGGAAAGTTAGATTTCTAAAGATATCTGAACATAATTCCTTCAATGAATTTCTCAATTCAGATTTTCACGAGATTATATTATCATGAATAGCTGAGAATTCATTTGTCATTTTGCCTTTCTTTTCTATAACTGCATCCACAGGGACTAAACTATATTTGACTTCAAAAAGAACACTATATTCTGGTAACCTTATATAATATGAATCAAATCAAATCACTGAGTTGAATGTTGACATACCATTCCAATTAATTTTCAATATATATTAAATACATACTAACTAAATATATTAAACTAAATACATATGTTGGCCTGCCTTTTGAGGATGATCAATGATTTATGACAATAGCACATGGTTAATATTCACCTTTGTTCCCTAAATATCTTCATATACAAAGTTTCTATACTTGAAAAACTCCAAATTCATCAAGAAAAGCATCTTCTAAATCTTACTGCTGTAAGCTCATTTTCCTGGACTGTTATTATACATAATAAGAGACTTGATTTGACAGCTCCTATAATAACACATTATACATTTTACTTTGGATGTGCTATTTTACCTTAAACTCTTGTGATGGCAAAACCACTTTTCTCAAAGCTGATTGGTTGTACAAGTCTACACCAGTGCTTAAATGTGACCCAAGCTCTCTGACAAGGAGAAATCTTTATTTTAAGCCTTTTGGGCACAGAATATGACATCCTCACGAAGAATTTTTGTTTTATTATTAAGAAATAAATAAATGTGTCTTGCTCCTTGAGATATCCCTGGCTTCAGCAACTCATAGTCATTTCCACTGTAGACCATTAAGAATATATTTCAAAGACAGGCTAGCAAGTTTCAAGTAAAAGCTATTTTTAATATATTGGAGCTTCTAACTGGCGTTGGGTGAGTATTAGATTATCAACATAAAAAATATAGTGTCAAATAATGAACTTAGATGGATGTTGGTTGACTTCCTGATTGCATTCTCTGGTGTTGGTTGATAATCATTTTTTGCAGACTAACCTTCTGATAAAACTTTAAACTTCTTGGCTTACTTGGTGTATTTGTTTTTCTTATAAGCTTTCTTCCAACCTACTTAGATCTCATTTAACACTGTGCTTTTGTACACATCCCCAATGAGCAGTCAAATTTTATCAACATTGCACTAAAAGTATCTCAAAACACAGTGCCTGGGTCATTTCTCTCTGATTTAGCCTTCATTCTACTCTTAAAGCAACAGAAGATTAAGCTTGATTTTGAAGATTCTCTAGTAAAGGAAGAGCTGAAGCTTTGCTATTGGTTTACTCATTTATTTGTTTCATAATTATCTGGGTTTCTTCTCATGCTAAATCTATACCTTTCTTAAAGGCTTATGAAAATTTTGGTGAAAAAATGTTGCTGCTTCAGGGCAGGCATGGAGCCTCTTTTCCTAAGCTAGATAACTGGGTGAGTATTTTCATTTATTTTTCCTAATACAAACAGGTCACATCAAACTGAATATTGTCAGAAGTATACTTGAGAGGATAAAACACTAAATATGTCAGAAGAAGCAAAGAGCATCTTAGTTCACAGATGGGATGTTAGAACTAAGTTACACAGTCATTATATCCCATAGCAATCATTGTAAGTGGTATTTTCAATTTTCAAAAAAATAGCTAAGCATAGCCTTTCATCCAATCATGAACTTTAAGAGATGAAAGGAATCTTAATAGTCATCCAACATAATACTAATTTTATAAAAGAGAAAATGAGTGACATTTTATATTTGTAAAATAAAAGACCACATCTTCCCATATGAGTGTGTAACATTATCAAGAATTTCAGTGACAGCTACTATAAAGATTAGATGGAAAATTATGCAAGAGAAATTAAGCATACAAAAGTTCCCCCAAAATCTTGGGCCATAATCTTAGAAAGTAGATTTAGGAAATCTAAATATTTTTCACCACTATTCTCCTTATTAACGTCCTCGTGTTGTTGTGGCCTATGCTAAACACACTAATTTCAGTTATTTTTAACTCTCTACAATGTTATGTTTCTGAAAATCTTTAATTAGCAGGAGAAGCATTTACATATTACTGCTTCCTTTGTTTAATTACACTCTCCAGTTTCTCTGATATATAAAAGGTAATTGATTACACCTACAGTTTAGGAAAATGATGAAGTATCCTTTAATTATATTGCTTATACGGGATGCAAACAGAAGGATGAGCATTGGCTCAAATCAATACCAGATGTGTATCATGCCCAGAAAAAGGAAGAAGAAACAAAAGGAATGAGAAAACACTGGTATCTCTATCCTGGCTACCATGCTAGGAATTGTGTTACACCTGATATACCATGAAAATATATAATTCTGATTAAAATCTTTATTTTTTGTCTATTGTACATGCAAATGGAACAGTTTTCTTAAGGAGTTACCCAAGTAAATGCTTTAGGATAAACCTTGCTCAAATGTGTAAATACAAGTCCTAATTATACAAGGCTTACATAATTAACTAGAGTGGGGTAAGTAAAATCCATGAAAACAATCTCCAAATTTCATATTTAAGTATATAATTTCAACCTTCCGCTCTATGTTTAATCCAAGTGTCTAACAAAGAGATAAATTTACAGTTTTGCCTATTTTTTCCTATTTCTCTTACCAGCCCTTGAGCAGAAGTGATTTGCAAAAAGATAAAATAAAAACAATAATAATAACAGAAACAACAATAGACGAAAGAAGAAAGCATAGGATTCTAGAATATTCCAGTTTATATAATTAGCCTCTATATAATGAAATGTGGTCTACGGCACCTTAGAACGTAGCTCAAAGTACTGATTTTGGACTGTGCCATCACTGAAACTGAGATTATTCTGAACAGTGAATATAGCCAGACATTACTAGGCCTTTTTAAACTAGCCTAGCAACTAGAAATTCAAAATCACCAATCTTCATATTTTTTAGATAAATTCCTAATTTCTAATTCCCACATTCCAGTGCAACGAGCCATCGTCTCAAGCATCAATGTTTTCTCTCTCTCTCTGCCTCTCTTACTGTTTTCTTTCCTTTTTAACTGACCCTTTAGTCAGCTTATAACAGCACCAGGTAATAACTATCTCATAGTTTCATTATGTAAAATAAACATGGCAGCAGAGGTCCCTATCACTATTTATATCTGCACTCTCCTTGACAGGCAGATGGGCTAGTGCCTAGATAATCACCAAGTGACCTCAGCATAATTATATCACAGATCAAAAATAAAATCCAGTTTTGTATTCCAGGCACCAAGTGGAAAAATGAAGATTCTCTTGGTCTTTCTAGGTCTGCTTGGTTATTCTGCTGCCATGCCAGTGAGTATTAAAAAAATTTAGGTCTTTTCTTTACGTTTTATTGTTGCATAGGTTGGGGACAGTTATTGGGCTGATTTCAACTGATGTTCTGAATTTGTCACAAATATTCTCTCCTTCCAGATGCAAATGCCCCGAATACCTGGATTTAGCAGTAAAAGTGAGGAGGTATGTATGTTCAGTCTCAGGAGAGACATTTTCCAGAGCCCTGTCCTGAGAGTTCATTTTAAAGGGAGAATATTGGAAAACTTTCTGACATAAAATTTCTCATGAACAAAGTAGAGAGACTCTATACCTCTTAAGCTTTCAAATCAAGGCGAAGTAGTTACTTCCCCAGTATTATCCCACCTATGTGCTTCAATATTTCTTTTCAAGATAAACATGAATTCCGTTAAAGTATAGTTAACGTTAGCTTCTTTGCTAAGTTTTCAAGCTGGCAAAGGTAGCCATTCCACCAAAGGTTGTTATAAGGTAAACACTTAAGTATATAAATATATTTTACATGACTTGTAACCAAGATCATTAGCCAAGCTCAAATCACAACAGAAAGGAGAATCATCTTTTCATAGAAATATCACATTCGTAAACTCTGAACTCCAAAAGTAGAGCAGAATATTCAAAAACTTCAGTGTAGACAAGATTTTTATTCTCTATTACTCTATATTGATTCTTTTCAAAATAAAATTCTGACTTAGAAATAAAATGCCATAGAAGTTTTTTAATTGCATACTTATTTTAAATTCATGCGTAATTAGTAAAAGACTTTATGACTGTTGTACCTAAAAACCAGAAGTTTACTTATTTCTTGTGATTTCATTGAATAAAAAATTTTCACTTTGTGCCACATTAATACATTCCTTTGGTCACAGATGATGCGCTACGGTCACTTCAACTTTATGAATTCCCCACATGTAAGTTTCACTTTATATTATTTCTAATGATTTCTTGTTTATATATAGATAATTATAAGGTTTGTCTTAGCTAATAAAGATATCAATAGATATCCACGATTTAATTAATCATTATAAGAGTTTCAAGGAAGAAAAATCATTTCACCTGTCCTCTTACACCAAACTATCTTCTTATTCATTAATATGGTACTTTCATGTAGATAAAAACTTTTCTTAATTACAAGGTTTCTTCATGTCTGAAAGAAATTGGTTCTGGAAAAAGATTACATAAGATATATTTACAAATAATGAGAACAAAAAAATAGCATAAGTAAATACTGAGGGGTGTAAATTTTATTTGAATTATCTTGAAAGATAACACTAAAATTATGAAATAAGTTTTCATGCAACCTTTAAAATTTAGGTTATACTTCCTACTATGTGCTAATTCTTAGAGCTAATTAAAAATGAACCAAGTATCAGTTGAATCTTTTGGCACAACTTTTCTGAAAAAAATTATATGATAGGACAATAATATTATATGTTACTTTGACTTTTGTGACATGATAATGAGAACCAATGACGGGGGTGGAATCAAAGGCTTCACCAATTTTTCTCTTAATCCTTTTCATTCAAGTCATTCTCTTTTAAAGCCCCTCACCTAAAATCATCATCATTGTCCATTTTCTCTTCTTCAGCTACTGGTTGGCCCAACTCTTTCAAACACTCATTCTCAGTTTTAGTAATTTTGCCAATGGTTTGAAATTTTCACCAACTTAATTGTCATGAAATTCTACATCTTAATGCAAGATTTGGTACTTCACCTTCCACTGATCTGCATGGCACTTGCATTATTTGTATGTCATTGTATTGTTTGTATATTGTTTGCTTGTACATCATCCATAACAGGGAGAGACTGATTAATGAAGAATGGAGGTAGAAAGTGGTGTTAAATCAGAGAGGGAGGGTGTTTGAATGGGACTTGTTGTTGAAAGAGGTCAATTTATACATTAGCTTTTTCAGATTATAACTACTTTTGCTTCCCTGCAACCCTGTAATGGGGAAGATTTTCACAATGAAAACAGAACTGATGAGGATTCACCCATAATCAAGAAGCCTAGGCACCATGGAATTTTTATTCTTTCCCTCTTTCTCTTTTTGTTTCGACACTCTCTCTTCCTTTGTCTTCTTTTTCCTCTTTCTCCTCCTTGTCCAGCCTGTAACAAGGCACAGGAGTTCTGAATTTGACATCAACTCCTCTGTAACCTGACTTGTACACTTCCTACCAGAGTTAGGGCTTCAGAGTTGGAAAATCGTAAGTCAAATTCTTAAACTGAAATTTCTCACCTAATTCTGCCTTTTGCTTTGTTTGTTTGGTTGGTTGGTTTTCTGAAAGACATATTCATTTCTATAAGACAATATGTAAAGAAATGCTAGCTACAAATCTTGAAGCTTCCATTGTTAAGTTTCATAGGCTTTTTAAGATCCTTAGCTGAGTTTTGGAGATTGACAGTAGAGAGAGGGGACAGCTGGAATCTCGGCCGTCATGTGATTTTGCTGTTATTTGTTACCCTTGCAGATGGCACACCTGGGCCCCTTGTATGGCCATGGTATGCAGATTCCTCAGCTCTTCCCACAGTATCAGATGCCCATGTGGCCTCAGCCACCACCCAAGGTGAATCACCCACAGAAACCTTCATCTCCCTCAACACCCAATCACCAGAGCAACACTGATCAAGCCCCAGAGACCCAGCAACCCGACCAGCCTCAACCTCAAAAGCTCCCACCAAAATGGCCTTCAAAGCAGCCATCACCCACCCCAACTCAGCCCCAAGAGGAAGCCCAGACACCTGAGGTGAGGCTTGCCCACTAAAATTCCAAACCAGAGTCATAAATGGTCTCAGAGGGACTGGGAGGCCATGCAGCCCCTACAAACACACTTCCTCCAATGCTCCTCAATGTGGGTACTGCTATGTATGAAACAGAATCACTAGTTTTGACACTTTTTCCAAGGTGATGCTGTCACCACCTATCCAAAACTGCCTAGCAAGTTTATTCCAGCCTTCATCTGATTAAAAGTTACCCAAACACTGTCACCCTAAAGAAACTCCTTTTAAAATACAGGGGCAACATGGTATAAACATGAGCACCAATAGAAGAGTCAGAGAACAGAGATTTGAATTCTATCCCAGCCCTTATTAGTTGTATTATCTCGAGCAAGTCACTTTGCCTTTATAGACTCCAGGTTCATCATGAGTAAATGAAATATGCTCTAAGTCCCTTCCAGATCTATGTTTTGATGATCTAAAATATTGCCCTGAAAGTTAACACTGCTTCCAGGACTTCAGGATTGCATGAGTGTAGTCCTGACTTAAAGTCCTGACTTAAATGCAGATGGTTTCTCAAGATCTCATTCAGTGTGGAGCTTCTAAAATACTCTTTTAGTCAACTAACATTCATTATCAAACACTATTATAGATGTAGAGAATACAAAACTGAATCAAAGGACATTTTTGGATTTGAATTCTGGCTTCAATCATTTACCAGATATGAGATTTGGGGCAAGTGACTTAACTTCTCTGAACCTCAGAATCTACAGTGAAATAGGGATAATAATAGCACATATCTTCTGTGGTTATGCGAGGATTAAATGAGCTTACCAATATAAAATGCTCAATAAATTGGGAATTCAAAAATGGCACTTCTTAGGGAGTGATGGAAATGTTAGCTATCTTGATCGTGGTAGTGGTTTCATTGGTGTGCACATCTATCAAAATTCATCAAACTGTACATTTGAAATATGTAGGTTACTGCACAGGAACCATACCACAATAAAAGTGTTAAAAAAAAAAAAAAACTATGGTTACCAAAGAGGAAAGGGCAGGGAGGGGTAAATTAGGGGCTGGGGATTAACAGACACACATAACTGTATATAAAACAGATAAAAATCAAGGACCTACTTTATAGCACAGGGAACTATATTCAATTTCTTATAATAACATATAATAGAAAAGGATCTGAAAAGAAAAAATATATATGTATGTATGTGTACAACTGAATCACTTTGCTATACACCTGAAACTAAGGCTGTAAATCAACTACACTTCAATAAAATCAAAAATATGCATATATAAAATGCTCAGCACAGTACCTAGAACATAAGTGCTCAATAATACTAATTATTGTTATTATTATTATCTCTGTCCTTTAAAAAATTCACAGTTAAAAGCAAAAGAAAACGTAGATTTCCAAGTTTCAAATAATTGTCTTTAATTAAAAAGTTTGTTTCATTTTTCATCTGCTCTTCTCATTTCCACATCAACCTGATTCTTCTGTTCTCTCTAGGCATTCCTACCATTCGGCAATGGGCTATTTCCCTACCAACAGCCACCGTGGCATGTTCCACACGTGAGTTTTTTCCCTTACGCTAGAAATGAAAAATAATATTAGCATGTTCTGTCCCATACTAATCTGAATTCATATGTTCTAAATGAAATGCCATATGCCAATCAGAAGAGAGTATGAAACAAAATCATCACATCAGTAGGAAAAAAAGAATTTGTACTCAAATTGGTGAGATGAACACAGCCTAAATGACCCAACACTACTACTAACTTAGTTAATGAATTAATTTTAAAGGGCTATGCTCCTTTATTACTATTCCTCACCTAAGAGATTAGAAAACACAAGGATTATCCTCATTTAGTGTAACAGGAAAAATGGGACAAAATGGAGTTTGAAAATCATAAGATGAGCTATGAATCAGAATAAGATTTTTCCATTATATCTTATTATTTCTAGTCAAAGATATTTCATTATAAAGAATTGTGTAACATAATAATTACAAGAATCCTTTAAAGTTTAAAATCATTAAAGCATAATATTGAAATCGCATGACAAGCATTTAAAGTAAGAATCAAAAAATACACTATTTGAACTAAATAAATATTAAAGGCCAGGTGAAGTTAAATTAATAACAACAACAACAATAAATATTTGATGACTCTTCATTCAGCTATGGCATTGGTCTTCCTTGTCTACAACTTTACAAGCAAGAGGCTTCTTATCACTAAGGAACAATTCATTTCAAGCAGTAAAAGTTCTCTACTTTTTTTTTCCTTAAAAAGAGTGACATCCTTTTAACCAGTAATACTGAACTGAGAAAACTAAAGCAGTACCAGGCGAAGAGTTAAAGAGCACGTAAACACGGTTCTCTTGCTGAAATAGCTATTAATCTCACCTGCACAGAACTTCTTGAAAGTCTGTGGGAGCGGAACTAATTTTCTAAACCCTCCCCTGAGAAGAAACTCAGCCTCCAAGTTTGATTTGGAAAATAAACCTTGGTTTATTAAATATTACATTTAATAATAAAAAATAAACATAAATAAAATATTATAGTAATAATCCAGAAAGAATTATCAATTTGTCACCTTAAATGTGAAGTACATTCTCAAAATAACATCATTATTTAATCTCTATTATTAGATATTCAAATATGGATGTTTGGATCTTAATACCACTCAAATCTGTGTGTGTGTGTGTGTGCGCACGCGTGTGTAGGTATTGGTGACGGGGCAGGGCAACTGTGAGGAGATGCAGCCTCACATGGTATTTTGAGTAAGATAACCTAGGATCCCACTGAAGCCTTTGTATTCACTGATGGTTATGTCATAATTATTAATCACTAGATTGTAAGAGCTAATGACTCATAAGCTAAAAGGCAGTAACAGTGCTAACACTGACTTGAACTATTTTTAAAACACCTTGAGCTTTACAAATAGCAGCATAGAAAGTGGTTTTCTCTGTGTTCATTGTGTTTTTCACCTTTCAGAGGGTACCAACAGGCTATGGACGTCCAGCAGTCAGCAATGAAGAAGGCGGGGTAAGTACAAACAAAGCTGTATTTCTCATTAGGAATTACAATCCGAAAGTCTCTGCTTGTTGGATCCCCATCTAATAAGAAAGTTAAAATCCAACACATGAACCTGTAACTCAAGTAGTCATGATTTTAAAAAGAAGTGAAACAAACCAAGTCAGTAACCTAAAATAAAATAAATGTGATATATCATTTCTCCTCTACATGTATTAAAATCACTCTCTCTCTCAGTCTCCTTATCTCTCTCTCTTTCTCTCTCTCTCTCTCTCTAAGAAGGCTAATCTAATAACTTTTGCTCAGGGTTGATGCTGGACTCTAAACAGTGATGGGACAACTAGTGAACAGGAATGAAGTAAAATTATCTTAGAATGTTATCCCTTGGAGGGAGTTAAGTAATCACTTAATGCCCTCATTGTACAAATAAATTGAAGCCTAGAGAAGATAAATTACTATCCAATTTCACCTACTGAGCCAATTGATAAACTGGACCCAAAACCTAAGTCCTCTGATATTCTGTCCAATGTTTTTTTAGGACACCACACTAGGAGAGGGGCCAAATTCATGTCACAGAGTGATACACTGTTTAAATATTCTGGCACTGTGTCATCAAAAAAGCCATTGCAGTGATTGTGGCACAGCACCCGACCCCTAGAGCAAACTTCGTCTTTCTCCCTGAATAACTGCTACGTCACCAGTGAAATACAGAAAACTGACAGCTCTGGAGCATGGGGGCTGAGGGGCAAGTAGTCAAAATAATGACATTGAAAACTCCTACGTCAGTAACGGCATAAGGTGCTTTCAGATGTATCTTGTCAAATAATCCCCAATAAAAATTATTCAAACAAGTGTATGCAACCTAGAAACGGGTTCAGATTTTCACAAACGTTTCACGGGACAGTGAAGCAGGCAGTTAGCACAGGAATTAAGAAATCTGTATTCCATCTCCTGGGGACACTGCCTGATTTCCTGCATGCTGTCAGAGACATATCCTCACCCATCTGTCTCTTCATCTCTATTCACAGATAAGGATTAAAATACTTTATCTCTAGATTGCATTTGTTTTAAAAGAAAAACTAAATGACCCAAATGTCTAACAAACACACTGACTGACAGAGCTCATGAGGATTACATCATTCATTAACCAAACATTTACTAAGCAATTCCCACTGTGATAAAGTGCTGGGGAAAACAAAAATGAGAAGAATGCTTTCACACAAAAACTTCACATGGGAGAGTCAAGTGGGAGAATCCCAGAAAAATAGGCAACCAAAATTCAGCAGGATAATTGCCAGAGCAGAAGTCTATACTTCTGTGGACATCCAGGAGTAGAGCCTAATTCTGCCCAAGGAAGCCAGGACAGAGAAGGGAGCATTCAAGCTGAGTCCTGAAGATGAATCAAGTTCTCCAGGAGGGATAAATGTGTAGGTGAAGAGAAAGTTCAGTCTGAAGAGGCCATGTGCAAAGGAACTGGAACAAAGAACGGTGTACTCAGAGAGCTTGTAGTAGTTGTGACTTTTTAAAATTATTATTTATTGTAGTAAGGACACTTAATTTACCCTCTCAACAAATTCTGAAGTATACAATACAGCACTGTTGCCTATAGGTACAATGTTCTACAGCAGATCTCAAGAGCTTATTCATCTTGCTTAACTGAAACTTTAAGCCCATTGATTAGTAACACCCCACTTCCCCCTCCCTCCAGCCCTTGACAATCACCATTCCACTTTTTCATTTTATGAATGTGACTGTTTCAGATACCTCATATAATGGAATCATGCAGTATTCATCTTTCTGTGACTGGCTTATCTCTTAGCATAATGTCCTCAAGGTTCACCCATGTTGGTACATATTCAGGGTCTCCTTCTTTTTGAATATCATTGAGAATAGTGCTACAACTAGTTGTGATTTACAACCGCATAAAGAACAAGGGGAGGAAATGAGGCTGGATATAATTGTTATGGGCCAGATGATTATTTAAAATAATAATAATAATAATAATATATAATATATAACACTTGTCAGGCACTTCCTAAGTAGCAGGCACCGAGCTTTACATACGTTACTTCATTTGACCCTCATGATAACCCCTGAGAAAGATATTATTTGATTGTCTGCATTTTACAGATGAATAAACTGAGGTCAGCCCAGAGTCATCCTACTAGTACTGGTGGAATAGGGATTTTAACCTATATTTGTCTAAAGCCCCACTCTTTAGCCCCATGCTTTGTGTTATGTTATGGTTTACAGTTAATCCTGTAAAGTAAGGACAACTTTAATTAATATTTAAGGAGGAAAGTGACAGAACTTTCCCACACACCCACCCCCACTACTACTCCACTACTCTGATGGCAACGGAGAGGCAAGATTAGAGGAAAGTAAAATTATATCCAGAGAAACTAGTAAGAAAATTGTTAGAATAATTCAGGGGTATTGGGAATAAAGGAGAGGGGACAAGGATGAAACTTTAGATTTTATAGGATCTGGTTATTAATTGTCTGGGGGAAATACAGGAGAGAGTGGAAACTTGGGAAAGTGGGTGGACAGTGGTGAATGCTGCTTAGATAGAGAATACTGGAGAATGAGGTTTTGGGGAAGATGAGTCCAGTCTGTGTACATCCAGTTGGAGGTACATGTAAGATATTTAGTGTAGCAGTCTTGCTGTCTCAACCTCAGGAGACACTGTCATGGGTCAGAGTTATAGTTTTAGGAGTCACTGGCACATATCTTATTGAAAGAATTGGCCTGCAAGAGATTGCTCAAAGCAGGTGTGTAAAATGAGAACAGAATAATACGGTGGATAGAGGATGGAATCCTAAAAAAAAACAAACACAAACAAACAAACAAAACCTTAGACTCCAGGCCTAGGAAGAGAAAATTGAGAAGTAATGGTCAGAAAGTTAGAGTACCAGACGAGAGAACCAGAAGGGGCAGAGGGGTCATGGAACCAAGGAGGAATCAAATTTCAAGAAAGAAAGCATAGCCGCTGGTGTTAAAAGAAGTATGCGCTAATAAGATTTTTCTATCACTTTCAAAAATTCCGAGAAGCACCATAGTAGGAAACAAAGAGTAATTATCGATTTCCATCTTCTTCCCTACAGAATCCTTTCTTTGGATATTTTGGATTTCATGGATTTGGGGGCCGTCCTTATTATTCAGAAGAGATGTTTGAAGATTTTGAAAAACCCAAAGAAGAAGATCCTCCTAAAACAGAAAGTCCAGCCACCGAACCTTCAACTAATTCAACAGTTCCTGAGACTAATTCCACCCAACCAAATGCACCCAATCCCAGAGGGGGTCAGAGTGGAAATGACACCAGCCCATCAGGAAACAGTGGCCAGGGGCCTAACACTGTGAGCAACCCTACAGCTCAAAATGGCCCTGTAGTTAATGTTTCAGGCCAGGGAGTTCCAAGAAGTCAAACCCCATGGGGACCAAGTCAGACAAATTTTCATGAAAATTATCCAAATCCTAACATTCGAAGTTTTCCTGCAAGAAGACAATGGCATCCTACTGGTACTGCCATGGGGCACAGGCAGAATGGGCCTTTTTACCGAAATCAACAAATTCAAAGGGGTCCTTGGTGGAACTCCTTTGCTTTGGAAGGCAAACAAGCAGTTCATCCAGGATATCCATTATATCGCAAAGCTTATGCTTCTACTGCAAGAGGCAATGCTCTCAATTATGCAGGAAACCCAGTGAATTTCAGAAGAAAGCCGCAGGGGCCAAATAAATACCCTATGGGAACCAATGTTGCCCCTCTGGATCCTAAACATGGTACTGTTGGTGGTAATGAAAACATCCAAAATCCAAGAGAGAATCCAGTAAGTCAAAAAGAAAGAACAGTCACTCCTACAATGGATCCAAATGGTCCCTGGAGAAACTCTCAAGATTATGGAGTTAATAAATCAAACTATAAATTGCCTCACCCTGAGGGCAACATGCTAGCCCCAAATTTTAATTCTATAGATCAAAATTCTTATTACCCGAGAGGAGATTCCAAAAGAGCCCCAAATTCTGAAGGACAAATCCAAAGCCAGAATTTGCCCAAAGGGATTATTTTAGAGCCAAGAAGAATACCATATGAATCAGAAACTAAACAGCCAGAATTAACGCAAAATACCTATCAGCCTGTGTATCCTGAGGGAATCCCTTCCCCTGCAAGGGAACGTTTTCCTACTGGAAGGAATACTTGGAACCAACAAGAAATCTCTCCACCTTTTAAGGAAGATCCTGGGAAGCAGGAAGAACACTTATCTCATCTTTCCCATGGCTCAAGAGGACGTGTTTACTACCCTGACTATCGCCCCTATGATCCCAGGGGAAATTCACCATACCTTAGAAGTAATACATGGGGTGAAAGAGATGACTCACCCAATACAGTGAGACAGCCTGAAAATCCACACTACCCCATGAACACTCCAGATCCAAAAGAGACGATCCATTACAATGAAGAAGACCCAACTGATACAACTGGGGATGAACCTTTCCCAGGACAAAGCAGATGGGGTGTGGAGGAGTCAAGTTTTAAAGGAGGCCCAACAGTTAGGACCTATGAAGGCAAACAACAATATACCTCAAATCAACCAAAAGAATACCTTCCCTATTATCTAGATAATCCATCAAAACCCAGGGAGGATCTTCCTTATGGTGAATTTTACCCCTGGAACCCAGATGAGAATTTTCTGTCATATAATATAGCTCCCACTGTACCACCACCAGTGGAGAGCAGGGGCTATTATGTTAATAATGCTGCTGAACAAGAAGAAAGCACTAGATTTCCTTACTGGAACTCCTGGGACCACAGGATTCAAGCCCAAGGGCAGAAAGAAATAAGACCATATTTTAACAGAAATTTCTGGGATCAGACAACAAATTTACACAAAGTCCCCACTAGTTCACTACACCAGGAGAACAAGCCCTATTCCAGTAATTCCCCAGCTGGGCTTCAGAAAAATCCAACATGGCATGAAGGTGAGAATTTGAATTATGACATACAAATTACTAGGTTAAATTCACCACAGAGAGAATATCTGGCTTTCCCAGAGTTAATTCCTCCAAGTTACCCAGCAGGACAAAAAGAAGCACATTTATTTCACCTAAGCCAGAAAAGCCCTTGCTGTGCTGGTGCCTCAATAGGACTCAAGAACAATCTACTTGCTCTGCAACACTACACTCCATCTTTTGGTCTTGCACCAGGGGAGAACCAAGACACCAGCCCTGTGTATACAGAAGATAGTCATACTAAGCATGCAAGATATACTACCTCCCCGATGAGTATCCTGCCTGGACAAAGAAACAGCTCAGAGAAAAGACTGCCTGGGGAAAGTCAAAACCCAAGTCCTTTCAGAGATGATGTATCCACTCTGAGGAGGAACACACCATGTTCTGTAAAGAATCAATTGAGCCAAAGGGGAATTATGCCCTTTCCTGAAGCCAGTTCCCTTCAATCAAAGAATATACCTTGCCTCAAAAGTGATCTTGGGGGAGATGGGAACAATGTTTTGGAACAAATATTTGAAGGCAACCAGTTCAATGAAAGAACTGTTGACCTTACTCCTGAGCAGCTTGTTATTGGTACACCTGAAGAAGGTCCCAAGCCAGAAGGAATCCCAGGTGAAGTCCAAGAAAATGAGGGTGAAAGGCAGCAACAAAGACCATCTAGCATCCTACAGTTACCATGTTTTGGCTCCGAATTAGCAAAGTATCACACCTCCAGCACTGTAACTCCATCTAGCATTGGAAGGCAAGGCTCATTTGATGGGGATCCAATTATGCCTACTGAAATTCCTAACTCATTGGCCAGGTTAGCTACTGGGGCACAGTTTCAGAATATAAATGTAGACCCACTTAATGCAGATGAACAAACTCCATTAGATTCTCTTCAAATAGGGGCCAATCCACAGGACCAGGTGCAAGACTGCTTACTACTTCAGGCCTAGGGATTATCTCAACCAAGCATTCTTTGGGGAAGGAAAATACCTGCTATGCTACAGTGGTTTCCAGACATTTCCCCCACAAGACTCAATTAGTATTTCACTCTCTTGGAGATCCTTAAGTTTTTCCCCATTCCCACTAATAGAAGGTTGGGCCTCTGAGGGTTGCTAGATCCAGTACTGTGACTAATTAGCACTGACCTAAAAAAAAAAAACAAAAAACAAAAAACAAAAAACAAAAAAAACAGCAGGAAGGCTAAGACCACCACTGCCTTGAACTTGGAAGCCACCAAGTTCTGGACTAGTTTCCCTTTGCTTGCTGATTCTTCCTTTTTCTCTCAAAGTTCCATACTTGTAAAATTGTCTGGTTTTGCAAGACGAACGGCATGAACTTTCCATTTTATGTATGGAGATCTATACATTAGTATAATCCTAATGCACTGTACTCTTTTTTTTCTTGTGTTGGTCTTTGTCAGTTTTTTTTCCTGGTTAATATTCTCTATTGGAATTGTTTTTCTTTCACTACCTCTTTCTTTCTCTTTATCATTTCCTTTTTTATCTTCCTTCCTTCTTTTCTTCCTCAACCATTCTATATTTAGCTTTCTATTTTTTCCTTCCCCATCTTGCCCTCTCTATCACTTCTTATATACTAAGCTACCTTTAACCATCACTTGTCTTTACATCTACTTTCTCCATTTTGTCTTCCTCTCTTCTCAGCTTTCTGTTCTGTCTCCCAATGTATCCCTTGTCAATCAACCCCTTTCTTCTCTAACTCCTTTCTTCCCTTCTATTTATCTTTTCCCCTTTACACCATTTTTGTATCTTAAGACTGCATCTCTCTCTCTCTCTTTGTATCTCCTCTAAATTCTATCCTAATTTTTCTCTTGGCCCAGCCTAACCATCATTGTAGAATATATTTCAGAAATAGTGGACACTGATACCTACTTTTATTTTTAATTTTCTTAAGGCCTTTACCAGGTAGACACAGCTCAGCCAGAACAACACAGTCAAGAAGAAGGAAGAGAGGCTAGTTACCCAGAACCAGTATCCTGGGGACAAAGCTTAGGAAGGTAGGAAGGGAAGGACTCCCTCTCTGCGACTGAGCATCCAAACAAAAAGAGCAGGACTTGCCATACCCCATCACCAACTCAAAATCTGCAGGATCTAGAGAATACATTTGGGGTAACATTATCCTAATCAAGTAAGAGAAATACTCGGTGTTTATTTTTCTCTAGTAGTACAGTATAAGTGATTCTACTGGTGTATGCCACTACTAACATAAAGACTTATTTTTCATGTCCTGGTAGAATTATTCACAGACACATTTTCTTTGTATCTTGACTAAATAGTGTAAATTATTTTGTAAAGTAGATATTTCTATATTGCCTTGCTTAGAATACATCCAGGTGTTTTGTTCTGTTTTTATTAATGGCACTTTGGCCTACTCTCTGTATACTCCTTCTTAGAGAGGAAGAATTCTCAGAATTATCCAGAAAGTTGCCTTCTAACTCTTAAGAGTTTCTTAGGAGAAAATTTCCTGGGATAGATGTCACAAGAAGACATTTGGGAAAATATAATGTTGAAAACTTCCTGAAGAAAGGAATCTTGTCCTTTGAGTCTTCCCAAGTTCCTGGCCCAGTGTCTTGCATGTAGTAGATAGTCAGTAAACATGTATTGATTGATTGATCTTAAAAGTTTTTAAAGCTCCCTTGAAAATACAGTGTGCTTGTCCAACGGGTAAACCATCTGGGATGCTGAATGAGACACCACACTCTGTAGCTTCATATATTCAGCAACATTTGCATTGTAGAATCTCGGGTAAGAAGAGGTCTTAAAGGTAGATTATCTAGGCCATCCATCATCTACTAGTTGCTTAAATCCATCACCACCAGATTTTAATCACATGTTGAAAAACTATTAACTTATTCTATTTAAAACTCTCTTAAGAATTATTCTCATCAAAATAAAACTACATTGTTATGTTTCACTACTTTTTTCAAATGATTTTTTAAACCTAGATATAAATACTGTCATTGTAAAACATTCATTCACTTCAATATTTCATCAAAATGCATGGATCATGTATTTCTTTTGGCAGATATGTCAACAGATCTTCATCTATGAGGCACCACAGCTTTTAATTTATCATCTGAGACCTCTGTAATGTAAAATGTAAAGGTACAGTGGGACAAAAACATCTACTGAATTTGAGAATATAGAGTGAAAAACAGGGGGAGGGGACATCCCCATAGAATATGACTCTTTATCTCACCACCACAGGTATCCTTCTGTAAACATGGATACCAGAGCTGAGTTCCCTACAATAAGGAAATTGTTCTGTGTGCCCTTGCTAAGTTATTGATTACGCTTTTAAAGTCAGCTCTAAGATTATGGTGCATGCAGTGGGGATGGCAGGCCCTGAAAGTGATTCCCTCTTGTCTCAGTTCTATGTCTATGGTGAGGCCCTATGTCTAGTGGTCATCATATGCTGATTCTAAAATGGGTGGATATATCCTGGTGATGACACTAGTTGATAAATTTAAGAAGAAAATAACATCTGAGGATGACAAATACAGGAGGTAATCCAGCAAGGCTAACACACACTTGCCTTATAAGCTTTTCTGTCTCAAAGCCTATGTTAGATTTCTCTAGGGGGTAGTTGGGCATTGATCCAGTTGGCTGGAGGAAGTCTTCCATTTCTTCATTTTGAGCAAGAAGCAAAATAGGATGATGAAATATAGGGTCCAACCACTTGTGAAAAACTCAACCAAGTAGCCATTATCATAGATATCCTTCCCCTGGCTTTTTGGTTCCTCTGAACATGTTTTACTTTAGTCACTCACATCAGAGTCTTAACTTTATACATCTTTAAAGAAAATTCACAAGACATGACATGTGAGTTACTTTTATCATTTGTTTTGACGTATCTCTGCCCTCACTTAACCCACCCTCCTTCAGTCATGACCTGAAGGACACTAAAGAAGAGTCATCTTGCCTTTGGGAAACCAAACTTTATTTCTAAAAACCAAAAAGGGAACCAGAAATGTAGGACTTGAAATCAGCAAATCCCTTTACCCTTCCTTCACAAAACCTCAAATGTTTCACTGTGACTCAGACAAACTGCCCAAGTAACACTCAGAAGAAAACTGCACTTAGTAGAAAAGAGGTAATCACCATTTCACAATGGGTTATTGCTATTGGCTTTGTCCACCTGTTCCTCCTTGCCTCTGCATCTCATCCCCAGCTCAATAACATCAGCCACTGGATCTTTTTCTCTCCTTTTGCGTTCATAGCCAATAAACAGGATTCAGCTGGTAACAAATAGGATCTCATGCTGGAAGAGCAGAACACTTCAAATAAAGGAGCGAGAAGGAAACCAAGGTGTAATTCAACAAAGACATGATTGTGAAACAGATGAAGCTACTCTCATGCCCTGTTACCTCCCCAGTCAAGGTCCTCTGCTCTCATAGCACCCCAGTTCATCTCTCTGAGGACACAGCACCCTCCATTTCTGTGGTTCAGCAAACTGGGACAGTAATTTCCTCTGTATTTATCCAAGTAACCATGCCTCATTCCTTTCTGCACTATATAAAGCAGACATTTGTTATGGTTAACCTGAAAAAAAACATTCCTTCTCAAGTGCTGATTAATTTGTAGCCCTCCCAAACTATCCACCATGCCTTTAAAGAGTGAGTGGATTCTCAGCTTATTTAGACAACAGTAATGGTAGAAAACTTTGTTTGGAGAGGACCTTGTCAGTCCCTCAGCTATTAAACCACGCTGGAAGCTGTCTCCCCGACCTAGGATTCAGGCTGTTTTGACAATGATGCATGCTATACCAGTGTTTCTCAAGCATTAATATGCCCATGAATCTTGTAAAAGCGCTGGTTTTGATTCCCCAGCCCTAGGATTCCCAACTACCCTGAAGGCTCACTGCACTTCGTTTTTTACATTTAATCACTCATTGTCTTATAACATGTGCTGATTTTTCCCTGTGTTAGCTGTACTTAGAGAAGAAGGAAGAAAACTCCTAAAGAGTGAGGCCCAGTTCTTATTCAACTTCTGTATCCCTCACAGCAACTAGCTTTGTGTTGAGCACAGAGTAGATGCTGAATAAATATCACTTCTTCTTTAAACACATTTTGTAAATGAATATGAATTTAGATTTTCCAAATTTTTAATATAATTGATTAAAAATAAAAATGAATGATAATATTTTTCTAATTACCAAAATATACACTCATTGTAGAATATTTGGCAAATAATGAAAAGTAAAAGGAAACAAATAAAAATAACACATAATCTAACCATCTATAGTGGGATATTTTGGTCTATTTTCTCTTTTATGTATGTATGGGGGGAGTCTTAAAGTAATTATTTTATGAAATAGCCTACATTTCCCTCTTCACATTATATAAGCAATTTTCATACAATTAAAAATACTTCGTTTCATTTTTATTTCTTATGAATTTTCACTATAATAAATAATGCTGTGGTAAATATCTTTATACCTCTTTGTCCATATTTCTGATTACCTCCTCAGAAGTAGAATTACTGGGGGAAATGGTCTGAAAATATATTTTAGGCAAGGTAACATACTGAAGAACATTGGCTTTGAGACTGAGTTTGAATCCAATTATCAGTTCCCCATATGATATATGTCAAACCTTAATAAGATTACTTTATCTTTTTGCATCTTAGTTTCATCATCTGTAAAATGAAGATAGTATTTATTTCATAGGGTACTTACGAAGAATAAATAAAATGTGTGTTAAAATGCATATGAATTGTATTTCATAAATCACCACTAGGTGGAGATGGAGGTTTATAATTACAAAATAGTGGTTCTAAAGCAATTCCCAAGCTGCATCACCAGCACCAGTGAATTCTGTATTATGAACCTGTTCCCATGTGATGCAGTTTCTCCTGCCGCATTACAGAACTACTTAATCAGCATCTTTGGGGTGGGGCTCAGCAATCTGTTTCAGTGAGTCCTCCAGATGAGTTTCATACAGGCTAAAGTTTGAGAATCACTGATTTAATTCATGTTCACATTTTTCTCTAATTTGTTGCCTGGGCAGAGAAGAGCCAAAAGACAATTAACACCCAATACCAACTGTAATTTACAGGTTACTGAATGCTACAAAAGCTGTACAAAGTGATAAACATACATCATAGAATGTATCCTTAGTTTTATAAGATACCTATTTTGTCAGGTAGTTATTTGTATTCCCATTTTTCAACCTTACATTGAATGAACTTCCCCTTAGTGACTTATTATTTAGTCCCTAAGTACAGAGTCTGTATTCCAAGCTAGGCCATGAATTTACCCACTATACCACATTGTCGCCCCAAAACCTGTCAGTATCCTTGCCACATTCAATCATCGTTGGCTGGGAGCAGCCCATGGACCTCACACAAACACAAAGACAAAGGAGAGGCTCCTTTCAGAGCTGCCTCATCTGCATTGATCCCTTTTGTATCCTTGCTATACTGTCCACTTAAACATACAAATGAAACTAACAAGGTTTTAATCACTGTTCAGTAATTCTCATTTAAGAGTCACTATCTACTCTGGATTTATACTGAGTTAATGCTTAATAAAGCACTTACGTGGGTGCCTAGCACATAGTAAATGTTAAATTATTAAATGATAATCCTAGAGTTTAACTGAGCTTCTGAAAGAAGGAATACTCAGGACTTTTAAGTTTGCAGTCCTCTCCCAGCTGGCATTTAATGCGGCAGTCGTGCTGGCACATGGCTCTCTCCTACAAGCATCTGCAACGTGGTACCAAAAATTTTTCCTATTGGGTATGCACAGAAACTAAGGCAGACAGGAAGAGAGTAGAGCAGCCTCTTCAGAAATAGTTTCCCCCAAAAGTTCTCATCACGAAGAAAACAAATTGTAATTATATGAGGTGATGAGTGTTAACTAAACTTACTATGGTAATCATTTCACAACAGGTAAGTATGTGGAAGTCATTTTGCTGTACACCTTAAAACTTATACAATGCTGCATGTCAGTTATATCTCAATAAAACTAGGGAAGAAAGTCTCCTATCAAGTCTCATAACACTTTGGAAACTATTTCTTTGTTTCATGCAATTCTGCCAAGTGATTGTAATTATGCATATGTCTTACTTCTTCAGTTAAGCTGCACTCATACTCGTTTAATTCAACAAATATTTACTGAGCACCTCTTTGTGCCAGACACCCCTCCTAGTGCTGGGGATACACCAATGGGCAAAATAAAAATGGCTGAGCTTGTGGAGCTTATGCATTTGTTGGGGGAGACAAACCATAAACATGATATTTACGTAAATTATATAGTCTGCTAGAGGATGACAAGTACATGGGAGTGGAATAAACCAAGAAAGGGAATGGGGTTTGCAATTTTTTTTTTAACAGTCAGGGTGAGCTTCATGGAGAAGACTGTTACCGAACTGAACCGGGGTCCAAATGAGCAGAGGCCTAGTAAGTGAGTGGTGATGGTGACTATCTTGAGGGCACTTAACACAGCTTAATCACCAAAAATTTAGCAGAGCTCCTTGCTTATGGTAAATATTCAGTCACTGTTTACTGATTAAATAAAGTTCAAGGTTTTTGCTAAAACCACATACCAGATTGAAGATTGGTCAAGAATGATTTGTCTTTAGCATGTCAAAACTATGATTCCTACTGAAGCACCAGAGTGTCGGAGCCTTATCCCTAAAAAAAAAACACTGAATAATCAGTATGAACACAGTGGAAGTTATTAAAAACGACTATTACCATTTGAAAAAAAGAAAACAGAACAATTTCTCTTCAAGAAACTGCATTTCACTAATCAGCCTTCCATTATTTTAAATCCAGAGTCAGCATTTACTTTCCACAGTACCCTTAGATATATATATGCCAATTGGCCTTGGGTTTCTGCCATAAAAAAATTTTATGTGCCATGATAAACACTGTATTTGTCAGGAGGGACACTGTCTTTATATTTAAGTTTAGTTATAAAATGACAAATCTACCTCAAATATGTACCTATTTGAATTCAGTGATTAATGCATAATTATATCATACAAACTGCTCCTCATAATATTTTAATTTACATATAGCAAAATTAACACAAGCAAACTTTTTCCAATAAATTACTTCACACAGGTATATGCTTATGAATCTATTTAATTGTTCAAACTGTGCTGGAGAATACATATTTTGGAATACATAATTTGTTAGATTCAGTTACAACAGAGATGATTTCCAATGGGAATTTCTTACACTATCCTGATTATCAAAAAACTTTTATTAAAAAACTGTATCACTTGCTCCCAAATCTGTTGTCAAAATATATTTTTCAGTTACACATTTAATACCATCACTTTCAGTTAATTGGTTTCATAAATATTAGAGAGCCCATTTTAAATGATTTAATAAACATTTCCAAAACGTGTTTTCCAAATATTATTTTTCTAATGAAGACAAATAATTGACCTACATTTACATACAGATTTTCTCTACACAGTGATACTTTTTTTTAAAGAGAAGAATACAGAATGTGCAAAAGCTCAGGCTCTCCAGGGCAAAGCCAAAAAAAAAAGGGCAAAATTTAGTATGTCTTCTGATTTTTACTCTTTTAGTTTTATTTTCTCCCCTTGTCTTTTTTTTAATGCTAAAAATTTACCTAATAAAAATAATGTTACTATTTCAATTATTGGGTAGGAGGAGTTGGTTTTACACTATCCAAAAAAAAAAAATCATAGTTTCAAATTCTTTGGTAGTAAATGTATTAACTACCTGGATCAAAATGGAGAGCCTTTCAAGATAAGGAGTTGTGCAGACAGCAATGACTTAAATTAGTCAGGATAGCAGGAATCCGGTGTCAAGGCTGTTTCCACCATTTTGGTCTCACCATCATAGGTAAATGGGACCTTGTTTGTGTAGCACTTGTTTCTATCATAGGTATAGCAGGTCTCAATATCATCATCACAGAGATTGCTCTGGGTGGCAGTAACTACTCGATTACCCAGCTCCACTTCCGTAAGATCACATTTTTTACAGCTGAAAAACAAATAACACGCTTTAGATGCTGTAGACAATCCCCATCAAACGTTGTCTCACAATTTGAGTGACTACACATTTCTATCTAAAATCAGTTAATTCTGACAAAGGGTTACTCCTTTCAGACTTCAGCTGCTCTGTAATACAGAATCATTTACATAATTTTTCAACCTTTAGTTGAAAGTAAGCAATATAATTGATAATATGAGAATACAATTATTTGTGTATACTATACAGCAACTTCTGCTCTGCTGGGTTTATTCCCAACTGTATACTAGGATTAAATGAGTTATTTATAGTAACAAAGAAGGAAGTTTTAGTTTGTTTTATGTTGAACTCTATACTTTCCAAAGAAAGACCTGCATGTTAATGTGTCTGAAATCCAGTTATTGAACTGTAAAGACAAACTGGCCCTTCCTATACTAACAGCAATAATTTCTTCTTTAGAATAAATTCATAGCTAACTTTTATCTGCGATGAAGTTTTATGAATTTATGATATCTAATAATTAACATAGGAGTTAATGTATTCAAAAGTTCAAATTATATTGGTAGATGTTTATACCACAATGTTTTCAAAAACATTCTTGCTAATAAGTTTGATTAAAAGTTATTGACTTCAATATCTATTTAGTATGAAGGAAAATCTCTTACAGGTCGGACAAATGGTACTCAAATTTGGTTCTCAGTGGTGAGGTGGGATCAGAGATATTCTCCCTGTTGTTCAGAGGAACACTAAAAAAGGAAAGAAAGAAAGAAAAAGGAAAATAATGAAACCAGCAGATACTGCTATTTTTGGTAATAGATGCACTGCTAGGACAGTTCCTACTGCTTCATTTGGACATTTAGGATATTTAGCACTCTACAGGCACTCTTAAGTAATACCATTACTCAGATTTCACAGTAATTGCTATTTTTTAAACATTTTCATCCAAAATAAACCTCACAGCAATTCCTCTGTCAACCATCTTTGATTACTTGGCAAATCCTTGATTTCCTTTAAAAATAAGCTCAAGTTTTACCTTCTCGTGATGATTACTTGGATCCCATCTCCTTCCTCCGTAGTCTCATTAAAGTGAATATACCTTTATTTTAACAAATGCCATGTCATAGTTGCTTATCTACAGAGTAGCTGCTTCCTTAGACTCTATAAATTCCTTCAGGCAAGAACATTTACATATTCCCAAAGCCTTGCTAGATGTGTGGCATGTGGAATATACTCAATATTTGTGGGATGAGTGGACAGACAGATATTATTATCCACATTTTAGAAATGCAGTAATTATAAATCAGAGGGGTTGGTACCTATCCAAGTTCATACAACTACTAAGTAGTAAAGCTGGAACTGGAATCCAGACCTCTTGATCTGGAGATGTTCCATGAAAAATTAGGTAACATACCAACCAGTTCAAGTGATTTCATTAACTTTTACATTTTTTCCATCTATGTTATCACTTCTCTTCATATGTACCCCTCCCTACTGAAAGATATAAAGAAAAACTCATGTTTCCTAACTCAGTATTCAGCAATATTATCCACATAGTCAAGCCAAAAATTGGTTACCATCCTTAGTCTTTCCTCTCTGTCATGACCTATATGTAATCCATCTCTTAGTTCAATTGATTTTAGTTCTTGCTATCTGTGAAATCCAACCACCTGATTCAGGACACCACTGTTTCTCTCCTAGATTGTAGCAATACACTCCCCTCTTCAGTCCTGACCCTCCCAATGTATTATAGCCACCTTATTAAACGGTCCTACTAAAATGCAAGTGAAGAGCAAATCACTTTAGTCAATTTGATTAGTCTACCTTACCTTTATGCAGATAATTGAGTTCAATGTGAAATCATCTGTAGTCCATATGTGGTAGAAAACAAGGCTTTTAGTGTTATCTCAAGTTTCAGTTTGAAATGATCAAGGGCAGCTAAAATTTCTGATTCAAACTGAAATTACTCCATATGAAAAGGGCATGTTGATGACTAGATCTGAGCCTTCAGTTATTATTCGATCTAGCTGGCTGGTTTTAGGTTGCCTGGAAACCTTCCTTCCTGCTCCCAACTTCTCCATAATTGGCTCAAGCCCATTAATCAGATTCAGCCTTATGTAAGATGCTGCACATCAAAAAGAGGAGTAAAGATGTAGGTATCACATGCAAACAATTTCTAATATCAGAAAGTACCTCTGCTCACAACATGAAAAAATGAAATGCAAAATACCACATACATAATTCTGATGTTTCTCTCCACAATGTCTTGACTAGGATCTTCAGGAGAAGGGATGATCCTGGAAGTAATCCGGGCACACTTACATTTGTTGTCAACAAGAACAGTGCTTTCATCTTCATCTTGGGCTTGAAAGATAAAACACATTAAGAAGAAAGGGAAATGAAAGTCTATTTTTATATTTTGTAACAAGTTAATTTAGCTTTTTTCTGGCAGAAAAATTAAGTTTTATAGTTAATTAGTTTCATCTTTCTGCATTTGTTCTCTTTCCTAATCTAAAATAGCTAAGTGGAATCTCACAGCATAGTGAAGGAAATGCAAACGAACTCCAAAAGGAACTTTCTCTTTTTTCCTGGGACCAGTCTATCGGAAGCTGAGCTGAAAGAATTCTAGTTTTAATCTAATGATTTTAATAGAGGCACAACACTCTGAATGATGTAGCTTCATAAAAATCAGTGCCAAATGCCAAAATGAGAGAGAAAACAAAAATCTAGACTGGATTTTTCTCAGACCAAAGCAATTCATTCAAGAGTGAATAAAAAAAGAACATTAGTCTATATAAACCGAGTTTGAAGTGTCACATCCTTCCTGAACTCCCGTTTATACTTTTTTTTTTGCTTAGATTGCATGAGAGCTAAGAACATGCACATTTTCCCCAAGATAACCTTATTTTGTAAGACTTTATTCTCCTCTATATATACATATAATTTTCCCAAACTTAATTATATTCTTCTTTTTCATAGTAACAATCAAGTTATCATGGTATAATGATTTAATCCAATAAAATAAGTGCTATATTTATCAATATTTCTTGTAAGAATTATTTTAATACAGTATATATAGATGTAAAGTGTTATAAATTTGCCAAAACAATTTAGAATATATTGTGAGATACAAGTTCTATTTAATATAATATGCATGTATACAGAAAAAATAATAAATGAATGAATGAATACACAGATGACCATTAAAGTCTTAACTCTGAATGTCAACATTTATTGTCTAATCTGAACATTAGACAAAGAAGTCTGGCAAGTGTTGCAAAGAATTAACAAAGAAAATTTCTTATTATCTGAACTTAGATCACTTAACAGATATTTGAAGGGTTAACAATAAATAGCTTTATTTAATAATGCTAATTATTAATAATTATGTTAAATATTTTTAATTTAATTTCAGCTAAATGATCTTTAAAATTTCCTTCCATCAGTCTTCAATTAAAAAATAAAGATTTAGCACATGAATTCAAGTTATAAACATTAAACGATAGGGATAGATATAATTGTAACTGGAAGTCTAATTATTCCAAAGATGATCCCAGAGCAGAGAGGATCTAATTGCAGTATTTCAGTTTTAATAATAAGTTATTATAAAAACATTTTGAGACCATTGTTATTGTACTTAAAGTTGTTTGAAGTACTTTATAATGCATTATTACGCTATTATTCGTAAGTTTTTAATAAATCTTCTGATAAAAAGTCCATATGGTACTGGAGAAAAAACATTACAAAGCCAATTTAAGATAATGATATAATTCTTCTTAATGTTTTGAAAAGAGTAAGATGTGGTTCATTTATTGTACCAAATATGCCACACTGATGAGGGATGTTGAGGGTAGGGGAGTATATATGTGTGGGTGGGGAGGGCTATGTGCAAACTCTCTGTGTTTGCTGCTCAGTTCTGCTGTGAACCTGAAACTGCTCTAAAAAATAAAGTCTATTAATTAAAAAAAGAAAACAAAAGAGTAAGATGACTTAAATGGTGTCCTCTTTCCTACTCTTTTATTCGACTCAAATGTTTTTCTCAATAAAACACAAATGAGCGTGTAATGCGTGACCAAAAATATAGATTGAGTCGAGTATCAAGTCTTAAATAGAAAATATCTGTATTTTATTTATGGTATACATTATATTTTCTTGCCAGAAACCTAGGAAAAACCATCATTACTATTATTATATAAAAATATTAGGCAGTCTAATATACCTACCAGGAAATGTACAAATACTTCCAATTCACCAAGATTTACAAGATTCAAACATTCTGTTTCATCAACAGGCAGTATTTTTTCCTAATAAACCTGCTATTATAGACTGTGCCTTACTGTATTTCAAGAGCATTTGAGACATAGTAGGTGCTCAATAAATATTTGTTTAACTTAACTTAGTTCAAACAAATTAGAAAATAGACTTAACAACAAGTACTAGAAATGAACATAGTGAGTTTACTGAAAAGTTATTCTCTGATAAAGGCATAATAGGAAAGTAGTTAGGAGTGTGGATTATAGTGTCAGATGTCTTGGGTTCCACCTACCACATGTTTATTGTGTGATCTCAGGTAAGTTACTTCACCTCTCTAAATTTCAGTGGGCTCAACTATGTATCAGAAATAATAATGGTACATACTCTCAAATGGTTATTGTGAGAATGGAATAGTATATGTAAAGCAGTTAGCATAATGCCTAGAAAATAGTATTACTCAGTAAATGATAGCTCTTTTACACATACATAGCCATATATATGTTTCACATATATGTTTATAGGTATATTTATATATGTATAAATACATATATTATACATGGTTTACTATTAATATCTTTATGGTTTAAATACTATTAGAAGTTCACTATTCTTAATGCTAAATTAGTATAAAACATATGCAAAATAACTACTCTTAATTACATCATACTCTGTCTTAAAATAATAAGCTCAAGAAAAAAATAAGCTCAGTAAGTCTTAGAATAAACCAGCTTATTAATTATATGACTTCTAATTCATATGTCCTTCTAATGAAAATTGTTAAACATTGTACTTCTATATTCAGAAAATAAACCATTTTCTACAGTAGTTTAAAAAGTTAATAAACAAAATAACCGAAGCATAGTCATCAAGTTGTAGGAAACCTGTACAACATTAAACATTGTTAAGGGTCATAATAAATCTGTACACTTAGCTCCAGGAAAGTTGTTAGAATTAACAATCTCTCTGAGGAAATTAAATCCCAATGCACTCCATATTGTATTTACAATAATTATTAATTCATTTCTCCAGAATATACATTTGAGACATTCAAGGAGAGGATCACTGATTTTCCAGGTTCAATATAGGTGTATTAGTATAAATATAGCTATCTATACTTATCCAGAAATACCTATTCTCTTATTCTCTAGGTAGGCAAACAAATAAGAGAAAAAAGAATAAAAAGAATTACAGTGAGTTATATCTATCTAAATATCACTGTCCACACAAAGATTAAGGTATGTTAGAAAAAAGTAGCCAGCTAGCTGGCCAGTCAAAGCACAAACATAAATGTTTAAATCTGAAGAACAGATCTGTGTTCTATTTTTCCTTTTATCTGGGTTCATTTTCAAAATACTACATACCTGTCACAAGAACAGCCTTAACAAAAATAGCCAGGACTCCCCAGAAAAGCAAATAGTTCTTCATCTTGACTTCACTTCTTGTGAAAAACTGGAGCTAAAATGTCAGGGTTAAGATGTGTGATCTACAAGGAGTGTGCAAATGATGGTGCTTCTGCTTTCTTAAAATAACACTCCAGGCAGCTAACAAACTAAAAACAATCACAACTGTGGTTGAAGTCTGAAATTTAAATGCTGCACTGGAAAGAAATGTATGGCTCAGATTTATGTATTTTTTTCCAAAATATCCCCCAAAGCCATGTGCAATTACTTTTTATATTACATTTATTCTATATAATTAAATCAGAAGACTAAAAATAATTTCAAGGCAGGAGTCCATTAAAAATGTTTAAATAGGGATTCTCAACATTATTATCTAGATAACAAGGTTTTCAAATCAAATATAATATGATATTTGTTGTGCCTAGAACAATAAATGAAGGAAAGAGAAGGAAAAGGAAAGAATTAAAGCCTGTTAAGGTTCCTATTGTATCTTAGGTCAACTCTTTCTGCTAGTCCTTAATTAACCAAGCTACCAGGTTTAACATATATATTACAGATCACATATATAATATATACACATTATCATTACTTTCAGTTATTTTATAAGCTGAAACATGGAACTGGAATTAGAAACAGGTGGATGCTAGATGTATCCGTTGCTGTCACAATTTGATAGTATTAAAGCAAACTTTGTGTTTGCTCACCTAGTTATAACTTTCAGAATTTAAACCCATGAAATGATGCTCATTTGATAGGCCTAAACAGAACACTGTCACTGCAGTATTTCTTGTAAAAGTTTTCCTCATTAATTAGTGACGACAAAAAAAAAAAAGCCTGAGCTTTTAGACAAGGCATCCCTCTACCTCCCACTGCAATGTTAGAATGTCTCTTAGGCAAGGTTTGTTCCAAGAACATTCTGGTTACATTTATATGCAACACCAAATCTACCTTACTTTTGGTTTTCAGTTCTCTAATTTTTTAAGAGTCTCCTATAATTTTGAGAGTTAGTAAAGAAATACTTCAGGACTATAAGTAGGCAAGCAGATTTCACAGCTCGCAGTAAGAAAAAAAAAATGGCAGAATGAAAGCAGAATTAAAGGCTTGCACATAATTGCACTCCTTCAATGTATTGAATGTCTAGCAAGAACAAAGTGCCAGACACTAGAACACACAATATTATTACACTATCAAACTTTACTCTCATTTTAATTTCTACTATCATAGGACCTAGAAACTATTTGGGAATTAAGAAAAATATACAAGATTCACATGAATAATGATATCTTATAGAAAAAGAAACATCTGAAGGTTCATTATTTTAGTGTGTGGTCAGGATGTCAAAACAAATACCAACCACCTAAGATGTTAAGGTACCTCATCTCTAACTGTAGTTTCTTTCAGCCTTATAGTTTTATAATTCCGTTATACAAAACATGCATCTAAAAGAAATTATTTTAATGAAGTGTGGAGAGTGCCAAGTGGCACTTTTGTCACCAGGAGAGAGTTACCTATGCTGCAATATAGGATTAGGATAAGTGTTTTGTCAAGTGTGGCTCAGGGATCGTCTTCCCTAGAATCACTTGGAATATTAGTCAAAATACGGATTTCCTGGCTACACCCAATCAGAATTTCTGGAGATATAACTTTGAAATACGTATTTTTAAAAAGGCTTCCAGTTGATTCTGATGTACACTAAAATTTGAAAATTGGTAGACTAGAAGCCTATGGGGGAGGAGGGGAATAACTAGCAGCATTAACTATAAAAGAGCAAGAAGCTAATAAAAGTTTTTTCTTTTTTTAACAAAGAGACTTACATTGAAAATTTAGCTAAGGTTTCTATTTATTTTACAATTCTGTTTTATACGTAAATTGTTTCATGAATTTTTAGTACTATATATACTACAGTGATATATATATATACATATATATAATAGTACTATGTATTTTAAACCACTTTATCTCTGGTTTTGTAATTCTCACTTTAAAAAAATGTAAAATGTGAATAGTAGAACCCTTTCCATTCAAGTGAGTTAAAACTGGGAGCTTAGCCACATGTTCTAAATTCTTCACCAAAAAATGGTTTATTTTTCCATGTTTATCTATGAGATTCTTACAGTATGAGTTTCAGTATAGACTCATTTGTATGAAAGAGATGTTAAGGTAATTTAGTCTCACCTTCTTTACTCCTAGTCAAGTTTTGTTTCAATGTCCTATACAGCAAACAGTCTGAGTTTAGAAGATGATCTGAAATAGGCCAATGCTTCACTTCCTCTGTACATAACTTATTATATTTAGGATACTCAAACCATGACAGATTTGATTCTCTTGAGACACACAGAATATACTCTCCTTGTTTTCTTCCTACCTCACTGATGATTCTTGTTCAGCATCTTGCTGAATTTTCTTCTGAATATTAAGGTTGATCCTCAGCCTTCTCTTTTCTCTCATCCTCTCCCTAATTCATTTTATCTGATCCTATGTTTTTTAATGTAGAACACGTTGTGACTTTCCAATGTATAACTGTAGACTTTCCCTTACCCACTGAGCTACAAACTCCTGTATCCAACTTTCTCTTTGATATCTTCACTTGTCTGTCTAACAGTTACCTAAAACGTAACCAGGTAAAGCAGTACTCTTGATGACCAAGTCACTCTCACACTTCCAATCCCATCTTTGTCTGTCCCTAGTCTTCCTCATCTCAGTAAATGGCACCTCCACCCACCTGGTTGCTCAAGGCAAAATCCTCTTCTTTGATCCCCTTCTGTTCTTCTCCCTCACATTCAATTTATCACCATGTCACGTTTGTTTTATTTCCACAGTATATCCCAAATGTATCTGATTCTCTCCATTTTCACTGTCACCCTAGTCCAAGCCTCTATCTTCTTTCATAGACTACTACAATAGCCATAGTGATAAAAAGTGATTTTTCCTTTGCCACAGCATTGACAACTAGGGCTCACAGCTGACCATCAAGAATGGCTAAGTACCCTAAATTCTAAAGAAAGTTAGATACTTCCTCCATGACTTAACAAGAGGCAACAGAACTCAACTTACTGCCATCAATCACCACCCTCACTGCTCTGGTTTCACAATGTGGAAACAAACCTAAGCGTCAGCCAGCCTGAGTCTTAATTATCTTGAGGCTCTTGTATAGAATCTATTTCCAACCTCATTCAAGTTGTTGGTTGAATTCAGTCCCTTGTGCTTTTAGAGTCAAGGTCTCCATTCTCTTACCTACTGTCACCTGGAGGTTGTTCTCAGCTTCTAGATGCTGACAACATCCCCTGGCCAGTGGCCCTCTTGATCTTAAAACTTAGTAATAGTGGGTCAAGTCCTTCTCGTGCTTCAAATCTCTCTGACCTCTGCTTTTGCAACATCTTTCCTGTTTCCAATTAGGGAAAGTTCTCTGCTTTTAGGGGCTCATGTGATCACACTGGGCCCATCCAGATAATAAAGGATAATCTCCCACTGTAGGCTCATAACTTTAATCACATTTGAAAGTCTCTTTTGTTACATAATGTGTAGCAAATTCATAGGTGCTAGAGATTAGGGCATGTAAATTTGAGGGGACATTATTCTGCCTTCCACAGACTTAGCTGAACACTCTCCCAAGAAGAAAGGAATCAGCAAGTAAAAGGTCTAAAATGGGAAAAGAGTTTGGCCTGCACAGGACAAGTGGCAGGAAAGAAGGCCCCCAAAGCTATAGCAAAGTGAAGGAGAGAACATAGTAATAACACCATGCACTTCTTTCTAAGAGTAACTTTTTTCCCCATTTGAATTGTATAAGTTTAGAATCTATTTTGAATTTTTGAATCAATCTTAGTCATTCTAAAGCTAAAGGTGGAGCATAAGCCTCCTTTCAGTCTCTTTCACTTCCCACAAAACCAAAAGCTATCGATATTTTTTCATATTTATATGGAAAAATTTCTAATTGACATTATTTTTCAACTTTATGTTTAAAATTTTAATTTAGAAATAATTGTAGATTCACAAGCAGTTTTAAGAAATAACACAGGGAGATGATGTGTGCCCTTTACCCAGTTTCCTCCAATGGTAACATTTATATCTTGTGACAAGAATGTCACAACAAGGATACTGATACTGATGTAGTCAAAAAAGAACATTTCCATCACAACAAAGATCCTTCCTGTCGCCCTTTTATAACCACATCCACTCACTCCTTAACGCCTGACAACCATTCATCTCTCTTTCTATATTTTTTCATTTATAAATGTTGTATAAATGGAACAATATTGTATATAATCTTTTAAGATTGGCTTTTTTACTCAGCCTAATTCCCTGGAAATTCATCCAGGCTGTTGTATCAAAAGTCTGTTCCTTATTATTGTTGAGTAGTATTCTGTGATACTCATAGATGTACCATAGTTTGTTTAACCATTCATCCATGGAAGGTTATCTGGGTTGTTTCCAGCTTAGGGCCATTATGAATAAAACTGTTACAGTCACATGACAGGTTTTTGTGCCAAAATTAATCTTCATTTCTCTGGGATAAATCCCTTCTAGTGCAATTGCTGGGACATTTGGAAGTTGCATTTTTTTTTTTTTTAAGAAACTCCCACATTGTTTTCCAGAGTGACTGTACCATTTTACATTCCCACTAGCAATATATGTGATACACTTTCTCTGCATCCACAGCAGCATTTGGTGGTGTCAACTAGTTCTTTAATTTCAGTCATTTCGGTAAGCTTGTGGTAAAATCTCATTGTGGTTTTAATCTACATTCCCCCAATGGCTAGTGATGCTGAATATAATTTCATGTGTTTACTGCTTATTTGCTATCTGTTTCTCCTCTTTGCTGACATGTCTCTTCTTATCTTTTGCCCATTTTCTAATTGGAATATTTGGTTTTTAATTGTTGAGTCTTGTGAATTCTTTATATATTGTAAATACCAGGTCTATTGTCAGACATGTGGTTTGAAAATATTTTTTCCCACTCTGCAGCTTGTCTTTTCATCCTCTAAATAGGATTTTTATGAAGTCTGGTTTATCAACTTTTCCTTTTATGGACTGCGCTTTTGGCATCAAGACTAAGAACTCCTTTCCTAGTCCTAGATCTTGAAGACTTTCTCTATGTTTTTTCCAGAAGTGTTAGAGTTTTACATTTACATTTCAGTGCATGATCCATTTTGAGTTAATTTTATATTAGGTGTGAGGCTTAGATCAAGGTTCTTTTTTTTTTTTTTTTTTTTTTTTTTGCCTATGAATGTTTAACTGCTCCAGCATCACTACTGAAAAGCTATCTTTCCTCCACTGGATTATTTTTGCACCTTTGTTTAATTGACATTTTTTAACCCTAAACATTTTGATTCTTGCATATAGAATTTCTTCAAGTATTAATCTGCATCCAATCACAGTGTATGTAAAATTTATAGTTAGATATCAGGAGGCAAAAACTAAGCTTAAAAAGAATTCAAAATATGAGAAAGAAACTTCATCTTAAACTCTTTGAAAAATTAAACAATTAAAACAAACAAAAAAACTGAATTATCTTTTTCTCCCAATGGCTTTCCACACAGACTTTAAGTGTTTTGTGGTTAAATGTTTATAAGGACAATTGCACCTGTGTTGTGGTCTGTTTCTAAAGAAACTTGCACCTGCAGTGGCTTTTCATAGAATTGCTATTTGGGATACTACATGTTAGTCATTTGACCATATACAGAGCTCTTCTGTCTCACCACCTTCTGGGCTGGGCCTAATTTACAAACAGCCTACCTCCAAAAATCCATTTGAAAAACAATAGTTTAGATTTCACAATAATTTCTTTAGAGACGCAATAATAAACAAGGTTTCCAGGAAACTCATCAAATAACAATATACTCCTTCCAATTAATTAACTCCAGTGGTCTGGTCCCTTGCTGCTTTAAGAAAATTCTAATATATCTTCAAGGGAGGCTTCTGCTCTAGTCAAATATGTCTGCTTTTCTTTTCCTACACATGATTTGCTAATTCCTATATCAGAATCTTTTTTACTCTGTTATTTCCTCACCATAAATTTCTTTTTCCTTCCTACCAATCCTTGTCAAAAATCCTAAAATCTTTTAAACTAATTTTAGTAAGTCTTCCCCACTTTATGTCATCCCATTCTGTTCATTCCATTACTCAGTTGCTTCATTGCTAATAAATTCATCTTATATCTCTTTGCATCATTTTACATGAGTTGGCATCTTACTTTACATTCACCTTGTTTCATACATGTACAATTTATCTCATACTAAATTAACAATTTCTAGATGCAGAGAGGGATTCATAAAGAGCAGAAGCAACTGACACCCCCAAAAAGGATGTAACAACAAAAAGGAATTATAAAGATTCCAGAAAATGGGTAAGGAAATAAAATTTTTCTTGTTCTAACTCTTCTATTCAGTTTTTACATCATATCTAAGTGCCATACTAAGTCTGTTTTCCCCAGTAACAAGGAGAAAGCATAAATCCATGGTGAGGAATATCCAGTAAAAATACTTTTTAAATATCAAATTCATTCAAGACCACTACATAATTCTTTTGTATCTCTCTCAGAGTTTCAAATAAGTCACTTTGGCTCAAAGTGTGCAATAATTGATTACTTCCCAACTAATTTTTTACAGCACCAATATTTATTACAGTACCAATAGGAAATTAATATAGCTATCATTTTGGCTTATAATTTCCTCATATAATTGGGGGCAACCACATATTTTTATTTTAAAAATGTTTAAATAAGTTTAAAATTTATTTTCTCTTTAAGACACTGAAATAAAGTTGCCATTATAGCAAGCATGTATGTGGTCTACAAGGCTAATGCTGCTTACCTTAATTCAAATGATCATTCATTCATTTATTCTTTCTCTCAACAAGAATCTGTTTGCATCTATTCTTCATGTCAGGGATACTAGTGAACAAAATAGGTATGGTCTTTGATCAAATGGATTTACATGACAAGTACAATGTGCCACAGGAGCACAGATGTTGGTAGAGAGAGAGGTAGGGTCAAGGAAAGCTTCCCAGAGGAAAGATGAGTAGAAGTCAGGCAAAAAAGGGAGGAATGTGGTCTAGGAATGAATAAAATATCAACAATTTGGAGTTGAGAGAAAACATGGCTGTTGGAGGAAATGAAAGTTCAATATGGCAACAGGAGTCCAGAGACCATGTATTTCATATGTTTCAACACACCCCTCTTAAGCACCTAGTACAGCGCTGTGCAAAATTAAATGCAGCATGTCCAAGACTTATTTCCCTCTGTTTCTTAAACCCTGCTAACCTCTTTCCTCCTGAGTTTTCTTAGTGAAGGGTACCATCATCCATTTAGTCATCCAAGGAAACCTGAGTCACTGTTACTCCTCACCCCCTCATACTTAATCAGACACTAAGCCTATAATACCAGCTCATAAATAGCTGTTAATCTGTGTACTTTTTATACCCTTATTCCCAGGGCCCTAGTTAGACAATAAAATTTATCATAACTGTAAGAGCCTCACACTAACTTCCTGCCTATAACCTCACCTCTTTCCATCAATTCTCTAATCTTGCCTTGCTTAAAACCTCCAATGGTTCTCCTCTGCTCCTAGAATAAAGTCTAAGTTATCTTTTAATATCAAAAATAGAGGTGTATCAATGTCACATTTGCAGACTCTTGTTAAATTCTTAAGTTATTTTTACTAACTTCTAATATCTTATTGAAATTTAGCAGAACTAGTTTAACTCATTATTTCATTAGCTATTTATTGGTACTTACTATGTATAAGTAACTGTATTAGAATATCATAATGGTTACAGAGATGAATGGTGATATATCTGGCAGAAAATACAAGACAAGTATATAAACAGTCTTAACACAATGGAGAAAATGCTTAAAAATCCTAGCGTAGAACCTAAATAGACATTTTTCCAAAGAATACATACAGGTGGCCAACAAGCATATGAAAAGATGCTCAACTTTGCTAATTATTAGAGAAATGCAAATCAAAACCACAGTAAGCTATCACCTCACACCATTCAGAATGGCTATCATCAAAAAGTCTACAAATAATGCTGGAGAGGGTATGGAGAAAAGGGAACCCTCCTACACGGTTGGTGGGAATGTAAACTGGTGCAGCCATTATGGAGGACAGTATGGAATTTCCTAAAAAAACTAAAAATAGAGCTACCATATGATCCAGCAATCCCACTCCTGGGCAAATATTCAGAGAAGATGAAAATTCTAATTTAAATAGATACATGCACTCCAACATTCACAGCAGCACTATTTACAACAGCCAAGACACAGAAATACCTGAGTGCCCATCAACAGACAACTGACTTAAGAAGATAGATATATATATAGATATATAGATATATATGATATCTTCTTATATCATATATACACATACATATGTCATATATACCATATATACACATACATATACATACACACACATACATATATATATAATTGAACATTACTCAGCCATAAAAAAATGAAATATTGCCAACTGCAACATGGATGGACCTAGAGACTATTACAAGCAGTGAAGTGAGTCAGAAAAAGACAAATACTATATGATATCACTTACATGTGGAATATAAAAAAAATACAAATAAATCTATATATAAAATAGAAACAGACTCACAGACATAGAAAGCAAAGTTACAGTTACCAAAGTGGGAAAGAGGGAGGAAGGGACAATCAAGAATACGGGATTAACAGATACAAACTAGTATATATAAAATAGACAAGCAATGAGGATTTACTGTATGGTACAAGGAATTACATTCAATATCTTGTACTAACCTATAATGGAATATAGTCTGAAAAAAATAACTGAATCACTTTTCTGTACACCTTAAACTAACACAATATTATAAATCAACTATACTTCAATTTTAAAAAATCCTAACATAGGAAGAGTTAAGGGGCTATTAGCTCTAATGAAAGGAAGCATATCAGAGAATACAGCCGAGAGAAGATACGATTTTAGGTAGGCCTTGAAGGCCATCTAAGAATTGAGATGTGGGGCAGCATAAATAAAAGCCAAGAGAAAGAAATCTCAAAAAGATAAAGAAAACAATGTGTATTGGACCAGAATGTAGAGTTTCTCAATGAAAGTAGAATAGCAGCTAGAAAAATAAGTTGGGGCCAGGTAAAGGCAGGCCCTAAATATTAGGCTAAGGGCTTTATGATGTAGAGAATGAAGACTCACTAAAGAAAAAAAATTAAGTGAACTGTGTTTCAAAAGACCTTCACCATCAAAGCTATAATTATCATTGAATAAATAGTTATAAATATTATATATATATATGTATAATTATATCTACAAGGTTCCTCATGACCAAAAAAAAGGTATAAAATAATGTTTAGAAAATAATTATGCAGTATTTAGTTGGATTAGAGTTTGGAAAGGAAAGCAGCGTCACAATTTCATTAAATTCTTCATTTTGTAATTAAAACTACCAAACCTAGTCATTTTTAATTAAAAGCTTAGAAGAGTTCATATGTTTATTTCATATTTTAGTAGAAGTTCTATATTTTGCTTCCAAATCACTTTTAGCATTTTCATGTCTTTAAATAGATCCAGACCTTAGTTTGCAAAAAAGAATCTATAACCTACTGGTTTCAGAGTAAGTGGTTTCCGACAGAAATGAAAGCAGATGGCAACTATACTTCATCTCTTCTATTTTCTTTCTTACATCTAAAAATAATTCTTCTTTTTCTGCACCCAAAAATAGTTCAAAGAGTTCCTGTGAGTATATTAAATTATCTAAATAAGTTAATTGCTTTTAACACCAAGAATACATTTTTCCATTATCACTCATTATTATTTATGATTAATCATAATTTAATCATTTTTAACACCAAGAATATGGTAATTCCCATCATCACTCTCAAATTATTTTTATGATTACTACTTCTCTGAGCATTAAAAAAGTTACTTCTCTGACAACTTCAGTCATCATAACCTAGTCTGTGACACTGGGATAAAAGGAAATACACATTTAACCATTAGCTTAAGTTCACAAAAGCCATATATTAAATACTTCATCATCTTTTAAATGTGACTTTAAAAAAAAAAAACCCTATGCTGATGACCAGAGAAATACAAAAGACATTGCAATTCATTGTTAAAGGCTACTATTTTGTATGCTGACACTGAGTTTCTCAAATACTGGCTTGGATTCTAGGGATTTTAAAAAATGCCTACTTTGATCCAGACTTAATGGGGCTTATAGATTTAATGGAGGGAGATCTGTATAAAGCATGGGAATGCAAAAGAGGAAGTTCTTCATCGTGAGGCCTGAAAAGGCTTTTAAGGTGACATTTAAAATTAGTCTTAAATGATGAATAAGAGTTCTCCAGAAAGTATAAAAGAAACAAATGTAAAGGAAAGGAGGCAAGAAAGAGCACAGCCTGCACAAGATTCATGAGGAAGCTTACAGACACAAATATTTATATATTAACTATTGATACAATAGTAATTATAGCTTTGATGGTGAAGGTCTTTGAAACACAGTTCATATAAAATTTTTTTCTTTAGTCAGCTTTCATTCTCTATACAATAAAGGCTTTAGCTCTTAGCCCAATGTTTACATGTATTATACATGTATTATGTATATATGCAAGGCTACAGCACACGTGGTAGCAGTAAGCATGTGGTAAGATGTAAAGTTTAAAATGTATGCGGCAGTCAGCTCTTGAGGAATATAAATTTGATCCTATAGATGTTGGGAAGCTTTTAAAGGACTTTAAGTTAGAGATGTACATGGTCATTTTTTGTCTGTTTGTTTTTAACTGAACCTCAGATGCAGTTATTCTCCTCAGTTCCTGGCACATTATTATTATTGGTCCATGGAAAGTTCCTCTCCTATTTCTTCTAATCTCCAAGCTTCATCCCATTCTTTGCTCCCCCATAAGCAACTATTCTTTGTATTTAATGTACATTATTTTGTTTGTATGTGTTCTTACAAAATGTGTACTGTTGTATTGTTGCACATATGTACTACATATCTCACTTTTTAACTTTTTTCCCCTAAACACATTGTTTTTAGATCCATTCATGTTGCTATGTGGATATATCATCCACTGTTGCCAATCACTGTGTAATTACCATATAATTTATCATCTAAATTATAAAAGTAAAAAAGGGTGCCATTAATAATTATGCTGGGATAACAAGCAGGACTGTACTAAGCAAACCAAGATGTACGGTCCCTCTATGCACCTAAATTCCATGCTGTTCACCAATGACATTTTCCAGGGATGGGCATCCAAGTTGTCTCCAACGCCCTGTTAACAATAATAGCTTTTCAAACAGCCTCATATGGCCCCATTTTGGACCCGTCTGCGAACCTGTTAGCCAAAAAGATGTCTATAGTGATTTGTAAATTCTTACATAAGTAATTATGAGAATACTGAACAGATGAGCAAAGAGAGAAGGAAACTGCAAAGCAATGTTTGAAGAATAAAGAGTGGTAGAGCACTTAAGTTAGAATGGAAGGTTTTAGTTGCGGAGGGGGAATGAAAGGTATGGCTAGAAAGGTTCCTTTGAGGCAAAACTGGGGAAGTATGTATGTTGTGAGTTTTATCTTGATAGTAACTGAGAGTCATTGAAAGATTTTGAACAAAAGGGTGGGATGATGGAAATTATATTCTAGAAAGATACATCTGATGATGCTGAATCAAATCTACAGCAGAGACTGGAAATGAAAAAAATCTATTAAGGGAATATATGAAAGCCAATACAGTACAATAGGTGGCTATAATATAGAGTGGATTCCAAAGCCAAACTGTCCAGGTTCAAATCTAGTTCTACCATTTACTAATTTTATGACCTCACTTAAACTCCATGTGCCTCAGCTTCCTAAATTAGAGATTACCATGATACTTCCCCATAGGGATGAACGTCAAGGGCTTATAACAGTACTGACACATAATAACTACTCTCTATGTTCGCTATTATTATTGCTGCATAGTCCAGGAGAAACTGAGATCAGTTTAAGCTAATCTGATGGTAGAGTATCTTCAACAATCAGAACTCATGTCCTGAAGAAAGTGTCCTAATATCACTTATGTGTCATTCATAAACCCCTACCTTCTACAGTAAAAAAATCCCACAAAGGACTTAGAATAAGGCAAAAGGGTATTTTTAAAAAAAAACTATTGGCCCTTATTATGTGTAGTTTGCTAGCTCCTGAGCCAGGCATCACAATAATGTAATAAAGATTCAAGTTGATGATAAATTATAGTTGCCACAAACACAATGGTTAAATGTCAAATGTTATTTAATATTTATTATTTTTCTCTGAGGACACAGTGTTTTTCTTTTTAATTTTCATAGGCTGATGATATAATAAAGCATTAATCCATCTTTTCAGCAATACAAATTTTTAAAGAAAACAATTTCCTCACCTAAGTGGCAAATAATTCCAAGATTAAGCTATGGAAGATTAGACTATGGGAGCTGCTCGAACTGAAGAACTGACTTCTGAACTGTTAATCAAAAAGATCTGAGAATGTTTAATACTTTCTGAATATGCACTGGATATCGCAACTCTATTCTAAATAGTTAGGAAATGTAAAGTTTAGTATAAACCAAATAACATTAGAGCAATGTGATCATTCCCATTAAAAATATCTAAAATATTTTTCTACCTTCTCTATAACAGCATATGCATTTGTTAAGTATGACTACAAAGTCTTAAATAGTTATCAATAAAAATGAACAGAAAAATTGAGATTCATTATGTGCCTAAATAGAACTTGATGTTTAGATATAATGAAAATTTAACACACCTAAAGCAAAGATATAATTACATCCCAGCTTGGATGCAACATCCTTTAAGCAATATTCCCAGAATAACAATCCAGAGGTGATCTCTCAACCCTCTGATCTCTCACAGCACTGGGTTTACATTACACACTGCCTTAGATTTTAGTAATCATATGCATATGTTCTTTTCTGCCTGATTATAATCTCCTTGAGAGAGGAGTCTGTGGCTAATTCACCTTTGGATCTACTACAGCATGTAGCATTCTGCTACAGTTAGTAAGCAGTTAATATTTGCTGAATGACAAAACATATTAAAATATACATTCAAAAATGAATTCTGGAGCCATTATTAAAAAGTCTACAAATGATAAATGCTGGGGGGAAAATGATAAATGCTGGAGAGGGTGTGAAGAAAGGAGAATCCTCCCACACGATTGGTGGTAATGTAATTTGGTACAGCCACTATGGAAAACAGTATGGAGATTCTTTAAAAAAACAAAAATAGACTTACCATATGATCCAGCAATCCCACACCTGGGCATATATCCAGAGAAAATTCTAAGTCAAAGAGATACATGCACCCCAATGTTCATGGCAGCACTGTTTATAATAGGCAAAGACCTGGAAGCAACCTAAACGTCCATCGACAGATGACTGGATAAGGAAGTTGTGTGTGTGTGTATATATATATGTATATATATATATACACACACACACATACACACATATACATACATACATACATACAATGGACTACTAAACCATAAAAAATAATGAAATAAAGCCATTTGCAGCAACATGGATGGACCTAGAGATAATCACACTAAGTGAAGTAAGTCAGACAAAGACAAATACCATATGATATCACTTACATGTGGAATCTTAAGAAATGATACAAATGAACATATTTACAAATTAGAGATAGACTCACAGACAAAAAACAAATTTATGATCACCAAAATGGGGAGGAAGGAGGGATAAATTAGGAGTTTGGGATTAGCAGACTCAAACTACTACATACAAAATAGATTAACAAGGTCTTAATGTATAGCACAGGAAACATAATGAAAAAGAATATGAAAAAGTACATATGTATATTGAATAACTGAATCACTATGCTGTACACCAGAAACTAACCCAACATTGTAAATGAACTATAGTTCAATTTTTTTAACTTCCTCAATTAAAAAAAAATTCCGTGCTTACCATCAAAACATAAGACTTTTACCCACACCTTTTTTATTCATTAAACCATAGTTCCTGAAATCTTATAATGGTTTTTAAATGCTTAAGATAACCTTTAGCACTTTAAAAATATTTAGCTCAAAATATCACTTTTCTGAAAAATTGTATTATTTTTCATAACGTAATGACACTATGTTTTCGACAAAGAAATTGTTGCCATTAATTTTGGCAACTTATCAAAAGGTCAGCTTCTAACTTCCCACATTTGAAGGAGCCATAATACCTAACATATGTAATGAATATGAACCTATCACATGTAATGTGTAGACACTTAAACCTTGAGTTACTCTTAGATTGCAGGGCAATCCTGTCACACGTCTAGTCCTAGAAATAATTCTAAAGACAAATTTGACCAATTCTTCCCTTATTTTCACCCTCTTCTTCAAATACTTTAATTTGAGCTCTTGGTTTCTTTCATCCACCCCGCATAGCCTACCCTCTGGAAAAAGTTTAAACGCATTCACACGGAATTGGCGAAGGACTGGTAACAGCTGAATGTGAGGGCCTGGTGTCGGAGCCCTGTCCCAGGTTTCTGTGCTAGATTTGCTAATGTAATCTCCCCAAGTCTCTGTTTCCAAATGTGTACAATAAAGACACTGTGGTTGGAATCAATGATTCCTAAAATCCACTCCAACTCAGGTTAACTCCTTTAGGGATATTGGGAGCCCCACGCATCATTCACTCTCCGTTTACGTAGCACCTGAGGTAGACAGATAATCAAATACTGTAATTTCAACACTTATTCATTAAACAAATCTTCACTGAATACTCACTGTGTGCCAGACACTGTATTGTGTGCTTGCAATACTATAGTTCACAGAGCTCTACCAGATGATACAAACGAACTGAGGAAAAGACAACTAAGGGAGTTAAAGAAGAGCTCGAAGAGGTGATGCTTAAGCTGCTCTTCAGTATGGCAGAACTTTCCGAAGTGGGGCGGGAGCACTAAATCCTGTTTGGTAAGGAGGATAGATGGCGCGTACAAAAAGACAGCGATGTGAAAAGCACGTTGAGTGTTTTCAGCAGCTGAAGGCCGGGTAATACAGGACAAGGGTTCACAGTACTCATTATAATTATAATCTGGCACGTTTTGAGTGATTATTTGATCAACGCTTGTTCCCCGCTGGACAAGTTCCACGAGGGCAGGAACAGCGTCTGCTTTCGCCCACATTATTCTCCCAGAGCCTAAGACGCCACCTTGTGCCTATTAAGTGTTTGGAGAGTTCACCAAGGGTTCGCCCCTGAGACATAAAATGTGTCACCTCCAAAATATCTTAAAGAAGGAACACTTTCCACTACAAGAAAGAGACATAGCGAGCGGTGCCTGCTGCGCCCAGTTGAGTTCCTCGGAAAAAGTATTTCCACCGTCGCCCTCAGCAACACCCTCAGGGACACATACCCACTGCAGTAACCGAGCCCTGAGTGCAGGGAGCTGAGGGGGGCTGACACCCGCCCGGAGGCCGGGCCTGCGCTCTCGCCCCGCCGCCGCCGCCGCCGCCTCAGGCTCCGGTGCCCAGAAACGTCATACTTGGACGTTGCGGAAACAAAAACCTGATTAACTGCCAGACTTACAGGAGAAGACAAAACAATTCCAGTAAACAAGGAAAGCTTATACACTAGCAGTCAGCTTCCGGTTGGTGACGCCCAGGACAGAAGGAGTGCAGCTCACCACACAGCCGGCCGGCCTCTCCTGGGCCTAGAGCTAGAGCGCCCTCTCACGGTCCCGACGACTTCGCGTGCCGTTCACGAAGCCGTCCCCCGAGCCACGCCCAGGCTCGCGAGATTAAGAACAGAAGTCTCTCTGAAGGGCTCCAGGGAACTGAACTTCCTATGCCTATTGTTCCTGCACGGAACGGCCTGAAGGACCAACCGGAAGTAGGGGTTCGAACGCTACACGGAGAGCATTCTGGGGACCGGAAGGAAGTGGAATCTCTTGCGTCCAACTGGAGTGCCGGCAAACGCGCGTGGTAGGAGAGTGCGCGGCTGTTAACAGAAGCTCGTTGCGGGAGCGCGTGGCTGGTGCGTGGAGGTCAGAGGTGACCAGAAGCCAGACGTCGGTGTAGAAGCTGAGAACGCGCGAGCTATGGTGGGGAGATCCCGGCGGCGCGGAGCGGCCAAGTGGGCTGCTGCGAGAGACAAGGCAGATCACGGCCCGGCCGACGAAAATGATTTAGAATCTCCACCCTCACCGGGGGACTCCAGCTACTACCAGGATAAGGTAGATGATTTCCATGAGGCCCGATCTCGGGCCGCCTTGACTAAGGGCTGGAGCGAAGTGGAGAGTGGGGACGAGGAGGAGGATGGCGATGAGGAGGAGGAGGTGCTTGCCATAGATGTTGCTGATGAGGACGACGAAGATGGAGAGAGTACGGGGGATGAGGAGGATGACGATGAAGATGGTGGGAGCTCTGTGCAGAGTGAGGCAGAGGCCTCGGTGGATCCTAGTTTGTCGTGGGGTCATAGGAAAAAACTTTACTATGACACGGACTATGGTTCCAAGTCCCGAGGCCGGCAGAGTCAACAAGAAGTAGAGGAAGAGGAAAGAGAGGAGGAAGAGGAGGCACAGCTCATTCAGCGGCGCCTAGCCCAAGACCTGCAAGAGGACGATTTTGGAGTCACCTGGGTGGAGGCCTTTGCAAAACCGGTGCCTCAGGTAAATGAGGCTGAGACACGAGTCGTGAAGGATTTGGCAAAAGTTTCGGTGAAAGAGAAGCTGAAAATGCTGCGGAAGGAATCACCAGAGCTCTTGGAGCTGATAGATGACCTTCAAGTTAAGTTGACAGAGATGAAGGATGAGCTGGAGCCATTGCTCCGGTTGGTGGAACAAAGGATCATTCCACCCGGAAAAGGAAGCCAGTACCTGAGGACCAAGTACAACCTCTATTTGAACTACTGCTCCAACATCAGTTTTTATTTGATCCTGAAAGCTAAGAGAGTCCCTGCACATGGACATCCTGTCATAGAAAGGCTTGTTACCTACAGAAATTTGATCAACAAGCTGTCAGTTGTGGATCAGAAGCTCTCCTCCGAGATTCGTCATCTACTCACACTTAAAGATGGTGCAGGAAAGAAAGAACTGAATCTAAAAGCAAAATCCACGAAGACCAAGCCAAAATCTGTTTCAGAGACTTCTGCTGCTGCCTCTGCTGTTACAGACCTTTCTGATGATTCTGATTTTCTTGAAGAAGCTGCATTGAAATACTATAAAGAAGTAGAAGACAGGCAAAAATTGAAGAGAAAGAAAGAAGAAAATAGTACTGAAGAACAGGCTCTTGAAGATCCAAATGCAAAGAGAGCCATTACTTACCAGATTGCTAAAAACAGGGGACTTACACCCAGGAGAAAGAAGATTGATCGAAATCCCAGAGTGAAACACCGGGAGAAGTTCAGAAGAGCCAAAATTCGCAGAAGAGGCCAGGTTCGTGAAGTTCGTAGAGAAGAGCAACGTTATAGTGGTGAACTATCTGGCATTCGTGCAGGAGTTAAAAAGAGCATTAAGCTTAAATAAAATATTTGCTTAGCTTAAGGTTTTTTTGGCAAAATTTTAGATTAATAAATTTTTATTTTTCACTGAAGTTACTATTAATATTTAATTCCTAATCTTAAATTTTAAAAATTCTTGTCAAAAGGGGAATTTGTTTGGGTTATTCCTCAATTAATTTGTCTTTTCATTTATAATCAGGGCAGTAAGAACTTTGGGAGCAATATGAATGTGCTTGGGAAAACAGATGGTTTTGGGAAAAGTTCTCCAATATTCTGTCAAGTAGTAACCTAGGGAAATTTCACAGCTGGTTGTGGAGCAACCATCAAACTTGGAATACTTTTATAATTTTTCATGTAAAGTGAAGAGAATGCATCTTTGGCAATTATCTTATTTGTAAGATAGCTTTTAAAATAGTTTTGACACATTATTTCACTTAAGTATAATTCTTGAGCAGTACTTGTTAATAATGGGTTGAATGTTAACTTCAGGATTTTGTACCCTTAATTGTGGTAAAAGCTTAGGAATGAAGAAGAACTTGGTTAAAAATAGAAAAAGATACATCTTAATTACATTGTGAATATTTTTTGATAGTCGTTAAATGTGGTAAATAAGATAATAATTCCATTTCCCCTTCTGTACTGGTGACTTGTAGTGTGCTATTTGTACATTCCACCTGCTGAAAATTTGGTGTGATTACCACTAGGTTAGTGGTAACTTCAAGTGGTAATGAGTTACATTTTTCTTTACAATTACTTTGGTCTTTACAGTAGGGAAAAGATGAAAGGGTGAACTTAAAAATACATAGGATGATGCCAGGGAAGAAATGAGAGGACTAGTGAAGAAAATCACAAAGGACATCTTAACTATGTCACTGTTTATTCATTAAACATCGTGCTAGCTGCTAGAGGTGCAGAGATGATCAGTGGTTAATATTTATTAAAACACTTGCCTTAACTTTGTAAAGTGGTACTGTTCTCTCTATCAGACGAGGATGCTGAAATTCCAGGAGGCTAACCTTCTAAAGAACACGTGCTTGGGATTTGGACCCAAACCGGCCTTCATTCTTTTAATCTCTGATTTACAGCTGCTGCCTCAGAGCAGCACACATGCCAAATTATTTTCTTTTGTTTTCTTAAAAGAGGTAGGCTGGAAATAAAAGCTTATATTGAATGGAAAGGTACTGTTGTTTTAAGCATTTTATTTGTTATTTCCTTATTCCCCACAACTCTTATGTAGTAAGTTCTATTATTATCCATATTTTAAAGATGAGACAACTGGCAAAGTTAAGAACCTTTCTCAAGGTCATATAGGTATCAAGTGGTAGAGCCAGGATTTCAGCCTACCCTTTCTGGCTTAAGACCCCTATCCTGTACTTCCTTCTCTGATATAGTAGAAAAAGTACAGGTATTAGAGGTAACTTACTAGGGTGATTTTGAGTTAATTACTTGATATCTGACTCATTTTCTTCATTTATGTGATACTATTATTGTAACTACCTTGGGGAGCTAATATAACAATGGTGAAGAACTGAAGATAATGGAAAGTATATATATTGATTTCTGCCCCCAGTTTCTGGCACAGAACTAAAACCCTTGTAAAATCCTAAGTGATAAGAGCACTGGGAGCATCATTTGTTTTAATGAGGTGACTGGGTGGGCTCCTGGATGAGAGCTGGTCGCCAGAAAGACCAAGCCGTGATTATAAGCTTGTAATTTTCAGCCCCAGATCCCCATGCTCCAGAGAAAGGAGAGGGGCTGGAGGTGGAGTTAATAATTGGTCATATCTACCTGAAGAAGTCTCCACAAAATCCCAATAGTATGGAGTTTGAGGAGCTTCTAGGGTCGTAAACATCTACATACTGGGATGGTGATGCACACAACTTCATGGGGACATGAGCTCCTGTGCTGGGGAATCTGCCAGGCTTCACTGTATGTACCTCTTTATCTGGCGGTTCATCTACATCATATCCTTTACTAAACTGTAAACGTCAGTGTTCCTTGAGCTCTGTGAGCTGCTCTAGCAAATTAATCAAACCCAAGGAGGGAGTTGTGACACCCTCAGATTTATAGTCGGTAAGTCAGAAGCACAGATGCCAATCAAAAGCACCTGGACTTTTGATTGGCATCTGAAGTGGGGTAAGGGATAGGGGCAGTCTTGTGGAACCAAGCTCAACCTGTGGGATCTGATGCCATCTCCAGGTAGATAGTGTCAGAATTGAATTAAATTGCAGGACACCCAGCTTGTGTTGCAGAGAACTGCTTTGTGGGGGAAGGAAAAAATTACATGTGGTGTCAGAGTGTTTAGAGTGTGTATAACAGTGTGACAGTAAAGGAGAAACACAGGTGGAAAACTCAGTTTTTCCAATTCAACAGCAGACTTTACCCCCTGCCCCATTTCCATCACTTAGTACTTGTGATATTGGGCACATTACTTGATCTCTCTTCTTCATTTTTTCATCTGGGGATAGTAGTAGTAGTACCTATTTCATAGAGTTATTATGAAGATAAAGTGAATTAATACATATAAAGCACTTGGAACAATGCCTGTTATACAGCAAACACCTAGTAAGTGTTGGCTCTTACTACAGGTTGTGACGATCACATCTAGCATGAAGATGCACAACAAAGTATAGCTAGTCGTATGGTGATTCCTATTTGTTACAGGAACATAGAGAATAAAGTGCAGTCATATATGTAAAAATGCTTGAGAAATTAGTATTCTAAGTTTGGAACAAGGAGAAAGCATTGGGCGAGCAAGCACATGAAGGGATATAGAAAACCTGGGACAGGACAAAAACAAGGAAATGAAGTGAGCAGTTGTTTAATGTTTTATGTCAAATCCCTGTCATGTATATAAAATTTTATGGAAAAAATGTTTTAAAGGAACATAAGTTACTGGATTTAATGTTTACATCTTCCAAATTTTGTATTTATTTAACAAACATTTAAAGAGCCCTGAGATGTGCTGGGTACTGTCCTAACATAAACAATAAATTGTTAACTATTCAATGTGATCATTTTTCATAGAGATTCACTTGGTGAACCCTGGAGAGTCTCATGCATAAGAGTTCCAATAAAGTAGATTACTGGTATCAGTCATCAATACAAAGCAACAACCAATTAGTTTTATGTCAGCATGTTAAGCTATGGGCAACTATTGAAAATACAAAATATTAAAAGTAGAGTAAAATATCAAATTAGTGATCCAGTAACTTACTCTGCTATTAGCCAGCTGACTTGCTTTGGACTAATCAATTTCTCTACGCCATAGTTTCTTACCTATGTTCTTATTTATAAAGGAGTTAACATATCCCTTTAATTTTTATATAGAAATAAATTTATTTGCTTATCAAGCCTCTAAAACTGCCTTCATGGTCAAAGCTTTTGGCAAACTGGGAAATTACTTTTTGTGATCCTAAAGATAAAACTAGCTTAGGGAGGAAGGTATAACTCATTGGAAGAAGGCGTGCTTAGCATGCATGAGGACCTGGGTTCAATCCCCAGAACTTCCATTTAAAAAAAATAATAACAAGTAAACCTAATTACTTCCCCCCCAAAACAAACAACACCAAAAAAAACTAGCTTAGGTAATGTATACAATTACATTCACATATCTGAGACAAAGAAAATGTTTGATATATCCGAGGAGTGGGTGGAGTTGCTTATTTTTCCCTTACTGGTTGTGTAAAGTAAAAGATTTTAATATGTTAAAGTAATATAAGTTAACATTACCAAAATAATTCAGGAAAGGTGAAAATCAGCATAATTTACATCTCAGGATGTAATGATAAACATGTACCGCTGTCTGACTAGTACATGATCCAGAAAAATCATGTAGGGGTCAACCAGAATTCCAAATCCTTCAAACCAAATTATGTTTCCGGTAATAAATCAGAGTGTAAAAAATTCTTTTAGATATTATTTCAAAACATTTGTATTTTGCTATCACAAGTTTAAACACAGAAACAGTATAGAAAATTTAACACCAACCAAATCAACAAATGTTCAACATGCGAGTTTTTAATTTTGCTTAAAGTGTATTATCTCATGTTGAAGTTACTTAATGTAGCTACTTTAGCTATGTATTCTAGAAAATGTTTTCTTGACTCTTTCAGTTATTGACTTGTGGAGGAGAAAAACTGATTTTTTAAATATTTGCTTCAAAGTGAAGCTTTACATAATAGTAAATATTAAGAATCAACATTTTTTAAACTCTAAAACAAAACAAAAAACCTGGAAAAAACTAATAAAATGTTCTGCCTGAAGTGCTTAGGGTAGCAATTAGGAGCTTGACCTCTGGAGCCAAGACTGAATTTAAATCCCAGATTCACCACTTACTATGTGTCTTTGGTCTACTTAACCTCCCTATGTCCCAGTTTCCTCACATTAAATAATGTATGATTGTTATAGCCATTTAATTTACTTAAACCATATAACATACATTTACAATAGCAGCTGGCAAGTACTAAGTGCTTAGTGTTAGTTACTATTAATACATTAAAAATAATAAAACTAATTTACTCTACTTGAAGGAGTTCGTTTTCTTGGTTTTATCATAGTGGTTCTTAAACCTAAATTCCTAAGGATCAATTGTTAAGTTTAAAATGCAGATTCCTGTGCCCAGCCTCCACAGATTTTTGTTTAGCTAGCCTGGTGTGGACCCAGGGATCTCTATTTTTAACAGACACCTCAGAGGATGCTGATTCAAATGGTCTATAGAACACACTTTGGGAAACACTGCTCTGGACACACAGCTTTTTAGGTTTCTATTCAATTATAACATAGACAAATAAGTGAAATTAACATGTACCTCTATTATAATTACAAGAATGAAACAAGATATAGTCTTACCATGAAACTTCAAAAATTCTAGGATGGCCCCTTGAGAAATCTATTGAAAGCATTGGACCTTCCTCCCAGAACAATAATACATAGGCCTAATCTCATTTAACATACCACGTCAGTGGGTTCCTAGACAAGCCAGGAGTCTCCTACCTCATAGGAAACTATACTAGAGGACTGTTCTTTTTACCCTTAAGCATTGCTTTATATGGCTGATGTTAATACAATAGGAGATCATCTTACCATGGGTAGGAGAGGGGATTATTCAAAGTAAGTAGAAGACAAAAGAATTTGATTAGCACCTAGAATTTTTTTTTTAATATTTATTAAGTGAGCTCTTTTAGACATACATTTCTAATCATATCATGCTTGAACATACACAAAAGGGAAACTGCAGCCAAACAGATAAGTTTATTCTTTAAACTTCATATTCACTTCAAATTTTCTGAATCACTTCTATTCACGGTCCCTGATGGCCACAGAATCAAAGAATTTTATAGGATTTTAGAAAGAAGAAAAGGATTTTTAATTAAAAAAAAAAAAGGAAGTCACGGGGTAGGGGTAGACAGGACCTGAAAACTACTAGAGGAATAAATCTGTTGTGTAAAAAGAAGAAACAAAGATCTTAACTTTGGGAGTAGACACATTGGTAGAAGAGATAGGAACTTTACAGTCAGAGCAATTAACTCTTTAGTTAGGATGCTATGGGACCTCAAAGGAGGCACATACCTCTAAGGAAGGCAAAGAAGATCTGTTCGAGTAGAATCTTGGAAGAGTGGATGTGGTAATATGAGGAATGCCAAACATGTTAAAGTTTATCCAGAGGCAACAGGGTAGAAAGATAATACTGGAAAGGTGGGGAGGGATTAGATCATGAAAAAGTTTAAGGAGCTGAGATTGTATCCCAGACATGGAGAAGGCAACCAAGGTTTTTAAGAATCAGTATGGTAGAATTAGATCAACTTTCAGAAAAAAGTACTCAGTCTAGCTGCTGTAGAACAATGGAGTTAGAATAAATTTAAAATAGGGATATGAAAACCAGCGAGGAGTCCTTTGCAATAATAGGCAAAAATGATGAAGATTTCAATTAAAGTAGAGAGGACAAATTCAGGGACAGATCTGAGGGAAATTTAGAAGAGAATTTTTAAAAGAGAGCATGATAATTGGAACAAAGTATGGACAAAGCCATGGAAGGTCAGCAAAAACAACCAACCAAGTAGTTTCAGAAATTCTATTATGTTACAACTCTAAATAGGCACAAAATATGATAAGCTCCTCTAGGGTAGGCATCTTGAATTCTACTTCTCCACAGTATACACATGGAACACAACTTTGCTGTTAGTAGATCTTCATTAAAAAGATATAATTATCAAACTTAATCGAAATGGTCCCTCAACATTTTTTATTTTCTATTAATAAAGTAACATTCATTATAGACTACTTGCATATAAAGAGAATTAGAAAAATGGAAAAATACATCCATATTTCTACCACCCAAAGAAAACTGCCATTGTTTGATCTTGTTGATTAAGGTAACTACATTTCTTAAGAGTGCATTGTACTTTTAATCAGAGTATTGTATTAAGAGTAGAGCTTATAGGGATCCGGCATAGCTCAGTGGTAGAATGCATGCTTAACATGCACAAGGTTCTGAGTTCAATGCCCAGTACCTTCACTAACAACAGCAACCAGAAAAATCACTAAGAGTAGTGCTCATAGGAGAGGTGGCCAGATAGTACTAGTAGGAAGATGCTGAACTCACCTCCTCCCACAGACAAACCAAAATTACAACTACTTAGAGAGCAGCAACCTAAAAGAACAACCTGAAGACTAGCAGAGAAGATTTCAACTAAAGGCATAAAGAAGGAACCACAATGAGACAGCAGATGGGTGGAGATGGAGTAGAGTCAGGAATTACACCCCCAGGGGTCAGTGATCCACAAACAAGAGAAAATCACAATCATGGAAGTCTTCCAGCAGGGCTTATATTCAGGAAAGCCAGAGGGCTATAGGAAACAGAGACTTCACCGCCCCCCTCCCTGCCCTTTTTTTTTTTTTTTTTGGAGGTGGAGTTAATTAATCAATTAATTAATTAATTAATTGATTTTAGTGGAGGTACTGGAGATTGAATCCAGGACCTCATGCATGCTAGGCATGCACTCTACCACTAAGCTACCACCGAGACTTCACTCTTAAAGAGCACCTGCAAAAATCTCACATGTTCCAAGTCCCAGCAGAGAGGCAGTAGTTTGAAGTGAGACTGAGTCAAACCCACTTAGTGATCTTGGAGAGCCTCCTGGAGAGGCAGAAGGCAACTGGGTCTTCCCCTGGGGGTGGAGACATTGGCAGTAGCCATTTTGGGGAGTTCATTCAACCATGATAACACTGGTACCATCAAGCTCCACTTTGGAATCCTCCTTCTAGTGTATTAGCACCAGGGACCCAGCCCCACCCTACAGTAGGCCATAGCAGCCAGAGCATGAAGCACAGCCTCACAGCCAACTAGGCAGAAGGCCAGGCCCTCCAACCAGCACATCCACAGTAGTCATCCCACCACAAATGAAGGGTACACAGAGCCCACACAGGGCACAGCCCTAGAACATATGGCTCTGAGGACCAGAAGGGAGCATACTGCTTGGCTCCATAGGATTTCTCTTACATAAGGCCACTTCTCTAAGGTCGGGAAACGTAACCAATCAAACTGACACATAGAAATAAACACAGTGAATTAAGCCAAATGAGGAGACAGAAGAATATGTTCCAAACTAAGAGCCATAACCTCAGAAAAAGAGTTAAACAAAGTAGAGATAAGCAATCAACCCAATAAAGAGTTCAAGGTAATGACCATATAGATGCTCACCAAACTGGGGAGAAGAATGGATAAACACAGAATTTCAAGTTAGAAATTATGAAGAGGAACCAAACAGAGCTAAAAAATACAATAAGTGAAATAAAAAATACACTGAAAAGAATCAACAGTAGGTTACATGATACAGAGGAAGAGATTAGCAATCAGGAAGACAGAGTAGTAGAAATCAGCCAAGCTGAAAAGAAAAAAGAATTTTTAAAAATGAGGATAGTTTAAGAGGCCTCTGGGACAATATCAAGTATACTAATATTTGCATTGTAGGGGACCCAGTAGGATAAGAGAGAGAGAAAGGGGCAGAGAAATTATTTGAAGAAATAATAGCTGAAAACTACTCTAGCCTGGGAAGATAAACAGACATAGGTCCAGGAAGCACAGATTCCCAAACAAGAGGAACCCAAAGAGTTCCACACCAAGGCACATTAAAATTAAAATGGCAAAAATTAAAGATGAAGAGAGAATCTTAAAAACAGCAAGAGAAAAGTAACTAATTATACTGCTAAATGCAAGGGAACCCCTACAGGGATATAAGCTGACTTTTCAATAAAAACTGTGCAAGCCAGATGAGAGTGACACAATATATTCAAAGTGATAAAAGAAAAAACCTACAACCAAGAATATTCTACCTAGAAAATTATCATTCAGATTTGGAGAGATAGAGTTTAACAGACAAGGAATAGCTAAAAGACTTCAGCACCACTAAACCAGCTTTATAAGAAATGTTAAAGGGATTTTCAACAAAAAGGCTACTACTTAGAAATATGAAAATTATGAAAGGAAATGTCTCACACACAGACTGAAAGTGAGGGGATGGGAAAGGAATTCCATTTAAATGGAAAACAAAAAGAAAACTGGCGTAGTAATACTTGTATCAGACAAGAGACAAAGAAGGGCATTATGTAATGATAAAGGGACCAATCCAACAAGAATATGTAACAATTGTAAATATATATATGCACCCAACATAAGAGCACCTAAATATAGAAACCAAATATTAACAGACATAGAGGGAGAAATTGATAGTAATACAATAATAGTTGGGGACTTTAACACCCAAATTTCACCAATGGACAGATCATCTAGACAGAAAATTAATAAGGAAACACTGGCCTTAAATGACACATTACACCAAGCAAACTTAATAACTATATACAGAACATTCCACACCAAAAGAACAGAATACACATTCAAGTGCACATAGAACATTCTCCAGGACAGATCATATGTTAGGCCACAAAATAAGTCTCAACAAATTTAAGACTGAAATCTGAAAAAGAATATCAATCCTTCCCAAGTAGCATCTTTTCTCTGATCACAGCTCTAAGAATCTTATGGTAAAAGTACATCTATGACATTGATCTCTAAAAAGTTTTAATATATTCTAAGTGTCCATCCTTAAGATAATCAAAGGGTTTCAAAAAACCAAACATAGATAACAAAAATAAAGTGCAGATTAAGCTGAAAACATCTCTTGCTTTATTTTCCTTTTATTAGAGAAAAGTTAATAGACGTTAATTCGTACAATGGCTTGGATTGTGTCACTTTAAAATAGTATTAGGAAGAAGCATTTGCAAAAAGAAGCAACGTGTTTAGGCTTGTTTTTATAATCTTAGCTTCCTTAAACATGTGTAGCAGCTGAATCAGCCCTTTATGTCACTAAAACTTATGTAGAGCTATGATTATATTATTGATCCAAAAGCTAAAAGCATAAGAAACTAGGAACTTGGAATACCATCCACCTTTAAGGAAAATGTTCATAAATAGCCTTGCCTGTGAACTTTAAAGGATTTATATTTCAGTTGATTTTTTTATATTCATTACACTGCCACTTAATTAATGACAGAGAACATAAATAGAACTGTTTTTAAAAGAGGCCCCAGAAAACCCAATAAACCACTATGCTGTACACCAGAAATGAACACATTATAAACTGACCATATTTCAATAAAAACAAAATAAAATTTAAGACAATGAAACAGATTTCAAACTAAAAAAATAAAATAAAATAAAAACAATATGCTGCAAGATTCCACAGCATATCAATAACTATAAGTATTCTGGCTAACCAGAAAACAAAAAGCTAGTGATTTAGACTAGATAGCATTTCATAATTTGTTAGCGTGGTGACTCCCTTGGGTAATTATTGGCCTTTCTCAAGAGTGATTTGTGAGGAGTCTGCTCTTTTTTCTTCTGCCTACAGTGGGGTAAAAGTATATTCTTGTCAAATTCTTTACTGAAAAATTGCAAAACAACTGTGTGAAGGAACCTGACAAGAACACAGTGCCACAAATTTCTGCATGCAAAAACAAGGTAAAGGATCCAGTTAAAGATGGGTATAAAACTATATAATACATCTGGAATCTTTTAGTTTTTCTCTTCAAGGTATTATACAGTTTGTAATTCCTCAAAGGCAATTATGTTTTTTATCAAGATTCTCACCCTCACCAAGAATGAAATGAAAAGAACCAACAAACTTCCAAAATGTTAAAGATATGGTAAAAAATCTTTTTTCCTCCTCAAAACTGAGTTTGTTTTTATTTTTGTAAGTTACATGCTGTTTTACTAAAAAGATAAAACATAACTAATAATAATTGTTTTCACCTATGCCAGAACAAGAATCCAAGCTAAGAAGACAACTTACTTAAGCAAGTAGTAGCACTGTGATCAACAGGTCACTGAAATGCCCAAAACAGAAAAACTAAGAAATTTTCTGATTGCTTGAAGTTAGCCTCTTCGTCAACACCTCCTTTTAAAATATATTTTTGTTTAAAAGAGTTGGTGGAAGATAGTATTAGAAGTCTCATGGTAATTTCTTATAATTTCAAGGTGATTTTTCAGAGAATAACAATGAAAAGGCTTACTTTTCCTTTCAGAGAGGCATAACTTCCTCACAGAAGCAAAGACAGACCAGATAAAGAGGGAAAATCAGGTGGACAAAATGTTACACAACAGTGATTTTTAATTATGAGTCAATATGGATTCTATGCCAGCATTTTTGCAACCCGAACACAAAGCTAATCAGCTGGGAAATACGGGGCACGTTCATGGAGTCCAGCTCAAAGAATAACGATAGTAACTGGAAATTGTCTTTATTAAAGAAGCAAATGTTTACTTACGGGAATAACTGGATCAGTAATCACTGATTCAAATATTCAAAATAAAGCACCACTGGCCAATTACTAGGGAGACACAGGCACTATGAAAGTGAAAACTGTCGCCCTGTAATAGACGCTTGTCACATAAATTCTAAGCTGTTTGGTTTAAAACGCATTCATGCGCACCCGGAACACCGGAAAACCAGGGAGTTAAAGTCAAAGCACATACATTTCTACACAGCGCATATGACAGGGAACAAAAGAAGTGGGGAAAGGAAGACACCCACCTCTGGTTTCTCACATAAAAAGCTCATAAATCACAACCGTGAATCAACGGTCAAAATTATAGCGTGTGCAAGACAAATGGTATCGTTTAATACGGGGTTGGGGGAGGGCAGGCTCCTGTTTAAAATTAGCTTTCGCCTCTTCAACCCAGATCTTTGTGCCACCGATGAAGTTAGGCGGTTACACACAAAAGCGCCCCTGGATGTTTGGCCAGGTCTCCCACCGTTCAAGCACGGGGGGGCGGAGTGGGTGGCAAACACACCTGACCGCTCGGGAGGGTCGGGCCGGGCCAGGGACGGGGAAGGACGAGGCCCTGGGCGCCGTCTCCTTTCCCGGGTGGGCAGGGAGCTCAGCGATGCCGGAGCGAGGCGGAAGGTGGGAAGTGGGAAGAGGAGGAGGTCGCCCCCTAGGGGAGCCGCGCCGCAGGCTGCGGGCCGGGGCGGGAGGGGCCGGCGGGAGGAGACGGCCGGTAGGGAGACCGCGCCGTCGGGCGGGGCCGTCCCTCCAGCTGGCTCGGACCCGGCGGGGCGGGCTGTAGACGGAGCGACGGAGCCCAGACCGGCCCGCAGCCAAGGAGAAAGGTGGCGGCGCGGACGGGACGGGGCGGCGGCTCCCCGCCGTGACCCTCTGCTCCCTCCGCCCAGGCCTGAGCGCGAGTCCGAGGCGGCGGCGAAGGAAGGAGCGAGCATGGCTGAGACCTCGCCGCCGCCCACCGCCGGCGCGGAAAGTTGCAGCGAGGAGCCGGGGAGGGGCGGGAAGCAGCGACTGGAGGAGCCGCGCCGCACTCCAACCCAGGGCGCGGACCGAGAGGACGAGGCGGGGCCGCCGCTGGCCTCCCCCGCGGGGCAATCGGAGCCGGGCTCGCCGGTGGCCGCCCCCTTCTTCCTGCTCTACCCGGGCGATGGAGGCGCCGGCTTCGTAGCGCGCCCGCCGCCGCAGCAGCAACAGCGCTCCTGGAGGACCCCGCCGTCGCCGGGCTCCCCGCTGCCCTTCCTGCTCCTGAGCTACCCGAGCGGTGGCGGCGGTGCCGGTGGCGGTGGCGGCAAACACCGTGAGTGGCGGCCGGGAAGGGGGACGCCAGCGGGGAGGGGAAGGGGGGCCTCGGCTGGGAAGGGCCGGCCCGGAGCTCCGCCTCCTGCTGGGTCCCCGGAGCCGAGCCGGACGCCGGGCCGGCTAGGAGGTAGGGGCGTTGGGGGTGGCTTCTTGGTACGCTCCCGTCCGGGGGCACGCAGGGGGGCGGCCGCTGTCTGGGTGCCGGATTATTTACCTTCGAGTCTCCCGAGGCCGCAGGCTCCTGCCCAGCCTCCCCTCCCTGCCCAGGCGCTGGATCTCGCTAGCCTCCCACGTGCTCGCCGGGTCCCAGCCCTGGGTCTCTGCTGGGAGGCTTCCCCGGAGGAGTCGAGGAGGGGGCGGCGCCGCCTTCTGCGGGCACAGAGCGCCGCGGCCGCCGAGTAGGTGTGGCTGCTGCCGCGCCGCCGCCCGCGTGGCCCTAGTTGGACCACTAAATTTTTTACGAGCGTTCACTCCGCACCCGTAAATATTACAGATCCGTCCCCCAGAATGGGAAGAAATCAGGAATAGTGCGCGAGATGACGAGAAGGGAAAGTGTGGCTTTGGGAGGGCACTTACCGGGATGTTATCGTTTGACAGGAAGAGGCCTTCACCTTTTAAAGCCACTGTCACCAGAGCCATCTGAATGCAGCGGACCCCACTTTGTGCTGTATCAGTCAGCAAATGTCTATTGATAGCGAGCGGGCCCTAGAGCAGGCAATATGTGTAAGACTCTTGTTAAGTCTGGTTAAGAAAGACAAGGTCTTAGAATATGAAGATGTGACTGAAGATGTAAGGCGTGATAAAAATGCCGAATACTTTGCTGTATGAGTTCTGAAAAGGGGGAGAAACTTGCGTAAGGTGAAGAGGGAATCATTCTGTCTCTGTCTCTCTCAGTCTCTGAGATAGAGCTAGAGATTTCTTTTTTAGTACCCAAGCAAATCTTTTAACTGGTCTGCACTGCCAAGAAACCCGGACTTTTTCTTTTCTGCGTCTGATCTATCCCTTGGGAAAAGATTAGCATTAGTTGACTATTTCCTGTGTGCATGCCCTGTGATTATCATAGTTAATCCTCACATCTCTGTGAGCCAATTATGCCACTTTTTCAGATGAGGAAGTTGAGGATCAATGTGATTAAGTGATTTGTCCTAAATAACAATGTAATAGAAGGAATGAAGTTGACCCAGATTCTTTGCCTACCGAGCCCATGCTGTTTAAGTGAAAGCCAGACGACCAAAAACTTGATTGGATGGTCCTCCCTAGGTTAGGGTCCATTGGATTCAGCTGGAGGGAGTCCTTTGTTGACTTCTTTTTATTACTTACCTAGAATGGGAGCCAACATTGACCACCGACTAAGAGTCTTAGTAAAATCATAGTTTGTGTGTTAGAGTAATCCACTAATCTCTAGATACGAGTATCTGATCATGTCAGAAATTAGTCTTTTTATAAGCAGAGAGAGTAAAGGTAATAGTCTCAACACTACTTCATTTTGTAAGGAATCTGCTTTGTACTTTGTTCTTTAAGTACAGCATCTCTTTTCCTTCCTAAAATTTTCTATTTTTGAGTAATTTGCTTATCAACCAGTCACTATAGAATGAAGAAGACCTTCCTCTCAATTGTTTATAACTCTGTAACAGTTGTGGTACAAGGTGTGATGCAGAAGAATTTTTCAAGTTTTAGCCAGTATCAGTTGTGGGAATTATCTGAACTTCACTTTGAGTCCTTCTTATTAAGGATTGGCTTTATTTATTTATTTTTTTAATGTTGTCAGAAAATTTGGGCCTTAGCATGATGGAGATCATCAATGGAAGACTTAAAGCTAGAGTTTCGTAATTGTGATCCCTTGATCTCTACTTTGCAATCGTAGCAGATATGTGGCATGATTTGTTAGCACATAAAGTTTGAATAGTCCCCTACTGGCCTTTAATTTCTGAAATTAAAGGCTTACTGGTGTGAAAGTGCTCAGAAAAATTACTGGGAAAGTGTATGTGTCCCACTTCCACTGTTTTTAAAGACCAGTCACTGGGGACATTTCATATTAGTAAAAGATCACTGATACTTGACTTAAAGTAGTTCTTGTTTTGTACTATTTTTGTTTGTACCAGTTATTTTTAATGTACTTCGGAATATACATACTTGAAAAAAGGAATACTCTGAGGAGGGAAGGTATAGCTCAAGAGGTAGAGCACATGCTTGGCACACACAAGGTCCTGGGTTCAATCTCCAGTACCTCCTCTAAAAATAAATAAGTAAACCTAACTACCTCCCCAACACCAAAAAAAAAATTAAATTAAATTAAATTAAAAAGAAAAAAGAAAGAACCCTTAAAAAAAGAAAGAAAAAAGGAATACTCTGGATATTAATAAAAATACTTCCTGTCAATGCTCTACACAGTCAGTGCAATATTGCTTTCTGTGATGGACCTGAATATCAGAACTCAGGGTCTCCCGACGACTCACTTGAACAACCTAAGACCAAACCGTTTTAAAAAGTCTTATTTCAATTACCAGAGCACTACTTATTTAAATTACCAGAGCACTGCTTGATGCAGCCTCCATACCCAAAGAATATTTGCCTCCTCAACACCCAATTTTTAACTCTCGCTAATATATTTGCCCAAAGTATATAACAGATAATAATTTTGACAGACTGTATATTAAGGCAGTGTTATCTTTTTGTTTTAGAAATCTTGACCGCACTCAGAGATTTTAAAAATTAGCCTTTACATTTGAGTTCAGAAGCTTTGTTTTAAATGACTCTGATGAATAATAGCAAAAACGTGTGCACAAGAGGTACCCTAAATTTTCAGAGTTCATGACATGTAAGGTTTCAGTGTAAAATCTTTCAGGATCTAATGTTCGTAAAATATTCAGCATACTTAAATGCAATATGAAAGGTTTCTGACTAGATTATGTCACTTTCTGAGTCTTTTAGTGCTGATAATCTGCTTAATTTTTATGCTTCTAGCTTTTAAATCTCATAAATTTTACCATGCCTTTTTAAAAATTGATTTATAAAAATTACAAGTAACACAAGGATCTGTTGGTCATTGGTTAGATGTTTTATAGTAGAAAAGTACATTGAGCACAAAGTGAACTTTCCTCTTCGTGGGCCTCCAAACTCTCCCCTCCCCCACCCCTCCCCAGCAGAGTTTATTATCAGAGAATACCACTTTTGAGTTTGGTGAGTTTTCTCCTAGAACTTTCCGTGCATTCGCAGAGATGTATATGTTCATATTTCATGGGGCCTTTTCCTCCTTGGTGTATCACCTTCCATTCCAGTTTCTCACCAGCTACTTGCATGCCATGGTCCAGTACTTTTGAAATTGAGTCCCCCTAAACCCATGTTTCTCTTCCAAGGTTATGACTAACCCCTCTATCCAAACTTTATTCCCTTCCTTGTCCCATACCAAAGTGGGGAACTGAAACCAAACAGGACCTGTGGGGCCTTCCCAGGTACAAAAGCCCCTCCATGACCCCTGTTTCTTGTTTGTGAGGAAAAAAGAAAAGGCTTCAGTCTCGTAGGCCTTACCTGAGTTCCAAAGAGCAGACTCCAGCAGTTAACGATTAGGACAGTAGAGTCACAGGACTCCTGGTTCCTCCTGAAGGGATGTAGATAACAATCTGATGCATATCTTTGAGTTTTTCTATGGAAACTAAGACCCTCATCCAGGTGGAGGATGGCAACTATGCGCTGACCACAAGCATGTAGACCCCAGACTGGTTGGAACCACAAGGTTGAAATTCCTGAAATGTCACTGTTACCTCACCACCAACCAACCAATCAGAAGACGATCCACAAGCTGATCACATCCTACGAACCTCTCCCCTCGCACTGTCTTTAGAAACCCATACCTGAAAGCCATACAAGAGTTCAGGTCTTTTGAGCATGAACTGCCCATTCTACTTGCTTAGAACCCTGCAGAAAAACCCTTACTTTGTTGCAAACACCTGCTATCAGAGTTAGGCTTTCTGTGCCTAGGGCACACCAGCTCTTGCTCGGTAACACTTTAAATGCCTTCCTTTTTCATCCTAACTTTAGAAGTTGTCTTGTGGGTGGATGGGATGGACAAGAGATGGCTTCTTCTTGGTGTTGGAGTGAACAGGCACCCCTGCCATTTGCATGGTTATCAGCTTCTGTTGACAGTTCTTTTCCTCTTCGAACTCCCAGAACTACAGCACACATTTATGTTTAAGGCAATGCCATGTAGATAGCCCATATCTCTGCCCTTGTCTTTTCTCTCTCAATTACAGCAGTGTACAAAAAAAAAAAAATCCAACTCACAAAGAAGCAGCTTTCTGTATTTGTATGTGCTGTTTAGAGATGGGAGGAGGGCTAGGAAAGGAATAGAAAAACAAAAACAAACAAACAAAAAAAGCCTTGGGAAGGACTGGCAGCATTACTATGACTACCCACTTCAAAGTTGAGTCTACCTAACAGTGAATGCCTTGATTGAGCCCTGAAAAGTGCAGGGAATTGGGCTTCTAGAAGCATTCCACTTTTTCTCACAGAAGCACTTTAAGAATCCATGATGTGGGGAAGGAGCTTTCTCATTTACATATAAACCCAGGAATGCATATTTAAGGGGAGAAAATTAATTTTATATTCACAGTTTTATACACACACATACAATATAAAAATATGCATATATTATGTATGTATGTGTGCATATATACAATGTGTGTGTGTATATATTTATTCATTGATTTTAGTTTACTTTTCATGGATATTTCTATTATCATGTCTCTCTCTTTTTTATTGTTTAATAGTAGTCTAGAAGACATTATACGTGGTCAAGGGTTGAATACACATTAATCAGTTCATCTGCTGTATGCTTTTTAAACTTTGAAAAGACAAAAGTACTTTTTTCTGTTTTGTAAATATAGAGGCACCTGCCCAAAACTGAGGTATGCTGGGGAAGGGTCGAACCATCAAAATCTAAAAGTTTTGAGCATTTACCTCATTCTAGTAGGTTTTAGATTGATTTGTGACTTTTTAAAAGTCAGCTTTTTGGTATAATTAATGTAGAGCAGTGCCTCCATTTACAATACTATGATTCACAAATCTATTAGCCTCCAGCTCTTATCCAACTGTGTTCAGAACGCAGAGCCACTTTCTGATCCATTAAATGTCGTTTTGTCAAGTGGCAGATATAAGTGTCTGTAAAAAAGGGGGGAAACCCTCAGAAATGTAAGCCTCTTTGGTGCGTAATTGTAGACTAGTGACTACCAGGCACCTTTAGAGTGTCTAAATGCAGGTGGGTCCTTTCCACACACAGCTGAAATGACTGGGACATCCCGAGCCTCTAAGATACTGGGAGCTGGGTCATGCCCCCTTTTCCTTCCTCATGACCAGACGAGCTGTCTGCTGCTTGCCTCCCGGATTTTGTTTTATCACCACTGCTGCCTAAACTGTCCCAGTTTGTCTTTCCAGTCCATTTCTCCCTTCCCTTCTGCCTCCTTTCTTTTGTTTTACCTACTGTTCTGTCCTGGCATTATCAAAAAGTCAGATGATGCTTCCAATTGACAGAGCAATAATTTTAAAATATCAGGTGTAATCTTTGAATCTTTGACTTTGTTTTGGCTCCTCCCCTCTTGATAACCACAGGTTTATTCTTTCTAGACAGAGTTTCTTTTTTTTTCTTGGTTCTGATCTTAGCTTCATTCTGGATACTAGAAGATCCTGAAAGGCTCTTCATTGGGTAACAAAAGTTATCCTGTAGTTCTGTAACTCAAACAATTATGAATAAAGAATGTGACTAGTAAGATAGTAATGGTAACTAGTGGCTACGATTTATAGAATATTTTTATGTGCCAACTGGAGAGGCGGAAACTTCACATGTATCAGTACTTACCAGTCTGAGGGGGTTATAGTTATAAGAGGTATTTCTTAGAATTTCCAATAGATAGGAGCGCCAATACATAAAATTACTGACTTAATAATGAAAGCTGGAAAAAAAAATGGGGAGGAGTAGTCCCTATAGAATTCATATAGGTAGATGGGGGCAACATATGTTTTTCATCAGAGTATTTGATTCAGTCTCTAAATGACTTATTTAAACTATTATAAAATAAAAAATTCTGATAGCATAACCTTGGATTTAGAAGAGCATATACTGGGATACAACTTTTTTGGTGTTAGAAAAAGCCTTATCTCAAACTTTAGCATGCATCAGACTTACCTGGAGGTCTTGTTAACACAGATTTCTGGCTCTATCCCCAGAAGTGGTTTTGTTTTTATTGAGATGTAATTGACATATTAGTTTCAGGTATACAACATAATGATTCAATATTTGTATCTATTTTTTTAACTGAAGGAGAATGAATTCATATTCTTGAATAGTCTGACTCCAGAGCTCATGTTTTGTTTTTTGTTTTGTTTTTTTTTTTGTAGAGGAAGTAATTAGGTTTGTTTTTCTTAATTATTATTTTTTTTTCAATGGAGGTACTGGGGATTGAACCCAGGACCTCACGCATGTTAAGCATGTGCTCTACCACTGAGCTACACCCTCCCCACAAAGCTCATGCACTTAATCATTGTATACTTCCTCACCAAGACCTTAAAGAAACCAGTCTGAGTAGAGGGCAGTAAAAAAAAGTTGCTGGATGGGAGAGAGAGCAGAGGAAAGGTGGCAAAGAAAGCAGCTTTTCAGACTAGAAGAGTAGGATTGGCCTCAAAACGTATTCACCTGATTGTGCTTTGCCTTTCATCTTTCCCTTTCTGTTTGACTTTTAGCAGAAACTTATGTGTTACAGAGGTAGAATTTTATCAGAAAGCTAAGAGAATGTATTTTTCTAGTGTCAGTTATAGGTAGCAAAACGTCTAGGTGGATGATGATGAGAGTGTAGCAGAATTAACTGGATGAAATAATGACATTTCCTTGTTGGCTAATATTTTTGAAAATTCTTAAATAATTAAAAGAGTTGCCTAAAAGATATGCAGCTTCTCCATCATTGCACAATAAATAACCTGTAGCCAACATAAATCAAAGTAGAATCTCATTTTAATGAATTTTGCAGAGCATCACAACTGTTATATTTCCATGCAAACTTTATTAACATTAATTATGATGTCTTCCTGGAGTGCAAAGTGGCTCAAGTATGAGCTTGAAATTTTATTTTGGTAAGTCAGTAGTGCACCATAAGCATTAAAGAATTGGTATGAAATTATGTGAAAAGAAATGCCTTTTGAGTTACAAAACAGTGGTACTTGAGACGTACATATTAATATGGTCCTGTGATTGTATAACTGAAAAGTTCATAGCCTTCCTAAAATCTGTCAGGGCTGCAGGCCGAGATAGTATTCTTCTTTGCAGAGCCCATCTTAGTGACTGTCTGGTTCTAGACTTGCTCTGTGTGAAATGGACACGATACTCAGCATGTGTCAGAGGGAGTGGCATGGAGAGGGAGCGGAGCGGGGAAAGTTTGAAACCTCATAATCCATAAGAAAAGGAGAGACTGGCACACTGACAGCAAGAGGCATGTAGAAAGCAGTTGTTTCAGCATGTTGCCTTTTAGAGTACGGTTCCTCTGACTTTAAAATCTGTTTAGGGGCTCTCCACAGACATTTATCTGCTTCCCCTGCCTTTTCTGTGAACTTAGGAAATCTGGTCACCTGGTGTGAATGCTTAGTAAAATTCTCACTTCTCTCTCCTCTTCCTTCCTCGGGGCCCAAGGGATGCCCCAGCATACCCTTTGCTCAGATCAGCTTTTTACTTTCCTCTCCCTTAGTCCCATGAACATTCACCCTTACCGACTTTCATTTCATGTAATGGTAGGGTTTTTGTTTTTCTTCCAGAATTCCTGAAGGCAGAATCACTTCTAATATGAGAGTGGCTGCCTTTACTGACTGCTTACTTTGTGCCCAGTGCGAGGCTGAGCGTGTAACTTACACTACTTTATCCAACTCTGAAATAGTTAATATGAGTATCTGCATTTTGTCAGTAAGGAAACAGGCACAGGAGCAAGAAGCTTGCCAAGGTCACTCAGCTTCTAAGTGGTGGGTCTAGGATTCACTGTGGGCGTTCTGACTTCATTCCACCTGCTCTCCACCTCCTTAACTGCCTCCTGTAATTGGAATCACATCCTAAACTGGAGGCTCTTTTCTAGGCCCCAGTAATCCTCTAGTTCCTTGTTCTACCCAGGAAAGCCCTATTTGCTAAAAATAAATGAATGAATGTGAAGTTCACAAGTCACCAATTTGATAGAGAAAATAGTTATGTATCTGTGTGTCGAGGACTTAGGAATTTCTTAAACACCTGTAATTGACTGTTTCTTGTCTATTGCTTTGTTCTCTCTTCATATCCGTCCATAGTGGCTACCATATAGTAGATGCCTTGTACATGCTGAATGATTGAATCTGTTACGTACAAATGAATAAAGCTTGTGTTAGAATGACATGCTTGTTAGGGCATAACTTGGTTTCTAGAACTTGGGGGTTTTCATGGTTGAAGTGAAACAGGAGGGTGGAAATATACCACTGCAAAAATACAGAGTGCTTTAGAGTTACATCTCTATGCCAACAAGTATCCGTTGGAAGTCTGGTATTTGGTAGGTACTGTTATAAGCAGGTGTGTAATGGTGTGCAAAGCAGGCAAAAGTTCTTCTCCTGGCACCTGTGATCTTTGTGAAGCTAGTTATTTAGTTTCATTTGTAACTGAGTATACTTAGACAAGAGGATGAATTTCCCAAGATCATCCACTAAGTAGTTGGTAGCTTTCATCTGTAAATCACTGCTTACTGCCACATCGCCATTAAATCCATTTTAGTTATTAAGGTAGACGTTATTTCCAGTCTTAGGCTGGCTAATTTTAACAAGTAAAAAGATTATGCATTGTAATAGTCCTGCTAGTGTTTGTTTCTGACAAAAAACCGACTCAGTTTCTCAGGTACACTCATTTTATAGTACTTATTATCCTTGGTTAATATCTACAAACTAGTACTGAGTCTGCCAAGTGTATAAACCTAAACTTGTAGAAATCTCAACATTAGAGTTAGACATAATAAATCTTTGTATGCAAGAGGGAAGGAAGTGGGAGGGAGGGAACTGGAAGGGAGGACTGAGGCATGTGACAGTCATGACCATTCAATTGAATAATCTTAGAATTTAGCAGAAACATCTGGGCTTTCCCAGATGCCATCATGATGATAATTCATCAAGGAAACCCTTTTGTGCTAAAAGTAACTAGTGAGATGAGCCAGGGGTGGAGGAGGGGGTGAGATATTTCGTCTTAAATTGTAGAATCATGACACAGGAAGCCTTGGGAAACAACTTGTGAGCTTTACAAACTGATTTAGTTGCACAAGTTGACAGATTGTAGGAAGCACTATTGTGTGCAGAATAGGAACTAGGTAATTAATAGGAGGAGTTAGCTAACTATAAAAGAAATAAGTGAAATGGTCTGTTACCTTCAAACCTGTTGAAGAATTGGCATACCTGCCAGAAATCTGTTTCTGAAAAGCATCATTTAAAATGGAAAAATTAGAAGTAAACCAAATGCTTACCAGCATGAAAATGGCTTGGAAAATTGCTTATACATAAAATGTAATATTACCTTATAATACTAGCAGCCCAAAGGATAAACTACGGCTACACACTACAATGTGGATGAATCTTAGAAAATGCTTTGTTGGGTCAATGGCTTAGAAGGTTATGGAAGCCTTATTGTAAAGTTAAAAAAACCTGAAGTTAATATATATTGTATAGGCATTATATACATATAATAATATTTTTAAAAGAATGATTTACACAAGATTCAAAAGTGATTGCCTCAAAAGGGGAGGCAGGAAATCAGAAGAAAGAAGTAGCATATAAATGTAGGTTGTTAGCCCATTCTCCAGTTGACAATAGTTTCATGGATATTGGGGTTTTTTTTTTAAACAATTAAAATTATACATTGAAGTTTGCAATTTAAAGAAGTTCTACAATGAGTCATTTTAGAAAATCGCTCCATCCCTTCATTTATCTTTTCACACTTCTGAATGTATCAGGTGTTCTTAATGTGTTCACCTGAGTCAGTAAATGTGCAGGGAACTCGGTAGGATGGTTTTTCAGCTCTGTCCTCACAGTGGTGGTTCAGCAAGCAAGTGACATTGTCCTTCACGGTGTTCAGGAAGAATTTGGTTCACCCTCTGCCAGCACAAGTAGGAGAGATCCATGCTGGGTTCTCAGGTTCTCAGAAAATGTCTGATTAAAAAACCCGAACTAAGTGTCTAAGGGTGGCTAAGTGGAATATATGGTTTGTGGAACATTAAGGTGTAAAGTGTGAAAGCTGCTAAAAATTTTCTCTTCTTCAAATCTTTGTTCAGATTCATATTTAGGAAATTTCATGAGGATCTTGCTTTGGTTTTGCTTTTGTTTTGTTTTTAATTTTCCCTGAGTAAAATTTAATTCTTGGAGTGGAGTGCTGAAGTTGCAAAGTGTAGAAGAAAGCATGGACTTTGGGGCATTCTAGACAGAAGCAGCTGGGGATCCCAGATCTGCCGCTTGCTAACTGTGAGATCTTGGGCCAGTTACATGGTTCAGCTTTGATTTCCTTGTATATGAAGAGGGAGTATCAGTACCTACTTTGCAGGATTCCTGTGATGATTTGATATGGTATTTATAAAGTACCTAACAGAAAATAGAAGTTCAATAAATGGTAGCTACCTTAAGTAGTAATAATTTTTCCACCTTGTATAACAGGGACATTGGGTGTAACAACCCAGTCTTTGTCTTAAAATAGTAGCTGAGTAAATACACTTTAAAGAAATGTAACTGCTAACTTTGAAATGTGTATCTTATTTGCTTTGAATCAATCATAATGCAGAAAATTTGGGCTGTATAAGCAGGTAGAATATAGGAGTATTCACATCATCATCTTGGATTTGAACCTCACATAGGCTCGTTAATTCTGCTTTAGAGCCACAGACTGTACCCCAGCCCTCCTCAGAATGATTTTACAAGCATATGCTGTTATTCACAAGTGGAATCAAATGAGAAAATAGTTCAGTACAGCTTAAAACTAGTATGTTTATGAGAAAAAACAAGATTATGAAAAAAAAGGTCAAGGTTTGTGTGTCTTACTGATGACTTAATATTACCTTTATATTCTAAGCTAATATGTTTACTTAGTAAAGACCCAAATGTAAAAACAGTACTAAGTAATATTTAAAATTATTTTTATTAGTCCTCTAAAGATAGTGTTTGTTTTCATAGTAAATTCATTGCCTGTGAACAGTGAGTAACTGTTAAACACTCAAGAGTGTTTACCTGTAAACAGGCATAACCTAGATAAGTAGAAGTACAGGTTTTCCTGCCCACCCACAGCTCTTCTTTCTGAAATGACTGCTAACACCTCCTCAGACTGGTAGGTATGGGAAACTCGAGGTTTCCCAGTGCAGGCAGGTTTTTCTCTCCTTGGCAAACATTCTGATTGCTTTGGGCTTCCCTGCCTGTGTCCTCTACCTGGAGAGAAGGACCTTTGGAAGGAATGTTAACCAAGTTCCTCTGCTTATTAACCTAGATGCTCTTGTGCTGCCATGTTGTAATCAGTCCAGATCTCCTGTTCAGGATTAAGTAAATGCTTATTGTTTTCTTGGTGGGGAGATAGTTCGTCATGGTTTGTGACAGACTAAATTCAAATATTGGTGGACATGGGCAATTCCAGAGCACGCAGATTAATTCGTATTCTCTATTCTGTATGTTAAGATTGTATCAGTGATCTGCAGTCTTGATGTCATATGCACAGATAGCCAAGGATGTTTGGTGTTGTGGTTCCAGGGACTATTTAGTGTATGTTTAATTTAAAGGTTTTGAAGACTGCTTAACTATGTTTTAAAGTATTGCATGGCTTAAAGTGAAACTATAAACTATACTCCTTTAAACTTTAATGTATATGATGGAAATACGTCTGGCTAGAAGGGAATTGAATTGTAATTAAATGTGAATGTGTTAAATGAAGGCTTATATTCAGTATTTGGATATGTAAACTTTGCTTCCTTAAAAAAGTGATCTTGTCCGACTGCTGCATGCCAGCGCCTGGCACACGGCGTACTCTCAGTGAATGATGAATGAACAAGTGAGTGAATAAGTGAATGAGTAGCCCTGGGTCCAGATGTAGAATAACACTGGAAGATATTTACATAGAAATGAATGACCCTACCTGGAATATTTTGTTTTCTTTAGTAATTTGCTGATTTTATTCCTAATTATGAACACCATATACATATACGCACTGTTATGTTATACCAGTTTGCCTTCTCTAACAGCATGAAAATGCCTATTTGCCTACAGGATCTGGTTCTTAGCATTTTTTTCTTTGAGCTCAATCTCAAATTAGAATGGAAGCAGTTATGGAATTTTAATGATAGTCAAGGAGAAATGTCTTATTTCAGTTTTCAGGTATCCCTCTGATAAGACATCCTAGAACAGATTAAATCACCTTGGGACATGTTTCCTGAAATTGTATGTTCCTCCTCAAAACTGGACCCTTAAGAAGAAAAAAAAAAAGAAAGAAACAACTTGTTTTCAATCGCCCAAAACATTTTCAGAGAAAACCTTTATCATCCCTTATCTTATATTATTTATGTATCTTAAAAAGCAAGTACCTAACTTTTTGCTACCAAGGCATAAAGGCCTCACTGGATAATACAGCTATGTGGGTGGGTGGGTAAGCTGGTTGATTGGTTTAAGGGAAATATAACGTGACCTTAGGATGTTCCAGGATGGGAGACTTTTTAAGATATTACATAGTTCTGTGCTCTTATTAGGAACTAATCTAATGTAGAAACTTAGTAAATATAGCAACATCAAAAGGAGAGGGGAATTGCCATTCATCAGGAAGGATTTTGCTTTTTTAACTTCAAGTTTTCTTGTTGTTTTTTACATTTCTGTCCAGTCTAAAAAGTTAGGTCTCTGTACTTTGGAAAAGGAAATTATAAATGCTTAGAGTATGATATTTAAATTGGAAATCTGCTTTAGTTTTTTTCCCTAAAACACCATCTTTAGCAGAGTAAAGACTTTTAATAGCTAAGTATATGACGATAAAAGAGGTGAATTATGTGCTTGTTAAATCAGTCTAACTGCCTCTTTTACCATCTTTGCTATGGAGTATTACCCAGTATGAATTGTCCTCCACTTATCTAGCTCTTTTATCCCACAGTGAGGGGAATTGATGAGGATATGTGCATTGTGTTATGTCTGATCACAGTTTGACTAGCACAGTCTGGAAGTGGGTTGTACAGGATGAGAGCAAGCAGCCTAATTGCTCTCCCTGCATCAGCAGCATCTATAAAGCATCCTGGGAATTGCTCGCCGTCCGTTCAGAGCAGCTGGTCACATGAGCTTGAATTTTCAGTTCAGTTCATTAGTCAGCCATTTTGGTCAACACCCTGCTTACTGCGCACAACCAATCCTATTAGAACTCAGCATCCCGGTTCCTCTGAGCAGATCCTGCAAGTGATTTCTGCAATTCAGGATTTTTTTAAGCTAAATAGAAAATATTGGCTTATTTTTTGGTTTTTTGGTTTGGGGTTTTTTTGCTTTTGTATTTCTTTTTCTGCACAAAGAAGGAGGATTTTTCACTTACTCATACAGAGGCCAGTTTTTTAAAGCCAGCTAAGGTGGAATCGGCTGTGCAGGATTTCAAGCCTCTGGCTCAGCTGAAAAAGAAGGGGGTAGGGAAGGGAAGATAAAAGGAGAGAAGCTGGAAGAAGACAAGCATCGTCTTACTTTGCTATGTGGTAGGAACTGTCTATGAGAAAAGATAGTATAGAATTGTTTATCTTGAACAGTTGGTTCTTAAATCATTAGGTATTTTTCCTTGTGTGTTTTTTTTAACCTCCTCTATCCCTTTTCTTGAGAGCTTTGTTACAGAGCTTTGGATTTGGGATTTTTGTTGAGGAGGTTTTATTTATTTTTGTTGGGTGTGTGTGTGTGTGTGTTTGTGTGTGTGTTGTGGTCCCAGCTGAGTCATCATGTCTGCTCTGACGCCTCCCACCGATATGCCAACCCCCACCACTGACAAGATCACACAGGCTGCCATGGAGACCATCTACCTTTGCAAATTCCGAGTGTCTATGGATGGAGAATGGCTCTGCCTGCGAGAGCTGGATGACATCTCACTTACACCTGACCCAGAGCCTACCCATGAAGGTATGGTCAGACCCCATCCACTAGCGTCTCACCAGCATCCTCATTGTTACTTGGGCTGGGAGGGTCAGGGAGAGGCAGGAAGAACCCATACTCTAAACTGTTAACAACCCTGAAAACCTTTCAAGCTTACCTACCACCAGCTCCCCTTCAGTACTTTACTGGGGAAAAATATGTTTTCCCTGCCCCATGAGGTATCCTTTCAAAAGATGCTGGTGCTTGTTTAGAGTTCTTTGTCTTGAAGCCTCTAATGAGAACATTTGAGGTCACTTATCACATCTGACCCTAATCGATAATGGAAAAGCTATTAATTCTGATCAGATGCTAAAATATTATAGAAATTAGAGTGATCCTTAATAGAGTAAGGTAAAATAGCATAACTGTAATTATAGGGTTGTACATGATATAGTTGAAACACTCATGAAGGGTATCCTATTATCAGGATGTAATGTTAATCAGGCTATGATACCTAGAAAATAATTGGTCAAGCATTATCTTTTTTAATAATGTAGATTATAAGCTTAGATGAGAAAGCAGTTTTACATTCAGTGCTTATTTAATGAATATGGACACTTAAAAAAGCATAATGCCTTCAAAAGGTTAAACATGGTTGATAAGGTAATCCCTACCCATGGACTAGAACCTATTGGCCATTGCTTTTTAAAAGTTGTTTGTGGTAGCTATGATGACCCTTTGAAATTTCCACTGTCAGTACCTTTGAGACCTTTGTGGTCTCTTGACTCTGACTTTCTCCCAGAACCTTTTCTAAATTTTAAGAGGTTTTCATCTTCTCTCCCATTATAAGGAAGAGAATTAATTTGAGCCATAATTTGAAGCAAATTGTTTTGTATTTTTGTGTAATGGTCTCTTAGCTAATGTTTATTCCCTACCCTTAAAATAATGAAGACAAATGCTTACATATGAAGATAAATTCTTTACAAGCATCTGCCTGATGTTTAGGCGTATCTGCAGGACAGAGGGCATAAGGTGAATTGCCATAGCAATTGGGTTAGGAATAGTGATCCCTTGCCCTTGACCTAGCATTGCAATCTTGTCATGACTCAGATTTCACCTTTTGTGACAGAAGAGGATATTATTTTCCCAGTTAGACTATGTTAGAGAGGGTTAACAACACCGCACAAAGCAGTCATTTAGGGTGTGTCTTTAAGGGCAATGGTTAAGTAGTTTTTAAGGCCGTTTGTATCTTTTAACAATTGGTTTGTCACTTGTACAGCTTCCTTTGGCTCTAAGTTTCAGAATGTGCACAAGGATTAGAAGACATCAGCTGGAATTCCATACAATGCCAGTACTGTTTAGAACAGCCTCCAAAGCTTTAAAAATCTTTAGGAAAGGAGAGTACATTTTTAGGTGGTACCAGGAAGTATTTTAGCAAATGCCTCAATTAGCATATTTTGTTTTAAAAATTTCATTTTGAAAGTCATGTTATATGAAATATTCCCTTTTATAAAAGGCAGTAAAAGGCAGTGTGTCAGTGCCTCAAAAATAATTTTTAACAAATTTAGTACTCGAATATATATGCTTTTTGAGCAAGATTCCTATGAGTGAGCAAAAGTGAGTTGTTTGCTTCATGTAGGCTTTTGTAGTGGTGCTGATTGAATTCTTTATTGCAAAACCTGTGAGGGAAACTGTATGAGAACTGCAGCCTAAGCTTAAGTGGCACATCCTTGGATTAAGGAAAACAGAAATAGGAAGTTCCCAATACCTTAGAATCGATTATAGAGGGGTATGGAGGAAAGTAGAGAAATGCTGACAATGAGTTTTGGAATTTGGCCTTATTTGGCAAAAGAAGCAACAATTTCAAATGATTAGAACGAGAAGCGGTCAAAGAAAGTCCTGGCCCAGGAACACATCTGTAGGTTTAGTGATCTAGGACACCAGGTAGTGCTGTGCAGGGCTTTTATTCCTTGCCCCACCGGCTAACTCTGGATGTCTAAACAATCATTTGGACCCAAGAAATGCCTGCTTTAATATTAATGCCAGTGATAATTGTTAAGTTTAATTTCGCCATCAGCGTTTAAGTGGTGATCTCCAGGCCAGTGATAACAAGAATCTCACCGTGTTGACAGCATGGAGCACCTGGTGCCCAGACACACAGAAGTATTCACAGAATACTTCCCAGCTGATTCCTAGAGGGAAAAACATCTGACCACGCAAGTCCTGCATTGGGGCCTCCTGACCCCCGCAAAAGAGAGCGGGTGGAAAGCGGGTGTCTTAAGACAATAATACAGGCTAACTATGTGGCTTCAGCAGTAGAAGCCTTGTGGTTTCCAACTTTTGTCTTCTGAAGACAGAGTTCCTGCTCTTCACTGTGCAGTCCACAGTGTAGCCTGGACCTAGAGTTTCTGCCTAGCTTAACTCTTAAATACATGGGAGTAAAAACTCACTTTATTACTTCAGTGCTTATTGATGGTCAAGGAAGTGATCTCTCTCCACCCCCTACTTTTTTTTTTTAAGTATATTAATAATATACTTAAAAAAAAACAAACCTAGAGCGAATCTACAAATCTCTGACGGTAAGGAAGGTTCAGGAAAGGCTTCATCCAGTAAGTGACACCTGAACTGGGCTCGACCTTGTGAGATAAGTAGATGATCACCAGGCAGACACTGTGGTGGAAGGGGGTGGAGGCTGGCGGGGATGACTTTTCAAACAGTGCACAGTGAGCCAGCCATGCTGGGCAATAGCAGGCAGTTAGGAGTGGTTTCCACCAGATGGAGGTTAGGAGCATTAAATGGGATAATTAATGTAAAGCACCCTATAAATGTTAGTTATTTGTACAGTAGTTATTCATAGGGGGGAAGGGTATAGCTCAAGTGGTAGAGCACACACTCAGCACACAAGAGGTCCTGGATTCAATCCCCAGCACCTCCTCCAAGCAGAAATCAGTGAATAAGCCTAATTACCTCCCCCTCATAAAATAATTATTCATGGGACAGTAGTTTGTGCTGCAACAGTTTAAGCCACATCATTAAATCTATTGCCATTTTAGTGTGTATTTGTTTTTATGTCTAACCATCTGGACTGGTCTAAACTAGTTGTTTACCAGACAGACTGAAGGTGAACATTAGTAGCTTAAATTCGTGTTTTAGCATTGTCTTTCCTTGGGCCTTTATAAACAAGAAAATACTTAGTTAAAAATAAACCTCAGTTATCAAGAAATACTTGTTTTCCTATTAACTTTCTTTTAAAGATGAGGAATCCAACATTGAGAGATGATCTGTACCATTTTGTTACAAAAACAACTGTAAGCTCTGAATTACTTTTCTGACTTAGAAAACATCCTTCTCAAATACAGATAATAAGAGGCAGACTATGAAGAAATGATACAGGGGAGAGACACACTGAGAAGAGAACTTTTGCTCAGGTCTTTGATTGCAGTGTTGCTGTGGAGAACTGTGTGCTGGCTGACTTCAGACGTGCTGTCACCGCATGACTCTGCAGTCCTCCCCAGTGGTTGTTTCCTGCTTTAGTGTTCATTTCGGGGATCTGGCGTTTATACTGTAGTGTATAACGGGGCAGCTTATATGTAACATCTGTGAGTGTAGTGATGATATTGCACATCATGCAAGGAATGTGTTTTGGTTTGTCACTTGGTCAGAAATATTTATTGGGCATCCCTTTTTTTTTTTGAAGTAAATATAATCTCAAAATTTTATTGTCTTCATAATAAAACAAAGTTTGCAGCTTAGAACTGGATCACTTGGCCCTTTTTCTTCTTAACTCCTCCCAGCTCAAAATGCTTGTTTGCATCTCTTAATAGCCATCATTCTCTTAGATCTGCAGTTGGGCTCAACACATTCAAGCCTCAGCACAATCTTCTTTGTAGTTTTAGCCTTCTTCCGGAAAATCGGCTTAGGGCTTAGTCTGCCTATTGGGCATCCCTTGATGCAAAGTCCAGTTCTAGAGACTAAAAAATAGGTGGCCCTTGCCTTCAGTGAATTCACAGAAGTCAGGGTAAAGAGATGAAACAAAGATGTCAGAGGCTGCGGTAAAACAAATGTGAACTGCTTGGTTACTAAAAGACAGTCAATTCTGTTTCTTAGGAACTGGACATGGAATTCAGAGCCAGATAGCACTTAAAGTGACCACACTTCCCAAAGCCCTGTGTGGGTGTAGATGTGGGATCAGGTTTTTCCATTCAATAGGGAATACTCTACTGATACAATAAGCAAGGAGAAATTCCCTGAAGATGAAATGGTTTGTTATTCAGTGACTGTGGAAAGTGTCTGGTGCTGAGATAATTCCACGGACATTTACTAACATCCTTTTACTCATTCACATCACTGCACACTAGTGTAACCCCAACTTGCCTGGGAACTGCATATGTTTTAATGAAAAAAGTGCATGTTCCAGTGGGCATTTTGGCGGGAAATCCAAATGGATGTTTACCAAGAAACTTGATAGCATGAATTCACTACAGTTTCGTGCAGGGCTTCTAAGCCTGGGATCCATGATCCAAAAAATTATATATAAAATTTTATATCTGCATTTTTTTTCCTGGGGAAGAAATCCTTAGGGTCCATTAGAACCCCCAAAGGAAAAAAAGCAGTATTTTAAAAACATGCAGTTTTTATCGTAAGATCAGACCTTCGGCCCATCATTCAACACACATTTAAGTATCCCACTTACAATTTATGCTCCACCCTATGCTAGGTCCTGAGGTACAGCACAGTGAACTGGCCCGTTCCTCTGTTCTTTTCTGAGCTTATTGATAAGTGGGAAGTAGGGTACTTCAACAAGTAAAATGGCAGTCATTGCAGTGTAATGGTACAGAGCCAAAAATATTTTCTAGGGAGTTCCAGGGAAATTTTCCAATTGAAATAATGTCTGAACCTAAGACGTAAAGGGTAAGCAGGAGTTAATCTAGTTGTAAACTGGAGGCAAGGGATGGTGGGGGTGGGAGGTGGGGAAGAGACAGCATTTGCAGAGACCCAAACGCCAGAGCTGAAAGATTTTCAGTGTATATTTTCAGCCTCTTTCCAAAGTTCCTTTTCAGTAAATTTTCACCTCTTTGCTCTGAAATACTGCTAAAGCCACATGCTCTACCAGGGACAAAATGTTAAGGGTAGTGATCAAACGGTAGATTTCTTTTTCTTTTCTGGTTGTGCCAGTGTTAATTTTTTCACATTAAAATCTGAAGTGTTCTGACAGTGAATAAGTTCATTATATGTTTGCATTTATTTCCATACTTTGTTAAAACTATAGTTTTCTCTTATGATTAATCAAACAGTGCTATATGTGTTAGGGCATCAAAGAAGGATGTATGTGCTCTGTTCCACACAAGAGGCTTAATTTTGTCTTTCATATTCATCTCCACAACTACCAGGATCTCATTATGTCACATCCAGATTCCCACACCTACTCTCAGCTTTTCTCTAAACCATTTCTCTTCGGATACTGATTCATTCATTATAAGAATGCCAAATAAGTCTTCACAAAAGTGAACGTTTCATTCTTGTACAAGAGCCTGTTTCATTCAGCCTTTATATTGAATGTAGAATATTCCTGAGAAAGTAGTGGTGGTGGTGGTGTAGCAGGAGGAGATGTTATCATTTATCGGGCAGCTCTTCTGTGCCATCAATTAAATTGGAGGCCTTAGCTTTTTATCCACTTGATTTTCTTCCCCTCTTTCCACCCATTTTTATAAAGTCCACGAAGATATTTCCCTAGTTGTGCAGGTGCTGCCCAACAACAGAAACGGCACACTGCTGAAACTGACCTGGCTGGCAGGCAGCACCTTTATGTGCTGAACGTAAAATGTTTCTCAAGTGGATGTGCAAATGACATGAAAAGCTGTTTGTGGGAGCAGTAATGTTTGTGATTATGGATTGTATAGAATAGTAACTACATTGAATGCTAATTGTTTAGCCAAATATTCTCATGCCCTTCTTTGGGTAACTTTACTTATCAAATGTTTTTTCAAACTCCTTTTCTGTGCTTACCTATTTCAACCAGGCTGTGATTCTGTACTTCACCAAAACCCTGATTCCTGTTGTTCCACTATTCCTGCTTGAGATTCTTCTTGCTGACATTAAATTAGGAAAAGGAAAGGACCCTTGACACCCTTCATCCATGAGCCCTCTCTAACAAACCCAACACCCTTCATCTCCTGAATCATTGGATACTGTTGTGTCACTTGCTTGAATGCACTTGAAATCATTCTCCAGTGATTTATTTTAATCTATATGATTCCTACTTTAGGAAGTTATACAGAAAGTTCTTTGGGGAAAAACTTTTCTTTTGCATCCTGTTTATGGTAGCTATCCAGCACACTTTAGATGAGCTCATTAATGCCCCACAACTCCAGAAAATAATCACTTTTAAAAGAAAAGATTATTGGAATACCTTCCCTCCATTATACACAACTTACGGTTTCTGGGTATTTTCAATTTTTAAAAATCATTTATCATACTCTAGACTCATTGTATCTTATTTTGAAAATAGAAATTGAGTATAAGAAATAATTTGTTGTTGTTTACCATATCCATGAGTAATACTCAGTGCTGATGAAAGTGTGGTCAGATCCAGGTGGGGCTCTGCTAGTGGGAGTATACAGTGGTACAGCATTTTTGGAAATCACTTTATCGGTGTGGATCAGGAGCCTTAAAAAATTAAGTCCCAGTGATTATACCGGACATCTCTCCTAAGGAAATAATCAGAGGTACAGGCAAAATGTACAGGTAGGTATATTTATCACAGTATTAATTATTTAGAGTGGCAAAACTTTAAATGCAACTTAGATAGCCTAGCAGGAAAATTGTTCAAATAATTGTAGAACATCAGTACAACAAACACTAATAATGATGTTGTGGAAGAATACTTAAGGGCTTAGGGTGTTGTTTAGAATATAATAAGTTTTAAAGGCTGTCTCCCAAGCTGCATGTACCCTATGGTCATAATCTGTTTTAAATATAGCTACACGTACACACAAGTAAAAGGAAGTGTACCAAAAATGTAAAAAGTAGTTTTCTCTGGATAGTGGACCTACAGATGATTTTTACATTCTTCATACTTCTTTATGTCTTCCAGATATTCTACAAGAGGACATATTACTATAATCAGGAAACAAATGCTTTTTTTTTTTTTTTTTTAAGAAAAAAGCTTTATGAAAACTGTAGGTGTGCAGTCATCTATCTGTCTAACTCAAGAGTTAAGCACCTTCCGTGGCAGAGTTTCCCATGTCCATGAGCAGGAGCAGGAGCCTAAAAGCAGAGCTGCTGTTTTGGATTCAGTTTTCAGTACAGTTTTTTAATGTTTCAAGTAGACATCTTGAGTTTTTCCAGGTCACAGGCCAGGCCAGGGTTTATTTTCCAAGCTGTCTAGAAGCTGCATGCAGTGCACAAGGGTGACCAATAGTGTCTAGACTTAGATGCATTCGGTACAGCATTTGATTTATTCCTTTCCTGTGTTCAGAAAATAAAACCTGAGTCGTTAGGATTCTCATCTTTTACAGAATTGTGTTACTGTTCTTTGCTTTCGCTATGCACTCCTCCTTTTGTAAACTGCCCTCAGTGAGATTACTGGAACATTTGCCACCAGCCCGGGTTAGCCTCAGAGTTACAGGGTCAAGTTCTCTGAGTTGTGATTACTTGTGCACAGGGCAGTCTTTGTGAACTTCTCAAAGTGAAGTGGTTATAGCTTTTATTACCATCTCAGAAGCCTACTGGACAGAGGTCTTGGGACAAGGTTCTTCCCTTCTTGTTGCTGTGTTCTGGGAATAGCCAGGCTAGTAACCCTTCCAAGGTAAGTTTTACCCACTCACTTCCAGGATTTTATAAAATCCTAAAGCTGGGGGAAAATATTAGCTGAGTTACATTTGTACCCCAATCTGTAATTAAGCCATAGAAGAGCCACCTGATGCCTCTGAGCTGACTTTAATGGGCTCTCCCTAAAATCAGCTTTCTCCTTCCAATTTCAGGTCTACTCTCAGTTTCTTTCCAGCTCCTTAGTAGTTCTGCCACTGGCATCCACTTTAGTGGACTGTCATTAATCACAGTGCCTTACTACTGGCTTTCTTCTCTATTGGTGAGCTTTTTCTGGACCTTTCTTGAACGTAGCTTTTACTTTAATGTGTGCCTTTCTTAACATAGTTCATATTAACTCTTCCTTGAGTTATCAGCTTCCAGTGCCAGAAGGTCATTTGTCCTAAACTAATCAGGGACATATTTCTCATTTTCCAGAGGTGAATGTTGTACCAGATTAGCTAACTACTACTCAGAGATGGAACTCAGATTGGAATTCAAGTTGTTGGATTCCCAAGCCTGGGTACCTGTGAGACCTAGCTGGGAAGAGAAAGAGGCTGCCATCTGAGAGCACCCACAGTATTCTCTGCTCTTCAGTTGTGGTTCTGTATTATTTGGGGGGTTTTGGTGGTGCCTTTCTTTTGGAAAGGTAGAGAGCATAATGGGGCATGATTTTCCATTGTGGTTCTTCCAACTCCCAACAGTCCACTGAGACTGCTACGAAGTGCCTTTGAGTACAGGGAAGTAAATACTAAAATTCATTCCCTTGCAATTTTCACATTTGAACTTTGCCAGAGAACAAATGGAAGAATTTGCTGAGCTTAGAAACACACGTGTTGAGGGACAGTGAAACAGACTTATTGCCAAACGGCCCCTAAGTATTTATTACTCATCGTAATTGAATTTCCCAAAATAAAATATCTATCAGTGTATTGAAGATAATGGGGTTCTAATAATATATATTAATATATAATATATTAATGTATAATGAATATGTGTATTTTAGTGAAAACAACTTTATTTTTCTAGTTATAAAAAGAATATATTTGCATTTGAGTCACAGAATACAGAAAAGTAAAAAATATAAACTAGTAGAATTCACCTAAAATTCTAATACTTGCCAATAACTATTAGTAAGATTTAGCAACCAGATTCTCTTTTTTAAATATGTACACATGGAGTTCATTTACAAGCTTACACAACTTTATACATGTAAGATCATTCCATTCTTGTGTTGTGTGACCTGCCTTTTTTCTCTGCAACATCTTTCTGTACCAGTAACTAGAACTCTATATCACCTCATTTACTGTCTTTTGTTTGGATGTACCATAACTTCTTTGACTCCCTTATTATAGACATTTAGGTTATTTCTAAATTAGGCTACCACAGTTTTGGCATATCATTATGTTTATAACTTGAACACATTTCATTTGAACAATTTTCATTTTTAGAAGTGGAATTTCTTTATCAAATAGTAGTGTATTTTAATTTTTATATACAATTCCAAGCTGCCATAAACATTAAAAATTTTAATACATGGCATCATGAATTTTCATATTGGCTTTCTCTTTGCAACTCTTCTTCTTTTGCCACTGCAATTGGTTGTGGTTTCTCACAGTGTGTTGAAATCTGAACTTCCAAAGGAAACAGTTGTGGTTTTTAGGACAGCTGATTCAGCAGCTGTAAACTGCATGATGTTTTATCTTTTTTTTTTTCTTTATACTAGCGACAATGTCCTAAGCAGAAGAAAATGAGTTTTACCATTGATTGTACAGTGAGAAATTTCACCCTTTTCTGAGATTGCTAGAGTTTACTTTCTGGGATGAAAGGCTGCTGAAATTTCTTCTTTCTTTCTCCTAGGGCTGTAAATCTTAGCATATGTATGAGATGTACTATATCTTATCTGAGAATTTCACTGTGTCCTGTTCTATGGACAGCAGCTACCCATTTGAGGTCCAGTTAATCAGAGACGTTATTTTCTGCCATTGCAACCATTCAGGCAAGAGGGCGAAGGTCTCCTGAGGAGGCCCCTTTTCCTCATCCTCTCTCCCCTTCAGGCCCTGTGTCACCTAGCTGCTCACCTGACTTAGGAATCTCTTCTATCTTCTCTTATTTCTCTAATACCAATCCCTTTTACCTTGTGTCATAGTTACCTAGATCTCCTCAAGGGCAGTGTCTGTGGATGTTTCATCTTTGTATCTTCTGTGCAAACTAACCGTACTTAGCTGCCTTAGTAAAGTTCTTTGCTCCCCAGATGTGCTCAGTAAATATTAAATGGCTCAAATGCTGGTAACTGTATTGGGAAAATGTACATTTCTCCTCCTGGGTCTCTTTTACTTTCACACAGAACACTTCACTTCTGACACTTCTGGTCACCAAATGTGTGTAGGTTTTTCCCAGGACCAAGTGATTCAGCAATACCAGGTGGGTGTCCCACAATTTAACTCAATTCTGACTCTTATCTGCCTAGAGAAAGCATCAGATCCCACAGGTCAAGGACTCAGTCCCACAGGACCCCTCTTCCCCACTTGAGATGCCAATTGCAAGTAGTAGGTCTCCAGGTTACCCACAACTTCTGACTGGGCTGCAAATCGGAGGTCCCCATGACCTCCTCGCCCTTGAATTCAGTTATGTGCTAAACAACTCATGGAACTCAGGGAAACACTTAGCTTTGCCAATTTATTAAAGGATATGGTAAAGGACATAGGTATGCAGCCAGATAAAGAGATACCTAGAGTGAGGTCTGGGAGGATTCAGAGCAGGAGCTTCTGCTCTGTTGAGTTGGGATACATCACCCTCCCGGGTACATGAATGTGGTCACCAACCTGAAAGCTTTCAAACCTCATAATTTTGGGATTTTAAGGAGGTTTCCTCACATGGACAAGACCAATTATTAACTCCATTTTCAGCCCACATCTTCTCTCTCTCGGGAGGAGGGGATGCTGCTGATAATTCCAATCTTCTAATTATGTCTTAGGCTTTCTAGGCACCAGCTCCCATCCAGGAGCCCACCCAGAGTCACCTCATTGGAGCAAAAGATGCTTCTAATGTTCTCATCACTTAGGAATTTACAAGGTTTCGTGAGCTCTGTGTCAGCGACTAGGGATGAAGACCAAATACGTATTTCTTATTATAAATCACAGTATCACAGTAACTTAGTATTACTTTTTCTCAGACCATTTGATTTTTTTGCTGATATTCTTGGTTTTTACTATACTTTGGGAAGAAGATAGACCTTAGCCTCAGTTACTGGTTTATTAGAACAGGACCTATTAGCATTTTTAAAAATTAGCCTGACAGTTCTTTCACTACTGTTTACCGTTATGTTAACAACCTAATTGTATTATTGTTAGTTTAACAGCACCTCAGCTGTTAAATTTGTCATTTAGTCTACTTACATTGACTTAGGGTTTTTCGCTGTGTTTAATATTTAGGGGTTTTTTTTTTCAATCCCATTCCCTCTATTTCCTTTGAATAATTATGGCAAATATACTTAGATAACTCCAGTTTGTAGCCAAATCAGAATACAGGGCACACAGTGGTTTCTTGTATACGTAGAGTGGACATTGAGTACCTATAATGTGCTCGGTACTTCAAAGTCTTTAATTATTGTATTTAATTTGAATATCTAATTATTTCCTACAGGAATACTAATATGCTTGATGTGAAGTGCTGCCCCAGGCCCTGCGAGTTCTGCATGTTTGTTGGCCTCCCTGTATACCATTTTATCTTTCTAAAATTAAAAAATAAAATGCTGAATTTCAAAATACATTTGGCCAGAAAATAGATAAAAGGTTTTGAACCTAAGTTTACTCTTTACTTCTCACACCAGTGCTGTAGGGCAGGTCCTGTTCTCGTCCATGTTTTACAGATGAGGGAACTGACTAAGGGAAAAGAGATGGAGTACCTGGACCAAGGTCACACAGCGAGTGAGGGGTGGGGCTGGGACGTGAGCCCAGGCGTTCCCGCTCTTGAGTCTGTTCTCTGAACCAGCATGTTCTCCTGCCTCTGTTTATAAAGTGACTTGCTGGGGATGTTGACAGAAGTTAGGAATTTAATCCTGGTCCTCTGAGCTGTACTCCTGTGCTTGGTTTTCTAAATCATTAATTTCTAGACTTTTGAATTGAGAGATAGCACAAATGTAATAGGGCATAGATACTTGCAGTCTTTTTGTATTACCTGTCTTTGTGTTTGACCTAGCCAATAATCTGTATATATCTATTTTTCAGAAAAGTTCCATTTTAATCACATATCACCTTACTAGATCCCCATCTGCTTCCCTGTTTTCTGAATTTAAATTTAAATTTAAACTTTCTATATACTTGGATCTTTTTTTTGCGCATCTTTACAGAATAACTGACCATATATTTGACACTAGAATATACCCTTATAGTCTAATAGAAAATTCTGTTACATGAGAACTAAAATTAATCAGTTTAATTACAGTAGTATTTTATAAACTCGTGAGAATAGGACAAATGGTAAGTTCTTTTTTTAGATGGTTATTCCAAGTTATTGCTTCAGATACTATGCTGACTTCTGTGATAAATCTTTCAAGAAAGAGGGCTTATCATGGGCAAAGCATTCTTGGCCCATTTTCTCATTCTTTTATGTTCATTCCCTGAGAACTTACCTTTATTTGCTGCATACTTACACATGTAAAATTCACATGATTTTGTGAGTTTAAGTATGAATATGCCATTGTGTGTAAAATAATGGTTTCAGAGTTACTGAAGGAAGATGCTAATTCATTTTTTAAAATTTCTATAGCTTCTCAAAACTTATTTCAGAACAGAAAATGATCTACCAGTTTTAAGACACTGTTAGAAGACACTAAAATAGAATCTACCTACTATAGAATAATAGAATAATCTGTTACATTTGTAATCTTGACATTCTTGTTCTTTTGCTTCATATTCTCACTATCCTGTGTGCACGAACATTGAATTTACAGTAAGAGGAGAGAGTACTATACTTTTAACTGGATAAACATTATCTGTGTTCATTTTATTATAAGTGATTTATTTTGTCTTCAAAACAGCAACTTTTCCTTTATTTTTGTTTTGGGGAAGGAGAACTGTTGGGGTGGAGGGCATCAGGAAGAGTATTGAGATTTTTCTTTATTATTCTAAGTCACTAGTTTTGCATCATGATATTTGTCCTGAGTCTAAAAAACACCCCACATGTTTTTCAGCTTCACTGAGGGGATGAAAATGAATATTGAATGAGGTTGCGTACACTTAGAATACCAAGAATCTAATCTTGATTTTCAGTGGGGGAAAAAAAAACCTGTTACTTTTTAATGGGATGTGCACCTTCCCTTTTATTAAAAACTGAAATTATTAATCTCAGCTTTACGACATTTAATATCACAGTTAATATCTCTGCTTTGTTAGTGTCACATTCCTCCTTGGGTGACTGCTAACCTCTTGGGCTAAGCTCAAAGAGTTCTGGGAATCTCCCTTTCAGTTATCCCTTTTGAAACCTTGTTTTTAATAACACTTTTCTTTCTTGGCTTGCATGACATTTTATCTTTCTTTTCCTTTCTTTTTGCCGTTTGCAAAGACTCTTGGGAGGATTTGACAGATTTGGTGGAGCAAATGCGCGATGATACAGAAGGTGCGTGCCACACCAACATCTTTTAGCCTTTTTTCTCCCTTTCTTTCTTTCTTTTTCTTTCTTTTTCTTTCTTTTTTCTTTTTAACTTTCTAACCACCTTTTGATTGTTTTCCATAAGAGGAAGTGTCCGCTTTAGGTTTTATTTCCCATGACAGTAACTGGAGCAGTAAGCATATTTGCCAGATTTTCCATGCAGGTACTTCATACAGGATTAGGGTTTTCAGAGTCTTGCATTTAAAATCTTTATCTTTATGGTTCCAAGTAAAGTGGCATTAATATATGTGTATGCTGTTCATTTAGAATATTTGTTATTTAATAACATGTTCAAAGGGGACTTTATTTCAAGATTATATCATGTATTCCTATGGCTGTTTTCTCATTTGTTTGTTGGAAAATGTAAATTTTTTATCATTCATGCCAAAAAAATAGATATATACATATTTCTATGAATTCCACGAACAGATCCCAGGAACTTCAAGTATTCGGTCTGGAATGTTGCTCTCTGATTTGTAGATTTCCATAACATCAAGCTACTTTCAGCTTGGTCATGTGGTAGCTGGTGGAATTACTTTGAAAAGTAGCACATGTGTTGTAATGTATGAAGGTTCCACAAACCAATCATTTTTTTTTTCTGTAATTGGCACCTAACTTTAGGGAGCTCATTAATACATTTTTTTTATAATAAAAATAGAAAAATTGAAGTTTGGCTCCACTTTATTGCATCATTTTATGTTCTCCCACTTTGGCTGGGCACATTCTCATAGCACACGCTTCAGGGCGCACTCTCATAGCACACGTCCACTACTCTGCCCACGCTGGCCTTGTCACTGACTGCGTCAGCGGCCCTGAGCCTCCTCTCCTGCCTTGTTCCTGTGACGTTCCATCCAGAGCATTTACACCGCATCTCCCTCCCACTGCAGCCCCTGCAGTCTAGAGGAGAGCTCTGGGACACACTCCCTGACAGCTTTGGCCCGCATTCATTTCCCCATTCACTCAGGTTCTGCAGAACTTGGAGGTTGAAGCTTTTGACATGTTCTCTGATTCATGTATGTTTATATTCCTAGTTAAAGTGTAAAATCCTTGAGAGCAGAATTTGTCTTAAACTTCTTGGTGTTCGTATCAGACTTGGGACAGTATGGTCCTGGGTAGATTTGGTCACACCGGGCAAAAAACTAAAGAAGTTTTCTCTCTCCAGTGAGGCCCAATAGTTTCTTCTTTAGCATTTTACTTTGAATGAGTAAATTATCCTGAGTTTCATCTCATTTTCTACAAACTATTTTTATTCCATTTTTTATTCTGCTTTTAATATAATTAATTGTATTTTGATGAACAAAAAAATTAGTATTGTCTAGTTGATTGACAGTTCATAGACAAGAGAAAAAGGAAGTTGTTGGCTCAGTCAATGAGTACTGTTTACTGTGTTAGCTGCCATTATTATTATTATTATTATTATTATTATTGTTATTGTTATTATTATTATTATTATTATTATTATTAATAACCAGGTACCAGTGTTTTGATTCCTTTAACAGACTAGTTATAAAGAAAAAAGCTACATAAAAGCCACAAATCTGTGCCCTTCTTGGAGATTTTTTTCCCTATGACTTACCCCTGGTAAACTTCCATTTCTTTAATACAAGGTACTACTGCAAGAATCAAGCCTGCTGTGAGAGTCAGCCTCCTCTTTTTCATTTTCTTTTTGCTGGAATTTTTATGAATGATTATCATAGATGAAATCAGAAAGGGAAAAACTCAGAAGATATGAATTGTATTACTTTGATGTCTTAGTAGATTACCAGTCAAATGGTTAGCCAAGAACCTATTTACAGAAATGTCTTTCTGGAGTATAGCTTAAAATAAAGAAAATCAGAATGGGGGAAAGAAAATGGCTTTACTTGTTAACTTTTTTTTTGAGTCATTTCATCCTTGTCTTTTTAAATATAATTTTCTACATCTTTTGTCTTGTTTCAGTTATATGAAATTCTAGAATTTTAGTGTTTACATAAGTTAGAGTTTTTGTAAATGAGTACTTGTAACAAGAATGAACATGAGTTGTGGAGTGTTACCCACACATAACACGCATAGCAGCCCAGGGTCATGGGAAGAACCTGCAGTCAGACCCAGAGAAAGCTGGTAATAAATGTAGGCTCAGATCTTCAGGAGACCATCACTGCTGAGCTGTTTTAACTCTGTTTCTTATCTGTTGTTATGGATGTGTCATAAGAGTTGGCTTTTTAACACTGAGTTCCAGCCTCCTGAAAGACTGCTTTTTTTAAGATAATAAACTCTAGGAGGTCATGGATTTGAACTGTTAGCTTTGGGGTTTGGTTTTTGTTTCAATTTTGGCAAGATTGGGGTTTTTCTGGTGAACTGATTCCTTACAGTGATGGTTGGTTTTACATTCAGTGTGTCTATAACACCTGTCTAGTAGAATATGAAATGTCTTCTTAGGGTGGAATTGTATCATGCTCACAACATTGATCAGTTATCTTGCATCTCACTCATTATATGCTATTAATTTGAATCTAAAAGTTTTGAAACTCGTTAGAAAATTATGAAGAGTAATGAAATAATAAAAAGCACATGGTTTACTATCTTTAGTTTCTCAAAAAATATTGAATTCCTTTCTGTACTCATTTATAAGCCTTTTAAACAGATTCTATGAATTTGCAGTTGCCCAGATTACTACCTATCTCTCTGAGCATTGGAGTGGCTGGGACATTACTTGAATTAGGAAAATAATATACCTGTGTGAAATATTACCTGATCAAGATTGCTTACTGGTTCCTTGATATATTTTGTGAGTTAAGACTTGTTATCTGCCATCTTGAAAAGTGGAAGGAACATACCAATGATTTTCTTAGCATCTAGCACTGTGTCATATAGACATTCAATGAAAGGCTATATTTAATTAAAGAAAATTATTAAACTTATTGTGGAAGGCCATAATAATTTTAATACTTAACAATTGTTTATTAGTATGCCCCAAGCATTTCCAAATATTTAATACACATGAACTTGTTTAATCTTCAAAACCCTTATCATCTTATGGCTGAAGAAAGTAAGGCCTACAGAGTTCCATCCCAGTGGAATACTACTCAGCAATAAAAAGGAACAAACTATTGATGACCTGGATGGATCTCTCAAGAATTATGCTGAGTAGAAAAAAAATTTTTTTCTTTAAAGTTACATGCTATATGATTTCCATTTATATAACATTCTTGAAATGACAGCACTTTAGAAATGGAAAACAGATTAGTAGCTGCTGTGGATTATAAGGAGGTAGGAGGCAGAAGGGAAGTGCCTGTGGCTGTAAAAGTTCAAAATGAGGGTGATATAATTCAATGCTGTAATTCAGTGTCAGTTTCCTGGTTGTAATAAGTTACTCTGGTTTTGTAAGATGTTACCTTTGGGGGAACTAGGTTAAGGGTACACGATATCTCGCTATAGTTTCTTACAACTGCATGTGAATCTACAATTATCTCAAATTAAGAAGTTAAAAAAAAGAGAGAGAGAGAGAGAAAGAAAAGAGAGAAGAAACTCGCCTAGGGTTACAGCTAGGGGAAGAATTCAAGTAGAGTTCAAACTCCAGCGAGCCAGCTCCAAGGCTTGTGCTCTTAATCACTAAACCAAAGTTCAAACCTAGTTGACTAGAGACCCACTGTAAACATATTTTTTCACCAAAACTCCATACACACATCATTGATTTGTAAACATCTAGAACAAGGGCTTCATGAAACAATGCATGACCTTACTATGTGGGACATACTAAATTGATTTTATACTCCACTAAGGGGTCGTGACCTTCAGTGTGAAAGCTAGTCCAGGATTCTGTGCTGCCTCTCTGGTGTATGTCCATTTTAGCTCTAGCTACCGAGATAGAAGCAAAAGAGTTCTTCCCTCAGTGCCAGTATGTTGGGTTCTGTTCCCAGCCTGTAATTGTTAACACCTTTTAAAGTCTCGGCCAGTGACCCTGCATCCTTCTGTTTCTCTTTAAACCATCTCCTCTGATGAAAACATCTTATTTATAATAATTGCTGCTGTTATCCTTATGCTAGTGACTATCCAACCCCAAACTTTAATTTGTATGTACAACTATGTGTTGAAAATTATGTTGAGAATGCTTCCACATAAGTATCATTTACTGTATCCAAAACCAAGCAGATTTTGTCCCTTACCTCCAAAACAATTATTCAGTTGTTGTTGTTGTTGTTTAATTTCCATTTTCAGCACAGTATTCTAGTCTCACAGGGCAAAAACTTTAGGTTATTCTTGACTCCTCTGTTTCCTTAACAGGTACAGTTCTTCAGGGCAAGCCATTTTGATCCTCTCCACCAAATTCTTCAAATTCCCTTTGCATAATCCTTTCAGACTAATCACCCTCAAACAAAGCTGTAGTCTTATGACTTGCCTGCTGAAAACCTGCAAAGGTTCCCATTGCCTGCTTCCTGGATATGCAGGTCTGGTTTTAGAGACCTGTCATTTGATTCTGCCCTTCCTGTGTTTTCCAGTTCTCCTTAGGAAGAACTCCCCACTCCATTATTTCCTTCACCTCATTTCACACAACCACTCCCACCCCTTGGAATACTTTCTTCCATGTTTTCTGTGATTTCATATTTAGGGTCTGCCTCAAATCTTACACTGGAATTTATTGTGCTTTTATCTTTATTACTTTTGGTGTTGTCTCATTTGGAGTATAGATGTACAGTGTTCTAGGGAATTAAACTAAGGGAGAGTTTATTCCTATTTAGTTTTGTTGTTGTTGTTGTTGTTGTTGTTGTTTTTGTTTTTGTTTTTTGTCAAGGTTGGGGTTTACCCTACTTGCAAGCTAAAAAATGAGCCTGTTACTGTTTCTTGGATGCTGGTAAAGACATGACTCCTTTTCAGTTAGAGACAAAAAACCTTGTTACTCATAACACTACAAGCAGACTGAGCATCAACACTTTTGTGTCAGTTCCTCTTGCACCAGAGTTGCACCCAGGAGACACTATGGCTCAGGAAGATGCTATGCATGTGGTGGTTCTGTGTTGCAGCTGAGGAACGTTGAGTGTGGGGTATCTGTTGCTTTTACAGGAAGCAGTAGGCAAGTCTTATCTCTCCTGATGATCAGTTACATACACAACCCTGAGAAATGGCCTGGATAAAAGAGCATTCAGGGCCTTGCATTCTTGGTACAACCCATAAAGAAATGTAGAGCAGGAAGTCCAAGGAGGATTGTCTCTCTCAATATTTTATAGGTTAGATGTAAAGAGATTAGAAATTTCCCCAGTATCACTCAGGGAATATGAGAGAAGCAGCTCTAACTCTTCTAGATCAGATCACAGTGTTGCCCTCTAACATTTTAATTATTTCTATGGAATAAGTTGAGCAGAGCAAGGAACTCTTGGGTTTATACTTAACACCTAAAATTTTTATGTTGCATCAAAACAAAGGTGACTGACTACTGTCCTTCTAGATGTTCCCAGAAATCTTCTAGGTATTCTTCTGCGTGTGGAATTCTTCAGGTAAAGGTGCTTGAAGAAGTTTAGGAAACTCCTAAAGTTGATTATTTTGTGATATGGGAGTGCAGTGAAGAAGTCAGTGTGGTTTCATAGAGAACTCTTGGACAAGTTTGGAATATAAATGGACATCTTTTAAAGATTAGAGAAGTGGATATCTAAAGGAAAAACAGTTTTTCCCTCTGTTATTCACAGTGCTCTCTGACACTGAGTGTGTGGGGTGTTTTCCCACACCCACTGATTCTCCAACAGCAATTCAATTCTGACGCTATCTGGAGTTAACACAGACTCCACCAGACACCCCCTCACTTTAGATGCCAATCACAAGTCCAGGTTGTCACCTGTGCTTCTGACCAACCAGCTATAAATTGGAGGTTTCCATGAGCCCCTCCTCAGGTTTGGTAATTTGCTACAAAGGCTCACAGAACTCAGGGAAAGAGTTTACTTGCTAGATTACAGGTGTATTATAAAAGAACACAACTCAAAAACAGCCAGATGGAAGAGATGCATAGGACAAAGTATGTGGGAAGGAGCATGGAACCCACATACCCTCTTGGGGCACATCACCCTCCCAGCTACCTCGATGTGTTCACTAACCAGCTCTCTGAACCCTTTCCACTCGGGTTTCTGTGGAGGCCTCATTATGTAGGCTACATTGATTAAATCATGGTCTTTGATGGTTGAGCTCTATCTCCAGCCCCCCTCCCCTATCTGGATTTGGAGGTGGAAGGGGGTGGCTCAAAGTTCCAACCCTCTTATCACGCCACTGGTTCCCCTGGCAACCAGCCTACACATCCTTAGGGGCTTTCTAAAAGTCACCTTATTAGCTGACTTATTCAGCTAATATTATTATATAATATAATATAATATAATATAATATAATATAATATAATATAATATAATAATATTATATTATTCACCTTATTCAAAAACACTGATTGAATGGGACTTATGAATAACAAAGATGCTCCTTTTACCTTTAACTCTGGTAAACTCAGGACCTAGAAACAGAAACCAAATATAACAGAAGATACCCCTGTAGCTCTTATCACTTGGGAAATTACTAGGGTTTTAGGACCTCTGTGTTAGGAACCAGGGGCTGAAATAAGTATGTAGGTAGATTTATTTCTTACTATTTCACAATCCCTAGCCAAGAATGAGTAAAAGTATATGGAAGAATGGTTTTGGAACGTTAATAACCAAATAAGCTTGCTCATTTCAATGCTGACACCAATCAAAAGGGTTTGGGGTTTTTTTTTTTTTTTTTTTTTTTTTTGGTTATATTCAGGATTATAAGAAAATAGCACTAGATTCTTATTGGAGGCTAGCAGTTAAACCTTGACATGAAGGAAGAGAAAGCAGAAGCTCTTTTTTATTTTTAATTATCGAATTTTTCAGCTACATAAAGTAGAGATAGTAGCATAAGAAACCCTGTTTCCATCACCCACCTTCAATAATTATCAATATTTGCTGATCTTTTTTCATCTATTACCCCCACATTTTTCTAGAGTAGTTTAAATAAAGCAAACTCCAAGCATCATGTTTTATCACCTGTAAATACTTCAGTACTGTTGCCAATAGATGCAACCAGCGTTCCAGGTTCTTGTCCCGTCCCAGAAAGAATTCAGAGATAAGACTTAGAGGTTAAAAAAAGGTTAAGTGAGGCTTTATTAAAGGATGGATAGTACACTCTCAGGGGAGAGCGGGCAGGCTCGGGTGAGCGGCTGCCCTGAGTTTCTTTGGCAAGTTAGTTACATAAGGTGTAAAAATGAATGGGCAGAATATTCTTGGGAAGGAGGGATTTTTGTCCTTATTTAGTCTGGATCAGAAGTGTCATGGTGTCGGTGCATGATGGGTACTTCTGATCTGCAAGGCTAATTTTATTGAAATGAGAGCATAATGAGCAAAAGGTTACATTCGGACACTAGAAATTCCTGCCTTTTCTCACCTTTCTTTGTTCTTCTCCAGGCCACTTGTCATCCCAAAGGACATGATCCCTTATCAGCCCCAAGGTTCCTGCTTTTCTTTCTCTGCCCAAGGATCCCTGCTGCTTACATGATGTGTGGTTTCCTACATTTGGCCTGTGCCCCTCCTTTCTGCCCAATTCCTGCCATTTGGTCTGTGCCCCCCTTTCTCTGCTCATATCTAGCTATCTGCCTGCTCTGACAGTACCACACCTAACAAAATTAATTATTAATAATTTCCTAACAGTAAGTAATATTCAGCCCATTTTCAAAGTCTGCTTGTCAGTTTTTTTTTTTAATTAGGATCCATATGAGATATTTTATTGTGTCTCTTAAGTTTCTAGGGTTTTTTTTTTTTTATTAATAGCATTACTGAGATATAATTCACATACTGTAGGGGTCACCACTTTAAACTGTACAATTCAACGGTTGTTAGTATATTCACAAAGTTGTACACTCTTCACCACTGTCTAATCCCAGAATATTTTCATCACCCTATAAAGAAACTATACCTGTTAGTATTCACTCCCTATTCCCCATTCCTCCTAGTTCCTTACAACTACTAATCTATTATCTGTTTTATAGGTTTGCCTATTCTGGACATTTCATATAAACACAATCATTAACTCTGGTGCCTTTTGTGTCGGGCTTCTTTCACTCGGCATAATGTTTTCAAGGTTCATCCATGTTGTGGCATGTATCAGTACTTTATTTCTTTTTTATTGCTGAATAATTGTCCATTGAACATACTACATTTTCTTTATCTATCAGTTGTTAGACATTTGGATCATATGGTAAGTCTATTTTTAGTTTTTTGAGGAATCTCCATACTGTTTTCCATAATGGCTGTACCAAATTACGTTCCCACCAACAGTGTAGGAGGGTTCCCTTTTCTCCACAGCCTCTCCAGCATTTGTGGTTTGTGGACTTTTTATTAATGATGGCCATTGTGACTGGTGTGAAGTGATACCTCACTGTAGTTTTGATTTGCATTTCTCTGATAAGTGGTGATGTTGAGCATTTTTCCATGTGCCTTTTGGCCATTTGTATGTCTTAATTGGAGAATTGCTTGTTTAGGTTTTCTGCCCATTTTTGGATTATTTGGTTTTTTGTTATTAAGTTGTATGAGCTGTTTATATATTCTGGAAATTACGCCCTTGTCAGTCACATCATTTGCAAATATTTTCCATTCTGTAGTTTGTCTTTTTATTTATGGTTTCCTTTGCTGTGCAAAAGCTTATGAGTTTAATTAGGTCTCACTTGTTTATTTTTGCTTTAGAAATATGGAATGTTTCATGCATTTGCATGTCATCCTTGCGCAGGGGCCATGCTAATCTTCTCTATCTTTCCAGTTTTAGTTTATGTGCTGTCAAAGAGAGTACTCATTATGGTTTTGATTTGCATTTTCCTCATGAGCATTTTTTCATGTACTTATTAGCCATTTGTATTTCTTCTTCTCTGGAGAAATGTCTGTTTGAATCCTTTGCCCATTCTTTTTTGCTGAGTTATTTCTCTTTCATTGGTGAATTATAAGAGTTCTTTATCTGTTCTGGATACTGGATCTGATTTGCATTTTTTTCTCCCATTCTGTGGGTTGTCTTTTCACTCTTGATGGTATCCTTTGAAGTGCAAATGTTTTTAACTTTTGTGAAGTACAGTTTATCTTTTTTTTCTATTGTTGTTTGTGCTTTTGGTGTCATCCAAAAAACCATTTGGTCATATTGTATAATCCTTTCTGTATGTTGCTGGAGTTGGTTTGCAGGTATTTTGTTGAGGACTTTGCATCTGTATTTATAAAAAATATTGATCTGTAGTTTTATTTATGGTGCCTTTGATATTGGCCTCAAAATAATGGTTTCATAGAATGTGTTGGGAAGTGTTTCCTCTTCTTTTATTGTTCAGACTTGTTTGTGAAAGATTGGTATTAATTTTTTCAATGTTTGGTAAATTTCAGTAGTGAAGCCATCTGGTCCTGGCCTCTTCTTTGTGGGATTTTTTTATTATGAATTTAATATCTTTACCTTTTAGAGAGCTGTTCAGATTTTCTATTTCTTCTTGAGTCAGTTTGGTAGTTTATCTTTTTTAGAAATTGTCCTTTTCATCTAGGTTGTCTAATATGTTAGCATATAGTTGCCCATGGTATTCCCTTATAATCCTTTGTTTCTGTGAGATCAGTAGTAGTGTCTCCTTTCTGTTCCTAATTTTAGTAATTTGAATCTTCTCTCTTTTTTGGTTGGTCAGTTCTAACTAAATGGTTATCAATATTGTTGATCTTTTCAAAGAGCCAACTTTGGATTTCATTGATTTTTCTCAGTTTTATTTGCTATTGATTTCTGCTCTAATCTTTATTATTCTTCATCCTGGGAGCTTTCTACTGATAAGTGTAATTATTGGCTGCCCTTGAGGAAGCCATCTGTGAAATCATGGAATTATTATAGGCTAGAGTTAGGAGAGTCATCTAGATCAGTGCTTCTCAAACTTCAATGCACATACAGATTGCTTTAGATTCTGGTTGAAGTGCAGAACCTGATGCAGTAGTATCATTGGAGCCCAGGGTTTCCTGTTTCTAAAGGCTTCCAGGTGATGGCAACGTTGATGTTCCAGGACCACACTTGGAGTGGCAAGGATCTTGTTCATTTGGTATCAGAGTGACTTGTGGGATTTTTCCAAACCATGTTGTTACTCCTCATTCCGGGAATATTAATGTGTCCCTCCCTTGAGAAGTAGTGCTGTGATAAGTCATTATGATTGATATGGGTGTATTTGTCTCTATCAGATAAAAGAGATGCTGAACAAATTTAACTCTTCATTTTAAAGATAAGGAAATTGAGGCCCCAAAGAAGTGAGATTCCTTGCCTGGTGTCATATAATATGTTAATCCAGATGATTAATATTAAGCAGATTAAGAATAGTGGGTGGATATAATCTTCCTGATGTAAAGGCTTATTTTTTGCAAAGTGCATCGTTGATTCTGCTGTTACTAAGAAAAGGTAGCAATAAGGATGAGTAAATTTGTGGTTAAATTTTTTGACCAACTCCTTTGGATTTTAACCCAGAGAAAATGTTACTTAAGTGAATTTCCTCTTTATTACTCTTGAGTGCAAAATTATATCTGAAGTGTCATTAGTAGATAGATAATGATACAGATATATAAATACTCTAAAGGTCCTAAGACTCTATTGATTATTTTTAAGGGAGGATTTAGTAAAACTTCATAATTCTCTTGTATAAATGAGTGTCATCAGACTAGTTAAATGGTGTTTTATTATAAGATCTTTTTAGTACTTTGAGTAATTTCTTTCACTATCACAGATAACTTATTTTATGCCCAATTTTATATTCTAAGAAATATTATGGCCAAAGTTCAAAATAGATTTATTTCGGAATTATTGGTCTTCAGTCATTCTGAACATTGAGTAAGCTTTCCTTTCAGTATCTCTCTGTTAATTTGTCATTTTTAATCTCATATTAATACTTTTAGGTATCACTGGGAAATTTGTGTATGACAACTATTTTCATTTCTCATTTAAAAGTTTTGATCTGTCAAAGAACCGGGAAACTCTGAAGAGTAACTACTGTTGTGCTATATATGAATTATTCCCACTTTACCAAGAGTTGGGTACAATGTAACATACTAAATCTTAACATAATATTAAATATACCTTAATTTTCTTTCAATTATTCATTAAACATTTCAATGTTTCTCTGTATGAATGTTAGTTGTTACACTATAAAGAGATTAAAATATAGTCTTGGTGAGATGACTGGTTTGCAGAACAGTTTGACTCACTGTCACTCTTAGCTGTATGACTTTCGGTCTACTTTTCTCATCACTGTTAACTGAATGAGTCACATGACTCTGTAAAGTTTATTAAAATTTCCTCATATGAAATAAGCAGCCTTGAAGAGGTATGATGAAGACCCACACTCCCTTGAGAGAACCAATATACTTTTTTTGAAAACCAGTATAGTTTATTATTGTAACTATAGTCATTTCCACATGGTTTCTTTAGTCCACTGCTCCTGCTATGTTTCCCACCAAGGTAATTTGCACCACTGTCCAAATGTAGAGATAATCAAATAATCACCCAAACTAGAAACACAGAAGTTGCTCTCTATTCTTTCTCCTTCTTCCCTCAATCCAGGTGATCATTGAGTCCTGAAATCGTGATATTCTGCCCCTAGAACATTGCTGAAAGCTAACTCCCGTGGTTGGGAGGGTACAGCTCAGTGGTAGAGTACGTCCTAGCATCCACAATGACCTGGGTTCAATCCCCAGTGCCTCCATTATAAGTATATAAATGAATTCCTACTTACTTCCTTCCTAAAATAAACCCCCCAAATTAAAATATATAAATTAAAGAATTTGTTTTAAAATCTGAACATTTTTTTAAAAATTAAAAAAAAAGGAAGCTAGCTCCCTCTTCTCCACACAGCACTCAATGCTTTAGTTCCGTCCCCTATTATAATTTCCCTCCTTAACTTTTGCAGTAGACCCTTACTTGCTCCTCAGCTTTCAGTTCTTACTCCCTTCTGCTTCATCTTCCTCAAAGCTGCTGGAATGGCTCCTCTAAAATTCAAATCTGTGACATTACACCTCATATCAAAATCTGCACTGACTTTCAGGTAAAATCCGTATTCCCCAAACAAGGTCCTTAATAATCTCTCCCTTAAATTACTTCCCTTATCTCATCTCACAGCTATTACTTGAATGCTCATAAACTCCTGGCATTTGTCAGTTTTATTTGCTTCTGTACGCCATGTCCTTTCATATTCTGTGCCTCTGCTCAAGCCGTCCGTCCACCCTACTCCCGCCACAGCTCTACTCCTGTGCCTGCCTTGCCCAGTTTCTCTTTGTCCTTCAAAGGACAAACTCAAAAGTCTCATCCTGTATATATGGCATCTAGTGGTTTCTGTGTATTGATTTTACTCTGCTATCTCTATGAATTACATTTTTGTAAAAATTTTAGTTTATTTTGTTTGATTTTCTGGATGTAAAATAGATTGTATGAGAGCAGTAATATATGACCCACTCACAGTTTATATGTCTCCAATTTCTTTACCTTCTCTAATTGCATTGGTCTGTCACCCTCAGTACAATACTAAATAATAGCCATGTTGATAGTTATTTCTTGAACTTTTCCACAGAATATATCCAATGGCAGAGAAGGTTGTGGTGGACTTACAGTTTGCCTGAAATCCTACATTAATATATCTACTATCTTAGCCTTAAAAAAACATATATATATATATTTTTACATTTGATTCCATAGATTGGTATATTTGGTATAAAATAAAAGCCTTTTAATTTACTTGTCCTGGAATAAAATTAATCTTTGTTGAAGATGATAATGTTTGTCCTGAAATTTCAAGTATTCTCTGTAAGCTGCCCTGTTTTGTTCTCCAGATGTCCGTATTATCAAGTTTGATAAGTAGTTAGCACTTTAATGTCAGGGGCTAGGTCTTTTATGTCTGGATTCCCAGTGTTAAATACAGTGTCTAATACCCAGTAGATGTTTATTTTAGTATTTAGTAAAAAAAATGAATGGATGAATGGATGAATGAACAGAAGTTCAGTTTTAGAAAAATAGTGTTAGATGTTAACATTGTGAAAATTTGACATTTTAATTATTTTAACATAGGAAAAGTATAACAACATTGTGAAAGTCTTGCATTTTAAAATCATTTTCTGGTCTATTAGCTTTTTATACTTAAAAGTATACAGTATACAGAAAAGATTACATAAATATTCAGCTCAAGTGAATTTTCACACAGTCACCAATTTGACACAACTAACACTATATCAAAAACAGAACTTTCCCTGCCCCTTAGAAGTCCCTCCACATTCGCTTCTGGTCATTGCAGCCCTTTTAAACAGCATATATTAGTTCCACAAAGTCATTTTATACTTGACTACAATTCAAGACAAGTAACAAATTGATTAAACAGAGAATTTCTTGTTCTGTGACAAATCAAGCTAATGATTTAGTATTAATTATTAGTAGCCAACATTGCAAAATGGAGGAAAAAATACTTAAGTACTAAGTCTATTCAGTTTAATTTGGTACTAACTAGGAAACAAAATTATTTGTAACGACCATACTCTCATATACTACTCAGCACAAAAATGTTGATAATAATAAGCATTAAGTAATCATTTAACTTTTGCATTAATTAAATAATTAATAATGAGCAATAAATTCCTTTGAGCTCTTATGTCTAATTGTCAAGTTACCTTGATTTCTGTTTGACTTTCATTTGTTTAGAGTAGTAGTCTCCACATGTACGAGCTGTTGTCTTTCAGGAGACTCTGGCACCAGCTGGAGATACTTGGGGTTGTCAGACTGGACGGTGCTACTGACATCTAGTGGGTAGATGCCTGGGTTGCTGCTAGATTTAATTCACAGAACAGCCCCTCACAAAAAGGAATTACCTGGCCTAAAATGTCAGTGGTGCCAAGGTTAAGAGAAATACTTTCTAAAGAATGGGTGGGTTGTTTGTGTTTGGTGCAGGTTAGTTCAAAAAGGTTATAGCACCAAATTCCTGACACCGTGCAGTCCAAGATGTTAGGAATTTAATTTTCCTGGCCACTAGACCATCTTTCTGTCGTCTGTGCATCCCAGACTCTAACCAGATGTCTTGAACGTTTCAGCTACTGATTTCAAGAAGAGCAAGATGAGGCAACATAGAAGAGCTGGTATCACCACTTCTGGAAAAATGCCTCAAAGGCTGCTATTTTGTGCATACTCCAAATCCAGCTCTTCCCACGTGACTGGTTCTCACTAGGTTGGAATTAGCTTATGTACTTTGACCAGCAACATTACTTTTGCTATTAGCTCCCTGAATTAATGATCTGCAGACTTGAGGCAAAGGGAGTGGTAACTTATGGACCGCCAGTTACCCCAGCCCAACCACATTTCTTGCCATCTGTCAGGGGGAGTTAAATGGGGATCCAGGATTTCTCTGCAAACGCTCATGCATAGCCACACACCCCAGCCCTATTCTCTTCTCCCAGTGAGCATAGAAGATCAGAAAGTCTACAGTGCACATAACTGCTGGTAATGATGCTGGAAATTAATATTTGATAAAGTTGTTCTTCACAGCTGTTGTCGGGAGGTTGTTTTTGATGTATTTTGGTGTCCCCTGTGAACTTACTCTATTCTTGACAAGTTGACCTACAGTGAACAGAGAGCCGGATTTGAGGCACAGCCCTAACTTTTTTTGTTAGTGTGCGGGAAAGAATTAGTGGGAAGGTATACCAATTCTGACTTTCCTACTAAAGTACCCTCTGAAAATACTACCTCAGAAAACACTATAGCAAACCTAGATTTGTACAGTTGGCACTGTAAACCTCCAAGTCCCTAGACTTAATGGAAAAAAGGGTGAGCTTAGATTTGATTCTGCTCTTTTAATTGTGAAAGCAGATATAAATGAAAACACTATGTGAACAGAATTACTTGGGACAATTTAAGTAAGATAATCTCTGTTTTGTGTTGTAGCTTGTTTCTATTATAGGAGCAGAGCTTTTATTAGTATTACTTTTAATCCTCCTCAAAAGGTAAAATATTTCATAGATCTCCAGGCCTTTTTCATTTTGTATAGAAATGTAACATAGTTGGCTTTGGGAGGATGCACGTATCATAGCATAGTGGAAAGAGCACTGGCTTTCATGTTATATCCAGGTCCACATTCTGCTACTTGGGAGCTGTTTGGCCTTGGATCTCTAAACCATTACAGGCCTGCTTTACCACCTGAAAAAACAGACAGCACTTAAATGATAAAGTCGCAAAAATTAAACGTGATAATTGTGTAAAAGAACGGTCAACAGGAGGGAAGGATAAATATTTGGAGTCTGATGTATTTGTAGGTGGATGATAGTGGTCAGCAGCACAGGGTTTGAAGTCAGAGAAACAGAGTGTAGACTCTGGCTCTGTTGGGTATTTCTGGCAGTGCCTGAGGTCAGCTACTTAATTCTCTAAGCCTCATTTTCCTTCTTCTTAAGTCGGTGATGTTGGTCTAACTGTCTCATAGCATGCAGTGAGGAGGGACTGAGATCATAACTGTAAGAAGCAGCCCACAGTACGAGGCACAGGGTTCACACCAGTGAAGAAGGTAGCAAGTGCAATAAAGAAGCTATCTGAGTTTTGTCAGATAAAATATGGTACTTACACCCTTTCCTCGAGTTTATTTGGTTGATGAGAGCCATACACTCTGTTAAGCCTTTAAAAATTGGGGATTTGATTAAGTTCTAATATTTGCACTCCTGATAATGTTAATTATTTTTAGTTCATTTAATAATGCTAAGTTTAAATTACAATGCTTACTAGTATAAATACTGAAAATGCAAATAGTATATTTGGAACAGAGTTTAAGCACTTTATCCTTTTTTTCTACATCGGCTTTATTTGTTTAGAGCACTTCACAGGCTGCAGAGAATGAACCGGGCAGGGCCAGTCAGGAAGCAGGCCGGCATGAAGTCTGTGTGCTAGTGAGCCTGATGGGCCCAAGTTATGGCGGTGGCAGAGCCTACTCTGGGCTCAGTATTTGATAAAATCAATAGATTTTTTACTGTTTCACGAAGAATATTCTTAAGGGCAACTGGCATCTTTTTTTTTTTTAAACAGCAAGCACATGGCAGAGGAGACTACATCAACTAATAGTATAATTTGGTGCCACTGCCTTGATTGTTGCCAAGACACCCGCAGTCTTACCCACCTTTGTTTTTGCGCCATCAATGCGAATGTCAACCCAGTCAAATTATCCTGAGTTTATGAATGTGCTATTTCTAGTAACCAGGCTCCATCCTTTCCCCTTTTGGCTGCAGATCCTAATTATCTCATGGCTAACGAACGCATGAACCTGATGAACATGGCCAAGCTGAGTATCAAAGGCTTGATTGAATCTGCTCTGAACCTGGGGAGAACCCTGGACTCTGACTACGCACCTCTCCAGCAGTTCTTTGTTGTGATGGAGCACTGCCTGAAACATGGCTTGAAAGGTAGGCCCCAGCCTCAAAATGCAAATGTGCGTGCACCTGTTTCCTAGCAATACGTGCTTAAGAAGAGAAGCATTCTTGGTGGAGCCAAAGAATAAGAGGCTTGAATTAATGACATTGATCCATTGTAGTGCAACCTGTATGGGCGCAGGAATGTGATTAACTTGAAGGATGTATAGGTCTTAAAATACAAATCCTTAAAAGCTAGGGTTGGAAGCACTGTTACAAGTATCTAGTCCAATGTGGCAGTTGTGTTTCACAGGTGGAAATAGACGTAGAATGGGACACGACTTGCCCTGGGTCACACAGTGAGTGGGGGCAGAGCAAGTGCTGGAACTCAGATCTCCTGACTCTTGCTTCTATGCTCTTCCCACTTGACCAGAAGCTTCAAGGTCAGGACTTGGTCTTGTTCACCTTTGCTTCTTTTCCTCCTCTCTCCCCAGTCTTTGATTACCTATTCCTGGATTATGTATTCTTTTCCACTGAGCTGTTTTCTTCACTAATACCACACAGTTTTAAACATGATATTGTTAAAATGTTTTATTGTTATCATATGGCTAGTTAATAAATTTTTCCTGAAAGAGGAAGCACTGAGTCTCAAGAAGTAGGAGATTTTTTATTTTTACAAAATATTACCTATTCTGAAAGCATGAATAATTTTAGAACTATCTGATAATCTAGGATTGGTTCCCTGAAAAGCACACTGAATAGAGTGTGTGTGTGTGTGTTTAGGGTATGTTTATATTGTAAAAAATATTAAAATACTGCTTTGTTTTTATCACCTTAGCTAAGAAAACTTTTCTTGGACAAAATAAATCCTTCTGGGGGCCTCTAGAACTTGTAGAAAAGCTTGTTCCAGAAGCTGCAGAGATAACAGCAAGTGTTAAAGATCTTCCAGGACTTAAGTAAGTTTAAGGTTGAATTCTGTTTGTCAGGGAAAATATTCTTAACGATCTCCTTCAGGAGTGAGACTAAAGACAATGATGACCGTAATCATTTATTTCATAACAATCTGAAATGCAACATGTTATTATGACTAGAACAGGTGGTGTTATGAGAGAACTGGTAATGTAGAATACTGAGAAGTGTGCCTGCAAAGGATAGTTATGATTGATCTAACAGAGGTTGTCTTCATGTTAAGATACCAACCATTTTCGTATTTTTTCTAAGCACCTGTGGGTATAAGCTGCTGAGTCTCAAGAAATTAGATCTAGGGAGGTAGCATGTTGGACTTGACTTAAGACAAAGAATGTGTTCGATGGAGTTGGAGAGCCAAGATTAAAACAGCTGTCAAGTGAATCTCAGGAACTGACACCCGGAACCCAGCTTGGAACTTGAAAAAGAGTAGAAATCACCTTCCCAAATTAGACTGGTCTAATTTTAATCAGGTAGAGGTCTATGTGGCCTGTGATCTCATTATTAATGTTTGGGTACTTACATGACCCACATTTCATTTATGATGATTTTCCAAAAGTAGTCTGCTGGAACATTTTCAATTTGGCCTCCCAGAGGTCTTGTCTTCAAATTGTAGTCTCATTCAGTAACTAATTCCTCACAAGAGCATTTGTCCCAAACACACCCCTGGCTCCCACTAGCACGCACAGAATTCCTCACATAGAGATGTGGTGGGAGAAGCTATGAGGAACAGGGTATACTGGGTGACCACTAGCAAGAGTAAGTGAATCTGTCCCCACTGTGGCCCCAGTCTCTGCAACTTTTCATTGTTTGGTTTCTGTGTTTTTTGCAGGACACCGGTAGGCAGAGGAAGAGCCTGGCTTCGTTTGGCATTAATGCAGAAGAAACTTTCAGAATATATGAAAGCTTTGATCAATAAGAAGGAACTTCTCAGGTATGAACATCTTGAACTTTGTTCTTTTCTTGCCATGTTCTATATTGTATGAGGTTGAATCATGTAAATTTATCATTTTTGTAGATCAGAAACAGTTGATTCATGACAGTTTCACATAGTTCAACTAATACTTCCTCCCACATCACATACACACATACTCAAGAACAGATATTTTTATATTACGTGGGTTCACACTGTCTTTGTGGCATATATGGTCCTTTGCAGGGCAAGTCAAAATTTAACACCTCCAGAAAGCAGGAGAGGCTTTTGACACCTTAGCATTTACCCAGGCTCACTAAGACAGGAAGTGGACATATAATGTTAAATTTAAATTCAGCACACAAAAAAATTTCCAGCTGAGTCATAGGTATGAATGGGAAAAAGAAAACAATAAAAATGTTTAGAAGAAACCTAAGTTAGACAAAAATTTCTTAAACAGGACACAAAAAGTTCTACCTGTAAAGGAAAAAATGGATGGATAAATTGGTCTACATTAAAATGAAGAACTTCTGTTCATCAAAAGACATTCTTAAGATTAAGAATGAGAGGCAACCCATAGCTCTAAAGGAGATACTTGTAATACATAATGTATATATTCAACAAAGGATGCATATTCCAGGTATATAGAGAACTCCTTCAATCCAAAAAGAAAAAGGCAGATGAGCAAATATAAAAATGAATAAAGGACTTCAATAGGCATTTCACAAAAGAAGAAATTGCAATGGCCAGTAAACATATTAAAAGATACCTAATTTCACTAATTATCTTGTAAATTCAAATTAAAACAGCAATGTGATAACCTCACACAACCACCAGAATGGCTAAAATGAAAAAGACAGATAATGCCAAGTGTTGATGAGGATGTGAAGCAACATTAGCGTCCTGCTGATGAGCTAATTGGTTCAGAAACTTACGAAAATAGTTCGGTATCCTTTATTAAAGCTGATCATAAGCATACCTTGTGATCAGTGATTCCATTTCTAGTTAGTATAGCCAACAAAAATGCATAGTTATGTTCAACAGAAGACATGAGCGAGAATGTTCATAGCTATTACAATGTTTGTAATGGACCCCAAGTGTCCATTCACAGTAGAATGCATAAGTAAATTATACCATACAATGAAATACGATACAATGGTTATTCCTCATACAATGAAATACCATACAGCAACTACGCACAGCAATATGGATTTATCTCACTAGTGTAACGTTGGGCAGCAAAACCGTACATGAAAAATACATTGCACGTTACTCGGTTTATGTAAAGTTTGGAAGTATATACAACTTATCTTTCATGATAGAAGTCAGGAAAGGGCTACTATTGGTGGGGTGGGGATAGTAATTGGGGGTAGAAGCAGCATAAGATGGCTTTTGAGGTTCTAATAATAAACTTTTTTCATATGGTGCTGGTTGCACAGATGTGTTCTCTTCATGAAAACGCATCCAGCTACATTGTATGATGTGGGTAGTTTTTTATATATACTTTATAGGTCATTAATGTTTACACAGAGAAATTCAAATATAGCAGATTGCCTCTGAGAAATAGTGTAAGAACAAGTAACAGAGAATTTAAAGACATGGTTGGATTTTCCAAGAGTCTAGTTTTCACAAGAAGTTGTGCTCCAGATCCTAATACTGAGCATTGTTTTAATGTTGCTGCAGCTGCATATGCCATTGATTGTTGTTTTCTTGCCAAAGAAAATTAAACAAATCAGGATAAAGAGAAATACGAACCATTCAAGGGAACTTGTTTATTTCCACAAAGGGAGGGCTCCACTTTCCAAGGGTCAAGCCTTGAAGTGGTGTAGGGTCTAATGTTTAAGCAGTAGGTGGCTTCAGGGGAGTGTCTTCAATCAAAATTGTGTGGTTCAAATTGGGGTCTGAAGAATTAGCTCTCGATCCAGCAGAGCACCTGATTAGATGGGTTCAGCCTTGTGAACTAGACAGAACACTTTGTATACATATTTTCACTCACTTTGACCCAAAAGTTTTACACCATAGGTGTGTCTAAGAGAAGTGCAGGTGTTTATGCCCCAAAAACCGTGTGCAGTCATGTTCAGAAAAGCATTGGAGCCTGCACAACAGAGACAGCGAGTGGAGTGAATCCACCGTGGCAAATTCGTACCACGAACACTGTCCAGCAGTGAAATGAATGAACTACCATTGCATTCAGCAATACAGGTGAATCTCACAAATAAAAGAACGCATGAAGGAAGCCAGACACAAGAAGTGTTTACTGTATGTCTTTAGGGATAATAAACTATTAAGCAACGTGTTCATTCCAGTTCTACTCAGCTTTCTTCACAGGTTGTCAAAGAACAAAATAGCACATGGGCTATTATTGAAAGAGAGGGCAATTTGCAGAGCATTTTGTGCTGTTTTTGAACTGTTTACCATTTGTTAATATTTTTTATAGAGAATCAAAAAAGAAAGGCAAATGCTTTGTTTCTCTTCTGCTTTTTTATTTCTAAGTCATTTTCAGCCTGTTATGCCTGGCCTGTGGAGTGTGTCATGGTAAAAAGCCAAAACAGCCACCTGTTCATCAGAGAGAGGCTGGCTAAGAAAAAGGAAGTTTTGGCTATAACCATTTATACTACAGCCATACAGTGGAATATTATAAAGGCCAGTATAAATGAAGCTGCAGAAAGTCATCTATTGCAATAGAAATCTACTCACACTATCATTAAGCCAAAAAAAGAAATTCAAGATAATCTAATGGTATAATGCTTCTTTAGTATCTCTCAAAAATATAAGTATGTCTCCATGATGATCTGAAAGGTTATATATCACGTTCTTAACAAGTCATTGGTGGGTAGAATTATAGGATTCTTGTGTGCTTCTTTTTGCTTGCTTCTTTTTCTTTTTTCTGTAGTGAGAACTGACTTTATTAAACAATAGAAGACCCCTTAAACATTTTAAATCATCTGCAACCTATTATGGGTGCTGATAGGCAACTTTTTTGCTAATTAGTCAAAAGGGAATGAATATAAGTTATTCAACAGTTCACTTTTTTTTAATGTTTATTCACTGTGTGAAAGGAATGTGGTACTTAACTAGAATTAAAAATTAAGCAGATCAGAAAAAAAGCAAGTTTTTAAAAGCAAATAATTTTTAAGATGCATTAAAGATTGAATAATTATCCCATGTACATCACAAATGCAGATATGTAGGGAAAGCATGATTTGTTCACTTCAGTAAAAATACCATTCTGATCACTTTTCTTCTAGCTGTTCATGCACCTATTATCTAAAATAAAGTATCCAAAAGAAAAAAGAAAAGAAATAAAGTATCCAAGCCATCCTTGTTTTTACTTTTTTTTGCTATTATCATAGATGACCATATTTAACCATGAGGACTTCACTTTTCTTCTTGTCTTGTGATTACATCATTGGATTCTTGAGGTTTTATTGCAGTAGAGCATTCTATGGATTTCTCTTACAGTGAATTCTATGAACCCAATGCCCTCATGATGGAAGAGGAAGGAGCCATAATTGCTGGTCTTTTGGTGGGTCTGAATGTCATTGATGCCAATTTCTGTATGAAAGGAGAAGATCTGGACTCTCAGGTATGAGAAGGATACTCAGTTACCTGGTGTGTCACTCTCAGTTCTGTTACCTTAGAATTTGGATTGATGGGATTATACCAACCAAATAAGGGGAAGTTCTATATGTCATAAGTAGGATTTCCTTTAATGTTGATGTGAATATAAAACGTGTGTTTTTCCTTCCACCTTGGCTCATTTATGCATAATGAATGTTTTTCAAATTCTTTTCTTGACTGTGATCCCCATTAAAAATATTTTGCACAGGCTGAAAAAAATATATATATATACTAAAATATATACACAGGGGTTTAGTAGCAGAATATTTGAAATAAGCAAAAGAGAAAGAAACATTAAACCTTAAATTTACATTAAGTGTTCTGGTGACTTTTTTTTTTTAATTTTTAAATTTTTTAATGGAGGTACTGGGGATTGAACCTAGGACCTCCTGCATGATAGGCATATACTCTACCACTGAGCTATACCCTCCCCAACCCTTTATTTATTTATTTATTTATTTATTTTTCTGTTGACTTTTTAGTCATGTCATGATCCTGCTGACTTAATCTTGATTCTTTACTTATAATACTTGTCAATTCTTGATTATAATAAAACATTAAATTTGCATTAAAAATTTCTAGTAATTGTCATGACTGTGCTACTATTTTGAGTGCCTAGAAGGAGCCATTGTGTTATAGCTTGGGGAAAGTATCTAATTTTATATTAAATTCTGAAAATTCTTTCTGTAGGTTGGAGTTATAGATTTTTCAATGTATCTCAAGGATGGGAACAGCAGTAAAGGTAGTGAAGGGTATGTACAAAGAAAACTAGTGTTCCTTTTTCTTTAGTGTTCTTGATACTATTTAAAGTTCACAACAATACTTCTTTCACAGATGTACGGAAAGGATTTCTGATGATTTAGCTTTAATAGAATCTTGTCAAAAGTATCTGACTATTGTGCCTGCTAAACCTTAAAAGGGGATTTAGTTAAGTGGATTTTCTTGCTATGCGGTTCAGGTTTATAAAAATTTTTATAAAAGGAACTCAGTGCTCCGTCTCATTTGAAAACATGATCTTCTTGACCAGAGGATTGTATTTTCAGTTTGCTTAAAATTTGCTCTATTACTATGTGCATCACTGGGTTGTGTGAAATGTTAACATTACAGGGAGCTGAATGAAGAGTATCTAGGAACTCAGCACTACTTTTACAACTTCTGTAAATGTAAAATTATTTCAAAATTTGAAGTTTTTAAAATATCCATATGGTACTTGGAAATTGGAGATCAGAAGCTCACCTTATAACTTTTATAAATTTAGCAGTTGACCCACGTAGAAAACAAACTTATGGTTACCCGGGGTGGGGAAGAGGGTGGGAAGGGATAAATTGGGAGTCTGAGATTTGCAGATACTAACTAATATATATAAAATAGATAAACAACAATTTCATACTGTATAGCACAGAGAACTATATTCAATATCTTGTAGAAACTTATGTTGAAAAAGAATATGAAAACAAATATATGTATGTTCATGTATGACTGAAGCATTATGCTGTACACTGGAAATTGACACAACATTGTAAATTAACTATACTTCAATAAAAATACATATATATAATAAAATAAAAAGTAAACTCAGCAGTTGAAAGCATAGTCTGAAGTTTTGAACCTTGGGTGTTGAGCTAAGATTATTATATGGCTTTTTCTTTAAGTAGTGTTAGAGAGGTATGTGGCCTTGAATTTTGTCTTTAAGTTGAAAAGTCTGTTTAACTTTTGCCTACTCTAGTTGGCTCCAGAAGTAAACCTCCTTTTTCCACATTTAACTTTCTTATGTAATAATAAACACTTGATCTTTGTGAAAATCTTTTATATCTTTCACCTTGAAATTCAAATAGCATTTAAAGACAAATATATAGCCTTTGAGAACAATTATTACACCTGAGTAAGCGTAATTCAATTCCTATGACACATGGAACATTGCTACTGTAAATCATACTAGCAAAGCTAAAAAAGTCCATCAGTTGCGAGAAGAAAATTTTTATTCTTTAAAAGCCTCTAATAGATTGCACATGATACCTATAACCTAAGTCATTAAGAGGTGTAAGCTATAACAAGGGCTCTATTAACATGTAGGGGCAGGGGGTTCAGTTTTAAACCACCAAGTCTCTCTCGTTGATAATGTCGAGGGAATTAGATGTCAGGTCTATCTTCTAGTTCGGTGTGTCTATGACATAATTTCCTTTCTGTATTTTATGAAAAGATTAGGGGCAGGAGGCATCTTGGTATTTCTAATGTTATTTATTTTAGTTTTATTTTTAACCTTTTTCTCCCCAGAGATGGCCAGATTACTGCAATTCTGGATCAGAAGAACTACGTAGAAGAACTCAACAGACATCTGAAGTAAGGAATTAGTAAACAGTTACTGGGGGTTTTGGTGTGGGGGGAGGGAAGTGTAAACTGGTGAGTAGTTAGGATAAATTCAGGCAATACTCAACTATATATAAATTCCTGCTTGCCAGGCACTGAGCTAAGCCCTGGATAAGTGGCATTTAACTGTCTTGGTGACCTTTAATGAAAGGCAGAATAAAACTAGTATGTAATTAGAACTCTAGGGATTATGTAAATATACTCAGTTAAGAATTCTTAAGTTTGTGACATAGACAGTTGAAATTGGAGGTCTTCTTGGTTCAGTAGATCCAGCCACATATTTCAGGACTAATCTTGGGTTAACCACTTGTTGTTTTGGTACCTTTAGGTTAGTCACATCTTGTTGGTCCCTTGCTTTTCTCATACATGAGATTGATAATATTAATTTGCCCTCTTTTCACCAACACTACCACTAATTTACCAAGTACTCACCAAGTATTTTTCATGACCAGAACATAAAACAATCTCTTTTCTCTTGAGGAGAGCTATCCAAAATGTACTGGTATTCTCAAGTACATTGATGTTCTAAAAACTGTTGAGTAAGTCAGAAGAATTAATATATCCATTAATTATTTGTAGTTCTCTTATGAAAGATAATCATTGTAATTTAAGTAAGACCTAAAATATGATTCTGTTAGTATCAATATAAATTATAGTCTTGGTTCCGTCTAGAAAACTCAAGAACAATTTAAGTACATTTTCTCTGGAGACTGAGTACTAATAATGAACAGTGAACTGTGGCAATGTTAGCCAAGCAAAGATATGGTTACAGTTGACAGTGAAATATAAATATAACACTATTATTTACTCTTTCAGTGCCTCAGTTTCTTTATCTGTAGTTGAGGATACTGAAGGTGGGGTTGTTGAAAGCAATAAATGAAATAATGAAAGTAAAATCATTCAGAAGAGTGCTTGGTGACTGGCAAGCACATCATAATTCATGTAGCCTAGTATTCTTATTGTATGTGTGTGTGTGTATATATATATATATATGTATATATATGTATATATATATGTATGTATGTATATAAATCTTGAAGTTTACAGTGTAGTGCATCAGCTCTTTTATTTCATCAACAAATACTTAGTAAATACAAATTTCAATGCCAAGGATGTAGCAGGTAAGATACATATTGTCTTGTAAGCTGTCTTAGAGCCTGAAAGTCAAGAATTGTGGACAGTAAACAATGAATGATAAGTATGATGGGTGTTTTGAAAGAAAGTACAGGATATTATTCTGTTTCTCAAAGGAGACCGTTATGTTTTTTCTTCTCTTGATAGTGCTACTGTGAACAACCTTCAGGCAAAAGTGGATGCATTAGAAAAATCCAACACTAAGCTGACAGAGGAGGTAAGTGTTTTGGAAGTTCTTTGATTGCCTTATGGAATTTAGTAATGTACATTAGTGGAAAATAATTTCTCTGGAGCCTTGAAAATAAAGGACTTGACTTTTCAGATAATACCTGCTATAGGGCTCCTTGTTCTGACAAGAATGGCCAGCTGGCTTATCTCAGGGGTCAGTTATCCAGTTGGACTTTGTAGGCATAGAACCTGGGCTGCTCAGGTATTTTGCTTTCTTTTGTGTGTTTTGTCTGGGCTAGCCTGGAGGTAATGTTTAGCAGATAGCATCATATCTGTTCAACAAACACTTTAGGTACCACTTACATGCCAGAGCTAGACAAAGATTTATACCTGCCAGGCATTGATTTCTGTGTGCCAGATTGGCAAGCTCCCTACCTGCACAGGTTTTGTTTTCTCCCTGGGGTGATGGGACAGATAATGTAAAGAACACTGGTCAGAAGACCAGTAGTTCCTGCTTACATGTCATGTGCTCCTGAGCAAGTAAGTCACTTGACTTGCAGGAGGCCCAGTTCCCTCACTGGCACTTTAGGGTGTTTACACTTCCCCTTTTAGCCTCCAATTACCCTGAAAGTCAGGTAAGAATGTATATGTGAAAACTCTTAGAAAAGTCCCTAAAACAAGGATAAAAAAATAACCTCATATTTTACTTCTGATTCATATATTTCCTCCCCAGCTTACAAAGGCTGAGCTGCATATTTTTTTCTTCAACAGCATTAGATTGAATAGATTAGTTTCTGTGAAAAACCTTAAGTAAAAATTTTCAGGTGGCAAAGGCTTTATCTTCTCTCTTTCTTTTAGTTATAACTATCCTTTTACATACAGTGAGATAAATGTGGCTTAAACGCAGCATAGGTGGACCTGGAGGGTATTATGCTTAGTGAAATAAGTTAGACAGAGAAAGATAAATAATGTATGTTATCACTTACGTGTGGAATCTGAAAGATGAAACAAATGAATATAACAAAGCAGAAACAGACTCACAGATGTAGAGAACAATTAGTGGTTACAATGGGATAGGGAAGTGGTGAGGGGCAAGGTCGGGGTAGTGGATTAAGACATGTGAACTGTTATGTATAAAATAAATAAGCTACAAGGATATAATGTACAGTACAGGGAATACAGCCAATATTTTATAATACCTTCAAGGCTATAATATAATAAACATTTATAATCTACAGATTTTACATATAGAGAGTATAATCTATAAAAATATTATATCACTATGTTATATATCTGAAACTAATATAATATTGTAAATCAAATATACTTCAAAAAAACTGGTATAAAAAAAGGAACTTAAAACCCTAGTCAGGAAATGCCATCTAATCAGATTTTTTTCAGAATGAACATTTTCATTGTTATAACTTTACAACACCTTCCTTATTACTCGGCTCTGTGGGCTTAATTTTTGGATGTAGATTCTTAAATTATATTAAAACTTTAACTTATGGATATGACCGTTAGCATTTTATCCCACAAGCCTTTTGAAATATTCTGCACAAAACTTTCTACTGTGATTCTATTGCTATTCTATGGAGGCAATGGGGCATAGCAGTTAAGCATGCTCTCCAACACTGGACTGCTTGGGTTCGTGTCCCAGCTCTGGCACTTGCTGGCTTTTTGATTATGGGTCAGTTACTTAAGCTTCTTTCTATTCCTTGGTTTACTTATCTGTAAAATAAAGATAAGAACAATAATAAGATTTTTGTGCAAATTAAATGATTTAATACATAAGGGCCTAGACCAGTGCCTGACACATCATATGTACTCAGTAAATGCAGTTGATTATTTTATTCCTTTAGTCACAAGACTTGTTCTCTTGACCTGGATTTATTTTACCAACAGTATTAGTGTATTCATTCATTCAGTTATTTATTTTACCAGTAAGATTTAGTTTTTTGAAACTTTAAACTTTTAGAGATAGGTAAGTGCTGTGCATAGACTTTATAAAGAGCAGATAAGCCTAATGAGGTCCACCTTCTCTCATTTCCATCTATTTTGGATTTAAGGGGACCAGTAAAAAACAAACAAACAAAAAAAGACCTTCTTTCCCCTCCTGAGTTCTGAACCAATATGACAAAGTGAGAAGAATGGAGCAGATGCAGATAGGTAAACATCCACTTTAGTTGGTAAAGCTGACTTAGAAAGCCCACTTGGATCTGCAGTCGTCATTCCTAACATTTCTCTGATGGTAAGACCTTGGCAGAAGCAGTCTGAGGGCGCGCTTGGCGCTAGAGAGCAGACCCACCTGCCCAGAGTTACTTCATTATGCTTCACAAGGCCGGTGGAGCAGAGAGAAGTGGGCTGCCGGCACTGCCTGTAAATCGTGCCTGAGCCTGGCTTCTCTGTACTGACACGTTAGACGAGGAACCACGTGGAGGCAAGAAGGCAGATGGCCCGGCTGAGAGGGACTGGCTCCGTTCCTCTCCCAGCCTCCTTCAGGCACCTTCCATTCCCTGTGGGAAACTGAGCTGGGTAGGTGCAGAGAAGGATAGTGTTTCCGCTTGGTTCTTCTCTCGTGTGAAATGGAGATGTGTTTCCCTTAGTGATATACTGTTCATAACATTACCTTATCTCTTTAGGCCCCCAAATGAAAAATGTCTTCAATGCCTAGTGGCATCTTTTAAAGTGAGAACTTTAGAGTTCATTTCTTTACCCTTTAAAAAATCATCTGTAAAAGGTTTTATGGAGGGTTTGTAAGATGGATCCCAAGGCATGAGGTGACCTTGTAAACATTTTAGAAATAGGTATTATAACTAAATATAATTATCCATGAGGACACCCTTGAGGTAAACAATCTTAAGTTAACATTTTGGTACTGAAAAAAGTTTAATAAAAAAGCAGCAGCAGGAGAGGCTTTTTATTTTATCCTTAAAGGTATTTCTCCTAAGTTCCCTACAAGAACATTTTTACAGGGTTATAGACAGATTTCCTTCCTTCTAAAAATATCTAAGCCTGAAAATCATGTTCTAGCAGATCATGAATTATCTTACCCTCTGTTAATAAAAGAAAGATAAAAGATTATTTTTCACATTTTGTCAACAGCTTGCAGTTGCAAACAACAGGATTATCACCTTGCAAGAAGAAATGGAACGAGTTAAAGAGGAAAGCTCCTACATACTGGAATCTAATCGGAAGGTTAATCTTACTGGATTTGTAAAGTATTCCTAGAGAGCATGTCAGTATGTTAGCAGAAAGGGAACCTCCAGAGAACTGTTTGGAAGCAGCGAGCATTTGCATATGTCCAGTGCACTGTTCTCACTAGACTCCGTGCAGAATTTCATGAATGATGAAGGTGATGGGAGGGCGGTGCCTCCTCTTCGGCAGATACTCCTTGGCTTCACCACCACCCGTATCTGTTTAGGGACTTCGAGAAAACAATCGAATTCAATTCCTTGTTTTTATGTGCTAATGATTTGTACTGTATTTAAGTATTCTATTATATTAAATATACCATTATTTTTAGACCTTGTTACTGTTTTACAGGAAGTGTTTATCTCATACCACTAGGAAAGAGTTACTACACAAATGAATTTTCTGGGTAACTCGGTCCCTTAAAGTGCCAAACTTTTTATAGATGTCTAAACATATTTTGCAAACCTTTTATGTATGCACAATTCTAAGCCTTCTTAAGTAGAGGATATAACTTAACACATTTAGCCCTTTATGATGACTGAAGATCATTATTATCAACATTGGCAACTCTGTACTGAATTACCGTGGTGCTACTTTAGGGAGCTGTTGAAATTGATTGCTTCTAGCACCTGTACTTAAATATTCCCAGATTACTGTGGGTGGTTTTCTGCCTTTTATTTCACTGGCATCTCTTACGTCTTACTGCTGTTAGCACTACTCTCTAGAAAGGTCTCCCTTCTCCTTATCCTCATGCTTTTAACCTGCTGTGACCTAGGAATGCGGAAATCCAGTTATTAAAATGGTTCCTGGTGGGGAGGGTATAGCTCAGTGGTAGAGTGCGTGCTTAGCATTTACAAGGTCCTGAGTTCAATCCCCAGTACCTTCTCTAAAAATAAACAAATCTAGTTCTCTCCACCCCACCACCAAATTTTTTTAAATTAATTAATTAAATAATACAATAATAAATAAATACATTTTTTAAAAAACTAATAACCAGGCTCTGAGTGGGGACAAACATGAGTAATATGTTTCAGTTTAATTTGTGGAGTTTGTTTAAAAAAAAAAAAAACTGTCTTCTCTGAAGAATTTTCTGGTGAGCTGCTCATCTTTAGCTCTGATCTCTGGTTGGTTGGATCATCTGGTGGATGGTCGGAGACACCAGATGTGAGATCTCTGGAGGAGGACAGTATTACCATTTGAACCTTTGGCCCAATTTATAGTGTATAGTGAATGCTGTTTTGTTTTTAGAGGATGATTTTTAAGACTTCTACCACTTGGTTTGGTAAACTGTTTAGAACTTTAAATAAAATGAGAAGAAATCTCCCATTCAGCTTAAGAATTTTTAACTTAGTGAACCTCTTCAGTTTCTTTGTTGGCTTCGCTCAACCTCATATGCGCTTAGGTATGATCATTTTCTTTACTGAATAGCAGTGCTAGTGTCAGCCAGCCGTATAGATTCTTTAAGTCGTTAAATATGTACTATTTTATTTATCTTTTCAAGGGTCCTAAGCCAGACAGAACTTCAGAAGGGCAAGCACTGAGTGAAGCAAGAAAGCACTTAAAGGAGGAGACACAACTACGACTGGTAAACTTTGCCCACATTCTGACAGTTCAGGAACACATTAAAACCTAACAGCTGACTTAGGGGCTTTCTCTCCTAGACAAAAGACTGTCAGAGGTGTTCTAAGAGATTTTATGAATCCTATAAAGTTGTTTCTCTTTCTTATAACCCATATTCCCTATAATGCTTCCTCAGTCATTTTCTGAATATTCTCAACAGCCAATAGGATTTTGCCAAACCTTATTTTTATTTTCTTTTTACTTTTATAGTTCATGTTGCAAAAACATTAGATATCTCCCTTCCTACTTCAGCCTTACCCCTGCAAAGATCTGTCTCCTTGGACTGGGCAGGAGACCTCTCCTCTCTCCTTACTAAGAATCATTAATGTAGAATTGTACTCTTTTACTTTTAGTTGTTATTTCTGAGTTTATTCTTGTTCTTATACATAAATAGAAACGTGTTATCAGTATTAGTCTTAAAATATTTTTGGAAATTAAGAATATATATATGCATATATATAAGGATATATAATAAGGAATAATTCTCCTATAATAGATTTTACCCAAAGGTCAGTGTATTAATGCACCCATGGTATTAGTACATCAACTCCTCCTGTAATTTAGACAGTATGACAACCAAATAATCGCCGCCAATAATGTCTCTAAGAATAGGGAGAAGCCTGAAAATAAGCACTGACCCGATTTACAGTTTACCACGAACTATCAGTGCATAAAACGGAACTTCAGGTCATTTTATCATGTTACTTTAACAATAATAACAACTTGAAATAATTATCATTTTCCTTCTATGTGTTTGTGGATTCAATCTCAATATACTTGCCATAAGGAAGGTCCTAGGAATACTATAGGCCAGCATTTTAAGGAGCATTCTGATTTGTTTTCTTTTATGCTAACTCTGTACAGAGGAGTGCCTCAGTTAAGTGGCAAGTGAAAAAAATCTTACACAGAGTTTTCCGCATTCTCACACCACATTAAGATAAATGTTTGTTAGGAAGGGAACCAAGCAAGGAGACAGGTTCTAGATAAGCCCTGGGCAGGAAGAACCTTAGATCTTTGTACCTCTGATCATCCAAATAATGTTGCAGTAATAATGGTTGAAATAAAAGGGGATTTCATGGTAAGTGAATATAAAAATTCAGTCAGCTATATTGACCATTCCCAGTAAGTGAGATGTTACCCTGGGGACCCAAAGTATTTCTGGGGTTCCTTGGGCTTTTGAAAATGGCAGCAGCCTCCGAATTCCGGCAGCTTCACTTTGTGCTGACTGCTGTAACACTTTATGTATATTTCTATAATAGGACATGGTGTCAGTTGTCTATTTGAATATCTAATGAAGTGCCTCAAGGATGCATGTATTTTAGACATATTAAATAGCATTACCTGGGGCCTACCAAGCTTTTCAGATTTGTACATTATTGAATAAATGTTACAGTAATTATCCTAATTGTTATTATTCTTGTTGCTAATGTCTCTGCACTGAATGACAGCTTATAGCTATTTTGCCAGATTTCAGACCTGAGAGCTTTGGTCTGCCTTTTCCTGTGGAATTTTAGGGTTTTTACTTGAGGAAGGAGAGAGTAAGCAGTTTGTTTCTCTTTGTGGGGCAGGATGTTGAAAAAGAACTGGAGATCCAGATCAGCATGAGGCAGGAGATGGAACTGGCTATGAAGATGCTGGAGAAGGATGTCTGCGAGAAGCAGGATGCCCTGGTGTCTCTGCGGCAGCAGCTGGATGACCTCAGGGCCCTTAAACATGAACTTGCCTTTAAGCTGCAGGTAAGAGAACTGTGAGGAACAGGCTCACTGACTCTCTGAAGTCCCGGGGCTTCCCTCTGCCCTCTTGTTCTCTAGAAGCACACTTGACATACAAGAGGAAAGAGTCACGTAAACCACTCCAGGAATCAGACCATCGTAGGGTCCTGGACTGCTGTTCTGGAAAGCCACGGTCACTTTTCACATTGTAATGGGGCAAGGGGCTCTTTTTCATCCTGTAGGATAATTTCTGCTCTCCAGCCTAACCTGCCAACTGAGTTATACAGGTAAATTAATGAACTTTCTGATGTTGATTTTTGAGACAAAACTGCACATCACAATACTAATTTTAAATGTTTCTTCTTATTTTTTCCTCCATTTGAGAATTAACCCATATACAAATATATGGGCATTTCCATTTCTCTGTTCCCCACTTACCGTTAGGTTGCAAAGGCATGTGTGATTTGTTTCAGTATTTTGTGTTATATATACATCACTCCTAACTCTTCTCCCTAACAGAGTTCAGACTTAGGAGTAAAACAGAAAAGTGAACTAAACAGTCGCTTGGAAGAGAAGACTAATCAGATGGCTGCTACCATTAAACAACTGGAACAAAGGTAACAGTGCTGTTTCTTTAGTGAAACACTTCAGACATTGCGTACTGGAAGTGACGAGAGTGTGACGTGTGTTTGGCAGACAGTATATGGAATTCTACCCGCTTAACATCAGTCATGCTGGTAGAAAGAAAGCCAATTAAACTGTATGTTTTTTAAGATATCACTAAAAACATTTCAGTGTCATGTGTTAGAGGGGGGGTACTTATAAGGATGAAAGGACTTTTAAATCTGTTTGTGACTGTGTTATTTTATTGCTCATCACTCAAGTCTTTGAAGGCTTTGGGGCTGGGCAGTGGAGGGGTGCTGAAGGCCCTTCTGATCACGGTAACCCCTTTCCCCTCCTCTCTCATCTCCTTTTTTTCTCTGCTTTCTCCTGAACAGTTAGTTCCAAGGCTCCCACTGTCGCCTCCCACCCACAACTCTCAGATCTGTCAGTCTCCAGCTCTGTCCTCCATCTGGAGCCCAGTCTTGCATTTTCACCCTCTGATCAGCTGTTCCCACCAGTACCCACAACTCAGTCTGCCCAGAGTACATCCTCTCCCCGTGCTACTCTCTTCTCTTCCTGGTGGCTCAGCTGAAACTTCGAGACTGAATGAGCCACGGTCATTAAGTGTTGTCAGCCTGTGCTGCCGCCTGTAACGCCCACTGCTCACCCTTCTTGCTCTTGAGCAAAGCTAAACTACTTACTGGCCCCTGGACATATCTTTCCTAATAGTTTAACCAATTAGAAATGCCCTTCCTCTTCCCACTCCCATGTTCTCCAGATACATTTTTTATGTTCATGCTCAAATGCCACCTACCCAGAGCTTCCTCTGATACTTCTTCCCGGCTAAAAATAAACTGCCAGTCTGTCCTTGCTGGAATTCCCATAGTCTCATGGCTATACCTGTCCGTATGTTCATAGCACTTCTCACTTTCGGCCTCACCTCATAAAGCCTTAATATGTGTAACTGATCTGATGAGAGTGTGAGTTCCTTGAGGTTAGTTAACTAATCCTTTAAGTTCCCTCACTGAATCTGTCACAGTACCTTGAATGTCCAGGGCAATCATTTAGTAGAAGTGTGAATGAATGGACGAGTGGATGGCTTCTTTTATTCAGATGGTACTTTACCAGGGGGGTCCTGAACAGCACCCCATATTATCGTTAACTCAAAAGTTAATTGCAAATTAGTGAATAAGGTTGAAACTTCTTGTTTGGCTGATTTTAGATGAATTTTAAATAAGCTTTTTTAAAAGTTTAAAAAAAGTAGGAAGCTATCTAAGTGGTTGCTCATAGCAGTTACACGTTTATGATTTAAAAAATCAACTTTACTGTCCATAAATTATGTTTTTGAAATGTCAGATTATTTTTCAATGGATTTTTGTCTTGGCATTTAAAACAAACAGACCTAAAGTAATGACTTATCTCTTCAAGGATTAAGCTGACTTATTCTCTTGCTATTTTTGTCTTTCCTACTTATTCATTTTCTCATTCCCCTTTCACTTCATTTTTATTTTTTATTTTATTAATATAGTGAAAAGGATTTGGTGAAACAGGCAAAGACCTTAAATAGTGCAGCAAACAAACTGATCCCAAAACATCATTAGGCATTTTGCAGCTGGTCACCTCGCAAGTTGGATGTCACAACTTAATCGTAAAGGGAAGAAATCAGAAAGTTATTGCATTTATGCTCTGATTCTATATAAAATGGCACCAAAAATTGACTTTGAATTTACTGGACTTAAAAAACAAAAAAAGTTTGACATATAGGCTGTGTTTTTATTTTTCCTTCTTCATTTTCTCCCCAGAGTTAGAAAATTTAGCATAAATTCTTCATTAAATGCCAAATGAACTTTGAGAAATTACTTCTGAGTTGCCCAATAAAATAAACACACCATTAAAAAAATCCTAGGGAATTGAAGCTCTGTACATATATGATCGATGCTTTTACAACCCAGTCCCCGACAATACCAGTTTTTAGGTGTGATGTCTGTGTCCGTGAGCCTGTTCTGCCATTGCGATGTGATGAGAGGTGACTACTGTTGGTCTCGGGCTCTGAAGTAGCTCTGTGTCTCTTAGGCCGTGACCCCTTTTCACTTTCGTTACCTAGGTTTAATCCCCAAGCCAAGGACAAGTACTTAGTATTTCACTACAGTTCTATTCTCAGTAGCCAAGATTGCTTGCAACTTTTTTGCCTTAGTGACTTTGGGGAGGGGGAAACAGCGTCCTTACATTTCTTTAAAGTCATAGGGATAAAGTTAGTGGTTAGGTAACTTATGATAACACAATAATGTGGAAGCTTGGGAAAACCCTCTGATGTTTGTCATCTTCTACCTCTGACATCTTCCTGCAATTCCACTTCCTGTTGAGGTAGCTCAGAGAGAACAATTCTAATTAAAAACACTCCTCTCCTATTAAAAAAAAAAAAGCTACACATTTTTCAAATCTATCCTGCTTTTCCTTTTGGAGTAAAGACAACAAGGCATAGACATGAATGATGGCTTCCTGCCTCTCGTTTCTTGCCAGCTACATTTATTTAAGAGTTTCTGTTACTTTTTGTTCATTTGGAGATTTGCTTAAGTTTCTAGGAAAATAACAGTCTAATTATTAGAAAACCATTTCAGAGTAGGAAATTGACAAACTTATATTCATTATTATTATTATTATTTAGTCTAAAAATAAAGATTCCCAGTGGGTGTCCGTAGACAGTAATTAGTGGGACTTTTATTCCTAAGTGACCACAGATCTAACCGTTTCCAGGCTTTACATTGTAATAATCCTATAAATACTTCGATTTTTTTTTAATGACTTTTGATTTAGGGGGGACAGGCTTTACATAAGCCTATATTCCTTCAAAAAATCTTGGCAAAATTTTTTTCTTTTTTCTCATTCTGATAGGATTTGCAGCATTTCAGCTGCTTAGATGGGGTCAAAGATAGCCCCTTTGCTTCCAGCTTTTGAAATTCTTTACTGTCTTCTTGGAAAAACCAGAATTAAGAGAGTAAGATAGATTTTATGTGTGTTTTTCCAGGTCCTTGCAGACTTGACTTTGCAAAGTCAAGTCAAAGAGCATCTGACCAACCTCATGGAAGATCCTGTGCTTTTAAACTTAGTTAGCCCTTATAATTTTGCACCTATTCTTACTTCATCAACCTTTTATGGTGATGAGTTGCCTCTTCTATAAGCATTTGGAGGTTGTACTCAAACACCAAAATAAAGTATTTTAATGAGTACACATAGCATGCTTCCAAATTCTATCATATGCAGCCCCAGATACTTCACCTTCGAACATGCTTCTTTATAGGTGCAAAGTTAATAGGATATGTAGGAGAAAACATTCATCAGAATCTTCCAGAGAATCTGGGCAGGAAGCTTAGGCAGGCCCAGTGCTGAATTGTTTGTCACACACCACTCGGTAGAAATGGAAAAGGAAAGAGATGGCCAAACTCTGACAGAGGCTTTTCTTTATGTAAAAATTCGAAGCCTGAATAAAGGTTGATGTATAATGTCTGATGATTTAATATTAATGTGTGATTTAGGGAAGGGACCAGGAAAATGTTAAAAATGTTTTAATTCCACCTATAAGAAGGTAGTTGCCCATTTGCAAGTTCCAGTTATGAGTGTAAAATAGAAATATAAAGTACCAAGCCTATTAGGAAATAAAAACAAACAAAAAAGTAGATTTGACTTTAATTACTGTGTACTTGAGGTTGGCTTTGGATATGGATTTTCTAAAAAGTGATGTTTTATTGTTTATCATCTAATGGCTGTAAACTGTAGTACTAGAATAAAAAAAAGTGGAAAATCAACTTTTCCTCTGCCTGGTTCACCTGCATCTTGCTTTTTTTGGACAAATTTGTTTCTTCGTCATCTTTTTTCCCCTATAATTTCTTCCTGTGTCCTGCAAAGTTGTTTTTTTTTTTTTTTTCCCTCTTTCTGTCTCTCCCTGCCTTCTTCCTTGGGTTATTTTATTTTGTGTTGTGAACTTGGTCTTCCTCCCCACCATGGCTTTTGTTTTTTATCACAAGTTCCTATGGCTCACATCCAGATTGCGCCAGGCTGAGCGAGGCCGCCAGTCTGCTGAGTTGGACAACCGGCTCTTCAAGCAGGACTTCGGAGACAAGATCAACAGTCTGCAGCTGGAAGTGGAGGAGCTCACCAGGCAGCGGTGAAGAGAGGGCGGCTGTAGCGGGCTGGGTGGTTGCGGGAAGTGCTAAGGCCTGACAGCATCAGAAGGGGGTCTCCTGAGCCAGCTATGTGCGTTCTGTCTCTCCCATGCCCTTTGTCCAGAATTAGAATTCAGAAAGCTTCAGATACATCAGCATTCCCCAAATCTTGTCAACATCCTTTACCATCAAAGAATTAGGAAATTAGAACCCAAGATCCCAGATAAATGAGGAGTAAGAGAATTAATAGCCAACACAACACTAATAATCACAGTTGGGAGTTCCTGAAGTCTTACCATGTGCCAAAGACTTTACTAAGCATTTCATGTGCATTCTCTCCTAACATCTCCCTGTCACCTATTTGTAGGTGATCCTGTTGCCCTCATTTAAATTAAAGCTTTGAGGGCTGAAATTGTCCAAATTCACAGTTAAGCTAGTAAGTGGTAACACCCAAAATTAAAAGCCTATTTCACTTTGACTCCAAGCCCTTAACCACTTTTCTATACTCTCTCTCAGATGAGACTCCCTTCTGTACCTAAAGCACTGACTTCAAACAAATCAGACTGTGTTGTTGGATATAAAAGCACATGGCTACTAAGGACGCTAGTGGTGGAGAGTATTGCTGGGGATTGACTACATAACTGTAAAGAGAGACCAGCTAATTAATATGTAATGGGACTGTGGTGTCAACACTTTCATACTGTATCTTGCTAAACATTAGTAAATACTATCTTTCAGTATAGTAAGTCCTACTAATTGTCATTCAGTTGACCACACTCTTCATTAAGATTTAATATTAAATGTTGATACTCAAAGTGGTGACCCCTCAGGCACTGGGAGATTCCGAAGTACATTCTTAATCATCCAAGGAGGATTAAACATGTTGAATGTTTTGGGTTTTGTTTTTTTTTTAGGTCGGGGGTGGGTAGTTTTGTTTATTTCTTTCTTTTTTAAATGGAGGTACTGGGGATTGAACCCAGGACCTTGTGCATGCTAAGCACGCACTCTGCCCCTGAGCTATACCTTCCCCCTACTCCCCCCGGAATGTATTTTAGAGCTATTGGTTTCATTGTATTATATTTTAGTACTTTAAAACCTGGTTGTCCATCTATATCTGGTAACTTTTTATTAATCAAGTATTAAAATTTAATTACTGAACTCTAAGAAAAGGGTCTGTCATTCTTTAGAAAATATGAGTACAGAAATCAAAGTTTTCACCCTTTTCCTCTCCTACCTATCCCAGGAACCAGCTTGAGTTAGAACTAAAACAGGAAAGAGAAAGAAGGTTACAAAACCACAGGAGCAGCCCAGGGAAGGGTTCCCAGAAGCAAGAACCCAAAATGGTAATATTTGTTATTCCCTTGTTCATTTACTTAAGTTTTAGAGGCTACCTTGATGGGCTGGACCGTTTTCTCGCCTGGAACAAGTGCTTAATAGCTAAGGCCTCGAGTATGTAGACGGCCGGCAAGAGCTGGAGTGGACACATAGACGCTCGATTCTGAGTGCCCCCGGGACACCCTCTAACTTGATTTCATTTGGAAAACGGGATCAATAACCATGATTTCCAGTTACCCTCTTATTCCTTTCAATTTGTTGAGCAAGGTCATTTTGGTATTTTAACAAAAATAACTGTTTCTTGGACTTCTGCTGGCTAATATTTTTAGTAATATGTTATAGTAACCCCTCCCCAACCCTGAATCCCCCTTTAACAGAATTGTCTTAAATGTGGGTTTGCTTCTGTGCAACTTTTTCAAATTATGAAGTTTTCAGTTTTAGCATACTCAGGGTACTTCTCTTGGGAAAATTAGAAAAAGAGGGAGCTAGGCTTGGGGAAGAGAAAGTAATGTAGAGTGGTTTAAACAGCAGGAACAGTCTCAGGAGAGAGACTGTAGTGGTGAAGGAGCTAAAATTGGTTTAAGGTCGTCTCTGGGACCCAGGAAACAGAAGCCAGCCTCTTGAAATAATAAATCAGGAAAGCATGAAATACTTTTTCTGTCAAAGACAAACCACAAGGGGAAAAATTACCTTTTTTGTAAATATTATATATAACAAAGCAGGACAAATTTATAAACTTCTTACTTAAAATTTCTAGAGAGTGAGCTGCTAATTTGCTGGAGGATAGAAAAGTGGTAAATGGAAACATATTACATAGTACTCATTACCACTGATTTAACGTGTGCAAAGTACCATTCTCTCTGTGGCAGGCTGTCTTTATTAGTTTAGCAAACATAAAATCTGCTTCAAAGGGCTTGCAGAGATTTACTTAAAATCTTGGCCTATCTTACCCTGTTTTTCCAATGACGCCTTAGATTTCTCAATCTTGAATCTGCCTGCAATGCAAGGGTTTCCAGGAGTGGTCTAAGAACATGCGTCCTGCTTTTGGAGGCTGATGGGCAAGCAGTTCAGAGCAGACAGCAGTGTGTGTGCCACAGAAAGACTTTGTCCCTAGAAATGGCCCAGGCAGGGCTTAAGAACATTGTCTGGAACTTTACATTGGTCATTCAGAGTAGAAAACCCCTTGAGTTGTATACGCTGTAGAAGTTGTCAAGGCAACTACTTGGCTGCGTGTCTAGAGGGTGACACAGTCTGCTGGATACAGCCATGCCTGGTGTCACCAGTTGTCCAGAGCTCAGCTGGGGGGAGGGGTGGGTGTTTATTTTTTCTCTTAAGAAGTAACTGATACCTTGAGCCCACTTTGTAAGTAAATAGGATACATTCTGAATTTCATTTGAATCTCAATAATTAAAGAAAATATCTACTCTGAAAATCATTTGTTGTAAACTCTATGAGAATGTATTAAGAAACTACTTAGAACAAAGAATGAAGGAAAATATCTTGAAAGTTAAATTCCTTCCCTAATTAAAAAAAAAAAAAAAAAGCTACTTAGCTTTATACCTAAGCTAAGACAACACAGAAGAAAATGTCTGTAGCAGCGTCATTGTTTAGCATTCTGAATAATTAATAAATTGGGACTGTTTTCTTTTGGCAGGATGGGAAGCACAAAATTCAAGAGGAAAATGGTAAACTAAAAAAGCCCCTAGAAGAAAGCCACAGGTATTTGGTAAAAAAGCATTATTAACTAAGATACAAAGTTATGTTGGGGTAGTAGGGAAGGGAGCTTCTGATGTGCTTTAGCAGTGACACAGACCATACAGTGATCTGCAGTATTAATATTCCAGAAAGACATTTTGAAGGGGGAAGTGAACAAATAAAAAACTAGATAAAACAAATTTTTTTTATTGAGTTATAGTCAGTTTACAATATTGTGTCAATTTCTGGTGCAGAGCACAATTTTTCAGTCATATATGAGTATATATATATTCATTTTCACATTCTAGATAACACAAATTAAACCAAACCCATTTAGTCCATTTTAGAAGGAAGGTGATCAGGCTGTCCTGACTTCCCTGGTTAATCCGCTGTCACTTAAAGATTATTTCTAAGCTGATCTTTACAGGGTCAGCAGCACAAGTGAATAAAGCACAAGTCATAGAATTTCTTAGGTTCTTAAGTGCACCTGAGCATGTTTCCACCTATGTGCAAAGTGCTAAGTGAAAGGAAGCTATGTTTCAAATAAAGCCTCTAATTTCCCTTATTTTTTTTTTCCTTTAAGGGTTTCAAACAGTTTATCTTTATTCCTTTTTCTGAACTCTTCATCTCATTTGCTTACTATGAAGAGCATGGGGGTCATTTCACGGAAGTTGACTTTTAACAATTGTTTTAGCAGGTAGAAATATAACAAAATATTACATAATGCCACTGCATTAAAAATGAAGGTGGTCCAACTATATGACATTCTGGAAAAGGCAAAGCCATTGAGACAGTGGTTGCCAGGGGTTAGGTGATATGAATGGATGGATAGGTGGAGCACAGAGGATTTTTTAGGACAGTGAAGATACTCTGTATGACACTATACTGACAGATACATGTCATTATGCATTTATCCAAACCCATAGAATGTACAGCACCAAGGGTGAACCCTAAGATAGACTATGACTTATGATATGTCAGTTTAGGTTCAATGATTGTAACATTGGGTACCACTGTGGTGTGGAATGTTGACATAGGGGGTGGGTGGGAGATCCAAGAGAATATATGAGAAATCTGTGTTCTTTCTGCTCAACTTTGCTGTGAACCTAAAACTGCTCTAAAAATTAAAGTCTATTATAATAACAACAACCCCCCCAAAAAGATGATCATCAAATGATTATCAAGGAAAGATACCACAGAGGGGTTTTGAGAGACCTGTACAGCATACATTTTTGGCTGCTGTACCTGAACAGCCTTGGATGCCCTAAGGATGAGATAATGTGTCATCTGGAGTAAAACCAGAGGCTGCAGAAGATAAATCACTCAGTCCAACAGAGGCTGAGTGTGCAGGTGCTTATGTTACACAGCCCTTCCTTGCCTCCAAGGCCAGAACGATGCCAAAACCTTTAAGTTTCCTCCCAAAGAGAGCGTAGTCTGATTCAAGACCAGCCTTAAACTACAGGCCGTCTAACACTACAGATTAGCACAGGCCATGGGAAGGAACTAGACTGTAAAATTAACCAAGGTTCAAGGGGGCCCTTCAGGGAGCCTCGCTCTAGACTAAAGTCAAGTCACTTACATTTAGGAGGGTCTTACATGCCATGTTCTGATTTTAGGCCCTGAAAATACAAGACAGTACAGTCCTCCCTCAATATCGGGGGTTCCAGGAGCCCCCTCAGATGCAGAAATCCATGGATGCTCAAGTCCCTTGTATAAAATGGCTGAGCACAATGAGTATAATGGGCTCGCTGATTCGTGGGTTGCACACCTGGGGACTTGAGCGACCCTGGATGCAGAACCTGAGGATGCAGAGGGACGAGTGCACTGCCTTACCTCCGCGCTCTGCAGCTTAAAAAGTGTGTCACATTCATTGTCTCCTTGTAAATTCGATTCTCCTTACAAAAGTTTAACCATCTATTCCTGCCTCACAGATGAGAAAACTGAGGCACACAGAGAGGTCCAAGTTGCCTCTATTATCATGGCTTCTGCTTTCAAGTCCTTTGTCTCTGCACCACTTAATAGCCACTTCAGGGCTTCTCCTGGCCAGAAATACGATCCTAAGATACACCCAGGTTTCCTGGGATTGTGGCCCAAGAAACAGCTGAAAACTCGATCATGCTGGAGGTCACACTGCCTCTCAGCCAAAGAGAATTGGAACCGCTAGATCTGTGGTGCATTTTCCCCAGAACTGAAAGTGGGCCTTGCTCCTCCTCTTGTTCTGTTCCTCCTGAGTTCTGTTCCAAGTTGGGAAAATCAGGGCTAGCTCAGCTGGGTATCGTGAAGAAATACTTCCACCCAAACGGGTACTCATGTGACAGTCTCATTCACACCGTTTCCCTAAGTAATTTGCTAAAGTTCACATTTTAAGAATACTTGGGAGAAGGGACAATACCTGACATATGATAATGGGTAGATTTCCATAATAGTGGATAGGGAAAAAAAGCTATCACAACGTATGGCCTCAGCCAGTGGGAGTTTTGCAGGTTGGAAAACATAATCTCTATTTTCTTGGTAGTAAAAAGGAAACATAAAATATGACTCCAGTCTGTTTTTAAACAGAAACCATTATATAGGTCAAGGGTCACATTCTAGTAATAGATTTAACAACTAAAATTTCCTCCCCTTGGATGTTGACATTAATAATTACTTTGGTCCCAACAATGTAAAAGAATCACGGTGTTGATTTTCTGTGCTTTTGAAATGATAAAGGAAACATAAGTTGCTATTAGTTACTGTTCTTAATTTCCCATTGTAGGCTGCAGTCTCACCCTGTGGATGAACAGGTAACAGTCTCCTATCCTAAAACATCTTGTATAAATTATAGAGTTGGCTAGACCATGCCTAGCTGTAAACAAGGCAGCAAGGGAGGTAGATGAATGCATTCAGGCCTCTGTGTCCATCCTTCTGAGGATGTCCTAAACAAACATGCATTTGCCTGAAATTCTCACTGGAAGTAGCACAGCCCTTTGAGCAATTTACTAAGTAAACAGTTTTCACTTCCCATTTGAGATTCTCTTTAACATACTTATGAGACCTAAGGGGACTCACCATACCTCCCTTTCCCTTAGTTTTCCCTGACATAAAATGGAGAGAAAAAAATACTTCTTGATCACTTACAAATAAGCAAACATAAACAGCAGAGAAATATAAATATAGTGGTATATGACAACCCCATGAGAAAGACAGTAAATGCTACTCTGTGTGAGTCACCCTGTCATTTATCTATTAGGATAGAAAATGAAGCCTACTCCTTCCCATTCTTGATGACAGAGTAAGGCAAGAGGAATGGGGCTTTTTTTTTCTTTAATTTTTTACGCTTATATACTTGAATTTTCTTTCTATAAATAAAATCGCATGTTATTTTATTGTAAAAATTAAAAGAGCTCCAAGGGTAATGATAGGATTAGCAGAGTTGTATTAAGGTGGTGGGGCTATATGTAATCTGTTTCTTCAGTTTCCAGGTGGTCTGTAGTATGATGATACTGTGTAACTAAAAAATGCATATTCTGAAAAAATGTCCCGGGCTGAGGGAAACTAACTGGCTCACTCTGGTTTAGGATCAGCCGCTGCTCTCTGAAAAGCCCCAGACATGCCAGCTGTGCCAGGAAGACTGCAGCCTAACAAAGGTAACGGTGGTGAGAAGTGAACAGGTTCTTCATAGGGACGCCCACTGCACCCGAGCCCCGCCCGCTAATAGGGGCGGCCTGTGTAGAGTGCAGGGCGTGGGGAGGAAAGTAAGAGGAGCAAGTAGTTGGTATGTACCTATTTTTTTCAGCCCTATTAAGTCATGTCAGTAAACCCCCATTAAAATAAATACAAATTAACTATATAATTTAAAATAAACATGAATGTACAAATATTCATTGAGCGCCTACTGTGTGGAATGTGCTATTCCATCTGCTGGAAAAAGAAGAATGAACACAGTGTAGACCAGGTCCCTGTTCTTAAGCGTATGTCCTTTGTGCCATCGTTTCACAGATGAAGAACCTTGGGTCAGAGGCATTAAGGACTTTTCCCAGTTACTTAAAGCTCAAATGCAGCATGACTTTGCCTACAAAGTCTACACTCCTTCTAGAACTCCGTCCTGCTTAGAACAGTTAAGACATGTTTTGGGAGGGAGGGTTCTTTGAATTTGGGGAAAACAGCCTTGGAAAGGAAAACGAGCTCTCTCCCCACCAAACCACTTGTTTTTCCCTCGGATCCTCAAGGATCTCCGCCTGAGGGCCCTCCCAGTGTGTTATCCTGAGTCGGCAGAGTGAAGGAAGCATTCAGGAAGAGTAAGTGTCCTTGACAGCCAGCTCTGTGCCTTGCTCGCTACAGTAGGGTCCCCCAGCATCAAATACGGTGCCCAGTTCATAGGAGATGCTTGAGAAATGCTATGGACTAATGAGTGTTGGAAACAAGTACTGAGAGGAAAAGGAAACATACCACCATTTGTGATCATGCTGCATTTTAACAGGCAAACTTGTAATATGACCTAGTCTTAAATTAGCAGTATCAAATAAAGATGAACTGCCTTTATAGAACTGAAAGTTTTAATGAGAAAAATGTGTTCCAAAGCAGAAGAAGCTGCCAGTCTAATCCTGGCTTTTCTTAGCCATTCAAAGTAACTGCAACATGTCAGAGAAAAATTCCTCTCAAGCTTTCAAATAAAAGTGACCACCCTCCCTCCACGGCACCCTCAGGAAGATGAATTGTTTGAGGAAAAGTAGCATTATTTATGGGGGCAGTTATCCTTCACAGCCTTTATACAGGGGCCCTTGGAACTGTGTGTGCACCACCCCATCACAGCCTTACCAGTGACACTGCCAGAATGACCGAAGTGCTGTCCCTCAGCTTGGCCACTAAAGATTCAAAATGCTTAATAAAGAGACTGATTTCCCAATAAACAGGATGCAGAAAGCTGTGCTCCTGCTGCACTGATGTTCCAGAGGATGTGCTTCCAGAGAGGGCATCACAGGAAGGCATTAAGCACGCCAGTGTCTTAGGAATTCTACTTTCAGATCATGCTCAGCAAATGCTTTCACCTTAGGCTGGCTACCCAACCCATTGCAAGGTTCCTGCCTATGCTTTGGTACTTTAAAACTAATTTTAGAATTAGCCCACCTTAAAGTGAATATAGTAAGTGAAAGTATTCTAAAGAGAAATAATTTGTGTATTTGTTCATTTGAATTCTGTGGAAATGCTTCTCTTCATTTAGCTCTAAGAACTAGACTGTGTGCTTCTTTGTAGAGACTGTGTTTGGTCAGATACCGTGTGGCACACAGCACACATTCAGTAGGTACTTGACTAGACGTTGAGCATTTATCATATGTGTGGCCTTTTATATCCTGTGCATCTTTATGCCTTGCTCTTCTGTTCCCCACCTGCCTTCCCCTTCTTCTTATAGAATGTGTGTGAGAACTGCAGAGGAACCTTCTGTAATGCCTGCTCAACAAACGAACTGCCTCTTCCTTCAAGTATCAAGCCTGAGCGAGTTTGCAATCCCTGTCACACAAATCTGATGAAAAAGTATTCCACCAGCCCATCGTAAGACTGGAGGCCAAGAGCCGGACCAAAATGTCTCTACTTGTGTCAGATGTCAGGATCCCCTAGAGCCCAGACGTTAGAATCAACTCAAGGGTTAATTAAGAGTGACTTAAATAAACCAGGTCCAGGGAGAAGAGGCAGTGGTTGGTGGTGCCAGAAATTTTGCTCGTTTTCTCTAATGAATATATGAATAAAAGTTACTCAGTTGAGCCTCTCTCTGCTAAATCTGAACAACCCCACTTTGCAGTGTTTATTTTATAGCATGTCTTTGGAGAGGTTATTCATTTTTATGACTGGTGATAATAATACTGGGGTGGATATGAAAGGAGAGAAGGTCCTTAGAAGATAAAAAGGAAAATGATCATCTCCCCCTATTTTTATTTGCAGATTCAAGGGGGAAAGATAAATGTTACCTAAAATTGAAATGACAGGTGTTACATATTTTCCCAGGTGCTGCTACACATAAAGTTTCCTCTTTACCCCGACTGACTACCTCTTCTTTAAAGTATCTCTACCAAACTGTGAACCCAAACTCAGGGAAAAAGTATTAAAGAGTAATATAAATTTTGAATGTACTTAAAGCAATATTATAATATATTACAGTTTTAGGACCAGAATTTTTCTAGTCCTGGCTACAAGTGTTTTCATTATCAGAACGAGGAGGAGGAACACTTGCCGTTTTTTCACTTGATGACTTCAAAAGTAAATATCTGCCCTTTTCAAAGTCTCCTACTGCAAAACAAGCCAACTGTCTTCCCCAGTCACTCATTCCTCTCTGGGTCATAATGGAAATTAGAACTTTTAAAGCTAGGGTTTGACTTTTGCAAGTAGAAGATTTGAAGCAAAGCTAAGTCAGGTATAAAGTAAAACAAACTTAATTTGTCCATGGCTGAGAATAATTAGCTCAGGTTATTCATTAAATTCTTTAATAAATAAAGGATCCCTTATTCTAAGCTAGGAATCAGAACTGGTAGGCCGGTTTCTTGGAAAGTACAATACTTAGACATCTCTTAGTAACAAACCCTTTGGGGGAAAAGAGGGAAATGCATTCAGCAAGAGAAGGAAAGAAATGGTATATGCTCTTTTGATTACGTTACATATGTCTAGATTGTTTGATTCGAATTAAGACCTAAGAAGATACGATTCTGTAACTGCTTTAGAATTCTGAGGTGGAAACATCCTGGAACGCTATTTGATAACTTCTGTCTCCTGAAAAGGGTTACAGCCCAGGAAGGAGTTGTTATTCCAGAAGTCTGGCCTGTTACTTGGTGAAGCTGAGTTTTAAGAGTACCAGGGAAAAATAAAATCTAATAATTCTAGCCTCGTTTGTTGTCTCTTTTTTCCTTTTAAATATTTATGATTCTTCATCCTCTGTATTTTTGACCACCTATATGTGTCAGCACTGTTCTAGGTGCTACAAATGATGTGGGCAATTACCCTAAATCAGCAAAAGTTATTTTATAATTAGTTTTGAATTAAATTGAAAAGAGGCTGCTCTGTTCATGGAACATAAGAAGGAATAAGTAATTAGCCACTTGAAATTTGACTTTCAAATGCACATAAGCTATTTGGCTTTTTTTTTTTTTTTTTTTCCTTAAACAAAGATCTGTTACTAGTTCAGCTGCCCACAAAAGCAAGGGCACCAAGTCATGAATATCATGGCTTAATGTTATGCCTTTCTTCCTTAAAAATTGTGCTGTCCACCATTTATAATAGCATCACCAAGAATAGCATACTTTAAAATAAACTTAACCAGAGGCAAAAGACTTGTACACTGAAGACTACACATTGCCTTAAGAGAATAAATACACCAATAAATAGGAAGACACCTCATGTTCATGAATTGGAAGATTTGACGTCTTTAAGATGTCAGTACTACCCAAAACTATCTACAGATTCAATGTTATCTCTTATCAAAAATCCCAGTATTTTTTGCAGAAATAGAAGCATTTATATGGAACTTCAACAGATGCCTAAATAGCCAAAACAATCTTGAAAAAGAACAAAGCTGGATGTCTCATACTTCCTGATTTAAAAACTTACTACAAAGCTGTTTCTCATCTCATTCTCCAGTAAGGGAGCCAGGGCTGCTTAGAGAAATGGCTGATTCCAGATCTGGGGCATATCAAAGGGATTCAGGAGCAAACTAATAGCCCCCAGTGGGTAAACCTGAAACAATGTAAGCAAAATAATGTAGAATAGGATTATTACCCCAAGTATAAATATCCATGAGTCCACATTATATAAAGGATTAAATAAATGACAGAGTAATGTCTTATTTCCTACACATAAAAATTCCGAATAATTTATGTAGATACTATTCCTTCAAGAAAGTGGAACTTACCTCCCCACATTCTGAATGAGGGCTGTGCTTAGTAACTTGCTTCAAAAAAGTAGAATATAGAAAGAGAAAAAAGAAACTTTATAGTAACCTAGCAAACACTATTTTTGCCAGGTGATCAAAATCCACAAGGTCAGTGATAAGTGATGTTAATAAGATGAATCCTTGATAAGATGAATGCAGGGAGCATGACACCTTTGTGTTCTTTCTCCCCAAACCTGATAACCGCAGTCTAACCCTGAGAAAAACCTCAGAAAACTCCCAACTGAGGGACTTCCAACAGAATACCTGACCAGTACTCCTTAAAACTGTCAAGGTCATCAAAAACAAAAAAGACAGATTGAGGTTAAGGAGACACAATGACTAAATGTAATGGGGGATTCTGGAACAAAAGATACTAGGGAAAAGCTAATAAAATCTGAATGAAGTATGGAATTTAGTTAATTGTAATGTACCGTTAGTTGCGGCAAGTACATTCCAAGATGTCAACAACAGGGAAACTGGGTGAGGTATATACAGGAATTCTATTTTTACAACATTTTTGTATATCCCAAACTGTTCCAAAATAAAGTTTAATTTTAAAAAAAACTGTGCTTTCATATTCCAAACAACTACAGGTCTAACCTAATAGAATTTGACTGAACACCCTAAATGTAATTTATTTCCAAATAGAATCTGAGGATTTTCCCCAGCATGAGGATTTTAAATCAGATTTATAGTTCAGCACAAGGTTCTTGGATCATTCGTTATTCACAGTCAAGTTATAAAAATATATGATGAAACTCTTATAAGGAATTTTACCTTCTGTGAAAGGATTCCAGGTATGTCCTAGTGATTATGAAGAAACTCACAGGGCCACTGTATATTACAGCCTTATTTCAGCTTTGCCAACAGAAAATGTAAGCCTTTTTAAAGAATTATATTTCAGAAGTGGTAAGTTTTGATTTATAGTAAAGCATCTTTCAAATAACTTAGCCTAATAACCCCCTAAATGTTTTCCCAGGTCAAATCTTAAATGATTCTTAGACATCTGCTGTCTTGGGGATTGTCCATCATTAAGGTCTTCTATTTTATTCTCAGCATTCCTGAGGACAGTTGATTTTGTTAACATATTAATTACTTTTGTATAAGAGATTTTTGTAAGCATGTCAGTCAGTCCACCAAATCAGAAATCAAGTATCTGACAAGCACAATTTATACACCTAGAATAAAAGGCAACCTTTATTCAAAGATAGCGTATCACCTTGAAATGTAAAGTTGGTTAAAAATAGAACCAGTGAGCAAGAGAAAAGCAACAAGTAATATACAAGTGAACTCCCACTAGGTTATCAGCTGATTTTTCAGCAGAAACTCTCCAGGCCAAAAGGGAGTGGTATGATATATTTGAAGTGATGAAAGGGAAAAACTTAACAAACAAGAAGATCCAGCAAGACTCTCATTCAAATCTGATGGAGAAATCAAAAGCTTCACAGAAAAACATAAGCTAAAAAGAATTCAGCACCACCAAACCAGCGTTACAACAAATGTTAAAGGAACTTTCCTAGCCATCAAACCACGAGAAAAGAGAACAACAACAACAAAAAAAACCCTACAAAAGATTGCTTTGGCAACTTGGGGTCTTTTATGGTTCTATATAAATTTTGGAATTATTTGTTCTAGTTCTGTGAAAAATGTCATTGAGTATCGTGGTAGGGGTTGCACTGAATCTGTAGATTGCTTTGGGTAGTATGCCCATTTTAATAACAGTTCTTCTAATCCAAGAGCACAAGGTATCTTTCCACTTTTCTGTAACATCTTCAACTTCTTTCATCAGTGTTTTACAGTATTCAGAGTATAGGTAACTTCCTTGGTTAAGTTTATCTCTAGGTATTTTGTTTTTGATACAATGGGAATGTTTATGCCAGTTACAAAAATCCTGGTTTTTGAAGTGGGAAAAAGAAGGTGAATGAAGGGTTGCAAATGGCAAAATATCCTTTTTTATGGGTGAGTTGTATTCCACTGCATACATATACCAACCACATCTTTTTTATCTATTCATCTATTGATGTGCACTTAGGATGCTTCCATATCTTGGCAATTATAAATAATGCTATTAATAGAAGGGTCTGTGTATCTTTTTTAATTAATGTTTTTGTTTTTCTGGGATATACCCAGCAATGGAATTGCTGGGCCATATGGTGGTTCTATTTTTAGGTTTTTGAGAAACCTCCATTGTTTTCCATAGTGGCTGCACCAATTTATATTCCCACCAACAGTGTTCCCTTTTCTCCACATCCTTGCCAACACTTGTGTTCTTTTTGATGATAGCCGTTCTGACAGGTGTGAGATGGTATGTCATTATGATTTTGATTTGCATTTCCCTGATATTAGTGATGTTGAGCAACTTATCATGTTCCTGTGGGCTATCTGCATTTCCTCTTTTGGAAAAACGTCTATTCAGTTCTTCTGCCCATATTTTAAATAGGTTGTTGTTTGTTTCTTAATTGAAGTACAGTTGATTTAAAAAAAAATAAATGGTTTGTATGAAAAAAACAAAACAAAACCAGAACCAGTGACCATCTGTAAGAATTGCTGAGGATGTCAGATTCTAAGAGTTAATAATTAATCATGATAAAAACAAAACTCAGGCTTCCAGTGGGCAGCCAGGATGGAGAAACTGCACAAGTCTACAGGCAGCAGTACTGTCCTGCCATTTTGCAATGCTTTCTGGCACAAGAGTATCATTCATATTTAATTATCATGTGTATCACAAATAGTTTATCTTTGTAAATTAGAACAGGTTAAAAATTAGCCCAGTATTATCACTTACATACCCCCATTTGCTCTCTTGAGGGGAAAGAAATGGATGCAATTACAGCCAGCCTATCAGAAATTCTGAGTAACTCAGTTTCTCGTTAGCTCTTGGTCTTTATTCCCAAATGGCATTGTTGAGTGGCAGAAAGAAACGTTGAGAGCCTCTTTGTTTCAGTGAGAACCTGGTTATGCTTTGGGATCACAAGTCTTTGAAGACTTGGGTAAAGTTTCACAAGCTTCCTATTTAGTCAGGATCATGATCTTTGTGGGTTTCACTGAGCTGTCAGTATTCCAGTCTACCCTGGCTACACACCTTCATGCTTTATCACCAGGTGCTTTCAAAATCATTTCACTGGGACATCCTAATTCTGACACAGAACCTGGAAGCCATGAAAGGGGAGATTTAAACTGGGGAGGGAGTGCTATTTAAAGGTAGCTTATTCCCAGAAGGGTTCCTGCCAGTTACAAAAAAGACCAAATACAATGGTGGTCAATTAACATCACTGAAAGACCATCAGCGAAACTCACACTATGGAAACCCCTCAAGGTTAATCTTATTTCTTCTACAAATAAGAAGGGGAAAAGAAATGGAAGGGGAAACATAAATTAAGAAACAGGCACTTCAATTTCATTATAGGTATCTGAATGGCCAAAAAGCTTATGAAAATATGCTCAACATCACTGATTATCAGGGAGAGCAAATTAAGACCACAATGAAATACCACTACACACAGAATGGCTAAAGTTACAGGCTGAAAACATCAAATGGTGAGGATGCGGACCAACGGGAACTTTCATATTGTTTGTGGGTGTGTAAAACAGGATGACCGCTTTGGAAAAGGGTGTATCAATTTCTAGTAAAATCAAAAATTTATCAACCTTGCAACTCAGGATATTCTACTAAGTCCTTACCCAAAAGAAGTTAAAACACAGGTTCACAAGAAGCCTTGCACAAGATATTCACAGCAACTTTATTCATAATAGCCAAAACCTGGAAACAGCCCAGCATTCATTAGCTGTTCACCCAACAAGTTAAAGGTTAAACCGAGGCATATTCATACAATAGGATACCACACAGCAGTGAAAGGGAACTGTGAGCTGAAACACATCGATGAATTTTAACACATGCTGAGTGGGAGAAATTTACACAAGAATACATAAAGTATGACTCCATTGATATTAAGTTCTAGAATAGGCCAAACTAATCTATGGTGAAAACAAAATCCTAACAAGGCAAGGGGTGGAAAAGGGGCAGGTATTGACTAAAGAAATTTTCTGTGATGGAAATGTTCCACAGCTTGTAAGGGGTTTGGATTAGAGTTTTATGTTAAAATTCATCAAACGGTACACAACAGTTGTTTACTTAACTATGAATTTTACCTCAAGAAAAAGAAGTCTACTTAATATGGATGACAAGAAACTTAAAGAGTCAAATATAGATGTCTACAACTTTGACACATACAGAGAAAAAAGATGGATGGATGCACAGACACATGATGAAACAAATATGGCAAAATGTTACTTGTAGAATTGAAGTGGTAAGTATAGGCATGTTTGTAACTTAACTCTTTCAAATGCTTGAAATTTTTTATTAAACTATATCGCAGGGAAAAAAGACATAATAATGATTGAAATGTGTGTGCACTACTGTTTAGATCCTGACTCAAATAAACTTTTTAAAAAATGACATCAGATAGATACTGGGTAAGAAACTATTATTTTCAGGAATGATGGTATTTTTTAAAGTCCTTTTTAAAAAGAGATGCACACTGAAATATATCCAGATAAATAACATTGTCTTGAATTTGCTTTAAAATTAATGAGGATAAGATGAGGAGGGGACTATAAGAGACAAAGAAAAATGGGGAGAGGATATGAAGACAAATTTATAAAAAAGAAAATCCAAAAGCTCTTAAACATGAAGAAATCCTACATCATAAGAGAATGCCATTGTGTGTGGGTGTGTTTTTAACCTGTCAGATTGGCAAAGAACAGACTGCTAGTATACTGTGTCAGGGAGGCTATGGAGAAATGGGCACTTGCACTGCTGGTGCAAACTAAGAAAAAAACCAATTAGAGATATAAATTTAATTTTAGATCTAAATTACAAGTGCACATACTCTTGACCATGTATCCTACAGAGAAATTTACGCATGTACGAAATGACATAAATTTATACAAGGCAATTCATTTTGGCATTATAATAGCAAAAGATTAGAAACAATTTACATGTTCATCAGTAAGGACAGGTTAAATTACATACACATCCGTACTGTACAATGATTTTTAAAAATGAGAAAGGATTTTATATTGATATAAAATATTCAGGATGTATTAAGTAGGGAAAAAAGGTACAGAATAGTATGCATAGTATGCTATAATTTATATTTTAAAAATAAATGAAAATGTCTATTAATATTTGCTTATCTATGCAGTCACTGGAAGTTTACATTAAATGAAACTGATGAGTGTTGCCTGAGATATGACTGAAGTACAGGATGGGAGGAAGACTGTCCACTGTATACCCCCTTCATATCTCTTGAATTTTATTTCTTTCAAAAAATAAAAACACAATTTTAAAAGTACCCCACTATTTATTTTCATATCATCAAAGCGTTAAGAACCAAATTAAACCTTCCTCTATCCTCTTCCTAAAATTCAGTAAGAAAACCACCCAATTGAAAAATTGACAAAATATCTGAACAAACGCCTACCAAAGACAGTATGATGTCAACACCTTACGTTATTATAGAACTGCAAACTAAAACGAGCTATCCCTACACACCTAGTAGAAGAGCTAAAATTGAAAACACTGACACCACCAAATGCTGGCAAGATGAGCTGCTGCAGGAACTCTCATTCATTGCTGGTGGAAATGCAAAACAGCACAGCCATCTTGGAAGGCAGTTTGGCAAGTTTCTTACAAAACTAAACATAGTCTTACCATATGATCCAGCAATCACACTCCTTGGTATTTACCCAAATGAGCTGAAATCTTATGTATACACAAAAACCTACACACGAATGTTTATAGCAGCTTTATTCCCTTCGTACAAACTTCAGAGATTTATTTTCCAATCTGCTGAAGTCAGGCAGGAAAATGTATTCCTACTACATCGAGCAATTTTTCTTCAAAGCCCCTGTAATTTAGGCACTTTACTGCTGAGATACACCATTCTACCCTATATTACAGGTCCTACCAATTGAATGTGAACCCTTTCACATAATTTGGGGGAAACTCAAACTAATTAAGTGTTTTAAATTATAAAATGAATAGGATGTAATGAAGAGAAAAATCTCCAAATGAGAATCTGCTAAGAGACTGTTTAAGGCAGAGGATGCCAACAGGGCATGTTAACTAGTAACAAGCAGGGTTATTGCCTCAAAATGTCACCGAGATGGAAGTGGCTTTCTCCTGCTTCTTTCTCGTCATACTGCAGAATTAGTGAGAAGGATTTAGAGCCTCTGCTCCACAGCGGATTCGGTCTCCCTGCCCACCTGGCAGAAGCCTCATTCACCCAGGAGTAGAGGGACATATACAAAATGGTTCTGCTTCCTCCTCTGGTTTCAGTGAGTTCATCAGCTCACAGTCCTCAGCATTTTCTCCTTGGTATCTGCATGCTACTTATCAGAGTTCTCCCTTGCAATTCTTTTGAGCGAGCAAAAGCAAGATATGGACAACCTGGCCACATCAAATCCCACTATTTTTGACAACTTTACCACCTAGGAGATTATAAAGACACAAAGGACCCAAACAGAAGAGCAAAAGTCACTGTCATTTTTTTTTTCAGTAAAAAATGATGTTGCACAACCCAGTTTTGTCAAATTTCAAAAGAGAAGTATGTCTTTCGATTGGATAGACATAAAAGATTACTTCTATTCTATTATGTGCTTTTCTTCTCTTTCCAGTAACTACATTTGTCCTATCGGCAATTATCCATGTACCAGCCTAAATTATGAGCAATAACTTACTAACGGCAGTATAGGAAAGCATATGAATTCATGAGATGATTTCCCAAGAATGCCCACCTTCTGCACTGAGAAATCAGCCACTAGTGTGACAAGAAGATAACCCTTCCAGCTCACCCACCACGTAACATCTTAGTGCTGCTGCTCTCATTCTTTTCCCAGGGATATGCAAATGAAACTCATCAGCTTTAAAATAAAGTAATTGCAAATGAATGAATTCCTCACCAACCACAATCCCAACAGACCCTACAGATTTTTTCCGCAGCAAATCAGATACCTACTGCTAAAAGGAGAGAAAAAGATCACACTCTAATTGGTCATACAGCTACAGACACCAGTTCTCAGAGCTCACTCAGTATACTCAACTACACATGAAAATACATTTCTCTCCAGGTAGTAATACAGAAGCTGGCTGATTAAGTCACGTTCTTTCAGGACGATGGAAACAAACACAACAGAAAATTAATCATTTCTTCTTACAATATACCAGGACTTGATGTAAAAATATATTAGGTTGATTGACACACTCCAAAATAAATACTCTTAGGTAATCTTCAGCCTGAAACAAGCCTTCATTTATTGACTACTTACAGTACAGTGATTTCGTATCTTAGCTGGTAATCAAAGACGGTTATGTATTAAGTGAGAGAAGACATAATCTCTCTTCCAGATATCACCTCTCAGAAATCGGGGCTAATTCAATTTTAAGGACTAGATCTGCATCTCCTGGTAACCACGTGGCAGTCGTCACCCTGAGAACAGGAACAAGGCAGAGAAAGTATACAGGACTTTGATTCTCCTACAGGTGAACATAAAATTAGTTTATTAAGGACTACATTTTGAAGCCAGCTATTTTGATCCAATGTTTAAATAACAAGCTGTTTAATATTAAAGCAGAACGTACTGCCACAATGTGACAGAAATACAGCTTTATCCATAAACCCTTCACACAATTATACATTAAATGCTATTTTTATTTAAGCAAGGCACCCCTACTTGTTCTAAAATATGGGATGTGCTACCCCACTGAAAAAAGCAAATGAGGAGACTTAGATTCCATCCTATCTAGAGCTGGTTTAAATTCAAGTGAAGCCATCAATGTCCTTACCAGTCAGGACTGTCATGACATGTCACTTCACAGTTTTGACACTAACACACACTTCAAGGTTTACTGAAAACCAAAGAAAGACGGGGCTGGGGGCGGGGGTGTTCAGACAACTTTTGACACTACAATTCCCTCTTTAATTATACAGACACCAATGTTAAATGCCTGTAGCACAGGGTTTAGAAAGGCAAAACATTTCCAGAGACATCAAACTGACAAACTGTTGTCATTTACACTAACCAGTGGTATTTTTTGTTTTGATTCCTTTTTAAAAAGTCTTACCACTATCAAAGTAATTAAATACACCTAAAATTAAAACTACTCTGCCAAATGATAATGGTTCAAAGGTCTGAAACCTTTCCTTGCTTTGGTGAGTATTTGGTTAAAAGAAATCAGTACTTTATTCCATGAGAAGTTTTACATCAAAGCTCTTAATTCACAGGCAAAAAAAGAAAACCTCAAACAGATTATTTTTAAAATGGGAGATTTTAAAGGAAGAGTGCTGAATAAAAATACGTAGTCTTTACACTGGGTCACATATCCTCTGTGAAAACAAACTGTTTAATCATAGAAAATAACGGTCAGATTCTTTAATCAGATCCTGGACAGTTTAAACAAAAAACTAAATTCGTAGTTTATTTCATAATCCCCAACTGAATCTTTCCTTTTTCTTGCTAAACAGTCCATTATGGATTTTTTCTTATAAGCAATTCACCCCAAACCCCCAAATCATTCCTCTAGCAGTTACTGCTAAAAAAACTGGAACTTTATATCCCATGTCCAAGAAAGGTGTGCAAATGAAATGCTTCTTGCTTCATCCTGGAAAAAAAAAGTGGTGTACACTTACTCAAAATGAAAAATACTACACATGTTCCCGTATCATTTAAAATTGTAAATTCTTTTTTTTCTTTCTGATTTAGTGCAAGTTTTCCGACAAATCAACTAAGTTAAGGTGAAGAAAATTAGCTGGGCGTTAGCGCTTACAGCCTGGCATGAAGACAGTAGATTTTCAGAGTTGAGCACAGAATATATTTCATATAGATTTTAACTAATGAAAATATTTAACATCACAAGACTGTGGGACTTTATATCCAAAAACAGTCTATGACAACGATGGTAAAGAAATGTCCCATGTGTTTTTAAGGAATCATTACAGTAAAGTGCCTCAAAGGAATGTACCACTACATGTAGAAAAACGATTACAATACAATATATGAAAAGATTTTAGGGGGAAAAAAGACACCACATAGCACTGAGTAAGGGAAGGAACATCAAGACATACATAGTTGATTTACCACAGAGAAGTTAACTGTATGAAATCTAAGGATTTCCCAGGACTGCCATTTTGATAACACCATTTTAGGAAAAGACACAGCGGTACATTCAGTGTATAGATGCATGATACACCCCGGTTTCAAATGTATCACTTTTAACATCTTAAAAATATCTTAGAACTGAGTAAATGTATTTAAATTTTATAGGAAGACAAGTTAATGTGAGGCACACCTTCAGTGTACTGTGATATATAGCTACCAGAGGTACTATCTGGGCACAGCATGATGAACGTTGGGGGTGATACAAACAGATTCTAAAGGGGAAAATACTCAAAGCCACTATATGACCATAATATAGTCTGTTTCCCAGGGGAGTTTCACTCCTTATACTGAAGCTTCAATTATCATGATTAGTTTGATCTTTATTAAAAAGAAATGGTTTCAATCGTATTACGAGTGAGGAAATGACTAATTTATCAATTGAAAATAATTTCCACAATTGCACCTCTTAAATTTACCTTATTATCTGGAGTCTCTGGAATTCTTATTTTCCTTTTGGACACGAATTCAGGAACAATTCAATATACCTATGGTCTGAGAATGACAAAAAAAGATTCATTTTTTAAAGTTGTAAGGGCAGAAATAATGGTGTACTCATTTATTTTCCTCATAGTTCAGACAGTAACTCAAGCCCTTTGCCCCATCCTTTCCCTAGTAAAAAAAAAAAAAAAAAAAAAATTCTATCTAATTCTGGATGGATATATGCATGATAATTAATGAATAAATGCTTCTCACTATAATATAGTGGGGTGTTTTTTTTTCTGTCTTTTTTATATTTATTTAGTAGCATTAATGGAATACAATTATCCCAAGGGAAAAATTCTAGGCAAACTACAAAGCAGAGAAAGGCATTTGTAAACAGATAGACATCAAACATGACAACAGAAACCAAGGGCAGCACTTACGAACGTGGGACCGATCCTTGAGCATAGCTGCGACAGCATCCTCATGGGTGTCGAAGTGCACGTCAGCTTCTCCAGTGGCCTTCCCACTGGAACTGTATTCCATGGTGATTCTAACAGGCTTCAGTGGAGCAAAAAACTGAACAACAAACCAAGGAAGCCAAGAGGAACATGATGTTACTGGGTCCGATTTCTACAAGTTTGCTGGCTCTGCATTTTTCTTTCAGACTTGGATTCATATATTTGATAAACTTATTTTCAGGAAATCTCTTTAAGCAACAATGTAGTTACACATCTACCACCTCCTTTTCTGATCTTCTTGGAACTCAAAGTTACATTTCAAATATCTGTTCACAGAGAACTTAAACTGTAAGTACAATACCATATATACAATTCTCAAACTTTTTTTTATACCAAGAAGGACCCTTTTTATTATTCCTCCCACACACATCCTTCCCTATTTCTAAAAACTATCCATCAAATACACTTCATTTCTTAATAATTCATTTTTATCATTTTTTTCAATCAGACATCCACCTGATAATCAGTTTTTTACCAGCACTATCTAAAGAGAGCTACCACGCTGAGTAGTTATCACTCCAAACCAAAGCAACAGAATGTAATTCTTTAACAAGACCATGCAACTTTCATTTGGGTAAAGATATGATTCCTATTACGCTTTTTGAAATCATGAAGAAAACTGTGAGACCCCACTACTAACTGAATCAGGGCTCTGAGTATGGATCTACCTTAAGTAAATGTTCTCAAGTTTATGAAGTCAATAGGGGCTTTCACTGTTCTATCTTTTCATTTCATACAGTATCTATCATGAAATAAAAATATTTTAAAAATTCCTTTTCTCAAAGATTAGGGAAGCCAGATGCAAGGAGGCTGTACGGTCTAATGAAAGCTCTAGGCATTTAGGAGTCCTGGATTTGTGTCTAGTATCTAACAGCTCTGTGAGAAATGCCCTGAGTCTCCTTTTCCTAAACTCAAAAATGAATGGGTTGAACTAACTTAGAGAAAAACCAAACTTTTTTACTTTGAATACTAAACCTACACCATATTATTCTGCATCTATAAAATCCTCTTATCTATTATACATTTGATCCTAAAATGTAATAAAACCCATACTTCTTGGCTCAAGAAAGTAAGACAAGCCTCCACAACTATGGAGACGCCACCTTACTACCCAAAGCTACCACAGGGATGCTGTATTCTTCTTCTCCACCTTCCCTGATTTAATAGAAGTTCCACCTTAGAACTTCTGTTCAAAGCTACTGAGACTGGGTATCTTACTACCACATACATTTATGATGTCCTGGGCATTGGCGTGGAAAGGCAATCCTCTCATGTGGACAAAATGTAGTGAAGATGCAGCTCCAAAATCAACAGCCTCTGGAAGCTTTTCTGACGTCTCCTTGGGCAACTCTGAGAAGCAGAACAAGAAGCACCGTCCAGAACATTTCAGCTTCGAGAGTCACTAACGGGTTATAACTAGGCATGACCTGTACGTCCAAGTCCTTCATTCCTCTTGAAACAGTAAGGAAGAGGGCTTTAATTTTAAAAGCCAAAACAACCTAAAATTTCTGCCACTTAACAAATATCACCTGAACACTCGTAAGGCTTCAGTATTTCAAACCACTACCAGATTCCAAAAGACTGTATCTTTCTCTCACAACAGAGAGGAGAAATGATTATGAATGGAAAAACATAAAGGCAAAAGAAAAACCTTCTGGGTTATCGTCACCAAAAAAAAAATTTTAAAAAATAAGTTGTAACAGACTAATCCTAGGGCACACACTTAAAAAGGATTTATCAACTTCAAAGATTCCAAATGTTGCTTTGGGATTAGGAATCAAAGGAATAATTAAATACAGAGGCAAACAAAACTCCTTAGTCAACATTCCTGCTCTCTATACACATTTTTTTCCCATCTTAAGTGTTGACATTTTACTTCTTTTTGTTATATATGTGCCACCCAGCCTTTGACATAGAATCTACGAAGATGATTATATTGGGGAAAAAAAAAAAAAGGCAAAAGCCTACGGCATAATAAAGCCCTTCTACATACACAGTTGGCCCTCCATATCTGTAAATGTGGAACCCATGGACAGGGAGGGCTACCTATGTGATTTGAGCATTCATGGATTTTGGTATCCATGGTGGGTCCTGGAACCAACTCCCTGGGGATACTGAGAGGCAACTGTATTCAGAGTACATTCTACACTCAAAGACATATTAAATATTTAACTCAATTCCCTTGTCCTATCATCTCATAATTTCATACAACACTGTCATAAAAAATTAACTATCAAAACATGCAAAGCAGATCAATAAGAGGAATGTCCTTACCTACTTCCTTCTCACTTTCAAAACCTGTCATGGGTCGGGTATCCTCATTCACTTCATGCTCTTCAAAGACCATTTCTGGCTCAGTTATATACTTAGCAGTAGGAGAAGATGCCATTTTCTTTCCCTTATGAGATCCAACATGTGTTCGAACTTCATTTCTTCTGCTTGGAAATATCTCTATATATCTATGTCAAAGCAAAAGCAAACAGGCACAATGGTACAAAGTGACTTTACACTGAACTCTTTAGAACATGCATATACAATATTTCTAACACCTAACATACCCAGGTATCCAAAGAAAACTGGTGGGGCAAAAAGAATGGATATAGATGTTAGGCCATGAAGAAGTACTCTCAACGGAACAGGTCACTGGTTTAATCACCTCCCCCCCCAAGATAACAGTTTTCTTCACATACATTTTACCTCTGCTTTTCTACACTGTTTTGCTTCATGAGGACGAATACGCAGAGGTTACTTGCGTGTATGAAAAGAATTAATTTGTAAGAAAGGTTTTTTTCCTAATAGTTAATTAATCTCTTGAAGCCTTACAATTCAATTCTGTGAAAATTAATCATAACTGTTTAAGATATTAAAAGTCACAGTGTATGAGGAGCCAGTTCAGGACTTCACTAAGAGGCTAATGAGAATTCATGATGTAAATGTCAATTCTGACTTACTGTTTGACTATGGAACTATTGATTAAATCCAGGCTTCTGGAACCAGTTTTCTTTTTCGCAACACTGCTTTTCCAAATTTAGTTATTAAGCTTGAACTGTAAAAATCATTTTTATTTACAGATCTATAAACATTAGAGGGTATCATTTCTTAATTTATTGAAGACATCTGTACACTGCCTTAGTGTTCCCATATAAAAACATAATATTGATGTGTTCCAAGTTATAAGAAAATATGAAGAGTACTGAAAGAAAATTAAAGGGAGGGTACTTTACATATACTTTCTTCATTTAAAAAAATTTCATAAAAAATAACTAAGTAACTAAAAATTTTAATAAAGACCTCTGAACTAATTCCTTTAAGTAGATCCTGAAATGGCTTTTTTTAAACTTCAAAGGAGCCAGGTAAAAAGGCCAGAAAGCAGCAAAACAATGTATTAAAATTTGACACTTCTAAGTACTCCTCGAAAATGAAAGTTAAAACACAAATGAACCGACCCATCACTACATGCATCCTAATGTGATGAGATATGCAGTATACAGTATTGCCCAGAGAGTATCCATATCAAAATGTTAACCTGAGTCAATTCAAGACTTTAGCTTTAACTTCCAGTTTTCAGGAAATAACAGATACAAAGGAACAAGTTAAACGACACCATGAGGAAGCAACAGGATAAATACAGAATGTGAGACACTATACAGGACAACTGGCCCAATTTCTTCAAAAGTCAATTGCATTTAAAAAGTAGGAGGTAATAAAAAAAAAATAAAGGAAAAAGGGATTTGCTCTAATTTAAGAGACTAGAGGCATAACAATCAAACTCAATGTGTGGACCATGTCTAGATTCTGGTGCCAAAAAAAAAGCAAATGGAAAAGATATTTTGGTATAAATGGGAAAGTGTGATTATGGACTGGTATTGGATAATAAATCATTGCTAATTTTGTTAAATGTCATAACATTGGGATCGTGTTAAAAAAGGGTTTTTAAAGATATATACTGAAAAACCGGTGCAGCAAATACAACAAATGTTAATAATTTGTTAATCTAAGTGATAGGCATTTGACAGCTTATCATACTACTGTCTTCTTTTTCTGTGTTTAGATAATTTTACTGTTTTATTACAATGCATTCATCAAAATGACCCAATGTATGATTCTTCCACATCATTAGTATCTGCTTCACTTACCGGTTACCAATTTCTTCCCTGTGTTTCAACAGGGCTTGGTTAGCCATCTCTGGTTCTTCAAATTGCACATAGGCTTCTCCTGTTTTTCTTCTCCCTCTGTAATCCATGACAAAAGTAATGTCTACTATATTCAGTCCTAAGACATCCAAAAATTATTACAAATTAGTTCTGCTAACAAGGGCATCTTTATTCTTAGAATTAAAACATTCTTTCACATACTAAGAATTTTTTTTAATTTTTCTAGTAAAATTGTAGGACTATTTTGCCAGCCCCAAAGCTGAATACATACCTAAGGGGAAGAAAATTATTATGCAGCCAAAAGCTAATAACATCTACATATTCAAAAATGTTTAGGGTCCAAGCTGTCCATCTAAAACACAATTCTTTGTTTTGCCATTAATTATATAGTAGGGGAAAGATTCAGACTATCACTACTGGTGCATATTTTACAGCTAAGAATTAGATAATAATGCTTTTAAATCATATAAATTGCTATTGCCTTAGACAAATATAACCACTCTTATGAGAGGACATTTTCCTCAATACTAAAATGAACCCACATGAAATCATTTTTGAATCTGACATCTCCCAAAGATCAGTGTGAAAGGTCAAAACACTTACAAAATCTACAAACATTAAAAATCCAACCGAAGAGTTCCCCCCCTAAAGCACCTAATATAACTGTATGCAGTTACCTAGGAAAAGGTTCACCTAAAAAAAAGAAGGAAACGAAGTGAGGGAAAAGATATGAGGCCCCAAACAAGATATAACTGGGAAACACCTGCGAAGAAGTCTACGATGTCTTTCTCATTGCAACTATAAGGAAGTCCTCTCAAACGAACTACGCCATCGTTTACCACAGGTGAAGATTTGACCTGCAGGCTCTTCATTAAGGCATCCACATCTTCATTGTTTATCTCATATACTAAGAAAAGGAGCACAAAAGGTATGCAAAACTTACACAATAAAGAAAGAAGCCATTAAAAAAATAATCACAGTGGGTGGGTTATCCAAAAACTAGTATTTATTTTTAATCTTTATGTACTTCTCTGGAGAAGACAATAAATGACATTTATCAAGTATTACTTACTATGTGCCAGGTGTAACATCGCAACTTCTGAGGTAAATTTGGTCAACATCCTCCTCATTTTATAGGTAAGAATCTGAAATTATCTCTGGGCTTCATTTTCACACCCTGGGAACGGCTGTATTCATAATATCTAACTACTTCACTCTTGTTAAGGATCAACTGAAAGTGCCTTGGGAAGCACAGTCTACCGTAACAATCGCGAGGAGCTAGAACATGACTTCACGTACCTTCCACGTATCGCTGCCCCATGTACATGCGGTGTTTTTCTAAGGCTTTTTGCACATCCTGCTCTGACTCCATTTCAATTAAGGCATCACCCCTTCGTTTCCCATCTCTATTTAAGAGGAAATGTATTCCATTCTCACCATTGCGAATTCTGCAGTCTGAAAGTATGTGAGTGAAATGAATTAAAATTAGAAATCAATAGCTCAATTACACAAGTCACTAGAATTGCAATCTTCCAACAATAAAACAAAGCAGGCTCCAAAATGCCTGTCACCTTCCTCACACAAACTCCCATCAGTGAAGCGAGCAGAATGCTAATGAGGTGGTAGTTTCTAAAACGTTCCACGTGGAAGACATAAACAACCTTAGCACAAAATCTTAGGATCTCCTGACCATTAAATGACAAATTAGAATAAGCTTGATGCAAAATGTAACATTTCCTTCCAAATACTTCTATAATCAGTTTTAAATCACTTAAGGTATTAAAAATATGGTTAGGTTTATGCATGTCATCTTCTCTTACAATCATAACCACAAGATCTCTAATATATATCCTATAAGAATAATTTTACAACATAATTAGATTTTTTTCCTTTCCTATCATTATCAGGGAAACACATCCCCATACTGCACACCTCTTAAACTGGGAGCAAGATTTAAGTGGCTTTTAAAACACTTGATCCACACAATGCACATTAAGGTACTTAACATAATGCTATATCATTTCACATTTAAGGCAGCATCTTCAAAAAGCCTTTTAAGAGGGAAATTAAAAATCACAGTCAGATACAGAATCTTAAAATCCACAGATACATAAGCCTTCCAAACATGTTATTGAGGGAACACTATCACTTGCTACTAAGTGATCTGCATATTAAATTTTTGTGTATTACATAAAAAGCTACTCAACCAATACTCTTATTTCTACCAATAGGTTTTCACTTTTTGATATGTACATATTAAAACTTCAGAGAAAACTGATTTTAAACCATGTAGCTTTAACATTAATTTTTTTGTTGTATTCAAGGTCTTTTAAACCTGGTATATATGACAAATGGTACACGTGGTGTCACTTGGCATGCATATGGAACCAGCCAGAGTGAGAATCCCCATCAGATAAGATGTCTACACCAAAGCCCAGCTTGGATTTTATGGGACTGCTTTTACTCAGATGAAATCAACATATTTAAAACATACATAAAACATACCTGAGAAAAAGCTAAGCACATCTTCCACAGTGCACGACCACGGTAACCCTTGAGCTCGAATGAGAAAGACATCATCTACCTCCTCTCCTAACTTGGATGGAGGCAACTCATACTCAGGGAGAGGTGGAAGGTCGTCCAAGTAGGTAGTTTTAGACTCCTTCCAAGAGAAATGAAGAAATGTAAAAATACTTTCATAACAACCTACTTAGAAAACGTTTATTTCCACAAACTAACACTCAGATGTTACTCTTTGGGGACAGTTACTATTTCAGAGGCAGGAAGTAAAATTCACAAATCTCACTTATCCTGCTTTGGCTTAAATTGTACATCCTAAAGCAACAAGTCGGTATATCCTAATGATTTGGCAAGACATAAATTTTATTCCAGGTTTGTTTTTAAATTCATCAGTCCCAAATTACACCTAATAATAGTGTTTTAGTTAAGGCAGGACAGGAAGGGTCTCCTGGATTTGACAAATATGTGAGTATACGCCACAATTAGACCCTCATCTCAGAAAGCTTACCATCTAGACTAAGACAAGCATACAAAATAAGGTGCTCTAAGTGCTATAATTAAGACACAAGATATTATAGAAATTCAAAACAGAGCACTAACAGAATTAAGATATGAGATGAGCCTTAAAGGAAGGCTAGAATTCTGACAGTGATGTATGAAGGATAGGGCACTGCAGCTTGAGAAGTGAGGGGAAGAAGCAGAATGAACCAAAGCTCATTTGCAAAACAGCAATAATTCCATTTGGCTAAACTGTAGGGTACAATTAGGAGTCAAAGAAGATGAGCTGGCAAAAGGAACTGGTGGGTACCATACGGCAGAGGGACTTGAGTGTTAAGCTCAATGTGTGTCCTTAACCTGGTAGGCCAAGGGGAGTTGACAAAAGACATCTTAGGAGTGTTGACAAGACAGAAGGATGCTTGGAAAGATTAACCTGCCAATTGTTATGTCAGACCAACTGAATGAGGGAAAGATCCTAAAAGGCAACGGCAGTAGTGTGAGGTAACTGGAGCCTGAGACATACCTACAGAACTCCTTTTTACAAGACTGGAATGTAATAAGATTCGGTCAAGCACCACAACCATAACCAGGAAAGACAACCCAGGTTTTAAGACTTGCTAAGGAAACAGATTCCTTTGTACCATTCCACCATTTACACAAAGACTTATGTCTAATTTTAAGGAGTCAATGATAAATATAAATCTCTAGCAGAGGCCTAATGCATATTTAATAAGAATGCAACAAGTACTACAATTATCAAAATGGGAAGACAACTCAGGCTTTAAGTCAAGTGATTTAAATCCTGTTGGGCTAAACAGAGATACTTCACTCCTTTGTATGTTCCCATCACTGATAAGACTTACACATAATTTTATGAAATCAATAATAAATTTAAGCACAGTATATGACACTAGCAGAAACTCAACAGATATCATACTTGTCAAATTCAAAGAATAATCAAGTAAAGGGAGTAGCCAGCTCACAAAGGCTTAATAGAGATAGTTTGTGTTTTTTCAATAAAAGTAACATTCCCTATATTCCCAGAATTCCATAAGCATCACAAGCTTTTACAGAAATGGGCAGCAGAAAGTGTTGGGCCGGGATTCAAATCAATTAGCTCAGCCACTAGCAGGCAGCAGCCATGCTGATTAGCTTCCCAGTTTCCCTGAATTCAAGGAGAAGCATAAATTGAATTAAGATAAATATGACCCACGGCATCAGGAACAAGGCAATCAGAAAGTGTGCTGACATTTCCCAGATGCCACGTAACAAGCAAAGAAAGCTTCCTATGAGGCACAAAATACCTGCAACCTGAGTACTTAAAGTACACATTACTTTAAAAAAATATTGTAGACTCACTCCTGGGTCCCCAACCCATGGCCTCAGCCCCAGCCGCCGCCTCTCGTCGGCCCCCCTCCCCCAATATCACAGTCCCCAGGCTGTCCCTCCCATTGGCGGCGACCCATGGTCCTAAAGGACCTTCTGTCAGACGAAGTGGAGGTGCAGAGGTGACCTTCAGTAACTGGGGCAACCCGCCTTTCCCCAGGGACACGAGAGAGAGGAGAGCGTTGGGGACCAGCCTCCTTCCCCACGAACCCAGCCCACGCAGTGTGTGCGTGAACCTTCCCATCTGCGGGCCGCGAGGTGCGCCGAGGGCCGCCCAGGCCTAGTGCTCCCGCTGCACGGAAAGTCCCAACCCTCCGCAGGGTCTGGCCTCCCAACTTCACAACCAGCGGGCGGAGAGCGACAAGGATGCGGGGTGGGGGCGTCCACAGCCTCACAAAACCTACCATAGGCCGGCGGGAAACAAGGCCTCACCATTCACCCCCAGTCACACTTACACTGCCCAACCGACCAGAGACTCGAGAGGAGAACAAAACAAGGAGAAAACCCGAGGCCTGGGAAAGCGTCCCTTGTTCTGGGGCCCAATAGGAGGACTGGGCGGGCGGGGGTGGGAGGCGGGTGCGGCGCGTGCCGCGGATCCCCGGGCGCGCACGGGAGGCGCACGCGGAGGGGCGCGGGGGCGCGTGCGCGCGGCCGGGGAAGGGTCCCGCGCGCCACCCCTCTCCGCACCCACGTACCTGGCTGTATCCCCGCGCCGGGCCCGCAGCCGCCGCCAGCGACTGCGGCAGAAGAGGGGCACGCAGGGCCGAGTAAGAGGCGGCAGCCGCGGCGGCGGCGGAGGGGGCAGGCCCCGCCAGCCTCCCGGCGGGCGCAGGCCCGGTCTGGAGGCCTCGCGTGTGAGAGGCGGCGGCCGCGGCGGCTCCGAGCAGCAGCAGCAGGCGGCGACGGCCCGAGACGCCAGAGGGGAAGGACCCAGCGGCCGAGTAGAAGGGCAGGCAGGCGGCGCCGGTGCGCCGGCAGCTGCTGCAGTTGCAGCCACAGCCACGGAGCAGCGCCCCGAGCACCCAGCGCGTCCCGGCCATGGACTCCGGAGGGGGCGCGGGGCCTGAAGGCGGCTGCGGCTGCAGCGCGAGCGGAGGGGAAGTGGAATCCAGGACCGGGGAGGGGTTGCCGGGCACATGCGCCGCCGGCACCGGGGGCAGCAGCGAGTCGGGAGGAGGCGGAGGAGCTCGCTGCCCCGCCCGGTCTCCGCCCTCGGGGCGGGGCTGCCCGCGGCCGGGAGGGGCCCGGAGCCGGTACCACCGACTGGCTGTTCTTTCACCTGGTGGAAACGGAGGCCCGAAGAGAACAAGGTTTTTCTGCTTTGGGGAGAGCTGAGCCCTGGAACGCCGTTCTGCCGACGCGCCGCACTTCCCCCTCAATCTTGTGGTGTGAGGGGCGAAAAAAAAAAAGGGCCGTTTCTGGAAAAAATTGTGATACTCTGATTATAAAAAAAGGTTGGGATAATAATACCGGCGGAGGTTTAAAAATGCTCCCCCCCAGCTGGAGTTATGTGCGGAAGGCCAAATTTTTTTTGTTTTAAAATGAAATATTTAGATACTTAATTATATGTTAGTAACGTATACAGGTATTCTCCCGGTGTTGAAAAGTTCACTCTAGGTCACTTCGTTTTCAAGAAGGACCCGTATTAGTAACTGTTTCCACTGTGGAAAGAAATGTGATTTTCACTTTTATGGGAAAAAGTGAACATTGGAAATAGCATTCAGCGCTTGTTTTGCAGCTGCCGTGACAGAGGCTGCGGTGGCACCACCAAGTTCCCTCCTGGGAGAATATACATTCAGCATCTCCCTGCCATAGCTTTGAACTGTATCCTTGAGCATCTGTGTTTTACCTCCCTAACAAGACGTGTTGTAGGGTAATTGCTTCCTCACTTTATGCCATTTTGGCTTCCAGGAGGTTTCATAGGAACGCTCTGATTTCGGATAGTGGGTGAAACCTGTGTAACAAAGATTAAAGCCTCCCCTGAGGATTTAGTGTATTCACAAGAGGACAGGCAGAGGTTTGCTGAAGGACTGGTTGTGCAGTTTTTCTCCTCCTATGGCCAGGACCTGTCTCAATTTAGTAGGCAAAAGGGAGTTCGGAGAGTGAAAAATAGAAAGAGCCAAAAATTTAAAGCTTTTTATTGTGGAAAAACTCGAAGAAAAATATAATGAACTAGAATTTCAAAAATTATCAACATTTTTCATTCTTGTTTCATCTGTCTTGACCACCACCCCCCATTTTTTTTCTTTACTGGAATATTTTAAAGCAAACCCCCCAAATCATGTCAGTCACACTTTTCAGTATTCATCTTAAACTGATAATGACTTTTTTTAAAATGAAATTTAGATTAGTTACGTTAAAAAAGAAACTGAACTGAGTAAAATGTAAAGATCTTATTGGCTTTATTCAACGATTATGCATTGGGCAGCGTCCCACCTAGCAGGTAAAAAGGAGCTCCCAGAAACTGTACAAAAAGAAAGACTTGTGTAGGCAGAAGAAGGTAGAAAAAGGAAGTTATACTAGCAAAAGTAGACTGGGTGTGGTAAGGTCACTTTGTTTTAGGGTATTGTAGGGGATCTATCAGGCAGATTACATCACTAGTGCTGACCAAGCAATTCCTGATTGGCTAGTTTAATATTCGATTTCTGGGAAAGCCCAAAAGTGTAATTAGGTTTGGAAACATTGGGCTTAGCATAAGTGACTCCATTTTGGAATTGTTTCTAACAGTTGGTTTAAAGCATTCAATATTATTGCATTTAAAGTTTGAGTTATTTATTCTGGCCTACTTTTAGGGAAAGGGAAGTTCAGTATTTCCTAGATAACCCTTTCTTCCCCCCAAAAAGTGAAGAACAGGAAAAAATCTGATTGGCTTGACTCTATGGACCTGGAGTATCAAAGAGAAGGGGTTTTCTTCTGCAAGAACTAGGAATCTTAGAGATTGTTTTTTCTTAAATCTCCCATTCAAGAAGGAAAACGGGTTAGCCCTTCCTATCAGATTATCACTACAAATCACAGTTTATGGATATGTTAGGAATTCTGCCCATATTTACTCTTGCCTTCATTTTCTTAATAGCCAAAGCCATCATCTATATTGTCTACATCGGAATGGATTAGAAACCTAAATACATAGAGTGAAATCTTACAGAGTGTAATTAGGAGTAACACCAAATTATCAAAATGGGAAGCTTTAATTTTTATTTAGAGGAAGTTGGGAGAATATAACAGAGACAAGAAACTAACTTTGAACAATTATTTATTTACTATTCATTTTTTACTACATACTATTCATTACTATTCATTTTTGTGTTCCAGGCACTGTGCTATGCTCTTTGCTTTCAGGGGTATAATAATAGGCTTACAGACTAAATATCAAAATGATGTTTAGATTTATATATGTCCAGATTATCTGAAGAGAGAATAGCAAATTTTGTAAATTGAAACTAATGACTTATGGAACACCAGGTTTTAAAAGTTGTGTTAATAAATGTTATTTTAAACCCAAATAACTATAACTAGCCCTCTTTAGTGCTAAATTTTATTATGGACATAAAAGGCTCTCTTGAACAAACAATTTACATTAACAGACTTTTTGAGTAAGGTGGTGACAATGGAGATGAGAAAAGGGAAGCCTCGAGAGGTTTTTTTTTTTTAAGGAGGTAGAATCAACAGGATTTGAGGCAGGTTAGAAAGGGAGGATAGTGTTTTCTGTTATTTTACTGTTATTTAGAGTTGGGAGGGACAGATGGCAATGATTTTTCACCTATGGGAAAGTTTAGAATTCAATATAGATATATTGGAAGCAAATCAACCCCATTTTGGGTTAAGCCAGAGAAGTCTGTCCTAGAAATATTCATTCAGGAGTTGTCAGTATAAATGAAGCTGTTGGTTTGAATGGAATAGCTAGGACCAAGCATAGAATGGAGGCGAGAAGGCCTCAGAGTAAGGCATGAGGTGAATGAATGCCCTGTGGAGGAAAGTGAATTTGCAGAGAGAGAAAGGGTCAACAAGAAAGTTAAGAGTAAGGAGAGCTGACGGAGTATTTCTGGAAAGAGGTAGGGAATATTCAACAGTGTCAAGTCCTTGCTAAGATAAGTACTTACTCATCAAGTGATATGAGAACAGGAAAAGATGTCTTGGATTTAGTGACCTTATCCACAATTGTTTGGGGGTAGTGACACCAGAGGCCACAATATAGCAAAGGTGAAGAAATGGAGATGATGGACTTGCAAAGTAAGTTTGATTTTGTAGGTGAAAAAAGGATAAGGCAGTAAAGATGCATAGATCAAAAGCAGGGTTTTTTTGCTTTGTTTGGATTAAACTGGGTGAGAGTAAAGCATGTTGAAATGATGGTGGGAAAGGATTCAGGTGATAAAGGATTTAAGTAACCAGAAGAAAATAGGTATAATGGCGTGTGGGTTCCTAGAAGGCAAAAGAAGAGAGGTGCCAAAGCTCAGATGCAGAGATTAGCTTTATACAGGAGAGAGCGCCTCCACCTCTTCTATGGTAAACTAATCATAAAGCATATTGTTCTCCTGGTATGGTCACTTACCACTTCTACATTACTAAATACAGAGTAGCACTGCAGGATGTCATCCTGCTTCTCTGACAAAAATTTCTGAGGTAGAACTCATCTAAATTATGGAAAGAAACACTCTGGATTTGGGAGAGAATAAGGAGAAGGAAGGAGAAAAACAACCACCTCCATCGCTAGGAAAGAATGTTCAAAGAAGCCTTCTTAGCTCCAAAGAGCACATGATTAGGAGCTGGGAGAGGAGCTGGCAGGGGACGATTGCTCTGGTTACTAATAAATAAATGAAGGAACTCATTTTATTGTCTGTGCCCCTCAATTCTTAGAGGTGAACATACTTTTCCTCTGATATGCAATGAGGTTGGGTTAATCTCAAAGGATCCCACCCCACAGCGGTCTTTGCATTTGAAAGAAACAAAAAATCATGAACCATGGATGTCAATAAGCCTAGGGTGGCAAAAGGAAAAGGAATTGAAGTCAAGCACCATAAAGAAATGGTGCCCATTTGTGTAACCTGTGATTAAGGTGCTATTCATCATCCAAGATTAAAGGAAAAAGTTTATTACGTTGAACAGATACAAGGAAACTTCAGGAATTTGAGCTACCAGTTACTTCCAAGGAAAGGTGCATTTTATCACCACTATCGCTGCTTCATTCTTTTATCTGACAAGAAGAACTCATCCACTGGATCCACAAGCTCAAAGATTTTTTTTTTGCTGCAGTGATGTGTTTCTTAGGTTAGCTTTGTCACTCGGTCTATACTCACTATCAACAAGTCCATGCTAACCGATTTTTACCTCCCATAGATTGCATGTGGTAAACCTTTCTGTGATAGAATAAAAATAATAATCATAATATTTATGCTTGACACATGACAGACCAATAAACCTCTAAATACTGCAGCTTCTTCATGAATTAAAATTAGCTTGTTAAAATTAAAATAGGTATCTGGGAAAGAGCAGCTAGTTTATTGTTTAAATGAAATACATTGTCAAGAGATAGTAGTTTAAATAAAAATAAAATGATTATTTTATATTAGTAGTCCATTTTTTCCCCATGGTAAATATTTTTAAATGAACAAGACTGGAAATGTGAACTATATTCCTGAGGGAATTATCAGACTACAATGTCAACACTATTATTACAAGGAACTGATTTACTCCAGATAGATGAGGCAGTCACAAAACTGAATTCTCTACGGATGCTGAGTCGGTACTACTGTGTAAAGCTTACACTGAGGATATTTGGACATTGGAATGATGGGCTGTGGCATCCTCTGGCCATATTTACAAAGATCAGGTGGTAGTGTTTTTGATTAGTCCTAGCTACTGAAAAGTAGTCACATCAGCTGGCTTTTCCTAGGCAGGCAAAAGATAGGGTGCAACAGAGCCAAGGCCCTGAGCATCAACTGACACACAAAATACAAAATAACCAAGCCTTTGTTACTAGGCCTCATTCTGAATAATCTCTGCACATGCGTGTGCCTCATTCTGAATAATCTCTGCGCACACAAGCGCACAAACACACACACACACACACACAGGTTTGCTTCTACCCACTGTCTTCTAGTCTTCCAGTTCTCCTCAGATATGTTACCAGTTTCTTGTGTATCCTTTCCATGATGGTCTGTGCAGTGTTTCATCACTTTTAAATTTGGTGATTCTGCTGTACTTGGGATTTTGACAAGTTCTCACCTGCTATGAAAGGATGTTCTGAAGACACTGTGTTTCTAAACTGAGAGGAAAAGGAAGCACAATAGACAAATGAGATTCTGTGTCAAAAGAAACAAAGGACACGGGGTGGGGGGGAGGCATGAAAGAAAGGTAAATATGCTATGATATTTGGAATAATTTTTCCCTCTTTAACAATAGCTTAATTAGGAAAAGCATAAGACTTCAGAGTCAGACTCTGATAAAATCCTGGTTACATCACTGCCGCACTTTGGTCATTACTTAATCTCTGAGCTTTGTTTACCTAAGTTAAAAAATAGAGACAATATATTGAGTTACCTGGCACACAGGAAGAAACTAGTAAGTGGTGACAATTATTATTTTCTTAGACATTGTCTAAAGGAAATGGTTATTGTTGTATTTTAATTCTGTTTCTTTCCTCTGATTCCACCTCAGTATTTATTTATTTTTTAATTGAAATATAATTGGCATATAGCTACCTCAAAATTTATTTGTTATTAATGTAGCCAAGGACTTAAGGCAGTCTCCTCCCCAGGAAAATATATTTTTCTTCAAAATAAATTATATAGAATTAGAAAACACCAAGCTGAAGGCTAAGCTCTCAGGGACTGATCAAGTATATCCTAGGGTCTAGGGCAGATACATACCCTACTGGTCTGAAGGACAGCAGAGGAATGAGATTCACCACTGTAAAAAGAGCTTGGAAGTACCTGTTTCATATATACTATATTTAGTCTGTTTTCCCCACTACATTTAAAACAAGGGTCTGTATCATAAAATCCTTATATCTACCTACCTATTCACCTATCTGTATAATACATATATATGAATGTGTATCTATATATGTAACATATGGATGCATAATGCAGATCTACACAATTTTTTGCTAATAATCAGTATTCAATAAATATTTATTGAATTAAAATCAGAAGACTTTTTATATGTATATATATGTGTATGTGTTTGGGTTAAGGGATACAATGCTGGGTTTATAAGTAACATTTCTATATGGACTAGAAGTGACAAAAATGAAAAAGCCAAATTGAACATTGTATAGGATATTTTTCCAGTAAATATATAAACCTATATTTTCTAATAATCTTCATATGTATTTTTAATTTGGCTGTATTTGTAGGCTCCATTTATAACAAACACTTACTGGAGGCTGCTATAAGTACACATATGGTTCCTATTCCTTTCTTACAACTTCATGGACATCTTTGTGAGCTTCTAGGTCTACTCTCCATTTAGAATTTGTATGCTAGACAGTTTTTCAATAGGGTCCCCCACAATTTGTTTGTTTTTCCTCTACAATTTCTGTTGGTAACAGTTATCTTGAAGGCTGACCATGTATCTGACCTCATGCTTTAGGAAGATCATGGAGTTAGGCGTGATCTATTCTGAGGGTCATTAATTTCAGAAATATTTACTAATGCACTTTTTGGTACTAGACACTGAGAAATATATAATGAAAGTAGCCCCTACTTACAAGTCTCTCACAGTCTAGTAAGGAAGATGGATAAGAAAATTATCAATTGCAACACATTGCATTTGCTGCAATAATGAGATATATTAGGATAACACTGGACTTCAAAAGGACATTTTCACACTCTTATAGATCAAAGACCATTTCAAGAGAGTTGACACCAAAGTTGGAACTTGAAGGAACCAATAAAGATCAGCAAAATGAAGGGAATGCTGTCCTAGTCAGAGGGAGCAGTTTTTACACAACCTCCGAAGCATAAGAAGATCTAGAGAATTGAAGGAATTGCAAATGGTTTGTGGCAAGAATGCCAACATAGTGGGAATGCTGAAAAGATGAATAGAAGTCAGATCATTAAAAAGCCTTATACATGCACCATAAGGAACTTGAACTTTCTCTGGAAGATAATGCGGTTCCCACTGAAGCAGGAAAGTGACATAAGCAGATTTGCATTTAGAGATGTGGCTCTGGCAATAGTTTGGAAAACAAATTGCAGGAGGACAAGAGATCAGAAGTTACTTGGGGGCAAACACAGTAATTCACAGGAGAAATAAGGAGTGCCAAGGCCATGAGAGCCACTCCAAGAGCCGTTTAGACTGTCTATGGCAATCTTACTATCCTGAAAGCATCCTCTGTAAGCCTTATGGCAGCCCTGGGCAGAAGTTGCCAGGGAACGGTCAAACTGAAGGACCTAACAGACATATATCAAAAGTAAAAGCTTTAACCCTAGTTGTCACAAACTGGGGAAATATCAAACCAAAAGAGTAGCTTTTACTATGTCAGAGGGTCATAAAGTCTTTGGATAGAAAAAAATGTTAAAGTTATTGAGAGATTCTGAGCCAATGTTTGAATCCCTTTACAACATCCCTGCCAAGTGGGGATCAGCCCATGTCAAATAACTCCAATGAGAACAGTTCACTATTCCCTAAGAAAGGTCACAGACATTTTCTCTCATTTTAGAAAGAAAAAACAGGAAACTTTTTAGGGACTTGCTAGCCAAGATTCCAGGTGATATCCAGATTTTCCATTGACTTCACTTGCACTCTCTCTTCCTGAATTTCATGTCTGTATAGTGATGCATAATTTATATGCAGGGCTGATTTTATCGGAAGGTAATAAAAGGAAGCTATTCCCTAAGTAATGTCATTCTGGGGGCCAGGAAGCAAAGCTTCTTCTCCCTCCATCACCTCCAACCCAAGCTATCATAGAGTCCCAATCCCACCATTAGCATTTCTGAAGAAATGGCATGTTAACTAAGTCACACTAGGATGTTAATGACATATCAGATAGATTTCATCCTGACATTGGGAACCCTGAGAAGTATAGAACCAGTAGCAAAGGAAAGAGCACTAAAAGTGGAGAAGAGAAAAAAAATACTAGGGCAAGATAAGCCAGAGGTTCCCAGTGGTCCACAGATAGAGGTGCTTGGTTGATGCATAACACAGACATGGAATATATTCAAAATACTGTTTTTAGGACTCCTCATATTTTCTTGTCACCATAGATCTGGAGTGGGTTTCTGGGCATTTCTGATATGCAGCTAAATTTAGGAACTATTAGCTGTGAAGCCATATAAAAATACCCAAACAACATGAACCTCACCTCATAAACACACAAAATCAATGTTTCTATTCTGCTGAGGGCCATTTTGGTTTGTTCATACAAAGCTCTTGTTCTAAAGTTTATAAGATAAAGGTTATGAGGAGAGTCATTGGTACATTTGGTGCCTGATGAAATGTGCCACTGACTTTTTAAAAAAAGTTTCTAAAGTCTACTTCAACAACAGTAGGCTTTCAATGAGCAGAACCATGGTGGCGAATACAGAATGATACAAAACAGTCTTTAAAACTTCTTTTAGCTATTGCAACATTTATGTCTCTTTGGATGAGAATTTTATGAATTTGTAGCAGACATTAAGTCACTGGGCTCACAATACCTTTTGAAGTAAGTGGCAAGTTTTAGCGCTGATGTTTCTTATGAAAATGGACAAAGGAGGTCAAAATGCATTGTTATGATAGCACAGTGATTAAAAAATGCATTGTTATGATAGCGCAGTGATTAAAAAAGTCACAATTATCGCTGAAGCATTCAGATCTAAGGTATAAAAACAATAATTAGCATTTGTTCATCACTTTACGGTTTATAAAATTCATTTGCATATTTGATTCTTCTAAGAATTCTATAACATAAGGAGGATAGGCATTGGGATGTCAATTTTATAGATGAAGATGTCTCAAGACTCAAAGTGTGAGGGATTTTCCCAAGGTTTAGACAAGTGTTGTAAGTTTTTTTTTTTTAATCCTGTTATGAGGTAGAATGTAATAGATTGTTTCCTGTTTTCTAAAAAATTCTAGTAAAAATATCTTATAATAATTTACAATTTATACAAAGACTTATTTAATTACTTCTGGACATGTAGTAAACAATAAAATAACTACTTTTATTGAGTACCTACTCTGAGCTAAGCATTGTGTCAGGTGTGTAAATTACCTCTAATTCTCATAACAGTGCTGTAAGATGTTAAGATGTTATCTCGTTTTGCAAAAGAGGAAATTGAGACTTAAAAAGGTTATGTGAGGTGCCCAATGATTAACAACTAATGAGTTGCAAAGTCAGCAAACTCCCATCCCTCTGATTGCAAACTTCTTTTCGTTATACCTTTCTTAAATGATTATAAAGATGTTTACTTACAGTCATCAGTTTTTAGTCCCTTTAGAATTACTCATTTATACACATGCAGTGTTAGCTCATTCATTTGTACAACCATACATACCGCAGACAATTTTTTTTTCCCAGATAGAGTATTTCTAGAACCTGGACATTAGCTTGGTACTAGATATAAAAAGGAGAAAGAATATGTCTATACAGAACTTGTAGGCCAGCCTAGGAACTGTACCAGTGAACAAATAACTAGAATATGAAGTGTGAATACTGCTTGGGAATGTCTACAAAGCACTTTATCAACTAATAGGAAGCCGTCACTGCCTTAGCTGTGATATTTTAATATTTAAACTATTAAATCAAACCTTCAGTGGAAAATATTTAGTTGGCTTATTTAATATTGTGTAATGTACTTAAAAATAATTTTAAAAAGTAGACTTAAAAAAATTATTTTCCTTCTGAAGTGGAAATTCCAGAATAGACTCAAATAGTAGGTAAACACTCCGAAGCAAACAGAGGTTTGTATAAGCACTGATGTGGCTAGAGCAATTTTCTCAGTTTAATACTTGTAACTACTACAGATCTCACTTTTACTCCTGGTCACGTGGTTGTAGCTGATATAACTACTATTAATTCCATAGTCCCTTTGCCCTCAGCAAGCGTCTCACATAGCCATCGTCCTTGCCTGGTAAGATGACCCAACCCTTCATTTGTGAAGAGTCTGGGTCATTAGCAGTTCTACCTGAACTGGGTTGTTGTAGCTTCTTTCTTGAGTTAAATCGTAGGACATGGGAGTAGCAAGAGCACTTTGGGAGATTTCCCACAATCCAAACATACTCTTCCTTACCCCACTGTGCAATAGTAACCCAACTTCCCCTTGATAGTCAGAATCAATCACCACAGTAAGCACACTGAACCTGCTTTGCCTGTTGATTCATCAGTGTGAGGAGCTCAAAGTGGCTGGGAGGCAGTCTCAGCTTCCAGCTTAATGGAACCAATATTTGGTCCTCTAGTGAAAGCATTCCTCCCTTTAGAAGTAAGATGACTATACTAACAGAACCTAAAGTCGCAGGGATAGGAAGCAAAAAGTTTGCTAGTGGATCACTAGGGATCATGATGAAAAAAGCCACTCCTATTCTCACCCCCTTAATTCCCAGACCTATGAATCCCAGCTACAGGAGAAAGAACACCATCTATACCATTATCTGATTTAGAGCATGGACTGTCTCCTGGAGGACAGTGCCACAGCTGCACAAGCTATGCCTACATCACTTAGCCAGTGCTATCTGTGATTCTTCAAAAAGCCATCCCACTATTCTGTCAAGCCAGTGGTGTTATGAAGGGGGGCAGGGTAAGTGAATTCTATGAGCATAGTCCCCTCATTTCTATGGAAAGACTTCCTTTGTCAGAAGTGATAGTATACAGAATACCATGACAATGGATAAGGCACTCCATAAATCCATGGATGGTGGTTTTGGTACAAACTTCACGTGCAGAGAAGGAAAATCTATAGATAAAGTAAGTATCTATTCCTTTGAGAACAAAGTACTGCCCCTCCCATGATGGAAATGGTCCAACAAAATAAATCTGCCCCCATATAGCTGACAGATCCCCCTCAGAGAGTGGTTCTGTATAAAGAATTCAGGTCTTGTTTTTGTTTTTTGTTTGTTTGTTTGTTTTTTTGCTTTAGCAGTGAAACCACATCTCAACAGCAGCTACAATAGGAATCACTATCTGAGTTTATAACAATCCACTCATTCTCCAAAATTCATCTGTCTTCTATAGACTCTCCCTAACCCTTATTTTACTACCCAGTATATGATGCTTTACAGGTGGATTTTTTTTCTTCTTAATGTTGGTACAGGCATCTTCTTAGATGTGAACACTTTCAGAATATTATCAAAACTAGAAAGAAAATAGGAAAATTGGAGAGCATTTTTCTTTAAAGCATTACTTTGGGAACCTCAGTCATAAAGGAAAAAGCAAGTACTTCTATCTATACATGTATAATGATAGTTACCATTGTTGCTGTGTACTTATTCACAACAACCTACAAGCTAAATACTAATTCCATTTGTTACATTGGAAAACTGAGATGCAGTGAAATTAAGTGACATGGCCCAGTCTCACAGCTAGCAGCACAGAGCAAGGTCTTAAGCCAGATATCTCACCCCAAACTAGTTCTCTATACACTATACCATATTCCAACAAATGAGATTATGTTCTTTATTCTCTTTCCAGAATACAAATTGCTCTAGAATTACCTGACATAATTTTATTCTTAAAAGGGTTATTATTAAGTAAGAGGATAATGAGAATTGTTAAAATGTCTTCAAGCCCTTTAAACTTTCTTTCTTAACATGCATTTTGAATTTCATAAATACTTTTATAGTGTTTACCTCTTCCATATTTTCTCTTCTTTTAGGTAATTAAGGAGGAAAATGATAATAATTGTTGCAAAACCTAATCAATTCTTCTGAGTATAATATCTATGAAAAAGGTTCGAAAATCTGCAGTTCCTTATTTGGATGTTAGTAATTATTATTTATTGACTTGCCCCATCCTTCTCTGTCATATGACTGCTATGAGTCAATATTTTTAGAAATATGAAATTTTCTGTCTGAAAGTTGGTTTCATTTGCCCAGATCTGAATATAAGGTAGAGTCTGATTTGTAGTAATGTTGATATAATCCATTAGTATGTGATTTTGTGAAAGTAATCTGCTATGAACTAATAACAATGGCATTTCATTAAAAAATTAAAGTGCTATTTCTTTATAGGAATGTAGAGACAGTTTCATATTTAGCTAGTTGTGGGCCTGATTTTTCATTGACTTACCAAGGTGTTTTAGGAAAGTAAAACTGAGGGCAGTTTTATGGAGTATTAATCCTAAGTACATGGAACTCACTTAATTATTGCTTCATGGTCACTGGTCAATTTTTCAGAAAGTAAAACTCATACACTAAATAGATTTTATTACAAAATACACTCTTCAGCAAGTGAATAGAATTATATTAATATATTGAAAAGTAAAAAGTTGTAACAAATACCAATGAATTAAAAAGAAAAAAAAAAGTAATTTATCTGCTTTTCTCCTTTCAGTGTAACATTTGATAGGAAGATGGCTAGATTCATCAGAATTAAGAAATAAACCAGTTTTGTTTTGCTTCTAGTTTGTTATTTATATTCAAAAAAGCATATTGGAGGCTGGGGGAATGAGGGAAATAGGTGGGGTTACAAAGGAGTAGTAAAGTTTATCTTAGTTTAATAAAATCTATAATTACACTTATTTTTAAGTTACAAATCTGATTAGTACTTATCTGCTTAAAAATCCCCCATGGGTCCCCACTGCTCATCAGGTCCAGCTCAGACCATTACCAAGGCTACAAAACTGGTCTGGTTCCAACCAGATCTGAACAGCCTCAATTCCTACTGATCTGTGCTATGCACTTATGCTCCAGCTGTACAGAACTTGAAAGTCTTTTCTGAACAGAATCTTCTTGTTAAAATTTTCTTTTTTTCATATTATAAAAAGAAAACATGGTCCATCAGAACAAAGCTGAAAAGAAAAAAAATTAAGATAATTCCCATAATCTCACCACAGTTAATGAAGTAGTGTTTTACTTTGAAAATGGAGGAATAAGGTCACAAGTCGAGGAATGGAGGCCACCTCAAGAAGCTAGAAAGCAAAGGAAATGGGTTCTCCCCTAGAGGCTCCAGAAGGAACATAGCCCTGATGACAACCTGATTTTAGCTCAGTGAGATCCACTTTGGATTTCTGCCCTCCAGATTGTAAAATAATAAATTTGTGTTCTTTCAAGCTGCCAGGCTTGAGGCAATTTGTTATGATAGCAATAGGAAATTGATATAATACCTAATGAAATGTACAGCTCAGCAGAAGAGCATAACACATGCCCATTTAAAAATGTATTTCAGCAAAAAATTAACAAATGGGACCTAATTAAACTTAAAAACTTTTGCACAGCAAAGGAAACCGCAAGCAAAACAAAACAACAACCTACAGAATGGGAGAAAATATTCACAAATGATATGACTGACAAAGGTTTAATTTCCAGAATATATAAAGAGCTCATGTAACTTAATAACAAAAAAACAAACAACCCAATCCCAAAATAGGCAGAAGACCTAAACAAGCAATTCTCCAATGACAACATACAAATGGCCAATAGGCACATGAAAAAATGCTCAATATTGCTAATTAGCAGAGAAATGCAAATCAAAACTACAATGAGGTATCACCTCACACCAGTCAGAATGGCCTTCATTAAAAAATCCACAAACGATAAATGCTGGAGAGGGTGTGGAGAAAAGGGAACCCTCCTACACTGTTGGTGGGAATGTAGTTTACTGCAGCCATTATGGAAAACAGTATGGAGATTCCTCAAAAAGCTAAAGATAGATTTACCATATGATTCAGCAATCCCACTCCTGGGCATATATCTGGAGGGAATTCTAATTCGAAAAGATACATGCACCCCAATGTTCATAGCAGCACAACATACAATAGCCAAGACATGGAAACAAACTAAATGTCTATCAACAGATGATTCAATAAAGAAGATGTGATATGTTTATACAATGGAATACTACTCAGCCATAAAAAATAAAATAATGCCATTTGCAGCAACATGGATGGATCTAGAGATCATCATTTTAAGTGAAGTAAGCCAGAAAGAGAAAGAAAAATACCATATGGTATCACTCATATGTGGAATCTAAAAAAAAGAAAAAAAGAGGACACTAATGAACTCATCTACAAAACAGAAACAGATTTGCAGACATAGTTAACAATGGTTACCGGGGAAAAGGAGGGTGGGAAGTTTGAGATTTGTAAATGTTAGCCACTATATATAAAAACAAATTTTAAAAAATAGCACAGGGAACTTTAGTCAATATCTTATAATAACCCTTAATGAAAAAGAATATCAAACAGATTATATGTATGTATATGCATGACTGGGACATCATGCTGTACACCAGAAACTGACACATTGTAACTAACTTCACTTAAATGAAAAATAAAATAAAATAAAAAAATAATAAAAAGCAAAAATTATTTCAGCATTAAAATCCAATGATTATATTTAGACCTATATTTTTCAAGGGAGTGTATTTTGGAAGTTTCACATTGCTATAAAAATTTTATAGGTAGTATTTTATGATGACATTGGGTTACAAATTAAAAGCAAAAGCTGATTTATAATACGGCTGCACATCACTGAGACGTGATCTCAATGAGGGTAGGAACCGTACTGATTTTGTTTCCTACTATACTTCTTGTACATATAGAGTGCTGGGCACATGGTAAATGTGCATGAAATGAAGTGAATGAATGAAATCAGATTCTTAAACATTTGCATGAATGAAACATTACATGAATACCTATGCATGGGTAATTACACATTATTGCACCATTTTAATTAGTACACATACAAAAGTGGGCTTTTCTCTGCCACCAGTGTTAGAGGCAAATTCGAGCTCTCTGACCTTTTTTTGCTATACACACATATGCAAGAACAATAAAAAAAAGAAGTTGTAGTACAGAAGAGAAATATATATCAATGAAAGCATAAACTGACAAAAGGGCAATTTCTAACAGGTGTTCTAGAGCTCAGTAGCTTTTCTGAAGCTGTGAGCTCTGCTCCTTTGACAAGGTATACACATTTATCATTTCAGCCATTTAACACTGTGAAGCAGTTTGTAGCACAAACACTGTGGTAGGTTCACTGAGCCAGTTAGTGTCTCTCTCCTTCAGATGGATGAGCTCAAGTGCTGAAAAACAGATTATGACTTCCAGATTATTGCCACTCCAGCACCTCACTGACTACTTAGAGAAACTTGTGTTCAGGTTAATTGCATTAATTCAAATAAAGCTGTTTGACAAGAGGCAATTTTACTAAATACAATATGATGGAGAACCAAGAAGTGAACAATAACAAAAAATATTTTTCCCATAAAAGACATTACAGAAACCATAGCTATTCATTCATTTCCTCCTTCTATTTTAGACATAAATATTAGTAAGTTTACTTACCTGGTTTCCAGCACAGATAAATAGTAAATTAGCAGCAACAAGATGGCACTGCAAGAAAATAGCACGAAAAGAAGTGATAAGAAGTCATAAGCATGGCTGTTGAGAGCAGCAGGAGGATACAGTAAAATGACCAGAGAAGCATGACCTGGGACACTGATTCCATATCAATAGTTCAAGTTCAGCTTTACCATTTCCTAATTGGTGATCTCAGTTTCCCCATCCAAATAACGAAGATAATAATAGTACTTACCATGTGGTGGAAGGGATCTTATTAGATACAGCAAGTAAAAAAATTTTTTAAAGTATTTGGACAAAGTAAGTGTTAAGTAAATGCTACATGTTTTTCTTTTATTAATTTTATTATTACCACTTATATATGTCATGTAACCTTAGGAAAGCTACTCAATCTCTCTGAAACTCATTATCCTACTTTGTTACATATGATTCTAACAATAATCAACTAAGAAAATATATATGGAAGCTATTTTTAAGCTGCTAAATAAAAAATAAATTTCTAAAGGAACAAATCATCCTTTACCCTTTTGTATCCCCAAAGAGCTATAGTGAAATGGACCAAAAAAGGTTAATGGTGGTCATAATAATCTTGAATCATCAAAAATACATTTAATTAATTTCATTCATGTAGTCAACTAATATTTATTAAGATGCCTCAACATACCATGTGCTGGACCAGACTACAGTCTGATCAACCCTCGGACTTCTCAGTCTGATACAGAATAGTTCAGATACTTCAAACATAATATGATAAATACTGTAACAGACCACAGAAGTAGAAGAGAAAGTACTATGAGGGGATGATGCAGGGAAATTATAGTTGAATTATGTGGGTATTAAAAGCTCAGAAGGCATTTACCTCTGGAGAAGAAAACATTCCTGTTGGTTATGGAGGGGTAAAAAGGCATGGTGTGTTTGGGAAATTATGGAAAATGCAGGTATGTCCTGGGGATAAGGCAGACTAGAGAGAAGCCTGAAAATAAAAGCAGGGCCTTGTATGACTTACTAAGGGGTTTGACTGATATCTGGAATTGGGGGGGTTGTTGCAAGAAATAGGAAAACACACACACACACACACATATCACACAGTTTGCAGGATTCACAAAATTAGCAAGAAGTGGAAGATAAAGATCTGAAAAACAGAAAAAAACAAGGTGCTCCTTCAGGTTAAAAAAAAGAAAGTCAATAGTTGCTTTTAAATTATAAATAGACTGGCTAGGAGGCCACCTCCACACACGTGGGATGCTTCTGCAGGTTCGCGTGAGTAGATCTCAGCGTCCCTTGGTTCTGTATAACCACCTGCAGGGTCAATGCCCTGGGCAGGAAGATCCAATTCCTCCCCCCTTCAGTGTCCGTAGTAAAAGATGGGCACCGAGTCCTACTGAAACCATACACAACAGCAGATTTTCCAAAAATAGGAAAAGGAAGTTGGGTAACAGCAATAACAAAAACAAAAATAAGCCCACAAAAACAATTCTGGCAAGCAACAACAACAACCAAAAAACCAATGCAGAATTTTAAGTCGGTAGTGACAAGATCAGATTCACGTGTTTAACAGAAGATGGCTATGAAATGACTTAAATGATGCAAAACAAGACACATTGAAAAATAATTCTCCTTCCTATTTATACTCCCCAGGTTGATATTTTCCCTTCCCAATGACATTTTTACAGTTTTCTTGTATAATCAAGGACATATATATTTCTATGTATTTTATCATTTTAGTTGCTGGACAGATGGGATGTTGTGTTTTGTATATTAATTTTTTTTACTCAGCCACTCTAATGAATTATTTTATTGCTTATAATAGTTTTTCAGTTGATTCTCTTTGGATAATTGATTTGCCTGGTATGGTAGGCAGAATAATAACCCCCATATCTTAATCCTTGGAACTTATAACTATTGACGAAGGCTGTCTCCTTATCAAACTGTAGTCGGCCTCTTCTGATCCATCTTTTCAAGTAGGCTTCAACCTTTGGGCTGACATGTTTGTCTGCACTGCCCAGTTTTAGCAAGAGTTCTTTTAAGTCAGTTTAGACACAACCCGCACCCTTGATAACTAATCACCCTCTATATCTGATTCCTTATCCTCCACCATCCCCCAGGTGATATCTGATCACCCTGGACTGCCTTTAGCAGAAATCCCCTTCTACCCTTGATTTTTCTTCCAGTAACTTCTCACCCACTGATCTCCACCTTGTTCCTTGGCTATAAATCCCCACCTGTCCATGTTGTATTCAGAGTTAAACCCAGAGTTAAACTTCTATACTGAGTTCTCTTTTCCCCCATTGCAGTAGCTGAATAAAACCTGCTTTCACTGATTTAACACAGCTCTGATTTTTCTTTGACACTGTGTTGTTGCTCTACGTAGCAAAAGGATTTTGCAATATTATTAAATTAAGGATTTTGAGATGGGGTATTATCTTGGGTTAACTGGGTGGGTCCAATGCAATCACAAGGGTCCTTAAAAGATAGAAGAGAGAGGCAGAAGAGTGAGAGAATGAGATGTAATGACAGAAGCAAAACCTGGAGTGATACAAGGCCAAGAGCAAGGATTGTGAGCAACCTCCAGGAGCTGGAAAACGTCAAGGAATGAATTCTTTTCCCCTACAGTCTTCAAAAGAAACATAGCCCAGTAAAACCCATCTGGACTTCTAACCCTCAGAACTATAGGGTAATAAATTTATGTTGTGTTAATACACTAAATTTGTGGCAATTTGTTACAGCAACACTAGGAAATTAATAACCCAGTCTTTCAAATACTTCCCTCCCTCTTACTTTTTTAAAATAAATAATAGATACTGTTTTTCTGTATCTTTGCTTTTATCTCTTACTAATAATTTGAAAGATCATCCAAAATCAGTTTATATGAATGTGCCTCATCTATTTAATAGCTGTAAAACATTCTATTTATGTATTTTTCCCCGTTTTAAAAAATTGTGTTGTGATCTTTTCTTATTGAATTAAAAGAGCTGCTTATAAAGCAAAGAAATAAGGACTACCTCTGTAATATGCTGTAAATATTTCCCCTAATTTATCCATTTAAATATTTTGTTATTAATATCTTCACTATTGGCAAATTATTTTTCATTTATCGGATTTCTCAATATCTGCTGTGAATATCTGTTTGGATTTGGATTCTGGAGTTATGTCAAGCTTGAAGGGTTTTCTCCCTAATGAGGTTATTAGAAATTCTTCAGTGTTTTTTCTAGCATTTTTATGACTCAATTTTTATGTGTAAAATTTTGATCCACTTACAATATAATTTGGCATAAGAAATTTAAGTAGTGATCCAAGATTTTTCAGATGGCTATCCAGTTGTCTCATCATCATTTACTGAATAATCTATTTTTCTTGTATTAATTTTATATGTTTTTTGTTTCTGTTCCTTCTGTTCCATTGATCTAGCTTTCTTTGCAAATTTTTAAACATTGTAATTTTATAATGTTTTAATAACTGGTAAGCTGACCAGCTCTCACTACCTTTATTTTTTAAATTTTTGGTTAAATTTTTTACTAAACTTGCACATTTAAGTTTTTCTGAAAATTCTTTTTTTTTTAAATCTCCATCTGTGGGTTTATTTGTTGGGTAGAGAATTGCATTAAATTTACAGTTTAATTAGGGAGCACTGATGTATTCACATGTTCCATTTACTTAAATCAACTTCTTGATGTGTGCAAAAACACACTATGTAGTGTGAAATGACATTCATTTAGGTTATGAAACACATTATTAATCAATCATGGAGACCAAGCGCATTCTCCCTACAAGCTGGCCAGTGGCCTCTAATGTGGCCCAGGTAAACGGTTTTGTCCAAAAATAGATGAATTATTGGCTAAGTCAATCATCATCCCCATCCTGGCAATTTGAATTACAAATGCAGAAATAATTAGCCAGTTGGGAGCAGGATGGAAGAAAGTAGAAACATTTAATATAGCAAGGTCACACCAATGCAGAGCATAATAAGGTTTGTGAATTCTATTGCTGAGTACTCCAGAGCCGTCTTGAGTCTAGAGTCAATCACCAGTTCTCCTTGAGACTTACTTGGCTTTATTAAGGCACCAGTTTTAAGGTTTGTTTGACATTCACTCCCCATTGTTGTTCCATGAGTGTTTGCATAATAAACTCTACTATGAATGACTAGTTGAGTAGATTTATTATTCTTTTTAAAAAGACCCTTCCAAGAAAAGATATCTTAACAATTACCTATCAGTTTACAAACCAGTTTACAGTGCTTTCACTTACCTCATTTAATCTATCAACAACCCAGTAAACTAATGAACTTCAGAGATAAGGGTTTTTTGGCATCATTGCAAATCATTGAAAGCAAACAACTTACAAGGCTGAACAACCTAAGGCTGAACTTTCATTAAAGGCATGGGATAACTTTCAGAGACAAATTTCTTTTAACATGCTCTGAACATGGTTGGGTGTGAATGCGAGGTCCCAAACTGCTGTAGCCAATTCACCACAAAGCAGAGGATGAAGCTGGCCAGACTCAAGGGAACTGTAGAAAAATGGAGCTGGAGCCCCAGAATTAACATCACTCAGAGACCTCCCAATCTCTGAACTTCATTTCTGCAAGCCGATAGATTTCCTCCTAATTTCAACCATTTGAGGTTATAGTCTTTTGCCGTCTGTTACTGAAAACATACTAAGTGATATGGCATCAGTTACATTTTTACATTTACATGCATTCAAAAAGCAGGGACTAGAGCCTTGGGAGAAGGGAAGAGCACCCTGCTTTGGGAGGCAGGGGTATAAGAAGTCTGGACAAAAGATGTTGCCTGTCAGCTCATGGGTGTGTGTGCAGAGGGAGGTGTTGGGTGGCAGACTGGAAGAGAAGGCAGGAGAAGAAAAAGGAAGTAAAAAAAAAGGGGGGGGTTAAATTTCATGCACTTACTAGTCTAGCCCCTTCTAAGTTGTTTGAGTATTTTCAGCTTTGATAGGAAACTTAGAATATAGTCCAAAACCTGCAACTAAAAATACTACTCTCTGATTTTTAGAATTAAATTTCAAATAGCACTGTCTTAGAGCAGTGTTTCCCAAACTTCAGTTTCTCCCATTATATGTTGAAATGGTTGTCATATCTAAATATAGTTTTTATCTGATATTTTCCTCTAAATCAGTGGTTCTCAATCAGGGGTGATTCTGCCCCCAGGAGAACATTTGGCAATGTCTGGAAAGTTTTTTGTTTGTCACAACTGGGAGCTACTGGCGCCTAGTGGACAGAGGGCAGGGATACTCCTAAACATCCTACAATACACAGCACAGACTCTAATAAAGAATTATCTGGCCCATAACGTTAGCAGTATCAAGGATGAGAAATCCCGATTTAAATCAGTTCACTTTCTTTTAAATTTCACAAAAACATTTATTGAGCAACAGTGTATCTTAAATATTTTTCTTTTTTAAAAATTATTTTTCTAAGTGCTTAACACACAACATCTCACTGAATCCACACACCAAACTTATGTGATAGCTAATACCATTAAACTTATTTTACAGGGGAGGAAACTGAGGGTTGATTAACTTGCCCAAGGTCAAACAGCTAGAAAGTAGCTGAATCTGGACGGTATGATGCTGGAGATCCTGAGCTTAACCAATAGGCCTTAATTTGTATCACCACTACAAATGAAAACCAGCATCACGTGCCTTCTGCAGTAGAAGAACATAAATAAATTCAATAAGGGCAAACATTATTAAGCTCTACCTAGATATTACTGCCTGCTGACATCTCTGGGTCTAATTCTTAGAAAGGGAAACAAAGTATTAGAAAGGTGTTTAAGACATACTAGCATCAAACCAAGATTTCCTTCCTGATACAATCAGAAGAAACGAAAATGAATTTAAAGCGGGCAAATTTCTTATTATGTAACTCAATGTTATATAATGCTGTGTTTCCGTTCTACTTAAAATCCCAACTCTTCAACCATATAAAGCTCTAGGATGTTTTGATTCCCCACTAATTAGGTAAATCTAGGTTCAAATTCTGGATCTGATACCACGTATATTAGATGTGATTTAATATCCTCATCCAGAGAACTGGGCCAATAACATCTGCCTCCTAGGGGTGTGTTGAGAATTAAATGAGATATAAAGAGTCTTGCAAGATTACTGGCAGAAAATCACACAATAGAAAATAAATATTAGTTTCTCTTATTTCCTGAAGATCCTGTGATCTATTTCCAGCACTGGCTTAGATTCTCACATTCTTCCATGATTACACAAGTTCTCTGAGGGCCATGGCAGGACAGGCAGCAACGGTTGGCTCCAGAGTATCACAGGGAACAAAGAGCTGCTTTATCCAGAGTAATCACTGAGGCCTCCTGGGAGGAACTGGCCTTTTGAGTCATGCTGTGTAGCCACCCCCTCCCCCCATCCCCACTCCTGTGAAGGCTATTGATGATCTAGGGAAGATTTATGGAATTGGCAAGCATGACAGCCCTGAGATAGTGACTCTGATAGATGACACAGGTCGCTGGAGGTTGCCAGGGGGAGGAAAGAAGAAGGGGAGAAAGGGGAGGCTTTGCTCCTGAGAACAGTGTTGTGGGTCAATCCTAATTTCTTTGCACACACACACCTACTCCAATTTTAGACCCGCCAAGTGACCATGCAGCCATTGAGTCTATGGCTAAAGGCTGTACTTTAAATATTCACAGCACCTCCTGTAGGACTGGGTTTGTGAGACTCTGTGATATCAACTAAAGCAGAGTTCAAACGAGCATTGGAACTCCTGTCTGCTTTTGTCTTGATACTGTGACTCCAGAATTTCCTCCCTACTTGATTCTTGATACCTTTATTCTTTTAAAATATTCCTTTAATAAGGCTTGGGATTTCATGTCATGATTAGGGATAATTAAAATGCAAATACAACTAGAGAGTTAATACATTGACAAACTCAGAATATCTCCTCCTCATTAGAATGTAAACTTCTTGGGGTAGAGACTTAGTTTTGTACCCTAGTATATCCCCAAAGCTTAATAAATATTTAAGTCAAATGAACGAGAGTTCATAATAAGGTATAAATCATTGCAGCAGTTAACATTTCCTTTACCTACACGTGTAGTTTTTCATGCCTCTGGGCTTTATATATGCTCCATCATCTTTCTGCAATACCTTGTGTCTGCCTCTTACGTCTCTATCACCTTCCTTACCTGGAGAAAATCTACTAACCCTTTAGGACTTGCTTTCTGGGTAAAACTCTCTCTGATCCAATCTTCCTCCTCAAATTAACACTCACTAGCTGGGTTCCTATAGCCCTTTCCGTATAATCCTGTTACAAGAGGGATGATTTCATGCTGTAATTATGTTATTTATATGTGAATCTCTGCCACTAGAAACCAGCTCCTTGAGGGTTGTAATGTTGTGTATTTCTTTTGTACCGTAACCCTTACCATGGGTAACTGGTTCATGGTAGATCTTCAATGAATGTTACTGACTGAATGTTGTAAATGGCCCCTAATTCTGCAGGGTTCCAGGGCGATCTCAGATAGATCCTTCATAAGGAGTGCATTACAAGATCGCCTCCTTTAAAAGTTCTACTTTGGATAGGAAATTTTCCTGCCCATTGTGGTTTTATTTTACTAAATCCCTTTGTCCTGTACTCAAAAGGAATGACTGGTGTGGAAACACAGAATACAAACTATAAATAAGGGATCTGGATATTCTGGGTCAGATATTTCAGCGTGGGACTGAGTATCTTGGTCTCCTTCCCTATAGATGCTTCCTGGTTGCCCTGATGCCAAACAACCTTAAGGACAGTGATCTGGGAGAGTTGGAATATTTCTCCTGAGGGAAAACAAATGGTTTGACTATGGGGCCAGATTCCTGTTGGTTCAGGACAGGGGAATTATACCATGTAAAGCAGTAGCTCGTGTCTCCAGCTCTAAGAGGACTGTGGCTTGTTCAGGTTGTGACTATGACAACAATGGAAAACATAAGAGAGATGCCAAGAAGAGGGTACGGTAACAGCCATGAGCAAGAGAGAACAAATGGCCAAGACTAGGGACTGCCTAGGGTCCCCGGAGTCCAGTGGTTACACAGGCAGGGATTCAAGACTTGACTTCCACATTTCATTACTTACATTGATGCAAACCAGACTGCTCATAAGGTGACCCTTTGCATTCATCCATTCTGCTGTAAGTTACACTGAGGAACGGAATGGAGATGGGGGAGGCAGCCTAACTACCTAGGGCACAACCCAAAGGGTTGCAGGGCTTGAGAACAGGCACAATTTAATTAAGCCAACAGTGAATTTGTGTGGGTGAAAGTAACAGCTGCTGATTCTTAGGGTATTTTTAAGTTGCAGCCAGTTCGGATACTCTCTCTGCCTATATATGGTCCTTCATGCTAAGGACCTCATGGAGATGGGTGGGCTAAAAACATAGACTCCTTGAAACTACACCATCATCTCCTGGTCTTTGACAGCACGTCAGCAGCCTGCTCTCTGGGAAACTTCAGCAAGGTTAGAAATTAAGCCTCTCATCTGACATGCTCAGACCCCTCCATCCCCCACCCCTACACCCACCACACTGTTGCTAGGCTTTTTTTTTTTCAGATTAAAGGAGAGACGTATTTGTTTAGTCCCCATATTCTTTCAAGCTGCTTAGTTACCACATCTTGTGCACAACGCACACTCCAGGCAAACACATTTAAGAGCACAGCAGATTTAAGCAGCAAGCAAGACTTGCAGATTGAGCCCCCTGAGCCCGTGTGCTATATGAAGCAAACCAAAACACAGCTGCTGGAGTTAATTTTAGGCTTTCTGACCTTGGCAATGTCCTATCAATTGGGGAAAAGCAGCTCTGAATAGGTTCAAAAAGGAGTCTTTCTCCTCCTTCCCCCCTGCAGCTGACTGGAAAAGTGGCTACATGGTTTAAGTTTAGTGGGAAAAACAATTAATTAAAAACAATAGTAAACTTGTCAGATCAAGAAATTCAACACTTACTGAGCAAGTGCAAGGTCTATGCAAGAAATCTTTTAGGATATTGTCCCATAAACCTAGATCCTCAAAATTATACTCAAAGTAGCACCTTCTGAAAAGTTCTAAAAGATTGGCTTCTCAAAAACAAAAATGAATTTCTGTATCACAGTGCTTCAAGACAACGAAAGCGTTTGGCAATGATGAGAGGGGAAGTACAAGCTTTATTAAACTATGTTGTTTATATATATAACATGAATTTAAACGCCAGGAGTAAATACATACTATTCATTTCTGAATGCACAGGATCCAATTCTCTGACCATCAAAATATGCGAGGCACCTGTAAAACACTCACATACAACATGGACTTTCCTTCCTGACAATTTCTTACTCAATTTCTAATTTTGCTTTTGTTTGATTGCCTGTATTTCCCAATGATCTACAGATTCATGATGGCAGGGTATATCCTTGTTTTTTGCTCACAGAGGCCCATAACAGACAATAAATACTTGTTGAGTGGGTAACAAATGATTTGCACCTCATCATTCTCTTACTTCTAGCATTCTCGTGCCCAAACTTCATTCTTAAAGGAATGAACAGCTTGAAGGGAAGGGTAGGGGTTAGGTTTGGGATCAAGGGAAGATCCTTCTTCCACTGTAACATTATTAAATAAAAAGCTTTGTGCTTTGATGCTTTATGGCTTTTAGTGACAAATGAATGCAGAGAGACACCAAGCCTCATGAACCAACATTTAATACTTTCATTCTTTTCTATGACATTAAAATAATATGTCCTTGAGGAGCATTTATAATTATTCATTTGTTTGTAGTTAATGAAGATACAGAATTAAAATCTAAAGAGCACTGATTAAGGATCAAGATGAATTGCTAGCTATGTGAAGTGGAATTGTGTAGCATGCCAAAATTCATTTAGAATATATTCACTCTAATTTAGGTCATCCTGGGAAGAGGGGAAGGAAATGGGCTGTACTGAATTCAGATTGTACTTACTAGCTATGTGATCTTGAGCAAGTTACGTACATAACCTCTCATCACTAGCTTCCCTGTCTATACAAGAGGGAAATAACACCTGATATCAATACCTCAGGGGCAGTGCAAGGAATAAATGAAAGGGGTAAAATATACGAAAAGCCTAGCAGAGTGACTGACCCATATTCAGTCAATGATAGCTAAAAAATTCAGTCAATGATAGCTAAAAAGAAATATTCAGTCAATGATAGCTAAAAAAATGAAAATACTATTATGTAATAAACTAATTAGAAGGACCAATTACCACATCAATCTAGATATTACGTAACCAAAACAGTCCTGCACAACAGAACGCGTTTTATCAGGTTACTAAGGATCTGCTGCCCAGGTATACTTTATCTAGTGTTTGTTGTTCAGGTATCTATTCTTTCAGAGTCAGATCACATTTCTGAATCAGAAAAGAACAGCTACCCAAGAAATAACTGAGGCTCAGATTTAGCCACAGGGTTTGAATCCAGCATTTCTTCTCTCTGGCATTTGGAGCATTTGCTTTGAGTTTTACAGATAAAAGAACACCTTTTTAGATACAGGCAGAAAAAGCCGGAGAATGTGAGGGCAAGGAAAGAACTCTTTAGTCTCAAAATTCATCTTCTATATCAACATTTGAATATTTGAATTCTTATTAATAATAACACTTTTCCTCGGCCTTTTCAGAATGAGACCTGTTATTTGCTCACTTTCTTTTCCTTATAGAAAATTTCAAAACTAAACAAAAGCAGACAGCACAGTATAATGATCCTAACGTGCTCATCACCTGGCTTCAACAATTATTACTCACAGCCAATCTTGCTTCCTCTACACTCCTACTTCCTTTCCTCTCACACATTATTCTGAAGCAAATCCCGTATTATTTCATCTGTAAATATTTCAGTACATATTTCTAAAAAATAAGGGCTCTTATAAAAACATAGCCACAACATCATCACCGCAATTAATAATCACTCCTTAGTAACATCAAATATCCAGTGTTTAAATTTTTCAATTGTCTATAAATGACATTTATAACAAATAACTATTTGTTGTTATTCTTTTTCAGATTGCTTGTTTGAATCAGGATGCAAATTAATCTACACATTACCGTTGGTTGATATGTCTCATATTTCTTTCGACCTCTAAGTTTCTCCTTCAGCTCTACTTTTCCCTGCAATCCATTTAGTGAAGAAATTAGATCCTGCACAGTTTCCCCAGTTTGGATTTTGCTGACTGCATCCAGGTGGTGTCATTTCACATGTTCTTTACCATATTCTTCTGTTCCCTGTATTTCTGTAAGTTGATAAATTTGATTTAAAGGCTTGACCAGATTCAGGTTCTATTTTGTTGTCAAGACTTCTTTACAGGTGATGATATATTCTTCCATCAGGATGCACATACAATGTGCTTGTCTCTCTCAGCTGTTGGTGATCAGTGTCTAGAGCCATTAATCCAGTAGGGGTTGCAAAAATGGTGATATTCTAATAATAATTCAATCATTCCTATTTCTTTTCTTTAAAACTGAAATATTTCTATAAGGAGAAATTTCCTTTCATCTGTTTGGAAACTTGGCTCTAACGGTGTCTTCTTGGGGAAGGGTAACATGTTAATTAACACATTGGAAGTGATTAATTTATGCTGTAACAAAGTATGATGAATCATTTTCCTTAAGGTTGTAGAAACCCTCACCCTGAGAGAAAAGGAGAATATAAATACAGCCAAGGGAGAGGAAGTAAATGGTGATCAGAAATTTGAAATATCTGAGAAAAGAAGACAGAACACAGATGCTTAAACGTAACACTTTGCTATGCCTGTTCTTATCTGGCATATAAATTCCTATTTGGAAGCCCACCTTATGGCTCTGAATTCTACTTATTTACTTAGGAGTCCTGCATTCATCCTTCCAGTTCAGATCTCTCCCCAGGCTTTGCACAGTAGTCAAAACTCTACCTGACATGGCTATTTTGATGTCTAAAAGACATTTAAGTGTTAACATATCTAAAATGGAACTTTTAGTTTCACCTCAAAATTGTGACTCAGATTTTCCCTACTTCAATAAATGGCAGCACCACCCACCTGTTACTAAAGCCAAAAAACAGGAGTAATCTTTGAAGTCTTTTCTCCAATCCCCATAATCAATCAATCAATCAGTCACCAAGTGCTGTTGGTTTTACCTGGAGATTATTTTCTTCTATTATTAATGACACCACCCTAAACCAAGTCACAATTGTTGAGAAACAACTGAACTGTTACAACAGTCTTCTGGCTTCCCTGCTGACATGTTGGCCCCTCTAGTCCATTTTCCACAAGGGGAGTGATCTGTCTAAAATGTTAGCCAAGGATCATGAGCTGATAATTGTTGAAGCTGTGTGATGGATTTGTTATGCTAATTTCTTCCCCTTTGTATATGTTTGAAATTTTCCACATTAAAAAAATAAAATGTTATTCAGATTATTTATTTTACCTTACTATTTTACTTCCCAACTGACTTCTCGATGTTCTTCAGATAAAATCCAGATCTCTGGCTTAGGCCTGTGAGTCTCATTATATTATATCACACCACAATTTATAATTATCTTGTTTGTTTATATTTATATGTAAATATACTTACTTGTTTATTATTACAAGAAAGTAACTTAAGTGAATATCTGAAGAAAGTGAAGAATATTCATTCTATTTGTGTTATAATTCCAATTGTTTGAAAACGTGGTTAGAATACAAACTTTAATAATCTTGCTTCATAAGCAAAGATTTATCAACAAAATAAGAGTTTGATCAGGAGAGTAACTTCTTGAAATTGAAATTTTAGGAAAAGAGCGGCATGAAATACTGACTGGTGAAGCAGAAATCGGAATTAGAAATCTCTATTTGAATATACTCTCTCTTTGATTCTAAATTGCCCCAAAGTTTTGAAGTGTTGAATAATTTTAAGTGATAGCCCATTGTTTGATTTAAATGTCTAACCTCTGGAATTATATTCTCTATTATTAACATGACACTTCTCATGTTTTTAGGACCAATATATTTAAGTTTTATCAGCTGTTAATTTCAGACAATTCTCCTAATGGTATGATAAAGAAGAACTCAGCAGGTGTTTTTGCAGAGTCTGTTCTCTGCCAATCATTGTGCTAACTCAGAGTCACAGGATTCATTTAAACTGTGTTAAACCAAAAGCACCAGTACATAAGCCAGCCTACCAAGTCAGGGAGCAGATGGAAGTTGACTGCCAGTCATGTGAAGGAAGCCCCTGGCATGACAGAATTTTAGAACTGGAAGATATCTTTGGATTGTGTAATACTAAGGCCCTCATTTTAAAGGGGCGAAACTGTTGTTCCAATAGGTTAACTGACTTACTCTTCCCAAAGTAAAAGATAATATCCTAATCTGGTAATTCAAGTCTTACTTTCAGAAAACCCTTAAGGAATTATAGAGTAAGGTAGTACCATACCAAGATCTGGAACACAGGGCTTTTATGCCATAAATCCATTCTTTTCATTATAGTAAGATAACTCTTCCTTTCCTCTCCTTCCCAGCATCTTTGGAAACTTTGGTCTTTTCAAATTACTCCAGTGACCTCTGCTGTTCCTGAGATAGCATCAAATCTTCAATAATTTCTTCTGTTTTTAAAAATGGTTTGATTTACCAACATGCCAAACTAATAGTGCATAAACTCAGCAGAGTACATTTCATATTGGCATTCTATTAGCCCAAAGTGGGTTACTAGCAGCACATATTTTAAGTTTTGTTCAGATTCTTTGAAAACTGATTTGTGGATTTGATGGGTGTTGTGAGTAAAGAAGATGGACATCTCTTTGTAAATTAATGGGTACCCAAACTGACAATGCTGTGGTAGCCTGGTCATCAGTGACAACGCTAATTAAGCATTTGTGAGGCTCAAGTCCATTACAGCCATCCAGCACTCTGATGGACAAGACATTCTAGAAGCTAGAAAGGATTCAGTCCCCGTCATAGAGGGACTTGCTTTTCATAGCTAAGGGGCCCAGGGCAAGGCTTTAGACTATTTTAAAATGCTCCACATACCTTGAATATGTCACCACAGCAGTTTTCCCAGCTGCTGACGACAGCCTGGCTTGCCTGTAGAGACAGTGATGGACCCCGACCATCTCCTAGTTCAGGGTTTTAAAATATGCCCATAACACGACAGAGACCTTGAAAACCCATTTAGATCCTTTCCTCTGTTCTGGGGGAACCACACCCAAACCATTCCAAACAGATGAAATTCCCTCCTGTTTTTATACACCTAGCAGGGAGACTCCATAACCTTTCAACTTCAGCCCTCACAGTGGGCAGAACTCTGGCGGCAATTCATCCCTCACTGCAGGACTGAGCCACCCCAGAGTTGAAGCCCACTTCCTTCCTGACCGCGGAAACCCAGCTAAGCAGCTCGGAGCGCTCGGCCACGACCCCCAATCGGGTGGCCTGGTCTCCACCGGCCGGGCGGCCCCAGGGTCCTCGCGGGGCGCGGTCCGCGGCTGCAAAGGTGCTCGGAATGTGAGGACTGGGGCCGCAGCGGGAGGGGCAGGGGTGGGCGCGCGCCGCTCTCGCGAGAGCTCGCGAGGTGGGAGTAGCAAGGGACAGGGGACTGGAGGTGGAGGATCCGCGGCGGCTGTTCTCCCGGGAGCAGGCTAGCGGCCTTTTCCACGCCTCCCTTTCCTTCCCCTCCCATTGAGTGATTCAAGCCGTGCGCTTCCCACTTCCGCCCCCTCTGCCTGCCATTGGAACTAGCAAAGCCGAACAAGTTGCGGCGGCCGAACAGCCGGCGCTCCGCGCCTCCTCCCCATCCTCTCCTCCTCCTCCTTCTCCTTGCCTGGCCGCCGCCGCCCCAAGGCCTCGCGACCGCCGCGCCCGCAGCCTGCATCGCGGCCGACATGAGCTTCTTGTTGTGAGTAGTCAAGGCCCGCGCGCGCCGGCTTTGTTTGGGCGACCTGGGCCTCGGGCCCCCGCCCGGCCTCTCGCGCTGCCCGCGCCGGGCGTTCCCCCCGAGGTCTCCGGGAACCGGCCCTGAGCGTTCGCGCTGCCTGAGGGCCACCGCCTCCCCGGCCCGCTTCGAGCACGCGGGGAACCCCCCAGCTCCCAGGGAGGCTCTCTCTCCCCGGACCCCCAACCTCAGCATATGCCGCGCCGCATTTCTCCATCACCCCACCTCTCGCTCTCCTGCGTTTGTTTGCACGCTCTACAGAGATCTCACTCTCCCGCAAGACGCGTATCCGGCGTGTGCCCCGTCGCTTGTCTCCGTCTCTCCTGTTCATTGCTTTTTTTGGGGGGGGGGTCCCAAGCACAGAAGATAGAGCCCCTACTTTCTCCCGTCACCCAGGACCTTTTTTACTACTCCCCACGTAGGTTTTAGGAGTGGGAAGTTGGAGTGACAAGTCCTGTGGACGTAACAGTTAACGAGGCTGCTTGCGGGTCAGGACCCCCAGGTGACCGTCTGGAGTCTTGCTTCCCCAAGGTGCCCCTCCTCCCAGCATGCTCCCCTGAAGAGTGCCCACTTTATCTTCTTAGACAACCACCAAATAGGGTCTAGGTAGTGTGCCCTAGGTTGATTAGGGAGTTGTTTTGCAAATCATTTGTAAATGCCAACTCAACGTCACATTTAGTGCTGGTCATTATTTCCCTTATCGTTCATTGCAGACGAGTTGAGGGGGATGGGCAGAAGGCTAGGATGGCCGGCGGGAGTATGGTGGCAGTAGACAAGGCTCAGGTCCTCGGTAAACAGGACCTTACAGCGGGGGAATTCCTCTTTTGAAGGCTTCGTTGTGATTTACCTATGTTTAATCTGTGGTTGGAAAGCTAATAAAAACTCAGAGACTGAAACTTATCCCAAATGCTCCTTTACTGTTGTGGAGAAAATCAGTATTTAAAGATTATTTGTTTTTGTTCTAATACTCTTCTTTCCCCATCTCCTATAATATTTAGTCATCTCATTGACACCTGAAACCTGAGTATTTAATTGACCCTTCTTTTCACGTGTCCATATCTAGAATATTAATCCTTTTTAGGGTGTTTAAGCAAAACTGAGCGATCTCAGAAGGCTAAACGGCAGGCGGACTTGCTAATATTTATGATATGTACAGGGGGTGCCTGGCTTGTGTCAGCCTGCCTAACATGTTTGAGCTTGTGAAACGTTTTTCTTAGGCTGATTCTAGAAGTTGATACTGAGTTTGTCAGATAAGTAGTGCTAGATGAGAGGACTGAGTGACCTCATCAAAGTCTTTGTTGCCTATTTTGAATCAAGATATCCAAGCATCTCGGCTTGAAGCTTCTTCTCTTGTGTGTTTTTTCCATTGCTGATGTTTGATTTCTTCAAGAATTTAAAAGCTGTCTTTGAAATAGCAATGTAGATGATGTCTTGACTGCTTTTGATGGGCCTGTGTCTTTGGGAACTCATGGCTAAAATTGGTTGAAGAAGGGAAGAGAACCATATTTGGCTGAAACTAGGGGATAGAGAAGGTTTTGGTGGTATTTCCTGAATATAAATACAATAGTATTCTATTTTTCCATGGCTCAGTATTTAATAATTACAGACATGCAGAGGATAAATTCATTTTTCCTTAAGTATATTATTAGCTACATAAGAAAAATCTTGCCCTAACTAATGTATATAGATAGCACTGTTACTCTTTGAAACTATTTTGCACTATTTGGAACACAGTTTTCCAGTGAGGTTACATTGTAGCAGTTGATAAATTCTCAACTTGTTTTGCCCATGTGTTTGACAGTCCCAAAAAGTTAAACCTAACATTTTTGGTTTTGATTTTTGTCCACCAGTAGTTTAAAATCTGACGTGAAGACCTCATAAATAGAAATAATTATTATCAGAAGTGAAAGAACAGTTTTGGTTATTCAGTCTATTTGTTATTTGGTATAGTTTCTTGAATATTTCTATACCACCAAATAAGCAGAGAAGTTAAGAGTTGCAGTTTAAAAGTTAAATACAAATATTTTCCTCCAGTTCTTGGAAGCTTACTTGTAAGGCTACTATAAGTGGTTGAAGCTGAGGAAATAAGGGCATTGTGAGATAGGGTTATGAAGGTGATGACTCATAACTCTTGAGGACTTTAAGAAAGAAGGAAAGATTGATTTAAAAAAATCATTTTGCAGGCACTGATGTAGGCACTGAGTATCATTTATGAACAAAACAGACAAAAATTCCTGCATTGGTGGAACTTATGTTCTGGTAAATGACCATTAAACACTGAACATCAGTACATCATATAGTATGGTAGGAGGTCGATAAGTGCCATGGAACAAAGTAGAGCAGGATTAAGAGGTTTTGGATAAGAAGGTGAGGTAGCTAGGTAATATTCAGAGTGTTTAGATAATCTACAGCAGTGATGCCTTTGTGTCACTTTTGTACAAATGGCTCAGAATAAATTTGCACTGCACATGTAAATCTGACAGGGACAAAGCTTTGGTTGTGCTGCAAATTGGTCTATGCGTATCTTGAACTTAAGCTAAACTCCCAGGTGGTGCATGCAAAAACCTTACAGGAACCTAATTTAACTTCGTAGACTCAAATCTTTAAACACATCCTTAGCACCTCTTGTGTGCTAGGCATTGTGCAAGATGTGAGACTCCAGAAATGGTAGACAGTTTATAAATAGTCATCTATAGTAGATGCTATACAAGCACTGGGGTCCAAAGAATACAAAGCAGTTTGTTCTGTTTGAGCAGGAGGAGGGTCTCATTGAAGAAGTGATGGATAGTTAGTGAAAGATGTAACAAGAGTTCTCTGAAAGGGTAAGAGGACATGAGAGATTTCAGTCAGAGGAAATGTCATAGAGGCATGAAATTGCCTGTGAATTGGCCATTTTCAGATTTGTTCAAGATGCTGTAGAATTTGGTAGCTAGATAGGATCTGTCAGTAATACAGCTTACTCCCCTCTTTTTTGCTAAATTGGCAAAATCACGAACTTCAGGTTACTGGCCTAATCAATGGTCTGGGTAGAATTGAAACACAGGTCTCTTGATGTACGGTTTTTCTTCTGACATTTTATGCATATAAAATTCAGAGAAATTTAAGATCTGAGTGAGTTCTTAACAATCACTCTAAAGGTTTATTGAGTGTTATCTAAGTTTCTAGCATTTTTAGATTGCAGATCTCTTCTGAGTGATGGAATTCCACAGAAACATTTGACTTGGAAAAGACCAAGGTATAATTTCCTAATGTAAGGCTACTTAGTTGGAACAGAGTTAAAACAAGTATAGTTAACTTTAAAATGGAAGTCTGTAGGAAAGGTGGTTTAGGAATGTGAATGAGTATAAACCGGGTCTATTTCTGTATGGAAAGAAACAAAGAGAAGGTTAGGAAAGGAAGGAAGAAAGGAAGGAACTATTTATTGAGCCTTATGCCAGATAACTTCCATTTGTGTTTTCAAAAGAATAGCAGTTTAGGAAAGAAGACCCAGGGTTTTCGCTGTGTTCATGTGTCTCTTTCTGTCTCTCTCCCTCTTGTACTTCTCTCTTCTCTCCTTCAAACCCTGCTCCCCAGCGCCCCCCCCCCATCCCAGCATCTTTGTTTTCAGGCAGATGACCTGGTTTTAGTGCTTCAGTATCCTCACCTGTAAAAGAAGTTAATAATAAAAATAATAATAGTAAAAATAGCTTGCTAAGCGTTTACTCTGTGCCAGGCACTAAATGCTTTAAATCAGTAACTCAGTTTAATAACTAGCAGGAATACCATTTTTACAGATGAAGAAACTGCCAAACTTTTCTACTTAGAAACTGACAAAGAACTGGTTAAATAATTTGCTCAAAATTATGTAGCCAGTCAGTAGGGTAGCTGAGATATGAATCTTGGCAGTCTAGATCCAAAGAACCTGCCTCATATTGCCTTATCTATAATTGATAAAATGATATTAAAAGGTGGTATTCCGATAGACCTTGTATTTAAGAGAAGTCTTTTGTTACCAGATATTAACTATATTATGATAGTCCTCGTACTGCTAGGACAATTTTATAAGGGTAACCAAGAATATAATGGTGGAAGAGAAAATAGAAACCTTTAAATTTAAGTAATACTTTCATTTTTGGTGTCATACACATGTGGAGTAATCATGAAATACTGATAAGAAAAGAAAAGAAAAATTACTCATAATCACATCTTCAGAGATAATTGTTGTATTTTGTGATATTACTTCCTAATCTTTTCTGTCACATTTTGTTTGTACATATTTTAAAACATACAAATGGGTCCCTACTATACATAGACCAGGCTTTTCACTTGTGAATTTTTTAAGTCAATAAATTTATGTCAGTAAATATACTCTGAACCATCACTTTGAATGGCTGTTGACCAAGTATTATCTTAACAGTTGTGTTATCTGACAACCTTATTTAATATGTTATGCTTTTTGGTGGGGAGAAGGAATGGAAGTAAGTATGATCATCTTTTCAGAACTGTAGTTTTGGAAATTGCAAATACTTGGCTGGCCTTAGTTTACTTTTACCATCTGATACAGGCTTGCTTTTGTTTTACATTTCTGAGTGCAGAATAATTACTGTGTGATTACTTTTACCATTAATGACTTTTTTCCTTGATGTAGTTGAAGAATTTTTGTACCTTTGGAGTTTTTGATACATGAAAGCACATGTAGTACTTCTCTTCAATTGTGTATTTGATGCAGATCAGATATAATTGATAGTTGATTATAATATTGAAGCAGAATACTTGTTACTTCTTGAAAAATATGAGAAAAATAATACCTGTTAGAAATGTTAAATTAAGTCCTAAAGAGAACTTTTAAAATCTCCTTTCTTTCAACATTTCCGTTTTTTTTAAGATTGAGATATAATTGACCTATAACATTGTATTAGTGTCAGGTGTGTAACTTCCATTTTTGTTTTATATCAGTTAACTAACTTAAGGCCATCTTTTACAGTATGTTTAATTAAAAGTGTAGCTCTGAAACTGTTCATTTGCAGAAGTGATTTTTAAATTTTATTTTGAAACATTTTCAAGTTTTTAGGAAAGAATAGCACAAAGAACTCTTATATATTCCTTATCCAGAGAACGTATTTAGTTTCATTAGCTTCTGTAATACTGTCATCCTCAGCAAAAGGAACCAGTCAGGAATCATGTATTGCACCCAGTTTTGTGTGTGCAGCCTTCTTTAAATGGAAATGTTTCCTTAGTTTTTCCTTGACTTTCAGGGTTTTTACATTTTTGAGGATTATAGGCCAGTCATTTTGTAGAACATCCCTCAGTTTGAATTTGTCTGATGTTTCCTTGTGGTTGACCTGGGTATGCATTTGGGGCAGAAATATCACAGAAGTGGTGTATGCTTTTCTTACATCATCATATCAGGTGAATATAGTGTGTGTGTGTGTGTCCATTATTGGAAGTGATTTCTTTGATTAAAGTGTTTACAGAGATTCCCCATTGTAAAGTTATTATATGTATTTTTCCTCTTTGTAATTAATATTTTGTCAGGAGGTATTTTGAGGCTGTAAAACCATCCCATTCCTTATTCCATTTTCACCTACCAGTTTTAGTGTCCATTGACGTTTCTTCTCTATATTATTAATGTGATGCTTGCAATGCTCTAATTCTATCATTGCCTTTACATTTATTTGACATTTTTTACTGTAAGGGAGCACTTATTCTTCCCATTTATTTATTCTTTTAATGTTACTGTGGGCCTATTTTATTTAATGAGTTATAATCTGTAACTACCATTATTTATTTTGGTGCTCAAATTGTCTTGGTTTTGGCTTGTGGGAGCCCTATTCAGTCTAGCTTTGGTGTCTCTTTGATTTGATCCTGTCTTTCTCTGAGCATTTCCTTACTTTCTGGCACAACCAGATGTTCCAGGTTTATCTTACACTTTCTCTGTCCCAGTCCTGGAACTGGCTGTTTCTCTAAGGGTCTTGGTTTTGGCCAGTGGAGAATAGTATTTGGAAACCAGAATTTTGCAGCAAATGTGCTCATTAGTACAGATGTTTTGCTGCTCCCAGGCCCTCTCATTGGACAATGCTAGAAAATACATACACACACATATTTACATCCACTTATTTTTTCTGTATCTATCCATATATATTGAATGAGTTCACACTAATACCTGCAATTCTGAGCACAAGTTTCATTGTAGACTTATCCCTTTACGTATTTGTCACTTCCTTCTTTGTTGGTGAGAACCTGGCTCCAATGTCCTCAATATACTTTTTGTTGAGACCTCTATATATACCTATTCTCCTAACCTGACCACCTTCCCTTGTGGCTTGGGCTGCAGCTGTCATCAGCCACCATTACTCCTCTCCTGAGCATGTGTGAGCCCCTGCTTTGGCCATATTAAAGATGAAAGCATTCTGAAACTCCACTGTGTATGGTATGAGGGTGATAGTAATCTAGTTTTTCCTGCCATGAATTCTGTTTTAGGACCAGTGCCTCAGAGATGTGGGGAGCATTAGGGATACTGAACGTAAAAGGCCTAGCTCAGTAAATTGTAGTTATATGCAACAGTGATGTCTAGTTCATTGTCAGTATCTTAAGTGTGATGGTTGCTTGTTGCTGTTATTATTTTTTATAAACATACTTATTTCTGATTAATAAATTATAGCCAGTTTCTGTTGGTTTATTGTCATATATATCAGTGCTACTTTGATTTTCTGAGGTTAGGACTTAAAAGCAGGAGTTTGAAGATAAACAAACATTATCTGGGTTATAGTCTATGTACCTCATAGCCAAGTAGCCTTGTTGTTGTTATTTGTAATGAAAAATTTGAGTCTTCTTTTACTGCTACTGTTGTTTTATCTGTTGAAGTTCTTTTGTTGTTCTCAAGCTGAAATTTGATGGGAATAGTTCAGTCGTTACAGTATTGAGTATTAATATTTATGTTTCTTTGTAGAAATAGTTAATGGTTTAATGTAAATACTTTCTGTACAGTATTCGGTGAAGATATAAAGTGGAAGCAGTAGGGATAAAAGTCTTTTATGGCAGCTTTTCTGGTATCTCGGTGCTCAGATCATGTTCCAGACAGATGGGCAGCGGCATGACCTTCTCTTTAGAGAATCTGTTTGCTGGTGCCCTGCAGCATAGACTTAACTACTGAAATAACTCTTTGTTTAAAAACTCCCTGTTGGTTATAGGTTTTCCTCACATACGCCTGATTGCATTCTCTCTAACCCTTCCCCACACCCTGCCAAATGTTCAGCTGGTTCTGTTACTTTCAGGTCTTAGCAATTGCACTTTTGAGTCAGTGAACAACAAGCCAATTTGTCAAAATTGAAGTCAGTCAACCAGAGCACAGCATTGTTTTGAGGACTGATGCTTATGTCTGCACTCTATTGTTAAGGACTCCCAAACGGGTCTTATCTGTCAGGCTGTTCAACTTTTTAATCATTCCTTTGTTAACCTTGTCAATTTTTAATTTGGGAAATGGCAAGTTATCAAAAAATGAAATTAAAAAATTTTTTTTCAGATTATAGTTAGAGCCAAACCATACCAAAAATTGGAGACCAGCATGTTACATGAATGTGCTCTTCAACAGTTGTGTTCAACTCATTGGTTTTAAGTCCATGGCTGATGAAGGTTAAAGATGATTGATGTTGCATTGAATATACAAACTTCTTTGGGTATAGGTGTGAAATGGTTGCATTCGGTATTTATGAAAGTTATAGGATATGTCTGGTATGTTCATGTATTCAGAATAGCAGGAATTTTGCAGTTATGTGCTTCTGTATTTTTTGGCAAAGGCTGTTTCTGTTTGGGTGGATTTGGAGGCCTGCTCTGCTTGATTTTGGTGCTGCTGTCTCTATTGCTCCACTCCAGCATCGCTTTTTTAATAAGGAAAGGAGGTGGCTGGACTCCTTTGGCCCTCTGTCTTCCTGCAGTTACCTTGGGCTTTTCAGGTAGAGATGGGAATGGGCTGGAAGTGGTTGGCAAAGTCCCAAGGCATTGAGGGCCCCTCGTGATATGGTGTTTGCCTACCACTCCAGCCTCATCTGCTCCTTCCGCCCTGTTCTCCTGCACAGAACTTAGCCATTTTATTTGCATTTCTTTCAACATGCATTTCTCCCACGCTGCCTTTGTAAATGCTATTCCTGTTGTTCTGGTTGGACTGCCTTCTCCATCCTACTCTCATTTCTTAGTTCTGGAGCCAACTCTTTTTCCCTGAATTGTGCCCTCTTCCCAGTTTGTTAGATATCATTTCAGTGTCCTCCATAGTCCTTATTTTAGCCTGTGGCAAAAGATACTGTACTTGTCAGTTTTCAAGCCTTTCTTCCTCATCAGAGTATGTGACCTCTTTGAAGATGCAGCAGTTTCAAAAACTATTTTTAAATCTCTACCATCTAGCATAGTGCCTGTTATATATTGGTAACAAAAATTTTTTTAACATATCAATGACATTTTCAAGTATTTTCATGGTGGTAGGTGGAAGTATGAGTGAGTCCCTTCATTCTGCTCTAATTTTCCCCTTCCAAAGACTTCTGAGAAAATAGAAATAGATGGCTAATGTGCACAGAAAGATTTGGAACACTTTTTTATTGGATCTTTATCTTGCAGTTTTGTAGAGACATTGTTGTCTTACCCTTCTTTCAAAGATTGACATATGCCGGCACGTTCCCTACCTGCCACTGTAAATTGTGTTCAGTAGTAGTGAATAGAGTGCTCATATCCCTGCGTCCCCACCACCATTGTGCACTAAGAATAATAATCATGAGGGTTTCTTGGCTTCTTGGGCTTTTTATATTTATATATATTCAGATATAACCAAATAAAGAAGTTAATAGTAAAGATTCTTCCAAAGAGTTTGTCCTCTTTATTTCTAACAGCGTGGTTAGGGTGCTTGCTCTTAATGCCATTAACCTTTATTTTAAAAGGGGAAAATAAATACCTCTTATGTTAACATTTAGAATGTAAGCCTTTTTTAATAAGTGAAATTTAAAAATTAATAGTCATGTGAAAAGTAACGGTAGAACATAATTTTAAAATCTTGCTAGGAAAATACTACTTTTCTCCAAGATAAGCATGGATCACCTGTAAAGGTGGATTTTACAAAATGAAATCTTTAACTGCAATTGGATTTCTTGTTTCTTAGTTATCTTCCATATATTTTAATGCAAATGTAAGAAGCTGATAATTTAATGCAAGTAATAAACGTGTTTGGAAGGCAGATGGCATACTTAAAGCTGTAAAAATGACCTATAGATTCTGGAGGTAGATCTAAAAATTGCTTTTCACTTACTACTCTTGATGCATGTGTTGCTTTTCTCATGGGGTCTGATAGAGAGCTCTGCCAGGCTTTTTCTTTCTGGGTAAGTTCAGAGTGGAAAGTCTTTCTCCCAAACTATAAGTGAATGGTAGTATCCAGTTGTTAGTTAATCTGAAGAATATGCCTTTATGATATGCTTATTGTTTCTGAGCACTTACAGGTCAAACTGTTATGAGTATGAGTAAGTTATAGTTACGACAATTCAGAACACTATCATTTTATCAGTAAATACTTTGCATAATTGTATGTGTGAGAAACCCTGCTAGCCTTAATGAATTTGTTCCTTTTTTAATGGCAGTTCTGATATTTACATTTTACTTAGTTCAAAAAGAAGCTGGGGAGAAGAGGGGAAGATTTTTGCATTATGTTTTATGCATTTTTTCCCTTTCTTTTTTTCCCCTGTTTGATGGCTTTTACTCCTGTTATTCTCTTAGTTTTAAATGGCCACAGCTGAAGCCCTTTCCAAGAAATGGGGAGCTTTGCTGAATCCCAGATAATGTAAAATGTCACTTTTGCAGTTGGCTGTATTAGGATTAAAGGGGCTTTTGAAAAATTATACCTTTCCTGGAGTTTTATACAGCCCTTTCTCTGCCTTGTGTTCCCAGGTTTGGCTGCATCTGTGTATTTATTTCACAGGGACCTTTCTGACATCACACTGATAACCATGAACCATTCTTGTTTTTAGCCTTTGTTTGGAGGACTCATGATTGTCCTGTACTTGGGTACCGTATGCTCATGCTGAAACTGTTAGTGATCTGAAGGATGGAAATCCTTGCTTCTGAACAGAAAGGGAGAATGAAACAATCTTGAATAAAAGAAATATTTTCCCTCAGTTCCTTTATAGAAGAATTCAGTTATTCTTGTGATCTGCAGTATGTAAGTTGGGCAAAATCATGGTCCTTTTGTGCCTCATTTTCTTATTTCTAAAAGGACAGTTTTATATTTGACAACATTCAGTGTTTCTTCCTAATGGTGTTTGAAAAGGTTTATGGTAACTTGTGGGATGAGATCAAATCTCTGGATAAATAATTTACATTTAGTGATTTTTAGGAATGGAAATGATTTTGTTCCAGCCTCTTTATTTTTAGATGAACCAGTTGAGATCCTGAGATCTTTGATTTTTCCAAGGCTATACTTAGTCAATTACATAAACAAATTCTAATGACACTAATCTCAATTATACCAAGAATTCCAAGTGTCTTGCTATTTTAGTTGTATTTTTTGACATGACATGACTTCCCACTTTTTACAGTTGCTTATTTAAAAAGTACAAAATTAGATATAATGTAGCTTATTTCTATGATGGGCCTTCACTACAAAGGATAAAGAGATGGTACAGATATTTTTAACTGATATCAATTATTGAGCACTGACTCTGCACCGGGTGGTGCTTTATATTTCTGTACATATCATTTGGTTTCAGAACCATCCTACATGGTAGGTGATACAATTTCTCTTTTTTTTGCATTCAAAGTGTTACTGAACTGAGGTTTGGCTGCTTGCCACTCAAAAGCCAATGAACAAGAGGCAAGTGTCCATAGAAAGGGAAGGTTCTTTAATCAGAAAATCCAGCAATCTGGGGAGAAGGTGGACTCATGTCCAGAGATCAACTCTGAAGATTCTGCTCAGCCATGACAGTTTTTCAAGGGAAATGTCGGGAGTAGGGTGGGTAAAGAATCTCAGTGAATCATTGAGACAAGAAGTTGGTTTCTACATCTTTCTCTATTGCTTTGCAGACTGGCTGACTCTCTCTTCAGATGTTATCTTGCCACGTGATCTGCCTGCAGGATTGCTGAGAGAGCTGTTGGGGGTAGAGGGCTAATCATTCTTTACTTCATTCTTCATTCTTCTTTTCATCTAGGAAAAGAATCAACAGGTTAGGCAAGATGTGTGCATTCAGGAGAGCATAAATCTGGAGTTATTTTAAGTTGTCTAGTGATCTCATTCCTATTATTAGGTTCTTTTGAGGTTATAGGGGAACAGAAAAGAGGCAAAAGGGGGAAAAGTCATTTTCAAGAGCGATAAAGTAGCTTACCTAAGGTCACCTAACTAGTATAAGGCGAATTAGGGATTCTAACCCAGGAATACCTAATTGCACAAACAAGATTTCTACTATTCCATATGGAGAAGATAATGCTTGAGTGAAATAATAGTACATGGCTTTCATTGATCTTTGTGCCACGCATTGCATTATTATTTTACTTACTGGTTTCCAATGTTTGAAACAACTCTGCAGCACAATGCTTTCTTCATTTTTAGATGAGGGAAATAAGGCTCCAGAGAGGCTAAGTAGTAAGTAACTAAGTCAAGGTCTCTTACTAAGTGGGGAAGTGCTCTCTGATTCCAGGGCCGTAGGTTCAGTCAGCAGTCACTTTCCACTACCCTGTGCTGCTTTTACAAATTGCAGCTTGATGTGTATCTAACTGATGGCTTTTGGTTTCCTCAGGGGCCATTGGCATATCAGATTGATTGAATCTGGCAAAGTTTCTAAGATGAATGAATGCTTTTGAAACAATTTTTGATAGTAGAGCTAAGGATGATGGCAGTAGCCACCAGCTAATAAACCTAATGGAGGAGAAGTCTGCATAGATATAGGTGATTTTGGCTTACTCATCTATAGTCTATGTAAATATGCTGGGGTCATACATACATTATTGTGCAGTATGCTTAGATTTTAGAGCTAGACCAAGTTTATTAACATTTCTATACATAACCCATTTTATTGCCATGTTTTGATAAGTGTTCAGACTTTAAGATTTCAAATTTTTTAAAATTTAGTCTTAATTTTTTGTCAGTATTATCATGTCCATGATTTAATTTAGCATCAAATGGTTCTGTAAGACTCGTCATAAAAACAACCCCTCCTTTTTCTGCTTCTAGATACAGATACTTGAACTCTTTTACCTGATTATTTTCACTTTTAATTTCTTATCTCTAACTTATTTATATGGTTACATATTAATTTTTCATTTCTAGGCATTAACTATTGAATTCTTATGGAAGGAGAGGATGTCACTCCCCCCTCCCCATACCATATATATATATACATACTTCATATCCTACCAGCTTCTCATTATAATTAGTACTATATAAACTCTGTTGATAGTTGAGCCAAGTATACCCTGTAATTTTATTTCTCCTTTCTTGAACATCTTTATGCTGTTTCTGGAAATTTTTTGTTTTATTTTCTGTGTACTCAGTACGTTTTTTTTTTAAGTTAATTAATTAATTTGGGGGGGGTAATTAGGTTTTTATTTATTTATCTTTAATGGAGCCACTGGGTATTGAACCCAGGACCTTGTGCATGCTAGGCACATACTCTACCACTAAGCTGTACCCTCCCATAGAATAAACCTTTAGCTTCTAGTCTTTTCTCAGGATGAGGGTAGTATAGAAGTCCACTGTGTAGATTGCAGAGGGGGTCCTGAGTGTGTAACTCCTTAAATGAACTGTGAAAGTCTTGTTCCATCTTCACTCCTACTTTCAGAATAACCTACTTATACTAATTCCTGAGCCTTTTATGGGATCTGTGGCATAAATTGAGTTGCTTTTAAGTTTAGGGTTAGGTTTTTAGGTATGTTAATTTGGTTATTTATTCATCTGCTTTCTAGTTCCTAAAATTTTGTTGTTGTTTCCTCTTTCACTCTTTTTTTGTCTTTATGGGATTGACTACTTTGAAAATTCACTTTATCATTTTGAATATGGAGTGGAAACTATGTGTATTTTCAGCCCACCAACTTTACATTGTTCTTCAAGATAGTCTTCTTATGGGTACTGATCCATTTATTGCCATGTTCTCTGCTAAGCATCCACAGTTGTATGCTGTCTCTAAATGAAAGGAAATTATGTTATTGTGTTAAACTACTTAATGTTTTTTGAGTTCTTTGTTATTGCAATGTATTAGTAGGTAGTGAGTCTAAAAGTCCTTTTTCTAACTGCGTTACATAACTCACTTTAACAAAAAAAAAAGTGGATTAATCTAGATTTGAGTTGTGAGGAGCTACCTTTTATTTATTTATTATTTATTATTAGTCTTCACTGATATTCCAGATTATTCATGTTATACTTCTAAGGTATGCTTTAGCAAATCTCATTTAAACTTTAATGTCTTTGACTTTAATTATCCATTGGTTAAAATTTATCTCCAAATCAAGAATAATGTTTGGTTTTATTAAAAAAAAAACCAAAATAAAACAAAGCAGCAAGCAAAAACCAGTCAGCTGCATTTGACATCAGACTTACAGGAGAAAAATTATTTATAACTTCTGTATTCATGTTTCCAATATCTTCCTCTAGTTCCAGTCCTTAAAAGAAATAAAGGCTTTTTCCATTTCCCAGGATACTTTATCAGTTTTTATAGACATCAACATGGGCTTCTTTACTTTCTTACGAATATTAATTTAATGCATTGAATTTCGTATAAATGCTGTGATTTTGAACTTTAGTATAAATTGTTTTACAAATATGAGCAAAGCTTTCTGTTAGAGTCACTATTGAATAGAAAAAGAATAAACCATAGAATATAGACTGTAGATTTTTTTTTCATTGAGTAAAAGACTTATCTTAAACATCTGCTTGGTTTTATTCAGAATACATCTAAAGGACTAGAAAATAAGTTGGAGCTCTTAGAAGGTTTCAGGAGAAAATGAATGTTCTCTCGATAGCCTGAGAGAAATGAGAACAGACTAGGGCAGGAGTTCTTTTTCTGGGTTTATGAACAGGTTTTAGCACCTCCCTGAATTTGTGTGTGCAAAATATTATGTTTCTATGAAAGAAGTCTCATAATGTCTTTCATATTATCAGAGGCTCAAACTAGATTAAGAACTGGAGGCAAAAATGTCAGTAAAAAAAAACTATTGTATAAATATTTAGGAACATTATGGGAGGTATTTCCCTATTATGTAGCTCAGAGATATGTATGAGTAGGCTCAAGTTCATTGCTTTAAGTTTATTTTTATTTTTGTTTTATTGAAGTATGATTTACAAATAGTGAAAATGCTCAAGTCTTAAGTTTATAGTTTGATTATTTAGACAAATGTGTACCCTTGTGTAACCCACACCCCTTTGAAGTCCCAGAATATTTTCATCACCCCAAAAGCTCCCTTAATTTTTAAAAGTAAAACTTAAAAATAAAGTGGGTGTTTGATATAAGGGCATACTTCCATTTCACTTCATGAAGTTTTAGAGATCCCATTAGCTAAATGAGTAGCTCAGCTTTTACGGAGGAGGAACAGGTAGTTTACTACTGCCTGTTATTTGCACTTGCTGCTTATTTTCCCCCATTGGACAACACAGCTTTTTCAACTGTAATGATCCTTTAGGTGAGCAAAACACTGGGATGACACAGTACTTCAACTCTAGGTCGTTGCGTCAATTCTTAGAGTTAATCCTGTTCATACCCATAGTGATGAATCAACATGTAAGATAGTGAAAGAGCCTTACTGAATAAACTTTCCTAAACATCAAGGAATAGCAACTTCTAAAAAGATCAAGAATTTTTGATCACTTATTTTAAGCATTACAAAATAGCTTCTGAAAAAATACCCACACAAATAAGACATATGTAGGACTGGCTCCTAAACTGCACACGTTAATAGGGGAGACAGATGAGTTAGTTTGGCAATATGATGATAGGAGACTGTACAGAGTTAGCAGTACCTGGAGGAGAGCATGGTTAATTCTGTAGGGGAGGGTCGAGAGTACTTCCTCTGAGAAGGTACCTAACAGGTTTGTGTGTAGATAACTGAGAGAATCAGTTGTATCAGGCTGTAGCTTCTAACTTTCCATCTGCCAGTACCTTTAGTGAGCTTTCAAGTGGGTAGAGACTAATCCAATTTTTGCAGGACCTTTCTTGAGAAAATGAATAAAAAGTTATGAGTATAAAATTAGGTAACAAAGTAAACTTTAGAATGAGAAAAAATTACAATAGATTACAATAATGTAAAGTCAATGAACATCACAAAATATAGAAAAATAATATTTTTATTATTAAATTAATAATAATATGCAATTAAGCCTGATATCCCTTAATATTTTTTAATTTATATTTTTAGCTCCATACTTTTTGTCTACTTCTTATGTCAAAAATTTGTAAAATGGGATTATAGTTTTTAATAGAATAGAAAGATTATTTACTTTTTCCTCTAGCTTGGCTGATCAAAATGTGTTTATTATTACTGATAGTAGACATATTTCACATTCCCAGCTCATTTTACTGATAATGTCATGTAATATTTTAAGGTTGTTGTCAAATCTGGAGAAATTTTCATTAAGTTTCTTCCATATATGAAACACTGTTCTTACATCTGTGCCAATACCCTGTGGAGCTCATATCCAGGTGATGCTGGTCCTGCGCATTAGTATAAATGATACCAGATAAGGCAATGCTTGGGTGGTAGTGATACTCCTGGAAGTAATTCCTATACTGAGACTGGCAATCATCTAATCATACATGGAAGTGATTGTGAACTGCGTGTGTCCTCTGAAATCTAAACTAAATATATCCTCAGTTCAATTCCCTTTAGCCAAATACCCAGAATACCTCACTGACCAAGGAAGAAGTGTGCTGGAGGGGAGTCAGAGACAGCAGTCTTAACCAACTGCATTTAGCTTACTTTTGCAATTTTCGTGAAAACAAGCTTACTTCTGCAATTTTTTGTGAAAGCACACAACCATGGGAACACATTATCAGCACTGATTCCAGTACCTTGGAAGGGACCCTGCTATAGGGGGTCCTTGAAGTTTAAACTGAGTGTCATGTAAATCCTTATACAGTCTTGTGCTGTAATTTTGTGCTTAGATGATTCCATTTGTTCAACTGAAGTACCGTAATGTTAGTTTAAAACATAATGCATGTACTACTATGCATCTGTAGTATGTGCGGTGCTTCTATATCTATTATGACTGGGCATGTTTGTATAAGCTGAAAATGTAAATTTAGCAAATGTCAAAATATTTGCTTTACCTTTATATTTTTGACCTGGAATCCATTATCAGTTTATCTTAACAAACATTTATTAGGGATCTGTTCTGACCTAGACCTCTGCTAGGTTCTGGAGATGAAGTGATGACTTGATTCAGTCCTTGCCTTTGAGACTCTTGTGGTGCCTATGAAATAGAGACACATTATAGTGTTACATATGAACACAGAGAAGATGTCCTCAACATGGCTTAGAATGTCAGTGAAGCTTCCTGAGGAAAAAATGACCCCTGAATTAATTCTCTAGGGATGACTAGGCATCCAATGAAAAAAGAAAGTTCACTTAAAAGTATATGAGATAAAGAGAAATAGGCTACATCTGATTTTAACTTTAGTTTTTTTTTCCTTAGTCAGGCTGGCTTTATTTTAAGAATTTAATTGCAGAGCATTTAGACCATAAAACTGCTGTGTCATGATTGCATTGATATCTATCATGTTACTGCTTCAAACTTGAAGGCAAATGATGGACTCCAGGAATTTTAGGTGAACTTTTGCTCTAGTGTTAACTTGAGATTTGTATCTGATATGAAGATTGTACTGTTACCATTACCACCAAGACTATAGACTTGACCTTTTGTTACACCCTTTATAATGAGCTGCGATTTTGAATTAAATGCCAGGGGAAATTCTGTTCTTTTACTTTGGGGGAAAAAGTCCTATTACTACACGGAAGTGCCTATTTTTAAAGTATAGTTAAATTACTCTAAACTATGGGAGGAAACTGCAACCTATTAAAAATAACTAAATAAAATGAAAAATAAGATCTACATTCTCTCTATTCTTCCCCTCCCCCAATTGGAGAGTTGCTTAAAGTGAAATGTCTTCCTTTGAATGACCCATTTTTTAGCCAAGGTGTAAATAGGGCAGGACTCTAAAAGGCCTAAGATGGAAAATGAAATTTTGGTGTCAGGCTTAGGAAATATTCCCAATCCATCTGTTACTTCTCTTGCTGTAGTTAAAAATCTTTTAGATTTGTTGCACCAAATAAAGATAATGGATCAATCCTTTTCTTTAATTCTGGTAAACAACTGCTTCTTGCAATAAGAACAAGATTTTTCTCTCCTTCAAATGGGACCTAATTAAACTCAGAAGCTTTTGCACAGCAAAGGAAACCGTAAACAAAGTGAAAAGACAACCTACAGACTAGGAGAAAATATTTGCAAATGATGCCACTGACAAGGGCTTAACTTCCAGAATATACAAACAGCTCATACAACTCAGTAACAAAAAAACAAAACCCAATTAAAAAATGGGCAGAAGACTAGACAGACATTTCTCCAGTGAAGACAAACAAATGGTCAGTAGGCACATGAAAAGGTGCTTAGTATCACTAATTATCAGAGAAATGCAAATCAAAATGACAATAAGGTAGAATGGCCATCATTAAAAAGTCTACAAATAATAAATGCTGGAGAGGAAGCAGGCTGAGGCTTGCTTTCAGGATGGTGGAGTAGAAGGAGCTGGAGTTCACCTCCTCTCACAGGCACATCAAGACCACACTCACTGCAGAACAACCAGCAATAAAGACTGGAAACTACCAGAAAGGATCTTCTGTAGCTAAAAACATAAGAAACCACAACAAGACTGGTAGGAGGGAGGACTTGCAATATACCCCATTTCCCCTGGGTGGGTGACCCACAAACTGGAGAATAATTATATCATAGAGGTTCTCCCACAGGAATGAGAGATATGAGTCCCATATCAGGCTCCCCAGCCTGGGAATCTGGCACCAGGAAGAGGAGTGCCCAGAGTATTGAGCTTTGAAGGCCAGTGGGGCTGGATTACAGGAGCTCTGTAGGACTGGGGGAATCAGAGGCTGTATGCCTAAGGATCACACAGAAAATCTCACGCTTGCTGAGACCAAGGACAAAAGCAGTAATTTCATAGGAGCCTGGGCCAGACCTATCTGCTGGGCTTGGGGGTCTCCTGGTGAGGCGTGAGTTGGCTGTGGCTCATCCTGGGAGCATGGACACTGTGGTGGACATTCAAGAGTGTTCATCTGAATGAACTCTCCTTCAAGGAGGCTGACATCTTGCTTGGACATTAGCATCGATACTTGCCCCCACCCAACAACCTTTAGGCTCCAGAGCTGGGATGCCTCAAGCCAAACAACTAACTAGGTGGGGACATATCCCCACCCATCAGCAGACACTGCCTAAGACTGACGCCACAGCAGCCTCTAGACATGCCCTTAGACAGCCCTGCCCACCAGAAGGCCAGCTCCACCCATCAGTGGACAGGCACCAGCCCCTCCCACCAGGAAGCTTGCATCAGCCTTTAGACCAGCCTCACCCACCAGGGGGCAGACATCAGAAGCTATTAAACTTTGATCTTGCAACCTGCAAAACAAGTCCTCAAACATAGGCCAGAATCCACCCTGGGACCAGCTGGCCACAGGCCCCTGGATGACGAGCAGGGAGTACATTGCTGGGATACATAGTACATCTCGTACAGAGGGCCACTTCTCCAAGTTTGAGAAACATAACTAATGTACATAAAGATGCAAATAGAAATTAGACAAAATGAGGCAGCAGAGGAGTATGTTCCAGGCAAAGGCACAAGATAAAATCCTGGAAGAAGAAATAAGTGATGAGGAGATAGGCAGTATGCCTAAGAAAGAGTTCAGGGTAATGATTGTGAAGATGATCAGAGAATAGATGCACAGAGGGAAGTTTATAGCAAGGAATTAGAAAGTATACAGAACAAACAGAGTAGAAGAATACAATTACTGAAATGAATAATACACTAGAGGGAACCAAGAATAGACTAAATGAGGCAGAAGAACGGGTCAGTGAGTTAGAAGACAGAGTAGTGGAAATCACTACTGCAGAACAGAAAACAGAATGAGGAGAAATGAAGACAGACAGTTTGAGAGACCTCTGGGACAGTATAAAGTGCACCAACATTCACATTATAGAAGAAGGAGAGAAAGGGCTCCAGAAAATATTTGAAGAGATAATAGCAGAAAACTTCCCTAACCTGGGGAAGAAAAGTCACCCAAGTCCAGGAAGCACAGAGGGTCCCATACAGGATTAACACAAAGAAGAACACACCAAGACATAATTAAAGTGTCAAAAATAATTGCTACAGAGAGTATGGAAAAAAGGGAACCCTCCTATACTGTTGGTGAGAATGTGATTTGGTGCAGCCACTATGGAAATCAGTAGGGAGATTCCTTAAAAAACTACAAATAGACTTACCATATGATCCAGCAATCCCACTCCTGGGCATATGTCTGGAGAAAAATCTAATTCAAAAAGATACATCCATCCCAGTGTTAATAGCAGCCCTGTTTTACAATAGCCAAAACCCTGAAGCAACCTAAATGTCCATCGACAGATGATTGGGTAAAGAAGATATGTGGACTACTACTTAGCCATAAAAAATAATGAAATAATGCCATTTGCAGCAACATGGGTAGGCCTAGAGATTATCATAGTAAGTGAAGTAAGTCAGATAGAGAAAGATAAATATGTATCATTTATATGTGGAATCTAAAAAAATTACACAAATGAACTTACTTACAAAACAGAAACACTCACAGATTTGGAAAACTTATGGTTACAAAAGGAAGTGGGAGGGATAAATTAGGAGTTTGGGATTGGCAGATAGAAACTACTATATACAAAATAGGTAACAAAGTCCTGCTGTGTATAGCACAGGGAACTATATTAAATAGCTTGTAATAAATGACAATGAAAAATAATATGAAAAAGAATATATATAATTGGATCACTATGCTGTGCACCAGAAACTAACAAAACATTGTAAATCAACTCAACTTCAATTAAAAAAATATATATATATATACACAAAGAGGCTTAAAAAAAGACTTCTCTATTTTCAGTATCATTATTTAAGATAGTAAATATTTTAAAAAAAAAGATAGTAAATATTTATTAGATGTCTGCTATGTCCCAGGTTCTGTGTTAGGTACTGGGGATTCAAGGATGACATATGATCCATATTCTTGAGTAATCCACAATCTAGTGAGAGAGAAAGAAAAATATAATCCTGTAAGCATGAGGAGGTAATGTTTTAAGCTGACCCTTTATGGGTTAGTGAGAAGTCTGGCAGGAGGATTGCTGTGGTCTGAATGTGTCTGCCCAAATCCATAAGTTGAAATCTTAATGCCCAATGTGATGGTATTAGGAGTTGAGGCCTTTGGAAGGTCATTAGGGTATGAGGGCTCTACCGTCATTATTTGAATTAGTGCCCTTGTGAAAAAGACCCCACAGAGCTCCCTAGCCTCTTCCACCATATGAGGATGCATTGAAAAGTGGGCATTCAGAAACCTGGAAGAGGGCCTTCACTGTACCTGACAGTGCTGGCACTCTGATCTTGGACTTCCAGTCCCCCAAACAAGGAGAAATAAATTGTTACTGTTTATAAGCCACCTAGTCTGTGGTATTTTGTGACAGCAGCCTGAATGGGCTAAGACAGGATCTATATATATGTGTGTGTGTATGTGTGTGCGTATGCACATATACATGAGTATTCATTGAACATTTTTAAGCTGTCATTTCCTATATTGCACATTTGCTATGTGATAGCTACCTCAAAACTAAGGTGCTTTAAATGTATTCATTCATTTAATTGTCATAATGGTCCTGTAAAATTGGTGATACCGTGTCTAGTTTTTTAGTTTTAAGCTTAAAGAAGTTGTATAATTTATCCAAGATTTCACAGCTAATAAGTTAAAAGACAGGATATGAAACTGGGTCTTTACTCCAAATCCTTTGCCCTTTCCTCTGCTGTATGCCAGATATCATATTAGTCAGTATAGTTACAAAAATGAAGAGGACACAGTCTTTCATGTTCAACAGCTATGTAAAAGAACACACACACGTATATGTATATATGTTATAGGTTCTTTAAGCTACAGTGAGACACTAGAGAATGGGCAGTTTTTCATGGGAAGGTCAGGAAATGTTTTTATAAAAGAAGTGATGTTTAAGCTCCCTAGGTATTTCTTGGTTGAAATACCAGTATATTTGAAATTACTGCCAACTCAGTTGTAGGTTGATGCTCATTCTGAGCTCTGTATGTGCAAGTTTTGGTTTCTTCCTTCTGATAGTCCCCATTGTATAGTATTCAGAAAGTATAGTTACTGCTGTTGCATGGAAATCACCTAGACATTCGACTATGGTCACTTCCTAAAATCTCCTTTGGTCTAGTACCTATGTACTGACAGGAATAATGAATTTAGTGCTGAGCAAAGGAAACTACAGCCTGTATACAACTCAGAATCTCAAAGGGTGACCAGAGATAAGTGATAAAACTTTAGTGTCTTCATCTCTAGATGAGATAATACCTAACATAACTTCACAGAGGTAGAAACTAATTGGCCTTTGCTTGTGAAGTGCTTTATTATTTTCTAAGTATTAGATTATAAAATGTTATGGGGTATTAAATAGTGAATTGACCAACCCCTCTACCTGTTCTTGTATGAAGTCACTGAGTTACACTTTATAAAATTGAAGTGCTGTGAGTATGCTGTAAAATTGGGAGGTAACTCAGTTAGCATTTTAATATACTAGTGTGGTGGTCCCTACTCTGTGTTAAAGAACAAGATGTTAAAAAGTGGAAGAAAAGTTCCCATGCCTAAAGATGTTTGGGAAATGCTAAGCTAAACCATAAACAATTTTCTTTACTATAGGACTTCCCATAGTTTATAAAACACTCATTTTAATAATATATACTGCATCTTTTGGCACTGTGCCAACCAGTCCTCACTGGTTAGATTATTAGTTACCCTCAGTCTGACCTTTCCTCTGAGCCTGAGGTGTATATGTACAACTGCCTATCTAACTTACTCATTTGGGTGTTTAATAGGTATCTCAAGTTATGTCCAAAACCCATCTCCCCAAACCTATCTCAATAAATGGCCCTTTTCTACCTATCTGAGGCTAAAAACCTAGAAGTCTTCTTGATTCTCTCTTCTTCACCACTCTCCACAAATCCTGAAATCTGACTCCTGTTGGTTCTTCCCACAGATATTGGAATCTGGCTTCATCTTTCTATCCCCATTAGTCCAAGCCATCATTCTGTCTTCTTTGTAGTACTTTCCTAACTGGTTTCTCTGTTTTCACTTTTGCCCTCTTCCTAGTCCATTCTTTTTTTTGTTTGTTTGTTTTAATTGAAATATAATCATTTAACAATGTTATGTCAGTTTCTGGTGTACAGCATAATGTTTTATTCATACATATACATACATATATTTGTTTTCATATTCTTTTTCATTATAGGCTACTACAAGATATTGAATATAGTTCCCCGTGCTATACAGAAGAAATTTGTTTCCCAGTCCATTGTTTACATGGCAACTGGAATGATTAGAACATTAAGTCATATTATACTTCTGTTTCTGTTTGTTTTTTTTTTTTTGAAATCTCCAGTGGCTTCCCATTTATGCTTAAAATGATAATCTAAATTCCATGCTTTGGCCTCTAAAATCTTACCTAGTATGGTTCTACAAGCCTTTCTGATTTCTTATACCACTGTTACTATCATTCATGATGCCTTAGTCACAGTTACCTTTTTACCCCTCTTCCTGAAAAAGTCACTTTTGTGCTAGTTTATCCTGTAAACCTGGAATGCTCTTCCCTCTTCCCCATATTGTTATATGGCTGATTCCTTCTTCTGGTCTTTCTGGCCTTGGGGAAGCTTCTCTAACCACATAATCTACTATAGTGCCTTGTCACATCACATTATCTGTCACATCATTCTTTTTTTTTTCACTATAGCAGTGCTACTTAGAATATAGTAGGTAGTCAGAATATGGTAGTTGGGTGAAGGAATGCAAGAGTGCATAAATGGATGAGAGAAACTGACTTACTGAGGAAGTGAGGAACATTATTGGGAGACTATTTATTTTTTAAATAGTAAACATTAAAAAAATTTTTAAATTGAGCTGTGATTCGTATACCATAGAATTCATTCTTTAAAGTGTTCAATTCAGTGTATTTAATATATTCACAAAGTTGGGCAACCGTCACAACTATCTAATTCCAGATCATTTTATCACCCCTAAAAGAAACTTTGTATTATTAGTAGTCATCTTTCATTTCTCCTTCTCTAGCCCCTGGCAACTGCTAATCTACTTTTTGTTTCAATGGAGTTGTCTATTCTGGATATTTCATATAAATGGAGTCGTAAAATATGTGATACTACATATTTTGTGTCTTAGTTTTTTCTCTTAGGATAATATTTTCAAGATTCACCATGTTGTAGCATGTATCAGTATTTCATTCTTTTAAGGGCTGAATAATAGTTCACTGTATAAATAATACCATGTTTTATTTATCTACGCATCAGTTGATGGACTTCTGGACTCCTTCTACTTTTTGGCTCTTATGTATAATGGTGCTATGAACATAAGTGTACACGTTTTTGTGGACACATATTTCAGTTTTCTTGGGAATATACCTAGTCATCTGTCCTCCCTTCCCCTCAAACCCCTGGCAAGCACTGATTATTCTACTGTCCTGTAGCTTTTCCAGAGTGCCTTGTATTTGGAATCATACACTATGTAGCCTTTTCAGTCTGGATTCTTTTACTTAACAACATTCAGTTAAAGCTTCTTCCATGTTTTTGTTTTTCACTTTTTTTGTGTGTGGCTCCATAGCTCATTTCTTCTTAATCACTAAACATAATATTCCATTTTATGGATATACCACAGTTTGTGTATTGATTCACCTATTGAGAGGCAACTTGGTTGCTTCCAGTTTTGGTAACTATGATTGAAGTTGCTATGAACATTCACTGGCAGGTTTTTGTGTGGACACAGGTTTTCAGTTCAATTGGGTAAATACCTAACAGTGGGATTGCTAGACTGTATAGAAAGATTGTGTTTAACTTAGTAGCAAACTGCTGAACTGTCTCCCAAAGTGGTTGTGCCATTTTGCATTTTCCATTCCTAACAGCCATGAATGTTGCTCTGCGTCCTCATCAGCTTTTGGTATTGTCAGTTGTTTTGGATAGTAGCTATTTTAATGGGTGTGCGGTAGTATCTCATTGTTTAAATTTGCAATTCCCTGATGACAGGTGATGTTGAGCATCTTTTCATATACTTACTTGCCATCTGTATATCTTCAGTGAGATTTGTTATATCTTTTGCCCATTTCTTCATTGGATTGTTTTCTTATTGTTGACTTCTAAGAACCTCTTGTGTATTTTGGATACAAGTCCTTTATCAGATGTATGGTTTGCAAAGATTTTCTCCTTGTCTGTGGTTTACAGTGTCTTTCACAGAGCAGAAGTTTTAATTTTAGTAAACTGCCTACAGAGGAACCTCCTTGCCCTCGAAGCTCTGAGCTTTAGCATAATGTTGAATACCTGCTGCCTCTTGCCTACTTCCCAGAAAAAGGCCACTGGCAGATCAGGGTATCGGGATTCGCTTGTGCAAAGACTCTAAATCAACGTCCCATATAATTCCTGAAGCATCTCTCAGAGTCCTTTTCCTCTGCTATGCTCCAGACTCTGAGCTTGGAACACAGCGGGAACCACTCTTACCTTCACCGAGTCCTCTGCTGGGCATGTTCTAGGCTAGGTTTTTTTCAGACTTTCTCTGTCGCTTTATCACATCAACTTTTTCATCATAACCAGATTTCCTCAATTTCTGATCTGCTTTTGGCGTTCTTTCTTGCTTTCCAGCAATATTAAACGTTTTTTACTCTCCTAACATTAACAGCAACTGTATCACCTATAATAATAGTGATTTTTAAAGGATGTAAGGGAGATATGTAAATAGATATGTTTATTCATATTGCTGACTTTCTGAATCAAGATTGTCTTTTTGGTACTCATAGCTTTTAGCCTTTAGCTTTATTATTTCTAGAATACATTGTAGTTGATTTTGACAGTTTCTAACATGTTTTGCTTTTCCCCCTTTTGGGGGAAATGCTCTCTGGTAAAATTGTATTTTTTCCAATGGCAGCACTAAATATTCATATAAATTAGAAGAGGTATGAGGTATTAGGTAGTCTGAAGATTGTTTTTTAAAATGTGCCTATTAATAACACTCTCAGTATAAATTAGCCTTGTGTTGTTTCATAAGTGGCTTGATTAAACTGCGATAATAAAGGAAGAAAATTGTTAGAAATAACTGGATAGAAGATAAGGGTAAGCATCATGCAGTGTTGGGTACTGGATAAAAGAATGTGCTTTAAATATTTAAATCCTAGATTTAAATTCTGGCTCCTTGATTTATCAATTTTATCAGCCTGAGCAAATTATTTAAGTACTTTAAGCCTCAGTTTTGTTACCCATAAAAATAAAGTAATAACATGTACATCATAGAGTTATGGGGTTAAATGAGATATTGCATGTAAAATAATCATCAGTACAAGGCCTGCAGTAAGTGTTACTTAATATTAATCATCTTGATTACTATCCTAATGTAGGAGTTCTCAGCCGGAAGTTGACTGGAACTATCAATTAACAAGTGTTTATCAAGTACCTGATCTCTCATTTTGAACTTAGACCAATAGAAGGAGCTATTGATGTGAATGACAGATTGGTACCTAGAGGTAGAATAAAGAGAACTAATATTGGTGGGGTTCTTACCACAGAATTCAATAGTAAGGGTTCAATAGGTGGTATTATTCCCATTTTATAGATGAGAAAGCTGAGGCTTGGTAACGTTAAGTAACTTGTGCAAGATAATGGATCGTTGTTGAATCCCACTTCTGACATTTAATTAGTGGGGTGATCAGAGTAAGTCACTTAACTGAAGGTATGGCATCATTGACACAAATAAGTGGATGTTAGTTTGCTTCCAATTTTGAATATATCGACATGTTTTTCTATGTCAAAACATACAGATATCTATTCTAACCTTACTAGTGTACCCTTGTTTTGAGTTCTCTATAAATCACCCCAATTCCTTCAGCCTTAAAATTCTTGAGTCCAACTTAGAAAATACCAAGTTTGTTGAGAGTTGGACTGAACAATAAAGGGTTAAAGTTAAGGGTAATGATGGGTGTAGCTATGTTGAGATGGTAAGAAATGGTTTATGGGAATAAATGTAGATATCATAATGGGGCCTAATCTATTCTTTAGGGTCTCAAAGAGGAAAAAAATTATGCTTTTGAAATTTACAAAAGGTAGATCAAATTGGATGACTGATTATAAGGATGTGTATTCATATTTCCCTTAAGGCTCAATTATTTACTTGTCAAACCATCCTGTCTGGCTCTAGAAATTGAATGGCCTTCAAATATGAGTAAGAGGACTGGGGTAAACAAACTTGAATCCTGGATATTTATTTGGAAAGATAAGACCTCAGGGTAATGCTATGAAATGTCAATCACAATCACATTCTAATCAGAAAGCTGTAAACTCTCATATAGTTATGATGCTGTGTTGGGAGCTGTACAAGAGAAACTAGCAGTTGAATCCCTGTCCTCGAAGACTTAAAAAGTATATAGCTACTCTCAAACATTGTTAATGGACTTTAAAAGTGTACAACTTATTTGGGGGGAAAAATAAGCCTTATATAAAACTTTAAAATGTATATGCCCTTTAGCACAGCAATTTTACTTCTAAGAATTTATTTTTCATAATACGAGGATATTTACTGTAGTGTTGTTTGAAGTGAGAAATGACTGGAAACAACCTAAGTGTTTATCAATAGGTGATTGATTAAAAATATTTTATATCTGTATAAGGAAATACTGTTCAGTTTTTAAAAAGAATAAAATAGAACTACTTCTACCTTAATATACAACAATCTCCTGGATATATTAAATGAAAAACATTATTTAGTATACTATAGTGTGCAACAATTGTGTAAAAACAAACAGAAACAGGCACAAGCATTTTAATGCTTGTATGGACATATGGACATAGACTCTCTGGAATGATACACAAGCTATTTCTCCTGAGATTCTTTGATATACAGCTTTCTTCTGAGGAGAGTGGGGTGGAAGGGCTGCATACTTTCTGTTATTGAAAATGTTTTTGAATATTTGCATCAAATATCTTAACATGCCATGCGAGATATATTCTTTTGGTCATACATTGTTACTATTAAAGCTTGCAGTCATTACTGAGGACTTCTGTGTACATACTTTGGTATTTGTGCTTTTGAACTTGTCTTGGTCTTTTGACATGTGAATGAGGACCAGTATTGACTACCCCTTCCAGGGTAGGGTGCATCTTGGCTGAAGTTTCAGGTAGCAGTTGAGGAAAAAGCTGAATATAGTTTCAAAAAAGAATATTTTAAAAAGTCAGAATATTGTTAGTTATTCTGCCTGAATAAAGCAGAAGGGTCATAGGGATAGGGAATTCAATGGAGGACTTGAAAAGCAGTTTGGAAGTATGAATGTCCGTGGAAATGAAGAACGGAGAACTAAAAATACTTTATAAACATCATCTCATCTCTAAATTATACCCTTTTGTAAAAAGTTATTTTCCAGACTTTCAAAAAACAAAATTAAGAAATTGAAGCTCAAGATGATAATTTGTGGTTTCTTAAGTAACATAAGAAGAAAATAGCAAAATGAGGACCGGGACCTTGTTTTCTTGATTTCCAGTCTAGCCCCAGGGTTATTCTGAGATCACCTGAACCTTGATGTGGGAATAGCACCAAACACCAAAACAAAACACCTTTTGAAATTCTATTTGGAACTTGATATGTAAGAGCACTTGTTTCAAAGTAAGAATATATTTTTCCCGTCCAGTCTTAGGAGATGAGAGTGGGAATAGGGGTTGAATCCGGCTTTGGACATTGCACTGCCATTTTTTTGTTTTTGTTTTTGTTTTCACCTTAGGTCATTCTGGTTCAGGAAAAAGAATAATAATGAGAGTACTAACATTTGCACAGCATTTTACAGCTTTAGACGTTTTTTCACATTGATTATTTTCTCATCTTGCAACTAACTGTTCTATGATACAGGTAGTAGTGATGTTTTATTATTTTTATTAGGCTTTCACTGTTAAAAAAATAGGCACAAAATAGTTTGGTAATTTGCCTGAGATAATATTGCTGATAAGTGTCAAAACTGGCCTTCACAAAATCAAATTCAGATTTCTTTTTTCTTTCTACCCAAGTGTAAGGTCTTCTAAGGTGGTTTGTTGAGCATTGTGGATGACCAGTTCTGGGTGGGGCATCAATCAAGAGAGCATTTGGGAGCTCACAGTTTCAGAGCAGAGTGGTTCAGTAAGTAGATGGTTGGGGGGCAGATGAGGCTCTGACCCTGCCGAGTGCAGGCACAGCTGATGTGCTTGTTGTCAGGGACTGCCAGCCCTTCTCAAAGCAGCTTGTCACGTCCTCAAGAGCAGTGGGCCCGTTAAAGGGAGTGTACTCAACACTTGACCTGGAGGCATGCACCAGACTGGTGTTAGGAGAGCTGTTTTTGTAATTAGCCACACATAAGTTAGTAAAGTGTCTTTTTGTAAAAATGTTTGTTTCTCACACTAAATTTTAATAAACAAAGGGTGAGAAGAAGCAGGAAAATGAAATAAGCCTCAGGCTCAGTAGGCATAATGATCTTTTCTACGTTTTTGTATTTTAGAGGTGCTGTGAGAGAATTTGGTGTTTGATACATTATCTGATTAAACTGAAAAAGAGTTTCCACACTCTGATGTGTGTCCAGAACTTGACTGTGTCTAATATTTGACTTTAGGATTTACTCTGAGTAAAGCCACTGAGTGGTTGTAAGCAGAGGAGTAACATCATCTGATTAGTGTTTTAAAGATTCCTTGGCTGTTGAGTAGAGACATCTGGCAGGGAGAGGGGCCAGTGTCAGAGCTGAGGAGCATCCTTTACTCTAAATAATCACCTGAGACTTACATTCAAAGGAGAATGTCATTATCTTAGAGTGAAAATACCTGTCACTTGAGTTGGATATTTGAGTTGACTGGTAGATTCTTCTTTTTTTTTAATTGAAGTATAGTCAGTTTACAATATTGTGTCAATTTCTGGTGTACAGCATAATGCTTCAGTTATACATATAAATACATATATTCGTTTTCATATTGACTGGTGAAGTCTTAGTTTATCTTAGGATCCTCAGTACATTTTGAAAGCTTTTCAACTGATTATAAAATGTACCAGGGATGAGACCTACTACTTTATCTTGGGGAAAAAAGGAACGATCTTGGGGGTAAGTTTGGGAAAAAGGGGTTATGAATGAAAAGCTTTGGAGAGTTTGAAGAGTATAATTATTGTTTATCTGTTCTCTTTGGAATTTTATTTTAATTTTCATGTGTTCAAATGTCTGAATATTATGGTGACATGAATTTAATAACATTAAATTTTATATAATTCCCACTTACCCAGCCTCTTCTAATTCAGTCTTTCCCTAACTATTCCTTTTCATAAGAAGAGGAGATGTATAGAGAATGGATGACTAGAATATTATACAGTTTGATAAGAATTTGCCAGCATTAACAGAAGACTCCATCTCTTAAGAACCCTTAAAAACCATTTCTAAGACTAGTTTGATTTGATCCGTTTAAAAAATATATTTGTATGTATATAAATATACACACACATTTAGAAATTTGAGCAACCATATTAATGTCTAGTCACTTACCTGCATACCTGCAACTCTGGGTTAAGATTGCTGGTGCTTCCTATAATTGGATAGAAGATGTAGCTTTTCTTTCTTGCTCTAGGATTTTTGTGCTTTATTGATGTAAAATTATATCTTTATGCTTTCTATACAAAGGAAACTGTATTAGGGTGAAAGACTTAGAATAAGGGTGAAAAGGAATACAATGACTAAAAATTATCACAGAAGTACTTTTTGTTTTTATAGATTACAGTTTATAATCCTGAATTGTTAATTTATAGTTGGATTAGTTAGCTGGGTTAGTTCTAGCTAAAAATCCTTTTTCTCCTTGGGAGTTACAATAGGGAATGTAGATAAGGTTTGTAGGAGTTTTGGGTAATCAAACACAGTAACTACAGCAGTGATGCTGCCAGGATTTAATGTAGCCTGTATGATTTAGGACAGTTTATTTGTGGACTTTGAGGATCACCTCCCTGCTGTTTTATCCAGGAACAGTGTAGTAGACTCTCTTGAAAGTCATGCCTTAAATACTAAAGTGCCCTTTTTTCTTTTCTATTCGTAGTGGTAGCCGTTCCTCTAAAACCTTTAAACCAAAGAAGAACATTCCCGAGGGTTCTCACCAGTATGAGCTCTTAAAGCATGCAGAGGCCACACTTGGCAGTGGAAACCTCCGGATGGCTGTCATGCTTCCTGAGGGGGAAGATCTAAATGAGTGGGTTGCAGTGAACAGTAAGTAGCCTTTCTGTTTCTCAGAAGACTCTACCATAGGGTAGTAGCCTCATTGTAGGTGAGTGTTGGGGTGCTGTCTATTCTAGGATCTAGTTAGCAACCTAATATCACAATATAGTGATATCTCAGTAAAATATGTTTATGGTATATTCTTAACCTCTGGGAAGTAAAAAATATAAATAGAAAATAAATATATTCTTGGAAATTTAGCCAGAGAAAGTTGAGAAATAAAAGTGGTACTTTTAATATTGAGGGCTTTTCAGCATTGGTGAAGAAATTAGTAGAATTTTATAATTGGAGGCAATTTATATTACTAGTAAAAATAAAATGAAATTTAATTGAAAATATACACTAAATGTCTATGCTTTGACTAAAGAAAAACAAAACAGTACTTTTAATGTATTTGATGGTGTCTTATTATAATTTGAAACCTATCATGGGATTTATAAATTGAGCTGCCACCCACTGGTAACTTTCAGGAACCTAAAGGATTTTACTGAAATGTCTTAAAACTTCGATGTGACAGCATTTACATAAGAGCAGTATTTATTTAATATAGTTATCCTCCTGGACCTAGGGAGTTTAGTTACTAAAGAGATAAAGTGGTTTGTTTGTTTTATTGATGAGGCTCATCTTACCTATATAGATAGTTCTATGACCCCTCAAGGACAAGATTCAGAGTAAGTTTCCAGTATATGTGTACATTCTTTTTGGGGGTACTTGTTTGTGCCTATTTGTACCATTTATCTGAGAGCTCATTTTCTAATTTAAAAAATCTAAGGAAGGCATCACAGAGCTTCTGTACTACCTGAAATTCTGACTTTTAAGTATAAAAGCAGATCATCATTTTCTGTCTGTATTCTCTTTGTCTCAAATACCAGAACTGAGTATCTGTACTATTGAAATGCCTAGAGCTCCAGGAACTTCTAAAGTTTCACGGGCATTTTGCATTTATAGCTAGAAGAAAATTACTTTGAGCTGAAATGTTAGAACATTCCCTGTAGAACATAGAGTTCTGCCTTTAAAATATAACATTTCACTCAAATATTGGATTACAATTTTTTTTCTAATTTATAGTAATTTTCCCAAATGACATTTGATGAAGTGAGTGGGATTTGATGCTAGACAGATATTTCTGTTCACTGACAGTTTCAGGTACTTGAAAGAGTAAAGGGAATTTGTTGATAAGATTGGCATCTTAATGGCCTTCTGGCTTCAATTTACTTACCAGATGAAGATAAAGTGATAGAAGGTGGGAAATTTTACAAATGCAACAACTAGTCTCACAGCCAGAAACCAGAGCCTGGTTTTGAACATTCTGCTGCTATAGTGACAGCTTAAAGAAGATAGAAGGTTTAGGATTTTGGAAAAAGCTGGATGGATGCTTTATAAATAATTTATGTGACACAGAATCTTGACGCCATTTCTTTGTGGAAGGAAACTAACATTTACTAAATGCCTACTTTATGGTAGACACTTTTTTTTTTTTTTAGCACTCTGCAATAAACCCAATCTTAAAGGTAAGAAACTGAGGTTCAGGGAATTTAAGTAACTCAGCCATTTAGTATAGAAGTTGAGATTCAAAGCCATAGATTTTCCTCTATTCATCTGGAGGACAACTTAAGAATCATTAAGTTGCAGAGTCATTACTGAGTAAATCTAGGCCCATGGAGAGGTAAGAGGGCAGAGGAAAACTCGTAGGATTAAATTTAGTATAATGCTTATTACTGCTCTACTTTCATCTGTAATTAATTCTGACTCCGTTTAAGTCAAATTTTTTTCCTTCTGCTGCTCTAGAAAGTCTGAATTAAAAAAGCAGAGTGCTGTTTATGGGTAATTAATGGGATGGAAAGAGGCATAGGACTGTATAAATAAGAAGGAACAGAAGTGTAACTCAAGTCACCATATGTGGTATTTGTTATTAAACATATGGTTAAATAGTCCCTTTTTGCCTGAGAAACTTAAAAACATATATTTTTGTCCAGGAGAGCATAGACAATAGGGTATTAGAGTCTGGCTAGATAGATGTCAGTGGTTTTGGAACACTCCTTGTAGTTTTGTTAAGTTAATTTGTGCCAAGTTCTTATTGATTGTTTTATACCAACAGAAAGGGCACACTGAGGGAAAGCTGTTTGCTTTCACAACTTATACTTCCCTTTATAAAAAACTCAAGTGATATTTTCCTATTAGCCTGTAAACTCAATGAGGACACGAGTTGAGTCAGTTTTGTTCCTTATTCTTAGAAACTAGCATGGTCTCTGGCATATCTAAAGATCATACGTTGTTTGGAAAGAGCTAAAAATATTTATTTTTGTTTGGACTTAGTTAAATCAAGGATGCTTCTGTTATACTCTAGGACAAGAGTTAACAAATTTTTTTGTTAAGGGCCGGATAGTAAACATTTTAGGCTTTACTGGCCACATGGACTCTGTTGCTATTCATCTCTACTGCTATAGTGCAAAAGCCGCCATAGACAGTATGTATCCAAATAAGTAGGGTTGCATTCCAATAAAACTATTTACTAAAACAGGTAATGTGCCAGATTTGCCCTTTGGTCATAATTTGCTAACCCTTGATCTATGGTAGGACTAAAATAATAGTAAATGAATGTATAATTATCTAGCTAATGGAGGAGAAAAATAGACCAGTAAAAATAATCCTAAAGAACATAAGAAAGAAAAGGAAAAGAATCACATAATAGGATAAATAGATACTGAATAGTAATATGGTAAATTGAAATCCCAAAATTAGAAATTGTGTTAAATGTAAAGGACAAAATGCTTCAATAAAAAGACAATTATGTTAAGATAGTTAAAAACAAAACAAATCTAAATTCTGTTTCTAAGAGGCATACTTTAAATAGATGATACAGGTTGAAACTAAAAAGGTGAACACTAATCTAAAGAAAACTGATGTAGTCATGTTAATGTAAAATAAAGTGTGCTTGAAGGCAGAAAAACATGAATAAGGAAGATTTAAAAACGAAAAATGATTTAATTCACAAAGAATTTATGAAGTTCTGAATGTATCTTTAATTGGATCCCCAAAATACATTAAAATCAGTTTCCAGAACTAAAAGAAGAAATAGACAAATCCACACTCATAATGAGAGATTTAAGCATCCCTCTCTCAGCAATGGATAGAAAGTATAGAGGAAAAACTTTATTAAGGAATTAGACAAATTTGAGCAACATAATTAACAGACTTGACCTGAGGGACACATGACCTAAGCACCTCAGACTATATACATGCACGTCTTTAAAAATTAAAAGGATTGAAATCGTGTAATGTATGTTCTTTGACCATAATAGAATTTAGACAGAAAACAGTGACAAAAGCTGGGAAATCTATCTATATGTGTTTGGAAACAATAATCTCAATGGAAATTAGAAAATATTTTTCACTGAAATATGGTAATGAAAATGCTATGTGTGAACACTTGTGGGATGTGACTAATACTGTGTTAGAGGAAAGTTTAGAGCTTTACATACATATATTAGAAGAGATAAAGTATTAAAAATTAAAGATCCAATAATCGCTTTCCAGAATTTAGAACAACAGTAAGTCAAATGCAAAGAAAGTTAAGGTACTGGTAAAGATAAGAGCAAAAGTTAATAAAATAGAAAACACATATATAATAGAGAAAATCAACAAAAGAAAAAATGATAGTTCCTTGAAAAGAATCTAATAAAACTGATAACCCTGCTAAGGCTGATCAAGAAAAAGTGAGAGGAAGGACAAGTAACCAATTTCAGGAATGAAAAATAATTATCACTAGAGATCTTATACAATATTAAAAGTCATAAGAGAATATTATGAACTGGTTTCATGTTTATGCCAGTAAATTTGAAAACTTAATTGAAATAGGCAGATTCTAAGAAAAATTTAGCATAGCAAAGGTGACACAAAAATTTAAAAATCTGAATAGTCTGGTAACTATTTTTAAAAATTATGATCTAATTAAAAGCATTCCTACAATAGAGACTTCCACCAAACACTTAAGGTAGAAGTTAACACCAATCTTATTAGCAAAAGTAAACAAATGGGACGTAATTAAATGTAAAAGCTTTTGCATAGCAAAGGAAGCCATCAACAAAATGAAAAGATAACCTAATGTATGAAGTAAATATTTGCAAATGATATATGACTGGTATGAGGTTAATATCCAAAATATATAGACAGCTTGTACAACCCAATAAGAAAACAGACAGCCTAATTAAAAAACGTGCAGAGGACCTGAATAGATGTTTTCCCAAAGAAAACATAAACATGGCCAACAGGTACATGAAAAGATGCTTAATATCGCTAACCAAAGAAATGCAAGTCAAAATCACAGCAAGATATTACCTCATACCCATCAGAAGGGCTATCATCTAAAAGATCACAAATAATAAATATTAGTGAGGATGTGAAGGAAAGGGAACTGTAATACACTGTTGGTGGGAATGTACATTGGTGCAGCTACTATGGAAAACAGTATGGAGACTCCTCAAAAACAAAAATAGGACTACCATATGATCCAGCAATTGCACTCCCAGGTATATATCTGGAAAAAATGAAAACACTGATTTGAAAAGATACATGCACCACAGTGTTCACAGCAGCACTATTTACAATAGTCAAGATATGGAAGCAACCCAAGTGTCCTTCAGATGAATGGATAATGCAGTGGAATATTGCTCAGGCATAATAAAGAATGAAAATTTTGCCATTTACAACAACATGAATGGACTTGAGGGGTATTATGCTTAGTGAAATAAGTCAGATACAGAAAGACAGATACTGTGTGGTATCACTTATATGTGGAATCTAAAAAATAAATGAATATAACAAAACAAGACTCACAGATATAGAGAACAAACTAGTGGTTACAAGTAGGGAGAGGGTAGGGGAAGGGGCAAGATAGGAGTAGGGGATTAAGAGGTATAAACTTCTACGTAAATAAATAAACAACAGAGATATATTGTATGGCACACAGAATACAGCCAGTACTTTATGATAACTTTAAATAGAGTATAGGCTATAAAAGTATTGAATCACTGTGTTGTATACTTGAAACTAATACAATATTGTAAATCAACTTTACTTTGATGAAAAAAAGAGAATGAAGTATCTTAGCAATGTCCAAAAAAAAAAAAAAAAAAAAAAGAAGAACCCCAGTCTTACTAAAGATCTTATGCAGAATGGAGAAAATACTAGTGTTATGAACTTTACATGGACATTACAAGGAAGAAAACTAGGTCATCTAACTTACGAACTTAGATGTAAAAACCCTAATAAAAATATTAGGAATTTGAATATAGCAATACTTAAAAAGTATAACATACCATGACCCAATTGAGCTTATTCCTGGAAGAAAAGGTTGGCTTAACACTTAAAAATCAATTGTAATTCACCACTTAACCAAAATAAAGCAGGAAGGAAAAAAAATCATATGATCATCTCAATATATGGAGGAAAAACATTTGATAAAACTCAAAATCAATTCATAATTTAAAAACTTATCAAGTTAATAGTTGAGAACTTTCTTCTGATAAAGCATATCTATTTACAAAAAAAGGTATAGCTAACACTATACTTGGTAATGAAATGTTGAAGTTTTTTTCCTCAGATTAGGAAAAAGTTAAGGAACCACCACTCTACTGGAATCTTAGCCAATGCAGTAAGGCAGGAAAAAGAATAAAAGATGACTGGAAAGGAAGAAAGAACATTTATGCTTATTATAGCCAATATGAATGAATGTTGAAAAACCAAAAGACTAAGATTGTTATTACTACACCATGATTAATATTACCAATAGGTAATTTTAATAAACTTGTTGGCTCTAAGGTCAATATAAAAAATTATGAATAGCATCAAAAATATCAAAAACCAAGGAATAACAGTTTTCCAGTGAAACATTTGAAAAACTATTCCTTTATGATTGGTGCTTTTGTGCTTTTCTTAAGAAATATATCCATGCCAAAGTTCACGGAAATATTTTTCTCTGCTTTTAAATTTTATTGTCTTGTCACATTTAGATGTATGATCCACTTGGAATTGCTTTTTGGGTATGCTGTGAGTGAAGGGTCAAGTTTTATTTTCTGTAGAGATAACCAGTAGATTCATAGCTATTTATGAGAGGACTGTCCTTTGCCTATTGTTCTGCAGTGACGGCTTTATTATAAATCAAGTGTTTCTTCTATGTTTACATCTGTTTCTGTTCTCAGTTTTGTTCCATTGGTCTACTAAGTCCACACTGTTTTATTCATTGTGCTTTATAATTTTTGGTATGCACCTTGTCCTTGTTTAAGAATGCGTTGGATATTCTTAGCTCTTTGCATTGTCACTTTAATTTTAGCTTTTTTGATGGCTATAGAATGGCATTCCACTGTCATTTAAATTTTCAGTTCCATGATTGCCAACATCTTTTCATATGCTTTTTGACCGTCTGGAAACTTCTTTTGTGACATGTAAGTTCAAAACTGTCACATTTTTTACTGGGTTGCCTTTTTCTTAGTTATCTATATTAGTTTTTTATATATTCTGAATTCAAGATTTTTATTGATTATATGTGTTGCAAATAATTTCTCCCACTCTGTGCTTTCCTTTTTACTCCCTTAAGGGAGTCACTTAATAAACAGAAGCTCCTAAGTTTTGTGAGCCAAATATTTGTTTGTATGCTTTTCACCTGTTCTTTGTTGAGGAAAGAACACTGATCTAAGATTCTGCTTGGATAAAAGATTCTGCTTGAGTAAAAGTAAAATTTAATTTTTATTTATTATGTATATTTGCTTTGCAGCTGTAGATTTCTTCAATCAGATCAACATGCTGTATGGAACAATCACAGATTTTTGTACTGAAGAAAGTTGTCCGGTGATGTCAGCAGGCCCAAAGTAAGACATGATTCATGATCACTTCTCATTTTTACTTTATCTTTGTTTGTTCTATTTTTCTAGTTACTTTCAGTGTAAGCATACATTATTTGAGGATTTTCTTATTTTCTTAACATAGGCTTGTATTGCTATAAACTTTGCTCTGAGAACTGCTTTTGCTTCATCCCTTATATTTTGGGTCATTACGTTTTTGTTTTCATTTATCTCCAGGTATTTTTTTAATTTCCTCTTTGATTTCTTCAGTGATCCATTGCTTATTGGGTAGCATGTTGTTTAGATTCCACCTATCAGTGTTTTTTGCAGTTTTTCTCTAGTATTTGATGTCTGGTCTTACACCATTTTTGTTGAAAATGATACTTGATATGATTTCAGTATTTTAAAATACATTGAGATTTTTGTTGTGGCCTAGCATGTGATCTATTCTGGAGAATGTTCCATGTACACTCAAAAAAGACTGTTTGGGATAGACTGGGATTTCAAAATTGTAGAATAGACTACACTGTATAGCACAGGGAAATATACACAAAATGTTATGATAACTCACAGAGAAAAAAATGTGACAATGAGTGTGTATATGTCCACGAATAACTGAAAAATTGTGCTGAACACTGAAATTTGATACAACATTGTAAAATGATTATAAATCAATAAAAAATGTTAAAAAAAAAAAAAAGACTGTTTGGGTGAGGGTATAGCTTAGTGGTAGAGTGCATTCTTAGCACGCATGAGGTCCTGTGTTCAAGCCCCAGTACCTCCATTAAAAAAATAAATAAATGAATAAGTAACTACTTTCCCCCTCAAAAAAAAGCCAAGAATTTTTTTTTTTAAATGTTTGTTTGGCTCGTTTTTTGATGTCTAATATTCTGGTCATTTAAGGCCAGTGTTTCCTTACTGATTTTCTGTCTGAATGATCTGTTCATTGATATAAATGGGATGTTACTGTCACTTATTAAGGTATTATTTTCAGTTTCTCCCTTTATGTCTGTGATTATTTGCTTTATGTATTTAGGTGCTTCTGTGGTGGATGCATATATATTTATAATGTGGTATCTTCATGTTGGATTGATCCCTTTATCATGATGTACTGTGTCCTTCTTTGTCTCTTATTACAGTAATTTTTAAAAAATGTTTTATCTGATAAAAGTATTGCTACCCCAGCTTTCTTGTTGATTCCATTTACACAGAAAACCTTTTTCCGTATCCTTAATGTCAGTCTGTGTGTGTCTTTAGATCTGAAGTGAGTCTCTTGTAGGCAGTATATATATGGGTCTTGTTTCTGTATCTGTTTAGCCATTCTGTGTCTATTTTTTGGAGCATTTAGTTCACTTACATTTAAAATAATTATCAGTATATATGTACTTATTGACATGTTCATGATTTTGGGTTGTTTTTGTATTTCTTTTTTGCTCCTTTCTTCTTTTGCTCTCTTCCCTTGTGTTTTGATGACTATCTTTAGTGTATGTTTGGATTCCTTTCTCTTTTTTGTGTATCTATTATAGATTTTTGATTTTTGCTTATCATGAGGTTCATATATAACAACCATATATTTATACATATAATATATATGATATATAACATATATTGCAATCATATATATATAATTACTCTAAGTTGATGATCTCTTGAGTTTGAATGCATTATAACCACCCCTATGTTTTTACTCCCTTGCCTCCTAAGCATTTAATGGTTTTGATGTCATATTTTATATCTTTTTGTTTTGTGTATCCCTTAACTACTTATGGTAGATGTAGATGATTTTACTCCTTTTTTCTTTCAACCTTTCTGTTATCTTTATAAGTAGTTGATTTGCTATCTTTACTGTATGTTTACCTTTACCAATGAGATTTTCCCTTTCCTGATTTTCATTTCTAGTTGTGGCCTTTGCCTTTTCATTTAGAGACACCCTTTTAACATTTCTTGTAAAGCTAGTTTAGTGCTCCTGAACTCTTTTAGCTTTTGCTTGTCTGCGAAACTCTTTATCTTTACTTCAAATCTGAATGGTAAACCTTGCCACGTAAAGTATTCTTGGTTGTAGGCCTTTTCTTTTATGACTTTGAATATATCATGCTCCTCCCTTCTGGCCACCAAAGTTTCTGCTGAGAATTTGGCTGATAGTCCTATGGGAGATCCCTTGTATGTAACTAGTTGCTTTTCTCTTGCTGCTTTTAGGATTCTTTCTTTATCTTTGATTTTTGCTATTTAATTATAATGCATCTGTGTGGTCCTCTTTGGGTTTATCTTGTTTGGAACTCTGTGCTTCCTGGACCTGGATGTCTGTTTCCTTCCCCAGGTTAGGGAGGTTTTCAGCTATATTTCTTCTAATAAATCTTTTGCCCCTTTTCTGTCTCTTTTCCTTCTGGGACCCCTGTAAGGAAATAAGTTTTAATTTTTAGTGCTGATTTTTTATAAAGTACATTTTCCCTCCCCCACACCGCAGTTATATCCAAGATTTAAATATTAAAACAAAACAACAAAATAAACTGCCCAAACTTACTGTTGCCTAGGAGTGTTACCATTAGAAGTAGTGACTTTGATTGCTCACCACATACTGTACTAATGTTTTCATTGCTCATAATATTTTTGGTAGATTTAAATTGTAGTGTCAGAGTCAAATAACTACCCAAGAGATTTAGTTTTATTACTTAATAGTCCTGCTTTACTTTTTGACCAGTTCACATGTTGAACAAAGTATTACCTAGTTGGAGTAATCAACCTTATGCCACAGATTGATTCCAAATGAGTTTAGATGTTTCTCAGAATCCAGTCCTTTTTAAAAAGAATTGACTTTTTGCCATCATCACTGATGTTCAGAATAATATGATTTGAATATTTCCTAAGGTAATTCTTTTGAAAAGGACTTGTTTTTAAACTGTTTCAAACTTTGAAAGTTCATATGGTTTTAAGTGTACAGAAAAGTTGCCAGAATAGCTCAACGAACTCCCATATCCCTTTCACCCCGGTTCCCCAGTTACAAACATAATTTACTGTACCTGCTTCATCACCTACTCCCTCTAAATGTATACTCATTAACATTATTTTTTTCTGAACCCTTTGAGCAAGTTGTATACATTATGCCCCTTTACTCCTACATATTTCAGCTGTATTTTCCAAAAACAGAGATACACTTTGACATAACCAGAATATGAACCCTCCGGATCACTTCCTCCTGTCCATAGACACCATTCACCATTCATCAGCAGCCTCAGCAACATCTCAGTTTTTCCTTTCTGGTCCAGGATCCTATCTAGGAGTATGTTCTACATTTATTTGACTTATCTCTTCTGGTACCTTCAATCTAGAAGAGTTCCTCTGTCTTTCCCCATATTGGCTTTTGTACAGACAAGAGTTAACATTGCAATTCTGACTGCCATCTCTTTAAAGGCCTATTTACCAAGTTGACCCTTGGATGGCATCTGGGAACTTGGAATTTTGAAGAGTTCCTATCACCCTAACTGTTAAGAGTGGCTCTCTGTGCCATTTTTGTACATACAGTATAGGTTATGCTTTCCTTCTGAAGTGTGGAATTTTAGTATGTGCTATGCAGAGATGCCTATTTGACCATCCCCCAGTAAAATACCCGGACATCGAGTCTCTAATAAGCTTCCCTGGTGGGAAGTATTTAACACGTGTCAATTTTCAGAGAATAAAGTGTGGCCTGTGTGATTCCACTGGGAGAAGACTCTTGGAAGCAAGTGTCTGGTTTCCTCTGGGCTTTGTCACTTTTGGTGATTTTGGTTTGTGTTCTTTCATTGTAATAAATCATAGCTGTGAGTATAGCCAGAAGCTGAGTTCTGTTAAGTCCTCTTTGCAAATCACTGCACTTGGAGGTGGTTTTCAGGACCCCTGCTACAGTCTATCTGATGTTTCCTTATGATCACATTCAGGCGGTGCATTTTTGGTGGAACACCACAGAAATGATACCTTCTTTGTCAGGGGACCATGTGAGGAGGCGTATACGTGGACCATCCCATCACCATTGATGTTAATCCTGACTACCTTTTCATGTTAGTGTCTGCAAGTTTTCTTCACCTAAAATTTGTCATTTTTTCCCCTTTTGTAGTTGACTAGTATTTTACTGGGAGGTTTTTCTGATATTACACCAATATCCTGTTCCTGTGAACTAGGAAGAATTACTGCCACTTAGAATACTGCCCTTGTCACTTTCCCCAGAGAAACGTTATCTAAATGGCTGGTGTAGGAGGAATGTACCTACATTTTCAGAAGTAACAGGCACGGGATCTCTATAGATACTACAAAAATGAGAAGTGATCTCCTTCCTTCCATCTCCCTAACTTCCTTTCTTTCCTCCCTCCACCTCTTCTTCTACCTGCCCTTCTTCCTTCCTTTTTTTCGAGGGGGGGGGGGAGCCTTAACTTTTGCCCATTGTTAGTGCTGAGAAGATGCAGCTGTTGCCGTGGTTTACCATCTTTACCAGCAGATGCTCAGGATTGTACCAAGGAGAAGTATTTGCCAATAGCTGGTTAAAAAAGCTGGTTAGCACTGGTTCCTTGCAAAGTGGTATTGAGTGATGGCTCATAGAATTTTTTCCTAGTTACTATTTATTATTATTAACTAAGAAATGAATATTTTAGAATTTGCAGTTTATAAGTTCGTACCATGATAACAGAAATAAATTTCAAAGACAGTAGTCTGTCAGAGGTGGAATTAAAAAGTCAATGGGGGCAAAAGAGAGTTACAAGATGAAGTCATCTTAAGTATAAACATGACAAAAGAAAAAGAATCAGGGAATCACAGTTATAAACTCTAGAAGTATAAGCAATATATTTTTGTTTTATTTTTCAAAAATCCTTAAGACATTGAAAATTGGTATTTTTTATAAAGCTTCAGGATATTGAAAATGATTTTTTTGATTACTGTGTCTGCTTTTGATTTTTGCATTTAAAAATGACTATGGAACACCTGAGGATCATTAATAAAATGGAAAACATGATTATAAGGGAAAGGTAAAGACATTAAGGTTTCTTAACATAAGGGAGAAGACATGGGTGAGTTCCTGTCTTAAAGTGAAGAATAAGTAATGATAGTTAAAAGTCATGTTTTCTGTCTCCTGAGAGATTGAAACAAGAATGGGCTTAAGTCAGTCAAGACTTGTTTTATATTAGGAAGATTGTCTTGACTGGGAAAGTGATTAAATAGTGGAACAGGATGCCAAGAAATGTCGGGGAATCTCCACTTGGAGACCTTCAAAGTAGACTTGACTTGCATCCCTGTTGCCCAGGGTTGGCAATAAGGTATGCTGTTAGAAAGTTTATTCATGTATATCCTGTTTAAGGTTTACTGTTCAAATGTAAGTAGCTATGATTAAATAGGAAGCATCCTTATTTGTCCTATTGCAAGATAATTTTCATTGTTCAAAATACCCTGTCATATTTTTCCATTATATTCCTTTCAGTTCCTTTACTAGGCTTACTCACCCATCATTATATCAGTTCAAACTCTGGGATGAGGCTAGAAAAACACAGTTGCTTCAAAGAGAGAAGCGAAGTGGGAGAGAGAGCCTTTCAGAAACTAAAAAACTAAATGCTAGTTTAGTTTAGACATTTTTATACTTTAGAGTTTTAGCTGCATGCTTATTTCTTATCTTAAAAATCAGGTTGGGTTGTGGTTGTGTGTGTGTGTTTGTATGTATGTGTATAATTTATTAGCATTCTGTTGTACTATTTTTACATGCTTATTTACAAGTTTGTCTTCTCTGTCTCTTCTCCTTGAGAGTAGAGAAAATGTCTTTTATCTTAGTGTCCCTTGTTCAAGAACAGTATTCCTTGACACAGTATTTCTCACATGGTAGGTGCACATTAAATGTTTATTATACCAAAGGACTGTGTTAGGTTAATACCCAAATACTATAGGCATCTTTATTTGGGTTGCCAGTTTTCCTCAAAGGCATGTTTAGCTCCTCAACCAAATGTATTCAAATAAAATCATTCTCTTCTACATTCACCTTACTTTGACATGTCTGTGTTATTCTCTATCCTTAACCCACAATTTAAAGCCCCAAGTTAAAAAGAATTGTACTGCCTAAAGAGAAATGATTTTTGAAGAAGAAAAATAATCATAAAGATGGGAGGTAAAAAAGGTTTTCTACTATGGTAATTTATACTATGTGTGATTCTAAAATACAAATGCTATATATGAAGGAAAGCTCATAAAAAATGAATTTGATGGGATCTGCTTAGGTTGCATCCTGATAAATGCAGAACAGTCCAGTACCAATTTAAAAATGGCTAGATTTAAATGTCATATGCAAAAAATCTTTTTTTGGAGGAGCAGATTGTTTAAAATATATCCTGAATACATTCATAATAAACATACATATGTAATTTAAAAAATATACATACTATGTATAGGTATATACTGATGGTCTGTGTGCTTTTTATCTTTCTACTACAGATATGAGTATCATTGGGCAGATGGAACAAACATAAAGAAGCCTATTAAGTGCTCTGCACCAAAGTATATTGATTACCTGATGACTTGGGTTCAGGACCAGTTGGATGATGAGACATTATTTCCATCAAAAATTGGTATAACTGTTTTGTATAACTGGGATCCATCATGATTTATGTAATTTCACGCATTTCTAGGGCTTATTGGCTCTCTATTCCAGGAACCATGCTAAATTACCATACCTATCAAAATATTCCTAATGTTATAAACTTTAAAGAGTCCTATCTTTTTCACACCAAGTTTGTCATGAACATTAAAGTAAACCTCCCTATAATTTTAAATGGTAAGAACTTCAGTGCATCTTGGATGGTAACAAATCTGGCCTGTGTTAGGAAAAAAAGAGACTAGACGTTGGATCATCTGCTGCAGTCATATCCATTTTTTTGTTTGGGAAGGGAGTTTATATGCCTTAAACCAGTTATATATTATTTTTATGGCAAAGAGGGTTTTTGTATTCATGACCCACAGTGTGAACCTTACAGACTGTGAAGTCAGGCTAGGTGAGAAGAAAACAAGAAGATTTGAGGGGTGAGCCTGTTATCAACTGAGTGACACTTGCTTTTTTAATATTTGTTCTTAAGGAGGACTGACCTTTCAAGTGGAAATTGTTTACATTTAGAGAGTTCATATGATTTTACCATGTCAAACTCTTTACAACTTTGTTTTCTGAAAAAATTAGGAATTTGCCCTTCTTGACTTTTTGACTGTATTTTATGCTTTTTTTAGTTTTGGGGAGAAGTATGTGGTGGAGGAGACAGCAGTGTAAATATTTGCTGTTATTATGGGTTGTTTTAAACACATTTATTGAATGGTTTAACTATTTGAAGCTTTTGTAATAAAAGGTCTACTACTTTTCTACACTGCATTTCTTATATACATAGTAATGGTTTGGGATAAGTGCCCTCATCTTATTTTTTATCTTCCATAATATATTTGTTAACTTTCTATTTTAACACAATTTCAGACTTTTAGAAAATTTGTAAGACTCGTGCAAAGAATCTTTATATATCCTTCTTCCAGATTCTTTAGTTGCCAACATTTTAACACATTTGATTTCTCTCTCCCTCTCCATCCCTCCCCACCCCACATTCTCTCTTTTTCCTAAACTGTTTGAGAGTAAGTTGCATATATGATGTCCCTTTACCTGTATGTGCTTCAATGTGTATTTCCTTAGAAAATCACAGTATAACCATCAAAATCAAGAAATTAACACTGATACAATACTGTTATCCAATTTAAATATCTTATTCAGATCTTTCAGTATTTCCTAGTCATAACCTTTATAGCAAAAGAAAATCTTTGACATTTATTTTCATTTAGTGCCATGTCTCTTTAGCCTACTTTTATGTGAAATATGTATACTTCAGTCTTTTTTGATCTTTCATGACCACTGACATTTTTTGAAGAGTGTAGGCATACTATTTTATATAGTGTTCCTTCATGTTGGTTTGTCTTACGTTTTCTTGTGACCTATATACTATTTTTAAATGAGCAGTAGGCAATGTGATGACATTGAGTCCAGAAGTACTGGTGTTTGGTTGTGTTTTGCCAATCTGGATCATTTAGCCAGTTTAACAAAGGATATGGAATTTTGTATTTTTCCAGTTTTGTATTTGTTTAATGCTGTAAAAGTGCTCAGTTCATAAAAGAAATCTCTCTAATTGAGCAGAGACTGCAGCTAATTTCAGGTAAATGTAGATCTGGAGTAGTAATGAAAACATTTCCATAGAAAAAATATATTACAGGCATTTTAAACAAAACTGAACATGATTAATACATTATTTGTGTTCAGCATAAGTAATCTGAAGATCTGAGTATGCGTTTTAGCTCCATTACCATCTTAGGCATTTATTAGTTTCATTTTGGTAAAGTGGTGACACATTAGAGACCTAAAGGGCTATGTTGAAGACTAGTTCTTATTCCATAGAAGTGTTAAAGTTTATTATCATTCATGATATATTGAGAACATCTGAAAAGTACAACAGGTATATTAAGTAGTAATTCACAAATACTTCTTATTTTCAGCCTTGTCTTGGTAATTTATGTTACCGTTTGCTGACAAACTCATATTGCTTTGCTCTTGTCTCTTGTTTTTAATAGAAGGGATTGTGTATCTATTTTCTAGGTGTCCCATTCCCGAAAAATTTCATGTCTGTGGCAAAAACTATACTCAAACGCCTCTTTAGGGTTTATGCTCACATTTATCATCAGCATTTTGACCCTGTGATCCAGCTTCAGGAGGAAGCACATCTCAATACATCTTTCAAGCACTTTATTTTTTTTGTCCAGGTAAGTTGGATTAGGAGGTTGTTTTTCCTCAGTGAAAGCAGTTATCTGCAGAGTTATGAGGTGAATGAATCCACAACGTCAGGATAAAATTTGCCGTATCTCTCTTGTCTCCATCCTCTTTAATACATGCCATGATGACAGAGACTGGCTGTTGGTTTCTGATTCCATTGCAAGTCTACAGTGAATCTGAGAGGTCTTAGCTTGGATTTGCTTCAGTTCACAGGCCGTAATGGAGCAACTCAATATGAAACCTGGCTAGTTTGGTAGACATATACATGAACTTGGTCTCTGAGCACATGTCCTACTTCTCTTAACCCTCAGTTCCTGTCTGCTCTGGACTTTCTTTAGCATACTCTGGCCTGGAAATGGACTCTTAAGTATCACACCTTTTTTTCTTCCTTTTTGAAACAATATATCAAGTAATTTTTAAGTTAGGTACTGTCCATTATTCCAAAGGGGGAAAAATGTCCCAAAGAGCATTCATATTCCAGAGTTCCATTAATCTTTGATCTGCCTCCTTAGTTGACCTCCTCTTTCTTCTCTCTTTAGTTCTCAGAGAACTGGCCTTAGAGATGTAGACTTAGAGGAGTGAGGCTATTCTTGCCCTCCTATAATAATTAGAGAACTAAGAGGTAGGAGTGAAAAGGAGGTAGAAATGCATAAGCTGACCAGCTGTTTTTTGGTGGAGGTTGGAGAAGGGAGATGGTAAGCAGGAGAAGTCCAAGGCTTGAATCTGTGTTGTTTTTGTATATCTGTGGGCATAAACTGATAATAACTTCCCTATGCCCATCTCCATAAAGAAAAATTTGTCTATTTTCCCTCTATACACACTCCTCACACACAGGGCACACATTTCATATTTTAATTTCACCTATACAAACAAATTTTAGGAGATCATAACTTGCCAAAACTGTTGCTCTGAGCAATTACTTTACTATGGTATCCCTTCTACAGACACCCATAGAAACAAAGAAAATGTTATCCTAAAGTTTGCATCTGTGCTTTGGTTTAGGCAGAACATAACTGCTTGAGGTTTTAGTGGTTTGGGAGAGGATATTCTCCCACCAGACAGTTTTAGTTTTACCTTACTGTATGATAACTCCTAGCAAATAGAAAGAGATTAACATGTGGCATTCTGAGATTCAGAATTCCCTGCCCACATGGTCCCAAGTGTATTTCTAGGGTCTGTGTGGATCTTTTCCTTTGGTTCTCTCTTTCGAGGGAAGGTCCTATCTCTGATGCATATCCGTATCTCTAGACCTTAGGGATACCCAGATGGCAGTTGGTTGTAAGTTGCATGGACATTGTCTTTATAAGCCCGCCAGGATGTCCACACAAAGGGCATGTGAGGCCCTTTGAAGTGCAGGAAGGAACTGGGGTTAGGTAGATCAGGGAGGTTTGCTGAGGACCAGGGACTGGCTCTTTATGTCACTGCTTTCCAGTACAGAATCCTGAACTATCTTAAGAATTCAAAATTTGAATCTGTTTCCTGGCCACTGTGAAGGTATATATATGTCAATGCAGGAGAATCAAATATATATTAACAATATATTAATATATTAGTTTAATGTAAAATAAAATAACTTAGTCATGTGATATATATCCATTTGTGTTCTTGGTCCAGACCCCACAAATTTTAGGAGTAGGCTTGCTATTAAGTACCCCTTAATGCTTCTCTCCAGTACTTACTGTAATGCTTGGCACATGGTGGATGCTAATAAATGAGTGTAACTGGAACTCAGAAAGCCCCACCATGGCAGAATATCAAAAGGTCAGAAGTATTGATAGCCTCTATTCATTAGCCTTATAATTTATTGTTCAGGGGAAATCTATTCAGAATAGAATTTCAGAATGACAGTAGTGGAACTTCTAAAGACGTACATAAACACAGGCTTTCTTATTTGTTCTTTATAGGATTTTATTTATCATTTGTGGACTCCATATTATTCTTGTTATTCTCATACCACATATTATGGTAGCTTGCATGTATGTTCGTTTAGGACATAAACTAACTTATTTACTCTTCATATAGTACTGAAATTTGCCTGAGATGCTAGATTTTTTAGACCCTGTTTCTTTGACAAATGGTGCCTAGGTTATTCCTTTTAACAGGAAGCAGCAACTCACATTTACTGAGTGTTTACTTCATGTGAGGGATTACATGAAGTGGTTAACACACAGTATCACATTTAGTTCCTACAATAACCTTATTAGGTGGGAGGATTTATCCTAAGATTTTTACAGATGTAAAACATATCAGAAGTGGTTAATTGATTTGCCTGACACAGAGCTAGGGAATAGAAAAAAAAATTCTTTTGAAAAAAACATCTGACAAATGTTAATGGAAATCTGTTTTGTAAATAATGCGTTTTTCCTGTTTCTTCTGCCTCTGTCATGCACAGGAATTCAACCTTATTGATAGAAGAGAACTTGCACCACTCCAAGAACTGATTGAAAAACTCACCTCAAAGGACAGATAAAAGGATGCAGATCTGGCAAATTGTTCCTCAAATGAAGCTGTGTGGAGTGTATTTGGATTTTATTGTATTTTATTTTTATCTTGGTTGTTTTTGTGTTAGGTTTGGGGGATTTGTTTGGGCTCCTTTTTCCTTATTCTGAATAAATGAAACCATATTCTATTGCTAGAGGAAGCCAAGAACATACATTTGATAGGGATAAATTTTGTCTTAGTGGCATACAGTATTTTTTTTTTTAACTTGGGGAACTTTTGATAATATTGTATGTTGAAAGAAAATGCTTATTGATTGGACTGCTGATGGATGGGGGTTCTCCATTGTGCAAATTGTGGCAGATTTTTGAAGTCCCCAAAAGACTTATGTTTTTAAGTGCCTTGGCAGGCTCACTTCTGAGGTGCAAAGCACAGACACAGAACTGAACAGGGCTTGAAACAATATTAGGATTACTACCCAGGGCACTTACTGATGCATGTTTTAAAATATCTATTGATAAAAGCCATAGTTTACCTAAATTGGTGATCTCCAGCTTTTACTACATTAAAGAAACACAATTTGTAAAGGTGTGCATGTAGAGCATAAAAAAATTAGTATTTCTTAATTATTTTTGATATTACGGTAATTCTGTTCAACAGATGTTTAAAGTTCTACAAGCAGGTCTTTTCCATCTCTTGATATCTGTGATATTGAAACTTGAAGATGTTGAAATGTAATACCCATTACATTTTGGCTTCTTTCTACATGTTAACTGCACTGTAGGTGTAAAAATTCAGGTTATACAGAGGTTTGCCGTCTTCAGAGGTGATGCTGAACTGTGAGGTTTCTTAGCAATTGCCAAATGAGCCATAAGTCTGCAGAATCCCCTTCTACTTTGAAGAGGAGGGGATAGGAGTGTGTGTTTGGTTGGGGGGAGGTGGGGGTTAGTTTGTAGGGACATTATGGATGGGATTAAATATGAGGAGTCAAATTCAAGAAAGCCCTGTCTCAGAACCCTTGAGTAGAATGGCATGAAGATTTTAATCAATACCTTGTAAACAAAGTCTTAGAGACTTCCTTTTAGGAATCGACTTCCATGAGAAGTTAAAAATAAATTATTAATTTTAGGTATAGACATAAACATGGAATTTAAGGACTGTTTAGGGAAATTGATCACTTTCCAGCATTTCCATTCAGTGAATGGAGCTGGTGTTTGCCTGTCATTTTAAAATGATACAGTACCTTCTTTGCTTATTTTAGGCCCAATTTGAAGTATTCTGACTTCTGATTTTTCCACTGTGAAAGGAAATCTTTTTCTTTGCAGTGATATCAAACAAAGTGCTAAATTAGTAGTTATTAACTTTTACATTTTTTTTGCCATGACTCTCTAGTGAACTATTCCTGTAAGTAAAAAGTTCAGAAACTTAGTTTTTAAAATAAATATTAATGTTTTTCACTTTGGTGTTACTCTTGAGAAATGTCCTTTTTAGACTTCCAGTTTTAATTTTGTCATTGCTAGTAAATCTGTTTTCTTCAGTTAGAAATATATCCTCTTCCTTCAGTTAGAAATATATACCTTTCTCCTTGTAGAATAGAAATCTTGCTCTGAAATTGTATAGACTAAAAACAGTAGAAAAGAATCTAAGATGAAATCAGTTTGTTTTTACCATTAACATGTAGAGCAGTGATACAGTTTAATGCCATTACAATTATGATCACTAGGAACTGCCTTTTTCTCCATTTCATTTCTAGCAATCATTCTCCAAGTACCAACAGTAGAAGTAACAGGAAAGCCTGGCAGAAACAAATAATACTGGACATTCATTGGCAATACTTACTTATAAACTTCAGTGAGAACTAGCTGATTTCCTTAAAACAAATCTTTTAGTATGCATATATATAATATCAGCCACTGTGGTTTGATTCACAAATAAAATTTGGTATCTAGTGATTTTTGGGTCCTATCTAACTAGAAAAATGAACCACATGATTATTCAAGTAGTCTTCCATAGTGCATCTGACCTCATATCAACCTAGTAATCAAGGAGTTGCAATAGCCAAGTGTGGAGAGGAAAGTGAGAAATTGTTTTTGCTCATTTAAGCCTTATACAGTAGTACACTGTACACAAATGTTATTATAAATTAATGATAAATTAATGTTTAGTAGTAGGACCTACTTTTCCACTCTATGTAGATGAGTTTCTTGTCACTGTGCCAGAATCTCAGGTGCCTGCTTCTGAGTATTCCTTTAAACAGAGGTATTGGGAAGTAAGGAGATAATGTATGTGTATATACAGTAACAAAGTAGAGACGTTCTCCCAGGGAGAGGCCTGGCATTGTACATGGTGTTAACATGGGTGCAAGTAAGGAAACACCACAGCATGTGAGAAATAACTGATTTAAAAAAAAAAAGTTGCCTTGATTCATTTGGTTCCCATGATCATTAGTAAGCTCCCCTTTATAAAATAAGGATCAAATCTTGGTTTTACAATAGAGTTTGCTTGTAAACACCTGTTGGATTCTTTCCAGATCTCTTTATATAATTTATAAATAACTGGGATAATGCTCTGCCCCACCCCCTACTCTTCATACAGAGATATGAAGCAGAAGTTGTTTTCTCATCTGCTAATGAAAGCATAAAATATAAAGTAGTAAGTTAACACAGTATATTTGTCACAATGCTTTGTTTAAATGTTGATATGGAGAAACTTTTAGGAATTCTTTTAAATGGTAGAGTAATGGTGGTGGAAAGAAATTAATAGGAAAGAGTGAAAATCTTTTCATTAGCTGTAGGTGGTGCTACTGGTTTTCATTTGCTGGCTTAATTCTGTTTTCCATAAAAACCATGGCATTAGGCTGCACTTAAACAGTAAGGATATGGTCGTCAGCTGGTAGAGAATTTGGAGGTCAGTTTACCTTAAATAGAAAAATTTTAGATTTTTATCTCTTTGTACCATTGTTTGTCGTTTGTAAATGCTCAATGGTCAGCATAAAATTAGGTAGGAGAAGGCATGTTTGGTGTCTAATAAATGTGTCTCAGTGTGAGTTACTGCCTGGCTAATCAGGAAAGAGAAAGCACTGCATCTCTTATATTCAGGAATTACAGATAATGTAGATATCTGTATTTTACATGTAATCATCACACTCCATTTTCTGTATTAGCATTTTTCTTGCTTATGGTAAAATAGCAAAATGACAGATTTCTTTTATACCTTTGCCTACACCCTCTCTGAGAGAGGTTTTGATAACCACTGAAATGGTGAAGTATATGAGGTCCAATTCTTAAGTTGTAGGACTTCTTTTTAAAATAAGTGTCATATCTTAAACATCCAGGTGAGAGTTGATCTTCAGAGTGGTTTCTCTGGCAGGTCTACTTCTAGCAATGCTGCAAAGGTATAAATGTTTTGGGAACACTTTCAGAGATCCCTTGAGAATCGGTTTATGACTTTGCAAGAAAGTTTATTTTATCATTTTAGTTGAACCAAAAACTTTACTGGAAGCTTAATATGACCTGTCTCACTCACCAAAACAACTTTACTTTGGCTGTTTTCTTAGAACTAAACTGTTAAGGACATTCAAAATACTGCCATGGGCTCTGAATTTGCAGAAGAAAATGTTTTGAGCATTGATTTGTAGCATCGTTTAATAAAGGAGTAGTTTCCTGATGTCACTACTTTGAAGTAGTATCATTTGGATGTATAAGTTTTATTTTATTTTTAAAAATTTAATTATTTTACAGTTAAATATAATAATTTAAAAAATCAAAGTCTTTTTAAAATTTTCTATTTTTTGTTCCTTTCCCTGATAACTTTTGGATCATACCTTGATTACTGTAGGATAGTTTTGATTGAACGGATAGTAAAAAAAAAAAAAAAAAAATCCAATATTTAAGATAGGAGTAGCTTAAGGAAACAACTTACCTCCATCCCTTTTTTTAAAACTTATTTTCACTCAAACGAACAATTTAAAGAGTGGAGATCATTGTACAAAGAAATTGGAATACATTTTGTGTATTAATTATGCTGAATTTAAGTGTGTATCACAGATATAATATTTCAAATTGTATAATCATTTTATATGTCATTTATAACTAACATTTTGAACATCTTTTTAAAGATACAGGACAAGAAGTATATTTGTCACTACCTACCAAGAGGAAAACTTATTTTGAAACTTACCTGGGATATTAAGGAATATACCAATTCCTAGAAACACTATTCTAGATCTGTACTTGAAGGACCACTCCTAAAATAATTTAAGTATCAGAGTTTTGTCATAATATTAAGTTTCACCATAGGAATTAAGCTATCAGTTTAATGGTGTATGAGATACTTATTTAGACGTAAAGCTATTTCAAGATTTAATGGAAAAGTTTAATTTTGAGATATAACAATTCTGACTGCAGACAATTTGAATTTTTGAGGCTTTCATAATGAGCTCATCATGGAGAAAAATTCATTTTTGAAAGTATAAAACTGTGCTCCATGTCTGCCACTTGTAGCTGAACTGGAACTTAAATTTTGACAAAAGAGAGAAAGTAACATTAAAATACTGAGTACTCTCAGTTTTGCAGGTGTGATGCAAATTTCTTTTCCTATTAAAATACTATACAATAGAGAACATTGGATTACAATTCTCAGAGCGAACTCACTGGCCTTTCCAAGCTGTATGTTTACCTGTCATCTTCTACACTGCCCCCACCCCGTACCCCCGCAACACACACACAAACATGAAAAACAAAACAGGTTGATTGTGTAGGTCCTCATTGTTAGTGATTCTGAAGTAATTGCTTTCAGTACATAGTTTGCAGCTGAAGTGTTGAAAGATACAACTTAACATAAGCATTTTTGGTTGTGGTTGATGGCTTGCTTTCTGTCACAGAAGCTGAGATTATGAGTGATATAATTTTAAAATTTTAATATTTAATTTGTTACATATTATTAAATTCTTATATGTGTGGGTGTTTCTTACAGATTTGCACGTTTTCATTTTTTTGTTTACTTAATTGTGCAGGTTGTGAAATAGATGAACACATTTTCATTTTAAGAACACTTCTCTCCTTAAATTGTTCTGCAGAGATAACTATTTTTAGGGGAAATAGTTTTTTACAGCCACTAAATTGTATTTGTTATTTTTGTACATGCATAAGTAGGTTGGTAATGGCACTAATCTTGTGAGGAAAACTTTTATTTTATTTGAACTTTTCCTATACATCACTACTTAAAATAATCTACCAACAGCATCATGAAATCTAGGTTGAGAGAGAGTACAATAAACATGAGACCACTTAAAGTTTGAATAGGATCATTTCTGAGGACAAAACTGCCAGTGCCAGAAATGGAAGCAAGAGGCAGCACTCACACTGCAAGTATTGTAGAACATGAGTAAGGACAGGACCCTGCTCTCCTGGAGATGGACAGTTCCTCTCTGTAGTAAAGTAGCTGGAAGGGGAAAAAATGGTCTAACACCTGAAATGCAGTGTGGGCGCCATATTGTAAACTGTGCCAAGATTACTCAAATTGTCGTCGTCATTGATCAAACTTCAATTGCTTCATCATTTTTGTTTTAAAGGAGGATACTGAATGTCAGAGAATCTGTAATATGTTTTAACTGAGAGATGTAAATAATGTATACAGACTTGTATGTGATGGGATTGGAAATATTTAAATTTTAGGGTTTTTTTAAAAGGAAGAAACTGAATGTTTATTTAAAAATAATAATAAATAGTTATGTTTGGCCATGAATCCTGACTTTGCATTACTATTTATTTTTGCTTTAGGTATCCCCACACTGAAAACATTCCTAGAAAAATATTGAAGGTGTACGAAGTATGTTGAACATTTAAAATTTGTTAGGCATTATATTTTTTTATAATGTTGAAAACAATCCTAGAAGTTAGTGTCTCTGTCTTCTGTACTAGAAAACAAAAGTTCAGAAAATTGTATGAGTCACTGATTAGGACTAGGGTTTAAAAACCCAAATATGCTTGACCTTGAAGCTAGTGTTTTGTTTATTCTTTAAATATACTATTACCATGAAAATAGTTAGCAAAATAATTATTTTCTATATATATATATATAGCTTGACCTTTTTTTTTAGTTTGATTAGAGTCTGTTTTAAACATTTTTTATTGATTTATAATCATTTTACAATGTTGTGTCAAATTCCAGTGTAGAGCACAATTTTTCAGTTATACATGAACGTATATATTCATTGTCAACATTTTTTTCTCTGTGAGCTACCATAAGATCTTGTATATATTTCCCTGTGCTATATAGTATAATCTTGTTTATCTATTCTACTAGCTTGACCTTTCTGTCAAGCTAAGATTTTACTTAATATTTTGTCTTCATTATAGACCATTAAAGAGTATGGGAGAATCTTTATTTTACCCTGATACCTAAGTATCAAAAGGAAATGTGTATTTTAGAGTATTCTTAGAGTATCATTATTTAGAGGTATTTATGGTTAGAGGCATTTGTGTTTGGACTATTAAGTTGAAAATATTTTGATGGTAGTCGCCAAAGTAGCCCAATGTCACTAACTGGTATTTGAGATAAAGACTAGGAGTAGAAAATGCGAGTCCATGCTGATGTGGACCGTGTCTGCATGCTTTAATAAAAACACCTTGTTATTCTGCACATATAGTATGTACAAAGCATCTACTGTGTAAAGAAGTCTACACACACTCATATAAACATTAACTATTCTGATAATTAGGTTGATCTGCTTCTAATGTATTAAAATAGTTAATTCTTTTATTATATAATGTCTGGAATGATAATGATGCATTTTGTTAACAAAGGTTCTAAATAATTTTTCCTTTAATACTTGAACAGCCATGCTTAATAGATATTTTGCACTCTGCTGTTACAAACAGCATAATTATTATAGTGTCATATTTTTTGATGACTTAAGTTCACCTTTACAAGCATGCAGCAAAACATAAGTTCCTTTGCTCTATAGGGCTGATGGCTTCTTCCTATGCTGAAAGCACCCTGACTTCCCACTCTTGCTTTTATGATGGCTTCTGCATCCTTCTGTTTTCTAGGCAGTAACAAAGGTTGCAAGGAGAAATTTATTAAGCAAGCTGATTAAGTTGACAAACATCCTTTTACAGATGTTGTTGGGTTCGTGTACACAAAGGCACGGGCTGTGTGACCACCACTTATCAATGTTCAGAGCCTATTTTTTCTGCCTTTGTTCTTGTTTTCTCAGTTGGTTTCTTCTTAATAAACCTGTATGTTATCAGTCAGGAGACCCTGTTTCATTCTTAAGTTACACCGGCATTTCCGTAAGAGAAAAGGAATTCTCAAACTGAAGGAGTAGGAAAATTTCTGGCAAGGAAGAGTTAAGATGGTAGAATGGTCAAGCCTGGTTGAGTGTTCCAATACCCTGTATTCTGTCTGCAATTCCAGAATCTGAAAAGTTCAGAAAACCGGTATTTTCTTGAATTCAGTGCAAACTGAACCTGATCTGAGATTAATAGTCTTTATCCCACTTAATTTAAAAATGTTTTCACTGCAGAACGTTAGTGTATTTAACACTTATGCAGAAGAGTGAGGAATGGCTACATAATATTTATATAGCATATGACTTTCTTTTCTAATTTCAAAGTTTAAAGAATTCTGAAACAATTGACTTACAAGGGTTCAGATAAGAGATTGTGGACAAAAATCAGGGAGGTGCTTTTGAAAGTGCTTTTTCTCTTGTCTCTTCCTGGTGTTCTCCACAGGTTATGTAGGGTAATGGGAAATTATGCTGAACTTGATGTCAGCAGAGTTAGGTTCCCTGTTTCCCTGTTTACTTCATTTGCATTTTTGATGTACACTCTTAAATTTGGAACAACTCAAGTTTTCACAGCCAGAAACTGGCAGAGCTGGAATTTGTTTCTAGTGCTTAAATTCTTACTCACTCCACTATACAAGTACTTTTTTTGGTTTTGGTTTTTGTTTAGTTTTGGGGGGCTGGAGACCACACTTGGAGATTTCTACTTCTTAAACCCAAACATCTTTATCGGATCCATATGGGACTTAGTTCCACTTTCCTCCTGTTTGAAGGTCTCAGAGACTTACTCTCCCTTATTCCTCTCTCAGTAGCTGCCCACACCCTTACTGTTTCGTGGTTCATAGCTTCCCCAGCTTCCTCGCCATCCTGATGTCAAGTATTCAGGCCCTTTTCATTTCAAGGATTTGCTACTAATCACTGTAGGGATAAACAAAAAGTAATACACATAAAATAACAGCGTAACAAGGTAATACAGAACTGTTACAAAAAAAAAAGATATTTGCAGTTTCCATTCTAGAGTTCCCCATGGAATCACATTTTGACTTCGCTTTATTTCTGAGAGCAGATTCACCATTTACCCTCCTTTTCTGACCTCACTTTTAGATGCATTTCAGGTCTCATGATAGTTGTTAAGGGAGAAAAGAAGAACCGGGCCTTTGGTTTCTGTAGACAATTTGAACTTGGGAACTTCTAGACTGGGGAGTGGTCTGTTTACTAAGTCTTTACTATGATTAAAAATGAATTCCTCTAGGTGTTTCTACACTGCATTTGTCTGCACCTAAAACAGTCATCTAGCAGAGTATATGGCACATAAGTAGGCATTCAAAATTCAACATACATTAGTTAACTATGTGCCAAGTGTAGGTCATGCAAAGCTAATTAAGCTTATAGTCATGCTGAACAGAAACCTACCCAGTATGGTAACTTCTTCACGGCATGGTAGGGGTGGAGAAATTTTCCCTCTTAGGATCTTTGACTCGTCTAATAATTAAATCGACCTCAGACAGATTAACAGGAGAAAAACCAATTACCTGTGGGAGCCCCATAAAAATAGGAGACTCAATGAAATGACCAGAGCAGGAAGGTTTTATACCTTTTAGAAAAAGAGGCAATAAATTTGTGACGAATTGACAAGGCGAAGGGGTTTGGGCCTGCTGTAGTAAACTGATGAAGTAGTAACAAGGTTTATTCATCTAGCCTTCTCTGCCTTAAATTCCCAATATCCGGTGATAAGGATGCCCTCTACCTTCCTGATACAGGCAGGGTACCTTTTACTTGGGAGATTTATATGCTGCTTTCAGGAGGAACAAGAGGGTCAGGGTGTCCTTATTCAAAGTAATATGCCTAAGTGGCATATTTTGGAACGGCCAACTCTGCTCCCCTTCAGCACAAACAAGGCATCCAAATCAGGATATGAGAGATCAGGAAAGGCTTCCTGTGGGGTGGCATCTGAATACCTAAATTCCCATCCCGGTTCCACTCACTGACTTTGAGACTTTCAACAGGTAACCTCTCAGTGTCCGTTTCCTCACAGGAAGAGGATAAATAGGGCTAATGGTAGGATCTCCGGCATTCGATTGCTAGTTACTCCAGGAATAACGCTGGAAATAATGTCTGATACATTTCATACATTCCGTGAAAGCTGGGCTGCCCAGCGCCACCTGGCCTGATGATCGTCCTCCAGGCTTAGCACACAGGGTAATTAATACCTGTTTGATTTTCCTGCTACTCACTGCCCCTCCCCTGGAGAGTTCAAAGTCTCAAGTCCAACCAGTTCAGTCCAGACGCTCTGAACCCACACGCCCCACGGGACAGGCGAATTCTCCAAAGCCCAGCCCACTCTAGGTGAAGAGGTCAGGGAGCGCCCTCTGCCCGCGGACGCCCTCGGACCTGAGGCGCCCGCCCGCGGTTCCCAGACGATCCTGGGAACGCCCACGCCCCCGTGTACCGGGAAGAAACGCCTCTCGGCGCGCGCGCGGCCCCGCCCTCCGCTGCGCCGTGACCCGCCGTGCTTACGCGCACGCAGGCGCCCCGCTCGAGGCGGGCGAAGGCCTGGGGGCCGCGGAGGGTTAGCAGGTTTAGGAGACGGCGGGGGCGTGGCTTCCCGCTGGGCGGGCGGCCTCTTCCCAGTCCCGCCCCCGTCGGCAGCGGCCTCCGCGCGCCAAAATCAAACTCGTAGATCCGCCAGCCGGAGAGCTTCGGTCGGAAGTTCAGGCTGCAGGTCCCGGCACGTTTGGCGCCGCGAGCCCCGGCTCGTGCACCTGTGGACACCTCCCAGCGCTCGCTGCCCGACGCGCTCGGGCCGCCACCAGACGACGCATGGCCACCCCACCCAAGAGGAGCTGCCCGTCTCCGGCAACCAGCTCTGAGGGGACCCGCGTCAAGAAAATTTCCATCGAAGGAAACATCGGTAAGGCACCTCGGGAAATGTTGGTCCCAAGGCAGGGACGGCGGCGGCTGCGGCTGAAGCGCCCCTTCGCTGCATCTCTGCCGCTCCTCAGTGAGGGCTTTCCTCCCATCCTGGTCCTGGGGGTGCGGGCAAGCACTCAAATTCCCGTTCCGCCGAAAACATCCCTCTGCCCTCCCCAGCTTCCCTCCGGTGCCCCGAGGGTGGCGGCGGCTCCTGGGCGGGAAGCTGCGCGCCTTGGCCTGCGGGCCTTGGTGAGGCGCGCTTGGGAGCCCTTTCATCCACTTTGTTGGGGTCGCGCAAATGAAGGTTTGCTTTTAAAAGGGAAATGTCTGTGTGTCAGTTATTGAAGTACAATTTACATAGATTCATTGTCCCTTTTTAGGTGTACTCTTCCATGAGGTTTGACAAACATAATGTTTTATTACCACCAAAATCAAGATTCAGAACCTTCCCATCACTGCAGAAAGTTCCCTCGTACTCCTTAGTAGTCAACCCCCCTCTCCATTCCTGTCCCCTGGCAAACAGTGTCTGATTTCTATTGCCTGTCAGTTTTGCCTTTTCCAGAATGTCATATAAATGGAATTAGACTATGTAGCCTTTTGTGTCTTGCTTCTCTGATTTAGCATAATGCTTTTAGATTTATTCGTGTTGCTTGTCTCTGTGGTTTGCTCTTTTTTGTTGCTAAGTAATAGCCCATTGCGTGGATATACCACAGTTTCTCTCTTCCCCAGTTGTGGACATTTGGATTGCTGCCTATTTTCAGATTATGAATAAAACTGCTATAAACATTCGAGTACAAGGAAAGAGTTTTTTAATGATCTCAGCAGCATAGAGTTCCGAACTCCCCTACCCAGCATCCAAGTAAACATTGTGTTATGATTCAAAGACCACTACTATTTCTGTTCTTAACCCAGATGTCATTTTACAGGATATATGTGAACTTCTGGTTCTTCTCTATTCCTACCACAGGAAACCTATGCTTGATACTTCCTGTTTTGATAGGATTTTTTTTTAGTTCCAAGTTAGATATTGGCTATTCATGCATACAGCAAGTGTTTTAATTCTTACCACATTCAAAGCACTTATACCTGTTTTAAAAGGCAAGACAAGCAGGTACTTTAGTGGCATTCCAAGGAATAGAAAAAGCTGAACACACCCTCAAAGAGGACATCTTGTTTCATTGCTCCAGTATTAAGGCACCAGTGGGAAAGATTCATGTAATAGACTCTCACCTTCTTATCTGGATAAATTCTTGGAAGGTGGATGTTTACTAGTATGACTCCTCACAGCTACTTATTGGATATGGAAGACCAAATATAAAGACAGAGAAAGTAATTGAACAAAGCCATTTCAAAAGTAAATTTGAATGAACAGCCTCTCAGATCCATACCACAATGAATTAATCCCTTCCCTTTCCTAAATCTAGTTAAGCAACATATCATAGAAGAAATTTACTTCCTTCCAAGCATCTTTAATCTTCTTGGCACCTGAAATTATTTCCTAATATGTCACCCCATCTCCAGTTTCTCTCAATTCTTCCAGAGCAGTCTTCATACAAATGTGATTGTATTATCCCCTGCTTAGAATTCTCTGACCTCCCCATTGCCTACACTGGAAGGAGTTGCAAAACTGATGGCCTGCATTTACACAATATTGGCCTGTCCAAATTCGAAAAAAAATTTTTTTAATTCGTTGGTAGAATTTCACATTTTTGAGATATCCCATAAACGTCTAGGTTCTTAGCTTCCTTTGGAAAATCTGAAGATCTGGCAACACTGCGCCTGCGTTTTTGTAAGACAACAGTTTGCTGTTTGGATGGAATATATTCCTTACCATTTAACTGTTTTCCCCAGCACTGAGGCTTTGTCAGTAGCTGTTTATTAATGCTCTTGTACTATTGTTCATGTGCCCTCTGCCTTATTTGCCAGACCCAAATAAGCTTGAAATGTACAGATCGCTAATCTGGGTGTAGAAGGGTATTTGTGATTCCTCTGTTTTCTAGAATGTAAACTTTAACTGATTATTTTCATTTCATACTCATGTAACTTGTTTTCTCATGTTCTCTGTTACTAAAATACTCCCTTATGTTAAGTTTTGGAGGCCTTACCTACTTCTCATCTTAATGGTCTGTATAGAATAATTATTGGCATCGTAACGCCTGCCTGGCATTAGTAATTTTGTTAGGTCCCATGACTTTTTAAAGTATTAACATCAACATCAGTGTCCTTGGTTCTTGTTCTCCTTTGCCTTCTTAGAGTATTAATGAATTAATTAGCTTGTTTCAAGCCCCCCTCTTCCTCCCCCAAGGTTCAGGAACTGGATATTAGTCTGATTGGGAACTGCAGGTAACGATTTTTACACTGCTTAAACTAAAGAGTAATTTTAGAGAGTAACTGTTATTAATCTTTAAATTTCAGAGTATGACCACATGAACTTCTGTTCGTAAGCAGTGTCAGAAGAAAGCTGAATGCTCTGGCCTTAAGGTCTTTCAGACTGGCTCATGGCTGATGTTTTAATGTGTTCCTTGGGTGCTCTTAACATCAGGTTTTCTTTCCTTCCTCCTTCTAGCTCAGTGAATGTCTGGTGAGCGTCTTATGCTTCCTTACCCTTCTTCTAAACGCCTTGCAGTTTCTTTGCTTACCCTCTTCATGTGAAATCCATGGTTACCAGGGTTTTTTGGGTTTTTTTTTAAGATTAAACCTGATGGTCACCTAGTTCATCCTTTAAAGTTTTTCTCCTGTCCATTGATGATACGACTTTTTTGTTTTGCTTCTCAACTGTCGTCTTTTCCCTGTGTCACCTTTCTTTTTTTTATGTTTATGTGTGTGTGCATTTGTTTATACATATGGAGAGAGAGAGAAAGCATACCGACCAATGACTAAATCACATTGGTGACTTCAGTGGAGGGGTGTGGTGGTCATTAAGACTATTGCTACACCCTGTGAAATTCTAGGTCAGGACTTTTCCTACTATTAAATTAAGTGAATTATCAGGTAATTTTAAAGTAATGAATATAATGTCTTGATTATACCTGAGCTGTTTTTTTTTTTTCCTCCTAAATAGCTCAGAAACTAGTAAATGATCAGGGAGAAGTAAAGTACATACAACTTTTTTTTTTCTTTAAGGAGTCGGATAGAGTGCACGGAACCATGAAAATGAAGCAGAATAAACATGGCTATTGTTTGTAGGAATTGCTTTACAAACATATTTTTATAATTTCTGTTAGCCATTGTGCCATATAATTAGTGTCATAATAATAATCATATTATTTCCTATCCTAAAACTCTAGGCATTGGATGTGTCTTTATATTAATTTTGTAATTTAGTTGTTTCTAAATTGGTTTTAGATAGGAAAGACCTGAGCTTGTTTGTAAACTGAACAAATAGAGCTAGCAGAAAGGAAAATTTTGAAAATGCAAGGGTCTTGTTGACTTGTTTATCACAACAGTTCCCTTGAGGAAGATATTATTACAGTCTCCATTGTATTATGAGAAAACAGGCTCAGGGAGGTTCCGTGACTTGCCCAAAATTACATAACCTAATTAAGTGGGAGCATAGCCTTAACCACTTCCTACAAAGTTATCTCCAACTGTTTTCTTAAGGAAAGTAAGTCTAGGACTAGGATTTTTAAATTCTTCTGTTCCATGGCTTTGGTACACTAAAAACAGTTAACAAAAAAAATGTGCTTAATACAAGTTGATAGGGACACTTTTACTTTTCTTTTTAAAAAAATCTAAAAGAGAAAGTTTAGAAAATTGAGTGTTTTTCTTTTTTGTATGGTTTGCTATTAGAAATTTTGTAAAAGCTGGTGGCCATCTTGGCATTTTTTTTCCTGATAAGTTTCCTTCCTCAGTTTCACTTTTCCTCTTACAACAGCTGCTGGAAAGTCAACATTTGTGAACGTCCTTAAACAAGTCTGTGAGGATTGGGAAGTGGTTCCGGAACCTGTTGCCAGATGGTGCAATGTTCAAAGTACTCAAGATGAATTTGAGGTATGAAAATAAATTTAACTATTTAGTAAAAAAAAAATCTTTTCATTTAGACAAGCAGTTGTATTTTTGGGTTTTTTGTTTGTTTTTCCTTTTCTAATAAAACTTTCAAATACAACTTTAAGTCTATATCTTCTTTTGGGCAGTAGTTACGTGAAAGTGTATATATGTAAACACTCATTGAGCTATGCACTTAGGATCATGCACTTCATTGCATCTAAGTAGAATTTTTAAAGTTTTAAAAAATTAATTAACAAGTTTCAGAAAATCTAAATTGTAAGTTAAATTCCTTTAGTGGCTTTTTACATTTTGAAAACAAATAAATGAGAAAAACAAAAACAGCTGATAGCTAAATTTGATTAGTTTAACTTTTCAAGCCTTTTGTCTTAGAGAGAGTTGTTTATGTCTCATTTCTTTGTACTTTGATTCTTGTCAGACTTTCACCCTGGACACAAGTTTCAAATTCCCAGCAATTTCTGTCCTACATTGCAAATGAGAAAGAGGGAATAATAGTTAAATCCCATTTTTTTACAGCAAACTTTTAATGTATGTATATGAAGGAGAGAGATTGGATTGCTAAGATTTTCATTTCTGGAGAAAGAAGAATTAAAATTGAAAGCAATATAGAAATCTTCAAAATGGAAATGCATGCTAGAAACTTTGTTAGGTCTGAGGAGGACAGAGATTTTTTGGGGAAAAAAGTATATTTTTAAAAGTTTAGCTGTTAGTATGAGGAATCTGGGAATAATAATTGAATATTTAAAGTGTAAATCATGCACACAAGGAGGAATCACCAGCAAGATGCTCTACAGACTTTGAGGATATATGGCTTTGAATAACTGAAAGTATTTTCTCACATACCTGTTTGCCAAGCATGGTTAACTTTAGGTCTGGAACCCAGCTCACTACACCCCAATCCTTTGAATAAACCAGGACTAAATCCTGAAGGGACTTCCTTTCCATATAGGCTCCATCTTCTTAAGAAATTGATATTTCAGTCTGGTCTTGGAGGAAAGGCAGGATTAGCCTTAAGCAGAGTTTTTAAATGGATAGATTTATTTGCTTCTTTCAACATTTTTTATTGACATTATGTAGTTATAGGAAAGTATATGAAACCTATGTACAGTTTGAAGAGCAATTTGAAGGCTGACATCTTTATAACCATCATGTAGGTCAAGAAGTAAAACATTACTCTCATTCTAGAAGTCCCTGTTTGTCTCACAGGACACAGGAAAGTCACAATATCTCCTTCCCAAGGGTGTTAACTCTGCTAGGGGTAATTACTCACACAGAGTAATTTTTGTGATAATAATTTTCCTACTTTCTAAAAAGAATTTGATGTACATAAATATATCTCTAAGAAATGTAATTTAGTTTTGCTTGTTTTTTAATGTTATATGAATATCTTCTGTTGGCATTCCTTTTCCTCTTCTTTCGCTTAGTAAGTTTGTGAAATTTATCTATATTGTTGCATGCAGCTATAGCGTGCTCATTTTCATTGCCGTATGGTATTCAGTTGTGTTCATATCCCTATTTGTCCATTCTCTATACCTTTGATCAGTTTTTGAGTGGTTCCTGGTTTAGTTGCTGTAAAAACAGCCCTGTTATGAATATGAATCCTGGTATACACATGCAAGGGTTTCTCTTGGAATAAGAAGTAGAATTGCTAGGTGGTGGGGTATGTGTATGAAGCTTGTTTTCCGAAGCAGTTTTACCAGCTTATACTCCCCATGATGTAGTCTACTCAGGCTGTCGTTAGTCCACCCCTTTGCCTTATTTAGTATTGTCCAGCTTCCTAATTTTTGTCATTACTTTGAACGTTTAATATCTTTTATGTTTTTAATTTGTATTTTCCTTATTGCTAATGAGATTATGCTCCTTTAATTAACTAATTTATTAGCCATTTGGATTTCTTTTGTGAAGCCCCTCTTCAGGTCCTTTTACCCATTTTCCTTTGGATCCTCTGTTCCCTCACCCTGCGTTTTAACCTCCTAAAGTATGTCTTGTGGCCTGTTTCACTAAAGTGCTCTACTCAAGTTTGCTTACCTTTAGGAATGAGAGACCTGTGTTCTGAAAATGCTTTCTCCCTCTTATTTCTGGGGTCAACTATCAGTGCAATTTTTCTCAGGGGTAGGTGGAAAGTAGTCAAATTAAACCAATGTCAGAAATAGAGAAGGGATTCTTTCATTGGGGGAATGTTCAAGTAGATTGGATTAGGTGACCTTCATTTAAGGTCCATTCTGGTTTTGATATTATAGCTTCTAACTCATATTAAATATGTATAACTGGTGTGTTGGCACATTAAACGTCTCTATCTCTCAGTATACCATAACAGTAACCAAATGCACAGAAACATATAAAAACCAAAATGTCAAAAATTTTAATTTGCAGAGAGAAATATAATTATCAGATTCATTGAATTAGGTCAATCCATTCTCTATGTAGGCCCATAATTCCCAACCAATGGAAGAAATTCATAAGAATCTCAAGGATATAGAGGTGTTTTTTTCAAACAACAAACAATCCTTTGGGAATTTAAATATGTGGGATGCTTCCTGGTTAAAAATGCCCTAGTGAATCACTGTTGGTGTGGGGAGTGTTGAGCCCTTTAGTTATGTTGGAGAGGAAAGGTTGAAAACATTGCATTAATATACACGGGAAGACAATGTATCAGAAATTTGTTAAGCGTAGAGTCAGAGTCCAGGTTAATTAGTTACATTAGCTTAATGACTGATGTCATAGACTATGATGCATTGATACATCTGTCTCCATTTTTAGACTCTGTTGGCTTCATGGATCTGATATGTTTGTGGGCTGGGGAATTTTCTTCCTGTGTACTAGAGTCAAAATTCCAAACTTTCTTTATAGCTACCATGCAGAGAATCCTATTATTATCGTTAAGATATACTTTTATTAACATGTACTTGCCTCAATTTAGTGTACATCTGTCATGTCTCCATGATGTTACAGTTCAGTTACCGTCATTGGATTTTAGGGTACGTTCTTAAAAGATAGTTTTATTTTTGTCTGTGTATTCAAAGCTACCATGTTGTTAATCCCCTGTACTTCTAGGTGGAGTTTCAGACTATGGGAATAGTATTTTGGGGATAAGGTAGTAGAATGTGAGGGTAGTAATGGGTGAATGGGTTTCCAGGATCTTTGGATATTTTCTTCTTTTTTCTTGGACCTCAAAAAATGAGATTTTCTTCTTTCATCCTGGAGTAGTCCTTCTTTCCCAGACCCATCCCCGATCTATCCCTTGTGATTATCGTGTGAATCACATACCAAATCTCTGCTTTCTTAGCATGCTGTCAGTAGTGAGAAGTAGATCGTCTTCAGACCGAGCCCTGGTAAGGCTGGTCCTTTGGATGTTCTCCATTTACTCACACTCCTAGGCAGTAGCTGTAGAATTGGACGAGTTGGGCTCTTGGTACCTTTGATCTCTTCCCCTAGTCAGTAACTTAATTTGCACCTGCATACTTAGCTTGTTTTGTTTTTTTACCTGCCACCTAGTGGCTGAAATGTTGCTATACTATTGATGAGCTGCCACCAATTTCAGCAAAGTAAGGAGGCAAAGTGCCTAAAAAGATTGTTATCTCCCCTCCCATGATAAGATCATCTTTAAATCACCCAGATGATTATCAGTCTTTGAATTAAATGTTTATTTCAAATAGCAGTGTGCTTTATTTGATGATTTGTTATTATTTAGGTGCAAAGCTTTGATTTGATTGCTTCCTTTTAGCTTATTTTTGAGATATACAGACAGGGAGATATCTTTACTCTGTTCCTTTGTTATTCATTGTGAGGTGCTATTTTACTTTTATCTAACCTTCTTACCACTAAGAAGCCACTGAAAAATTAGTAAATCTGAGAAAGAAAGAATAAAGTGTACTTATCTGTGAAACAACAGCATATTTATTGGTAAATCATTTTTGAAAATTAATTAGGAATGCTTGATGAAGTACTTTCCCTCATACCCTCTGAAATCACCTAATTTTTGTTGACTATTGTATGATTATCATGTTTGGTATACTGATTCTTTTGATTGAACTTAACTCTTTTGTAGTGTTTCAAAGGTTAGATTAGAATTAAAAGATAAATGATTTTGTATCTTTGCTTGATAATTCTCATTTTTCCTTATGTTGGCAATAATCTGCACTTTCTGTAAAATCATGAAGTGTTCTATCATGGAGTGAATTACAGAGTTGCAGATATGAATTAGAGAAACAGAATAAAAATTATTCATAATCCCACCACTCTATATGTATCTTTTACCTACTTTAGGTGATAATTTATTTTATCCAACTTTGGCAGGTGGGTGGGGATACATAATTAAAAAAATAAAAAGTAGTAAGTACTCACTATTCAAAGTTAAGAAAATATCACTACCAAAGGAGGGAAGTAAAACTTAACTATATCTTGTCACCCAGAGAAAACTAACTACAGGTCTTACTTGGCCCAGCAATATACAGTTTTATACCTTGCTTTTTTCCCTCACAGTGTTTATGTCAAAGGAAATCTAAAATGTCATTAAAAGTTTACTATAAATGATTTCTAAAGGCAGTATTTACCATTATTTATTTAATATAAATGCCTAATAGAGGAATGATAGCCTATTTGCTTAGCACTGTAATAATTGTCTTTGTGGTTAAATCTGTGTTTTGTTTTGTTTTGTTTTTTGGTGGGGGTAGATAATTAGGTTTACTTGTTTATTTTTAGAGGAGGTCCTTGGGGATTGAACTGAGGACCTCATGAATGCTATGCATGTGCTCTACCAGTTGAGCTATATGCTCCCCACCCCCACAATCTGTATTTTGGATTATTTCTTTAAGATAAATTTTTCAAAAGTGAAATTAAGTGGGCCTAGGGATACAGATTTTTTTAAAGTAAATATACCCAAACTGCTTTCCAAAGATGTTCTATTAATTTTTACTTAATGTAATTTGACCCTGAGGCATTCACATTTTTTATCTAGGTACTTTTTAGAGGGGAAAAACTAATAAAATTATACATAATTTGCTGAAGATGATACACAGTATTTTTTGGGTAAATTTCTAATAAGTATTTTATTTTTAACATTTGTAATTGCATACGAAAACCCCAGCAGTTTGTAGTCTCAAAAATATCATTCATAGGATTAGAAGAAAAAATTTTGTATGGGCTCTTAGGTTATCCTGAAGAACTAGAAAATGATATCCTGGCTAATAGTTAATTTTCTTATTTGGTACAATGTTAAACTAAGAGCCAAAACTAATGTCTTCAAGGCTATCAAATTTTATTACAGACTTTTGATTTAGTTTTAAGCATTTGTATTTTTAGAACAACTAGCTGATTATTATTTTTATAATTAGGTGGTGAATCAGGATTGGTCCTCTAAATTATCTTCATATAGCAGACTTTGGGATTGCTTTGGGCAAGAGAGATTACATTTATTAGGAAATCCAAATAAAAGGAGATGTGTGGCCATTGTTTATGTGATTAATTTTTTATTGTGGTAAAAGACACATATAATAATTTTACCATCTTAATCATTTTTAAATGTACAGCTCAGCAGTATTAAGTATTTATATTGTGTGAAACAGATCTCTGGAAGTTTTCGTCTTGCAGAACCGAAACTCTGTACTCTATAAACAACTCTCCTTTGCTCCCTTCCCCCAGCTCCTGGTTACTGTCATTCTGCTTTTTATATCTCTGAATCTTGACTACTTTAGATACCTCATATAATTGGAATCATACAGTATTTGTCATTTTTGTGACTGCCTTATTTCACCGAGTATAATGTCCTTAAGTGTATTCGGAAAAAGTTTCAAACTTCTGTTCACTCTCTGTATTGTAACAAGCCCATTTAATTTTAATATACATGCCCTATTTTGTTATTTCAGTATTATTCACAGTGCATAGCAAATTGATCCTAAGTGCTTTCCAGATGAACCAAGTTCACTTCTGATAGATTTTATTAAGTGTATCAGGTAAATTTAAAGTAACACGTACTGCTATAGTAAACTCTAAAATCTCTGGTTTAAGACAATAAAATTCCATTTCTCAGTCAGAGAACAGTACAATATGGTATTGAGTGGATGGCATACCATGCTATGACTGAGAGACCTCAGCCCCTTCTAGCTTGTGGCTCATCGAACCTCTGGGACAGCACTTCAAACTTTAATGTTCATTAGAGTCACTTGAAGGACTTGCTAGACCATAGGCCTAGGCCTCATCCCTAGTTTTTCATTTAATAGGTTTGACGGGGAAATACCAATAACTTGCATTTCCCACAAGTTCCCAAGTGATGTTGTTGCTGCTGTTTTGGGGACCATACTTCAATACCCCTGCCCTGGAGCTGAAGTTGAAAACTGCTGCTAGGGCCTTGGTTTCCTTTTGCTTCCAGATGATGGATAAAGAAAGAATCATATTTATGAGGCTTCTGTGAGTCCAGCCTGGACCTGATATGCACTGCTTCTGCCCTACTTCCTCTGTCTAGAAGTGAGTCCCATGGCCACAGTTAATTGCAAGCGAGACTGGGAAATAAAGCCTAGCTCTAAGGCCAGGAAGAAAAGCAACCTGGTGTTAGGGAACACATAGCAGTGCCTGCCACACACAATTTCTAAATAGAAGTACCTTAAATTTATTTTTTAATGTAACTTCAACTCAAAAGTGCTATGTTAAATTAATTAATCTGGAAGTTGTTGAAATTTATTTTAAAGTTGATGATTTTGGTGAGAGGTATTTGTGCAGCAAAGACAACCTGAAATAGCTCAAAGATAAAGACAAAAAATTGTTTTTCATGGTTAGTTTTATTTTAAAAAAAAACTCAGGTGTATTTTCACTAGTGAATCTGTATTTATGTCATTAGTGAATTCTCTATTGTATAATTATGTAAAGTTGTCCATGTCTAAAATAAAATTATGAAAATACAGAGCACCAGCACCAGTTAATCATCCACATACTATCTGAATATCTCCCTTCAAGAAATCAAATGTAAGTATTGTTTACTTTATAGTTATACTTCAGTATTTAATAGCAGAGCAACATTTTGGAAAGAATGTGGCTTTAGAATCAGTCTTAGGTTTGAATCCTCGCTTTGCTGCTTACCTGGCATATTGATATTAATGAGTTATTCAACATTTTAAGCTCCTTTTTAAAATTTATTAACTAGGTTTCATAGGTTTGATATAATGTATGTAAAGTTTTTCATATAGTCCTTGGCATAAAATAGACAATAAATGGTAGGTATTGTTATAATTATCATTAAAATTAAAGTACATTTTCGTAATGAAAGGATATTTTGAATAGTGAACATATTAGTTCTTCAACAGATATTCTCTATTTTCTAATTTTAAGACATATAAAATAAACTTTTGGAAAACATATGCCCTTTGTGCTCACATTCCTATACACACTTATTTTTTTAAAAACATGCCACATAATCAATGGATAATGTAACCGAGGATAGAGCAGACTAATCCAAGACTTAAATTTTCTGTTTTGAATTAACATTTATGCTGCAGAGAATTCCATGTATACATGAATACTGCCACCACCACCTTGCCCTTCTTTTTTAGTATCAAATAAATCTTTTCATTAAGTGAAAAAAACTTTTTATATTTAATATTGAATAACTTAATATTTATGTATTTACTATTTTAATATATTTTTTATTAAGATGTAATTGACCTACAATATTGTATTAGTTTCAGGTGTACAATATAGTAATTCAACATTTGTATACATAGTGAAATTACCACCACAGTAAGTCTAGTTACCATTTGTCACCATACAAACAAGAACAAGATTTTGTTCTCTTTTATGGCCAAATAGTTTTCCATTGTATACATATACCGCATCTTTATCCATTCACCTATCGACGGACACTTAGGTTTCCATATTTTGGCTATTGTAAATAAAGCTGCAGTGAACATAGGGGTACATATATCTTTTCCAATTAGTGTTTTTGTCTTCTGCAGATAGATACCCAGAAGTTGAGTTGTTGGATCATGTGGTAGCTCTATTTTTAATTTTTTGAGGAACCTCCATACTGTTTTCCACAGTGGCTGCACCAATTTACATTCCCACCAGCAGTGAATGAGGGTTCCCTTTTCTCCACAACCTTACCAACACTTGTTATTTCTTGTCTTTTTGATAATAGCCATTCTGAAAGGTATAAGTTAATATCTCATTGTGGTTTTGATTTGCATTTCCCTGATGACTAGTGATTTATAGATCTTTTCATGAGCCTGTTGGCTGTATGTCTTTGGGAAAATGTCTATTTAGATTTTCTACTAGTTTTTTAATCGGATAGTTTGTTTTTTTGTTACTGAGTTGTATAAGTTCTTTATATATTTTGGATCTTAACCCCTTATTGGATATGTTTTGTAGATATCTTCTTCCATTCAGTACAAAGTCCTAGCCACAGCAATTAGGCAAGAAAAAGAAATGGAAAACATACAAATTGGAAAGGAAGAAGTAAAACTGTCATTATTTATAGATGACATGATATTATGTATAGAAAACCCTTAAGACTCCACCAAAAATTGTTAGAACTCATTAATGAATTCAGTAGAGTTGTAGGACACAAAATTAATATGCAAAAATCTGTTGTGTTTCTATACATTAGTAATATCAGAAAGAAGAAGTCAAGAAAACAATCTCATTTATAATTGCATCAAAAGAATAACATACTTAGGAGTAAATTTAACCAAGGAGGTGAAAAGACCTGTACACTAAATTTGTAAGACATTTATGAAAAAAATTAAAGAAGACACAAATAAATGGAAAGATATTTTGTGCTCATGGATTAGAAGAATTAATATTGTTAAAATGTCCATACTACCCCAAACAATGTACAGATTCATTGCAGTGGCTATGAAAATTTCAGTGGTATTTTTCACAGAACTAAGAATTTCACAGAAATTTCACAGAACTAGAATTCGTATGGAACCACAGAAGATCCTGAATAGCCAAAGGAATCTTGAGAAAGAACAAAGCTGGAGGTATCACACGCCCTGATTACAAACTATACTATAGAGCTATAGGAAATCAGAACTCTATGGCACTAGCATAAAAACAGACACACGGATCAATGGAATGGAGTAGAATAGATAAACCCATGCATGTATGGTCAGTTAATTTACAGTAAAATAGGCAAGAATATACAGTGGGGAAGGACAGTCTCTTCAATACTGGGATGTTGGGGAAACTGGATAGCTACCTCTAAAAGAATGAAACTGGACCACTATCTTACACCATATAGAAAAATTAACTAAAAATGGATTAAAAACTTGAAGGTAAGACTTGAAATAATAAAACTCATAGAAGAAAACATAGGCAGTAAGCTTCTTGACATAGGTCTTAGTGATGTTTTTTGGATCTGACTCCAAAGGCAAGGGAAATAAAAGGAAAAATAAACAAATGGGGCCACACCAAATTTAAAAGTTTTTCACAGTGAAAAAAATTATCAGCAAAGTGAAAAAGCCATCTACTGAATGAAAAACCTTTGCCATCAGATGAGTGCTAGCACCTGCCATGAAATCAGCTGTTACTTGTGAATGATTAATGAATCATGACTGATAATTTTTTTCATAAATTTTTTCATAACTGTATCTCTGTATCACTTTTTTCCCCTCAAGCTGTTTTGAATTTCAGTTGCTTTAAAATAATCACAACTCTCCTCCTTTCTGAAAAATAAATTTGCCTAAAATCTGGTGTCAGTACTGAAAGAATTTTAATGTGGCCTAATATTTCTGTTTTATTGGAGTTTTGTTTTTGTTTTTGTTTTTTGTTTTCCCCACTGTGGGTATATGCCTAAATTTTTGGTCCTACTCAGACCCTTTTTCAGGAGTAGTTGAAATCTAAGAAAGATAAGGAAGTTTTATTAAGAGCTTGTTGATCTGTCAAAAGTTTACAACATTATCTTAGGCCTGCCAAACTTTACTTAAATGACAATACATGATGAAAATATACACAACTTTAATTAAATTTTCTTTTGAGGAGGGAATGTTTGCAATAGTTGGAAGTACTGGATAAGGGACACACAAACAGCTGAGAACAAGGAAGGAAGCAGATCATTTGAGTGGCCAAAATGGAGGTCCCAAAATTATGCATTAAAGTTAATGTGGTTTAGTCATAGGGTATGTAATTACACTTTTGTCACAATCTAATAAACTTATTTTTTATTAGGGCTGTCAAGGGAGGAACTGTGAAGAGGCAGCCATGTCAACAACTTGACATGAAAGGAGGAAACAGGAAAACTGAAAAACAGACATAAACTGAAGAGTAATGGCAATTTGAGCTCATTTAGTTTAAGATGAAATAGCAACGTAAACATTTTGTGCCTGATATTTTTATGTGCCGAATAGAGACTTATGCTGTTTGGCTAACTTCTCTTATAAATCCAGCAGTCACTGTTCATAAAGTTGTCTCGGTCACTAATTTTCAAACTGCTATACTTACTATGGTGGGAAAATATACACTTGTGTCCTCTTTATAAAAATAACTACACGAAAAGTTTTGGTTGGGTTGATAAACTTCATTTAGCCTGAAAAATTCACTTGCATGAAACGTTTTCTCCATGGAGGATGATGAATAAGTGGGCAATTTATAATTAAATCAGCAAAGCTCTTGAAACTCTAATAAAAATAAATTTATTCTTTAAGCAGTTTGGGAAGGCAACTACTATACCCTAATTTCAGTTCATCATCTGCTCAGTATCTTCTAAACAGACCTATTGTTGACTGTTAGCTTCTTGCCGTTTTATGCTTTTTCTTCTTCAGTTTTGAAAGGAAGTTTCACTTAATTATGTGGTTTGTGGTATGAAATTTAAATTCTGCCTCCAAGTGCCATGTGTTTGTGTGGTTTTTAGTTCTTAACTGAAACTTTGAGGTCCGTTGTAGTATTTACACTTCTGAACTCCATCCCCCCACCCCGCTCCCCCCGGAATAAAACCACCTACTTTGAGCATGGACTTTCAGAAGTGTTCAGGGGTATTTATTTGAACTAGGATTGAGAATATGAATTAAGCAGTCATACTTTATTCCTTAAAAGTTAATAAACAAGATTAAAGACTTGATACAGCTTTGGGGGGAATCTTTACATAGCTTGACATTATAGAAAAGGCTGATGAAGCATCTCTGGGTCCTGGGTTTTTGTTTTTTCTTTTTTAATCTGACAACTCATATCAAAAGTATTATACTATATTCTGTTACTGTGCAATTTTAATTTAAAAAGACAGAAAATACTATCACGCAAGGGAAGAAATTTCAGTGGCTTCTTTCTGTTCACCCCCTTATTTTTATTTGGAAGCCTGGAATGATAGGAATTGCTGAGTTTGGCCTGTAGCAGTGAAGTGGCAATGGATAGGTCTCAGATGCTCAAAATTATTTTCTATATTTTTTGCAAATTAGAGATTCATTTAGGATACCAAGCTTCTTTTAAAAAAAAAAAAACCCGAAGATTACATAAGATATTCCCTAACATAAGTTGCTTTAATCAGACTATATAAAAATCTAATAACAAGAAATTGGCTATATAGAATATAGAATATTTTAGTGGATACTGTGGTTGGAGAGAGATTAGCAATAGGCCCCACGTAAGTATCTCAGGGGTTTTTAAGTGTGAAAGGAATACTGGAAGGAACCTAAGATGACTTTGTGTATTTAATTACTTAAACACATAGTACTTTGTCCAAAGTAGATGCTAAGCTAGAAACCTGAAGAAAGCAGTGAAACATGTTAGTAGTTAACTTCCGTGATATTTTGAGAGTAATGAATAATTTTATTATTTCCAGAGGCAAGTGTGAATATCTCATTGTTTTGATTTGTGTTTGTCTAAGTCAGCAATGTTGAGCATCTTTTCATGTGCCTGTTAGCCATCTGTCTATCTTCTTTGGCAAAATATCTATCAGATCTTTTGCTCATTTTTGGATTTGGTTGTTTGTCTTTTTAATTTATCCAACTTCTTTTTTTTTCCAACTTAAAAAAAATTTAAATAGCCCTATTAATCATTATTTTGCTTTTTGCTTCTTTTTTCAAATTCAAAATAGGAACTGACAACGTCTCAGAAGAGTGGTGGAAATGTTCTTCAGATGATGTATGAGAAACCTGAACGATGGTCTTTTACCTTCCAATCATATGCCTGCCTCAGTCGAATCCGAGCACAGCTTGCTGCTCTCAATGGCAAGCTCAAAGATGCGGAGGAACCTGTGTTATTTTTTGAACGATCTGTGTATAGTGACAGGTATATATAAATGATAGTACTTGTCAGTTTAGAATATTGGCTTAGAACTGGACTTTTTTCCCCCTGTTTCCTGGGAATCAAAGTAATAAGAGAGGTTGAGTTGGAGATTTGAGTTGGAAGATGGCATTTCAATACCTTCAGCAGTTTGGAACCAGTGGCTTTAGGGAAGTTCTACATAATTGCTAGCTGCTATGGAAACTGCGGTGGAATGTGGTGGTCATCTCATCTCATTCAAATTTGCAAAGAATTTTTTTCCTCCAACTCTCTTAAAGTTCTTATCTGCTCTGGTTAAATCTGGATCTGTATTCTAGACTTGTACCTGGAGCAAGGAGATCATATATCTCTAAGGAGGGCTTGGAATTACCTGCTTATTTTGTGAGGGTTCTTTTACTAGCTTAAAATTGAGGTTCTCAAACTTCAGGACCCCTTTCCATTCTTACCAGTTATTAAGGAGCCCAAAGAGCTGTGTGTCTTAAGTGATATTTATGTTAGTAGAAATTAAGATTGACAAATATAAAAAATTATTACTGTACTTTAAGTTAGAAATAATAAATCTATTATTTATCAATATAAATAACATACTTGTGAAAATTATATTTTTCAAAACAAAAAATTAGAAAAGTAGCATTTTTTACATTTTTGCAAATCTCTTTCGTGTCTGACTTAATAGAAGTCAACTGGATGCTCATTTGTGCTTCTATTTTTAAGCTGTTGTAATATGTTCTTTTCTTTGAAGTATAGCATATAAATTAATCTGGCCTCACAAAACCCCCAGAAGGATCTTGGACTACCAGTGGTTCTCATACCATATTTTTGGGAACCGCTGACCAAGGCCATATATTCTATGGTTGGAGATACTCCTGTTATTTTTTTTTCTGTTGTTATTTTTTTTTTCTGCTAACGAAAGCATTATCTGCCTTGGGTTTTAGGAGAATGTTTCATGTCTATTAGAAATTGGATCTAATTTCTTTTTTCTTTGTGCTTTTTGGAAAGAATTTATGTGTTGACGTAGACTCTCTTTCAGGTATATTTTTGCATCTAATTTGTATGAATCTGACTGCATGAATGAAACAGAGTGGACCATTTATCAAGACTGGCATGACTGGATGAATAACCAGTTTGGCCAAAGCCTTGAACTGGATGGAATAATTTATCTTCGAGCCACTCCAGAGGTGAGACTCAGTAAAAATCTGTTTGCTCCATTGACATTTCGAAGTAATAATTAGAAATCCTTTCAATGGTATGCAGTGAAGGCAATTCAGTTAACTTCACTCTCCACCTCCAAATTAGAAACTCATAACTGTGTAGATAGGAGCATTCTATTTTCTCAGCAAACTGTAAACCCAGATTTGGAAGTTGCTCTTGTAGGCGCTTTCTCTGGTCTTCCTCAGTTCCATTCTTCATTATTTGTTCCTAACTATTGCTTATCTATCATAGCTAGATTAAGAAACTTGCCCAAGCAACTCTTACAATGTAGGCTTCATGAGGTGGGACTTTGGATATTTTAATTACTGTTGAATTTCCAGTGCCTAGAACAGGGCCTGAGTACATAGTAGGAGCTCAATTAAGTATTTGCTGAATCAGTGGCAAAGTTGATAGAGGTTCATTTCAAGAAATCTTTTATGGTTATTTGTGGCTTGGAATGTGGCTTGAAATGGGTAGGTGGTAGCAGCTGCAGTTGAAAAGAGACCTAGAAGACCCTTGTCAACTTGAAAGTGTGCCTTTCATGATAGGCTGTAAATAGCTATTCTTGTTTACATATGAAATTATGTAATGATTCCAGGAAGACCAAGTACATAGATGCCTTTCATAAAATTAACCTAAGAGTTTACATTTGTTAAGAAATTTCTGGTTTTGCTGCTTGCATCCCCATTTTTCTCTTGTTTTTTATTCCTGGTTTTTCCCTAAGTCACAAAGTAGGCTCTGATGAACGTGTTGCTATTGAAGCTGAATTTTCAAAGAAACTAGGTTTGTAATGATTTTGTTCCTCTTCTAATATCAAGTAAGCTAGAATTTAACAATAACAATTTTGAAATTCACTTTTATTTTTGAAAAGAATTTTTCGTTTTTATTATGAATTATAGACGAATATGAAGAATACAAATAATTTCATTATGCTAGAAACATTCATAGTCAATATCTTAATGTGTAAAACAAAATTTTATTTCATCAATATTGTTTATGATATCATTTGATTAGAGGATCATTTAAATTTGAAAAGAGGGGATTTATAATAGACTTTGAAGCACAGTTTGTATACTGAACCTTTTAATTTTTTGTTTTTTAAACAAACTTATTTTATGCAGTATATTTCAAGTATGGATGTCAAAAGTTTATAGACATATTTTGACTTATTTTTGAGAGTACTCCTTGGTTCAGAGCCACCAGGTGGTTGAAAAGCATAGGGAGGGAAAAAATGAACTATTCCACCTTTCTAGTAGAAATAAATAGAGATTTTGGCTGGCACAACTAAAGAGACACTGAAGAAAAAAAATTTAATGACAGCTGACAAGAATAAGTGTTCCTTGCCTCCCTCACTCCTCTTATCCCTTACTGCTTGCTTTTAGAAATGCTTGAATAGAATATATTTACGGGGAAGAAGTGAAGAACAAGGTATTCCACTTGAATACTTACAGAAGCTTCACTGTAAGCATGAAAGCTGGCTCCTGCATAGAACACTAAAGTAAGGTTTCCTTATTCTTATTTACTCTTCATTTTTAATACCTTTATCAAACATTAATCCAAACAAGTACAGTTTTTCCTTTTCAGCCATTTTTATTTATTAGTTTTGTAGGATCTCCCAGAATTAACTGGATTTTTTTTTTTCCAGGGGGGTGGTAATTAGGTATTTATTTATTTATTTAAATGGAGGT